>NC_140635.1:15056138-17901138 GCF_057382275.1 Copadichromis virginalis
CTCAGGAGAAGGCAGACATCTTTTTGGCGGAAAGCTACCAAAACTGGCAACTCAACACAAGAGTACAGATGAAAAAATAGACCTACAGGCCAGAGGGGTGAAATGCCCCTTTGACGCTCGTGAATGAGCTTTAAGACCTTCCTGTGGTCCGCGAGTTGGAGGGATTTGTCTCCTGAAACATACTCAGGGCACAACTGTAGGACACTGCTGAGTTTTAAACCTCTACTTTGAATTTTGACCGCTAACTGAAATCGACTAGAGCTGCTGCAGAGAGGGACATGTGGAAAAGAACATTAAACGAGTTACCTACTTTTCACAACCACAGAGGCCACAGCAGAAGCTTCCCCTTTCACATTGAGGGCAGAGATATGATACTTAGCAGTGTCGAAGAAATCACAGCTGGAAACAAAATGGTTATCACGATTAACTATTAACGGCATGAATAGATTCAGCGCTGCAAAAAACAAACAAACACTAATACCGTTTATCTTGGGTGTGTGCTGTTAATTCAGAGGCCAGCTGAATGATTACCTACTTCTTGATCTCCAGAGAGTGCATGTTGTAATTGCTCTCAGCTGTGTACTTCTCGGAGTGGGCTTTGGCATCGATGAGGACGTTGTTTTTATACCTTAAAAGCAGCAGAAAACCAATGTTTATTTTTACTCTTGTCTTCAGAGTTTTTAATTGCCATGGTGCATGTAGGTGTTTATGTGGCAACTGTGGAAAATAAACTCGACTGACGTGTTGGATGGAAACTTCTCTATGACACACGCATGACAGACTGTTTTCATCAGCCTCTTTTTTTGTGACTCAGAGAAGAAGGGAACTTATAAACCTGGAACGTACCAGGCAATCCTGGGTTTGGGCCATCCAGCCACGGTGCAGTGCAACTTGACATCCTTGCCCTCCCAAACAGTTTGTCCACGGGGCTTGACAATGAACTCTGGGCGGTGTGTCAGGCTGTCTGGGTTCATTTTCTTACGGAACTCCGACCATTCCTCCATCTGTAGCGGGAGTGTGTGATATGAAGCCCATCAACGCCTGTATGGGTCATGTGAAAATGGTTAAACCTTTGCATTCACAAAACTATGGAAAGGATTTACCGTCCTGCTCATTTCCAGGCGTTCAGCAGATTCCCTGACATGCTTTGACCTGGTTTTCTTCTCCACTTTCACCTCCATGGCCTCCCTGGCCTCCCTGACAAACAGGTTCCTCATGGCCACATAGTTGATGCCCTCCTCTGTGACCTCCTCCTGGGCCTCCATTAAGCCCCGAACTACATCATGACTAGAACGATACAAACCAACCAAGATGTGAGAACAGAGAGGACACTATGAATCTCAGAAATTATACTGATTACTTGCTAAGAAATATCCACAAACTCAGATTGCATACTCACTTGGCTCTAAACACCGGAATAACATAGCCGATAACTTCTTTGTCCTTGTCCATTGCCAGGTAGGTGCGTTTGGCTCTCTTGGGTAGTGGGCTCAGTTTAACCACCTCCTGCCCCTTCTCTGTCTTCACAGAGATCTTCTTGCTAAGAGGTAAAAGGCATAATTGATCTTACTAAAGCAACAGTGTAGCTCCAAATAAATTGCATGATTATTTTTTTTATTATTATTATTTTATTAAATAATGATGTGCTGAGTGATTGTGGAAGATTCCTTGGCTTTTTTCAAAGAAAAAAATTTTTTTTTCATCTTCAGAAGAAATAAAATGCCAGTTAGCTGAGTGCCAGAGAAACAACCTGAGCCAGAATCAGACTTCTGCATCCGTTTGTTTTCTTGGAACAAACAAACAATAATAGTAAATGTGGTTCTCAGTCTTTTCTTCCAATCACACAAACTTTTATAAAGTTTTCTTTACCCAGTTACAACCAATGCAAAAATATTCTTGGTGGAAAATATTAAGAATCACATTACAATAGAAACACACCAGGATTTTGACAAAGACAGAAGGGCGATATTGTGCTTGTTTTTGATGTTTCTGATGTTTCACTCAAAACTAAACATTTAAATAAATATGTTGGTTACATAAAGACATATTCAGCTGGTGCTATAGTCCAGTTACTCAGAGAGGAAGATGTATTCCGGTCCGCTCCCTAAGATCCTGACCCATTTACAGTCTGTTTCATTAGCCTCTTAGTCCTCACTATTGTCAGAAGGCTTTGTTTTTAATGGAACTGGGACTGCTGTACATAAGACTTGTTTTAAAGCCTCACTCTCACTCATGATCTCTGCCAAGTCAGCGCTAGTCTATCCATTTGGCATGAAAAGGAAGCAGGAACGCGTGGCTTTGATGAAGTCTGTTATGTACTGGTGAAGCAGGACACAATCTGTGGAAGGTGCTCAATGCACAGCAGAGACAGACAGATGGAGTCTCACAAAAGATGCTGTAATGTCAGGACGTTATTTCTATTGCTGACTCACCAGGTGAGCTGAGAGGATGCCTGCTTCAGTGTGAAACAAAGTCAAAGGTAATAAAGTTTGATGGCTGAAAAAGAGCACTTCTTTTCCGACTGACAAGCTACAGAATGTCAGTCTGAAAATCAGAATCAGTAAAGTACAAATTGATTTATTTTTTTTAGTAAATAAACAAGACACAGATGCTTAAAATCAACAACAGCTATCCTGTACTACTGGCCCACGAGTTAATACCTATCAGACTACTGTGAAAGCCAGCCTGCAACCAGCTACAATATCATCACTTCTTTACAATGTCTTTACAGTTGGCTTATAGGCAACAAGCTCATGTCGCATCTTCAAAAATAGCTTGGCTGTCCAGGAATATAACTGGCAGCCCTTCACTACAGCTGAAATTCTTTCCTTGACCTCATTTAGAAAGTTATCCCAGCTCCAGCATGTACACTGAGCACCACAGCTTAAATGACAAAGAAATGCTAACCATACTGCATGTTGGTACGGGAAGGTGCATGTTCATAAATTTCAGAGACAAAAGATAAACAAAAACAAGCCCAAGAAAAATCACTGGCTTAAAAATAGAACCTGACTGATATTTCTAATTAGGAGGAATACCGATACATTGGCTAATTCTTTTTTTTCAGACACATGAAACATATGCAGATTTTCCAGTATTTGATAGGTGTAGTTATTTACGTAGGCTGGTTGTGTTTAAGGGATTTGAAAGACTTGCCTTAACAGAAGTTACAGAGTGCCCTCTGGTGGAGAAATCAGAATCAGAATCAGAATCAGAATACTTTATTGATCCCTGGGGGAAACACTGCAACATCAACACTCAAATATGGCTGAAGGGTGTTTCTCCGATCTTCTTTCCCTTTTTTAAATGTTTATTTGTCAGTCATTATAAATGGTGATGCTGACAGAGCAGCAGACAGTTATCATTGTCCAATAGTATCGACCTGTCAATAAATCAGTCAGGCTTTATTTAAATTCCTTACAATATTCACTAATGTGTAGTTTTAAAGATGTCAAGGTAAGGCTGTAAACCTTTTGCCATTATTAACCTTTTTGATCAAATTGAAATCCTTAAATTGCATATTTTATTCAGCTTGTGGCCTAATAACAATAATGTGCAATTTAACAGAACAGAAAACAAATGAACAGAAGAAAAGAAATTATTTCATTGAAGAAATAAATGTCTTAGCAATGTTGTTGTATTCTAATGCTGTTGTTGTATTGTTGCATTCACTGTTTTTCTGTATTACTTCAGTGGGTTAATAGATAAAAGTATGTCAATATATCAGCTCTAACACAGTGGAAATTATTTTATTTAAACATTACAGTCTGATCCAACATTGCAAACATTCTCCCACAATGTTTAACTTGCAAAAGTACATTTATTTGCTGGCAAAATGCCTCATGAAAGTCTAGCGCCAAAGCATCAAAAATAAATAGTTTGTCCAAGTTAGATAGTGTGTGGGAGTCTGTGTCAAACATTGGATCAGTTTGTCCCTCTCCTATGCACCTGCCTCCTTAAATAGATGTTATAGCAACAAAACTCATGTATAAACACAAACACATGAGAAAAAGCCTTTGGATATGAACTTAGAAACATTACTTTAAGATATAGACTTTATAAGTGGATTACTCTCATATAACTGGACAATTTAGGAGGTTCGATATTGACATGTCTGCTTTGACACTTAGAGATGAGATTTAAAATAAAAGTCAGTTCACAAATCTGAGCTATAAAAAAACAAGGGAGAGTGGCTGTTGTTTTACATCTATCCTTCTGTTTACCTGGCAGCCATGTGTAATGGTCCCCATGCTATTACGCCAAGACTCCAGGCCCTGAACCCTATTGCTTTCTTGTACTTGTACTTACACACTTCTTCAGCTTTTTCCTATTTGAACAACTATTACAAAACATTTTTTCCTTCAGATTAAATGTCTAATTCCTGATTAAACCTACCGTATGTAGAGAAAGAGCTGGAAGGAAAATACGTTGTCACCCTCATGATTTACCATTTAATACACTTTAAAACTTTAAAGGCCATGCTACAACAGTATGTTAACATTAAAAAGTGCTATATTTTCTTTTTTTAAAATCTATTACCGTAAAAAAGAAAATCAATTAATAAATTATAGCATAAAAAAGCACCTGCTCTCGATGAAAACCCTTTTTGGTATGCACGCACTCTCCTTCCTGCTGCTAAACCCACTTCAGACCACAAGCACAATGCTGAATATTTGAAGGGGAACATTCATCATTTCTGAAGTACTAGGAGTGGCAGGTTACAACCTTGGACTCTGCAACCCCTTCACTCTAATCCTCTTACCGATGCCTGGTGGTCTTGAAAGTTGAGAATGACTGCTTGCTAACAGACGACTTGCTGCTCAGGTAATAGCTGCTCTCATAGAGATGCTGCTGCTGCTTCTCCTCATGTTGATGTTGATGCTGATGCTGCAGCTTCTGCGTCACTTGTAATGATGCTGACATCCTGACGGCCACTCCGCCAACTTATAATGACTGTCCTTTACTTTACCCGCTCTGTGAATCAATCTGACTGTTATTATTAAAGACTGGTTTCTCTACTGGAGGTTAGTCTAGTGCAGAGGCCGGTAATAAGGTAGTAGGAGCAGGGATTAAGGGATAAGAGAATTGGTTGCTTGTTAAAAATATGTTTTTAAACTTGTTATTGTGATTTTTTGTTTGTTTGTTTTGGGCAAGCAGCTTATGTGTTAGCTCTGGTTAAGATCTACTTTTGTGTTAAATGAAGCAGCAGGTGATAAACTGGTGGTTTTGATGATTTTTCAATTCAATTTAATTCAACTTTATTCACGTACTGTGAAATCACAGCAACAGTTGCTTCAAGGCAAAGTGAAGACCCTACAACAAAGAAAACCCCAACAATCATATTACCCCTTTGACCAAGTGCTTTGGCGACAGTGGGAAAGGAAAACTCCCTTTTAACAGGAAGAAACCTGTTAAAAGCCATCTGTCGTGACCGCTTAGGGTGGAGGGAGGAAGAAGACAGAAGGAAGCCTTGAACAATAATATGTAAATTTACAGTCAGATCATTTCCTGCAGTGGGCTTTTTAAATGTTTTGTGATGTTTTGTGACTTGATAAAAACTGCCCAGTAATTGAAATCAATAGGAAACACAACTATGCAGGAAGACCATGGATGACAAAAGGACTACAAAATGCCAGCAAAAAAAAGAATACCTTATATCGAGAATTCATAAAAAAGAGAACAATAGAAACTGAAATGAAGTATAAAACTTACAAAAATAAATTAACTAATATAATGAGATCCTGTAAAAGAGAGTATTACATTAAAAGGTTAGAACACAATAAAGATAACACAAGAGATATATGGAATGTATTAAACAGAATAATCAAAAATGAATCAAGGAATAATGATTACCCTGGGTACTTTATAGAAGGGACAAGAAGTATTAATAACATGGAGGAGATAGTAAATGGCTTTAATGAATTCTTCGTAAACATAGGGCCAAAACTGGCAGAAGAAATAAAGGTTGATGGAATAGAAAGGGACACTGGTGAAAATATTGAAAGGAATAGTAGCTCAATGTTTTTAAGAGCAGTGGAAGAGAAAGAGATTTATGACATGGTTAGAGGACTTAAGAACAAAACCAGTACAGACTGGAATGATATTGATATGGTAACGGTAAAGACAGTTATTGATGGTATCGTAAAACCATTAAAATATATATTCAACTTGTCGTTTCAAAAAGGAGTTTTTCCACAAAAAATGAAAGTTGCTAAAGTTATTCCCATTTACAAAACCGGTGAAAGACATAATTTTACAAACTATAGACCAGTGTCAATACCCTCCCAGTTCTCTAAGATACTGGAAAAACTCTTCATAAAAAGATTTGACAGTTTTGTGGAAAAATATGAATTAATGACAGATAGTCAGTATGGGTTCAGAAACAACAGATCAACAGCTTTGGCACTGATAGATTTAATGGAAAAGATAACGGAATGTATGGATAATAAGAGGTATGCGCTCGGAGTTTTCTTAGATCTAAAGAAGGCGTTTGATACTGTTAATCATGAAATTCTATTAAAAAAACTGGAATAGTACGGGTTTAGGGGAGTGGTTTTGGAATGGTTAAAAAGCTATGTAGGGAATAGGCAACAATATGTACAAATAAATGAATATAAATCTAATTTGATGGATATAGCTTGTGGAGTACCTCAAGGTTCAGTACTGGGTCCAAAAATGTTTATTATGTACTTAAATGATATCTGCAGAGTATCGGAGATTTTAAAGTTTGTAATATTTGCAGATGACACAAATATACTGTGTGCAGGTGGGGAATTGCCACAGGTTTTGGAAATGATCACACAGGAATTAACGATATTAAAGAAGTGGTTTGATATAAATAAATTATCATTGAATCTCGATAAAACCAAATTTATGTTGTTTGGAAACCAAAAGAAAAACATCGAAGTAGAAATATGTGTTGACAATGTATATTTAGAAAGAGTAAATGAAATAAAATTTCTTGGGGTGATCATTGACCACAAGCTCTGTTGGAAGCCACACATTACTTATGTTCGGGGGAAATTGGCACGGGGCATTGCCGTCCTGGGGAAAGCAAAGCATATGTTGGATCAGAAAGCACTGCACATTTTATACTGTGCTTTACTACTGCCATATATGAGCTACTGTGTAGAGGTCTGGGGAAACACATACAAAAGTAACACACAAACAATAACTATAATACAGAAAAGGGCCATTAGATTAATAAATAATGTAGGGTACAGGGACCTTACAAATGCACTCTTTGTCAAAATGCAAGCTATTAAATTCCAAGACTTGGTGAAGCTTAAAACAGCGCAAATAATGTATAAAGTCAGAAATAAATTGCTTCCCAAAGAAATCTGTAAATTGTTCATAGAAAGAGAAGGTGGGTATAACTTAAGAGGGAAATGGAATTTAAAAATACAAAGTGCTAGAACAACTTTAAGAACTATGTCAATCTCAATTGCAGGAGTTAAATTATGGAACAGTCTAACAGAAGAAATAAAAGACAGTCAAAACATAAAACAGTTTAAAGTAAAATATAAAAACCTAATTTTAAATAAGTATAAGAATGAAGAAAACGGGGTTAACCCAGGACGGTAATGTTGCTGGTAATGGTGTTGCGGTTCTTTTTTGGTTGTTTTTTTGTTTTGTTTTGGTTTGTTGTTTTTCCATAACTTGTGTATCTGCAAATATACACATTCTGTATTTTTCATATGAAAGAAACTATACTGTGGTGGGGCTTGCTAATTTCTTGTTTTGATTTATGTATGTTATGTTTTGTTTTACTTCATATGTTTATATGTTTCATATGTTGTTTGTTTAATTTAAGACAAAAAAAAAATTAAATGAATGAGAGGTAAAACTTGAGGGGGTAGGGACAAATAAGTAAATACTTCAGCCTACTCCTTTTCAAACAAATAATGGAATGATATTTTGTAATGATTGTGAAGGCACATGTTTGAAATGTTTGAAATAAAAATGAACTGAACTGAACTGAACTGATGAACTGGACACCAAGCGTGGACAGATGGCAAGAACAAGTTAAAATATACTTACTGATTTTGCAGGTTTTGTGTAATTAAGCTACCAAATATCTATGTTCAGTACTTGCTTAATTGAGGGTTATTTAGTTATTCATATATCCGAGTTATAAAATGTCAGAATATTGTGACAATGGCAAATTCCTAAAGCCTAGATGGTTGTTTCTTCAAAATAAAAGTCCAACTTCAAAGGTTTTATGTTTATTGTAAGACAACATAAAGCAGATTGGAATGAATGAAATATTGATATTTTGTCTAATAATAATAATAATAATAATATCATCCAGCTGACCTTTCCCCATGTGAGGCCACTTAAGTTATTTTAGATATGGCTCAGGTTAAAAAGAAGAGCAGCTCCAGCTGGGAGGCAGGCAACAGTAACTATATGATCTGCAGTTTCTCCCAAATTACACAAAACTATTTTCTCCTTTTTATGTGCTTGAGCAACATCTACTACAAGCAGACTAAGCCATCCAGAGTTACACACTGAACTGGACTGTAAGCCATGAAGGCACAGAATGCATTAAAAACATTTTAACAAGGCCAGGTCATAAAAACGTAAAGTTTTGTAAGGTAAGGCTGGTGTTAATTGGAAGATTAGGATGACACTTCACTACAATGACACATGCAGGCTAATATACCAGAGCACTAGTTCTCAAAATGAACAAAACCCTGTTAGTAGGCTATGTAATAAAACTGATTAATTAAAACACATTTATAAACAAACTAAGTAAAAAATAAATAATCATAATCATACAGTGGAAGCCGGCCTAGGGCCTTATGGAGTCATGGTTTTAAATGATAACCAGAGCACATAAGTACTTCAGCTTATTTAAGAAAATATGCACACTCACTCACCACAAATTAAAAATCCACAATCGCTGAAAATAAGAGAAAATGTGTGTTAATCCAGAAGTAGCTAAAGCAAGTTGAGATCCAGGCAAAGCAGCAGGGTGAGGGGCAGTGGACAGGGCGGCAGTCCACAGAACAAAAATAATGCTGCCACTCGGCAGAATGCGCAAGACACCGTCAGGACCTTTTAAGGCTGGGGCAGCTTTAAATTTAGACCATGAGACCATGAGACAGGCCAGCTGAGCTGAGGAGCTTCTTTTTGGCCTGGCCCTCCGCTGTGTACTGTACTTCAGGGGCATATGCAGGACTCCAGTGGTTTCACCCAGTTCACTGTAATAAAAGGCATATGAACTGCACCACAAACCGAAAAAAGAAGAAGAAAAAATGCCACTAATAAAAGAAAATACAATAGAGGACGGGTTCTCAGTCTTAAAAAACAAAAACCTGCTAACCTAGTACAATCATATCATCCACCGACCAAATTTAACACCAATGCTGTTAAGTTTTAAACTTCACTTTCCCTTAGATTATAGTTTAGCTTATTTGTTTGAAATCGATCCGTTATTATTCCGCTGCGCAAAAAAATATTTAGTGGTTCAACTTCCTTATTAAATATTGAAAACAAAGACTCATTAACCATTTTGGCCAATTCAAACAAACGTCTTGGACATGCAAGTAATTGCTGCCACCTAGTGGTGACATATGTTGACTACATTATTAGTCGTCCGGACAAATAAAAAACATGATTCAATTAAGGCTGTACTTATAATCGTATCAGTGTATAAATCATGGATTTATTATTACCACAAGCAGTACGTAGGTCATTTCATCCAAAACAAGAAGAGGAGAGGGACGTAAACAAACCCAAGGCGTGGAATATTCCAGACTGTTGGTTTCTTCCAACTTCACTCTCATTGGTCAGTTTAGGCAAGAGGAAATAAAACATTGATGTTCCTCTTCATCAGCTTGTGTATGCTGTGGTAGCTGTGTGTGCAGCTTTTTGGGCCTAGAAATTATACGTTTTTTCTAAGGTAGGCGATTTATTTTATGTTTATGAAGCTGCAGAGTTTGAGGACTAAGGACTCGTTTTTTTCTTGTGAATAAATCTCTGCTAGCTCGCTAAGGCTAGCCTGGTCAGTCAGTTATTTAGGTCAGCAAGGGGCTAGCTGGCAAAGCTGGCAAATAATTAAGGGGTTTTCTTCGCATTTTGTGTGATTCCTGCATTGCGCTATGTAGTGCGTGTGTGCTACAGCTCAAATATGAGTGATGTAAACAACATGTCAATACCTATATTTGCGTTATTGTTATGTTATTGCGTGACAGGTGAGCATAATTTGAAATTATATTGATCTAATAACATAAATATCCAGTAAACAAATGACAACTTAAGTGCTTTCGTATCACAAAACAAGTACCGAGTGCATATATCCGTTGTAAGTGATCATAGACTGAGCTAAACTCGTCAGACTCTTTAGTTAGGTTCACCCATTACTGGATTGGACCCCCTTTTGTCATAATTCGTTTAAATCTTCAAGGCATAAATTGAATAAGGAACTATATTTGACATTCCTAACCAAGTCTGCTTTGTTAAGAGACTGCACTGAGTTGGTGGCACATGATGTTCTTGTTGACTACGTACTTGTGTTAATGTAAAGTTGTACCTAACAAAGTGGCCACTGAGTGTATAATATTTAGCTGCTTTTTAAAAAAAGGCAAATTAGGAGGCTATATGACAATGTGATAGTAGTGTCAACCAAATTGACTTTAAATTGAATTACCAACATCTTGTAACCATGTTAATAAGTTTTCATTAGTATTAAATGCATTGCCTGAACTCACCTACATTAACCTTCCAGTTCATAGCTTGCACAGTAAATAATCTAAAGACACTTAATAGCCAGTGTAACCAAGGAACTTTCACCAGATGGAGAGCGTCAGTAATGAAGTCAAGATAAGAAAAAAATGTGAATGAATCTTTCATTTGAACGTGTTGCTTGATCCAAGCTGACAACTTTCATGCTCCTGTATTACAGGAGAGGGACTAACAACCTGCCAACATGTCAAGCAAAAGGGCCAAGGGAAAGAACACCAAAAAGCGTCCTCAGCGTGCCACCTCCAATGTGTTTGCCATGTTTGATCAGTCTCAAATCCAGGAGTTCAAAGAGGCTTTCAACATGATCGATCAAAACAGGGACGGCTTCATCGACAAAGAAGACCTTCATGACATGCTGGCCTCATTAGGTAAACTTGATTTATTTACACATATTTAGTTAGTGATAACGTCTTATGGAGTTAAAACTGCATTATTTGGGGCTCGTATTCAGAAGTTAAAAGATTTCAATCTTTTTCTAAAAACAAACCATTAAATGTGGTTAGCAGGTTAGAGTCACTCTGACCTTGAGCTTTTTCCCAGGTAAGAACCCCACAGATGAGTACCTGGAGGCCATGATGAATGAAGCACCTGGCCCAATCAACTTCACCATGTTCCTGACGATGTTCGGAGAGAAGCTGAACGGCACAGATCCAGAGGAAGTGATCCGTAACGCTTTCGCCTGTTTCGACGAGGAGGGCACAGGTGAGCTGATGTGTTCAACTGTTTAAGTTTCGCATCTTTTTATGTGAATTTGTCTCAGACTCTGGCATGTAGAGACATTGTTTTGTAGTAAGTGCTTAATTTGAAGATATCTGCTCAGTGCTAACATCAGGAAGCACCTGCAAGAGTGAAACTGTTTCTTCACACAGGTGTGATTCAGGAGGAGTGCCTGCGGGAGCTGCTCACCACTATGGGTGACAGGTTTACAGATGAAGAAGTGGACGAGCTCTTCCGCGAGGCGCCCATTGATAAAAAAGGAAATTTCAACTATGTAGCATTCACACGTATTCTGAAACACGGTGCAAAGGATAAGGATGACTAGTGGGTTCATTCTTTACTCCATGTCTATGTTTAATGAGTTTCCATTCAAGTTAGGAAAGCTATGTTCTGTAATTTGGCTCATGACAAAGCTTTACTGTGGTCTACTTTACTGAAGCTCATTTGTTTAAGCTGCTTTATGGACCTCTGGGTCCCTCCAACCAATCCTACTTTGAAAGCTTGTTTGCACATCTGTCATAACACTACTAGGGGGTCTCTATAAGCTAGTGGAGATGTATAAAAAGACCCCCACGGATAAAGCTGGAAATAAACTGACACCAGATGTCTGTTATTGCAAATGAATCAGCTGTATTTTATAGAATAAGCGTGGAGATTAAAATGTATTCTGAGAAGAATCACCAGTGCTCTTTATTTTTTTTAAAGTTTTATTTTAAAACCAAAGAATTCGATGTGATGCATCAGTCTTAGCACAAGATTCAAAGATACATGAACACTCAGGATCAGCCACTGGATTTAGGTGCTTGATTTCTTAGGATTCTTGATGTTGAATATAGTACATGCGATTGCGATATATGGACACTCCTGCAGTACTAACCTTTTCTTTTTTTACTTGTAATTTTGCTGTTATTGCTCTGGGCCAATCAGTTTAAAACCCAAATAAATTTTGCTTATCACATATGATGAAGAAAATTTGCCAGTCTCACAAGTGCCAGACTCATATTGGAAAATCCACTCATCAGTTTTCTTAACCACTTTTCACAATTCATGGTCATGGGGGGTGGGAGGCAGGGTACGCCTTGTACAAGGTCGCTAGTTGATTGCTTGTTCTCAAAAGACAGCATGGCAGGTAAAAGCCAGGGAACAGTGACCCATTCAGACCCATAAGGGCAATAAATGTTTATCCCACAACATAATAAGCCTCTTGTGGCCCAATGGGAACAATCCACTATCCTGAGTGGATATTGCTTTTTGGAACTTCCCCAATTAAACAGTGTCTATATATTTCTGATCATAAATCATTCACTGCAGCTTGTGCACAATGAGGAACAAAACTCATTATGTTTTAGACATACAGGGCAACAAACGGGACATTTTAAGATATTTGGCATTGACAGCTCTTTTAGCTAATTAAAATGGCATGTGATCCATTTCCTGCAAGTTCATGGTCAAAGTTTCTCAGTCGGCACTTTGCATCTGTCTTGAACCAAGAGGATTTGCTTGTGTTACATATCCAACATCGTTCCTGATAACCAGCATCCTTCTTTCCACTTGATCATTTGCTTCACACCAGCAATAAATAAACCAGGATCTGCTTCACACGTGAAGCTTTCTGCACACTTTGCCATTGCTCACAGAGCAATGTATAGAATAAGTGACTAAAGAGACTGCACTATTCTGCCAAAGCCAGGTTTTTTGACTGGATCTTTGATAGATGGTCTGATATACAAGCCTCGATTTTGTCGCACTGGGCGAGGAAATCCTGTGGACATATGGTAAAGATCAGACTTATTTTGATTCTCAATAGTTTTCAAATAAAGCATGATTGTTTTGTCAGAGGGAAAAACAAATACTAACCTGCACTGTTTTTATTAGTCCTTTTTTCTTCATTCTGCAGTCATTGAAATTTTCTGGAACACTCTGTTAAAAGAGGAGCAATTTGATGGTTTGCTATACATGACACACACGATTAAAGCAGACACTCAAAACAGATGCTTACGCTTAAAATAGCATTACCATAGCATCTATCTCCTCCAAGATCTTCATGAACTGCTCAGCTGCTATTTTTACTCTGTGGTCTAGTTTACCCAAGGCCTCTGCCTGGAGATCTTTGGCGAGAAAGCCCTGTGATAGGATAGGATAGGATAGGGGTGACAATAATACATTAGAAGATGGGACAAAAGAGAGCTGTGTAATATTTATTTATTTTCCTATATATTATCAAAAAACAAAAAGACCTATGATTGCTTACATTTTTCAGTCCAGTCAACTCCCCGTCTACCTTCTCCAGCTTCTTGGCCATCTGCTCCACACATTTCTCAATGTCTTTGAGTTTCCTCAGTTCAGCTTCTTCCTCTGGGCTGTTCTGTTTAGAGATTATCATCAGTGTTTTGCAAATGCACATATTCAGGCACCAGAGATGTAGCACATGTATAAATGTGCTTTACCCTCTTTCCAATCATCATGAGTTTGCAGCCTTCTTTTATTCCATAGCTGGAAAGGCTCTCTTCCATGTCTTTCAGTGACTTCCCTAAAATTAAAAAAGACAACTTTAAAACCTGATATTTTACATTAGGCCTCATTTGAGTGTGTAAAAAAAGGAAGACTAAAAGTCTACCTTTAAAGATAAGTTTCTGAGAGGCAGGTGGGACTCCGGTGGCTTGAGCGAGAGCATCTGACAGGTCTTTAACAGTGGGTCCTTTTCCATCCTCATGTCCTGTTAGCGTGATGCTGTGCTTAGAGGATCCTGAAATAGGAAAATAAATAAATATTACACAGCTCTCAAGCTATTAAGGATTGGGAGTTATCATTGTCACCCTTTTGTCTTCTATCGGTGTTATTCAGAAAGTAAATGTCACCTACCAGGATTAAAAAAACAATAATAAAAAAAGTCTTTAAAAGTATTTGCACCCATCCAATTACAGAACATGCGGCATATCTCGGAAACTATCGCGCACGTTTGGTTCAGTTTTTAACGATGGGTTGCAAAATTTTGTTTCACTATCGTGTGAGGAAAAATAATTACAAAACATTTAACAAGCGATTGGCAACAATACAATTTCTCTCAGCAGCCCTCCTGTTTCCCAAATGTGCTGTAAAGTGTCTTCAAACGAAACTAATTACAACAGCTACACAATTCTTCATAAACGTGTTTAATAAATGCTGATATTTACAGTAGTTTATATATTTAATTTGTTATTGAAGAACAACACATAACCAGCGGGATTCAAGTAACATAACCACACAGTCTGTGGAGAAGAGCTACAGAAGCTGAGCCGTTTCTAGCTAGCTTTAGCCACAACGAAACCCAATTTTTACTTATATTTTGTGGTGATTAAGGTGTAGTTTAAAGCCGAAATCTTATTACCGTATGCGACTGTCATAGTTATCGTTTGCTCCGACATTTTGCTTCCCGGCGACCTTTAATCACAACATCAAACGCAAAGCTAACTGTTGCTTATTGCTAACTACTTCCGGTGTTACAGTTTAACTGGTGATCGCGTTAAGTGGTGTTATTCCATATGTTCCTCTCGCAGAGAATCCACGAAAAATAGCCCAGGGCTACCAGTGTGTGTAATGTTTGACTGGATTAAAAATGTGGCTTACCAAAAATAATTTATATGTAATAAGTTAATTAACAACAAATAAATAAAATCACCAGTTCATGCAGATACACACGCACATTGCTGTTCTAAATACATCTTTGGGGATCTGCCCGGGGTCATCAGGGATTTGGGGTCTTTCAATATCCTACACCCTCTCTCAGGTGACCAAGGCAAGATTATCTGCTAAAAAATGATTTCTGATATTTAAATTGTTGGCCTATAATCCATTCATGAGAGACATATCTCAAACACGTCTCTCATCAATGGTATCAAGTAATTTTGAGCCTGAAAGAACATTCCTGTCACAACAAAGAAGCTGTAAGTCACTTTTACATATTATTATTTATGCTGGAATAAAGTGTAATTGAGACTCCTAAATGTCTTTTTCAAGAGAAATATGGCCAAGAGTGCATCAGAAATTAATTGGATTAATTATATTTTACCACACAGAGTAGATACAACAATGAGAATATCTTGATGCATGCTCAGTCATCCAGGTAGGTAAATCCCCAAAAGCTTTTCAGTAGGAGAGCCGTTTCGTCACTCATCCAAGTGACTACTTTAGTCTCAGCTGACTTTAGGTTGATCAATGGTCATGAGAATTTACATATTAATGATCAATTAACTGACCTCCTAGCCCATTGTTCCTTCAGTGGTGCTAGTTTCAGTCATTATGCAAATGTACTGTTTATAAGATTGGGGAAACCTAAAATCAGTTGGGACTGAAGAAGTCACTTGGATGAGCGACCTTACAAAACTTTGGTCATTCAAACCTTTTACAACAAGAGGTGTCAATGTATGTGACGAATCTACGACTAGACATATCTGGACCTACTACTTTTGTGGTTCTTCACCGATCAGCACGACCACCAGTTAAGCTTGAACACCGGAAGTACCCCCTTTTTTTCTTTTCTTTCACTTTTTTAAATGCAATTTTACTTATTTAATATTGAATTTATTATTTAAATTATTTGACTTTTTATTTATTTACTTGTTTAAAAAAGCGGAACAGCAAATACAAACACAACAGCTGCACACAAAAGTGTAAAACGCGAGCCGAAGTCTACAGCACAACTTGAAACTCTTCGATGAAACTCTGCTGACAGAGGTAAATACATTTAGCTTAAGTGTGTAGAGTTTTCCTACAGTAAAGCTTTTTAAAGTCTGTATAATTGATGTCTGTATGTATAACATGTCAGGTCATGTTGCGCCAAGGGGGCTCTCCCAACCGGCTCTGTGGCGCAATGGATAGCGCATTGGACTTCTAGTCAAGCTCTTGAGAGGTGATTCAAAGGTTGTGGGTTCGAGTCCCACCAGAGTCGCATTTTTAACCTGACCATCTGTCCTCCGAATCCTCTCAATACCGTTACTAGTCTAAGTCACGGTTACTCGTTAATTGCTGATATCATGCTTACATGATGTTCCTGAATATGTCTTTGGTTATGTGCCCGAGCTCATCGGTGCTTTCGTGTCTTTCACATTATCTCATTCCAGTCTACCACATCTGAGGATCAAGGGCTAAAAACAAAAGTGTCATTGAGATTAAAAAACGTGATGACAGACGTGGCCAGTGGGGGAGCAGACATTGCAACAATTATAACATTACAAGTCTATAATGATTTTTTACATGGCCAAAATAGGTCTGAATTCATGATGTTAAACAACACAAAACAGATAAAATAACGCAGAGTCGTGATATGTTTAGCTGTTTCGCAAATGTAGTTTCTGTATCAGCGCTAACAAAGGTTGTAGGTTCGTGTCCCACAGAGCACATGTGTAACTCGATTGCTGGTAATACCAGGCTGTTTCCAAATCACTTCAATGATGTCCTTATAAGTGAAGAACAGTTACTTATTAACTGTGAGTAAAAGATTATTTGTACCAGGGTGAAAATCCTTTGTAAGGCACTTTTAGGGATTTGCTTGAAGTGCTGAGGTTTAAAGTAACTATATAAGATATTTACAATTCAAGTCGATTTAGTTTTATTTACGCATCACTAAACCCAAACAACAGTCGCCTCAAGGCGCTTTATATTGTAAGATAGACCCAATAATACAAACATCCACTGGTCACTTATGTGGTATATATTAGGTATATTAGGCCATTGTTTGTGAATGCAAATATGTAGTCAGCCAATCAAATGGCAGTAATGCGAAAAATGGCCTCAATCTAAAAAAAAAGACTTCAATCTGAAACACAATTGGAAACATAAATACATTTTGGACCTTTAACTGTAATTTCTATTTACATGACAGTTTGGGCAGAACATTTCCCATAATTCGATTTTTCTTTTTCTTTTTACAATTTAAGCCCAAAGAGTTGTGCTGACACATTTGCTTCATTATGTACAGCAGATTTTCTTTATCATGGAGAGAAAAACAAGACGCATTGTTTAAACTGCACTTCTTATACTGAGATATCTCAGAGAAGTTTAAGTAGTGCACTTAAACTACTTTATACAGAGAGAAAGGGGCGTTTCACTGGTATGGCTCTACTTAAGTAAATTTGAATGTGGTATGTTGTTGCTGCCAGACGGGCTAGTATGAGTATTTCAGAAACTGTTGATTCACTGGGATTTCTCCACACAACCATCAGGGTTTATAGAGAATGGTTCAAAAAAGAGAAAACATCCAGTGAGCGACAATTCTCCAGGTGGAAATTACTCAGTGATGCCAGAGGTCAGAGGAGAATGGCTACACTGATCATAGCATGGCAACAGAAAAAATGAAAGGTCCACTTCTTGCCATCCAGGTATGGCCAAGAGCTCTCAAGCCTGAAGCAGATGGGTTACAGTAACAGAACACCACACCTGGTACCATTCCATGTCACCTAAGAACAGGATAACAAGATATTTTCTTGACACACTTATCGTTTAAACACCTCAGCCTACCTGAGTATTGTTGCTGACCAAATCCATCCCTTTATGACCACACCCACAGAAAAGCATCCATCCTTTGATAGCTGTTTCTCACAAATCATCTCAAACTAGTTTCCTGAACATGACAGCAAGTTCGCTGTACTCAAATGGACTCCAGATGTGGTGGAGCAGGAGACTCACATCATGGATGAACCACATCTTTGAGGAATGTTTCCAGCACCTTGTTGAATCTATGCCATGGAGAATTAAAACAGGCTGACGGCAACGTGGTACTAGCAATGTCTACTTAAGAGCTAAAAACAAGATAGAGGAGGATGAACAAATACGCCATAAATTAAGAACTCACAGCTGATTTAAAACAAACATTTTTATTTTGCATGTTTCAAATAACCCTGCAGATATTTTAAACAGCCCAAGTGTGAATAACCTCCACTTTTGAGAATGCAGACATGATCTTAGTGACTAAAAATCACACAAAATTAATAACAAACAGAAATAAATAAACACTAAGGAACACTAATGAACGACACAGACAAGCTGTTGATGATGAAAGAAAGAGAAGATGAAGGGAATTATGTTAAAAAAAAAAAGGTTTAGTATGTTACAAGGCCACATGCCAGCACGGTAGAAGTAACAATACACAACCTGAAACCAGAACAGCCTCCAAATTGTAGTGTTCTCACATCAAATGGTTTTGCATGTATAAATGTTACTCTACATATAAAAGTGTTTTCAGTTCGAGTGCAGCTGTTTTTATTTGCTTCTTGTTTATGTGGCAGGAATCTGAGGGAGGCCGAACTCATCCACGAGCACACCATCCTGAACACAAAAGAAGAAAAAAACATCAGCCACGAGCAAAACACTTACATTTCAAGTGTTACTCACTTAGCAGGTTTGTGTTTAAACAATAGAGTGGACTGGAAAAAACTTAGTTTTGCACATTATAGTTAATCTACCAAACACATACACAGGATTAGAAACTGGCACCAGAATTCGTGGCAGGTTTAATAGTTTGCTTACATACACAGTCACACCCCAAAGGTCCATTTTGAAGTAGGAAAAATTCTTTATGATTACTTTTTATTTTACTTTCATGTATTTTCCACAACCCTGCCCTTCATGTCATGAAAACTGAGCTCTGTAGACTGTCACCTTATTTGTCTTGCTGTCACTGGGGATTCCCTCAGGGATAGACGGGGCAGCTGAGGCCTCATCCAGGTAAGAGGTGTCATCATCCAGCAGCAGCTCATCACCCAGTGCATCCAGCTCTGAAACCACAGTGGTACTGTCACTGTAATACTCCAGATCATTGCTCAAATTACACACTAGCAAAGAGGTCTTAGCTTCAATAAAAAGAGATCCAAGCTGTCCTGGAAGCTCCACATCGTGGATGCTGAAATCTGAGAAAGAGCCCCAGGAGGCAAAGAAGGCAGAGAATGAGTGTGATATAAAACAGAATTCAAACAACAGTGCCAGTGTATCTCCTGAAAAAGAGATTTTATGTGCCTAAATACAGGATCATAAAATATTGCCTTCCCAGAATGTAACTAAAAGGCATTTTAGATAGGTTCTAGCAACCCTCAAGTGGAAGGAGTTGAATGAATGGGACAATAGAGGAACCCATGGATCCAGAAAGTCCAGACTTTGTTTCCTCTTTTTTCCTTTATATAAGGGAAACTCAGTCCACATAAGCTCCTCGGATTCACAGAGGAGTCAGATTTCACAACAAGTGACACAGGACAACCATTCACATGTGGCACAATGGCTCGCACATTGGCCTTCTAAGAATACACTTAAGGAGTGATTCAAAGGTTGTGGGTTCAAGTCCCACCAGAGTTGAATCTTTAACTTTCCCTCACTATAGAAGTTAGATGCATCTAACGAAAAGGCATTTTAGTTACTGGGTTAAGCCTCAAATAACAAGTCGGCATAGACAAGGCATGTCTATGCAATAGCTAGCACTTTTAGTAGATTTTTAAATTACTTTAGTCACTATTTACCACATTTTTAATGGACGGATCACAATTGACAAAAAATGGCACAGGGCATCTTCTCGCACCTGGCAATGGGCAGTGCATTGAACTTCTAAGCATACACTTCAGGAGTGATTCAAAGGTTGTGGGTGTGAGTCCCACCAAAGTCAACACTTTTAACCTCTTCTTAATGTAAAAGTTATGTAATTCTTAAGAACGGAACTACAAGGCAACTTCTAACTCAAATAAGAAGTCCTCATCACTATACATGGAAGCTAATAACTTAGCATTGAGCTCTGGGATTTTAGCATACAAGAAGGGATTTCCACTCTCCAGTTGCTTAAAAACCAAATAAGAGATAAGACAGTTTACATGTACATGTTTACATGGGTGCTTGTATGTGGTTGACTGTATCTCTGTGATAAACTGGTGACAGATCCGAGGTGTACCCTGTGTCTTCCCCTATCACAGCTGGGCTAGGTTCTAGCAACAATCCAGAAAGTCTAAAATATATTCCCTCTTTTTTTTATAAGGGAAAATTATGGAGGAGCTGCTTCAAATTGACAGAGGAATTAGATTTATGAACATATGACACAGTACAACCTTTCACATCTGGACCGTGCATTGGACTTCGAAACAAGCACTTCAGGAGTGATTCAAAGGTTGTGGGTTTGAGTCCCACCAGAGTTGAACATTTAAATTCTTAATGTAGAAGTTACATGCATCATCAGAAAGTAGTATTGGCTTTTTAGGCCCAATATAAGGAGTCTGAATATATAAGGTGTGTCATTGACAAGCCAACACTTTTAGTAGATATTTACATTACATTAGTTACTATTTCATTTAGAGATGGCACGATACCACTTTTTTATGTCCGATACCGATACCGATATCATAAATTTGGATATCTGCCGATACCGATATGAATCCGATATAGTGTTTTTTAATCAACAAAACTGTTTTTTTAAATATCTTGCTGCATTTTGTATAAGTTCATACTCAAGTTTAAAACAACAACTACACTAAAGCTATTCTGTTATACCTGTATGCAAAAAAAAATATTTCATAGTTCAGCAATACTGATCAATCTAATAAACTTAAACCTACACCATCCTCCCTATTCTGGTATTTTAAAGAGTACTTAGCATACATATTAAGCAACCTAACTAATAGGGTTCCAACTCCCAGCAACAACAAAAATAAATAAATAAAAAATAGGGAACCACCCCTCACGCTCCACCTCATGATGCTTAATCGACGTAATCAACCTTAATTTGATGCAGTGTGAAAAAAAATGCACAGAAATCAATTATTTTTTTCAATATATTAAAATATTAAATAGATTCAACATCTTTCTTCAACAAAATTGCAGACTGCACAGATGGTACCTTCCCAAAGGAAAATGTACTATAGCTTACTAGGGTATATTAGACTTAATAGTCACTATATACAGTAATTGACTTCTATTCATTTTACATCAAATTAAAACTTTGGGTGTCAGATAATTATTTATTAAAAGCTCGACATTTTAAATGAGAATAAGAAAGAAAAGTATGTCTTTGTGCCCCTTTTCCCTGTTAATGCCCTATCGGCCCCCCTGGCTAAACTTTGCTAGATCCGCCCCTGCACAGTTACCAGCGTCAGCTACGTAGAAAAAGATCCTCGAGTAGAAAGTAATAATAAATAAATTCTAACAGCAGCTGATCAAGCTTAAACGTGCTGCTGTTGTTCAACCGCTGGTTTGCTCTTTCTGGTGCAAAGTGGGCCAAAAACAAACTAGAGACACGGACTCGCGACAGAAAAGCCGATCAGCTGATCATTAAGCAGTTTCATGATTGAAGTAGCAGCAAGAGGAGGAAGTCGCTCCATATATCGCTTGTTAAGCTTAACGCAGGAATGCTTTACAAACATTCAGAGATGGACTTACACATTTGCTTTACTTCTCTCGGGATAACTTTGTCGGAGATGAAATGCCGGGTTGCTAGCGAAGCTCCAAATGCTATCCAGACCACCGACAGGTCCCGCACGCCACAGCCGCTCTATCACGTGATGCATACTGCTCCGACGTGCTAACGTTCTGAGGTGAGTTACGGCGTGTTGCAAGTTTTGTGAGGTGCTTTCGTGATATTTAATGGATCGGATTACATTTTTTATTTTTCTCCGATATCCGATCCAGTAATTTAGGTCAGTATCGGACCGATACCGATACGTAATATCGGATCGGTCCATCTCTAATTTCATTAGCGTATTAGAAGCACTGAAGCATCAAAACGAACCAAATAGTTTGCTGATACAAACTTGGGTAGATAGATCATGATGTGCATAAACATCAAATGTTTGAAATGGCGTGCACCAAATTGTCTAACTTCCTAGAAATAGTAGAAGAAGAAACTGTTTTGTTTGATGGAAATAAATGCCACTGTCTGGATTTCTCAGAATCTTCCAACTGGTGTGTTTACATGAAGCATTTTTCTTGAGGTTGGGCTTTTAAATCGGTTACTGTAGTTCATGTTAAGATTGCTATTGTTATCTCATAGTAAAAAGGCTCTGAATTCCACTCCAGCCCGTGGCCTTTCTGTGAGGAGCGCTCCCTGTGTCAGCGTGGGTTCTACCACAGTCCCAAGTCGCACATGGGGTGACAGATTGGTGACCTGTTGCTGACCAGGGGTAGAACCTGCCTCTCACCCCATGACAGCTGGGATAGGCACCAGTGCCCCCAGCGACCCTGAATCAGATAAATAGAAGAAGTTGGATGGATGGCTGACAACTATGGAGGAATCAATGGATCTTCAAAGTCCAGATTTTCCTTTATTCAAGGGAAACTCAGTCCATAGGAGCCACTTCAACATACATTTTAACATACCACTTTTTTTAAATGGTCAGATCACATCTGACAAAAAGTAAAACAGGTGAAACCATATCTGGCTCTGTGGCGCAATGGATAGCGCATTGGACTTCTAAACAAGCACTTCAGCAGTGATTCAAAGGTTGTGGGTTCGAGTCCCACCAGAGTCAAACCTTTAACTTCTTAATGTAGAAGCTACATGTTTGTTCGTAACTTTAAAGTCATGTACATCTTAGTACTGAAGCTACTACACAGGACAAGGGCACACATCTGGCTCTGTAGCGCAATGGCTAGCGCATTGGACTTCTAAGCAAGCACTTCAGCAGTGATTCAAAAGTTGTGGATTTGAGTCCCACCAGAGTCTAACCCTTGACTTCTTAATGTAGAAGTTACATGTGTTTTCTTAATGTTAAAGTCATGTACATCTTAATACTGAAACTACAAGAAAATTTTCTGTCTCAAATAACAAATCTGTATAGACACCACTATCCATGGAAGCTAATCACTCAGATGTGATGTCATCACATAATCTGAGACTTTAGCATCCAAGAGGGAATTTCCACTCTCCAGAACCAAAAATAAGAGATGACTGTGGGATTACCTGGAGCATCCAGGTATTCTGCAAGTTAGGTTAATTAGTGTGAAAGGTTAATTGCATTTCTGTGATAGACTGGTGAGAGAGAAGTGGAAGAACCTGAATGGACGTGTGAAAACAGGAGGCAATTATGGATCCAGAAAGTCCAGACTTTGTTCCGTCATTATTCCTTTATTCAAGGGAAACTCTGAACACAGAAGCTGCTTCAAAGTCATAGAGGAATCTAATTTGTCAACAAGTGACACAGGACAAGGTCACACATCTGGCTCTGTGGCGCAATGGATAGCGCATTGGACTTCTAAGCATACACTTAAGGAGTGATTCAAAGGTTGTGGGTTCAAGTCCCACTAGAGTCAAAAGTTTAACTTTTCCTCACTATGGAAGTCAGATGCATCTAAAGAGTTGACATCTCTGTGGTGTAGTGCAGTGGCAGGGTGGTTAGCATCATTGTCTTATACCACAAATGTCCTGTGATAAACTGGTAACATATCCAGGATAGATCCTGCCTCTTGCCCTATAACAGCTGGGCTGGGCTTACCGTGTCTTGGTGGTTAACATCATTGCCTCACAGCAAGAGGGTCCTGGGTTTGAATCAGCTGGCCTTCCTGTGTGGAGTTTGCATGGTCTCTGGATGGATGCTGATACCATAGGGAACGGCTATATTTTCATTACATGGCTATATTTGAAGTTCGTCGCTCTAGCTATAGGTAATACATCAGTCTGTTCCACAAAAACCAAACAAAAAAATGTCTGGTCACAATGGCTCCACCCACAAAATATGTCACTGGACATATTTATGTGTCACAACCAGAGATGGGCAGTAAGGCGTTACAAGTAACACAGAGAGTATGAGTGTGCAGCGTTTAAAGCGTGGAAGTACTGACCTTACTTTGAGTTTGATTCCGTAAAAAGTCACAAAAACATTAGCGTTCACTGCGTGGGAAGAAAACGTCTTTTTACAGCGAAAAAACCCATAAACTTCCGAGCAAGCACCGAGTACGCTGCAACGGAATGGAAAATTCACAGACAAACTCGCGGATTCTTCCACTAACTGCTGTGGCACACCTGCACCAGGGCAAACATCCACCTGCTATACAGGTGAAAATAGAGCAACAGGACTGCTGAGTCTTTGATTTTATTTATTTTCTGCTGTTTCACTTGGATTTATTTGAAAGAGTGAGTGTAAACACAAAAAATATTTTATTTTATGTGCTGGAATATGCAGAAAATAGGTTTAAATGTTAAACAAATTTCTTCCAGTCAGAGAATGGTGCGTATAATTTAATTTTTGCTTGATGCATAAAGTTAAAAGATTAAAACTAATAAAACGAGTTTTAAAAAGATACTTTTCCATTTGATTACGTTTTATATAATGTATTATGCAGAAAAAGTAGAATTGGGCTGAAAGATCTATTGCTTTATCACCTATTCAGGTTGTAAATTGTGTTTTTAAAAAGTAACTAATTAATTACTTTTGAAAATAAGTAATCAGTAATGTAACAGGATTACTTTTTGGGGAAGTAATCAGTAATTAGTCACTGCTTACTTTTTTCAAGTAACTTGACCAACACTGGTCACTGCGACTGTTCACTTTAATGCACCCTAAATGAAAAACTGCCAACAAAATGTACATTTACCTGCTTCAAGATCCTCCTCATCGATGTCTGGAGTGCCATAGCTGCGGCTCAGGGCTTCTTGTACCTCATTGGCTTCATCCATCATGTCCTCCAGCTGGTCCTGTAAATCCTGGAAGTCCAAATACTTGTGTTCACTTTTAATGCCTCAACTGTGAGATTTTAACTTTTATCTTGCATGTAAAATCATAATTTTAATTTCATCAGTTTTTAATCGACTGCTGCACAAATAGGAAGAGAGAATCACATAACAGCAGGGGGCACTGAAAATAAATGAGACCTATTAAGTGTGTTGATTAGAACTCATTTAAACAAAACTATTAACTCATTTTGTTACTGCAGGGTTCTGAAATCAGAGCAAGTTTAATTATACAGCAAGAGCTGATAAATTGCTGAATCTGGCTGCTGCTAAGAGTACAGTGTAAGTGTTGCAGAAATGTGATGTAATGTGAGGTGATTTTTCTTACAATTGATGCTTCGCATGCAGTAAGCAATTCTCCTGGCCTCAAGTATCTCCCCATTTTTGGCTAATGACTGCATTCATAGTTTAGACCAGTGGTTCCCAAACCTTTTTTGCTAGGCCCCCCTTTGTTTTACAAGAAAAATGTTCACACCCCCCCCCCCACGCGCACGCACACATCCTCCAACCACACACGCCCATATTTTGCTCCATTGTGGTTTATTTCACACCTCAAACATTTAGTAAACAATTAAGCAAATACAAGTAATCTGGAATAAATGACAGGTAGTAATAAAATAACGCTACATCCACGCCTACACGGGTATTTTTGAAAGCGCAGCTGTTTCGTCCACACGTAAACGGCGTTTCGAATCACCGAAAACTGAGATTTTTTAAAACTCCTTTTTTGCGTTTATGTGTGGACGAGGAATGCAGAGTTCGTCACGCAACGTCAAAGGTGTGTGCCTTTTTCTGACTATCTGCAGGTTTTACACGCTTACATACACACACACACAGTTACTGTCCCTCCATTTAGAAAGGCAGAGGCGTCACGGTGTGATTATTTTACGTGTAGTTGTTTTTTTCCTGTGTAATAATATTCAAATCAAGAACGTAGGATCCTGTTTGTCCGTGATTTGAACAGCCCAGCGCTGCTCCCGACGAAGGGAAAACCAATTCTGCAGGGAGACCTACCTCGGCACTTGTGCAGGTGAAACCAAAGGGAAGATATGCTTCACCATATTTTTTAGTCATTGGCTTAGAATGAAGTTGGTTTGGAAACATATTCAGCTATGCTTCATCTCTTGCTTTGCGTTTGTGTGGGCGCCCCGTGCTAGCAGTGTCCAAGCGTTTTGTTTTTTTTCCCCTTTTCATACCGCACCCCCCCTGCAATGGCTCTGCAGGGTCCCACACTTTGGGAAGCTCTGGTTTAGACAAACATACATCAATCTGATCAAGTCTGACGTCCTTGTAAGCCTTTTTCATATCCTTGGCACCAATCTTCATGGCCTCCACCTGGGGACAAAAAATACATGTGGATTTAGTCGCTGACAACATTTTCTCATCAGGTACAGACAATCTGAACACATCCACTACCACAACCAGGGAACTTTCTAATGAGATTTGTTTAATGAATGGACAAAATCAAAAGCTTAGCGATACAATATAGTATGTCAGAAATCTAGATGTTTGGTACGTATGAAAGCTGTGATTTGGAAAAAAGTGCTTAACAGCAACTAAAAAGTTGGAGTCTTGGAGTCATGCTGTGTGACTCTTACTGTTGTTTTGGTGTCCTTTAATGTCTGGATCGTGTAGTTTGCCTGCTCCATGTTAAAGGATTGTTGAGCCAGCTGCTCCCTTTGACCTTCATACCTATGTAAAAACAATACAGATGCTTTAATACATTTGAGTCTTTACATACATTATTACACTCCTATGTTACCGTAAAATCAAGAGCTTTTCACACCCCAGCCGTCTGCAAAGGGTTGGTGCGACAGAGTAGGGTGAGATAGTCGGCTGCAAACTGCCCCAGTGCGAACTGGAGGTCATCGCTTGACAAAGACAACAGAACCACATCATCTGCAAAAAGGATAGATTGCATCTGCAGATGGACCTAATGCCCTTGACTTCTTAGCTGCACCAAGAAATTTTGTTTGTGAAAGTTATGAACAAAACTGGTGACAAAGGACAAAACTGGCCAAGTGAAACACCACTGGGAACAAGTCTGCCTTAATGGAAGCAATGTGACCAAGCTGCCACTAAATGAGATAATTTGGTTCTGTTAGTTTCATCGAATGACGATCTTCAACTTGCTTACACTCTTTGTTGCATTCAGTGTTAGCAAGCTTGTTTGCTCTGAGGTACTGTGGCGGTGAGCCTGATTGTTTAATATGACATGTGAGCTGTTATGAAATTTTACAGCTCCAATTAGAGAGCCAAAAATATTTAGCCCTAGGTTTGACATCTATGATGTTAATAATCAACAGTTACAGCCCTAAACAAAGCAGTTTTTATTATTACGATAGATATATGACACAATAATTCGTGTGTGAGACATTTAAATAGTTGACTTCATTTGTCTCTCCACATTTGCCTGATTTAGTTCACTTGCTCACTCCTTATATAAGAACTCACTTTTACTACCTCCTCACGATGCTTTGGGTTGGCAGATCTGGTAGGAGGAGAGTCGTGTTTTGTTTTCTTTCCGATTCAACACTTCATGCATTGATGTTTTCGTCTTTACCTGTAACGGCTTCTTCTTCTTTCAGATGCTCCCTTTAGCGGATCATCTGCCTCTATCTCACCCTACTCTGTCACACCAACCCTTTGCAGGTTCTCTTTCATTAAATCTATAAACCTCCTCTGTGGTCGTCCTGTTTAACTCCTTCCTGGAAGCTCCATATTCAACATCCTTTGTCCAATATATTCAACTGGACCTCCTTTGGACATCACTCAACTATTGCAACCTTGACGCTTTAATTTCACCTCCAAACTGCTCAACCTGAGCTGTCCCTGTGGTTACTTCCAATACAAACCCTCAAAATCTTTAACTCTGCCACCTCCAGCTTGACCTCTTGTGCCACGATCTCCAAACCACACATCATAGCGGGTCTTACAACCATCTTATAAACATTCCCTTTCACTATTGCTGTTATCTTTCTGTCACAAATCAGTACCTGCAATTCACTTAAATCGTATGGTGAAATAAACCTTTGTTTAGATGATTTTAGTTTACAGGCTTAATTTTTTGTTCAACCTAATCTCCAAAATATTAACATATTAAAACTTTCCTCTTATTTGCCAACATCCACACTATATCTATCTATCTATCTATCTATCTATCTATCTATCTATCTATCTATCTATCTATCTATCTATCTATCTATGTGTGTGTATGTATCAGAGAGGCTATCGTGCTCACATCTTTGAGATAAAGCATACAGATGTTTGCACAGTGAAGGACTCACATTCTCTTCTGCTTCAGGACTCTCATTGCCTTCTGCTTCACCATGTTCTGCAATTGAAAGCAAAAATAAATAAATAACATCGATGTATTTGTCTTCTAGCCTTTTAAACACCCAAAGTTAACATCATGTGTCCTACCTTCGAGGGCCCATCTCTCATCTTTTTCAGCTGATCCTTGTACTTCAAGAGTTCCGCATCTAGCCTGCCAATTTTCTTTTCAATGGACTCAGCCCTCGCATCCACCTGGAGCGAGGAAGAGATCAATTAGAGGTAATGATTTCCAGCGTCCTGGCAAACAAAACACTGTGCTAAAACGCCATGCCTGTATGTGGGTGCATTAGAAGAAAAAAATTAGAGAGGTAAAAGCTTGGAACATAATTGAGAGCTGTGGTTAACAAACACATCCCTACTTCACAGTCCAACCGAGGCTGAATGTCTTTTATTCCAGCCCAAAGTGCTGACTAACTGTAGCCTCTGAGCTAGTTGGCACGGATGCTGTTTTGACAAGCCTTTTGTAACCATGCTAGCTATGCACCGCTACCGTTAGGTCGCACAATATGGACATAAACAACAAAAGCTCACAGGCTGACAGTACTCACAGTGCCGATACAGTCCGACAGGTTCGCAGGAGGCGCTTTGGGTTTTCCTCGTCCGAATATTCGGTTCATTTTCTAAACGTCAGCCTTTAGCTTACCTTAGAAAACACAAAAAGCATCAAATGCAAAGAGATTTTTTCATTGAAGACACCCGGAAGCAACGGTTCAGACGCAAAATATTTCCATTGGTTGGTGCAAACGCTTGTGACCAATGAGATTTTAGACGCGCTATTGCCACTTAGCGGTGAGCAGAGGCACTGCAGCTTCCAGGGAGAACCTTTTGTCCCCACAGATTGCATCCACCATCAGGCTTTGTTACTCCCCCACTGCAAATAAAATGGCAACAAATGTAGGTTTTACTTAGATTTTAGATTTTATCTTTTAATCTGGTTCTTTCAAGAGCATGTTATTATTTATTGATTTTAATGTATAATCCCCAAAGACTAAAAACTGCTCTCTACGGAGTAAAATTCCATTGAAATGAGTAGTTATAGAAAGGTTGGTACTGCGTTATAATATGGCATCTTTTATTCAGGATTTGTAAGTTGTAAATTTCATTGCTAATGCTTTGCATATCTATTCTCAGAGGTAGAAGTATTTAGGTCCTGCATTCCAGTCCATGTAGAGAAAAGGTGGAAGTCATGCAAATTAATTCCTCCTGGTTCCTGTAATAGTTTTTAGACTTTTACATGTTTAAAAATTATTTCAAAGAATGGGCCATATGTAACTTTTTATAGAGTCATTACTCCAGACAGAGCAGCATGCTGGTGCACTTATTAGCAATGCCTACCCAGAGCAAGAATTTGAACCTGCTAGTCAGCTGTAGTCACTGCATGTTTACATTTTCTCCATGTGCCTGAGTGGGTTTTCCTGGGGTGCTCTGGTTTCCCCATACAATACACAGACATGCATGTCAGGTTAACTGGCTGTATAGCTGTGATGGACAATCCAATCTGTTCCCAGTGTCATCTGAGGAGGATTAGGGCTTAAAAAGATGAATGGATGAATGGTGACTCCAATGGACAAGGCAAATCTGAGGGATTCTGAGATGTCTTTTCTTTTTTGATTAATTTAATGATTTAACTCTGGGGTGTCAAACACAATGTGACGGAGGCTAAATGCTGTTTTGGGTCGGCAGGTTTTGAAAAATGTCTCTAGTTATATTTATCATGGATCAGCACGCATGACACTTGCTTTGACATTTTGGCTCCTTCCTTCCTCAAAAACTCCTCCCCAGCACTCCATTTACCTTTCATAACATCCCAAAACCAGTCTTCATGTAGTAAGATATCTATATCTATGTCCTCACTGGGTTCTATTTTAAACAGTTGTTAATAGCCTGTTAATATGACATAATTACATATAATCTAATACACATAATTCTGTTTTCCCAGCACTTTCATTTTTAGTATATGGCTTATGAGGCAAGCAATGAGTAGGCACCTGTTCAATCCTTATTAGAAGGCAGAGCTTATTACTGAACCTGGCTAAATGTAATGGCTTGCAAATGCACTTGCACCTTGGGAGACAGTGAGTAGAAAAATGCAGTAATCTTTGTAATTATAGCTGTCAGCTTCAACAATCCACGTAAGGACCGACTGATTTAATTTGCCTCTAAAATCCTTCAGAATCCCTTTTATCTGTGCACCATTATATTTGTCAGCTGCTGTAAGGAGGGGCACCTCATCTGGAAGCCTTTCACAAATGGCAACTGTAGAAATAATGAAAAAACAAACAAACAGTCCTTTTGTAATAAAAAGTAAATAAAAACCTGCACAGCCGATGATAGTGTTTGAAAAATAAAGTGGCTCATTCTTGGCTGTGTGGTGGCTGCAGTTGGGGAGCTGCCTTTGTCGCTCCAAGCTCATTCTCAGTGTATTTAAGTTTTCCTTTTTAGCTACGAGACAATTTTCTTATCTCTCATCAGCAGGATAACATTTTTCATTTGTGTCTATCCAGTGTTCCAAATATTCTTTATTTTTTTCTCATCTGTTGCAATTATTGATTATGATTTGCATTACAAAGCATTACAAAGTTATATATTGTTGAATCAACAACATCCATCCCAACCTCTTAACTGTCACAGAATATCTGACTTTATAAGAGCAACATAAACAGTTTTCACATTAGGCAACATTTTATTTCAACTACCATAAATAAACAGCGAGTGGATAGTTAAATTGTAGTAGAAATGGCTTTAAGCCAACTTTTAACAACTTAGTATAATTAAATAGAATATTGTTAACAATTTAAAAACAAATTAAAAAACCCAAAATATTGGTTTGTTCTTTTCCCCACACCTTCAGATAGTAATAACCCCGTCTTAATCACAAGCTCAAACACAAATCAAGACAAATCAACAAGATAAATAAAAAGATAGGAAGGTCACAGCAGTGCCAACATATCATTAAAGTCCTCACACAGGGGCTGAACTTACAGTCAGTGCAGATTCTTCCACGAGGCCGACTACACAAAGTGCCATACAATTAGCACAACAAGCATGGACCTCTGCCTCTCCCTCAGTGTGTTCACCATGGAAACATTAACATTGTATCTGAATTGAATTTACTTAATAATACCTTGAAAAATAGAAGCACTGAGGAGGTGGGCTATACAGTCTTCCTACCACTTTTTTTGACAAATAAGCTTTAAAAAAAAAATAACTTCCTTGTGCCCACGCTGATATAACTGAAGACTGAACTGAAGCTCTCCTTTGTATTCACCTTGAATCTCACATTTCTCAGCTTTATTGTGACTTAGTTGTGCATGTGTGAAACATGTTTTTGACATCCAAAGCTCAAAGATACATCAAAATATGTCCAAACATCCACAGCAGCAGCAGCATTAGACATTAATGAGCTGATATTGTGCTGCATCAAATAATGTAATAGCATTAGAGGAATAATTAAGAGAAACATATCATAACAACACATATCCTCTGTAAGATGTTAATCCTCTTACATAATGCTACAGCTACTAAGCTCATATGGGATAAACTGTACTTTAAGAATAACAAGTCTTAAACTGTAAGTGCTAAAATCTACCTGCTATTTTATTTTAAACAAGCATAACAGCTGAACTCTGGTGCAGAAGATAAGGCACACAAACAAGGCACAAAACACAACTTCTGCTATAACACTATATCTTTATCAGATTTAAACAGGTAAATATATTACATTACATTTAAGAGTTTATTTGATTAAATCTGGGTGACCTGATGGCTACTAGAACAGCTACAATAATAAGTTCAGCAAACAAGGACGAGTCAGTAAATCGTTTTACAAAGATGAAAGAAAGACTTATCATAGACCATTACGAAGCACTTTGAACCATCTAAAATGGAAGGAATTTAACACACCATAAAAAAAAAACTTTCAGTATTTGTGTGCAGTGAAAGAGCGATGGCCATAATAACAAACTGTTTCATACAGAATGTCTGCGGCTGATGAAAAATGTATGTAAAGCTGAAAGAGCCGATGTGTTGCCATTAGAATATAATGCTCCGTGTCACATTTCAGCACATAAACTCACAAACACACATTTACCAAGCCCAGACTATGGTGACAGGTTGAGAGGAAATTTACAGTATAGACATTAAATTGCACTAAATGTTGAAAGCACTGTTGTGTAGATACAATACACTGTTGTCCTGATGGCGGTTGCCTTAAAGCCCTCTGCCCATTTTTTTCCTTTTACATGCGGTTCTAGTTTCAGAGTAGATGAGAAAAGGCGGACACTGTGTCCTGTTATCTCAAAGAGACTGCAGCATCACAGCTCTAAATGTTCAAAGATGCAGTTAATACAGTTCAGCTTCAAACTGAGCCTACAACTGAAGAACAATACCTACTGATGTTTTGACAACGAAGCCGTCGTCAAAGTCAAGCAGCGGGTCAAGGAGAAAATACTTTGATTCGCTCTCTTCAGCGTTTTAAGTCGTGAATATCAGAGGATTACTCCCTGAGAGGCTATTAAATATTCTACATTAGTTAACTGTCAGAGTGAAAGGACTATTCACACACTTTTAACACCAAAGCACCAAACTGCAATGCACATCTATAAAACAATGACACACAGTAATGCACATTGTTCCCAACATCATCAGGGATAGTCCCTTTTTTTTTTAATCCAGTTTCTTAAAGAGCTTTGATCTTATTCATGTTAATATGAAAGCCCAGACAGTTTACAGGTCTAGTTAAAAAACGTGTTTATCTTCTTTAAACATCTGGCTTCATCTTTGCAGTGTTGCCATCAACAATGTGAAAAGGTGCAAAAATTGCATTTCCTCAATTGGCCACTCGAGGCAGTCTCCAAAAGCGAGTAGTTCTCCACAGACTGCGGTGTCAAAATACCTGACTTTAATGTCTTGATGCATGCATCAAGTTACTAAATCCCAACAGGTTGATTCACTGGGCTAGTTTCAGTCATTGTGCAAATGTACTGTTTATTAGGTTGGGGAAACCTAAAGTCAGCTGAGACTGAAGAAGTCTCTTGGATGAGTGACGAAATGTTTCTCCCACTGAAAACGCTGCGTCCAGATGAACAGAATCAACCTTTTGGGACTCGACTTTAATGTTTGCAGTAAAAATAATGATTTCAATTTCTGTAGCTAATTTCCACATTCACAGCAACTAGACAGGGATGGGTTTTTGTCTTAGTTGTTATCCTGTTTGTAACTAACTCATTTTATTTTTGCATTAAGGCTTAAGGATACAGGGAGTACTGCAAATCCACTTCACAGACCTGGACTTCTTGAGTGTGTTTGTGGGGTCAGTGTTATATTTTTGATGCAATTTTCTGGCAAATAATATGGCTTTCTGAAAAGACTTCTGATTAATGTAGTATTTTGCCTGTATACGTCTTATCACTATTTAGCATGGGCATAATGATGATGCATCCCACTATCCTTTGAATATGATTTCTTTTTAAAAAGAAGATTAAAAAAAACACAATAAAAAAGTAACATCACGCTTATAATGATAAACTTGCGAGTGGGACTTTAAACTCTTTTATACTTAAATATCAAAACCACCAACAGGTTCATCTTTCTGTCAAGAATTTTTTTTACATAACTTGAACTGAAGCCTATTCATGTCTGTGCATCTTTTAAAAATTTAAGTCGTCTCTGTGTACTATTACATACAGTTCATTCTTTTAAGGCTTAATTATCTGTGTTCTGTGGTCTCCAACACGACTGAAGTCTATTCCTTGGTGACTATTTTTAGTGAGGAATTAATACTTTTTAGCGACTTTAGTGACTCATTCATTGCAGCAGAGTAGCGTACAGAAAATTAGAAGCTCCAATCTTTGTTGGTTGTGGCCTTTTCATGGGATTTGTGTAGTAAGAATAAAACATAGATTAGCACCAGGCTAATCTTTTAAGTGAACATGTTTTTGGCTTATTTGACCAACGTGCTGGATACAGAGCTAAAAATCTGGCCCTGACTCTGGCTTTTATCTCAGATAGCTGTAGTGATTTGAGTTAAGCCCAGCTCATTGGAGTCCTCCCAGCTCTGATAGGGCATAGAGGACATGTCCATGGCTAGTCATACGGGCCTGGCTTGCTTTACGCCTCCCCGAGCTTCTGCAGGGCAAGAATGATCCCGCAGAGTGCTTCTCACACGGCTCACTCCATGACAGTCACCTTGTCCTTGTGTTCTGGGACAGCAAAAGTCTCTGAAGCATCTCTTGAAGTTCTCATCCAGGAAAGCATAGAGGATGGGGTTAAGGCTGCTGTTGGTGTAGCCCAGCGCCACGCAGAAGAAGTAGGCGGCCATAACAGCCGTGGTCTCGGGGACATTTGTTGACAGCGTCTTGACCAAGATGAAGATGTGAATGGGTGTCCAGCACACCACAAAGACGGCGACCACCACCAGCACCAGACGGGTGATGCGACGCAGGTTGCGGTCCTTCTCGCGTGAGCCTGACAGCAGCCGCACGCTCTTCAGCCTCATGACCATCAGAGTGTAGCAGACAGTTATAATGATGACCGGTGCCACAAATGCAAAGATGAAGACACAGATCTTCATCAGCGTGTCCCAGTAGATGTAGGGATCAGGGAACTGTAAAGCACACTCTGTAGTCCCTGTTAGTTACAGAAGAATGCAGTTATAGGAACACACAGCAGGAAATGCTCAAAATGACACGCTAATGTCAGATTGACATGTTCAAAGTTACATGTCAAATTGACATCTTTAAAATTGCATAGAGATGTTTAGTGAATGGTTTTCTTGTGTTTATTAGCATGAAGGTGATGGATATGAAGGAAGTGTTACTCTCAGGGCATTAATAGCAGTAAAAAAAACATATGACTTAACCCTGTAACTCCAAATGCATTATATCTGACACATGAGTTATTGTGAGTTTTTGAGACCTCCATCGTCAGTGCGATTTCTTTTCCCCCCTGAACACCTAATGCATTTCACAAAAATGCTGGATGTAGTGAATATGATTAAAAGTCATATATGCAAATAGGTATGTAAAGTCTTTTTTTTTTCTTTTTAATTGTCAGAAGGCTCTAAACACTCCAGTTTAAAAAACAAATTGAATTTTTCTGGAAATTATTTCCCTGTTCTGGCTTTACTGGGTTAAAATTTAACCGACCCGATTTAGGTCAGTTAAACTGTTTGTAAACATTAAAGTCTGGCTATAAAACACTAAAATACATTCATAAACACCATGAAAAACTGTTTAGTTTCTCAGACATTTTACATTCACAAGCCACTTGTTTGGATAGAGCTGTTTATCTCTTTGTTAATGCAAATATATAATCAGCTGATCACCATTTAGACATGCAGACAAGTGACTTTAAACATGCTGTTTCATTGAGAATTTCAAGGACAACCATGGCTTGTTTTATGAGAAAATATCTCATAAATATTTTTGCAACACATTGGAGAAAATATCCAATGTGTTGCAATTCTCTGGGTGAAAATGCTTTTTGATGTCAGAGGTCAGAGGACAAAGAAAAGACTGCTTTGATCTGATGAGACAGTAATTCAAATGACCACCGATGCAACCACTCCTGCAAGCTAAGACCAGGTAACTGAGGTGACAATATGCATGAAACTAGCAGACTGAAAAAACTGGTGAGTCTGGTGGGTCAGAGTTTGGTATAAATGACATGAAAGCATAATCCTGCCTTGTATCAACGTTTCAGGCTACTGGTGGGGTATTGAGGTGAGAGATATATTCTTGGCACACTTTGGGCTCCTTAGCACAAACTGAGCATTGTTTAAACACCTCAGTCTACCTTATTATTGTTCCTGAACAACTGTCCCTTTATAACCAACGGTGTAGTCATTAACAAATTTCCCACATGTGGGACTAATAATGGTTATCTTATCTTATCTTATCTTATCTTATCTTATCTTATCTTATCTTATCTTATCTTATCTTATCTTCTGATGGTTGCCTCCAGGAGGATAACACACAATACCATCATCCCAAACTGATTTCTTGTGTTCGCTGTGCTCAAATGGCCAGCAGCAACTGCCTAGTGCTATCATGTCAAGATGGACCAAAATCTCTGAATGTTTCCAGCGTATTTTTGAATCTGTGCCACTAAGAATTCAGGCAACTATGAAGGCAAGGTGTACCTAATAAAGTGGTGTGTATTATGTTCTCAGTAGACATAGTTTGAAAAAAAATTTCATGCTATTTTATCCTTCGTTCTGTATTTGATTATGATTATGATCCTTTTGGGCTCCTTTAAATTCCTGTCCTGCCACCAGCATGGCTTAGAAATGACAATGTGAGAGAGATCCTGTGATGCATAAAAGTTGTCAATTGAGGAAACTAAAGTCCAGAATTAGATTCATGAGCAAGTCTTTGGATAAAGTGTCTTGTACTCAATAGAATTTCATTGTAAAGATGAATTTCAGACATTTGCTGAAAGAAAATATGTTCTTCTATTATAACCTTTCTAAAGGAAGACCCATTTTCTCTGTCATAGCTTCAGCAAATCAAGTAGCTAATAGGCTGTCATCAGACCTATAGAACACCCTGTTCATTGAATGTGAAGTAGCCAATTGAGATAATTCTCAGCTGTAAATTATATAGAGCTTTTAGCATGAAATCGCATATTAGTCTCCTTAGTACAGAACAAGGTAATTTGTCTCTACAGCAGACAGACTATAAATAAACTGAAATATAACCAAAAAAAAAAAAACATAGAAAAATTAGATAAAGAACAGAGGTAGGGTCATACCAGTGCATGAAATGGTCATACCGTTATTAGTATTGGTGCTGCCCAGTATCATGGCAGGGATCCCAGCAGCCGACGACAGCACCCAGATGATAACATTGATGATCTTGGCCTTGACGGGGGTCCGGAAATCCAAGGCCTTAACAGGGTGACACACAGCTACGTATCGGTCCACGCTCATCATGGTCAAGGTGAAGATGCTGGTGAACATGTTGTAGTAATCGATGGAGATGAAAACTTTGCACGCTATCTCGCCAAACGGCCAGGAGCTGAGCAGGTAGTCGGTGCTCTGGAAGGGCATGGTGGTGGTGACCAGGGCGTCAGCCACGGCCAGGTTAAAGATGTAGATGTTGGTGGCTGTTTTCATTTTTGTGTATCTGGGGGGGAGGAGTGGGGAGAGTAGAAGTAAACACGATTCTCTTTGATTTTCTTTCATCTGGGGGGAAGCGAGAGTGATTAAATCATGTGTTCAGTATAATAAAGGGAAGCAACATGGGGGAAAACCCTATCTATCTATCTATCTATCTATCTATCTATCTATCTATCTATCTATCTATCTATCTATCTATCTATCTATCTCTCTCTCTGTGTGTGTGTGTGTGTGTGTGTGTATGTGTGTGTGTGTTTGAAACAAGAAAACACACTATATGCATGCACTATACAGTTGCAGAAACGACAAAAATCCAACATTTGCTTCATTTTAAACCTCATTTCTGTTGATGTATGTCCCAGACCCGAGTAGAGGTGATACCAAACTTAATGCTTTTCTGAAAACACATGAGCAAACACACTGCAAAGGACTTGATCAGTGCGCACCGAATTCCCATTTTATGAGCTACTCCTGCAGATACGCACTCGGTTTCAAGCTGATGATCATGCTCTTTCACACAACAGATAACACGCTTTCAAAGCTGATAGCTCACCTTATGATGACATACATCACCAAACAATTGCCGACTAAGCCCACCACGAACACTATGGAGTAAACGGCGACTATGATGGGGATGATGGGCGACATTGGCTCGGGTTCAGCATCCCAGGTGGCGTTGGCAGTGTAGTTGAAAATATCCGAAGGTTGCCAAGTAAAGTTTGGGATGCACTCCCCCGGCTGGCCCGAGGGACACCGGTCCTCTTTGAAGATGTGCACCACGTTGCTCTCCATGGTGCTGAAAGCTGCCGCCGCCGCTGCTGTTGCTGCTGCTGCTGCTGCTGTTGGGCGTAAACTGACCGTTCAACTTAATTTGGTGCAGACCAAGACAGCAGAATATCTGGCGACTGTTTAAAAAAAACAGGGCAGTTTTTTCCATTAGCACATACTGTGGGATCTGTGTGAGAGAACAAGAGCCAACACAACGCGCTCAAGGACATAATTACACAAGTGTGACACCACCTTACCTGCTTTCCCGCTTCCAAAAAAGTTCATTGGAATAAACCCAGGCGGATGAGCAGAAGTGCAAACACGGACTGAAATCCGGATGCGAGGAAAAACGTGAGAAACAAAAGGTTTCCGGGTAGTTGGCGAACGCACAGCACAATCCACTGGCTGTGCCACTGCTGCGTCCCCGAAGGTGCGCACTGGAAGCCCGCACTGCTCATTCAGTGACATCAGAGGTAGCGCCAACAGATATGACAGAGTATCCAGCCAGAATAAGGACTCTTACCACAGGAATAACAGCTAGATAGAAACACAGTCCGTTTATCACTCTTTTATCTAAATTTGGACCATTTTTGTTTTATTTCTGGTACTTGCATTACTAGTGACTAACGCACTTTGACCGTTAAACCACCCTTTAAGCTACACAAAATAACGAAAATAATCTTTAAAATGTATTTTTTTCCTCTGTGTGTTCAAACATAATGTTATGAATTCCTGTTTTTGCGGCCAACTGACGTGAGAGCTACCACCGCAGTGCAAAAAATACAGAGTCCTGGTTGCTGAAGGTTATAAGACATTTTAACGCAGACGTCAGGCGATCTAACCAAAAAATTATATATATGAATGCAATGCATATGAAACAGCCTGAGCGGAAACGAGCGATAACAAAGGACGCTACTTTGCGCGGCTTCACGGGAAAAAAGAGGGGGGAAAGTGATCGTCACCTCATCAACATTCTTGTTTCCAATTTTAACCGGAATTAGTTTTGCTGCAACAGTAGAGAAGTCTCATTTTTCAGCTTTGCCTTTAATCTCCGTAAAAACATTTTCCTTGCGCATTGTCTCTTTTATTGATTTAACTTTACCCGAAAACATGGATCTACTCGTCCACCCCACAATAACACAAAATGTAAAAACACTGAGATGTCAAACTAACGAATCACTACCATCGCAAATAAAGAAAGCACCAGTCCCGATATTACAGGCTATTCCCATGTAACCTGTCTCCCCCTTTCTCCCCCAACAGTCAGCAGACAGATTCCAACCAGCATGTAATTAAGCGTGTGCTGTTTCCTTTCCTTCGTTTCATGCATTGACAGTTGTTGCTTAGAGACCCATCATGGCCAGGTGTAACTTGAGTGACAAGGCCTTTTTGTAGGTGTGTTTCTATTGTCAAGGACGGACTTGACTTTGTGAGATGTCCTGTGTTGTTGTTGTTGCTTTTTTTGTACAAATATTTGATGCAAATCCCACTTGAACCTTGAGAATCGCATCGTTTTCCTCTGCGAGTGAAGGAAGGAGGCAGTTACAGTGTTTACCCTCAGTCTTATAAGTGCAGTGCCAAAGGTCTGTTTGCACATAGATGCAATCTGCTACTGTTCCTCTGGCACTTGAAACAGTTTTATATATATATATGCATTTGCGTTCCAGAGGAAGAGAGGAAATGTTTGTTATGTAACTTCCTGTAGATGAGGTCAAGAGGGAATTCCTTTTCGCATTTTCCTCCACTTTGCATAGTGAGCCCAAGACCCTATCTCTTCAGTAAGATGCTTCACTTTAACGATGAAACAACTTTCAGTGAAACAACCTAATTTCACTTTTTGTTGGGGATTTCCCAAATGATCTATTTAAAAAAAATAATTCTTTCAAGAGCTCTTCACCTGCTGATTAGTGTCGCATTTTGAAATTTTCCATTTATTTAGCTCCATTTGAAAACTGTCCTTCCATATGCAGTATTAGTTTCCACTTTAGCATTCACTGAAAGATTGCACCAACAGAAAAAAGATAGCTACGGTTTGAGTGCAGCTTTTGGAGATTAAAAAAAAAAGCACAATGTGCTTCGAAGACACAACCTCTTCCCAACAACAAAGTAATACTTCTTTAATCCTACAACTATATTATTGATTAATCTTCAAAATATCTGCCTTCCCACCCACTCTCGGTTACACAGAGGAAAAACTGCCGCTTGCAGAGCACATATTCACCTGGTTTAAAGCCTTAAGGTTACTGTGTTGTTTCAGCAGTTCAGCAAAACAGTTAAGAGTAAGTAAGAGGTCAGTTTAAAAGGTTTCTTCTGTAATCCAACATGACGTATTTTTGTTAAACACATCTGTCTGCCTGAAGCTGATGAGTGAAGCTACTGTATTTAAAAAAAATATGGTGAAAGATGCTAAAATTTTCCACAGAGCTGCGGGATATTGTAGAGCCAGGTGATAAATCTCTGTGGGTAAATAAATCTTACACAATACACCAAGTGACATCACCATCATTATATTATACAAAATGGTCTTATGAAATGTGAAATCCTGTGAATTCAGTTTAATTTGATTTTATTTATTTATTTATTTTTAACACTCTTTAACAGTATTCAGTACCTTGCATGTGACTAGAAGAACTTTAAATTTAACTGTTGATTTAACAGGGAGCTAGTTAAGAGAAGCTAATAGGCACAATAGGGTCTCTCGTTTTTGTCCCTGTTAGTAGTCGCACTGCATCATCATGGATCAATTGAAGGCTTTCAGGGAACTTATTTTTTAAACAACTTGATAGCAATGAATTAAATTCAGCCTCAGAGTAACACATGCACAAACTAGTTTTTCACTGTCACTGTCACAGAGATGAAAGAAATAAATTCTACATATTTGTTTATTGTGCACACTGAAGGACATATCCTGGCCAAAAGTAACTCCCAGGTTCCTCAGTGTTATGGAGGGAAAGATAATGCCAGACAGAAAAATGGTCTTTCAACCCATTTCCAGCATTTTGCACAATTTTGTGAATAATAATTTAATGTTAAAAAATATTCTACATGCTCTATTTTGCACCACTATATACTCCTCTGAAATTGTCACTAGTTGTTTTTTGCAATGTGGAGTTTCTTTAGTAGTGTGTAGTCAAATATGAGACTTTTTTTTGTATTTTAAAGAGCCAGTACTCAAACATTTTTTGATGCATCTGTCCCAAATTACAGCTCCTGATTCAATTTAATGGTAGGAAAGGCAGGTGAAAATATCATGCTTTTATCTTTAATAGTTTTTCATGTTCATCATTGCCTCAGATTTCAAAGTGAAAGAAAAAAGGCTTGGAAGTGGGAGAACAGTGCTTTTTAAAAGTATCAATATCTAGAAAAGTATTCGATATAAACTAAAAAATCACAGGAATCATTATACATGTCTGGACTTTAGAGCATAATGTTTTTAGGCAAATCAGAGACGGTCAAGTAATGAATGTTTTAAAAATGTCCTGTTTCGAGATGGAATGTACCACTCGTTCATAGTTTAAGTGATTTGTGTTATTTGGCTTAATAACGGTCTGTGGCCAGGTATCCGCTATATAGCAAAGAAAAAAAAATACAGTATTTTCAAATAATGTTGGCTACGGAAATAAAAAGATAATGGTCCCTGTACAGAACCCTGTGGAACTCCATGACTAATGTAGTAAAATGATTAGTAGTATGGAATGCTGCAACTCTTAAAATAAACAGTTCCTTTGCACATGATTACCAAGCTGTTTTATAACTACCGTATTTTTCAGACTATAAGGCACACTTAAAATCCTTTAATTTTCTTAAAAATCAACAGTGTGCCTTATAATCCGGTGCGCCTTATGTATGAATTCTGGTTGTGCTTACTGATCTTGAACCGATTTTATGTGGTACACGGCATTCAAAAATCTGTCAAAAAATGTTTTAGTACGACTTTAGTAAGATACGTATGGAACGCCAGGACTGCCATAATGAATTAATTAAATACACCATTAAATAATTAATTAAATGTGGCAATAATTAATTAAAATTGGAATTAATTAATTAAATAAATAGTTATGACACATGTAATTAATTAATTATTGACACATTTAATTAATTATTTATGTATTTCACATTTTAATTAATTATTGACACATTTAATTAATTAATTATTGACACATTTAATTAATTATTTATGTATTTCACATTTTAATTAATTATTGACACATTTCATTAATTATTGACACATTTAATTAATTATTGACACATTTAATTAATTATTTAATGATATATTTATTTATTTCATTTTGGCAGTCCTGGCGCCTGGCTCTCATCATGAAATAATTTTATCTGTCAGCCTCACCCATCAAACTCAGGGGGCGGGGTTAACGCTGATCGAGTCAAAACCATTGCTTTGGCCTGGTGGCCATTGTTTCTAGCACACAACAACCGGCATGTGGAAGCTAACAGAACTGAGCTTTGAAAAACCCTGTTTGTGTGTTACCAAATACCGTTTTAATATTTTTTTAGCCGAGAATGTAGTGGTTTAATCTTCATGTGTCTGGTCGGTTTGTCAAGATACAGCCTCTTTGCAAAAGTGTTTCGATGATTTCGGAGATGTCTGCCCAGTCTCACGGCAAAGCGTGGGATAGACCCGCTCGCCTCGCAAGCAATCCCACCGACAAAGCGCAGGCCCCGGTACACAGCTGTAGTAACCCCCGCTGACTTCTTTTACTGAGGTTATATTTATCGGTGTTTTATTTCCTGATGTTCTTATGTGTCCTACGTGTTTCAGTCGCCAATTCTGAATTATAACTAACATTAAAAACATGTTTAAGGAGGAGAGAGAGCAAATAAATCTGTTTAACATCTGATCTTTGGGTTTTTGTTCAGTAATCAGCGTGACCTGTGTATAAACACATAAAAGAGATAACGTTGGTGTTTCCGTCATGTAGTAACTGCTGGCTTTAACTGTACAAAGGTTGTTCGACACTATGAAACACATACAGACTTCATGATGTTCGGCTAATATTTTTATTGTGAATATTAATCATGCTGACCTCGCTCTGTACACCACGCAGCGAGGTCAGCATATCCACGATATCCTCAGCTCCATGAGTTAACACAAAGTTTCCCAGCTGACTATCTAACTGCCAACTATTCCAGAGACGTGAAAATATACAGCATAAAGAAAAGTGTAAGAGACTCAGCAGCAGATTAGAATAACAGTTATACATTTAATAAATCACCAAATGAATCCAAGAAACGAGCAAACCTGTTCCGACAATTTGAATTTGTATTCCCTCAGCTGCAGACTCGCTGCTGTTTAAATGTTTGAAAAGGAAGATTAGATATAAAAAACGTCAAACATAGACTCAGTCTGCCTTCACATTTGATATGAGGCCAGCACGTATAGTGGCCTCAGCAGGCTATTACTGAAATACACGTGCTATATCATAAACTATGATATAAACAGGGAGGTCCTATTAACATGTTTAGTTTTAAAGGACACCTTCCTGCCTTTAGTCTCATTCATGAGCAGTATTAGTTTTCTTCTAACATCCAGAAGTCTGCACAATGTGTTTCATAGTTTGTAACAAGCCTTTGACAGGTAAACATAACATGACCGAAAAAGCAAAAAAAAAGCAAAAAAAAAGAGAGAGAGTGTTGACATAAGAAGAGAAAATTCTCTCAATTATGGAGACAGACAAATGGTTCATTTATGTTTGATGTGTGTTTATTCCTCCCTAAATATCGTCGGTGAAGTTCGCCATGCATGTCAGATTTTCCTGCGCATTTTTATACCTCTGCCAACAGAGAGAGAAAAAAAATCACATTCTAACAGACAGCTGGTGCTTAGAATACAGTTGAATAACTATTAAAAAACAGATGATATTTAGATGATAGTTCAGTCTAACACATGTGCCAGTGAACCATTAAACGTCTGTGAAACTATGCAGTTATGAAACGTAACTTTAACCTCAGCCAAACCGATTTGCTCAGTTGTAAATAAAACAGCGAAGTAAACGTGACCCGACAGACAGAACCTGAGTGAATGAAGTCCAGCGTTTAACCACTGAGAGCTAAAACTCAGCAGAGGTTTCAAAGCTGTGTGCCGGTGATTGGACATCAGCCGCTGATAAAGCTGTTCGCCTATAAAGTGCTCTGTAAGGAAACGAGCTCCAGCAGCTCTGCGCTCGGGGAAAACACTATATTTACTTATCTTGTGCAGAAAAATGCGCTGACATTGCGTTATATCGAGCACCGGCTGCCCAGTTAAACTGTGACTATCACCAGGTAACTAGGCGTGTTTCTTGAATTAGCAGTAGGTGTTAAACAGCTGACAGATGAGGAGGAGGATGCATGCAGGTAAACTGAGGGTCTGTTGAGCTGATCGCTGGTTTCGTGAGAAAAATGTCAGCTCGTTCTTTATGTTACAGAAGCACAGAGACACAAGACCAGGCGGAAAGAGACGATCGTTCGGTGAAAATGAGAATCTGCGAATGCAACATGTGGAACACGGAGAGTGGAATATGTAAACAAACCGGTTAACGTAACCCCCTCGGTGCACTCTGCATGCTAACTGTTAGCAGAGCTAGTGAAATCTCTGAAAACATCTGAGCACTTTTGCAAACATGTTCTATGTTGACAACCTGACCAGACATACGTCGCGACATTCGCGGCTAAAACACTGTTAAAAGTGTAGCTGGTGACAGAAAAACGGGGTATTTTAAAACTACACCACCACCATTGCTGCTTGTGATTTGATCTGCATTCTGGGATAACTGGCTGCCCCAAGTCTACACAAGCAATCGATTTTCTAGGATCGACCTGTTTTGACTTACTTTGCACGGCAACCAATCAAATGTTAGAGCTGCATGGGCAGCGTTAACCCCGCCCCCTGAGTTTGATGGGTGAGGCTGACAGATAAAATTATTTCATGATGAGAGCCAGGCGTCAGGACTGCCAAAATGAAATAAATAAATATATCATTAAATAATTAATTAAATGTGTCAATAATTAATTAAATGTGTCAATAATTAATTAAAATGTGAAATACATAAATAATTAATTAAATGTGTCAATAATTAATTAATTACATGTGTCAATAATTAATTAAAATGTGAAACACATAAATAATTAATTAAATGTGTCAATAATTAATTAATTACATGTGTCATAACTATTTATTTAATTAATTAATTCCAATTTTAATTAATTATTGCCACATTTAATTAATTATTTAATGGTGTATTTAATTAATTCATTATGGCAGTCCTGGCGTTCCATAGATACGAAGCCATACAAAGCCATACTGCTTCGTATCTATACTGCTTCGGGATTATAAGGTGTTAGCATAACATAATTTATGTTATGCTAACACCTTATAATCCCGTGTCCCTTCTGGTATGAAAAATACGGTACTCTTTCAAGATTTTTTTTTTTTAAATTAAGGACGGGTAGAAATCAGTATCTAATCATTTATAAGGCGATTTTCAGCAGTGTTAATTAATAGAGATAAAATGATCAACTAAAATTAAAATTGAAGCATTAATTAATTTTAAGACTTGTTTGAACAGCCTTGTAAGACTGGGCTTTAAAGGGGGAAATAATTAAACATGAAGGACTTAATAAAAACAATAATAAAAGCTTTTAAAGGAAATTGCAAATCCACAATAACAATTTTCATTTTCCAAATATGTATGTTTAGTGTTTTGGTTTTGGCTGCTTCCTTTTCCTAAAGAAAACTGAACAATGAAACCATCACATCGAAGTGGGTGCTATTGTTACCACAGCTAAAATCACAAAGCAGCATCCACATGTCCATGATAATACAGCACTGGCAGGGGTGGAGGTGTGGAGTTAACTGTTTTCTTTTTAATTTGCAAAGTACAGATGCTTAGCTTAATATTAACTGCTGACTCATTGAAGATAAGACTTATAATTTAGACTGTCAGGATTTAGTATTTTCGCAGCAGCTTTCTTTAAAAAAAGAAACGGTCACAGTTTAAATATCCAAATGCAGCATTATTACCTTGCTAAATAAATGCAATGTGCATAAAAAAGAGCAAAAGTTTGAAATACTTTTTAAGCCTTTATATTCTAGATGATTCTAATCTGTTGTTTTGCTATTTGTCTCACAATCATTATTCCACTTTAGGCACAGTAGATAGAAACAGGTTACATGTTAAGCAGCAGAAGACCCATTAGGACAGCTGTTTTCTTCAGAGCCATTCAATAAAAGCCAGATGTTAAAACGTATTTTGGTTTACAAAATATATTTTAAATACGGAATACTAGAGACCATTTAAATTGTGAGATGACAAGGATACATATGCTGTACATTCCCACATGAAGAGAGATATTTGGTTACCACAACCAACTAAAAAAGCACGTTTCTAGAACTTTTTAGGTATTAATAATAACTAATGATTAAACACGGAGTAGTATATAAACACATTTGGAATTCAATTTTGGATTTAACAGGCAGCCAATACAGAGATAATAATGATAATAATAATAATAATGGATTGGATTTATATAGCGCTTTTCAAGGCACCCAAAGCGCTTTACAATGCCACTATTCATTCACTCTCGCATTCACACACTGGTGGAGGCAAGCTACGGTTGTAGCCACAGCTGCCCTGGGGCAGACTGACAGAAGCGAGGCTGCCATATCGCGCCATCGGCCCCTCTGGTCGATGGCGCGATCAGATGCAAATAGTGAAGAAATATCTCTCCTTCTATTCCCTGTCAGTACTCTTGCTGCAGTATTTTGGATCAACTGAAGGCATTTCAGGGAGTTTTTAGGACATGCTGATAATTATCACTTACAAGTCTAGCCTAGAAGTATCTAATGCATGAACTAGTTTTGGACTTTTACCCAAAGAGCTCAGTTTTTATTTAATAAATCCTGAATATGTTTTCCCTTGTACTTTTAGAGTCCATTAACTGCTGTTTGACAAACTTCAGGCAGGATGTCATGTGTATTTTACTCAGAGTGCCTTCTGTCTAACCACTCTACTACAAGTGCCTAATGGAAGAATTGCTGCTGATAATCTTCTAGCAGGTCAACCAGCCCCTTGCAAAAGACTTATGAAGCTCTGTTTGTGTGACTGTTGGGTTCGCCTTGTAATCGGAAGGTTGCCGGTTCGAGCCCCGGCTTGGACAGTCTCGGTTGTTGTGTCCTTGGGCAAGACACTTCACCCGTTGCCTACTGGTGGTGGTCAGAGGGCCCGGTGGCGCCAGTGTCCGGCAGCCTCGCCTCTGTCAGTGCTCCCCAGGGTGGCTGTGGCTACAATGTAGCTTGCCATCACCAGTGTGTGAATGGGTGGATGACTGGATATGTAAAGCGCTTTGGGGTCCTTAGGGACTAGTAAAGCGCTATATAAATACAGGCCATTTACCATTCTCTGTTACAGGGCCAACATGCTTTCTTACACACAGTGGGCTCTAGCAGGAGTGTTGTGGATTTGTTTATATATATATATATATATATATATATATATATATATATATATATATATATATATACATACATACATACATACATACACACTGGAGTGTTTATTTAATGGAATCACTGTGATAAGCATTTAACCTATATGTGTAACATCACAAGACCCACATATGTTGGTCAAATATTATCCACAATTATATATAAGTTTGTGCCACTTGTTGTATATGAGCATATGTGATCAATACTGTCTGAAATAAGTAATAGTAATTAGGATCAATAACTTACCTTTGATTGTGTTATGGCCAACGGTGACGTCCAAACAAAGGGTTAAATACACTTGGCCCTGCTAAGATGCACCTGGGACACCTTTTGCCCATCTCTGTTGCCCAAAGTTGGGAAACCCCCTTTTTGAACGGATATAGTAGCATACCCCTGGCAGCAAACTCGACAAAGTTCTCGGGAGGATTAATTGTTTTCTCTCTGCAGTCTGTTTAATATCTGTAGTTTTGCAGACTTTTGGACTCACTCTGGTCAAAGGGACCCAATTAAAAATGGTGGACGCTGGGAACAGTGCTTGGAAAGCTATGGAGTAGTGCCAGAAAGTTATGTAACACTAGTGTCGGAGATTAAAGAAGGAAAAAAGTGCAAATTGACAAGTGATTGGGGGAAAGTATTGACAAAAAAATTACATTTATAATTGGGGGTGAGACAATAATTATTAGTTTAAATTTAACACTGATCAAGCAAAAAAGAAGGAATGGAAAAATACCCAACAGCAGGATGAGGAGGGCTGATATGGCCCAGGATGCTTTTTTCCTGTCTGTCATTTCGTGTGTCTGTGCTGTTTGTGCTTAAACCCCGGGGTTCACATCGCTTTGCTTTTTTGCTATTATTTTGCTGTAAAATGTACTGTTTTTCTGTTCTGTGTATTAAACTCTGTTCCAAGAATTCTACTCTTTTGCACAGGATCTTTTTGAGTGATTTGATTTTGATTGGATCTGAAAAGCTGGACCTCCACATCGTTGGCATAATAAGGTTATCATATTGGCTTCAGAATTTGCGACTCAACAAGAGCCTTGTTAATTTTAACAATTTCACAATTACAGAGGCCACTGTGCCTTTAAGAACACTCTAGGCTATTTGCTGTCCATCACCTTACCATAGGTGGGCTCCACTAAAGTTTAAAACACACTTCAGTGAATATTAAATCAAACGGGATACATCTGACCACAGTATGAAGCATCACAGCAAAGGTTTACGACTTTTGCAAGAGAGAAATTTCCAAGAGAATTATTTTTAATAAATGAAGGTAAAATTGTATTAATTATTGAGTGTTTTGAGATGCCAAAAAAGTCTGTTTCTTTTCTTTGATATTAAACACAATAAAGTGTGCAAGCACCGAAGGGGTCTTAACACCTAAAGTTACTGTTCATGCTCAAGATCCTACTCTGATAGTGAATAATCTCAATTTATAGAAGTACTTTATGGGTTTTTAGCACTCTCCTCTCTTTTCCACTCTGGCCCTGGGGCTCAGCAGTCTCTTCCTATTGATGAAATGGGGTGTCATTTCCAAAACTACAGATTACTGCCATCAAGATCAATTTGCAATCACAGAGGAACTCATAATAATGTGTCATCACCCCAGGATTTATCCTCATTACAGCACATTGAAATCTCCTGAGAAAAACAAAGAAAAGCAAGCTGAAATGGCTTTTTGTTCACTGCTGTCCAGTCAATGTTGAATTTCTGCCAAATGTCCTTCTTTTTAACAGCATTCAATTTGATTTTGAAAACTTTAGATGAAAACAATTTAGAGATACAGGAAGATACAGATAGCCTGTTAATGATCTTGAACCTGAATGTGGTTTCTTGCCATCGCCAGCTCTTTTTTCTGCAACAATCACGTAATCATTGATTACATAGCAAACCTGCTGCTGGCTTTCTCATTTGCCAGTGTGTCAGTTCCAAACTATCCAGCCAATTATGAAGACCATTGTATGAAGGCGACAGTCAGAACTTTATATGCAGACCATGTCTCGCAAAGATCATCACCTGCATATCCAGATATCCAGATGGTGTGGTCCCTTCAGGTCTGCTCTGGATGAAAGTGACTTACTTTGTAATGATGTGATTGACGTGCACTGTGTTTGAGCATTTACCTGCAGTTTGAGGTGTTCTGGCTGTACTTTCGAAATGTAAATGTGTGGTTATTGGACAAAAAGTAGTTGCAGTGTCATCAGAAAAATGTTAAAAGAACATCACACAATTTCCTCAGATTGAGTCAATCTTACATGCCTGTTTGACTCTTTCTCTGACTTGCCACCGTGATCTTAAATCTTGTCATGTAATGCTGTGAAAATGCAGTGTTATGGCTGAAATATGTTTTGGGAACATTTTGTCCGTAAAGATGAAAGAATCTGGAGGGACTTTTATTCGATGAATAGAAGGAAGAAGCTACCAAAGGGCCTTGATAACTCAGTGACATGAGGAGACCTGTTCCTACTTCAAAGGGAATGGGTGCTCACACCAAATATTGTGGCTTTTCTGTAAACTGCACCCTAAAGTGAAGAAAACTCACCCACAGTATGGAAAATATGCAGTCAACACATTGTTTGGAGATGTAGCTGAGATATTTGAAACTTGTTCGATCAGTGTTACTGACTTTGATATTTTCAGAGATGAACACTGAACAATTTTGGGATATTTTCTACAGTTTCTAGTGCTTCAGATGTGCCCACACTTGTGGAAAAGAGCATACAGGAGGCAGCCCATCTAAGCTGGCAGGTTAAAGACCTTTAATGTCCAGTCATCGCCTCAGATATTTGAGGTCCTGCACACATGTCTGCTGGGTAAATCATAGAAATGGTCCATAGTGCATGTTTACAATAAATAAATAAATAAGTCTTGAGACTGTGCTGTAAAACACTGCAAATCTTCCGGAAATGGCACGTATTGCTGTGCCATTGTGGAGAAGTTGGATGACATGTGCAACCTTTAAGTAGTCTAGGTATCATCTCATGTTACGAGCAGTGACAATGGCCCAAGCTAAATGCAAAAACAGTTAGAAAAGTTGAGGAGAGAAAAAATATCAGCAAATGTGTCTTATCATTAAAACCAAATTGGGTTTGTTGTCTGTTTGGGAAAGGTGTGTATTTCTATGTGTGTGGGGGGTTCTTGCTAGGGTTCAGGGGGTTAAAGGTCTACACAATCCATTCTTCAATAATAAAGATTGATTCGGGAATGCGAAAGGTTAATAGGTTTTGGTAAATAATGTAGGTTCATACTTCACACTGTGCAATAACAGCATACACCATGCTGCCATCAATCAGCATTAAGTATGGCCTAAGTGCTATATAACTACTGTTAGGTAGTTATTTACCAAAATGATTCGGAAAATAGCGTGACTTCACGCAGCTCACGTAGCTCACACAGCGCAGCAGGAAAATGATTACAGTGCACCTGCACTCAGTCAATGATATGAAGTTCGGAAAACGTCAGGAATGGGTAATTGCAGTGTCCATACAACAGCATGAGATAGCAGACGCACGCAGCTTAACACAGCACACGTTATCGTCAGGCTTTAAGGGTGAGCTCACATAAGCATAAGCCTACTCTTGTATTTGTGATTCTCCTTCGATGGAGCCTTAAATTGAGCTTCACGCTGCATGCCTGTCGGCAGAGTCTTGTTTTGATTGTCACTATGGGAACGGACAGTCTCTGACCCATGGTTACAAGAGCAAAGGGATTTGATCGATGAAGCAAAGCAACAGTACCCTCCTCTGTGCGAGCTGATCTAACAATCTGACAGGCTGAGCAGATAAAGATGTCAAACACAAACTATTTAGAAGCACAAATTGGAAAACTTGTCCTTATTTTCCCTTCTTGTGTGTTAAACACACAAATATTCTGGAAATATTCAAACACTTTCCAGATAGAGTGGAAATAAAACTAATTGAGAGGTCAAGACAAGACATTGCCTCAGGGGACTTTCATGAATAAACCGAGGCTCAGCGGATGGCAGTGAATGCAGAGAGCCAGTTTTGCACTTTGCTTCGACCCTGTACAGCAAATGTGGGTAGCATAATAATACAAATAAAAGCCAGGGGAAAGAAACTCTCTCTTTTTAGGGTCCAGAGTTCACTCAGTTGTTGCAGGTGAGCCTGCATAGGGACCACAGTGTGCCAGCTGCTGTAAATAGTGCTTGGGGAGCATAACGGGGTCAGACAACTGCAGCCAGAGGCAGTGAGCCTCTACATAAATATTGACTCTGCATACATCCCAGCTCACCACACCTTTTAGAGGCTAAAACACAAAGGATCAGTGCATCAAGCTGGAGCGAGAGAATGAGACAGAGAAACCTGATTTGAATGCTTCCTAACAAAAAAATTAAGGGATGTTTACATGCTCAAGAGGCTGTAGGTGTTGCTGTTGAATGCTGCTCATTATTTACTAAAGTTAAATCCCACCACACAGGAGACTCACAAGTAGTCTAAGACTTTAGTTCTGATTAGACTACCAATCTGAGCCCGATAGCTTGATTTCTGCAGAGGATTCAGAGCTGAAGAACATCCATATTTTCCTCGTGGAGTTTAACTGCAGCACTGAAGCGAACTGGAAGCAGATTTCCCATGAGCACTATGCTCCATAAAAGCACCAGACAGTGACGGTTGTAAATATTACTTAAGTTGTACAAAAGTGTTCATGTACCCCCAGGCAAGTGCCACATTTTGTAGATTTCTTGAAGCGGAAAACAACAAGATTGAAAATGATCACCACTTCACGTGTCAAGGCACCACTACCTTTATATTTCTTGAAATGAATGAAGTGAGAGAAATAATAATAATAACAACAATAATTTTAAGCTGAAAAGGTTTTTACTTGTAAAATTTCAGAACTTTATCACATGTCTCGGCCATCTGTAATATGTATACGTTATCGGTCATAAATGAGCAAACGCGTTGTCCAGTTTTGCGCGCAGTTCATCCAAGTGTCGCTGTACATCAGCAGAAGCCATTTCTTAATCTCTATCACTGTCAGCAATCCGTGAAAGAAACACGAAACACTCGAATACTAAATAAAGCACAGTTATATTCTGATTCTCTTTGTGCAAAGTTAATGAGGGATGATCCCTCAGTGCAGCTGACTGCCTCTGCATTAGTGGTGATGTTAAATGTAACTCCTAATGTCCAACCACACATTTAATTTGTATTTTATTCAGTATACTGGGATCTTCATAATAACTCATATAGTCTTCACCCAGGTAACAGATTAGCTAGAGGAGTCGCCCCCCGCTGGCTATTAAAATGAATGCAGGTTTAGGGCACTTCTTTCTGTCAAAAATCATCCCTCACACTCACCTCCACCCACTCCACCCTGCCTGCACTGTCTTCTTCACCTCTCTTGTGCACTGTCCGTTGCTTTGGACGATATTTAAACTCATTTACCTTCACTACCTTGAGCCCGTCTGTCGCCCCTACTCCACACCTCACCAGTATCTCGATGTCCACGTACACGTCCCACAGCAGTCTTACGTACTTCTTTCCCACTCACTTAGTTCCTGAATTAGTACCACAGTTCCTCTCTTGGCACCCTATCACATGCTTTCTCTGGACCCACAAAGACAAGACCTTCCTTAAACCTCTCCATCAACACGCCACAAGCTCTTACTCAACATTAATAACCACAATGCGGCTCACTGATCTTCACTTCTCTTCTTAATCTAGTTTCAACAGTTCTTTCCCATATCTTCATGGCATGGCTCATCAATTTTATCTCTCTGTTGTTAATATAGCTCTGCACATGACATTTGCTCTTGAAAACTGACACTCCTACATTCCTCTCACTCTCTAGGATTGTGTTAAAAAGTCCAATATCTTCTTGTAGACATCTCCATACAGGTATGTCATTTAGACCAACTACCTTTCCATTCTTCGTTCTCCTCATAGCTTCATAGCTGCCCTCACTTCATCCATATTGTCTCTGCACTCCCTGATGGAGATCTGGAGGCAGGAGTAGATGAAGGTATAAAATTGAGCATTTAACAACAAAACATCTTAAAGGAAACTAAATACAACAAATAAAAGAAAACTACATGAGAGGAAATGAATCAAACTCCAGTCTCACAGCAAGCTGCCACCTCTCCTCTCCTCTACTACTCATACATATGTTTTCCCAGCATCACCTGCATGGACTGCACACATATCCATGACCCCGCCTGTTCATTTATGTCCTCTATAATGGACATTTGTTTTTGGTTCATATCTTTTGACTTATTTGAGGGACCCAACTAAGTTCTGATGTGCTCAATAGAAAACACGTCGCCCTTCTAGTGATATCTAATGTGTTTGTGTGGCCAATCTTAGCTCCGAAGAGGCAGCAAATCGCAGAAAAAGTTGAACTGAATGACACTTTTTTTCCTCGGTTCTCATGACGATATGTCCGGGTAAGGCATCCACATACATAAACACAAGGTTTCTAATATTACTGCTAACAAAACCTTTGCATATGGTTGCCTATTATTTATGTAGGTGTTGAAAGAATGTCAAATAACCATAGAGAGTCTCCTGCTCTCCCCTACAGGTGTCCCACAAAAGCCATCAGGAAGACAATCAAAACACTGAAATCAATCTGGTGGGCAAGCCAGTTTCAAAAATATACACTAAAGACTCACAATGACATACCACACTAATGATATCAGTGAAGTGGGCAAACAAAGACACATTTTTTTCATCAGATTTTTGTATATTGCACTTGTTTTTAACTTTTTACGCCAATCGTTTTTTGATTTTGGCAGTTTTCAGTCCTCCATGGAAATTTATGTAGCGAGTGCTTCCGTCTATTTTACATTCATATAGTGCAGTGGAACGCTTCTTGCTTATGATGGATGGCATTATTAGTGTTTGAGAAAGTGTAAACATTTATTAAATTCAGCTTTGAATCAGTGATCGTCATTGGAAGTGAGAGGGAAGGCGACTGTGGCATTCATTAGGTTTCTGAGCAGCCATAGAGAAGACGGAAGGTAAGCAGCCAGTAGACATAAATATGAATTCATCATACTTCAGATTGACCTTTATAGTATATGATTATATCCAAGTGTCTGATCGTATGTCTTAGTGGTTTACAATAGAGACCAGAGTTTTGTCAAGAAACCAAGTGTTTGAGAAAATGAATGCAGCCTAATGATAATTACATCCATAAAAACACGACATTGATAGAAGTGTGCTGTCCTTCGGGGATTTATCAAAGAGAAAACGAAACACGGTGCTTGATGCGGCTGATGTAAAAAGCAGTCTTGGTTACTGTTTCTTAGTTACTTATGTAAAAAAAGAGAGAAAAAATCAACACTTCGTATTATGGAAGACCTTCAAGCAGTGGTCTCTTTGCCCTACAGAGAGAATCTGTTGCTATGTAAACTTGAAAGCTGATGCTTGCAGTTACTGTGTGTGAGCTAAATGAACAGAAAATAACAAAGGAAGAGATGTGAAGAGCACATGTACAGTGAAGGTCAGATTAAAACAGGTCAGCCAGCTCAGATTTCATTTCAATTACGGGGGGCACTCCACCAACTCAAAGTAGCATTTGAAACCTATGTTACAGGTAGAAAATTGTTTTCCCCCCCTAAGAGCCACTCATCCACGACAAATAGGCTATGGTAATTTAAAGGGGGAGATTGTGGACAGAAGCAATGAGCGTACACAACAGGAAGCAGAGTCCAACCTTAATAAAGTCCACAAGACAACGTTCAACTGTGGATTTGGATTCGCTGTCATGCTGTTAGCAGCACAGTGTGATATTTGTAGTGAGCGTGACTGGAAGGCTAGGTTGGATTATCCAATGGGCATTCTGGGCACGCGCCTGGGGACCTACGCGCTGTTGGAGGCCCACAAAACAAGCAAATAAAACTAAAAAAACTAAAAACTTTACATTTTGCAACCATACATTATCAAAACTTGGATGGATATTTTATTAGAACAAAATGATTTTGTGGCTCGTCTGTCTCTTTCACCCACATAATACTGAGGTTTGTAGTCTCTGAGAGAAGCAGAGAAGTGGCACTGGAAAGAGGTGCTGAAAGGAAGAAAGGGATGAGATCGCCAACTATCACATTATGATAGCTGGCTTTCATTTTCTTTGTCAGGTAGTCTCCATTTAGATCTATTCTGTGTACATGTACGCACACATTCCCGTATGTTTAGTCACCGAAGACAGAAAAAGCTGATTATCGAAACAAAGTTCTGTAACTCGATGATCCAGGAATACTGGAAAGTGTCATCGGTTGGTGAAGGATCGGCCAAAGATAATGACTAGAAAAAGCTCAAGGTGAATATTCACGTTACAATTGCAGATATTTACATAAAGGAGCAAAAATGGCCAATCACAATTTCAGGAGTTTTTTTTTTTTCATTCTGGTAATCAATCGAGAAAAAATGTAGAACATGAAAGAAAACAGATTAAACATGGCACAAAGATTTATTTTATTTCTTTTAATTCTTGTGAGGATGAGTTAGAAATACGCTCACACTTGATGGCCGCTTTATAAGGTACACCTTGCTTGTACTATGATGGACTGTTTTTTTTAATAAACAGTTTTTTAAAAATTTATTTTGCATTCATTCCTTAACATCTCTCAGAGACTGTGGTCCATACTGGGATACTGATCACAGCAGAAACTGACTCAGTTTCACACCAGGCAATGTTTTTCCAGTCTTGGTAAGCCCATGTGAATTGTAGTCTAAGTTTCCTGTTCCTTGACTGGGAGGAGCTCTCAGTGTGGTCTTCTGTTACTGAAGCCCATTAAAGTTGGACATTTTTAATGTTTAGTGATGCCTTTCTACATACCTTACTTGTAACAAGTGTGTATTTCCTCTGACATCATCAATTCATTTTCACCACATAACCACCGCTCACTGGATATTTTGCGCTTTGAACCATTCGCTGTAAATCATACAGATAGTTGTGTGAAAAATCCCACATCAGTAGTTTGTGAAATACTCCCGTATTTCCTGTCTTTGATCAACAACCACCAGTACTGTCTTGATCACGTCTACGTGCCTGAATGCACTGACAGCTCCCATGCAGTTGGCTAATCAGATACAATGAGTTGTTGTATCTAATAAAGTGGCCGGTGAGTGTTTTCACTAAAGAGCACTCTAATTATTACAATTAATTCTACAAGCCACTTTAACTTCCTAACACATCTGTTTCCCTTCAAAGGCAGGAGCTAGTGAAGATGACCTCAAATAAATAAATAAATATTTCATTAGCCACCCTGCTGCCACTGCTGGGGAGCCAATTGCATATGGGCTGATAAGAAAGCTCAATAATGCTGTCACGTCTGAAAATCTCTTTGTTATTCAGCTTTCGTTTCTCATCAACCTCTCAGTAAAAGGATGTGCAGGACAGGAATGTCACAGATAAGTTTTTATTGGTATTCATATGTTTTACAGACTTAAGACTTAAATAACTTGCAGTTTTGTACATCATCACAGACACACAAAGTGCGGCTTTAATCAAGCATTACTTATCTTGGAGTCACAACACGAAGCACGACAGAACATCAAGGAAATCGAGGAACATCGAGGATCATTTGGGGTGCGTGTAGAAGCGGAAATCGCACCGTTTGATTTTTCAAGTCATTACACAAAAACAAAGAGCTGATCATTACAATTGCCAATCTGCGTACAGTTCACACTCGTCCACAAAATGAGACACAAACACACATGACCATTCAGTGTTCAGCTTCGAGCAGCCACCGCTGGAGCCTGCTGCTGATCAGTGGACTGCAGTTGTCTTCCAAGGTACTCCCTGTGAAAGAGAAACAGTTTGTTTGTTTGTTTTTACAGACTGAAAAAGCAAGAAACACTAAACATGCTGTCAAATAAGGCCATACCTCCTGTTACAAGGAACAAAGAAATATTTTGGAAGGCATGCTTATTGTATATTTTCCTTATTTGTTTGGTGACAGTAAGACGAGAAAATCAAGAATACTTCAATTTTAAATACTTCAAGAAAAAAACACTTCATGTTTTTCAATAACAGTACATATTTTTCCTTAAATCAAAACATAACCGGTAAGCATTTGAAGTTCTGATAAATGGAGGATAATATCCACCCCGATCACCACCTGCCTGAATGTTTTCACTTCAATCTATTCTCTGATTGGGTGGATTCTGGATCTTTTATATCCTTTAATGTGAAAACAGGTTTTTAATGAAGCTTCTCATTTTAACAATATGAGCTTCTCCCAGGTATCCTGACCCTGACATGATGTAATGCTGAAATATAGACCCATTATATATTACTTTGAAAGGTCACAGTTCGGCTTCATGTTTCTTCTTGGCAGTAACATTTTTAGATATGCTTCATGACACTCAAATTATCAGCAGCAGAAATATCAAATGCCTCTCAATAGTCTAAAAATGGGAATGGTGAATACTCATAACGACAGAGAATATTTTCTCCTTAAAAATATGCACGCTTAGACTCATCACTATTCTCCTTTTCTACAAAGCAACAGAGCCGTAAGGATGTCTTTATGAAACCACTGTACACTTCTATTTTTGAAGGAGGTTATTTTTTTTTTAATTTGCCCTATTATGAGAATGAATCACAGCAGTGAGATAAAACAGTACAATATGCATCCAACGCAGAAGCAGCAAAAAGCTTTTTCCAAACAACAGCACAGTACTTTCATGTGTTCGTCTCATACCTCTCTTACTGAAAATACCAAATACCTCTTTGTTAAATATTGACCAAACAACCAGGCTGGTAAAACCACAAGCTGCTATAGATCAACTCAAATATATCCAAGACATATAAGAGCTTTTAAGCCTTTGATCTTTAGCTAACCCTCCTCTAACCCCCATCCACAGGCTTGTACAGAACTTCACATACACTCATCATGGGTGACATGGATGACTTTAAAAAACAGACCTGGGTGCATGAGCTTGACTTTATTTTGGATTTTCTCTAATTCATGCAGGGTCAAAGCACGGCACACCAACTGCTGGAGCTGTCAGAGATAACCTTCAGCCCATTCTCAAAAATCAGTTACAGTACGCTGATTTAGAGCACTGCCAGTGAGATTACAAAAAAAAAGGCAAATAGCAATAATTGGTAGGATGACTGATGAAGTTAGTGTCCCGCAGCCAAGGCACCTTTTCATATGTCTCTGTTGTAAGACACAGTGAAATGAGTCTTGGACATGAAACACTGCATGATATTAAGAAGTATTAGCCACAGTAAAATCAGCGGACACTCAAAGTTAGTTTTTACTGTCAAGATGTTATCTAATATTTCATTTTGCAGACAGCTGTCCAAAGTGAACTACAATAAATCTAATGTGCCACCTTTTGTTTATTCTATAAATTCTTGTTTAAACTTGTCTCTCCTTTTATTTTATTTTTTATATTTTTGCTTTTAAAATTGGCTATACAACCACACGTGCCATGCCTCTACTTAAGAAATGACAAATGAAATGGCAGTAAGTGCTTGCCCGTGGTGCTGAGGTGAAAGACACATACAGCTGATCAAAAATAGATTTTCTTTTCACACAGTTTCTGCTACACGACCGTTTCACAAGAACGGCAGCTTGTTCGACTGTTTACAAAAATCCTGCACCCACCGTGCAGCTGTGTTACAATTTTCATTAATGCAGTAATGTAACACGCCACAGTAATTATATTACAGTTACAATTATTTTGTTACTTTTGTTACAAAAGTTCTTCAGTAATCTTTTCACTGCCGAAAAAATTCAAACAAACAAACATACATGTTTTTTCTTCCTGTGCACTTGCACAACAATCAGCTCAAGTCAAAGTTGTAGATCAAAAAGAGATCTACGACTTTTTAGGAGTGTAGATATGGACATACTTTTATAGCACAAAAGGAAGAGAACGTGATGCTAAAGTGGACAAAACCAGTAACAATCTGAGTGAATGCTGACCCCAGCACAGCAGCCAGGTCCTGATCTTTAATGGGTAACAAACTGACGGGCAGTCAGACTTGCAGCCTACGTTTCTACCTGTTCATACTTCTATAGTAGAATCGCTATGGCGATCACTCTGAAGTCTCTTTGTGCTGGTTTTCATATGTAAAAAAAGATTGCATGTGTGTAACGAGTATGTGTGTAACGTGTGTAATGACTTTCTCCAGCAGGAAATGTACTGAATTACTTTAAAGAAAAATACAGAATAATGTGTAATACATTACTTTTTTGAGTAATAACCCTAGGACTAAATACAGCATTGTGGTTTTCAGGAAAGTAAACACTGGTGCTAAGACTTATTCAACATAAGCTGATTCTTTTGTAGTATTGTTTTAAATTTGCACTGCATTATAAAACAAACAGCATCTCTCTTTGCTCCGAGCGGCCTTTGGGGAGTGACTATACATGTAAACACCATCTGTGTACATTCAGTAAAGGTAGCGTGTCTGTATTTGTTACAGTATTTGACAGAAACACCTGAATCTATAATAATGTTAGAATACAAACAAGAATATGGGAAATCATCAATCAAATTTAAAAAAGGAGACAGTTCACAGTGACTCGGAGCACAGATTTGAGTTTGTTTGGCAAAAAAAGCCAGGCTACTGTATGAAAGGCAAACCAATACTATATCATGAACATGTCAAATGTCAGTAGAGAGGACTGACTGTAACTGAGACAAGCACAGCATAAAGGTGGCTGGACCAGCGATAGCTTAAGGCTTAAACGACAACCGTGGAGTTATGGAGCTTATTGGCAAAAACACCATTCAGTCAAAGCTTGCTGGAGATTTAGAAACACGTCAAAAACAATGACCAGATAACAGTTTGCGCACATTCAAGCATGCTGTTGTCATGACATCAGGGGCCTCAGAAAGGTAGGAACAAGAAAATGTTATATTAGAAACGACAAGTCAACCCACTCAAGGTGACAGCGGGTAAGGGAAGCGGCTTTGAAAAACTCTTCATTGTAATTAAAAAAAAAAAAGAAAAAAAAAAGTTCTCATCTCATTCACACACCTCTGTTTTCACGCAGGCAATGAGTGTAGGCAGCAGATTCTTCAGTATGACGAAAAAACCTTGAGAAATAGCTCACCCCCTCACATTAGGAGGTCGTGTTATGAGGACTGAAACTAGTAACAAAGTGTTCATCTTAATGGAGAAATATGGCATGAGCAACATTCCTTTCTTTAATTATTATGTTTTATTTTACAAAAAAACCACCAACGTTGCTCAACATGCCCTACACAAGAGGTAGGTGTGGATGGAGGGTGTCTTATAAGAACTACCTGCATAAATGAGGACAGGTGAATGTCTTTAAATGTGATTTATGTGCTGGGCATTAAAATTATGAGCTGCTGCTTTCAAAAGCTACAAGGGAAGAATAAAAAAAAAAAAGCTGTCAAACAAAATGTCAATTTCCATATAAAATTTAATTTACTTAGTCTTGTATTCAGGCGTGTGCAGAAGTTTTGCATCCATTTTAAACCAGACTTCATACACAGTTGTAATCCCTGCTTTTCATTTTTCGAAGTAAAACATTCGTATGCAGCCTTCAGGTTTTTTCTCCTCCTGTTTTAATACTCAATTCTTCCACCTTCATTTGAACTTAACATTCTTTAACTTCACTCTGACTCTTTCATTTTTATTCCCCACGTAAAAACAGGAGAATCTCAAACAAGATACGGAAGCTAATTTATGGCATGCAGTAAATGCAGAGGTGATGCTTATATACGATTCTACGTTCTACTTCATTTCATTTATATTTTGCTTCTACGTAGCCACACATTCATGCATTTTTCATACATTTTCATGCTTAATCCTTGTACTTGATCATATTCAGAAAAAAATATTTTTTGTTGATTTTAGTTTGTCTTATTTGTTTCTTGCTTGTTGAACAACTTAGCACTGACTTTTGAATAATTAAAGCATAAGAAAGTTTTCTTTAGTTGAATGAAAATACCAAAGATACAACAATTTTACAGGCATAAAAAAGTATTTTTGTACCAACAAGGTGGTTTTCAAAGAGTTACTCAAAGCATGGCACATTTTAGCATGGTGTTCAGTGTGTCCTCAAAAAGAAACAAGAAAACTGGAAAGTAGAGGAGAACAGAAGAAATAGCAGGCATTTAAAAAAAAACTATGTGCAGGATATGAACAGTATCTGAAAGTCCTGCCCCTAAGAAAGAAAGAAAAATCCATCAAAGACCTGATAGAAGACCTGAGAGATGCATTTGACCTTTCAGCTGAATTGTGTACTGTTTGCAAAAGTCTCATCAGAAATGGTCTCAGTGAAAGTGTGGCTGTCAACAAACCATTTTTAAGGAAGGGAAACGGGGAGATAAGGCTGAGGTATGCCAAATTATACAAGAATTGGAGTGATAATCACCGGCAACAGGTCTTATAGAGTGATGATGCCAGATTTGACATTATTGGTTCAATTTTTCATCAGTACAGATAATTACAGAGGATGTCAGGAGAGAGTTACAACAGTGAGCGTCTAAACACAGTGGACACTCTCTAAAAGCTTTGGGCTACATGTCAGTGAGTTTTGTTGGTGATCTTGTCAAAATTGATGGAATTATTAACACAAATTGGAACCTTCAGATTTTGATCCACCATGCAATACCATCAGAAAAGCTTCTGATTGGCAACGCTATTTTTCAGCCTGATAGTGATCCTAAAGACACTGCCAAGGCAGTAAAAGAATACCTGGATAAATAAGTGCATACTATCAGTCATGGATTGGCCTCCCCAGAGCCCAGACATCAGTAGTACTAAAGCTTTGCAGGACAATCGTAAAAGAGAACGGAACAAAAAGGAAACCAGCATCCAAAGAACAGATCTGAATGTCCTGCAAGAAGCCAGGAGAATTATTCCTGAAGACGTTCCGGCTTTGTAAAAGAAAAACGTGGTCGCACCAAATATTGACTTTCAAGCTCGTTAGAATTGTACAAACTTTATTTTTGCCATATATTTTGAAATTCCATTTATAGTTGCTGTACCTGTTACATATTTTCCTACCAAAATATAAAGAAATAAGGAGTGTCTCAACACGTTTCCACAGTACTGTAAACAGTGTTGGGCAAGTTACTTTGAAAAAGTAATTAATTATAGTTATTAGTTACTTCTTCAAAAAAGTAACTGAGTTAGTAACTGAGTTACAATAGTCTAAAAGTAATTAATTACTTGAAAAGTAACTATTGCGTTACTTTAAAAAAAAGAAAAGAAAAAAGTTTAACCCTCTGGGGTCCAGGGTATAATTGGCCATTTTTAACTACTTTTGATTTTCCCTCCACATTTCACCTTTAAAAACTATTTACTTTGCCTTGTTTGGTATCATCCTTTTCAGCCCAACCTCACATGTCTGAATTTACAGTTATGTTTTCATTTTTACATACTGTATTAACACAATTGATCTAAAATCAGACAAAAAACATAAAATCAGAGTAGAAAAAGTTATATTTTTTACTGTAACAACCACAAACATGTTTAACGAATCATATTTCATAACTTTAAATGCAAATATAAATTGTCAATTTTAAAATCCTATGTACAAGTTTTGCAAACAAAGTTATTTGCATCCATTTACCTTTTATCTTGATTTTTTAAATAACCATTTCAAACTATTTACAGAACAATCAGCTGTTCTGCATTCAATAAGATGCCACACAAATTATTTGTGCCACAAAAATTTTTTTTCTGTCCACTATGAAGGAGAACATCACAGCCTGATACCTGCAGGTGTGACAGCAGCAGGAGTATCACTCCTGTTTCTACCTGGAGACAGCAGTCACCTCATTGTTCTGACACACAACACAAAACTATCCACAACACTACACACTGACTACACAAGACAACACATTAACTACACACTCCAAACAAGCTAAACGTCACAAATCTCTCACATCTCAAAACTCGCTCTCTCTCCTTTTCTGCTGTCTTTCTCTCTCTCTCGCTCTCTCTCTCTCACACTCCTAAAACTTCCCCTTGGGGGGGTCATAAGCAGAGAGTGCTTGCTAGCGCTGTCCTTACGTGACGAAACTATTGAGGAAAAAACGCCGCGTATATATATTGGCCTATCAACACAATTTAAAAACTGGTATCTATCACCTTGTTGCTTTGTCTTTAAGTGGTCATGTGATTGGCTTACCACGAATACTTTATTCTTCCTCAGTCAAACAGCAGGACTCATGCGATCGTTTTGCCCTCTTAGCTCCAGGTGTCGTGCTAGACAGTGATCGTGATTATCGTCCGCGGGAGTGCGCGCAGCTGCTTAAAGCTGTAGCGTCCAGATTACTTACGTAGGCAGCTACTTCCGTGCAACTGATATAAGATGCCGTAAGCTGAACACAGCTTCAACCGTCTGTTTGTTGAAAAATAGTAACGGACCGCATTTTCTTGTTAGTAACTGTAACGGCGTTGTAACGATAGGAATAGTAATTAGTTAGATTACTCGTTACTGAAAAAAGTAACGGCGTTACTTGTAATGCCGTTACTTGCAACGCCATTACTTGCAACACCGTTATTCCCATCACTGACTGTAAATGATCTTTGAGCTTTCTGGAAATTTCAAGTCACTGAACCCAATGTTCTTCCTCCCTTTCTGTAACTCTTAGTGGTATTTCAAACAAATAAACTTCTGTCCACGCATGACTGATCACATTGCCCACTTGGAACATCACTGTAATATTAATCATAATACCTCCATCCAGAGTTGCTCAGGAAACTGAAAGTGTGTGTTTTAGATAGTGGCAGCAAAAACAAACATATTCCCACTTAATGCTAGTTGGCTTTCATTTTTATTGTTTCCAAGAAATCCAGTACACAGAAGACACACACAAAGACGGGGAGGTGAAGTGGATGTCCGGAAAATGTTGCTAGTGGTGACTTAACCTAAGTAAAATCAAGCATGACGAGTTTATAATGGTGCTTGCAATGGGTCTAAAGAGCCTAAGAATAAAAAAAAAAAAAAAAAAAAGACAAAAGTTAGCCATACAGTTTTCAAATTTTGGCTATGAAGATAAATAGGCATCACAAAGTGTGAGAACTCCAAAGGTGGGCATGAACCCCAGCAGATGGAAGTGTCAAACAAAATATTTGGAATTTCAACAGAGAAGCAGCAGAAGCTTGTTTGCATAATATTTTAATCCAGCTGTTAGTGGTAATTATAACTGTGCAACTGATAATGAGACATGGAAGAAAAGAGCAGAGTAATTGCAGCAAAATGCTGTAGCCAACAATTCAGTGGGTGTTATCATCTTACAGTCTGTATCAGACACAAGTGTATTCAATCCATGATGCACAAGTGGGGTTGTGATCCCCCTAAAAGGTTGCTGCAATCTCAGTCTGCAGGTTAAGAATATGAATGATAGATATGTACATGATACACTAAATTAAGGTGCCATAGCACCACTGTAGCATTTTCTAACTGATCTTTCTTGATGCTGTAATTACCAGCTGAAATTTACTTGAACACATTTATGCCAGCCACAAGTTGCAAAATAGTGTGAACAATCATCTAAATCAATCTACTTTTGGCAAATAAGATCATTCAAGTTATTTTCTGTAAGACTGAGAAGCAGAGGAAAGACACTATCTATGTAAAGTTCACTCTGGGTAAATTCGTGACATGAGAAACATACAGCCCAGCACATTTGACATTTTGTGGAACATCCTAGTCTGTCAATATTTTGAACCTAAGTCATGCACATCTTGATCTGACCCCAGCGCAGCCCTGCTGTCCACACAGTTATTTTGCCTCATTACACTTGCTTTCAGGCCAGTGAGGACACGTTCCGACCATAATTCAAGTAAATGTAAACAAAAATTCAGACAACCGGCTCTCACCCTGCATTAGCCTGATTAGCCAACAGCACATCAAACACACAAAGGCAGAATCCTAAAAACGCCTCTCCAGTCACGTTTTAGGATATAAAAGTGCTTTTTTTCTCTCATATGTCTGAGGCAAATTTGAGAGATTGCATGGCCTCTTCCTCCTTAAATGAAAGTTACAAAATCTAACCATATTTAAACATTTTTATTCAAGATGCTGCATGCAGGACACAGATACAATGTGTAAAAATGTGATTTTCAGTGTATACATCACACTTGTGCTAACTCACATTTTCCATTATTGGCTTTACATCTACATTATTTTAATTATGGGTTTAAATAAAGTTTAAATAAGCGAAACATATCAATCTCCCTAGCTATGATGACTAAATGCTCAAAAATGAAATTTTCATTGACCATCCAATATAGTCTTACATGACTAACTTTTTTAGATTGTTTTAGGTCAACAACTAATTTGCCTCTTTCTGATCATTTTTGCATCTTCAGCATTCTCATCAGTATGACTGTTCACTGACCTTGTATCATTTCCAACCAATCTCCGCTCACGTTAACCTTAGCGGATGTCTAATCAGCCAGAGTAAATCATAATATGCATGAGGGTGTGCATGGTCTTTAATCACTAGCGTGTAGCTGTAGCTGATTGGTTTTTTTTCATGTCAGGAAAGTTCAGCTAATGCTTTAAGGTTAAGTTCATGTGAGTGAGTTACATCAAACAGAAGCTATAAAAAGTGCTCATACCAGTTGTGGACCATCAGCTTCTGCACAGCCAACAGGGCGTTGTACCGGACTAGCTGGTCCTCATGGTGCATATGATTCATCACAAGCTGTTTTCCACCGAGCTGCTCAATTACTCTGAAATGGGAGTGTTATAGGGAATAATGGGACAGAGGTTTTATACACAGTAAACAGGTACTATTTTCGTATTTTAGGTCATTCAGTGAGCCATCATGTAATCTAATCCAGCCTTGGTGAAATTTTCTGTGTATCTAATACAGGGTCACTGGCCTTTGTGAAAGGATAAAACACAGTGAAAAGGAAACCAGATGTAATGCTTGTAATATTAACGCAAAAGGTTTGATCAAAGAAAAAGTAGGTGCTAGCACTGATACTATTACGCATTTCCATTGGGTGAACTTATTCCATCCAGGTGCATGATATTCTGAATGAATTGCAGTGTATATATATTACTGAACTGCCAGTTTGTCTTCACAGCACTGACCCTGAAGTTCACTTTGTTAGAGGATCACTGGGTTCATACTGAAGACCCTGGATCAAATTCCCCCACTGAATCATCCTCTCAAATGGCACTTAAATTCAACAAGGCACATAAATTGGGTAAATAAACTATTTTGGTTGTTTAGGCCTGTGCTGACTTGTGATTAAATGAGGAGTTCTGCTAGTCAGGTAGAGCTTCTGCTGCTCCACATTAAACCAACTGTCTGAGTTCTGTTCGGGATCTCCACCAAACTACCCACTCTGAGCTCTCCCTCTGATATACTCACATCTAATCCTGACATTCTGCTCATTCCCAATGACAATCCAAACATCTGCCACCTCAAGCTCAGCCTCCTGTCTTTTTGTCAGTGCCCTAGTCTCCAAACCATAGTAGCAGGTGACAATAACATATTGTAAACTTTCCCTTTCACTCTTTTTTCACAAATCATGCCTCACACTGTGTTTGTGCCAGGAAAGATAGTGACTGAACCTCGTCAAGTCCAGCCAGACTTGTCTCTATTTGAACTCATATAACTAATATTTGCTATCCTTACTGTTTCACCTATCTCCCTCTCATCCACAAACATATTCTTTCTTGCCTCTGCTCACTTTGCTTCCTTCCTCCAGCACTTACCTCAATCTCTCCAAACTTACTTTGGTTTGGCATAAATTGTTAGTCACAATTGACACATTTTGGGTACCTTTAAGTTTGAGTAGATTTGATTTATTAAAAAAAAAAAAAAAGACTATTTAAGTATCACTGAAGTATGTTAAATAATATTACTGGCAGGTGAGATGGCAGTAATGAGATGTTTGCCAGTGACCATTAAACAACAAACAGATGAACAGAACATTACTACGTAACACCCGACTGGCACAATCTGCATGGAGCAGTCAGATTAGATGTGACTGTATAAAACGAGAAACACACAAAGCCTTAAATGATTACCACTGCCAAAAATCTGGTGTCAAGGGCAAACTGTGCTAGGCAAAGCCAGCATAAAACAACTCCGTTACAACGATGGGCTGTCATTTGAGGCAGGGTGTGTGGGAGGTGATCTTCAAAAAAAATCTTTAATAGATTTTAGTGAATATCTAATAGTATTTATGCTTAACATCTCACCTTTTACCACGTGGATAATGCCGCACATACTCTCCAATGTCATGAGCTGCCACTGCTATAACCTGAGGATCATCGGACACTTCCAACAGCCTCGTCAAAATCCTTTCAAAGAAACACAGTGAAAATAAAACATTAAAATGCAGAGGTCTGTTTGCATAAAAAAGATTCAATCACTTAATTCTTACTGATCTCAATCACATATCTTTAAAGACGCTTCTAGGCAAAGATTTTTCTGAGAAAGCTTCAAGAAAAATATAAGAGCTGAGATTACTTTCTTTAAAGCAGTTTTCTAAGTAGAAACGCTCTTATTCTCACTAAGCCAAGGTTAGTGCTACTTTAAAACTGGAAATCCCAAACACTAAACTCTGAAGCCAAGGATATTAGATGTAAGGCATGCAGTGAAAAAGTGGCTTCTTCAACATGGAATAAAGCCTTCGTGAGATTTAAGGGTATATACTAAAAAAACAGAAGGCTAATTTAAGCCGAGGTGATGGCTGAGCTGATTACAGAGAGGGGACAGCGATGAGACAATGAGGATTTTTACAGAATGTCAATAGCACAACAGTGTGTGACCCGAATAATGAAGAACACACACACACCAACGGATGTTTTATCTCTGGCGATCTGAGTCCTTAGATCAGAAACACAGACACATGATGTTGGGAGTGTAACTCATAGCTGATAAAAGTAAGGCATTGGGAAGGTATCTCGAAAGAACTGATTGTGAGTCAAGTATAAAACTGGATTTTTCCATAGCAGCATCTAGTCACGCCATGAAAGGCTGCATGCTGTCCAAGTGTTGTGTGTGTGTGTGTGTGTATATATATATATATATATATATATATATGTATGTGTGTGTGTGTGTGTGTGTGTGTGTGTGTGTGTGTGTGTGTGTATGTATATGTATACATATACATCCTCTTGTGGCGAAAGTAGATAAGAAGTGACAAATCACAGTCTTTGTGCCCTTCAATATCGGAACAAGGTGCACTTTGAGAAGCTTTGTCCTTCTGCTCTTACTGAAGTGTCAAGGTAATAATAAATCATGTTTTAAAAGGCAATGGAGAAAATGAGTAATCTCATGACAGCAGATGCTTCAGCTTACTTGAGGAGCTCATAGTTCTTCTCGTTCAGGCGGACAGCGTTCTCACGCCAGAACTTCTCTGACTTGTGTACAGGACTCCACTCCAAGCGGCCAGACTTGAGTTCAGAGCTGTACTCATCAAATGAGCTGTTGATCAAAAATAAACATCATTACCTCAGACAAAAACAAAAACTACTTTAACTGATGATGTGAAGAAGAATGATTTGCGCTGCACAGTTAAAGTACAGAAATATCATATGGACATGTTAATGGTAGCTGTATGAAAAGGATTGCACAAAGACACTTGACTTTTTATTCAAGCTCCATTTTTTAAAGAAATAATGGTTTAGTAAACTAACTATGAATACATGTTATTCATAAATAATCTTAATTAGGTACCTGAGATCCTGCACACTCTCTCCGAGCCTTTCAAGCAGGAACTTAATGTCCTCAGTGATGTCCTCATCATCATATTTCTGCTGCTCAAGGTTCTCGAGCTGCTTCAGCACCTTGCACTGAATCATAGCTAGTGCATACTCCTGACGAGTCTCCCTCTCCACCGATTTCTCCAGGAGATTCTGTCAAAGAAAAGATCATTATTAATTCGCTAATTGATGAGAAACTTAGCTGAGGTCTGAATCAGAAAGCAGAAATGACTCAATGAACGAACAGGCTAATAAATCATACTTAACTATTAGTCAATGAAAAAAAAAATACTCAACATTCATGATGAACTGTTTAAGTAATTTATTGAGCTAAACCTCAAACATCTGCCTGTTGCACCTTTTTTGTTTTTGCCTGTAACAACTTATGAAAGATGAGAATTTATTTATAAATATACACTGTTACTGTCAGAAATGTTGCTATACGATCTATACTGTGTTGCTGTAATATTCCTTTGTTTTAAATCACAATACAGAAATCAATGAGCAGGAGACCTCTGCAGCATCATTATGCATTTATTTATGTGTTCATCATGATTTTATGACTGAATCACTGTGATGACTAGACTGATATTTGAGAAATCGGTTGTGCGTGTTTGGTCATTTTATTCAGGTCCATTTTGCAGTTGATTTGTTTTCTATATTTTCATGTATTTCTCATTGTAGTATCGTAACATTGTCAACTCCTGATGTTAAACAACTTTATTAAAAGGTATAAAATCTGTCCAATGGAGCTAATGGTTTTCATAATACCCATCCTTAACTAGGATTCAAATTCAGGTGTTGTGAGTGAGTGTGAAGAGAAAGAAAAGTAGAGTTGCCCAGCAACAAGAACACAATGTTCAAGTATTATAAAAGCTATTTCTGACGTAAAATCTGCGGACAAAGTTCTCGGAGCCTGGCCTCAGGCTTTAATGGAGAGAAAATTGTGGTGGCAACACTTGGAGTGACTCAAAAGAGAAGTGGCTTCTGCACTGGGACTGAGATAGAAGAAATCACTCCATACCTTGATTGGCCCCTACAGCTAACACTTAGGGAAAAGCTATGACTAGGTCAAGGTCAAAGTCAAATGTATTTATATCGAATATTTCCAACAGCTTCCGAAGTGCTTTACAAACTAAAAAGCAACTAAACAAGGAAAATGCACAACAATGACAATAAAAATAAAAATATGAAGAAGAAAGAACAATACAATAAGAAAAAAACAAAAACAAAAAAACTAAGAACAACAATGACTGAGGCTGTTAAAACAAGTGTCTAGTGTCTTCACTATTAAAAAAGTTCCAGCATTTGTGCAGCTTTAATATATAGCAGCAGACTATTCCAGAGTGTGGGACCTGCCACAGAGAAGGCACTGTCACTGCGAGACTTAAGTTTAAGCCTTGGAATGATAACATTAGTTTTGAACTAGACCTCATGGTTCTTTCTGGAGCATGAATAGATAGGAGCTAAGATGGGTAAGAATAGACTCGCCCATTTAATGATTTAAAAACAAAAGGTAAAATTTTAAATCAGATCATATAAGTAACAGGAAGCCAGTGTAAAGAGGCAGATGAGCTGGAGGCGACTGGTACAAACTGAAATAAAGAGAGTTGTAGACGTCCAATCTGCAAGTAATGAAGAGATGAATAATGTGTTCAAAGGCATTAGCTGGAAGGTGTTACCTTGGCTAGCTGTCTCAGATGGAAAAAGCTATATTGGTGCACTCACCTGCCTACACAATTTAAACGAACCATCAAGGTACACGGCATGGGTTTAACATTTGTCTTACAATGAGTGGATAAAGTAACAGAGTTGCCAAACATTCATTTAGGTTTAAAAAATTTAAGGACATCCACTGTTTAACATCTCAAAAGGCAACACAATAACAGCTGAAATGAGTCTATCCCTGCTTTTAAAGGCAACAGATCTGCAAGTCATCTGCAAAACACGGAAATGAAAGGCTATACCGTGAAAAAATAGACCCCAGTGTCAACATATACAGTGCAAACAAGGCTGGATCTAAAATTGGGCCTTGAGGTACACCATAATAAAGAGGGGCTATGTTCAAGCTGTAGGGGGCCATGTTACATAAAAGGTCCTCCTAGATCAGTGAGATCAAAACCACTGAAGAACAGATTCTTTCAGGCTACAATGTGATAGGAGGATATCATGGTTAACCATGTCGAAGGCTGCTGTAAGGCCCAACAACAACAGGGTAGCAGGGCTGCCAGAATCCAGAGTTAAAAGAATATAATTAAAACCCCTTAAACGTGCTGTCTCAGTGCTATGTAGTGACTTAAAACCAGACTGAAACTTTTCAGACTATGAGTAGACCACTTTCTCTAAAACTTTTGAAAGAAAGGGAAGCTTTGAAATGGACCTGTAATTAGCCTGAGCAGCTGGGTCCAGTATGTGTTTCTTTTAAGAAGAGGATTTTAAAAAGAGCCCATTTAAAACATGATGGGACACAGCCTGTAATAAAAGAAGTGTTAATTAATCTCTGTATAAAGCTGAGCACACAGGGGTCTGAGGCGGTGGGTGATGAGAGGGGGCCTAATAGCTGAAACTGTGTCGCTCAAAATTGCCTAAAAATCATCATACATACTTGGTGAAGGTACAGCACCAAATTATTACATGGACTAATAATATGATTAAAAACATTAAAAAGTAGACACTAAAACTATAGAATTAGTATTTAGAGTGTTTACAGTAAACACTTTACTGTAAACACTCTTGGTAAACAGAGATACCGTCCTTAAATACCTGTAAAGAAACATACGACCTATTGTTTTCCCATCTCCTCTCAGCACGGCTGCATTTATGTCTAAGGGTGTGTGTATATTCATTCAAACAGGGTTCTGAAAATGGCTTAGAGCGCTTAGTCCTGAGTGGTGCGACTAAGTCCAAGATATCAGTGCAGGTGGAATTAAAACTATCAGAATTGTCCTCGACACTTTCACAGACTGAATTTATTATCCTATAATGAAGAAATGTGATACTAGATTGAGGGGCTATTAGATGATTGCGCGCTTGTCTTTTATGTGCTAGAGTGCATGACTTATCTAAAGAGCAGCGCAACGTTATAGTGAATATCGCAGGAAAATGACCAGAGAGACACAATTCAGATATTTCTGTCATGTACACACCAAACCTCTGTGATAGCACTAAGTCCAGTGTGTGACCTTTTTTATGAGGGGGGCCAGTGACCCACTGTGTCAGGTTAAAAGAGTCCAGAACATTTAGAATGTCCTTGACCAGAGGTTTAGACTCACAGCAGACATGATTGATGTTTGTTTGAGTGTTTGGTGGCAACGAAAACGGATGTTGAACACTGTACATATACCTCCACCCATACCCGAGGTCCAAGGGAGGCTGAAGAATGTGAAGTCTGGAGGAAGAAGTTCAGAAAAAGCTACAGACTCACCACAGTTTCTGTCAAAAACAGAAAACCAAGCTGCTGAGACTTTGTCATTAAGAAGTTGCTTAATACAAATGTCTTGTTTGATGGTGATCTATTATTTAATAAAGCTATTTGAAGAGTGCAGATTTTGACATCTGAAGCACAAGCATAGGCAAGGCTGCAAAGATTTGTGAGATCCATGCTACATCCACAGGACCGAGGCCGCTTAGGAAAACAGGGAACCAGAAGAAGCTGATCCAATGTTATGGGATCTCCAGGGACAACATGCAGGATCCATCTAAAGGTGTACTCCACTGGTCCTGTAGTTGCATGAGAAGCACAGAGGTAAGCCCCGACTCTGATGAGTGTACCAGCCCGTTTTCCCTGTTTCCTTGGGAGCTTCTTCCAGGGTGTGGCATTAGGGAGTTGGCACAGGTATGTCAAAAGGTGGTAAAGCTTGTCCTTGCGCAGTTTGTTTCAGAACTAGACCATAAGATGCTTTGATCTCTAAAGGCAACTGGTGATCACACACGTAGTACTAAGACATTTAGAGATATTATAGAAAGGAAGAGAACTAACATTAATCAAGACAAAAACTGACAGACACCTTGCCATGTGTTCTGCTGGCACCATCTTTTCTGGCACCAGCAAATGTGACTAATATATCACAAATGTCTTTTAAGAGTAACCTGCAATGTCTTCACAAAGATCAAACAGTCAAGTCACTCCAAATATTTAGAGCCTAGTTACCACCTAAGGAGTTGTGGCTACAAGAAGGTTCAACATTTTTAGGCCTTAACAGAGTAGTCAAAACAAAAGTTTTAGAGTCACAGTTAAACTAATGCTAACACATCACAAACGCAGCAGTTCTGCCTTTGAGGATGTGTTCAAGGACTTCCAGATGGTCTGGATAATAAGTCACTTTCCTCATCCCATGTGGTGAGCAGAATCATTTGCATAATTAGGACATTTGGGACAAATAGCAACATGCAGAAAAGCGCTGAATATTTTTGTAAAATAATCTCAAAATAATCTCAGCCTTCCCCTTGTTGACACCCAGAACCCCTGGGTGTCAACAAAGAAATACCCCATTTGTTGGTGAAAAACAATGTCTTGTAGCTCTCAAACGCACACACCATACAGCAAGTTGACACACTCATAAGAAAACCCGCTTAACGTAAAGATGTGGTGACTCCATGCACCACTGCTTTTAATTAAGTGTAATGTAGTGAAGTTCCAATGAAGAAAACAAAGCCCCTATCTTTCACGGGTGCATTTACCAAAACCTTCATGTGACATCTCTACTGGCAGGAGTGTGATGAAAAAGCTGTGGGCTGAAATTAAAACCAGAAACAGATGCAGCGATTGAGAGCACGCATAAAACAGGACATAAATTTGGTGTCAAATAAGTTTCTTTTAGCATAAATGAAAAAAAAATAATAAAACAATAAAAACATTGTAATACTGACTCAGATTACAATGACATCAGTGAATACCTTCCTCAACTTTAGGTTCTAAAATCAGCTCTGAGCTCATGTTTCAATCATGTAATCAATGCCATTTATAACACCATTGTGCTCTGAGCAAGGTCACTGAAGCTGTCTGGGTTGAAAAAAATGAAAGCAACGCTATCACTGAAAAGTTTTATTTAAAGATCCATATTTCCCTTTAGACATTTCACAGAGTAGAAAAGATTTTTTGTTTAGTATTCAAGATGATGTGTGCTGAGGGTGGTCAGGTACTGCAGGCTATCAGTTATACTAATGTGTTAAGCAGAGGATCCTTACAGTCTGTGTCATTAGTATGCTGTCTGTCTTTTACAGAAAAAACAAATCATCTGCATAATATGTGTAATCATTCAGGACTACGTAATTATTTCTATACTTTTCCCAAGAACAGTAGCGAGCTTGATGAAGACCTGAAAGCTACTCCACTGAGTGCATTTCCTATATGTTCCAGACTTGCACTGGTACCCTGTCAGAATTATTAACTCTGTGCAGTTAAAAATTACATTAACATTAGCTAAAAAAAATGAGGCCTATGCCATTAATTCAGTTTTGTCAGTAGCACACTATAGGGATTTCATTACCTGGCATAAACAAAAAACAACAAAGTCCAGAACACAGCTCTTAGGACTACATTAAATATTCAGTAGATGTTTTGAACAATCACAGCAGGGAGCTGAAAGGGGAGCATAGTCATAAATTGCATTTATGTATCATTTATGGCCCTGCTTCTTTATAGGCAGCCCCATCTGTTGATTTAGAGTTGCCATTTTCGTTTCCTCTTCTTTGATAAAGAGCAGAATCCAATTAGATGCAAATATGCTGTGCCAGAGTCTGAGAAAACGCATGCTCTATATCAGAATTAAAGTGCTGGTAAGAACTATGTGTTAACAAACGCTTTTCCATTTACTCATCCAACAGTTACACAGTCATGTTTCAGGCCACCTGATGAACCTGTAGTCCAGCCTTTTACTTCTGTTTTAGGTCTCCACTGACTTGAGGAAAGTATATGTGTCTTCAGCTGCTACACACTCCACTACGCTTTCCAGCTAGTTGCTGTTTGGTGTTTATCATGTAGGCTAAAGTGCTTTGTTTTGTTTCCTGACAAACAGCAGTCAGCTGTAACAGGGTGACAGGGTGAGACGGGTGAGAATCGACCAAACATTAAAATTGGGAAAAGCTGCAGATTTATATTTCTGTTTGGGTTTGTGATCACCACAAGAGAACCCTTTCACTGTGATGCATTGTTATTTAATATATTCTAACTAATTGTAGCCACTCCACATACTTGATAGCTCTAGGTTTTCCCCAAAACAGAGGACAAAGGACAAAGACAAAGCACAGAGAAAATGCAGATGCAGTTGTATCAGTGGGAAACATACAATGAGTGAAAAATTCTCCACCAACCCTGAAGGCAGCCAGAATGATTCGGGTGACCTTCTCCTTGACAGACTCCTGGAGGATGTCGGACAGGGCAGGCACTACGTTGTAACGTCTCAACTGTTCACAGAGCTGAGGACTGAAGGCCAGGAGCCAAACACAGAAGATCATCTGGTACTGGAGCTGGAAGCCACACTTGTTGCTCAGCACTGCTGTGATGCTTAAGCAGAAAAACAATATAAATAAATAAAAAGTAAAATGGATCAAAAAAAGTGAAAAGGGAAAAAGACCAACGTTTATCACTGCTAGCTGTTTACTAATAGGAGAGCTTTCACAGCTGTGTCCCTACACGCTGCTCTTCCACTATCTGTGATGATGGCTGAGAATGAGATGTTCAGTCTTTAAATAACAGAAGAGTTGTTCAAATGGAGAGTATGGTACTAATGATTACAAGTAGACAGAGTGTCATACATTTGCAGAAATAGCTGTAAAATGCAGAGATGTGGATCTCACAGATGTGCGATAATTATGTGATACAGATTAAGCAATGAGGCATTGGTGAAAGATGATGGTAAATCATGCATAATTTGTACATTAAATTTTGAACCTTTCATGTTCTGTCTCACTCAGTTTTAGTAAGCATGAACCTGCAAAGTTCTCGATTGTTTGAATGGCAATTGTACAGTAATATCTGAGGGGGACTCTTCAGCACTTTGCTTATTTTTGGTCAGTTACAGACTAATTTGTAACAAATATGACGAATATGGTTAAAAGTACATGTGAAATTGTGTGGCTCTGAATTTTGTTTTGTTTTGTTTACATATCAAGTTTCATTTATTTTCGTCAGGGCAGAGATTGCACCTTCTTCACAGCAGCACCAAAAGCTACATCAGATCTTTTTTAAACAAAATATAAACTTGGTATAGAGTCAGTAGTTAATTTTTCATACTGCTTTGTGCTGTCTGGACTAAATTTTTCACCTTATAGTGTGTCTCTTATATAAATTAAGTCAAATGCAGATGATTAACAGCCAGGCTTTATACTACAGCCTTACTTATGTTTGGGTAAAAGGTAAGTCAGAGGTTTGCCCTACTGTGACTGGCTGTTAGGTTATTAGCTTATCCAACCATCAGACAGGCAAAGAGTCCTATCAAGAGAATAATTTTACATTGAAACAGTGGATGAAGTGGATATAGAAATATAGCTGAAAAGCCAGTAAAATGTCAAAATTTCATGGCTCCTGCTCCTTCAAATAGGTGATTTTCTGCTTCTCCTTTTAGTCCTTTTGTTCACCTAGAGATGTGGCTTGTTGTCAGCCAAAACGGGCATTGTGATGCTGTTATCTTGAGCTCTATTTCCTGATTTTTTATCTTTCAGTGGTTTTTGAAACTTACTTGATCGGAAGAAAAGTAGTGTGAAAACAAACAAACAATAAACCAGCTGCTGCACAACCTTTTCACATGTTTATATCATTAATTGCCTAACAGAGAAAAAGACATTTAGAAGACCAGAGAGGTTCTACTAATCGACTCAATCAGGAACCAAACCTCGATTATCGCATACAGGAAACTGAAGTGAAATGGGAACTTCAAAAACAATTATGCCATTATAAAAAAAAAATTCCCATGGTACAGAGCCTTTATCAAAATATGTCTGTGCCAACTATCCATCATTACTCAATTTTTAAATATTTTTTAGCAACTTTAAAGAACAACCTTTTCCATAAGCTCTTAGTCTTTACAAGATATTTAAGTCTCACAGTACAACAGAAGCAAGATGATCACTGGTGACTCAAGGAAAAGCAGAGCAGACATGTATGAATCAGGAGGACAGCTGAGATTAAAACTATATTTTTGAAAAGAGCAAACAAAGTTACGATGCTTTAGCAGCAGCAGCACTGTGTCATGACATCCTGACAGAGACACTCTACAATACTACTTTACATGATGTGACTGTCACTGTCATTATTCTTCCTTTCAGTGATTCTTTTCAATCTAACTAATGTATTTACAAGAATCCTAAGCATAAGCAAACCCATGATAAATCAGGAACTGTATTCATATTGATTCCAAGGGCTATTTCAGCAGCTTAACCAATGTTTAAGTCAACCTTAATACATGCTTCACTCACCAGTTAACTCCATCAGCCTCCACCCAGGCAAACCTATACTCATTGATCCTCAGCATCAGCTGGAGGCACCCAGCTACACACTGGACATACTGAGAGCTCTGCAAAAGACAGTGGCAAACATTTACTTAAACATGAACTAAAGCCTTAGCAGTGAAACCAGGAGAAAAAAAAAACAAAATGTTAGAAAGTCAAACACATTTAGTGCAGCTCTGAAACATGAAGAAGTTGATGATCAGGGACAGCACATTGAGAAAAAAAACAAAAAAAAAAAACAAACACTCCAAACTTTGCATTACAGTCACCTTTCAAACCCCAGGCATCGCACATGCAGTCTTTTCATATGAGTCCATCAACACATGCTAGATCACACACCAAAAGTACAATACAGAGCAGCAGGAGGGAAAACGCTCATCACACCTAAGCAGAATAATGTAAATTGAGATTAGAGTGGAAGAAGCTGAGAGGAGAGAACTGATCACATTAATCTGTTATTTTAAAGAGGTTGGGTAGAAGCAAAGAAGTCCAGCGAGAGAAACAGGCAGCAGTGAAGAGAGAAGGAGCGGGGGTTACCTGGCTGAAAATGCAGAGAAAAGATGACGATCAATTGTTAGATAGCCATGTACATATTTCTGAGCATACTTATCAGAGTAATTATATACAGTGGGGCAAAAAAGTATTTAGTCAGCCACCGATTGTGCAAGTTCCCCCACCTAAAATGATGACAGAGGTCAGTAATTTGCACCAGAGGTACACTTCAACTGTGAGAGACAGAATGTGAAAAAAAAAATCCATGAATTCACATGGTAGGATTTGTAAAGAATTTATTCGTAAATCAGGGTGGAAAATAAGTATTTGGTCAATAACAAAAATACAACTCAATACTTTGTAACATAACCTTTGTTGGCAATAACAGAGGTCAAACGTTTACTATAGGTCTTTACCAGGTTTGCACACACAGTAGCTGGTATTTTGGCCCATTCCTCCATGCAGATCTTCTCGAGAGCAGTGATGTTTTGGGGCTGTCGCCGAGCAACACGGACTTTCAACTCCCGCCACAGATTTTCTATGGGGTTGAGGTCTGGAGAATGGCTAGGCCACTCCAGGACTTTCAAATGCTTCTTACGGAGCCACTCCTTTGTTGCCCGGGCGGTGTGTTTTGGATCATTGTCATGTTGGAAGACCCAGCCTCGTTTCATCTTCAAAGTTCTCACTGATGGAAGGAGGTTCTGGCTCAGAATCTCACGATACATGGCCCCATTCATTCTGTCCTTAACACGGATCAGTCGTCCTGTCCCCTTGGCAGAAAAACAACCCCATAGCATGATGTTTCCACCCCCATGCTTCACAGTAGGTATGGTGTTCTTGGGATGCAACTCAGTATTCTTCTTCCTCCAAACACGACGAGTTGAGTTTATACCAAAAAGTTCTACTTTGGTTTCATCTGACCACATGACATTCTCCCAATCCTCTGCTGTATCATCCATGTGCTCTCTGGCAAACTTCAGACGGGCCTGGACATGCACTGGCTTCAGCAGCGGAACACGTCTGGCACTGCGGGATTTGATTCCCTGCCGTTGTAGTGTGTTACTGATGGTGACCTTTGTTACTTTGGTCCCAGCTCTCTGCAGGTCATTCACCAGGTCCCCCCGTGTGGTTCTGGGATCTTTGCTCACCGTTCTCATGATCATTTTGCGTGCAATAATCCTTTCTGTCATCGTTGTATTTTTACTCAGTTGTATATAGTATTTGTATTTGTATTCTATTTTTATCTTATTGTATATTTATTTTATTTTATTCTACTGTATATAGTATTTTATTTTATTCTATTCTGTACAGTTGTGTACTGTATTTATTCTTATTGTATTCTAATTTTTGCCTCATAACTTTTGCACTGTCCACTTCCTGCTGTGACAAAACAAATTTCCCACATGTGGGACTAATAAAGGTTATCTTATCTTATCTTATTTCGACCCCACGGGATGAGATCTTGCGTGGAGCCCCAGATCGAGGGAGATTATCAGTGGTCTTGTATGTCTTCCATTTTCTGATGATTGCTCCCACAGTTGATTTTTTCACACCAAGCTGCTTGCCTATTGTAGATTCACTCTTCCCAGTCTGGTGCAGGTCTACAATACTTTTCCTGGTGTCCTTCGAAAGCTCTTTGGTCTTGGCCATGGCGGAGTTTGGAGTCTGACTGTTTGAGGCTGTGGACAGGTGTCTTTTATACAGATGATGAGTTCAAACAGGTGCCATTTATACAGGTAACGAGTGGGGGACAGAAAAGCTTCTTACAGAAGACGTTACAGGTCTGTGAGAGCCAGAGATTTTCCTTGTTTGAGGTGACCAAATACTTATTTTCCACCCTAATTTATGAATAAATTCTTTACAAATCCTACCATGTGGATTCATGGATTTTTTTTTCCACATTCTGTCTCTCACAGTTGAAGTGTACCTCTGGTGCAAATTACTGACCTCTGTCATCATTTTAAGTGGGGGAACTTGCACAATCGGTGGCTGACTAAATACTTTTTTGCCCCACTGTATTGTATTAAAGATATGAGATATAAAATGGTAGGATGCTGCTGCTGTGCAAATGCTTTTTATATTTTTTCCTTTTTTATTTCAATGTTCAGGGAAAGATGTTTGTCATGCGCTTTCTGTTTTAAAGAGAACTAGCTTACAGCATGCAATTTTCAATTAAACAGTTAAAAGCAAACAGTGGCAGCAAACACCATGCCGTCTAAATGGAGAATTCTTTCTAAAAGCGTCTCATCAGCTGACTCATTTCTCCAACCATCTGGAATTAATAATGAAGATCTTGAATGCAGGAAGAAGATGGGGCAGAAACGGGGAGGAGAGAAAAGATGTGAAAGTCCAGTGACAGCTGACAGATGCCAGCTTGCACAAACCCAGCATTTTGGTTTCTTTAAACTCTTTGTATGGGAAGCGCCAGGATGGTTGAAGCTGCACTTCACTCATACTCACTTCACTGGGAGAAATAGTTCCTGCTCCAATGCTTGTTTCAGGACCTGTACCGTGTAGATTCTAATGAGAAATAAACAAAAGAAAGAGGTGCAAAATTGTTCAAAGGGATTCACTTCAAGCCAAGGTACAGAGGCAGTGGACTCTACACGGTATGTAATTCAGGGACAGCAGGTGCTCACTGATTGGTTGCCTGGGTGCTGAGGGGGAAAGGAACATCAAATGCAATTTCAGGAAGCAGTTTAAAAAAAACTTGCAAAGACAGAAAGTGTTAAAAATAAGAACAGTCACAAAACCATGCTGTTGTCAAAAGTTGGATATCTATAAAATCTGAAGACAACTTTGGGGCTATGCTGGAAATACTGGCATACAATGGAGAAACTAGATGTCGTTTTATCAGCCTATTCTTTATTGCATACATCTGCCAAAGCATCGCTAGCACCTACAGAGCATCTGTCAATGGAAAAATCTCAAGGTCTGACAAGCCTGTTCAAACCCAATATGAATACATTATATTTCAAACAAGGCTTCCACTGTGAGCCCAAAACCTGAATAAAATGCTGACAAAATGAATAGGTGGAAATTATGAATTACCTTGGCTTTTTAGAGAGTTACACTCTGGAAAAAGGGAGTAAATTAAACCCCACCGGTGAAAGAGGAGCCCAGTGTCTCGAGAAGCTGAGAGCCAATATCTGAGATGTTAATAACCCATGAAATGATTCAGGAAAAAAAAAAGTTGGAACCATTTCATGCAGCTCCAAAAATTGATTTGAACACTAATGTTCAAACTGAACCAAATCGAAGAGTGCAAATGAAATGGATCTTTACTAACCAGCATTATGAAATGTAATTTGTGCAATGATTTAAATGATCTTGCAATATTCATAGTGAAAATGAATGTTAATGAGAATAAATGTACTGTTTTAGTCACGTTCATGGTGTTTCTTAACTTTAAACATCAAGCAACCTTACTATATATACTACTACCAATACCAGCAATTATACATACACGCAACAAAGAGACAATTAACTGTACAATAGTGTAGCACAAAAATTAAATGCTTAAAAGGTTCTTTCTCCACAAGCAGTTAATCACAATCTATGTGACCTTAAAAACTGAAAACAGCTTTAAAACTCAGATTTAGAAACTATTTTAACATTATATTTTTTGCAAACAATTACGCTTCATTTACCTGTGAGCTGAGTTGACTCTTGATCCAGTTGAAGTAGTAGTTCAGATCACTTCCTTCCATCAGATCGCGGCCCCAGGCAGCCAGCTTAGCGATGATCCTCGCCGCCTATTAAATGAAGGAGGATATTTTACATCCATATAATATAATAAAATCCAATCCAATCCAATAAAATATAAAGTACTGACAGATCACGGTGTATGTAATGTAAAATATGCTATTTGTTATATTACTGTCATACCAATATACAGGGAGTGCAGAATTATTAGGCAAGTTGTATTTTTGAGGAATAATTTTATTATTGAACAACAACCATGTTCTCAATGAACCCAAAAAACTCATTAATATCAAAGCTGAATGTTTTTGGAAGTAGTTTTTAGTTTGTTTTTAGTTTTAGCTATTTTAGGGGGATATCTGTGTGTGCAGGTGACTATTACTGTGCATAATTATTAGGCAACTCAACAAAAAACTAATATATACCCATTTCAATTATTTATTTTTACCAGTGAAACCAATATAACATCTCCACATTCACAAATATACATTTCTGACATTCAAAAACAAAACAAAAACAAATCAGCGACCAATATAGCCACCTTTCTTTGCAAGGACACTCAAAAGCCTGCCATCCATGGATTCTGTCAGTGTTTTGATCTGTTCACCATCAACATTGCGTGCAGCAGCAACCACAGCCTCCCAGACACTGTTCAGAGAGGTGTACTGTTTTCCCTCCTTGTAAATCTCACATTTGATGATGGACCACAGGTTCTCAATGGGGTTCAGATCAGGTGAACAAGGAGGCCATGTCATTAGTTTTTCTTCTTTTATACCCCTTCTTGCCAGCCACGCTGTGGAGTACTTGGACGCGTGTGATGGAGCATTGTCCTGCATGAAAATCATGTTTTTCTTGAAGGATGCAGACTTCTTCCTGTACCACTGCTTGAAGAAGGTGTCTTCCAGAAACTGGCAGTAGGACTGGGAGTTGAGCTTGACTCCATCCTCAACCCGAAAAGGCCCCACAAGCTCATCTTTGATGATACCAGCCCAAACCAGTACTCCACCTCCACCTTGCTGGCGTCTGAGTCGGACTGGATCTCTCTGCCCTTTACCAATCCAGCCACGGGCCCATCCATCTGGCCCATCAAGACTCACTCTCATTTCATCAGTCCATAAAACCTTAGAAAAACCAGTCTTGAGATATTTCTTGGCCCAGTCTTGATGTTTCAGCTTGTGTGTCTTGTTCAGTGGTGGTCGTCTTTCAGCCTTTCTTACCTTGGCCCTGTCTCTGAGTATTGCACACCTTGTGCTTTTGGGCACTCCAGTGATGTTGCAGCTCTGAAATATGGCCAAACTGGTGGCAAGTGGCATCTTGCCACCAGTATACACACACACACACATATATATATATATATATATATATATATATATATATATATATATATATATATATATATATATATATATATAGCTGATGGAGTTCAAACAATCAGGCTATAGCGCTTTGGGGTCCTTAGGGACTAATAAAGCGCTATACAAATACAGGCCATTTACCAGTTTACAATGATCGAGGCCACAGCTACTGACTCATAAACAATTTCAGCTTGGTAAGTGTTCTGTGATGAGACAGAAACAATTTCAGTTCTCCAATTTCCTCTTGGCCAGGAGAGAAACGTCAAGCCTGTAATTTAAAAACAAGACTCAGCATGACAGTTTGATTGAGTTAAGTGCTGTGTCATAGACTTGGGGTCACATTAAGCCCACCTGCTGGATGCCATCTGGCTGGTATTCTTAATTAAGCTTTGCCCTATCATAGTACTCAGTTTGTCATTAGGTGGCCATTCTTTATTAGAAAAGAGTGGCAGCGAGAAGTCATTACATTTAATTGCCTGTTTTTAAGGAAAACGTGGAAGGTTGCTTTGTGAGGAATTATTGATGCCTTGCCATGATTAGAAACAGAGACATCTATGAAAAATGTATGGCTCTAAAAATATAATAGAATATACCAGCTAATTTAGAGTATTCTATTAAGTACACTATGATCCTGCTTTCCAAGACCACAAATGTTTTTCCGCCTGGGCCACCGTCCACTGTGAACACATGCACAATTTACAAAAATTGTCTGGATGTGACTTGTTCTGTTTCTAACTCACCATGTGGACAGTAAAGAGATCCTGACGATTCAGCATTGGAAGGAAGTAGGACCAGGCGGTGTTTTTTGTCTTTTTGGCATAGTCGAAGAAGATGTTCACCCTCTGATGGTTCTCCTGCGAGACAATAAAAATAAAACTTAATTGGATGAGCTCTTGGGTTGTGCACATGAATACTAAACAACTGACTGCCTGACAGACAATCTATTTTATAGGAACACAATATTTTGAAGAAAATTATCTAATGTTAATAGAAACGTGATTGTCCCGATGGCTAATGCCATTATTAAAGGTTTAATCAGTTTTCTCCAGTTATCGCTGTAGCTGCTGAGATTTTAGTATTAGACACCTATTTTCCAGGAATGCTGCAGAACCCCTGAGATTTCAATCACAACTCTCATCAGCCAAGCCTCCAAATATACCACTTGTGTGTTTAAAGATGTAAATCTCTGTTTTCGTTTTCAATAATTACTAACCCACGCTTGAGTTGATTCTATAATCCAAGCACAAGGGGGACCTTTAATAGTTTTATTTTAGCTTTTCTAGAAACTTAGCTAAGAGTGCTTCGAAAACCTAAATCACAAGTCTGTCTATGTGAGGGTAAAGCAATGTGACCTGTGAACCATTCACACCCTCTATATAAAGAGCATGAATCTCAGTATCTTTGTTTACATATATATAGATAGTAGGTTTGTACATGCATATTCCATTTGTCCCAGGTCAGTGGTTCTGTCTGTGTACCTGCAAGGTGTCATCAATCAGAGTCAGGATGTACTGGACCGTCTGCTCTTTGGAGATGTGAGCCATCAGGTTTAGAAAGGTCTTTGCACACTGGGCAAAAACAGAAAAAAAGCACATATGTATTTTAAAAATTCTGCACTGAACCTCTGAAGAGATTCAAGCTCAGATAAACATAATGCAAAGCAGTGTGTCTGAAATAGATTGGTAGGAATTCAATTCACAGCAAGCTGCGATCTTACAGATAACAGAACAACACAAGCAAACACAAGAGCTGGTGCTGTCTTGTTAGTGATGGACACAGGCAGAAAATTTTTTATTTTTTTTTTAAAAACAGGAAGTTGTCACATCAACAGTGATTAAAAAAAGACATGTAACTTCAGTAAAATTGCACAACTATGAAATGCTACAAAAAACTTTCAAGATTGCACGGTAAATGCTAAATTAGCACAGTGTTCAGCTGTCCAACTGCTTATGAAGGGAGATGATTAATGTTCATTGTTTTGATGTAATGCCCTCATTTATCTGAAATGGCATAACTAAGACTCCTCACTGTGACTGGTTTTTGCTTAATCTATAAGGCTGAAAATTTAATTTGTAAAAATGTGTACACACACACACACACACACACACACACACACACACACACACAGGAAAATATTTAGTATACACATCCAGAAATGCATACACTATTATATATTGTACATATATTTATTAGTTTCAGGTTGGCCATTCTTGTATTTTGCTCGTTTGTGTTGTTGTGTTTGCACATCTCTGTTGCTTGTGGGGCTCGCACACAAGAATTTCACTCGCATGTGCTGTGCCAGTGTGCCTGCACATGTGATGTGACAATAAAAAGTGATTTGAGTGATTTTGATTTGATTTGAAAACATCTAAAAGAGGTGGTATGAATTCCCTGAATGTTAACACTGATGAAGCACATAAAATGAACAGACAGTAGAAAAGGACTCTATACCTGATGCCCCTCATTGGTCAGAATGACTTGTTTCTGATCAGAGCTGGCCACCTCAAACTTCTTGATGAATTCACAGTCCTCTGTTGAGATCATTTGACTCCTAAAAAAATCATGACATGATTTCCACATTAATACAAAGCTAAAATTGGACAAATGCAGTACTCCTAATAATTTGCAGTCTGGCTTTTGTAGAGCTCATTCCACCGAAACAGCTCTTCTCCTTATTGTTTCTGTTATATCTGCTCCCTCTTCAGCACATTTTGAGCACTTTTAAGGACTTTTCTTTAAGGACTTTTCTTATCACTGCTACACACATATGTTTTCAGTATTTCTTTTTATCCCCAAGAGGTTTCTAAGATTCAGATCACGCATGGGGGCTTAGACTCTATTAAAAGTTGGATGGCTGACAATATTCTCCAACTTAATAATAAAAAATCCTTGTTTGCGCCTCTGAGATTTGAGACTAAAGTAATGGAAATTCTAGGTCCTCTTTCTATATCTTCTATCAGGAACCTGATAACACAACCTATAACTTTTGACTCAACTTTCACTCTGGATGCTCAAATTATACCTCTGGTTTGATCTTGGTTTTACCGGTTAAGAAATATTGCCAAAATTAGGGATGGGTATCGTTTAGGTTTTATCCGATACCGGTGCCAAATCGGTACTTTTGAAACGGTGCCGGTGCTCAAACGGTGCTCAAACCGGTGCTTAAAGAATGGAGAACACAAAATTGGTCCAAAAACCTCTCATGTTCAGCTGTTTTTTGTAAAAATATAACAATGTTAGCCTTTTCTGCAGCTATGGGGCATATATGGTATCACTCTTGGCTGGAAGCAGTGCTTAAACAATGGAAAAAACACAAACTTTGTCCTAAACCTCTCATGTTTAACTGTTTTCCACTTTTTCTTTGGTCATTTTAGCCTTTTTAGCCAGGGTGAAGGGAGTATCTGCCATCAAACAAGAGGACAGCCGCATGTAGCTATGATGATGTTTGCTAGTTCACCTTACATGCATTAATGTAATAACGTGGTTAGCCTACTCAACGTAAATTAGCTACTCACGCAGAAAAGAACGGCTGCTGCTGCCACCATCATCCGTCATCATTTCTGCTACACTGGCAGGGCTAGGGGCCAGGACTCTCCTCTTCGTGTTTTTGGGGGATGTTGCATAACAGGCAACCCACCCGCAGTAGATGTGCTCGGTGTGAGGTCTCGCAGCAAGCTATCAAATACGGCGCATTTCTGGGCTTTTAAAAAAAACGCTACGCGTCGCCAGGTGTTTCATCGGATTTGAGGTGTTACCTCCTTTGACAGTATCACAGTATCAGCTTAAAGCACTTGTTGCAGGCTGCTGAGTTTGCATATTTTGCTATGAAGTACAGCCAGACTTTTGACCGCTTCGCCTTGGACATTTTTAATCTGTAGCTCTGCTCTAACAGAACGTACGTACCTGGCCCCGCCTACGATCCTCGGAAACGTAAAATGATTGGCTAGAATCTAAAGTGTATCACAGCTCAGGAAAAAAAAGCACCGAAATAAAGCACCGAAATGTGCGCTGCTTTTCGGTCTGGTTACTACCGTTTATGTCAGGACACCGGTACCCATCCCTAGCCAAAATGCCTTTATATCATCAAATCTGGACTACTGTAATCTATTATTTAATTCTAATTGTTTTATTCTAAGCGCTCACATGTAAAACCATTACTGATTCCACTGCACTGGCTTCACATTAACTTTAGAGTCTACTTTAATATTCCTGCTCTGACTTTTAGAGCTCTGCATGGACAGGCAGCAGTGTACATCAATGAACGTTTACATCCATACCACCCCAGCAGGTCCCTAAGGTCATATGATCAGGGCCCGCTGGCTGTGCATCACACAAGGCTGAAAATTAAAGGAGACAAGACCTTTTGCAACAGTTGCCCCAGACTCTGGAACGTTCTCCCACTGAGCCTGAGATTTGTGGACTTTTTGTGGATTTTTTAAGTTCTAGCATTTGTGTTTTGAAATAATTTATGATATTTATCTTGAAAGTTATATTTTAATTAGCGCTGTCAACGTTAATCTCATTAAAATGACGTTAACGCCATAACCACATTAACGCAGCAAATCTCCGTTATGCTAACTGCGCTAACACTGTGCAGCCCCTAGGCACGGGGCGATTGCTAACTGAGATTTGCCGTGTTAATGCGGTTATGGCGTTAACGTCATTTTAACAAGATTAACGCTGACAGCACTAATTTTTAACTCTAAATACATTTTTAATTACTTGGTACTGTAATGTGTGCAATGATTTGCTACACTCAAACAAAGACACTCACTGGAGGATTGGGATTTGCTCAGTCACTAACATGATCCTTTGAATTGCAAGGGGCAACGTAAACAATAATGTCAACTGACCACAATATACCACATTTCCTAGTCAAGACAAAGCACAGCAGGTTCTGTAACGGTAGATGTTGTAAAAACAGAACAAAACAAAAAACAAACAAACATGCCAATAGTGTGACCACACTTATTCAAAGCTGAATTAAATCTGAAGATTTTTTTATGAGTCACAAATCATCCCTTCTTTACTAACACATGCTTGTTAAAAAAGGAAGTATCACTCAAGACAATGAATCTCAGTCCAAGAAAAGGAGCTTAGCTATTTTAGATTACAGGACGTAGCCAGCACTAAGACCATTAAAGTATGCAGAAAAAAATAAATATTCATGAAGTGACAGCTCAGCTTAATAAGATTTTGACACACTAACTCTCAGGCAACATACACAACAACAACAAAAACAGAAACCTAGATTTAATTTCAGATATGTGGGGGCCACAAAGCAATATCGACAACTGGAGAAGATGAGACCAGGAAGCTAAACTTACACGTGAAAAACCTGCAGTCTACTGATAGCTACCATGAAAGTGGGTTATTTTTGTTTCCGATTTAGAACATGGTTACCCACTGTCTCAAAGCTGAGGCAACAGGGTTCAAATTCAATCTGGGGCCTTTCTGTGTGGAGTGAATGCTCTCCCCATCTCTGTGTGGGCTCACTCCAGGTAATCTTTCTTTCACTGTTCAAAGACACGCAGGGGGTTAGGTTACTTGGTGATTCTAAATTGTCTGTATGTGTGAATGTGATCATGAATGGTTGTCTATCTGTGTCAGTTACTGAACAGGCCAATCCCAGTGTTTGCGGGCTGCATTAATATGACATGCAAGGTTATGTCAGGTTACAACTGAATAACATTACATTTAAGGGTTTCAGAGGGGTTTACAGTCACGATGTACCCTACTTACAGCATAGATTTTCCATTAATGCAAAAAAATAAAAATAAAAATTATAAACAAACAGCAAAGAAAGAAAACCTTTGGATGTGGTGACAATGAAAGAGCAGAGAAATATATGTAATTGGTGAGAACAAAATACAAGACACGCCTTCCAATATAATTTAGCCCACTACAATGCAGATACCATAGCTCGAAAGAAGATACACATATAGTCAAACAAAATTATGATTTACAGTGTCTCCGAAAATCCAAATTGCATGCGATTTGTAAAAGAAGAATTCCTGACAGAACTGTTGTCTTGAATTACATTATTTTACATGTGTATATTACCATGAAGTACCGTTGTAATATGAACTTACTGAAGGTAGGACTGCCAGTTGACCTGATTGGCCCGAACCTCAGCTGCTTTTGCAGCAATGATGTTGGTTGGGACCGCAGCGTCCACAGCCCCGCGAATATCCATGTTGTATTAAATCCCTTACAGTATATGTCCGGATAGAGATCCAGCACCACCTTATGAGAAACAGATTCAAATTCAGTACAGTGACACCCCCCCTCCCCCCTTTCTTACCTACAAGCTGGAAAGTTGGAGAACCAAGAACAGAAACTACAACGCCTGGGTTTATGCTGTACTTGTTAATACTCAGTTAAGATGCTGTAATAGCTAACAGGGCTCGATATCTATTTATAAAGCTCTTAAGCGAGGGCGAAAGCTATTTTATAGCGTTATTCTTTCTTCGTGTGTGGATATATTAAACGTTTTCGTGCAGTTTTATTGTTTTAATTTAAATGGCTAAACGGAAAAACAAAACCAGCAGCAGCAGGTCAAGCTAGGCAACTAGCTTGCCCAATGTCACATCAAGTCATACATTTGTCTTCCTGAGAGCTGTGATAAAACAACTTATGACATAGCTTTTGGCACCAAGCTGTGCCTAAACTGTAGCCTAACACGGTTTGTACAAACAAATATGTCATTTATTAACGTCAAAGGCGACGCAAACATCGTTAGCTCAGAGCTAACCGATTGCAAAACAAGCTAAGAATGCTAAGATAAGCTAGCTGTGCTAATATAGCTTCAAAGCAATTCTGTAAAAAGCCCACATTATAACAGCTACACCGGAAGCAAGATTCATAAACACACTTTTTGCCCGCTAAAAACTTAATCGATGCGTCAACGAACAACAGAGTATAAACTCGGTTAAATTTCTTACCCAGCTTCTGAGCTATATGAATGAACAGCTGACTGACTACAACACAGCGTCACGATCCGTCATGTGACAGTCAGTCAGTCACATGCACGCACTTCAGTGTGAAGTGCGGTCTTCAGAGCGGAAGAGGGTCAGCTTTTGTATTTTTGGATTACCACATCACCTTAGTGTAACAGTTAGGGAGAACAAGATGTAAATAAATGCCAAATAAGAATTACCTATAAAAAACGAATACAGAAATCCAGAAAGTAGCTTTGTGTTTAATGCATACGTACATTAACTACTAACTACTACTATTAACTACTTTTCTTCCTACTTTATATATTTGTTGTAAGGCAGTGCTCGGGGGAAAAAATTATACTTTCTTTCTTACTGCGGTCGAAAGATGTAAATTTCTTTTTAGATTAGGAGTTTGTATTGAGACATATAGTGAGTTCTTTTTTTAATTTCCAAATTCAGCATATGTAAAGTATTTTAAATTACTTTCTCCCCAGTCATTATCATCAGTAATGTACTACCTACTTAATTACTTACCATTAATGCAACACTAACAACCCAGTAACATATGATACACTTTTGTTTTTCCTTATTGCAGTTTTGACTTAAGTGAGAAGTGGAGATTTGCACTGAAGGGAGGACCAATGAAAGTCAGTAGACAAAAGACAAAATGCATGTGTGCGAATCAGAGGGAGAAGAAAGAGAAGAAAGTTCAACATGCAAGGCGTATGGGAAATTAGATGAGGTAAATATTTGGGATCAACCATCCAAGTAAGTGCACGAGACAGGTGAAGAAGCATCTCTAGGCAAGGTGGAATGGGTGGAGATGAGTGGCAGAATGATTTATGACAAAAGGACAGCACCAAGAGTGTAAAGCAAGGTTTAAAAGTTGGTAGTGAGACTTGATAAGATGTAAGGTTTGGAGACAGATTTCCAATGGGAATGACCAGGATGGACACGAATAGAAATGAACACATTAGGGAGTCAGCTCAGGTTAAGTGGTTTGGAGACAAGGGTCAGGAGGCCAAGATGAGATGTTTTGCATGTTTGGACATGTGCTAAGGATGGATAGTGAATACACTGGACAAAGGATCCTGAATATGGAGCTGCCAGGCAGGAAGAAAAGAGGAAGACCACAGTAATGATTCATGGGCATAATCAAGTAGGACATGCAGGGATGGGCTCATAGAGGACGATGCTAGGGATAGGGTGAGATGGAGGCAGATGATCTGCTGTGGCAACCCCTTAACAGAGCAGAAGAAGAAGAAGACTTAAGTGTTATTATTAATGCACAACTTTCACTTTTAAAATACCATTAGTTACTCACAGTTAAGCAAATCCTGATCTTTACAGTAAAGATAAAATATTTCATTTAATATTCTTGCATATTGGTTTTAAATTACAAATGTCAACCCACTGCCATTTACCATGTGTTGATATGGGCCACTTAAAGAGTTTATTGTTCATTGCTTGAGCATGTTTTTTATGGCGTGGTCTGCTGGGGCGGCAGCATCTCTGCTGGGGACAGGAAGAGACTGAACAGGGTGATCCGAAGGGCCAGCTCTGTTCTAGGATGCCCTCTGTGGAGGTGGTGAGTGACAGGAGAACGGCGGCTAAGCTGTCATCCCTGTTGGACAACATCTCCCACCCCATGCAGCAGACTGTGACAGCACTGAGCAGCTCCTTCAGTGGGAGACTGCGGCACCCACGGTGTGGGACGGAGAGATTTCACAGGTCTTTCCTCCCCACTGCTGTCAGACTCCATAATAAAGACTTTAACTGATCAAGCACACACATCCATACATATGCAATAATACTAAGTGCAATAATCCTTTCTGTCATCGTTGTATTTTTACTCAGTTGTATATAGTATTTGTATTTGTATTCTATTTTTATCTTATTGTATATTTATTTTATTTTATTCTACTGTATATAGTATTTTATTTTATTCTATTCTGTACAGTTGTGTACTGTATTTATTCTTATTGTATTCTAATTTTTGCCTCATAACTTTTGCACTGTCCACTTCCTGCTGTGACAAAACAAATTTCCCACGTGTGGGACTAATAAAGGTTATCTTATCTTATCTTATCTTATGTTTTAACCTGTATTTCTTATTCAGTTTGCCATTGTATTGAGAGCTGTAGCCGAATTATTTATTCATTTATTCAAATTATTAACATATCAAGAAGATGTTCTATATCTGCCTATCTAAATAATTCAGGCACATGGTGGAAATTGGTGGCTCGTAAATAATTTATTACCCTAGTCAGTTGATAATATTTTGTCGTGGTTGCATTTATTACATTTCAGTTGACTAATGAAATCTAATAAACACAACCAAGACAAAGTTAAAAGCTTAAATATTAACACAAGAAAGTAGAATTTATAAATATAGACTGTAACATTTAAAATATTCCAGAGGATTGGAAATGAGAAGACACCAGCCAATCAATCACAATCAGCTTTGCTGTTGGCTGATGAGGTGTTTGAACTTTGTGGATTTGTGTGGATGACAGAGCACTAAAGTCAGATGAGAGCTCACACCAAAGACGTTAGATCTGTGTTGATCCATGCATGTCTGTAATAAGCACACAAGTATGACACATCAGAATCTTCTCAGTAAAACCCCTAATAAAAAGAGGCTGGCACCACTGTTGCCAGCAGATTGTATGCGTGCATATCAATAGCGTTAGACTTATTTTTGCTAAATGTTTCTTCTACAAGGTCCATTTAACAATTTCCATTGGAATAGAACTCAACATTTACAATCACAAATGATTCCAGGTCTACCACTAGTCCCTTCACTGTCCATCTAACTCAGACACTAAGACCTCCAGGCTTAATCTGGCCTAAGCTGGTGAGACGCACTAAAGCACAGAGGAATCAGGATTGCATCCACTGGGGACATTGTCCTAATCCCCTTCTGCCCTCTCCCTTGTAAACACCGTTCTCTTCGTCAGGGTCGCTCATGCTTTTCCCCACCTCTCGCTCTCTCTGTTGCAATGTGCTACAGAACGGATGCCGGGACAACATAGAGATGAAAGGAGTGAAAAGTCTGGATTTCTTATGATCTCAAAGAGACTTGAGCCTCACATGGTGAGTGAGGCCTCATGGTCGGAGCATGCCATATGCTAGAGCGGTGAGGCAGTGGGAGATCAGGCCCACGTCTACACTGCGGGGGATCAAATGCACTAGGGCCCTGATGTGGCAGCGGATACGGAGACTGGTCCGGGCCTGCCGGCATGGTGCGGGGTACCCAGTCAACTATAATGACCCAGACCGAGAGGAACAGGAGATGGTGTGCCTTGAGGTATGGATGTGTAGTTTTTGTTTGTTTTTTTTTCTATTGCTTTTTAAAATTATTATTTATTGTTATATATAGCACTAATACTAATTCTACTACTACCATTTTATTTGGAGCTAATTTTCATGGAACTCATGCAGTCTCTCTAATTAAGTAAACCTAAAACTCTATAACAATTTAATACATTTTCCTCTGAATATATTTTACAGATTTTTCAACATGCTTAGCAGTATGGTTCTTATGTAAGACAGCGCCAATAATCAACACAAGATATCTAAATATTAACAGAATACTACTGTTGACTATTGTAATCCTCAGCAAATGAGACATCCTTCATGCTATCTTTTGTTGTTACGGCAACCAGATTGCTCTTGTAGCATCATCAGCTTTTTTTGCTTCATGCCAAACTTCTATTCAGGGATGCACTTCCTGTTTGAACGGAGCTTAAGAAGATTAAAAGATAGCGTGCCTTGAAATAGTGTGATACAAGTCATTAGAAATCTAAAAACCAAATCACATGGTCAGTCACACAAAAATGGCTGACAACCTGCATTAACATCTCAGTGCGATATTTAATAAGTAATGACCGAATCAGAGTGTTGTGGATACACTCACAGGCTTACAATGTGATTTTGCTTGGAGTTTGGCAACAGAATCATTCTCGGTAAAGGGATAAACAAAGATTTCCGATGGCTTTCTGTAGTAAGGAGAGTCGTGTTGCTATTCACAGTGGGGAAGGGATTGTAAGAGACATGTGAGGACAAGGGAGCTGTTTCCATAATGAGAAAGGAGTCAGTGGAGAACTTGTGGATGTTGACATCAATCTTAGAAAGCCATAAAAACCCTTCTCATGGTAGACAATGATAAAGCACTGAGTTACACATTTTCTATTAACATATACTGATGAGAGCAAGTAAGGAGTTATCTTGCCTTAGCAGATGCAGATAACTAACTTAAAAATCGGGGCTTTGTCAGTCTGTCACCGAGCTGCAGCAAACGTCTCAATCTGATTTCAAACCGTGGACACTGACGCGCAGGTTGAAACCTTCAGATCGCCAGGACACCCTGACGTATCTTCACGTCAGAATAACTCTGAGTCTACTAAGTCTATGCTCAGTCTGTCACAGTGAAGATCATTCCTGTGCAGCTTTTGATATCAGGCTATTAAAATGATCGACTATGGAGTTTATTTGATTTGTTTTGGATAATGAACTTCACCTTTGGCACATGGATACTTATTTTCTACCAAAAAATGGCTTGGCCCGTTGTTATCTTAGCAAGGTCCAAGGTCCAATGAGACCTCTTTCCATTTTGGTGGGTGGTTGTGACTGCTGGCGGACTCAAGCAGAGAATGATGCTTTCTGTGTTCACTAACTTTCTTGAGTCAAACTGAGCTACTGGTACACAGCACCGATCACTCTGTGTCCTTAGACACTTCAATTCAAAGAGCGAGAAAGAAAAGGGCCTTCCATTCCTCCTCCAGGTTCGGCAGAGATACAACAGACAGTGTTCATGGAGCAAGGCAACAGAATTGATTCGCAATACATGAAAGAATAACAACCTGAGCGAATGTTCCAGCAGCGTTCACATTAATGCAAATGAACAAAGATGTGAAATCAAATTAAAATGGAGAAGCCAAGACTGTGCTTACTTTCTGGCATTGGGAATAGACATACATATTCTATACAGCAATGCTTAAACAAGTTCCCTCCCAGTTTATTATTTTTATTTATGTTAGAGTTATTTACAGTTACTTATTATTATGTTGTCCCATGGTGACCTCCCGTCTATGAGGATGCACACCATCCCCATATTAGTGAAAAATAAGTTCTTTAACCAAAATTCAAAACATCCATATAGACGAGAATGCATTTTAAAATGCTTTTCAGTGCTTTTCTGCAGTTGGCTTTTTCATAACAGGCATGAAAACCTTTTGTAATCGTGTTCATGTGCTTTTGTTTGTGAATTTTATACTTGCTTTTGACATTTGTTTGATATGTTGTATGGTTATAGGTTTTGCTTCAGGCTCATGTTTATTCATAGATTCCTTTGCATTTTATTTCATTGTGTGTAAATGCCACCTGCCAATAACCACAGATGAAAATAACCACATGGCTAAATCTGGCATAACTGCATGATGGGCATAAGTGGTCATGCAAAAGTACATTGTACCTTTGAAATAAACTTAAACATTAGCATATGAGAAATGAAATGTCTATGACTCGATTCAGCTCCAGAGATCAGCACAGGCTCTGAATGGACTGTAAAACTCAAAATTACAAACAAAATTTTCATGACATTTAAGAAAGCGGATCCAGTATTACAGGATGTTGCTGTGCACAAAGCTACAAAATTATTTGTCCTGCAAAGTATTAAAAAATTATCCTGAAACAAATTTATTTGCCTCTAAATAATTGTGCTGAACTGGATCCCTCTGTGACGTAGCTGTTACGTAGATAAAGTGATGTTAAATTTAAAAGCAAAAGAAGTGATGAATCTGTGACTCAGTTACAATAATTAGCAAAACTGATTTGGCATGATTAAACTGAGTCTGACATTTAGAGTGCAAACAGCAATTTGATCAACACACTTCAGGGGAACAGAACAATTCATTACAAAACAACAACAAAAAAGCAAAAATGGCAAGTTAGATTCAAAGAGAGATAAAATTATATTTGATTGATTGATTTGATTGAACAGCTTCTCACAGATACCATGCATGATCTCTTGAAGTGTTTAAGTTGGTAACCATAGACCGTCTCCAGAACCTACCTGCATATTTAGCTCCAGTAATCAAATCTAAAGTTCATTCTGTCTCCCTTTAACCCACACAATGACTTGAATCACTTTAATCACCCACTGAAAGATTCTATTCATCTCGTCACACGGCTCTGTCGTCCTATTCTCCTTTGTGACCTTGTGTGTTCAGGCAAATTCCCACTTCTGCTCGGCCTTGTGCCATCTGAGGAAGTGTGTGTGTGTGCGTTAAAGCATACACCCACATAAGCATCATTTATTGCTTGTGTGTATGTGCATGTGTCAATCTCACAGGGCTATCTGTGGGTCTAACATGAACACAAGGGGAGGTGTTAAATGAAGTGCTGTGGAGAAAGTCACATGATAACATCTCGGGGGTAATAAAGACGTGTCAGTGCTCTAAGTGCACCCCGGTTGAGCTCAGTCACAAAGTAAATAATGTGAGCAGGAAACAAATTCACTCTTTGCCCCCTTTTTTGATAAAATAACAGAACAGATGAATGTCTGTTTCCCAAGTGGAGCCACTGGCAGTGTCATAGAACAGTACTGGGTTTTTGCAGAAAGTGTAAGAACAGTTCTCCATGGAGTCTCCACACTCACATTTTGTACCACTTCTTATACCAGAGTGGAATTGGTGAGATTATTTTTTAGGGCACCAGGAGGCATCTTGACTGGCAACATGGCCCCAAAAGACACCGCACAAAAGCTCTGGTGTAAATTAAGAGGAATAAACTGGGTGTGTTACACTTTAGTTCTGCAGAAAAGACAGGTATTGTGGGCACAGTGCCACCTGGTGATAGTAAAAAAGCAATACATGGCCTATAGTCAAAGCAAAAGTGTCATTAATAGCATATAATGGATCACACTGAAGATGTATGAAAATATATTGTACTGCATAATTATACACTGTAATGCCTGTGCACATGTGTAAAATGATCAGGGAAAACCAAGTGAGAGCTCATAACACTCCAAAAAGCTTTCCATGTTGAAATCAATGGGCACACTTTAAGTCATCAGGATGTGGTGTCTTCCTATGTTGTAGATGGACGGAGCACATCGTGTTAGTGCCGTAGCTCAGTCAACCTCCAGGTGGCAGTGTTGTCTTTTAGAATAACACGGGTCGCAGGCCTGTGCTGTGGATTAAAACACGCAAGTCTGATAGATAATACTCTGTAAAGGAAAGGAAATTAAGGGGGAGGATAGAGGAGGAAATAGAAGCCTATTCACTTATATCCAAAAGAGACAATTCACATTGAAAGGATTTAGAGGTAGAAGTATTGCAACAGTATTCAAATATATAGTTTCGTCATCCCTCCCCTGTTTCTGGTTAAGCCTTTAAAGCGTTTAAACAAATATATTCTCCTGTGAGCGGATAAAACATACCGTATGCATCTGAATTTGTGCATGGCGTATCCATGCGTTGAAATATGAGCTCCGGGGTTTCTCTCACGACGTAATATCACACTAAACTTCACAAATGATTTAACATTAGTTGGCAAAGTCATGCCATCCTCCTGCAGGGTTTAGCTGAACGCAGTGGTGCACTTCATTAGCCGCTGAAGGTTTCAGCACCACAGACAGCGACTTCAAGCAAAGCCTCACTGGCGCAGTCACCCCGACTAAAAAGTGTTTTTCCCCCCTGGTATTCTTGTTAAATATGTTGAGATTTTTTAATAGCAGTAGCGTTAAGTTTTAGGATGTTTTATTAATTTATTGTTTAGATACCTGGTACGAGTTTCTAATAAACTTGCCTCACGCAGTTATTCCTATAATGGTCTCTTACTGGAGTCTTTCAGTACCTGCTCAGCAAACCTGTGCCATACTGTAAGGTTTTATGCTCTTCGTCGGTCTACTACGAGCTTGAGAGAGGGCGCATGCGTACTGACTTGAAGCAGCCGGTTGGGGGGGGGGGGGGGAGCCTTATGTGCCATCGGATGTAATCAAGGCAAAGAATTACCTCTTCTCGCTGTGCATACATGGTGAAATTGTAAGTACTGGTAGAAAAAGCGATGTATCGTTGCACTGACATGTTGTGAGCGGAGCGTTTGAGGCCGTTTCATGGGTATTTTTTTCTTTTTTCTTTAATGGCATGTAACTATCTAGCTGTACAGCGGGCTTTTAACGGGTCTAGGCAGTGTCTTTTCGGTGATTGTCCAGGGCGATGAAGCTCTACGGTTCTTCGTGGTGGCACTTCCCATTGATATGATTCGCGACTTGCTAATGCAATGGTTTCTGCTGTGAAATCGCCCAGGGGCCATTAAACCTCAGTGTCGTCCACGTTTATGCCGCTGTGAAGGAGAACAGCGGTTTATTTGGCATTATCATGATTTATTCTCTGAATTGATACGACCACCCCCCCACCTCCTCCTCCCCCCATTTCATCGTCTATGGCTGTTGAGTCGAAGCATAGCCTACTGCAATAGTGTCAGGTTTGAAGTACCCGAACACCTAACGCGTAAAATATGCCATTCGGCAAGGCGCACGAAATCTGCAGCTGAAGCCAGCTCCGAATCTGAGTGAGAACACGGATCCATTTTAGAAATGACCTAACGGTATTGTATTCTCTGAAGGATGTGATAGAGCGATGCTGCGGTTATAGATTTGCAAGCTGCGCCTTCAGCCCTCCCCGCCACCCGTGGACCAAATCTCTAGACATTTTTTAAGCATCATTTCTTGTGTCAGGTAGTGGCCGGATGATGCCGACAGCTTTGTTACATAAATGATCTGACAGGATTTGGCAGTGCCTGACCTGATGATGACACATTTGTTAAAATCAGACAAGAAGTCATTCTCTGAGCATAGCCTGTCTGTAGTCTATAGGCCTACACACCAAGGGGATTCTGATGAATACACTACAGACCTATAGTCACAGTAATTACTCATGTACATGATAAATGTAGCCCAGAGGTTCATGACAATCTGAGCTTGTCAACTACAAATCCCTCCCCACTCCCCCTGAAAAAAGGCAAATATTTTCAATATTTGCAAGTGTATTTAATTTATTGCTCCACTTGGATTCAGTGAGCATTGTAAATCTTTTAATGTGGTGCTTTTACAACAAGGCGTTCACAAATTTTACATGTTGGATTACAGATATCGAACCTATGGTCTAAAATCCATTCTCTGTTTTTTTGGAGTGTGTGAGAGAGCACACAGCCAGTTTGAGATTAGAAAGACTGAAATGTTCTTGGCGGGTGCGTATTTGGCAGCAGGCAAAACAAAATCAGCAAAGTGTTACTCCATACTTGATTCCTCAAAACAGCATTCCTTTGCAGCGAGACCTCTGGGGATGCTGGCACATGCTTCGACCAGAAAGCATCAGCAGCCCATCTAAGAAACAGATTGGTGTCAACCTGTGAGGCAAATCTAAATAAATTTGATGAAGCTGTCCTGGTGAAAGTACCAGGGGGAAAAATAGACTCGTGATCAGGATTTCACACTATCATCAGCTCTACTGTCAGAACACCCAGTGATGCCCTTACTACCCTTGTTACCCTGGGACTGATTTGTATCACATGAATGCATTGCAGGCCAAGAGATTTTTCTTACAAGACAAAATCTCTGTTGAATACTATTTCTGACATGAACAGTCTGAACTCAGCGCCTCCCTCTCCCCTCCCCTCTGTCTATAGCCCATGGGATCAGAGCGGATGGAGATGCGAAAGAGGCAGATGTCGGTGCAGCAGGAGTCGGCAGCGGGGGGAACTGCACCGGCCCAGCAGGACCAGCCGGGCCAGGCTAACCCACGGGGCTCGAATGCATGCTGCTTCTGCTGGTGTTGCTGCTGTAGCTGTTCCTGGTAGGTGTTTCCCCAACTGAGAAATCACCAATTGTGGCACAAACATGGCCGACATTATTGCACACAAGGCAGGACGCTCTCAGCTACCGTGTCTCAACCGCAGGATTCAGCTTGTGCTTCATGGGCTTGACATTTTTTTCTTTTTTTTTTGCGAATCTGTATCTAGCAGCACCGTGACAACAACGAACTAAAGATCATGCAGGGAGTGCATCTGCTGGGACCATTTCACAGTTTTAATAAGCCCATTAATTGTCTTGATTTCTGTAGTGTTACTGGAAATTTAGAGTTGGAGTTGGAGTAAAAATCAAAGTAGTTGGCAAATATATATTTGACTCTGTAATTTTCTGTAATTGAGTACAGTACAGGAGCATATTTAAACGATACTGACATATGGCTAAAGTTGCAAGAAACTTTTAAACTTACAACTGAACCTCAAATATTTTGGGGGGAAAACAAACTTTTTTTTTGTGAGGCTGTTTAACCTTTTTCTGATAGGACAGTGGCCTCAGGGTGGATTCAAACCCAGGTGTTCTGGATTAGTTTTACAGTATACGCGTCTCCTGCTTAACCCACTGAGATAAATCTGCACCCCTATTTGGAAACACCATTAAATGAACTATTTTCATTATATAAGAGACAGTTTGCAAAAGCACCGCCATGCTGGCTTTGATTTAGAACCCAGGAGTGGACAGCCCACGAGAGGCGTTTGTCCAGTCAGTTTCCGCTTGGTGTTTGTGCCGTTGTAGGAGGCTAGGAGGGAGCTCATCTGTCAATCATTTATCATGACACTATTTAGTTGCTGCCCATGAAGCGTCCAGTACTTGGAAAGCAGTTGCAATGCTTCATGTCCAAAGATATCAGTGCAGCCACGTAACATCGAGCACACTCACACGATTTAATAAACGGCGGTTAAATGTGTACATACAGAGAGAGCGCATACAGCAAATTACAAAGTAGGTTTTCAAGCAAAAATGACAATTATTGGTCTCAGCTTCTTCTCATTATAGTTAACTTTACATGTTTGTGATCACGGCTGTTGGTTAAGTAAATCAAGCTACATGAATACACACTTTGGCCTAGAAGACACATTATGACGTGTCATACACAGTAGAAATAATCATTACTTGATTTCATACGCACATTCACTCTGCGTGGACTTGTGCATGACTTTAAAGGCCGAATATGTTGTACTACATTTAACTTGCACTTCATATAAATTATTGATGTATTTGTTTGATTAATAAATATACTAATAAAGAGCTTCTTTGTAAGCACACCTGCTAATAAAATGGAGGAAAGCTAAATGTATTCATAGTAACTGTAATAGTATAAAATTCTTATTTCGCACACCAAGTATGTTTATATGTCTGTGTTACCATTAGGAATGAAGATCGAGATGATAGGAACCGAAAGGCATCTTATGACGTCAAGGAAGGGACCACAGACTGTGAAGACTGGTCAGCTTATATCGCTGTACAAAAATGTGTTTTGATTTTTTTTTGTAGTTAAATGCATCCTCTTGGCTAAAGGCACTCTCTCGCTTATTCTGCACAGTCCTAAGCCCACGTTGGAGGAGGTGCACTCATGGGGGCAGTCGTTTGACAAGCTGATGTGCTGTCCAGCGGGGAGAAACGCTTTTCGACAGTTCCTTCGCACTGAGTTCAGCGAGGAGAACATGCTTTTCTGGCTAGCCTGTGAGGAGTTCAGGAAAGAGACCAATAAGAGTATGATAGAGGAGAAGGCTCGGGTCATCTACGAAGACTACATCTCCATCCTATCGCCTAAAGAGGTCAGAGAGCTTTGATTTAATCGTTTTGCAAATATTAGCGACCTGTTCGAACAAATACTGAAAGTATGTGTGAGTGTGAGGGCGCATCTAGAACATCTAGAAACAGCAGCACACTCCTTACATATTGAGCTTTAAACATCTAGTGATATAAACTGTTAGCGTTAGGCAAAGGTTAGCCATTTCCCCCTGACTCCAGTCTTTGTGCAAAGCTAAGTTAACCAGTTCAAAGACTGTATATAAAAGATGGATGCAGCCTTTGGCTCTGAGTGGCTAAGAATGAAAAAATGACCCTGTTTCTTTCTTCCTGTTTGGGCACTTTCTTAATGGACTTCCACTCTTAATCACTAGTTTAGATTCTTTTTGTTATACAGCATGGTGTTCATTTTGTAACTTATTGTCCCCTTGGGGAAAATATCAGTACAGAGAATACAGAACAATAAGCCACTACTGCATGATTGTAAAGGTTTCTTGGTTTTACTGGTGTGATCCATGCCTTGAATAAGCCTGCTAGATGGTGACAGCTGCTAGATGGTGACAGCCAAAATGCTCCACTGGAGGCTTCAGTGAGTGACTGCACAGAGCCCTGGTCCATCTTTTCTTTACAGTCTATTAGCTTTCAGGTCGTCATCAAATTTTCAGTCGTGAAGCAAACAGTGACATTTCTCAAGGTTTTGTCGCACAAAAAGAGCACACGCTGTTCTTCCCTAACGGGCTATTCTCTCGACTCCCAGGTGAGCCTCGACTCCCGTGTGCGCGAGACGATTAACAGGAACATGCAGGAGCCCACATCGCACACCTTTGACGATGCCCAGCTGCAGATCTACACACTAATGCAAAGAGACTCGTATCCCCGCTACATGAACTCCCCAGCCTACAAAAACCTGCTCAACACCCTGTCAGAGCAGTCCCCTGAATCTTAGGGTGGTGATGACCTGTGATCTTTTAACTCTCTTTACCCCTCTCCCAGACCTTACCCCCCTTTTTTAAATTTTTTTCTTTGTATGTTCAGTGTAGGATTACATGAATCAGGCCTCGGGCCTGTCCCCTCCCAGGGATCTCAGCGCTATTGTGATCTGCACCTGACTGAAGACACTCAGGTCTTAAAATCTCCCGAGGGCTTGACATCACAAGTACTGCTACAGATCAACAAAGCAAAACACTCCAAAGGAATATGAATACATTTTAATTCTTTTGTTTTTCTTTTTCTTTCTTTTGATAGAAATAATCTATTTTATTTGTGTTCAGAGTTTTTTATGGTCTGTTGTTTTTTGTATGATCGTTTGGGGGGAAAATGATTCCTACTGTAGACTATATATTTATGAGTTTGTAAATAGTAAAAATGGAATTGTGGGTATTTTATGTGGAAACGCCTGGTTCTATTTCCTGCGTACAAAAATCAAAGCTCAAGTCAAAGGCTACTCGTTAGCTCTACTTGCAGGCAGCTTTGTGGGGTACTGTACTGATTTTACCTTATTTTCACCCCGTTTGGTCCCCTAACCTCACACTTCAGTACCTGTGACAGCGACTTGGCAACTCCAGTTCATGTAGAACCTGTGCGTGATTGAGAAATACTGTAAGCGTGGTGATCAGTGAAGTAACAGAAAGTGACAACAGCTCTTGTCACGGCGTGCAATTCGTTTCCTTAAGAAACTCAAATCAACGATGGAAGGGTGTTTTAACTTTTGTTACTTGAGCTTAACCACAAAAGATTGCCTGTCTAAGATGTTTATTTGAATTCAAGTGTTATTCACTGCACACCTCATAGGTTTATTATAGTTTTACAAGTGTGACATAAGTAATTCTATTTACCAGATGAAGTATTTTTTATTTATTGATGTATACAAACAATACAGAAAAACAAGTACAAATCATATTTAAAGTCCTGTGATGGACCAAACTCTACTAAGCTGTCAAAAAAACTTTAAATAATGTTATTTTTAAAGAGTATATGGCTCTGTTTTATAGGTCTGTAATTTCCTAATAACGTTCCAGAAGGTTTCCTTGAAGGTACTCTAATTTGAGACTAAATATAAGGAAAATTATTCCATCATTTAAACCCAAATAAATATGAATTCCTATTGTTGTAAGGCCTAAACAGCTGGAATGGAATCTGTTTTCACGCTGAGAGTAAGAAGATTTATGATGCTCTTAAGTTTTAAATCTAAAGCTTTTCATTCTCAATTTCCGCTTAAGTATTTGCTCGTATTTATTTGACTTTCTTCTCAGGCTAACTAGACTTTATTCAAAGTCATTTCTAGGGAACCTTCTGGAATACACTTTGAAATTACCAAAAAATCACTATTTAAGATTACATAGCTCGTCTATGATATATAATTTGACATGATTATCAGTGACAGTAGGTTTCCGGCCAGGTTAGCAGCAACACCAAAGCTACCATGTAAACTGTGCTCATACGTTTTATCGAGAGTGTTTCACTGAGTAAAATTGGAGTTGCCAAGTGTTTAATACTTTTATGTACTCTAATAGTTTCAGTTGAATTACTTTGTTGCCTCACAAACGTGTCACTCAAAGACAAGATCCTCACATGGGGAAGTGCCTTGACATTCAGTTTTACGACATCTTTCTCATGGGCAGCGGTTACTTTCAAACGCTTGCCGTAAGCGTGGTTACTGGAGCGTGAAGTCAGTTTACTGGAAATTGTCCCTTTCATTGGCCAAAATATTAAGTGTTTTGTCTTGATTTCTTAGTCGTGACTACATCTGTTCACTTTGGTAGGGCAGAGGCTGACGACAGCACATGTCAAACAAAGATTGGCGGACAGGCCGGTTGATCTGAACTTCTTACCAACCTGCGTGCAATCTGAGTTGATGGGTTCACTGCGCGGATCAACCTCAAAACACAACCTAAGCCAGTGGTTTGGAGTGATGCCTATAAATGTTTCTTTCTTTTCTGTTTACTATATGAAATGTGTTATTTTGCGCTGAGATTACTGAAGAATACATTTTTAAAAAAAATACGAATAATGTGAATGTTTACAGTAAATGGTTGATTTTTTTTTTTTTTTCTGCTACTCTTTGAGAAAATAATGACTTGTGGGCATTTCGATTAAGATAAAATAAAGCACAATAATTTTACTGACTCTGGAATGATTTAATCAGCAAACTGCATGACACCAATATCAGTAAAATGTGTCAGGAAACGACTTTAATAATGTCCTAACAGCAAATTCAACCAACTCGGTTCACTGATAGGAATGGAAGAATTCTTTCAGTACATCTGCCCCTGTGTAAGTTTGAGCAGTTTAAATTCATGATTCTTTTAAAAATAACGCAGATCAGGTGAAATCCTAATTAAGAACATTTAAAATCAAAAGTAATGAATTCTGTGAACTCCTTGAAATACACGGTAACGTTCACATGAGCACAACATGTCAATTAGAATTAAACAAAAACACTTTAATTTAAGTGCGCAGAGGATTGTAGCAATATGCAGTTACTTGTGTACCACACTATTTTGAAATGCTTTATAAACTTTGAAAAGTTCATACTCTTTCACAGTACTGTGCAAAGGTCTTGAGCCGCATCTTCAGACAGTATAATATTTTTTTTTTCCTGAAGGTCTTTTAAAGTTTATCTTTGAGAATTAGCTGCTTTTATCTTTTAAGTTTTTGTTTTGTTTGTTTGTCAAGCCACTTAACCCTGATCTGTGAAACATAAAAGCAAGAGATGAACCAGTGTTGTGTTGTTGTGTCTACACATAACAGACAACCTAGCATAGAACCAATTTTAAATTCTATATTTAGGTACAAAGGTAACATAGTTTGACAGGTACAAACACTCTGTTAAACCCATTTAATTAAATAAATAAGATAAATTCTACTTAACTCACACATTGACAGTTTGATTTAAAATTCATTGTCTAAAATTTTATGGACCTAATTGTAACTATATAGGAATATTTTGCTGTGTCTGAATTTTATACAGGGAGCTTCTTTCATAAAAATGGTCATCGAATTCACAATAAAAAAAAAAAGTTGTTTCGTCAAAGGTTCAATTAAAAAATAAATAAGAACGTGAGATAAAACATATAGAGAAGTGTAATGTCTACCACCAGGCCTTCCTCAGTTTTAGCCCTTTTCAGTGAATAAAAAAAATCTTAATCTTGTATTACTGTTCACTTTATGTGGTGGTGAAGCAGCAGAACAGCCCATCAACATAAAGTGGTTGCACCTGGCTATTTAAAAAAAAAAAAAAATCCTGGAGGAAGCCGAAAACAATTGGTGCATCTTCCCTTCTCCAGCCAACGATATTATCCTGTCCCTGGATGGATTAATATGCATACATCAGCATTCGCTTTGATGTGATGAATATTCCATCAATTACAAATGTATACTCTGTAACACACACACACAGAGAAGATGTCTGTTCTCTCAGATCCGACCTGCTTAGTATAATTTTAAAGATTTAAATAACCAGAAGAGACTGAAAACCCATCATAAAAGACAGCTAATGAAAAGCAGCTCTTTTTAATCAAATGGATTACACTTTATTGGGAAATTAAATAAAACAATGCAATGTTGTGAGGGGGAAGCAAAACAACATTGTCCAAAGTGTTAAAACTACATATAAAAAATGCAGATAAAAGAGCATGATAAGATCCATCGCATATATCTGACGGTGAGAAACAACTAATAACGCTAGTAAAATAATTTTTAGGGGAAGGAGTTGAGGGAACCAACAATGAGCTCAATCTATTAACAAGATATTTACTTAAACAATAACCGCAGTGGCATCTTTGTATGGCATGTTGTGTACCATGTACCACAGAATAGAAAGCTCCAATCTGTTGCAGATAGACAGAATCTGGTCCAGGAATTTTGCTACTTGTAGGAGTGCCGTGGATGATGCCGCAGATTCAGCAGAACTAGAACAAAAAAAATTTATTATAATAAAAATGATCAAATAAAAAAAATCAAAAAAAATCATGGGATAGGATTTTTTGTTGTTGCAACACTGATCTTCAAGTTACAACCAAGTAGATAGAAGGCAGAGTCATGAGTCTTCTTCTTGGCCATGGCATTTGTTTATTTAAAAAATAAATTAAAAAATAAATAAATAAACAGAGCAGAGGGCACCATACGCATACCTTTAGAGCAACAAATTGCAATAAAAGCAACAACAGCTTCACACACCAGATATGTGTGCACTGTGTATTTAGTCACTATCACACATTCAATTAACATACACGTCGAGCAAGTGCGGTCTTTGCAGACCCTGCAGTCATGGAAAATCTATTCCCATGGATGGTCGGCTGAGAGTCTGACCTCTACAAACAGGCCCTTTTAGATTTTAATCAACATGAGCCTGAATGTGGCATCAATTAGCCGTTTTTCTAAAGGTACCTGACAAACAGATAAATGCTTTCTTTAATCATTTCGAACTGGCTAACATAATAAAATATCTTTCATCTCCTTTCTTTTAAAGGAAAAATATCAATATAATTTGAGACCAAGAACTTGGGAAGACTTAATTACTAGTATACCCCAAACCTGTATTACATTAATAACATAAGCAGGACTGAGGCTTAAAAGTGTAAATTTGAAAATAAATGTTTTGCTAATTTAACACCAAAAGACAGCTACTCTGTTTCCGTGACCCAAAAGATGGAACAAAACAAACAAAATATTGACATCAGCATTACGCATCTGCCAAACTGTATCTTTAACCATTTGACTGGTTCCACAACTGGTACATCTCTGCTGTAAACGAACTTAGTGCACTATCTAAACTTCTATCGCTGAAGTTTAAGTCTGATGGATGATGGAAGTCTACAGGCTAATGCATTCCAAGACTGACTCAACAAAACCTGCATTAGGGCACATACCTTCCATCTATTTCCACATTCATTGCAGAAGACAAACGTGGTCATTGGCTCATCAGCACTACGAGTTTGAACCTGGGAAAGAAAACGGAAAAAGAAAGTCACTTAAAATCATAGACTACTAAATCAGCGTATGCTCTATCAATACCAATATACATGGCTTTATCAGATTTCACATTGTCTGAACAAATTAAATAACTACAACCTCCACAAAGACCTCTATAGGCAGCCTGCATATCCATACCTGTGTGTAGGTGCAGCTCTTTCCCTTGCATTTGCCGCAGGTGAACAGATCAGTCTGAGTGCCCCCAGTGGTGGCCATCTGGTGGTCCCTGACAGCCTCTTTGGTCAAATTCTTCCTCATTTCCTTCAGCTCATCACTGGCCATTTCCTACAGCGGTGGAAAAAATAAGTAAGTCAGTCAGTCAGTCAGTCAGTCAGTCAGTCAGTCAGTCAGTCAGTCAGTCAGTCAGTCAGTCAGTCAGTCAGTCAGTCAGTCAGAAAGAAAGAAAGAAAGAAAGAAAGAAAGAAAGAAAGAAAGAAAGAAAGAAAGAAAGAAAGAAAGAAAGAAAGAAAGAAAGAAAGAAGTGCCAATAAGTGTTTAAGTAAACTAAATCTGCTATCGTGAGAGAGCGAAATATATAATTAGTGACAATTACTAAGGGCACTGTTTGTCTCTTGAGATTGTGCCATCAACAGCTCACACACCTCTGCGGTCATCTTAGCCATCCGCTCAGGGGTTACGCTCCCGCACAGCACGGTCCTCCTTAAATTCGGGTTCTTCATATCCTTCAGATTTGAGATTCGGCTCCTCACGCGGTTCTTATATTTCATGTCTGTGTTCTTAAACTCTTGGAAGATGCGTAATTGCAGGTCAAAGAATTCAACTTCACCAATGAATTTATATAATAACAACAAAAAGAAATCCCCGGCCTTTCAGGTGGCTTAGTGCTGATGCTTCTAGTCGATTATTAGAGTGGTTAATGTAGTCATTTATCAAGCATGCCTACCGTTCTTTGTTTTAGGTTCTCCAGTGTCTCTTTATTTGTGTAACACGCTATAATTAAAGGGTGCTAGTGTTCAGACAAAACAAGTGATTCAAAAGATGAAAGGCACAATGTGCTCATTTATATCACCAGCACCAAAATACACAACAGACACTGAGAAGACAGTAGCTATATCCAGAACATTATGAAATAACAAAACTCTAAAGAGTTCAATCAGAGGGCAGAGATAGCTCAGTAGGTAGCGTGGTCACCCCATAATCGGAAGGTTGGGGGTTCAAATCCACCGAACAGCTACCCTGAGGTACCCCTGAGCAAGGTACTGTCCCTACACAGTGTTCCCCGGACACCTGATTAGTAATTTCCCCACGGGGATCAATAAAGTATACATTATTATAATGTAAAGGATATATTCTTCAATCTGTGCTCCAAGTTCGTCACAATCAGCACCAATAGCGATATAATCATCTGTAAAGGAAAAAGTATCAGGCAGTGGACAAAAACAAAGAGTAAGAAAACACAATTACAGATAAGTGCTTTGGAAAGTTTGTGATATTAACGTTTCAGATTACCTCCAGTCTGCAGAGCGCTTGCTATCATCTCTCTACACTTAAGCCTGATGGAGTCAGAGGTACTCGGGGCACGAGGAAAGGTGTTGATTAATGTGTTGGGAGCAACTTCACTGGGTTCACTCTTGCTGCTGGAATTGCTGCTGGAGCTGCTATGGGAGCAATAAGAAGTGTCATAATCAGTTCTGAAGCAAAACACACTTAGAAGCAGAAGATATAGTAGGTGCTTTCAGCTGCTAACTTGTTTCCCAAGGACTCATCACAGTGGATGGATCTGAATGTCTGATGTGATGCTGACTTTACACCAGATGCCCTTCCTGAGGCAACTCTCCCATTTATCCAGGCTCAAGGCTTGAACTATGAGTACACTAGCTTAGCTGAGGCTTGGTTTATATCTTCTCCAACTCCTAAGTATGAAAGATGTATTCCAGGTGTACACTAAAATGGAGAGCATTGCTAAAAGCGTGCATGAGGAAAAAAAAGTTTTCCTTATTACCTTTCTTCTTTTGCCTCTGGGCTTCCTTGTGAAGGAGAGACGACAGGCGTTGATTGTTCTTTCCTCTTCTCCTCTGAAGCTTTCTCTCCAGCTCCTGGCTCATCTGGAGAATGAGTGAGAAGAATTAAGAAGGCATCAGAATCAAGGAAGTGAGAGGTGAAGGGAAGGCCATTCCAGAAGCTTAATGTTAGCCTGCTTTATCCATCCCAAAACCAGTTATGATGTGTTTTTGGGTTCACTGTCCTGATGGAACACCCAACTGTGTCCAAGTTTCAACCATAAAGTTGTTGATTTGGGGTAAAGTTGCAAATTTTGGAGGCAGCTCTGCTTCATAATTATGCCATCAACTTTGTGCAACGTACCAGTAGCACTGACAGCAACTGTAGCATTATGCCCCAGAGCATAATGCCACTCCCACGATGTTGCTTGACAGTGTTCTTAGGCTTAAAAGCCTCACCTTTACTCCTCCATTCATACCTCATCATTTTCGACAAGGTATTTGGTTTGTCGATGTGGGCAGCTGCAAATTTCAGTTGAGCTCGTGTTGTTTCAAGTTCGGAGCAGTTGCTTCTTTCTTTGTTCTCACCTTCTCAGTGGACTGAGATGGTGAGAACTTCTCTAAAACTTGCTTCACTGTCGAGTGAACACACTGGTGTTTCCAGCAGTTTCCAAGGCAGGCTTGAGGCTTGGTGGTTCTTATTTGAACTGATAATTTTAGAACCTGTTGTTGTTTAGAGGAGACCTTCCCAGCTGAATAAATCTACAAATCTCCTTCTTAGATCTTCACTGAATTCCTTGGAGTTAGTTTTGAGTATTGCAGAGTCTGATGAGTCCTGTAAAACAAATCATTTTTATGCTGGCAAAGACACACTACCAGTTGTAGTTATGAGCGTGCAATCAATCATGATCACTATAGGCCTTGTCAAATTAAAAAGACATTGCAGAAGCTTCAGCATGTTTTAAAAGATTTGAGTGTATGTATATATTTGAGGCTGTATTTGACCCGATGTGTTTTTACCCTATGTGGATGAAAGAAAATCCAAAATAAATTCAAACTTTTACACCCAATTTTTTTGTTTTTGATTTTTCTCATTAAAAAGAAATAAGAAAAAGAAAAGTTCAAAGAAATTACTAAAAGCCCAAAATTACCATCACATTCATGCCCTTGACCACAAATGCAGCCAGCCATAAAACATAAGGAGCCTTTCACATCGGACGCAGCATGGGCTGCAATTACCGCTAACTAGAGCAAAGAATCCAAAATTTGTGTGGTTGCGTCATGTGGTTGAACTGGCGCAGCAGTAGGCTTCGTTTCTACTGGTCGTTCGCACAACCAACAGAAACATCACAGTGCGCTGCAGATGAAGATGACCATGGCATGCACAAGTACTGGCGCGCCTTGATTTTCGCAGCCGGAAATGAATGGGTTTCAGAGCACAGCACTGTGCGTGCCGCATCCAGTGGGAAAGGGCCTTAAGGTGAGCAAGGGCAAAGGTATGCAATAAGAATGGAGGAATCAAGCCAGATTAAACAAAATTAATATTACATTGTAATTTCCCTTAAAGCGTAAACATAAGGCTGGGAAATGAGTGGCCTATGTATCAATAATCATTATGACATTCTAAACGGATAATAAACAAAAAACAGTGAAACTCAAAGAGAAATCCAGATTTAGGTATAGATCCAATTATAAAAGAAAAGACACATTTAATCCCCTGCTGCGGTATTGATTTCACCTTACAAACCACAAACTCTTTAGGCATTTAGAAAAATTATAAGTATTATGTCTATTTTACACCTCAATAAAAACATCTCTTCTCTCTAATCTTCTCTGGCTGATGCTTGTCTTTACTCAAATCTTCACTCAAACTGCTGGCTGCTGTTCATTTGTTTGTGCTGCTGAACAGCTCACTTACTCACAACTCCGTGGGTTGAGAATTGGTGTCAGCAATTTATAAAAAGAACAAGAGGACATTTTTGACAGCTGGTGTACCCGGCAGAGTGCAATGTGTTACAGTAAAAAACAAAAGGGGGGGGGGGGAATTCAAAATTGGCTCGATTTCATGAAGATCGATAGGCGTTGATACAAGCATGCCTAACAGCTTTAGACATGCAAAAGATATCTCCAAGTACATTATAGAAGACAAAAATAATAATTACCCAAAAGCTTCTTCCATGACTTGATCAAGGATTTTGCAAGAGATGTAACCTCCTCATCTGTGCTTTGTTTACGGATGGCATTAACGGACATCCCGATTCTGGTAGACTGTGGAAAAGACATGGTGTCAGAGCATCTGGGTTTCGGCGCTGCCTGTGTCCAGGACAGAGCCAGAGAACATATGAGCAATGATACCTGCAGTAGCTCCAGAGTCATGGGGATACTGCGCAGCTCCTTCAAGAGATCCAAAGCTCCAGCCTGCAGAATAAAGCGGAGGGATGATCATTTAGACCATAACACACTTTTTGTTTTCTCTAAACTGATTACTCAGCTCTATCATCAACATGAGTAAGACCAGAGCTGTGTTTAGCCACAAGAAAACATAGTAAAACAAAAAAGGAAAATGTGGTGCTTCGAACATCCTGCTATGTTATGGAAGCTTGTGCTAATGGCAGCTCATTCAACACTCTGCACTGTCTCAGTAATATGGCAGGATCTATACACATGTTACCGCTGATACATTTGCACATCTGGCACAAACACCAAGAGCAAAAATTTGTTAACACCTTTTGGCCACTTTTAAATAAAAGACTAGTTAAAAGACAAATGTTGTTCAAACTGGCAGCTTCTTTGGATTCAATCTACTCCAGATTATACGTAATTTAGGAATCCTTAGATATGGAAGCTGAGCAGCAACAGTCTGAACAACTGATACTGGCCTTTCAGCCTCGTCTGCTTTTAAAAAGTAAGATGACACATCCAGGTTATTGTGACCAGTGTTTATCTTTTGGGTCACATCATCGGAGGTCCAGGTCTGCCGAGTAAAGCCACTGTGCCCCATTGGCTAAATTATTCTGATACCATTTAAAATGTAAGTTACATTAATGAAAAACGTATCCACCTATATGACTAACTGCAGTGCAAAGTTAATTATTCAGTCAACATTATTTTGGTGCTTCTGCAGCAATTGTGGTAACTGGTTTGACTGAGGAAGACACTGAGCAGATTGGCCTGCGCAGGTCAGACTTTGGGCACTACCCCTCATGTCTCTTTGAAATTAAATGTGTTAAATGTGGTAGGCAAGAGACAGGGCAGGACATCTGCTAAACGAAGACTGTAGCTAGATCTCCAGCTCTGCTAGAGTAATCTCATTGAAGCATGTGCAACAGATTGCCTTTATTATTATTACTAATAATAGTATTAATAATAGTAACACCAGAGGAACACTGTCCATTTACCATTTAAACAAACAAAAGCAAAGTGAAGGGGGGGGGGGGTCATATTTTGGATTTAAGCCTGAAGTACTTATATTAAGCGGATAGAAAAATGTACAATTGCTTTGTCAGTGAACTGGGAGAAAACAGAATAATCATAATAATAATAATAATAATAGTAATAATAATAATAATAATCTTAATGGAAATCTATTTTCTTTGCATAACAAATGAGATATGTTATTGTTAAATAGTGGAAAAACGAATTTTATGGTATTTTACTCAAACAGAAACCAAAAATATGTAGAACATGCGTGTATCCAGAAAACAGTAGGGTTATGAATGGGGTAAGCTTTTACAAAATTTTGGAGGTTTCACACTCTAAATTTTAGGAGTCATAATGACAAATTGCTATTAACAAAATCATGTAATTGTGTTGGGTTATTTGTCAAAGACATTTTAATTTTATTTGATGTTATCCTACTTATTTTGAGAAATTACAGACTTTACAAAAGAAAGTTATACAAGCTACAAATTGGTCCAAGCTCAAAACCTTTTTTAGGGGTATAAACTTCTGAAGTTTACTGAATCTCACATTTTTTCAAATTCTCGTTTAACATAAAATGTAGTATTTAAACTCACTGACAGACTATATGAGCTTATCCCAATATACACTTCCTTTCGCACACACAACACACAAGAAAAACAGCTCTTGAGGAGAAACTCTGTATAGTAAGCATTTTTAATAATAGACCACCCCTCTAAATTTTAATTAAGCACAAGAGAAATCATACTATTTTCATGTGCCGTTGGATTAGTGTAATTATACTTCAGGATAGGGTCATTTTAAGATATTTTCAGTGATCATGTACGCTGGGCATCGAACACGTATTCTGTCTATATTATCTGACGTTTAGGCTCCTATTTATAAGCTCTGTGCGGAGTACCATTTCACAATTGACTTGAAACTATGAAGCTAACTCTTTCCTTACACTATGATGGTAATCTCTTCCAATCTCCCGACTTTCATTTTTTGGGGGATTCTAGATTGTATGTTGGACTGTTACAGTCTTTTGATTACATTATCTTTTACACTTTAAGGTTCCGTTTATTAATCGAGGAAATAATCAGCAGATTAACGGATAATCATTAGCTGCAGCTTTGTTTATGTTTATGCAATGATGCTTGGACTACAGGAGCGGCAGCTTGGTAGCTAACAGTTAGCCAATTAGCTACTAAGAAACCTCCCCCAAACAAGCCCGAAAATGAAACCTAACCCGAAGGATAACAGAACAATATCACACTAATTTGTTTAACGATTTGATATTCAGTCATTAAATTAGCTAAAAGTGACCAGATCTAGAATTGTATTATTGCCTTGCGAGGCCATAAAGCTGACAGCGGTTAGTAGGATGCTACGTGGCTAAGTCCTAGCAACATAGAAACCTGCCATTCACATAAACAGACTCGCAGGGGAGCTTATTAGCGGCTAACCCATTAGTCATAACAACAGGTAGGTTAGCTTTGGAGCTAATTGCTGAGGGCAAGGACCGGAAAACCATCGTCAGCGGAACAACACAACAGTGCAGAATTTTTGTTGACAACTTTGGGGTTATTTAGCACACGTTGAGCCCGATCCTGACTGGATTTTCCAGTTAGCGCTCATGTTAGCTACACCATCAGTCAGATCGGCATTCATTCCCTCACACACATCTTACCCCGTTTTTCTTCTGCGCCATTTTATCGATCTTCTTCGCAATTCTGATGACCTCCTCTTCTTCCTTTTTGCCCATGGTGACCGAGCTGGTAAAGTCCAAATGAATTAGAACCAAGCCAGAAACTAAATTTGCCACAAAGACCACGCCACTGAACAGAAAGCAGCGGCAGTGACAGCTAGTCGGCGGACCGGGACCGCACACCGACCGCAGCAGACCTGACTAGTAGATGCACGATGAGCTCAAGGGAACTCAATCGACATGCAACCTTCTGGAAGCCTGATATCCCAGAACAGCTATCACCTAGACAATTTAATCAAAGAGGAGACTTTCCGAATACCGAGATAAAACTATATTTCATAACATCTGCCAATTTTATCTTCGTACAAAGCCTGGATTTTTTTAAAATCAGCATGGCGACCTGTCGTTAGATAGCGCCAAAGTGCCATCCGGATCTAGGTTCACAATCGGAGACAATCCAACTTGACCAACAGCCTAAACACTCCGGCTTTATGTTTTCACAAAAACAGTCACTCACACAACAGGTTACTGTCCAGAACTTACACAATTCATAAGTTGTAATCGCTTTGTATTTTCTAGTTAGTTCTAGTTTTGTTTTTTGTTTGTTTTCTGTTTGTTTCGATGTATTGTTTTTGACGCAGTTCACTTCTTTCAGTTTCCAGAGCAGGTTTGCTCGTTTCAGTTTAGTTTTTATTGTGTAAAAATGTTTATAGTTTTAGTTCAGTTTAAAATAGTTTCAGGGTTAGTTTTAGTCCATCAATACGTCACTAGGCAAGATCTAGTAACATTTTCTTTTTACCAAACTAACAAATACTAAAACCTCTTATATTTCTCTATATTATTATTATTGTTATTATTAATATTATTATTATTAGCTAGTTTTCCAAATTTACAAACTAATTTCAATTAGTTTTAAGTGTTTTCAATTTTCCATTCTTTTTTATTTTAGTTAGTTAAATAGTTTTTTTTTCAATAATAATAATAATAATAATAATAATAATAATAAGTAACTGACATATATATTACTGTATATTACTGGCATCAGAAACTCAGTTCAAGCTAAAAAACTAAAGTTACACAAGACAGCTGCCATTGTGCAGGAGGCAAGGTACACCCTGGACATGTTGCTAATCTATTGCAAAGCTATTGTGGAACCCGCCTAGGCTATATTTTTAACTAGACTTCATATTTTTGAGTTTCATTGCCCTGCTTTACCAGTGTGTAAGTTTACTGACTCATTGCATGTGTTCATATTTGGTCAACAAAGCTCATTCTAATAGATCAGAAAAGAAAGTTGGCATCTGACCTTTTGGATATAAAATGTAATGATGTTATCCTATTAGACATATGTGTGAAACCAGGTGAATTTGGCATTAAAAAAAAAAGCAGACAAAAAATCAGAAAGATCCAGCTTGTTCATCCTTAAGTGCAAGTATGTGTTTGTACAGATTCCTTCAAGGGATAGGATACAATATGAGGAATATTTTATTTAAAAGTTAGGAAAGGACTGAAATAAATAATTTACAGGAGAATGTGACAGATAGACACGCATTATGAAGACCTTTGGCCACATCTGTCACCACTGCAGAGGGTTAAAACAATGTCACAGTTTGCTGGACTAAGTGGACATGCAGAGTGGTGGTGTCATGGCTTCATTGTAAGCTGTGGTTTGGGAGCTTAAGTTCATGTGAAAACACAGATGCTGCCATCTTGCCAAGCGGTTAAAATATACAATATCTATTAGATTTGCCCCAAGCAGTGGTGAATAATGTATTACTGAGTGTAATTAAAAGCCCATGAAAGAGCCCCTGTTTTTCTGAAGGAATTATTAGATGGACTTGGGCTTTTGAAGAAGGCACGACTGTTGTGTAGTTCAAACTTGTAACCTTTGAGGACCACAATCCAGGCCACAGTGATGGCAGACTGTTGATCTTACACAGTGACACGACTGACTTGCTAATTTGGATCTTTGTAATCCAAAGAGACCAGCATGTGACATTACCACCTAATGACTGAAGGTTAGGCAAACACTGCAAACACTCTGAATAATTTAACAGAGAAAGTGCAATACACTGGTAGCTACAGTACATACAATGTAGAGTATATAGCAAAGAGAGGTTAAATGCTAAAATTAGTGCTAAAAGCCATGTAGTTTGCAAGAGAAATGAGGTAATGAAAAATAATTGTACTTATTTACATTTATTTACACAAAAAATGTAATGGATTAATCCTGACGACTTACACATGTCCTTTCTTCACCACCACTGTCTCCATCTTCTAGGATGGTACACGTTAGCAGGAGATATGAATGCCTTTTATTCAGTCGGGGCCAATTAGGAATTGGCATACCGTATGAGAACTGTAGTACAGTGACACAGCTCTCGACTCCTGATGCATGTGCTCGAACATTAGCTTCTCTCCCAACGGCCAAAATTCAAAATCCACAACATCCAAGTGTAGATACAATGCTACAGATTTCCCCACTTTCTTGTTTATTTACTAAAGCCCCGCTGCACAAACTGCATGAACTCTAAATACTGATGCATCATGTGTCCTGATGGTGGATTTTCAATACCTGCTGTGAGGTAAAAGTGCTCTCTAAAGACTTTATTCTACCTCACGCTGTCAGCAGCGCGCAAAATCTTTAACCTAATCCCTATTAGGCGAAGACCTCTCAAATCTGATTAGACAGACTGCTTGCAAATTAGAAATAGTCCAAGCCACCTGTGGTATCTGTTGGAAGAGGCAAACACTCACTAATATCATTTAAACTGGAAATCAGGAATACTTTCATTTCCCACCATCTTCTTCATTTATTTCTTATTCTGGTACTTACTAGACCCTTCTCTGAGTCACCCAATATTTATTACTTTGTCTTTAAGTGCAAATAAGGAAAAGGAGAGATGAGGTATTTATGGCCAATAAGGATGAGAAAACCTTATCGCCGGTAAATATGGCCAATAAGATCATTTCTGTATTGTAAATGGAGATTTCCTACTGGAAATAATACAAAATAAGCTATTCGATAAATATATACATGTATATCCCACACTTTCTCTAATACAATAACATAATCATTTATTTACTTCCTTACAAATAAAAGCATTCTCTTCTAGTCCTCTGTGGTACACTCTCTACGTATTTTCGCGTTTTTGCTGCCTTATGTGCTGATTAAGTGTGAGCAAAGATTAGGCAAATTGGCCATGATGTTGCACGTCCTAAAATAGCCCTCGAACGCTGCTGAGAGGCTTTGACCAGCGCTCGGAGGAGCAACAGATACACGCTTTCTGTTGTTTTAGCTGTTATTATTAGGATAAAATGGGAACTATCGGGTAAGATTTTGTTTGTTTCATCTATCGGCATGTTTGCTTATCCAGTCAGTCATTTTAATGTGTTTCAAGTGGGTTGTCTGATCTAGTGTATGGGTGGGGTGTGAAGGGCCTGTGTTTACGTTCACTTTGACTTGCTGATCACACTGTTGTTTGTTTACTGTTTATAAGTTATAAGTTACAAGACATTATTCATCATCATTTCCATGCGATCTTTACTGTACACTAATATATGTATCTTCTATTGATGAGAGCAACAAAGGCTCTGAAGTACAAATGGTGCTCTTTCAATGTGTCTTTTTTTAAATTTTAGATAGTGTTTATATTGACTTATAATATACAAATGTTTATATTGTATTATCATATTAATATAATCTAAATAAAGTTGCCAGTTTATTGGGTACACTTAGCTAAATGTAATTCAGTCTAACTGTCCTGTATTAAATCCTGTATTTGTGGAGTTTTAGCATGTAGTTTATGACACTGAACTCTGTTGCAGTATAACCAGAGGTGTTTCTATTACTTTGTTCGCCTTACATTAAAGTTGAAAGGTTTTCTCTGTAATGGATTACAGAATTTGCTCAGGAAAAATGATTATATTCTGCAGCCCTCTTTATGTACATTTGCAGTCAGTTTAGTTTCACTCACGACAACTTAAATGCATCCTAAAACCTACACACTGAGAAAATTCTAAAGAAAATGGTTTGTGGTAGTTTGATATTCATTTATTTTATTTTTTCATTATATTTCACATAAACAGCTAATGTCCTTTGCACTAAGCCAAAAGTGCAGTTTCCCTATTACTATTGTATTATTTCTCTTATTGTCTATATTATAAGCAACTTTTATATATCTTGGTTTCATCAAATTAGAGAAAAAAAAGGATAAAAGCGACTTTGACTACACTGAAATGGCCTCTCTGTTCTCTTTTCAGTTCCCTCCAGACAGTATGAGCACTACACCTATCCAGGAACCCCCTACCCAGGGACTGTCCTCTGGGAGTGGGCAGACCTTACCCTCCCGACCCCTGCAGCTCTCGTCTGACCCTTCAGCTTCTAAAAGAGTATGTTTCTACAAAAGCGGTGACTATCAGTTTGGAGGGCATCGAATGGTCATCAATACCCGCACCTTTAAGACCTTTGATGCTCTACTGGATGTTCTTTCCAAGAAAGTGCCCCTGGCATTTGGAGTGAGGACTATCACCACACCCCGGGGGACTCACCTTGTTAAGGCATTAGATGACTTACATGATGGAGGTGCTTATGTGTGCTCTGACCAGAAACGTGTGAAGCCAATAAATCTGGATGAAGTGAACCGGCGGCAGGTACCTTGGAATACTACCAGACCGCTCAGTGCAGGGCGACGGCGGCGGCGTCAAGGACTCAGATTTGGTCAGTTTGGCAGCAAGAATGAAGCCATCAGGCCAGCAAAGGTCACTGAAAGGGTGGCAGTACGGACACCAAAGAGGCTTATGGTCATCAAGAACAGGGATCCAAGTGTTAAACGCACAATTGTTTTGCAGAGAAGAACAGCTCCAACATTTGATGCGTTGCTGGATTACCTATCGCAGATCCTGCAGTTCCCAGTGCTGAAACTCTACTCTACAGATGGAAGAAGAGTAAGTTCTCGATAAACTGAAAATAGGAATCATCACTAGTCCTGTGAAATGGGTAAAATTTCCAAAATAAATCTTTATGTCATCAGTGTTACATGTTACATGTTGCTATTTGTCCACGTTTTCAGTCTTTATCCTTTACAAACCAGATGTTTTTGCTAGTTTCTGAACAAAAGGGATGGAGGGATTTAAATATCTGAAATACTGGATTACTCATGAGTTTTACAGAGCACAGTTCATTCTACTGGAGCCACAGAGGTGTCTCCCTCCACCCACACCTTCCTCACCCACATTGTTAGATCAGGAGCTCAGCGAGGAAAAAAATCTGTCTAAAGGTGTGTGTTTGGATAGAAACAGATCGAGCTATGCACCTACTAGTATTGTTCTCAGATAGATACCGACAAATGTAGGGTGTTTTTCTTTTAAGTAAATGTAGCGCAGTTACATTTCATTTTAATCTCACTCTGCAATCAGTGAAAATAAATTTGTGCAATTGCCTCAGGATTGTAGGTGATTTCTAAAAGAAAGTTTTACGAGAAGAGAAAGGAGATAGAATTTGATGGTTCGAATATTTAACTATAACAGCCAAAAATAACACAAGCACATAGGCTTAGAACTTGGAAATGCATTTTTCATTGTCTATGTGGGTTTAAAAGGAGCAATGTTTTTGTGAATTTTAAATTGGCTCCCTGCTGTGTGAGACCTGTGTTTTCCACTTATTATACTTTCTATGTATAGCAGTAAGTATATTACTTTCTTTCCAAAGACACCTCAATCTATATTAAGCAAAGGTGTGTCTGCCTGGCACAAAACAAGGATGGAAAAAAAAAAAGCTACAGACAGACAGATATAAACAAATCTACAAAGTGGTTATCCACATTTTTTCAGTCTAATTACATGTTTAAGGTTGACTTTTTACTCTTGTGCTTGTGTTTGACAAAGCAACTTGGGCTTCTGCCAGACTTTTAAACCACGACACAAGGTCAGGCGATCAGCTGATCAGTGGAGTCTTCTCAGTTGTCACGCAATCGTAGATACTCAAACATCCGATTATTCCATAGACATTTAATGTACCAAATTAATTCTCTCAGTACCTTTGAGATGATGAGGATAAAGTCTTTTAGTTTAAATGTTTTTTTTTGTTTTGTTTTTTTAATTAAAGGATTATTTGCCAAGAAATATTTAAATTGAGTTACTCAGGTTTTGAAAATGAAAAATATACACACCACTGTGTGTCATTAGAGATTATTTTGATGTATCTGTTACAAATCCTGATTCATTTTGATGGTAAGAAAAAAAGAGTGAAAATTTTAGGCTTTTATTTTTAATGATCTTTGAGATATTTGTGTTCAAACATCGCCTCTGATGGCATGAAAATAGGTTGATGGTTCGCTTTTAAAAAAATTATATTTAACCTCCTAAGACCCGAACTTTTCCACGGCATGCATTTTAATTTCTCTTTCATATTTGGGCATATTGGGACCCGATGAATGTATAAACAAAGAATTACCAGATTTTTTTTTTAAACCTGATTTGTGTTTCTAAGAAAAATGAGAGCCACATATGAGGATATTTGTTTAAAATTTCAATAGAACAGTAGCAGTATAATGTCCTTGTAGGTGGATATCAGGCCCTTGTAGAGCAAAATTGAGTATTTTGGTCTAAATAATCCAAAATGTGATGTCCATATATGTGGACGCCAGGTCCTAGGAGATTAAAGCTAAAATTGTACAGGACTCGTTCTATATGTTTAACCTTTGTACCATAAAATGTGTGTAAAATATGCAAATCTGAGACGATCAAACAGAAGACCAGTGTTGATTTGAGAAGGAATGACGCAAAAATAAAAGAATCTAATTTTCGGCAGTTTTTAAGGGATATAAATTACAGACTAAAATTGTGTTATTCAAAAAAAAAGCTCAGAAGTGCATAATTTAGAATAGTCACATATAGAGTAAGTGATGCATTCATAAGATGAAGAAAATCTGCGGTTTCCCATGTTGAATGTCAATCTCATTTCTCCTCTTTTAGGTTGATGGTCTTGCTGCTATCATCTTGTGCTCTGGAGTTGTTGTGGCAGCGGGCAACGAGCCTTTCAGATTAGCAAACTATAGTTTTCACAGAACAGGCCAGATGGCACAGGCCATGTTCCTGGAAACTGCTGAACCATCAATGTTACAACCTAGAGCACGTAAGTGTTAGTTTACGCCACGGGGAAAAGGAAATATGTTATGTTTTGTTATTCTATTCAGTTACTCTCATACCTCTCTCATACGCTCTCTGTACGCAAGTTTGAATCTATACAATCTTTTCCTTGAAGTGTCAAATCTCTTAAAAAAGCACAGAGTAATCTCACGTTGTATCTTGTTTACTTTCATACCAAAACAATGGTATAAAATAAAAATGGTAGATTTTTTGTGGGTGTCCGGATTAATTTTCAAAAGAAAGATATGAGAGTGAAGCACATAAGCATGCTTATTATAATTTCTGCTATTCTATTCTTTGAAGCACTACTGCAAAATCTTTACGTGACCCAAGATCTTTTTTCTTTCTTTTTTGTCCCATCTCTTCTCCAAACATCTCTGAAAGCAGAGAATAAAAAGTCTTTCTCGAGCGGACGAGGATCAAGGAACTTCTCCGTGTCATCAGAGCGATATATTGTGAACCAGATAAACAAGTCTCAAAATGGCCACCTGCATCCCCACAATGGAGTACTTGAAGCAGAAGCCAATCAGCATCACACATCTATGGAGATGTCCGGAACTGGCAGGGAAGATAACGTGAATCAAACCTGCATCGTACCTCACGATGATGACATTGAAAAGTCTTTCCGCGTGAATCAAGATGGCAGCATGACTGTGGAGATGAAAGTTCGTCTGACCATTAAGGAGGAGGAGATGCTCCACTGGACAACCACACTCAGCCGCACCAGCCTTAGCAAGAGGGCAGCTTGTGCCTCAATTTCTGAGTCAGGCAACCGCTCCCCTGACTCGAACAATGTCATTCCCAAAGACTCCTCTAGTATCAGCGAGGAAGAAACGAAAGAGGAGAACTTTCCCTCCGCAGCTGGAGGCGTCGGCTTTAATGATGAGCGAACATGTGAAGGATACACTTCAACAGCTACGAGAAAAGCGAAAAAAAGTGTCAAACGCACTCCCACACCTGGTCCTCGACATGTTAATAAAAAGGCGTCTATTGAGAGTGTGAAGAGGGTCACAGAGTCAGGGGTGCAAGAGAGCATGCTGGGACATTATTCCTATGTGGAAAGGACAGCCGATGGCGAAACAACGGAGGGATACTGCCTTGTCAAACACAGCAGCAGCAGCAGCAATAGACCCATCCCAAAACCTCGCAAAACAGCATCCGCAGGAATGAGCAACAAATGCACCCCCTCCTCCATCAGGTCATCAGGAGTTGCTGAGGTCCTTCAGATACAGAATAATGGGATGGAGTTTAGAGAGACTGTGATGCATATTTATGAGACCCAAGGCTGCTATGACAACTATTTGGCGAATCAGGAATATAGTGTAGATGGCGTTCCTTTACATGGCTCCCCTCTGGCACCACAAAGTAAACAGTCGACTGACTCAGGGCCTCATTCATCGAGTAATGATTGTGATATAGATTGTAGCTGGCAGCCACCCACTGCTGACTCACTGCAAAGGCAGAAAGAGGAGATGCTATCACTGTCATCAGAGCCAGTATCTCTGACACATGAGAATACAAACAATCTGTCTTCACCGAGTGAAAACGAAACCAAGAGAAACCTTCAAATTCTAGAGAGAGTAAAACTAGACAACACTCCAAAAAGCACGACGAAGAAAAAGATGACTACGTCTGCCAGGAGCCAGAAGAGTTCAACTTCAACAAGTAACACGGATAAAAAACCGAAGGAAAGCCTAATCAGCCCCTCAAAAGATAGCAAGCATTCATCTGCTGACAAGCTAAGCAGTAAGGTCAGTGTGGGGAAAAGGAGTGTGAATTCTTCTGAAAGTGCTAGAAGTGGTCAAAAGAGTAAAGGAGCAGAAAAGAAAGCAGAAAGTCTCCAATCTAAGAAATCCAATAAAGGTGAAAAAACACCAACAAAGAGCTCAGCCTCATTAGTTAGAACAGCACCACAGAGACAAAACACAAGCAAAGAAGCTGCTAGCGATATTGGCCACAATGTAAATACTCCAACTGGAAGGCCTCAAATGAAAAAGAACATGTCAGACATTTTGCAACCCAACAAATCTCTTACTAAAAAGACAACTAGCAAGCCAAAATCCATGCCTGAAAGCGGAATATCACCAACAAAACCGCTTGTTTCGATGCCTTCTCTCGATCCTTCACCCTCCGAGATCCACCAATATGTTGAGAACTGGTTGGAGAAAGTCACCCCAGACCAAGTGCCATATCCAGAGGAGGTGATCACAGAGGAAACACAATCTCGAACAAAGGTTATATTTCAGATAGGCGGAGATTCTGAATCAGATGAAAAAAATGAATGCCATACTAATTTTGATGAAAATAACCCATCCTCCAATGATGTTATAAAGGGATCATCATCTTGTCTATCAGTTCCTCTTAGCCACCAAGAACTAACAACAGTACAAGGTTTTTTAAGTGTTTCTATGCCAAATGTCAGAGCTGACCTTGAACATCAGGAGAACAGACTGAGGCCACACAAATCTGCAGAGGCCGTCTGTCCAGCTGGCGACGAAACATCTTCATCATCTAACTTTTTGAGTCCCAAAGCAAAGATAAAGCCTGCCCTGCAACAACTCTGTTCATCCATTCAGTGCATCAGAAGAGCCTCTGACACCAACGTGGCATCCAACCTTGAAAAATCTAACAGCCTTCCCGATTTCCCGACACAAGTAGCCTCAGTGTTTGGCTCGTCGTGTAAAGCCTTTGTGTCATTCTTGTCAGTGATGACTCTGAGAGATCACCTCATAGACTCCACACCACGAGAGGATAAAATATCAAGAACCAAGTCAGAGGCGATGCTAATGATGGAGTCCCTGCAGAAGATTTCGGCCATCGAGGACGAGGAAGAGCAGAGAGCAAGTCTGACTGATTTGCAAAGCAGAGCATCTTCTCGTTTAAGACAGAGCTGGAAGGATTTCCAGATTCTGAGGGAAAGGCTTGAAAGTGAACCCCTTTCTCCCAAAGTGTCAGAAACGGAGTTTGCGCTCGATGTCGTCTCTGAAGGCGGCGATGCATTTGAGGAACAGCATTCGGGCATTGATGAGCTGATGGAGGAGCTGAGCATGCCGCAAGACCTCAGGGAACAGATCGCTTCGACAATCAGAACTTTTTACCCTGTGGAAGAGAGCCAGTGTGTAGAGACTGATCGAAACCAGTCAGACTCAGAGGAAGATTTAGAGCAATTTGTCCAGGACTGTAACGATGAAACAAAACAATCACTTGAGTCTGATAGTCGATGTGTAACTGAAGACACTCCTGATGCAGTTTATACCCAACAGGGACAAATAATAAGCAAGTCAGAGCAGCCTAGTGAAACCCAAGAATCACAGACAGAAAAAGAAGAGTTATTAAAAGACAAAGAAAATGAGACAAAAGAAGAAGAAAGTGGCAAAGAGGAACAATTAGAGGAGGAAAAAGAGGTAAAGATGAGGGAAGATGAAGATACAAAAGAGACAGAAGCTGATTGTTACACGACTGAAAAGGAAGATTGGGAAAGAGAGGAAGAGGAAGAAGAGGAGCAAGAAGCAAAATCAGGGGAAGTAAGTAGTGAAGAATCTATTGATAAAGAAGAGGGAGGGGCATATGAAGAGGAGGAGACAAAAGAAGAAGAAAGTAGAAAAGAGGAACAACTAGAGGAGAAAAGAGAGGTGAAGATTAAGGGGGATGGAGATACAGAGGATGAAAGTGAAGGGACTGAAAAGGAAGATGGAGAAAGGGAGGAAGACAGAGAAGAAGAGCCAGAGCAATCAGAATCAGACGAAGACAGTGGAGAGGGGTCTGTTGATAAGGAGGAAGCAGGGGTGGATGAAGAAGAGCAAGAGACAGATGGAGAGGAGGTGAAAAAAGAAGAAGAAAGTAGAGAACAGGAACAACTAGAGGAGAAAAGGGAGGTGAAGATTAAGGGGGGTGGAGATACAGAAGATGAAAGTGAAGGGACTGAAAAGGAAGATGGAGAAAGGGAGGAAGACAGAGAAGAAGAGCCAGAGCAATCAGACGAAGACAGCGGAGAGGGGTCTGTTGATAAGGAAGAAGCAGGGGTGGATGAAGAAGAGCAAGGGACAGATGAAGAGGAAACAACAGAGGAAGTAGATGAGGTGAACCAGCAATATAGAGATAGAACAGACACAGAGGCCGATAGTGAAGGGACTGAAAAAGAAAATAGGGGAAGAGGGGAAGATGGAGAAGAAAAGCCAGAGCAATCAGAATCAGAGGAAGTGAGTGATGAGCAATCTCTTGACAAGAAAGGAGCAGGGGCAGATGAAGAGGAGGAAGAGATGACACTGGATGAAAGAGAGCTGGGGGATGAATTAGGAGAAGGAGAGGAAGAAGAGGCTGATGAGACAGATGAAGATTTTATGAATGAGGACCCAACTCAGTATAGTGCTGAAGAAACAGATGAGAGAGAGGGTGCTGGGGAGACAGAGGAGGAAGAGAAGATAAATGAGAAGGTTTGCGAGGAAGGTGAGGAAAAAAGCAGTGATGGAGGGGAAAATGAGGAGAGGCATAAGGAGGAGAAAGAAGATGAAGGTGACAATGTGGAAGACACAAATAAAGGGGGTGGAGTAGAAAATGTAACTGTAGAATTAGAGCAGGAGGAGGAAGAAAATGAAGAGTTACATCTTGTTACAGGTGATGTAGAGCAGGAACTACTGGAAGGTACTGACGTATCTGACGATGAGGAAAAGAAAATTGGGGATGGTATTGAGGCAGATGAGGAAGAGGAGGTGGAAGCAGAAATAAATGGAGTTACTGCAACAGATGCAGAGGAAAGTGTTAGTGAAAATGCAGATGATGACAAGGAAATGGAAGAATTTAATGAAGATAGAAATGAGCTAGAAGTTGAGGATGAAAAGGAAACACAGCAAATAGAAGAGGTTAGTGAGGGAAACAATGAAGAGGAGGAGGTAGAAGAAGAGAGAGAACAAGATGAAGAACATGAGGAGGAAGGTAGTGGAGATTCTGTGGTTAAAAATACAGAGGAAGAGAGAGCAAGGACAACAACAGACGAGGAAGAGGTAGACGGAGGAAGGGACATGGACACAGAAGATGAAAAGTATGATGAGGCTGAAGACAGGAGGAGAGAGCCGGAGCAAACAGAAAGTAGTCAGGAGGAAGAATCAGCAGAAGAGAGAGAATGTGGAGAAGAGTTAGAGAGGGATGAAAATCTGACAGCAGGTCAAACTGGAGATGAAGAGGAGAGGGAGGATGATGAAGAGAAGGAGCCACAAGAGAAATTAGACCAGGAAAAAAAACAAGGCACTGAATCCCCAAGCAAATACTCCTCTGAAGGTCAGTGTGCTGATGACAAAGGTAACGGAACAGACACGGTTACTGAAACAGATGAAGGAGGAGAGATGCTTACAGAAAGAAGTGGCAGTTTATCTCATCCAGGGGAAATATCCCAGGAATTACTCGACTTTGTGAACTATGCCCTCCGGTCTTCTTCGCTTGTATTCATATATGACAAGGATGGGAACATTAGGATAGAGCCTGATAATGCTCAGGTTGTAAAAACCAAGCAAAGTGTTCTTCTGAAAAGCAGAAAAGACAGTTCATACGGCTTAAAATGCCTGCCAAGCCCGAGCACCTCTGATTTATCTGATTACAGACCAGAAACATCAGAGAGCGGCAGCTATAGAACTCAGGAGTCTGTAGATATTATGTCAGAGAGTGGAGGAGAGGCTTCAGAGAAACCTTCTCCAGTCTATACACATTCAGCTGTCCAAGCTGAGAGGACAAGTCTGGAACTGGCTAGCTCAAAGTTGTCTGTTGCAAGTAACTCAGGAACCTTTCCTAGTTCCAGTGACTCAGGTACTAAAGCCTCAAGGGAGGATCTTTCTTACTTCAGTGCAGCAAGCTCATTAAAAGCAGATCGTGAAGCCACCACACAGGCTGCACAGTGCATTTCTTTTGTCTCACAAAACTCAGCGGATGGGGTTTTGATTGATCAAGGCAGATGGCTCCTAAAGGAGAACCATCTCATAAGAAAATCTCCTCCAGTCTCGCTGGGAATGTACAGCAATTTGGACAGCACATCCGTAGACACAGGTCAGGAGAACACTAGCGACGATTCCCCGCCCCATTTCAAAACTCAGCACAGTCCCCTTGCAGCCATATCCTCATCAGAACTCGAGGAGATGGCGAAGCCTCCGACTCCAAAGTGCATCTACTACAACCTGCCACATGGTAGCGACTCGGACCCCTTTTTAGATGCTTCAAGTATTAAAAGCAGTGCTCGAGGCAGGGGTGTCAGGGTGTCACCTACTATTGACACATCAAAAACCTGGGCAAATAAAAATGGCAGTCAGTCTTCCTTTGCGTCAGTGGAGTTCAGAATCCCAGACAGAAAAGTTCATCCCGAGGGCGAGTCAGCGGTTGTGACACAGCCAAGTAGGACATCTGGTGGCGTAAGCCATGTACTACAAGCACAAGACTCAATGGACAATCTGCATTTGAGATGTGGCCAATACTGCCCCATACTATGATATTTAACAGAATCAGCTGCTAGTATCGACTGTGTTTGTTGTTTAATGTCATGCAACTTGAAAAATTTGTTGTTTTATCTGTAAATAATTATGAACCATGAGAGTTGTGCCTCTTATTTGCATTTGAATACAGAAAAAAAGTCTAAATTTACGATATTTTTTGGTGCTGAATATCAGGTAGTGTTTGATAGGATAGAAGAATGTAAACAAATAAGACCTATTTTTCTTCTCCCTCAAATCTCTTGAACATCATACGGGAAATAAAAAAAAAGGTCATCTGTAATAGAAAGCAGATTTCATTGCTTGTATTATTTTACTGCTGGTTTGGGTTTGTCCAGAACATTTGTTTCTAATAGCTGTTTGATCTTTTTAGATTAAAGAACTGATTTACTTGCAAAAAATCTATAAGTTATAGGTTTCTTACCCAGGCTCATTTAATCAGCAGGATATATACTACTTGTGAATTGGACTACTGTAGTACTGGCTTTTTACTTTAGGGTTTGGTTGAGGCCAAAAATAGAGTACAAAGGAGTGAAACTGATTGGGTGAACACAAAACTGATACTGTTGCTTTGGTTCTGTAATAATTGAATGCTTTCTTATTTTATCAACATATCAGGATGTGTTAAAGTGGTCATCAGGATAACCAATGATAGAAAAGTGAACATTTTCATTTCTGAGTTTTTACTTTTTTTTTTTATGTGCCTTCTTTTAACACCCACACTTTGGGTGTGAGTTGAAATGTTGTATGTACAGTCAATATTTAACTTACATTGCTATCTCTATTAAAGGTGTACCTGTGTTTAAAGCCTGTGTTTACATGTTCACACGTCCACAGTGGAGAAGTTTTGGGAACAGAAGAGATTATTTTTGGTGGTTTTATTAGCCTGTCTACCACTCTATCCATCGTCTAATCAATCACCCAGTCAGTCAATCAATCATCACATCAGTGAGTCAGTCCATGAGTTTGTCAGCTTGATTTTTAAAAAGATTTAGGTGACAAACGCCTGTGGGATGTTATTCTCTCAAATAGAAAATTGACTAATGTAGCCCAGTTATAAGTAGGGGTTAAAAAAGGCAGCTCAAAAAATATACACTCATCCCTGTCTCCTCAAAATACTTTCAGGGTTGAGTTATAAAATAGTGAAAATAATCCTATTTGTGTTGAGTGCCTAGAAGCATCTCTGGGCTCTGGTGGTATTTGACTTTGGTTACAACTAAGTGAAACATGTGAATTTTGAACGAGTCGTAGGCTTACATTACTCCGTTTATCCTCTAAACTATTAAAAGATGTACTTTAATAGACTGATTTTGGATACAAAATTGTTATCTACTGGTTGTTGTTTTAAGTCTGTGTTTTAGTCCGTGTACACTATTTGAGTCTCACTCATCCTCGGGCAGGTGAAGGTGCAGAGGAGAGTGCGAGTCATCTGCAGCTGTCACTCGGTGTCAGCAATGGCCCCCTGATGCAGTCAGGCATATGCAAGTGACACTTGATGTGATCGTCATTGACAGGCTAGCTTGTAATATGCGTGACCAGAGGGATCTTATCCTTGAAACAAGTCTGACCAGACGGCTGCAGGTGGTAATTTGAACAGGGATAATTCATTTCGACATTTACATGCTAAATATTTGACAGACTACACATGATGATTTTATGCTAATGTGAAGGGAGAATGCTGGGAAATCCTATTAGTGTGTGTGGGTGTTTCCGCTCCCTGTCCCTGTGCCTGACCCTTCCCTGCAATCACACACACATGGACACGCACATACACACACACACACACAAGCACAGAGTGAGACAAAGAAATACAGAGACAAAGAGAATGGGGGAGAGAGGTCTTTACAAAGTGACCATTCTGGATACTTTCCAAGGGTTTTGTCAGTCACTATGGAGATTTGGAAAATAGCCCTTGCACTTTAATTCCTCTGTTGTTACCATGGTTCAAAGGTATCCAGTGGAAGCGAAATGAGCACACATGCCTGCTCTATGTGTTTTGCTTACCATTGACAGAAAAGATCCAGCTTAAAAACAGCAGTAAAACAAGCAGTATCGCTAAAACTGATAATGTTCAGTACTGTGCAAAAGTCTTGAACACCCATTATTTTTTTATATGTTGCTTCTAATGGAGCCAGACTTTCTTTTAACTTTTAAAGTGTTCTTGGTGAATAGTTCTACAGGCATTGTGAAGGTCTTTCAAAGTTCTTGAGCCTGACCGTTTTCAGAGGACTTTTGGTTTTGTTTGTTCGGTTGTTAAGTCACTTAGGACTAAACTATAAATCACTCAAGCATAAAAAAGACCCTAAACTGGAGAAGTGACAGACAAAAAAATCTACACCAGATAAACAGTATCTGCTAAGTTATGTCCTGAAGAAGTAACTGAAAATTCCAGAACCTGACCTCACCTGATCCATCTACTGTTCGCCGAAGCCTCATCAGAAATGGACTCAGTGGAAAGGTGCATATCAGGAATCCATTCTGAAGGAAGGGAAACAGGGAGAAAAGGCTGAGGTATGCCTAAATACACAAGAACTGCTATGAAAATCAGTATCAGGTCTGATGGAGTACTGAATATAAATTGGAAATGTCAACATTGAAGCAGTGTGGGATCATCTTGACAGAGAACGGAACAAACAGCAGTCAACATCCAAAGAAAAGGTTTGAATGTCCTTTAAAAAGCCTGGAGAAATATTCTTGAAGACTACTTAAAGACAAGACATACATATAAATGTCCTTGTTTAGGTGGTGTTTGATGTGATTTTTTAACTCTCTAAGAATTAGCATTGACCACATGAATCCAGTTTTAAACAGGCTCTACTTTCCCCCACTGATGATAACCTGACTCTCACACTGACTTGACAAAAGCCCACAGAAGCCCCTGCCGTGGATTTACAGCCTTTCTTTCTCACGTTAAGATTTATGACTGTCTGCTCTCTGTGCATTAACTCATGTGCAGCAAATACTTTGTGCTCAGATTCTGCCTACAATTAATCTGAGCGGTCATGACCCGCAGAGATGCTGACCAATTTAAAAAGACCAAAGGGAAAAAAAGAGAGAGAGACTTTTTGCAATCTTCTCACCACAATAACTAATTTTCACAACCTTATAGCTGAACACATCACTTATGTCCTGTGAGAATCGATGAACAGTGCAGCCACTGTCTCCACTTTAGTTCTGCTAAATAATGTTGGGGATGATCACTATGGCTACTGGTGCGCACGGGTTTGTGATTCACCATCATGGGAGATAAAACAAAGGGTTCCTTTTTGCTTTTACCCTGCAGTTTTGAAGGGACCACACCCAGAAATAAGATTGAACTTATCTGTTGCCCTGCGCCATTACAGAGTGACTGACTCTGACTGATGTCGAGTCTTATTTGATTCTTTTTGTACGCCTCCTTTAATTAGCTCCCCCGCAGGGCTGTTGCTTTGGAGCAGAAAAGCGGAATCTCAGCAACAAAAATAAAAAGACCAAGCGATACATTCCCAAGAATGGGAGCTATTTGGCCCAAACTGTTGCACTGTCAAGCGCCGTGCTACACACAATAATTACGGCCTACTGTCTGCATTCTCTTGATGCAGTTAGGTGACAGATCAGCAATACACAATCCCTGCTCTGTTTGTGTCAATCCAGGCCTCCTCTGTCTCTCTCTGTGGCCAATACTGGCAGAGCGGGATCATAATGGGCCTGGGAGCAGGAATTTTCATGGCCCCCACCCTGTTTCTAAGTGAGCGTTGATCATGTGAATTTACGTAGCTGCTTTTGGTAATGGGCTTCCACTGTTTTACTCAAACCATGGCCTCATGTTTGCATGCTCAAGCACCACAAACTGCTTCAGTTATTATGCTTTTGCCTATCACTTCTCCAGTTTCAAAAGTTTGGAATTGAACTTTTGAAGTTCTCTTTAGATTTTAATGTTTCACTTTAATACTAAAACATCTGTGGGCCATATTGTACAAAATCTTCCTTGATACCTTTAACTGCATTTTGCCCTTTATGCTGGAAGTTTCCTTATTTGATTCGTCCTTGCATGTCTTTGGCAAATGCCCCTTTGTAAGATTTGATGCTTCTTTAAATCCCATGAAAAAAAGCAAAAATTTAAATGGCTCTCGATACAGATCTGACCACACACATAAACTTCATCAACTTTACAAAGATTTGTTTAAAAATAGAAAATACTTACACAATCTCACTTTTCAGGATAGGATTCAGTGACAGTCATCTTGTAACAACACAACATGAATGCTAACTTAAGAAATTAAAAAAAACTGCTCCAAAACCCCCAAATCAGTATCAAAATTGACTTCAAAGCAGTTCACGTCTCATACTGTGATTTTATTGGATTTGTTTATATAATTGCACAAATAAAGAAAAGACAAATAATTATTAAACAGAAACGTGGGACTGCTTTCTTGCACAATAGCTTGCACAGGATGTTTCAAAAAATTTGAAACACCCTGTCTCAGAGTGATGCTGAAAAAATATTTCATGCATTTCTACTTTTCTATTGAGTAGTGTAATTTATTATTATCAGGCTATGCTGAAAAACTCCCCAAAAAGCCTTCAGTTGATGCAAAATGCTGCAGTGAGAGTACTGAAGGGACTAGAAAGAGAGAGTATATTTCTCTATGCATAGTACTCCACAGTACTGTATCACCTCAAAAGAACACTCCCTGAGTCTGGCTCTGCCTGAAGCTTCTTCCTATTAAATGGGAGTTTTTCCATCCCACTGTCACCAACTCTTTCCTCATAGGGAGTCATCTGATTGGTGGGATTTTCTCTGTATTGTTGTAGGCTCTTTACCTTATAATATAAAGCACCTTGAGGTGAATGTGATTTCATGCTATAAATATGAATTGAATCGAATAAAAAAATATTGACCCCTGATATTGCTGATAATATACATACATAAAGCTTTTCAGTGCCTTTCAGGTTATGCGCCAGAGTCATGTAAACATAGACTCAGATGATTCTTTCTCATTTATCTGCACACTCACTCACATTATTTTCTGCACATTCAAAATCAAAATCAAAAAGCAAACATTTTGTGTGTTCTGGTAATTTATTCAAAATGAGAGAGGTGAAATCCAATTTATACAATCACCATTTACTTCTTACTTGATTAACTCGCACAAACGTCGACTAGAACATCTGTGCAAAGTCTTAACAAATATGGCACAGATAAGGACTATGAGAATAAACCAAAAGCTTTAAACAGTCAATCTGCTTAGGCAAAGCCAGGCTATAATTTGAAGTTTGCGTCACAAAGATCAAACAAGCTCACCGAGTAGCTGGGTTTATTACTGCACAGTCATATCTCAGGGGCTGCACGCCAGCTTCAGATAACCGCAGTCACCCTCACCCGCAAGCCAAAAATCTGAAAGTCTCCCTGAAAGAGATATTTGTGCATTCAGTCTTATCTAGTGAAAAAAAAGTCACTAAAACCAATTTGATCTCTCATCTTGGACTTATTTTATGTTTACTAAAGAGCAGATAACGCTCAGCAGCACCAGTGCAGCACAGTTGGGAGGTGTTAGGTGTCATTGGCTCAGCTCTGCTGCCATGCGTCTCTCCTCAGAATCACTGAATCTCAGCAAGTCAGCAGCACTGCAGCACTGACAGCCCTGTGCGCTGAGAAGGGCAAAAGACAGAGGAGGGGAAAGAAGGAAAGAGCTTTTGGACACAAAGATTAGTCCTTACGGAAATATCTCATTATTTTCGTTGCATTTCAGTCTGAGACGAGGGTGACAAATAATACACCCCAAACAAAAGCTTCAGGAATGCAGCAAACCTGCCAGTATTGAATGACTTTGACTCATATCCCCCAAGCTCTCTGTTTTTCTCTCCTAGGATTAGTGTGTGACATCATCAGACTTGTTCTTTAAACCTGATTAACCGTTGTGTGAGGCTGCTGACTTGCACATACTTTACTAGACCTGTATTTCTCACCCAAGCAAACACCCTTCACCAAAACAGTAGACATACGTAAAACACTACGGTATTACACTTAGACATGTAGTCATACACTGACTGTGCTTAGTGCTGACATGGGTGCATTGCTTTAAAAAAAAAACCTAACTTGTTTTCTTTACAATTCTCAGCATTGTATGATGAAAAAGTCCTTTCCTCTTGTGAGGTGCTAAAAATGCCACTGTTTCATCTACAGTAAGTGAGAGTGTAAAATCATTCATTGTGATGTTTGGTGTCCCAGTAAAAATGAAGATGAGCGTTAAAGTTCGGGCAAACTTGGTGAGAGTAGTCTCAAATGTGTGCAAAATCTTCAGGATCAATATCTTGGACACAACAGCACAATCCAATTACTTTAGGCTACTGTATGCGAAGAGTTGGCGTAAATATCTGCGAGTCTGACAGGCAAATATGTGTGCTCTGATTTGCGATTGGATTCTCAATGTGCCACTCAAGTCACTGTTACGTATTTGCATAAGGAGGAGACTATAAATGAGTAACGGTTTAGGACACGCCTTCCCAGGCGCTCTTCGCAGATGCTGATAGAAACAAGATATATTCCAGATCGGCGACAGTGCTCTAGTACTTAAATACACAAACAAGATGGCCTATAGATCAGGTCCACATTCCTCTTACCGAAAGATGTTCGGCGGGGAGAAAACCGCCGTAAGGTCCAGCTACTCGAGCCGCCAGTTTTCGATCCCGGTGCGCTCATCCCGGGTTTCCTTCGGGCTCTCCTCCACCCCGACCATATACGCGTCGAAGACCCAGAGGCTCCGGAGCAGTGCAGCCATGCCCCGGCTGGCATCCGAGAACTTGGACTTCTCCTTGTCTGACGCCATAAACACCGAATTCATCACAAACCGCACCAACGAGAAGGCGCAGATGCAGTCCCTCAACGACCGCTTCGCCAACTACATCGAGAAGGTTCGCTTCTTGGAGCAGCAAAATAAGATCTTGCTGGCGGAGCTGGAGCAGCTGCGGGGCAAAGGGACGTCCCGGGTCGGAGATCTTTACGAGGACGAGATGAGGGAGCTGAGACGCCAGGTGGACCAGCTCACCAACGAAAAGGCCCGCGTGGAAGTTCACCGGGATAACCTGGCGGACGACATCGACAGGCTGAGAGAGAAGTAGGAGGCGTGGCACTTTTCTGTCCTCAACTCCATGTATTGTTTCTTTTGTTGTCTAGAACTGTTATTCAGCTCTGGTACATTACATAAATCTTTATTAGTTAGAGCCTAAACAGACTATGTATAGAGTGAAAGTATGTAAACATAAATTCTTACCCTGCACTGCGCAAAAAGTTGTTTTTCGTGCTTAAAGGAGAAGTAAATGATTTTTAAGTGTATATTTACAGTGGCTGCTAAAATAAAGGTTCTGCTTTATGCCTTTCTTTGCAGGTTGCAGGATGAAATTTCCCAGCGGGAGGAGTCTGAGGCAAACATGCAGGGCTTTAGACAGGTACAGCTCTACACTGGTGACAGCAGCCAAAAACTGCAATAGATGGACATTTTGAGGGTGATAAAGAGAAGTGTCTTAGATCTCAATAGCAGACCTACAGTGCCTCATATTCTCAGCTGTTTTTGGTTAAATTAAGGTTTAAGCAACCAAACTGATGGAAAGTGATGTGAAAGTAATCGGATAAACCTTTATCCTTAATATGAAGATTAACTTTCTCATTTCTTTTCTGGGTGATCTCTCTCTAATTATTGCCCATGAGCTGTGGAGACAGGAATGCACTCTTCTGATGGCACAACAGCAGATTCTAGGCATGATCAAAATAGCTGTAGAGCAGTGACTGACCCTGGACTGGTACAAAAGGCTAAGTTGTGACTGTTGAGTTAAATCAGGCCTGCAGCGAGAGGAGATCTTTTTAAGTCTGACTGGTCACAATGAATGAGCCGGACACAAGGGCAACAACAGTGTGGCTCCAATGTGGTTATCAGAGCGAGAAGACAAGCCACCATGTGATCCGGCTGTCTCGTTCTGGGAGAGCATCAGCACAGAAAAATCTCACTTGTTATGGTCCTGTCAGAGATTGTTCCGTATCACTGGTTTTCACAGGGATGAGTCATGCAGACAGTTTCCAAAGGTTGTCATGGAATAAAAAGGTGAAAAAGAAAGTTGTCATCCCACCAATGTAGTTTAAATGTTAGACTCATGATGATTATATACCTTTTAGGACTTGCTTTAAGTGATACATACGTTACACAGTCATGGCATTGTCTGTGTGAATGGGAGGAAGGAAGTCCCCGTGGCTTGCCTGAGTGGCACACTGACAACAATGCAGAGCCCACAGCCAGCTCTTGCTCAGTCAGGCAGACAGTCACTCTCTCAGCCTTGGGCTTGTTTGGGAACCCCTGCTGAATAGCACACTTTGTTTGTGGCATTAGTGCAGAGGCAAAGCTGCTTCATTTGCTGATACCTCAGTTGCCAGCCTGCCAACGCCCCAACAAAGCCATGGTGCCACAGCCAGTCTGTATGTATGATTAAGTATGATAAAACAGAAGATGGCTTTATGAACTTTATTCAGTAATGTTATAAAATGATAACAAGCCAAATTAGTTACCAGTAGGAGATCTGGAATTCTACTGGAGAAAACTGCAAGGGATTGCAGGTTAGGTTATTAATAATCTCTTTAATAATTTGTTGTGGTTCTGGGTATTCTCCAGTACTAAAAATTTCACTCAATTCTGTCCAGCCTTTTCCCACACACAAAGATTGTCAGGCCAGCAGCTATAGAGGTTCATTGGTTTGTTTTATTGTATAAGTGAAAAAACTCATGCTCCATCTGAGCTCAGGAATCATAGAGCAAAAGATAAAATAACTGTGCCAAACAAATGTAGATGAGGAAAAAGTCACTTTTCTTCTTGAACTTGATTATAGTGCTTATGTGAAGTATTTGAGCAAATGTCTGCCTATAATGCAGCTGCTGAATTGTATAACGACACGAGAAAACACCTACTCATCTGTTAACAACGTCTGCAAGGACATGTCATGTGCCCACAGTTGATTTTCATTGGATGCATGTGTTTGTGACCTTAATCAACCATACAGTGGGTCATTTTGTGCACTGGATTGTGTGAGGGCTTTTTACAGCATGTGCACAACAGGGTTTTTTTTCTTTGTCAGCAAGCACATTATGCATAACTCATGTCACCTTCACAAGTCACCTTATTAAGAGTCAGTGTTATCGTACAGGATGTAGACAACGCTGCCCTCGCCAGACTGGACCTGGAGCGGAAAGTGGAGTCACTCCAAGAGGAAATCAACTTCCTCAAGAAGCTGCATGATGAGGTAAGCCTTCCTTTTTTGTTGCCTAAGCTAAATCGGTCTACTGCAGAATCACTGCACGTGTGCAGCCTGAGAGGAAAAAGGTACCTTTAGAAAAACTGGGCCAAATAGTTTGAAATATTTGTTAATCTGCTCAAGCGCCACATCAGCAGGGTTTAGTTTCCAAAGCTTTTGTAAGTCTTTAAGGCTAATTGCACAAAAGCATACAAAATAACTGTTAAAAAACGTTCTGTGCTAACTGTATAAACTGACTCTGCTGAATTTGCTACAGGAAATGTTGGAGCTGCAGAATCAGATCCAGCAGCAGCAGCATGTGCAGGTGGACATGGATATAGCTAAGCCTGACCTGACAGCGGCTCTGAGGGACGTCCGTCTGCAGTATGAGAACCTGGCCTCCAAAAACATCCAGGAATCAGAGGAATGGTACAAATCCAAGGTAAAGGCATTTTAGAGAAGCATATCTAACCAAGCGCAGTAACGTGAACTACACCTTCAACTCGTGAATTTTTTATGTTTTTATATTCATAACATCACCATGTATCTAACCAAACAACAGAACAAGTAAATATTAGGCTCAAAATTTATCAGGAAGGCCATTAAAAGACTAACAAGTGTCACTAATGTTTCTTTGTATTTGTTTGACAGGTAAAAAAAATAAGTGTTTGCTAACAAATTCACCGTATAAATGCAACATCATTTGTCCAAATTATGTGATTAGTCTTTCTTATCTTAAAAACTGATTATACATTAGAATACTGAGAACTAGCAAGGTATAAGCAATCCTCCTTCCTGCCGTTTGAGCACTAGTGGAAAGTCAGTAACCTTAAAAGTGCCTCAGAGCACTGGTGCCACAGTGGTAATCCCTGCAAGGCTCTGTCGTGGCTACATCTTTCATAATTTACACACTTTATGAAAGCTGCCGTACTCCCATCTCCTTCAGCCTCTGACTCATCATTTATTGAAGAGTTGATTTCTCATTTTTTCCTTCTTTTCCTCTGTCTCTCCTCTCTGTTTGTCACTGTGATTGCCAGTTTGCTGACCTCACTGAAGCTGCAGCCAGGAATAATGAAGCTCTGAGAGTGGCCAAACAGGAGTCCAATGATTACAGACGCCAAGTTCAGGCACTTACTTGTGAAGTGGATGCCCTGAAAGGAACTGTGAGTTTCCAGTTTTTGGCTGCAATATAGACGATACAGAATATATATAAAAATATTCAACATTTGTAAAACTGGAAGCAAAGGGGGAAACTGAGCACAAGTTAAGGAAATAGAAAAGCAGAGAGGAAAATATTTCTTTTTTCTTAACTTTTACTGCAAAAGTGTATTTTGTTCTGTCTTGGCTGCCATCCCAGAATGAGTCCTTGGAGCGCCAGATGAGGGAGGTGGAGGAGAACTTCTCCTTGGAGACGAGTGGGTACCAGGACACCATCAGCCGTCTTGAGGAGGACATTCACAACATGAAGGATGAGATGGCTCGTCACCTCCGCGAGTACCAGGACTTGCTAAATGTCAAGATGGCTCTGGACATTGAGATTGCCACCTATAGAAAGCTGCTGGAAGGAGAGGAGAGCAGGTGATGGGAGAAGCATTTTCTGAAATGCATTAATCTGTAATACAGATATGAACACTCATTTGATTCAAGATTCAAGATGCTAATCTTAATTAGTGAGCTGTATTTTCTCCGTCTGCAGAATCTCCACCCCCTTGCCAAACTTCTCATCGCTTAACCTGAGAGGTAAGATTCCCCATGCTGATTTTTACAGTTGGAATTACAGTTTTTGCCAGTTTCTAACGATACTTCTCTGTCTTAGAAACAATGGTTGAATCCAAACCACTTATCGAAACCACAGCAACCAAGAAAGTTCTCATCAAGACCATTGAGACCAGGGATGGTCAGGTAGAATACGCTTAAAGAGATCTTTCACTTCATACAGGCACATACAGATATATCCCTGCTCATCGCTTTTTCTCTCTTCATCTGCTCCCTTGTTCAGGTGATCAACGAGTCGACCCAGAACCACAATGACATGGACTAATAATGTCCTTGTCTTTACCAAACCACCAACAAAAAGCAATAAGAAGAAACACATTTCACTCGGGCTACAAGCAAGCAAACAAACCAGCAACACACAAAAAGCAAACAGCTTCGAGAAGTGCCTTTGTATGTGGTGATCCAGTAAGCCTGTTAGTTGACACAGACTGTATTTTGCTTCCTTGGCCGCAGCAAGTATTTTGTCACAGTTGTTTAGACACAATAATGAAGTCAGCACAACACAGCAGTTCTCACTGAGGCCTACAAAAATCTATCTTTGTAACCAAAGTAGTATTTTTGATCAATATAGCATGCACTTACCAGAAAAACTGTATGCTAAAGATGTCACAATTGCCTGTATGCAGCAATAAACCATGAAGACTGTTACTCGCTACTGTGCACAAGGTGTAATACTTGTAATACTGCAGTGCATTATTGTTATAAAGTATAAAAATACTTTATACCTAATGCTATACATATAAAGCATTGCATGAAAAACAATCTCTTTTATCTGATTTTAAGTAAATCAAACTGTCAAAGTGTCCTTGAGGCTAAGAAGCAAACTTGAATAGTAAGTTTGATTAAAAATATTTTTTGCAAAGTAAGTTACGGTAAGTTAAATTATGCTTCTGAAAATCAAAGTAAGACTCCAAACATAATAAACATACTTGCTAAATATTCATGCTAAATATGTGCGGGATAGGGACAAAATAAAAAAAAAATAACCCTAACTATTAGGTTGTTAGTTTAGTTAATTTATTCCGCATATGTTATGCACATTTGGATGCTTCCATGTCATCGCTTAAAGAAGAACCTTAATGAATTCATTCAGCTTGGCTTCAATAGAACACAATGAAACAACTCAATCATTGAGAGGAACATTTCCAGTATTTGTGCAATTTGTTGTGTTTAAACAAATTGCACAATTGTTTGTGCAGTTACGTATTGATGGACAGTTATCCCACACACTAACTCCTGTGATTGTAATGCTGTGATAATTTACTACTGCCTTACTGAACATAAGGTTTCCTCTCAGGTCGTGATGATTTGGTTATCAGACAAGCAGTATTGATGGAGACATTATATGCCTATAATGTTTATCAGTGACTATTTTACTAAGGAGCTTCATCCAGAGACAGTTCATATTCAGGGGCTTCAGTGAGGTCTTTGGATTCAGCTAATCACACCCTACCACCTTTGTTCTGAAAGTATTTACACATGGAAAAGGAATCAGTGTAATGGAGACAGCTCTCAGTATACTAGAAATACACAAAAGTTAATGATATGCAATAAAGCGAAGAAAGAAAACCCCAGTGACCTGAGCAAATAGCAGCATAACTAAGGGATGGTTTAGGTTCACCTGAACCAACCCAAACTATAAGCTTTGTGAAAAAATAAAGTTTTACTTTGAATTTTAAATGTATGAATGTAAGTCGGGTATTTGTCTTCCAAATCCAGATTGAGAGTTTGTGCCATAGGGGAGGGGCCTAAAAGCTGAAGGCTCAGCACGTAAGCCTGCAATCTGAGAGTGAAGTCCTCTTAGTTACTATACTATGGTAACTATAGTAACTATAGTATAGTGCTGTAGTGCCTGTAACACATAATAGAGATATTTTTAAGCATAACAATAGTTTTATTTTTACTTTTGATAATCAACTAACGGCATTTATTCCATCAGGTACCACACAGCCTATTGGCCTTTTAATATAGTAAAATCAAATTAGTTAACACAATGTGCCTTTGGAACACAGGAGTGACGGCTGCTGCAAATGTGCTTGTTAATCCCTGCATGTGAAAAAATCTAATTATTTCATTAGTCGATAAAATGTGCTTTTCTGTCAAAAACTGGACAATTTTAAGTGACCACAAACATTTGAGGGGATAGTTCATTCAAGTCGCTGTCACAGTTCCAGTGGAAAAATACATTACAAGTTTAATTAACACACACCTGGGCATATATCAGGAGTATTTTAGTTACTGTTGAAACGTTTTTCAAGTGATAAACAACACAGAATATGATAAACAGAGCTGATCTGAATAGATCGGAGACAGAAGAAGCTCCAGGCCACTATGACACAATTCAACTCAATTCAGTTCAATCCAGTAAATACAATAGCATCTGAGATTATTTTGTCAGCTGCTGTTTCCAAAATAAAGAAATAGTATTTGACTAAACTTGTAAGCTAAGGTGGACTTCTTTTTCTTCTTCTGCTTCTTCTTTTGTACTGTTTTAGGCTCTGAAAGAATAATTAAAAATCTAAAATTATGTGACAGTTACATGTCATCTGCTGATGAAAGTCATGTGATATGATCAAAAGCTCTGGACTGGTTGAGATAGGATCAACTATAACATATATGAAGTAAATATAACAAAACTACACACAGTTAATCTTAAAATTAGACCTTAACATTTAATGACACATTTTAATTTATGAAGTGTAACTTAAGGATCATCTACTTTAATGTTTGGGAAACTACACTTTTTTTCTTACAAGTGAAATATAATATTCTGTACCCCCAGGACATATCTGGCAGGTATAGTTACTTCAGACTGGGATTTCAGGTCACCTTATAACATGAAGCTGTTAACATCTCATTCAGCCACAGTGTTACATAATAGTTTTTCAACGGGGTCAATGTGGCGCAAGTATAATGAGGTCAACTGATTTCAGTGCATTAAGTACCCAGACTCCTGCAGCAGACTTTTTTTTCACTGTGACACTGATGCTTCCCTAACCATGTGTGTTGGTCTTCCATCACAAACATATAATATGTTTGAATAAGTGTTAATTTCATCTTAGAAACATAGTTGGTTACTATGTAGCTTATTTGCACTTTAATTAGTAAAAGTTAAACTTAGTGTAACAATCATTGCCCCATGGTTCTAATTAAAAACTGATAGAAATGCTGCTGCAAATGTAATACACAAATAAATAAGTAAGTACATCGCCTACTTTTTTTAACTGCTGTTTGCCAGTGATTGAGACAACTGCACCCCTCTTCCCTCCGGTTAATAATTGAAGTAGCCAGGAACTACAATTTCATTTTCTTGACCACGCCCAAATCTCGCGATCACTTTTCGCAGATAGGACTAAAGTCGCCTGTGACGAAGGGAATCTACAGGTAATTTGTGATGATGCAATTAACATTTATGTCAACGCAGCTGTTTTAACAGCTCGGGATACCTTGCTGGTTAATTGTTGCCGCTTGTTTTCGCCTCCCTGTCCCGGGAGATCCGCGCTTTTGTTGACAGAGGAGGAACTTTAGATGACGTGTCTTTCGGAGGAAACAGAAAACGAGGAAGATGCAGACACGGTCCGGTCAAAGTGCGGAGTTTTCTTTCTTTTGAATGTAACTTTACGATGAAGTCCCAAGCTTACAGCTGAAGTACATGTTTTTCACTGTTGGCCACTTTCAACAGGTTTTGGGTAAAATGAAATTCAGAGTAACCGTTTCCAACTGAGACGTTTAACTTTCAATTAGCGATGGGTTCGGTGACTTCTGCTCTAACTAGGACGAGGAACGCGTTGGTGAAAGTCGGCTCAGAGCCGGAGAACCATGACCCGGAGAGAAGCCAGTCCGCTCCGGAGTCAGACCGGGCCAATAGCAAAGACAGGAAGAGGGCAACACGGTTCAACGTTTCTAACCAGACCGCACGGCAGAGCTCCCGGCAGTCGCTGTCCGAGGTCCTGAGCAGACAGGACTCCGACAGAGCCAAACAGAGTTCAAAGAAAAAGGCTTTCGAGAGTCCACAAAGCGGTGAGTTACACAGCATGCGATTGCTTTACGACATAATAGCACATAACAAGGAGAAGTTGTGGAGAACAACACATACTAATGCCACTTTAAGAGTCACACATAGTACAGTTTACCCAGTTATATTTATGCAAGTACACTTTAACTTCTCCAAATTTCACACAGAATTATTTTGCTTTCCACTTATTTGACAACTACAAAACACACGGAGTTTATAAAAGATAGCGCTTAATTAAATATAATATATATAATTATATTATATAATATAAAGTTTGGCTCCAGCTGCTGTCTATCTATATAGTGAGTTCTGGATCTGAATACTTCTTCTATCACTCTTTAAGACACAGAGAAGCACAGGTGGAAGTAGTGAAATTAATGATGGCTCATTTCAATTAAGAGACCTAATGAGCCAGGTGTACAATAGCAGAACCATTTGGATGCTAATTTAAATTGCAGCTGCACTTATTAATGTCATTGATTACACCTGTGGTTTTCTTGCCAAAAGGTAATCTTTGAGAAGGGTCGACTAACACGCAGCAGATGTGGAAGTTTTTTAAAACAAGCAGTGACACAAGATAAATACTCCACATAAAGGTCTGGCATTCAGGGTTTTGCAGCATGACTTTCTAATAGGACTACTGTGAAAGGCTTATGTCATTAAAATGGTTTTAATAATAGTTATTATACAATTTCCTCATGCTTCATACATTCACCATAGCACTGATAGTGGCCATTTTGCTTCTTCTTTGGAAGCGTTAGGTTCATCTTGTATTTAATAATAAGTATCTAGAGCTGTTCTTAGAAAACCACTGACATGCAGTAATCACTGAGGTTTGGTCATGAGTGCCATGTACTGCACACTCTGTTGAAAGGTGGGAATGATGTTTTGATGAATGCCAGTAAAAGTAAGTGACCGCTCCATAGATCAGGTTAGCTATTTCATTAATAGAATTTCTCAGGTTCATTTCATGTGAAAGCAACATCTCTCTGTGTGTGGTGTGTGGTGTGGTGTGGTGGGGTGGGGGGGGGGGCATCCTGGCTTTTGTGTTACTTTATACTGCAGATGTCTGTGGTTCATTTCATGGATTTTTTTTAAAAATAGATGAGAGCAACTGGTCACTTCAGAGGATCGTGTGAATATCCTGCTGACAAAAGGTATTCACCGAATGAATGCTGAGCTCTTTGAAGACCAGGCTCAATGCAGCATATCTCCACTACCAAAGCATCTCTTTGATGTTTGAGATGCCCCCCCGACTGAAATAAACAAAACTAACAGTCCTATCATTTTATGTTAACCCTGCAGTTTGGCAGTTGTGTGTTTCAGCTGAGATATACAGCATGCACAAATGTACAAAGTCTTGCTGAAGCTGCTTGTGTTGTCTGGTTAATGCCTACTCAGCTCTGCAGACGAGTGTGAATCTGCATCTTCACCTTGCTCTACCGCTGCCATCTCCAGTTACAACTCCTCGCATATCTGTCCTCGAGGGAAATTCCTCTCCCTGGTTGGCTCCTTAAATATCACCTGTTTTGGGCAGTTTCCATGACCATATGACAGTGTAGACTCCCGCTGAGTTTCCTTCCTGATCCCCAGTGACGTTTATGTGTGCTGAAGAGTCTCCTGCCTGACTGTGCACTCAAGTGCTACCTCCTGAGGGGGAAAACAAAACAAAACGCACACGGCAAAAAAATAAAAATAAAATAAGCACCAACCTTAGTATCATGCTTATCTGGTTGGATCCCTTCAGTATCAGAGTGCCTAGTTATAATGTTAAGGGACTGCAGAGGTTTTATATTGGGTCTTTAGAGCATGGCTAGATGAGACCACACACAGACAAACACACCCTATGATTAATATGGACACATCAGTACCAAAACAGCTTTTACCATTACTACGCAACATGTGTTCCAGGAATTATTTTACAGCCAGTCATACAGTCACGTGCATCTGATGTTGAAGAACTGCAATTACCCTTCGAATTTTATGACTAGCACAAAAAATAGGTCATAAGATTTAAAGTGGTGTTAAAGGGGGTGGAGCTGCTGTTGTAGCATACATCAGTCATATTACATAAAGGAGTCAAGTTGCATTTAAGATTGTAGGTTTTAAAAGATTTAACGTGATTTGTAGAAGAGTAGCAAGAAATTATTGACATGTTTTTATCCGAGATTTTTTCTTCATGTGTTAAGATATAATGGAGACGGAGAGATTTCGCAGGTCTTTCCTCCCCACTGCTGTCAGACTCCATAATAAAGACTTTAACTGATCAAGCACACACATCCATACATATGCAATAATACCAAGTGCAATAATCCTTTCTGTCATCGTTGTATTTTTACTCAGTTGTATATAGTATTTGTATTCTATTTTTATCTTATTGTATATTTATTTTATTTTATTCTATTCTGTACAGTTGTGTACTGTATTTATTCTTATTGTATTCTAATTTTTGCCTCATAACTTTTGCACTGTCCACTTCCTGCTGTGACAAAACAAATTTCCCACGTGTGGGACTAATAAAGGTTATCTTATCTTATCTTAATTTCATTCCTAAATCCACATAATCGGACACTTTTCTGAGCAGCGTGAAAAAAGCTGATTTTCCTATAATGACATTCTAATTAAAGAAGAAATCACTCGCTTCCAAATGTAGAAGTCCATAAGTAATTACTGTGATATATATTTTTTGTTTATGGACAAGAAATTCTTGGAAAATATAACGCTTTTATTTAACTTGAATGTGGCCTTTAATTTAAATGTACACTCGCCTACCACTTCATTAGGTACACCTTGATTGTACTGAGTTTGACCCGCTCTTGCCTTCAGAACTATCTTAATTTTTCATGGCATAGATTCAAAAAAGGCCTTGAAACACTAATCAGATATTTCGGACATATTGACATGATGACTTCACACAGTTGGTGCAGGTATGATTATGAGTCTTCTGTTCTCCCACATCCTGCTCTGTTTTTCAAGAAAACCAGTTCGAGATGTTTTGAGCTCTGTGACATGGCGCGTTATACTGCTGCAGGAAGTCATCAGAAGATTTGTACACTATGCTCATAAAGGGATGGATGTGGTCAGCAACAATACCCAGTTGTGCTAAAAAATGACCTCCCACACCATTACACTCCCCACCACCAGTCTGAACTGTTGATACGAGGCAGGATGGATTCATACTCATATATTCTGACGCTGCCATCTGAATGTTGCAGCAGAAATTGAGACTTATCAGTCCACACAATGCTTTCCAGTCTTCTCTCGTCCACTTTTGGTTACAGCCTCAGTTTTCTGTTCTAGGCTTCTGTTCTGCTTTATGTCATGAACATGCTTTGTGTTCATCAAATGCTTGTCTGTATGGCTTGGTGGGATTGAGTGGTTGCTTGCATTATTGTTGCCTTACTATCACCTTGAAGCAGTCTAGCCAATCTTATCTGACCTTTGGCATCAAAAAGGCATTTTTACCCAGATAACTGCTGCTTACTAAAAATCTTCTCTTTTCTCTATAAACCCTAGAGATGGTTATTAAAGAAAATCCCGGTAGCGCAGCAGTTTTTGAAATACTCAAATCAGTTTCTCTTAAATCATCTTTCTTCCTTGTTTTGGTGGTCATTTCGACCTTCAGCTGGTCATCTTGACCATGTTTGCATCATAGTCGCCACTATGATATCAGCTGATTTGATATTTCCATTAATGGGCAGTTGAACAGATGCACCTAATAAAATGTCTGGGGAGTGTATGTTCTAATCTTTCATCCTCGCAGCTCTGTGTCACTGTTGAGTGCAAGGAAAAGATGAAGAGAGAAGGGATTAATTAGGAACCACAGACTACTTTACATGTAGCTGATGTTCAGTGGAAAAGTTAGCAACACTAAACTGTCATTGCTCCCCACTGTGCATCTAATGTGCATTTATCTGTATGCAAGTGTGTAAGTCAGGGAGGGGTATTCACATTAAAAATTGGTGTCTCAACTTCACACCATTTGTGGTTAAACTTTTAATAGTCAGTTATAATCTCTCCTTACTGTCTCAAAAGTATTAAATGGTTTAATCAAAGCTGTTTGCTGTTATTTAGTAGGAAAAGCAGTAGTTAAAAAGTATCAAAAAATTCTGTCTGTTTACTAACTCTAGTTTTAAAGTATTCAGTTTAGTATTTGATAACTATTAAGCAAATATAAATTTTTGTTTCTCCTGCCAACACTGAGGATTTTTCGGTCATGCAGTCCAAATTCTGCTTCCTTTGTGGCCACTGCTCCACAGCTTGCACAGTCTGCTCTGTCTCCAAATTGTGAAGAAACTGGACGTGACTTTTTCATAAAGTGCAGAACTGCTGTGGTTTTCGCGCTGTGTCCATATAACGCAGATTAGTCGCTTTGGTCTGTCGGCGCAATGATGTCTAGGATGTGAAAGATGTCTGCCTCTAATCAAAAGGATTATATTTGTTTTCCTTGCTGACCTTACTCTCACCAAACTAGTTTTGTGTCTTTGATATGGAACCATGCTGGTGCAAAAATCATTAGCTAAAATGGTGGACTCTGTTTCTTAAGACTGCTTTTCCTTGTTCTCTTCAGGGTCTTGGTGCAGGAGAAATCAGATGACAGCTCATGGAGCTCTCTGTTTTGTCAGCTCATTTCCCTCAGCTTTGCAACACAGGCTAACATTACCCTTAAAGGTGCCTCTAATGAGTATTTAGCAGGGGAAAAGACAAGCTCCCTTGCACCCAGTGTGTCTTAATTACATGAGTGTGTCACTGTGGTGACAGCGGTGTTGGGACTGACAAAGTGTATGTCATTCCGCATCTCTAATGAGCTTGTTTTTCCATCTGATCGCACAGTTGTTGTCAAGAATTGTGATGTGCTGCTGGGACAGATTACGAAATCGAAAAGTTTCAAAACTGATCAAATAAAATGACGGTAAATTTGAAGCATCTAGAAAAAAATCTCATGCAATTATAATTCAGCAAGTAATTATATTGATTTTTTTTTTTTTTTTAAATCATCATATATTTTAGTTATATACAACGAGACACACACAGAAACAAAAAGTGTTTCTTTTTGGGTGGTTTTGTTTAAACATCAATTTAGTACAACAGACTGCTTTTAAGCCCTTTAGTTTGTCCCCAGCTTCCCTTTATCTTCACCACTAACTAAAGTCTTTGAGTGATGGCCTGTCCTGTTGTTTGATGGCCTGATCAAAGGTTGAGCAATAGTTCATGATTAATGGACATCAGCAAAGCAAGCAGGTGTGTTTCTGTTGTCAACAATCCACTGTACTACAGGTCTGCTAAAAAGAAGAAAAAAAGTTTATTTTCACATAATCGATTGTAACAAACCACGGCAGACCTGATGACATGTTCATGCTTTTCAGCATACTTGATTATTTCACCACGGTTGCTGTACACACTCGGCTGCAGCTCTCCCGCTGCCAGCCGGACACATCACCCACAATAACAACAACACTCAGGACCCAGTACTACTTATGCAGAGCGGCGTGATGAGCCGATGAAGGTCCGGTGCGTCAGCTTCTCCATGCATACGTATCCAAAAAATCATATCAAAGCTGAATTAGTAAAGTAGAACAAGCACTGTTGTGTGTGTGTCTTGCACAGTACTTGCATACAACCAGGACATCTTTGGTCAATTCAAATCTCATTCCATACTATGTGTAATAAAAGAAACATATTTTTGGAGTATTTGTTTTGCATTTTCTTTTTTTGTACTTGGACTATTGGAACAATATCTGGTTTTGTTTGTTGGAGCTTTGTAATGTTGTCTTTTTGCATATGTGTATTTGGCTGAGATGACAATAAAATTAGCTTTGAATTAGCTGTCCATTAAAGGCAAAAATGTCCCAAATAAATAATCTTTAAGAAAACAGAGCTAGCAATATTAACCTTTTGTCTTATTTTGTGCAGTATATATTTTCAAGGTCTTCCCGTTGCCTAGTGATAGTGATGTCACCCTAATAAAGACCCTTAAAAAATGGATCTTGACAAGGATTCAAAGCAGTGGTTGTAGAACATGCTTTTTGAATTGTCCTATACGTAGGACATTCTTATTTGATTTTTCACTCATTCATACACAATACATTCATTTGCAATTCATTTCACCATAAAGAAAAAAATCCTGCGATTATTTGGCTACACGCAGCAAATGGCGTAGACAATCAAACCCACAAAACCTGTGTGGTTATCAGAGTAAATGTAACACAATACGCACCCAGTCTGGTTTACAGACTGGCTCTCGAGAAATCATTCACATCCACATTATAAAAAATATGAAAAATGATACACAATCAGTGATTTTTTTTTTTTTTTTTTTTTATCCAGTAAAAATTTGTAAAAACACAAAAATGGTACAAGGTAATGTAGAGGTATCACAAACCGATTTAGGACTGCTATTTTACTGGAAACAAAAGAGTTTTTGGTCCTGTTACACCTTACTCTTGGTGTTCTGTATCTGCAGCCTGAAGGAAGCAGTTCAGATTCTCTGTGCAGGGGGAGAGTCTGGCTCTCAACAATAGCTCTGGCCTTTCGCGCTACCTGCTGCTCATATACAGCAGGCAGTGTGGTCTGTGGGAGACCTGTAACTTTACTGGCTACTTTCACTTTGTTCCTTTTCAAGCCAGGAAATAGCTGAAAATGGTAAAACTGATTCAATGAAAGAGTTATCATAATTCTGTTGACGTTGAAAACATGCAACTTCCTCAAAAATGTGAGGTGTTGCTAGCGCTTCTTGACCACTGCTTCCACATTAGTGTCAAATTTTCAATTATTATCAATGACCATTCCAAGCTATTTATATTGTTCCACCTGTTCAGTAGCTTTACTCTTGATGTTGCTCTGCAGTCGAGGGTGAGGGGGCTTTCTGAGACTGATCACCACGTCCTTGGAATTCTCAGTGTTATTCTCAGTATTTAGCAGACTAATGATGGCGGTGTCGTTGGCAAATTTAAGGATGTGTCTGCTCACATGCTGGTTCCTGCAGTCGTTGGTCTATATGTTACTTTGTTTAGAGTTGTGCAATCTTTATCTAGAAATGATTCAACTCTAGCTCTCTCTCCTATATTTTGCCTCTTTTTCCTGCAGCACCCTGAGGCTGGTTCTACTGAACTTTCTTCCCGTTAAAAGGGAGTTTTTCCTTTCTGCTGTCGCCAAGTGCTTGCTCAAAGGGCTTTTTGGGCCTATATCTAATATTTTTGGATCTTTATCTGACAATTGAACCACCTTGAGGTGGCTGTTGTTTTGAATCAGTGGTAGTAGTGACAATAGCAAAGCAAAAAGTGGCCAGTAGGTGTCAATGTAGAGAAAGCCTCACTTTTCCCATAACCACTTTTAGGCTTCTTTTATGGTGGTTTGTGTCTAACGTTTGAAGGATGTATTGAATTATAGACAGTTAGAAAGCAGGTACATTCTCTTAGTGTATTCACTTGTTCACTGTTAATGTATTGCCAGTATTTTGAGTTACAGATTAAGCACTGCTGTAAGTTAATTTTGTGCTTGACTGATGTTTAATTGTTGTTTCCTGGAGTAGGGGAGACCGGGGATAGTTGTAACATTTTTGACATTTCTGTCTGTAAATTGAAGCTCTTTTAAGGTAGTGGATTCAAAATGTAATGCAAAGTATTTTCATGTCTCTGCTATTAAATAGTGCAGCTATTTTCTCTGCAGAACAATTACCCATTGCATGGTATGGTCTCAAACACGAAGAGTGAAATGTTACAATTAACCCCATAGTCTGGGTTAGTTGTAACATATCCTGGGGTAAAATGTAACACAATGAAATAAGGGTACTAAGAAAATATTAACATGTAATCTTTGTTTATTCAACACATGAATGCACTTAGAGCCATTTGTGTAGCTGTGTGTGTGTGTGTGTGTGTGTGACAGAATGCAGAAATCTAGCTTTTGAACATATTCCAACCCCCCAAAAAAGACAAATTATGGAAATTTCTGCAACTGAATATTTCATTAATTTTGGTTGGTCTTCCTTGAGTTTGGCCTCATTGGCTCAGTGGGCATTATAACCTACAACTCTTGCACCAATTTTGAACATAACAATGAAGCTGAAAAAATGTAGTTGTTCACCAGCATCGCAATTCCATTACTTTTTATCATGGCTTACCTTGGTGTGGTTTGCAAAGTGCTTCAGAAAGATGAGGAAATCTGTTTCTTGCACCCATCCTGATTTATTTCCACTACCAGTACTTCCTACTGGTCCATCTCTGACACAGAGGTCTGCATAATGTATGTGTGGGAACACAAACAGTGGAGGAATTGTGTTGCCAATGGCATTAACCGCATATACAAAAGCGACCAGTGAACCTCTCTCTGCTGATGTCGTTGCCCCAACTTGTTTAATATAAGTTAAAGTAATAGTGTGGTAAGTTGTAACATCTGCATTATTGTTACAACTAACCCAGACTGTTGCTGTTACAACTGACCCAGACTCCTATAGCCATGAACTAGCTAACATTACAGCCAACGGCTAAAACATTAGCACTAAAGACCTACACAGAATATATCCCCATAGACATACAAATAACACAATTTAAGTTTGATGAGTTTAACTGCAAAGCAGATAATGCTATTACAAATTGAAATAAAGTAGAAAAACTTACTTTTTGGCATACAAATTACTTTTTTTCGTGTTAAATTGTCTGTGTTTGACAAAATGTGCTGATTTTTCACATGTGATAGCAGAACTGAATTGGGCATGCACAGGATGAGTCACATCATTTGAAACTTAGCCCTGGTTGAAGAAATTGGAAGTGTTACAACTGACCCACGTTACAACTATCCCCGGTCTCCCCTAGGCCTAGTTGCTTTTTTGTTTTCTTTATTTTTTTATTTTAATGTGATTCTCTGTTCCTCTCTCATTATGACCTATTACTTTTCCATCAGTCATTTCAGGGTATATTTAACCACTTGTTCACTTCCATCTTATCTGATTACCTTCAATCTTTTACTTCAATTGAGAGATTATTTGAAGGACACTGATGAAGCTACATGGCAAAACGTCCAACAATTGTAGGAAGTAGGATAACGATTGGCTCACAGAATGTGGGCCAGTAAAATATTCGGTGAAAGTGACAATGACAGAATTGATGTTGCCAGTGTGGGAAAGCAGAAGTGATTTAAAGAATATACTAGCAGCCTGAATTCCCATGAATGCAGCCAGATGAGTGAATACAGCGCTACCTTGTTGAACACAGGCATATTGTAAGCTTCATTACTCAAGCTTCCTAATCTAATCTCCTGTGTCCTGTTTCTTAAGGAGGTAACATCAGCATATACAGAAGGAGCTATATCTTTACTATTAACAGTTCCTTGGAGATTAATAGCACTTCATACTGACCCCTAACCTGCTCCTTCTTCAAGGTCAGCTTTACCCGATGCCCGTCTTTGGTCCAGTTAATAGTCTGCGTCAGCTCTTGAGGTGCACACGAGATATCTAGTACCCCTGTGCTCCTGATCCTAGGCTGCACTTGAGCAGTCCAGCCTACATGCTCAGCCTCCAGGCTGCTTCCATCTTCTTAACTTGAACTGCCTGTCTGCTCTGCTTCTCCTGGTAGACCTCCAGAGTGGTCTCGCCTGCCTTTTCCTCCTCTCAATACCCTGTCCTCCCTACCTGCAACCCACCCACATAGTGGCCTCTTATGTCTGTTGGCTATTTGCCATAGTTCTCCAGTTTCTCCTTGCTCTGGCTGCCAGTTCGATCACCTACTGTTGTGAGCTCATTTGTATCCCAGTCTCAGAAACATGTATCCATGTATCCACCTGCTTCTGTCTTCTGTTCTATCATTAGAGACTTGTCTTCCATTATGAATGTTAACTATGCTCATTCCAACACATTTTTTTTTTAAAGAAATTGTGCTTTTTTAGTATACTGGGCTCATAGAGTGAGCCTTTCCCAAAGCGTTCTTTTACTCTTGTCATTCCAGTACAGGGTGATTAGATTTCTTTTTTTTTCTTGTAAAGTCTTCTCGTTATGTTAGACTTGGATAATGATATGCCTACTGCCTGAAAAATGTTTTCCACTTGGCTGGATGCTCTGAAAAGATCCAGTAATCATCTACCAGCATCTTTTTCGGTGGACACATAGGCTACAGAAGAAAACACTGGTGTTTCTAAGCTCAGAAGTGCATTCTTTTGTCAGTAAAGCAAAGTGTTGATTTGGCTCCTCCTATGCTATCACTTTGATTTTGTTTTTGAATGAGAGGAAGAGAGGTGTAACAGTGAAGCTGCAAGGAGTCAAGATAATGAAGGTGGATGAGTTTAAATACCTGTGTCAACCATCCAAACCAGTGAACAGTGTATAAAAGAGGTGAAAAATAGAGTGCAGATAGGTGGAGTGCGTGGAAATGAGTGTCAGGGGAGATTTGTGACAGAAGAGTCACAAAGCAAGAGTGAAAGGAAAGGTTTACAAGACGGCTGTAAGACTTGCTCTGATGTATGGTATGGAGACAGTGGCTCTGACAAAAAGACAGGAGGCTGAGTTGGTGGTGGCACAGTTTTATTGAGAGTGACCAGGCGGGACAAGATCAGAAATGAGTACATCAGTGGGACAGTTCAGGTTGAGTGTTTTGGAGGTTAAACAGTTTGACATGTGCAGAGGAGGGATGATGGATACATTGGACAAGGGATGCTGAAGATGGAGCTGCCAGGCAGGAAGACCGCAAACAACATTCCTGGATATCGTGAAGGAGGACATGCAGAGAATTTGTGTGGCAGATAGGGCGAGATGAAGACAAAAATGATTATAATGAGATCTGTTGTGTAAAGATTATCAGCTAAATCTGAATGGCACTCACAAGTTAGGGTCAAGTTGTATGTATGAGAAAGTTGTCCGGCATCTTACAAACAAACTACGTAAAGCTTCCACCATGCTTGCATTTGTACTAAGGCTTTAATCGAAGCTTATATAAAAGGCTGCATAGCAACTTTTATAGGGTGATGCACAGGTGTGGAACAGCACGTAGCCTCCTAAAATATCAGGAAAATAAAAGCAGAGGCCCACTTCTTCAGTTAAGTGTGTTACATAACTTCCTCTCTAACTTCTGTAACCCCTGAATGCATTAAACAGCAAGATCTGAATATAATGCAGCACACTTTGACCATGATATAAAAACACCTGCTCTCATGCAACACGCTCTCAAAGAGAATCCTGGCATTTAACACCTTTACACTGACTTCACATATTCTGTTAGGCATGTTATTTAAGGAGCAGTGTCATTGCATTGGCAGAAATATAATTTTGTTAATTACATTTTATTGCACTAAACAGTGTATTCAAACACACTGAATAAGGCTTGAAAGTATATTGTAACCGCTCTGAACCTTTCAAAAACAATTATTTAGTCCACTGACAAAAGGAAAGAGTAGCAAAGCTACAATATTCCCACACATGCCCTCATTAACATGAAAGCTGCCCAGGAACCCACAGTGAGAGTGTTACAAAATTAGGATCTTCACAAATTGCTACATGTGGAATGAATTGGAGGCTCGGGAGAGCAAGGTGACAGCAGAAGGAACGCGTAAAGAGCTCTTACTGTAGCTCACCAACAAAATGAGATGGAGTGTAATTATCCTACAGCCGTGTAATATGTCCTCTGAAACCGAGCTGAGTGACTCAAACTGTCTTTCTTGTAATTGGATGGATGTTCTGATTGTGATCGATAGCTGTTTGACTGTACCGATACAGATCCTTTGGGTATTAGAAGATACCGTTCCTATTATAAAACAATAATCCTATTTTTCACTATGTAAATTAAAAAACATAGATGCTCACTATCATTTGCGTATTGTAATACACTCATTGGCTTTGTTGTATTGCCATTGCAATGCACTGCACTAGTTTTTCTCCTCTCTTCTGCTCTCTCTCTGTCTCTGTATGTGCGCTTGTGTTTCACGATGTGTGCCCCCTCCCACGCACGTGGAGTTGAGGAGAAACAGGTGAACTGAAGGATGTTACTTGACGTGACAAAAACTCAATATGTTGATGTTTAATAAAAGCTTCCCAACCATGGCTAACCCTAAAAACCCCCAAAAATATATGGCTACAGTTTGTGTGCTGTTACATTACAGTTAAGTCAGAAAAAACTGCCTGCTGCTGCTGCAAAAAACTGCTGACCATCTGTCTTTACCCCTCTCCGTGATACATGTGCTTCCTATACAGCTCTAGTGGCACAAGACACACAAATATAGACGCTATCATGAAATACGTGCACCTCTAACTGCTACATCATTTAGAAAGTATGCATTAATTATTGTTGACAGTATTACACCGTGTGTCCTTATTTTACAAAATTCTTGTATAACAAAGAGTGATTTGTCACCTGTTGATTTTACACACTCATTTTCAGTCTTGCATGTATGATTGGTGTGCAGATTTTTTTAAGTAGGTGTTAGCATTTTGGTGTTTTGGCACACGGGCATCATGCATCATTCATTGCAAACTAGTAATTATTGTCAGATTACATTTAAAAAAATAAATAAAAATACAACGGAAATACAACCAATTAATACATTTGGCAATAAGCTGAGAAGTGCATTTGACTTAGCTCTTAGGAAAGGGCTGTTGTCATTGTAGGTAACTGAAACCATGGTGTTTCTCTGACTTTAAACAACATATTTTTGTTGTCCAAGCCCATCTATGCTGTTACAGTTAGCCACGGTCTATGCCATTATGAATATAGCACGTTATGCAATTAAACACAAACAAACAAAATTCCCCCTAATTGTTATCAGACCAGCAATTATACTGCATATAATTTAGAATGGAAAAAAAAACGAACAGTCTATGTATTTGTTGCATAAAAAATAATTTCCAATGCCCAGGTTGCTTATTAATTTTTTTGTTATTATTATTATTATTATTAAAGCAGTGGCGTGCTAATGCTTCCAAATCCCCTGCCTAACATTGCTTGGATTATATGACAATGACTGTGTCTGTTATTATGAAAGTGGAACAACAAAGGGGAAAGGAACAAACACAATGAACAAAGTTAGATCAATATTAGCTTTCTCGAAAAAGTGCAAAGAAAAAAAGAGATTTGGACTGTTTTATTGCAACAATCCTTAATAACAATGAACACCGTAAGCAGAATGTTTACAGATAATATCTATTTACCTAAATTAAGAACAAAATTAGTGTTGAAAGACATGTTTTCTTATCTGTGTAAATGCTTTTATAGGCACAACTAATGAATCTGAGAGAGGGTGTGAGATCAAGCCAGAAGTGTTCATAAAGACTTCTCACAGGCACTAATCAGGGGGGGGAAGAAACACTGAAAAATTCCATAACTAAATGTCAGATGGTGCTAATATGGGGAGCTTTTTATCCTTTATTAATCAGGTGTGTGTGTGTGTGTGTGTGTGTGTGTGTGTGTGTGTGTGTGTGTGTGTGTGTGTGTGCGTGCGTATAAGCACACACACACTGCACTGGTAAAATGAAATGCTGTTCAAAGAATCACAAAGGGAGGATTTTTCCTGGATAACAAACAAAGCAGCGTCCTTGCTTCGGTGTCAATTAATCTACTGGGATTTAAAGGGGAAAAATAAATACATTTGAAGCAATTTGTCTGCTCTTACAAACGCTGCCATTAAAGGGATAATGATGAGACTGTGTTTTTTTTCTGTCAAAAGAAAAAACGTGCGCGTTTACTTGTAATGGCCTTCGGCTTTCTGTGGAGAAGCATGGAACTGCTAAAAAATAAAGAGCAAAGTCAAGCGTTGAGATCTCGCTTTGACTAAAAACATATAATCACTCCCTACCTGACTCGTGCACCAAAGTTTTTGTGTGTTTGAGGGTGTGTGATCACAACTAGAAGAGACTCTAATAGGCCAAATCCGAGCTTCCACAGCTTTTGCTAAAAATTGTTGACAGTAGGAGGAGTCACGTTCATTTAAACACCTCTAGAGAGGTCCTGTCCAACCACCACCACCCACCACAGACATCTACTGTACCTCTAGGGGAAGAGAGACAAGGAGAGAGAGTGGGGAGGGAGGGGAGGAGGGAAATCGAGAGAGAGAAGAAAAGCAAACCAAGAGCCATAAGCTCCTTGAAATGAGCTTGTTGAGGGGTGAGAAACGGACAGACCGAGAGAAAGACATGTACAACAAAGACAGGGGGTGGAGGAAATTCTCCTGCTCGGCGTGTGTAACGAGAAGTGGTGAGTCTTTGCCAGTTCTCCCCGAGCGCTCGGCACTAAATGGAGTCAGAGGACTGAAACAAAACTAAAACAACGCACTGCAAGTGACAAGAGGCATTAAAACGAGATTAAAAGGAGGAAGGGTGACAGCGCGATGGAAGCCAACTCTAAAAAGCATCGATTCAGGAAGGGTCGGAGTGCCACCTTCAGCATTGATGGCTTTAACATCACCATAGGTAAGCATGTAAGCAACAAGCAGAGCACGAGCAAAGGTTAAGTGTGTTTGCAGGGGAGCCCGAAAGTGTGCGTGTGTGAGTGGAACAGATTATATGGGTGTGTAAGAGAGTTCGAGGCAGTGCAGTGAGGCGTTCGGCACCAGCACAGAGACATTGTTAAACACATCATCACATTTCAGCTTCTCTGCACAATTCGACACATTAGTCCATTCTGCTGAAGTTGCTGCTTGCCTCTGTACACCATGGAAACAAGGGGACTTCAGACTAAAGCTGTGTGCAGCTGACGTCACCAGGAATTCATTCTATTGTCTTGACAACCAGAGTGTTAATGAACTTATGTGCCACTTGCCTTTTTTAGTTTTCCCAGGACTTGTGAAAACTCCAGCAGTATTGAGTGTTGAAGCAATGTGAAAAATAGTGTCCTGAAGATGTTCTGTGGTGTGTTCCCTTAGAAGACTTGTGTCCTCAGATAACATGGGGGGAGTTAATGAGAATAAGTTTGTTTCATACACAGCAGTGTTGACCTTTTGTCATGTGGGAACGTGTTGTGATGAGAAACAAAATCTTGGTCATGCTCTCTCTTGCAGTTTGGTAAACAAAGTGAATTAGAAACTCTGCGTAGAACTCTCTCTCTATATATATATAGATATAGATATAGATAGATCTAGATAGATAGATCTAGATCTATCTATCTAGATCTATCTATCTATCTCTCTCATTTGTCATACTTACTTTTTATGTAAAGCTGAAAACACGCAACACTTTTTGTGGCACCCCTATCGGAGCTGTCACTGTTTGCACTAAGTGTATACTTATGAATTCAATATTCATTTTAATTAAACCTGCATTATGGAATTTTCCGTTAACAGTCGAGTAGATGATTACTTGGAGTGTGGTCGCCTGTGGAGACAAATCCACTGAGAATTGTAAGCCAACCTTAATACATGCCCAAGCTTAGTTATTATTGTTGTTATTATTATTATTTTTGTACAGCCTGCAACTTTGCTGCCTGTGGTTCATTCTTGGTTGTGTTATCCACTTGCTTTTTAAGATGTATCCCTGTAACCTGGCCATCAACTACTGAGGAATAAAATGATTAAATGGTGGACATAGTGGTGCATTTCGCAGCTACTTCACGTGTCAGTAGTAGGAATGAATGCTGGACTAACCGGTGATCACGTGGTGGTGCTATGTGTAAATATAATACTGTTTGTTATCATGTTTGGCACAGAAGCTTTATAAGGGCGACCGTGGCTCAGGGGGTTGGGAATCGCATCTGTAACCGGAAGGTTGCCGGTTCGATCCCTGGGCTCTCTGTCCTGGTCGTTGTGTCCCTGGGCAAGACACTTTACCCTACTTGCCTACTGGTGTTGGCCAGAGGGGCCGATGGCGCGATATGGCAGCCTAGCTTCTGTCAGTCTGCCCCAGGGCAGCTGTGGCTACAACTGTAGCTTGCCTCCACCAGTGTGTGAATGTGAGAGTGAATGAATAGTGGTATTGTAAAGCGCTTTGGGTGCCTTGAAAAGCGCTATATAAATCCAATCCATTATTATTAAGGGCAAGTCTTTGTTACAACTTTTTTTGTTGCCTCCTGCTAGTTAAATAGTTCAGTCTTCTAACCGCACTAGGTAATTTTCCTCATTACCTTAATGAAGACTTTAAAATCTCTTCCTTTTTGAGCTTTCAAATTTGTATATACATTAATTAAGTTTTTTTGCTACGAAGGAATCACATTTAACATGACGTGCATAACAGGAAGTGCTTGCATTATGAATACAATGCACAGCGGGTACATTGCCTATTCTGGACATTTCTGTCCAGTTTGGAGTGTTTTTTATGCAAATCTTAACACATCTTAATTTACCTTCTCCTTACTGTTTGCGTCAGTAACAACCAGACCAGTGTGTGCAAGTTTAAAAACATTGAGATGTTAAAATAAAATCTAACTTGGGTTGAACTGGGAACATGGAGATCTTAGTGCCTTAGTACTATTACATATCTATCTATTCTTTGTTTCTAGCACAGATTCCATGCCTGGACGGTGTCATTTAGCTGAGTATAAGATTGAACGTTTCAATCTTTAGACTGTCACAGAATACAAAGATAGGAACAGAGAAGCAGTGAATGATTTCTTGATGATTTTTTAATAGTGCTCAAACGTACCTGAAAAGATTTTATGATCCCACAGATCTTTGGATTTTCCGCTTACATTGCTGCATCTTCTTACCTGTGAAAACCTGCCTCAGTCACATGCCCTAATATCATGGCCAACTACTCACAACCATGGCAGTTGTCATGGTAACCTACAAATGTCACAATCAATTGCTCACTGGGTCAAGGTTTCAGTCCGCGCAGCAGCATTTTACCAATCACCTCCTCTGAAGCGTGACTCCTAAGCGCTGGTCCTCATTGCCTGGCTGGACTCTTTTGTTTTCTCCTTTATTAAACTCTGAACCTCAACTGTAGCTGACAGCCTCTGCTCAGATTCCCACTGAGGTGTTTTGTCAAGTTTTAGCCTTATTAGATTTGTTATATTTCTGTTGATGTTATGAGTTTCATGTGGCCAAAGCCAGTTTTAACTTTGCAGCTCATTTGTCAGAGTACAAAGCACCAGGACTCTTGTTTTTATGCACACATTTTGGTTTTTTTTTTGTTTTGTTTTTTTCCTTCTGTTTCCATTTTATTAAACCATCTTTTCTCTTCCTTTTTCTCTTCTAATTGTACCATTCAGTTTGTGTCTGAAATAGTGTCTTTGTCAAATAGTCTGGGTGCCAATTTTGAACAAAGCAAACTTCTACTGAAAACAAAAGTAGCAAATGCTGACAAGCTCCTTTGTCCATTTCATATTAATAGCTGTTATAAAGACTGTAGATCCATGACATGTGATTCTTCATTCCTAGTTCCTATTTTTTTTCCAATTATTCCCCAAACATTTTTTATAACTATTCAGAAACATCCATTCTTGTGCATTTCTTGCTGCAGGATAATCACTATATAAAAACCTATGTTTTTTATAATCAAATTCAAATAACACAATAAAGACTGTTAAGTTCAATACACATCTATCTAAAACAAACACATAATTAGTTTAACTTTAACATCATGAATCAACTTGAATCACATATCTATCTACAGTTAAACTGGAAAAAGACACTTTTTTTTGGTTTTACCTCTGTACACCAACAAACTGTATTTTAAATCAAATAGTCAAGATGTGATTGAAGTGCAAACTTTCAGCTTTAATTCAAGAGGTTTTTACAAGAATTTGACTTTAAATGTTCATATAGACACTTTTTTTTTACATAGTTCCCCATTTTCAGAGGCACAGAAATAATTGGACAGTTAACTGAACAGCAATTTCATGGTGAGGTCTGTTCCCTTGTTATTTTATGATACGTGAAGCAGACTTTCAGTCAACTTCAGATAAAATATTGACAAATTTTCACTGTAATTTTAAATATGGGGCCTGAAGAGATGTCAGCGCCAGTGGGAGAGGCCGTCGTTAGGCTGAAAGAATTAAATAAATCTATCAAAGAGACAGCAAAAGGAGGAGGAGAAGAAGGAAAACGCTAGCTAGATCAGCAACACCAAAACCCTTAAAGACCATGGAACTCATCTAATGTGCATGATGACAGAATTATTTCCATAGTTTTGAAAAACAACTTCACATCTGACCAAGTCAAGGACACTCTTTGAGTGTCAGGCATGCCATTGTTTAAGTTTACAGTCAAGAAATGCCTAGGGATGGAAACACAACAAGGTGCACATCACTGATTACACCCAAGAATAACAAAGCTACAATAGACTTGAATAGACAGGATATTTGTGAAGGGCACAGGGCTATATTATCTGCTCTCATCTGGCCAAATGCTGTAAAAATGAGCGGACTGAGCTTCACAATACAAATGCATAATGACCCAAAGTCTTAGGCAGAATCAAACAAGGAGTTTCTCAATGAAAACAAATGGGATATTCTTCAATAGTCAAATCAATCACCTCAGCAACAGCCCATGCTTTCACTGGCTGTTGTAAAAGCCTGGCGGAGTAACTTAAAAGATGAAACACTGTATTTGGTGATGTCCATGGATTCATGCATTTACTCACTTTCATCTAAATGTTATAAACAATCGTTATGTTTAAAATTATAATATTTTCAGGGGTTAGGATGGGCCTTAATGACCTAGAACAGTGTTCCTGCACCTTCAGGTAATGAGCAATTAAATCTGATAGGCACACTCATACATATTACCATCAAATGACTTAGTTTTCCTGTGCTGCAGCCTGGCATTGCTCTCAGTGACAGCATGGAGATATTGGCTCAGTAATAAGAAAATAATGACATTACATTTAGGACTGAAAGATAAAATAGCAAAAGGACATGTAGGATTAATCAGTGAACAATATCAGTAACTAATAAAAAACATAAAATCTTTGAAACTTTCACTTAATAATTTTATTATTATAGCTGCAACTGTTTCCAATTCAATATCCATCAACATAGCTTTTTTTCCCCCCAACTGTGACCTTCAGTTGGATAAGTGGAAGAAGATGGATGACAGGATGGATGGATGGATTGTACAAGGTGTTCATTAGTCATAATCTTTTTTATGGTATTCTGATTGAATGTTGGGATGATTGAAGCATTTCCTGTGAGAGAACCTGACATGCCGCCCATATACCTAATGAAGTTTGGATAGACTGAATCATTGTAATAAATATTCTAGCATTAAGTGAGACAGTGTGTGGGTGTTCTATTTAATTGCTTTTGCGAACTGATACATGTCAAAATTACGTAACAGATAGAAATCAGCCAACACACAGTTTGACACACAAAAAGCTGCAGTCCTCATTTTCCAGCCTTGGCTCCTCTTTGTCTAGATATTTGCTAATTGTGAAGCATTCAGGCTGAGCTGCTTATGTGCAGCTTTGCATATAGGAGAAGAAAAGACAGAGACGGAGGGAGAGAGACACGGGAGAGTTCATTTATTTATTTTATTCCAGCCTGAAGTGCAAATAATGTACATCAGTATGTAAACACTGAGTCATGTTTAAAAGTATAATGCATGTAATGTATATTATACATTTTGTATGAATTAGTCTACCTCACTTAATCAACATAGGGAATATCCATTCATTTTAAATCCTATAATTTTTCTCTTTTTTTAAGTAACTATAATAGTGATGGTAATAAAATATATTATCTTTTGTCTTTAAAGAAACAAAAATTCCCAGTGCTAGGCCTGGACAGCTTAAAGCCAACCTTTATTAGACTGAAGGAAACCCTGGCATATCTTCAAAGACCCTTTATCTAAAACACTTTTTGATTTTGCATTTGTGTGGTTTTGTCTGACTATTTTAGTACCTTGAACTGCCCCCCCTCTCCTAAATGCCTTCCAGGATAGAATATTTGAAAATGTGCTCAGCTGTTAACTTGCTCCGTGATGACTAGCTCTTCACTCTGCCTTCCAGAGTGATCGACTCTGATGGATGTTGGACTTCATATCATAAAAACCACCTATTTTCTAGTATAACACTACAACTGGATGATAACGGCTGATGCAGATGCTTATTTCTGTTTCCATGGTGAGACCGTAATGCCATTTTGCTATGTTCTTTTTTCTGATGACATTGAAAAATTGTGAATCGTTTTCTGCAGCTGGATCCTACATTTTCCCAGCCAGTATTCGCACCACCTTGATGACTGACTCTCTTTCTCTGGTATAGACTGTTTTCATAAGCCAGGCGACCTTTGAAAACTGAACTTTATTTATACGAAATGTGTGGATCTTCTTTAATTTCTGTGTGACTTCTTAATAAGTTAGTCTGTATAATGAATGTTTTTGGGGTTTTTTTTATGCTGCTAAAGCCTTTCCTTTATTAGTGCTTTATACAGCAGTGAGCGAGGAGATTTCCAGGAGGATAGTATAACAGACCATAAATCCGAAAGTAAGATTTGATTGAGTTATAGTGTTGTTTATCAGAATTTATCCAAATCAAATCACAGTGAGTGCATTATGATTAAAGCTTGTTTTTGTAAAGTTTGTTCATTGTGAAATTTAAAAGGCATAATAATAATTTGAGTGCTCACAAAATGATTTGACATGTTCAGCTTCACTTTTCACTCCAGTGGAGCAACAAACATTATTGAGCTTATATACAGATAAGAAGGGGATACAGGTGGGATATATATAATGTCTGTAATTTTCCATCCATCTTTTCCAATGAACCCCTCCTCACTGATGACAGTTGACAGACTTTCTAATTCAAAGTGTGAATCCATAGAAAAAAAGGTGGCAGCGGTATAACATGATAGTAGTGATGTAGTTTTAGTAATACCAGATAAACGATCGCATGCATATGAACTTGACTGATAACCCATTCTTAGTCCATATAGTTTAATGTTATGTCATCCCAGCTCCAGGTCTTCTGGGAAAGCTTTCCACAAGGTTTAGGAGTGTGTTTATGTCAATTTTTGACCATTTTCCCAGAAGCACATTTGTGAGGTCAGACACTGATGTTGGATGAGAATGCCTGACTTGCAGTCTCCCCTCTAATTCATGCCAAAGGTGTTCTATCATGTGGTCAGGACTCTGTGCAGGCCAGTCAAGTTCTTCTACACCAAACTCACTCACCCATGTCTTTATGGACCTGTCATATCGGAACAGGAAGGGGCCCAAACTGTTCCCACAGTTCCCAGGTAGAAGAATGAAATTGTCTAAAATATCTTGGTGTGCTGAAGGATTTAGCGTTTTTGCTGGAACTCCTGAAAAATAACCTCATACCATAACCCCTGATTCTCCAGACTTTAAACTTGGCACCATGCGGTCATACGTGTCCACTGCGCTAAAGTCCGTTGGTGGTGTGCTTCACACCACCGCAACGATCCACAGCAATGCTATGGATTGTGCTTGGTGATGTAAGGCTTGGATGCAGCTCCAAGGCCATGGAAACCCTTTCCATGAAGCTCTTTACTCACTGCTCTAGAGCTAAACTGAAAACAGCATAAAGTTTGGAAGTGTGTAGAGATTGACTCTGTTGAAAGTTCGTGACCTCTGATTGTGGAATATTTAGCAGTGAGGAAAACTCATGACTTGACCTGCTGCACAGGTGGCATCCTATCATGGCACTGCTTTTCCACCATATAACCAGAACAGTAATTTCCATCCACTGTTTGCTCCTCTTGTCATATGTAGTGCAACTTGTGAGCACTGTGTTGAGTCATTTGCTTACATTTCAAATCAACAGCAGTTAGTGTCTCCTCCTTCACAACCTGGTTGCACTCAATGGGTATGCATTGAAATATAGTTTTATCCACCTTCAGCGGAAACAGCTTTCTTGCATTTTTAGCAAAGAATTTCACATTATTGGAGGCTGTTTAAGTAGCTCCCTTTTTATCTCTTTTAGACACTTGCTCTCGGACATGCCCGAGCTCGTTTCATTGTTTTACACACTAGGGAATGTAAATACATGGCATTGCTATAGCAATGATATCCCAGTATGACATTTTCATATCGAATAAAACATTAGACCAGTACCAGTGTGGACAGTGCGATGTGACACAGCTCCAATGCAGACTTTTGACCTACTTTTTTGGAAAACAGCAGGATGTAGTGAAGGAGAGTGAAGGTCAAGTGGAAAAACTAACACTGACAGTGTCAGTCCCATTTACCTCACTGGTTAGATGAAATGTAGTGACCTATTCACCACCTAACAGACTTGTGCTCTGTAAGCAAATGGAAAATTAGTGCTGTGGTATTTTGTTCTTTTTCTTACACTTATTTTACACTCACTTTGGAAATTGATGCTCCATATATGTCCTATAATAATGTCAGAATTTTCTCAGAAATTTTCTGCAAACACTTAAAATGTCAAATTATAGCTACAATTAATTTCAGCTACTGTTAAAAATTTAAACTGGGAATATTTTCATTAATGGCGACTCATATTAATCTGACCAGCTGCCACAGGTCCTGCCATTACCACAGTAAATATTGCTGCCTAAAGTTGTATTTTTTATAAAAAACATTAAAGTGTTATATTAAACAACAAAGGGGATGGAAAAAAACTAGATATGGAGTCTGTGTTCACTGATGTTAAAGGTCTAAAATGTCTGCTGTTAAAACTGTGTGTGTTTCAGCATAGACAAATGGACATCAGAAGGGTCATTTTAGTGACTGTGAATGTGACATATTTGTTGATGCCAGATAAGCAGGAGTATTTCAGTAATTGCTGGGATGTTCCTGTGCAAAATCTCAAAGATTTACATAGGAATGGTTTAAACTACATAACTGATTGTGCCACTCTTTGCACAACAGCTGCAGTCACTCATTTATCATAACTGGCAATGAGTCTTTCACATGAATTTTGTCCCACTCTTCTTTTACAGAGTTGTTAATTCAGCCACATTGAAGGGTTTTTGATCATGAAGTTTGTGTTCAAGGTCATACCAAAGCATCTGAGTAAGATTTAAGTCCAGGTTTTTTGAGGCCACTTCATTGGCCATTGGTGTTTCATGGTGCATAAATGTGCTTGAGCTTCAGAGGACAAATTGATGGCTGGACATCCTCCTTCAGGATTTCCTTGTTGAGAGCAGAATTCATGGTTCCATCATGTACAGCAAGACCTTGAAGCAGCAAAGCAGCTCCAGACGATCACATTACTGTCACCATGTTTGACTGTTCTTTTTATGAAATGCTGTGTTTTCCACCAGATAATCCAGATATTTTTTGGTAAATGTGAGATAAGCCTTTGCGTTCTTTTTGGTCAGCAGTGACATTTTCCCCCAGTCTCTCTCTTATTGTTGAATCATGAACACTGACCTTAACTGAGGCAAGTGAGGCCTGCAGTTCTTTAGATGTTGTTCTGGGTACTTGTGTGACCTCCTGAATGAGTCGTTGATGCACTCTGGGAGTAATTTTAGTAGGCCGGTCACTCCTGGGAAGGTTCACCACTGTTCCAAGTTTGCTCCTTTTGTAGATAGTGGTTCTCAATTTCAACACTGAATTGTGTATTTACAGGTTATCTTATTCTAATATTAAAATTTGTTTGATGATCTGAAACATTTAAGTGTGACAAATATGCAAAAATAAAATAGAAATCAGGCACTGTATGCATGCACTTTATGTTGTTTATAAAGTGATTGTTTGAGACAAGCTTTAGCAGAGTGAAGAGGAGAGTGAAAGTGGGTGTCTCATGCCAAAAGCACGAGAGTAGGGTTGTTTGTGAGACTAGCTTTAGCAGAGTGAGGAGGAGAGTGAAAGTGGGTGTCTCATGCCAAAAGCATGAGAGTAGGCAACAGTTTTCTGCTCTGCTTTTACTGTTTAGGGCATCATCCAAAGAAATCATGTTTGTGCGTTGTTCAGCTCACTAACAAAGATGTGGGAGAGACATATGCACAGTTGTAATCTTGTGCGTGCCCAACTGTTCTCGTCTAACTGTTCAGACTTGTACAGTATCTAAATTGACTACTTGTACACAATGTTTCTGATGCATAAATGTTACTAGATCATTGTGTATTTTGCCTTAAAGTGATCATGGTGTGCATTTAGATATGAAGCTAGCATGTTCAGATGCTGGATCAGAGTGCATGTCTGAAAGATGCTTATATGGGTTTAATTAAATGACTAATTTAAATAAAATCCATCATTTGTGATTGAATTTCTCACCTACCTTAAATTAAATAAACTGGAAACAAAACACATTTTGCTTACTTGGAAAAATAAGCAACATTTTGCCAGCTAAAATCCAAGCACACATCTGCGATTTTTCTCCTCTAACTACCCACTAATGGTCTAAAAGTCTCATGATCAAATGGGGTTTTACATAAATGGCTGTCTTGGCTTGTCCATCCACAAGAACACATTTGGTGGAATAAATTCCTGTAACTACCCCTAAATTCAAAATGAGGCATTAAAATATATTTTATCTTTTGCAGGAAGGAAAAAAATGAAAAGATGGAAATTTGAAAAGATGAAAAACACTTCATATAGAGTAAAACAAACAATTAATATAGGGTAAAAAGCAAAAAGATTAGAGGGGATTTGTTTCACTGTGTTCTTTAGTCTCATGAGTCTATGATCCACTCGTGGCTACAGTGCTGAAACGTGGAACACTGACTTTTGCATCTAACCTTGTTCATATCCTTAGAGTTCCTTATTTACAAGGGCGGATAATCTGATTAACACCAAAGGCCAAAATCAAACAATGCTGTTTATATTTGTCACAGGAAGCTGATGATGAGTTTTATTCACCTGCTTTATTATCTACTAGAAGTCGAATTTCATGGAGGCCCACAGAAGTCCAAATGCAGCGTTATATCCCACAAGGCCATTTCTAAATCGTTTATCCTTCAGTTGCCCATGTTGATTAACAGAGCATGACGTTTTTGTAAGCAAAATAATACACTAGGTCCCAAAGCACAATTAGACACAACAACAAGTTTATTTCAAGACACAGTTGTTCAACTGCAGACTGAATGATGAAGAGAGAAGAGTATAAGAAATATCTCAAGATCTGAGTTCTTTAACAAACACAAATGAAACTCTGTAGTCAGCTGGTGATGACAAAATTAGAAATGCAGTCACTGAAACACTAATTGAAGGTTGTTAAAACAGTGTAGATGATAGTAATTATTGTAGCAGAATATAAAGGATTTTTCCTGCTGCTTTTTCAGGGTAACGAACTAATGAAACTTAAATTACGTGAATTAGCCTTAATTTTAAGGCAACTGTGAGTTTGTGGTGTACTAGTTGCATTGGTGAACTTGTAAGATACTCTTTCATCTCATGTTATTAGCAGGTGAAAGGTCACTTTCATTCTCATATTGTTGACAAATGCTCTAATAATGCAACATCCTTCCTCAGGATTCTGGAGTGTGGACGTTAACAGGTTCTGTAGCCGAGTCTTGAACATGTCCCTGGTGTTTTTTTTTGTTTTTTTTCCTTATGTAGGTCAGATAGTGGGTCAATGACTTTCGGTGCTTCATAATATTGGAAAGGATGCAATTTGTCAGCAACTAAGATACCATCAAACATCTGTGCAGTTCTTCTGATAGGAAATTTTAGCCATTGTGTACAAATGTAGTTTTTGAATTGTAGCTGGACTAACTGTTGTGAAGAAGTAAACTCCAATACACTCAGACTATTAATGGCTTTGTAATGAGTTGTGTCAATGTTATATGATGACCCTCTATGCCACCTCCACAGTAATGCAATAACGTAACCTCTAACTTCCTTCTTTTACTGTGGAACTTTTGCAGTACAGCTAATTACATTGGGAACGTTTAAAATTGGACTTAGAGACCACATCTCAAAGGCATAAAATTATTTCTTGTTAAAACCCAGGACACTGCAGTCCCTTAAGTCTGCATATATGTGCTCCATTAGCCATGTAATTGGGCAACAGATCTTCTAGTTATAGGGGTACTCTTCTATTAGTGGAACAAACCACTGTTTTTATTGCTGTAAGTCAAACCAACAGGAGGCAATAAATAGATTCAAATTCATTAATAGAGATGAAAGATAGAATCACAGTAATTTTTTTGTTATATTTACGTTCATATAAAAAAATGAATACAACCTTCTGATAAGGCACCTTGAATAATATGTTTTTGTTTTTTTTTTTAATTTATCTGTCATGATTAGTTAAAAGCGCCTTGTAGCAACACCTTTCAGGCCACCAGGTTGTGAAGTTCAGCTCCCTGCAGTTTTAGTATGGAGTCTGCTACATGTCTACGGTGAGAAGTGTTTTTAAGATATTAATAAATATCATGTTCCACTTTGATTATCTTGTATCTGGTTTTAAATGTTAGTATGTGATTAATAAAGCATATGGAGTTTCTCCATTTGTAATTACTCATTATATGAACAGAAATCTGAAGCTGAAACAGGAAGCTCCAACCCGGAGGGCGGTGCACTGTTGGACGGACCAATCGGAGTCTGCGCTGCGGGACTGTTTTGATCACGGGAAATGTTTCACGTGGCCGCCAGAGACATTGATGAATACACAGACTCAGTCTGTGGATTTATCAGGAAATGCGTGGAAGATGTCGTCCCATCCAGAACAGTCAAATCCTTCCCAAATCAAAAACCCTGGATTAACGGAGATGTTCGCGCGGCACTGGCGGCACGGAACACCGCCTTTGCCTCCGCGAACACATCGGACTACAAACACGCACATTACCAACTCCGGAAGACGATCAAAGCAGCCAAACGTGAGTACAGGGACAGGGTGGAGCAACAGTTTGACAACCCTCGGAGTATGTGGCAGGGACTAAACACGATCACAGACTTTAGAGGGAAAACCAGCACACCGCAGACCACGGCCTCTCTGTGTGAGGATCTAAACGTATTCTACGCTAGATTCGACACAGCGAACACCATGAGACCGGACAGTGTGCGCACCGCGGATGACGTCAGTGCGCACACTGTGTCTGAGGAGGATGTGCGGAAGTGCTTCAGGAAGGTGAACGCACGCAAAGCTACTGGTCCGGACGGGATTCCCGGCCGCGTCCTCAGGTCATGCGCGGCTCAGCTGGCTGGAGTGTTCACGCACATCTTCAACCTTTCCCTCTCTCTGTCTGTAGTCCCAGCCTGCTTCAAAATGGCCACCATCGTCCCTGTACCCAAATCCTCCACCATCTCCTCATTGAACGACTGGCGACCTGTAGCCCTGACCCCCATCGTAAGCAAATGCTTCGAGAAGCTGGTCAGGGACTTCATCTGCTCTGCACTACCCGACTCACTGGACCCTCTACAGTTTGCATACCGCCACAACAGGTCCACTGATGATGCCATAGCCCTGACACTACACACTGCCCTGTCACACCTGGAGAAGAGAGACACGTATGTGAGGATGCTGTTTGTAGATTACAGCTCAGCATTCAATACCATCGTTCCCTCGAAGCTGGACAGGAAACTGCAGGATCTAGGACTGAGCAGCTCCCTCTGCAGCTGGATCCTTAGCTTCCTGTCTGACAGACGCCAGGTGGTCAGACTGGGCAGCATCACCTCATCCCCCATCACACTGAACACTGGTGCTCCACAGGGGTGTGTACTGAGCCCTCTCCTGTACTCACTCTACACCTACGACTGCACAGCCACTAACAGCTCCAACATCATTGTGAAGTTTGCGGACGACACTACAGTGGTGGGTCTTATCACCAACGGTGATGAGACGGCTTACAGGGAGGAGGTCAGCGCCCTGACCCACTGGTGTCAAGACAACCATCTCACCCTCAACGTCGCAAAGACAAAGGAGTTGATAGTGGACTTCCGGAGGTGCAGAGAAGTACACACCCCCATCACCATCAACGGCGCTGCTGTGGAGAGAGTGAGCAGCTTCCGGTTCCTTGGCGTACACCTGGCTGAGGATCTTACGTGGTCAGTACACACAAACAAAACAGTGAAGAAGGCGCAGCAGCGCCTCTTCTTTCTCAGGAGACTGAAAAGATTCGGCATGAGCCCCCGCATCCTCAGGACCTTCTATCACTGTGCCATTGAGAGCATCCTCACTGGATGCATCACCACCTGGTATGGCAACAGCACCGCCTACAACCGCAAAGCTCTCCAGCGAGTAGTGCGGTGCTCTGAACGGATAATTGGAGGTGAGCTTCCCTCCCTCCAAGACATCTACAGGAAGCGGTGCCTGAGGAAAGCGGGGAGGATCATCAAGGACTCCAGTCACCCCAGCCATAAACTGTTCAGACTACTTCCATCAGGAAGGAGGTTCTGCAGCATCCGGTCCCGTACCAGCAGACTGAGAGACAGCTTCTTCCACCAGGCCATCAGACTGCTGAACACGTCATAGACACCTCAGCTTCACTACTGGAACTTTAACATTATGCACTCCACACTGTATATAAATGCCACTTGTTTTGCACATATTCAACTCTGTATATTTTATATATTTTATTATTATTATTATTATTATTATTATTATTTATTTATTTTTTAAATTTTTTTTTTAACTATTTAATTTGTAAAAATGTGCATACACACACACACCACACACACACACACACACACGTAGGAAAATATTTAGTATACACATCCAGAAATGCATACACTATTATATATTGTACATATATTTATTAGTTTCAGGTTGGCCATTCTTGTATTTTGCTCGTTTGTGTTGTTGTGTTTGCACATCTCTGTTGCTTGTGGGGCTCGCACACAAGAATTTCACTCGCATGTGCTGTGCCAGTGTGCCTGCACATGTAATGTGACAATAAAAAGTGATTTGATTTGATTTTGATTTGAAATCTAGTTTTAAGTGTTCGCAAGCTCTTTTGAAAGACCCTTGAAGATCTGCTGGAATGGGATGTAAGCAATGTTTTATAAATTTATAACTGTTTTGTTTTATAATGTTTTATCCATGGTTCTTAAAGAAACCAATTTAAAATTGGGCCTGCAAAAGCAGAATTGTTCTGACAAAAGACAAAAAATGAAGCAGAATGCCCGAGAACTCACTAATGGACCTACAGTGGTTCATAAAGCATGATGGCTGCTACTGTAAATATTTCTCAGCTTTCCAAATGAGCAGTTCTCTTAGTGAAAAGCTTTACCTAATGAGTTAAATTCACATTGATGCACTTAACGAACTCACAGAACTGTGGCGTTGCAGAATAACTGTGCTGGAGAACAGCCAGAGTTATTGATTGTGGTGAAGTGTTGGTGGACCTGAGCGGGGTTGAGCTGCAACATTCACACTGCCTGAATTTGAGAGGCTGTTTAGTTGGTTAACACTGGCACCCCAGAGCCCTTCTCTTACAGCGTTAGTCCTGCTGATAACAAAATTAAGCAACCTGTAAATTTCTGCCAAATACAAAATAATTAACTTTTTGTTGTTTCATTTCATTTATACTGTGTTGATCATTTGGAAATTACTTTAAAAAGTTGTAGTTGTGGGCCAGCTTGCTGGTGAGGTGGTTACCACTGTTGCCTCAGAGCAAGAAGATCCTGGCTGTTAATTCTTCCATGTCCTCCTGAGTTAATGAATACATCACATGACCCCTTATGAGGCTTGGTCAGCAGCTTGCTGCCATGTTTATATGATGACATGAATGAATTTAACATAGCTCCTGGCTGCCTGTCAACTTACACTCACTGGCCACCTCATTAGGTACACATTGTAGATACTGGGTTGGACGCCTTTTTGCCTTTAGAACTGCGTTTATTAATGTTTATGGTACAGAAAATGGTGCAGGAAACATTCCTCAGTCCAACTTTATAACATCACACAGTTGCTCCTTTGTTGGGTGCATATGCATTATGTGAATTCAGGCTGTAGTGTTTAAAGCAGGGGTCGGCAACCCTGGGCACGCGTGCCACAGCTGGCACACAAAGGGTTAACTGATGGCACAATGGTGATTTTTAGTTTTTATGGGCTGATGTTTTTTTGGGTTTTTTTTTTTGTTTTTTTGCTTCTTTGTTGTTGTTTTTTGTAGCGGTATAAACAATAAGAGGTGGTGGATTGGCCAGATGCTGGCCGATGTATAAAATAAAGGTGGATGAAGGAAAGGGGAGGCAGGAGGAAGAGAGACCAGAGGCGATTGTCAGGTGAACTGAACTTCAGGTAAGAAGTTATGAACTGCAGTCTATCTGGGTCAGATATAAACCAAGTTTAGGTGGAGTTTATTTTTGTTGTCAGTTGCAATAACTAGTAATAGCAATAACTAGCTAGCATGACGGAGTTACTATACAGCTGGGTGCTATGATGTTACTGATAGTGAACTTTATTTTATTCATAAGGTTAGTTAGTAGAGTTTCCAACCGTCCTGTAAAAAGACAGAATCGTCCCGTATTCAGAGAAAATATTACGTGTTTCGTATTGAGGTGAAAAGGAACAGTTTGTCCCGGACTTTAGCTACAATGAAAAAGACACAAAGCTGGAGTTATTCTGTCGTTACGCTGCACAGCTGCCTCTTCTTCTCTCATTCTCTCCCCTCCCTTTCCTGTTGCTACTTCAATCATGAAACTGATTGATGATCAGCTGATCGGCTTTTCCCTCTTGTTTATTTATCGTCCACCGGAAAGAGGAAACCAGCGGATGTCGCGCTAAACAACAGCAGCGCGTTTAAGCTTGATCAGCTGTTGTTAGAATTTATTTAATATTAATTTCTATCATCTGATGTTTGCTGGAGCCACAGCTGTAAAGCTGCTGGTCATGATATCGGTTTGGATATGTGGTGAGAGGGAAACATGAAGATGAAACCAGGAGATGTCCTTACTGAATCATCAGAGCTGAACAGGTGATGGAGAAACAGGTTTACCTTTTAGGTGATATGAATGAGTTGAAGGGAAGTTATGAGCTGTTTCTGAGAGACAAATAACACCAGGATCCTTTTTTATGTAGCTGACAGCTGGTAACTGTGCAGGGGTGGGTCTAGCAAAGTGTTGCCAGGGGGTCATGTAGGGCATTAACAGGGAAAGGGGGGCACAAGGAAATACCTTTCTTTCTTATTCTCATTTAAAATGTCTCGCTTTTAATAAATGATTATCTGAATCTTACAACCAAAGTTTTTATCTCATGTAAAATAGAAATCATACATATACCAACAAGACAGTGTACATCACTGTCGCAACAGCGTATGTTTTCATTCAAAGGCTTTATGGCTTTTCCTATAATACCTGGTGGGCCGGTCTCTAGTCAAAATGCCCGGGCCGATTTTTTTGTCCCAGTCCAGCCCCGGGCACGACACGCAGTGAATTAATCTGAGAAGGTGCATTAAAAAATAAGCGTTGCACATCACAAATTAGCTCGCATAGACACATTAGTTAACACATTAGTTGTGCCGCTTCTTAATGACGGTATCTTAGCTAACAACCCCAACTATCAGATTCAACTTGTAATTGGCTAAAAATAACTTACCGGTGAGAGGGACGTTGCTAGCTGGCAGTTTTTTCAAGCAATGTTGAAATTTCCACTTCAAAAGCTTCAGGAGCTCTCCGCTCAGCGCAGCATCAGCACCACGTAAATACATGGATACATCCAAAGACTCGAGACAGAATTCACAATGTGTTTTCTGGATTTTCAGGTGTATGGACCAATGTTTTCTTTTCTGATCAAACCAGAAAGCTTTCATGAGCAGCTGGATTTGTCTTGCATTAACTGGCTGGACACAGAGGACATCGAAATGCAGCTGATTGAAGTGAAAACCTCGACTTGAAGTTTGCAGAACTACGAACGAGCTGGAATTCACAGCTGTGCGTGTTCATGGAGCTTGCATTTTCAACTGCTGGACATCACTACCTGACAAGGTTAACTGTCTTCAGAACATTTCAGGGACATTATTTACAGTATTTGGCTCTACATATCTGTGTGAGCAGATTTTCTCTCACGAGTTCTCAGGTAACCGTCTGAATGCTGGACACTCGGAGACGTGTGTGTCTGAGTGGGAGACCAGAGATCACATTAACATCCCTGTATTAACAAACATGCCATTTGCTGTTATGGAGTTTTTGTTATGGATAAAAAGTGTCTTTTTTTTTTGTTTCAGAATAGCTGATAACTATTTGCTGATAGCTGCCAAATATAAAATAAAATATTTTATATTTGTATTTGTATATATGTTTATATTTGTATATATTATATTTGTATATAATATATACAAATATAATTCTATAAAGTTATTCTATATAGTGTGTAACTGTTGATATAGAGTGTTATTAAACCAGGGGATGTTTTGTCAATCTTCCCAAGTTTTACCGAGCTCATGTGAAACTCAGTTTTCTGTACTTGCCTGACAAGAGTGGCACTCTGTGTGATCTTCTGGTTCTGTAGCTCATCTGCTTCAAGATTTGGCGTATTATGTGTTCTAAGAGCTTTTCTGCATACCTTGGTAAGTGGTTATTTGAGTTATTATTGCCTTCTTACCAGCTTGGAGCAGTCTTGTCATTCTCCTTTGACCTCTATCATAAGCAAGGCATTTCCACCCAGAGTACTGCTACACCCTGGATGTTTTCTCTTTTCAGACCAAGCACTATAAACCCTGCAGATGGAGGTGTGGGAAGATCCCAGTAGATCAGCAGTATCTGATCACCAGCAACCATGTCACATTCAAAGTCACTTAAATTCGCTTTCTTCTCACTTTTGATACTCACTTTGATCTCCAGCAGGTCATCTTGAACTTGCCTACATGATTAAAAGTTGCTGCCACGTGGTTTGCTGATCAGAAATCTGCCTTAACTGGCAGTGGAACATGTATAGCTAAGGATGTAGCTAATGAGTGTGTTCTTCACTACCATACTGTGCAAATATGTTTAAGGGACTGTTAAAATTCCAGCTGAGCAAAAGTACAGAGATAGCATCAGCAAATACATGAAAGCATTAAGTCAAACACCTATTCACCACAAATACAATGTAAAAAATAATGTACTACAGATACTGTATGTACTAAACATCTTAATCAAAGGATTTGGCTAAAGAGGTTTCAAGTTATCATTCTTGATGCACAATTTTAACATTTGTTGAATTATTTATTTAATTGTTTTTCCTTCTAGTGGCAAATGAAGAAGACAGCTCAGCAAGACCTCAGGCCAGTTTTGCACGTAAGTATCACCATTGTTATACTTCATTGTTATTCAACTCATCACATTTCCATCCATCCAAGTTTTTGAGATATTTAAAGAGTTCTGACCAACTCAATAAAATGAATATAAGAAAGTGCTGAAAGTCTGTTTTGAAATATTTGCAACCATACTTCATATTTCTTTGTTATTGTTATGACAATAGATTTTTATAGGAAGTCTTTTCTGCAGAGATAATTTAGAGACAGTTTGGCCTGACCAGAAAGTTAAAGGGTTAAAAAGTGTTTTGTAAATAATAGAGACTTAAACTGAAGATATGTAATAATATGTTAGAATATATTTGCAGTATGGATTTCCTCATGCAAATGTATGGATGTAGGAGTGGTTAATTAACTGAAAAACCTATAACTGAGCAAAAAAGTTGCCTCCTCTCCTCTTAAGTGAGAGCACTGGCACTAATGACAATCATCCACATGAGGGCAGTATTACAGAGGCGCTGAAATCTGTCACTCCCTTTCAGTGAAACGTACTCCTGCAGCCAATGCTTCAATATCTTTTGTGAAACAACACCTTGAAACAAATTAACGGTTTATTCACTGTATGAAATGACTGTGACACCAGCAGGCTTTTGTTTTATTTAGGCTCAAAGTCCCAGAGTGCTTTGTGGAATGCCATCACTGCAGGGATGGGGATCAAAGGCAAAGAGCAGAAGCCCCCCCTGAATGACCCACGGAGTCCTGAAGAGATTCTGGCTGATGATCTTCCTCCAGCAGATGAACCAGATGCCACAGAGAAAACTGCCATCAGGTTTGCTGCTGTCAGAAATATCCCAGTAATGATGCCAGAACAAGTAATGCTCATTATATGTTAATTATCATGAAATGCATCCTGCGTGGTGCTACAGTGGGACATCAGCAGCCATGTTCATCTTATTATCTTACAATGTAGCAGCGTGCACCATCAGGCATTGCTCTGTATTTTGTATTTGTTTTCTGTTTTTGGATCAGAATGAACTTGAGCAGGCGATATTTAAAGTTGAACCTCTTCAGGTTTGTTTTTTTTTGTTAATGAAGAAGATAATCTCCTGTCTGACATTTAGCTGATGCACACACATACGCATGCACACTCACATTTACTCTGTTAATTGCTATTTAAGGCTGCTGACCTCGAGGGACTTGGGCGTGATTGATTCCACCTTGATAACAAGGACTTCAAACTACCATTAACATAATTTGTTGTCACTTTTAGAATATTGCTTGTCTTTTAACACCTGATTCCAATTAACCTTGATGGCCCTGGAGACGGCAATATGTCTCAGTTGGCAACAAGTAAGCATTTGTCAGAGGATACTAAAAGTGCACTTTAGTACTTGATAACAAGATTTTAATAGTACAGAAAATAGACAGGGAGTTATGGCCAGATGATTTTCACTAGTTTTCCCAATATTTTGGTTTAGCAAGTCCTCACAGAGATCACAATTTTACAATTTATCGGGTGCTCAGTTTGTGACTTCTCAAATCCCATCCAAGTGTTGTTTTCGGGTTTTCCTTCGTTTCCAGTCTGCAGTAACAAATGCTTCCTCTCCAGCTCTTCTCTATGTTATCTCAAATTACAGTGTCGTTGTTCTCTGCCAGTCTCCCCTGGAACACAGATCCCTTTTCCAGAGTAGGGTGGTGACAAGGAGAAAGTGATTTTCCACTTGACTGGACATAGGCTAGTCCTTTAGTTAAAACCTATAGCTCAGATTAAAAAAGAAAACACTGGGGCAGCTGAAAGCACTCCTACCTTCCATAGAGGAAACAGTTCATTTGTCATTTAGCCATAGCTTTAGCCTCAATCAGAGTGCGGGAACAATTGCCAAGCATGAGGCTGTTCATCCTTGGCTGAAGATGAACAGTTTGCCTATGTTTTTCAAGAACTGGCAAGGGAATGATTCTTTTCAATAGCGCTAACAGTTTAAAACAAATAAAATATGCTAGGAATTACTCCAGTCTTTTTTTTGTTTTTTTTTTACTAAAATGTGTTGGCTGGTGAAATAGTGATAGCAGGTGGTGAATGTTAGCTGTGGAAAAGGGCAATGTTATGCTTACAATGATTTATACTGTTCAATGATTACCTTTGTCCTGATCCTACTGAAAGTCAGGGGACGTCTTCGGCCATGTCAGCTGTGGTTAATACAGGCCAAAACTGCAGGGAGTCACAGGGATATACATCTTAATGACAACTAGCCAGATTATGGCACAGGGTGATTAAATGACACTGGAACTAGCAGTAATCCATGGAATGATGTAACTACAGTGTCACCTCCGAGGCCGGTTCTGGCCGATATCCTCCGGGTGATGATAATTAGATTTATTGGAGAATAGAGCAAGATCACATGATGTTTAGCAGGAAGGATTGGAGAGCCTTAAAACATATTGACTGTCATAAACTGGACTTAGTTGAATATAATTTAATTGTTTTCTAGTCAATCCCACAGTTACTTGATTACCTGATTTTCTTTTTCAATCTGAAAGGTCGCCTGGTGCTTACGTGGCTGCTGTTGCAACTGGTTTAGGATTGCAGTTTACACACAAACACACACACACACAAACTGGGAGGACTAAAACACAATATTGAGCCATTAGTATATAAACACACGGTGACTCATCTGCTCGGCTGGTGCCACGCTGTTTCTTCTGTTCATTATGGAAACCATATTCTGTTAAAGCACTGGCTACCAATTGAATAGATAGCAGTTTGCATTCATGCAGAGGGGGAAACCTGTGATTTTTATGCAGAATCAAATTGTTTTGTCTTTTTTTTTTTTTTGGATCCTGCAGAATTTGCCATGTCAGAAGATGATAGATTGCCATTGCATTCATTTTCCTAATTGCTGGAACTTGATATATGCAACACAAACACGATATTAGTGTGCAAGAGTTTCTGAACCATCATTTTGATCAGCACTTACTCTCTATCTGAATCAATCGTTTCTTTAATTGATTGACTTTTTTTTCTTTTCAAAATTACTGCTTTGAAAGCCAAATCTTTGAAGAGGTATGATACAAAAAAGCCATTAGGATTAGTTTGTTATCGTCCCATAGGAGGAAGAGTGAAAGATTTTGGGAAGAGGTTGTTATTCATTAGCTAGAATTGCCTTTTTATTAGAAACTAATTTCCATTATATTCCAATCTTATTACACTAATGGTCCTTTGAGATTTAGTGCTAGATTTATAACTGTGCTTTTTTTTCTGAACCCCTTTTTTTGACAGTCCTTATGGATAGGTAGTGACTGATAGGAATGCACTAAAAATTCATGTCAAGTCTATGTTTCACCAAATGAAGGCATTTTCAAAAACAGCAGAAAAAAAAGATAAATAGAGGGTAGTGAAAACGATTACAAGGGTGGCTAGATGCTTACCAAATGATGAGAAAAACAGACTCGGCACAGACAAACATTCAATAAATGTACACATGCAGCCAAAACCTGGACAGGCACTCTTTTGAGGTCCTCAGTTGGATTTGGCAACTGCTTAATTGGATGCTGTTCGCTGCTGTGAACATTGCACAGCTGATTAAGGTGGCTGTCTTCATCGTGCCATCCAACAGTTTCTGAGGCTGACCCTTCCACTGGCTGCAGCCGCAGATTCGCAGCCCCCCGCTGACATCTTCCCCGCAGCAACAAGCTCCATCACTAGCCTTACTAGCGGGTTAATGAGGGTCTGCTGGGAAAAGTCACTGCTGCGTAGCACATATTTCTTGATATTATACAGCTTGATATGGAGTATAGTTTTATGTGTAGCAGGGAGAAAAGTCAAACTTTAAAATATGCAGAACGCAGTGTCGTCCAAAGTCTGAATCTTTACTGTCTACAGCCGTTTTCTTTCTTCTTACATATAGATCAGTAGATGCATTAGGGTGACTTGCAGGAGTAGTCATAATGTATTATTTTTAGAAAATTCAAATGTTAATGGGATAGAAAGATACTGCATTTTACTTTAGGACGAAATAGGTGTATAAATCCCCAAAATAAAGTTAACCAAGTTTTTTAAATTATTTGCTTTTGCACAATAAGGGTAAAAATGTGTGTCTGCATTGCCATCCACTGTAGTAATTAAATAAAATGACATTTGAAAGTAGACTAAAAATTCCACAGAGACAATTTCTATGATTCTGCCCATTCCCTTAGCTCATTCCCTTTAACCTCACTCAGTAATAGTGTCTTCTCTCTGCTTGCATAACAGCTTTTAAATACACTGTGCATTATAATCACCCATTACATGAGTACTCCTCTCTTTAGCATAAATGTAGCATAAATTTCCAGCAGCATTTGTCACTTTAAGCTGTTATTTACAGTAAGTGCAACATTTCCTTAGCTTTATCCCTGTGCAGTAAATCACCATCTATCATAGACTTTTTAAGGGAATATTAGAGGCATAACAACAGAGGTGTGATGGGGGAAAGAACCACAAATATCGACAAGATTGCCTGCCCTCATAAAAACTTTAAAACTTTAATTTAAATTATTTTTAAAGTATTAATTTGGATTTTATTATATAGTAACCATCATTTTACCCCTGTCTGACAATAATATTATCCACCATAAGTTTCTTTCACTGCTTGAGGTTTATGGAAGCTATTTAAATTTTTAGATAAATACCAAAATGCTTTACATGACAACTAGAAAAAAACCCATTAATAGAATTGTTTCAGAGACATTTCATGGTACATAATAAATAAGAGATAATAATTTTTAAAGACTGACATTCATAAAATTATAGTGTTGTGCAAAAGTCCCACATTTCTCTATATTTTGCTTCAAAGGAGCCAGAATCCAAGATTCTTCCAAGGTTTCTTTTGGACATTTTTCTGCTGTTTAATTTATTTTCAGTCCAGTCTTTGCACTTCACCATTTTTTAGAATATCTTGGTTTGTTAGATCACTTAATGTTGCTCTATGAATGGACTGGCCTCCCTAGAGCCTGAACATCCCACTGTTAAGTAGTGGAGTAGCAATAAGCAAAACATGTTTAAATTGAATGAGTTTAAGTAATACTTTTTGTGTTTTTGAAAATGACTGAAATTACCTAAAAATAGTCAATAGTATTTTTAGTACAAGATCTGCACTTGTAAGCTACATTTAGCTCTCTGAGAGGTTAAACAGTCTGTATTTAGTTTGTAGTTGTCTCTCAAACAGATTAATGCCCTGTTAACCCCTCCTGTTACCATAGTTATCTACAACTAATGAGCTTACACAACCTCCTGTTCTCTGTCTGTTCAGTGTGGATGGCAAATAAATAAGGGCTACTGAGGACAAGCTGAGAATTTAGCAAGTCACCGTAACAGAATTTCTGATGTGAAATTTTTAAAATGGAAGTTTCCAGACACTTTCAAATCCTCTTGTAAACACCTTAAATAATATGTATGTGTAACAAAAAATGTTAATTACTATTATGCAATTTACCACTGAAGGCTATTGTTATGCAGAGTATCAAGAGAGAGAGGTTCAAGAGTCATCCTCTGGGACCATGAATAGCTGTACAAAAAAGGCCCAAAGAGTGAATAGAATGACACGACAGCAGAAAAGTTTTTTGCCCCAGTTAGATCCTTTAGAGGGGCACAAAACCCCCCAGATTAAGCTGCCGTAATCAGCTGGACTTTTTCAACCATACATACGGAAGTGAAGGCTTGTCCTTGTGTAAACTGCTTTTACATTATGCGAGCTTGACCACATTAATCCTTAACCCTGGGTTTCTCTTCAGATGTTCCATCACCTCTGACTTATCTGAATCAGTCGTGGGGATGGAGAAATAGCAAATTTCTTGTCTGAAGTAATTCTCAACCTCCATCATTTTGCAAATAAATATAGCTTTACAGCTGGGTGCCCTCAATTTCTCCCACCCATCTCTGTATCTACAGTACTTCCAATACAAAACCAGAAATGAAGCAGTGATGCGTAATCATATTTTGTGATTCATGATCTCTACTAAAACGTGGTCATTACTGCAAAGGCGCCTGCTATTTTGATGCATAGATATCCTTATCGACTCTCCCAGAAATTTAAATGAGATTTGAATTTTTCATGTACCGCCAAATGGCCAGAGCTGTTAATGTCTTGATTTCGATGTGTGAGCTTTAAGAAGACTCAAGCACTCTGACAAGGAAGCTGTAGCAGAGTGTAATATTCAGCAGATCCTTGCAAATAATTCATTTTTGTAAAACAGGATTAATTGGAATTCCTTTTTTTGGCGAACAGCTTTTGTAATTGTAATTATCAGGGACTTTCAGTATTTAGTTTCATTATGTGAAGGACCATCATCGCTTTTTTGCTTTTGTTGGTTCATCATATTTGTTTTACCCTGTTACACTCGACACATTTTGCTTGTTATGTGTGTTTGTGCATCTTTGCTCACCCTGTTAAATATTCTCAATTTTATAGTCAAATTCGTTGGCAACAGTGGCACAGAGGATGACTCAGCAGCAAGCAAAAGAATTCCCAATACTTCATCACATACTCATCGTTGTTGTATCGCGTTCTCCTGCAATTCAGTGGCACAAACACGGCACATTACTACAGTGCTTTTTTGCTGGAAGGTGTTTCATTCATCAGGTGGCAATGTAATTAAAGTGTTGTCTGAGATTCTTTTGGTGCAAAGGCTGGAGGCTACTTAACCAGGCTGCATTCTTTATCATAGCATTTCATAAATCACTGAGCGTTTTTCTAGTCAGTGTGAGTTGCTATAAATATTTTCTCCTTAAACCTCTAGTAACGGTAAAACAATTTGTCAATAATTAACCAAAGCTACAACGAGTTGTCAGGTAATTAAATGTGACTGAGCGATCCAAAGATAGTTTATGCCAAAGGGGGGTTTATTGTTATAAACATCTCTCGGAGATAATTAAAGATGATTCAATGCTTTCTTGTTTACTTCCCATGCCTACATTTATTGCTAGTGCTTGAAACAGTCTGTCGTTTATGTTCTAAGATCAGGTTTGGGTCTGCCGTATGTCTAACCTTAAACAAATGTTGTAGGTAGCCTATCCATCAAATTGTGGGCACCCTTGACATGAATTAGTTTGTACGATATGGCATCTAACTGTGTCTGAAGGAGAAAGTGTTATAGCAGCTCTGAACAGCCACATTTCAAGGTACCCTGAAAGGCTGGAAAGCACTTTCGACCTGTTTCCTCAATCATATTCATATTGTTGGACTTTTTTACGTATAAAACTGAGAGTAATTACAGGAGACTAATTTGCCAAATGACTGTGTGAGAAAAGGCTGCACATCTTGCCCTTCACTGCATAAAGTGGATGTTGATTCTGAGATTTTATTGCATTATTGAAAAGGTGTAGGGGGTTGAATGTTCAGACACCTTAACCATGGTTTGATTGCTATCAGTACAATATTTCCAGCAGTTTCCATGTACAGCTATCATGGAATGCTATAATAATAGTAATGATAGCTGTAATTCTTACCCAAATTGTCCACAATTGTCAAAATTGTTCTACTGAGTGTGTTTTAAATGGAAATTTGACCCTTAGCAAGGGTCCACACATTTTCTGATTTTCACAAGCTTCTCACCAAGAATCACAGATTTATTTGCCTTCTCGGCAACACACTTGATTCTTGGGTGCAGTGACTGCTGCACAGTTTAAATTGACCAGCTCCTTGAAATCATCGTTTTTGATGGAATCTTTGTGTTCCCGGTGCAGTATGACACCGCACATACAGACTACACGGTGCATACGATCCCTGGGGTGCAAATCTGTGAACCAGAAGCAGTCACTAGTGAAGTTGTCATTGTAGTTTCTGCTCAGGTTAACCTGCCATCTCTGAATGTGGCTTGATATCTCCTGGGGGCAGCATACCCTCACAGACAGGTAGAAGAATTGTTACAAAGAATGGTATGAAGAAAGGCAGCCAGGAAAGGAAAGAATCTGAAAGGAAAGGAAAAAACAGATGCATAAACGCACCTTTAAAGAGGACATCAGCAGGTTCGTGGCACTCAGGCAAACCTCTTTTCTGTCCTCATGGAGGACGCATCTCACCAGATGAAAGAAAGAGCCCCTTTGAGGTGGCGCCCCGGCATTATCCCTACATCCTGCATCAAGTAATTGAAAGACCTTAGAGTATGGTAAGGGGCTCAGGGGAGCAGATAAGGGGGGTGAGTCATCCTAGCAATCTTCCAGTTGGACTTGGAAAAGGATAAATAAACGAAACCTAAGAAAATAACTAATATGCTTCACTAGTTGTTAAGCAAGCACAAAAAGTTTAGTATGCTTGTATAGAATATATTTCCAGCACACAATGCACCATGCACGATGCAGGTTTAAAATAGACTATCCAGCACTGAGGACTTACTACTTTGTAGGTAATTACAGACAAAGCTTTTTATTTTATACGAGGATACCACACTATATATGCAAGTCTGTGTAGAACGATGGGTATGAGTCTTATAAAGTTGTGACAGTATTATACTTATTGCTGGCTTGGCTGACATTTCTGCCCACAAGAGCTTGGCAGAGAGCACTGCGGTGTTTAGATACTGTAGAGTGTTTTTGTTAGAGAAAGCAAGGAAAATAAACAAAGGGAATAATATTCCATGTTTTAAATTGCTCCATTTTTAGGGGGCTGAATGTGGGGCGGTCCTGAATGTGCTCGATGGATCAAAGTAATCTCTGTCAAATCAGTGTCAGCACACTCTCTGCATGCTATTTAATCCCTCTTGGCATGGCATCTAATATGTTGCACTGAACATGCATTATCTACATTTCAGCTGTCATAAAGCTGCCACATTTTTAGTGAATGAGTTAAATGTTGAGCGACTGCATTTGTAAATTAGATGCTTAAAAAAAGATAATGCTGTGTCACTGTTTTGAAATTTCAAAAGAAAATGTCCTCTTGCAAGTATTTTTCTTTTTTTTTTAAACCAGCAAATTCTACACAGGAATTCACCGCACTTGCGCTTTCGTCTTCTCCTAAAGGCTTTTTTCCTTTTCCTCATGTCTGTCCCCACTCATTTTTCTTCCTCACTCCCTCCAGTTTTCCAGTAGATGAAACAGAACATGGTTTCTCATTATCAGCCAGACTCCTCCCTCTCTTTGACTGGTGCTCTTTTTCCCCTCCCTCCCTCATGTGCGGAGGGCTCGGCAGTGAACGTTAATCCCGGATTGCGCTGCCCTGCCGTCTGCATCCCGTTGTTGCTGGGAGAGCATGGCACGGCTCCAGGACCCCTGCGCTGACACGACAGAGAAGTGAATGAGTAACAGAGAAAGAGAGGGAGAGAGGAAAGAGGTACAGTTGGACTGCTTCATGACTACCACAGCTGCTTGAGTGTTATTTAGTTTCAGTCACACACTCTCTATCACATAACTAGAGGGAAAAGAGAGAAACAGGAGGGATGGCAGCCAGTTTGTCGCAGCTGTGGGAACTACTGTAAGAGAGGAAACCTCGGTCACATCCCGGGTTCCAACACATCGCAGCACTTCTCTTCTTTGCGTTGCACCTTCCTCACTGTTCACATTTGACAGGGATTAAACTTTTTTTTGATCTGTTGCTGGCAAATCTGTAACTCCGTCAGACATGGAGTCTCCCACCAAAGAGATTGAGGAGTTTGAAAGCACGGCCCTGAAGTACCTCCAGCCAGAACAGATAGAGAAGATTTGGCTCCGGCTCCGGGGATTGTGAGTATATCCACTTTTATTCTTTTCAACAAGTGTGTGAAGCAGCACTGTGCATGCTTCAGCGTGTTTGAATGAGGCATTTGATGTTTAGAAGTGAGTTGATCTGCAATCGTGTGAATTATTCACACATTTTGACAAAAAAAGAGGCACAGTTTCTGTCGCCTTTATTATGGTTGTTATTATAAAAGTGTGACCATCACACTCATTTCTTAGTTTCAGTTGTGTTGTGTGTATGTCAATTTATGGGAGACAGAACCCAGAGTGAAAATGTAAAATGGAAAGAAAAACAGAGAGGGAGCGTGTGTATGTAATTACTCAGGCCAAACATAACCATACATTTCCAAATGGTTTGTTTGCCTAACTGAACAGGAAGGAAGAAGAACATCAGAGCTCGAGTGTTGCTCACACTTGTGCAAGAAAATCTTTACTCTCCTTAACTTTTCATTACGTTTTCACTGTCTCATCAGATGTGCAATAAACACCTGCTGCCCATGCAGACTTGTGCAGCATGTCTGTACATTTAAACCTCAGTGGCTAAAAGAGTGTATTTTTCAGATACTGAGGTGTGTCATGGGGTTCATTCTTTTTTTCTTTTAACATTTGCTGCTGGTTTCATTAAAGATTCTTACTTACTTTGTCACATTCACCACCAATCAACACCTCTATGACCTTTCTCCCTGAGAGGAAAGCACTTTATATGTAAGTTGAAGTGTGAAATGTTCTTTTATCCATTTTCAGTTCACATCATTCCTACTCAGCAGGGGGAGGAGACAGCACTGTTGCTAGGAGGGTTGGGCTATGAAGGATATCTTTAATGCTGCTGCTCAAGGTCTCAATGAAATACATTTCCCTCCTGCACATAAAGGCAGCAGTTAGAATTCCTGTAACTCTAATACCAAATATTTTAGTTACTTTTTATTTGCCAGTATTTAATTATATAGCTCCGTGAGTATGCATTGTTTATCTCTCCTGTGTTAAAAGCTTGATGTTCCACCACCATCCTCTGCCACATTTAGTTTCCTTGGATGACTTCATTGTCTCTTCAATTTGCTCACTGTCATAACCATCTGTCTTTTTGGATAATTGATGGATAGTGAGTCAGATGAATGTAACGGGAGCTCAAGCCTTTTCCCCCCCCTTCCTTCTTTTTCTTTTTCTTTTTTTAAAGGGCTACACAGCAGTTGGCTGGGTGCTCTGAGGGCTCCTGTAGTGTGTCAGAGATCACATTAGCCTTTAATCTCACAAAAAGCCTCTGTCTAAAAAGAGTGAGCCCCCAACTGACAGGCAGCACCCACAGATGTTGACACAGACTCACAACATAAACTTGCAGAGTATATTTTCTGTGCTTAATAGGGATTAGATAACATGTTGCAGCATTGAGGTGTTTGCGACTGCGAAAGGATGACTGTGCATGTGTTCGAGTGGGTGATATAGATTGTGGACATGTTTGAGTCCACTTGGGGATATTTACTATAGGTGCTGCTAGCTTACCCTAGATTTGTTTGTCAGCTGTGTGATTTGTATGTGAGTTTGCTGGTTGACACAGCACAGTTTCTGGCACAGTGTACTCCACAGAGTGTACCAAACATGTGTGGATTGACAGAGCATATGTTTTGGACAGTTATCTCTATGCTCGGTCTTCAATGATGAGGAGTACACCATGGTCACCAGCCTGTAACAGATGGCCCTTGTTTTTATATGTAATATATCAGTGAGTGCACTGGAGCACACTGGCGTGCACTGAATAAGCCCCTAAAATGGTTTTGCAGGTGCTGTCCACAGATCATTGCTTTCTCCTCATCTTCCTTTCTGACTGATTTTTCTCCAGTTTTTTGTTTTTGCTAGTATCCGTCACTACTGGTAGCACACACAGTACCTGGAGCTCATTCAAAATACATAAGTCGTCAATAGTCTTACTTCTCCAGGATATCACATCCATATGTGCTGTCATGTTGGTGTTGTCCTGAAAGTTTACTTTGTCTCTCAGCGGAGTCTTAAAAGTGTTGAGGAGGCACCAGGAGATGGGCTATTTAAAAAAAGTGTATCTGCTAGTTTGTGCAAAGAGGTTAAGGAGGTCTCCTGAAAGAACCGTTCAAAATGACCTGAAGGCACTAGCTCTTGTGTTTCTGAAAAGATGGTGAGAAACTGACTCCTTCAGTCGGACCTCTGATCACAGCCCATCAGAAATGTGCACATGAGTAGCCCACTTGAGAAAGGGCAGTGCTCCTCCTGTTATACGAAGTCACCAATACCAGCCCTGGTGCTGGGTTGATGCACTTCTAAGCCTTGTCCAGCTGTCCTTCAGTAAATCACAATTAGTGCTTTTTTCAATGGCTTGCAAGAAGGTTTGCTGGACCTGTACAATTTGAATGGGATGCAGGCATTATCTCGTGCTACTAGTAGTGACAAGGACACCCACAACAAAAACAAGAAAAAAAGCAGAGCAATAATCTTTGATCATTACCTGAAAAACCATCCCTAGTTTTTGGGTTGTCTTGTTGATGCCTTTCCAGACACTTGGGTTTGCACCAAAGCAAGTGAAATTGATTCACAATGGTTTAAGCTTGGTTACTAGAAATACTGATTTCTGTGAAGTTGAAGTGACTCTGTGTTAAACTGTGATGATCAAGTGTTCCTTGAATTATTTTGAGCAGTGTATTTTGCTTGTTATAGTTAAAAATACTTAACAGATTGTAAAATGATTAGTGAGACGATTAGTACTTAAATGATTAGAGCAAATATTTGTCATCCCATGTGTTGGATTCAGTTGTGGGATTGCCTAGTGCTGTTATCTTCAGTCAAAGTAATTGAGAAGAGCTAATATTACTGTAATGTTATAACTTTATTGTAAGCCTGATCATCCGGTATTTACTGTGCTTCCTTGGGAGGTTTATCGCTACAGGGTTTGAGAAAGATGTGATGCCACTGGCAGGCGACCAAATAAAACAAGTCTTTATATTAATTAAAATTGCAGAGCTCTGGTTTTATGTATGTTAATGTAAGTAAATAAATAGAAAATTTATTTTATGTGCAAACTGAAATGGAATTTCGCTTCAAAACTTTTTGGTAACCACAAATTATTAAATCTGTCCAAAAACATTGCAATATTTACCAGAACTTCCTCAGCTCTAGCTCTGCGCCTGCTATAAAACATGACATTCATTCTTATCCATTTCTTATGATGATATAAGATAGGCTAATACATCGACTAACTAAATGAATAACAATATATAATCATAGACAAAAGACAAAAATTATGTGCATAAGATATAATTGGTATATGGTAATATCATGACAAATAGTTGTGTGGACTTATACTGTATTAACTAAAAAAGCTACAAATAAACTATAAAGTATAAAATAAACTATAAAATACTTTATAACTAATGATATAGTAACAGAAAAGCAGAAGATATTTCTTTTCTTTTTTTTTTAAGTATATTTTCATATGAGGACAAGGCTTTATTTTAAAGAACAGCACAATAAAGTCACCATTGCTTAAGAAAACACAAATGATACAAATTAAGTATATGGATAAAATGAACCAAAATGTTCTGAGTCCATATGAGGGCAGAGAGTCTCAGGAGGTTAAAATATCAGCACCTTGCCATATAACTCTTTTGGCAAGATGTACAGGCCAGACAATGAGGTAAAAGTGTCATGAATTCTAATTTGAGCATTCCGATTGAATCTCTGTCTTATTTAGGACCACATTCAGTGTAAATATCTATCCCTCCATGCACTTTCTTCTGTTTATACGGGGGCAGGAGCCTAAGCAGAGAAGCCCCAAACTCCCTATCCTTGACCACCTCCTCCAGCTTGTCCGAGGGAAAACCAAGCAGTCCCAGGGTGGTCGAGAGATATAATCTCTCCAGCGACTCCTGGGTCTTCCCGGTGGGACATTCCCAAAACACCAACCCCAAGAGGCATCCTTGTCAGATGCCTGAAACACCTCAACTGGCTCCTTTTGATGCGGCAGCACTCTGAGCCTTTTCCAAATGGCTGAACTTCTCACCCTATCTCTAAGAGAGAGGCCAGCCACCCTTTGAAGAAAGCTCTTTTACCTATTTCTGTATCCTCAATCCTGTTCTTTTGGTCACTGCCTGAAGCTTGTGACCATAGGTGTGGTTAGGGATGTAGATTGACAGGTAAATTGAATGCTTCACTTTTACGCTCGGCTCTCTCTTCACCACAACGGACCAGTACAGCATCCGCATCACTGCAGCCGCAGCACCAATCCGTCAATTGACCTCCCACTCCCCTCTCCACCCACTCGTAACCCTTAGAAGTCCTCTACTTGGGTTAGTAACACCGGTACTGCAAACTGCTCCAGTGCGAGCTGGAGGACACCACCTGATGAAGCAAACAGAACCACATAATCTGCCACCACATCAAAGCGGTTGTGGGATTCATCGGGAAACTAGCGGATGATACCGTGGAGACAAAGACTATCACAACGTTTCCCAACCAGAAGCCGTGGGTGGATAAAACCATCCGCGACGCTCTGAGATCCCGCACCGCTGCCTACAACACGGGACTCATGACGGGGGACATGGACCCGTACAAAGCCGCATAGAGCAGGGCGATATGGCCAAAAATATTTATCACGATATATATTTGAAAATTTGCGATAACGATATAACCGACGATATAATTGATGCGAGACAAAATACAACTCCACAACATTACTAGCGCAAAAAGACAACCTTCCATTTATTTTCACTTAAACAAGAAGCTGGTTTTTATGTACATTAAAGCTTTATAAAAATGTAACAGTGCAAATGCAAATTCCTTGCTGAAAGTTTAACCAAAAGGCATTTCCAGTAGAAATGGGCTGACATATCCTGAGCATAACCATGTATAATATCCACTGAAGTTAAAAAGAGGTGCTTTGCAACATTAAACTGCAGTGTGCAGTACGCATTTTTCGGACCAAAGGTGCACGGGATTATAAGGCACATTAAGCGAAACAAAGCAGTCAGATAAATCAAACTTTATTAAACTCATTCTTCTTGCTTCCTCCACTTCTGTACCATTGATTCATTAATGTTGAATTCTCTGGCAGCTGCTCTATTCCCATGTTGTTGCAGTATATTAATGACTAACCTCTTATTGTGGATGGATTATCTCAGTTGTTCTCCTGACTGAAGTTTGGTCCGTTTACAGCATCCTGCCATGCGATTGCATTTGTCTCTAACCATGAAGAACCTTCACGTTAACTTTTATAAGTGGAAAAGTGTTAGTGTTCGTCCTCCAGCTTCACTGTTTATGTTATGCTAACATAGCTGTGTCGCTAGCGATCACGTAGCACATCATTATATACCAGCTAGCCCAACTTCAGTAACCCTACAAACGTCACTGCTGTTTAGTTTCCTGTCTTCATTTATGTTGGAAGTGATAGCAGAGCTGTACGTTTGATTTTTTTCAGAAATCTCTCAGTCAGAACATGCTATATCATGCTTAGGTAACTAGCGAAACTAGCGAGCTAACTTCCGCTAGCTTCCTGCTAACTTCTAACTCCATTAAATGTAATAACTTTTGTTTTCATGGATGCCTGGAAGTTAAAGTTGAGAGGCACTTTATAGTTACACCTGGTAAAGCAGCAATGCTGATCGTTTTATTAAAGATGAAAGAATTTAGACAGTTTTTAACTCTAAGTGATGCTGCAGTGTTGTTTGACCTGAAGCATACGGAGTTTAGGACCCAGATTACTCCCAGATTTAAGAGCATCTTAGTCCGACAAATACGACAATAACGACGGCCGCTTGCATGTTCTGCAAAAAACCAAACCAGTTCCACATCACGGAAGTTGCACCATTTTTACAAACCAATTCTGGTTCATCTGTTTCACTCAACAATCGGCCATGTGCGTATGAAAACAAAGGCACTGCGCATGCGCGTTTTACTCCCATTCTATCGCGATATTTCATTTTCCTATCGTTGCCTAACATTATACCGGTATTACCGTGAACGGTATAATATGGCCCAGCCCTAAAGCCGCGTCATATAACGTGCGGAGGGCGGTGAAAGAGGCGAAGCAGCTCTACGGGAGGAAACTAGAGTCACAACTCCAACAGAGTGACTCTAGGAGCCTGTGGCGGGGACTAAGGACAATAACGGACTATAAAGCACCAACAACCGGTATGACGAACGCGGCCGTGACTCTGGCAGACGAGCTGAACACTTTCTATGCTCGCTTCGAGGCTGCAGCTAAGGACTCCAACAATGCTAATGCTAGCGGCGCTAACGGCTGCAGACAGGAAGATACTGCCAGCACCGGAAACGTGCTCGTCATCTCTGAGCATGAAGTAAGGAGAGCCTTCAAGAGAGTGAACACCAGGAAAGCAGCAGGACCAGACAGCATCCCAGGTCGTATCCTAAGAGACTGCGCATACCAGCTAGCTCCTGTGTTCACTGAGATATTCAACATCTCTTTATCTCAGTCGGTGATCCCCACATGCTTCAAAGAGTCTATCATTGTTCCTGTCCCGAAGAAACCCCACCCTGCTTCTCTCAGTGACTACCGCCCTGTAGCCCTCACCTCAGTAGTGATGAAGTGCTTTGAACGCCTGGTCAGAGACTTCATCATTTCTTCACTACCAGACACACTGGACCCACTACAGTTCGCTTACCGTCCAAATCGTTCCACAGACGATGCCATCTCTCATCTCCTCCACACATCACTCACTCACTTGGACGCTAGAAAGGGGAATTATGTTAAAATGCTCTTCATAGACTACAGCTCTGCATTTAATACCATAATTCCCTCCACACTCACCACCAAGCTGGAGCATCTGGGACTCAGCTCATCTATGTGTCAGTGGATCTCCAACTTCCTAACTGGCAGACCACAGGCAGTAAGGATGGGCGGACATGTCTCAGCCTCCACCACTCTCAGCACTGGAGCCCCCCAGGGGTGTGTTCTGAGCCCCCTGCTGTACTCTTTGTACACATATGACTGTGTGGCCACTACCAGCTCCACCACCATCATCAAGTCCGCTCCGAGCTCCCTGACCTGCACTCAATCTACAGCAGGCGGTGCTGGACGAAGGCCAGGAAGATCGTGAAGGATCTCAGCCATCCCAACAACGGACTGTTCTCTCTGTTGAGGTCAGGAAAGCGATTCCACTGCCTGAAGACCAACACAGAGAGACTGAGGAGGAGCTTCTTCCCGCAGGCGATACGGTCTCTCAATCACACCACCACACAGTACTGACCCACACATATAGTTCTTACACACACACTGGACATTCTGGACATTGTTTCACTTCATCACTTAAATCACTTTAAGCATATTTGCACTGCACAAGACATAATGTGGATTGCACAACACTGGTCACTATGTTCTTCATTTCCAGTTAATACTTGTACAGCTGCTGTTATTGTGTATATATATATTTATTTATTTATTTATTTATTTATATTTCTTCATACATTCTTATATAGTTCTATACTGTGTATTGTGTATTTTGTTGTACAGTTATTTTATTTTCAACTTTAATTTATATATTTTATCTTATTCTTTCCCAGTTAACTTTACCCTTCATTCTAAATTGTGTTGTACAGTTATTTCATTTTTAACCTTAATTTATATTTCATTCCTTCCTAGTTAAATTTACCCTTTTTAATTTTTCATATTTATTTTCTATCTTATTCATAGCCTTTTTTTTTCTTTCTTTTTTTTTAGGTCACGAGCAGTTGTCTAAGCATTTCACTGCATATCGTACTGTGTATGACTGTGTACGTGACAAATAAAATTTGAATTTTAATTTGATTTGAAGCAGAGATGGGATTCTGAGACTGCCCAAGTTGAAGCCTTCCACCACTCGGCTACACCTAGAAATTCTGTCCATAAACTTTATGAACAGAATTGATGACAAAGGGCAGCCCTGGGGGAGTCTGACACCCACCAGGAATGAGTCTCACTTCCCTCAGTATTGGTGCCCCTCAAGGATGTGTCCTCTCACCACTACTGTTCTCCCTCTACACTAACGACTGCACCTCCAAGAACTCGGCTGTCAAACTCCTAAAGTTTGCAGATGACACCACTGTCATTGGCCTCATTCAAGATGGTGATGAGTCTGCATACCGGCAGGAAGTTGAGCGGCTGGTACTCTGGTGCAGTCAGCACAATCTGGAGCTGAACACTCTTAAGACTGTAGAGATGACAGTGGACTTCAGGAGACATCCCTCAACTCTGCTCCCCCTCACCATATCAGACAGCCCTGTGTCAACTGTGAAGACCTTCAAGTTCCTGGGTACAACCATCTCCCAGGACCTGAAGTGAGAGACCAACATCAACTCCATCCTCAAAAAGACCCAGCAGAGGATGTACTTCCTGAGACAACTGGGGAAGTACAGTCTTCCACAGGAGCTGCTGATCCAGTTCTACACTGTGGTCATTGAGTCTGTCCTGTGCTCCTCCATCACAGTCTGGTATGGAGCAGCCACTAAACAAGACAGGAGCAGACTGCAGCACACTGTACGGGCAGCAGAAAGGATCATCGGCACCCCCCTGCCCTCCATCCAGGATCTGTACCTCTCAAGAACCAGGAAACGGGCAGGGAAAATCATCACAGACCCCTCACACCCTGGACACAGACTTTTTGATCTGCTGCCCTCTGGCAGACGGTACAGAAGCCTGCAGACCAGGACCACCTGACACAGGAACAGTTTCTTTCCCCTCGTCATCTCCCTTCTTAACAGTTGACCTGTCACACTGCTCCCACTGCCAGACTGCAGCTGCACCTTATGTACATTTTGTAGTATTCATTACTTCTTTTTTTTTTTTGTAATGTAGTATTCATTCCACCTCATTCATTTCTGTATTTTATGTATATAAGTTTAGATTCGTTATTTATAGTTGGTTTACACAGCTTTGTGTATGTATGTGTAATGTGTGTATATATAGACGTGTGTGTGTGTGTGTGTGTCTGATTTACATTACTGTGCTTGAGAGCCACCATCTACCGGAACCAAATTCCCTGTATGTGTCTGCACATATACTTGGCCAATAAACACGATTCTGATTCTGATTATTGCCAGCTAAGCAGACCAAGCTCTTCCAATGGTTCTATAAGGATCAAATGGCTCCTAGCAATGGGACAGACACCCCATACTCCTGTGCCTCCCACAGAACATTTCTAGGGACACTGTCAAATGCCTTCTCCAAGTCCACAAAACACATGTAGACTCGCAAACTCCCATGCACCCTCAAGTACCCCCCAAGAGGGTAAAGAACTGGTTCAGTGTTCCACGATTGGGACGAAAACTGCATTGTTCCTCCTGTACCTCATGTTCGACTAACAGATGGACTCTCCTTTCCTGCACCCTGGCGTAGACTTTCCCGGGTAGGCTGACGAGTGTGTTCCCCCTATAGTAGGAGCACACGCTCTGGTCCCTCTTCTTAAAGATGGGAACCACCAACCCACATCCACCCCGAGGCCCTGCCAACAAGGAGTTTAACTGCCTTAGTGACTTCACCCCTAGTGATGGACGAGTCATCCCCCTTGCCCCCCATGGAAATATCATGTTTAGTTTATTTTAAGGTTACATTTACTATAATGTTTAACCTTTATAATTGTGATAATTCCTAGAATTCTCTGACCCATCCTCACTGCTTGTCCACATCTAATTAGAATTAATTAGAAGACCCACGCACCAAAAGAGGGTAAAAGGGCAAAACCTGTGACCTAAGATTAGAAAAAAGAAATAATGCATTTAGTTCTGCTTTTGCCTCCTGACTTTCCCCGTAGTTACTTAATGTAGTATTGATCTGTCTTTTAAGTCTCATTATTATATTTCCCCTAAAACTATTTATTTAGTCTTTCTTTGTATTGTTTACCCTGTTAAACTGTGGAACTTCATTTTGTTTTCATTTCAATGGCTTCATCAACCCTAAATGATTTATTCATTCTTCCTTTCCCACTAATTTCAAGGGAGCTCTCAACATTTCTTTACGGGGATTAACTTCCTTAGCTTGCAGTTTTGCACTGAGCTCTAAAAGATTGATACTGAAAGCAACGGAGGAGCAAATCAAGCTAAGTGCTGTGAATTGTGCCTGACTAGAATTTAAATAGATGTCTGTAGTCAAACAGTTGTGAGTTTATGCCTCCCCCCCAGTTTGCTGTCATGAGTGCTGTAAGTGTGTGTGAGTGAGTGTGTATATGACCTCAGCTTTTAGAGCCATGCTGTTATCACTTCATGGAGGTGTGGGTGTGTTTTAGGGCCAAACGTAAGTGATAGTAGAATAGGTGTGTTAATGTAGCTGTGTAGGTTTCCCAATGTTTGTACGTGTGTGTGTAGAAGTAAGGTTGGTGGGATCAAGTGGAGTTTGAATGCCGTGTGTGTGTGTGTGTGTGTGTGTGTGTGTGTGTGTGTGTGTGTCTTTTTGCATATTGGTATGACACTCTTAAATCCCTTTTCTGCATAAGTGATTGTAAGCATTTGCATTCTTACTTCTCTTTACTGTAACAGTAGACTCAAAAAAGTAGACTCTAAAGCTCTTCACTTATTTACAGGTAACTGTTATAATGTACCCATTTGATCCAGTATCAGTGAAAAAGTTTCTTATTTTAATGAGTCACTATTTTATTCTAATCGTACTGCGCTCTTACTTTTTATGTTGGTAGTCAAGTTTAGGAATTAGACCCATTGAACATATGCTAAATTGCCCATTTCATCTCAATAAATGCCATGAGCAGGCTTGCATTTGTGAGATTTGATCATTTACACTATTGATATGCTTCAATTCTAGTAAGCCATGAAGTTGATGATGCAATTTGCAATTAAGTTTATATACAGATCAGTGATAAATTAAAAGGAAAAAAACTAAATTAAATGAATTGTTTTAGCAAGCTGTTGGGCCACCATATGCACATTAAAGACTTTTTAATACACCTTAGTATCGATTCCCTGCCTCTGGAACACCACCGGAGAGAGCAACACATTCCTTATTTGGCATTTTGATGATTGCAGTGGAGAGCAATGTCGCTCGAAACTCTCAGTCAAGATCTGGTAAATGCAAAGGCACATAGCACATGATTGTACCCTCAAAATGGGGACATTGCCATCCTGGAAGAAAACACTCCCGTCAGGACTGAAATATGTCTTCCTAGGATAAAGCTGATCACTTTAAAACAACTTTGTGTTGATTTGCCATGACCTTTTCCTCTAAGGAGAAATGTGGAGCCTTACCATTTGAGCAAAATGCTCAGTAAAGCATAACGGAGCCACGTCATGTCTTCAGTATAGGGTTCCTGAACCCTGGAGATTTTTCCTTTTAATTTGATAACTGATCTGTATTATTTGGGATTCTCAGTTTTACTTCATATTCATTAAAATAAGCTTTATAATGTGTAAATGTGTAGTTCTTTCCTTTGTTAAAAAAAAATCAGATTGTGCTTGGTTCACATGAAATTTTCAGCTCAAGAAAGATAGCGATAGCGCAGTCATCATCTTTATAGTGTAATGTTCAGCTGGTTTTTGCATGACCCTGATGTCTTTTCGTCCTGTCTTTCCGAAGCCTCATTCTCCTCGTGTTTGTTCTTTCTCTGGCAGGCGCAAGTACAAGAAGACATCCCAGAGGTAAGACTTGCTGCTGGGACTGGACCTCCTCCTTTAGCCCTGTGCCTACCCATCTCCCCTTCATATTTTACCCCCTCCACTTTCTGCCTGTCTTCTTTTCATTTCCTGCCATCTGCATCACCGGACCTTAGGAAATAACTTTTTATTAATATTATTATTATTAATTATTCATTGTTGCTTTCAGTGCAAAATCACTTTTGCAGTATTGTTATGAATGTGTAATTTAAATAAAGGTTGTTGTTGTTATTATTATTATTATTATTATGATTAGTATCTTATTACTATTGTTATTGTTATCCCCCTGTTCACCACCTTAAATCCCGAGAGCCACATATAGTACCTAAACAAGTAAAGCACACCTTGCCACACTTGCGGGCATTCACAGATACTCTTGCTTTCACTCTCTCTTTCCCTCTTGGGTTGATTCAAGTGTCGACTGAGTACAATGGATAGAAATCAGGGCGACACAGTTTACCATAGAACACGCACACAACTTGAAAGCCTGACAGATAACTCAATGTTATCTTCATTTTTATTAAACTTTCATTTGTTTTCTTCTGTTGGAGATGCTCAGGGGAAATCAGGCTCTGCATTAAGTGAGACATGAATGCATTTATTTACAAGAGTAAAAGCGGGGATTAATTAATGTTGCTAGATAAATGGGTAATGTAGGTTTAAGTGTCATTTATTACAGATGTTACTGCATTGAACATTAAATGGGTGTCATGCGTTTTTTTTTCAGTTATGTATCTGGTTATTTTTTTCTTGGTGCAACAGACATGTTTTATTGCTTGGTGACCCAAAAGGTTTAAAACTAAAAGGCTTTATACATACCTTCAAAAATGTGCTTTGTAATCCAAAGTGCCACATAGTGAAACGGTAGTCTTTTGTGGTGAATGAAATTTGTACCTGATGTATTGTTTGAGACAATCTTCCTACATTCTTTATAAAAGAGTAATGTCTTTTCTCAAAATAAACAATATACCTTGTTGAGTGAAAAAATAATTTTATTGAAGTTTTACACAAGAAATTATTTTTTTCAGCATCTACAGTATATGTGTCAAAAATCAGCATTATCACTAAGATTTGTGCTCTCTTAAAATTTGTGCTCTAATATTAATTCACACTCACCGGCCTCTCTTCGTATACCTCTTAGTTATAACTCGCTAGCACCAGGTTGGACTCCATTTGGCTTCAGAACCACCTTAATACTTCATGGCACAGACTGTGCATTCCTGTCAGCTTGAAGCACTCCGACCATTTCCCTCTCAACTTTGGCACCAACAAGTCATTTTCTCCCAGAGAACTGCCACTCACTGGATTTCTCTTTTTCAGACCATCTATGAACCCTAGAGATGGTTGTATAGGAATATCCCAGTAGATCAGCAGTTATACTCAGACCAGCCTGTCTTGCATCAGCAATCGTGTCATGTTATGTCACTAAAGTCGCCTTTCTTCCTCATTCTAGTAAACTACAGCAGGTTGTCTAGACCATGTCTATATTATTAAATGCATTGAGTTGGCAATTAGATATTAGTGCTTACAAGCAGTTGATGGCAGGTAAGTGTACATGTTATGTATATGACCTACATAACACAACAACATCATTGTCAAATATTTTCAGCTTGCTTATTTAAGTTTAAACCTTATAAAAGTCACAGATGTGGCAATTTCTCAACTGCAAATTATTGTGTCCAAAACCATGGCGTCCACATAAAAACCATGGCGTCCACATAAAAAGCAAGCTGCTTTTCACCAGCTTCTTTAAAACGGACATTTGGTTACTAGAGGAATGTTCTAGGCTCTGGTTGCATCATATGTCAGCTACTGTTATCTTTCGCTCCATTCGGTACTTGCTTATATCACTTGCTTCACTTGCTTGTTTTTTGTTTTGACTGTCATCACTACGGTGGCATTTCATAGAGTCTCCGGTGGCTAAATAGCTGCTAGTCTCTCCCTGTGTGTATGCCGGTATAGACAAAAGTATCTAACTCTCCTGCTTTTCAGGCTCAGCTCATTCGTTTTTTTTATTGAAAAATAGAAAAAACAAAGTTTAAAAAAAACAAACATTAAGACAATTTCAGTCATACCTCTTAAGTGTATTCTTTCATGGAATACAGTGCTTCTTTTTCCACCTACTTTTCCACCATTTGCACAAATCATGATCAGTAGTAAACAAGAAAATTGTAAACACTCCACAAAATGAAATTCCAAAACACTTTTTTTTTGCTGCAGCCTGTTTCATGGCACTTTCCTGGGAACTGATGGATTGCTGCACAGTCAGAGAAATACTGCTCATGTTATTGGCACAGTGTGTGGTCGTTTAGAGTGGTATAGCCTTAGCTGTTGGAAACTCCTTCTCTCTCCCTGCCGCAGTCTCTCTATCGTTCTCGCTCTCTTCGCTGGGTGGGTGAGTTCCTGTGTGGAGGAGCCGGGTGATTGACAGCTCCATATGTGTCTGTGTAATTACGGCCGGGCTAATTGGCAGAGAGGAACACTGGGAAATTGTTATTACTGACACACCAGGACAACCCCTTACACACACAGATGGAAGCAGAGACTGCCCTCCTCACAGAGGGAGGCATGGAGTGACGAGGGAGAGGAGTGTTTGTGTGAATGTGCACATAGAAAGGAGGTTAAGAGGGATGAAAGTAAAGCTGTAAAAAGAATAGAAGATAGTCTGTGTAGGCCTGTGATTGTGTGTTTTATCTGGGGTTGGTGCTGGAAATAGGGAAACAGTTTGCCTACTTCTGTATAGGTTATCATTTTTGATCACATGATCTCTATTGTGTTCTGCTCTTCTCTTTCAACAGTTGGCAGGTTGGTAAGCCCCGCCTCCCACTTAGTTACTGTTGCTGTGGTTGTCAAGCTTTCCATTCATAGCACAGCACATCTGCAATTTACAAAGATGGCAATGGCAGGTTTCATTTTGCAATTTTTGGAGCAATAATCCAAATTTAAATCCAAAGTTGTTTAAGACTAAAACAAGCTAACTGTTGCTGTTTTATTAATAATAAAGAAGGCTTTTATTAAGAGTACATATAAAAGCTAGAATAACAAAAACAGCTTTTTCGTGTTATGTGTTTTTCACTTAGCCTCAGCAGTTAGCTGGCCTTGCAATGATGATTACAATAAATACAGTTAATAGACTACAACATTTTTTGTTGTTATTGTCATTGTATGCTTAGTTTATAAAGACAGAGGTAAGATTTATGCTTCATTGCAAACCTTACAACACTCTTAATCCATTATCTGGTCAGAAACCTTATTTGATTTCATTCAGCTTGGCTTCCTCCGGCTCACTGTGATGTTGTCAAACCACATGGATTTCTCTCAGCCAATCAGTGAAGATCAGATTATGTCACAGATAGTGACATCATGGCATCTAACCCCCTAAGCCCCAACCTCAACCCTAACCCTGTTAACTTGTAATGCTTAGAAATGTATTAGACTACGTGGCATAAAAACAAGAAAAGGTTTTAGAAATCTGTCTTTTAGAAACTTGTATACAATTATGTATAAGGCAAATAACACTGATTTCATGTTTTTATTGCCATGTTTGGGCTGGCACGCTGGATGTTTTTGAGAAATTAAAATCAAAATGAAATCAAAAAATGAATCAAAAATTTATAATAAGCATTACTTTAAAAAAGAAAAAACTTTTTGTAAAACAGTAAGTTTAAAAATGTATGGATAACAGAAATAATTATATTTTAACGTTAGGCATGTAATTTTCATTAAAGAAGTGATTGAGGGAAACTGTGGCATAAACCTTACATTGGGTGGTAGCCTTAAAAATTTATTAAGCACTGTATACATGGTAAATTAACTGCCCTCAGTTTGCAGCCTGAAACTGAAAAAAGAAGTACTGAATATTTCAGTGAGTGCCAGATACACACTAAGACCTTACAATCCTGTTACTGACCATTCACTAAATCCGCCAGTGGATGAGGTTTAGTGAATGGTTTGTTTGAAATCTGTTACTTCTTTGACTAATCCCTTTGAATGTGTCAGAAAGCAGATTGATTGGAGCCACTAGGAAGAAAAGAGCACTTTCTCTTATGTTTACCAAAAAGGCATTGATCATCTGAACGCTACCACTTACAGTGATTATTCATCAACCGCCAAAAGCTACAAGTAGAGGACTTGAGTGTCTCTTTGTATTTCATGACAAGCGCCTGAATGCTACTCTGAATTAAGCATGCTTTTACTTAAGCCTGTAAATATGCTACAGTGGTCACTGCTTGTAGTTTAGCTTTTAAGTGTTTTGCCATCTGATCCAGACAGGCCTCCAGCCTTAAATGGTCTCCAGCCTTAAATGGTCTTTGTAAGTAACCGTGTGTGTGTGCGCGTGCGCGCGCTTATACAAGGGGTTCTTTGGGTTTTTTTTTTTTCTCATTTAGCCTTCTCGTGGTTAGTGTTTTGGTCCAGATCACAGCCTTTAAAACTGTCCAAGGCCTTACATCATGTTCTCTGTGGCAAAACTTTTTCAGCACAAGCCAGCCGTTTCCTCTCTGCCATAAATATCAGGCACCCTGTCTATGTATATTTTATAAATGCCAGTTTGTGTAGGACAGATTTTCAGGGATATGTGTGTGTGTGTGTGTGTGTGTGTGTGTGTGTGTGTGTGTGTGTGTGTGTGTGTGTGTGTGTGTATATATAATTACCTATAATCCAAATTTCATTTTCTTCTCATACTGTAGTTGTGATTCACTAACTAAAAAAAGTAGCAAATCTAAACTCCACTTGATTGCATTCGCAGATCCGCATCAAATTTCTAACAAAACCATTTAATTTTCCCTTTCTTGTTGTTACTTAGAAAAAATCCTTCTAATACTATCTGATCGCTCATTGATAGCTGAAATTTAAATGCCAAGTAATAACCACATTTCTTACTACCGAACCTCAGCAGCAGTTCAAGGCCTCTCTGTCTACATAAACTCAAAGTTTTTGAACAGACAATACAGATTACAGGCAACAATATGACTGACAGAAAATAAAAATGAATAATATTAAGGAAAAAACTGGGACATGTCTTTAGGAAAATTCAGGAGAATTTTGGAGGCCTTATACAGTTTTAAACTATGACTGTATTTTTTTAAATCAGTATACACTTGACATGTTGAAGATTCACTGCACTAAGATTTGTTATCAGTCTTCATTCTGTATATCTATTTGTACAACAATATTAATCCACCTGCCTGACTTTTCTTTTAATATGGTCTCATCAGAACATGGATACTGGACCTCCTGGGGTATTTGTTGTTGGCGCTGGGATGCTGGCATTAGATCATTTGGGTCCTAAAGGGTTGCAGGGTGGGACTCGGTAGATTGTGCCATTTCTGGAACATTGTCCCAATGCTGATTTGGACTGGGATCAGAGAAGCTCAAGAGGCAAGTCAATATTGGGCTCTTTGTCCTGTTTTGAAGCATAACTCAACAGTTTTTGGCACATTTTCCTCCTGGCAGAGGCAGCTGATCATGAAAAGTGCCTTTGCCGCTGGGACAGGGTGTATTTTCTACAATGTTTAGGGGGGTCATACGTGTCTAATATCTACATGACAACATGACACAAGGTTTCCCATGGCATTGTGACACTGCGTTGTAACAAGTGATCAATGTTATTTGCTTCACCTTTCAGGGGTTTTAATTGGTGACGCTGATTTGTGTCATTATGTAGTAACTCATAGAAATAAAAATACAAATAAAATGAATGGTGAATTAAAAAAAGACAGCTCATTAACAGAAGAAAAAAGGCAAGGAGCAATAGAGAGGTGGACAGATATAGTCAGGCTGAGAGTCACAGGGGAAAATTGAACTCTTTGCTGAATGTCAGTAATCACGGAGCAAATCCTGGGATTGGCATTTCAAGAACAGCGGTCTAAGGCCATTTGTCAGTCACCGCAGCTATTGGCCTGTCTATTGAAGATGATTCATTTGGAGCAACATTGGTGTATTGTTATCTTGTTATTGGTTTTTTTATGAGTGGATTCATCGGCCACTGGAACAAATATAATCATGTCTTTTAAAACAACCCGATTGTCTTTTGAGCAGTAAGGAGCTGGGGCAATTAGAACGGCAATAAAGATGATGATGTGCTGAGATAATAGATGAAAAACAGAGATGATGCCATTAATCACCTAAAAATTAGAAACACAAATGTCACTTCAGGCTCACTTGTGACAACAGCCTCATTTTAAACATTAATTATTATTATGAATTACACATTTTGAGAATGATTGCTTAGAACACGTGAACAATTTTTTACATTATCCCAAAAGTAGCAGAAGTAGTGTAAAACATATGTTTTTTTTAAGGACAATTTTGTAGCTCAGTTTTTTGCTTGTGTGCTTTCCAGCTCAGATGTATTGATATTTATGCTTGCTTTTCCTTTTGTTCTTCCTTTCTCTATCTTTCCCTATCTAGAGGGGTAATTACCTGTCTCAAATGAATTTAAAAGCTTAGCCTATTTGCATTCTTCTTATCCAGTCTTCTTCTTCCCCCCTTTCCTTTCCACTCTGCCTCTCATCAGGTGATCTTTCCTTTTCATGCGTTACTGTTTCCTGATTCACTCCACGTCGCATTTTCTTAAAAAAAAAATGCTGGTACTGTAGTAAAATGCATTTTTTTACAAATTTATTTTACTTCTGTACATTAATATTCATAAATGCATACAACATGTGGCATTTTCAGCACCATGAACAACATCAGTAAAAGAGAATTAAAGCCACGTTTTTATGTTGTGTTTGTACTCCTCATGCAGCAAAGACAGTTTTGACTCTTTGCGGCTTGAACACTGGAAGTCCTTTAGTGTTTACCACTGAGAAGTTGGGCTCTTTGGTTGAGGCTTGTTCTGGGGATACTGCTATCTGCAGAGATTACAGGCAAAATCAATGCTTTGGCTTTTTTTTTGTCCTTTTCTGTGAGGCAGCTGTGATTGGAGTTGCAGTGATTTTGTTCTCTGTGGGAATGCTGTTGCTACTGTGGAGTGCCATTGTGCCAAAGCTCAGGTGTGGAACGTGTGGGGACAATGCAATATTCAGATGGATGCAGTGTCAAAGTGACATCCGCATGAATGCCAGGACCCCGGGTTTCACACTTTTACCTGTCATTGGTTTCATGGACATCAGGTGTGGTAGATTTTTATTATGGAATGGTATGGAGGTTCCATTTAGACTGAATACTACCCTTCAGTATCTGCAAACAGAGCAAATCACTTTCACACTAATTGTTGTCTGTGCAATCCGGTCATCATAACAGAGAAATCGAATGTGTTACTGTAAGTGCTTCATTTTCATTTTACAGCGATATGCTTCTACCCTGATTATTTTCTTCCTCTTTGCCTACCTCAGAGAGCCATCATTAAGCTAAGTATATTGATACAGTGAAGATTAATTACAAAGCCTAAATGAAAGGCTTTCATCCTAAGTTGAATCTATAGGAGAGATGAGCACATAAACGTCACATGCTTTAATGGTGCCAATTCACCAGGCTTCCCCTTCCTACTGCCTGCAGCAGATAATATTCCAGATTTATGGTGCAGATTGTCTCCTTAACCTGGTTGTTTATAACCATCCTTCATCTAACCATTCCACCCCTGTGCCGGTCCCTACTGCCTGTTTGTCCATTTGGCATGACTTCAGGACAGAGGCAGTTAGATGAGCAGCAATGTGTAACTAGTGTCCATGAGTTTATATTGAGATAAAATATTCAGTCACACTGATTGAGAATGCTTAAAAATACACTACATGCTTTGTCTGGCATCTGTCTGAATACGTTTGTGTGTGCTGCATATATTTTCTTTCCATTCAGCTATCATCTCATTCATCTTCAGATTTCTCAGTCAGCTCTAGTGGGAGTCACAGATCTAACATATGACCTATTTAAATACTTTATCTGGCCCACAGGTTCTGTCATTACCAATGTGAAAGACAACATATTCAAAATTGTCTTAAGCAGCAATGGTGATGATTTAAGAGATTTTAAAAAACAAAAAAACAGAAAAGCAGTAACTGGGAATGGCACTATGAGGGAGTTTGAGTAATTGGTAATGATAATAACTGGTTGTTTAGCAAATCTGTGTCTCAAATGATCAAACCCAGTGATTTAATATTAATTCGTTTTTTCTCCTCTGCTTCTGTCCCCTCACCCTCAATCAGCTGCAGCAGATGGATGCTTATTTTGTTTTCCTGTTAAAAGGGAGTTTTTCCTTCCCTCTGTTGCCAAGTGCTTGCTCATAGGAGGTCATCTGATTGTTGGATTCTCTCCATTATTTTCGGGTCTTTGTCTTACAGTATAAAGTGCCTTGAAGTGACTGCTGTTGTGATTTGGTGCGATATGAGTAAAACTTGAACTGAAAGTGTGGAGTGAAGTATGGAGATCTGAATAAAACATTTTCTGGTGAAATCAGGGAATTTACTTCCCATTTACTTCCCAATTATCATAGTTTGTATTTTGTTGTACCATTCTCTATAAGCATTTAGCATATACATCTGGTAGTGAGACCCTGCCTCACCCTGTGCCTCATGGAAAGCCCAGCAGATAAATTAAAAAAATTAAGTTAAAAGCAATGAGTGAGCTGTGTCAAAACAAATATGGCATTAGCCACTGTTGGATGGTAGCCAAGGAGTTAATGGCTTGATTAGTAATGTGGTGCTTTGCAGCTTGTTGGTGCTTTGTTGTTATGTAAACAGGAAACATTGAAGGATTTCATTGCAAAATGAAACGTGTTGCTTTTCAATTGATGAAAATCTCTTGGCCGCATATGGGAAAATTAATAAACACTTGCTGTTGTTTGTATTTGCAAAAATGCACCATATTTGCTTTTCTGTTCTTTTTAATCTAAATGTGTGAGCATGTGGATAAACTGCTGTGGCGTTTTCTCTGATGCTAATCTAAGAGGGAAGCTAGAAATCACAACAGTCACGCACCCAGGAGTCTGTTTTCTGTCACGGTTTTTCAAACTTTCTTTTGGACAGGCTGGACTAAACATCCTTTCCAGAAAATAAACTTTCAGTACAGTAGTTCACTGTTGTACAGTTAAACTCATGGGGACTGAGACTGAATGTCTCAAGTTCATGGTTTGTTTAAGTGAATATGTCAATCACTGACTTGTTGTATACTTTTACAATCTAGTTTAATTTAAGCAAAAAAAAGAAAAAAAGAAAAAGCAAAAAGGCCAAACATTTGGCGTCTGTAGCTTCTCACTTGTTAAAAAGCACTTGTTATTGGTGCTAAATGTAAAACAGTAAATTAACTTCTGGGCTTTGGAATATTAATTGGACCAAATAAAATACTTAAATGGTAATGAATTCTCAGTTTTACTTTTACAACAGAAATGACTCTGTTCTTCTCTTGAACGACTAAACAAAGCATTGCAAGAGATAAGCACTTATCTCTTGCAATGCTAAAGGTTATCTAAACCAGCTATAGGCTGAATATAAACAGATATGGAATGCTTCTACATTTCAGGTCTACCTTGGCTCAGATTTAAATCTCAAGGTTAAATTGCTGTTCTGAGAACTCGAGGCTTTCAAATGGCTTGCATTCAATTAGGCTACCACTCCCAAACTATTAAATCTTTAACTTACCTCTATACAGGAATCCTAAGCAGTAGATGTGATCATTTAATAAATGTTGTTATTATAACAGGCTATAAGTGTGCATAGTTGTAAACAGATGTTAACACAAACTTTTATGTGAACAATAACCATGTGTAGAAGGTGAGGATGAGTCTACTGCTAGTTGCTACTTCATCAGCAAAGGCTCTCATCAAACTGGTTGTGTCTAACTAGCACTTCCTTCCTCAGTGCAACAATCTGAGCTAAATAAGTGGCCCCCAGGGCAGCAGCAAAGACACGAGGCTGGAGAGGAGTCTCCAGTGAGCTCAACAATCCTCTCATCACTACACTGCTGCTTGCTCCTGCTGGATATAATGAAGCGTAATTGAGTCATAAATGGCATGCTAATTTTGGTAACCATGGTGTTTGATGAAGACACTCAGTGTTTTGAGATGGCTTAAAGAGATAGTTTGATTTAGTAGAACTGCTTCGGTTTTTCTTTTTTGTGTTATGTATTTTTTGTTGGTAAGTAAACATTTCTCAAGGTAATAATTGAAAGACTGTTTTGCATTGCATTAGAGCACCTGATGATAAGGTGATAAAGGGGTCCTTAATGCTGTTCATTTGTGCTGCCATTGATCAGTTGTAATTAAAAACACACAAAGAATTGCATTAATGAATTCTACATGTAGAATGTAGAATGAGCTAAATTAATTAAAAAAAGTAAAAAAAAAAAAAAAACACTGAACAGATCTGTGTTTACATATTAAAGGAAAAGTTCACCCCAAAATCACATCTCCCTCTAGCTTGTAGTGATATTGGGGTACAGGGTCTGGATTCTCCCCAGTAGACCTTATATTTTCTCTTAAATGTTTAGTGCCTGAACTGAATTTAATTTTAGGCTACATTTTCCTTTGGGAATGAGTAAGGCACCTATATCTATAACTTTTATAACAATGATCAAAATCTTAAAAACGGTACCAACTGTCATCACAAAGAAGACTCCAGGTTTCAGCTATAAACAACATTTTCAGGATGTCTGTGAGCTTCTAGAAAAATAAGGCCAGAACCTCACCTGGAATAGTACATAAACTCATCCACAGGAAAAAACATACCAAAAGAAAAGGTGTGAATGTCCAATTACCACCACTGAGCGGAGGAAGAGGGGGCAGGTACACCACTGAGTTAATTAGCAACATCAAATGAAAAAGTTTTCCTTTTTGTCTTAAGTTAAACAATCAAAACATTTGGTACAAATGATAGAACTATGATTCCAAAAGATCCTTATGTCCATTCTACACAGTATTGGATACATTTCATGACAAACCTTTTGTTCTATTAAAAACCAGTGTGAGATTACTAGTGTGAGACAGTAATCAGTGTGTGATAACTATGTGCATTTTTCTGCTGATGGATGTAGCCTTTAGGGAAGGTGAAGTAATGGACTTAGTCAGCAACAATCCTCAGACTGTGGCATTCAAGGAATAATTGATTATCAATTGATTGTCTGATTAAAGGCCCAAAGCACAGTTTGCCAGGAAAACAGTCTCCGCACACACTCCAATCAGTCTGTAGATGACAAGTTCTGAGGTGAGCATCTGCATTCTTGGTAGAAATTTTCAATTTATTAGACAAAGTTACATTTTCCAGTCTTTACCTGTCCTGCCTTAGTAAGCGAGTGCCCACTGCAGCTTCAAATTTCTTTTCTTGGCTGACAGGAATGGAACATAATAGGATTTTCTGCTGTTGTAACAAGATTCTGAATCGTGAGATGCTTCTTTGTTCACTACAGTTATAAAGAGCAGGTAACAGGTTGCTTGTGCTTTTTCGACACATTTACCCAGTTGTTTTCTTTTTCACACCTTTCTGAACAAAATCTGGAGGCTGTTATGGTAAAAAATACTTTGAGACCACCAGTTTCAAAACAGCTTATCGCCTTCAGATATTGTCAAACATAAAAGTCAGTGACTCCTACACTCTGTCCAGTCTGATAAGTTTATTTGAAGTTTCAAGCTGATTGGGTGTTTTAGAGGTGGATAAGTCATGCTAGTTTCCTTTCTTTGATTAATATCATGATGATCATGTTGTTACATATAGACTGATCTGAGTTTTTTCAAATTTTTAATTCCTATAAAAATACATTGGTTTCAGGTGTCCTATACAGAGAACCACCCTCAGCACCAGTGTAAGAGAATACCAGGCTTAACAAATTTGCCTAAAGAGATTGTTTATGGGTTTTTAAGTGGATTGTGGGTAAAAAACAGCATTCTCAGCTTAGCGTTGTTAAATGTATTTTACAGGCATGGGTGATGAAACGTCTATATATGAACCACTCCCCAGTCCCCTACACAGGACTGAAGAGTGGTTTATTGGGAATAAAGGTTGTAGTTGTGAGGACTTTTTTGTGTACGTGTGTGTGCAAAGTGTATATGCAATGGTGCATTGCTAAACAAAGTGCACTCTGATGTCCTTGACTGCCCTGAGGTTGAAGGACACATCGTGATGACCGCACTAACCACAATGCAACGCTTTTTAGCTTTTATTGATCTTTCTGTTTGGTTGTGTGTTGTGTGTGTGGCAAGGACAAAGACAGAGACTGCTGTGCTATCATGCCTCTGGCCTATTTATTTATTTCCCTTTGTCTCCTTCTCATTGTGTTTTAGAATTAACCAAAATTATCTCGATATGGGTTTCAATATCTGTTATCAAGATATACTGTTGGAACACCTTTCATTGTCTGTATAGCTTTGGGGCAACTATAGTTAGCTATCACTGTGTCCGGATTACTGTGGTAATAATCTGATAGACTCATGCCATTATGTGCTATCTGTTATTATGTTGGAGCGCTGGCTTAGAGTCAAAGAGATAATCTAATTGTAAGCGCTATTTTCTCTACCTCGCCTGTTTCATTGCGTTAGCCTATTGGTTTGTGTGTTTGCATGTGTGTGTGTGTGTGTGTGTGTGTGTGTGTGTGTGTGTGTGTGTGTGTGTGTGTGTGTGTCTGCATATGACCCACTGTCCATAAGTGACCTATGCCATTTTTACTTTATCGATGTAACTGCCTTTACAGTAGATACAGTATAAGGTTATCACAGCTCCTCCCTTTTTATCTGTCAGAAACCTTCACATCTGCACTTCTCAGAGCCTCTTGGTCTTCTACATGAGATAACACACTGAACTCACTCATGAAAGGACAGTCAAAGTCAATTGTGATGCACCAATTTCCCTTACAAGGCCTTTCCTGGAGTAAACAAAGAGCAATCTTACTGCCTTGCATGTCCTTTTGCCAATGTTTTTATTGTTTTTTTTACCAATAGAAAAAGCTTTATTAACTTTAAAAGGTGGTTAAACAGTACATGCTATACTTCACACTCCAATCTCCAGTGTTCTGCTTATTCAGACAATAGTGTAAATGATTAAAAAGTAGTATTATGGAGCTGTTTTATTTTATTGTCAGTGTTATGCAGCCAAAATGCGGCACTGCTGCAATCTAACCAGCCATTTCTGTACAGCTTATTACAGTAATGAAGGTAGATTGCTTTGCATTTTCAGCTAAACAGGTGGGACTGAGGTTCTGGGAGGATAAAGCTCTTGCAGCACTTAGTTTAAAGAGCATTTTTATTGTTTTACTGATATATTTTCCTTATGGCTTTCACCAGGGTCATCATAAAACATATTACAGACAGCATTTTAAATGGCACATGTACAGAGTGAAAATCAATCGTTTATGTCTAATATGCACATCTATCAATGAGGCAACAGCAAAGCTGGCCGGGTATCTGATGATGTGGCTTAAAGTCAGTCCTGGTTCCTGAAAATGGGGAATACCCAACAGAAAACCTGAGTGGCACTTTATTTGGCGCTTAAACAGAGAGTCTAAATGGAGGGAGGCACAAATGAGCCACAAGGGGACATCTCAAAGCAACAAACATTTAAATAGAATAAACACACAAAAAATATTCAAGCCAGAATTTTAACATGGCCTCACTTCCCCTCACAGGAATATCTCTTAAAATAAAAGTTTTTTTTCTTGTTGTTATTAATTTAAAGCTTCAGCTTACATTAAATCACTTCTTAAATCTTGGGAATTTAGAGTTTGTTTAGAGCTAAAAAATATACAAATAAAACAAAAGTTTAAACATAGTAATATTTGAATAAATATTGCATTTTAGCTAAATACAGGAAACAACATCTGCAACTCTTATGTAAGTCTTACCCAGCCTCCCCCACCCCCATAGTGCAGCACTATCATTCAGCTCAGGAAGAAGATATTCTAATGGCGTTAATGGCAGCTGAGGTAAAATTTAAATTAATGCTCTCTCTGTTTAATCTAGCTTCATGCAAAAACATATACATAATGGATACTAAGTTGTTGTTGTATTCATCTAACCTGTGACCAGCGTGACCACTGAATGCTCTCTGTGGGATAGAGAGCATAAATCTTTATTGATAAAAGAATAAATTAAAGCTGTGCAGTGCAAAAAGCTCATTTGTAGTATTTTCGGTTGTAGTTTTTGAAGTCATATGTCAAGCAAACATCTTTCAGCTGATGGAAAAGCTAAAAAAAAAAAAACACATGGTAAATGGATAATAATGCCCTCAGCACAGACAGATAAGATACTTCACAAACAGATCTATGACCACCATAATGATAGCTTTTTCAGTCCACACCCAGTGACAGCTCGTGTTCAGGCAAACCACCTGAGACAGCTGACCTTTTCACTGAAATCCAATACCTTTTGTTGAAAGGTCTGTTGACACGGTGGACTTCAAACTCCTCCAGGAGGTGAAAATAATGAAGCACAGTATGAAACTTAAGGCTCAAGAGGGAAAGAAGCAGCCATCTGTCAGGCAACTGAATAGAAGAGCAGGGTTTAAGCTGTAGGGCCAAGAAGGCTAAGAGGTGCAAGTGGAGTGGAAAACATAGAACAGCTCTGATTAAGGGTTTCCTACAGGCTATCAAAGAGTTGCTTGAAGCAGAAAAAATATAAATGAAGAGTTTTATAGCTCAAATGCTTCATTACGAGCTTAAAGAGGTAAAAATGTTCAATGAACTGCTTGAAGAGGAACTCAGTGAGCAAAGAAGAAGATGAGCCACTTCCTCAGTCCATAAATAAAAGCCTTTGAAGAAAAAAATATATCAGTGATGAGGCCCAGAGTTATGGGGTCATTATGACTAAAAAGTATCTTTATATCGTAGATGGATCAACCAATAGGCTTTCTTGATGCATAAGTCTGTTAAAATAGGTTGGGTTCAATTTTTTTAGATTTCTGTGTTGGCTTCTTTAAAGTCTCTTGGACCTATAAAACATCAATCTCTGCATAGACGATACAGAAATAGATCAACATACATCACTACATGACATAGACATATGGCCTGTATTTGTATAGCGCTTTACTAGTCCCTAAGGACCCCAAAGCGCTTTACACATTCAGTCATCCACCCATTCACACACACATTCACACACACATTCACACACTGGTGATGGCAAGCTCCATTGTAGCCACAGCCACCCTGGGGCGCACTGACAGAGGCAAGGCTGCCGGACTAGTGGGCCCTCTGACCACCACCATTAGGCAACGGGTGAAGCGTCTTGCCCAAGGACACAACGACCGAGACTGTCCGAGCCTGGGCTCGAACCCGCAACCTTCCGATTACAAGGCGAACTCCCAACTCTTGAGCCACGATCGCCCATAGATGATCTTTTTTAAAGCACTATTGCAGTGCTACTCAAAATGTTAAGCATTTTTCCCTTTTAATAATCTACAAAACTACTGAAATAAACTTGTTTTTTGTAATCATTTTATTCCTGTTATGTAAACAACAGAAGTTCATTTAGAAAAGAAAAGATAAAAGAAAGGCTATACAAAATAAAGCAAAATACACTTACAGTATCGCTTCACCTTTTCTGATTCACTTACATATCAAAAAGGAGTGGGAAGAAGTGCACACTTATTTAATCCCACCCCTTACCATAAGTTACCATATAAGTTAATATCTGTCCACCTTCCTTACTGATATAAGCCACAATAATACCATTTAATATTTCTACACTCTGATTTGATTTAATGTTATATTCTAGAAGGTAATAGGGTTACTTCACATCTGACTGGGACCTAGTACACATCAGTGAATGTCCTTTATTTTCTGTGAACTACTTTTATCCTTCTGTGTGACGGCTTTATTCAGAATGTTCAGCTTCAGCTGTGATTGTGTAAAGCTGCCTTTGCTTTCCAAAGCATGCGAAAAGGTTTTCACATGGTTTATTTGTCCTAAATTGGTTGTTATTGTTCTGAGATTTGAGTTTGCTCTGCCCACGAGTCCATCAGTTCGGAGAAAATCCATGCTAAAACCATTAGCCTAGCAGTAGCAACTCGCAATGGCAACACCTGTTACTGGCATCCAGGGTGGCACAGGCTAGTCAGTTCTGGAAAGGCTCCTAAAAATAACCGGAGTGTTCCTGGGTTAATTACTATTCTTAGATCATTAAGAAGTTCAAAGTGTTGCACAGTGCCTAGATCTCATTTTCAAATACATTCTTTATGCGGCTGTGCGCTTCTGCTATAAACCTAGTTCTAGGATTTACCTGAATATTCAATTTTCTATATATATATATTTCTATTTCCATTTGCACCAGCCTACTCAGCACTAACTTCATTACGTTGATTTTGTTGTTGTCTGATATTTACTGTTGGCAACAGAGCAGCACCATTGAAGCAGCTTGAGGTTCAATACAGTAAACTGCCCAAGAACATCCTGGTGGCAGTTTTAGGAGGAGAAACCACACTTTCACTCATTAGCTTGGTGATTCTTGAAGACAGCTATGTGTTGGGATTTAAAGCAGTGAAACATGTACTTTTAGAATTAGTTTTGCAAACTATAGCAACACTGCTATCACAGACAGAAAGCCTTCCTAGTGTCTAGCCTGCATGACTTATCTCACATGGGAATTCAATGACCTTTGAAGATCTGGTTTTGTCTTATTAGATGTTTTGCCTTATTAGATTGTTGTAAGTGAATTACTGGTATTTAATGAGCCTGTTATGAACCCAGAACATGGCAGACAGCTCTGAATGTTCAGACAAAACATGACCAAACATGGTCCTATTTTAGAACAGAACCATGTTCGGTCCTGCAATAGGCAAAATTTTTATTTTGGCTTTTCACACCAAAACCATGTTTACTCAAAATACAAAATGAACTCAATAGTACATTTTCTGGACTTTTATTCTTATCTGTATGTAAAATATTTGGCTATTTATAGTATGTATAAAGTATTGACTGATATAGGATTTTAAGACTGACATGGATGTTTGGTAAAAACCTGCTATGTCAGCTGATATGTTTTTCCCCTTCATACATATAAAATCTGCCAAACAGATTCCCCCAACATTGGTTATGTGTAGTTTAAAATAATGTTGTATTGTTGTTGCAACAATTTACAGAATACTTTTTTACACTAGCTGATTCTCCAGGATTTTGTGTTTGTGGTTTGTGGCATTCCAAGTATGTGTTGCCAACAGGGAACTTGCAGAGTGCCCTCTGGTGGAAAAACTATGGAAGATCAACACCTTCGATCATAACATGATTGAAGTCAAATAGCTAGCACCCTCTGAATCAAAAAATAAATAAATCACAATTTCTACATATGGCTCAGAGCATCATGTTACTACGCTTTGGTTGATGAATTGGAAACGTGTGGCTTGCAGTTACGGCACCTCACAACTTACTGAAATTAGTAGATCTTCTACTCTTGTACAGCATCTCGGAGCCTGATATCACAGAGCACTTTCTGAGGTCCTCTAGAGTCAACTTTTGTGAGTTGAAGATACTTTAGTAACAGAAAGTCTCAACAGCATATCAAGGAAAGGATGACTATAATGCCTTATTCAACCTTTATTTAACTAAGTAGTCCCTTGAGATTAACATCTCTTTTTCGAGGGAAAATATTTGTGTTTATAAAACTGTGCAGCCAGTTCTCCAGTGTGTCCAAAAATTCTATTATTGTTCAAAGATGTTTGTTTAAGTGGGATTGTTTGGATTTGAGTGGGAAAAGCCTTGTCAACATTTCCACAAGTGGAATCCTTGTTGCTTGTTGCTCAAATTTCTGTTGATGACTCTGCTGGTTATTGTCTGTATTGCTGGAATTGCTTAAGTAGTGCCTACGAAAGAATGAGAACACAAGTGTAAAGGTGTTTTCCACTATCTCTTGAGTGTCTGACATGAAAAGATGTGTTCCCAGGACACAGGTGGCTGAATAGCTCCCATTTTACTCATGTTTTATGTGTGTATGTAAACATACACTTACGCACATTCTCTGTATTTTTTTGGCAGTCAGTCGTGTACCTGAAGCCCACTGCTGGTTACAAATTGGAGACTCAGAATCAGAAATTAAGTTGAGAATAGCAGCTCTGTTCTGATCTGTATCCATTTTTTCATATCTGAATGGTTTATGTGAGTGAAAAATCATCCTGCTCATTCAAGCATATTCAATGACATCCAAATATTCAAATGTGTGATTTTTTTTTTCTGTTATAGTTGATTTTTCAACCTACAACATGCAGTTATGTCCAGTTACAGTAGAGTACTAGGCAAATAGTAACATGACAGCAGGTTAAATGAAGGTTCTTGTTTTTAATTACAGTCTTATACAATATATCTACATACAGTCTCTCCCTCTCCTCTGTCTCTGTAGACCCTTACAGGTCATGGGATGCATTTTAATCTATGGGATTACACAACTCACGCACTACAGTGTGGTAGGGATTACACTTCGCTACTGACACATGTTCATGGAGAGACCATGTTTGACATCGCCACTGGTACTATAGGTATGGTCACTAGAGTAAACTCAAACTCATGTCACATATGGCATAGGACATATGGTAGAAGAATATAATGTAGATACAGTGTGAATGGTTAGAGTTACAGGAGCTGTACAGAATCTCACTGAGCTCCATGCACTTGGCTTGTGTTGTGTCAGGTCAATGAACTTTGATTACAGACCAAGGTTTCCGTAGTTTCACATGCCTGTCTGTTGCATTTTAACAGACCTGAGTTTTTGTGAGGTAGTGTGATGGAGCTGCTTCACTCTGCTGGCTCTGCTAATCAAGTATAATAGAGAGAAAAACACGGGCTTGTTATCTTGGTGCTGCATTTCCAGCTATTTATGCAAATATGAACCACATGTTGTTTCGCAGTGGTGATTATCAACAACATACTTCCTACACTACCAGGAAACAAAGGTTTCAGGGTTTAGTTAAAAAAAAACAAAAAACAATAAAATAAATAAAGTCTGTTAAATGGCATATTAAAGCATAGGTGATTTATTCTGATTCCACACAGGTATTACAATTTTGTTTCACTTCACTTGTTGCTGACTAATTTCTAAAGCAGGCCACATTTTGTGCAACGTGCAACAATGGCTGTGCTTTGATTTGCACTGACTTGAAACTTCAGTGAAACAGATCGTCTTTGATAAAGCAAGCATTAAGTGATAATAGGGCTATCTCAATACTAATACAGTCAGTCATATCTGAAAACCATTTCATATTTTTAATGCAAGAAGTGGCCCAGTGTTTTTAATCCTTAAAACAATGTTGATTTTTAATCAGTTTTAATAAAAATTTTCAGCTTTACTAAAATGCACAACTTTAAAACAGAGGTCAATGGCAATTTTTAGAAAACTAGTAATATGCATGTTGTTAAATGGCAAAAGCATACTAACAGCTCAAGTGCAGAAATTGAGGTTAAAAGTGGACTATGCACTACAGAAAACATGACTAAGAGCCAGGATCAAATGTGTTGAGAAGCGGTAATAACTTTTTGACTGCTTTGGTCTATTGTAAAAAGAATCACTTATTGAAATATAGCATATTTCTAAGGGTGTCAAACATTTGTGTCTTTAACAGCACCAGGCTTCTGACTGGTTCCTGCAATGAGAAAAAAAAGGTTTGCTAATCAAGCTTCAAAAGCGCTCTCATTTTTCCATAATGTGTTACTCAAACCCTTCTCTTAGCTGTCACTTGAGGCATAAAATAAAAGACGAACAATAGTACTGTCATTATTGAGTCCATTAAATCCTTAATTGTGCGATCCCTCAGTTGTGTCTACGTTCCGGTGAGCTCGCATTTTTTCCGCAAGTTCATTTGTTTGTGTTTGACCTCATCTCCATCACTAAACTTTTTCCCCAGCTTGTACCTAATAATGGTGTGAGTCATGGAAAGACAGCATTAATTGGCCATGTCTGCTTTTTCAGGTCTCATGCATGTTTGAGGACTTGTTATTCTCTGTGGTTGTATGCATGGAAATGTAATTTTTGGAAAGAAAGGAGCACTGTTGCCAGATTGGATTGACAGGAAGTAGCCTGATGAAACCCTAGAACATGACCGCTTAATTTTATTTGGTATGTATCATTAGATATGCACTCTAATAAACTGCTTGGTACTCTTTTATATGATATGATACAGTATTTTAAATTATTTATTTTATTGGTGCTTCAGGCCCACTTCACTTCGCACAGGTATTCAGGGTTCAGTATTGCTGTCTGCACTGCTGACGGTCTCTGTGTTGTAATGCTGCTTGTACACACACTCAAACCACTTTGTTAAGCTGCGGGCTTTGTTTTATTTCCCTGCAGAACAAATGACTTCCCAGAACTCAACAAATCATTTACTGGGATTAAAGAAAACGTAGTTTGTATTTACAAGGGCTTTTGATTCTTGCAGATTCAAAACAAATACACTTGCTCATTAACAGAGTATACAACAGCTAAAACACACTTATACCAATGCATTCAAATTATTAGACGCTATAAACTCATGTCAGAACTCAGTGGTAGTTATTTCTGCCATGCTCTCAATTTAAAAATGATGTCATTCTCATTGCCTTCTGTCTAAGATACACTTCAAAAAATGTTCATATGTATATATGCACCTACAGAAGTGAGCAATTCAGTTACAAAAAAATCCACCAGCTTACAACTTTCTGATCCACGAGCTGCTTTGTTTTTTTGACTCGGGCCATTTTTCACTCTTACAACATTATCGACCGTAAAGTTAACTTTATCTGGATATCTGGGTCTGCATGAATTAAAATTCCTACACTGTAAAAAAATATTCCGTAGAAAAACGGAAAATGTCCTGGTAATTTTCTGCCAGTACATTTTCTGTTTTTTTACGGAAGTTTGACGGACTTTTCTGTAAACGATAAAACGGAAAATTCTGTAGATTTACAGTATACTCTCTGTACTATTTACGGACATTTCCTTCAGCTATAAAACGGAAGATTCCGTTTATTCACAGTATATTTTCTGTATCATTAACTGATATTTTCCGTAAATAGAAAATTTGAAATTTCTGTTTATATTACTATTTCCAAGCACTTCTTTTCACTGTAACTCATTAAATATAGTTCTTTATATCCTTAAACGTACATTTCTATGCAATTACAACCTAGTACACCATGTACTCAAAAATTCATAAATTAAAACTTAAATTAATTTGTGCTTCGTACACAACAACATTGGTACAATTAATGTTAAATATTCTTTTATTCTCCTCAACTCTAAAACTATACTAAAATATAATGACAGCATCCATCTTGTCATAAAACTACTAAACAGCTGATACATGAACAAAATAACTCACAAGCTTTCAAATTTGAGCATTTTTATTTCCTTAAAATCAGGTTGCCCTCATGTAAATGTGTTTATTTACATTCATTCAAGTGGCTACCAAGTGTTTTCTTCAAACAGGACACCTGACAAACAAAAAATGTCATATTTAACTATATGTTCACATTTAATAATATCCATAGTACCTTTTAGTTAGAATCACTGCCTTGTGGTAGTTTTGCCTCAGCCAAATGGTTAAGGTGTGGCTTACATCCATGTCTGTCCACTTATGATACAGTATACACATGTAGTCAGTTATAGCCAAACACCTTTGATTACTGAATTACATTCACTTCATTAATGAAGTGAATGTCATTCACATTTGTGTGAACATTTGTCTGAGAACAACTCTTTACCTTAAAATATAACATACTTGAGTCAAAATTTGTTGACTGTTTAAGTGGTGCCACATGAATAAAACTGAACAGATCTAAAGAAGATGTTCCTGAACTTTGGGTTTATTCGAACAGGACGGATGGATAACCACAGGACTTTTCACCATATGATAACTAAAACACAAAATAAATTAAGACAGATCACTGTCCCAAACTTAAAGATAAAAGTGTATTTACTGGACTTGTTTTGTCAGTGAGGAGCAAAGTACAATTAGAAGTGCTTGTTCTGATGAAAAGTTAAACTGTAAACAGCAGCGTAGTGAATAAGGATCTGTGTCATCCTCAGCAGTGACAACACTTAAACATCATAGTTCAAAATCCTTAATGCACACCTTTTTCTCCATGGTGTTCAAATGCTCTTAGCTGTTTAAGTAGAGGAAAAAGTCTGACATATTTCATGACCATTAAATGTTAGACAAGGCTCTGAAAACAAGGTTACGGTTACAAACAAAAACCTCTGCTTGTGCGCACAGACCCTAAATCACAACAAATAAGACAATAGTAAGGCAAATTACTACAAAGTCTTGTTACCACTCTTCATATACCAGTGTGACAAAGTCCTGAATCCAGCCTGCATGTTAGTCCATCAAGGTCCATCTGAGCTTTAAGTAAAATACACTCAGCTTTTCCTTGGATTTTCAGAGTTGCTCAGTTCATACAGGAACTGCAGCAGTCGGGATTAACGTGTCGCTGTGTTGCTCCTCCAAGTCAGCCATTGAGACTAGTCGCAATTTATTCTGAGAAAAAAAAGAGAAACAACAAGTCATTTTTAAAAAGTTTGTATTTTTATTTTATTTTTTACCTAGAACATAAACAACATAAACAAAAAAGGATTAGGGCTGTGCGATATGACGATTTATATCAGATGACAATATAAAAATGTGTATGTTTCATATTATACACTATTGTTTGTTATGTGGTGTTGCAAAATAAACTGTTTATGGCAATATATTTTTCATGATTTTGATGGTCACTGTAGTGGCTATATTAATTTCTTAAAGTTCTCTCTTTCTCTTATACTTAAAATAACCACACTATGGACGGACAAGTGACTGTTTTTACGTGTACTTTCGTTACCAACAATGACGGTAAAACCATTGCGTGGCTCCGCCGTCCGCTTGTTTATTTTCCACATAAACCTTTCACAATAAAGCTCAAATGATGTACATTATTCCCAAACATCAAATTTCAGAATATGCATCAAACAAATGACCTCAAATAAAAACATGAAGTGACTATAAATGGCGCTTACAGTCACCACGCAGATGAAGGCACAGAGAATACCAGCATGACCAGCGAGGATGAGGCAGAACCAGCTAGCTCCATCAGAAGGACCAGACAAAAGAAATCGAGGACCTTATTGTTAAACGAGGGGCTACCTCTGTAGCATGGACATGGTTTGGTTATGAAAAGTCTGACACGCCCCAGAAAGCTATACTATGCAAATTATGCCACAAACTGGTCCCCACCACCACTCAAACACGACAAACCTCTTTAACCACCTACACAAGAATCACATGAAAGAGTATGGAGAGAGTTTACGAATGAAAAGCAAAAAAGAGCCGTCAGGTGCTCAAAATAATCCTTAGACTCAAACGTTAGAACAGGCTTTTCCTCGCAGCACGCCGTGAAATAAATACTCAGAAAGAAAATGGCAGCCGTTTAAACTCATGTCTAAAAATGTATAGTTTCATGCATCGGTCAAAACACTCGACTCCAGGTACACGACGCCCAACTGAAAACACTTCACATAAGTCGAGTTGCCCGAGAATCACAGAATTTACAGAAAATGCACTATTTTGTGATATATATCGTTATCAGGAGAGAAATGTCTTATATTGGGATGTGAGATTTTGGTCATATCACACAGCCCTACAAAGGATTATAATTCACGTAGAGTTGCATACACATAACACCATTCTGTTGCAACAAAAGCAGTTTATAATTAAAGTAACATGCATACCTTGAAAAACGAAATCAACCACAACATTAAACTCACCTTGTGTTTGTAGAGAAGGTGGTCAGGGTTTTTCTTCATTTCCTGAGACCAGCTGCTCTGGATTATTACCAGCTTGTATCTTCATCTTTTTTTTCACTTGGTGAAGTCTTTCATTGCTCTGCACTGGAAAACCAAAGTGTGTGATCAAAGGTGAAATAAGGGATATTTTTCCACTGCAGGACTTAGAGTCAAGTAGTGATAGCTGTTGAACCATTTCTCAAATAATCTGTAAGGATCTGGATTTTTAAGAAAGATACAAATATCTCTGCTTATATTTGGCTAAAAGCTTGATATAGACAAGGCATATAAAGCCCCTGCACACCAGCACTGCGCTTACATTATAGTTCAATCAAGAAATAGTTATTATTGATTTATTATTGAATTTTTTTTAGTAATAATTATTAGTATTTAATCATATTTGCACAGTGGGGTGACAAAAATATTCCACATACTAGAAATGCTGCTCAACATTTCATAAATTACATTTTCAACAAATGCTGGAGTAAAAACACAGTTACAGGGAAAATGTGTCTGTCTATAAATATTAACTAAACATTTCTATGTGCTACAAAATAGACACGTGGTGAGGTGAAACTATACTTTCAATAATATTACCACTACAGTCTGTTAACCACCGAAATAATCTATGCTGGTCAGCTAGCTAAAAGTATTTACTTTAGCAGCCCAAATCAGAGTGCTGCTAAAGTATCATCAGCAAAAGCTAATGCTACATTAGCATTTGCTAGCGTCAGCCGGGAAGGTCTGAGGGTTAAACTAGGGTTAGTGTAACTTTGCCCGAAACCCTTTAAAGTGTACAGTAGAGCCAACTGTAAAACACGGGTATTGATACAGTACTTATGAGAGTCCTAGAATAATTTCTAGGACCATAAGTTCTCACTTTCCCCAGTTATCCACATCGCTGACTTTCGCTAATTAGCTAGTTAGCAGTCACAGCTGTGTAATACCCAGAGAGACACAGACAGCTAACTATAATATTTATGAAAACTGGTTCAGCCACTGAAGGGCAAAACTGGTGGTATCACAGTAAAAATTATTTTAACATTAACTAAAATAAAGCTTAAGTCATGTTAAACCTAAATAACAATTATTTTTTTAAAAATGAGTCAGCAAAATATTCCTGACTTGTCTGGAGACAGCCGAAACCAGTTAACAAATAAATTAACAATTCTTTCTAAATAAAAACGCAGAGTCTTTTGAAAATTATTATTTTGATAAAAGGAAACATGAGTTTTAATACTTACCACAGAAATTTGAAGGCAGTTTCTCCAACTTCAGAGTCCAAAATCCAGATGAAGCCTGAAAGAAGCCTAATGGCTGCTCTTGCGCTTACTTTTCCCTCCTTTTTGGGTTCTTTTTCCCACAATGCATTGCAGTAGTTGAGAAATACAGAAAAATACCTGTAAATGACTAATACGGAAAATTCCTTCACGTTTATACAGTAGATAGTACTGTATTTTTACGGATTTTTTTACAGTGTAGGCTGCTTTGTGAATTTATAGTGCTTGTTTTTCACATGGAGCTTGGAAATTCATAAAGAATTAAGCGGTACAATAAAAGCCCATATGGCAGATGAATGCTCAGCCTTTTAAAATGATGACTTGGCTGCTGGTAAATCAAACACCCACACAGCCCTGATGCCAAATGGTTCACCGCCTCTCATTGACTCTCTTTGTGCAGGCTGGAATTTGCTGAACTGGTTTTTCTTCCAGTTTTATGTGCATATTGGTGCTACCATGAAGGAAGCATATGCACATTTGCCTTAATGTTCCAAATTCCAGTGTTTCTTATTTGGACTGAATATGTTAAATAACTCATATTGCTGTGTCAACTCTAGACAGTCTGTTTTGCCACCTGTCAGAGTCCTCTATCCAGTGCTCACACTATACATTTGGATGTTTATTGGAAAAAGAAGAAGAAGACAGTGAAGAATTTAAAGCATCTGAGATAAAGGTGGATGACCTTGTTTGTCCTTCATAATCCACTTTAGATATAATATTTGTTTTCCACGAAAATGTTTCCTGGAGCAGCTTTAAAGCAAATAGAGCTGACTGCTGAAGGTGGTGGCACGCAGGGCTGAGGTCAAGTGATAATGGATTACTTCCTTTTTAATGTAAATGCAGTTATGAAATATATCAGAAATATGTATTTCAGCACATTCACATTGCAATTTATTCTGTGTATAGGCACAAAATTTAACCAAGTTGTTTCCAATAAATTCCCAAGTTATATTGGGTTGACTTAAGTCATTCCCCAAGAGTAGGAAATACGCAAGACTGTGATGATAGTATTAAATGCCATATGCACTTCTTTTTTTTTGTCTAACTAACTAATACAGTTGTGACAGTTTTCGAAGAAAAAATGTACGTGTATCGTGTCAAGCACTGTGACATTGTATCCAGTAACATTATAATCTCAGCAGCAATGGGTCTGAACAATGCTCTGGTATTACATTGAGGGTCTATTGTGTCTGACAGCATTGCTAATTCTGTTTATTTCAGTGATTACAGTGAAAGCGACAGTGTGCCTCCTCAAAATAGCTAATGGGTTTTTGATTGGTGCACAAAAGATGAATACTGCACAGTAAATATATTACAGGGTCTAATCACTAAATGTCTGCAATCTTGTTTTGCATCTGCAGCATTGTTTTTGACACATTCTGCTTTTGTCTTTATGCTACATTAAATGGAAAGTACTGGATGTATATTTTAGCTTCTGCAATGTACACAAAGTGTGTTCAACCAAAGGGTTGTCTCTCTTACTTTGTTTCTTATATTTGCAGTCTTACTGAAGGTATCTTTCTCTTTTTTTTAACTTCATCTTGTGGATTTGATTGGCAGGCTTTGACATGAGTGGGCTGCTTTTAGCCAACCACTGATCTTTTTTAAGGTTTCTTCTGTCCCACGCCTTTCTTGTCATATCTGTCATTTGCAACCCTCCCACAGGAGAGGCTTTGTTTGGAACAGATATTGGGACTTTTTGAAGGAGTTACCAATATTGCTTAGAGCTTGCTTGCTTGTAGCAGTATTTGTAAGTTTATTTAGAGCTATCAACTGAAACATTCGGGCTGAGCCTGCTGTCGATGTTCCCACTTAAAACTGATAGACTGCCAACGCAGTGTGGGTGTCACATTAACATTTATATTTACATATAATTAAGACTTTTACTCATTTTCCACAACAAAACACAATGGGGGAAAAAGAGTTTAACAACATTTAAGTGGAGCAAATCAGTTCTTTTTTGTCTGCCCTTTACATTATCCTTTAGATTTTTAAATCCCAAGGCAGCATTGGCCCATGTATTTTTAAACTGATTAAAATTCATATATTTTATTGTGTTGGCTTTCTTAAGTTTGCTCAATCAACCACATTAAATGTATTTTTTTTTTCATTTGTTAAATTTAAAAGTGTGATTATATAAAGGGAAAATGAACCTAAATGAAAAATCTTGCCTAAATTGCCTTCCCCTTAATCCTACAGTGGATTATCATATAACAAATTAAAATATAACATTTTAGTTAACATTACTAGGAAGTTGCCACAGCCTATTAAAATACTAGGGTTGCCTCTTAATAGTTGAGTAAACATTAGTTGATGATGAAGAGTTTTAGTCAAAGATGTTTAATCACAGAAAAGACTAAATTCAAAACTCTACATTGTAGAGTAACTCTGTAACTATGGCCACTTCTTGTAGAGTCTACAAGAAGTGGCCATAGTTACCGAGTATGTCAGGACATACATCGTTTACCTTACTGGTCCCTCCACTTATTATCAGAGTACAGGTTTCTGGCTTTACTATATTTCACATACTTACAGCGTATGTAACGGAGAAAAGAAAATCTCGATCTTGATGACTGGAAACCAAAACAGGTCTGTCAGCCAGTCTGGTACTGTATGTAGCACAAGTCTTGCTTTGGTTGTGAACTATGAAAATCTCCTCTAGCTATTACACCACAGAAACGTGTGGGACCATTTGGTGAGCGTGAACAATGACTTTAAGAAAGTAACATGCATACTTTGCAGGCAAACCTTTGGCTACAAGGAGCCAAACTCAAACACAGCTGATTACTTGTCAGTGGTTGCTCTGATAGAAACAATGTGAAAATCTTCTTCGGGTTGGTTACCTGCTATACGGATGGATGCTATTCATTTTTTCTTTTTCAATTCAGCTGATCAGAGCTAAACACTGAGCTGTTTTGTTGTTGTTTATCAGCCACCAGTTCAAATTATACCATCCCTCTGATTGCTGTTTCACCTCATCAATCTTGTTAAAACATAGATGTCCCATGACTACGGTATTTTAATGATGAATCTCTTTTATACACTGCAGTCACAAATAATGGCAGAGGCTGCACTGAGACATTGTGTTTTTACAGGCCTTGTTCTGCTTATCAGCCCAAAACCTGTGTGTGTTCTCTGAAAGCACGCTAATCTCCCTGGGTGATTACATTGACCCCAGGCCATTGATTACACACTGTCATTGGAACACAGGCGGTGACCAATTTTTGCATCCCGGCATTGCTCGTTTCCTTCTCCTCAGCCAGCCCCATTTATCCCCTCCTCTGTGTTCTGCTGCGAGGATAATAGGCTCTGGTTTTTGCTGCAGCTTCTTGAAACAGAATTGGACCTGTTTTCACGATGAGTTAGGTCAGAATACAATACATTTCATTTAGCGAGCACGTGGGGAGTATATATTTTTTGCTTTAAGTGACAAAACAATTGTTGGAGGAAGGAGATTTGCTGTTGCTACGTTACTACGTTGCTCCGCTGTTTAATTTCTCTTTGTTTCATGCTCACTTCTGCTTGTCACAACTGCTATAGAGAAATTGAGGATTGTGGAGTCACACTGTACACTGCTTCAGTTTGACACTAGGTTGCTCCAGTCCTTTCAGTCCTTTTCCATTCTTCTCTCCGAGCGGGTCAGTTGAGGCCAAAGAACTGGAGGCCATAAGAATAGGGGAGGAAAACACTCTCAACCTGAATTCCAACTCTAATCTCTTCTCAGAGCTCTGTGCTCACCCCTATGAAAACAAATAAATCTCTCAGATACAGAGGCAGACAGCTGGAGGCTGATGTCTTTGTTTCGTTCCGTCACAGGCCAGCTTAACCCAGTGGCTGCTAAAAACTTGACAGTTTTGTGGGGAAAGAGGCATCTGTTACGCAATTTCAGGGATGTTAGGAGTTAAACTATTTACTTGGTGGGAGGCTATATAATTGTAGATGAATAATGAATAATGTCCTACACAATGCTGAAAAAAAAATCAAAAACTTCAATAATTGGTTTCAAATTAAAAGCAGACAAATGTATAACTTTTTTTATTCAGCTAGAAGTAAAGATTTTTATTAATGTGTTTTCTTGGCTCTGATGCTCATGCTAATGCATTTTTTTTTTTCTCTACCGGTCCTCTGCAGTCAAGAACACCAGGAAGAGCGCCGTGCTAATCTACCTCCTAGCCTGCACAAGCTCACAGTTCACATACAGAAGTTTGTAATGACATGTTCAGCGTTGCATTGCAGCTCCATTTCTCACAACATGACAGCTCAAGTACAAATCCCAGGATTTTTTTTTTTCCAGTACTTTGGATATGCACTTCCTACAGGTCAGGCATTACCAGCTGACCCTGCCTGACTGCAGGTGCCCGTAAAATATTGAGCTGTCAAACAGGAGACATTGCTTAAGTGCACTGGAACTGAGTGTGAACTGTGTCCCCTACATCTCCAATAAAAGGCACGCGCAGATCCTGTCTTAAAGCAGTTTGCTCTTGTTCTGAATAGAATATGATAATGTAATCACAATGTGATTTATTTAAAACAATTTTGAGAAGTTTCTTAATCCCATACGGGAATTATAAAAGCCTTAAAGAGCTGTTTGAAATGTGGCATGATGGAACCACAGTATTTAATATCAGTGAAAGCACCAGACATCAGATGTCATAGGCTTAAAGAAACCAGGTATCATCTGTCATTTGTTCAGGAGATTCAAAACTTTGTCACTTATTCTGGAAGCCCTCATTCTGCTTTTATGAAGTTAAAGGTGTGATAAATGTAAGGGTGCACTTGCCTTTTTCCAACATTACTAATCTATCTCTTTCTCTCTCCATATACATATAAAAGGCCATATTCTTGGGCTAGACCTACTCTCTATTTATCCTTATGATAATATCCTCTCACCTGTTCAAGTTTTTACTTTTAATCTGAAGTGTCACTGCTGCATAGCATATGGGCTTTTTAGTAATTAGCATATTTTTCATAGTGAAAGCATCTGGATCTTAAACAATTTTAGTGATTAGTTGACAGATTAGTCATTTGCCATGCAAAAATGCTGTCAAAGAAGAAAAAAGGGGAACAGGAACACATTTGTCTACTATTCCTCCATCTGAAGGAATACTTTATCATCACTATTAGAATTTTTTGACATTTCAATCAATGTTTAATAATAGCCGGTAATGAAAATAATAATGTTCAGCCTAACCACATTCCCATAGTTCTGCACTCACCAGACAGTTTATTAGGTACACCGTGTAAGTACTGGTTTGAATCCCCTTTCACCTTCAGAACTGCCTTAATCCTTTGTGCCATAGATATAACAAGGTGGCATTCCTCAGAAATTCTGGTTCATAATGACATGATAGCATCACACAGTTGCTACACTTCAGTTGGTGCTAAGGGGCTCAAAATATGACAAGAAAATAGCTTCCACATCATTACACCACTACCAGCCTGAGCAGTTGATACAAGGCAGGATGGATCAATGTTGTCATGATTTTTATGTTACAGCAGAAGTCAAGCCTCATCTGGAGACTTCAGTGTTTTTCCAATATTCTGGTGTCCAGTACTGGCGAGTCTCAGTTTCCTGCTCTTTTTATTTTATTTATTTAACCTTTATTTAACCAGGAATGTCCCGTTGAGATCAAAAACCTCTTTTTCAAGAGAGTCCTGGCCAAGAGGCAGCACATTTCCAAACAAATACATACGAACAAACAAAGTTAAAAAATTACACAAAACAATTACACATTATTGAGGCAGTCTGTAGGCCTTTGAGTTTAGTTTTAAAAACATTTAAAGACAACAGTTCAGTCAGTTTCCAGTCTTTCTGTAACAGGTTCCACGAAAAAGGCGCAGAGTGGACAAAGGCTTTCTTACCCAACTCTGTGCGGACAAGGGGAACAGACAGCAGCAGCTGATCATTTGAACGCAAGGAGTAAGAACCACTATTTGTCCTTGTGACCAAAGTACAAATATAAGGAGGCAGCAATCCTAGCATAGCTTTGTAAATAAAAGTGTACCAATGCCCCTGTCTTCTAATGGCCAAAGAAGGCCATTTTACTCTTAAGTACAAGTCACAGTGATGGGTCAGATATCTACAGTTGGTAATAAACCTCAAGGAAGCATGATACATCGTGTCCAACATTAGAAGACATGAAGAAGAAGATAAGATAAGATAAGATAAGATAAGATAACCTTTATTAGTCCCACACGTGGGAAATTTGTTTTGTCACAGCAGGAAGTGGACAGTGCAAAAGTTATGAGGCAAAAATTAGAATACAATAAGAATAAATACAGTACACAACTGTACAGAATAGAATAAAATAAAATACTATATACAGTAGAATAAAATAAAATAAATATACAATAAGATAAAAATAGAATACAAATACAAATACTATATACAACTGAGTAAAAATACAACGATGACAGAAAGGATTATTGCACTTAGTATTATTGCATATGTATGGATGTGTGTGCTTGATCAGTTAAAGTCTTTATTATGGAGTCTGACAGCAGTGGGGAGGAAAGACCTGCGAAATCTCTCCGTCCCACACCGTGGGTGCCGCAGTCTCCCACTGAAGGAGCTGCTCAGTGCTGTCACAGTCTGCTGCAAGAAGCGTTCATATACAGAATGTCACCATAATCTAACACAGATAAAAAGGTTGCAGTGACAAGACGTTTTTTTTACTGCAAAAGAAAAGCACTGTTTATTACGGAAGAAAAAACTGAGAGTTGCACTTGGTGTTGTCTTCTGCTGCTCTAGCCCATCTGTTTCACGGTTCAACATGTTGTCTTGTCTGCATAGCTTAGCTATAAGAAGCAGTTGTCTGAGTCACTGTTTCCTACATATCAGGCAACAATTTCAGTAGTATAGTAAGAAGCCACACTGCAACAACCATGCCACACGCAAAGTTACGTAAATCACCTTTCTTACACATTCTGATAGACCATTTGAACTTCAGCATTGACTAGCACTGTAGATACAGGGAGCGCAGAATTATTAGGCAAGTTGTATTTTTGAGGAATAATTTTATTATTGAACAACAACCATGTTCTCAATGAACCCAAAAAACTCATTAATATCAAAGCTGAATGTTTTTGGAAGTAGTTTTTAGTTTGTTTTTAGTTTTAGCTATTTTAGGGGGATATCTGTGTGTGCAGGTGACTATTACTGTGCATAATTATTAGGCAACTCAACAAAAAACAAATATATACCCATTTCAATTATTTATTTTTACCAGTGAAACCAATATAACATCTCCACATTCACAAATATACATTTCTGACATTCAAAAACAAAACAAAAACAAATCAGCGACCAATATAGCCACCTTTCTTTGCAAGGACACTCAAAAGCCTGCCATCCATGGATTCTGTCAGTGTTTTGATCTGTTCACCATCAACATTGCGTGCAGCAGCAACCACAGCCTCCCAGACACTGTTCAGAGAGGTGTACTGTTTTCCCTCCTTGTAAAGCTCACATTTGATGATGGACCACAGGTTCTCAATGGGGTTCAGATCAGGTGAACAAGGAGGCCATGTCATTAGTTTTTCTTCTTTTATACCCTTTCTTGCCAGCCACGCTGTGGAGTACTTGGACGCGTGTGATGGAGCATTGTCCTGCATGAAAATCATGTTTTTCTTGAAGGATGCAGACTTCTTCCTGTACCACTGCTTGAAGAAGGTGTCTTCCAGAAACTGGCAGTAGGACTGGGAGTTGAGCTTGACTCCATCCTCAACCCGAAAAGGCCCCACAAGCTCATCTTTGATGATACCAGCCCAAACCAGTACTCCACCTCCACCTTGCTGGCGTCTGAGTCGGACTGGAGCTCTCTGCCCTTTACCAATCCAGCCACGGGCCCATCCATCTGGCCCATCAAGACTCACTCTCATTTCATCAGTCCATAAAACCTTAGAAAAACCAGTCTTGAGATATTTCTTGGCCCAGTCTTGATGTTTCAGCTTGTGTGTCTTGTTCAGTGGTGGTCGTCTTTCAGCCTTTCTTACCTTGGCCCTGTCTCTGAGTATTGCACACCTTGTGCTTTTGGGCACTCCAGTGATGTTGCAGCTCTGAAATATGGCCAAACTGGTGGCAAGTGGCATCTTGGCAGCTGCACGCTTGACTTCTCTCAGTTCATGGGCAGTTATTTTGCGCCTTGGTTTTTCCACACGCTTCTTGCGACCCTGTTGACTATTTTGAATGAAATGCTTGATTGTTCGATGATCACGCTTCAGAAGCTTTGCAATTTTGAGACTGCTGCATCCCTCTGCAAGATATCTCACTATTTTTGACTTTTCTGAGCCTGTCAAGTCCTTCTTTTGACCCATTTTGCCAAAGGAAAGGACGTTGCCTAATAATTATGCACACCTGATATCATTAGACCACGCCCCTTCTCATTACAGAGATGCACATCACCTAATATGCTTAATTGGTAGTAGGCTTTCGAGCCTATACAGCTTGGAGTAAGACAACATGCATGAAGAGGATGATGTGGACAAAATACTCATTTGCCTAATAATTTTGCACTCCCTGTAGTCTTTAAAACAGACCAGTCTGATTTTTAGTCTTTTCTTTTATATTTATATATATTTTTTAATTTTAAAAGATTTATCCTTGTGGTCCAATTTGACTGGATTACAGAAGATAGTGCCCCTTTACTTCCTGTAATGAAAGCATATTTTTGATCTGAGATAAAGCCATTCTGTTGGTGATAATAAAAGGAAGTGAGGAAATTAGTTCAGTGCCTCACCACTAAGTGTTCAGCCATAACAAATGACATGGCTGTCAGTCCACCACCCGACCAGCTTTTTCTCTGGCTTAAATGGGATTTTTCTGTTGGCTCTGTGCCCACGAGTTACTTTGGGTCTGACCTATGCTATTAACCCCGCATGTTGCCTCCCTTGGTAGTGACAGCAGGTGAAACGAGCCAATTTTATTGTGCTTGGCAGAGACATTAATTTATAGAACGTTCTGACACTGAGGTCATCATCACGAGCCTTTCTTTCTGTCTCTTCAAATCACGTTTTAATAGTGTGCAGACTCATCAAAGTGAATTTTGAATAGTTGTGTGTGATTTTCACCGTTGTTCTGCATCCCACAATGCAGAAAATGTTTCTTCTTTCATCTCAACACAAAACAGAAATCATTATCACTACAAAGCCCTCCTGGATGCTTATTATCTAGTTTATTTTTTCTTTTTTATTGAACAAAAGAAAATTCAGCGGACATTTAATTTAGTCTGTTTTCGAAAAGAAGAAAATCTATGACAATCATTCTACACCAAACAACCTATACTGCTCGAAAAAGTTCAAATAAAAACTTAGATTTAGTTCACTGAACCTGCAAAGTTGGAAAACTTTTTAGTAATGCATTGCTACCATTTCTATTATTCTTTCTAAGCCTCACCAATGGCATATTTTCAGTGGGAATTGTTACAAATTGTAAAACGCTCAGCAACAGTTTCAGGTTATAAATCATTCTTTGAGGTTCTTGAATGGGAAGTATAAACTCCAACCCAATCTGGTAGAAAAATAAGTGTTGTTGAAGCTCATGTTGAATCACAAAATGTTCAAATTTATCTCCGAGGGCAAAACTTAAAACTGACATTTATAATTTACAGTAGAGTTTGGGTAATTTGCTGGTTCTGTGAATGTATTAGAAGTGTAGAAACATTTTCAAGGAACAAGGGTTTTTCCTTTTTTAATTTTTTTTATTTTTGTACCCAAACACTTCCAGTACTTGTTCCAATGTCACTGAACATTGACTTTTCAGATAAGCGCAGCATGCCAGCACTACAGCAATAACAGATGTGAAGTCAGAGCAAATGACCAACAGGAGAAAACTGAACATTGTATTGGGAATTATAGTCTGACAGTGAGATTTGTTCAAGGCGGTAGGGTGTTTTCTCTGTTCTTGTGTATTAGCAGGGAGACTCACTGGCACACAGCTGTTCTTAATAACCATCATTACTTCCATCCAAATCAAATGTGCTGTGATTCTAGAGCTGCATCTTATCCTTCATCCATTCATGTCTCCCTGATTCTTAAAATAGCTGCCAGCACCTTAAGATAAACATAGTAGTTGCTGGTTGACCTTGTTCATACAACATTTTATATAATCACATGCTTTAAGTTTTTGTCTTTTTCTTTAATTATTTTTTTTGGATAGCTGCATGACCCAAGGTACGATAATATACTTTTACCACGTGGTCCAGACTATCTCAACATATGTCCATCACCTGTGGAGATTGGAGATTGCATAGCACTACAATAAATCTTTCTTGGTTCTTGGCCCAAAAGTTATTTTATATGTGTATATATTAGATTGTTAAAATGTAGATTTTCACTAAGGCATCTTCAAGCTACTTCATGCAGGTGGTCATGGCTGATTTCATCTTCCATTGTACTATTATTTTTTTGGTTTAAAGCCTGTAAAATGTATTTTATTCCCATACCTAAAGCAGCACTTTGTGCTTAATGTTACTAAGATTAGGAAAATGAATAATGGTTCAGATTTTGCTCTGTTTGCATAATGTTGCAACCTCACATGAGAGAAGGAACCAGGAGACAGAGATTTCAGCTTCTATTTGCAATTCTTGCTTTCTGTGCACACAGGAACAGTGACCAGGGGTCACAAACTCCAACACTAGTCTCCGGCTACGTCCACACTAATGCGTTTTCATTTGAAAAAGCATAGTTTTCTCTCCGTTTTTGCCTCCCGTCCACATGGCGTTTTCGCTTATGGAAAACGCAGTGTTTTGAAAACGCTCTCGAAAACGCATACATTTGAAAACTGTGCTTTCGCGTTGCAGTGTGGATAGCGAACACAGAGACTTTCTAAAACGATGACGCATGTTAGTCATATGATGCAGTCATGTGACCAATTAAACTAAGATAGCAAGAGGGCAGTTGTTATAAAGCAGTTGTTCTGTTTGTATATCAGTCTGTACATGCTCCAGATAGCTTTTCTTCAAATTCTTTCATTCTCACTCCCTTTGGCAACTTTGTACTTTTGTGTTACTCGCAGCAACAACTCCACCTCATTGTTAGTCCGTTTAAATAACTCCATGCTTTTCCTCGACATTTTGCCGCAATGTTTCAAAGAGCCGGAAAGTAATAAAGCGGCAGACAGAAATGATGCAGGCCGAATCTTGTTGCGTTTCACGCATGCACAGGACTGGAGCGCAAGCGTTTTCGGCCGTTTCAATGTGGACGCGCAACTCTGTGAAAACGACTGAAAACGCTAGTGTGGATGCGGAGCGTTTTCAGACGAAAACGCCGTTTTCAAATCTATCCGGGCTAGTGCGGACGTAGCCTCCATCATCGGTAGCCAAGCTCAACACAACCCTAAGCTGTGAAAACACTGGCGATCACATAAATGAACAATAACAACATGGGACCAAACACAACATAACAGCAATGACTTATAGCCTTGTAACTTAACATACTAACATAAATACTCTCACAAATCTTTTGCCAATCAAGCTGATTTTGATGTTTCTGTACAGCAAAGTGTGTGTTACTGGCCTTGCTGTCAGGTATACATGTTGAAATGCATGCTCTCTCTCTCTTTCTCTGTGAAAACGTCTTTCAGTGGTCTAAAGGAAACCAAAATGGTGGAGATGCATTTTCACAGAAACATTTTGGAGTCTTTGCTTGGTAAAATTTGCTACTGCTGTCAGGGAATGTAATCAATGAGGGCATCGAAACGCTCCTATTCCCCCATCGCTCTGCTTAATAATTCAACAACAAGCGTAGCCTCTCTGGGCTTTCACTGTGAAAGGTAAAGCATGACCTCCAGCACAGCAGCAGGTGGTGCACACACTGGTTACTCTGTGCAAGAATGGAAGATGGAACTTGCTTTTCTCTTTAATTCTATTATTGGACTTGAGGGTTTGAGGATATTACACTCTGCACATGGGTCTATAGTCACATGTATTACTTAATAATAGAGCATAATAGAATCTGAACTATCTAAGAAAAACATGCGACTCTAACCTAGTTTTGCAGGCATGAAAAATTTTTTTTTAAAAGACTTGGTGTCAAAAGCCACGTATTGGGAGCACTTGGAACAGCAATATTAGAGCTGCTTTATTTAAAATAGCCAACTGTCAAAACACAGTGTGCACACATCAAAGATGTGCAATTTTTAGAACGGTGAGACCTTTCAAACAGCAGACAGTGTCTCTCGTCAGAGCAGAAAAAAGCACAGGTGAAACTAATAATGTTAACAATTGTTCAGTTCCAATTAAGTGTCCCAGCAGTGACCCAGCATGTAAAATAACAACCATCTGTAGCTCACGAATATAAGAAATGCAGTCATTATTGCTTTTTACCCGTGTTTGACTAGAATGTCTCTTGTGAAAATGCCCCACTGGATGGTATTATACCTATACAAATCATTTGGACAGGACATGATATTTTCAAGGAAGTTTTAAAGGAAAAGTATAGAAAAGAGAAAAGCTATCTAACGCTATTCTAGCCCAACTTCTCTCATCCCAGTCTGAAAAGGACAGGAGGGTGAATCTCATCTTGTAAGTTTGAGAATTTAGTTTTATCTGGTTCTCTGCTGCTGTACTGCTGTTCAGTCACTTTGTGTGGGCGGACAAACCCGCATCTCCAAAAAATCACAGTTAAATCTAGCTTATAGGTCAAGCTGTATTTTGTTTGTGGTCTATTGCTGCCTACTTTGCAATTTGTACTGCAAATACGGGTTTGTTTTGGCACTGGCACACACACACACACACACACACACACAAGGAACACAACCCAGATGGGGTTAATCCAATATCATTTACGATAGTTTATCATGTCATATGTCATGGGTGTAATCCCATTTGTTAAATGACTTTTGGATCTCTGTTTTAGATTACGATGTCTGGTAAAGCAACTGGAGAGAGGAGAGGCTTCACTTACTGACCTCAAGAAAAACCTTGAGTATGCGGCGTCTGTGCTGGAATCTGTTTACATCGAGGAAACAAGGTAAGAAAATGTTGGAAGTTGCTTTAAAATGGTTAATTTATCAAGAAATGGTCCATTTATCAAGAAAACCCTGCAGCTCTAAGGCCAGAATTTGCTGAAGTGGAAACTGGCTTAAGTAATCTGGCATCAGTGCTACAGTAAAGATTATAGAATAATTCATATAAGATAAGAGATAAGATAAGATAGAACTTTATTAATCCCTCGGGTGGGTTCCTCTGGGAAATTCGACTTCCAAAAAAAGCACAGCAACGACCGAAGTTACAGTTACAGAACTGTTATATATATATATATATATATATACACACACACACACACACACACACACACACACATATATATAAATACAGAGACAAATATAAATAAAATATACAAAGGGGATAAATAGAATAAATAGGAATAAAAAATAAAAATACAAGTGAATTGCACATTTCAAGTATTGAGTCTATTGCACTGTTGACTATTTACAAAAAGTATTGCACAAGGTATTGTACAGTGAGGTGCAGAGGCACTACAGCTTAGTTGTTCCCCCTCCTTTGTCCTCCTGTTTCCCCTCCCTCTCCCCTCCAGAGAGGAGTTAAACAGTCTGATGGCGTGTGGGACAAAGGAGTTTTTAAGTCTGTTAGTTCTTGTCTTGGGGAGAAGCAACCTGTCACTGAACAGACTCTTCTGATTGTTAATGGCCGTGTGCAGAGGATGCCCAGCATTGTCCATAATGTCCATCAGTTTCTTTAGTGTCCTTTTCTCTGCCACTGTCACCAGAGTGTCCAGCTTCATCCCGACCACAGAGCTAGCCCTCCTGATCAGTTTCTCCAGCCTGGATGAGTCCCTCTTTGCTGTGCTGCTCCCCCAGCACACCACAGCATAGAAAAGTACTCCAGCAGCCACCGACTGGTAAAACATCCTCAGGAGCTTCCTGCAGATGTTAAAAGACCTCAGCCTCCTGAGGAAGTACAGTCGGCTTTGGGCTTTTTTATACAGGTGCTCTGTGTTGCATGACCAGTCCAGTTTATTGTCCACCCACAGCCCGAGGTACTTGTACTTGTTGACCACCTCCACCTCCTCCCCCTCTATCTGAACTGGCAGTGGACCTTCTCTGGACCTCCCGAAGTCCACAACCAGTTCCTTAGTCTTTGAGGTGTTGAGTTGCAGGTGGTTTGTGTGACTCCATGCGACAAAGTTCCTCACCAGACTTCTGTACTCCTCTTCCTGATCATCCCAGATACACCCCATGATGGCCGTGTCATCTGCAAACTTCTGAATATGGCATAATTCAGAGTTGTAGCAGAAGTCAGAGGTGTACAGGGTGAAGAGAAGAGGGGACAGCACAGTTCCCTGTGGTGCTCCTGTGCTGCTGACCACTGTGTCAGACGTGATGTCCTTCAGCCTGACGTACTGTGGTCTGTCGGTGAGGTAGTCGGAGATCCAAGCCACCAGGCAGGGGTCCACCTCCATCCTGTTCAGTTTTTCCTGAAGCATACAGGGCCGGATGGTATTAAAGGCACTGGAAAAGTCAAGAAACAGGATCCTGACCGTGCCTTTTCCCCCATCCAGGTGTGAGTGGGCTCTGTGTAGGAGGTACAGGATGGCATCCTCCACTCCGACACCCACCTTGTATGCAAACTGTAGTGGGTCCTGGGCATGTTGTACCTGTGGTCGGAGGAGGTTGAGGAAGAGCCGCTCTAGAGTCTTCATAAGATGTGACGTCAGTGCCACCGGTCGGAAGTCATTCAGCTCATTGGGCCGGTTCTTTTTGGGGACCGGGACGATGCAGGATGTCTTCCATAGTCATATGTCATGATTTTAATTAGTTTTTATGACTCTAAATAGAATTTACAGACCAGAACTTGAAATACTGGTTTAATTTTCTACCCTGTGCTAGAATGTCTGACAAGTAACTTACATACAGCCACTGGTATAATAACTAATCACAGAAAAGCAGCCCCCACATTGCCTCACAACATAACAACTAATCACACAGATCATCTCTCCAGCTGATTCAGTCTAGCTCAGCCGTAGCTTCCTGCTGGCTGTATGTTAGCAAATTCTAAATCTCCTTCTTTGCTGGCAGCTGGAAAAAATAACCTTTAAGCTAGCTACCTAAAAGAAACTAAAACCTGTGGGGGGCATCTTTACATGTAGGAGTTTGATCATTATTATATTGGTGCTTGCCTTCCTGTAGACCAAAACAAGATTTTTCCAGTGGAGTTTTGCATCAATGCATCCTGGGCTCAGTGCCACCAGAGACAGGTGTGACTGGGTTAAAGAAATATAAAGAAGCCAGAATGATTTCCTCCTGTACCAGAATGAAAATGTGTGCTGCCAGACCAGCACTGACACAGCAATTTGGAGACACGTTTGGCTGGCTGTGTGAAACAGGTTCTCTGCTAGTGTGCTCATGCTACACAGCAACAGAAGATTGGTTGTTTTCATTGGCTTAACCTTAGCCATGTAAATAAACTGCCATCATTAAAATACATCATAACAATGTGGACATCTACGTCTGCCTCAGCAACATCTGTACTACCATAGATAACACCTCGTCTCGACACTGCAACTCCCTCTCTGTTCTCCTCTTTCTTTTATGGCATATTAACAATCTGATAATGCTGCTATGTTATAATGCAGGATATTGTAATAAATTGTAAGCAGTAAATATTTGGAGACAACTGGAAAGATTCAGAACATCAGTTCTGATAATCATCCTGATACTATAAAAGGCTGATCAATGCTTTTCAGATTTTTCATACTTTTCGGATCAGATTCTTACAAGCAACACATTTTTATAACATCCATTCATTCATTTTCTCATGTGTATCCAGTTCAGGGTCATAGTGAGGCTGGAGTCTATCACATAAAACGTGGGGCACATAAACTACCCAGAAGTAGATAAGTTGTTAATGTTTGCTGCACCTCAGCTTAATGGAATATTAAAATATTGTTACTACTGTTAATTAATGATAGTTAGCTCGTTAATTAATGATGAGAACAACAAGCCCTCCTCATTTGTTTCTTCAAGGCAAGTGAAGGCATTTACACACAGATGTGGATTTCTCATCATCATTTTCTCAATAACAACAAATGTTTTTACAGGAAAGGGATGTTAATAAATGGACTGATTGCAATTTCTTGGCCAACAACTACAATTTCTGATGTTTTTCTAAGTATGACCTCCTGATACAATTTTCTTTTCCAATTATAGTTTCTTTTTATAGGACATTTAACCGACAGCATGTATAGTCAAAAATAAAAATTTCTGTAATACAGTCACCAGTCCAGGCTGGATGATTGGTGGATCTTACCTGAAGGACCAGGGAATCCTCTGAAGTTTAGGGGTAAAAGATAAAGCCCTCAGCCACAACAAGGTAATAAGCCACTTAGGGATCAATAATAATGATCCAACTATATAATAGTTGGATCATAAGCCTGGTCTTCCATAAGACCAGGCTTATGGAATTATGAAAACCTCTCATCATCTAGATATCAGAGTCATTTTACATAATCAATATTTTTGCATTTCACACTTTCAAGTGGTAGCCAGATCTTTTTCTCAGAGGTTGACATAGCTGCTGATTGGCCAAGCATCAATATCAGATAGACAAAGGGATGGTACAAGTTTGCTTTTTTACCTTAAATGACCTGCATTACCTTCAACGTGAGAAATTTACTCTTCATCAATGTATAAATACATGTACTTCACTTACCACTGAAGTTTTCTGTGACAAACATGGGCAAGGGGTATATACATTTAATAAGTGGTCTTTAAATTTCAAAAGAACAAAATACAAATAATTTCTGTTCTGCTGCCCCTCTGGCCAAGTTTAAAAATAGAAAATTACTTGGGTAAAGTCATAGAATCATTGGTGTCACTGCACATTTTAACATTTATTATTAGGAAATATAGTAGGTCAGTATATTTCAAAAGTCCAGTGGAGGTCCAAAATCTGAGATACGACCAGGCTTATGGAATTTTGAAAACCTCTCATCATCTAGATCCAGTCAGATTAGGGTCAGCAATGGCAGCGCCACCCTAGGATGGAGGATGATGAACTATCCAGTGCAGAATCCATGTAGCGCCATAAAACCTATGTTGTGAATGCTTTCTCCCCCCCACCTCCCTCTCCATCTCTCTCTCACTCTCTCTGCCATGCGAGCATGTATTTAGTTCAGAGGGTTTGCAGGCTTTGCTCTTGATCCCTCATACATGTCAACACAACAGGGTGGCTGTGGAGAATTATAAATTGGATTGGTATTCTGCGTCCCGGTGTTTCAAGAGGCCTGGGTTGTTTTGATCTTACATAAGAGGCAATATTATTTGATGGACAGCATTAGGATTTGAGTTCTATCCTTTGTGAATGTAAATGTGCAATAAACAATAAATATTTTAGTAAATCTTTGGTCTCTGCATCTTCCTTTTTTGTACCTTTATTTCTGTCTTGCACTACTACTACTACCACTACTAATAATAATAATGATGTGGTTTCTTCCAGGCGCTTGGTGGACACAGAAGATGAACTCAGTGACATTCAGTCCGAGTCGGTGCCTTCAGAAGTGCGAGACTGGCTGGCCTCCACCTTTACCCGACAGATGGGCCTGATGCTAAGACGTAACGAGGAAAAACCTCGCTTCCGAAGCATCGTCCACGCCGTTCAGGCTGGAATATTTGTTGAGAGGTAGAATTTGTTTGTGTCGCACAAAAACACTTCCACGATCACATCCGAGCCTGGAGCCATCATCCCTAAATAATTCATGGCCTATCACCTTTTATTTCCCCCCTTGCCAATCTATTATTGGTGCATCCAAATCAGTGTCACGACTTGAAGCAGTTCAATCAGCGTCTTTAGTTTGGCCTTGCATAACAAATGGATAGAAGACATGGTGTTCTAAAGCTGTTTTGTTTGCTTTTGTTTGTTAAAGTAGTTCAAAGTTTTGTGTAATTTAATGAGGAATAGTAAATAACTGAGTTATGCAGAGGCTCGAAACTTATTTTAAGTCACCCATTTTATTGCACATGCTGTTTGCTTTTGTTTGTGTCTGGATAGATGATATGTTGATGTGTAAATTTGATATGACATAAGTCTTTTTAGATGAATCATGAAAAACATTTGAAGGCAATAAGGCAAATACTAAAATGCAGTAATAGAACTTTCTTTTGTACATAATTTAAGAGTAGTTATTAAAGCTGGGGGTTGGCAACATGTTTTTGGCACTACTAGACAAAAAGATCAATAATAACCTTTCAGCATATAGTAATTCAAGTGGTCTGGAAGGGAACTAGTGCCTCTCCTCTGGTCATTGTTTACAATCTTTAGATAATCAAATCATGACAGGAGACTTTGACCGCAGGTCTTTTTACTCTAGTTCAGATGAAGACGTATGAGGTGTCTAAAAAGCAAAAAAGACTTTATAGTGAGAGGCAGGGGTGCAGGTTAAGTAGAATCCTTTACCGAGGGAAATAGTAGTTCTTTGTAGCCAAAAAAATAGTTTGAGACTTTACTTTTGGCAGGTGTAAAGCTCATATATAAGAGGCTCTTAGAATAGATAAGCAAAAGCTGGAGGAGGAGGGTTGTCTGTTTTTAGGTTTTTCTTTATTTACATCTGTTGGTGCTTTAATAAATACTTAGGTATACAGCAGAGGGAGGAAGGATTCAAAGCAGTAAAGGTGAGAGAGGCAAACCGTTTGGCATATTTATTATTCAATTACTATATATATACATATGTAAATAATATATTTTTTCTGTCTTGCAATGTAAATCTCTGGTATATTATTGCTGATAGGTGATGAAGTTCTTACTTAAGACTGCCTTATCTGAACGTGTGAGCACCAAACTGAATGAGAGCGACTGACAAGTAGGAGAGAGAGGAAATAATTCAAAATTTAAAGCCACACTCTTTGGTTAAAATTTCAATCTGCTGGAAATGTGTGTGCATCCTCGGAACGCTGGCTCTCTCACCTGAGTCAACAATACATCATCAGTTCCTTGGCAAGCCTGGCTAAGCACAATCATTCGGAGAGCTGCATACAGCTCTAGGCTGTGCTTTATCACACAGTAACATGCAACATGTATTTGTTTAAATCAGTAAGCCTCTAACATGTGAGTTATAATCTTTCTTAATCTGTTTTACAGTGAAGCCATATTGGAAAATGGAGGATTAAAGTGAAAATGTGGAACAGCGCGGTGCACTCTGAGCTGTCCACTATCTGTATAGATATCTGCCGTTCATTACAACTATTGTGATGCTAAATTTGAATCTCTAGCATCTGTTCTTATTCCACTAAATTGCGAGATGCTGAGCACCACACACTAATTTTGTAGCCATCCAACTGAATCTAATGACTCGTTGGTCTCATGGGGAATTATGTAGCTTGTGTTGCAGCTTGCAATGAAGTAAAACCATATTTTATCCTCATATGTGAGGATAAAGCTTTTGCATGTAAAAAAAAAAAGAAAAAAGAAAAAAAGACTAGCTTGCAAAGCATTTACCTCTTCTCAACCTAACCTGTCTAATATAGCTTCACAGTGAGTTGTGCATATTTGAAGCTTTAGGGAAACCAGCAGGCTGTGGTTTGGGGTTGGTGTAGTAACCTCTGCTGTTTGCACTCAGCAGTGCTTTTCATTTGATGTTTTTATCTCGTTCAAACAGGATGTACCGGCGTACCTCCAATATGGTGGGACTCAGCTACCCGGCCTCTGTCATATCTGTGCTTAAGGTATTAACGTGCGCACTCACATTCAAAAAGAAACATACGCATAAGGAAAAGTTACTTGGTGCACACATACACGCTGTGAAAATCGACATACTCTGAAATATTTATATGAAGTGGACTTTTGGCACCGTTTGTTTGTGTTGTGTGTTTTCCTTTTGTGTTGGTAGAGGATGAATAAGTTGTTTGACAAGGATGGTGTCATTATTTAAATGTTTCTCCTTCATACAGAATGTTGACAAGTGGTCGTTTGATGTCTTCGCTCTGAATGAGGCCAGTGGAGACCACGCACTTAAATTCATATTCTACGAGCTGCTCACAAGATATGATCTCATTAGTCGTTTCAAGGTAAAGCCCCAAGGAAATAATGTACCACCTGAAACTGATATGTGGTGGTTTATGCCATTAAAACAAGAAAAACTATTCAGTATGAGTAAGAATCTTCACTGTTCCTTATTTGATGGATGTGGGCACACTCTCCTCTCCACCTTAGAATAAGATTATCTCACTAAATTTTAATCATTATATGAAGGGGGCTGGCCACATTTCATCTCAACTGATAGTACATCATTCAAGTCACCAGATATCTTGGAGAAGGGTTTCCTGTTTACATTTTCTTGTTGTTTTGTCTAATGTCAGATCCCAATCTCTGCGGTGGTGTCATTTGTTGAGGCCCTTGAGGTCGGATACAGCAAACATAAAAACCCCTACCACAACCTGGTTCATGCTGCTGATGTCACACAGACTGTGCACTACTTGCTACTCAAGACTGGCATGGTGGTGAGTAAAACATGGACAAGTTAGGTAACATAATGTTATACACATACATACAGTAACCTGCTAAAAAGAAACAAGCAAAAAAAAAACCCCAAAAAAACTGTTGACCATCTTGGTTTAGTTCCAAGAAAGCAGGCTCACGGGATCGAAGCTTAGTCTGTGAAAGTGAGGGGATTTTATCCACATGGTATTCAGAACATCTCTGTCAGCCTAATTGCAGCTTTGCTTGACATTCAGCTTTTAAATATGGCTTTTTTTAGCCTGAAGAATCCATGAACCATCTTTTTAGACAAAAAAATAAACAAGAGCCAAAATTAATTCTAGGAAGGTTGAAAACATCTAAGGAATAGGCACCGAATATAAAATAAAATATTACCTCTTGCCTTTTTTTCCTGGGTATATCATTGCTGCTCCATAGATTTTGCTGCTTTTGCTCTTTTTACTATCAGGTGACCTATTTCACTTCTTTGCACCGAGGTGACTTTAGGGCGTTTCTGATGCAGCATTTATTCAAAAAAGGAATAAAAAACACTAGCCTGAGTTCAAAGTCCCTAACCAGCCGGCTGCCCCCGCTTCCAGTGTTTTTATTTAATCACCTTAATAAGGTGGCTGCGACAGCTGTCGACATGGTATGTTTCTCTGGGCAGTGCCTTGCGGAGAAAACCACATTACTGCTAGAACCACAGGCTCCTTGGAGAGCAGGTGAGGGACATCTATCATTTTGCAGGCCCTCCAGACTCCATTAAATCAACAATCAACAGGTCATTCATAAAGCAGACCCATGAGGAAATACAGTGAGTGGTGGATCAGCCATCATGCATCCACCCTGTTTTTAATGACTCCTCCACCCCCCACTGTTGATTAGTCACCAATATCGACTGGGCTTCCTGAGCTAAATCCCCACTCTGTGTATGTGAGGGCACTCAGATGCATGCACATCTTAGAGGGGAAAAAGCCCTGATTACAGTGTGCTGATTACAGATTAGATTTTAGATTTTATAGATGAAACTAATGATTGATTCACTGAAAAAAAATCCGCAAATCCACCAATAATATTAACTAATTATATATTGAAGAGTTGTTATCGATCTTCCTCACTGACATCTTGGCCAGAAATGAAATAAGATTATCTCAAACTATTCCTGCAACAGTGTGCTGCTGCACTGACATTATCTTCTTTGCTGTAATCATGAATCGCACATCAAACAGCTACAACATGCCCCAAAAACACACATAGGAAGGTGTGATGTGTAGTCTCACCTTGTGACACTAAACTTATAGTAAACTTAAAAAAGAGACTTGTGGGGTTTTTTTTGTAATATTTGGTGACATATGTGGAACAAAGCAGATTGACAGACCGTCACAGAGAAACTGAAACCAGAAGTGATGAAGTGAGAGTTTAAAATGCAATTTTCAATAGAGCTTGTCTTATCTGAAGTTTTCTTTTTTGCTTTTCTAACCTTTTCCTCTATCTCCTTCTTCCCATTTGTTTCCTTTCATCCCTGACGGTAATGTATTTCTCATGCCGCATACTTCTCTGGATCTTTTATATCACTTTTCGCCTCTACATTTTTATGGCTTGGTGTTCTATTCCCTGCGTCTCTCTTTTTTCAATTCACTTGCTTCTCATCTCTCTTCTCTAATTTTTGTCCATTCTGTTCATTACTTTCCCCACCTCCTTTTCCTGTCAATGTCTGTCTTTTCCATGTCGTTACCTCTTCTCCTGAACACCGTTCCCTCTTATATATCCGTCTTAATGCCCTCCTCATCATCATCCTTACCTCACCCCTCCTTTTCCCTCGCTCCCTTGTCCTCCTCTTTTCTTCTTCTTTTGCCTCCAGCATTGGTTGACTGAGCTTGAGATCTTTGCCATGATCTTTGCGGCGGCGGTGCATGACTACGAGCACACGGGGACCACAAACAACTTCCACATTCAGACAAGGTAATGGATCATTAAATCATAAATGCATGGCACTGACTCGCCCGATCAATGTTTTCATTTGCAGCAAGAGGGCTTTACAATCACACTGTGATCGCCTGCAGTGCAGTAATAACACTGGGGCTGGTTGGGAGTCCAGATGAACTCCAAAACTCATCCTCTTGAAAAAAAAAATCTGTTCTACAAAACAAGGAATTGCTCAGCATTTTTCACTCTTGTCAACTTGAAAGAAAAACATTTACCATCATTTGGAAAAAAAAGGAAAAACAATTCACAGGACTCTATATACAGCTATGAAAAACTAAGTATACCATTACAGCTTCTATAGGACTTAAGATAAGTAGCTGATAGGTGCTGATAATAAAATGCATTTGATTAATTGATCATCAGCAACTGTGACCATCTCTGTAAAAGCAGAAGTTTTGGCAGCTTACAGGTCTAAAGCATTTAGGTGTTTGTTAACAACATGTTACAATCTTCTGAGTAGTGGATGCCCCAGCAAATTAACCCCAAGGTCAGACCTTGCAGTGCTAAGAGAAATTTTGAAACCCCAAGACAATATCAAACTCACACAGATATAATGTTAATGTTCCTGACGGTACAGTTGGAAGAAGGCTGCAGAGTTGGAATGGTTGCCAGGAGAAAACCTCTTCTCTTTTTGGGCCTGAACAAACCCAAAAACATCTGGAAAAGTGTTCTTTGGACAGATGAGACCAAGGTGGAGATGTCTGACCACGATGCAGAGTGTCACATTTCGTGAAAACACAGCATATCATGACAAACACTTCATACTAGCTGTCAAGCATGGTGGCAGAGAGGTGATGATTTGGGTTTGTTTTTCAGCCACAGAACATTTTAGGGCAAAATATGGGCCTAAAATCATGGGGGTGTACTTACATTTTCACAGCAGCAGATAGAGTCCTTTGAAACTTTTTTGGCATTTCACCTAACACAACAATTAAAATCTATTATTATGAGAAACAAAATTATTTCTTTTGACCAGTGCCCTCCTATTTTTAGGATGCATGAACGTCATTTTATTCATTTTGATTTAGAACCTTAGAAGAGTCAGTGTTCCTTAGCCTTTCAATAAATAATGAAAGTTTTTTTTAAAAAAAATATGTTAGCTTTGATGCAGGTTTAAGTAAATAATACCCTCCACATGTTATTTCTTTATTTTTTCTGTTTATTCTTTTCATTGTTTTTCTGTTGCATTTGGCAGGTGAGAGTTCAACCAAATTTTAGTCTTTGACCATGTCGTATTGGATTTGCCAGGAAAGAAATATGTCAGATCTTTCACTAGTTACCAGACTGCAGCAATAGCTTTGTTGTGCACTCAGTGTTTTGAGCACAGCACTCTTTATAGTGTCATCAAGCTACAGTTTTTGAACTAAAGTAAAACAGAAGCAGCTAAATGAATCTCAAGTAGGCAACCAATTTGGATCTTTGATTTTGACTAGCATCTGCAAAAATGTTTAAAGGATTTAGTAACATCTGTGGATCCCTCATGTGTTTTCTGAGCTGTTTGATTTCCCTGCAATAGCCCAAGAAAAGAGTTTTCTTTCTTTTGGACTGACAGGTCAGACACAGCTATCCTGTATAATGATCGTTCAGTATTGGAGAGTCATCATGTCAGCGCAGCCTATCGCCTGCTGCAGGACGACGATGAAATGAACATCCTCTACAACCTTTCTAAGGATGACTGGAGGTCAGTAACACAGACAGAGAATGATAGGAAGGGTGCAGGATAGGTGAGTGACAGCAAAGGGGATTAAAAGTCAGATGTAAAAATATCACATAAGAACAGACAAAGCATGAATAAAACCAAGCAGAGCGCACAGGTCAAGCAGTCTCACAATGAACATCTACTCAAAGTAAACTGAGCTCCTGTTTTTCCAGGCTACTTATACACAGTAGAAACACAGAGTCAAAATCAGCAAAGCTGGATTACCTCCAAGGCTCAACAACTTTATAGAAATGGAACTGTTATATGAAGATAGCTCTAATCTGATTACATACAGCATAAGCTACTGTCAAATAAGATATAAATAGTTCTCAAAAACCGCCTTCATCTAATTACAAAGACTTCAAAATAAGTCAGCTTTTATTAGCCGCAGGTTTGACCGTTTTTTATGCTGCACATGGCTCACGTTTTCTCTCCTTTTTTCATTTAGAGAGCTGCGGGCTTTAGTAGTGGAAATGGTGCTGGCTACAGACATGTCCTGCCACTTCCAGCAAGTTAAGGCCATGAAGAACTTCCTACAACAACCGGAGGGGTCAGTTGCCATTTCCTTCATTACAGTTTATAATGTGCGCCCTTGCCCCTGCAATTTACATACCCATTACCCCCGCTATCAGCCACCATTTACTAACCACCTGCCATTTACAACCTAATTAATCCTGCCCCAAAGGGGGCACATGGAGAGAAACACTATAAACAGGCCTGTTTTATATCAGGTGGACCTCTGGAATGAAAAACAAGGGAGGATTTCTGTTGCTCAGGTGTTGTTTACTCAACATAAAAAAATTAAATTCAACGAGTCATTTGCTGCCAAATAGTACCAAATGTCGCACATTACACAGTGCAGGTATTCAACAGAGAATTACCACGGTGCCTCTCAGGCACAAACGCAGCTTGCTTCTCTGTGCTGGACGTCTGCAACAGAGTTACGGTGTAGTCACACCAGATTTGGCAGGGTGAAATTTATTTACACACTGTGGCTAAAAAAAAAAGAGCCGCTGCCAGAAATTGCTGGCAGGTTTGTTGGCATGCCGTCCTTTTGCTACTGCTGATGAGCTAGCAGAAAATGTTTCGTTTTCACAGAAAAAAAATATAGCACTTCCTTTGACAGAATTATTGTTGTGCTGCTTGTATTCTTTAGCATTAATGCTCCCTCACACTTTACAGTCGCTAATATTCTCTGGGTGTTATACTTTGGTAAAGAATATCAGAAATCCTTTGCACAGCAGAAGATATGAGCAGAATCAAAAATGGAGAAATAAAAAAAAAGGAACTTCTCAACTGTTTCCTCTCTTAAACAATTTAGACAAGAGGAAGACAAGAAGAGAAATTATCAATAACATCACCCAGAAACAATGAGGGAATAACACTCTTTATCTCTCTACCTTGCAATGTTCCCCTGGGAATCCTTGAATCCTGGCATTCATGTGGATGTTATTCTTACATGCACCAGCCACCTAAACATTGTTACACACTATCTGATGGAAGCTTCCTCCCAAGCAGGATAATGTCCCTGATAGTAGAAAACAAAAACTAAAGTATCTAACAGAGCTGGTTCTCTCACAGACTGACTTGGCTGTTGTGAACTGCTGATGTTCACATTTTATATTCTTATCTCTTATTATGCCACAGGGATGCCTAACTGACACAAACTAGGGAAAATAAATGGTACACAATTTTATCCCAGAATGGAATAATCATAAAATAAGGAAAAGAGTAAAATTAAAACAAAGTCACTTATGGGATAAACTTTCATAAGTGCGTTCCCAAAATCTAATACAGACTACAAAATGAAGTAAACTTGTCAAGAAGGCTACCATGCAATCTCTTGTGTATTTTTTTTATTTATGTTGAACCCATACAAACCTCATAGATTGGCAACAGATGTGATGTAACGTTAATGAGGCGAAGTGGGAGCCAAAGTAGGGCTACAGCTCGCAAGTGACCTTGCAAAGACGCTGTTTTTTAGGTTTTTAACTCTGGAAAATATCCAGAGAATAAAGTAAGAAAATGTCAGGAGTTGCCCTTTTTCAGCAAGACTGCGCACTTAAGATGCGTTCTCACTACTGCAAATACTCTGTTTGCTTAAGGCAAAGGGAAATGTTTGGAGAGACCGTGCAAGAGGAAGGACACGTGACGCCTTTTGTGAATTCAGTAGATATTTGCCTGCTCTGTTCTCACATAGGCTTGGTCGGATATTATGTGGATGTCGTACTAAAGGGGTTGTATATAAAGGCCTGTTTAATATCCAATCTCACTGCGATGGACACCTTAGGTTTGTACCTCTGACAGTTAATATCAGGCTGCTGTTCCTGAGTAAAAAATGACTCGAGCCACAGAGCTGTGAACCAGTGCAGAGAAAAGACCCACACATAAAAAATATGGATGGCAAATTATGCTGAGGTGGTTCTTAATGTTATCCGAGAGAGAATGGCTACAACTTTGCTTCTCTTTAAAATTCTTGCAGTGAATCTATATAAAAAACAAAGTTTAGGCCCTGCTTTGCTTAAACTAAATGGTAGTGAATGACGTTAGATATATGTGCCTGATTCATTTAGAAGTTCTACATAATACTCTGTTGGTATTTTTAAGTGCATTAATGGTGTGCATCTTTTTAAGCACTTTAAGCACCCTAACACGACTGCAGTGACCGATAACTGTTGTACATGCAGACACTGAGCTGAAGCGTGCATACAGAAATAAAAACACTATCAAGCAAACTATCATGCAATGTGATGACTCATCAGTGCTGATGCAGCTGCCGCATTGACAAGAAACATGTTGACCTTCAGGGTATTCTTTTCACCGTGATAATGCCGAGCACTTATCTGAAAATTACTCAGAAGGCACTGATATGTAGATAAGTGGCTTCCTAAAAATATATATTGGTATCAACAATATTGTGTTCCCTGTATTTGTGAATATAACTTGAAAATTGCTGACCTGAAGGTAATCGTCAAGGGAGAGTATTGGGTGCTCACACACACACGCACACACGCACCAAAATAAGAGATTGCAGTCTGCAGGGAGCTGTGATGCTGAATAGACTCTAATGTGAAGTAATTCAAACCAGACTGCTGCAGGCCTGCTTAGAGTGCACTTTAAGACCCAATCTGCCACAAATGGAATGAGGGGAAAAAACGTGAGCTAGTCTTTTTCACCTCTGTTTAACCTCTGCTATGCATGTATTATTGTGCCTGCATTTTCATGTGACTGCCTATTTTCTATATGCGTCTGTTCATGATTCAGTCCGTTTACCATGAGATTTTGATATTAGGTTGCGATTTCTCTAGAGCTGAGATGATCTTCATACTGTGTTTTAATGTGGAAGTAATATGAATGAAGAGGACTTTTGGATGGCTGGATGGAAGACTATACAGATAGACACATAGTGCTGGAGGTAGGGGGTTCCTTACTGTAATGAAAATAGTGCATTTCATCTTTTTGAGTACTGAAAATTAGATTTAATGGAAATGGGAGATGGCCTGTGTTTGTATAGCGCTTTCCTAGTCCCTAAGGACCCCAAAGCGTTTTACACATCCAGTCATCCACCCATTCACACACACATTCACACTGGTGATGGCAAGCTACATTGTAGCCACAGCCGCCCTGGGGCGCACTGACAGAGGCGAGGCTGCCGGACACTGGCGCCACCAGGCCCTCTGACCACCGCCAGTAGGCAACAGGTGAAATGTCTTGCCCAAGGACACAACGACCGAGACTGTCCAAGCCAGGGCTCAAACCAGCAACCTTCCGATTACAAGGCGAACTCCCAACTCTTGAGCCACGATCACTTAAGATAGTTATAAATACAAAATTATACATGTATTGTATGTATTGTACTATATGTTACTGTGATACCCATGATTATGTCTTTGTGATCTAAGAACTGGTGTCACAAAAGTGTGACCAACACAGTCATCACTCAATTGGCCGTTATTTTGGCTTCAAGCCAATATCTGTAAATCCTTGTGACTGCACGTGTGGTCAGCCCAGAAACAGAAAGACATAAAAACTCAAATCGACTACAGACTACGGGCTTTCTGGATCATGCTACATTTGTTATGTCCAGGATCACATTATGCTATGATTACACACATACACACAGACCCACAAGGTGCAAACAATACCAACTATGTTATCGCATTTAGTAAATAATCTACGTTTAAACAACAGATATGCAGTCATACTGTTTAAACACCTGCCACACTCCTCACAGCCGCCTTTGTAGTAGTTCTCACTACAGTTGGTGTCTCCAGGACCTCGTTATACTATAATTGCACATGCACACACACATAGACACACACATACACACACTTGAAGACTCGCAAAGTGAAAACAAAACCAGTTTTGTTGTCTTGCTGTCATGTTGGAATAATGTTTTTTTTTAAATATTCTAAGTGACTGGGGACGAAAAACTAAACTCAAGCCAGTGAATGTGCAGTAAAACATAAAAGACAATAAAAAGCTAACCTGTCACTTAGACTGAATTTCTTGTACAGACTCATTTCTGGACAGCTGCAGACTCTTGTGCAGCTGTGCCAGGGATACTTACCGTTATTGGCATTTTCTTGCATCTTTTCTGGGGTCTTTCATTAATCTTATCCAAGATTAATCTGCAATGTCTTTGTAACAACTTCTATTTTTTATTTTTTTTTTGCCAGGTTTTTGGCAAAACCTGAAGCTGGAACTTGGCAGATAAAGTACAGTGGGGCAAAAAAGTATTTAGTCAGCCACCGATTGTGCAAGTTCCCCCACTTAAAATGATGACAGAGGTCAGTAATTTGCACCAGAGGTACACTTCAACTGTGAGAGACAGAATGTGGAAAAAAAAATCCATGAATTCACATGGTAGCATTTGTAAAGAATTTATTCGTAAATTAGGGTGGAAAATAAGTATTTGGTCACCTCAAACAAGGAAAATCTCTGGCTCTCACAGACCTGTAACGTCTTCTGTAAGAAGCTTTTCTGTCCCCCACTCGTTACCTGTATGAATGGCACCTGTTTGAACTCATCATCTGTATAAAAGACACCTGTCCACAGCCTCAAACAGTCAGACTCCAAACTCCGCCATGGCCAAGACCAAAGAACTTTCGAAGGACACCAGGAAAAGTATTGTAGACCTGCACCAGACTGGGAAGAGTGAATCTACAATAGGCAAGCAGCTTGGTGTGAAAAAATCAACTGTGGGAGCAATCATCAGAAAATGGAAGACATACAAGACCACTGATAATCTCCCTCGATCTGGGGCTCCACGCAAGATCTCATCCCGTGGGGTCAAAATGATCATGAGAACAGTGAGCAAAGATCCCAGAACCACACAGGGGGACCTGGTGAATGACCTGCAGAGAGCTGGGACCAAAGTAACAAAGGTCACCATCAGTAACACACTACAACGGCAGGGAATCAAATCCCGCAGTGCCAGACGTGTTCCGCTGCTGAAGCCAGTGCATGTCCAGGCCCGTCTGAAGTTTGCCAGAGAGCACATGGATGATACAGCAGAGGATTGGGAGAATGTCATGTGGTCAGATGAAACCAAAGTAGAACTTTTTGGTATAAACTCAACTCGTTGTGTTTGGAGGAAGAAGAATATTGAGTTGCATCCCAAGAACACCATACCTACTGTGAAGCATGGGGGTGGAAACATCATGCTATGGGGTTGTTTTTCTGCCAAGGGGACAGGACGACTGATCCGTGTTAAGGACAGAATTAATGGGGCCATGTATCGTGAGATTTTGAGCCAAAACCTCCTTCCATCAGTGAGAACTTTGAAGATGAAACGAGGCTGGGTCTTCCAACATGACAATGATCCAAAACACACCGCCCGGGCAACAAAGGAGTGGCTCCGTAAGAAGCATTTGAAAGTCCTGGAGTGGCCTAGCCAGTCTCCAGACCTCAACCCCATAGAAAATCTGTGGCGGGAGTTGAAAGTCTGTGTTGCTCAGCGACAGCCCCAAAACATCACTGCTCTCGAGAAGATCTGCATGGAGGAATGGGCCAAAATACCAGCTACTGTGTGTGCAAACCTGGTAAAGACCTATAGTAAACGTTTGACCTCTGTTATTGCCAACAAAGGTTATGTTACAAAGTATTGAGTTGTATTTTTGTTATTGACCAAATACTTATTTTCCACCCTGATTTACGAATAAATTCTTTACAAATCCTACCATGTGGATTCATGGATTTTTTTTTCACATTCTGTCTCTCACAGTTGAAGTGTACCTCTGGTGCAAATTACTGACCTCTGTCATCATTTTAGGTGGGGGAACTTGCACAATCGGTGGCTAACTAAATACTTTTTTGCCCCACTGTACTTCTGACTCACATTCATTTTTTAAAGCCAGAAACACAAAAATGATCTCAATCAATACAGTTTATCATGATACCTCCAAAATCAATTGGCTGCATTGCAAATGGTTATTTGTCCTTCTTTCCTTCTATCATTTTCTTTTTTCTTTAACAATAGCTTCTTTTTTCATTTATAAAAACACACATACAAAACATAAACCATTAGACTTTTCAAGAAAACAGCCGTGATGGCAATTTTTAAAACTGCCTGTCTTCTCTCTCTTAGCATCGACAAGCCAAAGGCGCTGTCCCTGCTGCTGCACACAGCAGACATCAGCCACCCGGCCAAGACTTGGGACCTCCATCACCGTTGGACCACCTCCCTACTAGAGGAGTTCTTCAGACAGGTGAGTTCCTCTGTTACGTCAGAGTAACATGTTGGATGATGGTGGTACAGTGTATGGTTTAGTGGTAGTTTAAATGTATGCAGAGAGAACATGGCATGCTTTTCAGTTGACCTCAGACACAAAGGTCAAATTTACCCTCAGCTGGCAGTTTACTAGGTAGTCATGCTGAGAACTAATCAAGCCTTTGGGGGAAGATCATGCTCTCCAATTTCATGAAATTCTGGAATTCAGGGTCATAAATCGGAAGTATATCGTTGCCATGATCAATAAGCCACATGTAGCTATCTATGTTTGAGTTTTTTATAACTTTGATTATATTTTGACAAACTGACACCTGTTAAATTTGCTGAATTAATTTATTAAAAAAAACCACCTAAGGTGTTATACATTAAAAATGATATCTTCCCTCCCCTTATGCCCAGCGGATTGCGACAGATGGATTCACCTCTCTGAGTCTTCTTATTAAAAGGGAGCTTTTCCTTCCCACTGTTGCCTTGTTCTTGTTGACAGGGGGTTGTCTGATTGTTGGGGTTTTCTCTGTATTATTGTAGGTTCTTTACCTTACAATATCAAGCACCTAGAGGTGAATTGAATATCTAGCGTGCAAGATTTATCGACTTTTAAATGCTGGCGTGAGATTTAAAATTTCTGAGGTGCTACTGCGCAGTCCAACAGAGCCTTAATGAAGACATGAGGTTGAAGAGAGGCATTGGAAATAATATCTTGAGATTTCTTGCTGATAGATGAAACACATGATTTGAAATGCAGTTTATTTATCTTTTGGTTTTAGTCATTGCTCATCTTTGTCGCTGGTGCATTGTATTAGTTTTTGGGTGCTATGTCAACAAAAGCGATTTATTCTTTTGATTCAGTCACACTCACATGAAGTGTGAAACACACTTCATGTGAGTGTGACATAAAAAAATGAAATATTAATATTGGGAAATAATGCTGTTAATGTGAAGCTTTTGCAAAACACTACCAACAAGAGAAATATGCAGTCACACCAGCAAATGTGTTTTTAAAAAGAACAACGTGCTCCATAGAAGATTAAAATGTACAGCGTGACAATGAATTTATGCTATAAATAATAAATGGCGTAATTGTAAATCTCATAAAGAAGGACAGACGTTTAAATGGTGCCACACTGCTTAAATCTCGTCCATTATTAATCCACATTGTTCCCATTATCAGTGCTATTGTTATTGTGGTTGCTTTCACGAGCCTTTTGTCTCTGGGGATACGAATTGCCGATAAATAGCCTCTCCAAAGAACATTGCCTCCCGACTCCACATCTCATCTGTTTGTGACAAAACAGAGGAGAAAATGAAACACATTTGCGGCCCAAACGCACTCGGGGAGGGGCTCAGACGAATCCAAGGTCTGTTGATAGAAGTGTGAGCATATGGTGTGCAGTGGTAAGTGTGTAGGCAAAGATGTGTGTGTGCATGTCTGCAGGGTGCGTCGTATTTGCCCAAAAATATCAAAGACAGGAGGATTTTGACTTAAGAAGCTCTTGTGTTTCCAGGGGGACAAAGAAGCTGAGCTCGGGCTGCCGTTCTCTCCACTCTGTGACCGAAAGTCAACAATGGTGGCACAGTCACAAATCGGTGAGAGGCTTCCCCACCCTCACATAAACCATCTGCACAATACAGTACGCCACTTTTTTTTGGGAAAAACATCTTGCAACTGAAGGAATTTTGCACTGAGGAATGGACAAACATTTGAACTAGCTAGAACACGTTTAAAAGTGCAGAGGTTACATAGGCCAAAGGTGTATTTACTGTTTTCACAGAAGATTACTGAATCTATTGATATTTTTTGCATCACAAATTATTAAAAAGGCTAATTTTTATTTCGAGTAATTGAAGTCTGCCACATTTGAACAAGAAAATATCGGAAAAATGTGTAAAAGAAATAAAAATAAACCAAAATAAGCTATTTTATTCTGTCTCCACAGAAACACTAATCATATAGGAAACTGGCATCTATTTTGAAACAGCAGCTAATATTTGCTGATAAGCAGGCAGGTTTTGAGTTCCCTCTGAGGTTCACTCTTATTTCACTTTTGGTTCTATCATTCTCTCATCTTGACTTCTTTATTTGCTTCGCCAACAGGAATATTTTCTTGTACCTGGTATAGTTTTTAGTTAATTCTGTCCTTCAGACCTCCAACTAACTGGAAAAATCAAAGAACTGTCTTCTTTCTGTTTTTTATTGCTTTAGTTTTCCCGATAGATTTCTTACCCAGTGGCAAGGAAGAAAGGAAGGCTTATAGCCAACCAGTCTGAATGTGTCATTATTCTATAATTATTACATTGTGCAATCTACATCTACATCACACACTACATCAAACTGCTGTTTGCCCGTTTTACTAATTAACGTTAAAAAGATTATTATTTTTTTGCTCTGGGCTTCTTTTCTTCTTTTTAACCTTTAATAGCACAAAATAGACTGTGACTATATACCGCAGACATGCTAACATTACCTTTGCCGACGTCTTCATCTCCAGGATTCATAGACTTCATCGTAGTGCCAACCTTTACTGTGCTCACCGACATGATGGAGCGCATTGTCACGCCACTCATTGAGGAGGCCTCCCATTCCGGTTTGACTGGTTTCAGACGCTCAAGGTAAGCTGCAGTGGTTTCTCTCAGAGATCATTTAGGAATAAAAAAGTTTGTGCAGCTCAGTCGGAAAACCAAGCAGATGGAAGTGGGTGACTGTATGTAAATCACATTACATTTTATTCAACCAGCCTCGTCGATCAAGAATAAAAAAAACGTGCTGTTTTCTCTCCTCGTGTACCTTTCCAAGAAACTACTTGCTCAATGACAAGATTAGACCTCAACAACCCTGCTGCAATAACGGCATATCTAATGGAAGTATTGAGAACAGCAGATGAGTCTCCCATGAGTAATCCATTTCTGTGCGTGGAAATGTTTCCACCTTTCATCAAGCAGAGCTACACACCTTGAAATTGACATTTTAGGGATGCTAGTCGAGTTCACCTCACCGTCCGTGATCGAGAATGAGCTGTGGTGCTGGATTGGCATACACAAAAGCCTCTCGAGATACAAAAGGAAGCGATTTTGCCTTCACTGGTTTAATTAATTGGCTCAATACTTTTCCTCCGGCCTCGTACTCAATCACGTATGTGCAAGGCTTTCAAAGTTCCCAAATAAGAAAGTACATTCCGCTTGCTTTTTTGTTCATAATATTTAAACTATAACGAGAAAGATAATTAAAAAACTTTAGTCTGTAAATTGTTTAAACTTTATGTTTTGTTAAGTGGGCTCATTGCAAAATAAAGCAGTACTTGGGGAGTCTGGCTCTGCATCTTTTGTTGCACCTGCACATCAATATCATCCTCCCTGTTCTCCTCAACAGCAGTCATTAGCATCACTCAGTGGGCCTCTAGTCGAAGCTAACCGAGTGGAAATCTCAGATAGTGTTGCCACTTGTGCAGTCTCTTTGTCTACGTACACACCTGGGTGCTTTTGATTTTCCTTGGACTGTTTCTTCACACCGTTTATAGCTGCTTTCAATCACCTGTAACTATGTCTGTCTCGCTTCCTATGATTATCCACCTCTGCTTCTTCCTTGCTTTTTCAACACGCAGACAAATCTAAAAGCTCAAGTTTTTTTTTAGCTGAAAAATAATTTTTTTTGACATTTATGGTCCCCAGAGACAGATTCCTTCTGACTTTTAAGATCCCATAGATTTTTTTTTTCCTAGGGCTAACGTCACCGACATTAGTAACTTTGAATTAAATATCTGCAACTATTAAAAGAATTGCAGGAAGCTGACGTTCTTGTACCTTACATAATAGATTTGGAATATCTTTTCTGATCCATTAAAAGGGGTCTTCCAGCAGTGTAGAACTGCAATTCCCTGCAGCTGGAGGTCTGTGACTTTTAGTGCCTATAATAAAAAGTCCCATTGTTCAGTCAGTCATGAGCACCTTCTAAATGCCCGACTTTTGTTTGAAAAACAGGAGCTTTCAAAGTGTGACATGATTAACAAATATGATGGCAGCAATTGGTACATTAACATGGAAGAGCAAGGTCAAAGAGTTAAAATGAACCAACCTGAAGTAAGTTCACAATCACAGATATGAACTAGGTCAGATAAATTCAAAACAACGATTCTTTACCCTCAAAAAGCATGAAGCAATAATTCCGAGTAAAATGTAACTGTGATGTATAAAATCAAAGGTTCATTTATTCACATAATGAATTGTTAAGAAAGATGTCCTTGGTATAAACTAAATACTGTATACCAGGCTAATAGATGTCATCAGACCAGATTGCATTAAACTTTTTTTGAGTATATATTTTTTTATTGCGCTGCCCTGGGGTATTCTTTTTCAGTGGCACCTCCTCCTACTGTCAACTCCCCAAACTAATTTCTCTATATCACTACAGAATCACACACAGGCTGATGGTAAAAGTAAAGAAACAAATTCAAGTATGTGCTTTGCCACTTTGCCGCTCACTGAGTAGGCACATTGGTTTACTAATTTAAAACAGCTTTTGCTGGCTTGTGGTATTACAATTTGGTTATGATTTGCATAATCAGTCTTTCATCAATATCTCCCATGAAAGACCAGATGATCTACGCAGTGTGTTTTTTTTTTTATTTGACTGAAATATCTGACATCTTTTCCGTTAGGAAATTGTTCTTGAAAACTCCTTAAAATCTTCAGCCAGTCTTGTGCAATGATGCTAATGCTTCCATTGTCTTAAACACCACCAGCTGCAGCCATGCAACTGCATTAACCTCTTTTCAGCAGATACATGCCCAGTGATGGTAAAAGTGGCCCGATTTCAGTCTCTCAGAGCTGCTTGAATACCTCTAGATACTTTATCTCTTGTTTACATTTTTCTTTTTTGTCTGTCCAGTCTGAACAGTATTAGTTCAGATGAAAGCAAAAGGCACAGTGTCAAGAGCATGGGCTCCGACAGCAGCTCATCGGGCCCGGGCTCTCTCCTGACGGTGGACATGAAGAACTTCAAAGCGTTGTGGAATGAAGAAGTTTATCAAAACCGAGAGAGGTGGAAAGCCCAGGCCGCTAAAGGTATAGTACAGTTCGATCTAGTGAAAATATGGTGATTTATGGCCATGGTAAATCTGATCTGTCCAAACAGATCATGACCTTCTCCACAGAAAATTGGCTTTAAAAAGCTGCACTGCTTTCGACTTATAGGGAGGTTTTAACTGGCCTGCACAACAACAGCATTGGTGGGAACATGATCTGTTGAGACATGATGAAATAATACACCACTGCTGATCAGTATGTCAGTGTGGATTAATTTGTATTTAATTTACTTCATACTACAGTAGCACAAAAAACATTAGACTGAAGCTACATATGTCTTGTGAGTTGGTGGAGACCAAAAACAGAGCTAAAAGAAAGAATGTCAGACTTACATTTAAAGTCCACAAAGTACAGCTCCAGTGTGTTAACAAAAACACTGTTTGTTAATCCTCATCTCGAATTTTCCTCATTTAAAGTAAAAAATAAGGAGTTATGAATATTTCTAAACTGCTCCCATACTCCATTTTACCTCAGAAGCAGAGGAAAGAGCTAAAAAGGAAGCAGAGGAGCGAGCACAGCAGGAAGAGTCGATGGAGCCCCAGGAGGTCAAAGCAGAATCCGAACAGCCTGAACCAAAGGAGGACAAATTGGAGGGAGAGTCGCCCGAGTCGGAAGAGGTCAGCACACCACCAGATGGTAACACAGGGAAAACAGAGCAGGGAGCACAGCCTGGGAGTGCCACGCACAAGAGCCCCCCACTGCAGAACGGTACTTCCTTTAAACTATGTAATCCCACAGCATGGCCGGCTTTTAAAAGACGTGACCTAAGGCCTGATCCTCTACATGTTGCAGTCAGTACATACAGTTTACTGACATGCAAACTTTTTCTGGGAGCTTAAGTGATCATAAAAGTTTGCAGAACATAGCTAACTTTTCCATGGAATTTGATATTGATCAGTGCATCAGTGTAGTCTTAGATTAACTTCCAAAATGTAACGTTTTAATGAAATCTTTCGAGTACATATGAATGTTTACAAAATATTTGTTAATTCCTAACTAGAATGGACCAAATCCCTCCCTTCAAAGTCAGAATAAAAAACTACCCACCCTTAAAGCAAATCATGGGATCTTTATGTCTCGTTTCATCAAAGCAGCACTCTGAAGTCCAGATACTGTGAACAGTATCCCATTTGAGATGAAAAAGCTTCACATCAGCACATATGAAAAGCTGAAATTAAAATATACGTGTCACTTGGACTGACTAATCAGTTTGATGGATTGTTGTAGCTTTTTAATCCAAGAATAGGTTTGTTATTGTATTAGAACAGAATGAGAAACACAAGGAGGATTTTTTCTATCCAATTTTTTAAATTTTGAAAAAAGAGAGCAAATGCAAAGTTCCTTTAATCATATTTTTAGCTTATGAGCATCAAATTTCCCCATTTTCATTTTCCCAGTGTTTGCTTCAAGTTTTAAAATATTATCATATTCAGTTTTTCTGACAGTATTATCAGCTTGTTCCATCTCTTTATACAGAGCATTACATTTACACTGAGCAAAATATTCTGTTTGGAAGTTGCAACTTTCCATCAGACTAAATTCTGTAGATTTGGGGATTGTACATAATTTAATGCTGCCTTCGTTATACAGACCATTCTGTGGGTCTGTATTTTAGAATTACTCATTGGACTATTGCATGTTTTTAAATGCTGATTTTAAATGTATAAGTACAGTCAGAATAGTAACACAACCATTTCTTTTTTCAGGAGAGCTGTCAGAAGGGGCCGAGTCTCCAGAAGGTGAAAAAGACAAAAACAAAGCAGTCGAGGGTGAGTGTAACCCTGCAGCCTGAAGCTACTGATAGAAAATAAAACTGAAATATCTTTATTTCCATCTATTTCTGTATGCAGGGCTGTGGAAAGTATTTGCCCCTTCCAGATTTTTTTTTTTTTTGTTTGTTTCAGACGTAAATATTTCAGATTATCAAAACTTTAATAATGGACAAAGACCACCTGTTACAAAATGCAGTTTTTAAATGATTATTTCATTTTTAAGAGGAAAAAAAAGCTATCCAAACTTACCAGGCACTATGTGAAAAAGTAATTACCTCCATACATGTAGTACGTGTACATGATTTAACAATTGTGTATGCATACATGATTGCATGAATGATTGTGATTAACCACATTTTTTGGAAAGCATTCAGAGTTCAGTTTCACTACCCACAATCAGGCCTGATTACTGCCAGACCTGCTGAATCAAGAAATCACTTAAATAGAAACTGACAAAGTGAAGTAGGCTAGATCTCAAAAAGGAGCCGTGGTATGATTCTCAAAGGAGTCATGCCACAATTTAAAGAAACGGATGAGACACAAACAGTTTTTAGTCTGTAAAGTGTTACAAAGTGATTTCTAAGGCTTCCACAGTGAAAGCCATTATCCACAAATGGTGAAAACATGGAACAGCATAGAGCCTTCCCACGAGCAACAATGACTCATCCAGGAGGTCACAAAAGAACCCAAAACAACATCTACAGAACTGCAGGCCTCACTTGCCTCAGTTAAGGTCAGTGTTCATGATTCAACAACGCGAAAGAGACTGAAAAAAATGCTGTCGACCAAAAAATACCAACTTTAACTTTTTGAAAGGTTTTATTCCTGTTGCATCTGTGTAAAACTAACACTGCATTTAAAAAGAACATCATACCAACAGTCGAGCATGGTGGTAGTGTGATGCTCAGGAGCTTCTGTGCTGTTTCAAGACCTGGAGGACTTACTGTAAGTGATGGTACCATGAATTCTGCTCTCCACCAGACATTCCTGAAGGAGAACGTCCAACCATCAATTCATGCCCTGAAGCTGAAGTTCACTTGAAACATACCAGCAAGACAACCTCTGAATGGCTCAAAAGAGCAAAATGAAAGTTTTGCAGTGGCCTAGTGAAAGTCTGGACTTATATCAAATTAAGATGCGTGACTTTAAACAGGCTGTTCATGCTCAAAAACCCTCCGATGTGGCTGAATTAAAATAATTCTGCAAGGAGGAGTGGGTCAAAATTCCTGAAAGGTGGTGTGAGAGACTCATTGGCAGTTATCACAAATGCTGGATTGCAGTTCTTGCTGCCAAAAGCGACTCAACCAGTTTAGGGAGCAATTACTTTTTCACACAGATCTGGATAAAATGTTTTCCCTTAATAAATGAAATAATTGTTTAAAATCTGCATTTTGCATTTATTTGGGTTATCTTTGTCTAATAATAAAATTGTTTCAGTGATCTGAAACATGTAGTTGTGAGGAATGCAAAAAGAACTAGAAAAATTTGCATTTCCTGCGAAAATGCAGTGTGGATGCTTAAAGCTGAAGCTGTATGCAAAAAGTAGCTGAAAAAGCTGAAAAGTTGCAGAAATTGTAAAAACTTTGCAGAAGCAAAAGAAGTTTGCTAAAATGGAATAACTTAGCAGAACTGCAATATCTTAGAGGAAACATAATACTTGGCAGAAATACAATAGCATAGCAGAATTTAGCAGAAATATTGTAACTTACCAGAAACATGATAACTTCTCAAAAATACAAGAATTTAGGAGAAATAGTATAAGATAACAGAAAGAATATATTTAGCCAAAAATACTTAAACATTACAGAAACACTATGATTTAGAAAAATAGTACAACAGAGCAGAAATATTGTGATTTACCAGAGACACTGTGATGAACTATGAATATTGTAATTTTAAATTAAGACTATGTTTTAGCACAAATATTATAATTTGGCAGAAATACTATAATTTAGCAGAAATACTATATTAAGCACAAATCCTATAAAAAGCAGAAATGGTATGATTAAGCATAAATACTACATTTAGTAGAAATACTTTGTTTTAGCACAAATCCCATAAAAAGCAGAAATACTGTACTATGATTTAGTAGAAAGACTATAATTAATCAGAAATACTAAATTTAGCAGAAATACTATATTAAGCACAAATCCTATGAAAAGCAGAAATACTATATTAAGCACAAATCCTATAAAAGCAGAAATAGTATATTAAGCAAAAATCTTATAAAATAGCAGAAATAGTATGATTTAGCACAATAGTAATAAGTTAAACAGAAAAATTGGAAAAGCAAAATGGACAGCTGAAAAAATGCTGAACATGCTGAGGTTCCCTCAAATATACTTGTTAAATGACAAAAATCTGCAAAAAAATTTATGACAGCCACACAATTACAAATATGTACACATGAGGAAACACACATGCACAGAGAGACACACACACAAGATCCAATACAGTCAACCAGTCTAAATATATTGAATTTGAATCTTACAATGAGATCATCCCATTAAAAGGCTTTCTCTCTCTCTCTCTCTCTCTCTCTGTCACACACACACACACACACACACACACACACGCAACACACAGGGAGAGAGAAGTAAGTTTCTAGGTCAGCCTGGGAGCTGCTAAATTTGAATCCACCAATCAGAGTGGCTGTTTATGTTTTCCCGCCAAAAAAGGTGCATCTTTTTACACACGCAGCACAGAGAGGCACAGGATTATTGCAGTCTATTTCTCATAGTGACGACTCCCCTCAAACAAATGACCATAATTTCCTAACCGTAGGGGCTAGAACGGTCATTCTTACACCGTTTTGTTCAGAAGAGATGGGGGAATCTTCCAGTGTTAACAATTTATCATTAAAATGTGAATTTTTAGAGATATACGACATGGATGACTTGTTGACTTAGAAGCCACGAATTCCCCCAATATGCAAATTTGAATGCCTGAGGCCACATATATGATTGGCTGGCTGGGAAGCCGTGCAGGCCCTGATTTGTGGATTTGAATTCCTCAGCCCTCAGATATGATTGGCTGGCTTAGAAGCCATGAAGGCCCCAATATGCAAATTTGAATGCCTCAGGACACATATATGATTGGCTGGGAAACCGTGCAGGCCCTGATTTGAAAATTTGAATGTCTAAGTCCTCACAGAGGATTGGCTGCCTGGGGACCTGGCAGAAATATAATAGAAATACTATGATTAAGCATAAATACTACATTTAGTAGAAATACTATGTTTTAGCACAAATACTATAAAAAGCAGAAATACTATAATTTAGCAGAAATACTATATTAAGCACAAATCCTATAAAAAGCAGAAATACTATATTAAGCACAAATTCTATAAAAAGCAGAAATACTATATTAAGCACAAATTCTATAAAAAGCAGAAATACTATATTAAGCACAAATCCTATTAAAAGCAGAAATACTATATTAAGCACAAATCTTGTAAAATAGCAGAAACAGTATGATTTAGCACAATAGTAATAAGTTAAACAGAAAAATTGGAAAAGCAAAATGGACAGCTGAAAAAATGCTGAACATGCTGAGGGTCCCTCAAATATACTTGTTAAATGAAAAAATCAGCAAAAAAATGCACAGGGAGAGAGAAGTAAGTTTCTAGGTCAGCCTGGGAGCTGCTGAATTTGAATCCACCAATCAGAGAGCCTGTGTACTTTTTCCCGCCAAAACAGGTGCATCTTTTTACACACGCAGCAGAGAGAGGCACAGGATTATTGCAGCCTATTTCTCATAGTGAGGACTCCCCTCAAACAAATGACCATAATTTCCAAACCGTAGGGGCTAGAGCGGTCATTCTTACACCGTTTTGTTCAGAAGAGATGGGGGAATCTTCCAGTGTTTACAATTTATCATTAAAATATGAATTATTAAAGATATTTGACTTGTAATGCACCATAACTGAGTAGAGCGAAGCAAAAACTGCCTTGATTTGCCCTCAAACAACGCTTTCTAACTCGAAATCTATTTTGAGTATCGATATCATTCTTTCACCGTAAGAGACAGCAGGCTTTGGTGAACAATCATGGAAATTTTCAGGTCTCTGTGGAAATCCAACAAAAAGTTATGACGAGAGAAAAAAGTGGTTCATTTCCACAGTTTGAAATCTGAAGAAATCTGAGCGAAGGACGAATTTCCTACCCTCAAACAAGTCCAACTCATTTCAGAACGGTAATAGGTGAGAAAGAAATTCTTGAATTGTGAGCGTCAGGGGTATCTGAAGATATTCGGGGACAAGCCTCATGTCTTAACTTTGCTTCGTTAAGGAGATATGACGATTCGAATATGCCTCTCATTACAGAAATCCAGCGGTGATTTTGAACAAGCTCTCCATTCACTTTATATGGAGAGTTTTCTGACCTTGTGTTAGTCTGAGGAGATTTGCAAAAATTCTATAAATCCCACAACAATGATGGTGACATTTTCTGAAAGCCAGCAAAAATACCTACGTTTTGATGTATAATTTGTGGAAGTTGAGTGAAAATTGAGCAAGTAGTAGGAAGTTGTTCAGACATGAAGTGAAAATTGCAAAACCTTCAGTGGCACACTGGAAGCCAAGAGCATAGCAACCATAACAACACATGTATTTTGTGAAAAATCACAATTTTGCAACTCAAAACTTTAAGAGGCATAAAAGTAAAACAGTAAAAGATTTGAAAAAGCTGAATCATACCTGAATAGCCCAATAATTTGTGAACATTTTAAAGTTTGAATGGTTGTTCTAGGTGAAAATATGAGGAAGTAGTTAAGTTTCAAAAACAAGCAAATTTTAGCAGAATTGCTGAAGTTTCCCATTCATTTCAATGGGACAAATTAAAGGAAAAAAGTGGAATATTTTAAAAAGTATAATAGTTAAAAATAGCAAAAGTCATAGCCGGCATTAGCAAAAATAGCTGAATAGTTTAAAGTTTGAACGGTGAAAATCGGCTGAAAATTGTGGAAGTAGTTCCACGGCGAAAAGTGTACGGAAGTCCTAAGAATAACTAGAAAAATTTGCATTTCCTGCGAAAATGCAGTGTGGATGCTTAAAGCTGAAGCTGTATGCAAAAAGTAGCTGAAAAAACTGAAAAGTTGCAGAAATTGTAAAAACTTTGCAGAAGCAAAAGAAGTTTGCTAAAATGGAATAACTTAGCAGAACTGCAATATCTTAGAGGAAACATAATACTTGGCAGAAATACAATAGCATAGCAGAATTTAGCAGAAATATTGTAACTTACCAGAAACATGATAACTTCTCAAAAATACAAGAATTTAGGAGAAATAGTATAAGATAACAGAAAGAATATATTTAGCCAAAAATACTTAAACATTACAGAAACACTATGATTTAGAAAAATAGTACAACAGAGCAGAAATATTGTGATTTACCAGAGACACTGTGATGAACTATGAATATTGTAATTTTAAATTGAGACTATGTTTTAGCACAAATATTATAATTTGGCAGAAATACTATAATTTAGCAGAAATACTATATTAAGCACAAATCCTATAAAAAGCAGAAATGGTATGATTAAGCACAAATACTACATTTAGTAGAAATACTTTGTTTTAGCACAAATCCCATAAAAAGCAGAAATACTGTACTATGATTTAGTAGAAAAACTATAATTAATCAGAAATACTAAATTTAGCAGAAATACTATATTAAGCACAAATACTATGAAAAGCAGAAATAGTATGATTAAGCATAAATACTACATTTAGCAGAAATACTATATTAAGCACAAATCCTATAAAAGCAGAAATAGTATGATTTAGCACAATAGTAATAAGTTAAACAGAAAAATTGGAAAAGCAAAATGGACAGCTGAAAAAATGCTGAACATGCTGAGGGTCCCTCAAATATACTTGTTAAATGACAAAAATCTGCAAAAAAATTTATTACAGCCACACAATCACAAATATGTACACATGAGGAAACACACATGCACAGAGAGACCCACACACAAGATCCAATTCAGTCAACCAGTCTAAATATATTGAATTTGAATCTTAGAATGAGATCATCCCATTAAAAGCCTTTCTCTCTCTCTCTCTCTCTCTCTCTCTCTCTCTCTATCTCTCTGTCACACACACACACACACACACACACACACACACACACACACACAGGGAGAGAGAAGTAAGTTTCTAGGTCAGCCTGGGAGCTGGTGAATTTGAATCCACCAATCAGAGAGGCTGTGCACTTTTCCCCACCAAAACAGGTGCATCTGTTTACACACGCAGCACAGAGAGACACAGGATTTTTGCAGTCTATTTCTCATAGTGACGACTCCCCTCAAACAAATGACCGTAATTTCCTAACCGTAGGGGCTAGAACGGTCATTCTTACACCGTTTTGTTCAGAAGAGATGGGGGAATCTTCAAGTGTTGACAATTTAATATTAAAATATGAATTTTTAGAGATATATGACATGGATGACTTGTTGACTTAGAAGCCACGAATTCCCCAATATGCAAATTTGAATGCCTGAGACCACATATGTGATTGGCTGGCTGGGAAGCCGTGCAGGCCCTGATTTGTGGATTTGAATTCCTCAGCCCTCAGATATGATTGGCTGGCTTAGAAGCCACGAAGGCCCCAATATGCAAATTTGAATGCCTCAGGACACTTATTTGATTGGCTGGGAAACTGTGCAGGCCCTGATTTGAAAATTTGAATTTCTCAGTCCTCACAGAGGATTGGCTGCCTGGGGACCTGGCAGAAATATATAGAAATACTATTATTAAGCATAAATACTACATTTAGTAGAAATACTATGTTTTAACACAAATATTATAAAAAGAAGAAAAACTATAATTTAGCAGAAATACTATATTAAGCACAAATCCTATAAAAAGCAGAAATACTATAATTTAGAACAAATAGTATAAAAAGCAGAAATACTATAATTTAGCAGAAATACTATGTTAGGCACAAATCCTATAAAAAGCAGAAATACTATAATTTAGCAGAAATACTATGTTAGGCACAAATCCTATAAAAAGCAGAAATACTATAATTTAGCAGAAATACTATATTAGGCATAAATCCTATAAAAAGCAGAAATACTATAATTTAGCAGAAATACTATATTAAGCACAAATCCTATAAAAAGCAGAAATACTATAATTTAGAACAAATAGTATAAAAAGCAGAAATACTATAATTTAGCAGAAATACTATGTTAGGCACAAATCCTATAAAAAGCAGAAATACTATAATTTAGCAGAAATACTGTATTTAGCACAAGTACCGAAAAGTACCAGAAATACTATGATTTAGCAGAATAGTAATAACTTATTGAAACACAAATGCACAGAGGGACACACAAACACAGGCTCTAATCCAGTCAACCAGTCTAACTATGTTCAATTTTAATCCTACAATGACATGCTGTCAAATAAGGGCAGGGTCCTCTCTCTCCCACTAAACACACACACACACACACACACACACACACAGGGAGAGAGGACTAAGTTTCTAGGTCAGCCTGGGAGCTGCTGAATTTGAATCCACCAATCAGAGAGGCTGTTTACGTTTTCCCGCCAAAACAGGTGCATCTTTTTACACACGCAGCACAGAGACATAGACCTGCTTCTTTCAGTTTATTTCACATAGTGAGGATTCCCCTCAAACAAATGACCATAATTTCCTAACCATAGGGGCTAGAGCGGTCATTCTTACACCGTTTTGTTCAGAAGAGATGGGGGAATCTTCAAGTGTTGACAATTTATCATTAAAATATGAATTTTTAGAGATATATGACATGGATGACTTGTTGACTTAGAAGCCACGAATTCCCCAATATGCAAATTTGAATACCTGGAGCCCACATACATGATTGGCTGGCTGGGAAGCTGTGCAGGCCCTGATTTGTGGATTTGAATTCCTCAGCCCTCAGATATGATTGGCTGGCTTAGAAGCCATGAAGGCCCCAATATGCAAATTTGAATGCCTCAGGACACATATATGATTGGCTGGGAAGCCGTGCAGGCCCTGATTTGAAAATTTGAATTTCTCAGTCCTCACAGAGGATTGGCTGCCTGGGGACCTGGCAGAAATATATAGAAATACTATGATTAAGCATAAATACTACATTTAGTAGAAATACTATGTTTTAGCACAAATACTATAAAAAGCAGAAATACTATAATTTAGCAGAAATACTATATTAAGCACAAATCCTATAAAAAGCAGAAATAGGATGATTAAGCATAAATACTATATTTAGTAGAAATACTATGTTTTAGCACAAATAGTATAAAAAGCAGAAATATTGTAATTTAGCAGAAATACTATATTAGGCACAAATCTTATAAAATAGCAGAAATAGTATTATTTAGCACAATAGTAATAAGTTAAACAGAAAAATTGGAAAAGCAAAATGGACAGCTGAAAAAATGCTGAACATGCTGAGGGTCCCTCAAATATACTTGTTAAATGAAAAAATCAGCAAAAAAATGCACAGGGAGAGAGAAGTAAGTTTCTAGGTCAGCCTGGGAGCTGCTGAATTTGAATCCACCAATCAGAGAGCCTGTGTACTTTTTCCCGCCAAAACATGTGCCTCTTTTTACACACGCAGCACAGAGAGGCACAGGATTATTGCAGCCTATTTCTCATAGTGAGGACTCCCCTCAAACAAATGACCATAATTTCCAAACCGTAGGGGCTAGAGCGGTCATTCTTACACCGTTTTGTTCAGAAGAGATGGGGGAATCTTCCAGTGTTTACAATTTATCATTAAAATATGAATTATTAAAGATATTTGACTTGTAATGCACCATAACTGAGTAGAGCGAAGCAAAAACTGCCTTGACTTGCCCTCAAACAACGCTTTCTAACTCGAAATCTATTTGGAGTATCGATATCATTCTTTCACCGTAAGAGACAGCAGGCTTTGGTGAACAATCATGGAAATTTTCAGGTCTCTGTGGAAATCCAACAAAAAGTTATGACGAGAGAAAAAAGTGGTTCATTTCCACAGTTTGAAATCTGAAGAAATCTGAGCGAAGGACGAATTTCCTACCCTCAAACAAGTCCAACTCATTTCAGAACGGTAATAGGTGAGAAAGAAATTCTTGAATTGTGAGCGTCAGGGGTGTCTGAAGATATTCGGGGACAAGCCTCATGTCTTAACTTTGCTTCGTTAAGGAGATATGACGATTCGAATATGCCTCTCATTACAGAAATCCAGCGGTGATTTTGAACAAGCTCTCCATTCACTTTATATGGAGAGTTTTCTGACCTTGTGTTAGTCTGAGGAGATTTGCAAAAATTCTATAAATCCCACAACAATGATGGTGACATTTTCTGAAAGCCAGCAAAAATACCTACGTTTTGATGTATAATTTGTGGAAGTTGAGTGAAAATTGAGCAAGTAGCAGGAAGTTGTTCGGACATGAAGTGAAAATTGCAAAACCTTCAGTGGCACACTGGAAGCCAAGAGCATAGCAACCATAACAACACATGTATTTTGTGAAAAATCACAATTTTGCAACTCAAAACTTTAAGAGGCATAAAAGTAAAACAGTAAAAGATTTGAAAAAGCTGAATCATACCTGAATAGCCCAATAATTTGTGAACATTTTAAAGTTTGAATGGTTGTTCTAGGTGAAAATATGAGGAAGTAGTTAAGTTTCAAAAACAAGCAAATTTTAGCAGAATTGCTGAAGTTTCCCATTCATTTCAATGGGACAAATTAAAGGAAAAAAGTGGAATATTTTAAAAAGTATAATAGTTAAAAATAGCAAAAATCGTAGCAGGAAAGAGCAAAAATAGCAGAATAGTTTAAAATTTGAACGGTGAAAATCGGCTGAAAATTGTGGAAGTAGTTTAACGGCGAAAAGTGTACGGAAGCAACTAGAATAATAATAATAATAATAACTAGAAAAATTTGCATTTCCTGCGAAAATGCAGTGTGGATGCTTTAAAGCTGAAGCTGCATGCAAAAACTAGCTGAAAAAGCTGAAAAGTTGCAGAAATTGTAAAGCTGAAGCTGTCTGCTGAAGATAGTTGAAAATAGCTGAAGAAGCTGTAGAAATCAAAGCCAGTTTTTAAAAAGTTGTTGAAATTTTAATAACTTTGCAGAACAACATCAAGTTAACAAAAATGAAATAACTTAGCAGAAATGCAATAACTTAGAAGAAACATAACAATTCAGCAGAAATGTTGTAATTAGAGATGGCACGATACCACTTTTTTATGTCCGATACCGATACCGATATCATAAATTTGGATATCTGCCGATACCGATATGAATCCGATATAGTGTTTTTTAATCAACAAAACTGTTTTTTAAAATATCTTGCTGCATTTTGCAAGTCTGCAAGTTCATACTCAAGTTTAAAACAACAACTACACTAAAGCTATTCTGTTATACCTGTATACAAAAAAAATATTTCATAGTTCAGCAATACTGATCAATCTAATAAACTTAGACCTACACCATCCTCCCTATTCTGGTATTTTAAAGAGTACTTAGCGTAAATATTAAGCAACCTAACTAATAGGGTTCCAACTCCCAGCAACAACAAAAATAAATAAATAAAAAATAAGGAACCACCCCTCACGCGCCACCTCATGATGCTTAATCGACGTAATCAACCTTAATTTGATGCAGTGTGAAAAAAAATGCACAGAAATCAATTATTTTTCAAGAAATATTAAATAGATTCAACATCTTTCTTCAACAAAATTGCAGACTGCACAGATGGTACCTTCCCAAAGTAAAAAGTACTATAGCTTACTAGGGTATATTAGACTTAATAGTCACTATATACAGTAATTGACTTCTATTCATTTTACATCAAATTAAAACTTTGGGTGTCAGATAATTATTTATTAAAAGCTAAACATTTTAAATGAGAATAAGAAAGAAAAGTATGTCTTTGTGCCCCCTTTTCCCTGTTCATGCCCTATCGGCCCCCCTGGCTAAACTTTGCTAGATCCGCCCCTGCACAGTTACCAGCCGTCAGCTACGTAGAAAAAGATCCTGGTGTAGAAAGAAATATTAAATAAATTCTAACAACAGCTTATCAAGCTTAAACGTGCTGCTGTTGTTCAGCCGCTGGTTTCCTCTTTCTGGTGCAAAGTGGGCCAAAAACAAACAAGAGACACGGACTCGCGACAGAAAAGCCGATCAGCTGATCATTTAAGCAGTTTCATGATTGAAGTAGCAGCCGGAGAGCGAGAGGCAGTCGCTTGTTAAGCTTAACGTGGGAATGCTTTACAAACATTCAGAGATGGACTTACACACTTGCTTTACTTCTTTCGGGGATAACTTTGTCGGAGATGAAATGCCGGGTTGCTAGCGAAGCTCCACATGCTATCCAGACCACCGACAGGTCCGGCATGCCACAGCTGCTCTATCACGTGATGCATACTGCTCCGACTGCTAACGTTCTGAGGTGAGTTACGGCGTGTTGCAAGTTTTGTGAGGTGCTTTCGTGATATTTAATGGATCGGATTACATTTTTTATTTTTCTCCGATATCCGATCCAGTAATTTAGGTCAGTATCGGACCGATACCGATACGTAATATCGGATCGGTCCATCTCTAGTTGTAATGTACCAGAAGCTACAACTTAGCAGAAATGTAATAATTTAGAATAACATAACTTAGCAGAAATGATATAATTTAGTAGAAAATTAATAACTTGGCAGAAATATTACAACTTATCAGAACTGCTATAATTTTGCAGAAATGTAATTATTAGGAAAAAACTGTAAACAGATAAAAGCTGAAAATGATGACGTAACCTCAAAGTTACTTGTTTAACTGTGAAAAATGACCAGAAACATTAGAAAAGGAAGAAAACCAATTCAATTAAATTTATATAGCGCCAATTCACAACAAAAGTCGCCTTAAGGCGCTTCATAGATACAGAGAAAAACCCAACAATCATATGACCCCCTATGAGCAAGCACTTTGGCGACAGTGGGAAGGAAAAACTCCCTTTTAACAGGAAGAAACCTCCAGCAGAACCAGGCTCAGGGAGGGGCGGCCATCTGCTGCGACCGGTTGGGGTGAGAGAAGGAAGACAGGAATACCAGCCAGCAGATAAACTGATGTGAAACAAAACCAAAGTAAAATTGCAGAATTTACACAGTTGGTGAAATGTAAAAATGGCAACAAAAAACCCCCAAACAAACAAACAAAAAAACAAAAACAAACAACATTTAGTTAATAAATGCACAAGATGATTTGATGATAAATATGGTACCAATCTACAAAATACTGTCGAAATGAAGTCCACATTGTGATATATTTCAGGTGTGGAGAGTCACACAGCTAAACAATCGATGTGCATATTTAAAGAATCAAATAAAGAACATTGTTGTGGAATAAATTACAGTGAATAATAATCACTGCCCTGCGTTAGAGAGTGACTTATGATGAGGTATTAATTGGCTTAACTTTACCTCTAACAGCTTTTCACATAGTGCTGTGACCAGGGTGAAATCCATCATAAAGTAACTGTAAACAGTAGAACCATTAGCATGAATGTTATGGTTCTACTCTGATCAAAACTCAAGTCAGCTGTGTGACCTGATATAAAATGATAAAGAGGAACACATATAAATGACCTTTATGAACTTTTCAAAATGACTTTATATGTCTGACCCATTATCTCTATATATTAGAGCAGATGTGGAAAACCACTGTTAGACCTACTCTATACTAACACAAACACAGTCACAAATTCATTGCTAGTGTGACATGTGGTCCTTTTTGCCTTTGACCAATGATATGCTGGTTACTTGGACCAGTTTAGTATTTGCTGTCACAGAGGAATGTTAACCATAAATCCAAAAGACAAAACTGAAAAAATATGTTAATTGCAAACATGTTTTTGCTTAGTAAAAGGATTGAAATTACATGGAAACTGTCACCTTAAAGCCTCATTGTAAATATCATCACAAACAGATGTTTTCCACACGGTTAACAAAGCTCCACCACATCCAATCACTGCATATAAATCTAAAAGAAAACAACAACAAATAAAATGTAATTAACACAAGTGAAGTCTAAGGAGCTTGGAAAGAAAAGCGTCTGGACTTCTTTGAGTTCCTTGAAGACGTTTCACCTCTCATCCGAGAAGCTTCTTCAGTTCTAAGGGTCAATGGTGGAGAGTCCCAGATTTAAACCCAGTGGGAGTTTCTCCCCAAAGAGGGACAAAGAACCTCCTGATGATCCTCTACCTAATCACATGAGCCAAGGTGTGAAAGTGGGTGTGGGTCCCAATCAGCCAGGGTTTTGGGTGAGCTCATTGTGAAACCTGGCCCCACCCTATCATGTGATTTCCTGAGGTCAGGAAATCACCCACGCCCACTCCCAGGATGTGAGTGGATGTTACGGTGTCTGGGGAGGGAACTCAAAACTGGATTATAGATGGCAGACAGTTGGTGTTGTAAACCACCGCCTCTGTTCAAAGATGGTCGCTCACAGTGGACGTAAATGGCTTCTTTCACTCCTCCATCCTCGCTGCACTTTACAGCGTACACCACATTGTTAAGTTTGTGTTTAGGAGTTTTGTCTTTCAGGTGAACCAGTTTCTGTCAAAGTGTGTTGCTGGGTCTAAAGTACACTGGGATGTCGCATTTGGAGAAAACTCTCCTGAGTTTTTCTGATACACCGGCTACATAGGGGATGACAATGTTGTTGTGTCTGTCTTTCTTATCCTCCCTCGCTGGTGTCTGATGTTCTTTTCTGTGAAGCTGGAATGCAGGCACACTGGACGAGCTTGTTCTAAAAAATACAGAAAAAGGAACATTTTATTTGTGTTAAGGCCTAAAAACTACAAATAAGTTATACAATGAACAATATTGAAATACCTTATAGGTGCTGCAGGCCACATAACCAGAATCCAGAGCAATCTCACACTCGCATGATGGTGAGGAAAGACATGAGCTCTGCAGGGAGGTTTGAATGTCTCAGTTGGGACACTGAAGAACTCAGAAGACAGCAATACATGCACAGAGAGACAGAGTAGAAAAAGCATAGATTTGTAATCTATAATGTGAATTAAAACTCAAAAAGTGTCAACAAGTATAATCATTTGAGTGTGGAATTATTTATGCAATAAACAGGATTTTAATTAATTAATTGAATTAAAAACACTGACATTTTTTATCAAAGATAAAGAATCATACCTCTCTCTGCTCTGAGGATCACTGAGCATCTCTGACAGGAAATACAGTTTCCTCAGTAGGAGTCATCATTGATGGTCTCAGAGGTTGTAGTGTGGCAGCATGATGATGGTCTCCAGATCAGGCAGGAGGTCAGGTGATGGGTGTGTCATCTTCTCCATTGAAGACACACTGGTATGGCAGTTCATAACACAGCAGTCTCCTTGTGGCATGTAGTTATCTGTGCAGTCCAGCACTGATGGATCAGGTTTGGCTCAGCAGTTCATGAAGATGGTGTTAAGATGTTGTTGTTTCAGCTGAGGATGGTGAAGTTTGAAGGTTTTGCCACAAAGGAGACTGTGCCCTATCTGAAAAAATATATCTACAAAACAAGTGCTTTTAACACCACCCACCCAGCTCAGCCCCCAAGTGTCTATGTAATGCTGGTATGGGGTGTCGGTTACTAAGTCTAATTAGTACATAGGGGATGACAATGTTGTTGCATCTGTCTTTCTTATCCTCCCTCGCTGGTATCTGATGTTCTTTTCTGTGCATCTTTGCTGACTTTATAAACGCCCAATTAGGATAGCCACACGTTTTGAGTGCTTCCTTTACATGTGTGTGTTCCCTCTTTTTCCCTTCAGGCTTAGAGGGAACATGTTCTGCCCGGGGGGGAGGGATGTGTCCTAATTACTCCAAGTTTGTGTTCCAGAGGGTGATGGAAGTCAAAGAGGAGGTACTGGTCCGTGTGTGTGGGCTTCCGGTAAACTTCGATGTTGAGTTTGCCGTTCTCTTCAATGTGCACAGCGCAGTCCAGGAAAAGCAAACAGTTATCCTTTGTGTCTTCCCTGGTGAACTTGATGTTTTTATCCACGGCGTTAATGTGCGCAGTGAAGGATTCCACTTCTTGCCTTTTGATTTTGACCCAGGTGTCGTCTACATATCTCTACCAGTGGCTGGGTACTCTTCCTTTGAAAGAGCCAAGAGCCTTCCTTTCCACTTCCTCCATGTAAAGGTTGGCTACAACAGGTGACACAGGGGAACCCATGGCACAGCCATGTTTTTGTCTGTAGAAACCCTCGTTGTATTTGAAATATGTAGTGGTGAGGCAGAGGTCTAACAGTGTGCACATCTGATCGGGTGTGAAGTTGGTCCTGTCTTCCAAGGAGCTGTCTTCTTGCAGTCGTTTTCTGACAGTCTCCACTGCCTCTGTAGTGGGTATGCAAGTGAAGAGAGAGACTACATCAAAGGACATCATGAGAACCTTCACAGACATGACACAAGGGAAGACTTTTGATTTAATAACTAAGCTTAAAACAAGTGTTACCTACTAATATTTGTGGGAAAAATCTGATGCTACCCCAAGAATACAAAGCCACACTGGAAATGATGACAGGCTTGCAGCCCTCTGTCTTCCTGGAGTGAGGTGCCCGATCAGTAGAAGTGAATTGACAGAAGTCAGTGTCTGTAAGAGTGGCCAAACACTGATACTCTGTCCACTTGCGTAGAGTCTAAGAAGCTGGAATGCAGGCACACTGGACGAGCTTGTTCTAAAAAATACAGAAAAAGGAACATTTTTTTTGTCTGTAGAAACCCTAAAAACTACAAATAAGTTATACAATGAACAATGTTGAAATACCTTATAGGTGCTGCAGGCCACATAACCAGAATCCAGAGCAATCTCACACTCACATGATGGTGAGGAAAGACATGAGCTCTGCAATGAGGTTTGAAGGCCTCAGTTGGGACACGGAAGAACTCAGAAGACAGCAATACCTGCACAGAGAGACAGAGTAGAAAAAGCATAGATTTGTAATCCATAATGTGAATTAAAACTCAAAAAGTGTCAACAAGTATAATCATTTGAGTGTGGAATTATTTATGCAATAAACAGGATTTTAATTAATTAATTGAATTAAAAACACTGACATTTTTTTTTATCAAAGATAAAGAATCATACCTCTCTCTGCTCTGAGGATCACTGAGCATCTCTGACAGGAAATACAGTTTCCTCAGTATGAGTCATCATTGATGGTCTCAGAGGTTGTAGTGTGGTAGCATGATGATGGTCTCCAGATCAGGCAGGAGGTCAGGTGATGGGTGTGTCATCTTCTCCATTGAAGACACACTGGTATGGCAATTCATAACACAGCAGTCTCCTTGTGGCATGTAGTTATCTGTGCAGTCCAGCACTGATGGATCAGGTTTGGCTCAGCAGTTCATGAAGATGGTGTCTGAAAAAATATATCTAACAAAACACGTGCTTATAACACCACCCACCCAGCTCAGCCCCCAAGTGTCTATGTAATGCTGGTATGGGGTGTCGGTTACTAAGTCTAATTAGTGCATCAGAAAGCGGGGGCTACACCTAAAGCCCACACTTTTTGATGTCTTTGTTTATTAGCAGCTTTTTCCAGCTGCTCAGAGAATTCTGACTTGGCCTTTATCCACCCAAACCCAAACCCACCCGGATAAAGGCCAAGTCAAACTCACACACCATACCAGCATTACATAGACACTTGGGGGCTGATCTGGGTGGGTGGTGTTAAACTGTAGTCGGGAACTTTCAGAAAACTATCCATTTACTTCTAAATCAGTTTTTATACATATTCTGTAAGCTGTACTAATGTTTTTCTCTACATAATGTATCATTATAGACATCTCTGGTAGCCTAAAGATAGTTTATAACTTTTGACATTTTTTACCTGTAAAACATGATAAGCAAAAACTCATTCATCACAAAAACTTTTGATTCTACAAAAGCTACTATAATCAAGAAAATATAATTGTCTGTATTTATTCATGTGACCCATATTAAATACCTGCATTTATGTGGGATTTATTTATTTACTATTTCATATTTTCAAGCCCTTGGAGGGGAAGATCTCGTTTGTTGAGCTACATACGTCACAGTAAAAAGATTTAGTCATTTAAAACATGAGAATAAAAGAAATGATGTTGGTTTAATAAATGTTGCAGCACATTTCAGATCAGAGGTGCATGATAGCAGATGTTCTCTGCTCTGCATGAAGTTCAGCAATGATTTGGTGAAATGATTAATAACATTGCAATAAGAAAGGGTCTTCTTACAGACAGAGTAGGGAAGACAATTTTTTCAATGAAAAATATTTTTCATGCTCTACAATCAGTAAACTCTGTAACAAACATGATCTGTAATTGTTTCAAAACTCACCAGACGACTTCATGATTGGCTCGAGGACAGGACACAAAACACAGGGTTGTGGTAACTGTAATATGATCTCAGAACACCTGAATATAGACATTTCTGTGGCTGAGAAATAAAAATGAGGTCAAGCAGGGTGTTCTTGTCTGTAGTGCCAGAAGTGATCAGCTGTGAATACCCTCTCGACTGAAACTGCTCCAGAATCTGTTTTCTTCCACTCTGCAACTGGTTCTCATTAAAATCTCCACACACAATTATTGGGTGACAGTCCATTATTTCAAGTGAATCTAAAAGACTTACCAGGTTTTGCATGAATGGTGTCAAACTGTAGTCAGGGGGTCTGTACACAACAGCAATGAGTGCAGGGAATGGAGCCTGAACCTTCAACACTAAAAACTCAAGATCAGTGACATTATGCAGATACTGTTTTACCTGAACCTGAAAATGATTCCTCAAATACACAACAACTCCACCACCACTTCTGCTGGCCATGTGAGGAAAGTTTGTGTAGGACACATGTCTGTTGCGTTTGAACATGGTGTAGCCATCCAAATGAAGACTGTCTGCAACAAAGGAGCCTTGAAGGTGAGACTCAGTGAGACACAAAACATCTGCTAAACACATTTCATGATGACTCTTGATGTCACTGATGTGAGATGGCAAACCCTCCGTATTGTGATGGATCAGTGTAAGAGTGTCAAGTCTGCTGGCTGTTTCTCTGACCTGAAGAAGAGGCATCATTTCCTCAACACTGGCTTGTCTCATGGTTTGGAGTGCTGCAGTTACCTCGGGATTGGCGTAAATCTTTTTCTCATCCAAGTCCTGCAAATAGAGTCCACTGAGAGACGTCACCCTGCTGAGAGCAACATAAGCCATACCTGGTTCAAAAATGTTCTTCATTGAAACTACAGCTGTCTGTGTTGTAAGACCCTGAGTTTTGTGAATTGTGCAAGCGAATGCTAGCTTTACAGGAAACTGTCTGCGTACTGCTCCTTTAAACTTCAGACTCTCCTCTGCTCTCTCAATGTAAACCAGATCATCAGAAGCTGCATTAGCACTGCGGTTGTGTCTCATAGGCTGCCGGTTGTCCATCCTGAGCCCCAGTTTAATTATGTGTCCATCATTTTCAGATCTCACCACCTTTACCAGTATACCAAAAGCACCGTTGACCAAACCGTTTAGTGTGTCCAAGTTTCTGGTCAGCATGACTCGAGCTCCTTCAGCAACATTCAGAGTGTCAGGTAAATCATTTCTCCCACCTGTAAATGGTTTGTCTCTTCGTTCCATTCTGCCTGTACATTTATCCTTCTGGAAATCGTCTGCATTGATGATTATGATGTTTGAATGAAGCTTCTTCAGGGTATCTGTGTTGTGGGATTCCACATTCTTGTTGGTGGCATAAATGTGTAAGACCTCAGTTGGACATTCTTCTGGTGCAGTCACAGCCTGTGACAACAAATCTCTGTCGCACTGAGAAAGCTCATCTGTCTTTTCTTTGACTCTAATCCTGTTCAGCATCTCTGCAAAGGCCACATCATCTTTCTGACGCATGATCTCGGTTAGAGTGATCATCTGAAAATGTTCCTGCCATAGGTCAATCTGTTCTGGATCGTAAACACAGAGAGGTTTAGACTGTCGCACTGGTGGCAGCTGGTAAAAATCTCCAACAGCTAAAACTGACATTCCACCAAAAGGTCTCTGAGTGCCTTTGATTTGTTTCAGTCTTGCATCCACATAAGCAAAAAGGGGTTTTGAAACCATTGAAATCTCATCAATAACAATAATTTCAGCATTCATCAGCTCAGATCTGACTTCATCCAGTTGGTTACCAAGTCCTTGAATGGGTGGTTTCAGACTCCTGGGTAGTTTCAGTAGAGAATGTAATGTAGAGCCATTGATAGAAAAAGCTGCTGTACCGGTAAATGAAGTCAGTAAAACAGTTGGATTTGATATGTCAGCTTCTTCTGCATTAGCAGGCAGTCTGCTCAGGATCTTTGATGCTTCAGAATGAATACACTTAATCAGATGTGACTTTCCAGTTCCTGCACCACCATTGATATAGAAGAAAAATGGATCTGGGTTCAAACCACAAACTCGCTGAATACACCAGTCTCTTATGGCATAGAACACGCAGGCCTGCTTCTGGTTCAGATTCTGATACATTACACGTACCACGGCTGGATCTACTGCAGGTTGTTCTCTGATGGCTCTGATCTCTGTTACAGCATCAGACTGACGACTGTAGTCGGGGACATTCTCCTGTTCGTTCTCATCATCAGAATGTCTCTCAGGAAGATTCTCATCACATTGCAGCCTCACAACTTCAGATTCAGGAGCAAGATTACACCATTCATCAATCACAACATCCCTATTTTGTTCAAACTCTTCCAGTGCACTCTCAATATCCTCAGAGTTCTTCTCATACTTGTCTTTATTTCTTTTCACAACCCTTTTCACAGACTCACTGTGGTCTGAACATGGAAGTCGTACAAAACCTGAGTTGTAGGAGGACTGATAGGTTTGGAACCCTTGTGGTTTCAGTTCCTGCTCTGATCTGTGTGGAAGGTAAAGTCTCAACAGTCGACCATAATATTGCTCAGGATCTTTTTCCTGTGAACAGTGGTAATATCTGATTATAGCTGGTTTATCATTCTTTCGCCTTTGTACAAATCCAAGCTGGTTTAGAAGAGGAAGCACATCTTTTCCTTCATTTGGACCACTCACCAACCTGCACAAGGCAGCAAAATCAGCCAGTGACATTTCCTCATATTCTGGGGTCTCAGGTCTGCATTTGTATTTATCACTCAAACTTGTCATCCAAATATTACAACTGTCATGTGTTGTGCTTTCCAGGAAGCTCATGGGCCGACTCATTTTTACTGGGTTATCATCTGTTGGTACAAATACAACACTGCGGGAACATTTTTTCATTTTTAGGCCACAGACTCGAGTCACACACTCCTGTGCGCTGATTTCTCTCTTTTTTGAGTAAGCCTGCATCACAGCTCTCATTTCATCACACTCATTGACGGTGTTCTTATCAGAGTTGTCAATAACTGTCTTCAGGTATTCAGAGAGGCCAGATTCTTTCTTTGTTATATATTTACAGAGGTATTCTATACATGAATAGGCATTCAAAATGAATGAGACATCTAAATTAGAGTTCCAGGCTTCAAGCAGGTCTGGGTTGTAATTGTTGATCCAACACTCATTTGGGTCACGTTTCAGAATCAGAGCTGTTTTCTTGTTTATGTCTTGGAGGCATTGTTCATACTCATTCATTGTCAAGTTGCATCGTGACAGAATCTGCTCTATGGTGAGGGAAGCAGCTTCAGGTTCCTTCAGCAGGTTCAACAAAGGTCTGAGTTTGGCTTTTGCAGCTTCAGTGTCTGAATCCTCATCCTGTCTCACAATCATTGTTCTTGTGGCTGGTGGTTTGGGAAACCCAAATCTACAACCAGAGTTCACACTCTTAAAGCATGTCTTTGTGTGGTTTTTGCTGTGCTTTTGTAGCTCAGTGACTTTTTTGTGCAGTTCAGGTTGTTTTTCTGGATCAGGGAGTTGAGCTGAGATGTATCTGTCAACAAAGTCACAGACAGTTTGGTCGTCATCCACATCTGCTTCTACCTTTTCTCGAATCCACAGCAACATGTGTATATGTGGACTACCTCTGTGCTGGAACTCAACTCTGTAAAAGTAATCAATGATCTCACCAAGGGGCTGTGCAGGAGAAAAAAGCAAATCTCTGAACAAAGCCTCAACACGTTTATCAAACATTCGCATGGTGGTTACTGGATTTGATCTTAGAATTTCACACTTTTCTGACCAGTCCAGGGCTTCAAAATCAACCTCTTCACCTTGCTGTCTCTTTATTGCTTGAATCACTTCAGGCCATCTCATCTCAGCAGCAGAGAAAGTGACAAAGAACTGAGGTGTTCCTATTTGGCGAACCATGCTGAATAGATCTCTGGTAGTTTTCTGCCAGTAAGCTGGAGTTCCTCTGAGTGGCTGCATAAATCTGATTGCATCTTTATTTCTTACCAGCTTCTCTACTTCTGTCTTACTTTGTAACATTCCTGATGTGATTTTGCGTCCATCTTTGGTCATAGTTTTACCTTTCCTTAGCTGTATTGTCATGCTGGAATTAGCCAAGTGTATTTCAGTGACAAACTGTGAGAAAAACAGGTAATTTGTGTCTTTAGCAAATCTTGCATCAATGTTGAAAAGCCTTGACTTGAAGTAAGCACTTGGTGTGAGTTTAAGACGTCTCTTTTCATCCAGTGTATTCTGACCAGTAGGAAACTGCACAGGAAATGCCATGGCTTCCAAATGAGGAGTTCTGAAGAAGCTAACAGGATTGTTTCTTTCTGCAGGAGCCACACAATATGTGTTATCAGTGAAACAGAGAATCTCTTCTGAAATGTCTACAGGCTGCAGACAACTTTCTAGAGCAAAACCTCCATTGTTCAAATCACTTTCTGGTTCATCTGGATTTTGTTCCTCTGGTTGTTCATCACAGGATTGCATATTAATATCTTGGTCACTTTGAGACTCACTTTCACACAAAAGGGCATCTTTTTCATAGTTGTCAATTTCCATTAAATCTGCTTCATTATAATCATCACTTGCCATGCTGGCTTCATCACTGCTGTCATCATCAGGTAACGTTGGATCACAAAGCAATGCATCATCTCTGATAATAATATCTGTGTACTGTGGATGAATTTGTTTCAGTTTACGCAGAGCTTGAATGAGTTTAGACCAGGTGACAGTCTGGAACAGCTGATGGCCTTTGTAGCACAGTCGTCTTTTCAGCTTTATCCTCATGATCTGTGATTGGCTTCTGATCCTCGGTAAAGAGTCAACTGTTTGTTGGACCTCAGATGGTACACACACCACATTACCACGTATGAGTCTCTGTCTCCCCTTTGGAAGAGGAATAATCTTAGCAAATGGTATGCATTTGGCAATCAGATGTCTCTCCAGAATGTTGAGATCACAAAGTTCAGCTGGAATATCCTGCAGTTCTAAACCATTAACAGCAGCAAGCCTGGGCATGCATCCACTTTTGAGGGAACTGTGACATGTGTGACAGATATACTCTTTTTTTCTCTCAACAGGAAAGCTGCAGTGATCATGACATGCTTCATCACACACATGAACAAATTTACCAGTTAGGCACTGATGAGCTACAGTCTGGTGTTTTGAGTAATTTTCTCTTTTGCAGATTTTCACCTGATTAGGAAAAGAAGCTTTTAGACAAACAGTACAAACATAAGATGGTGCTGACTTAATGTTTGATCTGAAACGAGATATGGCCTCATTCATTAAAGTGTTCTCTGGATGACACTGTAAACTCTCAGCTGGTCGATGCATCTGGCGATATTTCCGTTTTATATTCATTGCACATCTGATATTATGCATCTGTCTGAAAGAAAAACCGTTCCAATATTTTACTCTCATTCGTTCTCTCATATTGTCCTTGTGTTGTTGCTGAAATTGTTTTTCTTCTCCATACCGCTTTGTCATATAAGATCGTTTTTTCTGTTTAAAATCTTCGCTTTTTTTATATAGGTTATATACATATAACCTCATGTAAGCTTTATGTTTCTCTCTGAATCCAGCACAAGTTCTGTATATTCTTCTTATACGCTCTTTCTGCTTTTCTCTGAATATGGGAGACTCTCTATATGTTCTTGTTACACGTTCCTTCTGCTTTTCTCTGAATATGGGAGACTCTCTATATGTTCTTGTTACACGTTCCTTCTGCTTTTCTCTGAATATGGGAGACTCTCTATATGTTCTTGTTACACGTTCCTTCTGCTTTTCTCTGAATATGGGAGACTCTCTATATGTTCTTGTTACACGTTCCTTCTGCTTTTCTCTGAATAGGGGAGACTCTCTATATGTTCTTGTTACATGTTCCTTCTGCTTTTCTCTGAATATGGGAGACTCTCTATATGTTCTTGTTACACGTTCCTTCTGCTTTTCTCTGAATAGGGGATTGTCTTTATATGTCCTTATGACACATTCTCTTTTTCTCTCTCTAATTTTAGCACTTTCCCTATACATCTTTCTAAAATGTTCTCTCTGTTTCTCCTTATAGGTAGCATTTAATTTATACAATTCATTTTTGTACATGCTCTTTTTCTGTCTGTGATCAGGATCATTACACTTCTTAGTTGAGTTTTTTTTCTTTGTCTTGAAGCTTTCATCAAACCTGTACATCTGCCTTTCTTTCGTCTTCTGATTTTCCTTTCTCTGTGGTAGCTTTTGTTGGGTCAATAATCTTCTCCTCATTTTTTGCCTTTCATGTTTACTATATTTCAGCAGTTTATCTGAGAGTTCCTCTGTTATCTTAGTTGAACTGGAGGCACTGTTTGAATCATTCTGAGGAACAGAATCTGTTACCTGAGTGTCTCTTACAGAAGATGCAGAGGTTTCTATTTCTAAATAATCAGAAGGACGATTGTTCAGCTCAGCAGCTGGCTCATTTGAATAATCCACTCTGGATGACATCACTTCAGTAGCTAAAGTGTCGGCCACAGTGTTCTGTGTCTGCTCAGTGGACTTTGGAGTTTCAAATTCAGGTTCATTTAAAGCTGGTGCTGGAACAGTTGTAGCTGTTTGTCTGTTTTCATCAGCATCTCTTTGGTCAGCAGCGTTTTCACTGTGAAACTCGATGGGCTGTAGCTCATAAGTGCAGCTTGGTGCGATGCTGAACATTCTGTACAAACGTTTGATCCTGTCAATCATGTCATTAAGACGTGTGAACTTCAACATAACTGCAGTTCCACCACTTGCACTTAGCGACAATGGCATACCAGTAGACTTACGTGGGTGAGGGTCAAAATATGCATATTCACCTGAAGTCAGCCTGCTAACAGCGATGACTGTTCCTCCCATGACTAGCAAAGCGTAGCGAACGTCTGAAGCCAAACACTGTAGTCCCTGTTCAAGGCTCGGAAAGTGATCTGTACCATCAAATGTGCCGTAATGAGCAAACTGAGACATGTCGACTTGATACTCGTGTCTGCGGCTGGTAACAACTGAAGGAAGTTCATCGCAGGCTAGAAACACACTGTTCACAAACCTCAGTCTGGCATCTGAATAGACTGCATGGCCTTTGTCCAACACACGGTTTAGATCTGCTCTGGTAATAAATTCATCCTCGTGTAAGAATGACAGGAAAACCAAACTGTTAGCCATGCATTGCTGATTCCGGTACTTTCCATACCTAGGAGCGGCCTGGCTTCGGGAAGCACAGACGCTACTCACTCGTGGACTTTCACTGTTTGTAACCTGTACATGAGACTGTCCTGGAGCTTGTCCATCATGCTGTGTTTGTACAGTTAGCTGGGGTTTAGTCTGGATTACCTGCATAACTTCAGGCTCTGGGACAGACACTGAGGGAACACTTCTTTTTACCACATCTGCATAAGACACTGTGGCTGTCTGAACACTGCTCTGCACTTCTGTGCTGGGAAAAGCTGAAACACAAACCTTTACCTGCTCACTGCTCTGAGAAACATTCACCTGTTCTTTCTGCTTTTGCCATCTAAGCTTCAAGGACTGCGACCTTTGACTTTTTCTTGGCATTTTGCTGAAGTACAATCTGGAGCTTATATGTGGTTATACACAAATATAAACAAAACTGAACCTTGAAACACAGAAAAACTTATAACTCCTTAAGTTACTGTTAAATCTGAGAAATGTACTATTATACTATAAAATGTTTTTATGAATATATGAATAGATGTTAAAAAGCTGATTTGTACTCCAAACTCAAAATAAAGGAAATTCAAAGTTCTCTGGAAACAATTTGGTCCGTTTTATTGTACCTCTTTTAGAAACGGGGTTTCTTCAGCTGGATGTTCTGCAGCAGTCAGGAAACAGGAAGTCTGGGTCCTCAGGCACTTCTCGATGACAATACTGACTGAATACTTACACTGAGTGACAAAATGGGTTAGTCCTTAAATAATAATACTATAAACTTGCAGTCAAATGTTATAGCCAATGAAACAGACTAACAGACTGGATCTGATTTATTATTTATCTGAATGTATGTATTACAAAATAACCAGATTATCTTATTACAAATAAACTTATAAAAAGGTGATATTTTATACAATTGATCAAAGTAAGCCAAACTAGCAGTCCAAACTAAAGTCTAATGCAAAATTAAAATGACAAATGTAGGGCTGTGTAAGTAGTTTCTACTATAAGTTCTACTGTACTGTAATTCTACTACTGTATATTCAACTTGTAATTTAAAGCAAAATGACTGAATGTGAGAGAGCTTAATGACAGGAAAGAAAGAGCAGTGAGAGCAGAGATCTCTCAGAATTCTGTAACAGATAGATCAAGTTCTGGTAACTTGGATTTCTGAAAATTGGATTCTGAAAGGATTCTCAAAACTTGGATTCTCAAATTAGATAGAGCAGTAGAGATAGAGGGATACAAGATGGAATGGCTTTCAAATTAGATAGAGCGGTAGGGATAGAGGGATACAAGATAGAATGGCTTTCAAATTAGATAGAGCGGTAGGGATAGAGGGATACAAGATAGAATGGCTTTCAAATTAGATAGAGCGGTAGGGATAGAGGGATACAAGATAGAATGGCTTTCAAATTAGATAGAGCAGTAGGGATAGAGGGATACAAGATAGAATGGCTTTCAAATTAGATAGAGCAGTAGGGATAGAGGGATACAAGATAGAATGGCTTTCAAATTAGATAGAGTTGGGAGAGTGATAGGATAGACAGAATTGCTTATAATGATAGAGAGAGAGAGAGAGGATCTTCTGCAGCAGGTCACCTGTAAGACACAAAAGGCATGGAATTAGTCATATTTCCAACATGCTTGGATTTACCATATTCTTCAGACTATATGGCACACCTAAAATCCTGTCATTATCTCAAAAACATACAATGTGCCTAGCGTATCGATTCTGGTTATGCTTACTGACCTCAAACGGGATTTCTGTGGTACACAGCGCTCAAAATTCTGTCAAATATTTTAGTAAGACTTCGTAAGCTACAAAGCTGCGCTGCTTGATGTATTGTCAGAGCATTATGGCTACCATAGTCAGGACCCTCGCAGAGTAATTCGTACGGTGCTTCAACATAACATTATGGTGTGTGTACAAGGACCTGGCACGTGCTAAGAGACATGCTTAAGAAGCAGATTTCAAACTGATCAACCCATGAAGAGTTTGATGGATTTGTGGATGAGGAATGAACTGAAAAAGTGAGTGTATTGTTCTGTATTTTATGTGTTACAACTGAACAGTGTTGAGAGTTGTTTGTGAATGACTTGAATAAAGTTTGACTTATCTGACTGTTTGTTTGGCTTAATCTGCCTTAAAAACAGGCTTGTTTATTGACATTATGCCTTATAATCTCAAAAATACAATACATGTAGGGCTTTAAATACTAAAGACTTCTACAGTAAATTATTGGACTGAACAGAATGACAATGTTTAACAAATGATGGTGGAACTGTTATAAGGACATTTTTACATTCTATTAAAACAATAAACTAAGTCTATAAACTCAAACTAAGACGTGCTGCTACAGTAACTTACTGTAAATATTAAATGGTCCAACAAAACCAACACACTGAGGTTACAGCACAGTTTCAGGTCACTCTGTATGAATTTTGGCAAAATGAGAAATTTGGAGACAGCTAGTTTCTACACAGCAGTTTCTACATATTTCAGTCACATTTGGGGCATGTTTGATGCACAGCAATAAGCACTACACTAAATCTATAATAAACTTATCATAGCTGATATAAAGGCCTAATTAGCAAAATTTAGTATGATGATCATTTCTTTGTAGATCATTTCATGATAAAAAGAACAGAAGTGAGTGCTGTATCTGAGCTGTTGCATGTAAGATCTTTGCTGGACATTCCCACATTTCTTAAACAAACAAACAAACATGACTTTCAGACAGTTCATCTTTTGTAAATTAGGCCAGGATTATTTTCAAAAAACAGCCTTGATAAAAATATCAGGCCACTATAAAATGTCTTATGTTTATGTTTTCATCCCACCTATACTTTGCAAGTCATTATGACAAATTACAAAAAGCAGTTTTTAGGCAGTGATTTAAGGGAAGAAGCTTTTGAAATCCACAATGCCCTACCACCAGTGGTCTCAAACTCTGGTCCTTAAGGCCTGGTGTCCAGAAACTTTTCTATGTGTCCCTGTTGCAACACACCTGAATAACATTAGTAGGTCATTAGCAAAACTCTACAGAACCTGACTGCATGCTGAGGTGGTAATTCAGGAATTTGATTCATGTTATAGCAGCTCATGAGTGAATGAACATGATGCAATGAAAGTACTTTTAGAAGTACATTTTTCCAAACACTTAAATTACTTACATTTGAGTAGTCTTAGGGGATGCCACTTCAGCACACAGTCAAATTCTATACTCTCACTAATGACCTACAAATGTTATTCAGGTGTTTTGTAACAGGGACACGTGGAAAAGCTTCAGGACACCGGCACTTGAAGAGTGGAGTTTGAGACCCCTGTCCTATGTGAATATTTAATTGTCCCTAAACTGCTAGTCGTGAGCTGCTCTAATGTGAAACAAACACATATAGTTCTGTAAAGGTTTACAAAGAGACTACTAAGGATCTGGAGACCTCAGAAAACAGAAACCCTCCCAGATGTTGTAGCTGAACATGCAAAAACAAGTTGCCTAATAATATCTCGATGATAACCAAGAGCTGTGCTGACTAACTGCACTAAACTGAATCATCTATAGTGAGAGAAAAACACCAGCATTAAAGTCAAACATGGTGCTGTTACTGTGATGTCCCAGAGTTCCTTTACTACTTCAGGACCTACATCAACTCATCAGGTCCTGGGCTTAAGTTTAATCACACTTAGGATCTGAAGCACACAAGCAAGTCCAATTGAATGAATGAAACAAAACACATGGTGTAAACTAATCAGTCTGGACTTTAATGAAATTAAGATTCTTGGCATGACTTGAAAACCCTATATTGGGCCTTAATTAAGACTTTTTTCTTTTCTTTTTTTGCCTGTCCTGTTTGGATCTAATTATGACAATTCTGAAATTATAGTGGACCAAAATCAACCAGTGATGTAAACCAGTCATTACCAGTTACTGTAAATGCTTGATGGTAATTGTTGCTATCAGGGCATCCACAGCTGGGTATTAGAGACCAACATGTTTTTACATTAGACCAGGTTGTTCTGGTTCAAAAATGAAATCATCACTTTAAAACTGCTTTTTGTATTTATCCAGGTCATCCTTGTTAGATGATTTGAAACATGTGAAAAAAGCATAAACAAAATAAATCTGCAAGGAAGAAAGACCTTTCTCAGCACTGTACCGCAGACAAAACCTTTACTTACCAGACTTGCGACGATCAGATCAGTATCCTAGAGAAAGGAAACAACACATCAGATCACTGTTTAATGACTTACACTGTTGAACCTCTTCGCACACAATCCAATTTACTGTGACATGAAATAACTAGTAAAATCCTCAATTTCTTCAAGCCTTTATGAACTCACTGTAGTCTAAAGAGGACAAACTTCAGTTACAGAGTCTCACATGGTGATAACATGTGTAATAAAGGCATGCATACTACAGAAGTGCAAAAAAGAGGCACCAATATTTGTTGGTACAGATTATGGCTTTTTAGCTCCATCATTTTCTATCACAAGACAGTGCTTAATAAAGTGTGAAAAAACCACAACTGTTAGAATCAACGGAAAACCTCATTAGGTTTTAGTTCTGATCTGAATATGTAAATCCTAAAATACATGTAAATTCTGACATGTTATAGTAACAACAGTGGCACACCATTTTTGCAATTACAAAAATTATAATAAAGAGTCCTTCCATTGTACCTGTTGGCAGGAATCTTTTTGTATTTTTCAATATTTCCCTTTTATATAAAATTTTAAACACATTGTATCAAGCAAATTATTAAGAAACTGATTTAAACTTATTGTATATAAATTACACACAGGCTTTAACATACACAACATTGCCTACTCACAACTCTGGTCCTCTGAGTTTTTTATTATTGCTTAAATGTTTAACCTACCACTTCTGTTCACTCAGGCAAAAATACTTCTATAGTGGTCTGACTTTAATGTAATACATAAGCAGAATATGAGTGAAGATATAAATCAACAACTGTGGTGCTCTGCTACGTAAATCCACAAACAAACGGAGAACACAAACAACTGTATAAAAACAGTTGTTTGTGTTCAAACATAAAAATCAGACACAAATGGCCTGTTAAACTTCAGGGACAGTCAGAGGTCATGTGTGGGGCCTTTGCTGCTACAAGGTATAAATTCTGACCATTTGATTTTGCCCATAAATAAATGGTAATGTCACAAAAACCAAACTACGTTAGGTAAGTTGCTAAACATGTTACACAGTGACAATGTCATATTACTGCAGTTACAATTGCTGCTTACTTACCAGCAAACGCAAAACCAAAGTTCTGTTTCACTCTGTAACAAAAGAACAAAAATACAGAATCAGACAACTAAAATCAGCATCAGAGTCAATACTGCATCACAATCTGTAGTGAAAAAAAAAATCTGTTAAATTCTTTGTTTACAACAGCTTTACTATAAACACCCCATCTTCTCTTTCTGCACCTTATTAAAGATTTCTGTCTTTATTAAGGTGATGTGTCGTTTTATCAATCTGCAATAAGCCACAGAAATTCCTCATTAACGTAAAGCTCTAATACTTTGGTGCTATTACATAACACATCAGATACCACAAGCAAGGATTTGCTCGCACTGCACACTTGATCAAATGATAACATCACAGTTTCAAAGCATGCAACAATCACAAATAATACTTGATACTATAAATGCTTGATGGTAGTTCTTCGTATCAGGGCTTCCACAGCTGGGTATTAGAGACCAGCATGTTCTCACATTAGAACAGATAGCTCTGGTTTGGTTTTCTCTGCTTCATACGTGAAATCATCACTTTAAAATGCTTTTTTGTATTTATTCATATCATCCCTGTTAGATGATTTGAAACATGTGACAAAAAAGCATGAACAAAATAAATCTGCAAGGAAGAAAGACTTTTCCCAGCACTGTACCTCAGACAAAATGAACTCACTTTAGTCTAAAGAGGGCAACATTTAATTGCAGAGTCTCAAATGGCCTTAACATGTGTAATAAAAACAATAATTACTACAGAAATGCTTTGATAAGCCTTTAAAATTAAAATTAGACATAAATGGCCTATTAAACTTCAGGGACATTTTTAGGGACACTCAGAGATCTAGTGGGGGGGGGGGGGGGGGGGGGCTTTACTTCTTATAAATCCTAAATGTGTTTTTGCCCATGAGCAAATGGCAAGATATCACAGAAAGCCAAACTATTGTATATAAATTGCTAAACATGTTACACAATCCCAATTTCATATTGCTTCAGTTACAATCACTGTTTACTTACCAGCGAAGGCAAAACCAAGCTTCTAGTTCACTCTGTGTAACAAAAGACAAAGAGCAAAAATACAGGATCAGAAAACTCAAATCAGCATCAATACTGCATCACTCTCTGTTGTCAAAAAGATTCACTAAACTTCTTTGTTTACTACAGCTGGAATACAAACAACAACTCTCCTCTGTTTTCTTTGGTCTACCTCTCATTTAAGATTGCAATAACACTCATACATGAAAAACTGCACGGTGTATATTTTTAAGGCTTTAATATTTGAGGTGGTCTGCATTCAAATTCTACTTCCTAAAATATTACCAACTGCACATAGTATCATTAAATATGCTGTTATTTTAAAATAAATATCTATATACCATATTAATAATAATAATATACTGACATATTTTATTAATGTGAAGGTGGGCTGTTGTTTATTTCATTAATTTTCCACAAAGTGAGAATTTAAACTGTGCTGCAGATTTAGGTTGGCACAAACAAGCCTTGTTAAACAGTTCTTAAAAATTAAAGTCTACAAATTAGGAGTTCTTATTATTCTTGGGCTATGTCCACATGTACACAGGTACTTTTGAAAATGGACATTTTTCTATCCGTTTGCACCTTTCGTCCACACTTAAACGGCGTTTTCGGTCACTGAAAAACTAAAAACGCTTGCCAGGATATTTTTGAAAACTCCGTTTTTGCATTTATGTGTGGACAGGGACACGGAGAAAACGCAGCGCCTTTTTTGCCGTCACACTGTGCGCCACGTTATTGTTTCAGTGAAATGCATTTCTACAATACGGTTACTGTTAATTGTTCTCTCTGCAGTGTTTAAATGCTTACATATACACACACACAGTTACTGTCCCCCCACACATATGACCCTGTTCTGCTTTTATGCCCCATCTTTGTTTGCCATTTCCCACCGAGGCTTCTAGACTTCTGATTGGCCAACATTTCTACACGGTTAGGAATATATCGCCACCTGCTGCTTTGGTATGTTCCTAGCAGAGTTTTCCTTCATTTCTGCATTCATGTGTGGACGGGATTGTTTTTTAAAATGAAAACGTAAAGTCTCAGTTTTCAAAAATACCCGTGTATGTGGGGACATAGCCTATGTTTAATCCTCAGTTTCTCCCCCCCTCCTTTCTCTTAATTAATCCACAAGACCTGCACACACGCGACTCTTTTTCTCCCGTGTTCGGTCAGAGGCGGTAAAATGGCTCCTTTGATCTTGCCGACAGCTGACACTGAATCTAAGATGGCGGTTCGTTAAAAACTTTACAGCATAAAGAATGAGGCTGTTTTAACCAACTGATTTGTGAAGAGAACTAACTGCACCTTATGTAACAGACTGACAAACACGAACACACCAAATGTAATTAATAAAACAACACAATAACCGTGGTTTACCGTCAAATCTTCATTTCACACTGGGCTCATAAGAACGCTAGTCGTTAGCATTGGGTTGTTAGCTTTAGCTCATCAAACACTGCTTTTACATACAAAAATGACAACTTTTCACTAAAAAGCAACCATTGTGTTACTTTAACATGAGTTATACCTCGGCTGGCTTTATAAATCACTAACAAGAACTTGTTACATCGCGCAAACAGAGTATAGACATTTAGAAGAGGAGAGGACAAGCAGAGGAGCAGCACTCACCCAGAGCGGACTCAACGAAGTGTGCAGAAAGGCGGATGTCCGGCAGTCAGGTAAAAGATGAGGCGTTCACAGGTCATAGGAAATTCCAGTATTACACACAATGGGCATTGTAAACATAAAAAATGTAGGTGATTTTTAAATATTTTATACAATATCTATTTGCTAAAAACTAGCAGAACTTTAATTCTATAAGTTAAATAAATATTATTAGAAGGCTCTTCTCCTGAACACCCACACCAAATAGCTGGTGATAGAGTTCACCAGACCTAAAAAAACAAACAAAAAAGACAACCAGTCCAGGACAGTCTACAAAGATGTTTTAAAGACAATATATATATATATATATATATATATATATATATATATATAAATAAACCTTATCCAGTAAGGATTCCCCTCAAACAAATGACCATAATTTCCTAACCGTAAGGGCTTGAACGGTCATTCTTAATTCTTACACCGTTTTGTTCAGAAGAGAAGAAATGTATAGAAATAGTATGATTAAGCATAAATACTACATTTAGCAGAAATACTATATTAAGCAGAAATCCTATAAAAAGCAGAAATAGTAAATTAAGCACAAATCTTATGAAATAGCAGAAATAGTATGATTTAGCACAATAGTAATAACTTAAACAGACAAAATGGAAAAGCAAAATGGACAGCTGAAAAAATGCTGAACATGCTGAGGGTCCGTCAAATATACTTGTTAAATGAAAAAAATCAGCAAAAAAAAATATAATAGCCACACAATCACAAATATGTACACATAAGGAAACACACATGCACAGAGAGACACACACACAAGATCCAATTCAGTCGGCCAGTCTAAATATATTGAATTTGAATCTTAGAATGAGATCATCCCATTAAAGAAGCGCTCTCTCTCTCTCTCTCTCTCTCTCTCTGTCACACACACACACACACACACACACACACAGGGAGAGAGAAGCAAGTTTTCAGTCAAGCAGCCTGTGAGCGGCTGAATTTGAATCCACCAATCAGAGAGGCTGTGTACTTTTTCCCAGCAAAACAGGTGCACGCAGCACAGAGAGAGACACAGGATTTTTGCAGTCTATTTCTCATAGTGAGGACTCCCCTCAAACAAATGACCATAGTTTCCTAACCGTAGGGGCTAGAGCGTTCATTCTTACACCGTTTTGTTCAGAAAAGATGGGGGAATCTTCAAGTGTTGACAATTTATCATTAAAATAGGAATTATTGAAGATATTTGACTTGTAATAGACCATAACTGAATAGAGGTGAAGCAAAAACTGCTTTGACTTGTCCTCAGCTGGCTGGGAAGCCATGGAGGCCTCAATATGCAATTTGTATGTCTCTGATATGTAAATTTGAATATTACAGTTCTCACAGAGGATTGACTCCCTGGGGACCTGCCACAAATATATAGAAATACTATGATTACCCAGAAATACTACATTTAGAAGAAATACTATGTTTTAGCACAAATACTCTGGTTTTGCACAAATATTATAACATAGCAGAAATACAATTCTATAGCAGAAATGCTATATTTAGAAAGAAAAATATAATATAGTAGAAATAGTATGATTTAGCAGAAATACTACAATATGGCATAATAAAAATGATTTAGAACAAATACTATGATTGAGCAGAAGTACTAAGATGTAGTAAAAGTACTTTGATTTAACAGAAATACAATTATGGAGGAGTAATACTTTAAAATGGGAGAAATATTGATACACACACACACATACATACACAGAGCCTAAAGGGAAGAGTATTTGTGTCATGGAGTGTTAACAAGAATGTGAGGTCCATATTAGAAAAGCTGGTAAAATCATAAAAGTTTGCAGAATTGTAATAAATGATGAATATGAATTACTGGTCTGTGACAGTGTATTAATTTGTAGTGAAAAAAACATGTTGACCAAGGTGGAATCGAACCCACGATCTTTGGCTTGCAGACCCGTGTCATTACCAACTGCGCCACTGGGAAAGAGAGGAGCCACTTTGAAAAACAGGCTCATAAGGAGTCAGAATTAGATCGCGGTGAGAAACGAAATACGCCGTTTTTTGGAGTTACAAAACGTTGTGTAACTCAAAAAATAGGTGGACTAGAAGCATAATTATTGCACTGGGTGAATCAGCGGACTTTGGTGTACTTTGACTGCTATTTACATTGCTCTATGTACATCCGTCACTGAGATATGACGAGAGAGGAAACGGAAGACCTCAGATATGATTGGCTGGCTGGGAGGCCGTGCAGGCCGTGATCTGTATATTTGAATGTCTGAGTCCTCACAGAGGATTGGCTGCCTGGGGACCTGGCAGAAATATATAGAAATAGTATGATTAAGCATAAATACTACATTTAGCAGAAATACTATATTAAGCACAAATCCTATAAAAAGCAGAAATACTATATTAAGCACAAATCCTATAAAAAGCAGAAATAGTATATTAAGCACAAATCCTATAAAAAGCAGAAATACTATATTAAGCACAAATCTTATAAAATAGCAGAAATAGTCTGATTTAGCACAATAGTAATAACTTAAACAGAAAAATTGGAAAAGCAAAATGGGCAGCTGAAAAAATGCTGAACGTGCTGAAGGTCTCTCAACTATACTTGTTAAATGAAAAAAATCAGCAAAAAAATCTATAACAGCCACACAATCACAAATATCTACACATAAGGAAACACACATGCACAGAGAGACACACACACAAGATCAAATTCAGTCACCCAGTCTAAATATATTGAATTTGAATCTTACAATGAGATCATCCCATTAAAAGGCTTTCTCTCTCTCTCTCTCTCTCTCTCTCTCTCTCTCTCTCTCTCTCTCTCTCTCTCTCTCTCCCTGTCACTCACACACACACACACACACACACACACAGGGAGAGAGAAGTAAGTTTCTAGGTCAGCCTGGGAGCTGCTGAATTTGAATCCACCAATCAGAGAGGCTGTGCACTTTTCCCCACCAAAACGGGTGCTTCTGTTTACACACGCAGCACAGAGAGAGGCACAGGATTATTGCAGTCTATTTCTCATAGTGACGACTCCCCTCAAACAAATGACCATAATTTCCTAACCGTAGGGGCTAGAACGGTCATTCTTACACCGTTTTGTTCAGAAGAGATGGGGGAATCTTCAAGAGTTGACAATTTATCATTAAAATATGAATTTTTAGAGATATATGACATGGATGACTTGTTGACTTAGAAGCCACGAATTCCCCAATATGCAAATTTGAATGTCTGAGGCCACATATATGATTGGCTGGCTGGGAAGCTGTGCAGGCCCTGATTTGTGGATTTGAATTCCTCAGCCCTCAGATATGATTGGCTGGCTTAGAAGCCATGAAGGCCCCAATATGCAAATTTGAATGCCTCAGGACACTTATATGATTGGCTGGGAAACCGTGCAGGCCCTGATTTGAAAATTTGAATGTCTCAGTCCTCACAGAGGATTGGCTGCCTGGGGACCTGCCAGAAATATATAGAAATAGTATGATTAAGCATAAATACTACATTTAGTAGAAATACTATGTTTTAGCACAAATACTATAAAAAGCAGAAATACTATATTAAGCACAAATTCTATAAAAAGCAGAAATACTATATTAAGCACAAATCCTATTAAAAGCAGAAATACTATATTAAGCACAAATCTTATGAAATAGCAGAAACAGTATGATTTAGCACAATAGTAATAAGTTAAACAGAAAAATTGGAAAAGCAAAATGGACAGCTGAAAAAATGCTGAACATGCTGAGGGTCCCTCAAATATACTTGTTAAATGAAAAAATCAGCAAAAAAATGCACAGGGAGAGAGAAGTAAGTTTCTAGGTCAGCCTGGGAGCTGCTGAATTTGAATCCACCAATCAGAGAGCCTGTGTACTTTTTCCCGCCAAAACAGGTGCATCTTTTTACACACGCAGCAGAGAGAGGCACAGGATTATTGCAGCCTATTTCTCATAGTGAGGACTCCCCTCAAACAAATGACCATAATTTCCTAACCGTAGGGGCTAGAGCGGTCATTCTTACACCGTTTTGTTCAGAAGAGATGGGGGAATCTTCCAGTGTTAACAATTTATCATTAAAATGTGAATTTTTAGAGATATACGACATGGATGACTTGTTGACTTAGAAGCCACGAATTCCCCCAATATGCAAATTTGAATGCCTGAGGCCACATATATGATTGGCTGCCTGGGAAGCCGTGAAGGCCCTGATTTGTGGATTTGAATTCCTCAGCCCTCAGATATGATTGGCTGGCTTAGAAGCCATGAAGGCCCCAATATGCAAATTTGAATGCCTCAGGACACATATATGATTGGCTGGGAAACCGTGCAGGCCCTGATTTGAAAATTTGAATGTCTAAGTCCTCACAGAGGATTGGCTGCCTGGGGACCTGGCAGAAATATATAGAAATACTATGATTAAGCATAAATACTACATTTAGTAGAAATACTATGTTTTAGCACAAATACTATAAAAAGCAGAAATACTATAATTTAGCAGAAATACTATATTAAGCACAAATCCTATAAAAAGCAGAAATACTATATTAGGCACAAATCCTATAAAAAGCAGAAATAGTATGATTAAGCATAAATACTACATTTAGTAGAAATACTATGTTTTCGCACAAATACTATAAAAAGCAGAAATACTATAATTTAGCAGAAATACTATATTAGGCACAAATAGTATAAAAAGCAGAAATACTATATTAGGTACAAATCCTATAAAAAGCAGAAATACTATATTAGGCACAAATAGTATAAAAAGCAGAAATACTATAATTTAGCAGAAATACTATATTAAGCACAAATCCTATAAAAAGCAGAAATAGGATGATTAAGCATAAACACTACATTTAGTAGAAATACTATGTTTGAGCAAAAATCCTATAAAAAGCAGAAATACTATATTAGGCACAAATCCCATAAAAAGCAGAAATAGTATGATTAAGCATAAATACTACATTTAGTAGAAATACTATGTTTTAGCACAAATAGTATAAAAAGCAGAAATATTATAATTTAGCACAAATAGTATAAAAAGCAGAAATATTATAATTTAGCACAAATAGTATAAAAAGCAGAAATACTACATTTAGTAGAAATACTATGTTTTAGCACAAATAGTATAATAAAGCAGAAATACTATAATTTAGCAGAAATACTGTATTTAGCACAAGTACCGAAAGGTACCAGAAATACTATGATTTAGCAGAATAGTAATAACTTACAAAATTACAAATATGGAGGCATATTGAAACAGAAATGCACAGAGGGACACACAAACACAGGCTCTAATCCAGTCAACCAGTCTAACTATATTCAATTTAAATCCTACAATGACATGCTGCCAAATAAGGGCAGGGTCCTCTCTCTCCCACTAAACACACACACACACACACACACACACACACACACACACACACACACACACACACACAGACACAGAGGGAGAGAGCTGCCGAATTTAAATCCACCAATCAGAGTGGCTGTTTACGTTTTCCCGCTAAAACAGGTGCATCTTTTTACACACGCAGCACAGAGAGGCACAGGATTATTGCAGCCTATTTCTCATAGTGAGGACTCCCCACAAACAAATGACCATAATTTCCTAACCGTAGGGGCTAGAACGGTCATTCTTAAACCGTTTTGTTCAGAAGAGATGGGGGAATCTTCCAGTGTTAACAATTTATCATTAAAATGTGAATTTTTAGAGATATACGACATGGATGACTTGTTGACTTAGAAGCCACGAATTCCCCAATATGCAAATTTGAATGCCTGAGGCCACATATATGATTGGCTGCCTGGGAAGCCGTGCAGGCCCTGATTTGTGGATTTGAATTCCTCAGTCCTCAGATATGATTGGCTGGCTTAGAAGCCATGAAGGCCCCAATATGCAAATTTGAATGCCTCAGGACACATATATGATTGGCTGGGAAGCCGTGCAGGCCCTGATTTGAAAATTTGAATTTCTCAGTCCTCACAGAGGATTGGCTGCCTGGGGACCTGGCAGAAATATATAGAAATACTATGATTAAGCATAAATACTACATTTAGTAGAAATACTATGTTTTAGCACAAATACTATAAAAAGCAGAAATACTATAATTTAGCAGAAATACTATATTAAGCACAAATCCTATAAAAAGCAGAAATAGGATGATTTAGGATGATAAACACTACATTTAGTAGAAATACTATGTTTGAGCAAAAATCCTATAAAAAGCAGAAATACTATATTAGGCACAAATCCCATAAAAAGCAGAAATAGTATGATTAAGCATAAATACTACATTTAGTAGAAATACTATGTTTTAGCACAAATAGTATAAAAAGCAGAAATATTGTAATTTAGCAGAAATACTATATTAGGCACAAATCTTATAAAATAGCAGAAATAGTATTATTTAGCACAATAGTAATAAGTTAAACAGAAAAATTGGAAAAGCAAAATGGACAGCTGAAAAAATGCTGAACATGCTGAGGGTCCCTCAAATATACTTGTTAAATGAAAAAATCAGCAAAAAAATGCACAGGGAGAGAGAAGTAAGTTTCTAGGTCAGCCTGGGAGCTGCTGAATTTGAATCCACCAATCAAAGAGCCTGTGTACTTTTTCCCGCCAAAACATGTGCCTCTTTTTACACACGCAGCACAGAGAGGCACAGGATTATTGCAGCCTATTTCTCATAGTGAGGACTCCCCTCAAACAAATGACCATAATTTCCAAACCGTAGGGGCTAGAGCGGTCATTCTTACACCGTTTTGTTCAGAAGAGATGGGGGAATCTTCCAGTGTTTACAATTTATCATTAAAATATGAATTATTAAAGATATTTGACTTCTAATGCACCATAACTGAGTAGAGCGAAGCAAAAACTGCCTTGACTTGCCCTCAAACAACGCTTTGTGACTTGAAATCTATTTGGAGTATCGATATCATTCTTTCACCGTAAGAGACAGCAGGCTTTGGTGAACAATCATGGAAATTTTCAGGTCTCTGTGGAAATCCAACAAAAAGTTATGACGAGAGAAAAAAGTGGTTCATTTCCACAGTTTGAAATCTGAAGAAATCTGAGCGAAGGACGAATTTCCTACCCTCAAACAAGTCCAACTCATTTCAGAACGGTAATAGGTGAGAAAGAAATTCTTGAATTGTGAGCGTCAGGGGTGTCTGAAGATATTCGGGGACAAGCCTCATGTCTTAACTTTGCTTCGTTAAGGAGATATGACGATTCGAATATGCCTCTCATTACAGAAATCCAGCGGTGATTTTGAACAAGCTCTCCATTCACTTTATATGGAGAGTTTTCTGACCTTGTGTTAGTCTGAGGAGATTTGCAAAAATTCTATAAATCCCACAACAATGATGGTAACATTTTCTGAAAGCCAGCAAAAATACCTACGTTTTGATGTATAATTTGTGGAAGTTGAGTGAAAATTGAGCAAGTAGCAGGAAGTTGTTCGGACATGAAGTGAAAATTGCAAAACCTTCAGTGGCACACTGGAAGCCAAGAGCATAGCAACCATAACAACACATGTATTTTGTGAAAAATCACAATTTTGCAACTCAAAACTTTAAGAGGCATAAAAGTAAAACAGTAGAAGATTTGAAAAAGCTGAATCATACCTGAATAGCCCAATAATTTGTGAACATTTTAAAATTTGAATGGTTGTTCTAGGTGAAAATATGAGGAAGTAGTTAAGTTTCAAAAACAAGCAAATTTTAGCAGAATTGCAGAAGTTTCCCATTCATTTCAATGGGACAAATTAAAGGAAAAAAGCTTAATATTTTAAAAAGTATAATAGTTAAAAATAGCAAAAATCGTAGCAGGAAAGAGCAAAAATAGCAGAATAGTTTAAAATTTGAACGGTGAAAATCGGCTGAAAATTGTGGAAGTAGTTTAACGGCGAAAAGTGTACGGAAGCAACTAGAATAATAATAATAATAATAATAATAATAAAGAATAAAGAGAAACAGGAACTCAATAGTGTGGATGCTTAAAGCATCCACACAATAAAGAATAAAGAGAAACAGGAACTCAATAGTGTGGATGCTTAAAGCATCCACACAATAAGAACTCACCAAGGGGGCAAATACTTTCCACACCACTGTATCTCCCTTGAAATAAGGTAACTTACTAATTTTGTGAATCACAGTGTTGGAGTATTTGATTAGAAGATAACACAAATATATCATTTATTTCCCTAAATGATTAATATCTCTTTTCTGTTTGCCCCCAAACAGAGGTCGTGATGGAGTAAGTAAGCTGGGGAGTACCAGTGCCACTCTGTTGTCACTGTTGCTGCAACTTAAACCTGCTTTAAATCTTGCATGGGAGAACTCAGACTCACGTTAGAGAGTCATTAGTTGGACTGTGCCGCCCTCTACAGGACACTGAGAAACAGCCACCTTTGCTTCCCTGTCTTTATAATCAGCCATTTTTTTTTCTTTTCTTTTGCTTTTATCACGTTTCTGCTCCCAGGCTCTCACGTGCATTATTCTTTTCTTCCTGCTTACTGATAAAGCCAGCTAAGATGATTTAATGACCTGATTTTTTCTTTTTTTCTTAAAGTATACCATCGATTTACTTTTCTCCAAGTATGTTCAATAAGTATGTTTCACATAGCCACATACACGTAGCCATTGTACAAGTCCCACTTTGCCTCAGCAGCTCTCTTCATGGTTTGGTTATAAAACTGAAAACCTTTTTTTTGTGTTTTTAAGCAGTCACATATTTTAATTCTTCAATCACAGACAAAACGCAGACTTGTTTTGAAATGCAGAGTAAATGCACATTCAGAGGGACTCTTATCTGCTACATAGCATGTACAGTATACGGACATGTGTACAGCACTACTGTTTTATTCTCACGTAAAACGCTCTACCCCTTTGATTTGGAAGTTCCTGTTGGGAGCTTCTTATGGCCGCTGAAGCCACTTTAGACACATTAACATGCAATCTTCACCACCGGTTGTGGCTCATTTTCCTCTGAACAATGCTTCCTTCCGTAGTGCTTTCCTCAGACATTGTGAAGTTTTAACACATTTGTGCTCCTTGCAGTCAGGAACATATTGTTGATGTCCTCTTTACTGTATATATTAGACAGTCTGTATATGTCTGGAGAAGGAGTAGAAATCTATCCACAATCCACCACAATTTTTGACATAGTTTAAAATAATAGTTGAAAACAATGGGAATGCCTCTTGTGCAATTTAAGACATATCACACACGCAAATCCATTCAAGTTTTTGTAAGATATAAAATTCTGTTTTCAGTACTTTTTTTTTTGGTAAAACAATTTGTATTGCTCATGTCACGTATGAATCATGCCCTAGATGTGTTTTAAGATCCTCACAAAGTTTGTCTTCTTCTCGATGCCTTCTTACATGGATGAAAGCTGTAGCAAAATGTCAACATTGTTTGCTGAAAAATCTTCTATATGTATTTTTGTTTCCTTTTCCAGCACAGTTACATAACAGCAGCTTCACCTTCTAGGTTGTGGGCGTAGTGTTTAATGTACATGTTTACAGTGTGCTCATACACCTATTAGCAGGCTGAATCCATCTGATGCATCACAGGCTATGAGTCCCCACTGTATCGCTTCTTGGTTGTTTGCCAAGGTTTTTAAGGCTTGTAATCTCGTGTACAGATGATGCAAATATTGCTTACTGTGCAAATGTAACATATTAAACCACTGCAATGCAGGTTCAGCTTTTACTATTAATGTAATACGTATAATTGGAAGAAAGGAAAAGAAGCATTGCGGCAGTATTTGCAGTATGATGGATATGCTTTCTCCACAATAGTGCACTTTTATTTTATTTTCCTTGCATTCTTTTATTTGGAAATTCCCAAATTGACTGTGCTAAGGTCAAATTCCTGGCATTTAGCTGGCTTTTACAATAAGTTGTAAGCATACTATACATGTGTACACAGCTACTGATATGTATAGTATATATTATCCTGCGTTCTAAAAGGGGTTATTACCTTTTCCCCCTTTCATTTTTTTCATTGTAACAGGAACATCAGTTCTCTGGTGGGGTATGGCAGTTTTTCACGCGATGTAATCACATGCTGCTTTTTACCTAAAAAAAAAGGAAAAAATAAGAAAAGAAAAAACTAGAGTCATTGGTTATCAGGCCAACTGACTGAATGTGTGCCTCTATCTGTACTTCCGTTTTCACACCTTTCATCTGTAGGAAAATTTTGTGATGTCATTTTAATCTGTGCTGATCCGGTTAAGGTCAAACAAACCAGTTAATATCTTCCAACACACTCAAGATTTGAAAAACACACGTTGTCTCTGTAAAGTCAGCAGAAGTAATGTATTTATGATCGCATATTTTGCTCTATTTCATTTAGATGCGTTTATTCTGGCTGTTTTGTGCTGTACGTATGTTGTCCCTCTGTTGTTTTATTGTACCGTTTTGCTCCTCCTTTGTCTTGGAGGATGGATTGTCAAAAACGTGCGTCTGTAACATGTAGGGACTTCTTTTTGTTTCTCCTCTATCTGTGTCACTGTGATGTTTTCTTGCACCAACTTTGAAGTCAGAAAAATTCAAGAGATTCATAAATGTAAATTTCTATTCTAACAGTCTCGCCAAATTAGATTGAAAAGAAAAATTTATTGCATCCTCACAATAGGCTGCTTGGTAAAACAGATTATAGTTGCCCTACTGAGGGACCAACACATGTACAGTCTTGTAGTTTGCTCTACCTTCCACTAGCTACTGTGATAGCCTACTGTATGAATATGTAACAGGAATTTATACCAACCATAATAGGAAACATAGCTGTTATGACATGTAAAGACTTCTGAACATGGTGTTTTGTAATGTTTACTATGAAACAAATCATTTGTTGTTCATTTAATGCTTTTTTTCCTCCTTGTTTAGTCTGATTCACTCTATAATGACTGATCTCAAACTGTTGAAATGACTGAGGTTAGATGGGTTTGAAGGATTTGTGTGTGCGTGTGTGTGCGTGCGTCTTTGTGTGTGAGAAACTGCCACAAAATACTTAATGTGCATTTTCTGATCTCCTCACTGTGATCTTCTCTGTTGATGAGAGTATGATGAGATGAGTGTTTGTGGGAGAGAAACAAAAAGTGATGCAGTGGACTGTGTAAACCTGAGTGAACAATTCATTTTGAATCTATTCTAGTATTAGTTTTAAATGCTCCATCAGGCCAATACTCCTGATATGTTTGCTTTTATAAAAAGCATTCATAATATCAAAGTTAAATTGAGACAAAAAGGATAGGTGACATAAAAATAATAATTTTAAAGATGTTGAATTTCACTTTGTTCTGTACTACTCTCTACTACATCCCTGAATAAACAGACTGACTGAGTGTGTGTGTGTGTGTGTGTGTGTGTGTGCGTGCGTGCGTGCGTGCGTGCGTGTGTGTTGCTGTCCCATGCCGGCCAGGCGGCCGTGTGTGCCACCATGCTCTGTGACTGCACAGCCGTATCAATAAATCTTGATTCAAAGGGCTCAGATCATGTCTGCCTGTCTTCATTTCTGCAAAACACCATCTGACATTTTTAAAGATATAAAGATACTCTACATATTTTATACATAAGAGTATCTTTTTCAAGAAAATGACCGGAGCAATTATATATATAAAAGTCATTACTGAATCATGGTGAAAATTTCAAATCACTGGGTTAGAATATATAAAAGTAATTTTTCTTACATGACACAGGATGTGTTTGATCACATAAATGGCTTTACAGATCATCTACATGTTGTAGCTGTTTACTGTCACCAGGTGACAGTAAAAATATGTGAAACAGCCAGTTTGTGGGCTTTGCTGCTTTTGGCCTCACAGACAACAGTCCTGATCTGTGTTAAACCTGCATTGTTTTCTTTCATTTTCTTTTACCATTCAGGGGCAAATCTTCTGGTTTCAAAGACTTCTGGTCCCATAGAAGTCTATGAGAAAACAGCACTTGGACTTGACCTGCACAAACACTTTCCTGATGAGTTTATGGGCTCAATCTTTCATTTCAGGTCATGCTGCTGTAAATAAAATGGTAATAAGCATAAGAGAATGTCACAGCAAGTAGATCCACATGTTTGATTTGGTAGACTTTTACACCAGAACTCTTTTCAGACATGATCCTCTAAAAAAGTTTGTCTCCTCTTTTGATTAAACCACATTGCAGATGTGTAAACTACCAAAAGCCATTGATTAATTAGAGCCATTAATAAAGTTTTAAATCTAGTATCTGAATTTGGGTCATTCAAGTCTCCAGCAAGGTGGATTATCTGGGATATGTCCATTGACTTGGGACAGGATTTTAGTGTTGGTGAGTGAATGTTTATTTGCCTGCTAGTTACATTTCTAATATTTCATCTGTGTCTGTGTCTGTATGCTACACAAGTATAGTTTATGGAGATACATTTTTTAACCAAAGTTGTTCGGATTAACAATTTCTCCCCCTTATACAAATATGGGTACTTTTGGCTCCAGAAAGACCCATGTGGTCGGGTCCAGACACCAATTTGTGACACCATGGTGGATATGTCTAACTTTTATACTGTGTACAGCACAGGTGGGAAGTAACAAAGTACAAGTACTGCAACACTCGATGATACAGCATGTGGGGCATGTTATAAAGTGTTATCTAAGTACTAAATACTTCTGTGCTGCTTGGCATAAAGTGTGTCTGTTAGCTAAAGGTACAGTTGCTGTATATATAACTTTAATTGGAGATGGAAAAAGAAAACAGGACAAAAAAGCAAGAAGAGAGGATGTGTTTAAAGGTAAGGATGCAGTGATATTTGATAAACTGGAAATTTAAAGCTTACATTTAATGTCCCTATTAATTTTGGCATTTGTTTTTAATAAACATAAGATCCATACATGTGTTGGTGAAGTTATGTTCTGTCAGATGCACTGTAAAACAAAGTTAAGTATGCTAGCTGTGCATTTTTCAGTTTGGAGGGAAATACTAGGACGTCTAATGCAGGCCACACTGTCTAGTTTGCACTGGAGTTACAGTTAGGCACTGTACTGGGGTGGTGCAGCTCATTTGTGGTGTTCATGGTTAATGTTGGCTTAGATCACAGTTTACAGATATCAGATTAAGTTTAAGATGATTACTGATTCACTGAATTCTACCTTTTATAGTACTAGTACTAGTTTATACTGTTTAAGTTGGAGTTGGAAATGAGCCTCGATAGCTCATTTAACATCTGCAACAAGAGCAGCAGCACAGGTCAGCTGATCACAGGCTGTACACAGAAACTACTGCCACTCACAACAGAAATTATTCTGACTTTTAATAATTGATTCATTTCCCCACAATGAGTCACTACAACCAGCCTTGGAGTTCCTGCAGCACACACCACACTTTAAGGTGTGGAAACAAAGTCATCCATCCACAATGTATTAACCTTGTATTAACACAGCCAAAAGCAAAAAGAGCTATTAAATAAATCAATTCTTTGTTTTACATGACAGATGTTTAAACAGTCAACATTCATTAGAATTAGAATTTAAGTTGAAAAAGGTTTCCTTAATATTATTTTATTTTAGCTTTGCACAAAAATATCTTGTAGAAAGGTGCTCCAAAGACTTTTTACTTTTACACTTTCAGAACTTTTCAGAGCCTGTACTTTTTTACTTTAACCCAAGTAAAGAAGTTAAATGAATATTTTCAACAGTATATTCACTACTAACTTAGTGACAATTGTGCATACATTTGCCAATTATGTTGTACATTCACAAGGTAGATGAACTCATGAAAGTCCAATATAAAGTATGGAATTCTTAAAATCGTGAGTTATGCAAAACTAAAAGAAGAAAGTCCAACAGTGGAGCTGAGATGAGCATGACAGATCTGGCTTAAGCTGCAAAATACAGGAGAATCTGCATCTCAAACTAGGAGTGTTAACTTTGTAAAGTATGAAAGGAAAAGTTTTCTGACAGAAAGTTTTATTTTCTCTACAGTGTTCAGTCACACTTTAGTTAGATTAAGGTGATGGTGTATAACAGACTTTGAGCAATGTTTTCTCTTATCAGCAGGCACTTTTATACACTCACCAGTAGGGATGGGTATTGATAAGATTTTAACGATTCCGATTCCATTTTCGATTCTGTTTAACGATTCGATTCCTTATCGATTCTTTTTTTTTTTTAAAGGAGAACACTAAAGTCGATTAGCTTAGAACTGTGTTTTATATCTTCTCTTTGAACAAGATAGAAATTTAGGAGTAACATGGCCTTACAAACCCAACAGTGAGATCTTAAGAGATCCACAGCCTACGGCTCTTCAATGGGGTGTCACAGGGTCCCCAGGAAAAAAAAATGTATATGTAAAATAATAAAATAAATATTCTCCTGTAGCAATAACAAAGTTTAACATAAATTATTCTGTAGCAATTACACAAGAATATCCAGTAATGTCCTGCCTACAATTAAACACATTCACTTACCAAAGTGAAATCGGGGGCATCTGCTGTGGCAAATGGGTGCAAGCCTTTGACCACAAACTTAGACACTGCTGGGTGACATTCGTCTATCCTGGCCTGAAAGGAGACGCTACCGGTAGACTGCAGCGAGAACTGCCAGCATCTGAGCCAGACTCTGTCTCTCTCATCATGGTTATCTAAATGCAACGCACAGTAATAGCAGGTTTTGTAATAAGGTAAATCGCGCTAACATAATATGCAATGCTAATTGATTAGTTACCTGCAGTATTAACGGGAGAGGACGTGGAAACGCTACCGCTGCTGCTGGGTTGAGCTTCGCTAGTCCGGAGCGGATCAAAAACACGACATTCGTTGAAAGCAATCGCGTGTTTTTTGAGCAAAATGCTTTTGCATGTTCGTAGTGTTTCCTCCCTTTGATGAAATCTCTACTTTGCAAGTATTGCACGTTGCCCTGTTGTCATCCGTTCTCATAAAGTGTAACCAAACTTTTGAGCGTTTGTGCCGCTCAGGCGCCGTGTTTCCTACTGGGTAAAAGACGCTACTCAACGTGATGACGTCATTCGGGGCGACTGGAATCGATAAGGGAATCGTTTTTAAAAGTGGCAAACGATTCCAAGGAATTGAAACAGTGGGAACCGGTTCTCAACAAGAACCGGTTTTCGATACCCATCCCTACTCACCAGCCACTTCATTAGGTACACCTGTTCAACCACTGATCAATGCAAGTATCCAATGAGCCGATCACATGACAGCAACTCAGTGCATTTAGGCACCAGAATGAGGAAGAAAGGTGATTTAAGTGATATTGAAATTGGCATGGTTGTTGGTGCCAAATAGGATTTTCCCACACTACCACCTCTGGAATTTACAGACTAGTCTGAAAATCTAAATTTTTATTTATTTATTTATTGCCTGTCCCATTTGGTTCTTTAGCCGTCAGAATTGTTGTCTGAAGACCAACAAGGAGACCCAGTGGATTTACTTTGCCAAATGGATCATCACGGCCTGGCCGTATTGGTCCATTTGATCGACCTTTGTTGTTATTATTTATTTTATTTTATTTTCAGTTGTTACAGATGGGACAGACATGACTGAGGGATAGGAAAGGCAGAAAGAAAGATGAAGGAAAAGAAAAACAGAAGGGAAGAGGGACAGTGAGAAAGGGCACTTAAAAAGAGAAAGAAGAGGAAAAAAATCTCCTGGATCACCTGTTGAGAGAAAAAGACGAGAAAACAAGCAAAAACAACAACAACAGAGCAACATACTAAACACAACACCATCACGTTAATCTAGCTAAGTGTAAACAGCAGTAAATACTAAATATTGAATGTTGTTGTAGGACCGACAGTGCATAATGTGCTTGGAAATAGCAGCCAATAAAGGTGTAGTTTATGTCTATGAACAGTGAACACCTGTGTGCACACCTGTGTGGATCAGTGCGCTTGTATTCAAAAGGTTTCCCCATGTAATGGGGCCCTGTCCCCCAGGGCATGAAGCAGGCATGGAGGAGATCCAGGCTCCAGACATCCAGAGGCCCCAGAATGTGAGAGCCCAAGGAGGACCACTGGAGGGGCATCCGTGCCACCCTCCTGGGAAAATCTAAATATTAAATATCCAGTGAGCGAGTGAAGCTGCTGAGAAATGATGTAAGTGTCATGGACCTGGGTCATGCGACCCAGTGTTTTGAGTTTTAGTCTATTTTGATGTTTATTGTTTGTTTAGGTTCATTAAGTTATTCTAGCTCATTTCTTATTATATTACCCTTGTGTTAAGTCTCCCTTGCCGTTCATGTGTTTATGTCTGTGTGTCTTATGTTGTCAAGTTCATGTTGTCGTTTCTGTCATCTTCCCCTCCGTGTTTCCTGTTTTATTTTGAAAGAGTCTGTTCTTTGTTTACTGCATTTAATTTACTCTTTCCTGTGCATCATTATGTATATCCAAGTCAGCTGTTTCCTCATGTGTCTCCACTTCCCCTGATCACCTCATGTGTGTATTTAAGTCCTCTGTTTTCTGAATGTCGTGGTCAGATTGTCTGTTATCCCCAGCATTGTCTTAGTCATTGTTATAGTCTTAGTCATAGAACTTCATAGTATTTGTTTCTTAGTATTTTTTAGTTTACTTAGGGTGCCATGCTTTACTCCTGCTATCATCCAAATAAAGGATCGCTTTCTGTTTAAACCTGCAACTCCTCGTCCACATCTGCTTTTGGGTCTTGTTTCAAAAAATACACCAGCGCACCCCGCTGTGACAGTAATGGAGTGGGGATGTTTTCTTGGCACACTTCAGGCCTCTTAATAACAACTGAGCATTATTTAAACACAACAGACCCCCCAAGCATTGTTGCTGATCATGTCCATCCCTTTACGACCATAGTGTAACCATTTCCTGATGGCTGCTTCTAGCAAGACAGCAGGTTATATGTCATAAAGCTTAAATCAAATCAAATCAAATCAAATCACTTTTTATTGTCACATCACATGTGCAGGCACACTGGCACAGCACATGCGAGTGAAATTCTTGTGTGCGAGCCCCACAAGCAACAGAGATGTGCAAACACAACAACACAAACGAGCAAAATACAAGAATGGCCAACCTGAAACTAATAAATATATGTACAATATATAATAGTGTATGCATTTCTGGATGTGTATACTAAATATTTTCCTACGTGTGTGTGTGTGTGTGTGTGTGTATACACATTTTTACAAATTAAATAGTAAAAAAATAAAATAAAATAATAATAATAATAATAAAATATACAGAGTTGAATATGTGCAAAACAAGTGGCATTACTGTACAGTATGGAGTGCATAATGTTGAAGTTCCAGTAGTGAAGCTGAGGTGTCTATGACGTGTTCAGCAGTCTGATGGCCTGATGGAAGAAGCTGTCTCTCAGTCTGCTGGTACGGGACCGGATGCTGCAGAACCTCCTTCCTGATGGAAGTAGTCTGAACAGTTTATGGCTGGGGTGACTGGAGTCCTTGATGATCCTCCCCGCTTTCCTCAGGCACCGCTTCCTGTAGATGTCTTGGAGGGAGGGAAGCTCACCTCCAATTATCCGTTCAGAGCACCGCACTACTCGCTGGAGAGCTTTGCAGTTGTAGGCGGTGCTGTTGCCATACCAGGTGGTGATGCATCCAGTGAGGATGCTCTCAATGGCACAGCGATAGAAGGTCCTGAGGATGCGGGGGCTCATGCCGAATCTTTTCAGTCTCCTGAGAAAGAAGAGGCGCTGCTGCGCCTTCTTCACTGTTTTGTTTGTGTGTACTGACCACGTAAGATCCTCAGCCAGGTGTACGCCAAGGAACCGGAAGCTGCTCACTCTCTCCACAGCAGCGCCGTTGATGGTGATGGGGGTGTGTACTTCTCTGCACCTCCGGAAGTCCACTATCAACTCCTTTGTCTTTGCGACGTTGAGGGTGAGATGGTTGTCTTGACACCAGTGGGTCAGGGCGCTGACCTCCTCCCTGTAAGCCGTCTCATCACCGTTGGTGATAAGACCCACCACTGTAGTGTTATGAGGTGCCGTAAGGGACATTATTACTGAAACGCTCTCACACACACTACTGAAACGCTCTCACACACACTACTGAAATTTTAGCTCTCACACACACAACTGAAACGCTCTCACACACACAACTGAAACGCTCTCACACACACTACTGAAACGCTCTCACACACACTACTGAAATTTTAGCTCTCACACACACTACTGAAATTTTAGCTCTCACACACACAACTGAAACGCTCTCACACACACAACTGAAACGCTCTCACACACACTACTGAAACGCTCTCACACACACTACTGAAATTTTAGCTCTCACACACACTACTGAAACGCTCTCACACACACTACTGAAACGCTCTCACACACACTACTGAAATTTTAGCTCTCACACACACAACTGAAACGCTCTCACACACACTACTGAAACGCTCTCACACACACAACTGAAATTTTAGCTCTCACACACACTACTGAAATTTTAGCTCTCACACACACAACTGAAACGCTCTCACACACACTACTGAAACGCTCTCACACACACTACTGAAATTTTAGCTCTCACACACACTACTGAAACGCTCTCACACACACAACTGAAACACTCTCACACACACAACTGAAACGCTCTCACACACACTACTGAAACGCTCTCACACACACTACTGAAACGCTCTCACACACACCACTGAAACCAGAGGCATTTCTGCTGAACAGGAAGTTGTTTCCTGATAAGGAAACTGATGGAAAAAGTGGTATATTTCAAAACACTACAAGGATTTCTACTCAGCAACCTGCTAGTACAGCAGTCCCCAACCTTTTTTGCGCCACGTAAACAATATAAAAAATAAAAAAACGATAAACACCATGAAAACCATAAATAGAAATGTGTTCGAATTTTTGTGGAGGAATAAAACCCATTACATAGAAAGATCTCAGCTTGTGAAGGGATACAATAAAGGTGGTATCAAAACTCCAGAATTGGAATTTATGGTTGGCACCCTTAGAATTAAATGGTTAAAATCTTGTCTGTCACAGCCAGACTCTACTTAGCTCCACATCCCATGATTCTTGTTTAATAAAATAGTATACAGGATTAGACTTTATTTTGAAATGTGATTTTGCGGCAAATAAAATCCCCATAAAGATATCAAACTTTCCAAAACAGACGTTGCATTTTTGGGAAAATGAGATTTACCCACAACTTCTCCCCATAATTCAACCTTATGGAATAATAGGGTAATAACACTTAATCAAAAATCAATTTTCAAGAGTGACTGGTTTGAACAAAAATATTATATTCATAACAGATTTGTTGGATGATAACGGTGTCATTCTAAGTTACACAGACTTTTCAGAAAAATATTGTCTAAACTGTTCTCAAAGAGAATATAACAAATTTTGTGAACTGGTCCCACTGCCTCTGCTTCATTTGATTAAAATTTTTATGATATACAATAATTTCTCATCAGTGCTCCCAAATTTATTGCTAGGGCAATGTCAGCTGTTTGATAAAAATGCAATAAGAAATTTGTTAGTAGTTTCTTCAAAGACAAAATATTTCATAGTTACAACAGAATGGTTACATGGCATGGTTCTAATTTAGTTATTTCATATACACTGGATAAAGCATACTAAAAATTTATGAAATAGCCTATTCTACCTAAAGTTAAAGAAACACACTTTAAACAAAACTAATACTGTGGCAGAATTTCTAAAAAAAGAGATTTGGCTTTGAGGTGGATCAGTGTTCTTTTTGTACTGATGAAAATGAAACCCTAGAACATCTTTTTTTTTCCTATGCCCTATCACACAATGTATTTGGTGCAACTTAAAAAATTGGATTTCCCTAAATATTAATGATGTGCCACTGTTTGAATTACATCATAATTTTTTTTATATGGATCATCTAGCATTGGATGTCTCAGACATTATTAACATCATCATACTTGTTGAGTATTGCAGCATCGACAGCGATCAACTCGAAGGAAAATGACGACGGAGGCAAAAATGTCCTTAATATTTTTGGGAACTTTATTCCTCATCAACATGCGGCAAAACTTTTCTCATGGGTGCCATTTTCGTTGTGGTATACTTTTTTTTTTCTTAGGGGCGTGATGACGCAGCATCCGTGCTCTTACAATGAAACAGTGCCTCCTTGTGGTGGCAACTAAAATACTGTCTCTGTTAAACCACAGTAACCATAATGCAGTTAAACACTGTACAACATGAGTACACACAATGAATATCTTAACAATACTTTTGAGTAAATATCATATCCATTGTGCTAAATGGAGGAACGCTAAGCCTTCTCTCCCTGGTTTTTTTGATGATTTTAAGATATTTTTCTTTGCTAAAAAAAAGACAAAAAGCACATATGCCAAAAAAAATAACCAGGATAATGCACGTCTCCCGCTATTCTAAATTTTGACTTATGCTGAGGCTAATATATTGTTAAGTAATGCAGCTGTCTCACTGAGGTCCAGAATCGATTTGTTCCACGATTCGATTCAATTCAATTCGATTTGATTATGGGGAATTTTGACAGTCAGAAATATTATAATTCAGATCAGTACATTTACATATTTTTGTATTTAAAAAAAGGAAGCTGACACACGCAAGACTTTATCAAAGGTGTGAGCATCACAGCAGATGCCTTTGTGTCAAAGTAGCTGAAGATAAAACACATAAAAACATGAAGGCGGTTTTCCTGGCCTGGGATTTTATAAAAAATATTCTGCAGTACATCAAAAACGAAAGAAAACCATTAACATATGAACGTTACCTCTGACGTTACAGCGGTTTTATTAGAGACACGGCTAACGTTTTGCATTTTGCATAATTTTAAAAAGTTTAAATTTATTCAGTATTGAACGGCAGAAATTAGGTTTTCTTTTCGGAAGTATGTAAAATGAAACAAAAAAAAAAAAAACAGCGGCCGACTGCGCTGTAAACAACAGTAGACTTGTGCATAACAAGCAAGCGAATAATACAGAAAACGGATTTTTAGACGGGAAACTGTTCTTGAAGTACAGAGAGAGAGAAAGAGACGTGCGATTTTATCGTGGTGGAAGCAAAACAGTGAGGGAATTCATGACGATGTTTATGTGAAGCGCAGTTTGGATCTTCTTTTGCTGCTGGTTCAGTCAATATTGTTTGGAGAGAGATCAAACTAACAGCTTTAGAATCGGCGCAAAAACGGCGTGAAAACAAAGCGCGGACCTGCCGACAGATCAGAGTCAGCGAGCTGTCGGCTTTCAGCCCCGACCGTGTCCGTGCTGTCGGGTGAGAAAGGCGACATCTCACTGATTCTGATCCGCGGGTCCGCGCTGTGTGTTTACGTCTTTGTGCAGAAGCCGTGTACCTGCTCTCATTTACTGTCTTAGCTGTTTGGTGGTTGTTGAAATTTTGTGAGGTTTCACCAGAGATTCTGGCATTTCGGGTAAAATAAATTTATATTAAAAAATCGATTCAGGATTTTAATGAATCGATTTCACGTTATCCAAGCCAGAATCGATTTTAATCAATAAATCGATTATAAAAACCCACCCCTAACTAACAGGTTGCTGAGTAGACATCTGTGTGGTGGTTTGTTTGAAATCTAACACTTTTTCCTTCAGTTTCCTTGTCAAGAATTAACTTCCTGTTTAACTGAAATGCCTTCCTGTTTAACTGAAATGCCTTCCTGTTCGACTGAAACGCCTTCCTGTTCGACTGAAACGCCTTCCTGTTCAACTGAAATGCCTTGGTTTTTCAGTAGTGTGTGTGAGAGCGTTTCAGTTGTGTGTGTGAGAGCTAAAATTTCAGTAGTGTGTGTGAGAGCTTTTCAGTAGTGTGTGTGAGAGCGTTTCAGTAGTGTGTGTGAGAGCTAAAATTTCAGTAGTGTGTGTGTGAGCGTTTCAGTAGTGTGTGTGAGAGCTAAAATTTCAGTAGTGTGTGTGAGAGCGTTTCAGTAGTGTGTGTGAGAGCGTTTCAGTTGTGTGTGTGAGAGCTAAAATTTCAGTAGTGTGTGTGAGAGCATTTCAGTAGTGTGTGTGAGAGCGTTTCAGTAGTGTGTGTGAGAGCATTTCAGTAGTGTGTGTGAGAGCTAAAATTTCAGTAGTGTGTGTGAGAGCGTTTCAGTAGTGTGTGTGAGAGCGTTTCAGTAGTGTGTGTGAGAGCATTTCAGTAGTGTGTGTGAGAGCTAAAATTTCAGTAGTGTGTGTGAGAGCGTTTCAGTAGTGTGTGTGAGAGCGTTTCAGTTGTGTGTGTGAGAGCTAAAATTTCAGTAGTGTGTGTGAGAGCGTTTCAGTAGTGTGTGTGAGAGCTAAAATTTCAGTAGTGTGTGTGAGAGCGTTTCAGTAGTGTGTGTGAGAGCTAAAATTTCAGTAGTGTGTGTGAGAGCGTTTCAGTAGTGTGTGTGAGAGCGTTTCAGTAGTGTGTGTGAGAGCTAAAATTTCAGTAGTGTGTGTGAGAGCGTTTCAGTAGTGTGTGTGAGAGCTAAAATTTCAGTAGTGTGTGTGAGAGCGTTTCAGTAGTGTGTGTGAGAGCGTTTCAGTAGTGTGTGTGAGAGCGTTTCAGTAATAATGTCCCTTACGGCACCTCATATAGTGTCGTCCGCAAACTTCACAATGATGTTGGAGCTGTTAGTGGCTGTGCAGTCGTAGGTGTAGAGTGAGTACAGGAGAGGGCTCAGTACACACCCCTGTGGAGCACCAGTGTTCAGTGTGATGGGGGATGAGGTGATGCTGCCCAGTCTGACCACCTGGCGTCTGTCAGACAGGAAGCTAAGGATCCAGCTGCAGAGGGAGCTGCTCAGTCCTAGATCCTGCAGTTTCCTGTCCAGCTTTGAGGGAACGATGGTATTGAATGCTGAGCTGTAATCTACAAACAGCATCCTCACATACGTGTCTCTCTTCTCCAGGTGTGACAGGGCAGTGTGTAGTGTCAGGGCTATGGCATCATCAGTGGACCTGTTGTGGCGGTATGCAAACTGTAGAGGGTCCAGTGAGTCAGGTAGTGCAGAGCAGATGAAGTCCCTGACCAGCTTCTCGAAGCATTTGCTTACGATGGGGGTCAGGGCTACAGGTCGCCAGTCGTTCAATGAGGAGATGGTGGAGGATTTGGGTACAGGGACGATGGTGGCCATTTTGAAGCAGGCTGGGACTACAGACAGAGAGAGGGAAAGGTTGAAGATGTGCGTGAACACTCCAGCCAGCTGAGCCGCGCATGACCTGAGGACGCGGCCGGGAATCCCGTCCGGACCAGTAGCTTTGCGTGCGTTCACCTTCCTGAAGCACTTCCGCACATCCTCCTCAGACACAGTGTGCGCACTGACGTCATCCGCGGTGCGCACACTGTCCGGTCTCATGGTGTTCGCTGTGTCGAATCTAGCGTAGAATACGTTTAGATCCTCACACAGAGAGGCCGTGGTCTGCGGTGTGCTGGTTTTCCCTCTAAAGTCTGTGATCGTGTTTAGTCCCTGCCACATACTCCGAGGGTTGTCAAACTGTTGCTCCACCCTGTCCCTGTACTCACGTTTGGCTCATATTAGAATGGAATGGAAAATCTGCATTATGGATCTGCAAATCTGCAGGAACTGTGTTTTGCTATTGTAACCCAACCAGTGCAGGGGCCTCCCTACACCCTGGACTCTACGTTGTGTAAGTTTGTGTTGGATTGGGGTGCACAGCAGAGAGACCAGTTGGACACAGGCGTTCAATTTGTGGCTCGGACCGCACCGTTTATTCAGATGCTGGGGCAAACACCACTCCAATTCTGCTGCTGGCCCTTTGCAAATCACAGTAAACACTGCGTGATTATCAACATAGTAAAAGCCAACAACAAATATATAAAAAACACATTAAGCAAAAATAATCATGTCTTTACAAAATTCCTCGGTCTCAGGAATGAGTATGACACAAAACTAACATAGCAGGATTACCAGCAAACTGTAGCTGAAAAGCTAATGCTTCATCTTGCATTACTTTGCCCGAATGAATGCTCTGCTAACTAGCGGGAATGTAGCCCGAAATTGCGGCAGATATTACCAAATGAAACATGCACACAAACTGCTCATACTCTTATCAGACAATACATGAACCTCCCAACAAACACAATATATGCTTAGCAAACCGCCATTTTACACAGTGGAACACTTATTTTTAAACAAAAAACCAATGCAGTACACCACTGACAGTGCTTACCTTTGCAAATCACAGTAAACACTGAACCAAGATGGCGCCCGCGCGAACGAGAAATCTGAACTACGGTGTCCTGCAGAGGACAAATGGTCAAAATTGCTTAGATCTACCATATATATATATGCAGCTCAACAGCGACACCTTATGCCTTATTCCAGTCACTGCCTTACACTATTATGTCAATATGGGCCCAACTCTCTGAGAAACGTTTGCAGCACCTTGTTGAATCTATGCCACAAAGAATTAAGCAAGGTGTACCTAATAAAGTGTATATGTGACAGGTTAGTACACATAATTGGTAAGCCACCACAGGTGCAATTCTACGTTTGCCAAGGTAGCTATGTTTGGAAACCTCCCAGAATGCACTGAAGCAATAGTAGCATGTATTTACAAGTCGTTTTATGCACATTCCCAATATTCCTGCATGTGCATTCCTGCAGTGTTACACAATATTTCACAATATGTCACTCAGAAATGTCCTCGTGCCTATTGTTTTAGTGTTTAAATGACTAAGTCCCATTTTAAAATGTCAAATTAAATGCCATGTGTTCTGTCATTGTCATTTTAAGATAACTTTATCATCATAATGTTCTTCTTTGTTTTAGATTTCCATACACACGATACACATGTAAAGAAAAAAAAGAAATTTTTGTCTTTGTCCGATATTGTTAATATTTACTGAGTGTGCACGGTATGTATTTTAAATGACAATAACTGTATCTTGACTTACTTGCTAATACGCAGTCCACTAGGTGTCTCTGTTAGACCTTGAATTAAACTGCAGCTCCACCAACAGCACAGCTCTCTCCCTCGGAGGGCCTGTGGTACTAAAAATGATCAACGGACTTGATGTATATTGTGTCACTCTCCCAAGATAGTCCATGTATAGCTCTTTATCCACCATATAGGCAACTCCACAAACATTACACCGTGACTGCATATTTATCACCAGTAGCATGCATATTCATGGGCAGGTTGATGGAGCTCGTGGAGGGATGTGTACGAGTTCTCAGCTCAGTGCTGAGTGCCGGAGCAGAAGGCGAATGTTAATTCAATTATACGGCAGCTGTTCCTTGGTGCCCATGGCCACTGTGTTTGCACTAGAACAGAAATCTTGTATTAGGTCCCTAGCCATAAAAGACCGTTGCCAGGCATGAGAATGGAGACTGCCTGTAACCAAAAGCCATCAACAGTATTTTAAAGAGCTTTTAATGCCTATTTTTGGCTTGATTGAGGAATCTGGTGCTGCTGAAATGTAAGATTTGAGAGATTTTTGCCGCTGCTGTTGTTGTTTTGGCTCACTATTGATTTACAGAGCTGTTGTTGTTTTTTGTAGTTGCTCTATTAAAGCAGCTTGGAAGTATAATGTGCAAATGGGTTTCCTTGCTGTATTAACTCCAGTCAAGGGTGACTGAATAGAGTGTGCATCCTGTGGTGATTGTTTTATCATATTGTCACTCTTTTCTTACTTTGTGCATGTGCACTGTGGAGTCATACTCATGACTTGTATGTTTTAGGTCTTCAAATGTGCTCAAACAGAAGTCCGTACACGTCATGAAGAGAAGTGCATTCAGCAAAGGGCTACGTGCATACAGTGTGAGGGAGCATGTGCTGGTATTCGTGGTCCTCCCCAACTCCTCAGGCTCGGGCTTAGCTCCAGTTCTGCTTGATGCAGTAAGAGTAGGAGGAAGTGTGGTGGGAGGAGGGTGTGAAGGCATCCACTGGCCCTTACCTTCGTTACCCGGCTGTCTGAGACTTGCTCTGTGTAATTTAATCACACAGCCGCTGGCAGGAACCGCTGCTCTGATGTTACCTGGACCTGTTTGCTTTTCTTTCATCAAAAGGAAAACAGCCACACCTGCACAGAGGCTATGCTCAACTGCACATTGCATATTAATAATAACAGCAGCACTGATGTCACTGATGTGGAAACACCCTTAGACTCATACACTCAAATGCAATGTTAATAAAAAGAGAAAAGATTATTTTCATCGATGATGTTGCTTTATAAAATAGACACAAATGCTCCCAGGACTCAAGAGTGACATCTGCAAATCGCTTGTGTCGTAACATTATCAATCTACAATCGAAATATGTTCAGTTTACCATCACATAAGAAAACAAATGGAGCACTAATGCGATGGTACTACACTGAAGCAAAACAACGATTGACCTTTCAGGACGCCATTCTCTAACCTAACCAGAATTAACAGCACGCTTTTGCCACTTAACTACACGCGGTCATGTGATTCGGTGTGTGAAGTAGACATTGCATATCAAGCTGTTTAATAAAAATTAAACCCTTTCTATCCACTGGAAGGCACACAGAGCTGTATTTAGAGTGACTGATCGAGAGCCCAGAATCAAAGGGGCCTGTGGCATGAGCTGCTAGTGTGTCTGGGAATTGGCCCAAATCTTAAAGAGCCAAGCTTTCCTCATCTTGACTGGGGGCCGACCCCCAAATAGGAAGAAGCTATTTCTACTGGCAGCCAAGTGGTTGCTTTTCTGGAAGCCTGTCAGGTGAGGAGTGGTGGCTGCCAACTGTAACCCCCTCAGGTGAGCACAGGGGGCAGGACAGACCCTCATCATGGCTGCAGCATTGTGACACGCAGCAGATGATGCAAGTCACAGAGGGCACTGAGCTCCCTAATGTCTCAAGACAAAGATCCTCTGTAAAAGACTACAGCGGTAATGGCTTAGAAAAACTCCAACATCCCAGACAACTGTGAGCAGCTCATTTGGAAGAGCAGCGAATGCAAGTGTGAACACATTTTAATTCAGAAAGCAGTTGTTTAGTTATGCATACAGGAGCTGTAGAAATATGGTTTGTTGCTATGTTGTTTGGTCACTACTGACCTTCACAATGTGTTTCTACAACGTTTTACTTTAAATTAAAAATAAATAAATAAACAAAAAAATAATCTGAAAATAATCTTTGAGCCTTCAGCACTCATAATGGCATTTTCATATTTTCTGATATGTTATACTCTAAAAATAAATCACTAATTAAATCAATATTGTTCCAGCCACCTGCTGTTGTTCAGTCCTCTGTTGTGGATTTGTGTGACTATACCGGAGGTTTCCTGTGTTTTGAAGAGTTGTCTTGAACACTGCATATATTATTATTATAAATCTTTACACCACCTTACTTAAGTATACAAATGCAATTTTGCCTCAATCTTTATATAAAAGACAAGTCCTCAAGCTGGGAGATGGGTGACTTGTTTTAATCGATACTGTACTATACTGTGCTAATTTCTTACAAATTTTTAATTATAAGAAGGTGAATGATAAATTTTAAATCATTTTAAAATGAAGAAATCCTCCATGTTAATAATGCATTTTGCCATTTACCATTTATGGAAACTTAAAAATAATCTGCTTTATCTGCTTCACCACCTGCACTCATGTATATATCATGTATCTATCTATCTATCTATCTATCTATCTATCTATCTATCTATCTATCTATCTATCTATCTATCTATCTATCTATCTATCTATCTATCTATCTATCTATCTATCTATCTATCTATCTATCTATCTATCTATCTATCTATCTATCTAGCACTTTTAATTCTTATTCTCATTTTTATTTTCATGTCTATTTAAGCTTAATTTATAACAGTATGTTTGCACTGAAGCACCGCAGCAATTTCCTAATGTTGTAAACCCGCTCAACATTTGGCAATAAAACCCTTTCTGATTCTGATTCTGATTTAAAAAGAGCAGATAATGTACTGACAGAAAATTACATGGATGTTTTAAAGTGATGGTTTTATTTTATCTAACATTCATTGGACCCACGTTTTTACTCATTCTTAGTTTCATGAATGTTGGTCGAACATTTTTTTAGCTTGTACCTTCTACTAAAAGATATATCAAAAGTATTTTGTGTTCAGCTGCGAACTAAATACATCCAATGTGAGAACTGAACTGGCCCTGTGTGATGTCACTGTACTAAATGCCTGTTATCTTTTGCTTGCATTTACTAATGTTTCTTTGTTATGTTTACTGTATTTTTTCAGATTACATGGTGCATGAAATTGTAAAGAAACAAAATTATTTATGCATTTTTTTATATACAACTGAAAAATGATCTTTGGTGATGGACCCCTAAGCATTAATCCTTGCTTTCAAAACTTCCCCTCAGAAATGAACAAACATTAATCACATTAATGAAATGAACAAGCACATTAATAAGGCTGTTTTTGACCATCTTAAATGACTCTTCCATTGATAGAAAGCAGTTCTGTAGCACAGAGACAGTACCACCCCAGCATTGGGAGGAAGAGCTGAGAATCCCTGTCTTAAAATGAAAACAAACAAACGTGTGAGTGTTTTATTATCCTTCAATAACCTTCAGCATCACAGAACTGTTAGGTGATGTGGACTTCCTAGATCATTTTTCATGTCTCACAGGTACCTCGGGCAATAACCTTCATTAAAGCCTGACTATAAAGCCCCAACACTCACAGTCTTTGTTCTAAGCCCAGTTCATTCCTCTAGACTTCAGCACATATACTCTCTGGAAGAAAATACACAATCTCCAAATATTCATTTAATGTTGGACAGTGAATTAAAAATAGTTTAGATGATTGGCTTTTAAATAAATATTAAAGGCTCTGTTGACCAGCACATTAGAAGGCTGAAACTCTTATTTATGACGACAAGAAACAGGAACGGGGTTAGAAACTTGGTAACCCATGACCCATGAATTCAGGTAGTAATCATGTCTATCTGTTAGACTATAACTGAGCATCCACTTGCATGTGGCTGACCACATATTTTGATGCTGGTCATAAATGTGTTGGGATACCTACTAAGATGAATTTCTGTCTGTTAAGACTCAAATATATACATTTTAAATAACCTTTTTAAGCAGCTGTGTGTTAGTGGCAGCCAGTAAATGAAAGATGGAGTAGTCTGTGAAGACAATGAGGAAGTTCAGCAGGGTGGAAAACAATCTGATTTAAATTAATAAAATAAATTAACATCACATTTTATTGAAGTCTATCAGAAAACAACTCTACTATTGTAATCTCTGACTCAGCAAATAGTTCCCTGATGATCTCAATCGCTAATTTCAGGTCTTCTTGAATAAAACATGATGTTAATTATGCAAATTATGTTCCCTGAAAAAGAGGATAATGTAGAGTATGCTTTTAAGCTTGCAAAAAGTCACGACCTTGTGACTACCAAAGCTTCAAAAAGTGGGCTTAAAAAAAATCACTGGGTGGGGTCACTGTGGTTTTGTCCATCATATATAGACTGTCAGCAAATGACTGGCATTTAAGTGTGCACCCTTACAATCAAAAGAACATTATTTCCATTTGCTGTAATTTTATATTTGGTATGGCACCCTGCCTTTCCATGTGTAGATGGGGTGGAGAGGAGCAGCAACATAACAGTACCATCAGTAATGAGACAAATGGCAATGATTTGGTAAGATATAGTGCAAAAGAAGGAGCTGGTGTAGAGGTGGGTGGCGAAGTGGCTTGCAGCTACGCAGAAGCTGTGAGCAGGCTAAAGCAGCTTAAATAGCACGCTGAGATTTATCAATCGGATGTGTAAAAGATTATCAGCTGATCCTTCAGGACTGGCACTGAGATTTGGACAGAGCCAAACACCGCTAAGCCAACCTTCTACCATCTTTTTCATATTTAATAAGCAGACAGGAGAGTGATACTCAATTTTCATTTGGCAAGACAATGTTTATGCACATTTGCCAAAATGTTTTCTTTATCAGTGAATATGAGCTCTGTTAGGAAAATCTTGTGAGACCTGGTTTCCAGATGTCTTTTTGCAGAAATATTTATTGTAGATTTTGTACCCAGAACAAGGAGGATGACATGTTGTTTTTTTTACAGAACATATCACCCAGCTCTTAAGGGTGTCCAATCAAATGGAGCATTTATATCTTTTTAACAGTTTACCCTCCCTTCCTGAATAAAACTGAAAACAAGCTTGAGCCTACACCAAAAATTGACACTAAAAGTAATGAGACGAATGTGTCTGCAGGCTGGTGACAGTTGACACAATAGTATCTACCACTACAAAGTAAACTGAATTAAACTAAAAATGATCAAATTCAATTATTTCTCTTTTATGTTCAAACTGTTCAGTTTCAAAAGCTTTATTTATAAAGAACTTTAAAAATTTCAAAGCCTTACAGCAAACATAAAGGACAACAGAAAAACAAAAGAAGGCAAAAGAGACCACAGGAGATGAGTGAAAACTAAAAACATAACAAAAAAATAAGAACTGCTGGAATGGATGAGGACATTAAAAGATGAAAAGTGAAGCCAAGGGGAAAGGAAGAAAAAGTCATATCAACACCAAAATTGTCAATTAGGTGAGGAAACAGCATCACAGCCCTGTCAATCATATCATCCCAGGCCTTTGAGAAAAAAAATCCTGAGCTGTTACAAAAAAAATGTGTAAAAGTTGGCAAATCACTGAAGTCGTGCACACGCTAAAAACACTTGAAATTTTTGATCCCTCAGTAAAGTAAAATAGCACTCTGTCTGCTGCCTTATGCATCATGTTCATGTCTCTCCACCTATGCTCTGTGTCGACACACTGTATATAGTTGCTGGTGTCAGGCGCCACCGCCTCTGTTTTTCTACTGCAGCAAATAGTATTTCTCATCCATATCATGCAATGCTTATATAAAAGTAAAGATGTGAGTCTTACTTAAATATGATATCTGACACATTTTTATTTATCTTATCACTTTCTGTGTATGGAAGTGTGGCTTTCTACCACAACAGATTGTCGCAGCCACTTTGAGCGTGTGTGAACAGATTGTGCTTTGAAAAAGAAACGAGCGCCTGCAGCAACATCTCACGTCTGCGTCCCGACTCTGTCTGAAAACGGGACCAACATCTTTACATTATACATTTTCAAAAACATATCCATTATTCATATCTCCATATTTTAATGCTATTAGCACTTCTGTGCCACCCACCTAAATACCTGGGTGTCTGCTATCAAAGGAGCAGTGACAGTCTGAGTTACTTTGTGCATAAAGAAATGAGTTGAGATTAAGAAAGCGGTGCAGTGGTCGACCATCACATAAAATTTAATTAGATCTATGAGGTGATTTTATTGCTGTATACTGGGGCATTTTAGATTCAAAACACAAAAGGACTCAGGAGAAAGTTCCCTTTTACCTCGAACCAGAGTGATTTTGTTGATAGGTAACAAGGCAAGTGCACACACATACACATACAATGCTCCACCTGTGTGGGTGGGGGGTGTGGCCACTCAGCAGCTGAGTGGGGCAGCATATGGAGTTTCTAATTGGGTAGAACAGCACAGCTGGAGGACTCCAGTCCAGGACCTGGCCTCTGGTAATCAGTCCCACAATCCTCAGCCCTCCTCTGCACATCCGCCAGGCTGCATGCAAGCCACTGATAGGCGGGCAGGTGGGGTTCAGTCTCAACACTGTAACCAACAAGAAATTTGTCCACTTAGAGGTTTTCAGCTGGAGCATGACTCAATGTAGACTAATGTCACACAGCGTGCAATAAGAAGACCTCATTCATGAATTTAAGGCAAAATATCAAAATTAAAAGAGCTCAGAATTCTGAACGGCTCCTGTTTCAGCAATGCTTGCATGCGTGCAGCACTTTACTGCTGTGAATGGTCAAGGCAGAGACCGTTTTATTGCTTTATATAATATGATGTGATAAGGTCTTTTATTTTATGAGCTGTGTAAAAAAGTAATGAGAAAAGTAGCCAGTAACTTCAAATTAAAACATATTGTGTAATATATAATAAATCCATCCATCCATCCACTTTTCTCCTGTTTATCTGAATTGTGGGCTTTTCCAGGAGGACAACAAGATGATTCCAAACCAGCCACATGATGCAATCTTTCCATTGTGCCCAGAGTGTGCCATAGATTTTTTAAATTTTCTTTTTACCTTTTTCTTTTTTTTTTTTAAGTATGTGTGTATTATATGGACACATAAATCTAAAATAAACACGTGTCTTTTCTTCTCATGATATAGCCATGTTTAATCCAAAAATGAGGGCTCAATTTTCTCCCTGCATACCAGAGTGCTTAAGGTTAACTGTTTTCTCCCCTGCCGATGTCAGTATCAAGTCATGGAGTGACTGCTCCACAACAAAGAAATAAAAATCACAAATTCTTCTTTGTTTTGTTTTTGTTTTTATTTATTTATTTTCCAATATGCTGAGATTGCAAACTGGGTTCTGCTTGTCAGGTTTTACAAATGTTTCCCAGAAAATGATGGCAATCACCTCACACTGTTTCCACGTCCACTAAATGCTTAATATGATCGAAAGCTTAAATTCCTAACCAAAGCCTTTTTCAATAAATATTGTTTTTATTCTGGATATGTGAAGCACAATGTTCATAGAAACTCCTGACAAACAGACCAGCGTTACTATCGTAATAACAGAAAATGAGCAGACAGACAGACAAACAAACATAATGCCTGTTGTATTTGTAAACAATGCATTTACATAGTAATAATAATAACAATCATAATAAAAAAAAAACTTTTGTTTTCTTTGTTTGCAAGTTTCAAGCATTCATGCTGAGTCTATTGGTAAAACATCCACTGCATTCTACTGCGCACAATATCTGGTCACAATTACAAAAGTATGAATTATTTTGCTCATATTTATTCTTGGGCATTAAAATCACTATTGTTCAGAAAGAGTTAGGGCTTCATTAGGAATTTAAAACAGTTAAAACTGACTTACTTTGACTTATTTACTTAAAATTCAGTTTTTGTTCTCATTATATTTTGTGACTGATTCTGTAGGTTGTGCAGCTTGGTCTATTTAAATGTAGGGGAAAAGAGTAAAAAGGACAGTATATTCTTGAGGCTTTACGAAAGAGCAAAATAGATTTGGGAGGATGCTATCATCAACACTAAAAGAAAAAGTGTGCCAACAACAGGTTTATAGTGTGAATTATTATCAACAGCAACTGAAGTGTTCATCTGGGTATCAACAAGTACTCAAAATAAATGGCTCGCACTCGTATGTGGCACTTTGTAAGCACTTCCTCATTTAGCTTTTGTGTTTTGAGTTGGGGTAATTGTACATGCAGCTCAGTTTAAGGCAATGCAATAAAGATACCACTGAGACACTGAAAATTGGCATTAAAGGCTTCATTACATCGTCAGTGTGAGATCAGAGTCAGACGCAGAGATTTTTTTCTAACGAAACTCCACGTTACATTTCGGACAGGATCACGTTCTACTACCACACCGTTGACATCTTTTCCAACCACTTCACCTAACACTCATCATCCAGACACAATTTCCCCTTAACTGCTGACATCAATTGAGAAATGCTTGCAACTCAGCGTGCGATCCATGGCGCCTTCATTTGCAGCTCTGCACCACGCACCGTGCCTATAAAAGCTGATAATGTGATAATTAAAAGAGCTGACAGCAAGAACTGTCAGCGAGACACTCTGATTTACCAACCTCTGCTATTTATTAAACCTCTCAAATTACAATGCTTCCACCCTTGAAGTGTACACGTATTATATCAAATGCAATAATGACTGAATTTAGAGCTGCTGTGAATGAAGGAGAAGTTAAGGAGTCTGGGTGGATGACAGTTTGATAAAATCTGCCCAGTAAACATCTGAAACAAGGGTTTCTAACACACAAAAGATCACTGCCATGTCTTTCTCTCTCTCTCTCTCAACCACACCATGATTTATTACCTGAAAAGACAAGAGAACTAATTAGTGAGTAATTAATTAATATAAATTTGCATATTTGCATTTGCAATTAGTGCAGTCAACTGATTAGTCTGAGATGGGGAGTTTGACTCTTCAGTGTGTGTGTGTGTGTGTGTGTGTGTGTGTGTGTGTGTGTTTGCTGGACCAGAACGCTGAGCAGACCAGCTGAGGCATTTTTGGGGGAAGGCAGTGATGCTTTTTTTTCTTTCATAGATCTATACATGTACTTTGGATGTGTTCTTGTAAAGTATATGTGCTGGCCCACATGCACACTAGCCTGTCTCACACACATTAGACTAAGTGTTTGCACATTCGGTGCTGTGTGTACATGCTGTCATTGTCACCGTAGAAACTGCGACTTACTTGGGCCTCAGTGCTCGGAAGTCAAACCAAGATGTAATCAGCTCTCCGTGGCTCATTCTGCTGATCGATGTCTTGTAATGTCCAATACAGAGAGATTGATAAGTTGTTTTAATTGATTATCCTTTCAACAAGGTCATTCACACACATACATTTGCATGTGTGTGTGTGAATCAGTGCGCTTGTGTATGTGTGTTCCACATAACTGAGGTGTGCATATACCCATATCGAGTGCCAGCTGTGCCCCAGTGTGGAATTGGCAGCGTGCCACTGGGCCTTTTCCACTGGGTGTGCTTAATGTCTATGGTACTGAGGTAATAACACTGCGCAAGGCACCTCTTTACCATCCTTTGCATTTGAGGTTTCTGTAGGAATTTCTTAAACCATTTTGAACCTACCTGTTTTTTGCTATCTTTCCCATCACAGTAAGCTGAATATCTTGGAGATTTGGACTTGTGCTTGGATAAGGAAAGGCATCTCTGGAAAATGTGAAAACTATTTTATTTCACAGACCCAACAATCAAGTATTGTTCACCAGATAAATAGATGACTTCTTTTGTGGGCTAACTAATCTTAGTGTTGGTTGTCTCATAGACACTAAAACAAGTAAACAATAATAAAATACAGGAAAGCCTAACTGCATTGCTGGATACCACTCGAGTTAATATGTTACCTTTCTAATTTGTAAACATAAAATGAGAAAACTTAATTTAAAATAAAAGATTTCAAAAGTTAAGAATTAAAATGGCTTTTCAAACAGGTTCTAAAAGTGTCTCATGATGGAGAGGTCCTGATGTGAAGGGGCAGTTTGTTCCACAGTTTCTAAGCTGCAAACGCTCGATCTCCTCTGTGCTTTAATCGGGAGCTCGGGAAAGCTAGGAACATTTGCTCAGCTTCAGACTTCCGTAATCTGGAGGGAGCATGCCAACTTCAAAGGTTAGAGAGGTAAAAAGTTGCCAACCCAAGCAATGCCTAAAAAACAATTATGAAATCAGTTCAAAATCTGACTGGCAGCCAGAATAGTGATGGTAATATGGGAGATATGACCTTAGACCCAAACACTCCATCTATGTAAGTAACAATCATTATGTATACTTTCTATGCACTCCAGCTTAAGTACATTGTTTGCTAACTGCATTAACAGCTTCTCCTTTGTTTCTTGAGAGGAGAATTTAAAAAAGTATTCATTAACTAACTAAGCGTTTTAGAAGTAACCCTTCCCTTTGCCACCAAGAGGGCGGTGCATTCAGTGAGGGTAATTAAATAGTAAATTGACCATATGAGCATTGCATTAACAAAAACATTGCTTTTGCTTCCAAAAGCACAAGAACCAGACACAGAAATGAACACTGTTACCACTGTTACTGATATAATCTGGGGTTTTGTAGATGCCAGAGAGGTCAAAGATTATTTTTTTTGTAATGTTTTGGAAATATTTGACAGAAGTCATGATGCAAAGAGTGCATCACTCACAGATTCACTCACTCACATGTGTAGAACATCTTTTGTTTTTCACCTGTTTTACAGCTGCTGCTCCTGAGACACGCAATGAGTCATTTCCAAAAGTCAAGTAAAAATGATGCTCACGAGGAATTCTCACAAAACCTGTGACGCTCATGCTGTTAAAGTGGGTCCTGAACCCTTATCAAAAAATTTGACTAAACGCTGTTATTGAATCCCCTTTGACCCAAATATAAGAGCTTCCCCCCGCCGCCCCCCTCATTTACTTTTGCACCCAAATACATTTCCAATTGTTTTAATTAATTTATTAATGTAGTTTAATTTGGGATGTAGGAGAGGGTTTTTTAAGCTTTCCATCTCCGCCGCACAGCTTTTATTTGCGCATACTTAGCTCTGCATGGATCACATAGTGCGGAAATTCATAATCTGTCTACCTGTTGAGAATCTCTGCAAACTCCCTCCAATTTTCCAGACAAAAAGACATTAATTCATCTTTCTTACGGGGAGATGCAGATATTAGTTGTTATCCCTCTCCGGTCTCTGTTTCTGACGGTAAACGCGGGCCTCCCGGTGCCCATTACCGGAGCTGCCAGATGATCGGTACGGAGCGGAGGTCCCGTGGGACAATGAACACGTGGTCTCGGCTGCCACAAGACGTCAGCGGCAGATGGCATGGGTACCCGCTGTTGGCATGAGTGTCATTCCTCAAAGAGAGAGGGAAAGGGAAGAGAGGGAGGGAGAGTGAGAGAGGGAAAGGGAAGAGCAGATCACAGCAAGGCAGAGAAAAGAGAGTGCGCAGAATTAAGCTCTTTCTTCCAATTTGGTAGCTTGCAAGTGAAGAAGCTGAGGCGCAGTTTCAGAGGAGATATTCGGGAACATGCAAGGTACATGCTGACCAGAGGTTAGTAATGTTTTTGTTCGCAATTTGTTGACTGATCATGCGCTTTTATTCTGGGTTAAAACGTGGTTAAATACGTGGCGTACAATTGGCTAGTTTTGGACTCTGATTTGGAGCAAACATAAACTTTAATGTGATGTAATATAAGGTTTAAAATATGGCTATTTTTCACAAATCTAAAGGCAATTAAGTGTAATGCCTTTGAAAAGGTAGCAAGCTGTGACACTGGCCTTGCTTGCCAATTTGTTACTCTTCCTCTTGGGAGGGCTCATTCACGAGGTAATTAACTGACAACCTTCAAAAGACGTCGGGGTTCTACCTTGTCCTTATAGTTTATGTTTCCGCTTTGATTTTACAGGAAATATGTTGACACTGCCATTCGAGGAACCTCATATAATGTGTGAGCCGCGGTTTGGTGCCAATTATCCCCGTGAAAGCTTACCTGAGAGCCTGGAGCAGGAGCGACAACATAACCCTGACAGATCCAACTCAGACATGAGGGAGATCGAGGACGACATCTCCGACAGAGATGAGGACGAGAGAGAGGACGATCAGGATGAAAACGGGCTTCCTAAAAAGCGAGGCCCCCGAAAAAAGAAACCGGGCAAAGAGCAGGTTGACAGGGCCAAACTCAGGCGCCAGGAAGCCAACGCCCGAGAGCGCAGCCGGATGCACGGCTTGAACGCTGCGCTAGAGAGCCTGCGTAAAGTTGTGCCGTGCTACTCCAAAACTCAGAAACTGTCCAAGATTGAGACCCTCAGACTGGCTAAAAACTACATCTGGGCCCTGTCAGAGACTCTTAGCGCAGGGAAGAGACCGGACCTCCTCGCCTTCGTACAGACTTTGTGTAAAGGATTATCTCAACCAACGACCAATTTGGTGGCAGGTTGTTTACAGCTGAACGCGAGAAACTTCCTCACAGACCACAACGGAGAGGTGATGTTCTCTGGGAGGGCGCCCTACGATGCCATGTACCCGTATCCTGGATCAGACATGAACACCCCCCCCGGCCACAGCGGGAGTAGCTTGGACAGTAGCGCCAAGCCGTTCCGTCACTACAGCTACAGCAGCGCCTACGAACCCTACTACGAGAACCAGTCCCCGGAGAGCGGGAGCCCGCATTTCGACGGCCAGCTGAGCCCACCAATGAACTTTAACGGGATTTTCTCCCTAAAACACGACGACCCGCCAGAGTACGGCAAAAATAGCCACTATGGCATGCGCTACTGCGGTGCGCCAGGGCGCACGGCTCTTGCGCATAACTCCATGTACCGAGTCTCCCCAGAGGCCCGTTTCCCTTACGATCTGCACGTCCGCAGCCAGTCCTTCCAAGCACAAGGAGAAGTTAATGGCTCTTTCCACAATTAATCAATCAGCTGGACAAAGTTCAAGCTTGAGAAGCGATGCAATTTCCCCCCACAGATGTCGTGAGTGGAATGAAATTGACTCAGACAGGCTGATGCACTGCAAAAATGCCAACTGAAACAAGTCATTTTTTGTGTGTTTTGAAAGATGACACGAAGCCAGAATTTCAGATGAAAGGGATTCACAAGTTTCTTGTTGTTGTTCAGTTTCATTCGTCTCAATATAAACTTTAAACACACACACACACACACACACACACACACACACACACACACACACACACACACACACACACACACACACACACACACACACACACCACCACCTGAAGGTTTTGTTTCGTAAAAAAAGGGGGGAAATCTGTCTGAAGGCCCAAATTAATGATTTACTGGTACAACGCAGAGCATTTGTTTTCAAACTGATGTGGTCTAAAATAATTAATTGAAGGTGCAGATTTGGAGTAAATCGTTTGCAGTTACAGTGCATTATTTGTACGTGTTCGTTAATGGCCATAGTGCAATTGAGTTTACATAAAGCCGATATGATTAATTAAAATTTCTGCTTATTTGAAAACATTACTGCAGTCAGTTAAAACGATTTTTGAGGCAAAACAAAAGAAACAAAATTAAAACAAATAAAAGTTTATCGGGGACGTTTACTGAGACATGATTGGAGTTCAGAGATTCAGTCTCCTAGCAATAAAGGTCAATTTAGCTATGCAAGGCAGCCAAATGCAATCTTTGCTTATTAAAAATAATATATGTCTACTTCTCCTCACAAGGCGTCCCGCTTAATCTAAGATTAATTGAAAAGACGGCAATTACAGCCACATAGATATTTTATAGAAAGCCAGTGAATTCAGGAGATATGTCATCCAATGATGTCATCCGGATTGCTCCTATAAATACAGGAAGTTGCGGGGGGAAACACGTCACAGCTGAACGCTTTCGTATTTGGAGAGGTGAGTGTGTTAACGCGGTGAATGTAAATTTTTATTGTATTTATTTATTTGAGCTTATTTAATGAATGTGAATAATATATTATAAAAATATTGTAAAAAAAATCAACAGTGTTGACTCTTATGTGCATTTCCACGCATTTAAAGTTTGTTTACGTTGCATTGCATTGTGATAAATTTCACCACAAGCTGAAAGTCCAGCACTGGCAGCAGAAATGCATTTTTGTCAGGTGAACAAAATGCATCAAAAACTATGAATCCTAACAACATGCCTTAAAAAGAGACGATGACCATCAATATGCAACGAAATGAAAGTTTTGGATAGTTTGATGTGAACTTTTTACTCTTCCTTGTTCCTCCCGAGGAGCAACTGTGATGCACTTCATGTACTTCTGCACAATGTTGGTGACTGCTCATAAATTCTGTTGATTTTGTAACTTTAACCGAATGCTGAATGATTTTTGGATGTTTCTCCTTTATTTCTGCATTTACTGATAACCTTTCCCTTCAACCCAACCACACACACACACACACACACACACACACACACACGCGCACTCCCGAAAACTCGTTATGGATCGAAATATTCGTGAAGTAATGTGTTAATGTTTTGTGATGTGTTTGTCGCAATAAAATGTAGAGGCTGTGAGAGGCTTCATGTGGTAGCCCAGCTTCTCAGCTTTCTGTGAAAGTGATCGACGGCAGACGGCAATTAAGAAAAAATAATAATGGTTAGAAAAAAAATGAATATAAGAATGCCCCGAGCGTTTTTATGTATTTATTTTTAGGAAAATGAATCGTGAAATATCCTCGAAGGTGACACAGGGCTATCGTAGCGACCACAGACTCAAGTTTCCAGCAAGCCATGTTAAAAATACACACGCCTACATTGAAAATAATTATAATAATAATATTGAAGAACTCTAAAATTTGATTTTGAAGTTCTGTGTCTAAAAAGATTTTCCTGATAAAATTTAATTTAATTTCAGCTGATCAGATGGTTGATTTGTGTCAAATGCCCACAAGCTGTTGGTTATCATCCAAATCCCACAGCTCCCGGTGTGGGAAAAAAGTGAATCCGACAGTCCAATTCACAGAGAAGCAAAAAAGAAAAACAATAAATAACAACAACAACAACAACAACAATAACTTCAGATACATTTCCAGTGTTTTAAAATTATTCCGTACATGCCTTTCTTTCTCTTCCGATGATGTGATTTAATTTAACGGAGGGTACACTTGCTGATACCGTCTTAGTCGGGACATTTTTACAGTTACTTTTTTCAAAGTGATTTAAAATTTCATGTGAAGTTATTCTGTTTATTTAACTGAAAAAAAGTGGGAAAGGGAAGGTTCCTCCTTTGTATGTCATCGCGATAAAGAACAGTTCGCCCTCCATAGCGCATTATTGTTATTAGTAGTATTATTTGTGCGGTTTAGATGTATAACGAATCCGGGGTTTTATTCTCATTATTCATTTTTTTCTTTACTGTATCACTATCAACGATGAAACAATAAATATTACAATTCCCTGTTTTAGTTAAACTCTCAGCAGTTTCACCTTATTGGCGCTGCAGGATTTACGTTTTGAAGAAAGATTGAATTAGCAGAAAACAACTCAGGCTAACTGTACAGCTTTTAACATGAACGACGCGAGAACCTGAAGAACTCTTTGTTCAACTCGTCGGAAGTTAGAGGACCGAAAGTGAAAAGTTTGGCTATAAATCATCACCTAACTGTGTGTGTGTATATATATATATATATATATATATATATATATATGTGTGTGTGTGTGTGTGTGTGTGTGTGTGTGTGTGTGTGTGTGTGTGTGTGTGTTACAAATAAAGTAAGACTTAAAGTAACTGCGCAAATTTTGTCGGTGCATTTGATAAATGTCCAATTCCGTCATGGAAAGTTAAGTAGGTGGAAAAAAATCGCAAATCGGGAGTGACAGTCAGATTTCAAACTTCTAAGTGGTTTCACAAACCAGACAAAACCAAACTCATTTTATTTTTGTTATTTACGTTCATGTCGAAAGTATAACTCTAACTGTATTTACAGAACTTTATTTCCAAAAAATCAAGAAACAGCCTCTCAAAAAACAAAAAACAATCAAATAAAAAAACCCCACAAAAAAACAGTGAAGAAAAACTCAATTTAAAATTTATTTTAACTAAAAAAGAGTTGCTAGAGCTCCCCTCTAACCCACACCCGTTTTTTTTTAAATTCCCAGTCCTAGTCCAACTAACACGAGTGTAGGTGTGTATGTGTCTGTGTCTGCGAGCGTGTTTTTTTTTTTTTTCTTTTTGAGGAGAAGCAGGTTCAAATCCCTCGTGGAGCTCCCTACAGAAGCTGACGAGGGTGAGTGGGAGTATAGGGAGGAGGGTGCCACACGCCCACAGGGTTCAAAGGGCGGCGTGCTGCAGTTTAGCACGGGGTCAAACGTGTACAGGCGCATTCAATTCATGCAGCTCATTAAGCCTGGTGGCAAGAGCGAGAGAGACAGTTGGAGAAAGAAGTAAAGGAGAAATGGAGAGGGGAAGAGAGAAAGAGGGGGAGAGGGTGCGAGCGAGCATATGGCCCGGCTCTGTGTGGGAGGTGAAGGACAGTAATGTGGGGTATATAGGTACTGTACGGAGGTACATTTGTAATCGGAGACATGGTGTCATAATTAGTGCAAAAACAATCATCGCGTTTCTATAGCGATGAGTTGCAAAATGACAATGATCATCAGAGAAGTTGTGAAGAGTTTAGTGCAATCTCCACGCGCAGAAAAACGCGTGCGCAAAAAATGCATCTTTATATATAAAAATATACTGCTTTGTGATATATTATGGTAATTTATTGTAATCAGGAACATTTTCCTGCGATGTCTGAAAATCTGAGCACCAGTCAAGAAAAATGAAAATAATGTTCCCCGCCACGTCGGCAAGCATCCTCAAATTTTGTGCCATTCCCAAGCCCCAGATGGTGTGGGATGGGAAACGTTCCCCCATTAAATTCCTAATAATCATTTCTCCTGCGGAATCGGGGGTGGTGGCAGTGGGGATGGAGGAGGGCTGGGTGCCTGTGTGTGTGCAGAAGAAGGGTGTGGGGGGTGTGGGGTGGGGATGAGAAGTGAGGATTGGGATGGTGGGTGAGGGGAGTAGAGGGATTTGGTGTTTTAATTAGACAGATTTAAGGAGCTGGAGCCCCCCTTTCTCCTTTAAAGTGTGTGTGTGTAGAAACACTCTGATTCATTTATGCTTATATTCCTGTGAGTGTGTGAGAAAAATTATACGTATGAGCAGAGGCTTCGGTGTGCGTGGATGTGTGTGTGGCGCAGGTCACGCCAGGGCTGATGCTGCAGCAGAGGAGGCCTGACACTCCAGTACTACGGGCCAGGATCTCATTAACGTGTCAGATTGGTGGATCAGTCTCTCTGGCAGCCAGCCCGGCCTCTCACAGGAAGTACTTTCTCTCTATCTGTGAACTTGGCACTGAAAGGTTAGACAGGGAGGGAGATGTGGGGGATATATTGGCCTCGGGGAGAGAGGAGAGGAGAGACAGAGGCATTAATTATAGTATTTGGTCAGATTGGATAAATATTGGGTAAAGGATTGCAGTTTAAGAGCCGCTTTTATCCGTTGGGGAGTAGAAATGCATGAAAATAGTAGCGCTGATGATTTCCACGGAGTGAAATCAGACAGAGAGAGAGAGAGACAGACTGACTTCTGCACTTGTGCTGTTTTGGAGGTGGAGATATGCTAAGCATGTGACAGGAGCATCTGTCACTACATCACCTTTGTGCTTTGTGCTCTTTGTCTAGGGGTACTGTAGTTGAGTGTGTGCGAGTGAGCGTGTATGGGTTGTGTGTCTGTGGCTACAATACCAGAGAGTATAGGGTGGGTTTTGGAGCAGGTGGGAAACACATAGGGGTGTGATCCTCTGACACCCCAGCAACACCCTATTTCAGGGCAGAAAGAGACGGGTGCTACTGGGTGATGTGGTTTCATTCCCTCGACTGTGAATGCGAGCATCTGCTGGATAGATAGATAGATAGATAGATAGATAGATAGATAGATAGATAGATAGATAGATTCAATATTACTTTCACATGAGAAGTAAGTAAGATGGATAAGTCAGATGATGAGTAATGTGATAAAGGGCAAAATTTATGAGCATGGATATTGTGTAAATCCTCAGATGCACCCAACTGCTCCAGACAACTGTCATAAACAATCAAAAAGAAATGTTTCACTATTGCTGCGAAAACGCTCATAACTGCTGAATTACTCGCCAGATCATTTTGCATTTCAAGGTTCAAGGTTCTTTATTCGTTTATACAAGTATAACACACAGTGAAATGTAACCTGACACACTCCTCGACTTGTGCAAAGGGGGTGGGGAGAGAACATTATATATAATACATACATTGGGTGAATGTGCAGTAGTAGCATGTATGCAGCAAGCAGGTGAATTCTGTATATTAAGCGAATTAAATAAGAGTAGACAATCTGAGGAGTTTACAAAATAGACAATATGAACATATTTAAAATTAAAGGAATTTGAAATGTACATTGTGCTGGTGGGTTTAGAGTGTCTAGAAGAGACTCCTGTCTCAGTCATTTTACATGCGGCTTGTACAATGTTGGATAACATGTTGGTTAAATTTAGCACAGCAGAGGACACACTGGTCAAGATCGGTCACTATAATATTTTATTATTATATTTCCAGGAGTAGTTTGACAGGTTTAACAGTTTGTAAAGTGCGCACACGACTGTGGACATGAGTGAATTTTGAATGCATATTTCTTTTATGTCTTTGGACTCAAAACAATTGGAAATGCAGAGGATGGTTCAAACATACATGTTTCCCATTACTTTGCAAATCAACTGAAGAATCGGTGAAGGGACGAGCGCTGATGAGAGTCTGTGACCAAAGGGACAGGAGATACAGGATGTCCAGAGAATCACAGCACTTTTTTTCTTCGTGTTACGCTCCATTGCACTTAGCAGACCATTGTTTTTTGTCCATACTACACGTTGCTTTGTTCTTTACAGTTCTGTGTCATTTTTTTGTTTTTCTGAAACTGTGTTGGACAAATAGCTGTATGCAAATATATTTCTCCTCACATTATATGCAACTGACAGACTTCCTTTTCTTAACAGAAATAGAATGTGAAACATTAAGTTCTTGAAATCAGTATCTGAAGGTTATTCACTTTCCTACACTAACCAAATTAACTATCCTCAGAAAAAAATGGCATTTTAATACAGCAGGCATTCGGTTACACTGATGAGACGCAGGGCGAGACTGCAAGAAAATCTAAATGTGAGAGACGCACCTTCAGAATCCGCTGTCATTCTGTTAAAGTGAATATTTTGATTGCCTTGGTTTACACACAGCTCCAGGAGCTTTTTATTGTGTAGGCAATGCTTGACTTCACTGTGAAACACTAGTTATAGTTTTAGGTTAGTTTAGTGAAATGCATCCTCAGAGCTGTAGCTACGCGATCTCTAACCGAGGCAAGCAGACAGGGTGTTTCTGAAGAGCAGTGTTTAGGTCATGTTTGTTATCTTGGTGTTCTGGAGAATTAATCATATTACTCACTGTTCACTAGCTCAAGCAGTCATCTGTTAAAATAAAAAAATAAAAAAAACCATTCAGCTCTTCTAAATAAGGAGAGAAGAATGTTTTTCTCAGTTGCTTTGGCTCAATTCTTGACAAAATATGCGAACGTTTTCACAACATTTTGATGCTTGTTCACAGCAGAAAGAGTTTTTCTCATTCTTTGTTACAATTTGCAAACATTTTAACACATTTAGGCAAATGAAAAAGTGCAACATGAAAAAAACATCCTGGGTTTTTGCATGTCCAAAATAAGTTATGCTTCTCAGTTGAATAGTTTTACCCTCCAAAATATGTTAGCATCGTGTAAATTCTAATCTACCAAATAAGTAAATTATTTTAAGTTCCACAGATACAAATTGTGTCTGTAATTATTGTAGTTTCATTTCACTGGGGTTGGAGGAGAAAGTGAAGTCAGAATGTGGAGAAAACAACCAGTGAAACATTGAATCTCTTCCATTACTTTGTAAGGGAGAGCTTTAGGTGTTTGCTGAGAAACTGGTGCCAAATGTACAGTAAGTCAGCTATTCCCAGGAAATTTTTTTCCTGTAATATAATGTGGAATACATGTAGGCGGGCTTTTGCTTTGAAAAGAAGAATGTATTGTGTTGATCTCATGAATCAGCATCTGAAGCTGCTTGAGTTTCATACACAAAAGCAGTTATCCTCCAAATCATAGTTTTGGACAGCAGGTATTCAGTGTTAGAGGAGAAAACATACTGCGGGGAAAGACTCTTATTCAATTTAGAAGATGCGAAAGGCAAGTCTAAAGTCTGCTGAGAACTTCAAAAATGAGACATTGAGAAAAACTGGAAGTTGATGGGAGAATGACTGAAAAGGCAACATTGATAGTGAACAGCTACCTAATCCTGTTAACCCACTGATGTCTAAGCATTCATTGGGGATGAACCTGAATGAAACATTTAATTTTAGGGAGAAAAAAGTCAATCAGATAACAAAATTAGTCTAACACACGCAACCTCCCCAAAATGAAACAAAACAAAACAGAAAACATGCCTATTCCCATTTCCACAAGGGTCATGGTTTGGGGCAATGACAGCTTAGACATCAGGACCACTATTTCTGTGAATTCTTTGAGTGGTATTGGATAAGGTAAGTGTCACACAACACAGTAAGACAACTGTAAATGCAAAGAAAACTCCACATTAAATAAATACCTAGTTTATTACCCTTAATAAAATAATATTTACAGAGACCATCGTTATAGAGTGACATTTCAATTTACTAGTCCAGGATGCTAAGTAATAAGTACTCCCCATGATACATGGTTTAGATTAAATGTATCAAAATAAACCTTTTTCCATTTTTTGTCAAATAAATTATACATTTTCTATGTAATTATCTGTAAATCCATTTTAAATGATTATGTTGAGATGTCTCAAACGTTACCTGTGGGATCTGTAGGAATTTCTGTTGGTAGTGTTTGTGAGAGCAAACTGACTTTGTTATGAGAAAACACTCTATTTAAGACAATGAAGATTGTTACTATCCATATGGATATTTTTCAACATAGATAGATAGATAGATAGATAGATAGATAGATAGATAGATAGATAGATAGATAGATAGATAGATAGATAGATAGATAGATAGATAGATAGATAGATAGATAGATAGATAGATAGATAGATATTACATTCCCATTTGCAAGTGAGAAATAACCAACATTAAACATGTAAGAACAAGGAGGAACTTTCTCGGCTCATCTAGACTAATTAAATGGAGCTTTGTGAGGAGTCATTAGGTAGATAATTAACTATCTATTAGTATGGAGAAAGAATTCATTCATAATATCTATTCTTAAACCACTTGCTCCTCTGTCTTAACTCATAACGTATTGGTTCATAATCGCGCCTCCTTATGATTTATAAGAATATTGATCGAGCATCAAATATCACTTGTGTAGATCATTTCAGACGAGGTGTCACTCTCATGCAGTGAATGCAAAGTTAATAAAAATCTCATTTTGAAGTAGTTCTCTTCCCTGAACAGGATGTGTTTGTAAGATAAAACTTGGTACACATGCATCAGCTGGCAAAGAGCATCCACAAACAACAATGTGCATCAGCGAAATCCAATTAAATCTTTTCAATGAAAGAGACTACTTCTATGCAGTTTGCATTGTAAGAGATGCGGATGCACAGTTGGGGATTTTGTGGACGTTACGACTATAACAAATGTCCCAACCTGGCGTTAGAGTCTCATCGGTGTGTGATCTTGGTGCTGTAGAAAATCTTTCAGTTTCTTTTTAGTATTTAGTATTCTAGTCCATTCTATGCCATCACCAATCTGTCCCATACTGCCTTTCAAGTATTTCCTGTGGGACTCATGCTGTGTTCGCAAGGCCTCTCTCTCTCTCTCCCTCCCTCTTACACACACACACATACACACACACACATGCTCATACTGTGGTGACTGCAGCAGAGGGAAGTGAGCTGTCTGTGGAGGGTTGGATTCTTGGTGCCGGTCCAAAAATGTGTCACTCGGGACACGCATGGCCTGCTGGAGGCAGGAATTCTGTCGCTAATGGGCCCCGCAGCCGTCGGCACCACCTGGGGATATGGGAGATGGAATGGATGGATGGGGGAGGACTGAGGAGGATGGGAGGGAGAGAAGAGGGAGTTTATGTGGCACAATGTGTTGGTAACAGACAGGAGGACTTGAAACTGAGTATCTATCTATCTATCTATCTATCTATCTATCTATCTATCTATCTATCTATCTATCTATCTATCTATCTATCTATCTTTCTTCACTGAGCTGTAAGAGAAACTTGTTTTTTTGTCTTTTTTTTGCAAAAATGCAGAAATAAAAATGAAGCATTTCCAGATTCTATTAGACATAAACAAAGTTATTCGTCTTCAATATGTTCTTTGAACTTGTGAAATTAATGCATTTAGAAGGAAAAGTCAACATTTTTCCCTGCCATGAAAGGCAGCTTATAAAAAATGTGAAGGCATAAACAGGCAGGGCAGGTGTTGACGATGCAAATGAAACGGATGACAGATGGTGAGCCTCGCGATTGCTCACTGTGCAGATAATGGATGGAGGTAATCAAATTCCTCTGAGGCTTTGGGACTTTCTTCAGAACTTTCCCATCAATTGCACCATCAAACGGCACCATAGTCAAATATAGCCTCCCTCTACCTCAAAGAAGGGGTTACAAAGAAGTTACAAGATTTTATTTTCTGATATACTTGGGCGAGTTAGCGAGGCTAATGTGGCAGTCGCAGTATTCTGTTAACGTGCACAGAAATGTCAGAGCACGGGCTGAAAGAGGGAAGATGACTGGAAGGGAGATCCAGATTCCTCCACGGCAAACCAGGTTTTATTTTAATTTCAGACATGTCTGCGATGGAACAGGAGTTTGTGCCAGAGATCAGAGTTTTAACGATAATGTGCTGCTGCTTTAGAAAAGCAACAATCACATCAGCGGGCCAACAAAGCAAGTCTGCCGAGGATGCTCTCCGTTTGCATCCAAGCAAACTCCCCTTTCATGTTCTGTGATCGAAGCTTTCATGAATTTATTCACTTGAGCTGAGAGAGTTGTTACTTCAAACAGGAAGATCATGAAAATGTGTATCTGATCTGTACTTTTCATAGTCTCACTGGAGGGAAACAGGTTGCAGTTCTGTAAATTTCCCCATCATTGTGTTGACAGCCATTTGATTTTCATAGTGCCCAGTTTGAAGGTCAGTTTAATGGTCCATTTGTGTTTTGTATTCGTCTTGCTTCAGTGGAAGCTTCAAAACAAAGAGGGTCAGACAGCGCTATAAACGAGATTTTTTTATGAGTAAAACATGTCATTAAAAATGCAATAAGTCTTTCAACATATCACACAACTTGTTCTCCAAAGAGACTATCAAAGCAGTGCTGCAGAAATTAATTTGCAAACTTGGCTTAATTGTTATCAGTATGGAAGACAAACAGTTTTGTGTCAGACAAGGCTTGAAAATGCCAATTCTGTATCTGAAAAGCATTTTCCTGTCACAACACTCAAGAGCAGCATATTACTGCAACAATTCTCTTTCACACTTCGAGCTATGATAACAGCTTCAAGTGCCACACATATGTCTGCATAAAAAGTGAAGGAGAAATTATCACGGAGGCGAAGAGAGGAAAGTATGCTGAATATCGCAAGTTTTTATATGTCAAGCGAGGCATTTCTTTCCTCCTCTAAATGTGATAATTACTATTTCAAAATCTCGGGACAGTGCACCATATTGATTATGTTAAAGGTGCAAAGAAATATGCTTTGCATTATTGTTTATGTCGGGGGAAAATTCTATTGGTACAGCAGTTTTCTGACAGGCTGGAAAGTAACATGCTGGGAAGGATCTGTTTCTAATGGTGTTCAGCAGCTCCTAAATTAGAGGGAGAAAAAAAAAACAAGATGTGAAAGAGAAACATATTGTTAGAGAAAAATCATTTACAAGTATGTTTTCCTGTTTTTTCTGCCCAACCTGATCAAGGGCATGGAAGCCAAGTGAGTGTAATTAACTTTTCCCAACTAATCTCTCCCTCAGTTACCTTATTTGTGTGAAATTCCCAATTAACTATATCCCGACAAAATGACAAAACAATGCCATGTGAAATTTCTTAATGAATTCCTTTGTCTCTGACTGGCACAGATGAGGCATGAGAAAGGCACATGTACGGCGAGCATATTAGTTAGGCGAGCCCATGTGATGGTGCCCGTTCACGGCTGACAGAGTGTTGGTATCCTCGGGCATGGCTGCCAAGCTGCCAGTCTGTGCCGTCACACCTTGCTGCCTTTAAAGATTGCCCTGCAGAGACAGGGAGGGGGTACGGAGGGCCTCACGTTTTTAACAATGCACAGTCTGGCAACCCAGGAGGGTTTACAACTCAGGATCGGTGCCAAGAACTGCCCACCAGAGAGATAGGTGTGGGGGAGGGGGATGAAGAGAGTTATGGGTGTAGAGGAGCACGCGCACATAAAGTCAGGCCTCTGTTCGGCACATTCCCTCATGGTATGTGTGCATGCATGTGTACGTGTATGAATGCTTCTCCTCTTATCAGCGCGTGTTTGCGTATGTGAGGAAAGACAGCTGGGACCAATATTGGGGCGTACATCCAACAAAACTGTATGTCAAATCAATTCATCAAGCTTTCAGTGTGAGATGTTAAAGGAAAGAGGAAAGTGTGCGCACATAGATTGTAGCCTTAGCATTATATGCAGGCACACACACACACACACACGCACTTTGCCTTTTCTCAGTAATCCACACAAATGGCAGTGGATGGCAGAATGTAAATGAGCTGGTTATTACACAGCAACGTTCATCAAGCTGAGCTGGAAAGACTTCAATGGCCCTGATGAATATGCATGCAAATTTGTTAATTAAGTTAATTATTCTGCTGAAAATTCATTTGTCTTCCCAAGGACATTTCTGCGATGATTTTAACATGTTTCCACCATTAGTCATGCACGGTGCTATCGAAAATCACTTCTGTTCACCTTTTGGAAAGTTGCGGCCAAAAATCGGAGATAGAACACCTACAAATGAGGAGGAGGAGGGACGAGGTAGGTAGAGGACAACATATCAGGGGCGTGAAGTGTGGTCGGAGGTAGACAGCAGCTGGTGCAGCCTGAGGCTAAGGAAGGGTAAGCCAAAAAGCAGGGTCTGTAGGATATTTGCTCAGTGAATAGAGCACTGAAGAGTCAGTGCCAGGTCTGGAGGTTCTCACTGGGACCATACAAGATAAAAATGTTTTCATTCATGTTAATGCAAAGCACTTTAAAGCAAAAAGTATGTCATGTAATATGATGCATGACGTGCACTTCATAATATAAATGATTAAATAATGACTTAATCTTTAATTTCCAGCAGCATATATACCAGGTGTTTTCCCATATGGTAAAATAGGTACAGAAATATATAAATAGGAATACAGCTGATCCATCATTGATCTAAGACATATTAAATATAAGTCATGTTAGTCTATGTCGATTAATGCTTTCATTTGTCTGCAAAACAACAGTGGAGGAAACGTTTCATGGCATATCCTGTGATGTTATTTTATGCCCCTTATATGAAGGTGTGACCAGAAATATAGCATTTCATACATGTTATGTTATATGTTATGTTAATAATAGAAAATTCAATCATGTGCAAAATATATGTGAAAAAGTGTTATTAATTCAAATGTCATTTACAATTTATAATTATATAATTATATAATAACATAATATAATTATTAACAGTTATATTTTATTATCTAAATGCATAAATATATATGGAGAAAAAGTCTGCAGCTCCTTACATTTGTTGCTCTTTTAAACCATGATTCTGAATCCTGGCTTCCAGATTAGGTGACGTGATTGGTGGAACCTGTCTCATCTAAACCTCTGACCCTTGGGGCTTGCTCTTCTCTTCAATACTGGAGTGTGTGAGGTTTTCATGCCAAGCTTGAAAGAGGCCTACAAAAAAAGAAAATATTTTGGATGCCTTTCATCTGGAAGGGGATTTAAAGACATCTCCAAATTATTTGAGCTCAGTGATTGCACTGTCACTATGTGGGGTAAAATTTTAATGATTGCCAGTTTGTCCAGGACTGACTGCCCCAGTAAATTCATTCCCCAAAGTCTTCCCAATTGTCCAGCACAGGATCTGCAGGCAACTGTTGTAACAGTTGGTGTCAAAGTACACTTGTGCACAATCAGAAGGATATAGCACAATTTTTACTCGTATGAGAAACGTGTCACAGAAAAACCATTGCTGTCCATAAAAAATGAAAAACTCACAAACTCATTTCAGAGAGAGTTTATAGGCAAGTATCTTTTAAAATAATGTGTTTTGGACAGAGAAATCTAAGATAGCCGTTTGGCAGCAGTAAGAATAGTTCTGTTTGGCCCAGACCAAAGGCAGCTTCTCAGGAGAAGAGCTCCAACTGTGAAGTATGAAAATGTTATAGATTTAGGTTGTTTCACTGCCTTAGGCAATGCTAAGCTTCTAGTTACTGATTCAGCTTCAGAATTCTGCATCAAGTCACAGTATACTTTAAAGTGCTATGTGACCATCTGTCTGTAAGTTAAGACTGAACCGGAAGGGGACCTTTCAACAGGATGATGACTGTAAACCCACAAGCAAACATCTTGTCTAGGAATGAATGAAACAGGAGGAATAGAGTGTTATAGAATGGGCTAAACAAAGCCCAGAATTTGTATCCTACTGAAATGTTGAGGGAGAGACTTTAAACAAATGCATGTAACTAAATAGATACATTTAACTGAAAGACTGTTTCACCAAGACAGTTATGCAAAACACCTACATTCAGCTGTTTCTGTTAAAGGAGGTATTACCTACTTAAGAGACCAAGGCTGTACTTTTGTTTTCCACTGCAGAATGTTTAATATATTTATATTTTCCTTGAATAAATTATTGAAACTTTTATTCTGTTGCTCAGTCAGCACTGTTCCAAAGAGGATTAAATATTTGTTATTAAAATAATAATAATAATAATAATAAAATTCCAGAGGACTGTACTGATGTGGTGTACCTGCTTGCTTAGTTGTATTTATCAAAAGTCAAAAGTATACCAGTTAATTTTATCATACATACAGTGGCTTGCAAAAGTATTCGCCCCCCTTGAACTTTTCCACATTTTGTCACATTACAGCCACAAACATGAAACAATTTTATGGGAATTCCACGTGAAAGACCAACACAAAGTGGTGTACACGTGAGAAGTGGAACGAAAATCATACATGATTCCAAACATTTTTTTACAAATAAATAACTGAAAAGTGGGGTGTGCGTAATTATTCAGCCCCCTTTGGTCTGAGTGCAGTCAGCTGCCCATAGACATTGCCTGATGAGTGCTAACGACTAAATAGAGTGCACCTGTGTGTAATCTAATGTCAGTACAAATACAGCTGCCCTGTGACGGCCTCAGAGGCTGTCTAAGAGAATATTGGGAGCAACAACACCATGAAGTCCAAAGAACACACCAGACAGGTCAGGGATAAAGTCATTGAGAAATTTAAAGCAGGCTTAGGCTACAAAAAGATTTCCCAAGCCTTGAAAATCCCACGGAGCACTGTTCAAGCGATCATTCAGAAATGGAAATTCAATTCAATTCAATTCAATTTTATTTATATAGCGCCAAATCACAACAAAAGTTGCCTCAAGGCGCTTCATAGATACAGAGAAAAACCCAACAATCATATGACCCCCTATGAGCAAGCACTTTGGCAACAGTGGGAAGGAAAAACTCCCTTTTAACAGGAAGAAACCTCTGGCAGAACCAGGCTCAGGGAGGGGCGGCCATCTACTGTGACCGGTTGGCACAACTGTAAACCTACCAAGACAAGGCCGTCCACCTAAGCTCACAGGCCGAACAAGGAGAGCGCTGATCAGAAATGCAGCCAAGAGGCCCATGGTGACTCTGGACGAGCTGCAGAGATCTACAGCTCAGGTGGGGGAATCTGTCCATAGGACAACTATTAGTCGTGCACTGCACAAAGTTGGCCTTTATGGAAGAGTGGCAAGAAGAAAGCCATTGTTAACAGAAAACCATAAGAAGTCCCATTTGCAGTTTGCCACAAGCCATGTGGGGGACACAGCAAACATGTGGAAGAAGGTGCTCTGGTCAGATGAGACCAAAATGGAACCTTTTGCCCAAAATGCAAAACGCTATGTGTGGCGGAAAACTAACACTGCACATCACTCTGAACACACCATCCCCACTGTCAAATATGGCGGTGGCAGCATCATGCTCTGGGGGTGCTTCTCTTCAGCAGGGACAGGGAAACTGGTCAGAGTTGATGGGAAGATGGATGGAGCCAAATACAGGGCAATCTTGGAAGAAAACCTCTTGGAGTCTGCAAAAGACTTGAGACTGGGGCGGAGGTTCACCTTCCAGCAGGACAACGACCCTAAACATAAAGCCAGGGCAACAATGGGATGGTTTAAAACAAAACATATCCATGTGTTAGAATGGCCCAGTCAAAGTCCATCTAAATCCATCTAAATCCAATGGCAAGATTTGAAAACTGCTGTCCACAAACACTGTCCATCTAATCTGACTGAGCTGGAGCTGTTTTGCAAAGAAGAAAGGGCAAGAATTTCAGTCTCTAGATGTGCAAAGTTGGTAGAGACAGACCCTAAAAGACTGGCAGCTGTAATTGCAGCAAAAGGTGGTTCTACAAAGTATTGACTCAGGGGGCTGAATAATTATGCACACCCCACTTTTCAGTTATTTATTTGTAAAAAATGTTTGGAATCATGTATAATTTTCGTTCCACTTCTCACGTGTACACCACTTTGTGTTGGTCTTTCTCGTGGAATTCCAATAAAATGGATTCATGTTTGTGGCTGTAATGTGACAAAATGTGGAAAAGTTCAAGGGGGCCCAATACTTTTGCAAGCCACCGTATCTGTTATCCATCTAGTCTCTATTTTTTGTCACTTACATAGGTCCAGTTTGTAGGGAGAGCAGTCTGTGTTCTGGGATGGCCCCAGGCATCCTCTCAGTAGCACAAGTCCAAAATGCTTCACCCAAGAAGTGCCCAGGAGGCATCCTAGTCAGCTTCAACTATCTGGATCCTTTCAATGGGGTGGAGTAGCAGCTCTGAGCCCGTGCTGAATGACAGAGCTCCTCACCCTGTCCTATAGAAGAACCCAGACACCATTCAGAAGAAGTTAATTTCTGCCACTTGTGTCTCTGATCTCACAGCTCATGACTGCAGTTTAGGGTAGGAACAGCCGGCTTCGCTTTCATACTCAGGAACAAGGTCCTGTCCCAAATAGACGAGTTTAGTTCATCTTGGAGTTTTGTTCACATATTATTCATATTACATAAAAATATTTATCACATTTAGAGATGCCACCCCCAAATAATAATAATAATAATAATAATAATAAAAATCAAATAAACAAACAAAGCAAATAAAAAAGAAAACTAATGTAAAAGTGATGCCTCAAGCTGTGAAACCGAGGATCCTACACGCTCACAGGGGAGTGAACTGTCAATCACAAACTACCCCCCCCCCCCCCCCCAAAAAAAAAAACCAATACTCTGTTTTATCATTTATTTTAACTTAAAATGAGTATACAATTTGATCTGAAACTAGCGACTGAGACCACCATGAAGGCTCGACTGAGGCAGTAGGGTTTTTTCCTTCAGTCCTATAAATTGAGACTTGCAAAAGAATTGCCTCCTACTGGTCATTAGAAGTAATGCAGCCTTAGGCACATATTCATTACCTTCATTTTTCCTTTTTTGACCAGTTTATGCTTGAAATAAAGTCATTATTTTTAATCCATTTTTTTATTACAGTGTAATACAAAATGCAAATATAGCCACCATGTCAGCCACTGTTTTGTGAACTAATGTTTCGAAGTTTCAAATGTGGAATTTCTGGCTATCGCCTTCTTGTTGTTGTTATAATTATATGTAACCACATTTGGGTTCAGCTTACATTGAGAAGTTACCTTAGAAACTTAACAGTGACTCAAAACAACAGAATAATGTGCACTAAAACCAGGAGAGATGTGAGACATCCAGTTGATATACAGATATGTAATGTGCTTTGTTTCATAACATTTTTCTTTATGTAGTTGTCCGTGCTGATCTACTTTTTGATCAAACTCTGATGTTATCATGTGCAGCTTTTGGGACTCACTCCTTAATTTATAGTCCTAGAGGTTTTCACTTGGTTGCATTCAGGTCATCATCGGCAGTTTTTCAGTCTTTTAATTCTGCATCTCTCCTCTGATCCATGATGAACTCTTCCACGATGCCAGAAGTAAGTAAACAGAAAAAAGGGGAAAACTTAGAAATGAGAGACATTAAAAATTAAAGTTAGAAAGTAAGAGAAGCTGAAAAAGTCCAGACACAAAACAAGCCAGATGGAAAATTTTTGCAAGAAACATCAGGACGCACTGTTTGATACATCAAATGGCCATTCTGAGGCAGCTAGGCTAAGTCTGAATATCCAGATGTTTGATTTGTTAATTAAGTCTCCATGGTAGTTAATCATGTTGTTTTTTTCCCCATCTGACAACAGCAGGTAAAAAGAGGAGAATGACCCTACAATATAGAGATCTGATACATGTGGAGACAAGCTGCATTTGTTCTTTGTGGTTCATGTTTGAAAAACACGCCAGCAGCCAAAAAAGTTGTTCAGTCAACAAAATAAACACAGAAATCCACTCACAGCAGTGGAGTCATTTAGGGAATATTCATTTTTTGTCAGATCTGTTAAAGCATACATCTCTGTCTTCATTTATTTATGGCTCAAATGAAAGTACAATTGGTTCAGTTATACTGTGGAGAAAGAAGCAGCATAAACCTGTACCAACGTCCCCTCTAGTGGAGACTTGTAGCCTTGCAAGTGGCAAAGGACTCTTTCTGGCAGAAGACAGGCCAAGATGCTGGATGAAAGATAGCAAATGATCAATTCTAGGTATATTTTTTTTCTTAAGAGTGAACTTCAAAAGCTCCATGTCACCCACCTGAATTCTTGATTGAAAAAAAAATTGCAAAGTGTGTATGGTAAGTGTAAATTTAAGTATTTTACGCCTTAAAACAAAAAGGAAAGACAAAAAGACTACCATGACAAATTCGATCAGGATTAGGTGCATTAGTGAAATGTCTTACATGCCACTGTGTGTCACGAAATGATAAGTCATCTATATTTGTCTCTCTAAAACAGTTGTTTGTAATTATAAGGCTGACACACTTAATCGATTTGCACGCATTTCCCTGACAGTCCAGATTAACAAGCAATAAGACTTTATTAGCAATATGCACACACGCACTTACACATTTGCTAGGCATCAATTAAATTCACATATGGTTGGAGTAATTATCGTTATAGATAACTAAAATGAAAGGGGAGATATCAATGTGAAAAAGGAGGGTGAGTTGCCCTGGAGAAAAGAAGAGCAGGGAGTGAATGTGAGGGCCAGGGAGGCTAGTAGCAGAAACTCCATAAGAAAACAACAACAGCTGTTTCGCTCGTGGCTAAAAACAGGATTGAACAACAACATCATTTGCTAAGAAAATGATCTGGGAAAAGAGATTGTACTGGCTCAAAGATAAGAAATGGGATGACTCTGTGGGGTAGGTTTTAGACTTTTGTCTTTTCTCTGCAGTCTTTGATGTTATTAAATCTGTTGTTTTCTGTGAATGTAAAAACACAAATACAAAAAAAAGAAGAAAGAAGAGGAAACTTTTGTCTCCATGAAAGGATACAATCTGATCAATAAATACTTCTTTCACTTCCTTCTCAAATAGAGAAAAAGCTGATAACTCCAAAATTTGTTCAAGAGAATTGCTCAAATTGGTGTGGAAAGAGGAACCAAATGTAGGCTCTGATGGGTCACTGATAGTACACGTTAAAAAAGCCCATTATTTTTGCTGAGTTTTGCAAACATAACTTGATCATGCTACAGTATAATTTCATGTTTTGCTATTACACAAACAACATGTACTGAAATTATATCTGGCACAAAACCCTCCCTAATTCTCTGCCAGAGAAAGTGTGAACACACTCCCGACTGCTCTGCCCTTGACTTGTATCCATTCATCCAAGCGTGCTGGATGGTTTAGTTAATTAAGCTTAATCTAGCCCTAGAGACAGATATGAGTGCTGTTAGAGAGGCCCACTGAGCTGTCCCTATACACTCTTCTCAGGACCCCCAGTGGAGCCATCATGGCCTTACAAGTCAACCATAATCAAGAACACTGACAGACCCCAAAAGTGATGCATTACTTATATTAAAGTTAAAATATTTGGGCCATAAATAAACAGGGAATTGGTTCATGTAGTGTTCATATTACTGAAATAATATGGCATAACTGACTTTCTCCCAAACATACTTTGAGGTAAATGCAGGGATGTCAGAATGTTCATTTGACTTTAATCAATTATATGGAGAATTTATTATTCTACTGATAATTCAGAGAGTTAATTTGTTTTGCATGTGTGTCAAATAGTGAAGCTCATGCCAGAGAGAATAGAAAACTAATATAATATCTATGCTATTGCAAAAATTACAGATTGAAAATATGTTGTGAGAGACACAACACAAAACACGGATCTTTAACAAATGCAGTTGTTATGCTTTATAACACTCTCAGTCATTTTGTCTTGTTGTGCTTTTTTATTGTTAAATTGAAAATATAGGGCTAAATTGTATAAACACCATGTATAAAATCTGATTTTAAGTTTGTTAAATCAAAGCAAAAATATTAACAATATTAAAATAAAAATAATCACAAATAATAACATTGAATAATGATGTCTGTTTTCTCTGTAGAAAAACACACAACAAGACATTTCCATCTACATTACTTTCTGTCATTACGGTCATTTTTGTTGCCACCTTGTGGGTTGATTTGTTCAGTACAGTAATTACAGAATTACAGTGATAGTAACAATTAGAAGAACTACAACTGAGAATATACAAAGGTTTAATTTTAGAATTTTCACATTTTTCTCTTTTACACATATGACAATGAATGAGCTGGGGTTTTTTGTGTTTGTTTGTTACCCTTGATGCCTTTCAATGTGTGTTATTTTGAAATTCTATTAAAATTAAAGACTAGCCTACAGTTTAAGATGAAATATTATTATTGTGTTGCAGATGAAGGTTTGGTTTAAGCAAGACAGGTAAAGTAAATTGGTAATCCCTCCATATTTTAGAGGTTGAATTTTGTCTTTGGAAAAGCAAAAATCTGATCAGTGAACAGTTAGATTACCAGCACTGATGTAACCTGCAGTTATGCTATCATTCATGACATGCATATCAGAGATAAAAGACGGTAATAGTGTTACAGTGTTATAGTAATAAATAATAACAATAGTAGTAAAATGCATCTTGTACGTTTCATTCTACTTGAGATACAAATTATAATAATAATAATCTAAAATAGTGATTTCTTTCTTTCTTTTTTTCTTTCTTTCTTTCTTTCTTTCTTTCTTTCTTTCTTATTTTTTTTAATATTCTGTGTAATGTCCATGTCCAGGATCATATTGTTTCATATGTTTGTAGGAGCTTTAACACATAAAATTGAGATAGCTACAGTTTCCTACTAGTATGAAACAAGCAGAGCTTAACAATAGCCAACTGCAGCTACAAGATAAACTGATGAGCTTGTTCATTGTTTTTAAACTAAATCATTTGCAGTGATATGGTTTTCCTTCATTATAATCTACTTTAGCTATAGGCCTAAAGTGAATTTTTTCAAGTCACATGTTTTTTCTGATAAATTTTAAGTCATTCTTGCTCTTTCCTACAAACAGTACTGTAACCAGCATATATTTGATCAACCTTTGTCGTGCAACATAATATAGAAAGGAAAAAAGTTTGAAAAAGTGTCCTATCACAACTAAAGGAGTCGTTGTCAAAGGTCAAAGGTCAGGGAAAATATGAGCTGTCTGCATTTTACTGACATATACTTCAATTAATATTGTTGACTTGTACTACAATAATGTTCCTTTTGCTGTTTATTTATTCATATAATCAATCAAACATTGTCAGAGCACTTATTTTTATTTCTTTTTTTAAAATTCATTTTCATTTTCAATCTTAGAAATCAAATGTCCAGTTTTAACTCTGTTATAAACATCTGCCATTAATTTCATTGTTGTTTGTTTTTGTTAAAGCAAAACAAAACAAAACAAAGTACCAGAGTGTAGCATCAACTAGCTTTAGTCATTGCAATTTTTTCAGTGCAGCTCATTGTAACATACTCAAATCACTATTTAGATAAATGAAAGCAGCTTCACAGCATTTCAGAAACAGCAAATGAAATGCAGGAATGAGATTCAGATTTCAGAAACATACATTTTTGACTTGGCAAATAAAAACATGTAAGATAGATAAAATATATAAGCTAAGGCAAATATGGAAAAGATGAGAATTAAAATAAAAACAATCTTGATCACAACAGAGTTTGATCAGAAATGTGATCGGCACGGATATTTACATAAAAAAACAAAACGTTACGAAACACAGCACGTTACACATTACACGTATTACGCGAGGTCATCCAAGTTCAACCAGCCCCTTTCTTTAAAGTGAAAAGGTTGTGAAACATAAATTAGTATTGGATATTTTTTTATCACGGTCACACTCTTAAAAAGCAAAAAACTAGGTTAACTTATAATAGTTAAAATAAATTGGTATTCTGGTGGAGAAAAAAAAACCTTTGAAAAATACAAAACTATTAGAACAATTTAGGCATGTTTCCTGTTAGAAAAACTAAATACATGGAACTGTCGAGCCTCTCAAGTTTAATACAAGAACTCCAGCAACCTCACTCACAAATGAATGAGGCACAAGAAACCTGGCCTTGTTGTAAAGTTTGGCGGTTTGCGTATCTTTGGTATATTTGTCAGCACTAACCACTGCATAATATCCTCCTCAATCCTCACATTAACAAAAATCAGTCTCTGTTATAAACAGGTGCTATTCAATTTAATTGTTGTTTGTTTTTATCTAATCTAATTAGAGATCTAGTAATATCTTATCGGAACTAAAAACATCTAATCTAATGCTAAGCATCACAAATTCAGATTTCTTCTGTATTTTTTAGAGAAATGAATGCAACTGAACTCCCATCGTTACTAACGTCTCTGCTTTGTGATAAAGGATTATGTAGCATGGAGAGATTCCTCCTAAAACTTTGTGCTCCAATTATATGGAACAGAGGACTAAGGCAACAGCAGAACTGAGATAGAGGATAAAGGATAAACCAAGAAAGGTGCAATGCTTCCATCACTGCATGTGTGTGTTTCACAAAACCCCAGATTATAAATGACATTACAGAGTCGCAGACGTGCAGAGGAGTCAAACAAAGAAAAGTCCCAAAAGTTATCCCTAAAATCACTTTTGAAGGCAGTTGCTGCCTGTTTATCTTGCCCTGTTTCATCATTATCCACATGTGGACATGACAGAATGTAGTGATAAGGAAAGGAATGAGAAAAAAAAGGCAAAACTCTGTGTAGACTCGAGCTTGGGTCCATTCAAACAGACACAGTTGAACCTCAAATATGACTTCGGTATACATGAACTGCTTAATGCTTGCAGCAGCACATACCAGCCATACCAAGATGCTAGTAATGAGGACACCACATTTTCTTGAGACCTGTGCACACAGACGTGAAACCTGAACAAAAGAAAAATAATAATGCAACGACATGACAGTGAGGATTAAAATAGAGGCGTACAGTCCTAGATAATAAACTGCTGTCATGAATCCACAGACCCACTCTCCAAAGATCCAGCTACGGAGTAAATTACAGGCCTCAAATGGCAAGGTCACAGTGATGCAAAGGTTAGATATTGTAAGTTGCAGAAGTAAGATATCGGGTGTGATCTTCCAAGCTTGTTCTTTTCGGATGACCCACATCAGGAAGCTGTTTCCGGACAGGCTGATGCAGAAGAAAATAATAATGGCAGCAGCACAATAGCATTCGAGCGCCGACAGTGGAAAGTCATCCTGACTGCTTTCAGTCTCATTAAAGAATGTAAACTCGTCACTGCTCAAGGCCATTATTTACTTGTTGAGGTCTTGTAAGGAAATAGCTGCTGACCTATTGAAGAAGTAAAGATATAAGGTTAGTTTTTTTTTTAAATATACATAAATGATTACATTTTTTGTTGTGGTTTAAATCTATCAGACAAATCTCGATAAAAACTAATCCAGTCCAGTGTAATAGACACAACACTATACAAACTTCAACAGTGTTGAAAGTTAAAGGTTATGATTTGGAGATCTGTTGTTTGGAGCGACTGTTGTGTTATACTGTAATGTTTATAAGAAATACCATGAGTGCTTTTTAATGTAATAGCAGTTAATTCAAAGTAATCATAATATTTATTCAACATGTAATTTTTGCGCTTGTATCCTATCCCCATCTATTCCTGTGAATTATAATGTGTAGTAAAGGTGAACACAGTGGCATCAGTTTTGTCTAATTTAGACACCGGTTCTTTTCATCCACCTTCCACGCACTGCTGTCAGGTTTCAGGACAATTCTATAGCACGAAATGCATCTCTCTTCATTCTAATTACACTCAGGACCACCTGCCAAGTGCATGTACATTCATTCTGCTCCTAGAAGGGCTCCCTTTGGGGATCTGCCAAGTCCAGAAGCCACTGCAGCTTGTTGCTTCATGATCACTAAACATTGTAATGTGTAGTTGGGTTTGGGATCCCTACTAGTGAAACCATGATGAAGCTCAACCTCAACCTAGACTTTTAGTCTAATTAAGAGTTTAAGATCACCGTTTGAGGCTTTTCTTTACGAGTCTTTGTGAGGACATTACTGTTGATCTAGCAAAGAAGTGAGAATATATTATTGTTATTATTATTAGTAGTAGTATATACATTAATAAAGTAATTATTTTTTAGGCCAACCTAGATAAAGACTAATGTAGCCTAACGTAACAGATCCTATCTTTTAATACACAGCTTGAACTGCTTTAAGTGTTTAAGAGGTTGTGTTATACTGCCTTTTTTGTAGGGCAAACCATAAACAGTCAAAGTGATCAGAATGCTTATTAATGATATTTATTAGAAATATCACAATTCCGTATATATCATGCCTTTAACTTAGAATGAACCACATAAAATGAAATGTGCTAAAGCACTATAATACCCATAAATGGCACATAAACCTATTCTGTAAGAGTTATAGTGAGTCATTAAAAAAATTGTCACAACAAGTGTTATTGTATGCATAGCAACATCAAAATGTTTTTTTTTCATGGTGATGATTTAAGAGTCTATCTATCAGGTGATCCAGGTGATCGATATATGCATTTTTTTTTCTCTGCCCGTTCTGTTGGTTTTTGTCTTTTGCCCTTCTCCCCCGTCCCTCTTCTCAGCTGTTTCTCTTTCCCTCTTTCTTTCTCCCCTTCTTTCCCCCAGTCAAGTCTGTCCCGTATTCAGTGAGTGAAAATAAAATGAACAATAAAAGGTGAATCAAATGGACCATTACGGCAAAGCTGGGATGGTCAATTTGGTAAAGTAAATCCGTTGGGCATCTTTCTTTGCCTTTAGACAACAATTCTGATGGCAAAAGAGCCAAACGGGACAGGCAAAAAAAAAAGAAAAAAAAAAAAGAGTCTATTTTAACTTTTTTTCCATTTTCATTATCATTCTTGTAATATAAGTTTCACTCCATATTCTTGGATTTTTCATTAAAGTTTTTCCCAAACGTTCCCATTTACACAAATCGACTCCTTACCTTGTGCATGTGCTCATGTGTCAGGCTAGGTCCTGCTCACAGCCTCTCTCAGTGATAGTGTTAATGCACGTAAACTTCACACTAATTTCACTCTAACATGAACTAAAGAAAAGTGCTGTTTGAGCATTTTGTTTTTTCCAGTCCAGTTTATTGTGACATACCAAAATCATTTTGTGGGAACAGAGAAGTGAAAACTGCTTCCTGCTTAAGTTACATCTCTACACAGAGATCAACTCACAAAGAAAACAATAAGCAAATTTAAATTGCATTCAATTGAATCATACAAACATGATTAGAGTTTTGGGGACATAATTTGTTGCAAATTGTGCAAAATATAAGGTTAAAACAACATATTTCATGTTATGCCTGATGTAGCTGTGTAAGTACCAAAATGGGTAACATTTAACTGAGTCCTTGTCCTTGAGCCAGCTCTTATGGAACTAAAAAGTTAAAATCACTAAGGTCACATTCCTTTTTAACCTGAAATAATATACCTTATAAATGAACAAATTAGTACATTCATGTTTAATCAAATGATAGCAATAAGCAACCAGTAATAAAGATAAAGACCCAATCATCAGTAATTTCTGACTGTCAGACAAAAGAAGTGTTAAGGAAAATGATCTGAAAAGTTACAGCTTTATTTATTATAACAAATCTGATGTTGATATAAATTTCAGGTAATTTATCTAATTCTAACACAAAGCATCTAATCCTAATTTCAACTGCAAACTGCACTTACATGATATATAGTCATTCTCAGGTGGAGTGCAGGATCCATCCAGATGAGGAAGCTGCATTAATTTGTCGTTTTTGACCCACTGCAGTTTTTGCTGGTCTTCATACAACCCAGTATCAGTGCTATCGTACAGGTGATTACTAATAATAATTAAATTAGCTTATAAACGAACATGTAGTCAGTTCATTTCACTAAAGACCAGCAGCCCAGTAAGATGGAAAAAATATGTACTACACTGGCTGGTCCACTAGAGGACATCATGTGAGTGTCACACTTGTATCCTTGTAGTATAAGCAGGGGGCAATAGTTTACTGAAAGCTAAAATATCCCTATTGACTAAGCTCCTTCTATACTGGCTAAGATTAAGCTCCTGCTGAAGGCTAATACTTTTAACAAATTAATAAAAGTGTAATTACTCAGGAAACCTGATGCAATACCATGAAAAATAACACCAACAAGTTTTTGTGTTATTCTAGCTCAGTCTGGTCTGGCTAATTTTAGGAGGCAATGTCATTTCAGGTGCTGTTGTTCAAGTAAGCAGCATACATGTATGTTGCTACTTGAACAACAGGGAAAAGGGAAATAACCATGTTTCCATCTTAAACAGGCCAATCCCAGTAGTTACCTCTGCATTCTCTCTGTGTTCATACTGAGTTTGAAGCAGGAAATTTTACATTATTCTTTATGATGAAACTATAATGTTAAAATACCCTTTACCCATTAAATCTGCATACTGTTAGACATTTTAGTTACACAAAGAGTTTCACATTTATTTTGTTATAACTTGTTACACCATAAGATATGGTAAACGACACACTACTAAGCATTGGTAAGGTATTAGTGAATCCCTATTTCATCATTTGAAAAACTGAAAGTACCCTGTGGTTGTTGGTGCTCAGTGTTTCTCTTCCTCTCTTAAACACCTCCTTAGACTCTGATGGTATACTTACATTTCAGAATTCTCTGAAACTCAAATGGGTCATGTTTGCACATTATTTATAAATTTTTGTGCTTTTTCGACTTCCTTTTTGTGTTCTAAAAATAGCTGACATTTTCTGTGGGGGGTAGTGAGTACTTCAAAGTCCACTGAGAAAGTTCCTACTGTGACCCAGCCAGAAAACTTTCAGTTATTTACTAAGATGACACCTTGCTATAATAGTTGTAACTAAAGGGGGAGTTTGTATTAGTTTATATCTTTCAGAGAATGAAATGCAGAAACTGCAGGATATTATGGCCAGGCAGACATCTAACAGGGTTCCTACATTGTAGTGCTTTTATCAATCTGCTGCACAAGATGGTGGAGGAAAGCAAGGCGCTATCATCTTAACACCTTTTTATTTTCCAACATGGTTTCAGAGCCAAACTGCAGCCAAGGGGAGATCTAAGAGGAAAGCACGAAGCACAGCAAGACATAGAGGTTTCCCTGGGAGAAAATAAGCATTTCAAACTAAAATCACGTTAAGGCCAAACTGATCCTTATATCAAACTAGTTGAACAATGTAGTGATGCCTGCATGCAGGAGAGGAGGAGGCAAGGAGAGAGCAAAAGAGGGAAAGCTACAGAGAGTAAGTGAATGAGGAGGATTGGGAAGAGCACCGGACTCTAGGGATCGCAACAAGTTGCCTGAAATCAGTCATAGTCAAAGTCATATATCCTTTATGTTTTTACCTTTGACCTTTAGTTTCACTGATGCAGTTTTATATATATTTAAACTGTCTTACCCACAACTCCTCAGTTCTTCACTGTCTTCACGCCACACAGCGGTTTTTCATCAGCAGAAATGTCAGATAGGAAAGGATTGTGGAATACTCTGATGCACCTGCTGGTGCACCAACTTAGGCACGCATGTCTTTTTACTGACAAAACATTTAAGTAAATTGTTGTAGTTAAGGAAGCATCTCTGAGTTGATTCAAAACAAAAAGAGGATGTCATGGTTATGGGTCAGGTGACCAAGGGTTCTGAGCTTTTGCAATTTCATTACAGATTTTGTGATGTGGGCTTTGTTTGCAGACTCTGTTAATTGTGTGGATGCCTGTTGAGATCCTGTTGAGATCCTGTTGAGATCCTGTTTCTCTTTATTCTTTATCCTTTATTATTCTAGTTGCTCCGTTTCTTTGCCGCTTAACTACTCCCTCAGTTTTCAGCCGATTTTCACCATTCAAACGGGTACTTATTACTATTATACTTTTTAAAATATTACACTTTTTTCCTTTAATTTGTCCCATTGAAATGAATGGGAAACTTCCACAATTCTGCTAAAACTTGCTTGTCTTTGAAACCTAACTTCTTCCTCATACTTTCACCTGGAAACTCTATTCAAACTTTAAAACGTTCTCAAATGATTGGGCTATTCCTGTCTGATTCAGCTTTTTCATATCTGTTACCGTTTTTATTTAATGCCTCTTTAAGTTCTCAGTTGCAGCTTTGTGATTTTTCAGAAAATACATGTGTTGCTATGGTTGCTATGCAATTAACTCAGAGTGGACAGTGAAACTTTGTGAATTTTCTCTTCATGTCCAAACAACTTCTTGCTACTCGCTAAATTTCCACTCAACTTCCTCAAATTATACATCAAAACGTAGGTATTTTTGCTGGCTTTCAGAAAATGTCACTATCACTGTTGTGGAAGTTACAGATTTTTATCAAATCGCCTCAGAGCAACACAATGTCTGAAAACTCTCCAAACAAAGTGAATGGGGACTTTGTTCAAAATCACAGCTGGAACTCTCTAATGAGAGGCATTTTCAAATCGTCATATGTCCTTAAGTTAAGACACGAGGCTTGTGCCAATTCATCTTCAGACAGTGCTGACACTCAAGGTCGAAGCAGTTTTTACAGTCATCTTACCATTGAGCCATAAATTACGTTTGTTTGAGGGGAGGAAATCTGTCCTCCTCTCATTTTTCAAACTCCGAAAATGAAGCCGTTTCTTCTCTCGTCATATCTCCGCAACCGAGATACAGTCGCTTGGTAATGAAACGAATCTTCAGACCAAAGTTTTTGGGTTCAATCCCACCTTGTTCGACTTTTTTTTTTTTCACTACAAATTAATACACTATCACAGACAAGTAATTCATATTAATAATTTATTACAATTCTGCAAAGTTTTATGATTTTACCAGCTTTTCTAATATGGACCTCAGATTCTTGTTAACAGTCCATGGCAGAAATACATACAAGTACACAGCCTGATGAAGCAGACAGAAGCACTACCTCTGATTGGTTCAGCATTTTCACCTCTTATCAGCACAAATCTCAGCCTCTTCTGCTGTTTTCATTAGAATTTTAAGCTTTTCCAGAAATTCTGCTCATTCAACTCTTTTCTGCAAAATTTTCAGTTTTTTCTGCTTTTTTCAGAAAAAAACTATTTTCAGCAGAAATTCTGCTGATTGAACTCTTTTCAGCAAAAATTCTGCTAATTGAACTCTTTTCAGCAGAATTTTCACCTCAGTAGGGGTCCTACTGCGTGTGGCTTGACATGCGCGAAAGAGAGGCCCTCTTTCGCGCATGTCAAGCCACACGTGCATCTCCTGCGTGTTGTGTCGGTCGTTGTTGTGTACCCTTGCGAATTGTGTAATTTGTACACAACTACATTTGGATAAAACTCCGTGGAGGGTTAGAAACTGTCTCTAAATGGGAGGTCTTCAAAAGAAAAAGTTTGAGAGGGGCTCTGCCACCAACTACATCACAAGAAACAGAGCTCGAAAGAAGTTGCAGCTCAGCCTCCCAGATTTCAGGCGACTTTGCATTCTCAAAGGCATATACCCTCATGAGCCAAAACACAAGAAGAAGGTGAACAAGGGATCTACAGCCCCAAGGACCTTCTACCTGCTCAAAGACATCCGCTTTCTGCTCCATGAGCCAATTGTTGGAAAGTTCAGAGAGTACAAGATATTTGTGCGTAAGCTTAAGAAGGCTTATGGAAAAACAGAGTGGTCTGCAGTGGAAAGACTGAGAGAGAACAAGCCGACCTATAAATTGGATCACATCATCAAAGAAAGGTATCCAACCTTCATTGATGCCCTCCGTGATATCGACGATGCCCTCTGCATGTGCTTCCTCTTCTCTACTTTTGCTCGAACAGGAAAATGTCATGTGCAGACAATCCAGCTGTGCAGGCGCCTTACTGTGGAGTGGATGAACTATGTGATCGCATCACGTTCTCTCCGAAAGGTTTTCCTCTCCATCAAGGGAATATATTATCAGGCTGAGGTGATGGGACAGCTCATTACATGGGTGGTGCCATATCAGTTCTCCCATGTTCACCCCGTTGATGTTGATTACAGAGTAATGGCAACATTCACAGAGTTGTACACCACTCTGCTGGGCTTTGTCAGTTTCAGGCTCTACAGTTCCCTCAACTTGGTCTACCCACCAAAGCTGGACAGTAATGGAGAGTCAGAGCCTAAGGAAGAGAGTGAGGATGACTATGCCATGAATTCAGAAAGTTACTTAGAGAAACTGTCAGCTCTGAGTGCCAGTCTGGCAGATGAGGAGGAGGAGGCTCAACTGGACCAGTTTCCCAGTGAAGGGGAGGACATGGAGAAGATGGAGGCTAGGGAAAAGGAACTGAAACAGCAAGAAGCTCAGAAGAAGCTTTTTGAGGGACTCAAGTTTTACCTCAACAGAGAAGTTCCCAGAGAGTCTCTGGCATTCGTCATCAGGTGTTTTGGAGGTCAGGTATCCTGGGACAAGTCTGTGTGCATTGGTAGCACATACGATGTGACAGATGAGACCATCACTCATCAAATTATTGACAGGCCCAGTGTTGGCAAACAGTATATCAACAGATACTACATCCAACCCCAGTGGCTATACGACTGTGTCAATGCCAAAATTCTCTTGCCTGTGGAGGATTATTTCCTTGGGGTGACTCTACCCCCTCACCTGTCTCCGTTTGTGGAGGAGAAGGAAGGTGACTATGTGCCTCCAGAGAAACTGAAGATGATGGCCTTACAGCGAGGAGAAAAACCAGGCAATGAACAAGAGGAGGATGAGGAAGAAGAGGAGGAGGAGGGAGAACAGGAAGAGGAAGAAGAACAAGAAGAGGATGACAATGGTGATGAAGAGGATGATGAAGAGGAAGTAGCAGAAGAGAAAAACCTTAAGAAAATGGAAGAACAAAGATCCCAGGGCAAGTCTCTACATGTCAAAGTGACACCTGGAAAGCTGAAGGTAGAAAATAAGGCACGCTTGGAGCAGGAGGAGAAAGCAGAGGAGAAGCGTCTGGCCATTATGATGATGAAGAAAAAGGAAAAGTACCTCTATGACAAAATCATGTTTGGAAAGAAAAGAAAAGTCCGTGAGGCTAACAAGCTTGCTGCCAAGAGGAAGGCTCACGATGATTCAGAAAAAGCAAAAAAGAAAAAGGCCCGAAAATAACTGGTGCCTTCTTCAGACTGACTTTCTTTTTAACTTTGAGACTCAGTGCATTGCAGGTTTACATACCATAAAACCTGAAAGTGCAGTAGAGCTCTGCGTGCTACATGCACTCTAATGACCTCTGCAGAACTTCAAACAGCGCAGGTTGTCACAAATGCTAGTTGTGTGATTATTATTGTAAAAGTAACTGTTTGATCTGTGCTCCACTTTTCTGTATTGTACAATACAACTTCCTGTTTATTTTAAAATCTGTAACCGAAACATTTTACAGTTAAACGGACTGAATTAAACCTGTTACTTGTGATATTGCAAAAGAAAAAGAAAAAAAAAAAAAAAAAGAATTTTCACCTCTTTTTAGCAGAAATTCTGCTGATTCATCTCTTTTCTGCAAAGTTTTCAGCCTTTTCACCTCTTATCACCACAATTCTCAGCAGCTTCTGCTCATTTCAGCAGAATTGTCAGTCTCTCCACCTTTTCTTTGTGAGCAAGAGTTTGGTGCAGTGACATGAGTAGCTGCCTTGAGACCACAAGGTCCAGGTTCAAATCCTGCTCAGGGCAACATTTTTTTTTCTTTTTCAGCAGACATCTTCAGCATTAAGGCATCCACACAGCATTTTCACAGGAAATGCAAATTTTTTCTAGTTCTGTTTGGGTTTCCTTGTGCTTATGACTTTTTTTTATTCCCACTAGTTCCCTATTCTATTATTTTATGTCTCTAGTTTAGTCTGTTTTGTCTGTTAGTTCTCCTCCTGCCCCTTTAGACATCTGTCTGTGTTTTATTCTTTTGTGTCTCCTTGAAGTCTTTCATGTCTCCATGTATGTTTAAGTTTTGTCAATGTCAAGTTTGGGTATCTTGTCTCTCTGTGTTTATGCTTCCTGTTTTATTTTATTTTAGTGAGCCTGTGTCCTTTGCGCGCTGTCCTTTGTCAGAGTATCTGTTGTAGTTCCTTTTTCCGTTGTCCTTTGTGTTTCTCAGTACTAGTGTGTTTCGTCATGCCACCTCATTGTGTTTTTTCGTAGATGTTTAGTTTTCTGTTTTCCCCATTGAGCTTTTGTTTCACCCATTTGGATGTTTGCTGCTTTCGTTCCTTTTTTGCCATCAATCAAATACACAGTTCGCTTTGTTAACCTCTTTCTGCTCATGTCTGCATTTGGGTTCAACTCACCTTCAAATCTAAACACCCTGCAGATTATGACAGAGAAGCTATTAGTTTGCTTAAGAATATTACAACATTTCCAGCACAGCAAACATTGCCTCACTTTTTGTGTCAGGTCTATATTGGCCAGAGGTAGATGAAACTAACCCTGCTCAAAAGCATCCAGAATGATCATAACATTTATCCGGCATGTCAGCATACGTGTCCTGTCATCAGTGACAGTTAAAAAATATGAAGTCAACTATATGGAAGAAAAATTAGGAGGCTAAATGGAATTTTAATAAAGTGGAGCAATTTAAATGTTGTGTTTGAGAACAATGTGATGACATCAGAGATCTATAAATGATAAAGTGAGTCTAGGGTCACTGTGAGTCAGTGAAACAAAGAGTTAGCATACCTGTAGAATACCTGCAAACCTGTATGAATTGTCAGTTAAGCATAATTTATTCCATATGTCCAAGCTTTAACATTTTGTAATTTTTTTCTATTATGATTTATATTCCTGTAATATTAATGTCCATATTCCAAAACGTTTCTCATTTTTTATTACACGACTCATTACATTATTATCCATTTCAAAGAAAGATTAAAGGCCCAAGTGACTTCCCTTCTGCTTCACGGTTTCCCTTAGTGAATATGTTAATATACTTATACTACACACTACTCTGACTCTATCGGTGACCACAGAAAACTGCTGTCAATGCATTTTTTTCCCCCAATTCATCTGACATTACATACCACAAAAACAAAGAAGTGAAAAAAGCTTCACTGTATTTCAGAAACATTTTCATTTCTACAAAAAATACTAATAAAACGACACCAGCGAAATGCACAATTTTACAAACATCTTTGACCTTGCACATTAAAAAGCCTAAAACAAAATCTGTGTATATGATATCAAGACTATATGCAAAACGTGTCAAATTATATACAACCTTTGTTTTGTAAAAGTATTTGAAGACTGAATCAGTGTTTACTTTCAAGAGGGACTTTTAAATGGATCATTGCGTCGTTCTGTGTTAACAGAAGAGTTGTCTACTGTGAAAGCTACATTCTGAATACCAGAGGTTTTCTGGCCAATATTTTCCTCCTTGTTCTTACTGCACAAATTTTTACATTTCAAAAGATTAAACAGATTATTTCGCAACTTCTGTGAGAGCATGTATAGCAGAGGGTTCATACAGCAGTGAGAATAGGCAAGCATTTCACAAATACGGTAGGCAACTTCTAACTGTTCCTGTGCCTTACAACCTATCGGTTTATAAAGAGAAGTAATTAAAAGCATAATATGGTATGGCCCCCAGCAAAAGAAAAAGGCTGCAACAATACACAACAGCACAGCTACAGTCTTGTGCTTCTTTCTACTTAAACCTTGTAAAACTGTCTTGAGGATGGCAGAATAGCAAAAAATAATGATGGCAAATGGGAGGAAGAATAGCAGTGACACTTGGAGATAACGTCCAAGCTTGTCTTCAGATTCATCATCACAATAGTTCTGATTATCCCAGTTTATGGCTTTTACTTTAGTTGCATCACTCAGGGATGCCGAGATGCTGATGATCCAGGCAGCTATACAGGCACCGATTGCATACCTCCTTCTTCTAGCACGGTTGCTTTTCCAGTTTGGCAGCACCACCCTAATGAAACGGGCAACTGTCATGGCGGTCAGTAGAATGACACTGCTGTACAAACCAACAAAGAATACGGCAGTCATTAATTTGCAGACAAAGTCCCCAAAGACCCATTGTTGTAGGTGATCAACGGCCCAGAACGGAAGTGTGATGGTGAAGATCAAATCAGAGCAGGCCAGGTTCAGGATGAAAATATTTGTGATACTTTTCAGGTCCTCGTAGATGAAAAGAACACATAAGAGGAGGCTGTTGCCTATGATACTGAGGATGAAGATCAAGATGAAGAAAGGGCCAGTAATACTGGGAAAGTCACTGTCACAAAGAAAATGGACTTGATCGCTTGTCATGTTGTTTGCCATTGTCGATTTTCTACAAAATATAAACACAAAATAAGATTTTTTCAACACATTTAAATACTATAACTTAGCTGTTTTCTCTATACTGACAGAAACTGTGGATTTTAGTTTTAATTTAATATGTAAAACAGAGACTAATAAAGGGGATTAAACACAGAAACCTACCTCTTGTATCTGCCAGCAAGTGTTCTGTTGAACTGTACTGTTCAGGAAAAGCTGCAATGATCTTAAGCAAACCAACAGTTCCTCTTTCTGTTTCACACTAAGTTCAAGATAACGCCCAAACCAAAATAAAAAACAAACAAACATTTTGTCCACATTTAAAATGAAACTTAAACAAAATTACACCTATGTTTCAATATCACTCACAACTAATTGTCTACAGTTTTGCTGCACTGATCAAAAGATAAAGATAAAGTTTTATTTATCTGATTTTTTATTTTTATTTGGTAAAGCCTTAAAATGCTGATGATATAAAGTTTGAAAATAAGCTACTTTTTTGGGAAGAAAATATATCCTGCTGAAAATAATGGAAACAATAAAAAAAACTTTGTAAAACTAATTGATATAATAACATAAACCCCTAAAACCCCTAGTTTGTTTTTCATACATGCTAATCTGATGGCTGAGTCTGCACCTGCTGAACTTGCCTGCTTTGTTGAACCGAACATGGAAGATGTTAACACACTGGATCAATCGTTGAGCCTTTTCTATTATCATGCTAAGTGAGTTATTTGAGGCTTCTTCACACTACACTCTAACTGATCTGCACCAGGAATTTGGTCCAACATGATTACAAAATCGACCTCTTAAGTCGACAGGTCTATTTGCTAGTTGCTCGCTTGTTGAAAAAGAAAGTATGCTGTTAAGAAAATATTAAAAGGTATCTCTTTCAAAATAAATAAACTTCAACAAGATACAAAAGTTAGTTTAATTTTTTTTAATGAAATTCATTGAGAAAAATAATCATAATATCAAATGTATATAAACAAACAACTTTTATAGTGATTTTTTTTTTTTTAAAGGAGGAGGAAGCCTAAGGTTACATCATTTGCCATTTTACAATGCTGTGTTCGCAGCCATTCCCCAACTCTCTGTGAATGGTACTCATGGCCAATGATCAGTGGTCTTTGATCAATGGTCATGAGAATTTGCATATTTATGATGAAGGAACTGACCTCCCAGCCCATTGTTCTTTCAGTTGGCTGGTTTCAGTCGTTATGCAAATGTACTGTTTATAAGATTGGGGAAACCTGCAGTCGGCTGAGACTGAAGAAGTCCCTTGGATGAGTGACAAAACATTTCTCCCACTGAAAACGCTACGTCCAGATGAACAGATTCAACTTTTGGAGACATGTAATCATAGTGACCAATCTACAGTATCACTACTACAATACAGTATAATCAACTGATCATTTTGGAGTAGTGGAAGTTTAAAATAGAAGATTCTGATTAGAAAGTATATAAACACAGTTAAAAACATTAAGAAAAGGTATTGAAACACAATGTCAAACTGAAATTGTCACTTCTGTTTCTCTTTATATCAGGGGTCTCGAACTGCAGGCCTCGAGGGCCGGTGTCCTGCAGGCTTTAGATGTGTCCTTGATCCAACACAGCTGATTTAAAGGCTAAATGAGCTCCTCAACATGTCTTGAAGTTCTCCAGAGGCCTGGTAATGAACTAATCATTTGATTCAGGTGTGTTGACCCAGGGTGAGATCTAAAATCTGCAGGACACTGGCCCTCGATTAAGCATGTTGCCATGGTGATTTAGCCAGGTAAAAACAAAGTCACTTTTGTAACAGAAAACTTAATCTTGCTGTGTGGTACACCCCTTTGGCATCAACAAAGTCAGACTCTATCATTAATAGGTGCTGCCAACTTTTTTTGTTGTTTTTTTGCTTGTACTATATTAAGTTCAGCTAATTTATCTAATCAAATTCTCCAGCATCTACCCGTCTCATCCTAATGCATGCATGCTACAGTAAATTCAAATTTCTTCCTCATTTTGGAGAGGGATTAATGCCATTGGACTGTCAGTTTTAATTTCATCTCTGCACAGTGATAATGTATTGCACGGCATGGGAAGATACCTCCTAAACCTTTGTACTCCTATTAAATGCACCAAAGGGATAAAGCAGCAGTAGATGTGAATGATGGGATGAATGATCAACCAAGCATAGTGCAATGCATATATCAGTTCATGTGTGTACTCATAAAAATCCAATAGTAGCAAGGACTGTATAAACATGTGGATGCTAGAAGGAGCCAAGCATAGAAAAGTACTGACAGTTATGCCTAAAATCAATTTTGAAGGCTGTTGTTGGCTGTTTATCCTGCCCTGCTTCGCCATTATCCACATGTGAACATAACAGAATGAAGTGATAAGGACAGGAATGAGAAAGAAAAGAAAAATCTGTGTGTAGATTTCAGTGAGTTTCATGGTTAGTGACTCCACAAAATTTACACACACTTTCATGTCAGCGATTTCGATGACTCGACCACTCACAGCCAGTTTAATGCTTGCAGCAGCACACACCAGCCACATCACAATGCTACCTATGAGAACACCATATTTTGTTAAGGCCTGTGCAGACAAGCACCAAGGCTGAACCACAGTAACATAAGAATGCAAAGACATGGCAGTGAGGATCACCACGGCGGTGAATAGTCCCAGAAAATAAATCCCTACACCTACTCCGCAGGCCCACTCTCCAAAGACCCACGTATGGAGTGCATTACAGGCTGCAAAAGGCAATGTCACAGTGAGGCAGAGGTTAGAAACTGTGAGCTGAAGAAGTAAAATATCCGATGTGATCTTCCAAGCTTGTTCCGTCCAGAGGACCCACAGCAGGAAGCTGTTTGTAGGCAGGCTGATGCAGAAGACGAGACTGTTGACAGCAGCAGGATAGTAAAGTTCTGATATCTTAATGTCATACTCGGTCTCACTGCTGTGAGTCTCATTAAAGTGTATGTAATCATAACTGTCACTGTCCAAGGCCATGATTTACTTGTTTAGGTCTTGTGAGGAAAGTACTGTTGAGGAAATGAAAAAAAAAAATCTTATACTGTGAAGATGATTTTTTTTATTTATATATATATATATATATATATATATATATATATATATATATATATAAACATAATTAATGCATTTTGGTACAAATATGTTAGTCAAGATAAAAACTAAAGCAGTTTAGAACCAATGATTATAAAGTTAAACAGCATAATATTCATACCTTCAACAGCATTCAGGAAAAATTAAATGTAGAAACAAGAATATGGAATAAAAACAGAAGATACTGAATTTTGTCTCAAAATAAACCATTTTAAATAAAATGTGTTTAATCAGAATGATATGACATCTGTCACTGGTTGCCAGGGCAAGCAGTGTGCGAATTATTTAGGATCCAAGATGCGGCAGCTGTGGTGCAAGTGAGTTTATTAATCAAATGTAGATACAAACAGAGATGGCGAGGGTGAGCATGAAACTAAGAAAACCTAAACTGGGAAAAACTAACCAGATGCAGGGAGGCACGGGGAAATACACAGAATGACGGACGGAGAGACGCAGACAAACCAGCAACAAGGACGAGGGAACACACTAAATACACACACCAGCAATCAGGGGATGGGAAACAGGAGGGAACCACACCTGGGAGACATCACAGCTGACGAGGCAGGGGAAACATACACAGAACGCACTGACGTCAGACAGACACCTTCAAAGTAAAACAGGAACACATACATGTAATGACACAACACACACAAACTTAACACAGACTGGGGAACACAGAACGCAGGAACATGAAACGTGAAGAAGGAGAGTACAAAAACCCAGAATAAACAAAACCACAGAATAATAAAAACATAAACACGGAGTCACAGACTCCGGACCATGACAACATCAGAGATGAATGGCAAATAAAGCAAGTCCACGGGGGTTATTGTGAACCAGTGAAGAAAATGGTCACAACATATAATGTTGCTTGCATAACAGCACTGAAGTTTTATTTAATATTCCCTGGTTAATTCATATCGCAGTAATATCAAATTCCACCCCATATTCCTACATTTCCTTACATTTCCTATATTTCTGTCACAACTTTTATTTTTGTTAATAATAAATAAATAATTGTTAAGATAAATAATAAATATTAATATTTTATTATTACATGAATCATTTCTCATGAGTGTTATCACCTAATTCAAAAGAGAAAGACAGCCAAGAAGAGCCTACCTTGTGCATGCACTCTGTGTTTCCCTCACTGATTGTGTTAATACACTTACACTTCGTACTAATATGACCACAGAAATTTTCTTTCATTGCATTTTTTCCGTCTAGCCTATCATGACATGTGCAAAGAGAAGAGAGAAGTGAAAACAGCTTCACTGGATTTCAGCAACATTTTCTTTTCATTTTCTTTTTTACAAAAACAGCATTGCTTGTAAAAGGGCAGTAAAAAAGTGCAGATTCTTAAACGCATACATTTTACTTTTACTTGGCGCATTAAAATGAAAAAATGCATGTCATTTCAATTGAATTTCAGGAGAACATACCCGTCGAGTCTACGGTAGCGCAAAGTCTATACGGTGACCGTAGACACTGTAAAACTTGGCCCGATAGGAGCTCAGAATCCTGTTATGGCTAGTCATTGCACATCATTATAACACAGAAGAAAAGAAAGGGGATGGACAGTACGGTAGTGCAATTCATCCAGATCGGTGATTGGTCAAAAGTCTAGGGTGGCAAAAGGGGAAAGAAGAGCCTTGTGATTGGTGAATATAGTGCAATGAAGGAAACTTCTGTTTTTCATTCAGTCTGTTGTTTTTTTTTCTTTATCAGGTGATGTTTCCAGCTCCTTTATTGCAACTGATGCCTGGACTGCTGTTTGTGGTCTTCAGTATGATCACAATGTGTTATTTATTTATTTTGAGTGGTTTACAATGACAGCACAGTATTATCAGTGTACAAACAATAAAAGCATCTAGTTTTTACTCCAACATCGATGAGGATTTTCCTTTGGCTCTTTTGAACCAAAACAGGTTGGAAAATCCCCTGAAATTAACAGCAATTGAGAATGAATTGCTTTCATTTCTTCTGTGTTATTATGATGTGCAAAGACTGGCCATAGGAGGAGTGCCCCGATGAGACAATGTAATTGTTTTACTTTTATACTGGTAAATTGAGAAGGATTATTCATACCATTGTACTGTCATTTGTACTTGTCTGTACAAGCAAGAAAATTAAAGGCATACCCTGAACTTCTGACCCCCACACGGAGAGACATTGTTGCACTTTGCTGCCATGTTAAGGTCCACTTCTCAAAGAGAAACGAGTCGTAAAATCAGTACAAAGTTGCTATGAGAGATTATCTTTGTATTGTGACGTAAGTATTTGAAGAGGGGTCACTGAATAGATGATTATGAAAATGGTGTGATCATATCTTTCACAGTCACTAGACCTCAACCTATCTGGGGGAAATTTGACTGTCATAACAGACAGATAATAGCTCTGTTAGTGTTTCCGAATCAATTCCAGGAAACACTGAAGCTGTTGCAGAGGCTTGTGTTGTACAAAAACTTGTGTTTGCCACCTGCTTGTACACATTGCTTCTGTGGTTCTGGTCTGTTATGTGTTTCTACATAGTTGTGTCTTCTGAACCTGTTGGCAGAGAAGGCTATTTGTGTGCAACTAAATAAAAAACATATAAAACATATTTCTCTTTCTATAGATTGTATTTATTTATACTTGTATGTTTGTATGTAAGTGGATGAAACAGGAATACAGGAAAACATCACTGCAGGATAGTCAATCAGTGAACTTGATTATAAATGCAATGCAAGGGGCTTTACATAATTAACTGTGTACAAAAAGTCAAAAGTGCCTGTCAGGTATGCTGGAATCATACACGTTACCATCAACAATATCACTGTGAATGTTACACACTTAAAGAAAGTTTATGAGCAACATGTACTGACAATAGCCATACATGGGTAAATGGGTAGTAAATGGCAGTGCAGTAAATCTGCCTAGTATGATATTAATCATACTAGGCAGATTCGTATGATATCATGATCGTGGCTCAAGAGTTGGGAGTTTTCCTTGTAATCGGAAGGTAGCCGGGTCGAGCCCCGGCTCGGACAGTCTCGGTCGTTGTGTCCTTGGGCAAGACACTTCACCTACCGCCTACTGGTGTTGGCCAGAAGGGCCGATGGCGCGATATGGTACCTTCGCTTCTGTCAGTCTGCCCCAGGGCAGCTGTGGCTACAACTGTAGCTTGCCTCCACCAGTGTGTGAATGTGTGTGTGAATGGGTGGATGACTGGGTGTGTAAAGTGCTTTGGGGTTCCTAGGGGGGACTAGTAAAAGCGCTATACAAATACAGGCCATTTACCATTAAATACACAATACACTTACTACTTCATATATCTCACATCATTTGTAACGAGCCACCGAAAGCACCACGTGAAGGCGCGTGGATACCTTCTGTGCGTGAGTGAATGCAACGACTCGGCTGAGCAGCTCCTGTGGAGGTTTGGTGAAGACCATACTTCTCACCCGGTCTGCTGACGAAGTGCAGGGGCATCTGGATTTATAACACGAACTGCTAGTGTCATCATCATCAGCTGTAGCCACTGAAAAGACTAGAAATGGGCGTAATACATTAGATGTACCCTGAAGTAAAAGAGTTAAATGGGCTATTCAGCCTCGTGTAATTTCAGCTAAATCCAGGAGCGTCTTAGAGTCTATCACTTACTGTAAACATAAAAGAAATTCCAGTTTCCATAAAAAATAGCAGACTTGCCGGTGTTCTGAGAAACCATCCTACTCTGACAAAACGTCCTACCCGTATTATAATTTGACGGTGACTTGCGACTAAACCTAACCCTGCCCCTAACCATAACCATAACCATAACCTTAAGAAGTATTCCGGATGGGTGAGAGAAAAAGACGTTAATTCGGCGTTGGTGTTGTGCGCATGCGCCGCGTCTGCGCAGAACCATTGGGTAGGATGTTTTTTCCCAGAACACCGGCTTCTTTGCTGTCCCACCGTGTGTTGTCGTTTTGGTGACGCAACTTCCGTCGACATACAATTGGTAGTCTACAGTTGGATTCGGCGCTCCTATTGGCCCCGAGTCTACAGTGTCTACGGTCACTGAAGACTCGGGGCCAATGAAAAGACGTAACCGTCTACGGCACAGGTGTCGAACTCCAGGCCTCGAGGGCCGGTATCCTGCAGGTTTTAGATGTGTCCTTGATCCAACACAGCTGATTTAAATGGGTAAATGGCCTCCTCAACATGTCTTGAAGTTCTCCAGAGGCCTGGTAATGAACTAATCATTTGATTCAGGGGTGTTGACCCGGGGTGATATCTAAAACCTGCAAGACATCGGCCCTCGAGGCCTGGGGTTCGACACCCCTGGTCTACAGTCACCGTAGACTTTGCACTACCGTAGACTACCGTAGTGCGTCATTCGCACAAGCAATTTTTTGTATGTAAATGCTTTCTATCTACCATTCACCTTCCAATGGACGCACTGGAGATCAACTTGGGGAACGAAACCACCAACCTTTCAGTTAGTAGGTGACCTACTCTATCTCTTGAGCTGCAGCCACCCAGGCGCTTGCAGCACCTAATATTCCCAGGTGAGGTTTAACCTGAGATTCTGTCATTTGGGGCAAAATAAAATAAAGTTATATTTAAAAATCGATTCAGGATTTTAATGAATCGATATCGTGTTATTCAAGCTAGGATCGATTTTCATCAGAAAATCGATAATCAAAACCCACCCCTACTTCTAAGGCTCCTCAAAACTTGAAATTTCCCCCTCTGAGTTTTTACCTTCTTGTTCTAATGTCTGGCCCTCCTCCACCTCATTTCCTGACAGCTCTAAGAACAACTCCACTTCCACAGTTATGAGTAAAATCCTTTCTGTCTCCCGGTCCTTTGTCATTTGTGGATGAAACGATCTAACACTGATATGAGTGTATAGGTGTGCAGAAGCAAGGTTGACAAAAACAAAAGTTAAAATGAGAAGTCTATTTGTCTATTGTTAATATTGTGCCAAACTGAGGAATCTTAACAGTAAAGAACCCATGCTGAGGTTGAGCATGTTATCTTACCCCAAGCAGAAAAAGGGAGAACTTCACTGAACGCTTCTGCTGTATTACACTGTGCTTCAGAGGGTCAATAACTACATGCCTGAACTCACTCATGGTACAAGATTATTTCCATCAAACAATAACTGTCAATGAATTTATACTGCAGCATCAACAAGAACAGTTAAGAGTCACAAAACAATAAACATCTTAAACAGCAACACATATTCCCAAGGCATGATGGGAGCTAACTAGCCACTCCCAACATGCCACAATATGATATTTTAGTAATTACATCTGCTTCTGTCTAATTGCTTCAATATGTAACAAAATTTCCTTTAACGGAAATCCACATAGATTTTGAAAATGTATGACATTATTACATCACAACATTCTGTGATTAAACAACACCTGATACAATATACTCTACTACAGATGATAAAAACAACAAATACATAACAATTTTGTTTTAAAAAAATGCAATATGTTTGTTTTAAACGCAATGCTTCCATTATTCTAAAAAGATAAATAAATAAGTATCATAACTTGTTTTTCCTCTGGGTCACAGGAGGACACCATGTTTCCACAGTAAGCCTATGAGCCATCAAATACCACCTAAAGTCCCTGTGCTGCATGATAAAACAAGTAAACAGTTAGTGAGAGGAAAACGACAAAATCTAGTTGCAACAAGTTAAGACTACATTAGGTCAGACGGATACAGGGAGGAGATGGCCTATACAGGACTAAACGGCATCTCTGAAACTTTAATGTCTCCCAACCTGCTAACGGAAACAAGAAAATCGCTTCAGTTTCCTCGCTCAAGATCAAAGTAAAACTAAAGGTAAAACGTTGGGCTTGCAGTTGATTTTAAACGAAACCTCAGACCACAACCACTTCGGATGTTATCAGTTTGTTCTTTTTATTGTTTCAGCTGCAGTCTCAGCGCTGTTAAAACTTTTGAGTGTAAAGATTAAATATATTTTAAAAAAACATTCAAATATAGTCAACATATAAATTAGATATGGGGTCACCAAGCATAGTGTAGGTGTCCTAAATTGCATCTAAGAATCTGTATCACTGATGATCATCAGGGAAACACAAAGGGTGCGTTTCAAAAGTATCTTCTATTCCTAACCTTTTTTTTTTCGTTCCCTTCCTTCTCATGGTTCCTACACCTCAATGAAAACTAGGAGAACTGATAAGCCCTCAGGAAAAGAGAAGAACGGTTTGCTGAGAATATGAATGACCTTACACTTCTCTCTTTAACAGTCTGACACCGGATTATGAAGGAGGGGCATAGAGGGCCAGATTTACTAATGATATATATGTCAAAGCCTTTACTTGACCAGGCTCAGGGAGGCACAGCCATGTCCCGTGACTGGTTGGGGGTAAGGGGAGGGAGTGTGGAAGAGGCCTGGGAGGAGATCACTCCCAGATCCCAGGCCCCCAGAGGTTCAGTTTCGGGGCCTTTATTGTTCTTACTGTATTTACTTCCTCTTCAACACTTATTGAGCACTTTAAGGACATTTCGTATCACTGCTATGCAGATGATATTTGGTTATATATCTCCTTTAAGCCCCATGATGTTTCCAAGCTACAGATTTTGCACAAGTGCATAGACTCCATTAGATGTTGGATGGCTGGAAACTTTCTTCAACTAAATGAGGAGAAGACTGAAGTTCTTGTTTGTGCTCCTAAAAATTTGTACCTAGTGTTATGGAAAACTTGGGTCCACTTGCTACATTTGCAAAACCGTCTATCAGGAGCCTTGGTGTTAGTATTGACTCAGCTCTGACTTTGGATGCTCATGTAAAATCTTTGGTTCGCTCCTGTTTTTGTCACTTGAGAAACATTGCTAAGCTGAGTCCATTGTATCGCGCTCCGAATTAGAAATTGTCCTTCATGCATTTGTTTCATCTCGTCTGGACTATTGTAATTCTTTGTTTACTTGTTTATGTAAAGCCTCTTTGGAGCGTCTACAAGTTGTTCAGAGCGCTGCTGCAAAGCTTCTGACCAAGTCCTCCAAGTTTTCCCATGTCACACCCCTGCTGATTGAGCTGCACTGGCTCCCCGTTAAATTCAGAATCCAGTTTAAGGTTTTGACCTTGACTTTCAGGGCTCTGCATGGACAAGCACCAACATATATAAGTGAACTTTTACATCCATACATTCCCAGCAGGTCCCTGAGGTCATGTGACCAGGGCTTGCTTGCTGTCCAACACACGAGGCTGAAAACAAAAGGCGACAAAGCTTTTGGAATTGTGGCCCCCAGATTGTCGAACTCTCTCCCTTTGAGCCTGAGATCTGTGGACTCAGTGGTCGCTTTTAAAAAACAGCTAAAAACCCATCTTTTTAAACTTGCTTTTGGTTGATTTTTATTTTTAGGTTTTAGCTTCTGTGAAGCACTTTGTGATTTTTATCTTGAAAGGTGCTATATAAATAAAGTTTTACTTACTTACTTACCATCTGCCACTTCATCAGGAGCATCTCCAGGCATTGTAGGGAGGTCATACAGGCACATGGAGGCAACACACAAACACTACTTAGCCTCATTTTGACTTGTTTTAAGGACCTGACATCAAAGTCGAATCAGCCTGTAGTGTGTTTTTCCACTTTCATTTTGAGTGTGACTCCAAATCCAGACCTCCTTGGTTGTTAAATTTGATTTCCGTTGATAATTTTTGTGTGATTTTGTTGTCAGCACATTCAACTATGTAAAGAACAAAGTATTTAATAAGAATATTTCATTCATTCAGATCTGGGTTGTCTTATTTTTCCATCCATATTCAGAAGACTGACTAAAATTTAAATAAGTTGGGCAACTTTAGATGTTGTGTTCCGGCACAATGACATGAAACCAGAGATCTATAAATGACAACAATCTACAGGGGTCACTGTGACTCAACGAAACGAATCGTTACAAACAAAACAAAACAAAAACCCACTGCTGCTTTCATCACAACGCCAACATTTCGTTTGTAAAAATTAAATACCCGCACATTTTTATGATTTGTCTAATAGCACAATTCCTTCCTTACTTTTAAGTTTTATTTAACATTCTGACTGTATTTTATATTTTGACTGATTACATTGTTGTTATTTTGTACAGAGGCAGCATTGCAAATAAAAGCAGTGAATGTAAGTTTTTGCATATATATTCACACACGTAGAACCTAAAGCTGGTGCGCCAAAATGTCATACCAGGAGGTCCTTTGAATACAACGGGGAAGCAAGTGAATCAGAAACCCAGAGACCAAACACGTCTAACTGGGAAAAAAAAGTATTCCCAGATGCAGAAAGCAATAATAAAACCTGATTTAAAAGACAAAAAAAAAAGAAACTTGCCATAAAATTCGTTGTTCGTTGTACACCAAAATCCCACACATTCCCGCCAGTCAATTGTCCAACAACCCAAGACGAATATTCCTTGTGTGTAAAAGTTAGAGACAGGAACTCCTCTTCTGACGTGGGGACCACCCCAGCCTAGTCCCAGGAGGACGAGGGAAAAAACAAACAAAACACCAATCTCACGCCTCAACAGGTGCCTGCTATTAGCTAAACAGTCCCATGTCCAGCCAGCCCACAATGGATTAGAACAATGTTATATATTTATATAATAAAACAAACAACTAGAAACATGCAATACAAATATCAGAATAAAATCATGCAAATAAAATCAAAACTACACTCACAGGCAAACACTAAAATCAGAATAAAACTAATCATACAGACACAAATAAACATATGTATGTATATATATATATATATATATATATATATATATATATATATATATATATATATATATGTGTATATATATATGAAAGAAATACAGTCTCTACATTTACAGTTACAAACTGAATCAATGTTTAATTTAATGACTGACTATGTGGACTGTCAGCAGTGAAAGCCACATTCTGCCTGGTGTCTCTCTCTCTCTTCTTCCTGCGCACATTTTCACAGCGCAAAAGATTTAAAAGATGCTTTCGCAACTTCTTTGAGAGCATATATAGCAGAGGGTTCATACAGCAGTGAGAATAGGCAAGCATTTCACTAATATGGTAGGCAACTTCTAACCGTTCCTCTGCCTTGCAACCTTTGGGTTTATAAAGGGAAGTAATTAAAAGCATAATATGGTATGGCCCCCAGCAAATGAAAAAGGCTGCAACAATACACAACAGCACAGCTATAGTCTTGTGCTTCTTTCTATTTAAACCTTGTAAAACTGTCTTGAGGATGGCAGAATAGCAAAAAATAATGATGGCCAGTGGGAGGAAGAATAGCAGTGACACTTGGAGATAATGTCCAAGCTTGTCTTCAGATTCATCATAGCAATAGTTTTCACCATCCAAGTTTTCAAACTTTACTTTTGTTGCATCCGTCAGGGACGCTGAGATGCTGATGATCCAGGCAGCTATACAAGCACCAACTGCACACTTCTTTCTTAGAGCACGATTATTTTTCCAGTTTGGCAGCACCACCCTAATGAAACGTGCCACTGTCATGGCAGTCAGCAGAATGACACTGCTGTACAAACCAACAAAGAATGCAGCAGTCATGAATTTGCAGATAAAGTCCCCAAAGACCCAGTGGTGTAGGTGATGAACAGCCCAAAATGGAAGTGTGATGGTGAAGATCAAATCAGAGCAGGCCAGGTTCAGGATGAAAATATTTGTGATACTTTTCAGGCCCTCGTAGATGAAAAGAACACATAAGAGGAGGCTGTTGCCTATGATACTGAGGATGAAGATCAAAATGAAAAGGGGTCCAGTGATGGTGGGAGCATTAGTATCACACATGTATTCAGCATCATTACTCAGTCCAGATGTGACGCTTGCCATTTTCAGTTTTCTGGAAAAAAATAAAACATACATACAAAATAAAATGCAACCAAACACAATCACAATTCTCTAAAATGACAGAAACTGTTGATTTTGTTTCTAGTTTTTGTATAACAGATAAAACCAAAGGGATTAAAGTACCCAATTTTTGAAAAAACACTGATGAAGATTAAGATGAAGAAAGTCCCAGTAAAAATTGGAAATTCAACTCTACAAATGTAATGTACAGGATCCCTCACTCCATCATTAGCTGTCATGTTGTTTTCCATTTTTAATTTTCTATAATTAAACACATTAGCTTAGCAAATCTGCCTTAAATGAGAGAAACATGTACTTTAGTTTTTGTATAGTAGTAAAGCATGAAGCGTAATTAAGTACCAAATTCAGAGTATAACTATTACTGATAAACTTACCGTAAGCATCAGTTGTCATGTCTTCTGTTGAATTTCAGTGTGACGAAAAAGCTGTGATGTTTTTGGAGATTAAAAAACAAGAAGAGACGCCGCGTTACAAAAACCATGTCATGTCCCGTCATCTCATGAAAAAACAAAATCACTTGGGCAACCTTTTTCCTTCCCCACATGATGCAATATGAAAACAATCACGCTTTTTTTTTTTTTTACATTTGGCCTGAACATACAAGTTGTGCACTGAGCGTGTGAGCAAGAGATGCTATAGGCTGATATAGCAGCAGTTCAACCATTTAAGCAAGGCAACAGTAAAAAAAAATAAAAATAAGCCGAACAACAACACCCAATATATTTTCTGTTAAATTTATGCAGCTTGCAAGTGCAGTCAGTATAGAAATATAACTGCAAAGACTCCAAAATGATACTGTGCATAATGTTAGGCTGTTTTCAGAGCCACTTCTGTGAAATAAGTCACAAACTAAGTATCAGATATCAGTCCTCTTGTTCAGGAAACTGTGGTTGCATTTAATTTAACTGTCGTAATTTGCAAGACATGCAGACTGAATATTGAATGGATAACCAATATGCAGACATGCAGAGGTAGAGTGAGGTAAATTTTAAAGCAAGCTATTAATTTCCAGCCTGTTGAAATCCAAAAAGGCAAAAGCCAAAATGGCAAAAAACACAATCCAAAACAGTGAAACTGAAACTACAGCTACCAAAACCTAAAATTAAAGAAATACACAGACTGAAATATTTAACTACAGAAAACACACCGGAGATACCAAAAAAAATGAGGCATGAGGCAGATTTTGAAATACAATCAGACATTCTGACATGAGAAAAAGGGGAGACAGCGACTAAATGGGTGATTATATGAGTGGAGACGGCCGAACAAGACAGCAGAAGAAGTCATGGCTGCAAAACTAGAAGCAAAAGCATAAGGAATTCATAAAGGAACATGGAAAACAGACACATGACTGGACTAAATACAAAAGACTAGACACAAGAGGAAGGGACACTCAGGTAAAAACTAAACTCTGAAGAAAATGAGAACTAGGCACAGAAATACACAAACGAATACATAAAGTAAATATAAACATTATAAACAACTCAATAACTGGGTAAACTAACAGGAGCTTCCTCAGCAACAAGCTATTTTACTTATAAAAATGTTACATTATAATATCTTAAAATGATCAAGGCTTCTTGGTAACCGTATTCCAACATGCAGATCACACGCTCTCATTAGGATGTTAATGCACGAGTGAGGTCAGTCATGGTGCTCATAGTTTACATAACCAAAACTCAGTAATTTTGGCTGAATTAAAGGTTTATTTCATGCATCTATTTAACTATTATTAAACATTGTTAGTGGGTTTTAATGGCACTGAAAACCTACTTTTATACTAGGTTTTTTGTTCTTTTTTGTTTGATTTGTTTTGTTTTTCTTTTCTCACCTTTCTGCCTCATACGGATCCAAACCGGTTACCTTGGATTTCTCTGTTTTTCATCCAATAAGAAGAATTGCCTCAATAATTCAACGTAGTGACGTCCTCCTCATCAGTAGAAGATAAACGGTGGAAAATAGCACACTGTGGCTGTGTCTCAGTTCAGGGGCTGCATCTTTCGGAGGCCACATTTCAAGGCCGATTATGTCACAGAAAGGCGACGAAGGCTGTCCCAATTCGAACGCTGCTCCAAATGTGGCCGACAAATGCGTCCTTCATTTCGCTGCACTTGAACGATGGGTCGGGTGTATCCTTCGTGGTCCAACCTATCCCAGAATTTTCTGGGACAGGTTTTTCCCATATTTTTAGGTGAGAATGTAGCTATGTAAACTTCAAATATCTGCTCAGTTTATCGAGACATCACATATTTGCAAAAGTGCTCTGACGTTTTCGGAGTTACCCACCAACTCGATAGCTGACCAGGTGGTCAAGGTTCAATAGAGCCGGCTAACACCGGACTCCCGGCACATCGTTTTCAGACCCCGCGGGGTCTCTTGCTACTCGGGTTAAACATGATATATAAGTCACTAAGATAACTTTAAAATTGTATTGTTTGGCTTTTTTCAGTGTTTTATTTGTTTGCGAGTAAATCGGTTTGGCTGAGATTAAAGTTACAGTTTTTATACAGCTGAATAAACATCAAACAGAAAACTGATTAAACAAAAGTGTGAGATGGTCGAGAATTTACTCCATTGTCCTGTTATATTTTAGATAACAAGGAGCAGACGGCTGGGTTTATTAAACTCCACCGAGACAGCGGTGATGCAAATCTGAAGGCTAGTCGGTCCCATTTCAGAGGTCTTTGAAGGACCCGGCCTTCACGGTCTATGTGGGCCGGGTCCTCCAAAGGATGCAACTCCTGAATTGAGGCACAGCTAATATGTCTGGGTGCCCAGGATTTCTTCCTCCATAAAGTAATCTAGCAAATCACCAAGTGATAATCAGTGGACAGCTCATGTCTTCACTTAACACTAAGCTCGTGAGTTTTGAAAACCTACCTGTTACGACGACAGAGTAATTTGCTTGTATATCTAACAAAATTTTAGCAACCTAAAAAGTCTAAGTTGTATGAATTTATTAGGAATCATTTTTAATGAAATTAGGATATGAAAATAACCACAATATACCATGTGAGGAAAATATCTCAATTTGAAAATTTGAACCATGGGAAAAAAACATGGAAATAAAATCTGTAGCTTTGTGCTAGTTTAATTTGAGTATGTTTGTCTCCTGTTTTATGCCTTAGAAATGTCATTAACCCATATCAGTTTGATGATCTGTGTTTGATGTTATGTTTTTGCATTTATGTGTATTAATATCATGTTTACATATTTTCAGCAAGAAATACTTTCCTTCCAAAAGGATACTGGGGTTTCTGCCTTTTTATTTATTCTAATTTTAGATACCCTCATGCTTTACACAAAAAAACAGAACAAAAGTTACATTTGTTTTTGAGTCTGTTTCAGTTAGTAAAAAAATATATAAAATAAACAAAGATTTTATTGTTTATTTTCAGTGTAAAGAAAAAAGAGGATGTTGCTCAAGTCACCATATGGGTTTTGTATAGCTGGCACAATAGACAGTTATTTCCCAGGATTATTTTGATGAAGCTTCATTTTTCATGTGAAAAATTGTTGCACAAGTTAATTTAAACCTTTTTTTTCATGATGTCGTTTTTGGGTTTTTTGTGTAATCTCTGACTCAGTGGGAAACAAAAACAGGAACTAATAAATTTCAAAAGAACATCCATTTCACAGCATTTTCACAACAGTGAAATTTAATGGAAGACTTGACAGTTGTTTTTTGAAGTAAGTTGTTGTGTCTGTTTTCTGAAATTTGGTACTTTATTAGTCCTTTTGGTGTGATATATGTGAAAGATCCACAACAGACCCAAACGCATTTTCATGCTTTTCAGCTCACTGTCGACCACATACCAACAACAACCACAACAGGACCTAGTTCGGTCTATTTATGCCGGTGAGGTGTGTGTGTTGACACCGCTCACCTCCCCCACAGCTGCACCGCACACAAAGCTCTGCCACAATATAATATACAAAATAGAACCAAAATCAACAGTTTCTGTCATTTTAGAGAAAACTGCTCAATCATTGTGTTCAATTGTGTTTTAATTTCATATTTACCAGAAAATTCAAAATGGCAAACTTCACATCCACTGATGACAAAGTGAGTGATCATGCTGTATACATTTGTTATGCAAGTTTTGCAAGGTTTTGCTAAGCCTCGCAAAACCGTCTTGAGGGTGGTAGAGAGGTACAGGATTATAGCTCTGCTTTTATTGTCACATCACATGTTCTGGTACACTGGTACAGCACATATGAGTGAAATGCTTGTGTGCAAGCTTCACAAGCAACAGAGGTGTGATACAATAAACACAAGACAACTAAATGTAAGAGCAGGAATGTCAGAATTTTAAGAATAAATATATGTACAAATATAAGAATGTATGCACATTACTAGATATTTATACTAATTATATATATACAAATAAAATAAAATAAAATATACAGAGGTCAGCAGTTGAATATTGTGCAAAAGAAATTGCATAGATGTATGCATAATGTCAAAGTTGCCTGATGGAAAAAGCTGTCTCTCAGTCTGCTGGTTCGGGACCGGATACTCCAGTACTTCCTGGCTGACGGAAATAGTTTGAACAGTTTGTGGCTGGGGTGACTGGAGTCTTTGATGATCCTCCCTGCTTTCCTCAGGCACCACTTTTTGTAGATGTCCTGGAGGGAGGGAAGCTCACCTTCAATTATCCGTTCAGAGTACCGCACCACTCTCTGGAGGGTGGTGCAACACTCTATTATTGCAGCCTTTTTCATTTGCTGGGGGCCATACCATATTTGGCTTTTAATCACCTCTTTCTATATACCCAAAGATTGTAAGGCACAGGAATACTAGCATATCGCTTACAATATTTGTGAAAAACATACGTATTCTCATTGCTGGGTAAAACCTCTGATGTGTATGCTCTCGCAGAAGTTGTGAAAGCATCTGTTGAATCATTTGCGCAGTGAAAATGTGTGCAGGAAGAACAGAGAGACAGACACTGGTCAGACTGTAGATTTCACTGCACAGAGATCTGCCGTTCAGTTGGAATTGCACAACCTTCCATTAAACAGCCACTTGTTAAATTAAATGTTGATTCAGTCTGTAAATACTTTCATACAATACACTTTGTATTTATTTAATGTCACAACTTTTGCATAATCGCTTGAAGTCATCCATTTCTATTTTTCACTTTTTAATGCTTCAAGTCAAAGTTTTGTACAGCTAAAGATGTGCATTTTAATGTTGCACTACTGTTCCTGGAGATAATAAAATGCTGTCAAAATCCTATGAAGCTGTTTTTATTTTTCTCTTTTCTTTGAAATCTGTGACATGTGACTTTAGGTTAGACTGAAAAATATTCCATTGTCATCGGTCACCGAGGAAAAACATTGAGTAATACCTAGAGTGAAATGGACTCCACACACAAGCATTTGTTGTCACAGGATCACAGCAGACTCATTTCATATTTGATGCCATTTGACACGGCCCACTTAATTAAAATTGCATTTAATCTTCTGATTTTTATGGCTATACTTATTTATTTATATTTATTTATTTTTACAACTGTATATATTTGTACCAAATGCATTTATTTAATTCGTTGGGTTACATGAACTTGACCACATCAGTGATGTGATCGTGACACCAGCTTCGGCTCCGCCCACTGAAGAGGACGCCATATTTTTTTGAGGTCTCTGCAGACAAATATGAAGGCTGAACCACGGTAACATAATAATGCAAACACATGGCAGTGAAGATCGCTAAGGTGGTGTACAGTACAGTACAACACAGGGGAGCATGATTGCAGAAATAATAGTGCAAAAGCAACCTAAAAACTAGATAACCAAACTAAAACCTGACATTACAAAGAATAGGTGTAGAGGAATTACAGCTATAATAAGAACCAAACCCTGGAACACAAACAAGTGTGACCAGAATCAGAGTCTTGGTGAAAAAAGGGGTGAGTGTAAAAGCGACGCTCTTGAATTACCGGTCAATCTACGTCCCTACGCTCACCTATGCTCACGAGCTTTGGGTAGTGACTGAAGCCAAGTCAAGCCAAGTCAGTAAAGCCTTTATTTGTCACATGCAAGTTGCCCTGCAGCGAAATGGGCAACTTGCTACGCGGGCATTTGGAACGAAGAGTCTAAACACAGTTTGTTATCAGGGGAGAAATTGTTTCTTATGTTCAGCTCCAGCCTTGAGACCACAGCTGGCGCCGATATGGTAGCCGCATGAAATAATGGTGGTGTTCTTGCTATAGTGTGAACCATGGCATGTCAATTTTACAGTCGATCTAATGTCCATCACTGGTTCCTCGCCATTCCCATTGGAGAGCAAGCTTCTCCAAGATGTCATCCGTGCTGCATCTAATGAGTCCATTCTGAGAAGCCACGGCTCGCTCCATCATTCCAATCAACATAGCAGGCAGCCTTGTGGGGATTTGAACAGCTGTTTCCGCTTTCTTTACTCTTCGATAAGCCAGTGCCAAGCCAGTGCCAAGCCAGTGCCAAGCCAGTGCCAAGCCAGTGCCAAGCCAGTGCCAAGCCAGTGCCAAGCCAGTGCCAAGCCAGTGCCGATCAGCAAGAACCCTGTTATCATGATTCCAAAAAGGTAGATGTCATTTATTTATTTATTTAGGACAGTGCATGTTAATGAACATAAATGTAAAAAAAAAATTACATGAATGTAAACATACCAGATTATAGCCAAGGGCTAATTTCCATCTGTTGTCCTTAAGCATAAAAAATAGACATAATAATTCATAAAAATTCATCATTCATTCATAATAAAAACTCCATCACCAAACTTACACATACACACCATTCTGTTCCCAAATAAAACATTAAAACTATACAACTCATACATGATCACACACTTGATTTGTCCATAACAAGTTTTTAACCTTTGCGTTAAACAAATTGAGTGTAGAGCATTCTCTAATGGGTTGAGGAAGACTGTTCCACAGATGGCCTCCCTTGACAGAGAGGACGTTCTGCCCAAATGCTGTCCGTCTGTGGGGTATAAACAAGTGGGAAGTCGGTTTTTTGTCAAGTAGTTTTAAACTTCTTTTATAAATATTTTCAATAGTTTTAAGTGTTGTTGGACAAGCAAGTGACCAGGATGTCAAACAATAGTCCATATGAGAGATCATCCTTGAGTAAAAATACGTTTTTGCAACATTCATATTTAAATTATTACGTATATGATTAAAATTTCGATTATTAAATTTAAGTACCTGGGACACTTTATTTATGTGACTCTTGAAGGATAATGTTGGGTCTAGAATGACCCCAAGATATTTAAATTCTGGAGCTAATTCAAGCTCTACTCCATCCAGGAATATGTTTGACTGCTTCAAGTTTAAGGGGCGTTTTGAAAAATACATGCAGACAGTTTTTGAGGTGTTCAACATTAGGCATGAGTCCTCCAGCCAGATATGCATTAATGCTAAAGCAGTTGTAAGATCTTTTGCCACCTGCTGGACACTATTTTCTTGCATATATATAACTGTATCATCCGCATACATTTGAGAAAATATATTTGGACAGACTTCAGGTAAGTTATTGATAAAAAGAGAGAACAATAAGGGCCCAAGAACAGATCCTTGAGGAACCCCTGTATCACAGTCTAAATATGGAGATTTAACCCCATCCAACACCACACACCGTTTCCTGTGTGAGAGATATGAGGCAAACCACTGAAGAGCCTGACTGGAGATATTAAACTGAGTCCATCTGGACAACAATATCTGATGGTTTACAGAGTAGAAAGCCTTCTTCAGATCTAAAAATACAGCTCCAACACAGGGACTCTTGTCCAGCAAGCTCTTCAAGTTCTCCACTAACATACACAGGGCAGTATCTGTGGAGTGACTATTAGTGTCTATCCAGAGTTAGACCTGTTTTCAGGAACTGCTTTAGTAATTGATCTCTTGTTTTCATTTAATTCTTGCACTCTTTGTTTAACCAGGGCAAATTAGATGTTGTCTTTATTTTTTGTCGACCTCTAATGGAGTATGTTGATATAACATCCTTAACAATGTCAGTGAAGTGACTGCTGCAGAATTGTGGATCATCACTACACAATAAAGGCTCCCAGTTAACTGATGCTAATGCTTCTGCTACATTTTGTCGCTAACTTCTTGGTATAAATTCATAAAAGGATCTCCTGTTAGATGAACTTTGAAAGTCATTCTTAACCCGTGATTTTATAAGTTTTCTAGAACATAATATAAAATTGTGGTCTGAAATACCAGTGATAAAATTATAAGATTTAATAATTCGCTCGGGCTTATTACTGAAAACCAGATCTATTTTAGTTTTAGAGTGTCTTGTTATTCTTGTGGGTTGTTCAATGTGTTGAGTAAAGTTCAAAGTCTCCATTATGTCCTTGAGTGTTTTTGTGTCCTTTTCACAGTCCCAGTTGACATTAAAATCTCCCATTACAATTATTTCATTAGACTTATTATTTATAGTATGATATTTAAGTAATATCTGTAGTTGTTCATAAAAAATATTCTTTGCGGAAGGAGGGCGATATAAACAGATCAACGTAAATGACATTTCTGGGGAAAGAGTGATTTTAACAGAAATATGTTCTATTTCGACATCTATTGGTGAACTAAGTAAAGAGCAATCCAGGTGTAACATGTTTTGTTTCATCAAGTTCCTCCACTTATCTGCATACTGATCAAGAGCCTTTTCCTGTTGTTCAAGTTTACCAATTTTAGTATGTTCTTCTACTTTTTATGCTCTACAAAGAATTAGAGATATCATACATTTACATCATTTTGATTATCTGTGTTTGTTTTTGTCAATGGAAAATTGTACTTAGTAGTCAGTATAAGCTTTTAATGATATAAGTTTACATGTGATAGAATACTGCATGATGACCTTTTTATTACTTAGAACTGATTGTTCTTTATAAAACTTGTTCTGATATTTTTATCTGAATCTTCCCACAGCGATAGTAAGAAGCTGAACAAGCAGTTCTGAACTCTTACCAGGAAAAAGAGCTGCTTCCCACATTCCACACACACACACACACACACACACACACACACACACACAATCACATATGCACATGCTCACGTACCAACATCCCACTGAACAACTTTTCTTGTGTATAAATAAAGACAAGTGCAAGAACAGAGCACTGATCACAGGGCCCCCACTCTCGTGTGAGCGCTCTGTGACTGCCCTTACAAGTAAAATCTGCAGCGTGTGTGTGTCTTCACTCTCTGACTCTCAGCTGAAGAAGTGTCTTTTAGAATAAATCTCTTGACAGTTTTATATGTATTTATATTATGTCTACATTTTTTTCCAGCAAGAAATAGTTTCTTCCTAACAGTACTAGGGTTTCTGCTTCTTTTCTCATTTTTTATCAGCAGTATCCTCATGCTTAAAAAAACACAAAACAGAACAAAAGGTTTTTTTAGTCTGTTTCAATTACACAGCTAAAACAAATGAAGTAAAATAAACATGTGTTTTATTGTTCATTTTCAGTGTATAGAAAAAGAAGAGGTTGCTCACGTCATGCTGTGGTTTTTGGTAGGGCGGCGCTCTAGCTCAAGAACATGACAAACTTAAGATATCTCAGGATCATCACAGGTTTTTCACCACAGTGCAATTCAGCAGAAGACCTGAGTTTGAGGTAAGTTCAGAGAAATGCAATATGGATGTAGGCAGTTATTTGTTAGGTTTAAATTTGGTGACTTTTTTTGTTTCATGATGTGGTTTTTATTAAGGCAGAATCTCTGAACTAATGTGAAACAAAAGGAGGAACTGTTAGTTTTCAAGAGAACACCCTACAGCTTTTACACAACAATAAAATTCAGCGGAAGACTTGAAAGTTGATGTTTGTGGTAAGTTGCTGGGGTTTTTTTTGAAATTGGGTACTTTAATCCCTTTGGTTTTATCTGTTATACAAAAACTAGAAACAAAATCAACAGTTTCTGTCATTTTAGAGAAATTGTGATTGTGTTTAGTTGCATTTTATTTTGTATGTATGTTTTATTTTTTTCCAGAAAACTGAAAATGGCAAATGTCACATCTGGACTGAGTAATGATGCTGTGTTTGTTTTCTGAAATTTGATACTTTTTTAGTCACTTTGGTTTTATATAATATACAAAAATTAGAACCAAAATCAACAGTTTCTGTCACTTTAGAGAAAACTGCTCAGTCATTGTGTTTGATTGCATTTTATTTTATATGTATGTTTTCCAGAAGATTGAAAATGGCAAACTTCACATCCACATCCAGAACGAGTGGTCTTGTTGAATACATGTGTGATACTAATGTTCCCACCATCACTGGTCCCCTTTTCATCTTGATCTTCATCCTCAGTATCATAGGCAACAGCCTCCTCTTATGTGTTGTCTTCATCTACGAAAATCTGAAAAGTATCACAAATATTTTCATCCTGAACCTGGCCTGCTCTGATTTGATCTTCACCATCACACTTCCATTCTGGGCTGTTGATCACCTACACAACTGGGTCTTTGGGGACTTTGTCTGCAAAGTTATCACTGCTGGATTCGCTGTTGGTTTGTACAGCAGTGTCATTCTGCTGACTGCTATGACAGTGGATCGTTTCATTACTGTGGTGCTGCACAACTGGCCGATCAGCCATGGCAGAGTGAAGAAGTGTGCAATTGGTACCTGTATAGCTGCCTGGGTCATCAGCATCTTAGCGTCCCTGAGTGATGCAATGAAAGTAAAGGTTGAAAGCTGGGAAGGTAAAAACTATTGCTATGATGAATCTGAAGACACGCTTGGACAGTATCTACAAGTGTCACTGCTATTCTTCCTCCCATTTGCCATCATTATTTTCTGCTACTCTGCCATCCTCAAGACAGTTTTGCAAGGTTTAAACAGAAGGAAGTTCAGGACTGTGGCTGTGCTGTTGTGTATTGTTGCAGCCTTTTTCATTTGCTGGGGGCCATACCATATTATGCTTTTAATCAAGTCTCTCAATACAAACAATGATTGTAAGGTACTGAAACGGTTAGCAGTTGCCTACCATATCTGTGAAATGCTTGCCTATTCTCACTGCTGTATGAACCCTCTGCTATATATGCTCTCGCAGAAGTTGCGAAAGCATCTGTTGAGTCTTTTGCGCTGTGAAAAAGTGAACAGGAAGAAGAGAGAGAGAAGCACCAGCCTGAACATTTCACAACAATTCACACTGCAGAGCTCTGCTGTTTAGATGGAACTGCACAACTATCCATTTAACAGTCACTAATAAAATTAAACCTTGATTCAGGCTGATACAGTCATAGTACTTTGATGTGTAAGTGTATTAACTCATTCATTGAGGCAAACAGAGAGCAGCATTTAGAGTGTCATGGACTGTAAAAGTAACGATATCTGGTGTATTTTTCCTTTTACCTTCAGGCTGGAAATATGTTCATACAACATCGTTTCTACTCATTTAATTTCATATCTTTTGCATAATTCCTTGAAATGAAACAGAATATTAAATAAAACTTGAAAATATGCAATGAATTATACAACTTTGTATTTAAAATATTTGATGTGACTTTTTCATTGTGTCACAGTGATCCTGGTAGACTCATTTCATATTTCATTTCTAAATCTTCTTTAAAAAATTGCATTTAATCTTCTGATTTTTATTCCATTCACCTTTTCTAATATATTTTATTTATTTAAACCTCCTAAGGTCCAACAATAAATTTTTGTCCTGTGTCTGTGATGTGAGTCTGAGTCTATGCAGTAAAAGTCTGAGTACCTCACATTTTCAGCCAATGTCCACGGTCCAGAGCAGGAAGGTGAAGGCTCAGAGGAGGACATATCAGCTTTTGAGTGGCCTGAGTGGGGAGCTACCATTAATAATAAGAAGAACTGTTTAATGCAGGGCTCTGAAGTTTAGACATTACACATAGAAATGACATAGACATTATGAGCTTTTGGTGTCTTTATTTTGCCCTTTATCGGGCTCTTCAGAGCCCGGTTTGTCCTCTGTCTGAATTTTTACCTTCTTGCTCTAATGTCTGGCTCTCCTCCACCTAATCTCCTGACAGCTCTATACGTACTACGGTTACATTAAGAAAAAAAAGAGTGACATTTTAAACTTAAACTTAAAATAGTATTTTGAGAAAAGAAGTCGAAATGTGGAGATTTCAGGTGTCATTTCAAGCCAAAAGACTGCTATACCTTTACAAAATGTTTAGATGAGGTAGGTAAACAAACGGATCAGCTGTCATATCATGTTTATGTTGTAGAACATGCGTCCTTTGTTTTACAATAGGGCGTAACCCTAATGTGTTGAACTCAATTTTAATACTCCTTGCTGAGAAAAGCATGAACTTGTAAGATCCCAAACTTTCCCCAGAACAGCCTGGAAAGCAACATTTTCATGTATTTCGCAACTTAAACCACTTCACAATATTCTGTCCATGCTTGGCATTAGCAAAAGTTCTTTACAAATAAAATTAGAGAAAAAATTACTCAAAATCATCTCACAGAGGCCAATATGAGGCCAGAAACTAACATAGATTAGCAGATACTCTGGCAAAGGCTGGTAGAGAACGCTGGTCTTAACTACAGCTGGTCTGATTAGCTTCAGGTGGGAATCCTGGGAGGAGCAATGAAGGCTCCACCCAGAGGAGGCACTGTGGAAAATTATCCGGTCTTTAAGTGATGACATGATGAATCCTGCTTTCGGGTACAAACTACTCTGCGTTTAATAAGGCTGTTCTGTTTTTAACATGTTTTAATTCTTTTTATCTTGTTCTATTTAATCTCAGCAAGCCCCAAAAAACAGTCAGTGATCACTGTCTGCCTCTCTTGGTTTTTATTATCACTATTCATTTTAAAGCTCTGTTTTTAAAACTTTACGATGTAACTAAAGACCAGGCAATGCAGCCGTATATTAATGCCTAAACTGATATTGTGGATAGATTATCTCAGTTGTTCTCCTGACTGAAGTTTGGTCCGTTTGCAGCATCCTGCCATGCAATTGCATTTGTCCCAAACCATCAGGAACCCTCATGTTAACCTTTATCGAGTGGAAAAAAGTTAGCATTCATCCTCCAGCTTCACTATTTATCTTATGCCAACATAGCTGTGTTGCTAGTGATCATGTACCACACCATTATATTCCAGCTAGTCCAACTTCAGTAACCCTGCAAATGTCACTGCTGTTTACTTTCCTGTTTTCATTTATGTCGGAAGTGATAGCAGAGCTGTACGTCTTAATTTGTTTCAGAAATCCCTCAGTCAGAACATGGCATATTATATTTAGATCGAAATCATCGAAATCAGCGAGCTAACTTCCTGCTAACTTCTCACTCTGTTGAATTTTATGAATTCTGTTTTCATGGATGCCTGGATGTTACACTTAATTGTTACACCTGGTAGAGCAGCCACACTGATCATTTTATTACAGATGAAAGAATTCAGACAGTTTCAACGAATTCAAATTCAACTTCAAATTCAACAAAGAATTATCTTTTTACCTGATTTTGCTCTACAAGGGCCTGATATTCACATATGAGGACATTTGTTTAAAATTTTGATAGAACAGTGGCAGTAAAATCACACATATCCTCATAAGTGGATATCAGGCCCTTGTAGAGAAAAATTTAGTATTTGTGGTCTTAACAACCCAAAATGTGATGTCCAGTAATGTTAAAATTGCAAATCTTAGTATATAAAATTGTAAATAAAATTGAGTAAATAAAATTAAATGAGTTGAATTTAATTGAGCAAGGACTAATACTTGAAAAGCCCATTTTCATGGTTTACTGGGTAGGTATCGCTTGAATTTGCTCTCCCCGCTACGTGGCACCATTTGCTCATCCATACACAATGTTTCCTGCATAGGAAGCTATTTGAGCTTCACGAGGATGTGATATGGGATAGGCTGAATTGTATCTCACCATAGCCACCAATATTCCTTGTGACCTGTTGTCGCTGAGCAAAAGGTATCACATCACATCAGCAACATGTGAAAGGTACACAAACCTGTATACAAATACTCAATACCCTCGAAAAGTACCCCCTTATCTCACAATGTTGCCCTGAGGCAACGAAAAGAAAAACTGAATGTCTGAATGTACAAAAGAATTTTTTTTAATAAAACCTTACAAAAAACCCTTTCTATATCTTTTTATTCTCAAACATATTTTTTCTTAGAGTTTATCTCATTTTTAATATGATTACTACGGCAAATTTTCTTAACTTTCTTCTCACACAATATGGACCTGAGAGAGTGATATTATACCCCTTTCGTCAAAAAAAGTGACAGGTTGCTTCCGGAGCTCATTAATTATTCATGAGCTCCGGAAGTCCGGAAGTAGGAAGTAATTAAATTATCCCCTAATTAAATTATCCCCTAATTAAATTAGCTCCGGAAGTCCGGAAGTAGGAAGTAATTAAATAATAAAAATATGATATTCATAAAAATATGATATTCATAAAAATATGATATTCATAAAAATATAATTGATTATTTAGAAAGTTTCTTATATATCAAATTAGCATTCTTTTATTTCTTTAAGCAATTAAAAAATTTATTTATTTTTTTATGCTCAAAAAACGCCATCTGGTGGCGGGTCAGTGTGTGTGCGCGCGCCCGCGCGCGCCCGAGGCTGTGTGTCTGGGCGCGCGGGGGCGCGCCCGTGTCTCCGGACCGTGCTCTCTCGGGCTCCGTGCTCATGTGTTTAAAAATGTATTAAACCATATTAAAATTGTTTAGTTAAACTTGTGCTTTTGTAACGTTCAGTATGGCCACAAACACATGCTGCATGCCTTGGGGGAAAACTTTATTTAGATTTATATGCATTTGTAGATTTAGAATAAAACTCATACTCAGAAAAAACAACTCGCGATCCCCTAACCCTCCTTAGATACATAAGCAGGGAAAACTCCTTAAAAAACCCTCCGCGATTTCTCCAAAACCCTACAATAACTTGTTAGGGTACCCCCTCTATTCCCAAAACCTTATATTCGATAACAGGGAAAATCCTGAAAAAATCCTTAGTCTTTTTTCTCAAATTCAGCGCCCCGCGGCTCCCTTCATGCTCAGCCAAACAAAGCCAAAACTCCTTTTAAAAATTTCTCCGCGATTTCTCCAAAACCCCTAGAATAACTTGTTAGCTACCCCTCTATTCCCCCAAAAAAAGCGCTATAATCCAAAAACATTGGGAAAGCTCCTTACTCTTTTTTCTTCAAAAACTTCCCTCTTGCTAGCTACCTCTAAAATTCAACGCACACTCTAAGTTCTACCTCGCTCTTAATCTCCGATCCACAACTTCTTGCAGAGCACAATTTTTTTCCTGCTTGTTCGCTCCCCGCTCTGCTCCCTAATGCGCTGCTTACCTCGTTCGAAATTTGCGCCGGAGACCAACTCCCCCCCTTACTGCGCCCCGCTGCCAATCACATAACCCTTGCACCGCTCCCTTCGCACCCCGGTTAGCCAATCCGCTCCAGGTCTGATTTTACGATCTCCCGCTGATGTTAAGACTATCTTCGAACCCCCAGAAGAGATCTGACTTCAGACATATCAACAACTGGCGCCGCTCAGACTGCTTGCGAGCTCAACAGCCATGAAACCAGGGATCAACAACTACCTTCGCGTGCCCTATGTGCATATCACTCGGTAAGTGTTAATCTTCCCCCTCTAACTACATTTTCGCATTTTCCTTTTTACCACTCTGTCAATCCTTTCATTTAAAAAAATAAATAAATATCACAATGGTTTGTAACAGGTACAATACACCATCCATCCATCCATTCGCCTCCACTTATCCTTTTCTCAGGCTCGCGCGGTGCGCTGGAGCCTATCCCACGTACAATACACTTTAAAATATATATAAGCTCCACTTTTAACTCCCGTAAAAGTTTATACATTACATGTCTACATCACCTATCATGGCCTCATCGGGTATCTCATATCATCTTGTTATTGTTATGTTATTTGATATTTTGCTAGTTTGCGTGTTTTAAAACTCTTTTTGTTTTTCTTTATATTTTTAGACCCAGATGTGTTAACCTGATCCCTGCGAAACACCAGCTCTGCGTGGATTTTGACCGCGAGTGACCGGATGTTGTTTCCGGCCTGAGGTTGCCTGAAATGCCGTGAGGCTCGTTTGAAAGATTGCGCCCGAGACCAACTCCGCCTCCAAGGCATGCCTACCTTTAGCTGCCACCAGTGAGATATCAGAGCCGGGCTCCACATATCCAATCAGGAACACGAGCAAGACAGCTTTTGCAGACTCTCCAGAAATATACAAGTCCTTACCAACTGCTCTGCAACCCAGTGTTTCTGGTCCCCTCGCTAACATCGCTTTTTGAGATATTTTTTATGAACCACCAAAAAAGCAATTTTACCCCACAGACTGGGTCTGAGGGCAGCAGCGGGGACAAATGATTGTAATGAAGCGACGGACATTTCATGGCTGGTCTTGCATAATTGTGAGTTATTATGTCATATGGTGATAAGTACATAGTTTTGCAAGAGGCATACAAGCACTGTGGAAAAAGTAATCATAAAACTGTTTTTGTGAACACCCTACGTTATGCTTTAAAAAATGTGATACATGTAATGTGATCATCAAAGAACATGATTTTTTTTTTTAAAAAACTTTTATTCTTATGCTTTTAAAGTATGTCAGATTATCTTAAAACACTTATTTGTATGTTATAATGTTTTTCTTACACCATGTGTAATTTTTATAGACACCTTATTCATTGTATCAATGTGTAATTATGTATCTTTGATAAATAAATAAAATATTTAATCTTGTATTTGTGTACTTTCTGGTGATTCAATAAAAAATTAGTCACATATCGCTCTGATAAACACAGATGGCTGAAAGAAATGTTTGATGGAACAAAGGAAACAAGTGTCTTGCTGCTAAACTTTTAAGTCACCATGGTTTAAATGAGAAAGTCTGTATGTAAAACATGAAAAACTCCATATCAGTGATATCTACAAAGGTGTACTCATTTCTTTGTTATGGTACTTTACTGTTCCAATGAAACAAAAAGAAAATCTCATTTTTAAAGTACATTTTTCGGCCATCCTGACCTATTTTCAGGGGCAAGAATGTTGATGTTAGACTGTGTTTTAAATCAGGTTGTGAGCTTAAACTAACTATCACAGCACTGATTTCAGTTGTAATGTCAATTAGAATCCCAATTTGGCTTTTCTCCAGTCAGTGTTATGGTGAAATTTAACTTGTTCTTTTGTGTAATTGCACATGGCCCAGCAAAGGACCCCTTAGTAAGCTGTACAGCATAAGTTTTCAATTCACTTTTGTCAGAAAACTTCACAGTATGAGAAGTTACAGCACAGTTTCTCCAAACGTGTGGTTCTTTTTCAGCCAGCGTGCTTTTAGAGCATCTACATTAGCTCATGTAGTAAAAGTACAATCAGTAAGTGTACTTTAACATTTGAGATTCCGAGTCACTCTTGCTTAGATCATGTGAACTATATCATGAACCTTTTTTTGTATAATGCATCAAACGTGTTCAAATCAGTTTATTTTCAATTTATTTTAACTAATCTAGAGACAAGCAAGTCCTTTTTAGCTTCTGTTATGTATTTACCTCTCACACCTTAATCTAGATGTTAGTGTTCTCAGAGTTAACATGTCTCATGTTGCCATGTTGTATTTCTAATACCCAGCCTCAGTGTTCGCCCTGTTGACCCTCAAATCCAAACACCAATGATCTAGATATTCACAACATTCATAAGGAGATTCTTAAGGTCTTAAGTTTTGTTGTTTTTATGTTTTACAAAAAAAAAACTTCACATTTTTTATATTTTTAAACGAAAGTGACATGCAAGGATATTTTTCTTTAGTGATGTTGCTTCAGCAATCTCAAATACTAATTATTCTGGGAATATTTATGGTCAAACTATGTGATTTTCCAAATGTGTGTGTGTGGAGTAAAATGACCTTGTTCTTATGATGTTGTCACCGTGAATCATTTAGGATTAACAACACAAATTGTATCGATAGCAGAAACAGTCTTATAACTTATAATTCTCACACGTTACCGCTAGTTTTACAAACGCAGTCTTCTTCAGCTCTGTTTATGTAGCTTTTATGAAACTGATTTTCCATAGTACAAGTAGAATTTAATTTTTCTTTGCTCTCCAGTATAAATGCAATAATTTGCAGGCTTTTTACTGAAACTCTCACAATGCAACACTCAATGCTCAGAGCTTCATATATCAACAGCTCTGAAAATATCTTCTTTTTTAAAGTAATGTAGGACAGGATCTCTCACTCTCTGTGTCTCAAAAAAACCCAACTAAACTGGCAATCACCACTAAACAAATGAAAGTAGTTTATGGCTTTTTTATCAGCTGCATTTCTTTCATTTATGTATTGATCCCATTTGTTTATTGGTAATGCTTTTAGGTCACTGTTTTAGCATGTCTGCCTCACACTCCATTTAAACAGTTTAACAGATAGTGGGGTCTGGTAAGGAAGTTGGGGGGAAGCAGACAACTCCACAGGAAGAGTCTTTTTGTCTTTTCTCCACTGTAAAAGATAGCAAGGCAGTGTGAAACTTTCTTTGCGGGAAAGACAAAACTGAGAGCCATGCTAGGCTCAGTGAGAGACTCTGCTCACCCTCTGCCCCAGCGATGGCAGTCCCTCACCAAGCTTGATTTCTGTTCTTCGTCTTGATTAAAGAATGTTAGCTACCGCTCATCGCTTGTCTGCAGGCTTTATTAAACGGAAAACTTCCACAACAACCTCTAAACAGTGGTTTATGGCTTTTTGTCACCTGCAACACCATGTAACACTTGGATGTTAGATTCTTTTACCAGTCAGTGTTGCTAGCCCCAACCCCCAGGCTCCAGGTGTCTGAGCTCTAACCCTGGCTGCCAAATGTCCCCCTGAGGCCTTTGTGCCTTTTACCACCAGACTAAGTTTGTAGTCCTATCTACTAATATTATTTTATTTTTTATTATAGCACAAGTTTCAGTTAGGTTACTACTTTGACTTCCTCAATTTGAGCACATTTCTTACCCGATACTTTATCAAGCTTTTACTCGAGTGTTTTTGACACTAGCAGCTGTACTTCTACTTAAGTGAAAATTGCCTGCAATTTTGCCACCTCAGTAGCCACTTTTCTGGAGTTTGTACACTTTTTATATCGAAACGTTCAACGTTTTACGTGTTATCCTTGATCACAGTTCTAAACAAGTTAACTTTCTTCACTTCAAAGTAACCCAAAAAAAGAAACTATATGTCCAGTTCTCTTTACTCCAAACCTGGTTTAAGGCTATGCTGTTGTTGTGATATGTCCATACAAATAATATTAAGTTTAATTAATCTTTTAAAAAAATGGCTGCTTCATGGCTACCTGTTCAGAGAATTTGCAGACTTTTATGGAAACTGTCACAATGTAACACTCTCACTGTCAAAACAGGGTTGATCCATGTTTCTATGAACACTGATTAATATATCAACAGCTCTGAAAATCCTTTTTTTTTTTTTTTTAAGTAAAGCAGAACAGGATCTCTGTATCTCTAAAAATCCCAACAAAACTGGCAATCACCTCTAAACAAATGGAAGTAGTTTATGGATCTTTATCACCTGCAACACCATGTAACACCTAGATGTTAGACTCTTTTACCATCACATTTGCAAGGGTTTATGTGTTATCCTTGATCACAGTTCTAAATAAGTTAACTTTGCTTGACATAAAAGTAGCCCAAAGAAGACAAATATATGTCCAGTTCTTTTTTACTCCAAACCTACTGATCGGAAAACATTATGTGATGCTGGAAGTTTTCATCCTATCCACCTGCAAAACAAGTTTACCTGTAAGCCAACACATTAGACGTAAGCAAATTTGTGAAATTCCTGAACAATGTGCTTTGTGGAGTAGCAGTAGTACTAGAACTAGTACTAGTAGTCCTAGTATTCTGCAGCAACCAGGCTTCAAGAGTGATCACTCTTCTGGCTTTCAAATGGTGAAAACATGTCACAGTCTTAACCGCAAATCAGAAATGTTGGTAAATTTAAAAAGGAATTTAAACGTCAGCTTTGACATAGACACAGACTTTATTAATGCCACACTCAGGAAATTCACATGTTACACATGATTTAGCTCACCTGCTAAATCCCCAGAGCAATAACCCCATCAGCATCATTAGCCTGAGTGTTGATCCTCCAGGTGAGTGAGTGGAGTTGAGTGTGTGTGTGTGTGTGTGTGTGTGTGTGTGTGTGTGTGTGTGTGTGTGTGTGTGTGTGTGTGTGTGTGTGTGTGTGTGATCAGAGGTGAAGCTGCTTTCTGCAAAGTCTCATCAACAACCAGGAAGAGTCTAAAAGCACTAAATATGAAACAGACCATTTACCATACCCAACACTGAGCTCCTGCACAGTCAGATGGAGTGAAACATAATGTCCCAGTGGTGTTCTGTTGGATTTAGCAGGTGAGCGTTGTTGCCAGTCAAAACCTTTTTGGAAACTCTTTACAAGAATCAATGTAATTATTTGTTTTACTTGAATCAAATGTATTGGTTTATATACCTGAAATAAAACTTTTTTTTTGGAAACCCGTTACATCAAATAAAACTTTCTTGGAAAAGCATTGCAAGAATCAATCGAGTTATTTGTTTTACCCCATTCAAATCTATTGGTTTCATTACATCAAATTAAATAATTTTGGAAACCCGTTACATCAAATAAAACTTTCTTGGAAAAACTTTACAAGAATCAATGTAATTATTTGTTTTACTTGAATCAAATGTATTGGTTTATATACCTGAAATAAAAATTTTTTTGGAAACCCTGTACATGAAGTAAAAGGTTTTTGATCTTGTAAGTTCTGGCTTTAATATTTTCAGCTGATAAAGTGAACTTCATACAAACTCTGTGTTAGAAAAAGGGGATAGTTTACTACATGCTATAAAAACACAATCCTTAATCTTTTTTTTTGCATCTTTATCTTTCTGTTCTGGTTTTTAGAGTGATTGTTTTATTGACTCGTACTTTGGGAATCACCCTGTTGTGAGAAAAGGATAAGCTGGGAGAGAATACAGCATTATACAAGCAGAGTGTTTTAGCTGTATCCGTAGATCTAAGACATAAACCTGTTGTTAAAAAAGAATAGTTAACTGAAGTGCAGATTTAATTTTAAATTATTTCACGTTTAAATTCCTTTTTAAATTTACCAACATTTCTGATTTGCGGTTAAGACTGTGACATGTTTTCACCATTTGAAAGCCAGAAGAGTGATCACTCTTGAAGCCTGGTTGCTGCAGAATACTAGGACTACTAGTACTAGTTCTAGTACTACTGCTACTCCACAAAGCACATTGTTCAGGAATTTCACAAATTTGCTTACGTCTAATGTGTTGGCTTACAGGTAAACTTGTTTTGCAGGTGGATAGGATGAAAACTTCCAGCATCACATAATGTTTTCCGATCAGTAGGTTTGGAGTAAAAAAGAACTGGACATATATTTGTCTTCTTTGGGCTACTTTTATGTCAAGCAAAGTTAACTTATTTAGAACTGTGATCAAGGATAACACATAAACCCTTGCAAATGTGATGGTAAAAGAGTCTAACATCTAGGTGTTACATGGTGTTGCAGGTGATAAAGATCCATAAACTACTTCCATTTGTTTAGAGGTGATTGCCAGTTTTGTTGGGATTTTTAGAGATACAGAGATCCTGTTCTGCTTTACTTAAAAAAAAAAAAAAAAAGGATTTTCAGAGCTGTTGATATATTAATCAGTGTTCATAGAAACATGGATCAACCCTGTTTTGACAGTGAGAGTGTTACATTGTGACAGTTTCCATAAAAGTCTGCAAATTCTCTGAACAGGTAGCCATGAAGCAGCCATTTTTTTAAAAGATTAATTAAACTTAATATTATTTGTATGGACATATCACAACAACAGCATAGCCTTAAACCAGGTTTGGAGTAAAGAGAACTGGACATATAGTTTCTTTTTTTGGGTTACTTTGAAGTGAAGAAAGTTAACTTGTTTAGAACTGTGATCAAGGATAACACGTAAAACGTTGAACGTTTCGATATAAAAAGTGTACAAACTCCAGAAAAGTGGCTACTGAGGTGGCAAAATTGCAGGCAATTTTCACTTAAGTAGAAGTACAGCTGCTAGTGTCAAAAACACTCGAGTAAAAGCTTGATAAAGTATCGGGTAAGAAATGTGCTCAAATTGAGGAAGTCAAAGTAGTAACCTAACTGAAACTTGTGCTATAATAAAAAATAAAATAATATTAGTAGATAGGACTACAAACTTAGTCTGGTGGTAAAAGGCACAAAGGCCTCAGGGGGACATTTGGCAGCCAGGGTTAGAGCTCAGACACCTGGAGCCTGGGGGTTGGGGCTAGCAACACTGACTGGTAAAAGAATCTAACATCCAAGTGTTACATGGTGTTGCAGGTGACAAAAAGCCATAAACCACTGTTTAGAGGTTGTTGTGGAAGTTTTCCGTTTAATAAAGCCTGCAGACAAGCGATGAGCGGTAGCTAACATTCTTTAATCAAGACGAAGAACAGAAATCAAGCTTGGTGAGGGACTGCCATCGCTGGGGCAGAGGGTGAGCAGAGTCTCTCACTGAGCCTAGCATGGCTCTCAGTTTTGTCTTTCCCGCAAAGAAAGTTTCACACTGCCTTGCTATCTTTTACAGTGGAGAAAAGACAAAAAGACTCTTCCTGTGGAGTTGTCTGCTTCCCCCCAACTTCCTTACCAGACCCCACTATCTGTTAAACTGTTTAAATGGAGTGTGAGGCAGACATGCTAAAACAGTGACCTAAAAGCATTACCAATAAACAATGTGATCAATACATAAATGAAAGAAATGCAGCTGATAAAAAAGCCATAAACTACTTTCATTTGTTTAGTGGTGATTGCCAGTTTAGTTGGGTTTTTTTGAGACACAGAGAGTGAGAGATCCTGTCCTACATTACTTTAAAAAAGAAGATATTTTCAGAGCTGTTGATATATGAAGCTCTGAGCATTGAGTGTTGCATTGTGAGAGTTTCAGTAAAAAGCCTGCAAATTATTGCATTTATACTGGAGAGCAAAGAAAAATTAAATTCTACTTGTACTATGGAAAATCAGTTTCATAAAAGCTACATAAACAGAGCTGAAGAAGACTGCGTTTGTAAAACTAGCGGTAACGTGTGAGAATTATAAGTTATAAGACTGTTTCTGCTATCGATACAATTTGTGTTGTTAATCCTAAATGATTCACGGTGACAACATCATAAGAACAAGGTCATTTTACTCCACACACACACATTTGGAAAATCACATAGTTTGACCATAAATATTCCCAGAATAATTAGTATTTGAGATTGCTGAAGCAACATCACTAAAGAAAAATATCCTTGCATGTCACTTTCGTTTAAAAATATAAAAAATGTGAAGTTTTTTTTTTTGTAAAACATAAAAACAACAAAACTTAAGACCTTAAGAATCTCCTTATGAATGTTGTGAATATCTAGATCATTGGTGTTTGGATTTGAGGGTCAACAGGGCGAACACTGAGGCTGGGTATTAGAAATACAACATGGCAACATGAGACATGTTAACTCTGAGAACACTAACATCTAGATTAAGGTGTGAGAGGTAAATACATAACAGAAGCTAAAAAGGACTTGCTTGTCTCTAGATTAGTTAAAATAAATTGAAAATAAACTGATTTGAACACGTTTGATGCATTATACAAAAAAAGGTTCATGATATAGTTCACATGATCTAAGCAAGAGTGACTCGGAATCTCAAATGTTAAAGTACACTTACTGATTGTACTTTTACTACATGAGCTAATGTAGATGCTCTAAAAGCACGCTGGCTGAAAAAGAACCACACGTTTGGAGAAACTGTGCTGTAACTTCTCATACTGTGAAGTTTTCTGACAAAAGTGAATTGAAAACTTATGCTGTACAGCTTACTAAGGGGTCCTTTGCTGGGCCATGTGCAATTACACAAAAGAACAAGTTAAATTTCACCATAACACTGACTGGAGAAAAGCCAAATTGGGATTCTAATTGACATTACAACTGAAATCAGTGCTGTGATAGTTAGTTTAAGATCACAACCTGATTTAAAACACAGTCTAACATCAACATTCTTGCCCCTGAAAATAGGTCAGGATGGCCGAAAAATGTACTTTAAAAATGAGATTTTCTTTTTGTTTCATTGGAACAGTAAAGTACCATAACAAAGAAATGAGTACACCTTTGTAGATATCACTGATATGGAGTTTTTCATGTTTTACATACAGACTTTCTCATTTAAACCATGGTGACTTAAAAGTTTAGCAGCAAGACACTTGTTTCCTTTGTTCCATCAAACATTTCTTTCAGCCATCTGTGTTTATCAGAGCGATATGTGACTAATTTTTTATTGAATCACCAGAAAGTACACAAATACAAGATTAAATATTTTATTTATTTATCAAAGATACATAATTACACATTGATACAATGAATAAGGTGTCTATAAAAATTACACATGGTGTAAGAAAAACATTATAACATACAAATAAGTGTTTTAAGATAATCTGACATACTTTAAAAGCATAAGAATAAAAGTTTTTTAAAAAAATAAAAATCATGTTCTTTGATGATCACATTACATGTATCACATTTTTTAAAGCATAACGTAGGGTGTTCACAAAAACAGTTTTATGATTACTTTTTCCACAGTGCTTGTATGCCTCTTGCAAAACTATGTACTTATCACCATATGACATAATAACTCACAATTATGCAAGACCAGCCATGAAATGTCCGTCGCTTCATTACAATCATTTGTCCCCGCTGCTGCCCTCAGACCCAGTCTGTGGGGTAAAATTGCTTTTTTGGTGGTTCATAAAAAATATCTCAAAAAGCGATGTTAGCGAGGGGACCAGAAACACTGGGTTGCAGAGCAGTTGGTAAGGACTTGTATATTTCTGGAGAGTCTGCAAAAGCTGTCTTGCTCGTGTTCCTGATTGGATATGTGGAGCCCGGCTCTGATATCTCACTGGTGGCAGCTAAAGGTAGGCATGCCTTGGAGGCGGAGTTGGTCTCGGGCGCAATCTTTCAAACGAGCCTCACGGCATTTCAGGCAACCTCAGGCCGGAAACAACATCCGGTCACTCGCGGTCAAAATCCACGCAGAGCTGGTGTTTCGCAGGGATCAGGTTAACACATCTGGGTCTAAAAATATAAAGAAAAACAAAAAGAGTTTTAAAACACGCAAACTAGCAAAATATCAAATAACATAACAATAACAAGATGATATGAGATACCCGATGAGGCCATGATAGGTGATGTAGACATGTAATGTATAAACTTTTACGGGAGTTAAAAGTGGAGCTTATATATATTTTAAAGTGTATTGTACGTGGGATAGGCTCCAGCGCACCGCGCGAGCCTGAGAAAAGGATAAGTGGAGGCGAATGGATGGATGGATGGTGTATTGTACCTGTTACAAACCATTGTGATATTTATTTATTTTTTTAAATGAAAGGATTGACAGAGTGGTAAAAAGGAAAATGCGAAAATGTAGTTAGAGGGGGAAGATTAACACTTACCGAGTGATATGCACATAGGGCACGCGAAGGTAGTTGTTGATCCCTGGTTTCATGGCTGTTGAGCTCGCAAGCAGTCTGAGCGGCGCCAGTTGTTGATATGTCTGAAGTCAGATCTCTTCTGGGGGTTCGAAGATAGTCTTAACATCAGCGGGAGATCGTAAAATCAGACCTGGAGCGGATTGGCTAACCGGGGTGCGAAGGGAGCGGTGCAAGGGTTATGTGATTGGCAGCGGGGCGCAGTAAGGGGGGGAGTTGGTCTCCGGCGCAAATTTCGAACGAGGTAAGCAGCGCATTAGGGAGCAGAGCGGGGAGCGAACAAGCAGGAAAAAATTGTGCTCTGCAAGAAGTTGTGGATTGGAGATTAAGAGCGAGGTAGAACTTAGAGTGTGCGTTGAATTTTAGAGGTAGCTAGCAAGAGGGAAGTTTTTGAAGAAAAAAGAGTAAGGAGCTTTCCCAATGTTTTTGGATTATAGCGCTTTTTTTGGGGGAATAGAGGGGTAGCTAACAAGTTATTCTAGGGGTTTTGGAGAAATCGCGGAGAAATTTTTAAAAGGAGTTTTGGCTTTGTTTGGCTGAGCATGAAGGGAGCCGCGGGGCGCTGAATTTGAGAAAAAAGACTAAGGATTTTTTCAGGATTTTCCCTGTTATCGAATATAAGGTTTTGGGAATAGAGGGGGTACCCTAACAAGTTATTGTAGGGTTTTGGAGAAATCGCGGAGGGTTTTTTAAGGAGTTTTCCCTGCTTATGTATCTAAGGAGGGTTAGGGGATCGCGAGTTGTTTTTTCTGAGTATGAGTTTTATTCTAAATCTACAAATGCATATAAATCTAAATAAAGTTTTCCCCCAAGGCATGCAGCATGTGTTTGTGGCCATACTGAACGTTACAAAAGCACAAGTTTAACTAAACAATTTTAATATGGTTTAATACATTTTTAAACACATGAGCACGGAGCCCGAGAGAGCACGGTCCGGAGACACGGGCGCGCCCCCGCGCGCCCAGACACACAGCCTCGGGCGCCCTCGGGCGCGCGCGGGCGCGCGCACACACACTGACCCGCCACCAGATGGCGTTTTTTGAGCATAAAAAAATAAATAAATTTTTTAATTGCTTAAAGAAATAAAAGAATGCTAATTTGATATATAAGAAACTTTCTAAATAATCAATTATATTTTTATGAATATCATATTTTTATGAATATCATATTTTTATGAATATCATATTTTTATTATTTAATTACTTCCTACTTCCGGACTTCCGGAGCTAATTTAATTAGGGGATAATTTAATTAGGGGATAATTTAATTACTTCCTACTTCCGGACTTCCGGAGCTCATGAATAATTAATGAGCTCCGGAAGCAACCTGTCACTTTTTTTGACGAAAGGGGTATAATATCACTCTCTGACCTGTGACCATTTGTCAGAAAAAGATTCAAACACTCCTATTGGTTGGCATAATTTAAATTTACATTTTCTTGGAATGAGGCTTAAAAGCATTTTCTGTTGCCCAGGATCAACACTGTACTCTAGAGGGCTAAGATTACTGACCCAATATTGTTTGAAAAAAAAATTATGTAAAAAAACAAATCCAATGTTGATATTATAATTCCTTCAGCTAATTTACCTAATCTAACCATATACATCTAACCATCCAATCCTAATTCCTGTTTATGTCTAAGAATTGTAAATTCAATTTCCTCAACATTTTGGAGAGGAATGAATGAACAGCAAGAGTATAAATGATAGAGAACTAAAACTAAAATTAAAACATAAACTGGGAATAACTAGGGATGATTATGATGACTATGACAAGAGGGACCGGGACCTGGACCGAATCATGAACAACCTGACGTGACATGGAGGGAGAAAAAAAGATGAACCGACAGTGAACAGAGGGAGACAGAGGACTTAAATACAGAAAAGGGTAATGAGAGAAGTGGAAACACCAGGGGAAACACAGCTGAACATGAGGCCACAGGGAATGCAAAACTAAACACACTGAACATGGAAAGACAAGACTTTCAAAATAAAACATGAACCATGGCGAGATGTAGACATGATAATACAAGCTTGACAACATGGAACACGCAGACATGAAACACATGACTGACTGGGGAGACATGAAACAGAAAGAGAAACACATGAGAACAGATAAGAGAGATGAAAGCACTGACTTAACTAAAAGTAAAACAGAGAACAAGACAGACTGCACAGAGGACAGGAAAAGACTCATAAATAAGGAGACATAGAAGAAACATAAACTAGACCAAAACTCAACTAAGACAAACTAATAATAATAATAGAACTTAACATTATCTCAATATATAAGCAATCAAAACACAAACTCAAAATGTTGGGTCACAGAGCCAGCCCCCTGACACACACCCTGTTTTGTCATTATCCACATGTAAATGTATGGAAAGGAATGAGAATGAAAAGGGAAATCTTCATGTAGAGTTCATTACAGACTTCAAAGGGCAACATTTACAACCCATCCTGTATGTTTATTTGAACCTTTACACTTACTATATTTTTTTAATTTCTCATAGCTACATGCAGTGTTGGGAAGGTTACTTTTAAAATGTATTCCATTACAGAATACAGAATACATGCCCCAAAATGTATTCTGTAACGTATTCCGTTACGTTACTCAATGACAGTAACGTATTCTGAATACTTTGGATTACTTAATATATTGTGGCGAGTTCAGACAAGGAGGAGACGGAGGTATCGTTTGGTCTTGCTTCCCGTGAGCTAGCCAGGGAGCACAGCCGTTTATTACATTTGCAGAAGAACACACTGCCACTAGCTAACTGCTCAGCGCGGCAACCACAACACACATAGGGCGCCCTCTGACCCCGGAAGGACACACCGTTGCAGCGAGAGGGCGTCACCCGTCACCATGGCAACATACACAAAACATAACTGTACAAGCAGAACCCCGAACAGCCCTGACCCGCTACAATATTATCATGCTTTTTACAACAACGTGAATGTACTATTGCTGTGTGATTTATTACTATTACTGAAGGTCCGCAACTCCGAACTGTAGTAAAGGGACCTCTGACTAATGCTGGGCTCACACTGTGCGATTTTTGGCCCATTTTGAGCCGATTTTTGAGTCGTGCGATCGTTTTGGCGATCGGCCCGATTTTGGCCTTCATCGTGCGTCGTGCATCGTGTAGTATACGTGGGGTAACGAGAAGCGATTGACACCTCACGACCAGCTCCCGATCATCAATCGCTTGGTCGTGAGGGTGTCACCGCAGTTTGCCACACTGCGCACGCGCAAACACAAATGTCAGCGAAAAAGACGGCGTAGCACGGCAGTGCAGCGTGTGATCTGGACACAAGCGATGGAGGCACAACCTGTAGAACCATCCGAGCCCTTTCGATGTGGCCTCACAAAATTATCACGACCACAACAACCGTGAAAATAGTTGGATCGACACTGCTGCTCAATCACAGCTGCCTGACCAATGTTTTTCATTAGCAATTTAGCAAAGTTGATGGTGGTGGTGTGTCTGTGTGAGTGAAAGACGGAGAGGGAGAGCGAGCGACAGAATTTCTGTTATAACCTTTATTTTTATGGACGCACAGTGTGAGCACTCAGGTCGCATCAGAGCATCGGGCCGTATAGTGTGAGACCCTGCATCGTGACCTATGAACTTCTAACCCCTGCGAGTCAATCGTACAGTTTGAGCTAGAGATGGCACGATACCACTTTTTTATGTCCGATACCGATATCATAAATTTGGATATCTGCCGATACCGATATGAATCCGATATAGTGTTTTTTAATCAACAAAACTGTTTTTTTTTTTTATATCTTGCTGCATTTTGTATAAGTTCATACTCAAGTTTAAAACAACAACTACACTAAAGCTATTCTGTTATACCTGTATGCAAAAAAAATATTTCATAGTTCAGCAATACTGATCAATCTAATAAACTTAAACCTACACCATCCTCCCTATTCTGGTATTTTAAAGAGTACTTAGTGTAAATATTAAGCAACCTAACTAATAGGGTTCCAACTCCCAGCAACAACAAAAATAAATAAATAAAAAATAGGGAACCACCCCCCCACGCTACACCTCATGATGCTTAATCAACGTAATCAACCTTAATTTGATGCAGTGTGAAAAAAAATGCACAGAAATCAATTATTTTTCAAGAAATATTAAATAGATTCAACATCTTTCTTCAACAGAACTGCAGACTGCACAGATGGTACCTTCCCAAAGGAAAAAGTACTATAGCTTACTAGGGTATATATATTAGACTTAATAGTCACTATATACAGTAATTGACTTCTATTCATTTTACATCAAATTAAAACTTTGGGTGTAAGATTCGGATAATTATTTATTAAAAGCGAGACAGTTTAAATGAGAATAAGAAAGAAAAGTATGTCTTTGTGCCCCCTTTTCCCTGTTCATGCCCTATCAGCCCCCCTGGCTAAACTTTGCTAGATCCGCCCCTGCACAGTTACCAGCGTCAGCTACTTAGAAAAAGATCCTGGTGTAGAAAGTAATATTAAATAAATTCTAACAGCAGCTGATCAAGCTTAAACGTGCTGCTGTTGTTCAGCCGCTGGTTTCCTCTTTCTGGTGCAAAGTGGGCCAAAAACAAACAAGAGAGACGGACTCGCGACAGAAAAGCCGATCAGCTGATCATTAAGCAGTTTCATGATTGAAGTAGCAGCAGGAGAGCGAGAGAGGCAGTCGCTTGTTAAGCTTAACGCAGGAATGCTTTACATTCAGAGATGGACTTACACATTTGCTTTACTTCTCTCGGGGATAACTTTGTCGGAGATGAAATGCCGGGTTGCTAGCGAAGCTCCACATGCTATCCAGACCACCGACAGGTCCCGCATGCCACAGCCGCTCTATCACGTGATGCATACTGCTCCGACATGCTAACTTTCTGAGGTGAGTTACCGCGTGTTGCAAGTTTTGTGAGGTGCTTTCGTGATATTTAATGGATCGGATTACATTTTTTATTTTTCTCCGATATCCGATCCAGTAATTTAGGTCAGTATCGGACCGATACCGATACGTAATATCGGATCGGTCCATCTCTAGTTTGAGCAGGAGCTGAATCGCGCGACTGAAAAAATCGCACAGTGTAAGCCCAGCATAATACGGCGGGGTCCCTGTCGGCTGGTAGCCGAAAAATAGCTCTACTTTGTTGTGTGGGTCAACTTTTCTTGCGACAGACAGAGAGAGGCGTTGAAAGACTGCTCCAACGGAACTTGTTGTTTTCGGAGGAAAACACGAACACAGTGTACAGTCGAGTCTTAATAGCTTACTTACAACTGGGCTCCTCAGGCACTCTTCTTGGCTGAAGTGGTTATTATTATATTTACATGCTTCCAGCTCCCGTTTTTCCTCGATGACTGCTCGTACCTTTCCACTCCCCTTTTTCTCCCTCCTAGCGCTCACAGACACATAACGTGTATGGCAGTCCATTCTCCCAGCAGCACGGACTACACTGAACATGATGCTACATTCTTTAGAGCTATGCTTGTAGCATTCTGCCTGTTAGCTTAGCACAACAACAACAACAACAACGAAAAGGCGCTCTCTCACCCAGGAAACACACAGTCGCAGAGAGAGAGCGTCGCCCTGTAACCATGGCAACCGTAACGCTGCCGCCTGGAACAATAGAACGTAGCTGTCAAACAAAACCCAAACAGTCCTGACCCGTGACAAAATGAAACAGGAAAGTACCCCAGTGTATTCCATTTATTTCAACAAAGTAACTGTATTCTGAATACCACCTTTTTAAACGGTAACTGTAACGGAATACAGTTACTCATATTTTGTATTCTAAATACGTAACGGCGGTACATGTATTCCGTTACTCCCCAACACTGGCTACATGTATTATGATCTACTTCAAAATAGAATAAAAGACCAAAGTGACATTGCCTTGTGCATACAGTCCATGTCACTCTACATTAAGTGTTGCTCACTGTTTCCCCCAATGACTGTGTTAATATGCTTACACTTAACAGTAGTTTGACTGATGACAATGGAGCATGTTTCAGTCTAGCCTGAAAACATCTTATTATACACATCTTTTCCCATGCAAATCTTTGATTGAAACATTAAAAAGTGAAACATTGATTTAGATAATTTTAAGTGATCATGCAAAAGATGTGAAATTAAAAAAGTACAAACCATATTGTATGTATGAAAATATTGATAGACTGGTTCGATGTTTAATTTCACAAGTAGCTGTTTAATGGAAAGTTGTGCAGTTCCAACTGAACAGCAGATCTCTGTCCAATGACAGCTGCAGTCTGGCCAGCATCTCTCTCTCTGTTCTTTCTGGACACATTTTCACAGCGCAAAAGATTCAACGGATGCTTCGCAATTTCTGTGAGAGCATACACAGCAGAAGGTTTACACAGCAATGAGAATAATTAAGTGATATGAAACCATACCTGTGCCTTACAATCTTTAGGTATATAGAACTACAGTCCTGAACTTCTTTCTGTTTAAACCTTGCAAAACTGTCTTGAGGAGAGTAGAATAGCGTAAAATAATGATGGCGAATGGCATGGTGGTATGTGGGCTCCCTCTAGTGGTAAGCTAAGTCTCCTAAAAAAATTAAGATTAAATAATACACTATGCTCTGACTTAGGAATTTCTGAAATATTAAAATATACAGTTCTGCTATCACGTCAAAATACATGAAGACAGAAAACTAAACAGCAGTGACATTTTGTAGGGTTACTGAAGTTGGGCTATGTGTTGGCTAGCTACACAGCTGTGGTTTGCATAATATAAACACATTAGCACAGTGAAGCTGGAGAATGAATGCTAACTTTTTTCCATTGATAAAAGTTAATGTGAAGGTTCCCGATGGTTTGGGACAAATGCAATTGCATGGCAGGATTGCAAACGGACCAAACTTCAGTCAGGAGAACAACTGAGATAATCCATCCACAATACAAGGTTAGTCATTAACCCTCTACTGCATGACTTTTTAATTTTTTCCCTATTTTGGGGGAGCTTTAGGGTCCCTAATGATATATCAATCATAAAATTTGACAAGAAATGTATTCTAAAGACACTTCTTCAGCTGAGAGTCAGAGAGTAGAAACACACACGCTGCAGTTTTTACTTGCTAGGGCAGTCACAGAGCGCTCGCACCCGAGAGTGTGGCTCAAGGACTTGCACTCTGCCACTGCCCTGGTCTTTATTTATATACAAGGGTAATACAATAGTGAATACCTCTGTTCATAGACAGAGGAATGTTGGTGCGTATGTATGTGCATATGTAGGTGTATGTGTGTGTGTATGTTTGTGTGTGATTCTGAAGGATGCGGCCCCTCTTCTTGTTAGGGAGTGAAGATAAGAGTGTTCAGCTCTCCTCTTCCTGGTAGGGAGTGAAACTGCTTGTTGTGGGAAGAAACTTATAAAAGAACAGAACAAGTAGTGAACAACAGTCTAAGTGATCAAAAGGTCATCATGCAGTATTCTATCATATGCAAACTTATATCATTAAAAGTTTATACTGACTACTAAGTACAATTTTCTATTGACACAATGTAAACATTTCACAGAACAATAAAACACCAAAATACATCCAACATTTGACCCACACACACACACACACACACACACACACACACACACACATACATGTATGTATGTATGTATGTATGTATGTATGTATGTATATATATAAATACGTGTGTGTGTGTGTGTGTGTGTGTGTGTGTGTGGTGGAAGACTCTGCAGTTTGATGTAGAAGTATTTATCTTTTTGTCCTACCCCCTTGATGTAGCATGTGCAAGGCACATAGTGCTTGACAATATGGAAAAACAAACAAGTGGTTTGCAGGTGGGCACATGACAGAGGGTGGAAAAGTGAGAGCAACTGGCTTCTCTGTGCTTAGATTATAATAATGTAACTGTGTGTCTGTATGTGTGTGCAGGTCAAACTGACTCAGTCAATGAGGCAAGGCAACACTAAAAATGGATAAATGGATTAGTTAGAAAAACAACACCCAGTATATTTCCTGTTAAAACTCAGTGAGGTGTAACAGTATAGAAATATAACTGCAAAAACCGTGCATAGTGTGAGGCTGTTTTGAGAGCAACTGCTGCAAAGCCACATACTAGCTAATCAGATATCAGTCCTGTTGTTCAGGAAAATGTGGTTGCATTTAATACAGAGAAAGGATTGGTTGTAATCTGTGAGACATGCGGACTAAATATTGAATTGACGACCCACATCCAGACAACGACAAGTGGAGTGTGGTGAAATTAAAGCAAGCTCTTAATTTCCAGGCTGTTGAAATCCAAAAAGGCAAAACACATAATCCAAAAAAGGTGAAACTGAAACTACTGTATTGGGGAAGGCTTCAGGACCCAGGGGATCAACGGGAAGATATAAAAGAGGAAGTAGAATCAGATGCTCTTATTCTCTGATGTGTGGCTCTAGACAATTGTGGTTTTGGAATGCTGGGAAGTTTTTGAGATGAAGAACATGAGATCTGGTCCCTGGGCCCTTAGAACATGAGTAGATCTGGTTGCCATTTAAGTACTTTATGATCATACTGCCCTTCATCAAAGATTCAAGGTGTAGACTTAATGTTTTTTAATGAAGTTTGTTGAAATGTATTGGTGATGTCTATTGTATTCATTAATTGTGTGGTTTGGCAAGCAGAGGAGTCAGCTCGAGTTGACCTTTGACCTTTGAATATAACATGAAAAAAATATATTGTCAGGTAACACTGTATCGTCTCCTGCAGGATGGGCTGCACATGTGTCACCATTTTTCTTTTCTCCTGTTGTCGATCTTACACCCTAGTTTGTTTTAGGGAAAGGGCCGTATTTTAAAAAGGATTTTATGCTTGGGTTTGTGTTCATGTCAACTGGGCTAGGGGCAATATTGTTTGGGCAATGTGCAATCCCTAAGTAGGGGGCTAACAACTCATAGGAATCTGCCCTTGCAATTGTTTATGATGAAATTACTTGTTGTGTCTAGTATAATTTATTTGCAGTGGTATAAATTATTTTCTCACGGAAGCACATAGTGCATGTAATGAGTGTCCCTGTGGTATCGTATTTACTTGGAGTGGATTTAGTTAGAAACAGTACCTGTGTGGGTTGTAAGGTTGTTAGTGGTCCAATTGTATTGTGAACCCTAATACAATTGTATAAAGATTTGCTGAAACTGACCTATTGTGTTATTTATTCTTGACTCGTCCCTGGACGATCTTTTGACTTGAAGTTTGTATAAGTTGGATTGCAGTGATTGACCCAACACAACTTTGAGGAGTGTTTATTGCAAATCACACAAAATGCTTAGTTGACTGGTTTGGTACCCAGTTCAGATTTTCAGCTGGTCTCCAGCACACACACACACAAGATGTGTGTTAGTGGAAGCTGCCCTGGCATCCCTGTGTGAAGTTGTTGCTGCTGCATTTGCAAAGAAGAGAATGTTGGAACTGGAGACCCAGTGTAGAAAGGTGCATTGCTGCATGTAATTGGGGAAGGGATAGATGGCAGAGAAACTGGTAACCCTGTGACGAGAAAAGGTTTGCTGCAGTTTATTGAAAAGTAGGGATAGTGGAGCAATGAACCAGCAACCCAGTGCAAGTAATGTTCATAAGGTGAATGATGGTCAAATGGCAGAAAAACCAGCCCCTGGTGCCAGGTTTGCTGCTGCATACTGCAAAGAAGAAAACAATAATGTAGAAACTGGCAGGAAAGGCTGCTGTGTTACAAATTAACAGTACAGGAGAAGAAAAACTGTCATCCCGGTTCCGGGAAGTTGCATCTGCATGATGCAAAGGAGCAATAGAGGAGAGAGAACCTGGACAAAGAACTGATATGGAGAAGAAGACTGGCAACACGGTGATGATAATGTTTTGTTGTTTTTAATAGTAGATGGCACAAGCTGCTAATCCAGTGCTGGAGAAGTGAGCTGCTATATTTTGCAAATGAAGGTTAGAAGAGAGAGAACTTGGTATCCCAGTGCAAAAAGCTTTGTGCTGCATTTGCAAATGAGGGATAGAGAGAGTGAGAACCTGGCGTCTTAGTGGTAGAAAAACTTGCTTCTGCATTTTGCGAACGTGAAGCTGGAATCCAGGTGTCAGGATGCCGGTGCCCAAAATCTTGCTGCTGCATTTTGCGAAAGAAGGATAGAGGGAAGTGCCCATAGCTTTTTGGTTTGTTTGTTTTTTGTTTTGCAAACAATAGATAGATGGCAGAAAACTGACATCCAGAGGCAGAAGGGTTCCCTGATGCCTTTTGCAATAATAGATGCAGACAGGTTTGTTGCTGCATTTTCCAAATGAAAGATAAAGAAAGAATCTGGCATCCCAGTTCTGGAAGGGTTCACTGCTGCTTTGCATTTAAAGGATCAATGAAGAAAAACTGAATTTTTTTAAAAACTGCAAAAACATAATCCAAAGACGAGGTGTGCGGTCTCAGATAATAAATTCCTGTCCCTACTCCACAGACCCACTCTCCAAAGATCCCGTCATGGAGTTCTTTAAAAGCCTAAAAATTGCACCACAGGTTAGAAACTGAGGTGCAGACGTAGGATATCTGATGTGATCTTCAAAGCTTGTTCCCTTTAGAAAGACCCACAGGAAGCTGTTTTAATGCAGAGGACGTAAAGTGCTGATTTCTCCATGTGGAGCTCAATTGAGCTGCTTTCAGCGCTGTACACACAAAAAGACTAAAAGTGCCATAATAGCCAATAAAAATACAATAAAACACAATTTAAAAAAAAAGATAGTTTCAAAATAAATAAGGAATTCAAAAATAATATTTATTATTTAGTGACAATAATTACATAATGGTAGTCCCGCTTCAGGAACATGATTTACATGTTCAGGTCTTGTCAGCAAATAACTACTGAGTAACCGAAGTAATGACGATATAACATTATTACATCATTATTAATAGTTAAAGCTGTATCAATCAGGTCATGAACTGAATTAATAAATGCATTGTATTACAAATACATTAGTCACATCTTGATAAAAACAAATGCAGTTTAGAAGCATCCAGAAATAATCTTGGAGCCTGAGAAGGGGCAAATGACAACACCCAAAGTCCATCATGGATAAGAGCTATTGCATAACGTGAGGCTCAAGAAATTAAAAATCACACATAGCAATGTTTTTCTTTTCTTTTTCTTTTTTTTAGATATTTTTTTTTCTGAACAACTAAAGAAGCAGGATGTGCACTGATCAGCATGAAAGCAAGAGATAGCATTTGTGCAAGAAATTAAGCAAAGCATTACTAGAATAAATATTCATTCTGATACACAAGCAAAGCAACACCTAATACATTTCCTGTTAAAACAGGAAGTTAAGTCAGGTGTTACAAAAAGGAACTAACTAATCAGACCACAGTTCGTTAGTTCAGGAAATTGTGGTTGCATTTCATTATAGAGAAGGAGCTGTCATAAACTGCAAGATAAGCAGACTAAATGTTGAATTGAGGCCTGGCCCGTGAAGGGAATCATGTTTTCATGGAAGCCTTGTTGTGTGCTGTTTAAGAGACTTTTCTCTTTTCAGGAGGCTTTATTCTTGTCCCATTATCAGAGAGATTGAAATCATTTGGTACTTTGACCATTGTACTATTCAAGAATCTGCTTGTTGATCTGACTATAACTACAGATAGGCCGTTGTGTGTGTGCTGATTTTTTTTCTAAAACCTGGTTGCCTGTTTTCTGTTTGATGTCATTCAGGGACCGCCATGTGAGCGCTAATATTTAGACCACCAAACAGGTGGTCCTCTGATTGCGGGCACTGTTGTCCTGTTTTCTTGTTTATGCATAACAAAATTTTCAGCCCAGGTTGAATTTCAGATTGGAAGTGAAACGATAATTCAAGTGAAATGAAGTACGAAAGCATATGATTTAGTCCACTTTTATTTACATATATATTATTAATTACATGAACAACAGGAGAGGATAAAAGAAGAAATCAAATTCTTAGTTCGTGTGTGTGTGTGTGTGTGTGTGTGTGTGTGTGTGTGTGTGTGTGTGAATTAAATTGAATACATTCTTATTTCCCCTTCTACATATTGTAATGTCTAAACATCAGAGCCCTGCATTAAACAGCTGTTCGGTCCGCGGCCAGGCCCCTCAAAAGCTGATATGTCCTCCTCTGAGCTTTCAAATTCCTGCTCTGATGTCTGGTCTTACTCCACCTATTGCCCCTTATAGCTGTCCTGAGTAAAATAATTTCTGCCTCATCCTGCCCTCTACTTCCTGAAGTATGGACATTGGTTTAACATGCGAGGTACTTACACTTCTTTTCGAAGGGGTAAAACTATTGTGCATTTCTGAAATCCTACTAAATCAAAGTTCAGACTTGGAAATAGAAGAAACAACTTGAGTTTAAGCAACAGAATCATGCTATCTACAGTACCACTCCCTTGTGTCCATAAAATCTGGAAGTTTCAATTTCCACCATTTTGAAAAGAACATACAGAAGGAGTCATATAGATTGCATAGCTGGAGCTTGATGGAGCAGTCTAATACTGTTTTCCCCTAAAGTTTAAGTAACTGGATACAGATTGAATTGTCTATTAAGCACAATTCATTTAAATTTTCACATTGTATTTAAGGTTCTGGTTATCTAGTTAAGGTTGATTGATATTTCTGTTACATCAGTGTCAGCATTTCAATAATTTTAAAGCATGTTTATCCCAACCTTTACACTTTTTGTTAATTAAAAAAGTAATTTGTCTACTTTAAAATAAAGGTATAAGTAAAAATACACCAGCTATTTTTACTTTTACAGTCCAAGTTGACAGTCCAAGTTTTCCTCAGTTGGACTTTTACAGTCCAACTGAGGAAAACAGAGAGCAGTAATTAGATTTAATTACTGCTCTCTGTTTGCCTCAATGAATGAGTTAATACACTTACACATCAAAGTACTATGACTGTATCAGCCTGAATCAAGGTTTAATTTTATTAGTGACTGTTAAATGGATAGTTGTGCAGTTCCATCTAAACAGCAGAGCTCTGCAGGGTGAATTGTTGTGAAGTGTTCAGGCTGGTGCTTCTCTCTCTCTTCTTCCTGTTCACTTTTTCACAGCGCAAAAGACTCAACAGATGCTTTCGCAACTTCTGCGAGAGCATATATAGCAGAGGGTTCATACAGCAGTGAGAATAGGCAAGCATTTTACAGATATGGTAGGCAACTGCTAACCGTTTCAGTACCTTACAATCATTGTTTGTATTGAGAGACTTGATTAAAAGCATAATATGGTATGGCCCCCAGCAAATGAAAAAGGCTGCAACAATACACAACAGCACAGCCACAGTCCTGAACTTCCTTCTGTTTAAACCTTGCAAAACTTTCATGAGGATGGCAGAGTAGCAGAAAATAATGATGGCAAATGGGAGGAAGAATAGCAGTGACACTTGGAGATAATGTCCAAGCGTGTCTTCAGATTCATCATAGCAATAGATTTTACCTTCCCAGCTTTCAACCTTTACTTTCATTGCATCACTCAGGGACGCTAAGATGCTGATGACCCAGGCAGCTATACAGGCACCAATTGCACACTTCTTCACTCTGGCATGGCTGATCGGCCAGTTGTGCAGTACAACAGTAGTAAAACGATCCACTGTCATAGCAGTCAGCAGAATGACACTGCTGTACAAACCAACAGCAAATCCAGCAGTGATAACTTTGCAGACAAAGTCCCCAAAGACCCAGTTGTGTAGGTTATCAGCGGCCCAGAATGGAAGTGTGATGGTGAAGATCAAATCAGAGCAGGCCAGGTTCAGGATGAAAATATTTGTGATACTTTTCAGATTCTCGTAGATGAAAAGAACACATAAGAGGAGGCTGTTGCATATGATACTGAGGATGAAGATCAAGATGAAAAGGGGACCAGTGATGGTGGGAACATTAGTATCACACATGTATTCAACAAGACCACTCGTTCTGGATGTGGATGTGAAGTTTGCCATTTTCAATCTTCTGGAAAACCTACATATAAAATAAAATGCAATCAAACACAATGACTGAGCAGTTTTCTCTAAAGTGACAGAAACTTGATTTTGGTTCTAATTTTTGTATATTATATAAAACCAAAGTGACTAAAAAAGTATCAAATTTCAGAAAACAAAAACAGCAACTTACCTCAAAAATCAACTGTCAAGTCTTCTGCTGAATTGCCCTGTGATTCAGCACAAAAGCTGTACAATGTTCTTCGGAAAACTAATAGTTCCTCCTTTTGTTTCACATTAATTCAGAGATTCTGCCTTAACAAAAACCACATTATGAAACAAAAAATTCAAAGTTAACTTGTGCAACAAACTGTCACATGAAAAATGAAACTTCATCAAAATTAAACCTGACAAATAGCTGTCTATACGCATGTTACATTCCTCTGAACTTACCTCTATCTCAGGTCTTCTGTTGAACTGCACTGTGGTGAAAAACGTGTGATGTTCGTGAGATATCTGATAGTTTGTCTCGTCTTTGAGCTAGAGTACCACCCTAACGAAAGCCACACTGTGAAGAAAAAAAAGCAAAAAGCTTGAGCAATCACTTTTTTCTACATTGAAATGAAATAAAATAATGTTGAATGTATTTTTTTTTTCAAAGCCATCTAATCAAAACAGACTCAATCAAAAGTTACATTTATTTACATAAATAAATGCAGAAACCCCAGTATTCTGTTCAAAAGAAAGTATTTCTTGCTGAAAACATGTAAACATTATATAAATACAACTAAATATGAAAACATAAAATCCAACACAGATCATAAAAATGGTGTTGATTTATGATATCTCTAATGCTGTGTAGAGCATAAAAAGGTAGACCAACATATTAAAGTGCTAAAGTAGTACAGCAGCAAGGCTCTTGATGAGGAAGCAGATAAGAAGAAAATTAAAATTGAAACAAAACATGTTACACACCACTGTGGTTAAAAAGAAGCCTCACACTCTTATTCTGTTGTTGTTGTTTTTTTCTGTTAGACCCTTTACAATAGGGCTACACTCTGACCCCACCAGCCTGATTTGTCTGAGATCTTGTCACCAGAAATTTGCCATTGTTATAGAGCCTGAATATTTGAGTTACTGTAATAGTTTTGGTAGCAAAAACCATCCATCCATCCATTTTCTTCCACTTCTCTGGAGCTGGGTGTTGGAGTGATTTTGTTAAAAGTTGTCATTGTTGCATTTAAAATTGTGAACCTTGTCTTAAACTGCAGGCACACTTGCAGGTAACATTCTGGTTTCCTTATTTAGTAAGGAATGTTTACTTCCTGCCATTTATGGGCTCACCTATGCTTGTATATGGTGGACCATTAAAAGGGGTTAAGACATATACGGGGTGAGGGGAGATGACCCTTTTTATGACTAGGGATGTTGTTAAAACAGTTGTAACCAGGAAGTTACATATACAAACACAAACACACCCACACACACACACAGTGCCTTAACTTTTATGACACACCATATGGGTTTTACAATGGGAGGGGAGACTGGAGTTGGCTGGGATCAGGTGGGGAGCTTGCAGCTCCAAGATCCTGACCAGACCGGCTTCCCTTGCAAGTTAAAATGGATTGAGGTCTAATTATCTTGCTTTGTTCACGGTGAACAAAGCAAAGCCTGCAAGTGCAGACCTAACACCGGGCTGCAGGGACAGCAGCCAAAGCAGAGAAAGCCAGACCTGCCTCTCCCTGGCGACCTCCTCTAGGTTATCAGGGGAACACCAAGGCATTAACAGGTCAGCCAAAAGGTATATTCTCTCCAGCATGTCCTGGGTCTGCCCCAGATTCTTCTTCTGGTGGGCCAAAACCACCTCAACTGCATCCTTTCGATGTGGAGAAGATAATCGGAGCCCCTTCCAGATGGCCAAACCTCTCACTAGGGATGGGTATCGAAAACCTTGTTGAGAACTGGTTCCCACTGTTTCAATTCCTTGGAATTGTTTGCCATTTTTGTAAAACAATTCCCTTATCGATTCCAGTCGCCCCGAATGACGTCACCACGTTGCGGAGCGTCATTTACCTGGCAGGAAACATGGCGGCTCAAACGCTCAAAAGTTTGATTATACTTTACGAGAACGGATGACAACAGGGCAACTTGCAATACTTGCCAAGTAGATATTTCATTTAAGGGAGGAAACACTACGAATATGAAAAAGCATTTGCTCACAAAACACACGATAACCTTAAATGAATGTCATGTTTTTAATTCCGCTCGACTTGTGAATCTCAACCCAGCAGCAGCGGTAACGTTGGCACGTCCTCTCCCGTTAATGCGGCAGGTAAATAATCAACTAACAGTGCATATTATGTTAGCGCGATCTGCCTTATTACAAAACCTGCTATTACTGTGCATTTAGGTGACCATGATGAGAGAGACAGACAGAGTCTGGCTGGCTCAGATGCTGGCAGTTCTCACTGCAGTCTACCGGTAGCGTCTCCTTTCAGGCCAGGATAGACGAATGTTACTGAGCAGTGACTCAGTTTGTGGTAAAAGGTTTGCACCCATTTGCCACAGCAGATGCCCCGATTTTCGGTAAGTGAATGTGTTTAATTGTAGGCAGGGACATTACTGGATATTCTTGTGTAATTGCTACAGAATAATTTATGTTATACTTTGTTATTGCTACAGAAGAATATTTATTTTGTTATTTTACATTTACAATTTTTTTTCCTGGGGACCCTGTGACACCCCATTGAAGAGCCGTAGGCTGTGGATCTCTTAAGATCTCACTGTTGGGTTTGTAAGGCCATGTTACTCCTAAATTTCTATCTTGTTCAAAGAGAAGATATAAAACAAAGTTCTAAGCTATTCGACCTTAGTGTTCTCCTTTTTTAAAAGAATCGATAAGAGAATCGATAAAGAATCGAATTGTTAAACAGAATCAAAAATGGAATCGGAATCGTGAAAATCTCATAGATACCCATCCCTACCTCTCATCCTGTATACAACAACAACAACAACTACAACTACAACTACCTCTCTGCATTTAACCCATTCACTCACTAAGGGAGAGGCCAGCCACCCTTTGGAGAAAGCTCATGTCCACCACTTGTATCTGCAATTTTGTTCTTTCAGTCACTACCCAAAGCTCATGACCATAGGTGAGCGTAGGGACATAGATTGACTGGTAATTCAAGAGCATCACTTTTACGCTCAGCTATCTTTTAACCACGACTGCATTATTGCGGCTGCAGCACCAGTCTGTCCATCGCTCTCTTGCCCCCCTCTCACCTTAGCTCAAACCAATTTTTAATAATCTTCGCTAACCAGCAAAAGTTAATATCTGCCATTGACAGCTGCCACTCCCTTTTAATTTTGTTTTGTTGTGTCAATCCCAAATTATTAAATGTTTCTAGAATACTGGAACCAGATCTTTGGGCACAACAAATCTCAAGTCCCTTATCTCTTAAATTTGGCTTGAACAGCTAAGCCTCTTGACTGTGTTTGTAGGTGCCAGTCACTTATTACAACTAATTTTCTAACATAAATATTTTTAAGTAGAAGTAGTTCTAATCTGAGTTGAGTTTGGGTCTGGGTCCCAGTGGGTCTGTGGCACAATGTTTATGTGTTTGGTCTTTTATTTCTGGTTTCTTTAATGTTCTGAGGTTAAGATTGTGTTCCAGGTTTTGTTTCTTATTATAGTTGTAATTGCTCTATGCCACAGGTGTGGAACTCCAGGCCTGGAGGGCCAGTGACCTGCAGGTTTTAGTTGTGTCCTTGATACAACACAGCTTATTTAAAGGCTAAATTACCTACTCAGCATTTTTTGAAGTTCTCCAGAGGCCTGGAAATGAACTAATTATTTGATTCAGGTGTGTTGACCCAGGGTGTTATCTAAAACCTGCAGAACACCAGCCCTCCAGGAGTGGAGTTCAACACCTCTGAATGCCTACTCTTTGTAATGTCAGGTTTTAGTTTGGTTATCTACAGGGTGGGCCATTTATATGGATACACCGTAATAAAATGGGAATGGTTGGTGATATTAAAGTCCTGTTTGTGGCACATTAGTATATGTGAGGGGGCAAACTCCTCAAGATGGGTGGTGACCATGGTGGCCATTTAGAAGTCGGCCATCTTGGATACAACTTTTGTTTTTTCAATAGGAAGAGGGCCATGTGACACATCAAACTTATTGGTAATGTCACAAGAAAAACAATGGTGTGCTTGGTTTCAACGTAACTTTATTCTTTCATGAGTTATTTACAAGTTTCTCTTTGTTCACAGCCATTTACATGTCGAAGAGGTTAACACATGAGGTGCATGTATCCAGTCTAAAACCCTGGTATAATTTGCAGCCACTACAGAGGTTAGATAGCGCCTCCTCACAGTTTGCACCGAGGTCTCGCGCTGAATAAAACCGGTGATGTTAAAAAACACACCGTAGTGGTCAGAGACAGCCAAATCAACAACAGAGGACACACTGTTGGACAGCCCATAGGTGATGACCAGGTCCAGAGTGTGTCCTCTGTTGTGAGTCGGCTGCGTGACGTGCTGGGTAAAATCCATACAGTGAAGAATGTTTAAGAATTCTTTTGATGTACAGTCAGAAGGATTATCTATGTGCAGGTTAAAATCACCGGTTAAAATGATCATGTTATATTTTGAGTGTATGTGTACTGTTCTCTCTATGTGTTAAACTCCCTGAGTGTGAACATAGATAAACAGCCAGCCAAACTCCTTTTCAAGAGCCAGGAAGGTGAGCGTACTTGCTCCTTTAATGACTCCAAACATAGCAATCATCTTGCACTGACATCATTGAACTGGAGTGAAACTAGAAAAACACATAATACAAAACTCTTAATCGATTGACATATAATCAGCAGGTAAATATATTCAGGCACTTACACAGGAGACCATGAAATAAGTATACTGTAGATATGCAAACTGATATTACTACAAAGAAAAACAAGCAGGTAGTGGGTGAGCGTACACTTGTATCATTAGCTCAGAAGCTACACCCTATAACTGCACTTCAAAGAAGGTACAAAATAATGTCTCAAAACACCCTATTATTAATTGCTTAATATACAAAGAACTGACAGAACTTACGACTATTGCTTTCTGAAGGACTCCTTTGAAGGATTGCTTTGGATTCCACATGAATGATTACAAAGTTGTAGCCATGCTTTTCCCACTGTTCTCTGCATTTCCTGCTTCCTGTCTATGCACAATGCAAAATAAAAGCCTCCCTGTCTATCCAGATGTCAAAATAAAAGATTCAACATTTTTCAATATATAACAATAGAAATACACTTTACACTTATTTGTGTCATTAGCATATGAACATATTGAAAACAGAACACTCCCCGTCTGGCATTCCCAAATATGCCACTTCATGCTTAACTGTCTTTGGTTAACTTAGGACTCTCTATTGATAAGAGCAAAATAACATCACTTATAGGCCTTGAGAAAGTCTTTACTTTGCCTTGTGATGCTGTTCTGACTTCCACTTTGCGCACCTTCCCATCACTACTTGGAAAGGTGGTAGTGACCAACCCCATCGGCCACTCGTTACGAGATGACTGCTTCTGTTTGAGCAACACTACATCACCCACTTGTAAGTTGCGACATGCCACTTGCCACTTGGCTGCAGAGTGTGTAGATATTCATTTCTCCATCGGGTCCAGAATTCATCAGCAAGTACCTGTACTTGCAGGTTTCTGCGTTACTATCATAGCGGGAGTCAGCAGCAGTGGTGAAGAAGGATCTTTGGAGACTGGGATCAATGGCCTTGCATTGATTATAGCAGACACCTCTGCCATCAATGTACAGAGCACTTCATGACTCAGGGAACTGTGTTTACCGTGAGACAACATGGAGTCCAGTATCCTCCTGGTTACACCAATCATGCGCTCCCACACACCTCCCATATGCGAGGCATGTGGAGGGTTGAACTCCCATGTACAGCCGTGTTCGTAGAGGTAACTCAGGATCTTGTCTTGACTCTGATCATCTTGTCTTATTCCTAATTCAGAACATGCTCCAACAAAGTTTGTACCACAGTCTGACCTCAGCTGCTTCACAGGCCATCTTAAGGCAAAAAGTCTGCGTAGTGCATTGATGCAGCTACTTGAGTCCATGGACTCAATGACTTCTATATGCACAGCCCTGGTACTCATGCACGTGAAAAGGATCGCCCATCGCTTACTCTGAGCTGCTCCACCTCGAGTTCTTCGGGTGATTACCTCCCACGGATCAAAAACATCCAACCCTACATATGTAAAGGGAGGAGACATGCTCAGACGTTCTGGGGGAAGGTCGGCCATTTTCTGGACTTCCAGTTTTCCTCTCAGCTTGCGGCAGACAATACAGGAATGGATTACAGAGCTAATCAACCTTTTGCCGGCAACAATCCACAGGCCTTCCGCTCTGATTGCCCCTTCTGTAAACTGTCGTCCTTGATGTTTTATCTTTTCATGGTAATGGGTCACTAGCAATTTGGTCACATGATTCTGTTTTGGGAGAATGATTGGATTTTTCCTTCCAAGACTAACAGTGGAGTGTTTCAGACGTCCACCAACCCGTAAAAGACCGTTGCACATGAAAGGGTCTAGCTTGAGGATTGTGCTTGTCTTTGAAATTGCTCTATTCTCTTGCAGTGCAACATACTCTTCTGGATAAGCATCCCTTTGGACCAACCTAAGTATGGTCAGCTTTTCTGCCTCCAGTTCTTCTGGAGTATGAAGTTTGTTGCACATATGCCATCCTCTACATGTATTTGGGGGGTTGGTACTGAATGATTGAGTCTGGTGGCTCAAGAAGGCAACTGCTCTCAGTAAAGACCTCCAGGTGGAGAAGCGTTGGAACCTATTTGAAGTCAACTTACCCTCGGTTATATGGGTAGCACAGGATGTCAGCTGTGGTCTTACCTCCACATCTGCATCTGGTTCCACCAGCTCAAAGGGCTCATGTGTTTCAGCCACAGGAGGCTTGTGAAGAAAATCTGGACCTGTAAACCACATAGTCTCTCCAAGCCGAGATGCTGGGACCGATCTGGTGGCTAGGTCAGCTGGATTCTGATCTGTTGGCACGTAGTGCCACTGCTGAGGAGAAGTTGTCTGTCGAATTCGGTGAACACGATTGTGCACATACACATAGAATCGTTTAGAATCATTGTGGATGTATCCGAGAACCACCTTGCTGTCACAGAAAAACTTCACAGTATCAGGTTTAAGATCGAGTTCCCTGAGGATTAGTTCTGCCACTTCGACGGCCAGCACTGCCCCACAGAGTTCCAGGCGAGTGATTGTGGGCTCTGGTTTAGGAGCTAGCTTGGCTTTCCCAAGTACAAAGCCGACTCGACACTGTCCATCTGTAGTGATGACTTTCAGGTAAGCTACTGCTCCTATGGCCCAGTTTGAGGCATCAGAAAATACACACAGCTCAGTATACATGGCAGTGGAGAGGGACTGTTGTATGTAGGCACGAGGAAGCTGAAGATTACTTAGATCCTGTAGTGATCTTCTCCATGTTTCCCATTCATTTAACTTGTTTGTGGGAAGTTCTGTATCCCAGTCGCATATGTCAGCTGAAAGTTCCCTTAGTAGTGCTCGTCCTCGGATGGTCACTGGAGCAGCCAAGCCCAGTGGGTCGAAGAGGCTGTTAACTGTCGATAGCACTCCTCGGCGAGTGAAGGGTTTGTTGTCAGCTGCAACCTTGAATGTGAAGGTGTCAGAATCTATCCTCCAGCACAGACCAAGGCTTCTTTGTGCTGGGAGAACTTCCTCATTTAGCGCCAAGTCTTTTAAACCTGTAGCCAGATCTTCAGGGGTGAAAGCCTGCATCACTTTGATACTGTTGGAGGCAATCTTATGCAGTTTAAAATTAGATCTTGCCAGTGATGCTGGAGTGCGCTTGAGAAGGTCAATAGCCTCTGCTTCTCTCGAGAGAGAGATCAGTCCGTCGTCCACATAAAAGTGTCTCTCCACAAACTGGCGTGTGTCAGGTCTGTATTTGTGCTCACCCTCTTGGGAAGCTCTTCGAAGTCCATATACAGCGACTGCAGGCGACGGGCTATTCCCAAACACATGCACGCGCATGCGGTATTCCCCTACTTCCTTTGTCAGGTCATGATCTTTGTGCCAAAGAAATCTTAGATAATTTCTGTGGTCCTCTCTCACCATGAAACAATAGAACATCTGTTGGATGTCGGCTGTCACAGCAACAATGTCCTTTCTGAACCTGAGCAGCACTCCTAACAGGGAGTTATTTAGGCCAGGGCCTGAGAGCAGGACGCCATTAAGAGAAATGCCACTTTCTTGTGCGCTTGAGTCAAATACTACGTGTATTTGATCGGGTTTTTGGGGGTGGTAGACCCCAAAAATGGGTAAATACCAACATTCTTCATGTTCTTGGAGAGAAGGTGCCTTCTCAGCGTGCCCATTTTCGAAGAGCTTCTTCATGAATGCAATGAACTGCTCTTTCATTTTAGGATTTTTGCCCAATGTGCGATCCAGAGAGTGGAGACGAGACAAGGCTTGAGCACGGTTGTTTGGTAGGCGTGGTCTGGGCGACCTGAATGGTAGTGGAGCAACCCAGCTGTTTTGTTCATTCTGACAGAACTCCTTCTGCATGATGTTCAGAAAGCTCTCGTCTTCAAACGACAAAGCCGGTTCGTTATCACATGTCTGTCTTGTGAATACGCTTACCCCAAGTTTTTCCTCAGCAGGCATGTTGATGGAGCCATAACTGGACAGGCAAGGGTAAATATCGGGTCTTTTCTCCCCGCCATACGCCAACTTTTCTTTCACAGATATTTCATTCTGACATGGCACCATGAAAGATGGACGTCCATTAGGCAAGACACTAGTCTTATAGACAGCTACAGTAGGCTTGTGTGCCCTGTTGATGCAAACTTCCCCAACTATCACCCATCCCAAATCCAACTGCTGGGCAAAGGGAGCATTGTGGGGGCCGTTAATTTGTTGCCTTACTTTGTGTACACGTATGAGATCTCTTCCCAGTAAGATCAAAATCTGTGCTTCGGGATCTATCTCAGGAATGTAAGGCGCTATGGGCATCAAGTGGGCATGGGAACGTGCTACCTCTGTTGAGGGGATTTCAGACCTGTTGGTCATGATGTCATTACATTCAATGAGTGGAGGTAAGTCTAAGCACACTTCACCGTCTAAAGCCTCATTCTGGAAACCGACTGCCTTTCTCCCTGTCATCTCAGTAGTACCAGCGCATGTCTTCAGCAAGCACGGGGAAAGGTTGCTACTGATCCCAAAGAGTTGGAAAAACTCTGATTTGGCCAGCGAGCGATTGCTCTGGTCATCCAGGATGGCATACATCTTGACTGAGCGTTCTCGTTGTCCCTTTGGAAAAACTCGCACCAGGCAGATCTTAGCACAAGATCGTTCAAGGAGACCAACTCCACAGACTTCAGTGCACTTTGAGGTTACCTCTGTTGTGGAGTTGTTTCGCTGGTCTGTATCTGACACGGATGCAGGAGGCGACACTTCTGGGAGAGTAGTCTCCGGATGAAGAGCAGTGCAGTGCTTATCACTCTGACATTCATTGCACTGTAGGTTCATGTGACATTCCCTTGCAACATGAGTAACTGAGCAGCACCTAAAGCACCGTCTGTGGTCCTTTAATAATTTCTTCCGTTCCATGAGTGGTTTCGCTTTAAAGACCCTACATTTTTCCAGAGGGTGGGGTTTGTTGTGAAGTGGACAGTACTTAGCAGGATCATTTGCGCCTCTCCCATCTGTTTCTTCTCTATGTCTGGAGCTTGGATTAGCTACTGTGGACACATTTGTCTTTCGAACGGCTATGGCAGTTCTCCCACCATCATGATTTGCCATGGGTTTTTCATTTCAATTATAATAACGGCTGCTGTTTGTCAAAACAAAACTGGGATCGTTTCTAGCCTTGACTTCACTGTTGACAAAATCCACAAAAAAGGCAAATGGGGGGAAGCATACCCTATGCTGTTCTTTATACCTTGAACCAGCGGAGAGCCATTTCTCTTGCAGGTTCACTGGCAGCTTTTCGACAATGGGGTTAATGCCTCTTGGAGTATCCAAGTAACTAAGTAGGGCTGCTCGATTATGGCAAAAATGGTAATCACAATTATTTTCACTGAAATTGAGATCTCGATTATTTGACGATATTTATTTAACCCTTTAAGATCTACTATAGAACCAAGTCCGCCAGAGCTTATATTATTTTTTTACATGTTGTAGTGCCATTTGTGGGAGCATTTCAAGTTGCTATACATCAATACAACTGTTATAGCCCATATTTTAATAATATGTATGCATTAAGTCCATAGTAACTACATTAATTGCAAAAACGTGCAATAAGCTACAAAAAAATTGAAAATCGTTTTTGTTTTTTTTACATATATTTCTACTTGGAGAAATTTAAGAGGTTTGTCCCTCAAAACTTTAAATACAAAAAAGTTGCAAAAAATAGTTTACAACAACAGGAAATTTATTTTGAGTGTCTTCATAGTTTTACTTTGGAGATACAGCAATTTTTATATACTGCAGGAAAAACAAAAAAACAATCGTATGATGCAAATTTGCAAAGAAAACAGCATGAGCATCAAAATAAAATATTTCCAGCTGTGCAATTCGAGTTCTAAGCATCCCAGAAACTATTCAGAAACGTCAAACATGACTTATAAAAACACCAGTATAGGCTTTTAAGGCCTACAAGTAAAAAACTACATTTTCCGCGAATATGGCGTCACTTCCGGTTTTGGACAGGAAATGGCGGACATGCGATAGTTCGCGCTGACGTCTGTTTCAATGTGGGAAGTGTTACGAACAGCTGATCGGATCGGCAAAGCGTGTTTCTGGAATATTATGTTTTTGTTCCTGCAAGCGCTTTTTATGCAATTTTTTGCAAAGCTTTATGTGGAAGGAAACCGTGACCGAGGACAAATGATGGCATAAGATATAAGTTTCATATGCAAAAAAAATTATTGCGCTAGCTTACATGGTTCAGGTTCTACAGGGATTTAAAAATAGTTATACAAAACGGTGCGTGCTGCTCTGACCGGCTTTAAAGGGTTAACAATAACAATGTATTGAATAATGACTTTAAAAAATAATATAAAATAGTGTGCAAATACTGATAACAGTGCAAATGTTTGCAATATAAGAAATAAATGAAAAATGTAAACATCTATGTTTAGTGAACTTTGCAGTGTTGATCTGTGGTGCAGCTACGACACCGTAGCAAAGTTTACACACTGTGTCTACTTGATCCACGTCTGACTCCGCGAACCCATAATGTTTCCACACCACTGAAGTTTGTTTTTTTTAACCTCTCTTTTCAACCAACGGCAGTCACTCTCCTCTCCAAATAACTTCTGCTTAGCTTTCCGAGCTTCCCTCGGGTCCTCCTAATTGTCGTGACACGTGTTCGAAATGCAGAGAGGTGCGCTCGATTTTCCACACGGAGCAGCGCGAGAGTAAAGCTTGAGGGAGGTGCTAATAATCGGCTCAGTCATTTTTAATGATCGTTGAAAGCCCAGATCGTAATTGAGATTAAAATTCGATTAATTGAGCAGCCCTATAACTAAGACCTGGTAGATAACCATCTTCCTTGGCTGCCAGTTTTATGTTTTCTCTCAACGTGAGGCGAGGGAAGCAGTCCAGTCACTTAAAGAGAGCACACTCTATCACTTCTGGGGTTGCATAACATTCTTGAAGTCTCAACCATGACAAATTAAGCGCAGCTTCAGGGTTAGTGATATGAGCAGCACGGATCCTTTTTACATGTTCTGATGATTCCTTGCCGAGCCATTTTACTAGTAGATCTAACTCTTCACTGGCTGTCAGCTCCAAATCCTGAATGGTGCTGAGGAAGGATGACTGCCAAGCTCTGTAGCCTTCTGGCTGATCATCAAATTTAGTGAGACCTGTGGTTACTAATTCCCTGCGTGCCAGATACTTTGCAAAGTCTAACATGCCTGTAGATGGAGTCTGAGAGTTTTGCTGTATGCTGTTCCTTTGAGAAGTATTTGAATGCCTGATGTGTGGACTGCGTTCTACAGATGCCTTACAAAAATAGCGAGGGCTCAATGGAGTGGGTTGAGGCGAGAATGGCTGCTGTCCTGTAGTTGGCTGATGCTCACTTAGCTGTGAGTAACCAGGGTTTGTAGATAAAGTGTTATATTCTACGTTGGATTCTGGGAGTTCTTGTTTTGTTGACAACGATGCTTTCTTAACATAGATGGGACTCAGTGTGGCTTGAGAATCTATGGCAGGTTTAAAACTGATTCGAGCTTGATCTTCGAGGTATGCCTCGGTTTGCTGTTTTATGGACAAAGGTGAGATGCCACTCCTGTTGCTGTGTATATCATCACAGTCTATGGCTGCTGCTGCTTCTAAAACCTCAGCCTCAGCAACAGCAACGGCAGCTGCTTTTTCAAGTTCCAATGCTTCTAGATCTGCCTCAAGAGTAGCCTTTTCTAAATCCAACTTGGCCTTATGTTTTTTTATTTCGAGCTCCCTCTGTGCAAATGTGGCCCTGGTGCGTGCAGCTTCAGCGATAGCTCTGGCGTACTTGCTCCTTTAATGACTCCAAACATAGCAATCATCTTGCACTGACATCACTGAACTGGAGTGAAACTAGAAAAACACATAATACAAAACTCTTAATCGATTGACATATAATCAGCAGGTAAATATATTCAGGCACTTACACAGGAGACCATGAAATAAGTATACTGTAGATATGCAAACTGATATTACTACAAAGAAAAACAAGCAGGTAGTGGGTGAGCGTACACTTGTATCATTAGCTCAGAAGCTACACCCTATAACTGCACTTCAAAGAAGGTACAAAATAATGTCTCAAAACACCCTATTATTAATTGCTTAATATACAAAGAACTGACAGAACTTACGACTATTGCTTTCTGAAGGACTCCTTTGAAGGATTGCTTTGGATTCCACATGAATGATTACAAAGTTGTAGCCATGCTTTTCCCACTGTTCTCTGCATTTCCTGCTTCCTGTCTATGCACAATGCAAAATAAAAGCCTCCCTGTCTATCCAGATGTCAAAATAAAAGATTCAACATTTTTCAATATATAACAATAGAAATACACTTTACACTTATTTGTGTCATTAGCATATGAACATATTGAAAACAGAACAGTATGTTTGTTAAAAATTCTGAAAATTCCTTGATAAAAGCAGCACTGTCTTTAGGTGGTCTATAAATTGTGACAGATAAAACTGGAGGGCTGCTAAAAACAATAGCATGGAATTCGAAAGTGGTGAAATTGTCAAATAAAATTTGTTTGGTGGTGAGTGTGTTGTTGGTTAAAGATGCAGTCCCACCACCTCTCTTACCACTTCTAATAGAAAAAGAGAAATTAAAATTTGGTGGGGAGGCCTCAGTGAGAACAACTGGTGCATCCGAACCCAGCCATGTTTCAGTTAAAAATAAACAGTCAAGTTTATTATCTAAAATTAAATCATTAATAATAAAAGACTTGTTCAACAGAGAGCGGACATTTAAAAGTGCCATACTGATCAAGACTGGTGGATTTTTGACAGTAGAGGTCAATGGATGTTGACATTTTTGAAGAGGCCGGAGGTTATTAATGTTTTTGGAGTTAGTGGATTTATGATAATTCTGATGCTCTCTGTTTGTGATTATGACGGGTATTATGTTGACTGTGGGAGAGAGAGGTCCGAGTCCAGAGTTTTGTGTATTACTGTTAAAAGTGGAGCAAATATAGGAGCTGGGACCAGGGGGACATCAGTCAGTGGCGGACAGATCAGCAGGTAATGTTGGTTTGGGGTAATGACAGGGCCGTGTGAGACATCAGATCTCAAGCAAGAGCTGATGTCCGGTGCTCGAAAAAAAAATCGATGCTACACATTTCTTTCATTCAAAGCATTTAATTTATCCAAAAATTTTAAATATCAAATCTGTGATCACTACAGAAATCAGGTGAACAGGAAAAGAAATGTGCACTGAGCAACAGGAGAGTAAAAACCCCAAAATGATAACCTGTATTATGTATGGCCATTATCAGACTTAAATCTTTGAAACTCAAGTCACAAACTAACTAATCACATAACAGTTCCTTAGTTCAGGAAGCTGTGGTTACATTTCATTACACAGGAAAAGGCTTTTTCAGCAGCAAGTTGGTTGACTCAGAAGAAAATCTATACAATCTAACTAGCCGACGCAATAAGTTACATTTTAATATCTTAAAATAATCAAGGCTTAATAGGAACCTTATTCAAATGTGAAGACCATACATTCTGTCTCAGTTTTTAACTGACCAGGGAGGTAATGTGTTTTCAGCCATTGTGCCTATGGTTTACACACATCATAACTAAAACAAACCATATGTTTCCTGAAATGAAGGCACGGTTGGGGCAGCAGTCGTGTGGTGTTTGTAGGAAAGAGAACCCTACAGTATATGCAGGAAACGGCTAGATGCAGGTGAGCGTTTATTTACAAAGGGTGAAATATAAACAGAAACAAGGGTGGCGAGGACTGGGAAAAACTAATAAACCTGGAACACGCAACATGGAGAGGAACACGAGATGAGAACAGAGAGACAGAGAAATACCAACTAACGCAGAGTAACACAGACGACGCGACGAGGAACACAGGCAGGTACACACTATAAATACACACAAGGTAATGAGGGAATGACACACAGGAGGGGAACACAGCCGAACCTAATTAGACACAATGAGACACAAACCTTCAAAGTAAAACAGGAAACACAGAGTGTTTTACAACACAAACTCGGGGACATGAACAGAGCACAGAGTAAAGACACGGGTAGGGCTGATAAAACACTAAAGCACTAAACACAAGAACCAAACCCTGAGAACTAACACAAAATAAGAATTAACACAAAACATAAGATGATACCAAAATGAACACAAAACGCTGGGTCAACAACCCAGGATCATGACACCTTTTGATGCTTCTGTTTCCATATGTTTGTGTATGAATGTGATCCCAGCTCTGACACCAACAGTGGAAATGATTAAACCAACAGATTATGATTAACAACTTTTACAGTCACTGATGAGTTCTCTTTTTTCTTGAGAATTCGTGAGGATGTCTTTGAAGCATTCAAGATAACTTGAATTTTGTCATTTTTAATCTGATATTAAGAGATATTAAGTACATCTCCCCAACAGCCTTCTCATCAGTAGGCGAAGATGAGGTTAAGCAGAGATCTGCATGTTAAGTAAGCAGTTCACAAATGCAAATAAGTACATTTGGCTTAGAGAACAGTGTCCTTTATTTAGGACATACAAAATGATTTTACGAGTAATTTACTTATTTAGGCACATTAGTTGCTGCATTTAGATCACCCAGAGAACTTCATATGAAAATGTTTTATGCTTGATCAATTCTACATTGACGGCAACCTGCCACACTTGCCTTGTATGTCCTGCAACATTGCAGACTCCTTACCAGTCGATATGCCCTTGGACATTCCTGCCTATTCCAGTCTCACTTCTTGGAGAAATGTAACTATTTATTTAATTTTGAGGAGATAAAGTCACCCTCTACCAGGAAACAAAATAAAATAGCCTGGGTTTTTATTAGTTCCATTTCACTGCATGTGCCCTTCATAGCAGATTCAAGTTAAGTACATTAATTAGAATTAGAATTTAGATTCAAATATTTGTATTCTTATGTAGTAATATTATTTGATTATTATAATGATATAGCACAAGATTCAGTTACCTTTATACTAAAATGGTTAGTAGAATTGTGCTTCAAGAAGCTACTTTTTACTTTCTCGCTTTGAGTACATTTCAGAGCTTCTACTTTTTCACACTTGAAGTTTTGTTTTGTTTTTTTGTTTTTTTTGTACTTGAGTAAAGAAGTTGTTTCAGTACTTTGTCCCCAGCAATTTTCAACTCAGGCATCTGTACTTCTACCTCAGGAAAGAAAATCTATACTTTTGCCAACTCTGTTCAGGCTGACAATTAATGCATGTAATTATACAGGATTTACTCTCTTCTGAGACTGAGCCAAATGCTGCAAAACTGATCGCACAGGAGTTTAAATAGATAATGACCCAAAGCATACTGCGAGCAAATTAAAGAGTACCTTTAATTTATCTTCCAATGGTCAAGTCAGTCATCTGATCTTCACCCAATAGACAATGACTAAAGTCAAAGCTGTGACTCTCAAACAGAAAGTAAAGGTGGCTGAAATGGCAGAAAATGACTATCAATGAAATATTTTGAAATCTAGCATACCTTTACATATACCACAAGTAGCAGTGAAATATGCATCTTTAACTTGTTACATTAAATTCAAGAAAGTTGTAATGTCATTGGATGATGTAATAAGATTTAACAATAAATAAACCCAGATTTTTGTTATAAAAGTATTTACAGATTAAATATGTATTAAATGTAAATAATTTAAACAGCAGAGCTCTGTACACTGAAAGATACATTCTGAGTAACAGAAGGGTTGCGGCTGGTGCTTCTCTCTCTGTTCTTTCTGCCCACATTTTCACAGCGCAAGAGATTCAACAGATGCTTTCGCAACTTCTGTGAGAGCATATACAGCAGAGGGTTCATACAGCAATGAGAATAGGCAAGCATTTCACAAACACTGTAGGCAACTTCTAACTGTTCCTTACAACCGTTGGGTTTATAAAGAGAAGTAATTAAAAGCATAATATGGTATGGCCCCCAGCAAATGAAAAAAACTGCAACAATACACAACAGCACAGCTACAGTCTTGTGCTTCTTTCTGTTTAAACCTTGCAAAACTGTCTTGAGGATGGCAGAATAGCAAAAAATAATGATGACAAATGGGAGGAAGAATAGCAGTGACACTTGGAGATAACGTACAAGCTGTTCATCAGATTTATCGTAGCAATAGTTTTTACCATCCAAGTTTTCAACCTCTACTTTCATTGCATCATGCAGGGATGCTGAGATGCTGATGACCCAGGCAGCTATACAGGCACCGATTGCATACTTTTTTCTTTTAGTATGATTGCTATTCAACTTGTGCAGCACCACAGCAATAAAACGATCCACTGTCATGGCAGTCAGCAGAATGACACTGCTGTACAAACCAACAAAGAATGCAGCAGTCACGAATTTGCAACTAGAGTCCCCAAAGACCCAGTGGTGTAGGTGATGAACAGCCCAGAATGGAAGTGTGATGGTGAAGATCAAATCGGAGCAGGCCAGGTTCAGGATGAAAATATTTGTGATATTTTTCAGATTCTCGTAGATGAAAAGAACACATAAGAGGAGGCTGTTGCATGTGATACTGATGATGAAGATCAAGATGAAGAAGGGACCAGTGATGGTGGGAACATTAATATCACAAATGTATGCAGCATGATCGCTCACTCCATCATAAGTGGATGTGAAGTTTGCCATTTTCAATTTTCTGGAAAACATAAACACAAACCTACATTTTAAAAACGTAATTAAACACATTAACTCAACACTTTTCTGTAAACAGAAATTGTTGATTTTAGTTTAAGTTTTTGTATTTTAGGTAAATATAAAAAGTAATTATGTAGCACATTTGTAATAAAAACAAGTACTGATCAACTTACCGCAAACGTCAACTGCCACGTTGCTGACTTGCACTATGATGTGAAAGCTGTGATAGTCTTGAGATAAGTAATAGTTCCTTTCCTCATTTCACACGAAATCAGAGATACCGCCCTTAACATAAACCACATCTTGAAAAAATAAATAAATAAAACCCCATAAAACATTGTCTTTTAATATTTTTGACATAATTTTACACAAAAAATTTTTGCAAGTATATAAAATATAATATGAATATAAGATTTTTTGTTATTCATTTATTTGTGTGTTGTTATGTATGGCATAGTCAGTAGATCAACATGCTATCAAAACTACTACATTAACAGCACTGAAAGGCTCTTTGAATTAGAATTAAGGATTAGATAATCACAGGTAACTACATTGAAAAAACTTTATGTAATACAACATGTTACACATCCTCACCCACTGTATTCTTCTTGTTTCAGTTACCCCTCTGCAGTACCTGGTAGGACGTCACTCTGACCACACCAGCCTGAATTCTCTCAGATCTTACAATCTGCATGACACACTTCACAGCAACACTACCAGTGGGAACAGTAATTTGGGAATAACATGTTGGCAGTTAATTCCTAAGTGAAGCAGATTTGTAATGTACATGTTGCAAAGTCACAATAAAGATAAAGATATTCTTTTTTTAAGAATCATGAATTTACGTTAGAAATTTTGAGAACTGCCCATGTTAATGAATAAGATGTCTTTCTTCTGGATTTCCCGACATTAAGGCACCACTGACAGCTCTTCAGCATTTGTCAATGATGTCACTGTGAGTTGATTTTGCCTACTGCGAAAGCTGTTGTTGTTGTTTTTTGGGGGGCCTGAAATCTTTATCAGATTTTTTAGGTGGCTTTTGACTTTAACCCCCACAAACACATAAAACACGGGATTAAGGCAGCATTGCGAAAATGCAAAAAGTCGAGTAATCTCAAGCGCATAATCCAGGTTTTTGCTATATTGACAATCTTCCCCTAATGAGTCACTTTCTCTGGGCCAGTAGGAAAAGGACTGCAGAAATATCACTACATTGTAAGGTAACCATCCAACAAGGAAAACAACCATGAGAATAAAAATTAGTTTCCATGTTTGTTTCTTCTTTTTTGTTCATCAGGATGAAGCAACCTGCACATGATATGAGTGTGGCAAAACATGAATACCACTGAGGTAATTAGAAAGAGGATGTTTCGCTGGTAGATTCCCCACAAGCTCCCAAAAGAATCTGCATATACACAGTACTTTGACTCTGAAACTTTGCTGGCAGCGAAAGCTAGACTAGATAGCAGAACGCTAACTAATAATAATAATAATTTATTATTTATATAGCGCTTTTCTAGGCACCCAAAGCACTTTACACTTTACAATTCCACTATTCATTCACTCTCACATTCACACACTGGTGCAGGCAAGCTACAGTTGTAGCTGCCCTGGGGCAGACTGACAGAAGCGAGGCTGCCATATCGCACCATCGGCCCCTCTGGCCAGCACCAGTAGGCAATATGGTAAAGTGTCTTGTCCAAGGACCCAACGACCAGGACAGAGAGAGCTGCCCAAATGATCACAGATGCTACAATACTGTAAAAACCTGTGGCAGAAATAATGTCAGACAGAGGCTTTAGATTGGATTCATAACAGTGAGCAGTCATCAGGATGAGGAGGATACCGCTGCTGTAGAATCCAAGGCAGAAGATAAAGTTCACTATTTTGCATGCATGCTCCCCTAAGGTCCATCCGTGCATGTTGTAGTAGGCCCAGAAGGGCAGAGAAGCTGTGAAGAAGAGATCTGATACAGCCAGATTCAGGATGAAGGTGTTGGTGAGGGATTTCAAATTCTCAAACTTGACCAGCACCACGAGGACCAAGATGTTGGCAAAGATGCTGAGAATCACCACAATGGAGAAAAACACCAGAGTGAAGATTGCTCCAAATTGGATGACACTTGTTTTGTTACAGAGTTCATAGTTGTCATAATCATAGTCCCAGGTAAAGTCATAGTAATCATCATAGTTGTATAAAGTTGAGTCCATTGTATCCACTTTCTTCTTGCACAAAAACAAAATCCAAATTAAAAAAAAAAGGCTTTGTTAGTCAAAAAATCAAGTACGTCAAATTACACAGTAAGACATGATATTATGACAACTTCAGCTTCATTAGATGTTAATCTATCATGCTGTTTTACTCTGACTACATTCACATATTTTTGTTTCATCACATTACGCTAGTGATATTTAGCCACTAATTAAAATTTTAGATTCATTTGCTGAAGTTAAGATTTCTGTCTCCATCCCAGTGCAGAGAAAGCTGATTTTACATTTTGCTCTGAGATTTATTCAAATTCTTCTAAATCCTCTATGATCCCAGAAATATGTCTCCATCTTGTTTCTTTTCACTTTAAATATTCATGTAAGTATGGAAAGGTTTTTTATAAAATGTATTAATGATATCACATCTATTTTCTACCTACAAATTCTACAAAATCTCTTATTTTTGGAGGGAATTCATATCAGCCAATAAAGCATGACATAAAAAAAGATTCATGAAAATTAAACAACAAACATCTTTTTCCAATAATAGTGTTTGTGTTACTTTGGTGTTGATGTGTTTTATAGGTCAGTGAGCAGCTTTTGTTTTAAAATTTGTTCTAAAAAAGAAATAAAACAGAGGTTAATCAGTCCATACATATTATTTAAAGCATGAACTCAGAGTTGTGACTACCAAGAGGAAGAATGTTCAAGAAATTAACTTCACATCTAAAATTCACATCTAAATCTCATTTTTACCCACAAGAATAACCACAGCAAGCAAATTAGTAGAGCTCACCATCAAAGTTAACCAGCCAACACCACTTTAGACCTTGAAATGGGACAAAGAGAAAATATGTTGATATATCATCAAAACTAAGAAAACAGTCAAATGGGCTTATACTGTAATTAATCATATTTACAGTATATCTCACTTATTAATTAATATTGCAACTACACAAATTACCTTCCGCTTGAGCTGAAAGTATACAAAAGTCAACTGTCCAGTTTATATGCAAAATATACAAAACAAAATTTTACGAAAAATACAAAAAAAAAATACAATGTCAAAAACAATCATTCAAAAAAAATATGCAAAGCAAAAATGATCGAAATGCTTTTCAGTTTTGTACAGAATGAAAGCAAACCTACAAAGAGTGTGGTAACTAACCACCCAGACTTACTATAAACAATTTAGCTGGTTTTCATGCACCATCACTGAGTTTGTTTGAAAGTGCTCGAAGGCAATAAGATGCAGTAATGTAAAATTTCCACGTTCCAAGTTTACATTACATAGAAATTTGATAGCTTCTTCTGAAACAGGGAGGAGGTGACCTATACAGAGGGCTTATAACTATGAGCTATAAACAAAACAGTAAACATCTGCAACACAAGCTCCAAAAAAAGCACAAATACAATAAGCAGCAATGTTTTAAATTCAGACAGAGGCAGCAGAGAGAAAAAAACAGACTCAAACCTGTGACAGCTACAAAAATCAGGTGAATAAGAAACAAGATGTGCACTGACTTTTCTACCTAATGCAATATGTTGCATTATATTATAAAGGCTTCTTAGGAACTTTATTCTGCTGTGTAGACTTTATATTCTCTCTTAGTTTTTAACTTAACGTTAACTTAACATTACTATTGCGTTTCACATTCAGTCAGATGTGACACCAATATATTTCCTCACTGTCAGGGTTCCTGGGTCGTTGACCCAGTGATTTCAGTTTGTTCATGTTCAGTTTAGTTCGCCACATTAATATTCTCACTTCCTGTTTTTCCCCGTGTCAGCTTGTCTTCCATGTCATTAGTCAGATTATGTTCAGCTCTGTACTCACCTGTTTCCAATCATTGTCATCATTCAACCTGTGTATTTAAGTTCCTCGGTTTCACCAGTTCTCTGTCGTGTCATTGATGTTATGTCGTCGTCTCCGTCTGTATGTTCAGCTAGTCAGCCAGCCATCCTTCCAGTCTTTCAGCCAGCCAGTCACTCACTCCATCGTTCCTGCTTTGTTCATTCACCCTCCAATAAATCCTCTTCATTTCTGCACCGTGAGTCCAGCGTTTGGGTCATCTCTTCCACGCCTCCACACACAACCTCTGACACTCACAGTGGTTATCTTACCATTAACGTAACATACGTTTGCAGCAATGATGCTTGTGGTTTACACAAAACATTACCAAAGCTCACCATATCTTGGCTCAAATGAAGACTTGTTTGATGCTTCTGTTTAACTTACATCATTATTTATGAATGTTAATGATATTTTTCCTGTTTTATTTTGCTTATTTAAATTTTTTTTCTGCCCCAGAAGGATACATACTTTTTAACATCTACTTGCAAGTTACAATGTGTATGAATGTGATCCTAGCTCTGACACAGGCAGTGGAGATGATTAAACCAGCAGGAAAAATTGGAAAATAATTAACTCACATTTTTGTGTATATTCTTGACAACGTGTAAAGATTTGATATTTACACGTTTTAATATTTAGACGTTTGATATGAAGAATTGCCTGACAGCATCTACACCATGACCTCCTCTTGATCAGTGGGAGCTCACCAGTCGTAGAGTTTAATCATAGATCTGCATAGTAAGTAAACTGTCACACATACAATAACTCAAGTATGCCTTTAAATATAAAGTCTTTAATGTGTGCCATGCAGCATCATTTTAGGAGTATATTGTTAATGTAGGCATGTGAGTAAATGAAGCTTAAAAAATATGTTGTCTGTTACACATGAGAGGTGGAACGTTAAAATTACCCTCATAGGCAGATTTGGGAAGTCTTTTTTTTTCTTTACAACATAGGCTAAAGTAATTAGGGTATCTTTGTTTGAGCCTAATCACACTCTTTTACATCACACTCTTTCTCTGAACCTCCATCTGTGTCTGCTTTGTGATAATATATTACAGAGCAGTAACAAAGTACTGTATTTAAGTAGAATTTCTCATTTTTCATCTGCAGTCCGATGTCATTGCTGTATATCCTGGTGTGGATCAGTGAATCGATGTCTCATTCACTCTTGACATACAGCTTGATGTCATCCATAGCCAGTCTTGTCAGTGATCTCACTGAGGCAGAGCCCGCACTTGATTGCGACTTGGGCTTGTAGTCTTATACACCACATTCCCATCGAGTTCCTGATAAAGGCTCTTAGGGTCCTGTTGATTTTGTATAGTTCTAGGCATTTCACAGGTTGGTCAGCCTATAGTCTTGCAATGTCGGGCAACTGCTCTGTCTACCAGTAGCTGGTGTTTTGCGCCTCTGGTGCTCTTGCCAATTTCTTTCTGTGCCCCACTGAAGAGCTTATATTACCCTAGTTCAGGAGTCGGCTCTTTAGTCCTTATAGTGCGGCTCCGTGTGGTTTGGGAAAATAAATTAGAAGTATTTAGCTGAAGTGTATGTAAGTTGTTTTTTAACTTGTAGTTCTAAATTGGAAGATTATTGTGATATTGAAATATAAAAATAGAATTCTATTCTATTTTTATTTTTTTTTCATCGCTCAAAATAAGCGTCACACACACACAACAGCATAGATAGCACAGACGTAAAGGCGGCAAGGCGTGATTGCGGGTGCCGCTCAGGTGCGTCCGCCTCCCCTGCAGCGGCGCTGCAGACCACGCCCCGCCACAAACATTAACCAGGTAAAATACATATTTAGGCAGAATTTTGCAAATATCTATTTTTCATTTTTTAGCAGCATAGTGCTTTTTTTTCCAGTTATTTTTTAAAAGTCAGGTCAAGGCTCCAAAAGCCCAAAGGCGACATAACAGTTTTTGTTTGCTACATGGATCATTTTAGTTCAGCTGGGTGTCTTTCCTTTTGTTATATTTCTTTAAGAGTTTAAAATGTGTTAATTACATAAATAAAATTTTATTTTCTCTGTAGCACTTCAAGGATTTCATAAGCAACACACCAATATATACAGTGTTATCTTCATTTTAGATGTCAAAAAGTATTTGCGGCTCCCAGTGTTTTCTTTTGCATGGAAACCGGGTCCAAATGGCTCTTTCGGTGTTAAAGGTTGCTAAACCCTGCCCTAGTTCTTTAGCAGCTTCACTGGTTGCCCAGAAGCCAGGATAAACTTTAAAATCAAACTTCTCACATACAAGTGTATCCATAAATCTGCTCCTTCCTATTTGTGTGACCTGCTTCATATCACCACTGTTTCCCGCCCTCTCAGATCCTCATCTGCTATTCATCTTACTGTCCCGTCCGTACGTCTTATCACTATGGGGAACAGAGCCTTCAGTCGCTCTGTTCCTCGGCTCTGGAACGCTCTTCCTCCAGCCATAAGAAATATAGACTCTCTTCCCGTATTTAAGTCACAGTTAAAAACACATCTGTTCAAACTGGCTTATTCGGTTTAGTGCTGATTTTATCTGTTGTCAAGTTCTGTTTTGCAATTTTAATTTATTTTATGTATTTTATGACTATTGCTCCTTTTATTCATTTTGTTCTTCTGTAAGGTGACCTTGGGTTTTTGAAAGGCGCCCTCAAATAAAATGTATTATTATTATTATTATTATTATTATTATTATTATTATTATTAGTGAGCCATGCCTATTCATCTTAGTCGCTATGATGTCTGACAAGAGCTTCCATGTGGTACTCTCGTGTACTAATATTATTTTATTATCATTTCTATAAGGAGAGATCACTTGGAGGAATTGAACATGATTTATTGTGACAAAGAAATGAATGTAATTCGCGATAAGACTCTGATAAACCCCCCAGAATCTAGACGCTGGAGGTGGTGGTGAAGATGAAGACTGAGGCTTGAATAGAGCTTTGGCCGAGGTGCCTGAGGTGGAGATGGGGAGGAGGTGGGTTACATGAAAAGAAACTCAAAGAAATCAGACATGTCAATATTGAGATTGACAGCATGGGAAAGAAGCCAGGATGTAAAGAACAGAAATATCAATATTAATATTGCAAAGGTTCAGTTACTTTTGCAAAGTTGCTTCACGGAGCTACTTTTTACATTTATCTTACTTTTAATAGATTTCAGATCCTTTAATTTCTATTTTTACCTAAATAAAGAAGTTGGCTCAGTACTGTAACTTTTACTGGAGTATTTTTTTTAACGCAGGTGTCTGTACTTCTACTTAAATAAATAATGTCAGTACTTTGCCACTGCTCTGTTTTGTATCTTACACTGTGATTAATGTTAAATGATCAATGATTTCCCCTCCCTTCAGGTGGAGTGGTGACTCCACTTTTGGGAGGACTATTACTTTCTGGGCATTTCTTCTCAAAACAAGTATATAGAATTCGATTTTAATTTAAAGGACCACTTTAAATGGCGAAGCAATAATATGACAGAGATCTTTAATTACATTAAGTGAGCCTACAGGGGTCGCTGAGAGTCAAAGAAACAAAGGGTCACAGCAAACATTGTTGCTTGCATAACATCGACATTTTCTTTCTTAAATGATATATCTGCACATCTGCATTACATAAATTTGTCTATTAAGCACCTACCCTATGTCACTCAAAGTACTGCTCATTGTATTGCATATCACACTAGTTTGACTCTACCTGGGATGCCAAAAAATGGGTGTTAATGGAATAATCTTCACATGCCACAGAAAAGACACATTTTCCCATGAGACAGCAGAAAAGACAAAACAGATTCACTGGATTTAAGCAACATTTTAAAAAGAAGAAACAGAAAGTGATGGTGCAGCATAAAATACACATTTTTACACACATACATCCTTTAGTTGGCACATTAAACACCTGAAAAATAGATGTATATTGTTTCAAGAGAATATATAAAAGATGTAAATTCAAATGAAAGTATTTACACACTGAACCAACAGTTCATTTGTGCCTGCTTAATGGATCAGTGTTCAGTTACTCTTAACAACAGAGCTCTCTGCTGTGAAAGCTACATTCTGAATAACAAAAGTCTTCTGACTGGTGTCTTTCTTTCTGTTCTTCCTGCACAGTTTTTCACAGCACAAAAGATTAAACAGATGCTTTTGCGAATCCTGTGAGATCATATACAGCAGCGAGTTCATACAGCAGTGAGAATAGGCAAGCATTTCACAGATATGGTAGGCAACTGCTAACCGTTTCAGTACCTTACAATCTTTGTTTGTATTGAGAGACTTGATTAAAAGCATAATATGGTATGGCCCCCAGCAAATGAAGAAAGCTGCAACAATACACAACAGCAAAGCTACAGCCCTGTGCTTCTTTTTCTTTAAACCTTGTAAAACTGTCTTGAGGATTGAAGAATAGCAAAAAATAATAATGGGAGGAAGAATAGGAGTGATACTTGGAGATAACGTCCAAGCTGTTCATCAGATCCATCCTCACAATAGTTAAAATCATACCAGTTTACCACCTTTACTTTTATGGCTTCACTCAGGGATGCTGAGATGCTGATGACCCAGGCAGATATACAAGCACCGACTGCATACTTCTTTCTAGCATGGTTGCTCGGCCACTTGTGCAGCACCACGAGAATGAAACGATCCACTGTCATGGCAGTCAGTAGAATGACACTGCTGTACAGCCCAACAAAGAATGCGGCAGTCAGAAATTTGCAGACAAATTCCCCAAAGACCCAGTGGTGTAAATGATCAACAGCCCAAAATGGAAGTGTGATGGTGAAGATCAAATCGGAGCAGGTCAGGTTCAGGATGAAAATAGTTGTGACGCTTGTCAGTTTCTCGTAGATGAAGAGAACGCATAAGAGGAGACCGTTGCCTATGAGACTGATGATGAAGAGTGTCCCAGTTGAAATTGGAAAGTCAGTCTCACAAAGATAGGCAGCCTCATTGATTGTGAAGTTGTTTGCCATTGTTAATTTTCTAGAAAACATAAACACAAAGCTAAATTTTTTTCTCTAAAATGACACAAACTGTTGCTTTTAGTTTTAGTTTTTTCATGTTACATAAACCATGCATTCTAGTAAAGTACAAAATTAGAGGAGCAAACACAACAATTTACTTCAAGCATCTCTTGTCAAGTCTTCTGTTGAATTGAGCTGTGCTGACAAAGCTGTAATGTACTTAAACAAATCGGTGTTCCTCTTTTTGTTTCAAATTAAGTCAAAGATGCCTCCTTACCAAAGGTCACATTTTTTTAAGAAAAAGAATCCATATGCAATCCTTTTCTCATAGTGAAACTGAAAGTTGAAAATGAAACTCAAACTGTCAAGAACCATAGTTCAAGCACACAAGCTGGACCCAGAAGCAAACACAATACGCAGAGATGCACGCAAAATAAACTTTATTTCTGAACTAAGGGTGTCCCGGAATGGTCAAAGGAAAACACGCTGAGTTAATGTTAAAACAAAGGGACCGGGAGACAAACAACTCGGGAACGCCATGATCAGGACCGTGGGAGGCTGCAACAGAAAAGGCAAGAGAGTTACTGGGGAGCGGGGAGATAACAGCATACACGGGGTAGAGTTATTTATCTTACGATCAGGGCTGGGCCGTGGGAACCAGAGAGAGGGGTGAGGGTCTGCGGGAGAGCTCCAGGGAGACGGAGGAGATGATGACCGGTGGTTTATTCGAACTCCAGGCGGGCAGGAGGACAGGCAGATGTAGGCTCAAACACACCGAGCGATAACCGCTGAATGGTGACTAACGGACTGGCGTGGAGCAGCCAGCTGAGAGGGGTTAAATAGTCCTCCTGATGATCGCCTGGAATGGGATGCAGGTGTGGAGACGACAGCCACACCCGTAGTCGTGGGCATCCCATCTGCTCCTCAGACACCGGGCCGCGGACCATGACACAAACTGACTGTTTGGAACACAAATGTTTGAATATTTTTTTCTCATACTTATCAGGGACATATAACGGTGCACAAACATGCTGCACAGATCAGAACACACATAAACATAGATGTATGATTGTTTTTTGTAAAGCATGAAAATGCTGACTACATAATTTTTATGTAAAAGCACAATACCAACCATTGTGTTGGTAAGAAAGTATTTCCTGCTGATAAAATGAAATGGATCCATGATATCATCAAAGTGACAGATTTATGATATCTCTGATGGTATGCCCAGTGTAGTAGATCAACATCGAAAGTTTTCCGTTGTAAAACTGCACGGTTTTATAGCAAGAATAGATAACTACAAAAAACTACATGAAAGATACCAAACAAAGCACATCATATTACACATCAGTTAACTTAGAGTGGTCCAGATATGCAATACAGAAGTCAGAGTTGACTATTAAGAATACATGCAAAAAGACTGACACCATGTTCGCAGGTAATTCCCAAGTGAAACTAGATTTAAAAGAAGACTGAATTTCTCAAACTGAAATTTGAAATCAGAGCATGTTAACATATTAGACAAACAAAGAGAGAAGTCAATAAGCTGTTGATCAGTTCGTGCATATAATTTAAATCATCAACTGAGAGTCAGCCTCTTCTCATACAGAGAGAAATACAAAAGCAGGAGTACCAACAATCAGCAACAAGATCTCAAACTGAGACCAAGGCAGCGGATAAATAAACAAAACCATGACAGCTACAGAACTCCAGGTGTCCAGGTCTGACCAACAAAGTCAGTGTGCCTTCACCCGAATTCTACTGACACACACAAAAGTAAATCAAATGATCTGAAAATGAAAGTCTTAAATACCCACTAGTTATTGCAGTAACAACCAAGCCCATGTTAATTATTCAGTTCATAATGCGAGACCTTTCTTTTTGCCTTTGTAATGAAATAGTAAAAAGAGTTCACTTTAATTTCACACCCATATAAGATCCAGAGTCATTTTTTCAAAAACATTTTCCTATATTTCTCTTTGAAACCTTTTAGATTTTAATTATTACATAAATCATTTCCCATTACTATGTTGTCACCTTACTCAAAAGAGATAAAATGCCACGGAGAGCTTACCGTGTGCTTGCACTCCATGTGACTTTAGGTACTGCTCAATGAGTCTCTCCATGGTTGTGTTATTGCACTCATACTTGACCAGTCTGACTCTATCAGCAATCACAAAAATCTGCTGTCAGTGCATTTCTTTTCCAACCCAGTCTATCCTGGCATACCATAAGAACAGAGAAGTGAAAATAGCTTCAACCGATTCTAGCAACATTTTCTTTTTTACAGGCACAGCTGATTAAAGCGGTGAAATACACATCTTTACACACATAAATCTTTCACTTTACACATTAAAAAATAATTTCAGGTGAATATATAAAAGATGTCAAATCAAATAAAAATAGTTACAGACTCAATTGGTGTTTAATTTCAACTGTGTGTCACGGTCCGGGGCAGCGGCCGTGTGGAGAGTGGAAGGAGGACTCAAAGCGCAGCACTTATTCAGGTGTGAGGGTGATTTATTGATAATAACAAACATAAAGAGGAGATGGCAAAACAGAACTACGGATGAACTAAACTGGGTGAAACTACACAAAGGAGTGGCAAACCTGAACACGAAGGGAGAACAGCAGGGAGAGCACGCAGAGGATTTCACAGGGTAGATGCAGAGTACGCAGGGTAACACAGAGGATGAACACAGGTAGGAACACAGACGACGCGACGAGGAGCAGAGGAAATCACACGCTATAAATACACAAAGAGACACTGGGAAATCACACACAGATGGGGGAAACAGCTGGACCTGATTAACCTGACGAGACAGGGGAACACTAACACCAGGGACCAACAGAGGGAGCACAACCCAGAACCCAGTGTCTAAAATCCCAAACACAAACCATCCCAAAACAGCCATGAATAATAATGAAAGTAATAACAATAAGTACATAAACATAAAGTCACTGAGTCATGGTCGCAGGACCATGACAGTACCCCCCCCCCCCCCTCAAGGGCTGGCCCCCGACAGCCATAGAAACACACCACCAGATCCGGGCGGGCGGCAGGGGGCCCAGGACGGAGGGCCCAGAGTCCCAAAACAAAGATGAACACAAAACCCACAGGGGAGCAGAGTCCAAAGCACAGTTCAGGAGGCCGTCCACGAAGAAGGCAGCGGCGGCGCGTAAAGAGTTCAGGAGGCCGGCCGTGCGGAAGGCAACGGCGGCGCGTAAAGAGTTCAGGAGGCTGGCCGTGCGGAAGGCAACGGCGGCGCGTAAAGAGTTCAGGAGGCCGGCCGTGCGGAAGGCAACGGCGGCCACACAGGCGATGGCGGTCCGGGGGCCGGCCGTGCGGAAGGCAACGGCGGCCACACAGGCGATGGCGGTCCGGGGGCCGGCCGTGCGGAAGGCAACAGCGGCCACACAGGCGATGGCGGTCCGGGGTCCGGTCATGCGGAAGGCAACGGCGGCCACTCAGGCGACGGCGCTCGGCCAGTAGCCTAGCCAGCGGTCCAGAAAACGGCTGTTTAGCTCCAGACCCAAACGAGGCTGGGCCAGGCGAGGCTGAGGGCACGGAAGCCGGGACCGCAGCAGGCGGAGATGATGATGCAGACACAAAGGCTGGACCAGACGAGGATGCAGACACGGAGGCTGGACCAGACGAGGATGCAAACACGGAGGCTGGACCAGACGAGGATGCAAACACGGAGGCTGGACCAGACGAAGATGAAGCCGGACCAGACGAAGATGAAGCCGGGCCAGGCGAGGATGAAACCGGGCCAGGCGATGAAGAAGCTGCAGCTGAAGCTGGGCCAGGCGAAGCTGACGCTGTAGCTGAAGCTGGGCCAGGTGAGGATGAAGCTGGACCAGAATCAGGCGAGGATGAAGCCGGGCCAGGCGTGGATGAAGCCGGGCCAGGCGTGGATGAAGCTGTAGCTGAAGCTGGGCTAGGCGAAGCAGACGCTGAAGCTGAAGCTGGGCCAGGTGAGGATGAAGCTGGACCAGAACCAGGCGAGGCTGAAGCTTCAGGCTGAGCCGTGGCAGTAGCAGGTGGTAGCGCTGCAGGTGATGATACTGCAGGAGGCGGCGCTGCAGCCACAGGTGGAGAAGCAGCCACAGGTGGAGAAGCAGCCACAGGTGGCCGGACGGGATCCTCGGGCCCCCCAGCAGGCGAAGCAGGAGGCTGGACGGGCTCCTCGGGCCCCCCAGCAGGCGAAGCGGGAGACTGAACGGGCTCCTCGGGCCCCCCAGCGAAAACAGCCGCAGAACCAGTGGGCACCGGGGCCCCCGGCACACATGAAACAAAGCCAGTAGGCACGTGGGCCTCTGGCACACATGAAACAAAACCAGCAGGCACGTGGGCCTCTGGCACACATGAAACAAAACCAGTAGGCACGTGGGCCTCTGGCACATGTGAAACAAAACCAGTAGGCACGTGGGCCTCTGGCACACATACGGAGGGCTGCAGCTGCGCAGAGCACTGACCCTGCTCAGGCAGTGACAGCCCGGTGCAGTTCACAGCTGGCATCTTGGCCACCAGGGGTCCAGAGTAAGCTGAGGGCAGCAACCCCGCCTCTGGGGAAGCCCCGGAGTGAGTAACAGTCACTAATGTTGCCAGCTGTTGAGGAACAGGTCCGTAATGTAACAGTTTGTCTCCCTGCTCAGAAACGGCGGTGGAAAAACAGTGTGAAAATTGTGGCTTAAGGGAGGCTAATGGTTGAGCTACAGACTGGGAAGCTTGTGGCTGGACACAGAACTGAGCCGGAGAATGGTGATAGAGTCCTGGCTCAGAAGGAGCGGCAGAGACACAGTCTCTCGGTTTCACAGAGGGTCTGTACACGCCCACTTGCGAAGGGTCCGTTACCACGAAGGTGGGTAAGCGATCCGAACAGTCTCCCATCCCGCTCTGGATAGCCCCAGAAAACAGAGTCTCGGAATCTGGGGAAGCCAGAACATGTCGCTCGCTCACCGCCTCGGACTGCTCGGAAGTAAAAGCAGACGGGGGGTGAAGACCGAGGTCCAGAAGGAGGAACTCCCGCTCCCACGAACAAAGCGAGCCCAGAAGCCATGGGAGACCGGTCACCAGACGCTGTAGCCGCCTCTCTACAGCGCGCTGGGACGTGCCACCCGGGCTTTCCAGCCACAGGTCGATCAGCTCCTGTGTGGCATCGATGAGATTTTCCCGTAGTTCCCTGGATGGATTAAGCGCTGCTGGGTCCATGTTGTGGTCGCGTCGTACTGTCACGGTCCGGGGCAGCGGCCGTGTGGAGAGTGGAAGGAGGACTCAAAGCGCAGCACTTATTCAGGTGTGAGGGTGATTTATTGATAATAACAAACATAAAGAGGAGATGGCAAAACAGAACTACGGATGAACTAAACTGGGTGAAACTACACAAAGGAGTGGCAAACCTGAACACGAAGGGAGAACAGCAGGGAGAGCACGCAGAGGATTTCACAGGGTAGATGCAGAGTACGCAGGGTAACACAGAGGATGAACACAGGTAGGAACACAGACGACGCGACGAGGAGCAGAGGAAATCACACGCTATAAATACACAAAGAGACACTGGGAAATCACACACAGATGGGGGAAACAGCTGGACCTGATTAACCTGACGAGACAGGGGAACACTAACACCAGGGACCAACAGAGGGAGCACAACCCAGAACCCAGTGTCTAAAATCCCAAACACAAACCATCCCAAAACAGCCATGAATAATAATGAAAGTAATAACAATAAGTACATAAACATAAAGTCACTGAGTCATGGTCGCAGGACCATGACACTGTGTATGTTTAATGGATGCAGTTCCAACTGAACAGCAGAACTCACAGTTGTAAAAGCTACATTACGAGTAACAGAAGTGTTCTGGCCAGTGTCTTCCTCTCTTTTCTTCCTGCACAGTTTTTTACAGCATAAAAGATTCAACAGATGCTTTCGCATCTTCTGTGAGAGCATACATAGCAGAGGGTTCATACAGCAGTGAGAATAGGCAAGCATTTCACAAATATGGTAGGCAACTGCTAACTGTTCCTGTGCCTTACAACCTATCGGTTTATAAAGAGATTTAATTAAAAGCACAATATGGTATGGTCCCCAGCAAAAGAAAAAGGCTGCAACAATACACAACAGCACAACTACAGTTCTGTTCTTCTTTCTGTTTAAAGCTTGTAAAACTTTCATTAGGATGGCAGAATAGCAGAAAATAATGATGGCATATGGGAGGAAGAATAGCAGTGATACTTGGAGATAACGTCCAAGCTTGTCATCAAATTCAGGCCCGCAATAGGTAACATTTTCCCAGTCTACTACTTTTACTATCATAGCATCGCTCAGGGATGCCGAGATGCTGATGACCCAGGCAGCTATACAGACACCAACTCCACACCTCTTCCTTTTAACTTGGTTGCTCGGCCAGTTGTGCAGCACCACGAGAATGAAACGATCCACTGTCATGGCAGTCAGTAGAATGACACTGCTGTACAGTCCAACAAAGAATGCAGCAGTCAGAAATTTGCAGGCAAAGTCCCCAAAGACCCAGTGGTGTAAATGATCAACGGCCCAGAATGGAAGTGTGATGGTGAAGATCAAATCAGAGCAGACCAGGTTCAGGATGAAAATATTTGTGATACTTTTCAGTTTCTCGTAGATGAAGAGAACACATAAGAGGAGGCTGTTGCCTATGACGCTGATGATGAAGATCAAGATGAAGAAAGGGCCAGTAAAAGTTGGAAAGTCAGTCTCACAAAGAAATGCAACATCACTCAGTCCATGGTCACTCATTGTGAAGTTGTTTGTCATTGTCTGTTTTCTAGAAAAAACATAAACACAAAACTAGATTTATAAAATGTATGTACATTACCCCTTCTTTTTCCAATAAAATGACACAAACTGTTGAGTTTTAGTTTTCACCTTATGTAAGCAACAGGGATAGAGAAATCACTTACCCAAATCATCAGCTGTCATGCCTTGTGGTCAGTTGCATTGTGCTGGAAAAGTTGTGAAGTTCTTGTGTTAACTTACAGTTCCTCTTTTTATTCACAGTAATTCAGAGTTGCAGTTTTTTCTCTTTTGCAAAACACATGAATATTGCTGATGATATTAAAATGTGATTATGAGGACAGTACCCAAAACTTGTTGGAAAGCAGTTATTTTCAGCTGAAAACTGGAAAGATACAGCAAACCTTCAAAAAACTGACAATGATAACCTAAAATATACTTCTAATAATATGTACAGCATATTCAGTAGGTCAATGTATTTTAAAATTGCTACAACAGAATAACAATAAAAGGTCCCAATCATATGAACTGCAAAACCTGAAAATAACTTGAGGAAACACAGCATACACGTCACTGTTATTAAACTAAAACTTCACGCTCTTTATCCTAAGTTACACTTTCCGGTAATTGTTACCCTCCCATATAAAAATGAAAAAAATAAATAAATAACCACCCCTTAGAAGGGATAGTATGCATGTGAATCTTAAGCTTTGGCTCTCTTCCAGAGGCCTGATAGTTTGAGGGTGTTGAGCAGTATCTTAGGTGTTCCTGTGTCTGCAATCTTCTGGACAAACATCTCTGATGTTGTGCTGAAATCTGCTGGAGCCAGTCTTCCAATTTCAGATTTATAGCTTCTAATGCTTCCTTTACCACTGGGACCACTTTGGACTTTACCTTCCACATCCCGCTGTTGCTACAGTCCCTTGTACATCTCTATTTTCTCATGCTCCTTCTTTCTGATGTTGTTGTCCACTGGGATTGCCACATCTATCACAACCTCAGTCTTCGCTTCCTTGTCAGCCACCACTGTGGTGGTTGCTTGGCCAGCTGCTGCTTGTCTGTCTGAAACTGGAAGTCCCACAGGACATTAGCCCTGTTGTTCTCAACCACCTTTGTTGGTGTCTCCCATTGGGACTTAGGGACTTCAAGTCCATATGCAACTCAGATGTTCCTGTACATTATCCCAGCTACTTGATTGTACCTCTCAGCGTAAGCTGTCCCAATTTGCATTTTACATCCTGCTGCAGCATTGATAATAAAGACCAGTTTATTAAATCCAGTATCCAAAATGCTGGTGCATGCTCATTTTTACATTTATTAAATCAATTTGATTATTGGTAGTATCAATACCACTGCTGGTATCAATGCTAGCATGATAGGATCGATACTTTGTTTTGCTCCTTTACCTTTAGTGCGTTGCTCCCAGTCATCAGAAAGTTGACGTGTCTGTGCAAACACCACTCCTCTCATCCTGCCTAACTTTGCGCCACCCCTTCTTCCCTGCTCCACTATGTTTAGTTGTCTTGTGGTCAGGTGACTCAATCGCACAGAGCTGTAGTGAGTGAGAAAGCGCAGCATTGTGTAGAAGTACTTCACAACTGCAAATAAAAACACTGCGAACACAAATCCTGTACTGTGACAAACTAGTATAAATAAAAAGAGCTTTCACACAGAATGAGCAGCAAAAGAAACGAAGACAGGAGGAAGTAAATCCCTCAGACAGACCCAGACCACCAGCATACAGAAAAAGTCTAAAGACATTCCAGGTCTCCCAAAAACACAAGGATAGTTATAAGGCGTGGTCTTGTGTTCATTCATTATCATGAAAAGTAAAAATCACAGTGATTTTTTTTTAGTGGTTTTTAAAATGTGTTAATCTTGTAGATAATGACGCACCACTCTCCCCTTCATAAGCTGCTTTTATAAGTTAAAAGTATTAGTATACTGGCCCCGTATTTACTTGGTATCACATCAAAACTTGCACAAATATCACACACCACTAGCAGAAAGTCTAAAACAGGCTACGCAGCTTTCAATGAGCAGACTGCCTGCAGGTGTATGACAGAAAGCCCAGAAACGCAGCTTCACAGGAGGGCAGAAATCAGTTGGGATCCACCCACCAAACCACCTGCAACGAAACACAGAGAAAGGTACAAAGACCTGCTGGCTCGACCCTGTTTTAATTAATCTTTGATTTTCATGCAGCTGTTTCTTTTATTTAACTATTAAATCATATTTAATAATGATAAATGTTAGAAATACAGAAATAAACAACTTGCAGTTATATGTAATAATATATTAACTCTAACATGATTATGAAAACTCAAGATGTTGTATTAGTGGTTAAACTGGTTAAATTAAGGACATTCAGCAACCAGTTTTTTTTTTGTTTTTGTTTTTGTTTTTTTGGTTATTTGTTTTTTGGTTATTTGTTTTTCATACATGCTAATCTGATGGCTGAGTCTGCACCTGCTGAACTTGCCTGCTTTGTTGAACTGAACATGCAAGGTGTTAACACGCTGGATCAATCGTTGAGCCTTTTCTATTATCATGCTAAGTCACACTTCACTCTAACTGATCTGCACCAGGAAATTTGTCCAACATGATTAGAAAGAGAAAATTGATCTTTCAAGTCGACAGGTCAAAGTGAAATTTGCTTACTTACTTCCTAGTTGCTCGCTTGTTGAAAAAGAAAGTATGCTGTTAAGAAAATATTAAAAGGTATCTCTTTCATATTAAATAAACTTCCACAAGATACAAACGTTAGTTTTATTTTTTTAAATCAAATGCATTGAGAATACTTTACATGAAATAAAATGTGAAAATAATCATGATATCAAATGTATAAAAAATAGCTTTGAAAGTGATTTTTTTGACAACAGAAAATGTAACACATGTAATCATAGAGACCGATCTACAATATCACTTCTACAATGTACAGTATAATCAACAGATCATTTTGGAGTAGTAGAAGTATAAAATAGAAGATTCTGATCAGAAAGTATATAAACACAGATAAAAACATTAAGAAAAGGTATTGAAACACAACACATTACACAATGTCAAAATGAAATTGTCACTTCTGTTTCTCTTTATATGATGGACACCTTTGCAGTAACTGGTAGAATCCCAGTCTAACCACAGAACACCCTGAATTTTCTGTGCATGAAGCAGCAGATGTAGCATTTGTCTTTCTATAAAGCTTGACTAATTGAGCTGTTTTTAATTTATTTGCCATTTTGTACCACTCTCTACCAAAGAGGTAACTATGAGAATGTTGGCTTTCTTTGTCTTACCTGGCTCAACAAAACTGAAAACCCATGTGGGACATAACGAATATTACAAAGGTGGTTATCAACTTTCACTGGTTGGGTATTCAGCATGTTACCATGGTGATTTAGCCAGGTAAAAACAAAGTCACTTTCGTAACAGAAAACTCAGGTCACTAAGCCATTAATCTTGCTGTGTGGTACACCCCTTTGGCATCAACAAAGTCAGACTCTATCATTAATAGAAACTGATGGACATTATGAACAATGCTGGGCATCCTCTGCACACGGCCATAAACAATCAGAAGAGTCTGTTCAGTGACAGGTTGCTTCTCCACAAGACAAGAACTAACAGACTTAAAAACTCCTTTGTCCCACACGCCATCAAACTGTTTAACTCCTCTCTGGAGGGGAGAGGGAGGGGAAACAGGAGGACAAAGGAGGGGGGAACAACTAAGCTGTAGTGCCTCTTCACCTCACTGTACAATACCTTGTGCAATACTTTTTGTAAATAGTCAACAGTGCAATAGACTCAATACTTGAAATGTGCAATTCACTTGTATTTTATTTTTTATTCCTATTTATTCTATTTATCCCCTTTGTATATTTTATTTATATTTGTCTCTGTATTTATATATGTGTGTGTGTGTGTGTGTGTGTGTGTGTGTGTATATATATATATATAACAATTCTGTAACTGTAACTTCGGTCGTTGCTGTGCTTTTTGGAAGTCGAATTTCCCAGAGGAACCCACCCGAGGGATTAATAAAGTTCTATCTTATCTTATCTTATCTTATCTTATCTTATCTTAATAGGTGCTGCCCATTTTTTGATCTTGTTACTGTTGCTTGTACTATATTAAGTTCAGCTAATTTATCTAATCAAACCCTCAAGCATCTAGCTGTCTCATCCTAATGCATGCATGCTACAGTAAATTCAAATTTCTTCCGCATTTTGGAGAGGGATTAATGCCATTGGACTGTCAGTTTTAGTTTCATCTCTGCACAGTGATAATGTATTGCACGGCATGGGAAGATACCTCCTAAACCTTTGTACTCCTATTAAATGCACCAAAGGGATAAAGCAGCAGTAGATGTCAATGATGGGATGAATGATCAACCAAGCATAGTGCAATGCATATATCAGTTCATGTGTGTACTCATAAAAATCCAATAGTAGCAAGGACTGTATAAACATGTGGATGCTAGAAGGAGCCAAGCATAGAAAAGTACTGACAGTTATGCCTAAAATCAATTTTGAAGGCTGTTGTTGGCTGTTTATCCTGCCCTGCTTTGCCATTATCCACATGTGAACATAACAGAATGAAGTGATAAGGACAGGAATGAGAAAGAAAAGAAAAATCTGTGTGTAGATTACAGTGAGTTTCATGGTTAGTGACTCCACCAAATTTACACACACTTTCATGTCAGCGATTTCGATGACTCGACCACTCACAGCCAGTTTAATGCTTGCAGCAGCACACACCAGCCACATCACAATGCTACCTATGAGAACACCATATTTTGTTAAGGCCTGTGCAGACAAGCACCAAGGCTGAACCACAGTAACATAAGAATGCAAAGACATGGCAGTGAGGATCACCACGGCGGTGAATAGTCCCAGAAAATAAATCCCTACACTTACTCCGCAGGCCCACTCTCCAAAGACCCACGTATGGAGTGCATTACAGGCTGCAAAAGGCAATGTCACAGTGAAGCAGAGGTTAGAAACTGTGAGCTGAAGAAGTAAAATATCCGATGTGATCTTCCAAGCTTGTTCCGTCCAGAGGACCCACAGCAGGAAGCTGTTTGCAGGAAGGCTGATGCAGAAGACGAGACTGTTGACAGCAGCAGGATAGTAAAGTTCTGATATCTTAATGTCATACTCGGTCTCACTGCTGTGAGTCTCATTAAAGTGTATGTAATCATAACTGTCACTGTCCAAGGCCATGATTTACTTGTTTAGGTCTTGGGAGGAAAGTACTGTTGAGGAAATGAAAAAAAATCTTATACTGTGAAGATGATTTATTTATTTATATATAGTAACATAATTAATGCATTTTGGTACAAATATGTTAGTCAAGATAAAAACTAATACAGTTTAGAACCAATGATTATAAAGTTGAACAGCATAATATTCATGCCTTCAACAGCATTCAGGAAAAATTAAATGTAGAAATGTAAAAAGAATGATATAACAGCATAAATCTATGAATGGCAAATAAAGCATGTCCACAGGGGTTATTGTGAACCAGTGAAGAAAATGGTCAAAACATATAATGTTGCTTGCATAACAGCACTGCAGTTTTATTTAATATTCCCTGGTTAATTCATATCGCAGTTATATCAAATTCCACTCCATATTCCTACATTTCCTTACATTTCCTGTATTTCTGTCACAACATTTATTTTTGTTAATAATAAATAAATAATACTTTATTATTGTTATTATAATAAATAATAAATACTAATATTTTATTATTACATGAATCATTTCTTATGAGTATTATCACCTAATTCAAAAGAGAAAAACAGCCAAGAAGAGCCTACCTTGTGCATGCACTCTGTGTTTCCCTCACTGATTGTGTTAATACACTTACACTTCGTACTAATATGACCACAGAAATTTGCTTTCATTGCATTTTTTCCATCTAGCCTATAATGACGTGCAGAGAGAAGAGAGAAGTGAAAACAGCTTCACTGGATTTCAGTAACATTGTATTTTGTTTTTTTACAAAAACAGCATTGCTTGTAAAAGTGCAGTAGAAAACAGATTCCTACACACGTACATTTTGCTTTTACTTGGCACATTAAAATTAAAAATGCATGTAATTTCTACTTAATTTCAGGAGAACATAAAAAAGATGTCAAATTAAATAAGAATATTTACAGATGTTTAACTTCACAAGTGGCTGTTTAACTGATTGTTGTGCAGTTCCAAGTTTATAGCAGAACTCCCAGCTATGAAAACTGCTTTCTGACTAACAGAACTGAGAGATGTGTCTCTCTCCCTGTTCTTCCTGAACAAAAGATTCAACAGATGCTTTCGCATCTTCTGTGAGAGCATATATAGCAGAGGGTTCATACAGCAGTGAGAATAGGCAAGCATTTCACAAATATGGTAGGCAACTTCTAACTGTTCCTGTGCCTTACAACCTATCGGTTTATAAAGAGATTTAATTAAAAGCACAATATGGTATGGCCCCCAGCAAAAGAAAAAGGCTGCAACAATACACAACAGCACAGCTACAGCCCTGTGCTTCTTTCTGTTTAAAGCTTGTAAAACTGTCTTGAGGATGGCAGAATAGCAGAAAATAATGATGGCATATGGGAGGAAAAATAGCAGTGATACTTGGAGATAATGTCCAAGCTTGTCATCAAATTCAGGCTCGCAATAGGTAACATTTTCCCAGTCTACTACTTTTACTATCATAGCATCACTCAGGGATGCCGAGATGCTGATGACCCAGGCAGCTATACAGGCACCAACTCCAGACTTCTGCCTTATAGCATGGTTGCTCAGCCGGTTGTGCAGCACCACGGTAATGAAGCGATCCACTGTCATGGCAGTCAGCAGAATGACACTGCTGTACAGCCCAACAAAGTATGCAGCAGTCATGAATTTGCAGGCAAAGTCCCCAAAGACCCAGTGGTGTAAATGATCAACGGCCCAGAATGGAAGTGTGATGGTGAAGATCAAATCAGAGCAGACCAGGTTCAGGATGAAAATATTTGTCATTGTGTTCAGTTTCTCGTAGATGAAAAGAACACATAAGAGGAGACCGTTGCCTATGACACTGAGGATGAAGATCAGGATGAAAAGGGGGCCGGTGATGTTTGGAAAGTCAGTCTCACAAAGAAATTCAACATGATCACTCAGTCTATAGTCACTCATTGTGAAGTTGTTTTCCTTTGTCAGTTTTCTAAAAAACAAAAAACAAAAAACTAGATTTTTAAAATGTAATTAAAGACGTTAACTGAGCAGTTCTCTATTAAATAACAGAAATTCTTTATTTTAGTTTTAATCTTTGTACATTATGTTAGCAAGTGGGAGCAGCCAGTTGAAGTCCAACTTAGGAGAAATAATACAGCAACTTACCTCAACAATCAGCTGTCAACTCTGGTGTTGAATTGCGCTCTGGTCAGATAGCTCTGATGGTCTTGACTAAAGTAACAGTTCCTCTTTTTGTTTCACATTAAGTCAGAGAGGCCGTCTTAACAAAAAAAAAAAAAAAAAAACATGCCCAAAAACCATGGGCAACTTGTTTTTCTGCATTGAAAATCCAACTTAAACAAAATTAAAAGTACATTTTAATATTTTCTCATAGTTTTATTAAAAATGTAACAGACTACAAGCATGCAGCACTAGCCAAAATGAACACAAAAATAACTGCATGTATTATTTTGTTTATTATTTTGTAAAGCAAAAGAATAATGCTGATGGTATTAGAATATGAAAATAAGCACAATACCCAATACTCTGTTGGGAAGAAGTCATGTTCTGCTGAAAACTGGAAAGATTTTTTTTTTTTTATTATTATCATGGATAATCAAAGTGACATATATGTATATATATATCTGTAATACCATGTACAGCATAATCAGCAGATCTAAACACAAATGAAATTGCTACAGCAACAAAAGGTTCTTTGATCATAGAAGAGTTTGGTCAGAAACTATAACCACAGATAAGTACATGAAGCAAACTTGATTAAACATAACATATTACAACATATTACAAAATATTACAACATATTGCACACCATCGATGTTAAACAGAAGTTTCCCACTTTTCTATTCTTCTTGTTTCAGTTGCACCTTTCCAGTAAATTACACGACTGCACTCTGACCCCAGAACAACTTGAAGTCTTTATGATCCAATCATCTGAATGAGGCTGTTTGAGTTACGATCATAGGTTTGGCAGGATGAACAGCTCTATAATATTTTACTCAGACTTTGCATTAAAAAGTCAGTTTCTGTTATTAGTAACTGCCAGTCATTTCAATTTGTGCTTCTTTTTTTTTTTATACCATTATCTGTAAACTCCAGAAACATAAGTCTTAATCCCAGATATCTCAAAAAGTTTCTGAGACAATCAAACCAGCTCTTCTGGTTTGAAATCATATAGACCACACTCCATTATGATGTTTATGATGACAATAAACCTCTTGAATATGTGTGCATACTTTGATCACTGATGGCTAAAGACATGAGGAAACCAAATGCAGTTTCACAAAGAAGTAGCAGGTTATGTTGCTCAGTCTATTTTTGGCATTTTATTTTTTATTTAATGTTATTTAGTGAATGTTAATATAAACATATTTGACTGAATAATAAATGGCAAGCAATAATCTGATGAAAATAAGCCGTTATGCTGCATTGATATAGGTTACTGATCAGTAATTTTAAAGAAGAGTCAGAAAATGGTTGTAAAAAGCACCAACATTGGGGGAAATCATTTTGGAAAAACATATTGGCAGTTCATTCCCAAGTGAACCCAGATTCAAAAGAACAATGAAATCCGTTTGAGACATTTTGAGAATCAACTATGTTAATGAACAAGATGTATTAGTTCTGTTTTTTTACAATATCAAGGTGCCTGTGACAACTCTTCACCACTTGTTATCGATATTATTGTGTGCCGGTTTGGTCTGTTGCGAAAGCTGTTATTGTTTTTTTTGCGGCCCAAGCTCTTTAGCATTTTCTTCAAATGGGTTTTGAATTTAACCCCCACAAACACATAAAACACGGGGTTAAGGCAGCATTGTGAAAAGGCAAAAAGTCGAGTAATCTCAAGCGCATAATCCAGATTTTTGCTGTATTGACAATCTTCCCCTAATGAGTCACTTTCTCTGGGCCAGTAGGAAAAGGACTGCAGAAATATCACTAAATTGTAAGGTACCCATCCAACAAGGAAAACAACCATGAGAATAAAAATTAGTTTCAAAGTTTTGTTTCGTCTTCTTTGCACAGGATGAAGCAACCTGCACATGATATGAGTGTAGCAAAACATGAATACCACTGAGGTAATTAGAAAGAGGATGTTTTGCTGGTAGATTCCCCACAAGCTCCAATAAGAATCTGCATATACACAGTACTTTGACTCTGCAACTTTGGTGGAAGCAAAAGCTAGACTGGAAACCAGGATGCTAACGACCCAAATGATCGCAGATGCTACAATACTGTAATACCCTGTGGTGGAAACAATGTCAGACAGAGGATTTATAACAGCTATATAGCGGTGAGCAGTCATCAGGATGAGGAGGATACCGCTGCTGTAGAATCCAAGGCAGAAGATAAAGTTCACTATTTTGCATGCATGCTCCCCTAAGGTCCATCCGTGCATGTTGTAGTAGGCCCAGAAGGGCAGAGAAGCTGTGAAGAAGAGATCTGATACAGCCAGATTCAGGATGAAGGTGTTGGTGAGGGATTTCAAATTCTCATACTTGACCAGCACCACGAGGACCAAGATGTTGCCAAAGATGCTGAGAATCACCACAATGGAGAAAAAGACTGGAGTGAAGATCGCTCCAAATTGGATGACACCTGTTTTGTTGCAGAGTTCATCGTAGTCATAATCATAGGGGTACGAGGTTGAGTCAAGGCTGGTGCTGATAGTATCTACGTTATCCATTGTATCCACTTTCTTCCAGCATAAAGGGAAATTTAAAAAAGACTGTTAGACAGGTATATCAAGTAGGTCAAATTTCACAGTCTTACTTAAGGACTTATAATATTATAAACCTTTGTTAGACAAGGCTATCTAACAAATATTAGCTAATGGTCAGTGACTCTGTATTTGGATGCATATCTCACTTTTCTCACTTACTCTCTATTATAATATTTAACCAAGAATACATTTTAAAAGTTATTTATATTTATGGACTTAAAAATGTATTTATGTAGTATATTCTATGCACTGATTTGTGTTTTTTGACAGGATTTTATCAACGAAAACATCAAAGAAGAAATGCAGCAAACCTAGAAGCTAGCAAATAAAAACTAATCAAGGACTGTTTGTGACTGAGCCACTTTTGTGTATATTTAGTCATTGCAGTGGGTACAAACTGGCTTGGAGAAACATTGCAGGTTGAGAAGGTACAGCACATTGTGAATTGCCTGACCAAACAGTCTGGTAGAGAACCTCAGAGAAGATGAAGGGCTCAAAGCTTTAAACATAAACCAAAACTTACTTTACCTTTTCACCCTGACTTTTAACTGATTATGCACTATGGAGAGCGATTAGAAAGCAAAAGAAAATAATATAGTATGTGTAGATTATATTATTTAAGTTTATTTTCTATATTTTAGCTCATACTTTTAGCTGTTTTGCTATTTCTTATTTTTACTAAGTATATTTTTCAGTTTTCTTATCAGATTATTAGGCATACACACAAAAGGTGATTTTGTTTAAAGTTTGATTGACTAATTGGTAATTAGAGATGCACTAATCGACCAGTCAGGAAGAGGAGCCATCTGATTGCCAGAGTTCTCTGTCCTGAGCAGTAAGTCAGCCTCCCATATGTCTGACTGTGAACTTCATTCCAAGTGTCATTCAATTGTGCACAGATACTCACAGGTGCATACTAATGTGTCGTTACCATGGAAGCTCTTCACTGTGAGTGAAGACACAAAGTTGAATTTTGTTTGTTTATGCCATCAAGTACAGGTTTTAGAAATAAAACTGGAACATGAAAAATTGGTACTGAGAGACACTTACAAAAAATTGGAAATTGGAATTGACTAAGAAAATCAATGCATCTTTAATGTTGATCAATATGTAAATGTTGGAATATTGCAAGTAATCAGGATTGGTGGCCTGTTCTTTAAAGCATCTGTAATTTCATGTTTTATGAAAGCCTTGTGATACAAGGCTTATGTTAACACAAGAAGTATCATGTAGAAAATGAAATAAATCATATCAGAATCGGGGTGTAAAGTTAGTAAATCTAAGTAAATATTACCTTACCACACAGAATAAAGATAAGCTACTCCAAGAAGTTTTGTAATTTGAGAAAAAGGAAATTGTTTTGTGTTGCTAGTATAATTTGCTTGAGAACTTTTTTGCAAAAATCCATTCTAAGTAATAAGTAGGATTTTTTTTGAAAACATTCTAATTAAAACGTAGAGTTCTAGATTTATTTATGTCAATGCAACTCAGTTTGTTCAGTGAATATAAGATAGCATTAATGGTCATAAAAGGGGGGAAAGCCACAAAAAGGCTACATACATTCATTGTGTGCAGTGCACAAAGTGCTGTTGTGTGTCATTGTTTTCAATTTTCTCCATAGTTTCCTTAATCAGTGTCCAGGTTTTCACTAAATCAAATGCACAAATTAATCAAAATGTGTGCACAAATCTGCAATAGCAGTCACGCCTGAAAAATGTTCCCACTCTGTAAACATTGATTGAACCTGTACACACTCTAAACTTTAACGTCACTTTCAGCAAAGGTCAACCTTAGACTTTGACTGAAATGAAAGAAAGTCAAAACTATACTGTACCTGCACAAAGGGGGTCTGCACACCAGGGTCCTCAGCAAGGTTGTTAGCGAAAGGTTGGTGAGAGTGGTTTTGAATATCACAAAGGTGAACAGAAACTACGCATTTTTTTCAGTTCATCCAATAAGCAGTGATTGTGGGACTTGTGTTTCACATGTGATGAAAACATGTTCCCTGTAACTGAAAACACTTAGTGGTGTGTACAGGTTTCATTTGTAAATCTGTGTTCTACCTGTAACTGTTTATTGAGAAACTTTCATTACTGCAGATAAACCAAAGACAATGAAAAGAGCCGATAGGGAAGAGATATCAAATCAGTTTTCCAATGCATCAAAGGTAGTCCTTTTACAATAAATAGACATTCAGGAAGTGCTGTTGCCTTAGCCGGATGATTCTAAATTGCCCATGTAAGAATAGTGAGAATGAGAATGTGAATGTTTGTCTGTCTGTCTGTTAGCCCTGCGTGAGACTGGCGACCTGTCCAGGGTGTAGCCTCCCTGTCCTCCTACTGTAGCTGGGACGGGCTCCAGCCTCCTCGCGACCATGATAATCAGATAATCGGAAGATAATGGATGGATGGATGGAAAGAAGTATGTGTCTAATTTATTAATATGTAACCCTTAGTAAACACAAATTACATTTGATGTCACTTCATGGCTGTTATTTAACCTACTTACCCAGATGCTGAGTGTTAAGAAAAGTCTGAGCAATAACTAGAACAGAAAAGTCAATAATGTGAATAAATGCACACTGATTTTGTGCGTGCTTGTTTGAGGGCATATGTCTGTGGTCACTTTGGTATTTTTATCCTTATGAGACTGCTAAACTAACAACAAGAGCTTTTTTTTCTAAATAAATTCAGATTCAGACCTCTTTGTGTACCCCAGATATTTAATGTCAGTCAGTTGTTTTGTAATTCTTTTATTTAGCTTGTTTTTATTTATTTATTTTATTTTATTTTTTTTACGTGAAATGGTCCCTTTATTTAAGCAGCCAACAAGTTCTTACGTTTTTGAATTCTAACAACTGGTTTTAAATACCCTGCACTAATTTTTTACTTTCTATTATGAATTTGAACTCTTAAACGGTTTTACGTTGTATTTATTTTATATATTGTATCGTGTATATCCAGTATTAGACTGTATTCAGCTTTCTATTTTACCTTGCATTTATTTTATCTATCATGTGTATTCCGTGTCATATAAACATATCATGTTTTCAGCTTTCTGTTTATGGTGTGTCTCAACCAAACGTGAACAGACCTCGGCCATACACCGTGGTTAGTCAGCCGTCAATCATTTCCAGAGCCCGCCCCTCACCGGCAGCAAGTTTCTGCTATACCACTGATAAACTGGACAGTCCGGACAATTTTATACATCAAGTACGTGTTTTGTATTGTGATTTATTCAACAACGAAGTCTTTATCCTTATTTACAACCAAAGTAGGATGATTAGCGACAGAAATGTAGATGAAATAAACCAGGAAACGAGTCGCTGAGAGCAGGTGCATGTCCATCCTGTAGCGCTCACTGTTTTGACAAATCGATGTTTATGTCGCGGTTTGTTGCATTTTAAAGTGATAGGAGTCAACTTTATTGGCTCGTCATGGCGACGGTGGATAAATCTAGACAAATCTTGTCCCAGTGCGCTCTGACAAAGACGATGTAGCGACAAATTGTGACCTGTCGTTGTTCCTTTGTACATGCAGTTAAATTTTGTTAACTTTACTGTTACTTCGTTTTACAGCCACCAGAGCCTTCATGAACCTCCTACTTTACAGCAGGAGGAACTAATTTAGGACTGCACTGTTTACCTCCGAGTGTTTTCGGTGTGTGTGTGTGTGTGTGTGTGTTCTGGAGAACTCGTGATGACGTGCTAGATAACTTGAATTTCCCTTTTTTATCCCTCTGTGAAGAATTGCCTGAGTACATCCCTACAATGGCCTCCACCTCAGTTGGGGATAAACAGTTGCAGAGGATAATCAGAGATCTGCATGGTAATCAAGCTCTCCACACATACAGCAAACCCCATATGTGCATTACAGTAGATACAATATCATGCAATATGCATCAGGTGTCTTGTCCAAAGGATTCTGCAATATTTACATCAGCCAAAGATTTTTTTTATATGTAAATGTTTGTTTGTTTGTTTGTTTTACCAGATGAACTATACACTAACCAGTTACAGCATTTACCAGCATCACCAGACAAATACTGTGTCAAGTCTCCACCTGCCACCAAAAAAGCTATGACCTGTCTGAGCTGTTTTGGCAGCTCGTTTGGGAATGTCCTGGGGTGCAAGAATAGGGAATCAGTTAAGGGTCCAATTTTGTGCAGTTGGTCTAAATTCGGTGTCACCGAGCTTTTCATGTACTTTATTCATAGCTGAAGAGTTTGAGTTTTTGCACACCTGATATGTACAGAACCTTTTTTCATACTGTATATCAACACTGTGTGTTCAGATTAAAAAAAAGAAACAAAGCAGTCACATTAAAAATAACTCTGCAAGATTCCTTTTTTTCCTCACAGAAAACATAAAAAATAATCAATTACAGTAAAGTCCTTTAAAAGCTTTTCAGTATCCAAACCCTACTTGGGCCTCCATACTGTAAATAGGTCATGTTTCTGTACATCCCATTAAGTTTAGAGGCTAAGTCAACATACTAGGATCAGTTTTTTTTGGTGTGTCTCATAATTTTGCTGTGGGAGGTCACTATCTTGGGGAATAGTCTTCTTTTGCAATTATGTTTAAGGTGTGTCTTAGTAGTGTCCACATGACCCGAGATTTCCCGGCCAAACACGGTATTATAGTGACACGACCAAAGGTATTCACTCCACCTGTCTATGGCTTGAGTGACGTGGCTGCTTGGTTTAAATGTCACAAAAATATTCTGGGACAAAAAAAAAAATCTATCTACACAAAATCACATATTTGTGTTTGGGTTAATAATGCTCTTGTTCTTCTTTTTTAAAATGTAGATGCAGTGATAGAGTTAAGTAAGGAACACAGGGAGTGTGGTGAACCCATAACGGACGACTTCGCCAACCTGCACAAGTTCTTCTACAAACTAGAATACCTGCTGCAGGTATGTCGCCATATCAAAGAGAGTAGCATTGGGTAAATTAAACCATAAGTACCTACCACTCCCCCCACACACTCTTCCTTTATCGTATGTGCTCACATAGCCCTTAATGGATCTGAGCCAGAGAACGCATCAGTTAATCATAGCATCTCAGCACTTCCATCTAATGCTTGCTTTTCCCTTTATTTCATTCATTCTTTCTTTTGTGGTTTCACAATTTTATGCGTTTTTCTGCATAACTGGGGAAGTGGTCACACATTGTCTTGAACATATTTGTTAATTGCTTAGCAAAAGCTATTTCTGTTGGAGCCGTTACTAGAAAGACAGTTCCTGAGGCATGTCTAGCCATCAAACTATGTGCATGCTTTACCCGATCCAGTTGACCTAAACCTTGGGCCCCGCTCTTTCTCAACCAGATCAAGGCACAGTAAGGATAATCACACCAGAGTATGGCACGACGCGATCACACTCAGTAAATACTCTCCAGGATTGTATAGATTGCCTAGTGTGAATACACCATTAGCTTCTGGTGGAAGTGGCTAATTTTAAGGGGATCCCGGTGTAGCCAGTGGATTTCTGAGCAAAGAGATCCATTTCTGCTTGCAAAAAAAAAAAACACAGAACTATTTACCTGCATGTAACAGAAGCCTGGTCAAACATGACTTGTCAGTACTATTGGGAGTGCTGTAGACTAGTGTTCTTAAGTTATGAACTCTTAAAATGAAACATTTCACAAGACTCATCTCACAAGCCTTCCTGTATCTAAAGGTTATGAGTCCTGATACCAGTGAGTAATTTCTTTAATGTGCTTGAGCTGTTCTTGTAAAGTCCAAGTTGAAGAAAATACACATTTGTGTAGCTCAACTATGTCTTTTTCTTTCCCTTAATCTTCTTGAATTACATTAACAACTACTAAACACTAGCAACTCAGTCACCACGGTGATGTAGTACAGTCCACATTACAGAGCACGTTGTTTATGAATGCAATAATTTTGTGTCCTTTGTGTCTCTTAGTTTGACCAAAAAGAGAAGACAACCTTTCTTGGCCAGAGAAAAGACTACTGGGATTACTTCTGCGACTGCCTGATTAAGATCAAGGGAGCTAACGATGGCATCCGTTTCGTTAAGTCCATCCCTGAGGTAATCCTCCTCTGCAGCACACGCGTACACTTAGTCACCCTTCGTGCCTCAGCCCTTCCATGGCGTGAAACACATGCGCACATGTATACAGACAGTGACCGTATAACCATGTAACTAATATTCCGACCAATCAGGTGCACTAAGGCTCAACGCTGCTAATTCACATGCTATCTTACACTTGTGCCACCTGTACTGTTTCCTCCTCACTTTTTGTCCTGGAAATTCACACTGGTGAGCCTCATACTTCAATAACTATTCATGATTTGGTCCTAGTTTGTATTGTAATGAATTGGTTTCCTGTTGAACTGTTAGTAATATTTGGTGGTTAAGTGATCAAAGTGTTCTTTGTGTATTGGTTATTAGCATTTACAAGTTATGTTGTTCTATTTGTAAAGGCAACAGCTATGACTACGTTCATTATCTGCATATTTCATGGTTATTTTCCTGCATTCCAATAGACGTTGGGTACCCACTTTTATAGATGATAATTTTAGGGTACTGAATTATGTGCCAGATCATTTTTGACTTATCATCTATTTTTAAACTATTTTTGTAATTGTTTATCACAAGCCTGTTAATATTTTTTTGCTGTTAAGTAATCCTTGATTTGATAACATAAGGAAGACAGATCTGTGGTTTAAAGTTTTTTTGAGGGGGGAGGGGTGGGGTTTAAATGGGTCAGCGTGTTTATTTTCAGAAGTCACACAGTCTAGTCAATAACATCTGACTGATAATTAATAATTAAAAACCTTTGGCCCTCTGAAAACCTAAAACATTATTATTTTTTTTCTCTTCTTTTACTGTTTTTATTTGCTGTCCATTGGTCAGAGACATAAAGACGTCTCCAGCTGGTGTCTGTCTGGTGTATCTGTGTCTCTTATCTTACTTAAATCCCTCCATCTGCCAATGCATTGGAGAGTCTAGGCTTAGAAATAACATTGTACATCTATTCTCTATATGGTGATCATCTTTAAATTTAGATATCTTTAAGCTGAACTGCGATTTATGCAGTAGAATTAAACATTTCCATGTTAAATTGAAATGGCCAAGACTGTTGCTGAAGACAACTAAAACTTTGATCCTTAAAGTCTGCGATGAACAGATTTTACATTTACTAACCTCAAAAATGGCAAAAGAGCTGTAGTCTTATTTTTAAAAGTCTTAACAGTTTCCTTTTAATGCTTTATACAATAATATTTTAGGAAGTAGAAACTGACGTCTGACCTATTTAACAAGTTAGATAAGAAAAACAGTGGAGGTTAGTCCACCTTGGATTGAGTTTGCCAGTGTTGTGCATGTTTATGACAAAAGAGTCTATTTTTGTGTGTCCTCAGTTGAAGACATCACTGGGGAAAGGAAGGGCTTTCATCCGCTACTCGCTCGTTCACCAGCGTCTTGCTGACACACTGCAGCAATGTTTTATGAATCTGAAGGTCACAAGGTGAGAGGACACATCAGCTCAGATTAATCTAATGTTCACTTAACGCATCGAAATATCGTAACATTTAAGACTAAAAATAATTAGATGATTATTTTTAGTCTTAGTGTTATGGGCAAAAGAATTCTGTAAATGATAGAAACTGGAAACACTATCTGTAACACTATTTTACATTTTAAAGTGGATATTATGTGCTTTAGTTACATTGAGCAGTTGCTTCTGTGATCACTTCCTAGTGATGTCATTTTCTGTACTTGGACAAGGTAGCGCTAAACATGCCCCAAAATCTGTAACTTTAAACACTTATTTTTAAAATCTAGTTTTAAGTCTGTATCAGTTTATGCAAGCAGGACCCGATGGTATGTTTCATGTCTGCTTTAAGAAGAAAAAAACATGATATCAGATTGAATGCCTGACTTAAACATTGAGATCTATGGACATGTTCCATGACAGTTCAGTTTAGTGAGAATATTAAACCCGTTTCGATGCACACTTAGGCTTAAATTCATAAATACTATTGTTTTCATGGTAGCTGATGATATTGAAATCTAAAAGGTCAGCTTTAATGTATTCTATGCTGCAAGTTGTGAAATGACAAAATTCTGGATACTGGGCAGTGATAAAGCTGACATTGCGCAAATGACTGCAGTAAAGGTTTAATCTCCACTTATCTGAAAAGAAGAAATTATTTACAAAAAACTGACAAAACAAAATTAGGAAAACATAATTTAATAATGGAAGCTTAAAGTATTTCCCTGGACTAACCGATTAATCAAAGCTAATTAGAATGTGTAATTCTGTTGACTGCATGCATTTCCTTCATGGCTACATGCAACATGAACAGTGGTTTATCTCTAAATGTCCTAATTCATCAAAGAGTACTTGTTATTGAAGATAAATTGATACATTTTACAGTTCCTGACTATGACAGTTTGAAAACTGTTGCCAAGATGTGTGTTTTACTCCAGGCATACTGTACTGCTTTGTTTTGGATGTTCTTAGGAAGTGTGATTCTCCCTTCCTTTTTTATGTCCTATTTCTCCTTTTCGACTGAAATCACAGCAACCAAAAAAAAACTTGACCATAGACCTTTGTAGCACTGCTCAGTTCCTGTCTTTTCTCAAATCAAAATGTCAGTTTTATTTTTGCGTTAAGGAAAAAAAGAAGTAGTTTATTCTCCACGCATAGTAAAACTAAACACAGCAGTTTACACCAATGACATGCTAAGTTTGCAAGTTTCTCTTCACATAAACAATATTCAAAATGTAAAGAAAATAAAAATGCAAATAACAAAATGCAGGTTTAAGTAATAAGTAATTAACAAATAAAGAAATGAGTTAAAAAAAATATAGCTCATCTTAAAAACCAGAGATGCAGTATCTGTGCCTTTTGCAAATAAAGGAAGCGCTGTACAAATTAGACGCAGTCTAATGGGCCATGTTTGGCAGTATGAAAGAGAAAGTATTTAACTTATATTTAAACACAGTGGGTTTTGTAAGTATTTTACATTCAGTAGAGATTCAGCGTAGTTAGCAAACACACTGGAATGAGGAACCTCAGGAATGGACCTGAAACAGGTTTGGTGTTTTGGTGGTGGGTGGCAGCTTCTATGTTTGAGCAAATAATTCTTCACCTCTGGGGTGCAAAAGCATTTTTCCCAATATGAACTATGAAAAAAACAAAATACCATTTCATACGACCTTTGGTGCTGGACTGAGTGCGCTTAGAAATAGTGCCTAGAAATAGTTTTTCTTTTCTTTTTTTTAAATTTCAAGACTTTGAATACTTCAGTAAAAACTTTCCCTGTTTTCAGTCTATAGGCTCAGCTTATGTAAGACAAGCCAACTGGATGCTGACTGTGCCATCAGATTTACACTGCAAACATGCTGACAGTTGTTTTATTTAAACAATTAAAGCGTTCTCAGAAAGGGTAGCCTCATTACTTTATGTCTTCATTTTATGTCTGAATTATTTTTTAAATCTTTGAAACCTTTATTTCTCTGTTCTCTAGATAGCGCAAAATGTCTTCTGTTTTTCAGTATATGAGGGAGTGTTTATTATTGTTGATAGAGCAAGGAAAAGGAATAGCAAGGATATTGATATTTGGTTGATATAAATAAATACATTTTATTTTATTTTTTTGGTTTCCCTTTCCACGGTGCCAAATTTGGGAGGAAAATATATTTGGGGGTTGAGCAGCAACTACTGAGACTTGTTTTAAGCTTGAGCATGCTGTTTGTGACAGATTGACCGACACAACCACACTGGTGAACTTGTAACAACTTCTGGTCAAAGAACCATCCCACAGAAGTGTGTGACCAAGTTCTTGACCAGCATAATGGGGAGGTGCCAGGCTATTGTGTGTATGGTTCCTCCACATGCCTCCACTGAGCCTGCTGTTTATTTAACTAATACATTGTTGAATTTGAATGTATAAGCGTTGAATGGATTTTAATGCAACTTTGTGTAGAGTCATGTTAACAAGAAATTAAAAATTTGCGTTACTTTCACCAAGGTGTTCATGGGTAACTTAATGAGTTACTGGTTGAAAATTAACAAGAAGTCTTATAACTTGGAAACAATTATTATTAAAAGTGTGATGTGTATTGTCATTATGTAAAAGGTACGGTATAAAGATATAAAGATAAAATATCTTGTCACGTTTAACAAGGTTAACAACAACAAGGTGACAGTATTGCTTTATAGTGCTATTTAAAGCTGTTTTTTACTGCCATTGTTTCTATTGACAAGTTGTGGGCATAAAGGGAAAGCTTTAATTTGAATATTAGCTTTGTATGCCAATGTCTGTGATGTATATCATACCTTTAAATGTATTTTTTCTGAATGTTTCTGTTTTTACTAGTTGAACTTCTCTGACTTTCATTTTGTGAGTTGTTTTTTCAACTTTTTTTTCTATTCTTCCGATAAAGTGACTGGTATTATGCCCGGAGTCCTTTCCTCAAGTCTCACCTCACTGGAGACATAATCAACAATCTTTATGAACTCAACCAGATCCAATTTGATGTGGCAGCCAGAGGTTATGACCTTGATGCAGATTGGCCAAAATTTGCAAGGTATGTATGTATGAACAATAGAAGACTAAAAAACTTTATAACACATAATTCTTCAACCTGGAAAACATGTAAGGTGTAAGAGACTAAATATCTAGACTGAAGACATTATTTTTTTGCAAATGTTGAATTGTGGTGAAAGCGTACTGGGTTTTTCACAACTTGAAGTTAACACCTAATTATCTTATCTCCCTGCACATTCACAGTTCTGTCTTTTTGCTGTATTGCTCGTGTGTGCGTAGGTGTGTGTGTGTGTGTGTGTGTGTGGTTGCTGACAGTGTGTGAACTTGGATCATTGTTTCTTCTATCAGCAGCTTTGTCAAAACTTTCAACTTCGTTGCAATAAATTCAAGCAATACTTTCATAACCTTGCGCCTCCGTATTTGTGTGATCTTACATACATATAGAGTGCACTTTCACCAGATCTCCGGACTATAAATGCCCTCTACATTTAAATCACGACTCAATCTGTTCAGAACTGCAAACCCTTCATTATAACTTGGTCTTAGTCTATTGTTACCTCAATTAGTTTTATAGTTGTGATTTTATTTGTTTACTTTATGTTTTTATTTTGCTGAAATAATGTAAGGTGACCTTGAGGGTTTTTAAAGGTGCCTATAAATAAAATGTATTGTTATTACTATTTTTACAAGCTATTAGAAAAGAAGACAGTAGAGTCCTGCACTCTTTTTAAGAAATTCTTAAAAAGAATTTGCTGTGGTTGTCAATTCTATTTCCAATGAGTAGCATGAAATCATCACTTTCTAATTCCAGAGAAGAAATGTGTAACGTCTGAGTGACTTCCTTGCTTGTATTTGTGTAAATTGACTCATATTTTCCCCACTAACAAGAAAAGCATAAAAGCTGGACTACATTTCAAATCTGTTCGTCCATTTAACATACTGCTAAAATTAAATTAACTGTTCTCATTTCATCGAATGAACTAATCTCATCTAAAAGTAGACTTTATGGCAGTCTATGGGATTTTTTTCGTTTTTTATGTTAATCTTTTCTACAGAATTAAATGCCACTGAGTGTGGGCTCCCACAGTAAAATTAGGCAAGATAGTTCCTTTTAAAATGAATAACTAAGAGTTTTTTAAAATGACCTCAGTTATACTCTGTAAATATTGCATATTTTCTTGGGTTCTTTAAAATCTTGGCATGTTCTTGGTATGTGTATTGTATATAGGTGTGGTTTTTACTTCCTGTTAACCATTTCTAAATAATACAGTTCTTTCTGGTATATATTACAGAAAATTAGCAGAACTTTAAAATAAAGCATTTTCACTGTTTGTCATTATGTGACCCTAATATTTGGTGTCTCATTAACATAGGCGAACATTAGGATCTGGCTCCTCAGCTTACCTTTGGAAACCCCCGAGTCGCTGCTCTAGTGTGAACAGTCTGGTTAGCAGTTATTCACACTCACAGGTACACAAAAACTGTTATATCAGTATTTCCCACAATTTTCTGGTTAAATGTGACTAATGTTTAATGCACCTGACCTTTGCTCTCTCTTTTTCCATGCACTGAACAGGGTCAGGAGTTCCTTCCAGTCCCAGACTTGAGCCACAGTGGTCTTGATGAACTGGGAGAACTGGGGGAACCTTCTTCCTGCAGCATTGCAGAGAATCTGCGCATTGAGCTTGACCAGTCCGAGCTCAGACAGCAGGAGCTTTTGGTGCGGGTTCAGGAGTTAGGCAAGGAGGCTGCGGAGCTGAAAGATATTGTAAAACACCTTCAAGAACAGTTGTCAGCTCAGAAGTCTGCCAATTCGACATCTACAGCAGTCCAAAGTAACCCAGAAACATACAGTGAAGAAAGAGTTAATCACTATCAAACCTGCAGGGAACCGATAAGAAGTGAACTTCAAGATAGACTCACAACTGCTGAGAACAAAAATATGGAGCTTCTTTCTAAGTTAGATGAGGCTCTTAAAGAAAGGGGCCAACAAACTGCTAGTTACTGTGAATCAGCCTGGAAAATCCAGGAACTCCTGGATAAACTCAAGTCTGCAGAGGAGGGGAGGCTGGAGGCTAAGAGAGAGGCTGAGGACACGGCGAGGCACTGTGAATGTCTGTCGCAGCAACTAAAACTCAGGGAAGAAGAATTGAAGAATGCTAAGGAGAGGCTAGCTGAAGTAAAAGCTGGAGCTGATGACGAACGGGAGGCAGCGCTCATGCGGTTAGAGGAGCTCCAGAGTGCGGTTGGTCGAATTCAGGGGGCATTGACTTTGAAAGAGAAAGAGACAGGGAATTTGAGAGCACAGCTTCAGGACCTGCAGGCCTCACTGGAATGCAGGGAAAGGCAGGCGGAGGAACTGAGAAAAATGCTCCAGGAAGAGAGGGAGGAGGTAGAGAAGCAGTGTAGTCTCAGTAGCAGCCAGAATGAGGAACTTGAGAGTCTGAGCTTGGATTTAAGAAAAACGCTTAAAAGCAGAGAGAAAGAGCTAGCTGCGAGTTCAGAAAGAATCAAACATTTGGAGGAGCAGTTAGATAAGCTAAACGTGGGGAAAGAAACAGTGGCCCCTCGAATTATTGATGATGAAATAACATCTTGCAGTCAATCAGAGAATACTGCAGATGACAAAACACAGTTCAGCAGTCTAATGGAAATAAATGCTAAGCTTCTCCAAACGGTTAGGAAAAGTGAGGTAAGCATTTCCGAGCTAACTGAGAGCAGGGCTGCCCTGTTAGACCAGCTAGCTTCTTTGAAGGCGTCTGAGAAGCACTTCAGAAGTAGAGTAGAAGCTGCAAAGATGAGTGTGGAAGACAGAGAGAAAAAGCTTTTAGATGAAAACCTGAAATTGGAGGAGATGGTTCAGAAGGCGTTTATGCAAAGGGAGCAATCTGATGCTCAGTTAAAGAAGCTGGAGCATGAGAATACTGAGCTTCTCGGCAGTCAGTCCACACTGAAGAAACAGTTAGCCACAACTCAACAGGAACTGGATTCATTCACTACCAAAGCTGAAAAGTTAGAGAAGAACATTATAGCGTCGCAGAAAAGCCAAGCAGAGTTACTTGAAAAGCTCCAGGAAACCGAAGCTAAGCTAAGAGACCAGACTGTAAAATGTGAGCTTCTCCAAGGTCGAACTGATGAGCTAGAAAGCAGGAGTGGGGAGCTGCATGATGAAAAAGGAGCCGCAGAGAGCAACGAAAAAATGCAAAAGCTTCACAGTGAGCACCAGACTTCCTCAGTGGAATCCAAAGAGGCCCCATTCAGGCTGGTTATAGCTGAGGCACAACTGGAAGTCAACGTGAGAGAGGTAACCAGGCTCCAGGAAGAGGTGGTGGAGCTTAGGGCACAACTCCTGGCAGGAAATGAGGAGAGGATGAAAGCTCAGGCCCTGCAGGAGGTGACAGAAGCCTCCAGAGAAGACCTTCGTGTTTTAGTAGAACAACTGAAGGCCCAAGTGGAGGAACTAAACCGCCGGCATGTGGATGAAATTCTTAGATCTCGCGAGCGTGAGGAGGCTCTTATTCGTGAGCGAGATGGCGAGGCACAGGCTCGAGCCGGTCTTGCTGCAGAGGTGACGGCCTCTAGAGAGGAGCTTGATAAGCTTAAGATGCGTTACAATGCTTTGTGTCTGGAGAACAGTGAATCAAGGGAGGCCCTTCACAGAGCCAACACAGAGACCGCAGAACTAGGCGTGCACGTGTGCATGCTGACCGCTGAGAACGAGGAGGCTCGGCTGCGCTGGGAGGGTCAGTCAACAAAGCTGCAGGAGCTGGAGGAGGAGGCGGCTCAGGAAGCAGGAAGGCTGAATGCCTGCATGGAGCAGCTGCGCAAGGAGAACCAGGAGCTCCACAGTCAGCTCCCAAACACTGAGAATTTGATGGCATCCAAGGAGAAACTGGAGAAACAGTTGAGGGAGGCCCAACAGGAAGTCGAAGCTGTGCGGGAGATGAACCAGGAAGAGAATCAACAACTGCAGTTGCAGCTCAGCAGTGAAGCTGTGAGCCATGAAAGCCAGCTCCAGGTCAGGCAGAGTAAAGTATACATGTACAAAGTTACTGTTGTCTTCCCGTTTATGACATACTTCCTTGTAAACAAAACTGTTTCTTATAAACTGAAAAACAGTTTTACGCAGCTTAATTTTTTGAAAGAAATCTGTTAGCGAAATTACAGGTTTCTTTTTAATGTTAACTTTTGAGCTCATTCTTTTAATGCAAATTTAGGATTGTGCATCAGTCTTGTCCTTGTAAGCTGTGATTATGGTTGGTTGGCATTGTTCATGTGTTCTTCTTAATGAATATGTCGCAACCCATCAGTGCTGGTATAGAGTTACTTAAGTTAAAGAAGGAAATAAAGCAGGTATTTATTTATTTTTTCCTTTTTCTGACCATCTCTTTGCTCCTGCTTTGATATATAACTGAAATATTAGTACAGACTGACCCTCTTGTGCACTTTTATCTCGAGTCTGGTCGGTTACAAAAATTCAGATCTTACACGATGAGCTGAAATGACGCTAAAGTTGAGCATTCAACAAAAATGACATTGAAACCCCTGCTACGTGCTGCATTTGCATATGAGTATTGCCACATAATGTCATTCAGCATCATGTGTTTGGAAATATAAAGCAGATTATTCAAGTTTCAGTCATGAGTACATACATAAATGAAGCCTGATCTAAGTATAGCATACAAGATCTTAAATGGAGTCAGGACATTTGAGAAAAAAGGTGTTACTTTTGGAGCAGTGGTCCCAATTTGCATTTGTACTGCACTTTCATTTACATGTGAAAGCCTCCCCGGCACTAGAGGAGATTTTCACGCTTTGCGTTTTTGTAAAACTGCCAGAAATTCCACAAATTCTATGTCAGTTCGTGGAAGTTTTTATCTGCTGCCTACACTTTTCTTTGAAATAATATTATCCTCAAATTGTACAGCAATTTACAGAGCTGTTTGATGATTCCACTTTTTAATATAGTGAGGTGAGCGACAGAACCTGCACCTGGTTATCGGGGAAAATCACTGGTTATTACAGAGAAATACAAACGCATTCCCATATTCTCAAATAATTTCATCTGCAGTCCTGAGAATAAGTAACCATACCACTGAACTCTTGCTAAGATGCAGACACGTGCTTTTAGAAAAAGTTGCACAGTCTCACTGCACTGTACACGAGCAATATAAACAAGTCATCTTTTTTGTTACTACTAAAATATTTAGGCCATGATTTTGAAAATAACTAGAATGTATAGAAAGATTTATACCAACTCGGCTAGAGTGCAACTAGATATGTTTTCTACATACCCTGCTCAACGTTAATGATGAATTTCTGATTATTTTTTGTCCATCTAGAGCACGATTCAAGAGTTAGAGGATGTTAAATTGCAGCTCCAGACTGAGCATGAGAAGGTAGTTGCCCTGGAGAACAACCTCAAGGGGCTAGAGGTAAGAGGATAAAAAATTCAGTACGGTGTTGTAAACAGAAAGTCCATCCATTTTCTTCTGCTTATCCGGGGCCGGGTCGCGGGGGCAGTAGCCCAAGCACAGAAGCCCAGACCTCCTTCTCCCCAGCCACCTCCTCCAGCATAGCCAAGGCGTTCCCAGGCCAGCCGAGAGATATAATCTCTCCAGCGTGTCCTGGGTCTGCCCCGGGGCCTCCTCCCGGTGGGACATGCCCGGAAAACCGCGCCCATGAGGCATCCTTGTCAGATGCCTGAACCACCTCAGCTGGCTCCTTTTGATGTGGAGGAGCAGCGGCTCTACTCTGAGCCCCTCTCAAATGGCCGAACTTCTTACCCTATCTCTAAGGGAAAGGCCAGCCACCCTTCGGAGGAAGCTCATTTCCGCCGCTTGTATTTGCGATCTCGTTCTTTCGGTCACTACCCACAGCTCGTGGCCATAGGTGAGGGTATGGACGTAGATCGACCGGTAAATTGAGAGCTTCACTTTTACACTCAGCTCTCTCTTCACCACAACAGACCGGTACAGCGTCCGCATCGCTGCAGCCACTGCACCAATCCGTCTGTCGATCTCCCGCTCCCTTCTCCCATCACTCGTGAACAAGACCCCGAGATGCTTAAACTCCTCCACTTGGGTTAAAGAAGAAAGTTAAAGAGCCAAACTACCAACAAACAGACTCCTCTTAAAAATAATTTCTGTTGGTTTTTGACCATTAAAACCAACAGGTTATGGTCCTGAGTGGGAAATTCATGCAAAGAAAACAGCTTCTGAATACTGCTTTATGTGAAGCATTTTGTATTTTACATCTCTAATTATTTTAGAGAACTTCCCTGAGATAGTTCTTTTTTTCCCACATTTATTTTGAAGGCTCTTTGTCTGTTATTCATCGTCATAAAAGCCACCTGAAACTCGCATTGGTTTAATTTTGCAAGAAGATTTTTAGTTGTGGTCAACATGCTGACAGTATTCACATAGTGAAGTGGTTTTACATGTGGAAATGGAACTTCTTTGCTGTCTAACACTGACCACACTAAAGTCATCGCTGGAGGATGATGCGTGACAAAACGCATGTGTAGCTTGCGCAGCTCGATCTGCATTTTCATGTGTGGGGTTGATAAATGGGAAAACAAATTGCAGTTCCATTCTGTATATTGTCAATTGAAGTAACCATAATGTTATATTCACAAACATAATTCACAAAGAGAAAGAAATAAGGCTGTGCTTTGCTGCGCTGATTGCAGGCTGAGAATCAGAGATACTGCCAACAGATTGAGGAGACAAACATCCAGATGGCCGAGTCTGAAAACCTCATCCAGCAGAAAGAAGACGAGATAATCCATCTGAAAGGGAATTTATCAAGGTGAGATACTGTATTCATAATCACACATTCTGGACCAAATTAAAGCTCCTGATGAAAGTTTTTAATCTTGTCTGTTGTGAGCTGTCTAGCCCAGAAACAACCAAATACACGTTGTCTGTGTTGGTGGCACGGAGTCGAATCTCTCTGGGTACTCCCTCTTTGTCACACAGTCTAAAGACACCCATGTTAGGTTAATTGGCAAGTCTAATTTGGCCGTAGGTGTGAATGAGAGCATGATTGCTTGTCTCTGTGTGTTAGCTCTGTGATGACTGTTAGCCTTTCTAGGGTGTACCCTGCTTTCCTAGTGACAGCTGGGATAAGGTCTGCATGGATGCTCGATCCTCCATGTTTTTTTGGTCAGCATGTATTTGTGCTATATGCAGATCTGAGGAGGCGTTAGCAGTTGCTCAGCGGGCCTGTCAGGAGATGGCTGAAAACCTACGGAGAGTCACACAGGACAAACAAAGCTTTGACGTGAAAATGGCTGCTGAACTGGATGATCTTTACCGTACCAAAATCAATTTGGAAGAAAGGCTTGTGGAGCTCATCAGGTATAAACGTCTTTTCTTTTTCCACAGATTAGCTTAATACAAAATCATTTCTGGGGGTTCAGAAAGAATCAAACATTTGGAGGAGCAGTTAGATAAGCTAAACGTGGGGAAAGAAACAGTGGCCCCTCGAATTATTGATGATGAAATAACATCTTGCAGTCAATCAGAGAATACTGCAGATGACAAAACACAGTTCAGCAGTCTAATGGAAATAAATGCTAAGCTTCTCCAAACGGTTAGGAAAAGTGAGGTAAGCATTTCCGAGCTAACTGAGAGCAGGGCTGCCCTGTTAGACCAGCTAGCTTCTTTGAAGGCGTCTGAGAAGCACTTCAGAAGTAGAGTAGAAGCTGCAAAGATGAGTGTGGAAGACAGAGAGAAAAAGCTTTTAGATGAAAACCTGAAATTGGAGGAGATGGTTCAGAAGGCGTTTATGCAAAGGGAGCAATCTGATGCTCAGTTAAAGAAGCTGGAGCATGAGAATACTGAGCTTCTCGGCAGTCAGTCCACACTGAAGAAACAGTTAGCCACAACTCAACAGGAACTGGATTCATTCACTACCAAAGCTGAAAAGTTAGAGAAGAACATTATAGCGTCGCAGAAAAGCCAAGCAGAGTTACTTGAAAAGCTCCAGGAAACCGAAGCTAAGCTAAGAGACCAGACTGTAAAATGTGAGCTTCTCCAAGGTCGAACTGATGAGTTGAGCTCATCAGGTATAAACGTCTTTTCTTTTTCCACAGATTAGCTTAATACAAAATCATTTCTGGGGGTTTTTGTTTTTATTCTTAAGTTCTTTTTTACCTTTTTCTTTTGGTTAGGCTATTCTGCAACCATCACATTTCAGTCTGTCTCATAAAATATAATGTTAGCATTTTAAATAAACTGCCTCCAACATTCCTAATAATGGAGTTTAACTTTAAGAACAGTCCGTATCAAATTGGCTGTCAAAAATCATTCTACTGGTATCAGTATAATCTAAATTTCTGGTACCGTGACATCCACACTGGAAGGGCGGATTTTGAAAAGTGTAAAAATATGCTTGTGCTTGTTGCAGGGAGAAAGATGCCCTTTGGCAGAAGTCAGACGCTCTGGAGTTTGAGCAGAAGCTGCGGGATGAGGAGTCGGAGAGGGACGTTAACTACTGTCTGGGCTGCCACACTCAGTTCAGCTGGTGGTTCCGCAAGTACAGCTGCAGGTGATGGTCCATCAAAACAGAAACTGCTTGGAAGCACCAACCAGTAAAAGCACACTCATTTCTTTCACAGCTTCTCAACACTCTGAGGTCATTCACTGCGTGTTTACACTGTGGTTGTGTGATAACTGTTTTCTCACACATTCCTCACTTGGTTTACATTGAGCATTGCAAAGCACTTCTACAAACTTAGTTCTGCAAAAGACTGTGCTTATTCAAAACATGCACACATGTGTAGGACATGATAATGCATGACCGTGACCCTCAGTGACCTGAGGGAAGTGAAGACAAAGTCAAAGTGACTATGATACAGAACTCTTTGTGCCTCATGAAGCTTTGTGATCATTATTCAGATACACTCTGTTCTACCACTGAATGGTATCCCTCACAAATGCATCACTCTCAATTCAGCAAATGTACACCTTGTCGGGTACCCGGTTGGACCCTCTTTTGCCTTCATAGTTGCCTCAAACCTTCATGGCACTAATTTGAGAACTTGCGGGACGTTTCCTGAGCTGATAGGAGTGACACTCGGTACAATCTTCTGGTGATGCAATCCGTCCTTTTCAACATTCGGTGTGTTCTAAATTCAGAGATGGTCTTCTGCATAAACTGGTAGTAACAAGTGGTTGCTTTCCTATCAGCTTGAAGCAGCGTTACTATTCAGCTCTGACCTCTGGCAAGGCACTGTTACTCAGAACTGTTGCTCATTGTAGATTTCCTCTTTTTAAAGCCATTGTCTGTAAACCCTACAGATGGGTGTGTGGGAGTATTCCAGTAGATCAGCAGTTTCTTAAACACTCACACGAGCCTGTCTTGCACCAACAACACGATCAAGTTCAACGCCACTTAAAGCTTTCTTCCCTGTTCTGATGCTCTGTTGGAGCTTCAGCAGGTCGTCTTAACCACATTTACATGCCTAAATGCTCTTCCTTTACTTTTACCTTACATCAGTAGTGCTCAAGCTTTACTCATAGGTCATTCAATTGAGCTTTTTTCCTGTTTATCCACTCCACCTCTGAAGTGGCTGTTATGAGTCACATGTTTTGTCCCATAGCACTGCTTTAGGGTTTTAGATCAAAAACTGCTGACTACCCAGAGATGAAGGCTGAAAACTAAGGAACTATCAAGTCCTACAAGTTACATTTTTACACGTCTTCTGTTTTTTAATGCCCTTTTTTTTACCTTTGATAGTTTCATTTCTTTTTGTGCAAATCTATACTTCACATAAAAGGAACTACAACGCCCAGGTCAATTCTCTCCAGTGAACATTTCACAGCGAGTTGCACTAACACGCTCTGTCTCAATCTTTTTGCCTTATTCTAGGCTGTGTGGTCGTCCTTTCTGCTACTACTGTTGCAGCAACACAGTGAGCACCCAGCAGGGTGGCAACAGAGAGCGCTGCTGTAAGGACTGTTACAACCAGCACAGTGCAGTAGTTGAGCGCCACCCGCAGGAAGAAGTGACTCACAGCACACCGGGAACACCATTTAGGCGCTTTCTGCAGGCTGGCCTGGCTGTAAGCGGTGTTTCAGGTAGTCTCCTACACACTCACTGGATTAATGTGTCAAAGGATAAAATATTTACATATTTAATTTATATTGGGGACACGGTAGTGATATACACACTACAGTAAGAGCTAACAATAAAGATCTATGGTGAATATGATGTTTATCTTCTAGGAGCAGGTGGAGATGAGAAACTGGACGATGGTGTTTTTGACATTATCACAGATGAAGAAGTGATTGGGGCGTACGACAGTGAATCCCTGTCTTTTGTCCCCGCTTGCTCGCCTGGACATGGACAGCAGGGGGCAGCACAACTGTAAGTATCTCACACACAGATGGACAGATATAGTAAGCAACAGGATTATCAGACACTGCATGGCAGATTAATAACAGCCACCAAAACAGATTTTCTATTTGCACCTGTCCTTTGCAACATGCCTCCTCTGAAACAGTCTACTTAGTGTGCTCCAGATTAATCAGAAGCAGCCAGAAATAAGCATGACTGCTAAAGTGATTATTGAAAAATTCACTTACCCCGGAATATAATTACAATTTTATATTTAACACATTTGCATATCCCAAAACAAATGACATATGCTCTAAGACATAGATTTGTACTTCTTTAGCAGTACATTGGCGTCTTTGGTATGTGAAGTCAATAAGCTATTACTTGTACTTGAGGTCTCTATTCTTGAGGATTTTATTGTTAATTTATTTGGCTTTTATTGTTGTTTTTAAATGTATTTAAGTAATGTGCAAAAGTCTTGAGCCACTCCTCAGTTCTTCATATTTTTCTTCCAAGCAGTCCGATTTTCCCGTTATTGTTTTTTTTTTTTTCAGTTTTTCTTTGGACATTGGCAGCTTTTTTACTTCTTCCCACTCCAGTCATTTTACTGGATCATTTTCAGAAGAATGTTCTTTTTTGCTTTGTTTAACAAACTCAAGCCAGTCAACACTGATCTATGAGTAATTCAAGAAAGTCACCTAACTCGAAGGATGAACCAGTGTTGTGACTACACATAACAGAAAACTTGTACCATCGGATTTTGATCCACCATGCAATGCCATCTGGAATTTATAGCTTGGCAACAGCGTTCATCCCAAACACAATGCCAGTTAGACGATCACTGTCCTCCCCAGAGACTGGACATCAACATTATTATTGAAACAGTGTGGCATCATCTCGACAGAAATGGTAAATGGCCTGTATTTGTATAGCGCTTTACTAGTCCCTAAGGACCCCAAAGCGCTTTACACATCCAGTCACCCACCCATTCACTCACACATTCACACACTGGTGATGGCAAGCTACATTGTAGCCACAGCCACCCTGGGCACACTGACAGAGGCGAGGCTGCCGGACACTGGCGCCACCGGGCCCTCTGACCACCACCAGTAGACAAGGGGTGAAGTGTCTTGCCCAAGGACACAACGATCGAAACTGTCCAAGCCGGGGCTCGAACCGGCAGCCTTCCAATTACAAGGCAAATTCCCAACTCTTGAGCCACGATCGCCCGAAAACAAAACAAAAGGTAGAAACATCCAAAGAAGAGCTTTGAATGCACTTCAAGAAGCCTGTAGAAGTACTGGTGTACTTCTACAGGCTTCTCTATGGTTCTATGATGACTGCTTAAAGAGATCACAAGAAAACTTGGCCAGGCTGTGCTGAAGAATAAAGGTGCTCATACCAAATATCAACTTTGTTTTTGTTTTTTTGTTTTTTTTTGTCCCGTTTGGATCTTTAGCCATCAGAATTGTTGTCTTAAGGCCAAAAAAGATGCCAAGCGGATTTATTTTACCAAGTGGATCATCATGGCCTTGCCATATTGGTCCATTTGATTGACCTTTATTATAATTATGTATTTATTTTATTTTATTTTCGGTTGTTACAAACGGGACAGACATGACTGGGGGATAGGACAGGGAGAAAGAATGAAAGAAAGAGAGGGAGAGAAAGAAAAACAGAGGGGAGAAGAGACGGTGAGAAAGGGGGGAAGAAAGAAAGAAAAACAAATATCGACTTTCAATTTGTGTGAGCGCATGATTCTATCAGTTGCTGCCATGGTTATTATAACTAACTGAAACTACATTTCAGTAAACTACCATAAAAATAAAAACTAGACGTCTGATTAAAATTAAAAACACTGGATTATATAAACTGAAACAATTTTGTAAAACTTGAAAAACTAGTGAGTTTTTTTCTATTAAATAGATTTTGTTTTTAAATGATCAAAACTTGCCCGATGAGGCTTTGGTAGATATATTTCTTGATGCTTTAGATGTCTACAAGACTGTGAATCAACTGCTTCCAAAATTCAGTGTTTTTATTGTAATAACTGTTCTGATTTTCTTAAATATTGCCTCCCACATATGCCCTTCTTACAATAATTTTCATTTGTTTAGCAAAATATAATGAAAGAAGGGGAAGCTCAAGACTGCTGCTCAGTCTCATACATGTATTCAGTCTAGTGTTTTTGTAAGCTTCAAAAAATGCTTGAATAATGAGCCGTAAAGTATGTGTTGATCTGAAATATAAATGCCGTTTTGATTAGAAACAGCAGTGCCAGTGCGGGAGACGTCACATCAGAGGATACTGACGACCTCAGCGCTGCGGTACAGGACGCAGAGATCTGCCTGCTGAAATCTGGAGAACTGACGTAAGTTTCTGTGAAAGTTACACCTGAAAGCCACAAGTGTAGTTGCATTTTGTGAGGTCAAATGTTTTGTTTGGGTTTCTAATTTTCAGAAGAAGTTTCTCTTGTCTTTTTGTGATAAAAGTGTTGAACTACATTCTAAAAGGGAACTGAAAAATGAAGCAAATCTGGTTTGGGGGTTATCAACTTCTCTAAATATTGTGCAGTACATGTTGCAGATCCACAGTTTCACTTCTGGTGTAACCTGGAGCTGGTTTGTTCAGGCTGTGTGGAAACTTTCTGCTGTTAGCACTGTTTTTCAGTTACAGTGTTAAAGAACACACCTTTGATAAGGTCGAAAACTGTAAACAGGACTTTGAATTTCAACATTTTAAAGGGAAACAGTCTATTTATAGATTCAGGGAATGCACTACTTCAAACGTGTAAACATGGTATAAAGCGAGTCATATGACCAGATGATTTATGCCACTCAGTGAGCGTCAGATGGAACCAGTCAAGATTAAAATGATTCAAAAAGAGTGAAGTGAAATTCCAGACTTTTGTAATCATTTTCTCATCACCACAAGGGGTGAGCAGCTCAAGGTTGCTTGCTAGCCGCACACTGCTAGTATTATTCTTCTTGTTATCAATCGATCTGACAGCTGATCAATGAAGGTTTGGTCTGTAGGATTTCAGACGTTTCTCATTTCCAAGATAACTTTTTCAAATTCCTTTTTAATCAGAAAAGAAATGTTGCAATGTGAGCTTGTGTTTTTGCACGTCAATCTTTTCAGCTCTACAGAGATTTATGGAATTCTGCAGAAATCTTCAACATACCGTAGTTTTTGGGTCATAAGCCGCTACTTTTTTCCCACACTGTGAACACTGCGGCTTATACTGACATGTGGCTAATGCATTTTTTTTTCATGCGGCCAAAAACATTTTGCCTGGTAACAGAAGACCAATAAAATTGATAAGTAGTATATATACGGTATATATTTTTACCGGTTGTTAAGAGACATTGTAAAAAAACCATAAGCAACGTAATTTGTGTGTTACGATACGTACGTGTACTTAAAGGTAGCCGTGTTACAGGCGCTGTTCGAGGAAAAGAAGCATTTGCAGTATGAATTTTTGTATGTTACCATAACGTTTATGTTACCATGTTTATGTTACCTTACGGATTAAATTAAACGTTAAAAGTCCTCACATGTAATATTTCTGTGTAAATATCTCATATTACAGGTGAAATGCATACGGCTTAAAATCTGGTGGGCCTGTACAAGTACAAAATTGATTTTCTTTCTAAAATTAGAGCATGCGGCTTTTAATCAGGTGCGCTCTGTAGTCCGGGAATCACGGTACTTCTTATTACCACTGTGTTTTGAGAAATGTTGGCGTTTTAGCTGCTCTCAACCTGCTGCAAATTCAGTCATGTAGCATAAGATACCAGCCAACTATATTTGTAATTAATATTTTTTACAGTTTAACAGAAATATGACCCTGAAGTTACTTATTCTAGCTCATTAACAGTAAATGTGGTGTGTTTCTTAAGGTGTTTGATAGATATCGGAATACTTTTTTGTGCACAGTGACTGGATAAACTGAAAAAAACCCTGAAAAATATCAAGTAAATTGGAAATTAGGATTTTGTTTAAAAAATGGATAAATGATATGGGATTAAACTGGGTTGGGTACTGCAGTGCCACTGTTTCAGCGTGAAATGTTTCGTTCCACATGCTGCAGGTTCTCTGTGCACTTCACGGTGGATGACATCGCAGCGTTTGGCGACAGCCCCCGAGAGCTCTTCATCAAATCCAGCTGTTACAGCACCATCCCCATCACCATGAGCAACCGTGGTCCTACCGTGTCCTGGACCTTCACATCTGAACCAAAGAGCATCTCCTTCAGTGTGGTCTACAGGGAGAGCACTGAGACTCCACTGGAACAAGCCAAGGTGAGAGCCCAGCATGTGTATAACCATGGGTGAAGGACACGTCCTCACAGAGATACATTTCCATCCAATTCCATTCCAATAAAGTGGATTTATTCAACTGTAAACCGATCTCCAAAGGAATATAAACTCACCAGTGAACATTAACGTGAACATTTGATCTCATTTGATAGTTGTAAAATGAAAAGGGTAAGCAATATGAAAGAATAGAATTGATCTACAGAAAACAGTCGCTCGCATATGCAGCTCATCACAACACTGGGTTTGTTGGTTATCTTTCAAACTGATTTTTTTTAGCACTGACTCAGTCTCAGTGTTCTTGGTGTTCAACAAACACAATTTAACAGCTGCTGAACGCAGTGGAGCATTCAGCAGCTAAATAGCCAGATGTTCCCCTCAGGAGAGGATAGTGACCAAAAGGCACTACTGCCGTGACTACCGCCACACAAACATGACTCCAAATGAATAGTAATGGATGTGTTAATAGCCAACCTTTAACACTGATGCGATATGAAAATCAATCTGCTAGTCTGATGTCTTAGAATATGGAGGACTTCCTGTGCTTGCAGCAGTTGTCGGGGCTAAGCTTTCAGGTCATTACTTACAAATGAAAATTAATTTAAAAAAATTAAAACGCTGTCAGACGATAGCTGACGGTTTCAGATGTTTTCTGGCAAATGCCGCCATTTTTTTGCTTTCTATACAGATCGTTCACCTATGTGCATCCAAAGCCCGCTCAAACCTGATTGGTCAGTGTTTCCCGTTTAAATTCTGGCACTGATGGGTTGACATATACACAGATGTGCATACGGGTATATGTACACATGCTTTTGTATATAGTTTTGTATTTTTACTTTTGTTTTTTTTTTATTTTGGATATGTTTTTTCTATTTGCCAGGCAGTCAATGACAGATAAACTGTACATGTATAGTTTACAGTTTATAGTTTACAGTTTAGAGATTGTTTATATAGTGTAACCTTAATAATACCGTGGATGTGTATTTAGCCTAACCGTCTAACCACCAGTGATTGAAGTAAAAGTTTGTGTCAGTTTATTTCATCAAAGTCAACAAAACACCTCAGACTGCTGCAGGATTTTTCCTAAATATTTATTAGCAATAAATCAAGTCAGAGAGGGACAAGCGGCCTTTCCCAGCCTGCTGATAGTGTGGGGCTGTATTCTGTGACCCCTGATGTAATATGCAGTGTGCATGCAGAAGCAACTAAATTATTCAGTTCATATTTCCTCAGTGATAAAGCAGAGCTAATATTTTATTCTACTGTGGTTCTTATGCAGCCGTAGCAGAGCCGCCCACTGTGTAAGCTGCCCGGCAACAAACATAAAAATGTGTCAGGACAGGGTTAAAAAAGGTCACGGAGCAGTGGAGAAAGTCCGACAGCTTTTCTGCACATTTATTGGGATTTAGATTCAGTAAGCTGATTCTGAATTGGTTTCACAGTTGGTAAAATGTTGCCTCCTGTTGCCATCTTGTGTACACAGAAGAAATCCTTAACCCGGATTTCTCTCCTTTGCTCTCTGCAGGTTTTGATCCCTCTGACCCGTTGTAACTCCCACAAGGAGACAATACAGGGGGAACTAAAAGTCAGAAATCCTGGAGAATACACACTTATCTTTGACAATTCCTTCTCCAGGTTAGTCACGCTGTGCTCTAAACAACAACTGTTCAGAATAAGACTGAACAAAGCAGAACATAAAGCCTTTTCTCTCTCTCCTGTTTGTCAGGTTCATCTCTAAGAAAGTGCTGTATCATCTGAGTCTAGACAAGCCTGTGGTCTACGATGGAACCGACCTCCTCTGAGTGTGGCAGGAGCAGCACGAGGATGTGTAACACTGACTTTTTCAAACTGTCAAGGCTGTTTAAGCGCATAGGTATCACTTCAGAGTCTTCTGATGCTGAGCAGCCACAGCGGAAAGGTCACAGCATTAAAACACATAAGTAAATAACAATATTACACTACGGTATGTCAGCATGCACTTTTATGAAAGCTAGTTTAAATATACATAAGGAAGGATATCCAAAGTTCAGGCGCTTTCGTATTTGAATGTGACCGCTTAATGTGTGTGTCAGTTAAAATCTTCTTTTCATAGTATGAGAAGTTTTATGTTTTGATATCCAAAAGTATCAAAATCAAACAAAAAGGGTTGAGAAAGTGTTTATATACACTTTAAAAAAAAAACAGGGAGGGATGTGGGGTGTTGCGTAAATAAGATAAAAATTCTTTATGAGAAAAAAAATAATATACAGTAATAATTGTAGTACATTGTTCCCAGAAAAGCTCTGACTGCTGGCAAACACATGCGATTGAGTCATAATCAAACAGGGAGCCTCTTGTTGTGAAAGCGTCTGTGGTTGCAAGCTGAGATCAAATCTAATCACTTGATTTATTAACGGTAACTTTGATTGTAAAACTTTTCAGTGGAAGAATTCAACTCTGATGTTAACAGAGTCTTAACTGACGCATCAGTGGACATTAATGCTGCGGTAGAATGAGCCCAGCAGTCCTTTCACATATCTTTCTTACTGTTGCCTTTTCAGCTGTCAGAAATTAGATGAAATGGATGTGTTGCAATCATGACGAAGCTTAAATGGAAGAAACAGAACCACGGGAAGAACCCGGAAAGCATTTGGTTTTATTTATCTTGAGTAAACAGGCTTTATTTCAGTGCTTTGTCTCTAGTGGTTGCAGCTGAAGACAGAGGGGAATGTGGCTGCTTGGGTTCTGTGCATGCAAACATTAAGAGTGTGTGCAAGCTTTCCCATCTTCATTACGCACATATCAAAATGTAAGTTTCAGTGCTTCAGTATTTAGTTGTTTTTCCCCATCAGTTTAACCATCACTCTTGATGGTTTTACATTTAAAGTGAGCAAAAATGGGACAAATTCTCATGAAAAGCACAAAGCTGTTACTGTCTCTAGAAAGAAAAAAGAATCATCTTTAGAATGATTTTCTTGGGGTTTTTTTATGCTTTTGCTGTGTAATGTTCTGGATGAGTTAATTAGAGTGTTTTGTTATGAGAAATGTGCAAAACCTGCAGTGTGTCAAACAGAAAACACGAGCCTCAGCCTTTAAATCACACAAGTCCAAAAATTCTGTTACTTTAATACTTGAATTTTTTCATATGTGGACCTTTAAAAGGTTTAATGTGGAAGATGATCCAAGTTTTCAATCAGCAATCCTCTCAGTGTCTCATCATTTAACAATACTGACAGAGTAACATTGATTTAACTGCTTTGCTCTATCCAGAGGTTTTACAAAATCTCTTCCACCATTTTAAACCCATTTTGTAATTTATGTTGTGAAGAACTGACAGGAGAAAAGAAAATAAGGAAAAATGCTAATTGATTTTTATACATCCGCTCATTAAGAGTGACAAGTTGCCAAGTATATTTTACAATTCTTAAATGGGAGTTTCTATTTAAAGACACTGCGACATGACTGCTGTATAATGCACTTTGTGAAAGGGCTTTTTGTCGATATGTATCCCATGAGCCTTTGTGCCAGATGATGAATGAGGTTTTTTTCTCCTCCATATGTAGGCAGTGTTTGATTGTAGATGTTTACAGCTGGATTTACCAGAGGGAATCTGCCGGCACGTCTTATGAGAACTAAATATTTATACTAGAAATGATGTACGTTTATGGTTAATAAATAAGGATTGTGTGATGAATGTGTGGTTGCATTTTAATCTGAAGCATATCACTGTGATGTATTTGATGGTCACATTGTTTTTTAGCCACACTGGTCTGTGGATGTCAATCTGCTCACGATGGAAGTGTCTCGACAACCACCAGAAGAGCTACCATGCACATTCACGCATGTACGGTTTGCAGAGGAGCAATTCAGCTGAATTTGCTGAAGGTTGTGAGGTTAACAAGGAGTAAAAGCTAGCCTGATGTTAAAATCCCCAACTGTGAAGCATTAGAAGGCATGTTTACAGAAAGTAGTTTTGGCCTATATAGATAGTTTCCCCTTCATAGATGCTCTGTGGGGGGTGATTTTTGCTTGTAATCTCAGAGGAGCTACGGTGTAAACAACAGGGTTTCAGTGCTGGAGCTGATACAGTGATCATCGTGGGGAACGTTTGATGAGCTCGGTGAGCTGATTAAGACCAGAGGGAACTCAGTGAGTTTGATGCGCTCCATGCGACGCTGTACCAGGACTGTCACGCCCTGACTGCACCGACCACAGCATGATCATACCTGGCTGTACGACTTCTATGGCGGACAGGAACTAGAAGCCGGTAACAGCAATCTTACCAGCTCGGGATGAAAAAGGATACGTTCAGTGAAACATTTATTTACATAACAGGTGACTACTGGATCTGTTGTTGTTACACCGCGTTTATTAAAATGTACAATGTATGTACAAACGCAGAAAATATTTTTATGTTACATTTTTGGAAAGAAACAGCAGCACGTTATTTATGATTCAAACAGCTTTAAATGAATGAACAATTTTTAATTTGCATATTTTAGTCACATAATGCTGGTATCCACACTGCTGGAGTTGGAGTGATAACATTATATATTTTTTACGATTTCTGTGTAGTTTTCACCTTGTGGGTTAGACTGCTCCCTGTGGTGAGGATAAATTTCCCGACCCACCTTACTTTACATCTACAATCTCAAATTTCACATTAACTGCATTTGTTGTTAACTTAACAGCATTTTTCTCACTAAGCAGCAAAATGTTCTCAAAGCACAGAGTTGGTATGTTAAATACAAAAGACTCCTCAGCCTGCTGTTGGTACTCATAATGCAGTGGACAAAGAGACATAGGCAGCATGTAGCTGGGAAAAGGTTGGGGAAACGGTCCAAATTACAAATCTGAGAAACACAAAAGAAATATTAAATCTGAGGGAAACTACAACATGTAACTTGCATACAATTGTAAGTTACATTTTTATCATATTCATATGAGTATTATATGAATTAGTTACTAAGATTGTTAACTTGCATTCATAATTGGTATAAATTTAATTTGATACTCTGTTAAAATAGTACAGTAAGACTGTTGTAAATATACTGTGTACTCAAAGAACTGTTAGGTGGTCTGTACCTGACATGCAGAACTACATGTGCTAGCATGTCCTTGTAAATGTCCTGTGTTAGCATGCTCTTATTAGCTTATAGCTCATTGCACTCAAAGTGCAGGATATTGTACCTATATCCTTAAAATCGCTTCTTCTAGCAATCCTTTTTTAAAAATGTATCCAGGTAAAAATCTCATTGAGATTAAAAATCTCATTTCTTCTTTCAGCAGCTCTGTTTTTACCATCTTTACCCCATCCTCCACTGTCACACCAACCCTCCTTCACTATCTATGAATCTTCTCTGTGGTGTTCCCCCTTTCTTCGTCTTTTGTCTTTGTCCAACAGTTGCACATTTTCCGCCAGAACCCTGTTGTTCTGGGCCCTGACTGAATCAGTATGAAAATCTCATCCGCATGTTTGATTTGGCAATGATTTCATGGCGGATGCCCATCCAGATGCAACCATCCCAGTTTTTTCCAGGCTTGGGACCAACACTGGAAGTACTGTGGCTTGAAGCCCACTGTCTCTGCTGTACAAAATCATGATCAGATATAAACATCTAAATGTCTTAGTATATCATTTTTAAAATCAGAATGCATGTCTGAATATTTTTGGTTAGCTGAAGCTTTGCACCCTTTCTCCTGAAGCAGTCACTTCAGCTCTGAGCAGCTACTGCATTAATTGTGTTTACTGCATTTTAAGAATTTGTCTTCTTACCCAAAAAACCCCCAAAAAGAAAATAGGAGAAGGGAAGTATAGTTTGCTTCACGTTTCTTTCTCATTATGCCTTTATTTTGCCACTTCTTGTTCTTCTTCTAGTGTGAATCCATTACATCTTCACCGTGTCTGGGACACAGCTTAAGTCGTGTTATTTTAAGGATCACAGGATGTGTGTTTGCCTTTTCGTACATCAGTCTGTGTCTCTGTGTGTGTGTCTGTGCGTGTACACATGGTATTGTTCTAAGAGGGTGTTTGTCTCAGAGATAGTGTTTATGTCGCACAGGCCATTCTGTTTCTCAAGGTTAATGATCTCATTGTAAATCATGTCACATCCACCTTCCCTCTCCCTGACTCCCCTCTCTCCTGCTTTTCTCTCTTCCTGCCTGTCGCCTTCACTGAATCTGTCATTTGCTCTGTTGCTGTGCACATGTATGAATTTGCGTGTCTGTCGGAGGCGGTTGTTTATAATAGTGACTGCGTGTTGAATGTAGATGGGGACATTCACACGTGTGAGCGTGTAAGGGGAAAATCACATTGTTGCACAAGTGTGCATACGATGCACATTTATATGAAATGTCATTCCACAATAACAGTACATCACACTTTCCTTTATAGGTGGAGAAACTGCTTTACAGCCTCCTCTGCTGTTCTGCTCTCGTCGTCATGTATCTGACAGTTACACAGAAGTGTGTCTTTTCCCCCCCGAAAACTCATTTATCAGTCCAACTTCTCTTTTCTAGTTGAAAAAAGTAAGCACATGCAGTCCTTCACAGTATTGGTAGTTACCAAAAATCATGTTTTATGTGTCTGTAATCATTAATCCACCAGCATGTTCCAGCTTTTTGATTGAAATATTTTTAATTCTAAAAATCTAATTATTTTTTACCGTTTTACAGAAAAAAGTACTGCACACTATTATTGTTGATTAAGATGCCAAATTACAGTTTTTTAATTTGCATTCCTGAACAGATTAATTAGTTTTAGTGGTCGGATGTTTGATTTATTTCTGACTTCCCAGAAAAGTCCAGTATGCCGACTCAAACGTGGTATAAAAACACAACATCAGTTCATTAAGTAGGTTTTTAGTTTTAGACAAGTTTTTGACAGATTTCTAAAATATATTTCTTTTTTATGACATGTTGTCTAATAAATTTGTTACGCACTGTATTTGTGTTCTGCTACATAAATTAAAAGGGATGCAACACATTGCAACTAAAGAGTAAAATGTGTGAGGTACATTATCTCTGATGTGCTCTTGTTTGGAGTGGAAGATATTAGCACCTCATAGGTGACAGCTGATGAAGAATCAACAGAAAAGTCTGTTTTTATTATCTGATGATTGATGTGAAAATGAATTACAGTATTTTGTTGTTGTTCTTTGTTTAATGCTATAAGAGATCTACTAATGAAGTTAATCATAGCATGCACTAGAAACTCTTGAAACTTTTTTTTTTCTTCGTTCATGTGTAAATGGAGCTCATAGTGCAAGACAGTGCCCTAAAAAAGTATCTTACCTAACCTATTAAATAGAACTTATTAATTAACTTCTTTTGGAATGCAGAACAGTTTTGTCTTTAAAGCCCTTTTATTCACTCATATTATGCTGTAATGGTGTGTAATTCTAAAGCTTGCACACATTTAGCCTGGATCTCTGCAGCCCCCTGGAGTCTTTGAGCTCAGGACGTTAGCCCACATTGTTCTCCATCTCACATTGCTCCAACTGATTGCTGTTGACAATGCTGGCACGGTAATGTTGAGGTTGGCAGAATCATGCACATGGGTTAATCCTAATGTGCAGATTTCTGACTCACTGTCCATCAATCATAATGTGTATTATATCAGCATTACTGGCAGTAAAATGAAATGAAAAATTCATTTACTGTGCATAGGTGGGTGTTTGATAGCCTGTGTACAGTCAGAGCAGCGAATTAGCCCAACACAGTAGGGAAAATACATTTTAGTTGCTTATGTAATTTTAAAAAATGGATAGTTTGTCTCTTCACTGTAAACACAAAAAAACATCCTTTGTCAAAATACTGTGTGTTTCTAACATATAACTTATAGTACAGTAGACCTAAACATCTCCAATTTGTAGTGGATGAAGTCTCAGACCACCCACTGTCCACAGTTACACTCCTGTTTAGAGACCTCTCATGCTTTATTAAAGTCTTCCCCTCAGACACCTTAACATAACCTGTACCTGCGTGACACTGCATTATCATAACTGAATAAAGATGGGTCTGAGTGAGTTGGCAGCCTGTCTATGTGCAGAGAGCACAGCACTGATCTGGACTTGCCGCTGTGTCCCTAGCAGTCTACGCATGTCTGTATGCATTGTGAGGTTAGACACACGGACACGCTGGTGTGTCTTTGTGAATGTGCCTCCATCTGTTTGCTCACTGTATGTGTGTTTCCTCTCTCAACACTTTCTCTGCTCAGGATTTGCAGCCCCCTGTAGTGGTAATGACAGGTCGCGTTGGCCCCTCTCAGACAGTTTGCTCCTGTCAAATATAGTTTCATAGTTTCAACCAGACACTTTCAGCTCCTGCTGCCCTGGGACCCTCCATCACAAGCTGCAGGCCAGCCAGACATTTTGCTCACACAGCAGCAGATCTCGTTTTCCTCTGCTGGACTCCCCTTTCCTTTTTTTGAACTTTCTCCTGTTTCCTGATTTCTTATGGCTTCACACCTGTGCTGCAAAAAATGCACAAGCACACACAGCCCAAGTTAGGAATTGTCCTCCAATGTACTCATACTTGCTGTTACACAAACTTCTTAGGCCAGTATATAGCTGTGTGTTTTACATGTTTACATCAGGTAAAGATACCTTGTGAGAAGTTAAAAATAGATATTCTAATTACTTTGGGTAAGGGGCAACTAATGGGGCATTTATAAAATGCAAACCTTTCAAAAACTAAACCTTTGTGGTAATTACATTAAGGACCACATTTTGCTATGGTATCACGTCCTAACAGTCTGAACTGACTGATGTAAGCTTCCCTAAAAACAACACATAGTCTAGATTTTTAACTACACAGTTTTTGTGACATGGCAGATGGGGTGCAGCACTTTGGCGACAGTGGGAAGAAAAAGCTCCCTTTTAACAGGAAGAAACCTCCAGCAGGCTCCAGGAGGGGCGGCCATCTGCCGCAACCGGTTGGGGTGAGAGGAGGAAGACGCAACAAAAGTCCTTACGTTGGTTATAAAGCACTTAGACACATGTGGCTGAATGAGGCACATTGTATATAGTGCTTAAGTAAAATAGGATCTCAAAATTTTGGTGACCACTTTCAGAGCAGATGCCTTAATTGTTGCATTTATACTTTTATGTACTTTGTGACTTTTGTTTCAAGAACAGAAGTCGCAAAGTGATTTAAAATCTAGCTGATTGGAGCTGAACAGCTATGTACTCTGGAGGTGATTGGCTAATTGGAAACAGGTGTGACTAACACAACACAGGTGAAACTGATTAAGGGAGGGCAGCAATCACAAAGAAGACGTCACTAACAAAGACATTAAGTAAAAAAAATAACATTCAGTGTAAAAAAAAAAAAACAAAAACACAGGAAATTACATAACAAATACCCCGCAGGTTTGACCTGGACATCCCTAAATAAATGATCCGGTTCCTTCACAGGTGGGGTCAACACACTTGGCTTTTTAAACTTGGCAGATTAAAATGAAACTACTTTCTTAGGAATAAAAAGAAAGAGAGCTTGAGGGAACAACAAGTGCACGCATTTCCTCCGAGAGTCAAAATGTGGAGTTGAATAAAAACCACAGTAACTAGTGATGATGACCTCATCATGCTGCATTATCCTGCAGTGGTCGCAGACCAAAGTATTATTACTACATATCACAGCTGTGCTGTGTGCTGTGCACACAGCTTGAGCCTGTATTTTTTTTTGCTGCAGGTATCACATGAAGCAGTGATTTTTTTTTTTTTTATGCGTCCGGAGTTTTGTTTCTCTATTTACAGCGTCTCAGCCAGGTTTGTCGAAGCTGTTGTGATGAATGCATAGGAGATACAGGAGGCCTGACACATAGATCCAGCAGGCTGATCATTAACAGAAACAGATTCACGAGGAGAAGCAGCAGAGAGCTTAGGAGAACGAATATAAATGTCCTCGTATATGTGCTGGATACACTATTTATATGAGTGAGTGGCTGCCTGAGAACCATATTTATTTCTTTTTTTCCAGTCGTACATTAATCCACCCACAAATCCCTACCATCTTAAATCACATATAGAAGCAGAAAGGGGAGGGGGAGGGTACGGCACAGTTGTTCATTACAGCCTTTCTTCTTTGTGGAGGTAGCTTGATGGCCACTGTTTCCATGGTAACTGCTTGAGCAACCTCTGCCCACAACATCTCAAAAGATCAGAGATGTTATTTTTAAAGAAGCATGAAAGAAGATGATTTCTGAAGCCCCAGGGAAACAAATTCTCGCACAGACGTGGTCGACCATTAGCGAATGTTGGGAGTCATTTTTGATGAAATGCACGGCAAAGGGCCTTGACATCTGCGTGTTTGTGTAGGACTTTAATAGCAGCTATGCCATTACAGAGTTCAACAGACACTGAAAAACAATGATACTCACATCCTGTACATCCCGAGTTTGTTCCAAACGAACAAGACGGTGAGTTTCGGAAACGTTTTAACTTCTTTTGCACAGTTTTCTCAGCTTGTAAAGTTTATGAAAACATAAAAATATAATACTCACTGTTTTTATCGCTTTCTCATCGGTAAGGATTTTTTGAACTTGTGATATATTTGCAGCAAAATTATTCATTTACTGCTGTGTTCACCAATAATGTGCCACTAGTGCCTAAAAGTTGTTGCCCTGCTGTCATGGTATTTAAAATATTAAAATTTCCATCTGCGCAGGCTTTAAAGTTCAGACACAAAGTTCATTGTTGTTTTGTTTATATTTAGTTATACATTTATGACAGGGTGAGGTGTTTGTCTGAGTTTACTTTTCCCTTAATTTTGTGTTACTATATACCAAATTAATAATAAACTTGTGTCATTATGTTTTCATCTAACACTTTTTTTGCTCTTCTTTCTTTCACACCCTCCCCTCCAGATAAGCCTCATTTAATGTGAACTTGAATCTGAATACCTCACTCACACGTTTGATTTAATTTCCAGGGGACGATGTAATGTGTCTTTTTCCACATGTACTGGACTCAGCAGGACTTGGCTCAGACAATAAGAGTCTCTCTCTCGCTCTCTGTTCTCATTTACTGTGTCTGGGGTTGATTTGTCACCCCCTCCCCCCTCTTTCTTGATGAGGGACTTCAGATGAGTGTATACAGCAAATCCTATGTAGCGCTGCAGGCTCCTCAGTGGACACACTTGCCACCGTGTGTTTCCATGGAGACGCAATTTGTTCACGTGCCCCTGCAGCTTGTGTCATTGACTTCAATTAGTGCAGAAGGCCATCTTGCCTGAGCACATACTTACACTGAGAGCCAGCCTCAAAGGTGGGAGAAAATTGTCAGAGGAGATCTAAGAGCTTGGGATCTGTCCGAGACTGCTTTACAGGACTGCGGAGCTTTGTGGCGTAACGGCATTCACTTAAATACTGGGACATTGTCAAAACAAACAAAAAAAGACTCTTGGGACTAAAGCTGCAGCAATCAATGGAAACTGTAGAGCCAGTTATGTATACTTTATGTCAGTAGCTACAACAAGCATTCTTTTAAAATTTAAGTAGGTGTTTTTGACTGCTTAACCCAGAAATAAAGACTGCTATAAAGAAAAGACCTAGATATAGACTTCTGGTGCTGGATAAAGGAGGCAGGGTTCACCAACAAAAAGCGATGTCGTAATAGCGGACTGTCAAATCCAAAAATTAAACATGAGTTCAAAAGTAATTCAATTTCTAGAGCAGAAGTAATCAAAAATGCAGGGACAAACAGGACTTTACAAAAATGGAGCATACAGAAGAACATATGCAAGACTATGGAGGCAAAACGACAAATGGCAAGCTGAGTACATATAAACGTAAGGCTAAATGAAATAACAGTAGTACTACTGGTGCCCATCAAACTACCAGTGCTCATGTTAGGGAACAGTGTCAACACAACAAAATGCATAAAACAGGCATGGTTGGCAACACTGACTACACTGAGAGCACAGCTTGCACTTTGTGTTTGATTTGAGGCAACATTATGGAGATTAAACTCAACTGCTATACAACTTATCACACTATGTGCACAGAGTACTATATGAGAGTGTAATCTGAATTGAGACTTGTAAGGTGAAGGGATCTAAATAGCTTATCACTATAGTCAATAAGGAGGTTTATGCTACAAGCTAAATTTAAGCCAAGTTTAAGTGCTTTCTTGTATATATTCAGTGCTTTAACTGTCACACCCTAATCAAGTGTCAGGTATAGATAAGTCCAATGTCTTAGCCAAGGATACTCCTGTTGCCATTATTTTTGTATGTATTTGGCGTTTTATCAAAGTGAATATCCTCTAGACACATGTGACATCTGTTTTATTCAACACAATGTCAGGATATTCTGCTCAAAATTAAAAATGTTAACCTTCAGCAGTACTGAAACAAAAATGGTCAGAAACATATGCCATCTGGTAGATAAAGCAGATCACTGCATGTATACAAAGTCTGGCCTGCTTTTAGAGGAAATGGTGAAATATCAAAGCTCAACTGTTGTTGTTTTCCCTCTGGAGGCCACGGTAATCTATCCTATCCCTCTATCCAAAAATGCCCACGCTCCAACTTTAAAATGAATTAGTCCACCTTAAAGAAAGGTGAAGGCTGTCCCAGGTTTCATTTGCCAGAAGATAATTTCTATTTCCATGTAGACAGACAAAAACATTATTGGCAAATTGGCAGGATGCGTCTTTAAAGTGATTCAACCTTGACTATCCCAACTCATTACAAGCACACTCCCAAGCTGCATCTGTAATTACTGTGAGCAGGTGCATTACTCAGCCTCATCGCCACAGAGTTGGAGATTTAATTTAGAGATGCTGCCCGGGATATTAACCCCGCTAATTACCACAGCGAGCTCTACGTTCAGCCACAGGGATGAAACATTGTGGACCACAGGGCGCGGAAAAGCACACAATTACTTTCTCTTTTATTCAGAGGGGAGCACAGGTGGGGAGGACGTGGTGTTTGCACAGAGGAATTGAGCTCTTGTGGGCAAATTGTGCGAACACCGTGGAAAACCGCTTCTTTTTTGTACGGATGGATACACAGGAACAGAGGTTTTTGAAGTTAAAGCGGAAAATTAAAGTTAGTCAGTCCCAGATTTGTAAGGTCTTCATTACACCCCCCCCCCCCCCCAAAAAAAAATGCTGGCATTGAATTAAATGGACTGACACAGCAAGAAAATATGATGCTGATTTTTTCTCTGGTGATGAGCTCAAGCATGTCCACTATTGTTGTAATAAGAAACATGATTATGTTATTTCGCTGACTCAGAAAATTATTTTTATTTATGGTATGTACACTGTTGTTATTCCCAAACTTTTTTCTGCACACCCAATGCACTGAACACACACGATCACATAACACTAGATTGATTCATTGATGATAGGCAATCCTGTTTAACCTGTCAGCCCTTTGAAAAACGTATCCAGTTTCTATCTGGGCAGAACCATGTGTCACTTTTATTTAGCCTTGCTGCACTCTCCCCTCCCACTCATTCCCATCCTCTAAAATGTGCACCATAGCCCTGTCTATCACCTGCTGCTTTATCCTCCTTATTTTTCTAAAACTCAGTAGCAGTGGTTAGCATGCATGTATACTGATAAATACCCTATATGGACAAAAAGAAAAGGAAAACTGCATGGCATGGTGTTTCATTTTATAGCCTGGATAGCAGAGGATCAGTCTGTGAGAGCCTCAGCACTCACACACTGCACCTAACCCCTACAGCACCTCCTGTAGATGGTGGTCCAACAGAAGGGAAGGCCCATCTCTTCTTTAGCTGGGCCCCATTTGCTAGGCCCTGGCCACCAGGTGCTCTCCCTCACTCTTGAGGCTTTACTTCAAGATTATGGACAGAATTTCTAGGCTTACCCAGATGGCTCCTAGTGAACAAGAGACCTGCATTATTTCTAATGTACAGCAGGGGGCAACTCTACAGGCTTATTGATTTCAATTGACTTGTTACCTCAGTAAATATTTTCTTAATACGTTTGTGGTTTAATTAATTTCAAGTCTGACTTAAAAAGGTGTGACACTTACTTTGCATATTTTAGATATTTAGAGTTAAATACATGAAACCATACGAGTGTACAGTGTTCTCGGTTTAGCAGCCTCTTATCCTGTTTCACCTGGTTTGAAAATAATCATGACAGCACCCAAATGCTCCACTTAAAATTTCAAAATGGAGCGCAGAACTCAGTGTCTTGCCATCTTTTATAAACAGTGCATGCAAGGAACAAATCTACATACAGATTTCCACGTTTATTTGTGACATTCTGCACATACCAAATAATTTATTTGAAACTAAACTTAAAATACGAATTTAAATCAAATAAAGTAGCTTTTTATTTAATCATTTGAAATAGATTTTTTTTTAAGAAATTCTTTCTAAAGACTGGGTTTGCCAAGAGAACAACAAGGAATTAAACAGACAAATGATTCTGCCAAAAACTACAAATGAGTGAAGTATCCAGTTCGTGTGGAATAAAGGATCAAGGGCAGAACAGGTACAATTCCAAACGCTTGTCAGTGCAAATTTAACGGGGAATGATCACACTGATCCCTTTAAAAAAAGCTGTAATTCCCTCAGATCTCACAATTTTAGGTCCCTCTGAATGTAAGAGGATGTAGAGCTTGATGACACATTCAGTCACTGAGCAGAATTAAAAAAAAAAAACAAACCTCAATTTATTCATCTTGAAAGTAAAATATAATCCACAGAAAGTCCAAGAACAACCTGTCAAAAAGGGCACTGCTCTGTCCACAATAACTCCTTCTCACTAATGAGCCAAAATGTAAAAAACAAAAAAGAAACAGTCAACATGTGTAAAAAACCAAAAAAAAAACAAAAACCCAACAACGAACTTTGAAACTGCACATATTTGATTACTTGCTCTTGCTCAACCTTTTCTTCTCTCACACAGTCTCAAAACACTGTGGCATTTTTTATTTCATGTGCATCTGCGTCAGAATTTTTCCTTTCATTGGAAAACAGAATAGGGTGATAGCTGCCCTGTGATCTTTTATTCATCCATTCGTCCTCTTCTCCACACTCCTCGCCTCCGCATCAGGGAGCTCAGCATCTGACAGCCCTCACTGAAAACCACCAGCTGGAGTGACAACAAGAGGAGAGAAGGAGGTATAAAAAAACGAGAGCAGAGAAAGTGTGTGTGTGTGTGTGTGTGTGTGTGTGTGTGTGTGTGTGTGTGAGTGAGTGAGTGAGTGAGTGAGTGAGTGAGTGAGTGAGTGAGTGAGTGAGTGAGAGAGAGACATGGACAAAAGGGCAGTTGGGGGCAGAATGTGATGACAGCAGCCCGGCCCTCGAAGCAGAGCAGATGGTTAGGACAGGACTGGCTATGGTTCCAGATCAAAACCTCACCTCTCAAAAGTCACAAGCTTTGAAGAAAATGAACTTTTGGGTTTCAGCTCACTTTGTCCTGTTTTATATTTATCCTCTTTTTGAAAATGTGAAGCTCCTGGAATACATTTTTAGACATTCGCGGATTAGATATGTAGTCATTTGAACATCAAGAATGACTGTCGCTATATTTACTTTATTTTTTATGTTATTATTAAAAATAAAAGCACAGGCCATTATTAGACATGCTAGTTAATCAAAGCATGTAGTGATGTTATGTGATGCTAAGAAAGTACACGACTCTCTCTCTTCATAGTCAAAGGTTTTACATATAAATGCATAAAAAAAGTAATCTGGTCCTTTGCGGGTCAAGTTAAATACAACCTTCGACTTGCGTAGTAACTCAGTGCCCTTAATCAAATTTATTTATGATTAACTGATCATCAGTAAGTGTGATTACTTCTATAATAGCAGACATCTTTAGCAGTTTGCAGGTCTGGAGCATTCAGATGTAGTGACATACTGTCAAGGTTAGCAGTGATCTTAGAGAAGCAATTATTGCTTCTCATTCTAGGAAGTATTAGAAGGTCATTTAAAAAAAATTCTGAATCAGCCTTTCTACAAAGAGGAAGATTATTCACAAATGGAAAACATTCAATACAGCTGTCAATCTTTCCAGGAGTGGAATTCCAAGTAAATTCTCTGCTAAGTTTCGATCATGCAGTGCTCAGAGAAACTGCAGTAACAGTGCAGGCCTCAGTTAGCATGTTATGTGTTAACATTCATGACAATACAATTAGAGAAAAATAGCAGCTTAGGTTGTAAAGCTGCATTTGAAAAAAGCACAAGACTTAAGATACTGAATTTATCAGTGTTGTTTGGAAAGATGAGACCAAAGTGGAGATGTTTGGCCATAGTGCATAACACCACATCATGAGGAAACCAAACACAGCATGTTGGCAAAAATACCTCAAGCACAGTGATGGAAGTGTGGTGATTTGGGTTTTGCAGCCACAGGACCTAGGCACCTTGCAGTCATTGGGTCGACCATAAACTTCTCAATACCAAAGTATTCTAGTGTCAAATGTAAGACACTAGATGTCTGACAGCTAAAGATTTGCCCAAACTGGGAAAGGTTGATGAAAGAAAAGAAGGCGTTGCATTTGTCAAACTCCTCACTCCTCAACCTGAAATGATTACTTTCGTTATCCAGTTGTTAAGTGATGACATATGAAACCTGCTTCCGGGTCCAAACCACACTGTGTTTATTAAGGCTGTTGTCTTTTTAACCTTTTTTGTATCTTGTTCTATTTAGTCTGAACAAGCCCTTAAAATAGTCTGTGATCACTGTCTGCCTCTCTGGGTTTGTATTTCTCTATTCATCTGCAGCGTGTTTTAAAGCTCAAGTTTTAAAACCTTATGATGTAACTTCAGCCCATTAGCTCACAGTCTGCCAGAAACCAAATACCTGAACATGTCAGAAAAGATTCACTTTGAGGCTAACAAAGATTTGAATGGGTACATAAAGCTGAGGAGTAAACATTTTTTCACACAAACTAATCCAAACTATACAGCAGTATATTAATGACTAACCTCATATTCCATATGGATCATTTCAGGGGTTCTCTTTACTAATCAGTTTTCAGCATCTTTTTCCTGCCATGCAATTGAATGTCCAGTGGTGACCCTCAAATTAACTATTAAGGGGAAAAAAGCTAGCATTGATCCACCAGCTTCACTGTGCTAATGCATTTATACTATCTTAACTGTAGCTCTGTAGCTAGCCACCACCAGTGTTGGTCAAGTTAGTTGAAAAAAGTAATCAGTAACTAATTACTGATTACTTCCCCAAAAACTTAATCCCGTTACTTTACTGATTACTTATTTTCAAAAGTAATTAATTACTTAGTTACTTTTTAAAAACACGATTTACAACCTGAAGAGGTGATAAAGCGATAGATCTTTCAGCCCAATTCTACTTTTTCTACATAATCCATCATACAAAATGTAATCAAATGGAAAAGTCTCTTTTTAAAACTTGTTTTATTAGTTTTAATCTTTTAACTTTATGCATCAAGCAAAAATGTAATTATATGCAACATTCTCTGACTGGAAGAAATTTGTTTAATATTTAAACCTATTTTCTGCACATCCCAGCACATAAAATAAAATATTTTTTGTGTTTACACTCAGTCTTTCAAATAGATGCAAGTAAAACACAGCAGAAAATAAATAAAGTCAAAGACTCAGCGGTCCTTTTGCTCTATTTTCACCTGTAAAGCAGGAGTTGCATAGGCGGAGGTTTACCCTGGTGCAGGTGTGCCGCGGCGGTCAGTGGAAGAATCTGCGAGTTTCTCTATGAATTTCCCATTACGTCGTAGCGCACTCGGTATTTGCTTGGAAGTTTGGTGGGGGGGGGTTTCGCTTTAAAAAGAAGTTTTCTTCCCACGCACAACTGATGCTAATGTTTTTGTCACTTTTTATGGAATCAAACTTAAAGGAAGGTCAGTGCTTCCACGCTTTAAACGCTGCACGCTCCTACTCTCTCCCGCACTCCATATATTATCCACTGTTGATCTGCAGACAGCTGTTGTCACAAACGTCGCACTTGCTTAGTCACTGTCATGAGACATTCTCGCAAAAAGAAATCACGGTTTTAGTAACGCAGTAACGCAGCGTTCCTACGGGAAAGTAACGGTAATCTAATTACCGTTTTTGCAATAGTAATCCCTTACTTTACTCTTTACTTGAAAAAGTAATCGGATTACAGTAACGCGTTACAAGTAACGCATTACTGCCCATCTCTGGTCACCACACAGCATAACATTATATGCCAGTTAGCCCAATTTCAGTAACATTACAAATATTGCTGCTGTTTAGTTTTCTGTCCTTATTTATGTCCAAAGTGATAGCAGAAATGTATGTCTTCGTTTTTCAGAAATCCATCAGTCAGAACGTGTTATATCATTGTTAGATCAAAGCTACTCCCTGCTAACATTTAATGCTGTTAAACGTCATGAAACCTGCTTTTAATGGATGCCTGGATGTTAAACTTTATTGTTACACCTGGTAGGGCAGCCACAGTGATTATTTTATTAAAGATGAAAGAATTTAGAAGTTTATTTGAGTTTGGGAACTGAAGAAGAATATTGGACCTGAAAGCGTCTAATGGCGTCAGACATAAGAGGCAGATGTCAAATCATCTCAGCACCCAATTCCCAAATTCAACCCTCACAGATGAGAGCTCTGCTTATTTCATCACGGCTTCTATGTTTTGTCGAACAGTCACATCAGTGAAATGACATCGGAAATTTCCAGCATTTCCTGGTGCCTGTAAAACACACTTCTTGTATCCATAATTTCTTATTATCGTATTATTGTATCATTTTTTATTGTATCTTATTAAAACTGCTACTTGTCTGAATCTTACAATCTTAAAACAGGTCTTAATTTGGCTTAAATTTTGGGGTCTTGCTGTTCTCCTGATATAAGGCAGAGATGCCCCAGTAATGTTTCTGTGAGAAGCAGATTTAGGTCCCCACAACATGATTAAATCCTGACTCACACACAAGTCGCCGAGCCCCAAGTTGCCATGACAATCTGATGAAAAGGACTCGTGATTGAATGGCTCCGGTGAAAAATGTACATGTGCTTTGATTTGATTGCAACAGATTACCATTATTTCAGCTTTCACATAACAGACAGTGATCATTAATTCTGATGAGTACCCAACCAGTTTAAATTTGCTGTAAATTGTAGCGCCATAAGTGTGGCTTCACTGTTTCTGAGGGTGGTTTTGGGAATAAACATATGATTATTTGTTAATATTTAAAAGGAAAGTGAGACATTGTGAATATAAGTCTGTGTGGGACACATATTATATGTGAAATGCATCATCTGAAAACTGTAACATAAACCAGAAATGTAAGAATTCTGATACCAAGTATCAGGAGGGGTTAGACTTGATCTAACCTGTAACCCATAAAAGAAATGATGCTCACTCTGTATATTGTGTGTATTTAGAGTAAAATATGTATAATATCTTATGACTTATTAAAATAGATGCATCACAGTATGAGCAGCACAGGGGTTCGTTAGATCCATTAGATGGTGACAACAGTTTTAGAGAAAACTGATAACCATAAGGTCAGGGACACAGTGCTGACTACATATTAATATTTGAATAGAAAGGGAAAAAATGTTTTCTCTAAATTTTGTTTTGCTTGTTTTTGAGTTTGCTTATAGGATATTTGATTTTTCTATATGATATTTGGGTTTGAAGACAGGACCCAAATGCAGACACTTGAGACAGGACTGGACTTAACAAAAAGCAGAGCTGTTTATGTAAGCTGGATGAAAACCACGCACGAATACAAAACAAAAGGCAAAAGGAGACAAAAACTAACGATAACTGTTAGAGTTTGTATTGTTGATTGTCATTTATGCTTAGAAATATTTAACCATAGATGCTTAGAGGTGTATAATCAATTGTGTAGTGATAAGTTGTGTGATCTTTAACAGGCTACAGAGGCTTGGTGTGCATTCCACACTAGAATGCACACCTACATCCTGGGAGCACGGGAAGAGGTCGCATCTTGTTTTAATTGTTTTATGGTAGGATTAACGTAGCTACGTCTGTTCTAGTCTAAGTGCTTTTCTGTTTAGATGAACTGCTGGACTTCCTCACCGGGGGGGGGGTCTAGTCTACCCTCTTCCTGACCAAGGATGTTTGACCCTTTGATCAGCAACACACACACACACACACACACACACACACAGGCAAGGTACTCTTTGTTTGTATGTAGACGTCGGTATGTTAATGAACCTATGCATATTCATGTAACCTCAATAAAAGGACAGTGTATGGGAGGACGGACGAGACCAACTGGAGTCAAGCGGTTGTCCGGTTCTCTCCCGTGCACGAGTACCATGAAGAAGTTTGCCTACTTGTGTCTTGCTTGCAGTGTAATTATATTGTCTTCAACGTTCCAGCGAATAGGTTCAAGCTACAAACCTATCATTAATTGGTCCTTCGATGCCGGAGCCCTGGAATCGCATTCACCGAGGGGAGGAGAGGCACGCTGAAAGGCTGACGTCAGCCAGGAAGTTCCTGTGGATTCGCGGTCTGTCTTTTCTCCTCGATGAATGACGGTCGGCGGGATTCGGGCTGATATTACACTCTAAGCAACGCCAAGTAAGTTTAAAGAGGCCGACTCTATAACCGTGTCGTTGTGCAGTCTCCGCCACTGTGTGAGGCGTTGAGAAGAGGCCGACTCTATAACCGTGTCGTTGTGCAGTCTCCGCCACTGTGTGAGGCGTTGAGAAGAGCCCGACTCTATAACCGTGTGGTTGTGCAGTCTCCGCCACTGTGTGAGGCGTTGAGAAGTTCGCTACTTTGTGTAGCGATACCCGGGTTCCTTGCTACTTTGTGGAGCAAGAGGTTCCTCGCTACTTTGTGTGGCTAGAGGTGAGTTCTCCGCCGCTTTGTGGGGCGTTGAGAAGTTCCGCGGGGTCCAGACTGTGCTGGACGATAGGCCTATTTTGTGTTGTTTTTGTTGTCGTTGTCATTGTTGTCATCGTTGTTGTTGTTGTGTGAGTGTGTGCGGAGCAGAACATGTGGTCTGTGACACCAACTGTTGTTGTTATCATGGGTTTCTAAGCAACCAAGAGTGAGTCGGAGGGAGACAGACGTTTGTGCTGGATTTTGCTCCTGGCAGCACAAAGTATTTATGTAAAAAAGAGAGGGAGCGACGGCTCCACAGCTGCGCGGGTTCACGCGAGCGCGGTCACGCGGGTTTCGCGCGGACCTGAGCCGTGCGGTTAATCGCAGGCTTAAAAATGGAAGAGATTAAAATGTTAGAAGTTTTCAGAAAACACACCAGCCTTGAAGAGCGTGTGGAGAAGGCCAGCCCACATCAGCAGCTATGCTCTGGTGGGTGGCTGTCCCCCCACCCCTTGCTGACACAAAACGTTAACTCTTCAGCCTGTGTGCCAGACCATAGACGTAATTGAGGTGGATAGTTGTTAAAAGTCATCTACATTACGCTTGTGGTTGCTTAAATTCAGTACAATGACATGTGAGGTGAAGTGATATAGATAAATATTTAAACTAATGAAGTGCATAGAGGCACTTGACCTGTGTGGAAGACGGTCGTCTTATTATGAGCCATTGTTGAGATATAGAGCACATCTGTGAAAACAACTAATATGCTCAACCCTGTATGAAACATCTAAAAGTACATGATGGAGAAGCTGAGTTGAATATGAAAGTGTAAAACTTTGCCACTGTGGGCAGAGCAACTACTGTGTGATGTTGCGTTGCAGTTTTTTTTTTTTTTCTTCTGAGCTGATGAGCAGGCTACACATTATTAGATCGAGAACTGTCTGGGAACTACTCTAAGAGAGGGAAACAGCGCTATGATAACTGTGATAACTGGAGTGTGCAACGTTTCCATGAGCAGTTTTCCTGCATCTTGACTTGTGTGTAGAGTGTTCATAACATCGGCATCATGTTTTTGATTATTTGTTTGTTGGGTTGAAAAATAGTTAAATAAACTGGTGATCATATTTACGGATCACCATGGCACATATCATCAGCCATGTGATTTATTTTTGCAGATGACAAAGTGAGTGTGACTGTGTCTGACATCACAGTGTTTTTGTGCACTGTGCAAGAGTAATTGCCTTTGATTGTGAGTGACAGCGGTGATTTTGCAGGTCACCAGCTATTGTAAATAAAAAAAAAAAAAAAAAAAGAGTGAATAAGAGGGAGAATTTATATTGTAGAAAAAAAATAATCATAGGAAAAAGGTTTTGTGTTGATCAACCAAAAAAACAACTATAATTTCATTTTCTGCTTTTAAGAAAGGATTGTTCACAAAAACAGAGAGAGAGAGAGAGAGATGTGTTGATTAAGCAGTGATGATAATAATGAAATGTCTTAGTTTGTCACTTTCAGGTGAAAAGCAGACCTGAATCAATTTTCCACATGCAGCGGTCGGAAGAAAGTTATAGTTTAACATCATTGGAAACATGCAGGCCAAGTTTCTGGCTGACTTATTTACAGTGCCATGTGTTTCTCAACCTCACAAGCGAGCTCACTCCTCCCTGAAGATAAGGAATGCAGCTCCATGATAAAGAGACAGCAGCAAGTCCTGAGCACAAAAAGTCCCAGCAAAGCAGCAGCAATGTGGATAAACAGCAGCAGCAGAAGAAAGCAAACCCATCTCCCTGTCTGATTGGATGAATTCCACGGAGGGGCGAGCAAGATGGCGGTGGCAGCATGTTGAAATGCTCAAAAAGGACTGAGTGACTCGGGCAAGCCACATGCGGCTAGCGACATGAAAGAAATGGACCCTTCATGATGCGTTCAACGTGCCAGCGCTGTGGTGGGAAAGGCTCCATCATAAACACGCCCTGCGCCGAGGTTCAGGCCAAGAAGAAGAAGACGATGACTTCCAAGCCCAAGAAGGTCAGCCTCAGCGTGGGCGAGCTGATTGTGAAAGCCGTGGCCGCTTCCAAGGAGCGCAACGGCCTGTCCGTGGCCGCTCTCAAGAAGGCTCTGGCTGCCGGAGGCTACGATGTGGACAAGAACAAGGCCCGTGTCAAGACCGCCATCAAGAGTCTGGTGGCGAAGGGCACTCTGGTGCAGACCAAGGGCACCGGGGCCTCCGGATCCTTCAAGATGAACAGGGTTACTGAGACCAAAGCTAAGACGCCCGCCGCGGCCAAAGCCAAGAAACCGGCAGCAGCTGCTAAGAAGTCGCCCAGGAAGGCAGCAGCAGCAGCACTTCAGCCACTAGCACGAAGTCAACCGCATCAGAGGACAATAGGGAGAGTGGCTGTGACTTCACTGTGCATGTGAAGAAAACGTTTGAGGAGAGCTGAACAGTTGGAGTTTGACATTTGCCACCTGTGGAGTAAAATGGCAAGAAGAGACAGTGGAACACAGGACAAAGCTGAAGGAGAACTGCCGGCTGTTGGACTGTTGAAGAGTGAGAGGACAACAGAGTGAGAAGACTAGGTGAGAACACATAGGAATTATTTAATGTGGGAAATCAAAATTTGGGTTAGCAAACCTGGGGAAAAGAAAACTGACTGCTTAAGTTGGAAAATTGAGACGGAGTCTGAAACATTGCGAAAATAGAAACATATACAAAATCACACACACACAAGCAGAACATGCATTAACCCTACTAACAATTCCAAACACAAAATGACTCATGAAGACTCATAGCACATTAGTTAAGAAATGATTAAATAATAGCAGAGAAGTGTGTAGGAAAGGCAGCTTTAAGAACATGCTCTGCTGGATATGCAGCTCCACAGACATGCATTAGACCTGCCTAATAACACAAACACATGTAATGAAAATTAGCTTGTTATCTTTCATCAGTGTTACAATAGTGTCAATTTAGCAGACACTTGTTATCAAATGCTGAATTTATCCTAAAGAAAAAAATTGACTCTCCAGGTTGCAGGACAACAGTTTAACTTTTGTGGGAAAAAAGATCCTGGTTTGACCAACCAGTGATCAGACAATAAATTTAGTTGTTAAAATGGTAAATTGGGAGAAGCTTCCTGCTTGATTGAGGCAGCACATGTAATTTGCTGTATGAGGGAAATTGTCTTTTGTGATACTATTTTGAACATGCTTTTCTGTTGTCCTGTCAACTTAGTGGGTTAATAGCTGATATGCAAATTAGTTGATTGGTTTTAGATTAATGAAAGGTGACTGAATTCTAGTATGAGTGAATGAGATGTGTTGGAGTTGTTGTGTGTTGAGTGGAGACTCTAAAACACTGAGTTTCCTGCTTTGATGTGCGAGTGAATCCTGTATTTAGATACACAACTCTGAATACGTCAGAACAAACGTCTTTTGTGAAGTGCATGACAGCATGTCACATGTTTTATGATGAAGGGAAAAAGGAAAACTGAATAAAATAGATCTGTGGCCTAAATGAGTGAAGAACACAGACCTGGTGATTAAACTCATAAGTTAAAGAAGACATTAGGCTTATGTTGTGAGTGGTGCAGCTGATGGTTGGTTTGGAGTGAATCTAGCTGATGATTCTTCTCCTGTTGTGAAGTTGATGAGGAGCTTGTGTCATGACTTAACAAGGCCTTTTTATTTTGATACTTTCACAGTGCACTGAAAGTTTTGTTTGATAATCTCTGTTCTTTAAGCAGATCTGCACGTCGGGAATTAAAAGCGCTACACGTCGTCGAGAAAATTGTGACAAGTGAGTTTTCTCCACATTAATTTGGGCTTTGGAGAAGACCACTTATTATAAGTGTCCCAGCCTAAAAAAAAAAAAAAAAAAGGATTCAGTGAGGTAATCCCATCTAAAAGTTCTTTTTCTTTTTGAAATGACGTCATTTTGCTGAGAGTGGAAACTAAATGCGACGATAGGTTCCACTATCAGCAAAGAAAGAAAGAATGAATGCATGAATGAGTGAGTGAAAGGAAAACAAAACTGACTGACTGACTGACTGACAAAAGCTGACAAGACTTTACTGATGTAACACGACTGTGTGAAGTTGACCCCCGCCTGGCAGGGGTGCAGATGAGTCTGTGTGTGCTTCCCTTTACAGGAGCAGAAAGATGACAGCAACACTCGAGGTTGCGTGATGATTTAACATTTTAAATGCCATTTTCTGTGTCTGTGAATTTACTATGTGTGTGTCATTCACTAGCTTGTGTGCTCACAGAGATATCTGTGACAAAGTATGCATACGCCTGCGCAAGCGCTAACATTTGCATTTTCGTTTTTACAGCATTACGGTTCTTCATGTGTTTGATCATGTGATTTATAGGAATACTGGCTAATGTTTCTCTACTACAAGATTTCTGGGTTTATGTGTGAAGAAAACTGTAGTTACAGGCTATATGTTGATGGAGAAATTAATATAGTTTGAGACATACTGTGATGAGACCAGTGTTACTTTTTCCACAGCGAGTGTTAACTTTATGGTGTTTTATGGCACCTCTGGAATGTGGATGGCCGACGCCTGCCCACCAGGATGGTCAATGTGTATTGCTAATGTTTGTTTTTCTGAGACTGCATTTAGAAGAATCAGCTGAAGCGGACAAGTGACATGAGTAAAACAAATAAGAGATTACGGTATTTATGGAATAGTTTATTATGGGCTCATTTGCTGGCCACTTTTGAACCCATAATAATAATATATGAGTGGAGTGACTTTGCTTAAGAGAAGTCACTGATTACATTAATGTTAACAGAGTACATGGGATAATCCATGTCTGAGGTGAATTAGAGTAATAGTTGTAGTTACTGCTTTGAGAAAACCTGCACATGACACTTGTCTTGCTGATGTTGAATGCTTATTACTCTTATGATACAATTGTTTACAGGTATGAAGTTTGATTTCACTTCCAGATTTTGCTTTCCAGGCCGTGATGGTGTGTATGCAGGCTCCTGGGAGAGCCAGGTGTTAAGCAAACTTAATATGCAACACACGCTAACATCTTTTATTGCAGGGTTATGGAGCTACTCCAGAGGAGATGCCCTGATGTTGCCTGGGACATGATCTAGCTAATCTTTTTCTTTAAGACAGGGATCCAGGTTTGGTGAGTTGACGCATGGGAATGTCCATGCGTCAAGAGGTGGAGTGCAAGGATTAACATTAAACAATGTTTACTATTATTGTTGCAGTGATTTGTGTGATTAGCCGTTTTATTTACAAGTATTAAACCTATGCAAGTGGTGCATCCATGTTCAGATGAGGCTTTGATGGCCTATAAGTGAAGTTCACTGAACTAAAGAATGTGGTTTGATGATTGTTGACATGCTCTCCAAATAGAAGTTTTTCTTCTTAGCAAGGAAATACAGGTGCAGCAGTAATCTCCTGAGAAATCTTCAGAGGCCCAGTGAGAAGCGTGAACCATTCCAGGCATAGCCGACAGCCAGGCAGTGGTTGAGGTCAAAGGTCAAGCTGGTTGGGGCCCATCATGAGATCAGACCTTGGAGCCACAGCAAGGACCATGAAACTGCCTGCAAAATAGAGGAGAGGATCGTCCACAAGATGGGAGCTGAGGCCAGGAGAGAGGCTTCAGGAGGATCAGAGATCATCTTCAGCACAGCAGACATCACACAGAGAGCTGTGCTACTGAGCTTCCAGGAGATTTTAAATAAAATGAAAGATTCAATATTGACGCTGAGGAAGACAACTAAGGTGTACGACGTGCTCTGCCTTAAACCTTCAGCAGCGTTGGAACATGAAAACTCGTGGGATGAGGGGAGCGTGCCAAGCTCCATCGACAGCGCAGAAGGAGTTCGAGGATGACATCATGATTCTGTGAAAGCACAGGAACCAGAAGCTATGGTGGTGATCAGTATTGGTCAAGTTACTTGAAAAAAGTAATCAGTAACTAATTACTGATTACTTCCCCCAAAAAGTAATCCCGTTACTTTACTGATTACTTATTTTCAAAAGTAATTAATTACTTAGTTACTTAGTTACTTTTTAAAAACACGATTTACAACCTGAAGAGGTGATAAAGCGATAGAGCTTTCAGCCCAATTCTACTTTTTCTGCATAATCCATCATACAAAATGTAATCAAATGGAAAAGTCTCTTTTTAAAACTTGTTTTATCAGTTTTAATCTTTTAACTTTATGCATCAAGCAAAAATTTAATTATATGCAACATTCTCTGACTTGAATAAATTAGTTTAACATTTAAACCTATTTTCTACACATTCCAGCACATAAAATAAAATATTTTTTGTGTTTACACTCACTCTTTCAAATAGATGCAAGTAAAACACAGCAGAAAATAAATAAAGTCAAAGACTAAGCGGTCCTTTTGCTCTATTTTCACCTGTAAAGCAGGACTGCGGTAGGCGGAGGTTTACCTTGGTGCAGGTGTGCCGCGGTCAGTTGCGCATTACGTCGTTGCGCACTCGGTGCTTGCTTGGAAGTTTAGGGGGTTTTTTTCGCTGTAAAAAGAAGTTTTCTTCCCACGCACAGCGGACACTAATGTTTTTGTCACTTTTTATGGAATCAAACTCAAAGTAAGGTCAGTACTTCCACGCTTTAAACGCTGCACGCTCATACTCTCTCCCACAATCGATATGTGATCCATTGTTGATCTGCACACAGCTGTTGTCACTAACGGCGCACTCGCTTACGTCACTGTCGTGAGATGTTCTCGCAAAAAAATCATGGTTTTAGTAACGCAGTAACGCAGCGTTCCTACGGGAAGTAACGGTAATCTAATTACCGTTTTTGCAATAGTAATCCCTTACTTTACTCGTTACTTGGAAAAAGTAATCAGATTACAGTAACGTGTTACAAGTAACGCGTTACTGCCCATCTCTGGTGGTGATGAAAGCAGTTTCCTATGAACATCACCTAATGCTGTGCCACTATACTGTGCATACGATGACACTCTGAAGGCTGCTGGGATCATAACAGCAGTAAGATGACGGAACCCAGCACCCTTTCCACAGAGAGCTTTTTCTGCAGAGCGTGGACAATTAAGGAGTCATAAATATCCCCCTCACAAGACGAAGGTCTGAAGTCAGGTGATGGGGGCTGGTAAGAGGCCATAAAACTAGAGTGCTGAGAGGTCTGCAGTTTGGAAATAGCTGAGACCCATGTTGACGAACAACAAAACCAACTGGTATGTTTGAATGTCTATTCTACATACATTTGGACTCTGGTCCTATGGACAGTGATGGAAACAACTGGAAGAGACATTCATGACGCCCTGCAGAGCTTAAACCACTCTGCAGAGAGACATGTGATGTGCACACCCGGAGGAAGCACCACCAAGCTGAGATGTTTTTGAAAATGTTACTTTTTTAGTTTCACTATTACATTAACAATTTCTTTGGTTGCTCGTAAGATGCAGTTTGCCATGAGATGAGCTCAATGAATGGGGTAACTGCTAATACATTTATTAAACTGTGTAACTTTTACAGTAATTTAGGGTGATTTGACATATGCTGAGTAAAAAAATGTTTACATTGAAACTGTCAGACATGAGGTATGCATAACTGGGAACTTTCTAGCATAAAGGTCAAAAACGGGGGAATGTTAGAGTTTGTATTGTTGATTGTCATTTATGCTTAGAAATATTTAACCATAGATGCTTAGAGGTGTATAATCAATTGTGTAGTGATAAGTTGTGTGATCTTTAACAGGCTACAGAGGCTTGGTGTGCATTCCACACTAGAATGCACACCTACATCCTGGGAGCACGGGAAGAGGTCGCATCTTGTTTTAATTGTTTTATGGTAGGATTAACGTAGCTACGTCTGTTCTAGTCTAAGTGCTTTTCTGTTTAGATGAACTGCTGGACTTCCTCACCGGGGGGGGGGGGGTCTAGTCTACCCTCTTCCTGACCAAGGATGTTTGACCCTTTGATCAGCAACACACACACACACACACACACACACACACACACACACACACACAGGCAAGGTACTCTTTGTTTGTATGTAGACGTCGGTATGTTAATGAACCTATGCATATTCATGTAACCTCAATAAAAGGACAGTGTATGGGAGGACGGACGAGACCAACTGGAGTCAAGCGGTTGTCCGGTTCTCTCCCGTGCACGAGTACCATGAAGAAGTTTGCCTACTTGTGTCTTGCTTGCAGTGTAATTATATTGTCTTCAACGTTCCAGCGAATAGGTTCAAGCTACAAACCTATCAATAACCTAAACTGGGAAGTACTAGTAGCATGGAAACATGGAACATAGGTGAGACACATGGAGGGAGACAAACTGACGCTCCAGCAAGAGACAAAGGGGAAGTGACACAATAAATACACAGGCAGGTGATTAGGAGAGTGGAGTCAGCAGGGAAACACAGCTGGAACAAATTAGACACAGAGACACAGGAAGCAAAACTAAACACAAAATAAAACAGGAAACACACTGAGACACAGACTAAGACACACAACTTGACGTGGGAATACAATAGCACCCATAGCAGACAGACATGACAAAGCTGAAAGACAGAGCGAGCCAGGGAGCTAGAGACGAGAGAGAGAGAAAGATTGCAGGACAGAGAGAGCAACAGAGGCAGTCACGAACAGTGTTGGTCAAGTTACTTGAAAAAAGTAATCAGTAACTAATTACTGATTACTCCCCCAAAAAAGTAATCCCGTTACTTTACTGATTACTTATTTTCAAAAGTAATTAATTACTTAGTTACTTAGTTACTTAGTTACTTTTTAAAAACACGATTTACAACCTGAAGAGGTGATAAAGTGATAGATCTTTCAGCCCAATTCTACTTTTTCTACATAATCCATCATACAAAATGTAATCAAATGGAAAAGTCTCTTTTTTTAACTTGTTTTATCAGTTTTAATCTTTTAACTTTATGCATCAAGCAAAACATTTAATTATATGCAACATTCTCTGACTTGAATAAATTAGTTTAACATTTAAACCTATTTTCTGCACATTCCAGCACATAAAATAAAATATTTTTTGTGTTTTCACTCACTCTTTCAAACAGATGCAAGTAAAACACAGCAGAAAATAAATAAAGTCAAAGACTCAGCGGTCCTTTTGCTCTATTTTCACCTGTAAAGCAGGAGCAGGGTAGGCGGAGGGTTACCCTGGTGCAGGTGTGCTGCGGTCAGTTGAAGAATCCGCGCGAGTGTCTCTGTGAGTTTCCCATCACGTCGTAGCTACTCGGTGCTTGCTCGGAAGTTTAGGGGTTTTTTTCGCTGTAAAAAGAAGTTTTCTTCCCACGCACGATGGACGCTAATGTTTTTGTCACTTTTTATGGAATCAAACTCAAAGTAAGGTCAGTACTTCCACACTTTAAACGCTGCACGCTCATACTCTCTCCCGCACTCGATATATTATCCATTGTTGATCTGCACACAGCTGCTGTCACCAACGTCGCACTTGCTTACGTCAATGTCATGAGACATTCTCGCAAAAAAAATCACGGTTTTAGTAACGCAGTAACGCAGCGTTCCTACGGGAAAGTAACGGTAATCTAATTACCGATTTTGCAATAGTAATCCCTTACTTTACTCGTTACTTGAAAAAAGTAATCAGATTACAGTAACGCGTTACAAGTAACGCGTTACTGCCCATCTCTGGTCACGAACAGAAGGAAAACAAAAGGATAAACACACAGGGCGCAACTGACTCTCACAGAAGACACAGGGACGAGACAAAGACACAAAACCTAACAAACAAGAAACCATGAACCAGAAGTACAAATAAACTCAGAGACACTAACAGAACTAAACTCAAAACTAAACCATACAAAACTTGAAGGAAAGAATCACAAATGCAAAATAAACTCAAAACGCTGGGTCAAAGACTCAGGTCCATGACAACAATGACACAACAATTAATAGATAGTACATACACTCGTAAGTCATCAAGACACAACAAATGTTTGTGCAGTGAAAAAGGTCTATTTATGATAACTGTCATGACTTATATAAAACAATCTGACTTCTGTGACAGATGATGCTTTGGTGTCCATCCAGTATCTATCCACCCACAATTCACAACATGCCCTACTACTGTTTGTATGCCTTAGTAACAACTGGTAATTATGTGTTGGACTGTATTATTATATTTGTATTGTATTGTATTTCCCTTCTTTCTACCTTCATGTTTAATGTGGGTCTTCTGTCCCATGTGTCTTTTATAGTGTGTTTCAGGATTTACTTTGATCGATGGTTTTCTGTAGCACCTTGTTTTTTGCTTTACTTTCTGTCTATTTGTCTTGATTACTTTCACCTGTGTGTTGTTTGCCTCCTGTTTCTTGCACCCATTCAGCCCTCAGTTTTTATATAGCATATAAATAGTCATGTCCGAATGTACCTTCTTTGTTCTTGTAAATGTTCCCAGTCTGCAGCCCTGTGTTGTTATAGCCCCTTGGGCAAGACACTTCACCCCTTGTCTACTGGTGGTGGTCAGAGGGCCCGGTGGCGCCAGTGTCCGGCAGCCTCGCCTCTGTCAGTGCGCCCCAGGGTGGCTGTGGCTACAATGTAGCTTGCCATCACCAGTGTGTGAATGTGTGTGTGAATGGGTGGATGACTGGATATGTAAAGCGCTTTGGGGTCCTTAGGGACTAGTAAAGCGCTATATAAATACAGGCCATTTACCATTTAGCGGAGGGCTACGGGCTAAGCTAAAGCTAACACCACACCGGCTGCCTTTACCCAGTATTTTCCTCGCCAATGTCCGTTCTCTGGCAAACAAAATGGATGAGATACGGCTCTCCATCTCTAACAACAGACAGATTATGGACTCAAATGTCATGTTTTTCACCGAAACATGGTTGAACAACAGCTGCCCGGACAATGCTATCGAGTTAGCAGGACGCCACACACACCGAGCCGACAGGCTAGCAGATGACTCCGGCAAGACCAGAGGTGGAGGTTTGTGCATTTATATTAACAATGCTTGGTGCATGAACTCCACTACTACTGAGAGTCACTGCTGACCTAATGCGGAGTTTCTAATGGTCAAATGCAGACCTTATTATCTCCCCAGAGAACTCACTTCAATCATACTCACTGCCGTGTATATCCCCCCCGACGCTAATGCTAGGTTAGCCATGAAAGAACTTTCTGCAGCCATTAACAAACACCAGAATAAACACCCCGAGGCTGCTTTTATTGTTGCTGGCGACTTCAACCACACCAACTTAAAGACAGTCCTCCCCAGATTCCACCAACATGTCTCCTGCCACACCAGAGGAGACAAGACTTTAGACCATGTGTATTCCAACCTGGCTGGAGCCTACAAAGCCACACCCCTCCCCCACATTGGGCAATCGGACCATCTCTCCCTGTTCCTCACACCTAGGTATTCACCACTCATCCAACGTGTGAAACCTGCTGTGAGGACAATTAAAGTGTGGCCAGCGGGGACAGAGGCAGTGCTCCAGGACAGATTTAAAAACACAGACTGGAATATGTTCACCCACACAGACCTGGACCAGTACGCCTCATCTGTACTGGATTACATCTCCGAAACCACAGACAGTGTCACCACCCAGAAACGGATCACCATGTACCCCAACCAGAAGCCTTGGATGAACCGGGATGTTCGTCTCCTCCTGAAGGCCCGCAACACCGCCTTTAGGTCAGGAGATGCACACGCCTACAGCACAGCCAGGGCTAATCTAAAGAAGGGCATCAAAAAAGCCAAACACCATTACAAAAAGAAGGTAGAAGAACACTTCTCCAACTCCAACCCCCGACGCATGTGGCAAGGACTCCAGACCATTACAGACTACAGGACCACCAAACCCTCCCCCGCATCCTCTGATGTCTCCTTCCTCAACGAGCTCAACAACTTTTATGCTCGTTTTGAGCGAGGGAACCCCACAACCACAACCAAAGCAGACATGACGCCAGACCACCAACCTCTGACTCTCTCCCCCACCGATGTAGGAGCGGTGCTGAGCAGGATCAATGTCCACAAGGCTGCAGGTCCAGATGGCATCCCCGGGCGTGTTCTCAGAGCGTGTTCTGGGGAGCTTGCAGGAGTGCTCACAGACATATTCAATCTGTCCTTGGCCCACGCTGTGGTACCGGCCTGCTTCAAATCCACCTCCATCGTCCCGATACCCAAAAACTCCAACCCATCTTGCCTCAATGACTACCGCCCAGTAGCACTCACCCCCATCATCACTAAGTGCTTAGAGCAGCTGGTCCTAGCACACTTCAAATCCTGTCTCCCCCCCACCCTGGACCCCCACCAATTCGCATACTGCCAGAACAGGAGCACAGAGGATGCAGTCTCCATCGCACTGCACTCTGTCCTCTCACACCTGGACAACAACAACACCTACGCCAGGATGCTGTTTATAGACTTCAGTTCAGCATTCAACACAATCCACCCCTCACAACTCATCAGGAAACTGACAGACCTGGGCATCAGCTCCCTCATCTGCAAATGGTTACTGGACTTCCTGACCAACCGCCCCCAACATGTCCGGCTGGATAACCACTGCTCATCTACCATCACAATGAACACCGGTGTACCACAAGGCTGTGTGATGAGCCCTTTCCTCTACTCCCTCTTCACCCACGACTGCAGACCTGCTGATGGTTCCAACACCATCATTAAGTTTGCAGATGACACCACGGTGATTGGCCTCATCAGTGACAACGATGAGGCCGCCTACAGGGAGGAGGTGGATCGTCTGGCTGAGTGGTGCGACACAAACAACCTGCTGCTTAACACCGAGAAGACCAAGGAGCTCATTGTGGACTACAGGAGGAATGCTGACCCACATCCACCCATCCACATTAAGGGGACGGCTGTGGAGCGTGTGAGCAGCTTCAAGTTCCTGGGAGTCCACATCTCCGAGGATCTCACCTGGACGACCAACTGCTCCAAGCTGGTCAAGAAGGCTCACCAGCGCCTCTTCTTCTTGAGGACCCTGAGGAAGAACCACCTGTCCTCAGACATCCTGGTGAACTTCTATCGTTGCACCATCGAGAGCATCCTGACCAACTGTATAACAGTCTGGTACGGGAACTGCTCTGCCTCGGACCGGAAGGCGTTGCAGAGGGTCGTGAAAACTGCCCAGCGCATCGCCGGAGCACCACTTCCTGCCATAAAAGACATCTACAGGAAGCGGAGTCTGAAAAGGGCTGGGAAAATCATCAAAGACCCCAGTCACCCATCACATGGACTCTTCACCCTCCTGCCCTCTGGGAGGCGCCACAGGAGCCTCCGGACTAAGACCACCAGGTACCGGAACAGCTTCTTCCCCACAGCTGTCAGACTCCTGAACTCTGCCTCCTGACATCTGACCCACGTTAAACTCATGGACTGAACATACACACACCCACAATGGACAACTGTACCCTCAAACACACAATAATAACATGGACTGAACCACCACTCACAACCACTAGCACTTTATATAGCCTCTGTAGAAACTATCTACACCCTCACTTATCTTAACTGCACTACTGTATAGCTCTGTGTAAATAATCATTCTGTACATTCAATAATCTTTAATCCTACAACTGTTTACAACTTGCATAGTTCCCATTTCTGTATAGCTGTATATCTCAGATTTCTGTAAAGTTATTTATTTCATATTCTGTATAGTTTTTCATATTTATATCCTGTTCATAGCCTGTACATAGCTTGTACTCACTACAGCCTTTACATACTTAGTTATAGAATATTCACAACATACTTCATACCGTGTACATTATAACATACCATAATAGACCCATTTCTGTAGTATACTTACATATCTATACTATTGCTAATATATATTGTAATATATCTATATCACTAAAGCACTTCTGGATGGATGCAAACTGCATTTCGTTGCCCTGTACCTGTGCATGTGCAATGACAATAAAGTTGAATTCTATTCTATTCTATTTACATGCCATATGTCCTCATAGCCACATGGAAAAGCTGCACTGTAAGCCCACAGTCAGTGTTTACTCCTAAATATTGGCACATTTACCAAAGATCAGGCCGCCATGTTAAATATTTGGGATTAACACATTGTAAACTCAGGGAAAAAACCTTTCCGACGTTTACTTTTGTGTGAAACAAAGTGTGGAGAATTTAGTTTCATGTGATTTCTAGTGTGCTTGTCTAAATGACTAAACAATAAAATATCAACACAAGGAAGAAAAGGCCTACTTTGTGTCAACTGTTTCTGTATTTTTGAATCTTCATCGCTTCATTTCATAGTCAGATTGCCAAAACAGACACTGAGCTATGCTGATAAAAGGTATATTTTCCCCCAAAGACCTCTGTTGTTAAAATAGGCTTATCCCAGTGTGAGGACCACAGGGGTTCATTAGGACTGTGTTTAAATTAAAATTTAATCAAACATATATATATATATATATATACATATATATATATATATATATATATATATATATATATATAAATATATATATATATATAAATATATATATATATATATATATATATATATATATATATAAAACACCCAGCACGCCCCTGCGGGCGGTTTATCCTTCAAGCTCAGGTCCTCTACCAGAGGCCTGGGAGCTTGAGGGTCCTGCGCAGTATCTTAGCTGTTCCCAGGACTGCGCTCTTCTGGACAGAGATCTCCGATGTTGTTCCCGGGATCTGCTGGAGCCACTTGCCTAGCTTGGGAGTCACCGCACCTAGTGCTCCGATTACCACGGGGACCACCGTTACCTTCACCCTCCACATCCTCTCGAGCTCTTCTCTGAGCCCTTGGTATTTCTCCAGCTTCTCGTGTTCCTTCTTCCTGATATTGCTGTCATTCGGAACCGCTACATCGATCACTACGGCCGTCTGCTTCTGTTTGTCTACCACCACTATGTCCAGTTGGTTAGCCACCACTATTTTGTCCCTCTGTATCTGGAAGTCCCACAGGATCTTAGCTCGGTCATTCTCCACTACCCTTGGGGGCATCTCCCATTTTGACCTCGGGACTTCCAGGTTATACTCGGCACAGATGTTCCTGTACACTATGCCGGCCACTTGGTTATGGCATTCCATGTATGCCTTGCCTGCTAGCATCTTGCACCCTGCGGTTATGTGCTGGATTGTCTCTGGGGCATCTTTACACAGCCTGCACCTGGGGTCTTGCCTGGTGTGATAGACCCCAGCCTCTATGGATCTTGTGCTCAGAGCTTGTTCTTGTGCTGCCATGATTAGTGCCTCTGTGCTGTCTTTCAGTCCAGCTTTGTCCAGCCACTGGTAGGATTTCTGGATATCAGCCACCTCCTCTATCTGCCGGTGGTACATACCGTGCAGGGGCCTGTCCTTCCATGATGGTTCCTCGTCTCCCTCCTCTTTCTTGGGTTTCTGCTGCCTGAGGTATTCACTGAGCACTCGGTCAGTTGGGGCCATCTTCCCAATGTATTCTTGGATGTTTGTTGTCTCATCCTGGACTGTGGTGCTGACACTCACCAGTCCCCGGGCCCCTTCCTTCCGCTTAGCGTACAGCCTCAGGGTGCTGGACTTGGGGTGAAACCCTCCATGCATGGTAAGGAGCTTTCTTGTCTTTATGTCAGTGGCTTCTATCTCCTCCTTTGGCCAGCCTATTACCCCAGCAGGGTACCTGATCACGGGCAGGGCGTACGTGTTGATGGCCCGGATCTTGTTCTTACCATTCAGCTGACTCCTCAGGACTTGCCTGACCCTCTGCAGGTACTTGGTGGTTGCAGCTTTTCTAGCGGCCTCTTCATGGTTCCCATTCGCCTGCGGGATCCCCAGGTACTTGTAACTGTCCTCTATGTCTGCAATGTTGCCTTCTGGTAGTTCAATCCCCTCAGTTCTGACTACTTTCCCTCTCTTTGTTACCATCCGACTACACTTCTCCAGTCCGAATGACATTCCAATGTCATTGCTGTATAGCCTGGTAGTGTGGATCAGTGAATCGATGTCTCGTTCACTCTTGGCATACAGCTTGATGTCATCCATGTACAGGAGGTGGCTGACAACTGCTCTGTTCCGTAGTCGGTATCCGTAGCCAGTCTTATTAATGATCTCACTGAGGGGGTTCAGGCCTATGCAGAACAGCAGTGGGGACAGAGCATCTCCTTGGTAGATCCCGTACTTGATGGTGACTTGTGCTATGGGCTTGGAGTTGGCCTCTAGTGTTGTACGCCACATCCCCATTGAGTTCCTGATGAAGGCTCTTAGGGTCCCATTGATCTTGTACAATTCTAGGCATTCCAGTATCCAGCTGTGGGGCATTGAGTCATAGGCCTTCTTGTAATCAATCCAGGCAGTGCACAGGTTGGTCAGTCTGGTCTTGCAGTCTCGGCTGACTGTTCTGTCTACCAGTAGTTGGTGTTTTGCACCTCTGGTATTCTTGCCAATTCCTTTCTGTGTCCCGCTCATGTGTTGACCCATGTGCCTGTTCATCTTAGCCGATATGATGCCTGACAGGAGCTTCCATGTAGTACTGAGGCAGGTTATTGGTCGGTAGTTGGAGGGGACCGGTCCCTTCTTGGGGTCCTTGGGGATCAGGACCGTCCTGATCCCCAAGGATCAGATATGGGAGAGAGGGATAAAAGGTCAGAGACACATCTACACAAAAACACACACATCTCTGTGCAGATTAATGAAGTTATGAAGTTGAGGAGGAAGGTAAATAAACACCTTCTGAGATAATAGCAAGCAACATCTCTTATGCATCGTAACTGGTAGGAACTAAGAAGGGAGAAAGAGAAAAAAATCTGGAAGATATGTCAACATTATGAAAGCTCACACCACCACCAAAATGGTCAAACATGATGGTTGTTAATAATTTGAGTTTGGTGATGTAAAGTAATTCCCAGCACAGCTCCACCCCTCTTCAGCCTAAGTAGATGTTTATTTAACTGAACCTTTTTTAGATTATTTGTCTCTCTGTGTTAGCCCTATGATACATCAGTGACCCATCCAGGGTGTGGGATGGATGGATGGATGGCCTGGAATAGTTTATGTTTCTGTATGACAAAAAGGGGGTCTGAAATCAATTATTTTTTTAATGAGCATGTTTAATTCGTGCCGTACTTTGTGAGTATTTTTGACTTCCTACCTCTATATAACTGCTTGGAGTTGCTGTAACATGACTCAGCCACAGCAGATGAGGTCAGGATACACAGTCTCAGCTCTGGTGACCTTTAAACTGTAAACTGTCTGAACAGTGTACAGCACTCAGCTCTCGTGAAGTATGCATTACTTCAAAGCACACTTATCATGTAGTCCTTTAAAAATGTATTTAAACATTCATAATTACGCATTCTGCACACAGCCAGCACTACTTTCTTTGTTGAACTTTTTCATGCATACTACTTTGTGCTTTTAAAGCCCTTTTTGATTTACTTGTCCTCTGCCGTGTCTTAGCTCACCAGAGTCTGTGCTCATCGCAGGCTGCCAAACATTTCATGCTTGCTCGCATCGCTAAGCTTCAGAATTGCACGGCATGTCTTTTCTTCAGCTATCCAAGCCAAACATCTGTGTGTGCATGTCCATAGGACGGAACTTATTACATGCTTGTGGGCTGGTGCCTTTTGTGGTACATTTTCTCATTTAAAAAATATGTTATGCCTAATAATGTCTTTGCATGCAGGCTAGAACCAAACATGTATCACATATAAGCTTTCACATACTGTATGACTCTGAGAAATTGTAGACTGGCTTAAACTTTTGTTAAGTACCATGGCAAACTGTTTTTCAGGAGAACCTTAAGAGAAAATGATACCATATTTGTATTATAAAATGTTTAACTCATTCTTGTTTGCAACATGTGAGCTTGATTACACTACTGCCATTTAGTTTCAGTGTGCTTAAAAGAGACACACACATTTGTTATCTATGTCTCTGTCCATGTAGTCTGAATTTAAAATGTTCAAAATGACACACCCTATTTAAAAAATATTGGGGGCCACAGCCTAAGCAGAGAGGCTCAGACCTCCATCTCCCCAGCCACCTCCACCAGCTCATCCTGGAGTATACCAAGATGTTCCCAGGCCAGCCAAGAGGTAATCTCTCCGGCATATTATGGACTTTCCTGGGACCTCCTCCCCGGAACCTCCTCCCTGCTCATAACATCTCACTCAGGAAGCAGCCAAGACGTATCATACTCAGACACCTCAGCTGGCTCCTTTTGATGTGGAACAGTCGCATCTCTGCCCTGAATCCCCCTGAAATGATTTCACTCCTCATTTTATCATTTAGGAAGAGGCCAGCCACCCTTTAGAGCAAACTAATTTCCGACTCTTGTATCGATGATCTCATTACAACACTACCCAGACTGCTCGTGACCATAAGCAAGCGTAGAAATATAGATCAACAGGTAAACTGACAGCTTTGCTTTTTATTATAACACTTTTCATTTCTAATGTTTATCTAAGAGCTTTAGTGGCTTCAGTTACTGTTGTTTAAGATTAGTCACAGCCATATTAATGTGTTTTTTCTACCATCTGGAGTACTACTTTCTTTCTTTTCTTTCTTTTAGCTGGCCAAACAAGTACAGTTTGTCTTGTGCTTCCAATTTTTCATGCTTCTCATCAGTTCAATTACACAAAATTATAGGATTTTGTAAGAAATGGCCCAGTCATTGTGAATTTAACAGGTAGGTAATTTGATTTGGGCTTTTTAACATAGTTCACTGTCCAACTTTATTTCTCCACGCCAAGTTTATTTCGTGATGTTGATGTCAACTCGATGCATGTCAGAAAACAAAAGCATCTTGATGACTCAAAATATTAAAAAAAGCTCTCTAATGAAATGAAACAGCAGTTCATTAGCTTTTCTTTTTTTTAGAGTTTGCCTGGTATTAGCTAACTAGCAGCTACATATCCAGCGGCTGGTCTGAGTTAAGCCTACACACCCATTATCCAAAAGTAATGACTTTTATGAGCCGAGCCAATTATGGCTACAGGGTTGACTTAGCTTCCTGAATGAACAGCTGAGAATAATATTAGATTAGCTATGAACTACATTCCAGTGGCTAAATAAGTGACTGACATTGGCCTGATCCCCTCTTAGATCCTAGCAAGGCCATTTAATTATTTTTATTTTATTGCAATTGTGCAGGGGGCCATCAGATCTTTGACACGTTTAGAAAATCAAGATTTCAAAGTGACCTTTGCATTTCATACCTTTACGTTATAACCCTCCAACTTCTATCTTCAGCAATTTGTAGCTAATCAGGTTGCTGGAGTTCAGAGTCTGTAAACAAGCAGATATTCCGATTGATGTGATGAACTTCCTTCCTTCCCACTGTCGCCAAAGTGCTTGCTCATAGGGGGTCATATGATTGTTGGGTTTTTCTCTGTATCTATGAAGCGCCTTGAGGCGACTTTTGTTGTGATTTGGCGCTATATAAATAAAATTGAATTGAATTGAATTGAATGAACTTTTTCCATTTTTATTTTTTTTTTCATACTTTTGCAGTTCTTGTAGTTTAACTTTTAACTTTTCATTTTAACGTCCTGTTCAGCCATTCATTTCTGCCTCCTGCTTGTACATTTGTACATGCAAAGGGGTTCATTTTAATCTGGTCTATTTAACTGACAGAACTGTGAGTTGCAGTGTGACTCAAGCTTTGAGAAAGGGATCCGATTCTTGATTGCAGATTCTTGAGCAGAGTCTGTGTTTATGTGTTGTACTAACATGCACTTAGACGCAAAGAACCAGGGTTTTTGACTCTTACATTACTTTCTAAATCGTGTTTGCTTGTTTTATTATCTTTTGAGAGATCTAACGGAAGAGACTGACATCTCAGTTCTGCACATTACCAACAAGTAGTTTATATACAAAGCACCTCAGATTCTTTTGTCTCCATGACAACTGGGAATTTTGTGTCTTGATTTTTCTGAAGCTGTGGGAGCCACATCCATACAGAACAGTGCGTTGCTGCCAAAATCTGCTCCTGTTTAAAACTGCTTGGTTTCGGTATGCTTCGTAATCATACTTGGGTTGTATCTGGTATAGATAACCAGTTGAATGCATATTAATATGGTAATTAGCAGAATACTGCATTGTATAATTAAAGAAGTAATATGATACTGCCTGGCACTAAAACAAACAGTTTCACTGTTTTCCAAGTTGAAAACCATAAAATTTGTTATTTTCAGTTGTTGCTGAATTTTGTTGGATGATAGCTTTCTGAATTAAGCTGAAATCTGTATAAGGTTGAAATTGATCTCTGTTTCTAAGATCTAATGGGTCTCTGTTTTTAAAAAATATATGACCATCATTTTAAAGCTATTAATAGCATGACTGAATCTTTCAATAATCCTGCCTTCTTTCACCAATATAGTTAATGCTACGAACTAAATACATTAGAATTGCCAAACAATACCCCAAATTATACTGTTAAATTTCACGACTTAGCAAAAGTACTGGGAAATGTATTTTCCTTTTTGCTGATTGGAGATAAGCTAATGAGGTAATTTCGCATAATTAACTGCTTTCTGGCAACAAGTTCAAAGCTATTCTGAGGAACTGGACTCATTTGCTTTTCCCTGGCATTCAGCTTCTCTTTCAGTTTGATAATTTGTCAGGAGGTAGGTCATTTGGTTTTTGCCTGCTGACTTTGAATACAGTCCAGGATTTATACACAAAGACTGCTGAAAGAATGCCATCCTGACTGAAATAACCTTTGTGGTGGAGAATGTCTCTTGTAATTAAACTGCAGAATCAAAGTTCAGCTGTGTGATGAGAAAGTATCAAGTCTTAGGATTAGCAAGTGAAAGGTCTTCAAACAACAGACTCATGGTCAAAAAGAAATGCATCAAGGAGGCCAATAGCCTCTGTGTCAAAAGCAGAAAGAAGCTTTTAGTCTAATGGAAGAACCCTTTTATTGGGTTTAATGTGGAAGAGTCCATTAAGTCTAAATTTACATGTAAGGGGATAATAAAATCAATAGACATCCAGTACTTAACTACCTAGGATACATATGAGGATGTGTGTAGATAAATCATTAAAATGAGTAGGTGTTAATATCTGACAGGAAAAAAGTGATACATTATGCAAAGATTTAAAAGACAGTAATTAATAATGAGCTTTTTCTAAAAAGCTCAGGAAAGCTGAAAATGTAAAAAATCCACATGGGTCAAGAAGATTAACTCTGCAGGAGCTGGCAACATAAAAAAAGAGAACAGTCTGCAAATGCTTGCACCTCAACACCTGAGCACAGCTTAGTTTGGAGATCCTAAAATCCCTGTTTAGAAGGGTTTTGTTTTAGACTGTTTGCCATATTAATTTAACCTGTTAGCATTAACATTTGCTTATTAGTTTAAAAGAATAATGGGAACTTCTGAAACTGATTTGTCAACTGAAGTAAAACTCAAATCAAAGTGATGATTTTGGATCCCCTTGACTTTGATGAGTTGCTAATTTATTACATTCATTTTTTCTTCCACTTCCACTGGGACCTGCTGTGATAGGGCAAAGGGTCAGGGCTAAAACATAGACAGAGACCTACATTAACACCTATAGTCCAGGGATAGTCAACTCCAGGCCTCGAGGGCCAGTGTCCTGCAGGTTTTAGATGTGTCCTTGAGCCAACACAGCTGATTTAAATGGCTAAATTACCTCCTCAACATGTTTTGAAGTTCTCCAGAGGCCTGGTAATGAACTAATCATTTGATTCAGGTGTGTTGACCCAGGGTGAGATCTAAAACCTGCAGGACACTGGCACTTGAGGCCTGGAGTTGCCTACCCCTGCTATGGTCAATCCAGAGTAACATAACATGTATTTTTTTGTCAGTAGAATGAAGCCAGAGTACATGGAGAGAACCCACATTTGACAGAAGGGAGCCCACTTAAATTCCACACAGATAGGCCCCAGCTGGTGGATTCAAACCCAGGGCTTTCTTGCTCTAAGGCAAACCCATGCGCCACTGTGCTGCCCAGTTGTAGATTTAAATGGATAAAATAAATAACATTTGCTTTAATCATATGGAATGTGCTGTTAAAACTTTGGCTGGAGTCCATGTCTGACTAACTAAAGTGTGTATGTAAGTGGTAAGATGAAAAAGGTTTTGAGGCCTGTTGAACACAAAGGATCGTGGCAATCCAACTAGTGCCTCTGGTAACTTTCATGAGTCAAGATTGCATGTGGCATCACCTGATCTGCATCGAGACCTGTGTTACACAGTTTTTCATCTCTTGAAAGTGCAATTTGTACCCGGTCAAAGTCTCTGAGGATCTCTGTTAATAGATGACCAACCATTGTGTTGAGGATTGTTCTGCTATCTCAAAGCCAGAAAGATCAGAGGGGTGACCATCAGCAGTGTCAGTGATTTTCTTGAGGTTCATTTGTAGACCATTAATGTTTCTCCCAGGACCAATGCAGTCTACTGCTACAACATCCTGAGGCGCCTGAGGGAGGGAACTTAAACTAAGACACGACAGTATGCAAGATTTTTGGCACCAACACAAATGTTACTCCCTCCCACCTAGCTCACCAGATTTGGCTCCCTGTGAATTCATGCTCTTCTCCCAATTTTTGATACAGTGTAGGATATTCAGCATGTGATGCAGATGGTGTTTAATGCGCTTTCTAAATAGGACTTCCAGTGAGTGCTCCAGGCGTGACAGGAGCCCTGGAGTGGTGTATTGCTGCGCAAAATGACTAACAGCCAACTTTAGATTAGGTATGGTTTTTGCTTTAATGGATGCAGTCAATGAGCTTTTTGACTGCAGCTTTTAAATGCATAATCTAGATGGTATTCAAGTATACATTAAAAAGTTCAACAACAATCTCTCCATCTAATAAATATGGAATCAAGCTGTCACTCTAGCAAAAATGTGTTCTGCAGCAATACAAGAACCTGCAGCTCACCAGCTCACTTTATTAATGAGGCATTGATAGCAGACTACCTAGATGGAAGCAACTCTGAGTAAGACACACGAGAGTTTCCTTAGAATTTGTCAATATAAAGCAGCCGCATCACTGAGCGCTAAAAGCAATCCAAATTCTTTCATCTACAATAAATAATCAGTGTATCTGTTCACTCAGGTTTTATAAGAATTAGATGTTAGCAGGTTAGCTGCTAGTTTCTATCGAGATGATGTAGACCACTTTCTGACTGAAAGATTTTTGGGAAAAAAAACAACCCTCAAGTGTACAGCTCTGCTGTCACTTTGGACATAAAATAAAGAACAACAAACTAAACAGCAGTGATTTTTGTTGGTTTCTGAAGTTAGGCTAGCTGACATATAATAGTCTGCTACCTGGTGGCTATGGTTAGGATAATATAAAAACATTAGCACATTCGAGATGGAGACTGAGGGTTTACGTTTTTGCCCTAAGTAAATGTCAAACTGAGTTTTTCAAATCGACAGAGAGAAATGCACACACATGGCAGGAAGAAGACACTGAAAATAAATTCAAACTTTGAGTTTAGTCATTAATAATCTCGTGCATGGTTTGGATGACTCTCTATGAACAATTTGTGATCTTGAGCTTCTTATCCTCAATAACTTCTTATTCAATCTGAGAAAGATTCTTTTCTGAAGCTTTCAGTTATTTAGTGTCTGGCAAATTGTGAGCCTGTGGCCTTCTTTATATTTATTAAAACAAGATAAAAACTATTACACACAATAAAACAACAATAGCCTCAATGAATGCAGTAGGACCCAAAAGTTGGGCTGATAATCACTTAAGAAGCAGATATTAAAGAACTGTGGTAGCTTGAGGTGGGTGGATTGTATCAATAAATATCGATAGTATCGATACCAACTCAGGTATTGGTATTGGATTAATATTAGTGCAAGAGGATCAATACTTTGTTTCTATCCTCTAAGTTCAGTATATGTCAATAACACCAAAGCTAACCCTGTCTTTTCTTGGTATTGGATCAATACGAAAATTTTCAGTATCGCACACTACTATTGATAGCAGCAACATTTTTGGGTGGTGCTTCTCAGACGCAGAGACAGGGACACCTTTCATAATTTAAACCAGAATGAATGCACTAAAATATAGAGAGGTCCTTGGGGTAAAAACCTCCTTCACAGTGCAGCAACCTGAGACTGAGGTGGCAGTTTACCTATCAGCACAACTGTGAATCACATCATGTAGACAAGGCTGGTGTGACTTCAGGGCAAGTCTCTAACTGTCTTTGAGGGGCCGAGTCAAAGCTTTTAGATGATCTGTGGAGAAGTCTGGAGACTGCAGTTCACACATGCGTCACATCCAGTCTGACAGGATCTGCCAGGAAGAGTCCAGCTGTGCAAAACCTGGGAACAAATTTCAGTTTTTTTACTTTTAGCATATTTGCAGAAAAAAAAGGAGTCGTGTTTTCACTTTATTATTCGGTATCTAGTAGTAAATTAACAGTGAATTTATAAACAGACGCACTCCAAATATGGCAAATGTTAGCCAGGCAAATCACTCTGAGGCTAAACAACCTGAAATCAATCTCTTAATTACAAATCCACTAAAAATGGATTTCTCATGGATCACCAACAAGTAGCACTAAGTAATACATTTGTAATCTTGCCTCAAGAGAGTCATTAGATCTCAGTCACCAGTGCAGGCCAAATGGTCATTGTAGTGCACTGAAACCTCCAGCTGCTCGAACAAAGCCTGGAGGTCATGCAGCTGGCTTCCGCTCACCTTATAATTAGTTATCTAAAGCAGGATGACAGTGATTACTACGTTGTATGTGGAACCATTAATCAACTGAGCAACTGCATAGTGATTAATGTAGCAAATCTTGGCTCACAGGAGGGTTTGAATCCTGAGAATATGTTGGGTAAATGTTTAGAATGAAAAAGAAGCCGAAACACGCACCTCTCTAATGCAATTGGTAAAATTTTTTTTTTTTTTAATAGATAGCAGTAGATACTTTTTTAATTTCACCTGTTGAGAATGAAAAAAGAAAACAAGCAGAAGAAAACAAGAGCAATACAATAAACAACATCATGATGATATATGGGAATATAACAGTAAATACTAAATATTAAACATTATTGTGCAGCACGTAAGATCGACAGCGCACAGTGTGCTTTCAGGTAGGAGCCAAAAAGGGTGTAGTTTGTGTCTGTGAGCACCCGTGTGTACACCTGTGAGCATGGACGCGCTTCTTTTAAAAGGTTCCTTCATGTAATGATCTGCTAGAGGGTTTGGGGGGGCCACAGCCCCGTCCACCAGGGCATGAAACAGGTATGGAGGAGATCAAAACTCCAGACATCCAGAGGCCCTCAGAACACAAGAGACCAAGGAAGACCAACAGAGGGGCAGCCGCGCCACTGTCCCAGAAAGAGCTGAGGAGAGTCCCAGATGAGGGCTCACTCAGCAGCCGCGGAGCAGAAGCCAGGGGGAGTTGCAGTGACGCGCCCGTGAGCTCCGCCGGCAGCCGAGGGCACCCCACCTCCGAAGTGGCCCGAGCGAGCCCCAGGCTCCAGGCCCCGATAAGCAGCCACCAAGGAGTGAGCCGGTGTGTACCTGGACGCCCATCCCCGGACACAAAGAACCACCAACGCACCGATGTCTGAGGGCGTCTGCCACTGGCAGGGGAAGTGGTGGGGGAGATAGGCCTCCATACCTTGGAGGACCTGGGATGTCCCCAGAGAGGTGCCATCTGATACCCGACCTGACATATGGACACAGACATACAGGCACATACAGACACAAACATCCATTCCCACCCTCATGCTCTCATATGCAATTACTCAACACTCACCCAACGTGGAGACAGACATAGAGAGACACTGTACACACAATCACACTCCCCAAGCGTACTCTAAGCCCCGGGTCTAGGTACCCTTGCCCCTGGAGGGGGAACTGCACCCAGACCCAGGTGGTGTTACCCTTTTTCCCTGCAGTGGGGAGAAGCAGACCGCCCTGACTCTGCAGCAGCAGGGAGGCCCCACATTCCAGACCCCAGTCGGACGGCCAACTTCTCCTCCTAGCACACCACCACCACCCCCCCCCCCCCCCCCCCCCCTGCAGGAGCAGGCCACAGAGAACGGGGGTGAGAGAAGACTCCAAACCTCCCTCTGCCCGCTCATATGTGTTGATGCATGTGTGTTCTAAGGTGCATTTAAAACCCAGGAGGGCATGGAGCTACCTGCCAGAGAGCAGCAGGTGAGCGCATGGTCCCTCCTGCTAGCCCTCAATGTCTACGTGTATTTAAAATTGAGAGGTGGGCAACGATGCCAGGGGTGAGGTGTACACCCTGATGGTCTTTTGGATTCCGTGTAGCGTGCCCACCCCCAAGATCCTATATGAATGTGTTATGAGAGTGTAAGTAATGTGAATGTCTAAGTAGTGAGATAAGTGGTAAAATCTTAATATACTGTAGCCAAGAGAAAAAAAAGAAAAGCTGATGACAGTCATCATCTGGTGATAATTTCTGCTTCTGTCTGGATTCAGGAGCATTTAGCATGATTGTTCACAGGATGGGGCTTTAATGTGAACAGAAGATGCATAATTTTGCAAACAAACCATTAAATTTAGACACAACCTGCGAAAGGCCATTTGGAATCATTTGCAATGCTGTCGCCTGCCGTCATTAGCGAAGCAGTGACTAAGAAATAAAAGTCATAGTGGTAAAAACAAAGACATCAGTGCCACACTGTTTTAGAATAGAGTGGCAATGAATACAAAATTAGACCCAAACTATCTCCAAATTAAATTCTGGGTAAAAAACATCATATAGTTTCCTTTTTGTTTGGGGTTTGATGAAAATGCAATTTTTTCTGTTGTCTTGTTTCTCTGTAACATCAACTCTTTGTTTGCTACCTACATTTCACATGACAAACTGTACCTAGATACACAGACTCCAACAAATGAAACAACAATTTTGGTTATTATGAGCAGCAGATTGTGTCTGTTGTATTTTCTGGCATATTACAGACACAATTGACCATAACCACACTAATTTCTTTAATGGTCCACATAACAACAGTAGAACAACAGATTTTTGAGCCAATTCATCCCTCGTCCCTAGGTTATGTATTTTGGCTTTGAAAAGGCACGGCCTCAGGTTATTTATGATCCTCATACAACAAAAACACATGCAAGTTTTCATACTGTCGATGTATCAAAAGACAAAAGAAGGCCTGATTGATATGATTTGCTTGCTGTTTTTGTTTTACGAAAGCGAATGTGGTGGTAATGAAAACCTGACTCTACAAAGCTGTGTGTAAGTACAGTGGCTCCTAGGGACAAAGGAAATGCAGGACAGAAAGCACAAACATTAATGAAAACAAGTCGAGCTTCCAGAAATTCAACAAATGCTGAAACTAAGTAGACAAAACGTGTTCTTACAAGGAAAATGCTGCAGGAACAGAAAAAAGAAAGTGCGCCATTTTAGAAGGGGAAGCGATACGCTCTTCATGTCACACACAGATCAAAACAAGAGATCGTCTACTGCATTCGTTTTGCAGCATTAATGACTTCAAAACTCTTCAAGGGCGTCTGCACAGGAAGTGATTAGCTCATCGTGCATTGTTTTGTCGCTGGCTGCTAGCTAACATTCCGAACTCCAGTTGCCTAGGTAACCCTCTAATGTATTTCCTACTCTGTCTTCAGTCAATCAACAGTATCCTCCACTCATTGCTATAGTTGCTGGAATTGCTTGCCTTGAAGCTGAGAAAACTTTAATTCCTGTTTTATAGTACCATGGTTGTATTCTTTGGCATAGATATTTGCCCAATGAGCGCTTACTAGGAGGGGTTTCAACCTACATAAATGTGCTCCAGTGCAGTTCTCCATAAATACTACAGCACGTAGCTCTCCCTATGCCTGCCACTAACAATAAAAACTTTATGGAGAGGTGCATAAGTCGAATACTGATTACTTGATATAACTGAGGCAGAACGGAGCAATAGCAGAGTCCAGAAAGTTCACTAGAAACAGGAGAGGATAAAAAAAAAAGAAACATCACAAAATACTGCATGAGAGGTACAGACAATTGCTGCAATGGACACTTTTTTTTTTTTTTACTTGGTTTCACTTCTGCTCTTTGTTTGTGATAACTTCTTGTTCTCTGTGGCTTGCTGAAGGACCAAAAACAGCACAACTGAGGCAATTATGGTTCAGGCCGGTCGTGCCACATACTCTGAGTACTGCCTCCACCTGGCAACAGATGCTCTCTGCAGGTAGATGAGCTGCCTGTAGCTCCCTACACACTGCCAGCAGAGAACCATTTTCATCTTATTGCCTGAGACCTGCCTGACTGACGTCATTTACTTTCTCTGGTCTCTGCTGTTAGTCATTTCCCATGTGCCATATTTTGTAGACTGGGTAGCTGTTGTTGCATGCTGAAATCTCAAAATTGGCTAAAGAGAGATGAAGAAGACAGTGCAGGCAGGGTGGAGTGGGTGGAGCGAGTGGAGATAAGTGTCAGGGGTGATTTGTGACAGAAGGCTAGCAGCAAGAGTGAAAGAGAAGGTTTACAGGATGCTAGTGAGACCTGCGATGATGCATGGTCTGAAGACGGTGGCACTGACAAAAAGACAGGCCAAAGGGGAGGTGCCAGAGTTTAAGGTGTTGAAGATTTTTACTGGGAGTGACATGAATGGACAGGATTACAAACGATTACATCAGAGGGACAACTCAGGTTGAGCAGTTTGGAGACAAAGTTAGAGCTGCAAGACAGAAATGGTTTGGAAGTGTGCAGAAGAGGGATCGTGGATATATTGGGTAAAAGATGTTGAAAATGGAGCTGCCAGGCAGGAAGACAAGAGAAAGTCCACAAAAGAGGTTAATGGATGCAGTAAAGGAGGACATGCAGAGGATTCATGTGACAGAGGAGGATGCTAGAAATGCTAGAGGGTGAGATGGAGGCAGATGATAGACTGTGGTGACCCCTAAAGGGAGCAGCTAAAAGAAGAAAAGGCTATTCATAGTTGTTAAGTATTTTTCTGTCTTGCTAGTAGGTTAAATCTAGTCCATTGTGGCAAGCTCACAATGCAATAATATTATTTAGCATTCCTCTATTGACATGAGGTCCGTTTTCCACCACCACCAAATCACATGGCTAGAGTCTGGCCACGTAGTACACCAAAGGTGGAGGAGAAGCAAACTTATATGTGTTTGCATACAATGGAAGTAAATTTAAATTCATAAGATATGAAAGCTCATACCAGTCTTTTCATATCTGAGAGGGTTCCCTTTTAACAAAGAAGTGAAAATTCTCTTCTGCATCACCTAAAACGTCACTGATTGAAGAGAGATCAGGGCTCTAACAAATAGAAATATGCAGCAAAATACTTATTTATTCCTGATATTGTCATAATTATTTTCAGCAGGTTAGATATATGATCCTCCTGTGTCTAGACAGCACACAATGAGCTAGCTAAACAACAACAGCCCGTTATAAGCTAACACTATGTTAGGCTTGGGAAAATTTCCCCTCTGATTACATCAGAGTTTATTCTCCCAACAATGTTAGATCCACTTCAGAGAAAGTGTCACTAATGCTACCGAAGAGCAACTAACAACAGCTAACAGCAGTTACACACTGTAACTTTAAAGCAGCTTTGATATAGCGGTGGGCAAGTGAGCAGTGTGACTGCTACATGTGCATAAGAACAACAGTAGTATCAATCCTTACCTGAATGTCCAGAAATTTTATCTGAGTTTATCTGTGAAAATCCCTGCAGTATGAATATCAGGGGGTTATTTAGTTAAAATGAAGCAGCATGAGTTTAAGAGCAATGGCTTGGAAGGTCTCATTAAAATATTAACAAAATGCCAAAATGTCTGCTAAATTACAGGCTAATTTCAGTTGTTTCACACTCGAGTTTAAATGTATTCAAATCAAGACAAGCTAAAAGTCAGTGTTCAGTTACGCAATGTGTGTCATAAAACATGGTTTTGCTTTAAAGTTGGTCTCAAACCAAAAGGTTGAGAAAGCACTCTGTAGGAATAATATTAGTTGCACAGATTGATCTGTGGTATTGTCATGTCTTTGTATCCTGTAGTTTTAAGATAAGATAAGATAACCTTTATTAGTCCCACACGTGGGAAATTTGTTTTGTTTAAAAAGAAAAGATAAAGTAGCTGCAAATTGTCTTTCTTTGTCTAGACTTCTGCATAATGTTCTTGATTCCTACTGATCAGCGAGTGATCACTGGTGGAAATGAACACAGAGACTAACAATTAACAAATGCACTGGAAACAGGCAGTCAGGCATGCACTCTCAAAGACACACAAACACTCCAAAGTCTCCCCTACCGAGACGTCTGCCGGGTGATTTGTCATTCTCTTCTCCCATACCAGTGAAAGGGCCTCGTGACGACATGTCATCCATTACAGAACATTTTGTTGAGCTGCTTTTCTCTTTCTCTGACAACCTGCAATTATATCCACATCCTCTGAGAAATCAATCCACACTGCCAGCCTCGCATTAAAGGCAATTCAGAGCTTTTGAAAAGTCTTGTCAGGAACGAATTGGAGGTCCAGGCCCTGTGCTGTCATACTAACTCTGACTGTTTAGAAAGAAGCCTCGGAAAGACGATCAGATATCATGACAGTTCCTACAGTATGTTTTAAAAAATTAGCTTCTGTATATCATTCCCAAATTACTATTTATGACGTCTTCAGTTATATTGTTTTTACAAGATGATATCTGTTTTGTAGCTATTTTTAAGAGCATTTTAAAAGTTACTGATCAACTTAGCCAATATTTAGACGGATATTTCGCTCATGTCTTTATAAGCCATGTCTCTTGTGGTGCTCCCTCCAACTTACTGGCATTTCTCTGCACGCATTTCTCGTTAAAAGCAAATAAGTGGGTGAGAGCTCATAACTGAGAACTCTGAGTTTTTTATTCAGCCTTTTGCTCATCTCACCATCTGCCATTTGAGAAAACTTTAGCTCCGTCTGTGCTGGAAGATCAACAGTCTTCCTCCTCTTCATTCTCCTCGTTTCTGTGCTATAAACCAACCCAACAGACGTCCTGTGAAGATATAATGTCAATGTAGAGGAAACACCAGTTGAAATTGCCAGTCACCTTGGCAGAACTGTCTTTGTTTATGATAACTACTAAGACTTTTCCAAAGAGTTTAGTGCCCTGTGCAAGACATCCATTGCTACCCTGGAGAGACTTAGACTAGATGATGTTGTGACAATTAAATGTCATCAACTGTAAAGAGACTTTACATGAATACTCGACTTTGTTCTAACTTATTCTACCTTTTGTCATGAGACTGATATGAAACAATGTATTATTAGTGTCTGTTTGTGATTCAAACATGATCTGTTTCTGATTATTTGTGCAGGAACTGATTTGCCCACATCAGTGTCCTTAAACTAGTGGTAAGACTTTAATTTATAAATGTCTGGATTACACTTTATGATCCAGTCTTTCTGTTCATTGTACTGTTAACCATGCACTTTCTAGACATTTCTGTTTTAACTTTGCATTAAGAGGATATATTTTCTCTTAATTTTTTGCAAGCATTCCTTTTCTATAAATCTTATAAATTTTGTGAAACCTACCGACCTAGTAGTAGCACTTAGTACTTACTACACTATAGATTGGCTGACTTTACATACATAAACTCATAAAACGAGATTTCTAAAAATTCTGCATATTATTATAGAAAATAAAGATTACAGCAGTGGTTCTTAACCTGGGTTCGCTCGAACCCTAGGGGTTCGGTGAGTCGGTCTCATGGGTTCGGCAGAGCCTTCGCCATGACATGCATGGCTCATTTTGTGCACCAGTAAAAAAATCACATTTTATTTTTCACTAAAGAGGGGTTCAGTGAATGCGCATATGAAGCTGGTGGGGTTCGGTACCTCCAACAAGGTTAAGAACCACTGGATTACAGCATTAACATTAAAGAAATCTCTTTTGCCATATCCCTGTACTCACTATCCACAGGAACACTGTGGAAATATAGTTTTGTATTAAGTCTGCACTGTATGGTAATACATCGTAACCACAAAACCTTCCTGAAACTATTACAATGTAACCTTCAGTGTAATAGTTGATTTAAACTCCTGCAGTCAATCTTCATAGAGCCTACAATCTGACATACACATAAGCGGCCGATTTAGTTGCCAGCATTCGTGCTTGTGTATGGTTTATTATGTGTTAATTACTTTGTGGTTGTATAAGCAGTGCCAGGCATGATAGAAACAAATGAAATGCTGGGACTTTTTCCCCTCCTGGATCATGACTCTTTGTTGCGGTCACTTCTTTTTGGAGGTAACATGTTTTCCCCATGTTCATTTCCTCGTGCCCATTCTGATCTGAGGAATTTGCTAACTTATATTTAGGCAATGATTATTGTTCCTTATATTGAGGTGATGATTGTTATTTCCTTACTGCTAAATTCAAAAACTGTTGAGAATAGTAGCTGGAAATGTGTATAAGGGATTGGCACTATCTGAAGAGATCAAACACAACAGCTGCGGGCTGCGTCAGCAATGCATGCAGTTACATTTCCAGGAAAGTGCACGTCAGGTTACAGCACAGGTTAGGGCATAGGGTTTCCGAGGGTAATGCACTTAAAACATAGGTTTCACACAGAAGTATAAGAAGCCATGCCATGTAACTGGGGATGCAATTGGGAATACACAAAACAACATAAAAGAGCAGCAGTTGCACTCCAACTGGATGTTTGAGCTCCTTGCTCGATCTCTAAGGCTGAGCTCAGCAACCCTGCAGAGGAAACTTATTATCCAGATTTCATGACCACAGGTGAGGGCTGGGGTGTAGGTGGACTGGTAAAAAGCATTGCCTTTTGGCACAGCTCTCTCTTCACCACAATAGTCCAGTACAATGCCCACATTACTGCTGACGCTGCACCAACTTACTGGTCTGATTCACGCTCCACCTCCCCATCAGGATGCTAATGTTGCATCAAGTCAGTTTGTGAAATTTCTTCCCTTCTATATTTTCCAGGGGTCAACTGTAAGTGGCCCTACTTTTTCTGACATTAACATCAGCATAAAAACCATACAGCGGGAGCTTCATTGCATGGATTTCCATGGCTGAGCAGCTCCTAAAGGTGTAATCTCTAGGTGGCCCAGTGCTTTTATCCATGCATTGTGTTAGCTGGACAGCTATTATGAAGTTTAAATAACGTTACTGTTTAATTTACTTTTGCCTCTCTTTTTGGTTAGGATTAGGAAATTACTAATTATTGAATGAATCAAGAGTGGAAAAATGTTCAGACAACAAAGGAGTAAAAGAAGAATAGTTGAAGTTCTAGTCTTTTTCTCTGAAGCTCCTCTGATGCTGTCCAAGGCAGCCATCTAGCTTGCATTATGGCTACAAACAGGCTTTAATTATTGTCAAGTTTTTAAGCTCTATAATGCTTGTGTTTTTGGCACTGTATCGCCAAGAAGCATAACTAAGGGATAGTTTTCCTCCTCCTTCCCTGCCTTGCCTCATGTGCATAGCTGATTGATTAATCCCCTCCATGTGAGCCACTCCGTGGGAGGTTGACATGTGGGAGAAGAATGAAGATGGCATGGAAGTTAGGAGGAGGTCTTGCCTGGTTCCCTGCAGCGTCCTCTCAGCGATGAGATGGATAGGTGGTCTTTGCACTCAACCACTTGATGCTATCCTCCCACATGCTGTCAAAGATGAGTCTCCATGGCAATCCAATCTGATTAGTGCATGATGGCAGACAGAGTAGGAGAGTAGTCCTGTGGTGAGCCTCATTGAGTGGTGGCCCAATGGAGCATACGCACTTGTTATATCAATAACACGACTAACGAAGCAAATTCTTCCTGGGGATGTTCTTGAATCTGTGTAAATGGACAGAGTGTAAAATGTAATGCTTAATATTATATTTGACAGCACCTTCCACGTGTGTACTTGTTTGCAGGTTTTATTGCTGTGCTACCAACTTTATTTATTCATATAAGTAAACAACCATTATTTGGATTGCCTTTTTAGAATTTTAATGTACCCTGTGGTCAAATCAAATCCTGAACCCTTTCGTTTTCCTTAAACTTGGTACTTCCTACTTCTAGTAAGATGATGTTTGTTTGGGTTTGGTTTTTTTTGTTGTTTTTATGTATGGACATTCATGTGCCCTTTGGGATGATCAGTAGTAACACTGGTTATGACCAAATACCTACAAATATAATGGCCTTCCAATAACTTTCAACTGTACTTTGGGTTTTGTGTCAATTACAAAATGTTAGCATTTTTCTCCCCATTTATGCAGAGGGTTGATGCAGAGGAGGATGATATAGAGATAGGGTGAGATGGAGGTAGATGAGCCTCTGTGGCGACCCCCAGGCACTGGCTAAAAGAAAAAAGTCTGTTTCAGTATGTCAACAGGCTAAACTAAGACAATTAGCATGGTAAGCCATAAATCTGCTAAGCATCAGCTATTTGAATTTATGAATGGAGCTGTCAAGGCGTTCAGGTTACAAATGATAACATCTTAAATCATCTTTCAGTGAGGAGGGAAAAATGTGGTTTTTAGACATAAAAACCCCAAGTGACTCACTCTTGAAAATCTTTTAAAGCTTGATTAATATTAGTTCCACAACCTTTTAGAAAATATCTTAATACCATAGTATTTTTTAATAAAGGACAAAATTGTTCACAATTATCTCTTTCTCTCTTTTTTGTGTTTTAGGGTTTTTATTTGGATAAAATGAACACCAGTGTCATATAACACACAGGTTACCATTGTGGTTTAGAGGCTATTTTATATCCAGAGTTGGTGGTTTGACCCTTGACACAGACACACATTTCTATTATAGTACCCATTACCATCCATGACTGAATGCCTGAAACCCTAAACTGACTGTTTGTGCAGTAATTGCACTGAAGAACTCTATGAATGTGGATATTTTAGAAAAAATATATAAACACAAGCAGCTTTATCTTCTTCTTGCCTTGTAATTCTGCGCACACACAGAGGCCGTTATCACAGCAGTAGGATTCTGCAATTGCTTTGCTGCTTGGTCTTGAGTTAATAGAGAACTGGAAAGCCAAATTACTGAAAGTAACTGGTAGAATCCGTGTTTGCCATGGAAACAAGGCTAAAATCAGTGTCTCACATGCTATGATGTACAACACTACAAATCTCTGACTTTAATAACAGAAGATTTTCTGAACTTGTCTCACTGGGAGCATTTCTGTGTCTGTCCTTGAGGCAAGTCCAGTAACAGTGTAAAAATGTTCCAGGAACAGAGGGAGGCATGCGTCATTGCTCTTCATGGGCCCCACCCCCACCCCTATTTCATACATTTTGATAGAGACGAGTGTCTTCAAGGCAGTTAATGTGGCCTTTTCAATTTCCTGTTTGGTTCTCTGGATTTAATACTTTTTATGCTTCATTGATTTATAGCCAACCCATCAAAAGCCTCATGCTGGGTGATCATTCACGTCTGAGTCGAGCCACACTCAAAACACTGGAAACTGCCTATATCCTTGGATTCTGGGGCAGGTTAAAGAAACAGCTTTAAAAAAAAAAAGGTTTAAACTGAGGATAAAAATAAGCTTCTTTGTTTGTTTCAATGAATCAATGCAGAATTAATTCATGTTATATGCATAAATAATATGCATAAATAGCTGCTGTATGTGACTCCAAATATCTCACACAGGTGACACATTTTTCTTCCGCACAGCATCCCAAAGTTGTCAAAACACTGGGTTCAGGGTGTGGTGTCAGGGCAGGCTGACCAGAACAGCTAACAACCATCGTCTAATCATGTCTGTCCTATTTGAGTATGATGCCAAGACACCAATTGACAAGGATCCTTTGTGGTCACACGACTAGTGAGGACCTAGACTATGAGGTGGTACGGTTGGATAGGGGATGACCCACACAGATATATCACATTCAACCTCCTAAAAGCATGGAGAGAGGCTGGAATTGCGTCTCTGGTGATCCAGGTGAAGGAGAGAAGAGTTGGAGCCGGAGGTGCCAAATTCCACTATTTCCCCTCTCTCCATTGTGATGACCATCTCACACAGGAGCAGACGTTGCTGCATTGCAACAGCATTTTACAGATGTGTTCTCCTCCCTACCTGGCCGCACCAGTCTCATTGAGCACCATTTCGATACATGCCCTGGCATGCTGGTGTGTTCACAGCCCTACAAGTTACATGAACATAAGAGACAAATTGTTCAGAGGGAATTGGCTGCAATGCTAAAGCTGGCAGTAATAGACGAGTCACACAGTGCTTGGTGTAGCCCCATAGTTCTTGTGGTGAAGAAAGATTGGTCTATATAGTTCTGTGTTGACTATCGCATGGTGAATGAAGTGTCACAGTTTGATCCCTACACCATACCCTAGATCATCGAGCTCCTGGACTGGTTAGGCATGGCTTACTTTTTCACAACACTGGATTTAACCAATGGCTACTAGCAGAGGGCCTTCTCCTCTCCGTATGGTTTGTAGCAATTTGTCACACGTCCATTCCGCTTGTTTGGTGCAGCAGGTGGACGCAGTCCTGGAGTCCCTGAGGTACGCGTGGCCCACGGCCAAACCAAAGAAATGTGCGGATGAAGGTACAGTATCTGAGGTACCACTTGGTAGGTGGGCAGGTGTGTCCACAGATGGATAAAACTGCAACCATTGCATCCTGCCCATGTCCCAAAACCAAAAAAGAGGTGAGGCGGTTCTTGAGGCTGGCCAGTTACTACCGCCAGTTCGTTCCCGGCTTTGCATAACTGACCAGCCTCTTGACTGATCTCACCCAAAAAGGTGTCCCAGATCTACCGACTGCTGCAGTGGTTAGACTAGGAGGGACAGCTCCATGGCCTAAGTAGGGTGATGGGGGTATGTGGCAGGGTGTAGGGGAGGGGTGGAGCAGTGGGTTCAGGTCGTGGTGTTAGCAGAGGATGACCAGAAATGCTGACAACCATCGTCTAATAATGTTTTCCCTTTTGAGTGTGCAGAGCGGAGGGACACAGCTGGAAAGCTGCGCAGTGATAAATATATTGTGGGATACACTGCAAATAAAACACCATCAGCGTGCAACGCAGTGTGCGTGGGTCCTTATTCCTGTCACACTTATGTAATATGATTGTGTATCCTTTTTATCTCTTAGTAATTCTTGATTATGTCTTTTTTTGTCTTTATTGCTGAGTGTCTGGTTTTGCTCATTCTGTATCTTTTTATCTGTTCACTTTGCTTTTCAATATTGATGTTTTATGATGTTGCTTTGTATCCAGTTTCACTTGTTTTGCATCTGCAGGTTTTATTTCTCTTTGCCGTTGTTGGTACAGGTTTGTGGTTGTTTTTCATTCTGTAGTTTTGTCTCAATTGTACTTTTGCACTTCCTTCTACTCATTTTATTTCATGATCGTGTAAGCACAATAGACTGACACTTTGCACAATTCAAATGTAATTTTTTGCGGGGGGTTAAAGTATTGGTCATCTTGTTGCATGTCTTTGTGGCCTTTTGACTTGTTTCCCAAATCAGAAACTGCTTCTTCTTGGTCTTTTGGGTAATTCATTCGTCTGGCTTCTCTCTCCTGTGTGGATACCAAGAAAGAAACTCAACTGGAGATTTAATTAAAGCAGCTCAATATTGATACCTAAGCTTTGTTTAGCTGCTGATAAAAGGTCGCGTGGCTGACTGGAGGCGTTGCTTTCAGTTCATTGGTTCCCTGCGGCGATTTCTTGTGTGTGCTGTCCGTGGTCCTGAAAGTAAACAGCATCGCCAGCGGGCCACGCCTTTTTTTCAGTCCAGTTGACAGTCTTAACTCGACCAGCATGCAATTTGGGCTTTTTAAGTAGCACATGCAGGAATTCAGATGTTAAAGTTCTGACTAAATGTGAGTCACGCACATCACGCTGCCCACTCAGTGCCTCACAAATTGCGCACAGCAGGGGACCGGACCCTGTACCTTCTGGAGCGTCTGAAAGGCGCAGGCGCAAATGTCAGAGTTTTATGAGTAGTTTCTTTTTGGAAACAAAGTCCCCCGCACGCACGCGACGCAAAGACGTGAGGAGGATGTTTTTTCTTCCATCACATCCCAGACTTTGAAAATCTGTCTCCTCCCCGCGCTGCGTCGATGCACTTGTAGACTAAACAGCTGTCTCACTTGGCTTTCTGCGTGTCTGACGAGGCGAGAACCCCGAAGGTACTGACACCTTCATCATCATCATCATCCTCCTCCTCCTCTTCCACCTCATCGTGGTGCCGCAGCAGCCAAAGCGGTGAGTTCGTCCTGCAGCAGCAGCAGCAACAACAGCAGCAGTAACGGCACCTGTCTATTTTTCCCAGGACGGGCTTTTCTTGTTTTTTTAATTGTCTTAGGAGTGAAAACAAGGTAGAAACACCGCCGCAGAACCGTAAATGCCGATGGCTCCATGTGCAGACATTTGCGCAGGTGAAAATTAGGCATCGGTAAGTTGCTTTGACTTGTTTTCCGGGGCGAACGCAGCGCGCTCTCACTCACATCTGTGGCTTTCGATGTGACTGGTGAATTAAGGAGGCATTCAGCTGAAGCCTGCAGGTCTTTAAAATGCTGTGTGTGTGTGTGTGTGTGTGTGTGTGTGTGTGTGTGTGTGTGTGTGTGTGTGTGTGTGTGTGTGTGTGTGTGTGTGTTTTATTGAAAAATGGGAAGCAGTGAATCCGTTTCGAGTGAATGTGCCGTGAAAAGGGGAAGGCTGACGGTTTTTTTCCTGCTACATGTGCAAGCGAAGGTCACACACATGCCTGATGTGTTAAAGATGTGCGAATGTGGGAATAAAGGAAAAAGACAGGGCAAAAAAAATCGCCCCTTCTGTGCGGTTTAGCGAAGGAGAAAGCAGCTGTCACTTACTGTGTCTTGTGTAGACGGATTTCTTCTCCCTGTGATATGATAGAAATCAACCGACGTTTTGCGATCCGCGGTATGTGGGCCATGTGACCTCTGTGCTTCAGCAAAGGAACATTCATTGAATGTATGTGGAGGTTTTGGATTGCGGTACACGTTCACGGCATTGGAAGTGGGTTGATTGGACGCGGTTTTCTCGGATCGCTTTGAATTGGAAATGATGTATTGATGCAACACAATGTTCTGGGGAATTCAACGCACATACAGGGGAAGAGTTCTGTAAAATCCCCTTTGCAGTGAAAATAAATCTTTAAGGAATCTGAGCTGGGTCTCAGATTTTCTCTCTTGTTTTTGTCATGCATCTGCTTATAGACACAAACACACACAGAGAGTCTTTTGGTTGATTGGCATCTTGGTGAGTGGATGTGTTTCCCAGTGTTTTCTTTTCAGCTTTTGTTGACATCCGTGCCAAACAGATGTGAGTAAAAACTGTTATAGCTTCGTCTTCTGCTCCATGCAGTGAATAATCCTGAATAGTCCCATGGCTGCAAACCTTCCAACATTTCCTGGTGACTCAGTACTGAGCGAAGCAGACTCTCTTGGCTTTCTTGCCCTCAGGGTAGTTCTGCCCGTCTGTTGTTTTCTGCACCAGAGCTTTCTCAGGACCAAAGAGACATTGATTTGCTCTACATAAGGCCGTTTTTAACTTCATTTGAAGCCCAGAGCAGCGTGACTGCTTTTGGGTTAAATAGATGGAGTGTGGGGAAAAAGAGCGGACCAATCATGCCAGTCCCCGTACCTATCTGCCCCTCTCTGTTTTATTTGTGCATTTCGGTTTGATTGCTCACCCTGAAAGTTTGCTTTCAGCCCTGTTGGACATATGTCTTCCTCCTCTGTATCTCTGGATTTTTCCTCTGAGCACACTCTGTCCTGTTACTTGATAAAGCATCCGAGAGATGCTTTAGAGGTAATTGGGTTCAGTACAAGAAGGAGGGGATGCAGAGTGGAATTTGTTTCTATGTGTGCATGAATTATCTTTAGGAGAAGGTGTGCATGTCTGCTGGTTTACTGGTTGTGTGCTTGTTATGCGTTTCTGGTGTTGCTGTGTTTTGTGTTAGCAGTGAATCATTGTGTTTTCAGGAGGCTGAGCGGATGAGTAAGACATGAAGTCAGGGAGGTTCGGGAGGGGGATGTTTTAAATTCTGACCCGAGGCACATGAATTTTATTATCTTAAAGGAAATTTAGAAGAATCTTCCAAATTTCTTGCCTTTTGGAAATCAATTTGTCTTCCAAAAACCCATGTTCATGTTTTAATTTAGTGAATAGATGATGACATCTCTTTTTCTGTTGTTTATTTACTCAGTAAAATGTTGCCTATGTGATTTAATCAAAGTGTGGGGTGCTTTAGAGACAAAATATCAAATCATGCACACCCACTGAAGGCCTGTGTTTGTTTATATGTTTGATGTGTCCTAGTATGAGAGTTAAGTTGTGCTCTGCAGTATAAATCAGGGTGTTTTTGCTTGTTTATATTCATGTTACACAGCTTAGGCAAACAACAAAATCCAACATTTGATGGAAATGTATAGAAATGCACTGAAGGGCTGCACCTGTTATTATTTGATATGAGTTGACAACTGAGCTAAAATAACCTGCTGGTTAATTAACTACTTAAATTCATTGTTTTGATACACACACCAAAAAAACCCCCATCTAATTGTTCTTTTTCTATTTTTAAGTGACAATATTATCTTTTTTCTTCAGGGTTACTAATTACCTGAAACAATACCTGATGACAGAATTGATTCTCATGCGCATGCGCATTGTTAAGTAGGACTGTGTGAGGCCCGTGTAAGTGTGTCAGAAGGTATGAAGGTATGGTAGGAACAATAAAACACATACTTTAAAAGCAGAAGGGTAGGAAACATCCAAATTATTTAATAGAGTTGCTCCATAAAACGTCCAAAGATTGCCTTGAATAAAGGTTAAAATGAAAGATGCCACAGTGTCCAAAAACTGTTGTGTAACTCTTATAAAATCAACTCAGTATGAATAAAGGCATCAGGAAGCATTTCAGTGTAATTTGGCTTAGACTTTAGCATTAAATTAGCCACTAATTATATTTATAGTACACAGTTCTTTCAGTCTTTAGAAGTGCACTGTGATTTAAAGTCTGTTGAATAAAGTCTTGAAAAAATTAAAAATAATATTTTTTTTAAAAAAGATGACGTTACAGGTCATTCTGGCTTTGTGTCTCGTTTACACAGATTCATTCACTTCATCTGACATGAGCAGTGACGTCAGCACTTGAAATAAAGCAGAAATTCTCAAGAACGAACCATTTTAGTCGCCACAATTAGCAGCAGTAACATTATTAGTTTACACACGTGTATCTGCAAATTGCGATTCTTGTTATGACTCAGAAAAACTTAATGATGTTGTTGAGTGATGGTTGTTGTTTCTTCTTCTAGTGTTTTTTCTCTGTGTGCTGTGTTTCAGAGCCCTTGATGAAGCACGGTGACGCTGTGGGGAGCATTTTTAGTGCATCCCTTTGAAAACACACAGGCACACACACACACACGAAGATAGCAAGGAGCCTTTTGGATGCAAACACTTCCCAGGGGATGATGAGAGGCTTCCTGCTGACTGCAATCTTTCTGTTGCCCTTGGTGAGTAGCTTCTGGGCACTTATCTGTATGTTGTCCAGATTTGTGTGTGTTTGTTTGTGCGTTTGTTTGTGCGGGTGTTCAGGAGCATTGGAATGCATATATCCATCCATACGGGTATGTTTAGGTCTCTGTTATTATCCTCCTGTTCCTCAGCTTGAGCCTGGTTTATTTTTATATCCACACTTTTGCTGATGTGTTTGTGACAAGCAGTAGAAGGATGGAAATCACCCCCATGCACACCACATCAGCATACGTTACAGATTCAGGATCAGCTCATCATTAAGGCAAGCACAAAAACAGATGGCCTGACTGACCAGAGAACTACCCATCCATCTGCCGTGACTCACTTTTCTGTGGTCTCATTGAAATGAAAAGCAGAATGGAAGAGTTGTGCAAGGTGTGTGGGAGGAATTATATTCAGAGAACTGATGCAGCATAGCAGCTCTTTCCTTGGCCAAACCACACAGATGTAGAAATTGCTTTAATATAGTTAATATCGTCCTTTTCGTGATGATGGTTTCTTTTTGCCTTTGTAGCTGCTAGTAAAAATTTCACAGCAGTGCCAGCTGATGATGGTGACTCAAATGAATTCATAAAGTGACCTGGCAGCCAGAAACATTGTGTCCAACCTTGAAGTCACCGCCCCCTGACATATGTGAAGTGCTTCTTCAGCTGACATCTTTGAACAGTGCCCATCTAAGGCTGACCTTTAGCGACTGTTGTGGCAGATATGTCTGTGGTGATGTACTTATTATGTGTCCGATGGGTCTGTACAGTGGGCCAGTGGTCTGCGACGTCATCTGAGAGTTATTATCTGTGTTGTGTGGTTCTGTGGGTGCTACTGAGTTATCTGGCTCTCGTAAAAATAGCCTCGAGGGGGGAAACTGAATTCTGCAGCCTCAGAATGGAGGCCATATCTGGATAGACATCTGTTTGAGAGAAGAAGAGTTACAGGGAGCAGAGATTAAAAAGCACGCTTAGAAATATATTGATGAGCCCTGTACTTTTACGCAGCTTAGTCATGCCTGTTTTATGTGTCTTTTAAAATCAAATACAAAAATTGTCACGAGTCGCTTAGAGGTTCCACTCGCAGGACTCCTGGGTAGCGTTCAAACGGAGATAGTTTATTACAGATCTTCACCAAGTGTATGTACAGACAGTGCGAGGTTAGTGCTATATACAAGACGTGAGGGGCAGGGGTCCAGGCCTCCAGGGAACACGGGGAAATCACACACGCGCTCAAAACAGCCTCTCTCCACTCCGCTAGCGACCTGTCACTCCTTCCACACTCCACACGGGGAAACACGGGGATGGGTCCGGGGAATCTAGGAACAAAGGAACACGTTAAGTCTCTGAGACAGAGGCACGGCAAACTTGAGCTAGGTGTGTACTGACAAGAGCCTTCACAACAATCCAGCGTTGAACAGCTGATCTCCTCCTTCTAATATACCAGCTGGTCTGATGAGGCCCAGGTGTGCACGACCCGGGAAGGCGTGGACCGAGGGCGTGAACCCGCCATGAGTTCCGCTCCGGCAAAACAGGGGAGAGGGAGAGAGAGAGGAAAAAGAGAAGAGAAGGGGGGCTAGGAGTGAAGAGATGCTGATCAGCGCCTTGCCGATCCCGCAGGTCGTGACAAAAATGTTGATGCTCATAGTTCTACCATCAAGTTTAAAAAATACTGATTTCACATTATATACTGATATTTCCGCATTTAAAAAAAGAACTTGAAAAAGGTGCTAATCACAATATTAGCTGTCTTATTGTGGCCTCAAGACCCATCACAAAAGTCTTTAAGGTACCAAGGTTTAACAATATCTGAAGCTAATGTTAGCATAAAGATTATCATTAAGAACCATTGACTCAATAACTGCTTAAAGCACATTCTTTTGTATATTAGAGCTACGATGTATTAAAGTGGGTAGAAATTCTTGCTAATATTGTGGGTTTAGATCACAGCAAGCAACATTATTGTATAAAAAAAAGGCTCTGAAAATCCAGTGTAGGCTGTGCTAAAGCTAGCAACTAGCAAGGGAAGTCAAATTAAAGCATTTAGCAGGTAACAGCATTACTGCCCCCAGAAGCTTTAGGACTCCAAAACAGAGCTAAAAGGAAAACTCACAATGCTGTCTGTCCCATGTTTAGTCAAAATACCACATGCAGGCTTGTTTTGTTTTGCCACACTGCAGGGTTGTAGTCAATTCAAACTGATGTAAATGGCAGACCTACAGTACAGTACCTTTGGAAGCTCTAATTAAAGAAGTACCGATACCAAGTAGCAGAGTAAACCAAAAAGTTTTACTTCTATTCAGTTTTGTAACACAGAAAGATACTACTAAAGCTATAGGATAAAAACACATCTCTGAATATTTTATTTCCCATGTACATTTATTTTCTCTCGCACAAAACTGCATAAACAACGTTACAGTTATTTTAATGCTTCAATTCTAAACAACTATGATACTGTATTTATGTATGTTTCCATGAATATTATGTATATTTGTAGGTTTTGCCTTTTTCTTAGCAATCTCTCATTTTAAATCATAATTGTAAATTTTGGTCAAGCTATAAATTAAACAGTTAACTAAGATCCAAGATTCAAAGATTCAAGATTCAAAGTGTTTATTGTCATATGTACAAAGAAAAGCATTTGTTTGTACAATGAAATTCTTTCTTTGCTGTCCACAGGCAGATGCCCGGTTAATATATGCAAATTGAAATAGAACAGATAAAATACAAACAGTATAAATAAATAAATAAATAAATAAATAAATAAAGACAAAATTTAAGTGTGAAATAGATATTATGCAAGATGACCTGCATATGTGCAAAAATTATTATTACTGTTAAAATAGGTTAGCTGTTCAAGAGACTGATAGCAGTGGGGAAGAAGTAGTTGTTGAGGTCCTCATCAATGTTCCCTCTAAGCTATTGCGCACTGCTGGCATGATTGGGCACAGAAAAAAAATCTAACTTGAATTGAAATTAAAATTAATACTTTAACAATTCTGTTTTGCAGTGTTAGTCAGTAAGTGACTGGCTGCTCCCGTATAGGATTAGAACGATGCCACCTTATCCCATAGTCCAGCCAATAATGCGATTCACATTTGTATATACCGGTAAGCAGCTAATCAACATCGTTGACAGGCTATGACAGTGTCCTTATGCCGACACCGGTGTTTTAGCTAGCAAAGCGGCGTGGCTGATGTGGAGTGAAGCCACGTTAATGACAACGTGCACAACCATTGGAGATGTGAGCAGGACAGACGGAACAATTGACGGGTAAAGTGTGGACTTTATACCAGTTTTGATTTTGTGTTGATAGGCCACGTAAAACCAGAGTTATGATAAAAATATATGCAGTGTTTGTTTTTTTCCTGAATGCAATCGTTGTTTATATTTACTGCGGGAAGAAACGGTAAAAACAGTGTTTTATAAGGAAAACGCTGGAAAGCCTGCGAGCAAAAACACCCTCCACCCCTCCCAGCCTTTCCTACTGGTGGAAAAATGTACCATGTCGACCAATCAAAAAATGATATGGCAACATGACATTTAGTTGTTTAGGAAGGGGGAAGTTTTAGCAGTGGCGGCGGTGTTTTGAGATGTGAGAGATTTTCGACGTTTAGCGCAAATCTTGTGTAGTTAGTGTGTAGTGTAGTCAATAGTTGTTTTGTGTGTCAGAACAATGAGGCGACTACTGAATGTTACAGGTGTTACAGGAGTGATACATCTCCTGTTGTCAGGCCTGCAGGTATCAGGCTGTTGTTCTCCTTTATCTCATAGTGGACAGGAATTATTTTTTGGACCACCACAAATAATTTGGGTGGCATCAGATTTGATGCAGAACAGCTGATTGTTCTGTAAACAGTTTGAAATGTTTATTTAAAAAAACGCCTTGGCTGCATTTTTAGGTAAACAAAAACAAAAACAAAACTCAGTTACTTTTTTGAAGAAGTAACTAGATAATTAATTGCCCAACATTGGTCATTATATACTGTATTTTGCAGACATAACTTAAGAGTTGTCTGCCAGTCTGGACGTGATAGAGCCACTGGTTGCTAGGGAAAAATGTGTTTTCCCCGGCTGGTTAGCAGTGGTTCCTGGAGGTTGTTGACTCTTACTGGGTACAATCAGAGGTTAAAAATGTGCTGCTCAAAAAAATGCCACAGTTGACTGTCATTTCTTTTTCATGTTTCTCTACAAATACTCAGTAACTTACATATGGAACAACTTTTACTTTGAAAGCAAACAGTCTCCAAAATGTAAATTTTTTGCCAGTACACTATCTCCGAGCTAAGTTTTACATTTCACATTTTTATTTCCATTTTTTAACAAAAAGAGTCTGTAAATAGTAATCAGTAAATGTGTAAAAAAAAGTAATATGGAACACATTTTCATTTTAAAACAGCACATTATACTGTATTTTGTTTGTTTGTTTGTTACAGTGTAGGCACTGCTTTATAATGAGCTTAAAAGCATTTTGATTAAACATCAGGTCACATAAGTTGACCGTATTTCATATGATCTCTTTTACTAGATGTATAACTGTGATAAGACTATGTCAAAGCTTAGCAAGCTTACATTTTCAGGCACTTAAGTTAGCTTGTTGTCAATTGCAGCTGAAAGTTACTGACATCAACAGCACACAGCACTAGACACCAAATGTAAAAATTACTTCTGGTATCATGCACTCACATAAAAATGTCCTCAAGCATGAATGATAACAAAATAAACTCCTGTAGCATGAACTTGCAATGCTTTCATAAAGTATTAGCCTTACTGAAGTTACTCTGCAGATAGAATCAGTAAACATCATTCTGAGTAATCATCACTGCCTGCAAACATTATGTTTACTACACTCATAGCTACATCTTTGGATTATTTCATGCAGAAATACAATTTTAAAGCTTATTTGGGAACAGGAAACGGTTCATATACATACATGCACACATGCACAAAACAGGTGAGTAACTTGAAATGGAATGAACAGCACATTTCATACTGTCATCTTACAGGCCTGCCTGCATTCATGCTAAACAGATATTAGTCATCTGCATCCAATTATTTCTCATTTCTGAATCTTTGCCTACACTGTGTGCTGACTCCTGGCTGGTAACCTGCTGCTTAGCAACATGGATGCTTGCGATGGGTACAGAGAGGTCTTCCTTTAAAACACTCCACTAGTTTTATTGAAGAATACCAAACGGTTATTACAACATGAAGAAGTGTGTGTGTGTGTGTGGGGGGGAGCTTGCTTGCTTATTTTTTGCCATCACAGAGAAGTGGCGAAATTATTTGCATTTAACAACTGTTGCCCTTTAAATGGTAATGTGCCAGAGAATGGATAGCTCTAATAATTTTTCACATTATTCCTGGAGTGTTTCAAAATTCTGCTCTTGTGCTGAAAGATAAAGGAAGGAAGTGAGTCCTAGGACATCTTTACAGTCAGCTGATGACCCATCTTATCTCAATACCGATGCCTGAAGTGAATTCATATCGAAGAGGAGGGAGATAGAGTGATGAGTCAGCCATGGCTCAGAGGGCTGGGATATATTACACCTATCATTTCACCATGAGAGCAAAGGAAGGGTTGCAAGAAAGCTAAAGGTGCAAAATAGAGATTGGCCTTAAGGGAGAGTGCGGGGGTACATCAACAGAGAAGATGACAGACATACTGTAAGTCTACTGCCTGAGAGTAAATAGCTTTCCTCACTGCATCATGGAGGAAGATGATATCTTGTTTACTCCACTGTGGTGGCTTTTGTGTGCCCTTTTAATGGGCTTTGGTTTTAGTGGTTAGCAGAGGATGTCTGAAGGACCATAATTTTGGAACCACTGTCCCAATCCCTGGTTGTGTTAGAAGATTATTCCCAAATTTAGTTAGTAACTCAATGGATACTCAAAATGGATAAGAGACAAGAGGATGTTTTATTACAATAGATCTTATTATAACAGTCAAGCAACATCTCTTTGATCGGGTTAGAGTTGCGCTTGAGAATGCAAATGTCCAGCACAGCCATCCAGTACATGTTTTTTATCCTGCCACCTCGCTAGCAGAAACCCAATTGCACCCGTATGAGAATAGCACAGGTCATTATCCTGATAATTCACAGTGAGCAAGTGGACGACATGGTCTTCTGCAGAGCACCCACACCAAAAGCAAACAAGCAAAAAGAGTGTTTCTAGTCAAATGCATCTGATGTGGACTATATTTCCCGAGTCTCCCCACATCAGTGTGTGCGCTTGTGTGTTTTCTTTAGGTGGCCTCCGAGTCTGAGCACTGCGTAATAAAGCGTGAACATGATAAATGCATGGAGAGGATCGCAATGCACAAATCAGATGGAGAAGAATATGGTAAGTGAGGATGCGTCCCCAAGTGTGGGTATGCAACGTTTTCATATGTTGCTTTTCATTTCTGTGCTCCTGTGATTACATGGTCTACGCCTCGGTCAGCTCCAAAAACACAGATCTGCAGATGAAAGTCATGAATAGCTTAATGGGAATTAATGGAATGCAGGCTTGTTTTTATACTCAATGATCTGGCATTTTTCATGCTTGAAAAGGTCATACAGGGACATGTAAGGATGAAAGATGAATGGAGCTGTATTTCTGATTCACATTGCAAATGCATTACCTCAAAAGGCCAGTCATGTAGAGCAAAGAGAAAAATGTTTTCCTCGAGTTGCTTTTGTATTTTATCCACGTCACTTTTCAGAAAAAAACCCCAGAGGAAACTTGTAATGTGGGCCCTGGAAACAATTATTTTCTTGGCTATGGATTGTGGTTTTCATTAGCGACTGCTACAGGTCTCCTGCTGCTTGAAATATGCGCAGCAGACTACAAATCCCAGACTGCACTGTGACTTACAGCTTTGGTGACAGTAACAGAGCCATGAAAAAAAAATAAACACAAGAAAAATGTAAAAGATTTAGAGTGTAAGATAACAAATTTAAGGAGGAGAGGAGCTGTAAGGTCAGCTCGTTTTTCATCTGTAGATTTAAAGGTCGGCCCTGTAGTCTCCCTGCGTGCTGCACAGCAAACTGCATTAGGTTCGTCTGTTTTTATCTGAGTGTTTTCGCTTTATCTTTGCACAGTATGAGGTGGTAAAGTAGAGCTGTCATTTATAAGCAAATGTGAGCACAATTTCTCACACTTAAATGATTAAAATGAGGCATTGTGTTATTTATTCCTTCAGTCCTCTTAAAGATTATCAGTTTGTTTATTTTTTCTTTCAATTTTTTTGTAGCACAAACAGTAGCACATATTGGCCAGCCTTGAACCTTTAACCGATCCCTGTCTCCTCCCACGCCTTTAAAAGAAGCCGTCCTGCTGCTTTCTGCTGACAGCAAATCATTTGTGAGGAAATAAAACTGCCAGGTTTGCAGAAATCGGACATGGAGGTTTGAGAAAAAGCGAAGAGAAAAATGAAAACAAGGAAACAACAAGTCAGACAAAGCATAGAGAAGCTGTTATGAGGAGGCTTTTTTTCTGATTGATAAAAATTGATTTCTAAACAAACTGATTTATTAACGGATATCAACAAAAACAGTCTCCAGTTTCTCAATTAAGATGATTTGCTGATTTCAGTTGATTCCAAATAGGTTATCTGTGGATGTTGGACTGTGCAGATTTTGATAGCGCTTCTATGACCTTTAGAAGGTCAAATTGGGCATCTTTAATTTATCACTCTTTTATTTGTTGTATTGTATGGATTGGGCATTCTGTTATTATTTTATTCCCTCATTGCTCTGCAACACAAACAGTTTGTTTATTTTTGTTTTTAACTTTCAGTTTTTAGACCGCAGTAGCACATAATAGCCAGCCTTGACACTTTAACTGATCCTCCCCTCGCTGTAAAAGAAGCCGCCCTGCTGTTTTCTGCTGACAGCAAATCATTTGTGAGGAAATAAAACTGCCTGGTATGCAGAAATCTGACATTTCTTTCATTACAAATTAATTATCTGTGGATGTTGCACTGTAAATGTTTGACAATACTGCCGTGGCCTTTGGGAAGTCAAACCAGTTGATCGAATCTGCTTCAGAAAATGAAATTATACCAGTCTTGTGAATCCAGCCATGTGTTTTTTGTACAAATGTATTTTACATTTACGTGGACAGTACAGAATGTGTGATGTGTGATTTTCATATGCTGAATTTTTGAAGCCCGGCAAATACTATGAGATTTTGCGTGAGATAGGGACAGGGAGCTTTATTAAGCCAGTTACCTCTGTAGCTCAGTTCAGCTCATTTGGCTCAGATTTGCCCTTTAAAAGGTAATTGGCTTTGTGTCCGGCTCACCAGACAGAACCAAAACAGATTAGAGAGCCAAGCAGAGTAGAGAAAGCACTGCAAACACACCGGACACATGCACAAACTCACATATGCACATGAACAGATAACCCCCAGTCACAAAGACACTCAAAGTGCACACAAATCAGACTTCTGCCTGCCTCTGCAGCACTATAAACCGCCCGAGCATAAACTAGAAAAAGGGGGGAAGGATTGAGAAGAGATGGGAGCGGAGAGAAAGACAGACAGAAATTAAAACTGTGAAACCAACACATAGAATAAAAACAAAAATGTTGAGCATCACTCAAGCATTGAGACAGATGAATAGCAGAAAATCAAAACAAAGCAGAAACCGGTAAATGGAAATGAGCTAAGAAATTGTCTGCTTCCAGCTTGATTCAACTGGGACACCAGGGGAATTAACTGTATCACATTAAACCTGCAAAAACCTCAAGAGTTGCTCCTTTATAAGGTACAGCTTGCAAAAACTTATACTTAACCATTCACCATTTTCCTGCAAAAGGAAAATATAGTTGCGAAACAGGCAAACAAACCAGGGAGGGCATCACACTGTCACCCTTTACCATTGCTCTATTCACAGTTTTCAGGGTAACATATGGAAATGATTTCCAGGAAAAAATCCTTTCAGGCAAGAATGGAGAACAATAGAATAGTTCTGTTTCCTGACGGTTTCCAGATTTTGTGTGTTTTTGACATTATTCCTGATCACTGAGTGTGTTTTTTGGTTCCACAGGAATACAAACTGTTAAAACAGCATCAGCCCTACAGTGTGAAATGATGGGCTTTTTTCTGCTGCTGGTCAGACAGAATCATTTGTCAGCTCTTTTGACAGCAAGGGCTGATACTCTCAAGGGTGTGTCTGTGCACAGATAAATGTTAGACCAACTAAAATCTGTCATTTTGGCTCTGACAGTGCATGTTTGTGAATAAATGCAGGTACTTGTGCCTACCTCCTTCCTCAACATCCTCTTTAATGGTCTTTCCAGTGAATTTAGAGCATAAAAGGCGGCGAATAGTGCAAAATACACAGAGTTAGAATAGCTATAATTAATGTTTATATACTAAAACATATATCCATTGATAATAAAAGATAAATGTGCAGCAGAGCCTTATTGACTTTTACCTCACAAATTCACTGTTCCTCCAAACGCTCACTGCTCAAAGAGCTGGTCTTTTTCTGCCATAGCAGGCAGTAAAAGTGCTCTGGAAACACATCGTACAAGATCTGAGTCCAACAGCACACACACAAAACAGCTGGTGAACACAGTGGATCATTAAGCATCTAAAAAGCCACATGAATTTTCCTAAACGAGTTGGAGGAGACCAAAAATGGAGCTAAAAGACTACAGGGAACCCATTGCAATCATTTCAAGTCCTTATATTTTTCTCACCTATATATCATTCACACCTAGACTGGGCCTTTGTACAGTTATTCAGTTTGTCCATTTTCTGAAACAAGCTGTTTTAGCTCCTTTGCCTTTAATTCCATTGTTTTCATTCTACTTCTGTTGTTTTCATTCAAATTCTTTTCTTTTCATTCCAATTCCATTGTTTTGATTCAAATTCTGGTCTGTTCATTCTAATTCCGTTGTTTTCATTCAAATTCTATTCATTTCATTCTAATTCCGTTCATTTCATTGAAATTCCGTTGTTTTCATTCAAATGCTGTTGTTTTCATTCAAATTCCATTGTTTTCATTCAAATTCCATTGTTTGTTCTCAAATTCTGTTGTTTTCATTCAAATTCCGTCGTTTTCATTTTAATTCCATTGTTTTCATTCAAATGCTGTTGTTTTCATTCAAATTCTACTCTTTTTATTCAAATTCTACTGTTTGTTTTAGAATTCTGTTGCTTTCATTCAAACTCTGTTCTATACATTCTAATTCTGTTGTTTTCATTTTAATTCTGTTGTTTTCTTTTAAACTTCCATTGTTTTCATTCAAATTCTGTTGTTTTCATTTTAATTCCATTGTTTTCTTTCTAATTCTGTTGTTTTCATACAAATTCTGTTGTTTTCATTCTATTTCCATTGTTTTGATTCAAATTCTTTTCTGTTCATTCTAATTCTGTTGTTTGTTTTAAACTTCCATTGTTTTCATTCAAATGCTGTTGTTTTCATTCAAATTCTACTCTTTTTATTCAAATTCTACTGTTTGTTTTAGAGTTCTGTTGCTTTCATTCAAACTCTGTTCTATACATTCTAATTCTGTTGTTTTCATTCTAATTCTGTCGTTTTCTTTTAAACTTCCATTGTTTTCATTCAAATTCTGTTGTTTTCATTTTAATTCCGTCGTTTTCATTTTAATTCCATTGTTTTCTTTCTAATTCTGTTGTTTTCATACAAATTCTGTTCTTTTCATTCTATTTCCATTGTTTTGATTCAAATTCTTTTCTGTTCATTCTAATTCTGTTGTTTGTTTTAAACTTCCATTGTTTTCATTCTACTTCTGTTGTTTTCATTCAAATTATTTTCTTTTCATTCTAATTCCATTGTTTTGATTCAAATTCTGGTCTGTTCATTCTAATTCCGTTGTTTTCATTCAAATTCTATTCATTTCATTCTAATTCCATTGTTTGTTCTCAAATTCTGTTGTTTTCATTCAAATTCCGTCGTTTTCATTTTAATTCCGAAGTTTTCATTCTAATTCTGTTGTTTGTTTTAAACTCCCATTGTTTTCATTCAAATTCTGTTGTTTTCATTCAAATTCCGTTGTTTTCGTTCTAATTCTGTTGTTTTCATTCTAATTCTTTTGTTTTTGATCAAATTCTGTTCTTTTCATTCAAATTCTGTCATTTTCATTCAAATTCCATTGTTTTCATTCAAATTCTTTTCTTTTCATTCTAATTCCATTGTTTTGATTCAAATTCTGGTCTGTTCATTCTAATTCCGTTGTTTTCATTCAAATTCTATTCATTTCATTCTAATTCCGTTCATTTCATTGAAATTCCGTTGTTTTCATTCAAATTCCGTTGTTTTCATTCAAATTCCATCGTTTTCATTCAAATTCCATTGTTTGTTCTCAAATTCTGTTGTTTGTTCTCAAATTCTGTTGTTTTCATTCAGATTTCGTCGTTTTCATTTTACAGTTTTTCTCAGTCGCTTTGGTGCGTTCCTCAGAACACCATTAACATTTGCACAGCAGTTAGTGCATTTCCCAAAACAATTAGTGCAAACTGCAAAACCTAGTGGATAGCCTGCAAAAGCACGTCACATGCACAGAATTGATTATCCATACCTCAAAAGCAAGTATCCATGTCAACGAAACAGTCAGTGCCATCAAAATGAAAAGTCTTGACACCATCTTTATGAACAAGATAGTCAAATGGCATTGTCATGTTTCCACTATGACAGTTTATAATTTCAGTGTTTCCCATTGCAAAAACAATTGGTGACACCTGAAAATGCTGACAACAGCACTATGGCCTACCTGTACAGCCATCTGAAATGTGCAGTAAAGTCACTGTAGATGTTATGGGAGTCTTGGGAGTAACTAAGACACTGAATACGTACGTTTCACATTTCCATTGTGTAGAAGTGTTTGTAATCCTACAGAATTGTGCAAAAGAAAAATATGCTACAGTCACTTGTTCACTGTAGAATACATGTAAACATAAAATCACCCATTTGGTAGAGCCTCCTCATGAGTGACAGCTGTAATTCACCTGAGATCAATTGTTCAATTTCGGAGACATTTCCAGGAACAATGATACAGAAAGGTATAGGATTTGCTTGACAGATGGCCAATATTTGGCATGTGATAACTAGTTCAACAATTTTGTGTGTGATGACTTAAGCAATGGATGTATGACTATTAGTTTTATTGGGAATGACTATTCAGCATCCATAGGTATGATTACTTTTGACTGACATGACATAAGCAAATGGAAATGTCAGAAAGCAGCAGGGAAATGTATGGAAGCAACTGATTCATGTCCAAAATCATTTGCAGTTTGTTCAGAGAGAGGAGAAATTGCTACTATGATGTGCACAAATGACTGAGTGTTGTGGAGGTTGAACTAATAGTTATGAGAATTTCAATTCTGATCTGAGAAACGCACCAAAGCGACTGAGAAAAACTGTAATTCCATTGTTTTCATTCAAATGCTGTTGTTTTCATTCAAATTCTACTCTTTTTATTCAAATTCTATTGTTTGTTTTAGAATTCTGTTGCTTTCATTCAAACTCTGTTCTATACATTCTAATTCTGTTGTTTTCATTCAAATTCTGTCGTTTTCATTTTAATTCTGTTGTTTTCATTCTAATTCTGTTGTTTTCTTTTAAACGTCCATTGTTTTCATTCAAATTCCGTTGTTTTCATTCAAATTCCGTTGTTTTCATTCTAATTCCGTTGTTTTCATCCTAATTCTGTTCCATTGTTTTCGTTCTAATTTTGTTGTTTTTATGCAAATTATTTTGTTTTTGATCAAATTCTGTTCTTTTCATTCAAATTCCATTGTTTGTTCTCAAATTCTATTGTTTTCATTCAAATTCCGTCGTTTTCATTCTAATTCCGTTGTTTTCATTCTAATTCTGTTGTTTTCATTCAAATTCCGTTGTTTTCATTGTAATTCTGTTTTTTTCATGCAAATTCTTTTGTTTTTGATCAAATTCTGTTCTTTTCATTCAAATTCCATTGTTTGTTCTCAAATTCCGTCGTTTTCATTTTAATTCCGTTGTTTTCATTCTAATTCCGTTGTTTTCATTCTAATTCCGTTGTTTTCATTCAAATTCCATTGTTTTCATTCAAATTCCATGGTTTGTTCTAAAATTCTGTTGTTTTCTTTCAAATTCCGTCGTTTTCATTTTAATTCCGTTGTTTTCATTCAAATTCTGTTCCACTGTTTTCATTCTAATTCTGTTGTTTTCTTTTAAACTTCCATTGTTTTCATTCAAATTCTGTTGTTTTCATTTTAATTCCGTCGTTTTCATTTTAATTCCATTGTTTTCTTTCTAATTCTGTTGTTTTCATACAAATTCTGTTGTTTTCATTCTATTTCCATTGTTTTGATTCAAATTCTTTTCTGTTCATTCTAATTCTGTTGTTTGTTTTAAACTTCCATTGTTTTCATTCGAATGCTGTTTTTTTCATTCAAATTCCATTGTTTTCATTCTAATTCCATTGTTATCATTCAAATTCCATTGTTTGTTCCCAAATTCTGTTGTTTTCATTCAAATTCCGTCGTTTTCATTTTAAAATGTGTGTGTCTGAGAAAATATAATAGAGCCGTCTGGAGCATGTGGAGAAAGAACTCTTCAAAGGGGTAATGCCTCGTTTTAGTCAAGTAGTAACACTGGTCGGTAATAAAATGATCTGAGATTGGTTAAGAGAGGTCATAACATTTGAAAGTTGCTTCCTTGGTTTTTATCATTTTGCCAAGAAAATGCTAGATATCTTTAGAAACTGAACTGTTTTACCACCATTTAAATTTTCCTGAATTCTTAGTTTTTTTTTAATTTTAGTTGCTCTGTTTCCTTTCCGTTGCCTGTCAGCATGTGATTGGATGTGGGACAATCTTACCTGCTGGCAAGCGGCCAATGTTGGGGAGGTTGTGGAGGTTAACTGTCCGGAGCTCCTTCATGACTACACAGTCCCTGAAGATGGTGAGTGGCAACACCATATTCGGATAGTCTTATTTGAACATCAAGTTTCTTTTCATTCAGCGCAGTTTTATTCAGGCATATTTTTTTATTTGCAGAAATGGGGAAGGTCAGTCGTAACTGTACTGAATATGGATGGTCAGAGCCTTTTCCTCACTATGCGGAAGTCTGTTTCTTCTATGACAACACTACCAAACTTGTAAGGCTTTGTGGATCTTTTTATTCCATATGGCATGTACTGTATATCAAGTACACAGACTCATTCTCTGTCTTTCTCCATTAGGATCCATACTACGCATCAGTCAAAGCCCTCTACACAGTCGGCTACAGCACGTCGCTTGTGTCTCTGACTACAGCCATGGTTATTCTCTGCAGGTTCAGGTGAGCTTTCTGAGCATCCATCCATCCATCCATTTCTAATCCATCTCCAGAAGTCCTTCACCCCAGCAACACTTTCAAGCAGATTGGCATGCCCTGAAAATCTCCAAAGGAAGGTGTCCAATATGGACCCAGATGCCCCGACCGCTTCAGCTGGCTCCTTTTAAACACAGAAAAGCAGCAGTTCTGCTCTGAGCTCCCTTCAGATGTCCGAGCTCCTCACTTATCTCTAAGACTTTGCTAAAAGCATTTTGGAGTCCACTTGGGTCCTGGTGACAGATGTTGCAGATGATTGCAGATGTTCTTGTCTCTGCCAGGTTTCTTAGGACTCATCCGTGGAGACTTTACATTACAATGACCAACTATGCACCCTAGGCAGTGAATTTCAAGCAGACTTCAAAGAAGTATAACAGAGCTGATTATGTCACTATGATGTCTCCACAGCTGTCCATGTATGCGACAGGTTCAGGCCTAGCTACCCTACACAGGAACCTCATTTCACTTCATTGTATTTGTGACCTCACTATTTCTGTCATTGCTCAGATCCCATGACTTTAGGTAAAGGTTGGAACTTTGATGGACTAGAAAATCAATCATTGATAGGAAAAATATGTTCACAATTTTTTTAACTATTTAAATAACAAACTTGAGTTTGTGACAAAGTTTATTCAAAAGTAGCTTTTTTGTGTGTTTGTTGTTTCAAACATTCAAGCAAAAATCTATATCATTAGTCCAACAGGAGAAGAATATTGTACTTTGATCAATTATTACTAGAAGCTTTGATCATTATATAAATCATTATATTTATGTATATTCATTGAAAATAAATATCTTTAGATTCTTTAGGTTCTGGCTCTATACCTTTAGTTTCAATGACGGGCTTAATGACAGAGTCTTTAAAATTCACCCTGTTTTTACTCACTGACTAAAAGCTTGGAATCATGGAAGGGTAATGATGCGCATTTTATAGACAGTTTATTCTGAAAGGCATTTATTGGATTGTGTTTAGTTATTCATAAAGTAAAACCTTAAGCTTAAGAGGAAAATGCAAAATTCTCTTTACTTTCTTATTGCTACACAAATGCCCAGTGTGTGTGTGGGAAACTGTCAGACCTAAACCTCCCTAATGCACCACCAGATGGGTGTGGCAGTGGTTGTTTTAAGGCCACCCCACCATAAATCTTAAGGTTCAAAGACACCAATAATATCCAGTTGCAGCTTTAACATGTTTCTATCTTAGAGGTCCCTGTTCAGGGACCAGCCCTTATCTGTTATTAGAGCAAAGCTCGTCAGCATTTTTAAGTTTGCAAACACGGCACATTCAGGGATTTTTAGTTAAAGTTGCAAGAACAGGCTTTCAGATTGAATTCCACAAGGTTTCATGTGGTAATTTCTAAATCATCGCGGAGCTGGAAGGGTTAAACAGAGTACAGATGTAAAGACAAGATAAAGATGTGTATATGTCCTTTCTCATCTCTCCAGGAAGCTCCACTGCACCAGGAACTTTATTCACATGAATCTGTTTGTGTCCTTCATTTTGAGAGCCATCTCAGTCTTCATCAAGGACGGCGTGTTGTACGCTCAGGAAGACAGCGACCATTGCTTCGTGGACACAGTCAGTAACAACAACCATATATATATATATATATATATATATATATACTATGTCGGCATCATAATACAAACTTCACCTGCTGCTGATGGTGTTAATCACTTCCAGAGGAAGCAATTGTGACTGCTGTTTTAGTGATTAATGGAAAATTGGTAGTTTTCAGTTTCCAAGGTTAATTAGATCATTAATTTTAATTTAAAGCCAATTGTTTTAAGCTGAAGCCTTTAATATTCTAAACAGTCCCTGCTCTGACAAAATAAGTGGACACTAGAGTCAGTAAAATACATGTCCTGGTTTATCGGGTGTACCACCAAAATCCAGCCAATCAGGTTATAAAGAAAATGGGCATAAAAAAATATGGCCAGGCTTGTTTTGTTTGAGATACAGCGAGAGCTCAAGAACGCCTGAGAAATACGTCTCCTCCAGCGTTTCCTGTTTGCCGTTCACCTTTGAAAGAACTTCAATCAGATGCAAATTTTACAAAAAGCAAACATGCTATTAGATGACTAATACTCCCTGATTACAAATGCAGAACAAGCTCTTAGCCTTTGTCTGATAAGAATACATTGTTCACTATTGTTAAGCAGCCATGATAAATAAACCTAATTAGATGCGCTAATGGCTTTAGCAAGACCAGTGGAAATCTTCTGCTAGAGTCTTATTAACATATCAATGGCTACTTTGCCCTTTTTTTCCCGTTTCTTTTTTTTTCTGAAATCAAACACTTTACCACTGTTGCCCTGGTGATCACAGGTCATTGTCATGGCAGTACAGAGAATCAGATCAGTCCTGTAATTGGTTGACCCCACAGTGTATATGGACTTTAGTCATTAACACAGTGTCATCACATGACACTTCGCCTGGCATGTAGGTGCTGGGGGAGATCATTTGCATATTAGCTCATCGGGTCGTGCTAAATATTTAGGGTTATTACCGTCCTGTGCGGTGCGCTGTCGCCTTGTTGTTTACATGGATAATGTCACTCTGACATTTGGGGTCTATTGCTTTTGAATAAATAACCATTGACCATTTAAACACAACTTTTCTGTTTAGAGAAGAAGAAACAAGATTATCATAATTAACTTCACTGAAATTTTGAAGATTATTTTTCTTGTTTAGATTAATATTGGTACAGAATCTTCTAAGATAATAATTGTTTCATACAGATAGGTAATCACAACTTATCTCCTAACGTGTCTTCATATGCAGGTGGCATGTAAAGCAGTGATGGTTTTCTTCCATTACTGTGTCATGTCCAACTATTTCTGGCTGTTCATTGAAGGTCTGTATCTCTTCACTCTGCTGGTGGAGACTTTCTTTCCCGAGAGACGCTACTTCTACTGGTATACCATTGTTGGGTGGGGTAAGTAGACATTTTTGCTTGATTATCATTATTGCCATAAAGTGGTGACTAATTTACATGACTGGCCATTTTATTACTATTATATTCCTTTTACTATATATTCCTGTTTAACAGCTTGTTAGTGCAAATATTTAATATCTATCTAGCTCATTTGTTGGGATTTTCCTATACTCCACCTCTAGATCAGCGGTCTCCAACCTTTTTTGCGCCACAGACCGGTTTATACCCAACAATATTTTCACGGACCGGCCTTTAATGTGTCGCGGATAAATACAACAAAATAAAACTAGTACCGGTACAGAAAAAAAGATTTATTCATAACACACGTGAAAACCGAGTTAACGATCAAAAAGATAACAAAATAACGCTGAAAACCGACAAAAACCCTGAAAACCATACATTTCACACCTGAGCCTAAACTCTTGCGGCCCGGTACCAAACGACTCACGGACCGGTACCGGTCCGAGGCCCGGGGGTTGGGGACCGCTGCTCTAGATGGTTCACAGAGAATGTTTTTGAAAAAAGACAAGAAAATATCCACTGAGCTAAAGAAAAGCCGTGTTGATGCCAGAGGTCAGAGAAAATTTGCCAATCTGCTTTGAGCTGATGGGAAGACAACAAATAGCAGTTGTTATAAATCTAATATGCAGAAGAGAATCTCTGAATCAAACCCTGAAGCAGATGGGCTACAGCAGCAGAGACCAAACTGGGTACCTCTCCTGTCAGCTAAATACAGGAAGCAACAACTCACATTTTGATGAGTCTCAATTTCTGCTGCTACATTTGGATGAATCAGAATTTGGTGTAAACAAAATGAAAGCTTGGATCTTTCTGCCTTGTATCAACGGTTGACACTACTGGTGGTGTTATGCTGGGGAGGACATTTTGGGGCTCCTTAGTACCAATTGAGCATTGTTTAAACTGCTAACCACGTCAGTCACTTTATGACCACTGTGCCATCTTCTGATGGCCTCTTCCATCAATTCAAACTGGTTTTTCGAACATGACAAAGAGTTCACTGTACTCAAAGTCATCAATTCTCAGTCCAACAGATCACCTTTGGGATGCGGTGGAATGAGAATGTTATGCTGTCATATCAATATGGACCAAAGTCTCTGTGAGGAACGTTTCCAGTACCTTGTTAATTTTATCCCGTGAAGAATTAAAGACATTAATTAGGCAAAAGGGGACCATTGCTGAGTTACTAATCAGATTGTGAATTTTAAAATTTGTGCTGTTTACCATTTAAAATTTTGTTTATTATCTATTATATCTTCTGCACTGTATAGTTTTGATAAAAGATTTTTTTAAAGCAAGTGGTGTTTTCTTTCTCAGTTGCTTGAGGTCTTGTTTAAACTTTTTTATAGCTGTTTGTTTGCCTTTGAGAGATTAGTGAAATTTGCCATTAAATGTTTTAAATATTGGCGAAACAAAGCTGAAGTAGGGAAATACGCAAATCTGATTGTGATTGTAGCCTTTGATACAGGGTATATCAGAAAGAATCATCCAATTTCAAAGTGCTTTAATTCCACGGCTGTTCTATCAAAACTATCAAAACATATATTGTTAGACAGAGAAGAGTCGTGAGTTTCACGCGGTTGCAGGTAAGTAATGTAACAACAGCGGTGGCTGTTCAGACTTGGACTTGGCTTTGAGATAAGCCGTGCATCTGGAGGGAAAAACGTTGAGTGCCTTAACTTTATATACATGTATTTTAAATTTGTTCATTACTTTAAAAATATAGCCTTTTGAAATCGGATGATTCCTTTTGATTCCTGTGTTTATGTCTAAAGACGAGATTTGACTAGTAGCAACTATGGCAGTCACATTAACATTGTGCATTTTATTTCTGTTTTACTTTTTCTGTTTTTTTTATTTCTGTTTTTTCATGATTACAGGAACTCCCACAATTTGTGTGACTGTTTGGGCTGTTCTGAGGCTCCATTTTCATGACACTGGGTATGTCTGGACTCCTCTTCCCCACCTTTAGTCACTGAAACTAAGTGCATATAATCTTTCTGCTGCTTTACAGTCCTTTTCCACTGTAATTTAGAAGCAGAGATTATACATTATATTACACAATATTTATTGGATTTTGTAGTAACTATTAGTTATGCTCTAGATTTCAGAATCAGCCAATATTTGATTTATTATGAATACATTTCAAACAGGGCTCGAGAGCCATGGAGTAAAACTCAGTATCCATTAATACTGGTCTTCTTATATTATATTAGATAATTACACATTATTAGATACATTGTTTGATAATATCAGATAATGTTACAATAGATTATAATATTGGTCACTTTTACAATGATTTTTATCTTTTTTTGCTTTTGGTGCCCTTTAAGCAGGAGCCTCTTTTATGTGTGAACACTGGCACCTGTAAGTCTTTTTCCATGTGAAACTAGTTGCTTATTAACGATCACAAAGAACCGTCAGGACTGTTATATAAACACAGGTGTCATATTATTAGCCACACAGGCCAGAAAACCTCTTTTAGTTTTATTAAAATCATTTTTTAATAATATATTTTCATTAAGAAATTTACAATATAATTAATGTAATCAGTGTAACTGATATTGACAGAGGTTTGGTGATGTTTACATGAGAAGTTTTAGCCATTCTTATTAGCAAAATACTGATGACAATACTGATAATATTTGCCATTATGAAATTTCTCCCTTTGTTGGGTACGTTAAGCCTCTGTTGAGTGCTCGGTTATTGCATCCTTTTTCATCATTTTTGAGCACAATATGTGATGTAATACAAGTGTAAGAAAACAAAAAACCATCTGATAGTATTAAGCTAAGTTTGTAACTCAGTTTTTCATTCTCAGTTATTGAGAGTTTTTCCTTTCATTTTAAATCCTCCTCACTAATTTGAGTATTTGGTGTATTATAATTGAAACCTGGCTCATTGTTTGGCAAACTATGAGGTTGTGCATTACCTAATGTCTGAAGCATGGTGTATGATTACTGAAATGTACTGTTGGCCTCCAGATGCTGGGATACGAATGAGAACACTGCCCTCTGGTGGGTGATCAAAGGACCTGTGGTGGCATCTATAATGGTATGACACTTACTGGTTGCTCATTCAGTTTTCCTTTTATTAACTTGCTCACCTGCAAATGCAAAAGCTAAATGTCAAAGGCTTTCTTACAGTGGCCCCAGTTTAAATCCTATCTATCCTAATGTGGTGTGAAACAAAAGGGAAAATAATTTTTTATAGACAAGCGTGTGATTGAGTAGACCAGTTTTAAAGGCAACCAGCAACCTCTGCTTGCTACTTCCTCAGGAAGAAAACCAAGCAGAGAAGGGAAAGACCTAATGTTCAACTGACCGCAGTGAAAATATTTTCTGTTTCATGTCAGATCAATTTCGTCCTCTTCATTGGAATAATCGTGATCCTGGTCCAGAAGCTGCAGTCGCCTGATATCGGAGGAAATGAATCGAGCATTTACCTGTAAGTTACAATCGGTGGGGTTAAACGTGAGTTCAAAAATGTCAAAATTTGGATGAAGAATTTATGCTTTAATAAATTTGATTGCTGCAGTTTTCTAGATCTTGCAACCCTGCTACTCACAGAGCTAGGATTCAGAATTTTAAGTTAAGGCTGGCACTATTACTTTTTTTCATCTTGTCAAAAAATCCCAAAACCAGCATCAAAAGACCAAAAAGACCAAAACCTACAACCAACTGACCCTACAGAAGGTACCATCTGTATATTAAAAGCTGGGTGATATTTTTATAGATGCTAACATATTAAATGCATATGTTGCACAAGGGTTATTTTCTCTCTTGTGAGTGTCACAAACATGTCAATCCAGCCATTTTTTGTAATACTCTGTGATAACCTCTGACATGTCTGCCTAGATTATTTTTTTTTAAATTTCAGATTCATTTGTAGAACCCAGTGTCAGGAAGTTTGAACCTCATTATGGAGTTGTACTGTATCCAGACATCACTCCTGCTCCCCTCCCATCGGATAGTATCTTTGGAGGCCCAGCAGATAATACTTTTGTCTTCTGCAGCTTAGACCTGAGTGTGCATGACCGAGTGTGGAGATGTGTGTGCGCGTGACACTGTGCGTCTGTGTCCCTAAAGACATTGTCTTTGTTGTATTGTGTGTTGTCTTTGTGCTGTGTAGCAGCTGTGCTCAGAAATGCTTCAGTGAGCCCACACAGGCTGTTCAGCATTCGTGCAGGATGTCAGAGTTATCCACCATCACACTGTAAGTGTGTGTGTGTGTGTGTGTGTGTGTGTGTGTGCGTGCGTGCGTGCGTGCGTGCGTGCGTGCGTCCGTGTGTGTGTGTCAGTTTCTGTCTTCTGTTTACTGCATGTGTGTGTGTGTGTGTGTGTGTGTGTGTGTGTGTGTGTGTGTGTGTGTGTGTGTTTGTATCTTACACCAGGGGCTCTTAAAGTTTTAGGGGTTTTTAATTGTCAATGCATTACCTCACTCACAAAACAGAACAAATCTAATCAGTGCTCATGCTTTTGAAAATGTTCTAATCAATAAGTTATGAAAGGACTCATTTACGGTTAATTTCTGTTTGTTTAGATTTATATTTCTGGTGCTGTTTTTTATTATTATAGTTACTATTAGTTGCATATCTCCTTCCATTATGATAAAACATTTAAAAGAATTTGACATTTTGGGATATTGTTTACTTGTTTTCTTGCTCAGAGTTGGATGACCAACACCTTTTTATTAGCTAAACAAGAGTAAACAGTATAACCTCACTATACACTTTTAATCCATAAACTGCCAAAAAAAAAAGTTTAGATTCAGGTAAATATAGACAATGTGTTAAATATTAAGCTGTGAGGATTCAGAAATATCTAAATAAGTGTTTGTTACCTGAACTTGCACTGTTAAAAATAATAATATTTTTTTAATAGTGTAAGTTTATATTAAGAAAAAACAGTATGTAGAAAATTTCTGCATTTCAAAACATCACATATATTTTTAGAGATTTCTTTTTACAGTGTGCACTTTCTCTATTCCCACTTTAGGTGCTAAGCTAGCGTCACACTAAGTGGACAGATAAACAGGTGACCTTCTCCTGTAACTCTCAGCAAGAAAACGAGTCAAACTCTAGTTGTGAAACTATTTCATAAGGACCCCTGGCGACACTGGACCGCACTGTAGAAACCACTGTTTTGCACAGTTGTGTCCACCAAGTGTTTGTCTGTATTGTGCCGTTGATATTGTGCGTCAGCCAGTGTTCCATCATACACGCCACAGTGTAATGACACAGCTTTATGTGACTGCCATAAAGTATCAAACACAGCGGCAGTTGAGTGCGTTCTTGCCGGTGTCTTGACCTAAAAAGAACTGATACATTAAAATAAACCTCAATCGTAAAGTTAAGAATGGATGTGTGGTGCTATTTTATTTTTCTGACTGTCAACAAATCCAGTCAACTACTTCTGACCTAATATTATAGAGCTTAAACAGCTGGGCTATGCTGATTTTTAGTCGCTAAAACTGGGCTAAGCAGTACAATTTTTAGGTGATTTAGAATATTTATTTATGCATGACCGTGTATGTGAAACTGAAAATAAACTGTAGTGCTTGTTAAAAAAAAAGTTCATCTAAAAACAGGAGAACATCATTGATCTTTTTTTATATATACTGGCTAGAAATGAGGGGCTTTAGACTACAACAAAGCAGTTTGTTGTTGGTTTTGGTCTTTTCAGTGGGTTTGTTGACATTAAGAAAAATACAGAATACCACCAGCCTTTACCTCGAACACTTTAAGTATTTATTAAATCCTCTTTTTTTATACAAAGCTGAGGATTAATATATTATTATATTAATATATAAATTTTAATATATTTTTAATATATCAATATATAAATTTGCAGCTTAATGAAACATTTAAGAAACAGTATAGTAGTGAAATGTGGCACAGCATTACATCAGCAATGCATCTCTAGCGTCACCTGACCAGCTCCAGTAAATCTACATTAAAACAACTTTGATTTGTGTCTCACTCAATCTCATTAAACTATTTGTTGTTGTTTGTTCAGGCGTCTGGCACGCTCCACCCTCCTGCTCATCCCTCTCTTTGGTATTCACTACACCGTGTTCGCCTTCTCACCTGAAGATGTCAGTAAGAGGGAGAGGCTTGTGTTCGAGCTGGGCCTTGGATCCTTCCAGGTACGCTCCTGCAGCTCCTTCATCATCCAGTTTTACTTAAAGAAGAGATCCCAGATGATGAATGAGTGAACGTAATGGGACAATAAATCATTTGAATATAGAAGATACAGCAGAATCTTAAGGAGAGTTTTAGTAATATCCAAAAGTTATCTTCTGCAGTCATTATCAACAGCTATGAAAAGTGAAGAGGAGCTAAGTACATACCCCATAAAGCCTTTTTACTGGAAGCAGTTGTGAAACTGTGAAAGTAATATTGGGCAGCACATTAAGCAGTAAGAATAACAAATGAATGCTATAAAGCTACATGCAGTTAAACACAATGCCGTTAAAATGAGCCCTGCAGCAATTAAACTGGATTTATAAAAGGATAAAATAGATGGAAACAATTATTCTATATTGTCTCCGATGCCAGGAGGAAATGTGTTTATCAGTGAAAGATCAGCATCAGTAATGATGAAAAAAAGACTAAAATATCTTCAGTGACTCACTTAAATTATTTTGTTTGTTTCATCCAATAAGATGCCATTAGGGGGTGATCAGCTAACATGCTAGGTAGTCAATTTCTTTTGTGTTTTTACATTTTTGACAGCACACTGAGGAACACATTTATAGACAATTGTTTTTGTTAAAGTAAAGCTACATATAACTTATAAAGCTACAAAAGCAGGCACGGCTGTCATCATCTTCCTAGTGCAGGTTAACCCTTTACCTTCATTTGCATTTGATTTATTTTGTGCAAAGTCATCAAAGGGTGACTTGAGAAGGCATTTTAAATTTTATTGGAAAGGAAAGTGCCTTGGAGTTCTTTGAGGATTTAGCGTATGTTTATCCTTTTCAAAGAACACCTTAAACAGAAGCAGTTTGAATCCAGGAAGTGCTCCTTCTCAGGAACAGTTGAACATTTATTTTATGCGTATAGTATTTATTTGATGAGAAAGATAAAATGCCAAACCTTATAATGGTTTTGTTCATTTTCTTTTTTAAAAATTATGGCTTTTTGTCATGCATTTTGTTAGGCCTTGGTCACCTTAGCTGGCAGTAAACTGACAGAGACAGGTATCTGTGGCAGATATGTCTTATCAGCCTGGTCACTTACAAAATGGTAGATGTAAATATAACCATTAGTTGTAGGTAAAACTAACTGCTGGTGGCCAATTTTTCCAAATAATGTACTTTGATATACATTTAACATCCCAAATACTGAAGAGACCTGTACGTTGTGCACAGCAAAAGCAGAAGTCAGTTTTCCTCTTTCTTTTCTCTTACAGTGCTTATAACATCAGTGCTATACATATATAGCACAGCTGTCATAAGTGTTGCTTGATTATATTAAATGTATATATTACCACAGTTAGATTAAACTGAATCTCGAGCAAATTTTCTCTCATTTCTCTTTCAATTTTTTCTCCATCCTCCTCCTCAGGGTTTTGTGGTGGCTGTCCTCTACTGTTTCCTCAATGGAGAGGTAAGCTTCCCCCTTATTTATTCAAATACACGCTCACTTCTTCATAGTATTTTTTATAATAGTTCTTGTGCTTGCAATTTCAGGATGAATCTCTGTGCTTATAATCCTACCCAAATTAATATAACTTAATATAAATTTTATCACCATTTAATAAATTTTGTATAATATACAATTAGTTGTAATATACATTAGTTGTAAGCAAATATGAGGACAGATAGTATAACTTCTCCCATGAAGCATCTGCAAGTGATGCAGAAGCAATCTGTCTGTTTAATCATATAGTGTAAGAAATATTAAAAATCTAATGAGTTATTTTATATTTATGTAAAGCATTAGTTGCTGGCCAGTGTTGAAAAAAGTGTGCCTTCTGAGAACTGATGACCTTTTTCCATATTTTCCCCAGATCAGCTATAATTTAAAAAATAAAGTAATTTTAAATAAGAATCTTAAAAAGTGTTTCAGTTCTAACGTTTTAGAAAATTATTTGAATACAGATGATCAAGAACACACACTCCACTTTGTTCCAGATGTCTTTTGGTTTGTTCAGATGCAGTTTTGCAAAAACTAAACTGAGGCTTCCTCTTCACAACTCTTTGAAACAGGCCATGTTTATTATAATTTTCTGATAGTACTGTCATGATCTTTAACATTTAACATGCTGAGATCCATAAAGAGAGATATGCTGGGTCTTGGGGTTTTTGCAGTTTCTCTGAGCACTGCATGGTCAGACATTGGGATATTGTCTTGGTTGTTTTCCACTTTTGAATATTTTTTCTCACTGTAGAATGATGGACTTGAGTTTGTTGACCTTATAACTCTTTCCAGATTGAGCAGCAGCAACAATTGCTTATTTAAGTTGGTTGCCAATGTCTGTCTCTGGAAAACACAAGAACCTGAAAAGTCAAAATAAGTCTTTTTATAGAGGTGCTCACACTTGCTGGTTATCAGATAATTAAGGTCATTCAATTATCAGTACCTCACTTCTACTTACCCTGTTAATTCCTCAGGAAGGGGAAAAGGTATAGTTTTTCATACACAACTTCTCCATTATTCATATTTACTTAATTTTAATACCTGCTAAGAACCAGATTTTTTTTAATACTATGTCCTGATACATAAAACGTTGGAATTATTATCTATTATAAAAGCCATGTTATATTACAGTCCCAAATCCCAAAAAGTTGGCATGCGTGCATGTCTTTCGAACGCTCTAGATCACATTAGGAAACTCTTCTTTCTAAAAACCTCACCTTTACTGTACCTTTTCGTGGAGCTGGTACAGCTTAAAGTACATTAAAAATGACCTTGTGAAGTTTCTCCCTGAAGGTGCAATCGGAGATCAAGAGGAAATGGCGCAGCTGGACGGTGAACCGGTACTTTGCTGTGGACCTGAAGCAGCAGAGGCATCCTTCGTTGGCCAGCAGTGGAGTGAACGGCGGGACTCAACTGTCGATCCTCAGCAAGAGCAGCTCGCAGATACGCATGTCGAGCCCGCTGGCGGAGAATGCCAACATCAGCCTCCCGACCTGAGCATCTGATTTGCTAGAATCAACTTCAAGGTGCCGTTCCACTTACCTACATCAGACCAACCAGAGCAGACCAAAGTGGCCCCTCAAACCTCTTGCATGTAGTTAATTCACCTTTAGAAAATTAATCTTTCTGAAAACATTTACTGGAGATTTTATGTCTTTATCATTTAATATTGAAGTAATATATTTAATTTATCTCACTACCTTAGACTACTTTAGGTTGCAATTTATATGATTAATGACTTAAAATGAATATTTTTGCACAACTTAAATTACATTTTATTGATTTAAACTCTCTTTATATAATATTTCCCCCTTTTATTGTTTTATTTACATTCAGATAGGAGATGGTGCCACAAGAGACACTATTAAAATAATAATAATAATACATTTTAAGAAATAAATAGCTTGACATAAAGTATGGGGTCATATTTGGCTGTTGGTGTAAAGTAAATGTGCTTCAAAGTGCCAAACTGGTTGCCTGACTGGATTTCATTACAGCCCAAAGTTAATTATCAACCAAACGTTCGCCTTGCTTGTAAAAAATGCTCATTGTTTAAATGTTTTGTCTTGAATTTAAACATTTTCTACTTTCAGCCGTAAGTACAGAGTATGTCAAAATATAACTTATATATAAAGAAAAAAAAACAACTCATGGATTGTGTAAATAGTGACTTTTAGTGTCTAGATCAGAATTTCTTTATTTAGGATAACGCAGTATTGTTATGACCTTTTCAAATAAAAGGAACTGGAGCCCAGATCTGTAGACTACATCCCATATCCAGAGGACCCAGAAGATCCTGCCCACTCTAGTCTGGACTATTTTTTGTATGAAATGAAAAATAAAAACACATACAGTATATATAAAAGAGATGTGAACGAACAGTGTTTCCCAACCTTGGGAATCCCAAGATTAGATTGAATTAGAGGGACTGTGAGATGTTAGCCATAATGTGGACATTAATATTGGTTTGTTTTTCCTTCTAGTTCCTCATCTTGATGCTTAAAATAAGCAGCCTGTCCTCACAGAGTGTGATGATGGGTTGTGAGTTGACTTAGTTTTGTTTTAAGCGGTTACAGATCAGAAAGGTTGGGAACCACTGGTCTACTATCTGAACCAACTAGAGCCTTTAGCTGCTCTACTAGTGGAGCTCGAGTCCCCTTTTCCCTTTTCAGACAGATTTTTTTTGCAACCTGTGAACATAAACAGTACACGTGCCATATAGTGGATGCTTTCACCCAAAGCTCTTCATAGTGCCATGAGTTTAAATGTACATCGTTTTATTGTAGGGGAAAGATTCCCACTGTCAACATGCTCTTGAACATAACAGATTTCATTGTCTCTTGATCTCTTTCCTCCAAGCTTGAGACCATTGTGCCATAATAAATTGTTCCTACTCTAATTTTAACCATCCTACACTCATATTCCAAAGTGCCTAGTCGGTCACAAATAGCTATCATTTTTACATTTTTACAGGTAATCTAAAGGTGCAGCGAGTCATTTCAAAGAATGTACAGAGTGGTGGATTTCAGTGTAGATTGAAGAAAATGTGCTTTTTCCATTGTGTGTCTCAAAACTTTATTAGTGAATTTCTCATCATTGTCAGTTTATTAACTTACACACAGTGTAAAAAGAGTCCTGCTGTGTAGTTTTCCATAATTTTTATTTATTTTATTTATCTCTTGGTTTACAGCCATGATGTATCTACAACACTCATTTTAGCAGCAATGTGAAAGATAAATGGCTTCAAAACAAAACAAAAAAACAAGTGGTGTAACAGTCAACATTAAAGGCTTTAATGTGACAGCTCTTGACAATCGCTGATTTTTGCTCATTTTTCTGTTTTGTTTGTGCAAAAAACAGGCTGAGAAACAATAATTGTACAAGTGGGGAAATTATTTAATAGAATAAAATGTGAAATGATGTAAACAAAAATAGTTTTTTCACCATATTTATTTTATGTACCATCATAGTTGGATTCTAAGAATGTAGTATCTTTGAACAATGAATTGATGATACTTTACAGATAAGGATGTATATTTATTTTCCATGAAATGGTGCCATGTAAAGTGACTATATGTACAGTATACATGCTTTTTTGTGCATAAAACATAGTTGTGGTTCTAATGTATGATTTCATTATTTTGAGTGATGTGGTGTTCTTGGTCTAAGTGCCATAAATGTAGTGTCATAAGAAGTGAGAGTGGGAGATGCATAGCAAAGTCTCTCACTCTAGAGAAAGACAAAAAACACAAGAAGCAGATGCAACCTCTGAAAAGTAACATTATATCAAATGCATCATCTTTGCAGCTTGTGGACAGTAGAGTGAGGACAACAGACAGGGGACATGATTTTATTCAAATAGATTTTTAGAGGTGGAACAAATGCAACAGATAAAACACAAAGTGTGTAAGAGAGTGTGACTTTAAACACAAACACTCTGCTGCTGCTTAAGTGTTTCTATCACCAGCCGTCACTCTGAGTGTTAAACAGCTCAGATGTAAACGACCATGTGTCAAAGCTGTTACTGTATGTGAAAAAAAGAAGAGTAAAAATGACTCCTTGCTCATTTCCGTGCTGTGTATTTGTCTACCACAGGGTGGCAGTAAAATGTTAAGGAGAGTGGACAGTTTTGACAGGCACTGTTTTGCTCATGTTTAGAAATGTAGGATAGGGGGTAGAGATGCTTATATGCCATATTTTTATTTTTTTCTACATCTGTTTTTGTGACAAGCCCAACATTTTGATGTCCATAATAAAACTTAAATTAACATTGTTTTGTTTTTTCAATGTAGAGATATGTGTTTTTCTGTCATGCCATATCTCAAATTCCTCCCCTTCACTTTAGTGAACTGTGAACTGTGTCAGTTTTTAACCATACTGTGAGATTAGAGGAAATCTGGAGAATTTGTTTTGATTCTTAGCACTAGCTAGAGGAAAACTGAGCATTGTAGCTTTTAGCTAAATTTTGGCTAAAAGAGACCACACTGCTTTTCATAAACCTCTTCTTGCATTTATTTTAGAATTATTATAACAAACGAATGTATCAAAGAGAAACCCTGATAATTTTTTAAAATATTATATATAGAGATATATAATAGCGTGATAACACGCTTATATCTGTATGCTAGAAAAAGAAGCTATATCCAGTGATTAGGGAAACAGCTAGCCTCTGATCCTCATTTAACTCCCTATTTTATACCCATACCAAAAATACAATATATATAATTTATGAATAAACCTAAAAGGCTGTTTCCCATACCTAGTAGATTTCTACTACCTGGAAGTGACTTTTTTTACTAGAAGAGAAACCCCCCCTCCCCTTAGCTAAATAAGCTACCTGGACAGCAAGCTAATATCTTTGCCAGCATTTTTAGCATCAATCTCATTTAACTTTCTGCAAAAAAAAAAAAAAAAAAAGTAAATGAGTGTTTCTAAAACTGATTAAAAAAATATTTTGACTGTAGTTATTCTATGTGGCATATCTCTGTGCTAAGATGCTGTTACTTTGGCGGTTGTGCTTGTTGAGCCGGTTTTATGATGTTTTGATTGTGTGTTAAGTCTTGATTGCCAATGAATTGAATGTACCGTTGTCGCTCAGCTGCCCTTAAATGTTGCCTGCTATAAATTTGCCATAGTGTACAAATGATGTCTTTTCTTTATCATGTATGCATACTTTTGGCACACAGGTGGACCTCTTGACTAAGACCTGCAGTGTTTGTGGCTGTGATTTTGTACATTTCTTTATGTACCAGTTTTCAGTGTGTGTGTGTGTGTGCGTGTGTGTGTGTGTGTGCATCTGTGTTTGAAAGTTGGAGACTGTAATCTGTATGCATGTGTATGTAATGACAAGCATTTAAATATATGTAAATTCTCAGTTTAATGAAGAAAAAATATCTATGAACTTTCATCAAAGGTTCTACCTGTGACAGTGTGCCATGTGTAACAAGCGTTCTGGTGTCCAACATTCATGTCTCCAGTTGTGTAAAATTGACTGCAAAATAAACTTATCGGTGGTAAGTTGTTGTACTTGCAAAGAGTGTGATTCATTATTCAAAGATGGAAGATTTACTTACATTTACTAGCGGTGTAAGAAGTTTACATACACATGGGTGTGAATGTCATGGCAATTTGGGGCTTTTAATAATTTCTTTGAATTGTTCTTTTTCCAGGATGAAATGATTGTACAGTATCCATCTTTAATGACTTTAAAAAAATAAGAATTATCCACACAAGGTCAAAAGTACACGTATAAGCTACATCGCCACTAATATTTGATTAAATACAGAATTGGTAGAGTTCATTTAAATTCGTTGGTTTCCTGGCATCACTTGGCTTTAAGTATAGTCCACAAATTTTCAACAGGGTCGAAGCCAAGGCTTTTAAAAAGGTCATTCCACAAGCTTAATGTTAGCCTGCTATATTCATTCCAAAACCAGATCCAAGTTTAGGATGATTGTCCTGTTAGAACACCCAATTACGTCCAAGCTTCGGGCTGTTGATCTCAGGTGATGTTGAAGAATATGGAGGTAGCACTCCATTATTCTAAACACTTTGTTGAATGTACTAGTATCACTGACAGCATAACAGTCCAAGAGCACCACCACCATGCTCCTCCAAACATACCTCGTGCTGTCGGAGCCAAATAGCTCAATCTTTATCCCATCTGACCGTAAAACTTTTTCCCCAGAAGACAAGTTGCTTGTCTATATGTGCAACTGCAAATTTCAGCCAAGCTTGAAGGCAGCGATTTTGGAATAGGGGCTTCTTTCTTGATCAGTGCCTAATCAGGCTAAGGCAATGTAATACTGGACCCACTGTGAACAGTGACGCTGGTGTTTCAGCAGTTTCCAGGCTTGAGCTTTTGTGGTTCCTGGGTTGTTCCTGAATGCCTTATCAGATCTTGGCAAAGCGGTGACACATACAAATAACTTGTACTTATGTACAGTTGTTTGAACTGATGATCTCAGAATTTGCAGATGTTTAAAAATGGCTCAAACGTTCTTCTTTTTAGAGCTTCATTGTTCCTTGGACTTTACCATTGTTCTGAGTATCGGTCAATCAAACAAAGAAAAAGAGAAACTACCAGTTGTAGTCAATTATGATTACCGATGAGAAGTTAATATGTCTTTGCTTTATCAAGTCAAAGGACATTTTAGATCCTGAATATGTACTTTTGACTCTGTGTATATTAGAGAAAATCCAAAATAGCTTAAAACTTGTGCGCCTAATTCTTGCTTCTTGTTCTTGTTTTTTTAAAGTCATTAAAGATGCATGCTGTACAATCACTCCATCCTGGAAAAAGAACCGATCAAAGAAATCATTAAGAGTCCAAAATCACCATGACAGTCACACCCATGGTGTGAAAGTCACAACTGTGGAGAAGAACAGGATTTTTGCACTACACGTATAACTTTATTGCGGGGGATTGCACCCAGTGTGAGTAACAATCTTTGTTGGTGTCTGCGCTAAAGTAACCTGAGGGGTCCACTTTGGAAAAACTATCCTAAAACATTAACTGTACGACTTTGATAGATTTAACAGATAATCCTGGGTGCTTGTTAATAAATGTTAATTATTATTATTATTCTAAGGGGTTTTTGGACATACGCGTTCAAGACCAGTTTTGGTCCTCTGCTCCATACGGGATTTAAAAGTAATTTAAAAAAGAGTTTAAAATAAAATAATTTATCTAAAAAAACATTTTATTTAAAACAAGTTGGCTTTCAGTTTATGACTGCAGAATTTGTTCAACCAAAAGTCAAATCCAAGACACAGAAAATATTTCTTACAGAGGTGGGACCAAGTCATTGTTTTGCAAGTCTCAAGTAAGTCTCAAGTCTTTATCCTCAAGTCTCAAGTCAAGTCTCAAGTAATGTCAGGCAAGTCAGAGTCGAGTCTCAAGTCACTGGTGTAAAAGTCCGAGTCAAGTCACAAGCCTGAAACTTTGAATTTCAAGTCCTTTCGAGTCTTTAAAAAAAAAAAACAACGAAAAAATAATGTTGCAGTTATGCTAAATGTAAATGTTAGACCATGTAATTTTAAAATCTGTGTTTTTCTCAACACATGACAAAATAGTGAACTTAGAAAATATACACAAATTGTGAAATTGCACCTCTTTAAAATGCAGCTCAATTAAACCTAGCTCCAAGAATAATTTTCACCGACAGTTCTGAGATAAGCTGCATGTTATTCTTGGATGCGCTTGTAGGACCGGCTTTAAAATCGCATGACAAAAATATCATACACATTAAAAAAACTGCATCACCAACGTAGCCTGGACAACATTTGCTAGTTAGATGAAGTCAGCTATCTCATCGTAGCATATTTATATGCATATTTATAATTATACGGTTCTTGGAGTGAGCGCACACACTCATGAAGTTTAGTAACTTCAGGTCACTGCAACAAGCCCAGGTACAGTTTACCGACGGATGGGTGCAGGACCTTGAAATGCACCGTGTAGAACGAAAGACCATCGTACGTATCATAAGTTTACCAGTCTCACAAATCGTCGTCATAAATACACATTCGTTAACAGTTTATTAATAGGACCTTTGAGCTCAACGGTAATTAATTAGTAGTGGAAATAATTTCTGGTAGCATCACAGAAATGTAGCAGTGACAATAATATTGTATGCTGTAATCGTACTGGGCAATTAGTGATACAAAAAACCTGTTTTATCCTGTGAATAAAAGTATATGTTTTTGTCAATGTACCATAATAACAGAAGCGAAACACAATATTGTGTCAGGACAATTCACTATTTATGCACAATAAACAAAGGAGCATAGCGCCACAATTTCTGTTCAGCGCCAGACTTGCTTGTAACCTATATCACCAGTTATGTTATGAAAGTGACGTATTAACTACTAAAAAACACTGACCTTTGTGTAAATGCTTGGAGCAGACTAACCTGTGAGCTGGAGTGTTCTGGGACGTTATATTTGACCTTTGAATGGCTGCAATCCAGGCCACCCGTCGCCTCTTTGTTACTTCGGAAACATGGCTCGAACAATTTCTCTTCAACGACGTAATCCGATAACAACCGATCTCTTTACCCGTCGGCTTCCCGTGGCTGTCATGCGACCGGCTATTGCAGTTAATAATACAACGGCTTCTTGTGTTTCTTTTTATCGCTGTATAACTGATTTTAATTGAAAGCCTGCGTGCGCTAGTACCGCTTGCCACGAGTTCCCAGAATCCTTTGCGGTTCTACCCGTGAATGACGTCACATTTTCAATCTCTATATAATATGCATGTTAAATTTTGTATTTGGGGTAAAATATCAAGTCTTTTCAAGTAAACCGGTTCAAGTCCAATTCAAGTCCCAGGTCATTGGTGTAAAAGTCCAAGTCAAGTCACAAGTCTTAGAACATTTTTTCAAGTCAAGTCTAAAGTCATAAAATTAATGACTCGAGTCTGACTCGAGTCCAAGTCATGTGACTCGAGTCCACACCTCTGATTTCTTACCAGTTATTGTGGGCAATTGTGTTTATTCAAGCCAAAAAATAAAACGTTTGCTCTCAGCAGCATTAAACTGTTACCCTCATTGGAGTACCATGTCATGAGGAGAACCACCAAAGCTTAATGTTATATTTCACAGTTTTCTATATTTTACATTTCCTACGATTTATAAATTATTCTATTCGATAAAAGTTTCATCCCATTTTATTGAGTATAGCTTCTTGTGTATATTGTATAACATATATTATACTAATTCATATACACATAAAATAAAATATTATTATACAAGTTGTATCTACTTATTAGGCCAATAGAAGGGGGGATAGATGGGCTCAGTAGGATCACTGAGATATCAGCTGCGACAACCGGAAGTGTTTTACATTCATTATGAATCGAGCAAGTAGGGCCTATAGGCATAATTTTTAGGTCTGAGGAATAAAGAGGGTCTGAGGAAGGTGAGGTTTGGCTTCAGGTCCAACACTGTATTTGGGGAAAGGAGAAAATGTGCTTTTCTTAGGTCCTGGTTAAAATTCTGATAGAAAGGAAATCCTATTCTTAGATGGAAAAAGTAAACACTGAATACTTTTAAAACCACAAATGTTCATCTATTACTGTGCATTACATGCACGGGTACACTGTTACAGTGTTTGATGTCAATTGTGTGTAGTTAATCTGGTACTATCTTTGTGTTAAAGATCTTGTATAGTGAAATATTTTTGTACACTAATGTGTCTGCAGCTTTGCTGAATATAAAGACTTAAAAAGTGCAGGGCTGAGATGCAGCATATGAAGTTAAACCAAACTTAACTTCAGAGATGCTGGATGAACTATTACTTTAGGAAATATAATTAAGCAAGCTGTTCCCAGTCTTTATGGTGAGCAAATCTAACAAACTGCTGCTTAAAATAATTACATAATTACAAATGCAAAGGCTTAATGGTTGTACAATTCTCAATACGTATGTGTGTGCACACCTACTATAAAATTTATATACTGACTAGAAAAATCACGTGAACGTCCCCTGAGGTCGGAACAACAACACAGAAAGTCTGAAAAGACATCTTGTGCATCTCTGCAACCCCAGGCACATCTCACAGAAAGGCATAATTTGACACCCTGGGGTGAGGAAGTGTTGTAAAAGCACATGAACACACAGAACTCTGAAAAATGACTTCCAAACTCCAAAAATTGGACCACCTGAGGAGCACTTGAATGCACAAATAAGAGGTGCTATGTTTTATTGTGCTGTAACTTTGGATCATTGTCAGTGTGGGTAACCAGCCCAGTGTTGTTAAACACAACCATTTTATGACATTGTATTATGTAAATGCCAGGCACTCTTTTAATAATTTGGTATTTCTTTAAGTGCAACTAGTACATCAAATGCTCATGATTTATCACATCTGACAACACCATAAATATGTGGAAAGCAGCAAATAAATATTCACAAATCCAATGGCTCATCATCAAACCAATAAGTTAAAACATGATGTACCAATTAATGGCAATGCAAAATGCTTGTCCTGGACTCTCTGGATCGCAGTACTTTAAAAAATTATATATAGATATACATAACATATATATTTCAGTCAGTGAAATGCTAAGTGAGCAAGCACGCACAACTCCAGAGTGGTCCTTCAAAAGTTTCCAGCATAGACTGCTCCTGCTGCTTGCTGCACAGAACTATTTCACATATGTTAGCGATTTCCCAAATCCAGTGTTTCCACAGCTGTCTCTATTGAGGTTTCTCATGTCATGAGCCCATTGCTCAAAAGTTGTCTTCCATAATGATGAAAAACACCCATCACTTGACAACTGGTCATTAGTGGTTCCTGGAGGCTGTTGGGTGTAATTGAAAGCAAAGATTTTTTTTTTCTCTAATACGTCTCTAATTCACTTCTCTTGCTGACCATTGTACAGCTGTACAATATGAATTTCCCCAGTGTGGGATAAATACAGTCTATTTCTATGTCTAAACAAGGAGCTTCAGCACTGCAGCCCACATTTTTTAAAAGGCACAACTTATACTTTGCAGACACACAGTCGCCACTTTTTTTCACAGTTTTTACTTGAGATAAAAGCCCTACTCGGATCGACTTGCCATGGTTCACCACGGTTTTCAGGGTCTTCTCTTAGTTCATAGTATCTGGACCAGGTACTAACATAGTACCTGCTTGGCCAGGGTTCATAGTGAACCGAGCTTTTGCTAAAATGTGACGTGGTCAGACTGCATGCCGCCAATTGGCTAGTCAGGGGCATCGCTCAATGAGTCATGATAGCATCCCATTCACGAAAATCAAAAACACTTATTTTGAAACCTGGTAACGAGGGGAAATGGCTACAAAAAACAATGCCATGGTCCCCAAGTCTGATGAAAAGCCACAGACTGAACAGCAGGTATATTCTTGCCTCGATGTCCACCTTTGTTGTAGCATTCATTTCATACATTAACCGTGTATTTATCAACGCTCCGCCCCGTTTCTATAACAATGACCATGCACATTAGGTGGTACTCAGTTGTAATGGAAAACCAGTCGATCCGAGTCAAGACGTGGGCGAGTCGTGGTGAGTCAATCCGAGTAGGTATTAATGGAAAAAGGGGTTAACTAGACAACGTCTGTAGACAAATCACTTTCATTCAAATGATGACCATAGCAGCATGCTAGCAGCGAAAGCAATCACAAGGTTGGGGAATACACATTTTTCCCTAGAAACTGGGGGTTGCTAGGTGGTTACTGACCTATCTATAGGCCTGTTTAACCTCCAGCAAACACTTTTAACTCGTTGGGAAATAAACTTTTTTCCTTCTAACTGGTAATTGCCAGGTAGTTATTGACTGGCCTCTAGGCCAGTTTTTCTTGAATTTTGTGTTTTGGTGGATTTAGTAATTTCCTTTTGATCAATTTGCTACTGTGTTACTGTCACCGCTGCAACTTGACACCTTTCCTGAAACCTGGTTTGGTGGCTTTATTAGGTGGGGTCAGTGTTAGCCTAGCTCCTTGTTTTGTTTTCAGCCTGCTTGCTAAGTGCTTGCTACCTTCAACAGCTGTTAAGCACTATTATGACAGTGTCTTGACACTGCCTGCCAGCATACACACAGTTAAAAGATGACCTCCGCCAGGTAAAGCAGGAACTGGAGAAAAAGGATGAGCTAACCATGGAGTTCTCATCTGTCATCACTACACAAGCTAAGCACTTAGCTTCTCTACACTCCTCCTGCTGCAGAACCAACTGCTTTTCCATGCATTTCCTCACTGTGACACCATACTCCCCTTCTGTCCAGTTCTGTTTCTACTGGAGGTAACCCTGTCATATACTGTCAGGTCAGTTGAATCTGTGGTTTGTCTTATATGACAGTTAAAACCAAATTTTTTATAGTATAACATTTCCTTAGTCTTTTCCCATTATTTTTGGTTCTTGTTCTTCTAATGTGTGTATGCAGGAGTGAATGTACTGTAAGATATTTGCCTGTGTTTGGACTTGTACATTACATCCTGTTTCATCCAAACTAGGAATTTTGTAACTGCATTTTTTAAATAAAATAATCATTGTTGTTATTATTATTAACATTGCTGTTAGTATCATTATTAGCATTACTATTAGCATTATTATTAGCATTATTACTGCAATGTCACCATGCTCACACACTCAAAATGGCAGACAAATTAACATCTGAGGTTTGTCGTCATGTGTCTGCAAATGCTAAATATGATTCCACAACATTTTTGCTCAGTCATTAACTCAGGGCCAGCTCTGTCCCCAGGTTTTCCTCTTTCCTCTGTGGCACCGTGACATCCCTACAAATCAACCACCATCGGAGACGGTCCAAGAAAGAGCACGCTGTGTTTCAAATGAGAAATGTGTGCTGTACCATCCTTAAACTGCAGCCACAACTGCTTCTGAAATCAGTATAATGCATCCTGATACATTTCCTCCTCACTCACCTGTGCTCATTCTGGTAACCTGTTCTTAGAGAGGGGTTGTTGAATTAATGTCATCAGCATGTTCAGCTCCAAGGACTGATTCATTTTTCCCCTTCCTTTTCCTTTGTGAAACATTTTCTTCATTAATGATCTCTGAAATCATACAGAAGAGATGTTGCCACTAGAAGCAGGCAGCCCGAGCCCCCCATGAGTCCGAATTGTGATCTGAGTGATGCTTCTCTTAGCTGGTGTGAGATGACTTTGATTGTGGCACTTCCACAGCCACCTCCGCAGCTCTGTTTGGACCTGCAAACAAATAGAAATTGCAGAAAGTTACAGATGCCTAGGCTTTTTGTTCACCTGTTGAGCAAAATGGTTAATGTCTCTGCAATGCTGCCATTTACCCATACCAAAAAATGTGTTTGAGGTTTTCACTCCAAAGAATAGCTCTTACCTCAGGGCAGCTATTTATGATAAATGTTTGTATGACTTTTTTTTATTACACAAGCTTCCCCTCCATTTGCCTACCTCTCCATTCATGAAACAGTAAAGAAGCGCCACCACAAACCCCTGCAACATAAAAGACATCTGTTTCAAGATAAAATCATAAGAGTAAGAACTGATTGCATGTACAGTCCGCTTAAGGGAAAACAGTGACTTGTGTTGCTAACACTTAATTGCACAAAGCATCACAATAACTTCAGAGAACAAACAAGCAAAACAGGATGAAGCTGCAGGCTTTTAAGAAGTCATTCGGTTGCTGATTTATTGTTGTTTGTTAATTCATTTTGTCATGTTTATGGGATACATTTTGTGCTGCATAAATGTCAACATTCCACATAGTTATAGTCTTACACATGCACAAATATTATGGAGTGGTTATTTATGACCGTGATTATTTCAGCCAGCAAGGGCTGCCGCTCTTAGGGGTCGCCATAACAGATCATCTGCTTCCATTTCTCCTAGTATCTAGTATTCCTAGTATCCTCTTCTGCCACATATTCATATGAATGTACTCTTCCTACATATGCCCAAACCATCTCAACCTTGTGTCTCTATCGCTCAAGCCCTCCTTCTGATATTCTCATTTCTAATCGTGTCCATCCTGGTCACTCCCAATGAAAATCTTAACATCCTCAACATTGCCACTTTCAGGATCAGCTCCTGTGTTTTTGTCAGTGCCACCATATCCCAACCAAACATCACAGCAGGTCTCATTAACATTTTGTAAACCCTCCCTTTTACTTTGGCTGCTATCCTTCTGTCACAATCATCCCAACACTCATCTCCACCAACTCCACCCTGACTGCACTCTCCTCTTCACTTCTGCTGTGCACCCTGTATTGTGTCTTGTATCTACTGACTTTCATTCCTTTTTTAACTTGTCCATCACCACTGCATACAAGAAGGTCCTCAGAGCTGATCCCTGATGTAGTCCTACTCCCACCTTGAATTCATCTGTGTCTCTGTCTCCTACTGCACCTCAGTGATATACTCATACAATACCACAGTTCCTCCAAGCACACAATCAATGACTTCTCTAGATCCATGAACACACAGTGAAGCTCCTTCTGGCCTTCTCTATATTTCTCTATATTTCTCTATCAACTCTCTCAAATATCTTATCTGTAGTGTTGTCTGTGAAGGTTCTCAGTCATCCAGATCATTGCAGTCTAAGGAGCTTGGTGAGAAAAGTGTCTGGACTATACAGCTGTCATCCGAGAAACTTCCGAGAGTGCCAGACCCTCTTGGGGACATTCCCGTAGGGCTTAAAATCTGGGACTCTCCACCAGTTGCTCTTTGAACTGAAGAAGCTTCTTAGATGAGAGGTGAAACGTCTTCAGTCCAGATGCTTTTCTTTCCAAGTTCTGTAGTGTTACTTCTTGGCATGAACCCATACTGCTGCTAACTGATATCACCTCTCTCCTTAACCTAGCTCCATGAACTACAACTGAATGTCTACATGGGATCACTCATCAGCTTTATCCCTCTGTTACCTCCTGTTTTAACTTTGCGCATAATCTTGATAAATTGGAAGATACAATAGGATATCAGTGTGCGCAGGTTTCTCTAAAATATAATAATCGAGTTGAGAATTCAGTGAATTTTAGAGGGACAGGTGCTGGAACAGACTGAGGGATGGATGGCAGACACCTCACCATCACATAAGTTCATCTGGCCTTCAGCCGACGAGCTTTAGTTATTATTGTGCATGCACAGGTATAAATATCAATTCCATGATGATTCAGATTTGTAACACCTGTGCTTCTAATGTGACAAGGAAAATAAATCTGCTGGGAAGAATTTCAACTTGAGAAATGTGAGTTATTTATTTTTAGCAATTCTTTGTGAACTGTGATTCTGAAGTTTTATACCTGAAAGGAGCCCAGTCCCAGCTCGATGTAGAGTCTGGCTGCTACTCCAGTGTTCTCAGGCAAGAAGGCAAATACAGTGTAGTGCATCCCAAACAGAGGAATCAGGAACAGGGTGGATTTTGCCAGCCTCCTGAGTGAAGCAAAAAGAAAGGACTGAAAAATAAAAAATAAGTCCAGATAATGATGCAACACTTTGAAAGATTACAGTGTGTTACCAGTATGGTCAGCTACTTTCAGTCATGTCAGAGGTACAAGTTTCAAATGCCAGACAGACTAAATGCGTCATTCAGGTTTCATCAAAGCTACAATGGTGGTGTCAGATTTTCATTACACTGACCTTTAAAACAACATCGTCATCAGGCCAATCAGTGGAAAAGATTAAAATGTCAAAACACAAAACCTGAACACATTGTGCTTAGTTCAGCTCATATCACTGATGTCTAAATATCATGTAAATGTTGCCATTTAATTTCTTATGACATTTTGTTGAAACGGTTTCCCGCAAGTAATGTGGTTTGAAAAGAGCAACTCAACATCTGCTTCATCATCAAAAGACACTGAGATAAGTATCATGTTTATGCTCTTCATCATTTACTTTTCTGTATATCCTATTGAGATTGGAAAACCTAGCTGGGTACAGATCCACTCACAAGAGTATCCAGTTCATCAGAGATCAACAGACAGCTGTTATCCTAACAACTGACATGTGTGTGTTTTTTATTCTCACTTTAGTTTCCTCAGTGACACTCTCACATGTATGAGGATGTTGCAGTATATGTTTTAGTCATCTAGATAGTCAGATTAAACCATAAAATAGCTCTAATCAGAAATATTATCACAGCTTCAACTGCTTAAAGATTAAAGATGGAGGGGAGCTATCAGCTTATTTCAGGTGAATAATTTGTGCCTTTGTGTGAATGCCAAGGTTCCTCCTGAATCAAATTTAAGTTCCTACGACAGGCGGGGCTTTTAATCCTGTGAAACATTCATTGAACTGGTGGAACAATCCTGTCGCACGTCAAAGTAGGTAACATCTATTTCTGGAATCTGGAGCTATTTTTATATGCTCTCATTCTAAATTAATTCAGCTGAGCACAAATGTGCACCAGCCAGATGTCAAGAGAAAGAAGGATTCTTTCAGGTGAAGCAGGGTTTCACTGCTGCTGCAGTAGATTCATGTATGCATATATTATATTAAAGTGTAAGAAGCCGTTCAAACTTTTGTCAAGGGATTTAAACAGCTCCCCCTCACCTTTTCTTCTTACATACTACTGCCTCAGTTAGCAGTTTCCACTTAACACCCAGCAAAAGGTTTACATGTTAAAATAAATTACTATTTATCCAACTGAATTATAAAGAGTTTAGTGCAAGAAAATGATTTAAAGCTCAGCTTTATTAATGCTGAACCACTTTTCTCTGCATATGATGTTTTTAACTCACACCTGAGCTATAGGTTCCCATAAGTAAAGCCCAAAATTATCTCATGTATCCACTTGTTGGTGTTAGACACTTGTAACGTTGATCTTCATTATGGTACCATGATGGTACAGTTCTGCTAATAGCAAGTGAGCAAGTCATGGAGTTCTTGGGATGTATCATTGCAAATCGGGGCGGAAAAAAATATGATATTGTGAGAAATTTTTATTTCTGGGATTTCACATTGCCGATGGATCTATTTTTACCAAAACCATATTTTTTTTTCCTTAAAACTTACCAAGGGCGTAGATCATCTTGCATGGCCACTATGGTGAGGTGAGGCTGCTACCTCACCTGACTTATAAAAGTTATTATGTCATAAGCCAGTCTTGTTTTTATCATTTATTTTTCTGCAAAATTCTGACCGTACCATCTGTCGCAACAAAAATTCAGAATCAGACCGGGCAAGTCTGCTTCTTCTTCAAGTTATTTTCAGCCAGAGAACTGATGCTCACTGGAACTTTTCTTTTTATCTGACCACACTCTGTAAACCCTAGAGTTAGTTGTGTGGGAAAATCCCAGCAAATCAGCAGTTTAGGTAACAGTCAGATCAACCTGTCTGATACCAACAACCATGCCACATTCAAAGTCACCTAAATCCCCTTTCTTCCTCATTCTGCTTGATTTGAAATTCAGCAGGTCGTCTTGGCCAAATCTAGATCCCTACATGTATTGAGTTTCTGAGCGATTGGATAAATTGGATAAAACCAGATTTCAACCCTTCCAATAGTTGAGACATTTCAGTAAGTTATACGACTTTCATCCACATGAGAGAACAAGATTAAACGTTGGTGAAAAGTGAAAAAGGATTAGTCTTCTGGGCACAATATATGTCTGTAAAAATGTAATACACAAAATTTACAGTTGTTTCTAAATATTTGTGTGAATTTGGTTTGATTTATTCAAACCTATACTTGTGATGTGCTGGCTCACATCCAGGCTTCAAAGAAAGACGGTGAAAGTTGCAAACTCACAGAGCATATCCAATCCAAAAAAAAAAAAAAAAACTTGAAAGAGATTGCATCAGAGAGGGGAAGTGTGGCTTTGATCTTATTTTTCAGTCATACAAGACATTTCTTATAAGTACAAATGTAATCTGTAAGAAATCAAATTTTATTCTTGTACAGTGTTTAAATTTTAAACTTACAGATTATTAAAATGATGGTTTATCAAAATAGCACTAAGATTAAGTTCAGCACCCTATGTAAGATGTATGGATATCGAAACTAATTTATCTGATAGGTTATTTGTTCTTCATCATTTCCTGACATCACACATGCACACACTGGGGTAAGTTCAGAGCTCTTTAGAGTGCTGTATTAGCTGATTGGTGCAAGCTACTTCTTTTCTTCCTCACAATCAGAAATCTGTTCATCAGCTGTAAGGTTTCCTGCTGAGACGTATTATCAAATCTCATTTTCACTAGATAAAACAGCCTTCCTGAGCAGTCCATCCTCACAGACTCCTCTTACCTTACTGCTGCCCTAAAGGTTTTTGGTTTTCATATTAATTTACTACTTTACAGCTTCTATTAAAGAGCAGCACGCTTTTTATCAAATCAAAGCTATTATATGTCACATCAATAACTTGTGACTAGAGTGATCATATGTCCCACTTTGCGAGGGGCATATGTTCAGCATTTTGATTGGTTCCTTACATCTCATAAATCAACACTGAGTTACACTTTTCAAAGCCTGGCTCTTATCCAATAAGAGAAAGAAGAAGAGGCCGTCTCATTGGGGGCAATCAATCGTAATCATATAATTGGTTCTTATATAGCACTTTTCTACTCTGCCTGAGCACTCGAAGTTCTTTATACAACTTGCTTCATTCACCCATTTACTTTTTTCTGTGTTTAAGTGTTTTTTATCTAACATTCGCACACATCCACACTCCGATGGGCCCACTGCAGAGGAACTTGGGGTTAATATCTTGCCCAAGGATATTTAGCATGCAGACTGGAGCAGCCAGGGATCAAACCACCAACCTTCTGATTAGTAGGTGACAAACTCTATCTAGTTACCTAGCTACAGTCAGGAGGTATAGCATTTAAACTCTGAACCAAAGAAAATGAATGGAAAGATAAAAATGGCTGAAATAACTAGCATTTACTACACTGTGCAGCAAACCCAATCACAAAGTTCATTAGACTGTTGCAGTAAACTAGCACCAGTCATTTTTTCAGAGTCAGATGAAAATTTCCTGCTTTTCAACCAGGTGCTTTCAGGGTGCTAGGGTGCATGTCCTGTGTGGGCTTGTAAGCTGTTGTTGCCATGATGAACAAACAGAACAGGTGTTTTTGAGTGTTTCTTTTTCTCTGGAAAAGTTTTCATTTGTATTAATGTGATTTGAACTATTTTGTTTAATGTTTTGTCTTGTGAATTTTATGCACCTTATTGAGATTAGGAGGGTGGCCTGCAGGACGCAAATGCATACTGACTTTTCAGAATATTGCTGTCCTTCAGTTAACAGGCAGTAGTCGAGAAACTTGTTGATGCAGTTTTTTCTCTGTTTTTTGTATCACAAGAACGACGGACTGTTCTTCTATTAATTTTGACCAAAAGAGGGAATACACAAGTGCAGACAGCCACATGTAAACAGTTCAGCTAAATCTGGATCTGTTGCATGATATTTTTAAAAACCAGCTATAACAAAATTTTGCACTAGCACAACATTGTACACTGTGCCCCACATTGTCCCACGGTAATAATCTCTCCTCGTGACTCACATAAAGTGTCCAGTGTCATTGTTCCCTGTCATGGCAGAAGATTTAAGCTTTTCAACCAGAATCCGGATGACGTTGACGAAGATGACTATGTTGATCTGGAAGAGAAACATGCACAGTGGCCTAAATGGCAAAATCAGATACACACTAGTTAAAAGACATTCAGTGTTATCACAGGGGAATGAAAAATTAAAAAATCCTGTATCATCACAGGATAAAGGTGATTACTATTGAACTCGAGACAAAGTGAACCACAATGTGTCACTGCAAACGAGAACATTCACTCCGCTGATGGGCCAAATGTGTCTGAGGCAAGAAAAGTAAATACAGGAAAAAGATACTATGTTCTGGACTAGTTGATTACGTGGAAAATCAATGTGTTTATCATATTTATCACAGTAATATTTCAGGAAAAAAATGTACTCTGAATGTATACAGAACTCTGTTGCATCTCATAATGCAAAACGTAAAGAATTCAGGGAGGCTTTTAGCTCAATCTTGCAGCGTACACCAGGAAATTGGGTCGGCTCGAAGTTGGATCAGATCCTCACTATAAACTAACCACTCTGGAGTTTGTCTGGAAGTGGACCGAGTCCAGAAAAAGTACAGGTGAGTAAACAACCTCGGTTAACTGAAATATTACCATGGCTGCCAGAGATGTTCATTTCTACCAACTCACTGAAGTAAAGTTATCTTAATTAACTAGTTAAACTTGTGCCAGGAACAAATGTGATTTGCAAGAAAACTTCTGTCTCTCAGTATGTTGGCAAATATTTATTAACCTTTAGCTTTGACAAAAGAAAATCTGACATCAAAGGATTTAAAAGACAAAACCACCAATACATGTTTCTTAACAAGCTCCTAAAATTTTAAAACATCGCTGGTATATTATTTAATATTTCATGATCACTGCCCCAAGGGCCACAAACTTGCACTTCCTCTGCCTGAAGAATCCCACTTTAGTGTAAAATTTCATTGTAAAACTTTAATTGTAAATCTGCCACCACAAAACAAAAAACCAGACAGGCAAGTTTATCAGGTACTTGGTGTTTAACTCCTATACTCACCAGCAGTGAGGCTGTTATTGGTCCCTTAATAATCCACCAGATGCCAACATTGTCTGTATCATCCCAGCAACTGTAAAGCCAAATGTAATGTCAGTGCAATACTAAACCTACAAAAATAGATATAATAGTTCACATGGACTGGCAAGCTGCTTTAAATAAAATGCAGAAATATGAAAGTAACAACAGTAAAAACATACCCTCTGTCATCATAGAAGAATCTGGTCAAAACCCACAGTATGAGAACTGTAGATGGGAGCCCTAAAACGTAAGGGCAGGAATTAATTATGCATGCTCTGTTTACCTGTCAAGTAAAATCAATCCGAACATTGCTCCAGACCAAACGCATCTGTTTGCTGCATATTTCTTTGTTGACAAGCATAGAAAATATTAAGTTGACTCTGTGTAAAAAAATTTCCATGCTACCTGCATCTGTTTCATGCCCAAAAAAAAAGGAGTACACAGAGAATAAAAGCAGGAGACACGAGAGAGCAGGATAGTAAAGCCAGAAAGAAGCTGATAAGACGCATCAGAGCCACCGTGGTTACAGTCTGAGCACCACTCGTGTGCACACACGTAAACACACCTCAGGTGCTTTGTGTAAAAACATTCAGGACAAAAATATTTACATATCTTAACATATTCATCTGTGTAGTTTCATATTTTTTTAAGCATTATTATGGCTGTTATTGTTGTACCTTTGTATAGGGAATATCACAAGCAATCTATCACCAACCCAACATCTGTTGTCCAGGTATAAAATATGATAATTTGGGGGAACAGTCGAATTTATTAAGTAATCATCCTTTTATCAACAGCTGAAACTGCTGTGCATTAATTCTTGGGTGAAAATAAGGCGAATAAGGAAATCCTGGGTTTTCAGTAATAGCGGTTCTGTTTTTTCTTTTTCTTACCAGGTTATATCGCCATGGTAACTTGTGGGTCATGTTCAACATTAGACAGGTGAAATCACTGCCTATAGATTAATCGACTATGCAGAAGACTGTGTAAACATTCCCAGAACATGATAGTAAAATGATCTAAAGTCTTTGTGTTTGCTAAATCAACTGGCACGTTCAGGTATGGATACAGATCAGTGTCAGAATTATTTGAACTACCTTACGAGTCAAAATATGAGCAATAGTGCTCATTACTTTCTTTTTTCTGGGGGGAGTTTAACACTTGCTGTGACAAGTCGTCAGGGTTTCTTACAACAAAACTGGGATTTCATTTGACAAAATGCAATCTTGGAACCACTGATGATCATCTGACAACGATTTAGCTCTTGAGATCTTTGGAATCATTTACATTCGTAACTAATGTTTGGTGCACACAAGCTAAATGATTGAGCTAATAGGCTAGCCACTGGGTTCTCTGATGAGCTCCGCTCATCTTTATGGGGAAATTATGGTTCACCAATGGCAGTGTGGGCAGCCTGTGATCAGATTAGGTTGTTGTGGGTCCATCAGGTGCAGAGAATAGTAAACTTCTAGCACACGAAGATGATTTGGGGAAATTTGTGGAATTTTTTTGAACTTCTACCTTTTTGCTACCTTCCCTGTCCCCGCCTACTCATAAACCGATCAGCAACGAACACACTCATCCATGTCAAGCACCATGCAGCATGGATTTTGGACGACTGTTGGGAGCATATTTACATAGTTTGAAAACCCCTCTCCGTGGACAAATCCCTCCATAAATCGAAACAATCGGGGTAGCATAAACTAAGCATGACACAGGCTCTGCTTCTATGCCACAACACGGAACAAATTTTGCTTCCTCCTTCACACACTGCTTCAAATCACACCATGAATGTTTCAGAAGAAGTCTGATCTATAAAGAGGACAGAGTCATTTTTCCAAACACAGACGAACTTGTGTAATACTTCTGACTGAAACAAGCTCTGTCTTGAGCTGGCCTTAAAGCCATGTATTCTCATTGTTATGGGTACTTTTCCCTATGTAACCCTCTGAACACAGGCAGGATTCACAACAGAGTCCAGTATCAGCACTGGACTCTGATACTGCCTCATCTTAAACCTGAATCAGTGGTGAAAGATGCACGATTAGCTATTTGTCCATGTTTTTTCTCAACGTGGAGGAAAAAAAACAAAAACTAAGCTTCAGAAAAGGCAGTAAAAAAAGCAGGAGACCTTGGGCCTGATGTCTCACCCCATTTCTCTCTGACAGAGGAGGGGACAGCAACGCTTTCATGTCATGTGTAGAGTGAGCGATGAGGTGATTCAAGTTGAGTCATACAGTTCAGAAGGACAAAACAAAAACACTGTGATGTGACGTGGTGCTGTATGTGTGCATGTTTGCACTTCAGTCTTGCGTCGCTGGTTACCGTTGGAAATAAATCCTTGTAAACAAAACTTCTCAACAAATTCATCACTGCGGTACACACATCCACATACATTTAATAAATGTATTCCTTAATGATAAACGGGTGATATTAATAAGGCTTACACAGTCTGCATTTTTGCCAGCTGGCTCAAGAGAGCTTAAAGTGCACACAGCATGTTTGATACTGCACTACTGTACAGTGCTCCTCCACTCACACGGCTCAGGAGCTGAACTGGTTGCACTCCATTGCTTTCAGACTGTATTATGTGCCTAAACAGTTTTTTCTAATATCATAGTTTGATTTTCCTTGTTAAGAATCAGTCACTCTGCTCTCTGTAAACCTTTCACATTACTGACTGGTCAGATGCCTCCATTTCCGCCTCTTCCAGGGAACCACCCTTGCAGCTAGATTGGGAAGCTGTGGACTAACTTATTGAAATTATAACCACCTTTGTGTGACTGATTAGGCTGATTGCTGATGTCAGAGAAGAGAGAGGGGAAAGATATCCTGAGTATGTTGTACCTGCTTTGAAGCACAGCCCCAAGAAGCATTCACAATTGTAATTATGACTAATCTCACAATTAAGAGATCTTCTCCAAAAGGTTAAGGAGGTTGTTAATCAGAGATAAACTACCTGGTGTAACTTATGCTATTTTATTAATAATAACTTTTAATATTGTCTCATGCCCATGAATTCAGTGCTATTCCATTTTTAAAATTAGCAGTTCAGGCTTATAAAGCAGTGCTGCTGTGAATTGGAGCTGGAAAAATTATCACGGTTCAAGTGCAAGTTCCCAGACAAGGTGTAGAATCAACTGATCTCCGGCAGGGATTGACAGCGGTGGAGGATTTCACTTTCCTCTCTTAACTTCCTGTCAAAGCAGCTGAGCAGCAGTTGCTAGCTACAGCATCCTGCTCAGCGTGACTCACTGTTTGCATGTGGAGCACCTTTAACAACAGCTCACAAGACCTGACGTGAAATCATAATAATGTCTGCCTGAATGCTGATGACCTACCTCTTCTTTTATTAAACTGTAGCGGCGTGCTTGTAGCCCTCAGGGTCAGATCCATTTATATCTTACCATAAATTCCATTCATCGCCTTATCAGAAATATCCCTGCCACCGTGTGTGAATGCAGCATTGCACTGGCATTCAGCGGAGGATTTAAAAAGCCCACGTGGCATGAAAGGTTTTGTTTTGCCAGCTGGACATTGCCTAAAAGTTTCAGGTAAGTGTGTTGCTGTTTCTCACCTTCACTGCTGCACTTAACAAAAGTTTCTGCTTAGCTCTGTGTGGCTGGACTAAGCTGCTATATTTTGGTAACAGGAACCATATGAGACTGACAGGAGCGGTGGAGTATGAGATTACAGGCTTGAATAGGAAAATATACAGCAGCATGAAACAAACAAAACAAAAAGACAGTGGGATGGGAATGGTAAGACAATGGAAAACACTTGGCTTAGGAACAAGGGATGAGAAAACATGGAAACCTCTCAAAACATCCATAGAAAGCTAAGAAAGAAAAAAAAAGATGGGAGAGAAAATAAAAGGGGGGCCGAGGAAAACAAGCGCTACACTCATCTTTAGGGCTGTGCTGCTGCCTAAATAAACTGCTACCAGGATTTTGGAGGCTCAGTTCTTGTGTAAAAATAGATTTCCAACCCAGATATGAAGATAATGTGTGATAATACTGACTTTAACCCCTTAACACCTAGTGCTTTATATTAGATACATGAGTTTTTGTAAGCGTTTGAGGCTTCTATCATTAGTTTAAAAATTTCCCCTGACAATTCTAAATAAATTGTAAAATAAATGTCAAATTAATATTATGTTTTTGTCAAAAGGTCCAATAAACTCTCTCACTTCAAAATTTATAATTTTCTGGGAATAGTTTTGGCTTTAAAGGGTTAATCCATTTAAGGCACTGAAAGGGGTTTTCATACTGTTCCCCTGTTATCTCCTATTCTGCAGCTGAATATATTAAATTGAGCACATCACAATGTGCAATTGATGGCACTTATTCTCCAGCAGCATCATTTACGAGAGACAGAAAAGCAACAAGACGCCTTGACTTTAAATCAGCAAAAGCCACGATGGAAACATTTGTTTGTTCTTGAAAATTATTCCTTTACCTACATTACTCTGATGTTTTAGAATAAAAAAAAAATCATGTATTTATTAAACTTTCAGTGGAGCTTAACACATTTTTGCTTAAATAACAGTCAATTTTTATTTTTTACTTTTTCTTCATTAAGGAGTTAATATGAGTGAATCTTTGACAGGTCCTTCAGGCATTTGCTGGCAAGCCTGTAAACGTCTGACATGTTTGCTGCAGGACCTTTAGCAGATGTGGCCGATGATGGTGACAGAAACAATGAGGAGTGAGACCTCAAGTGAAGAACTTGCCATAAGCAGAATTAACAATGGGCTGGCTGCCTGGAGAGATGACGACGATTATGATGATGATGATGATTTGCACTGGATCACACTTCTCTGGACTTCAGAAAACCATTGAGAGCTTCTTTGAAATGGAGAAACCAAAAATATACAGCTAATGATAAGTTCTTGATGTTTTACTGGCTATTTTTTTAACGTGTAGTTGTGTAAGCTAGTTAGTTACTGTATAATATGAGCAGTACTGTGTGTGGAGGTCAAAGTGGCTCGCTAGCACCAGTTGAATATTTAATAGCAGCTAACATGCTAACTGCTGTGTTTTCTCCGCTTACCAAAAGAATATCTTTTAATGATTATTTTAATCACTTTTACATCTTTTAATGGTCTCTGACATGTGATATTTTAACGGTTAGATGAGCTGTTGCTGTTGTGTATTTGTCAGGCTACATGATGATCAGCTAGTGTAGCTCTAGAAAAAACATGTAGGGACCTTTTGTGTGACTCGAGGCTTCAATGCTACTTTTACCTGGAAACAGCGATTCAATTATTTATCAAGTATTTCCATTTTTTAAGTTCACAGGCATCCTGTTTGTAAGGATACAGTCTCTTCAAGTTGGAAAATATTGCTCATTCAAATCAATCATTTATAGTGTTTTTCTCACACAGAGACACATCCGGGATGTAGCGAGAAAACCAATCACTGTTGTAGGCTATGACCACAATTTTACATTTTTACATTTTTAAAATGTATGTATTACATTTTCCTCTTTCACTATCCTTCTTGAATACTGCTTATTTAATAGTTTTAGTTTTTTAAAGAGTACCACTAAATAGATAAAGTTTGTGAAGTGCCTTTTTTAACCAGTCCCTCCCTGCCTATATAAAACATTTGTTTTTAAATGCTGCAATCCATTTAACAAGTTAACATCATACGGGTGTTAACAAAGGGTGTTTTCCCATATTATTCAATTGAATTTCAATGTATTTTGCACAGTGCAAGCTGTGGAAAATTTTATTTGGATTTCTTTTAAATTACCCAAAGTCACACACTACTAAAAAAAATTTCTTTCCTGTAAAAACTTTAGTTTGTACCCCTTAAAACACAATGAAATCCCATTTAATTCTAGGAGAATTACACTTTTGTGTAATTAAAAAATAATCTGTATTAATTTGTGTAACACAATTATAGAGGCTGTGCTTTTGTACACAGAAACAAAGGAAGCCTGTATTTTAATTTGCCCATTTGACATGTCGGTGCAAATTGACAATATTCCAATGTGAGCAAAAACATCAAGTCATGGGACTTATAAACATATACAGACAAAGGACAAAAGGTGTTAATTGACTGTTTAGGATAATAAACACCCTGTTCAGTAGTCAAAACCGCAAAACAAGGCAAAAAAATTTTGACTTTCTAAGCATATTTTCAGAAAAGCAAATTGTTTGTCTTTGCATCCACAACTGAGCTTATTTGTAACAAAAAAGAAGTTTTTCTACCATATTTATAGCACCTCCCCTTTCAACTGAGCCTCTGTGTTCTATGGCCCTGTCTCTATTTCACCAATATTTGCTTTATTGCTAGAGCTGATCATGATTAACAAATGATTTTAGATAACCCTTTTGAATATTAATCTGTCTGTGGGTCACATTTTATTCTGTGTTTTTTTAGTGTTTGTGTTGGAGCTACAGTGTGTGATTGTTTTTGTAAAGACAATTCAGTCACTCTTACTCACCCCATCCAATCAGGATATACCACCAGAAGTATTTCCTCTGTGAGACGAAGGTCAGAGCCAGCAGTGTCTGCAGATACATGCCCTCCACCAGCAGCCAGAAGTAATTGGCCAGGATGCTGAACTGGAAGAAAGCCACGGCTGACTTGCACGCTTTCTATAGAGAGGAAACAACAAAACAAAGTTAGAAAAACTGGATGCGTCATCATTTAACATAATAATACATCTTTTTGTGTAATAAAAGGGAAGGTAGTGACAAAAAAAAATTTGATTCTTCTTCTACTTTTGCTATAACTTCAACTGAAGTCAATCAAGTACAAAGAAATACAAAATAAGCACCAAGGAACTCAAACCAATTAAAAAAAAGACAAAAATAAACTACCTAAATAGTCACAAAATCACAATTTGAGAAGACTTGCAAAAGAAATTAAAATTTATAAAACAATAAAAAAAAGGAACACAAAATTAGCAAAATCTAGAGATATAAACCAACAGGAAGATGTGCAGTACATAACCACAAAAACACAAAAGTGTAAAACCAGCACCAAACAATAAGTGAACAAAGATAAACAAAAAAAACCCCACAAAGATACACAAGAGAATAAAAACCAAAGATGACAAAAAAGCAATAAAAAGCATGGACACCGAGACCAAAACATGTAATAAGGAACAAACACAAAGGCTGTTTTTTAAAATCAATTCATGAAAAAAGAAACAAACCTTTTCTCCAAATCCAACACACACATGTGCAAAAAAAGCATATTCAGTACATTCTATATAAGGAGATCCTGATACAAAATATATACAGGACGGAAGTGTCTGTATTCCTGTTCACTCTATAACCTTCTGACTTCCAGCACATGAATGAATCATGCCACCTGCAGAAGTCGTCTAATGACACTGCAGTGGTTGGGTGTATTAGGGACAGGGCTGGAGTGGGAGGTGATGAAGAGCTATGTGTAGTACTTTGGCGGAAAACCACCTCCTTCTGAAATTCAGCCACTCAAAAGAGATAGTGGTTGATTTCCGGTGACTAAGCCAATTAGCATGATGGGTGACTGAAGCAGTGGACGGCTACAGGTAATAGGGTGTTCACATGAATGACAGATTGGATTCTATTTTTTGAGGAACCTCAGTTCCTCCAGTGTTTGAGGCAAAACGGCAAGACCAATTTTTAGCAGCAAGTGCTGCTGTCTGCTTGGAGGGGTGGCATCTGTGCCAGAGATGCCAGCAGGAACAACAAATTCATCAGTGGCCAGAATCTGGAGGCGTTTGAGTCACAGAAGGACAGGAGGGCATTGACAAACTATTGTCCATCATGGACACACCCACTCCATTTCACACTACAGAGCCAACAGAGTTCGTTCTCCCTCAGACCCCACTAACATAAAGACCACTTCAGGAAATCATTCCTACGGTTATACCTTCATCTATCTATCTACAGTGGGGCAAAAAAGTATTTAGTCAGCCACCGATTGTGCAAGTTCCCCCACTTAAAATGATGACAGAGGTCAGTAATTTGCACCAGAGGTACACTTCAACTGTGAGAGACAGAATGTGAAAAAAAAATCCATGAATCCACATGGTAGGATTTGTAAAGAATTTATTCGTAAATCAGGGTGGAAAATAAGTATTTGGTCAATAACAAAAATACAACTCAATACTTTGTAACATAACCTTTGTTGGCAATAACAGAGGTCAAACGTTTACTATAGGTCTTTACCAGGTTTGCACACACAGTAGCTGGTATTTTGGCCCATTCCTCCATGCAGATCTTCTCGAGAGCAGTGATGTTTTGGGGCTGTCGCCGAGCAACACGGACTTTCAACTCCCGCCACAGATTTTCTATGGGGTTGAGGTCTGGAGACTGGCTAGGCCACTCCAGGACTTTCAAATGCTTCTTACGGAGCCACTCCTTTGTTGCCCGGGCGGTGTGTTTTGGATCATTGTCATGTTGGAAGACCCAGCCTCGTTTCATCTTCAAAGTTCTCACTGATGGAAGGAGGTTTTGGCTCAAAATCTCACGATACATGGCCCCATTCATTCTGTCCTTAACACGGATCAGTCGTCCTGTCCCCTTGGCAGAAAAACAGCCCCATAGCATGATGTTTCCACCCCCATGCTTCACAGTAGGTATGGTGTTCTTGGGATGCAACTCGGTATTCTTCTTCCTCCAAACACGACGAGTTGAGTTTATACCAAAAAGTTCTACTTTGGTTTCATCTGACCACATGACATTCTCCCAATCCTCTGCTGTATCATCCATGTGCTCTCTGGCAAACTTCAGACGGGCCTGGACATGCACTGGCTTCAGCAGCGGAACACGTCTGGCACTGCGGGATTTGATTCCCTGCCGTTGTAGTGTGTTACTGATGGTGACCTTTGTTACTTTGGTCCCAGCTCTCTGCAGGTCATTCACCAGGTCCCCCCGTGTGGTTCTGGGATCTTTGCTCACTGTTCTCATGATCATTTTGACCCCACGGGATGAGATCTTGCGTGGAGCCCCAGATCGAGGGAGATTATCAGTGGTCTTGTATGTCTTCCATTTTCTGATGATTGCTCCCACAGTTGATTTTTTCACACCAAGCTGCTTGCCTATTGTAGATTCACTCTTCCCAGTCTGGTGCAGGTCTACAATACTTTTCCTGGTGTCCTTCGAAAGCTCTTTGGTCTTGGCCATGGCGGAGTTTGGAGTCTGACTGTTTGAGGCTGTGGACAGGTGTCTTTTATACAGATGATGAGTTCAAACAGGTGCCATTCATACAGGTAACGAGTGGGGGACAGAAAAGCTTCTTACAGAAGACGTTACAGGTCTGGGAGAGCCAGAGATTTTCCTTGTTTGAGGTGACCAAATACTTATTTTCCACCCTGATTTACGAATAAATTCTTTACAAATCCTACCATGTGAATTCATGGATTTTTTTTTCACATTCTGTCTCTCACAGTTGAAGTGTACCTCTGGTGCAAATTACTGACCTCTGTCATCATTTTAAGTGGGGGAACTTGCACAATCGGTGGCTGACTAAATACTTTTTTGCCCCACTGTATCTATCTATCTATCTATCTATCTATCTATCTATCTATCTATCTATCTATCTATCTATCTATCTATCTATCTATCTATCTATCTATCTATCTATCTATCTATCTATCTATCTATCTATCTACTGTAGATTTAAACCTATATTTTCTCATTTTTCCAATATAAAAAAAAAATCTTAAATTGTTGCTAAAAGATTTCATCAGTCTAATGAGAGTATTTCCCTCTCATCGTTTTGCCACGTGTCTTCCCCTCCTCGTTCTCTGTTTCCACTGTTAACTCAATCACACAGCATGTGGGAATCTATTTTGATGCAAACATCAATTAGAGCCCTCACCGTGGACATGGAGCAGTGGTCCAGGGTCTCATCAGCAAACAGCACGGTGTCTTTAATGAAGACGGCACTGGCTCTCAGGATGAAGGAGGCGAACAGGTTGATGTGGATGTAGTTTCTGGTGCAGCGGAACTTCCTGCGTAACAATAGCGTAAAGCATACACTGCATGTAAATTAATATTTCATAAGGCGGAAGAAGAAGGTAAACAACTTCATGAATTTGCATGTGTAAGATGATTCATAATCCTCTGTACTACAAAGGCTCTTTGAGGCTTTATCATCTGAATATATGCATATTTATATATGCATAGACTCAATACTTGAAATGTGCAATTCACTTGTATTTTTATTTTTTATTCCTATTTATTCTATTTATCCCCTTTGTATATTTTATTTATATTTGTCTCTGTATTTATATATGTGTGTGTGTGTGTGTGTGTGTGTGTGTGTGTGTGTGTGTGTGTGTGTGTGTGTGTGTGTGTGTGTGTGTATATATATATAACAGTTCTGTAACTGTAACTTTGGTCGTTGCTGTGCTTTTTTTGGAAGTCGAATTTCCCAGAGGAACCCACCCGAGGGATTAATAAAGTTCTATCTTATCTTATCTCTTATCTTATTTTCCTAAAATTATAAGATGCTGTCCTAACCACACAAATCCTGAATGTGTCTGCATCATAGAAATTTCCCCTTTTATTGGCCTTTTGTGGGTGCAGATGGTGGTGTGTGCCGCTCTGGTCTAACCTGAAGGCTGCGAACACCACGATGGCTGTAATGAGGGAGATGAGTGACGTGGCGTAGCCTACGGTGTAAACCTGTCTGAAGGTATAAAGGTAACTCGTCTGGAGACAGGAAAACAGAGAAACCGTTAGTTTAGAAAAATATCAAAATAAAAGTCTGAAGCTGTGAGTCTGACTCAGATTGCTGCAACTTCAAGGGTTCTTTCTTTATAAGATTCATGAATGAATAATAATTTGTTTAAGCTTTAGATAGAAAAAGCAGTAATTATGCTGAAACACTGAAAAAGATGTATTTTTAACTGTGTGGTTATTTAAATATATAAACAATTTCAGGACCTGTAATTTCCCTTGAGTTGTTTACATTTATTCCTGGAACAAAGGTCCTCACAGCTAACTACAAATAGGTCTGACATAAAAAGGAAACAGCGATAGAGGAAGCAGAAACAATATGTTCATCCTTCATTGACTGGCATGATTACAACCACATGTCCGTATACCTCGGACTCAGGCTCGCTGTCATCGCTGAACGCGCAGGCCTCCTCATAGGGTGGATACATTTCCGACCAACCGTCAGCAGTACAGTTCCTGTAAACATACCCTAATGTGGGGAATCCAAAGAGAGAACGCAAGGAGACAGTTAATTTCAAGTGTTTCAATCGCACAAATATATGAATGTTGTTCTTTTATTATTTTTTGTGCCCTTCCTGACACAACCCCAAAAGGATTGGTGTTTCCTTCCAGGAATAAACCGGAGGTCTTTTTGTTTGCAAGGGGAATGTGCAAACCACTTGGAGCCACTTTTTCTGTCTCAAGAATGAAAGCGGCAATTTCAGTTCAGTTTATGGGTCGCATAACCACTGCATGGGAACCTGTAAATAACACCTTCAAATTGTTTCTTTCTTATAAAGACATATAACTACCTGCTGAAAATGTTCACATGTAATGCACCATGCATTTGCAAAACATGGTGATGAACACCCTGAGATCTCAACAATGTTCAGTCAGTCTCCTGACCATGAGCTTTCAACACGATGCTTGGGTGAAACTGCTAAATGCCCTCTTTCTCTATAATTTTGGCACTTTTCAAATTCCTCCAGTGGGACAGTCTGATGGGCTAGTTCTGACCTACAGGCTGTTTGTTTGAAAGCCTGGGTTTAGAAGCTCAGTGAACCTTTTTGTTACACCAAGTGTCCTTTTCTGTCTTGGTTTTTAGTCTTTTCATACATTTTACAACACAACTGACTGACAATACGAGCTATTTTAAATCTACCTGAATTAAAATGTGTTATTCGCATCCCTTTTTGTTGTGAAATGCGGTTGAAATTACACTCTGGCTCCTTTGGTCGAGTTTAACTTTTAGGATTTTTGAAAAGTGAAGAAAAAGGTGTTGTATGAAACCTACTGAAACCTACTGAAACTCTGCAGGTATATTTTCCTTTTTAACTTCAGGGCTAATAACTGCTACACCATTATCATCTTTTAATTTCTTTTTCTCCATTATATTTGAAGCAAATCCTCTACTCAGTCTATTGAAGCTCACTTTGGTCTCTTCCAACCTCTTTTGGAAATATCTGGTCCTTTATTGTCTAAAGTCTCCACTGTGCTTTCTTCTGACAATATATCTGTTGTTCAGCACAAAGCAGCAGTTTACAGTGATTTTTGACTAATGACACCAAAAGCAACACTGTGAGATGGAACAGAAGTTGCTGGCTGGACAGTTAAACAATATGCAGAACCTCATCCATAATCTCAGGGCAGCCTATTTTCACACTGCAGCAGTTTTTTCACAAAAACATATCGAAGAGACGTACTTTAAGTAAATGATATGCTTCCCGGCAGCTGTGTAAAGGGGGAAAAAATACGAATATTTAGAAATTTGCAAAATGCTTGTGAAACCATGAGCTGATTAATTCCTTTGTAATTAAATATTGAATCATAATTGCTTTACAAATCAATCAAAGCAATTTTCCTGTAGACTCCTGGTGAAGCATAGGGCCACAACAACACCACGCCAACGGACTCTGTTCTGGGCCGTTCTCTTCAGCTGGGTCCACGTCATTCCGGCGGCCTTCACTTCGCTCTCGACAGATCTTCTCCACGTCTGTTTGGGTCTCCCCACTTTCCTTTTTCCTTGTGGGTTCCAGTCCAGTGCTTGCTTTGTGACGTTGTCGATTGGTTTTCGAAGTGTGTGGCCTATCCAGCCCCATTTTCTCTTCTTGATGTCTTGACCGACCGGGTTCTGGCTGGTTCTCTTACACAGGTCTGTGTTCGAGATCTTCTCAGGCCATCTGATGTTGAGGATGTGTCGAAAGCACTTGTTGATGAAAAGCTTACCCGGCTCGCTGAGGAGGCAGAAAAGACTGGCCTGAAGATCAACGTCAGAAAAACAGAGGTGTTGCGGCTGAACAACAGACAAGAACATCCACAGCAGCTACAGGGAAAACACTTGGTGGAAACTGACTGCTTCATCTACCTAGGAAGCATAGTCAACAGTGATGGTGGCGCAGATGAAGACAAATCAACAAAGCAAGGCTTGCATTCAACACCCTGCGACCCATCTGGAACTCCAAAGCCTTATCTCAGCACATCTTCAACACTAATGTGAAAGCAGTCCTCCTGTATGGGTCCGAGATGTGGCGGGTGACCAACACCACTACCAGCAAGATCCAGATTTTCATCAACAATTGCTTTACACGCCTTGTTTTAACCTACAAGCTTTAAGTCATCAGTCCGGTACACTTGCACCAGTATTTCTTCTCTGAGACTATTTCGGTTCATCGTGCTTTGAGTCAAAAAACGTTTTATTCTTTTATGTCCACTGACGTCTGCTTTTGGTTAAAGTTCATTTGGATACAGCGGGTGACAGGAGAAATTCATCTGGTATTTGTGGGACTGTGTATTTAAATATCTTTGCCAGAGATAGCGCATAGGTAATAGCAGAATTGCTGTTTAGCAGAACAAAGATGCATAAAAATAAATGACAGGAGGATTTTTTTCTTTGTTCGTTATTTCCTCTGAGCAAACAGAAACCGACTGGAGTCCAAATGCTGCAAACTGTGCAGCTGAAAGCAAAGCCTCTTGTTTGTTTGGGTGATCAGCAATTCAGATCATAATGAGCCGTTATTTCCATCAAGGTAAAGGAGGAAAGAGCATTACTCGTTAATTAATGTGGCTTTCCCTCCTCTAATGGTCCTGTAACAATACAACAGACCAATATTGCTGTCTGTGTGCGTCATTTTAAACGTTTACTTGTTGTCCTATAAGGACCAGTTTAATAGTCGCAAAACATGTAATTGTTTTAACCAAAGAAAAAGCTAATAAAAATCTTAATGTGGATATATGTGCATTATTTACACACGTATGTGTAAATATAAAAATTGCTAAATGCAAAAGCTCATTATTAAGAAAGAATTTATTTCTCATGGTGTCACAAGGACTTTCTTTGAGGAGACAGCAGCCGAAAAGGATGTCAAATTGTGATGAATGAACCCTGCAGACAAGATTTCAATCCACTTCTGCCAAAAACATCCTAGAGCATATTATATGTGTGTGTGTGTGTGTGTGTGTGTGTGTGTGTGTGTGTGTGTGTGTGTGTGTGTGTGTGTGTGTGCGTGCGCGCGTGTGTGTGTGTGTGTGTGTGTGTGTGTGTGTATTCTTGCCAACAAACATACATGAATACATGCTATGATTCTCCAGCATTGACTCCAGCCTGCTTTAGCTCTGCTGATTATCCAGCAGAGCTAAAGCTAATACTGGTGCGACAGCACAGCATCCAAGAATCGGATTTTTACATTATATTATTTTAACAATGCTGGTGATCAGATGATTTGGCTATGAGGATCTGTGCTTTTCTGTGTTCACTGAGGCTGGTGCAGGAACCAACCTTGATTGCTGGAGAAATGCTGGAAGACTTCAGAGCAGGACAAATTGACCACCTGCCCAACCTCAGCTCGCAGCCAGCACCCGATCTCATCCCATTCTGTTTTACATCCTGCAAACAGAGACAGAGGGAGAAGCAGCAGAAAGTTATTAATAACACTGTCACAATGCTGACAGTATAGACATTCAGGTGCTCAAGATTTAGTGCAAAATCCAGCTGCAAAGCTGAACATCTCTTTTGTCAAGCTTTAGTTAGAATAACTCTACTTCCACAAACCGCATCCTAAAAGTTTGTACTTATATTTTAAACTTCATAGGTAATTAGAACAGGTTAAATTCACTAAATTTATGCAAACATTTACAGCTTTACTTAGTGGCTTTCCCAATTGCAATTTTTACAAAATGTACAGTACTGTTCAAAAGTCTTAAGCTACCCCTCATATGTTTACAAATGGGAAATAGGTGCAGCCTTGCTTATTTTGCAAGGTGAAGATCCCAACAATCAGTCAGCCCCTTATGAACAAGCACAAGCGTCAATGGGAAGGAAAAACTCCCTTTTAACAGGAAGAAACCAGCAGAACCAGCCTCAGGGAGGGGCAGTTTTATCAAGTTTATAAAGTTTTATGAAAAAAGAAAAGTTTTAAGTCTAATCTTAAATGATATGTGGCTTGAGATTTGTATAACTTAACTATTAAAACACGACTATTCTGAATGTTACTTGAGTATATTTTCAATGCTGGACTTTTAATTAATTAGCTTCAGCTGATTAGCTCTGCCAATCTGTCACACCAATCTGGAAAAATAGCAACGAATCACTATTCCATTCTCCCTCGTCTTCAGGGCTCAGACTGTGAAACAGGAAGCAAACTTTGTTTTGAGTCTGAAAACCTTCTCGTGTTTTCTGATAGTGTGTGTGAGTGTGTGTATGTTTGTGTGTTTAGTCCCCATTGCCGCATTTGATCACAAATACCTCCACAACTATTAAACTGACATTACAGTTTGTTTCAGACATTTTTGTGCCATTCAGGATGATTTGCAATTACTGTGATGATCCCCTCGCCATCAATCACAATCATTATGTTTCAAAGTCATTGTCATATGCACAGCAGAGAAACATGTTTCCCTGTACAATGAAATGTATGCTTTACTGTCAACAACAGATGTCAAACAGAACAATCCACATATAAAATAGATAAGTAAAAGAAATAATCATTTAAAAACATTTTTTTGAGAAATACAGTAGAAATACTAGATATGTAAATAATATATTTACATTTGGAAAAAGAATCTGAGCTCCAATAAGCTATGTAGATATTACGCTATATGCTACATCAGTGTTTGTATTATCTCTGTTAAAGTACCAACATTATCTGGTGTCTTTATGTGCACCACGAAGGAAAAATGAGATCTAATGCTTTTCAGTCGTCCGTCAACAGCCTCAGCATCTCGCATGTTTATGAAAGACTGAGTACATCTCAAAAAGCCCTGAACTCCAGCAATGCTATGAAGAGTTCCCTGCAGCGTGACATACATCCTGCTGTTTTATTTATGAAGAACGGAGCAGACGCATTTAAACCTCAGGCCTTCATGTGCAAACACAGTACATTCAGGTGACCTGATTGCCAAGTCACGTATTCACTCTCGTATAATTAAAATTGGGTATTTATATTAATCCTGACCTAATAAATCCAAAGTGATGCATAACACCAGCTGACAAGTCCCGTCCACAGTCTTGTAGCTGTGATTGGCCCACATTAAAAGCTTTCACTTTTTTTTTCATCAACTACATTCTATATAAACCGCGGATTACTCGGTTTAACGGACTAATTCATTTTTCACTGAGTTGACAGATTTGACAGGAGAAAGTGGATGATTGGATGGAGTAGCTTGTCTGATCAATTTTAATTGTGCTGATAAACGGAGCGTGTACTGCACCAAATATCTGCAGTAATCTCAGATAAATGTCAACAGCAGTGATGAATTAAAAAGGCAATGTAAGCAGATATTTTTCTTCATTTACCCCAAAGGCTGAGGTGAGATCAAAATAAATGTCAAATACATTTTAAGCAGGAAATCTCTTCTCTGAAAAAAAGGAAAAAAGTATCAAATCCTCAGGCACCATAAACTTCGAGGAACATAAAACAGTTTCGGAGGCTAGAGTGATTTCTGAGTAAAACATAAACACAGCCCCCCTGCATCTGAAATGGAGATTACTGCTCTGCACTCGGCAGGATGTTGGTGAGGCAAATTTTGTCCTAGTGCTGCCATTCATTTGATTGTATTTGTGACCCTTTATGTAATAAATACTTTCTTAACTGGTGACTGAAAAAGGGAAAAGTATACCAGAGGCTGTATGTGAGAAAATAAGCAGTAAGTCACTTAAGATATAATTTTTTATTGCCAAATCTCCAAGTTGCTCTACTTTCTCAAATCTGGTGACTCATTTCAGTGAGCTTGTTCAGTTTGGGGTTTCATGTTCTTTCCTAGAATTGCACTTTATGATAACCTAGATATATAAAAAGTAATATAGCACATGATGTAGGTCCGATGGCCTTAAGATACCATTTGAGGCGCAGACGGATTGACCTTATGTCCACTTGTGAGTGGGTTCTTCAAAATAATACCTTTTCAGGACAAACTAAGTCAGGAAAAGATGACAGCTATGGATGCATGTTTTCCATCTACTATACATATCTGTTATTAGGAAAATGGCAGAAACTTAACATTTTCCAAACAAAAAACTGTGCGGTGCAGAAGACACAACGATGATATGTTTGTATTTGTCAAGCACAGAAAAACCCTGAATGAAAATCTGAAGTTCAGCTTGGATTATTACCTACAGGCCATTAACTTTTTGGATGGATTTCAGAGGACAACGAAGGATGCCTGCAAACCTAAATCATCAGAAATAGGACTATCCGAAACCCCATGTAACATGCAGACAGTTTTCATTACCTTCTCATTGAGAAAATCTCTTTTAGGATGTGAGACTGAGACATTCTGATCAGGACTCCAGAATCCAGTCTATGAGCAGCATTTCGCACAGATATAAATCTCAGGTGTTCACACTGGCTCATAACAAAGTTTTATAACTCGAGAGAAGCAAATTGATCAAATTGAGGGACATTTATAAAAAACAAAAAAAAAATCCCACAAACCTTAAAAGTGCACTTGAAAAGCTCACACAAGAAGGTTAACCTAGCTTACCTAGAAGACCTCATCAGGGGGAGCACGCTCCCCCTCGTTGAAGAGCTCACCCACTTAACTCGCATCCCAAGAAAATAGCTAACCCCAGATAAGGCAGCGTGATGTATCCCGAGATAACAGGACTGGGACATCTAAATAAAGGTGTGAAACAATCGCCTTCAAAAGGTTATCAATTGACTTCAACCAAAATTAGGTACACTCGGTGCAGCAAGAGTTAATAGTTATTAGTCTCAACACCCAAGGATAAGCAGAAGAGCATGACTGATATGATGGAACTGAGATTTTGTTACACTTAACTTTTGCAAAACATAAATAGAACTAAATTGAAACTAAGGATTTTCAGGAAATAAAAACTAGACTAAACTAGCAAAGAATTGGTAAAAACTAATTACAACTGGCAAAAAATTGAAAATCTGGAGTCGAAACTAAATAAAAAATAAAACCTAATGAAAATGGCGAAACGTTTAAAACTCTGGTGCAGAGATTGGCAAATCTGACCAGGAACGTTATAAAATGGATTGTCAGAACAGTCAGCGTTAAAGCCACTTTTGACAGTCCATACTAGGATGGCATTGGACATCTTGGGGGTGGAAAGGGGGTTGGTGTGACCAAGGTGTGGTTTGGCTTGTCGTATGTATATTTGAGATCATATGGCTCTGGATGGACTGGTTACCAGGGCATGGAAGGAGGACAGACTCATTAAAGGAGGAGAAGGAACTTGCTGGGATTGGAGATCCTCTGGGTGAGTGGTTGATTAAAAGCATGCATAAAATAGAAGTTATCTGTTGTTATTGATTGGTAATAGATTGATAATTGGCCACATTTACAGCTGTATTGACTTGTTGTGGACGTAGTCGACTTCAGGTTTAAACACTCTAATTAACAGGTTGAAAATAGTGACATTAAAGGAAGAGTATGCAGCGCCACCCTGTCAGACGCCAGTGATGGTGGAGCTCACTGATGAATCAGGTGAGCTGGATTCATGGCTGATTCAAAACTAAGATCCCCCTGCTGTGGTCAGTAAGGGGAGAAAAGGGGGAAATAAAATCAAGAATTAAAGAGGCATTTATAAACATTTAGGTGTCAAGTGAAACGGGACAAAAGGGGGTGTTATACTGTTATTTTCAATGTCAGCATTATTATGGTATGAGAATCATGCAACAAGCATTGCATCGATGATCATTTATTGAAGCTTTTGACCTTATACTAACATCTGTGTTCCTGTGATTGTTATAACCTCTGATGAATCTTTTATTTACAGGTGTTAGGATAATGATATAATTTTTCATTGCAGGTGTAACCATGATCATTTTTATACATATTGCAACTTGTTGCTCATTGTAGAGTTGTGCTCAAGTTAATAAGGGTGAATAGTTACAGCCAGCGCGATGTCTGACTGATCTATTGAGGGGAAAGGCTTCGAGCATAGAAGGCCGCACGCGCTTACAAAACACTGATATCATGTTATTCTTTGTGATCTTTTCTTAAATTATGTCTTTAAGGTTAGTTTAAATAGTGGCAGTTAATTAAACGAGATTTATTAAAATATTAAATACCTGAGTCAGAACGTTACACGCGGATCACCTTAAGAGTCTGGGAAACTTTGTAGCTGCCTAACTTTTTTTTTTTTTGAATGTTCTAGCTCCGTTGATTTGACACATTGGAATGTGTCAAAAAAGGGGGGGAAGGTTGAGCTTTAACATCAAACCATGATTATTTGAACATTTTATAACTTCATTTGTGTCTTTAATAATTTAGGAATGGTAAAGCTTAAGCTAATAGCGGTCCGAGAAGACGGACCTTTTAGAGAATCAGTGAAAAAGCATAAACTATCATTTTCATGTTTAATCATTACTCATTGAAACGAACTGAATAGCGTTTAGAAGATTTGTTAATTTTTTGTCTTTTGTTAAAAAGAGGGGTTTCAATAATTTACAGACACACCTTGCAAATGTGCTTATAACGAGTTGGCACTCGGCCTTTTGAAGGTCAGAAGCTTCGTTCGGCGTGACTGTCCGGACTGATAAAGTGTAAGAAATGCCTTGAGTGCGGAGGGCTAAATGCAAACATGCTTACACACACATAAGATATGATTAGAATAAGTCCCTGGGACATTCTGAATGTTTTAGACCAATTCTGAATCACTAGAAGGTCAGTAGATAACAACATTAGATTATTAGGGTTAGGAAGAGAGGTGTTTTGGTTTTCTGTCTCTTACAGAGACAGAAAAGCAAGAGCAAGCTCATAGACCTTACTTTGCCGCATGCTACAGCATCAAAAAGATTAGAAAGAAAAAAAGGGAAACTGCTGAGAGTAATAATACTTTATGAGAGATTTTTACTGAACTCCCAGGAATCCGCTTCAGACGCACGGCAACAATCAAGGACAAACTAGTCTGGGGGCCTCTTTCTGCTCCAAACCAGAAAATTGGAAGTTGTTGTTGTGGTAATTGCAATTAATGTGAGAACCTGATGAAAACTGACAATTTTAAAGATGTGTTTATTATTAAAATCTGCCCTAGCACCAGTTTACAAACTGCTGATTAGTTTATTCTTAGTTTGTTCCCAGAGTCTCTCAGTTCTCCCTGGATGACTCCATCAGGGTTTGTTTTGTGCCTGTTTGTTTTTGTTAGTGTCCATGGGCGGGACCCATTTAAAAACACGGTAAAAAACAAAAAGATGATCCAAAATCAGGTCATTTAAAAAGGTAAAATAAGACTCTAGTCTAGTAGTTTATGTCATGGTCCGTGGGAGCAGTATCTGGGGAGTGTTCGTGTTGCCTCAGTGGCCACGCCCTCGGGTTGGACCATCAGCATCACACCTGTATTCCATCCCAGGCAGCAGGGCTATTTCACCCAGCGTGGACGGCTGATCCACCCCAGTCCGTTAGTCACTCTTGGTAATAACTTGGGTCTCCTAAGCTCTGAGTTTTTCAGGCATTTTGTTACCTGTGTTAATATTACGCCCTCCTGCCTGTTCTGCGTGCAAGAGAACTCCCTCGGTCTCCGTCTTTCCCTGCTAGGATTTTCCCACGGACACTCTCCCCTCCGAGCCCCACGGTCTGACTCTGATTATAAGCCGCAGCATTCTAATTCTTCTTTAGTTTTGACTCTCCGTTCTCCTGCACCCAAGTAATTGTTTCCCCTTTCTGTTGCATCTTCCCACGATCCCGATCACGGCTTCCCAGGGCATTTCAGTTCCCGGTTTCCTCAGCTTGAGTTATATTCTCGTTCCCTTGGTTGTTCCTGGACATTTATGTTAAAGAAATAAATCTGTACATAGTTCCCGTGAATTTTGTATTGAGTTTGCCTTTGGGTCCCATCTGTGAGTGTAAACCTTGGTTCCTGACAGTTTAATCCATTTAAAATATTTCTCTAGCTGGGCCCGCGTCCCCATTTTAGCATTTTTTAGTAGATAAAGGCGAATGGCTTAAACATGAATTGAGCTGCAGTTCGGGGAAGTCCTCTGAGGGGACTTGCGGCAGCTCCCGGGCCTGGCAGATCCCCATGTACTAATGAGAAGTGAAAGAACTGAAAAACGGAGGGTGGGGCATGAAAACGAGAAAGAACAGCTTGTAGAACTGAGTGGTCATATATAGATGAGAACCGGAAGGGGCGTGTTCAGAGGCGTGGTCACACTCCTGAAATTCAGATAATTTATCTCCAAGTAAACTTTTCCTTATTTTTCCCACCTTTGTGATTTCAGGTAACAAGCAGGCAGAAACAGTAAGGCAGCCTGTGGGATTACATCAGAGAACAGTTGAGAAAAAAGAAACCAGTGTATGATAGAAAGCTACTGAATTATGTAAAAGGGACAAAGGGCAGCAAAGATGTATGTAGAGAAACCGATGAAGCTAATGAGATTTCTACACGTACAGAAACAATCGCTTGTTTCTAAAGGTTATTATGTATCAATAGAAACATATTTTTACCTATTACAAGAGCAGAACTGAAAATTATTATGCTCATTAAAGAAGCATTACAAATTATCCTGTTGACTAGACTATCAACATCCTTTTTCTCCCTCCTGCCTTATCTCCCCCCCTTCTTCCTCCCTGTCCTCCTCCATATGTCCCTTCATCCCTCACTCCCTCCATCTTCTTCTTTATCTACTCATTGTGTTCTTAATGTTAATGTTGCTCATTTTTAAAAGAATTGTGTATATTTATTGCATTTTGCTTGATGGTTGTGTGATTTCTGCTGACTGTACAACAAATTGCCGTTTAAGGACAAAGATTTCCTTCATCCTTGACCCCCTAGCTTTCTCATTCTTCTCAACCTTCCTTTCTCGCTTCTTCTTATCTCCCTCCCTCCCTGTCCCCTCTTTCCTTCCCTTCCCCCGTCATCTTTTTCTACAGTTCTTCACTTGATGTCTTCCTACCTATCTCCCTCCCTGTTCAACCCTATCTCTCTCCATCCTCTTTCCCTTAATTTTCTTCCATCTACTTCCCTCTCAGTCTTCTTCCCTATCTTCCTCACTGCCTTTCTACCCCCATTTATTCTGTCCCTATCTTGTTCCTTACCTATTTTCCTCCCTTCCTCTCAATCTTCCTCTTTACATTTCCTGTCCATCATTATGTTTATCCTGGTCAGCTGTTTTTCTCATGTGTCTCCACTTCCCCTGATCACCTCATGTGTGTATTTAAGTCCTTTGTCTCTTACTGTTCATTGTCAGGACGTCTGCCAATTTGAATGAAGATACAGAGAAAGGAAGGCTGAGAGTGTCATGGCGGGGTGCGCCGGTGTGATTGTTAGAGTGGACCCAAAAGCAGACACTGGAGGAAGGAGCTGGTTTGCAAACAGAAGATAGGGTAGCTGAGAGCCTTTATTGCATCAGCCCTTATTTATTTATATATATAGATATCTCTCTCTCTCTCTATATATATATATATATATATATATATATATATATATATATATATATATATATATATATATACATATACATATATATATATATATATATATATATATATATATATATATATATATATATATATATTACATTTTATTTAAAAATAGCGCCTTTCAAAGCTCCCAAGGACACTGTACAACAGATAAAAACACAGAAACTGGAAATATACACAATAATAAGAATAACAGATAAAAGTTAGAGCATACAGAGGTTTAAACATAACCAATTTTAAACAGATGAGTTTTGAGGGTGGACTTAAAAAGAGGGAATGAACTAATATTTCTGAGGTCGGGGGGTAAGGAATTCCAAAGTCGAGGGGCAGAGCAACTAAAAGCCCTGCCCCCCCATTGTAATCAGACGAGCGGAAGGAACAGAGAGAGAAAGAGAAGATGAGGATCTGAGGCACCAGGATGGGAAGTTCATCTGTACTAAATCGGAGAGGTATGGTGGAGAGAGAGAATGAATAGCCTTAAATGTATAGAGGATTATTTTAAAATGGATGCGAAATTTAACCGGGAGCCAGTGAAGCTGCTTCAGGATTGGGGAGATGTGGTGGGTAGAGGAAGTTCTAGTAATAATACGGGCAGCAGAGTTCTGGACACGTTGGAGCTTGTTAATAGATTTTTGTGTAAGGCCAAATAATAGTGAGTTACAGTAGTCAATTCGAGAGATAACAAGGTTATGGACGAGAATGGCAGTGGCATGAGGAGTGAGGAAAGGGCGGAGGCGATTGATATTACGGAGTTGGAAATATGCTGCACGTGTGACATTATTGATATGTGAATTAAAGGATAATGTGCTATCAAGAATGACACCCAAGCTTTTCACAGAGGGAGAGATAGGGACCAGTGAGTTATTGATGGTGAGAGAGAAATTGTTAATTCTGGATAGCAGTCGTTTAGTGCCGACCAGGAGAAGTTCTGATTTATTGCTGTTGAGTTTAAGGAAGTTGGAGGAGAACCAGGAATTGAGTTCAGCTAAGCAGAGGATAAGGGAGGATGGAGGAAGAGTAGAATCGGGTTTGGTAGAGAGGTAAAGCTGGGTGTCATCGGCATAGCAGTGGAACTGAATATTATATTTACGAAAAATATGTCCGAGTGGAAGAAGGTAAATGATGAAAAGAAGGGGCCCGAGGACAGATCCCTGGGGCACCCCAGTAGATAGAGGAGAAGGCTGAGAAGTGAAGGATTTTAATTGAATGAACTGAGTGCGGTCAGACAGGTATGATTTAAACCAGGCTAGTGGAGTATGAGAGAGACCAATAGAAGCTAATCTGCTAAGAAAAATGGGATGAGAGATGGTGTCAAAGGCTGCACTCAGATCAAGGAGTGCAGCCTTGATCTCTCTCTCTCTATATATATATATATATATATATAGAGAGAGAGAGAGAGAGAGAGAGAGAGAGAGAGAGCGATATATATATATATATAGAGAGAGAGAGATATAAAGATATATATCTATATATATAAATAAAGGCTGATATAATCTTCATTATATAGTAGATTAAACAGCTCAGCACTCAGTCATGAGCCCTGCAGGTGATTTTTAAGCAGTGTAGTGGCTGCTGACATTTATGTGAGACAGAGCAGTGACTCTGTCAGAGTGAAATTCCCATTTTCTCTCTGTGCCTCACTTCATCTGTATAAAGCCACCATGTCTAATCCATTATGATAATGTTTTTCTGTCCCACAAAACCAACTGCACTCATCTAATCAGATAATCCGCAACCCGTCGTAACCCTGGGAAGCGATAGTGAAACAGGGGTGCATTCGCAGAGACCCCTGGATGGTTGGACTGTGTGGCTGTCAGGCTGACTCGGTCTGATGTTCCTGAAGTCGAGGATTCAGAAATGACAAAGGGGATTGTGTGGAGGGATGCTTCAAATCATCTATCATCTCACTCAGTGTTTGTTCAATGAGTTGGTATCTCATGGGTTGGCGCTATGAATTGTGGGGTTGTTTTAACACAGCAGGTCACAACCAAACACACAGACGATGCATGTTTTACAGTTCATGTCTTCATCTGTTGGCTCCATTATGACTAGAAGTGTCAGTCTTTCTTTGGGATGAAATAACTCAAAACCTACTGCATGGATTGTCTTGAAAATTGTATGCAGACACTGAACACTTGATGTCCACTGGATAATTCTGATATCCGTACTTTTCTTGTACAGCCACATTTTTGGTCCCCTCTCTGTTTAGAAAAATGCAAATGCCTTAATAAAGCTTAGATGTAATTCTGCACCTCTGCTTTAGTTAATTTAATCTATACAGAAGTTAGTCCCTGCCACCACTTCTAGCTGCTTGTTGGTATGGTGGACACTGTCCTAGTCAACAGTGAGAGGAGAAACCTCGGTCCTTAATTTTGAACTAGAACATATGAAACACCTCTGTGGTGGACTGGCGCCCTGTGTACATCTCCCCTTGCCCTTGGCAGCTGTTTTCCCTTTGCACTACAACTATATAGTAGGCCATATGAAAACTTTCCTGCCCAGCTCTGCACCGCTCAGTGAGCTGCATAGTTAACCTCATCCTGCAACTCCCTCTTTCAGCCAGTTCATGCTCAGCTAATTCAGCATACCTTTGATCACTCACTCACACTTACCTTCTGCAACCCACAATCTCTGGGCAACCCTAATTAAATGTAATTAAACCGCAAACCTGGTGATAAACTGTTCTCGTCTGTACCACAATCTTCTTTTGGATCCCTTTGCATGCTTTTTGTAATACTTAAAAGCAAAATAACCATAATTAATCTCATTAAAGACAAATATGTGCAGCAAAAAAATTAGATTAAAAAAAAAAGCTTGTTATGTCTCCGCTAAACCAGCTAATTATAAAAGAGCCTCTTCTCCTCTCTCATGGCTTTCCATCCACACTAAGCCAGAATTAATCACAGCCTGAGAAACAATGCTTTTCAAACCACTCCCTGTCAAGAGCATCTTGTTGTGAGGGGGGTAAGATCTACTGTGGATAAGGCGATTAAAGTAAAGTTCTGAGTAAAAACAATGGTTACATAGTGGGTACAAGCTTGCAGTTAACTACCTGCTGGGGTTAAGCTCGAAATAAAAGATTTATACAAGGACTAAACTGTCATCAAGGATTAGGAAAATGCATTCTCCAAGATTGCAGATATTTCTCACTGATTATAGACAAAACTGGATCCTCAAATTTAAATCTGGTGAGAGGGAAACGTCTTCTTAAGCACACTGTATGTGGGAGGATTGTCATCAGAGAGGTCTAATCCTTACAGAACAAAGAGAACAGTTACAAAATAATTCAGTTTCATGGCAGAGAACGAACAAACCCAAACCGGAGTCCTATCTGTTTTCTCAGCTGCAGCATTGTTGACAGTCAAAAAGAGAATAGCTGAAGGGAGACCTGATTTAATTATTGAATTTCAGGTGCAGAGCAAAAATGATCTGGCAGCTTGTAGAGTTGAATTTAAATCAACTTACTACAATATAAAGCGGCAGGTAAATTCATTAAAAGTCAGACATATCTAATATTAGAGTGCACTGTATGCCGTTGGTTGTACCTGTACGTATTGAAAGCTCCATATAGAAGCTCTATGAAGCTGTAAAGGTGAGAGGATGCCAAAATGGGAACCAAATGTGCTAAAATTGCTGCTTTTCTAAAGACTTGGTGCACGATGACAGTGTGAATTAGGACACTGGCATATCCTGACACAGTGACAGCACGTGGGCTTACTATACACAGGAAAAAACAGATGTGGATGCTTTGAAGTGCACCCACTGCCAATACTACATTATAGCAATTTAGTAATGAAATGCATGAATCTACTCAAATATTTATGTATGTAAGTACAAATTTACTTTATTTTTAACCACTCTGTACTTCTACACCACTAATTTGCATAGTTTTGCAATATGAAGTGTCTTAGATTAAAAGAGAAAGACCACCTTGGAATTGAGCAGGAAGCCTAAGGGTACATCTTTCGCCATCTTACAATGGTGTAATTGCAGGCATTCCACAACTCTTTGTAAATGGTACTCATGGCCATTGATCAATGGTCATAACAATTTGCATGTTAATGATCAAGAAACTGACCTCTCAGCCGATTGTTCATTCACTGGTGCTAGTTTCAGTCATTGTGCAAATGTACTGTTTATAAGATTGGGGAAACCCAGGCTAAGACTGAAGAAGTCACTTGGATGAGTGACAAAACGTTTCTCCCACTGAAAACGCTACGTCCAGATGAACAGAATCAACCTTTTGTCTTAAGGTGACAGATGTGGATTGTTTCGGTATAAACGCACTATATCAGATAAAAGTATTGGACCACACCTCTTAATTTTCTAATTCTGGTGTTTTTCGTCCCATTACCACATTCTAAAGAGCTTATCAATTTGAGTGTGATACTGTAACAGGAAAAGTGAATAGAAAAGCCAGATTGTGAAATGACCTCTGACTTAGATTTTCTATAATCAACTAACTGTAAGGGATATTATTGCAAAGTGGAAATGTTTAGAAAAGCAAAAGTGACAAACCAAGTAGAGGTAAATGCTGGGTTGGCCAAGTGCTGAGCTGCAGAGTAGTAAAACTCCCCAATGCTTTGCTGACTCGACTGCAGAGCTCCAAACATCCGCTGGTATTAACATCAGGACAAAACCTGTGCACTGGGAGCTTCATTTCATGGGTTTTGAAGGCTGAATTGCTCCTGTAGGTGCAATGTGTAGGTTTGCCCACTACTTTTGACCATGTAGTGTAAAAAAATTTTTTAATCCATTTTACTTAAAAAGTCAGTGGTTCACCATTTACAGTTAGCTCCATAATTTCTCTGTAAACCACCACAATGGATTTGAAACCAAACAACCAACATGTGGTTGAAGTGCAGACTGCAGGACTTAATTCAACAGATTTAAAGATTTTTGCATTAACTGTTTAGGAATTTCAATCATTTTTACACACAGTCCCCCATTTTCAGAGGCTCAAAATAAGTGCAACAATTAACTGACAAGCAGTTCCATGGCCAGATGGTGCCTGTTCCCTCATGGAATTTCATGATTATTGAAGACATGATATCTGAAGTGTTGACTTTGTGTTGTACAGATTTTCAGTGTACTTTGAAATAGGAGGCCCAAAGACATGTTGGTGCAATTGACCATTAGACTGAAAAAACAAAATAAACTAATCAGGAACAAATTTAGGAGCGGCCAAATCAACAATCTGGTTCATTCTTGAAAGGATTTAATGCACTGACCAGCCCAACAACTTCAAAAGCCCCGAAAGACCAAAGAAGACAACTAAAGTGAATGATGGCTTATTTCCATGGTTAAGAAAAACAACTTCAAAACCTCTAACCAAGTCAAGAACACTCTCAAGTGTACAATCAAGGGACACCTTTATAAAAAGAAACAGAGAGGGCCAGGAGGGCCAGATTAGATTCTGACAGAAACTATCTGAAAGAGCCTGCACGGATCTGAAAAAAAATCTTCTAACAAAATAATGGGAAGAGAAAAGTATGGAGAAGATCATAAACAGCTGAAGCATCCAACATTAATGTCAAATATGTGGATGTGATATTATATCATGGGTATGCATTGAGCTGGATCATAGTGTTTAGTGATGATGTGAATGCTGATAGAAGTAGCAGGATGAAATCTGAAGTGTGCAGGGCTCTGCGCTTTGTTCTGACTCAGCCAAAAGCCTGGTAGAGGAAATATAGTACTTTGTGCTGGATCTACAATAGAAACAGTCACAAAGATTTTCATCTAAGTATTAAAAACAATCTTTATATTTAACATGCTCCTGGGTGAGAAAATCTACCCTTTTTTCGGCTGTAAAAGGGTAGATTGCCTACTCTGGGTTGGAGAGTTTTAGTACTTTAAGGTCAAAGGAGGCATTTGACTGGGATGCTTCCTGGGCACTTCCTAAATGCAGACCCAGGATGGATAAATGGATCGTCACTCTCTATGACAGCTCACTTTTCACTGCCGTTAAGTGTGGCCATTTGGAACAGTATGAAAACCTTTTGATTTTCAGCAAGCTCTGACAGTGTGTTATACAAGTTAGTTTAAGCATGACACTGCCGTTAGCTGCAGCTTACAACTTACAATCCTGTCCTGTCCATGTTTCTCACAGGACTGTCAGAAGACTGCAGACTCTTCATTCTGTTCCATATTTGTTCCCACAGGCCTTTTTAACAGGTCCTTTGAAGTGTATATGCACCAAGTTTTATATTAAGTTGTTTACCTCAAGCTGTTTTGTGTTCCTCATACATGTTGTGTTGCTTCCAACTTCAAATTAAACTTTTGCTGTCTCTCAAGTGGTGCAATAATAATTCCCATAAGAGAGTTCCCGCTTGGAAGTGCTTAAACTTAGATCTCTGAGCTTGAGTCATACAGACACTGAGCCTGAGATTAGAGGTGTCAATGAAAGAGGCACAATTATGTGATCTATGTTAAGGATTTTTGCATTTGTCCTCATTCATTCATGTAACAAAAGCCAGAGCGAGTGCAGCCAAAACCCCAAATTATGGAAACTTATACTGTTTCTGACATCTTTGTGTTCAACTGCAGGGGGAATTGCAAACAATCATCTCAGAAGCTGAAATGTTTTATTCCCCAGTGCTTCTGGAGTTCTATAAACTGCTAGAGTTTACAATTAACTGAAATGTCGAGAGGTTGATGATTTATTTTAAACATTTCCTTTCAGATCAAAGGGTTTTAACCCACACTGAGCAGGGATCTATTCTTAGGCTTTGATTAACAGACATCTCCAGAGTATTATACACTTAGCCATGAATGTCACCCCATTTAGGATTAACAGTGACGTATGAAGTAACTTTGGACACAAATGAGCGTTTCCCGAGCAGCACTGAGGCAGCAACTCGATAACATCTTCATTTATTATACAGCATGAATTGAACTGACTTCTCAGTGTTATTAATGTTAATGTTTATTGTGCAAACAGATGTTTTTTGGTTTGTTTATTTGTTTGTGTCTTTGTCTTTTTTGGATGACTGTACACATATGGTTGATTATGATCACATGATCATATTTTGCAATAGAAACTTTTGACTTACTACTTCTAGAGCAGGACATACTGGAGTATATTTATGAAGAACAAGTACTTTGGCCCCAGATATGGTATTTTAGAAAACATGAGTATCATGGTCCTGGGTCGGTTGGTTTCTGTGTCTTACCTGTGTTCCACGTTTAGTTACTCTTGTCTCAGTGTTTCTAGTTCCCTCTGTTCCCCTGGTCACTCATGTCTCCATGTCTCAGTTTCTAGTCCTGTCTCTGTTTTCATTCCCCCAGTCATACTGTTAAAGTGTCTTGTCTGCATTCACATATTTGTCATGCTTCCTGTTTTATTTTGATAGTCCTTATCCCATGTGCAGTATATTTAGTTTTGCTTCCTGTTTGTCTCATTATGTGTGATTATTCCCAGCTGTGCTCTCCTCCTGTGTTTCGTTCCCTCATTACCTTCTTGTGTATTGAAGCCCTGTGTTTTCCTCTGTCTGTTGCGTTGTGCCCTCTTTGCTGTGTGTTTACTCTTTGTCTTAGTTTTCTAGCTTCCCAGTGTTTAGTTCTTAGTTTGGGTTTGATTATTTTTCCCAGCAAATAAAGCTGCCATTTTAAGTTTACTTTTACGTGTACAAGTTCTGCATTTGGGTCCTTCATCCTGCCAGCCACACAGTTTACCATGACAATGAGTGTATTCATTGTTATGAGACTGCTTTTTAAAGCGACTTGAAAATTAATCTATTGATTGAACACACATTTTTTTCTGGGTGACATATAACAATGCTTGCCGTAAGTCTGAGTGTGGTTGGGTAAGTAGGATGCCGTGGCAGTGGCAAAAGTTCTAATTCCTGGGGATGGGAATCTTATAGAGAACTGGTTCCCAGTAGTTCATTTCCTTGGAATTGTTATTCTGCTTGCCTGCTCATCCTGTTCATTGGTTCCAACTGCACTTGTGCTACAATCAGCTGATTTCACTTAGTGTGTGGGGGAGGGAATTGGTGATGCAGCGTGGATATGGACATTTTATTTATATTTCATTGCACTATAAAACAAGAGCGAAATGTTAAACGGAAAACTGCATCCAGGACAATAACAGCTGCATTATGTTGCTAACACAACTTTGTCTCTTTGTAAGCATCTGCACAGACAGCATGCTAATGCTAAGCTAGCCAGTAACCCAGAATAATGTTAAAGCTAAGTGAATGCCTAACCCAGCCCAACAGCCAGACCCTAAACTTCAGCAGGTAGCAAACTGAAGCTTGGCTGTAGCCCGCATTTCTACCTGTTCATGTTTCAAAAAGTAGAATCACTCTGGCCACCGTGTATTCAATGGGATATGGATTTGTGTGTGACAACTTGAAGACTTTAGGTTTTTATTGTTAAATGGTTCAAATTGTTAAATTAGGAGATGATGCATTTCAGGTCATTTTACAGAGAAATGCAAATGTAATGTAATGAGTAGTAATGAGTAGTTATTTCTCCTTGCAGTACATAAGAATCAATCAGAATCAATAAAGAATCAAATCGGTAAGTGATGTCGATAATGACATTTGAATCACTAAATTTCCATCCCTACTAATCCCACATCAGAGTTTTCTGTGTTTACTTTGTAATTATACTGATATGTTCAATATTAGATCATCTTCAGCAATATTTTTATCAAAGATTCAAAATGTGCAGAAGGTTCATTGTTAAGTATTCTGAAACTGAAATTCAGTAAAAGCATCATCAGTTGCAAACAATCAGTTCATTTCTGAGAGAAAGGAATGGTAAATGGACTGATTCTTATATAACGTTTTTCTACTCTCCTGGAGTACTCAAAGCGCAACATTCACTCATACACACAAGCACTGTTGTCTATGCTTTGTCAGTGCTTCCTAACTAACATACATTCATACGCATTCATGCATCGGAGAGCAAGTGGGGGTTAGTATTTGGCATGCAGACTGGGGGAGCCAGGAATCTAACCACCAACCTTGCAATCAGTAGATGACCTGCTGTACCTCCTGAGCTACAGTCACTCCAATCCAGCGGCTGGATCAATACAGAAAGGGATTGATCTCATGTGTATTTGTTTACATAGTTTTTTGGTAAAATCATATTTGTCATTTCAATCTCACAAGCAACTCATTTAATGGCTGGCAAGCTTTGAAAAAAGAAATAATAAGGATAATAATAAGGAATTAATGAGGACTGCTAGACAGCCAGATGATGCAGCTAACTTGGTGTCACTTGAATGAATTCTTTTGAGAGATCCTCTGTTCTGCTGACTTAGAGATGCATAAAAGACTGACATATATTTGATGCCCTTGCTACAGCATTTGAAGATATCTTCTTTTTCTTTCAACTGCTCTCTTTAGGAGTCGCCACAGTGGATAATCTGCCTCCATCTCACCCTATCCCCAGCATCTTTTTCTGTCACACCAACCCTCCACGTTTTCCTTCACTACATCAATGAAACTTCTCTGTGGTTTTCCTCTTTAACTCCCTTTCTGGCAGCTCCATCCTTAAAATCCTTTGTCCAGTATATCCACCATCTCTTCTCTGTGCATGTTTAAACCATCTTGGCCTTGCCTGTCTATCTTAATCAGTCCACTGTCCCTCAGATGTACACATTTCTAATTCTGTCCATTTTAGTCATTCAGAATGAAAACCTTAACATCTTCAGCTTGGCTTCCTGTCTTTTTGTCAGTGCCAACATCTCCAAATCATAGCAAGCCTCACGACGATCTTGTAAACCTTCCTTTTACACTCTTGCTGATATCCTTCTTTTTTAACAAATCACTCCGCCTTACTCCACCCCGCCTGCACAATCTCCACCCTGTGTATTTAAACTAACCTACCATTATTACCTCTGTTTCTTACAGTTTCACTGTTACGCCTGTCTCCCTCTCACTCTCACACTTGCTTCTACTGACTTTCATTCCTCTTCTTTCCAGTGCATTTGATGCCTTTGTTACCTGTTGAAGATGCTGCTGGATGTTAAGCATTCACTCAGCCTTAACATCACTCTGGCTTCTTTAACTGGCTTGGTTTTAGCATGCTGTCTGTGCAGATGCTTGCACATAGCCAATGCTGGATTAGCAGTATAATGTATTTGTTTTACCCTGGTCACAAATTCCCCTCTTGTCCTTATGTGCAACAAAAATAAAAGTAATCTTCATATCACCACTCCACAAAATATGTAAATGTTTTGCCATTTTCCTCCTCCCTTCACACGAACCAAAATCACCTGATTGTTGTGCAAGTGTCCAGAAAGAAAGGAGGGTATTTAATTGTTTTCTCTTTCAATGTGTCATTTATGCAAATAAATAATACATTATATTGCTGCATAACCCAAAAAACTTAATATGATTACAGAAATCGGTTGCTGTGTAGCAGATTTCCCCCAATGTTCCAAAGGACCTCCACAGGGGAGAAGAATGACGAAAACATGGACAAAATGAACCCTCAAACATTGATGATGCTTCAGAAGATAAAAGTAACGCAGCAACGGAAATTACATAAGTATTGTATTTTAGATGACGGCATGGTCCTTGATCCTATCATTTCCAACAGCATTAAAAGTGCACCTGCCTACCCCATTAACCTTTGAGTATACTCTTGTTGCATCAGCATGCTAACATACTCACAATGACAAGCGGTACATTAGAAAGCTCTTATTTATTAACTGTGAAGATATTATTACTTTTACAGATGTTTGGACAAATATACATTTTCCCCCTGATGATGGGACAGAAAGTTAGAGTATTGTTAAAATGTAAATTCCATAGTAATCAACAGTATTTTTTAAAGATTTTAAAGGTCTGCAAACTTGAAGGACTTATCTTTCTATGTAGACTAAAACAGATGAGAGCATGTAAATGGGCACTCTGGACAAAATATCATAGCGATCTGTGCCGGGACCAGTATCCTTTACATCATACATGCTTCCATAGGGCAATATTATTAGAAAACACTGCATATATTTTCCTTGCTATGCAGACGATATTCAGCTATATCTGAATGAAGCCGGGGCATCGTAGAGAAATTTGACATCTTACCCAGTGATATCTGACATGCAGACTGGAGCAGCCAGGGATTAGTAGATGGCCTGCTCTAAGGCCTGAGCCACAACCAACTTTGCTTATGTTTTTCCCATATTAATATTTCTTCATTGGCTCCCTGTAAAAGCCAGAATTGAATTTCAAATGCTTTTCCTCACATGCAGAGTCTGAACTAATCAGGCCCTATCAGATCTTAAAGACCTCATACCACATTATGACACTATAGCACTTCACTCTCAGATTGTTGGCGTACTTGTGATTTCTAGAGTTTCTGAAAGTAAAATGGGAGGCAGAACCTTCAGCTATCACGCCCATCTCCTGTGCAACCAGCTCCCAATTTGGATTTAGAAGACAGACACTTTCCTATGTGATGAAACCTATACTTGGGTGGATCAAGTGACCCTATTATAGGTTCAGACTGCTGCAGGACTTCAGGCGATACACTGTGATGCACAGAGCACTTCTTTGCAACCAACAAATTAAACTGTCAATACAAATAAGTGTTAACAGGCATTAGATTGAATCAAACCATCACTTTCAAATTTGTAGCTAATGGCATCACATTTCAAACTGGTACAGCTCATGTAACATCTGTTTGGGCCCTTTACCACTAGGAGTGATCTGCATTTCTCTTTGGGTTCTATCTCTGCATGATAACACATGTCATCTGCACAGTTGCTATTATGCAAATGGAGCACAAACACACATTTTATCAAAAGACATTTGTCTCAGTAATGAGCAGCAGATGACAACTTTGCACCGATGTGTTGTGCCACTTCACTATTAATTAAGATCAAATTAGTTTGGAAATGTTAAAGTTCATCACTCTCACAGAAGGGAACTTTTAAGTTGTTGTTGTATTAGGGTAGTATCTGATGAAATGTCTGCTATGGAGACATTAAAGTGCACGGGGAGATGGAAGTTCATTCATTTTAAAAAATAAATAAATAATAATAATGAGTGAGTCACATTGGAAGAATGAGCAGGTGAGGCCTCACCAGGAGGAAGTAAAGGTGACAAGAGTGAGAAAAAGGTCATTATGGAGATAAAGTAGTGCACCAACACAATTTTCCAGTGTTACTGGCATTTTCAGCCTTTTAAAAAAAGTTCAATTTAACACAGCTGAACTACTACAAATAAACAGACTATAGTTTTAATGGGTATGTTACTATGATGTACTTCTTCTTAATATACTATCACATGACAAACAGTAACATTTACATAAGTAAAAGTAGGAATATCATATTAAGTGGTGGTGTAAAAACTAAAGATGTTCTTGCATTCTAATGCAGTAGAATGAGCAAGGAGCACAAAATGTACCTGAAAGCTGTACAGACAATACAAGTAAATTAATTTGTCACTATTTTAAATGTATTGTGTTTTTTATCCTATATTATAATTTGATTTTAATCACAGAGGCGTATTCTATATTGTTTTGTCTGTTTTGTCACTTTAAATGCGTACAGTCCTTTCTGTTGCTATTTCTATTCCATTAGACATATGAACTTTTACCACCTATTACTGTGATCGTTGTCAGAAAGAAAGCATCTACAGAAGCTTAAATGGATGGTTGATAAGGTTAAAAGTAAAATTGGGTTAATCAGCTGATCTTTTCAAAACCATGGTCTCTCCTCAGAGGTTACACTGTATAGTTGCTGTGGTGGTCGCTGGTACATTTTCTGTCACTGGTTTGTCAAAACGAGTCATTTAAAGAAAGGAAACCAGTCAAAGCTGTGACTCTAATCTGTTATAAAAGAAATGCAGGTTTAAAAAAAATAGAAAATTTAAATGTCTTATGTAAACATAATTTTCAGTTAATTCAAGTGGTTTACTTGCTCATTGCTCATTGATGAAAGCTCCAAATGTTTTCACCGGTATGGTTCTTTTTATATGTTTGGTCTTTATGATATGCATCCTGCATGCCGTGCTTGGATAGATTTCACTCAAAAATATGCTTATGTTCAAAAATGCTCACTAACTTTCCACGTAATTTTGTTACGTAAGTACGATGTAAAATATTCAATTTAATGGAATCTGGTCAAATGAAAAATACTTGATTGGTACATATTCAGTTTATACCAAGCATATTTTCTTTCTTTCTTTCTTTCTTTTTTTTTGTGTGTGTGTGTTCCGTGTTGAAAGCAAATTGCCTCTCACAAGGACGCAAATATCACAGCACAAAGAAGAAGACATCCAACCAAACTGCAAATAGCGGAAGCTTTAACCTGCACTGTGTTCCTCTGTGAGCGTAAAAACGCGTTTTGTTGTACCTTTCACTCCCCAGCCCATCTCAAAACTCCTTTTTTTAGTTCAGCCTACATTCCAGTCTATTAAAATCCTCTCCCAGTGCGCCAACGTTTCTTGCTTATCTCTTGAAATGTTTGCGTGTTTGCAGAAACAGAAAGCCTCACACACTCACACACACGCGCGCGCGAACCCACCGCTGTGGTCGGTTTGGTTTTGCGCCTCGCTCCTCCTCGTCTGGCTACATATCTCACGAGCCCTCAGGTGCTGGGAGATGATGGCGCAGTCCGGATGAATTGCTTCGGCCTGAAAATAAGATCCAACTAAGTTATCTGCAGGAAAGCAGACACATGTGAACAAGCTGACTTTCTTTCGCTCGGAGCCTGATGGAGTTATGGTGCCAAACGGTGCAGCATTTGTGGGGGGGGGGAGCGACTTGGAAGTGAAATGCAGTTTATTAAACAAACATCAACAACAGACATAGTTTTAGAGAAGATAACGAGCCTGCACTCTAGAAAAGAAAAACGACATTTACGCGTGACTTCCCTGATGTTTACAAGTTAATTCAAGTTGACATTTTGAGCCAGAATTTGAATCATACTAAAGAACAGGTCCCGTTTTTGCGAATTCATTCCCCGATCTGTATGACAACATCTCTGTATCCCCCCCGGCCACCCCCACATCTCTGTATCCCCCCCCCCGGCCACCCCCCCCCCCCCCCCCCACACACACACACACACACACACACACACGTTTTCCCTGCTGATTTGCTCTTTGATTGATAAAGACGCAGGTTGATGGATGCCGGTCGCTAATTAGCGCCTCCAGCTTAATGAGGACATTTGCCGTTCAGGTCTGATGCACGCCCCGGAGAGAGAGCGAGAAAGAAGGCAGAGGACAATGTGAAAAGGGGTATTAAAGTAAAGATGTCATTAGGGCGTAATTGAGAAGATCGTTTTCTAATTAAAAGCGTTTTTGCGTGTTAAAAGCTCACACCAAAGGGACTTTGTTTCACTTTGAGCAGCTTTTAATCACTTCATGGATAACGGCACCTTGGCAGACAGGAAGATTCTGCGGCGAGTGCGCATAAATAAAAGAATCAAAATGCCACTCACCACGGGGCTGAACAACATCTGGAGATAAAAGATGAGGACAACAAATTTCCCCTGTCGTCCTTTCAAACCCTTACAGTTCATTTCCATGTTCTTATCTGTCTTCTTCATATCCCTCACCGGATGCCGATGAGACCGCAAATCCAGGTTTATTTGTTCTTTTTTTCCGCCTCTTCAAGCCTGACTTCTTCTTTATAGCCTCGGTGCGAGCATGTACTCTGTCAACCTATTTCTCCCTGCCAGCTGGAAACTTGAGGGAGAGGAAAGCTTCTCTCTCTCTCTCTCTCTCTCTCTCTCTCTCTCTCTCTCTCTCTCTCTCTCTCTCTCTCTCTTGCTGTGTGCAGATGAATGAATATCGCCATTCAGAGACATGGGAGTGGGGGTACGAGATATTAAAAATAAATTTTAAAAAAGAAGAAGAAGACAAAGAAACAGCCAATGGCCTATTTTCAAGTCATATTTTTATATTTTGTAAATATTTATGACTAAGATGCTAACAGTCAGCCTAAAAGTGTAAAAAAAAAAGCTTGTATTTGTACACAGGCTAATAGGCAAACCATTTAATTATTAACAGAAGACATCATGACCTACTAAACAACGTGTAGGGGGTGGAGTGCAAGTGTCAAGCATTTAGAAATGTACTAGTCACATATTTTAATAACAATTGTAATGCTCACACAAAAATGATGATGCATTTTAATCAAAATAAACAGTAACCGTACGTATTCTTATATTAGCACAGGTGCCATGTCATTTCAGCTTGTGTGGGCATTTGCCCCCCCTCCCCCCTTATTTATTTTTTTTCAAGATGGTTAGCAATAAATATTGTTAAATTGCTTTCATGGTAAGGGTTGGGTTTAGCATTGTTCATAAGAAAGAACACAAAGATGCTGCACTTATGTTTTTACAGTAGAGTGGTACACAAATGGGGGTTTTGGCACTCTGATTTGGAGCTATATAAAACTGCAGAGCCAGTTTATTTATTGGTAATCCAGTCCGTGATTTACGCAGAGGGTGTTCACGTAAAGCTCCTTCATGTAATAAAGCTGGAATTTGACAAATATGTTACTGACTACATGAGAATTAAAAATAAAATGAATTAGTCTCCTTTTATTTTTCTTGGAGAAAACACTGATGCTCTGCTTGTGTCCGCTGACTGGTTGGTTAACGACTTAAAACTGGAGATGCTCGCTCATAGCTTTTAAAATGATAAGTACAACAGACTTTAGAAGCACATTGGAAGCAAAGCATAAAAAATTGTACATGAATCTGAAAGGAACTGGTTGGGGTGGTCCCTGATGAGTGCTGTCAGGTGGCTGCTGGCAGAAATTCTCTGCTGCTGCTCTTTGATGTGTGAAATCTAAATGGCAAATGCAGTAAAGTGGTCTTTGGAGCTGTGGCATTCCCCATCCTTACAGAGAGGTATTGCAATAAGCAAAATGTCAAAAACAAAAGTAAAAATAAAAACCAGAACTTTGCCTGTATTCTATCAAATACAATAAAACATTTTTTTAAATCTCATCAGTGTTACATTTTTAGGTTACAGCTCTATAGGGTTCAACTGATTCTGGACTTGTGAGCACCCGCTACGAGACCAGAGAGTCATAGTTCCCATATTTAGAAAGTCTCTGGTATCAGAGCTTATGGAAGCTGTGAAAATGGTGATAACTGTGCAGTTACCTGAGGCTGGAGAGCTGAATATCTTTTTAAACAATGAGCAGTTTGATTTGAGTATATCTGAAATTACTAGAGGTGTGCCAGCAGTTGTTAAATATGAGTAATTAACAGTTAGCCTGATGTGAGAGACAACCATCAGCTTGTTAAGCTGTTTCAACTTGCTTCTTTGATCTGGCGCCACAGTCACTGTTGATCATGGTCCCAGCAGGCCAGCATCCTTTCACTTCCTGTCTCTCTCATCTCCTGCTATCTCGTTTGCTACCATGTGGAGTACAGTCAGGCCTTGGTGTCCTGCCCTCAATCCAGCCACCATACCTGTCTATCGTCCATCCAGCCATTTCCCTCTATTTGTCCAATTCAGGGTCACAGGCGAGCTGGAGCCTGTCCCACTTAGTGCAAGAGGCGGGGTACACCCTGGACAGGTGGCCAGATCCTTCACTCTTCACCTGGTTGTTGTCACCTTTGCAGCAGTAACTTGGATTTCAACTCACGAGTAGTTCTTGAGTGTACCTTCTGTTTCCTGACCTCGTTCTCGCACCAAGCTTGGACTCAAGTCACTTGCGAGACTTTCATGTTGTTCATCTGCAGAGGAAGGATTTTTCTACAAATCCAAGCTGCTTTTATCTCCTTCAAACTCACCTGCCTGCCCACTCTCCTCTGGCACGGCATTCTGGAAGCCAACTGCCAATCACAAAGAAAACAAAATTCAAGTCGTTTGTTAACATTTTTGGCGAAATAATCTTCTGCAACCGTATTTACCTGCTCTCCTCTCTGGAAGTTCCCCGTGCCCCCAAAATGACTCACATGATCTTTGCCCAAAAATCCTGTTATAATAAAAGTTATTAAAAAATGTGTTTTTCATTACAACTCTGTCATCACTTTCCAAAGTAGAGGAGACTGAAAATTTTCATGACTAATCATTGGAGTTAAAGATAAGCAAAAAAAATCCAAGTTGACACACACACTGGTTTGAATACAGACTTTTTGGATGAAGAAACCGGCTGGGGCAGCAGTAGTGTTAGATTTCACCTGACAATTTGCTAAGGTAGTGTGTGTTAATGTTTTCACTTGTGTTGCTTGCTGTGTTTTGAAATGACCACATAGTAAATCTGGGGCTAAGTGGGAAGATAGATCTGGCCTCGGAGCTGCTCTGAGCAGGAATTTATGGTGTTCTTTGTTGGGGAAAAAGAAGCACAGTAAAAGTGTAATAAAGATGTTCCTTCAGAAAATAATGCTCATCTCCCTCTCACACCAACAGGTCAACACTATCACCCTAAGTGGTAAACCACCGTAAGTCTCATTCTGTAGTTGCTTTTGTTGAGACAACGCCGGTCTCTGCCATTCTTTTGGTCCTGGTAGAGATTACGCTGAGATGTTTCCCTGTTTTACACAATCCTTTTATTACCCATTATTCTTACAGATGCATCTGGAGAGCAGCACACTGCATCCTATGCAGTCCTATGCTAAAGGCTGATCTAAAGAACTTTACACAACAGTTACAGTTATAACCTCTGGTCTCCTCCTCCCCTGCAGTAAACACCCCCACAATGGAAATACACTAGTACAGTGGCCAAGGGTGCTGACATCCTGACCCCCACCTCCTTTTAAGGTAGTGTCCATTTGCCCTTTGTCTGCCCCTCACCCTCAGTAACTCTGGCTTCCTGGCCTGGGGATGGGGGTTGATTGTCCTCCTGCCCTGCACCCCAGTTCTTTGTTCCCATTCCAGGCCTTCTTACACCCATTAACGGCCATATTGTAATATTACAGTCAATCCCAAACTATATTCTCTTTAACTCTGATGTATATTAAGGAATCTATTCTCAACACTTTCTTCCTGTTTAAAGCGAGACATATTTTTTATCAATTTAAACTGCATCAAAACAGGCTTTGAACAAAAGCAAGTTAATACGCAGAGTACTGAGAGGCTCATTATCATCTATGATTTGATTCTTTTAATAAGAGTATATAAATGAATGCAAGGTTAGTGCTGATGCATTACATGATTGTGTTCTGTTTAGAAAGAGTGACATATATGATTTGGCAGAATATGAATGTATCAATTTACTGTAAAGAACTGCAAAATGTGGCTGCAATGAAAGAACAGCTGTTAAAGTACCCAGAATGATTTCAAGAAATTCACTGACTGGACTCAAGTGTTACCGTATTTATGCCTTTAAACAATGCAGTCTATACTGGAACGCTCAAGGTGGTTTTCAAATGGGGTCACCCTATACAGTTTTCAGATGTGAATGTGGAGCAGTGCAGTGCTAAAAAAGCCAAAGCCTCACCTAAAGAGTAGCTTTCCAAGAACAGGAATATAGGTTTCAGCCTTGAAGTGCTTTTCAGAGCGACCGAGTGATTAATCTATCGAACATTTTACTGCAACCAGAGCTCCTATCAAACAACAGAGGGACGTCGTGAAGGTTTTCATCTTTCTCCAGGTGTGAAACTGAAAAACAAATCTCCCTGCAAAAACGTCACACGTTATCAGGGCGTCACCTCGGCACGGGTTTCCCATAATGGTGATCCTATAACACGTTACCTGTTCACACACTGGGGACAAAAGGTTTTTGTGCTGCCTGGTGGGTAATTACTTGTTTTTCAAACAATGCATTTCAACAAGGCTGGACATCGCCTGTTTGATCACTGGTTTCAATTCTGCGGAGGCCAATCTTTATGTTGCAAGGATGCCGTAAAGCAGCTGAGTGTCTGATAACCAGAGGAGTCAGTCCCCTTTTTTCATGCAGGTGTGGGGGGGATTTGTTTATCTTAAACCCATATGCAGCAGTCTCCCACTTTAGGATCCAAACAAAAGGACATTTTATTTTGCAAATTTAAAGACCAACATTCACTAATTCAAGAAATTCAAGTGTGTTTGGACCTTAAAATAGCATTTAAATCTATTTTTCTACTGCCACCATCCAGGTCACATCCTCCTCAGACCAAAACAATCAATCTTATCTTTATTTGTTTAAATATGTGAACAAATGGCAAATATGAGATTTATTTATTTGATTTTGCAAAGAGCTGGCTCCAAATTAACTTCATAAGTGAACACAGATCTGCTTTATTGTGCAAAACTCCTGCTTTATATTGCACAGGTCCCTCTTTTGCTGCCAAAATACTTCATGGTAGGAAATCCATAAGAAGTATACAGCTGTCCTTGATTCAGGGTGTAAGATGTTAGCACTGAGTTTACTCTGGGCTCTGCTTTCAGGTTTTAAAAATGCAGCTTCTAAAAGGAGACATTAACCTTTTTTAGGCCAGAACTAGTGAGCTGTGAGGTGAGATGATAAATTAGTTAAACACAACAGTTTGAATCCTGCGTGAAGCTAAGCAGCATTAGTGAAATCTGTGCTTGTCTGCTGGTGTGGTTTAGAACAGAGGGGAGAGTTGCAGGAGGACTGACTTTCAATTAACATTCACATATTGTTTTTTTCCCTCCTGCAGCTTTAAGTCCTGTAAGTAGCAAAATTGGGCCTCGAAGAACAAAACTTGTGTCACATCCGACAGAAGATTAATCATTACTGTGATCTGGGGAATTTGGAGGCTAAGTCCTTGAACTCTCTGTCATATTCAAACCATTCTGAGTAATGTTTGCAGTGTAACAGAACATTATCCTAATTAGTGAGGCCACTACTGTGGGGGAATGCTGATCAAGATATTGTCGGTGACAAAGTAACATTCATATGAGCACCAGCAGAGCATCGTGCTGCCTCTTAAGTGTTGCCTCTTCCCATATAGTTAGTCCAGCTGCTGTTTCTTCCCCCTCGTGAACAATGCTTACTCAGCTTGGCGTGTAAAACAAAATGTGATTCATCAGACCAGCTTCTTTCATCGCTCAGTGATGCTCACATGCTCACTGTAGGCAGTGTGTGTAGTCAGCATGGGGACACGAGCCAGCCTTCCTTCCCCACACACATCACTGAGCCTTGGGTGTCCGTGATCCTGTCACTGCTTCAGCTGCTGACTTCTGGAAAATGCTAACTGCTGCACACTGGGAGCACTTCCACTAAACCTGTTGTTTTGAAGATGTGACCCAGTTATAGCCATCACAAGTAGACCTTTATCAAAATCACTCAGATCTTAACTTACACTTAGTGCCATTGATTTCACTTGTCAGTGGATTTAATGTTGTGGCCAGCTGTATGAAGCAGCAGACCCCAGCAGACACTTGCTGTGCAGCTTGAATATGGAACATAAATAATGCAAAAATCATCAACTGACATCACAAGTACTGGAAGTAACACGAAACTAGGACAGGAGGAGGTTTGATGACAGAAGAACAGATTAGGCAGTCAGCGAAGTAATATTGTTGGACAGCATCCACATATGAGATCAAAGAGGAATGAAGGTCAAAAACACATGAAAGAGTTCATTTGTATTTAATCAGCCTGAGCTATATACAGCATCTTGAATGCTGATTCTCTTCCAACAGTGATATTTTGGTTCACCAGGATAACTGAGGACTAAGACTCCAAAAAGCAACTGAGTTCATTGGCTTGAGTTCTACTCCAGACAGAGGGGGGGTTATTATTATTATTATTACAAGTCAGTATAATAAACTTCAGTTCTTTTAATCAAACTGTGGAAAAGCTCACCTGTAGGGAGTGTAAAATTATTTTAACGTTGCTCAAAAAAATAAAACAATAAATAAAATAAGATATAATTTATTTACAGCAAATGTTGGAAAATTCCTTTGTTTACCAAATTAGACACAATCTATAACACAGTAGCTTAAAAAGTAGAATATATTAAATAAAGATCAACAAAAAAAATACAATGTGACCCAGCATTTATCTCAATAATAATAATAATAATAATAATAATAATAATCTAAGTCTATACTGTTGTATATTATATATTTTCTAGGTGATGGAGAAGGTCAAGAAAATATATTTGGCTAATTCGTTTGAGTTATTTTTGCTTTTATTTATTTATTTATTTATTTATTTATTTATAAACAGGAGAGGGGGTGGGGAGACCTGCATACCTTTTTAAAGTAATATAAAAGATAATGTGCTGAGGAAGGCGGCACAGCCTGCCAAAACATCAGTAAACTGAGACAGCTGACAGCTAACGTATTCTGCTATGCAGTTCCTGGAGGTTCATGGGTAATGAAGTCTTTGAGCAAAATGGATTCTACCAATTTTGTGCTTTAATGTTAGCTAAAAAGTGAATTCCCTTTATTGTGAGAATTAGTAAACTTGCAGCATGTTTTATTTCTTGTTTTTGACTTATGTTATTTTATATAAATGTTAGATAAGCGTTTAAAATTTCGTTAAAGTCGTTAAAACGCTAACGTCCTCCCCCCTCCGCCACTGAAGAATAGAGGGTGTCTGTTAACGTGAGTCCTCTTCTACAGTCGGATTACAGCCGAGGCGGCACGCTAAAGGACTTCTTCTTAGTCATAAAACGTCGAATTAAACCAACAGTAAGTACATTAAAGTTGTATTTTTTCACATGTGGAACATTTTTTAAAAAGTAAGATGATTGTTAACTCTGCAACTTATTCGGAAATTAAAGTTTTTTTTTTAACGCCACGTGGTCAGCTGAACTACAAGTTGGTGGTACTGTGAGAAACTTTGGCTAATGTCAGAGAGTGCAAGCAACCGGCGTAAGCCATCAGTGATATTTACGGTCGTTACTGCTACTTTGATTAGAAATGCATCACAGTTAGAGACTTCTGTTGCTCGTGAATTGTACTTTTCTTTTGGGTTCCCCCTATCCTTTTGGCACTTCTGTAGCTTTATCACAAAGGTTTTTAATATTAAATTGAATTTCAGAGGCTCTCTTGTTTCTCTGTTGCACATTAGCTTCGTATTCTAGTTAACAAGGTGAGTGTCGATGTTGAGGCTACTTTTCAACTAATACTTTAACACATGCACTGGATTTTGCATTCTGGTGATAATTAAAGTAGTTAACACTCATTTGACAGTTTGGAACTGATTTATTTATACTTTTTTTTTTCTTAAACATGTTTCTAGTATTTTTGTCAGGGACTCAATATTCACTAATTAGTTTGTCTTGTAGATCATTTCCCCCCCCCTTATTTCGTGCAAAGCTCAAAGACATTAGCATTGAAAAGTTCGTGCATGTTTGTGGTTTTTGTTTGAAAAGTGAGTGCAGAGAGTACTGTCAGAACGAATTGTTTTAGATCAAACTACATCCTTCAAAATGATGGCTAACCATTGAAAATGTCTTGAAAAGGTTAAATCTGTACTTGTTTTAAGAAGATGTACCTAATAAACTGTCAAATGAGACTACAATAATCAGCCACAATATTAAAACCGGCTCTATCCAGAGCTACTTTGTCCACACAGTCTGGCAGCGGCTTCAAAGTCTTTTTAAGGTGGAGGTTCTCATGATTTAGGCTTGTTTCAACACATCCTGTAGGTGATGTGTTTAGCTTTAAGTTTGAGCCCAAGTAGAAAACCTTGGGTTTTCTATTGTTCCTCAAGCCTTTCCAGAGTAGTGTGCATTGTGCTGGGACTATCATTGTTATTTGGCAGGGTGTCCTTGGTTGAAAAGTAAAAGTAACATCTACTTGAATGCCAAACCCAGTGTGCCAATGCACTGCAAGCAGGTGATCTGTTTAATTCATTTTTTACCTGCCAATGGTTTTAATTTTGTGGCCGATCACTGAACACCTGCCATGTGACTGCAAGTTTGTCTGTTTGTTTTGATGTCTTAGGAATGAATTCTGAGTAAACGGTGAATTATTTCAATATCCAATTTTGCAATAGGCACTGTACTTTATCCCCATCATGCCAAAGCAAAGGTGAGCTACAAACTGAGTTAAAATGACTGTTTTGTCTTAGTTAAGGCATAAACAGTGTTTTCTTGTCCTGCTGTGTCTAACGGGAGTGGCCTTTTTCTAGTTTTACAGCATATCTGTCTTTATTTTAATTTTTACACCTTAAATGATAATAAACAACTTGATTTGAAATGGACACGAGGGAAATACTGTAAGCAAAACCTAACCTGAAGTTGGGTCTGGTTTGTTTTGGCATGGCTTGTCCGGTGTGAGATGAAAGTCTATTTTGTAACCTTTCTCTGCATTATTTCATAAACATTTATTCATCAAATCTTATGTAAATAAACTATTGACTAACCAGTGAGTGTGAGTGCAGTACCACCTTCACGCTGAACTAATGGCTCTAGTTTCCACCTGTTGCTTCTTTTCTCTCCAAACAATCCAAAAAAGACAAGCAAGTAAAGAAATGGATCAGTCTTGTCAAAATCATCAGCAAAGCAGAGCCCCTCAGAACGCTGTACCTATGGGAACCTTCAGGCAGGGTAGTGTTCCCGCCCTGGAGAGGGGCATCATTAGTGGAGACAACGTCCAGTTTGGGAGGCTGCGTCGTCACACGCGTCTGTCCCAGTCGGAGAGCTCTGGGGCTGAAGAGGAATGGTTGAGCTCCTCAGTGGAGGCGAGTGGCTCGTATGGTCAAAGCCCCGTGCTGCAGGGTTTGCAGGCAGAGGCAGTGTGGTACAACCGCAATATTCACGATCAGGTTGAGAGTGGCGGACTGCTGTCGTCCTCTCCCCGGAGCCCAAACACCAGAGGATTCTTGCTCTATCACTCCAGACCCAATCAAAGTCACCTGCAGGGTCAAGGACCCTCTGTCACCACAGTGAAGGCCTCCGGTACGCCCCACCGTCAGATTGGCAAAGGCCGCAATCGCACCTCCTCTGAGACAGAGCAGGGGGGCAAAGGTAGCAGGGGACCACACCCAAGGAAGAGGGGCATCTCTGAGACGGAAAGCAAGCCCAAACGGGACAAGTATGACACCTCTGTCATGGAGTGAGATGTGACGTGTGCTTTTTGGCTCATTTAACACTTCTTTTTTTTTTTTTTTTTTTTTTTTTTTTTTTTTTCTGTGTGTTGGCTGTTTATGCTGACTTCTACCTGTGTGTGGTTTTTTTGTTTTTTTCTCCCCATACATAGACCTTCTGGTTGAACTTACGTGTGTTGAGGGCAGGTGGACATGTACTGCATATGGAACCAACGTATGTTAATATGGGGTTATTCAAAGTTTGTTCAATCCAGTAAAAATGCCACAGTTGCTTTTCCCAACCCTCTTATTTACCAGCTGCTAGTGTTACGCTTATTTTTAGATTCGGAACATTAAAAAAAAAAACCCACCTTTCTGACCCTTGTGTGCCTGTACATATTTGTTTTCACACATGGAGTCCAGACGATGTCGGGGTGGCCAGGTTGGGACTTTCTCACATGTGACTTACAACAGGAGATAATTAGCATTAAACTTATTCTCATAATGGAAATGCTTCATTTCATTAAGACGTGTGCTGCATGGATTTGCAATGCCTGTGCTTTTCTTTTTTTTTCCTGTTTGACTCTTCAATTGTAACTGTCAGGTGTCGACTACAAAGGAATGCCCAAGTTAGTTGTATACAGTTCTCCCCTTTCAAGGGTAATGGTATGTGTAGTCAGGGGGGGTTGTTGGCAGGCAGTGACTAGCCTTTTGTTCAGTAATCCAGACTCTGCAGATCAGGCAACTCTGTTTGTGTGAGTGTGTAGACTGATGACTGACTGCTGCAGTAATTCACGAGCTGAATGTGACAGGGGTAAATCATAGGTTTCATTTAACCATTCATTTGTTGTCATCTTACAGCTGTAGCTGAAAGCATTGGGGAGAAACTAACTGCAGTGTCAAACTTCACCTGTAGTTCCTGCTGTTGTAACCTGTAATACAGCAAAATCAATCGAACGGCTGTCAAAGTTGTTACGTTGCTTTCCGTCTCAGCAGTTTGGCTATAACGCCTAAAATTCTTGTCTCGTGGTTTGCATATAAATTATCAAACTGTTCTGTTGAATTGCTAAATCTCTCATGAATTCTTATTCTTTTTCAGTACTAACATGAGTGGACTGATCTGCCTTACCACAGAAAGCATCTGGTTTGACAAAAACCGCTACGATGAGGCAGAAAAGCGTTTCTACGAGGGAGTCAACGGACCTGCCACGCAGCAGGTACAGAAACTTCATCAATCCATTTCTTAAATGCTAAACACTTTTAGAGGGTTTTAATCTGTAGTCTTTACTCAGAGCTATTCTGCCTGACTCTCTTTTGGTTCATGCCCTCCTGTCGGTGGCAGCGCAGCTCCCTTTTAGACAGTGTCCTGTTGATTCAGGCAGTAGTTACATCATCTTCTGTCACAGCTCATGGCAGCCTGGAGCAGCTGTGTGCATGTGAGTTAAGCCTCTCGATTTAGAAGTGGCTTGTACTAGCAAGAGGGTCAGGTGGTTTGGCAGCTGTCTTATCTTCTCAGGGCTGCTGCAGCAGTTCTTGGAGTTTCTATATAATGCTGGGAAAACAATGAAAAGAACCACATGCAGATAGTCTTGATTTTATGTGCAGAGTTATTTATAGATCTCTACAACTGATGTTGCTTGAGGGCTCCACAGGTAGACATGTCAGTGCATTTTATTGAATCAGGTTGGAAAAAGTTTAAATGAAAGGTCACGTCTCAGGACACAAGTGTGTGGGGGATTACATCGGCAGCATGAGCTGCTGGTTAGGCCATCGTGCCAGGCTCATGTACCCTCAGGTCTGCTCCCAGAGTCTGTAACTTTTGTATTGCTACATCAAATGCAAATAGTGTGTGGGTTTTTTTTGTTTTTGTTTTTTGGGTGGGAGGGTGTAAGGTTTGCCTCTATTTTACAGAAGGAAAAGGGAGGGGGGGGGAAGCCTTTATTAAACCAGTCGCCCCACTTTTGTCAGTCCTGCACACTGCTTTGTCTTTGACTGCTTCTACTTCATTAGCTCTTTTCCCACACGTGCCTGCGGGTTAGGTGAGATGATGCCATCATGCAGGACATTGCTAAATCCACTAGGAAAATGTAGAGTGAGTACCACATTGTGCATGAACTGCAGATGTTCACCGTGTCATAATGTGGAATTGAAGTGTAAATGGCAACATTTTGTGCAGTCCATATTGAGCATTCACATGCCGTGTAGTACCAGTTTTTGTTTTATAATAATCATAATCATCATCAGTGGTTTTTAATGTTTTGCTAGCAGTATACGTTGGTGTCGTTTCAAAAACGGGTCTTGCACGTAATTGTTGTAATTGTTCCTCCTCTCCTTTATTAATATGAGATTCCTTCTTAAAAATCTAATGTTAGTGATCAAGATTAAAATGAACTATTTTGGTTATCACCAGGCTACAGTTGTTACTTACAAATATGGTAACTTCTTTCACTGTAATACAAAGATTGTTTGTTTGAGGACCAGTAATGGAAAAATGACACAGACTTTAGTTTCAGTGGGGGGGAAAGGACAAGACTATTTCTTTGGTTTAAGGTGAGGTTTATAAGAACTTATTTTCATGGGGGGAGCAAGGAGGACAACCTGTAGTTGGTCCGCTTTTATTCTTTCGTGCATGTAAATATGAGCACCAGTTGACAGTAGTATCCCAATAAATTGTAAAATATTGATCTCTTTGTACCTACATCTTCTACTTTTCCTGTTGTTTTCATGTTTCCCCCCTCATTTACCCTTTACATCACCGGGTGCTGGTGATAACTGGCGTGCAGCAGGCCAAAGGTCGCCAGCAGAAACGGCGGCACAGAAACGTAAGTCGGTCGCACAGCTTTGCTGCTCAGGCAATGCTGGAAATGCTGCATGAATGAGACAGCAATGCTGGCTGCGTCTGCTGCTGCCTGACCTGGAGTGTGTTATTCATCACGACATCATGGTATCTCATCCTGTTCCACCACCTCTCGCCATCCAGCTTCCTTTTCTATGTCTGTCAATATAATTGATTTAGACTGCTTCTAATAAAGCTGATTTCATTTATTCTAGACATTGTGTTATGATTATAGTTGTGATTATCAGTTTTGATCAAACTGCTAATGATCCTTGGAAGCAAACTGTTTTCTGAGAGTTCGAGTTGGATAAGGTCAGTATCAGCCTCCCAGCTTTGTTAAAGACTGGAAGCAGAAGGTTAAAAAGGCAGATGACAATTTAAAGGAAAAGAGAGCTCTCATTATACTGTCAGTCACCGTAAACTTGTTTTGGGATTTTTTTTTTTCTTATTTTTTTTTTCTTTATTTTGTTTTGTTTTTGTTTGTTTTTTGGCGAGTGTTGTATTTCTGTTCCCCATTTTAAAGCAGTTTGCTTTCAATCTCTTTGTTAACAGGCTGGAGGCTAATGATGAATTACTATCAATCTGACTCGGAAAGAAGCAATCTTGTTCTGCTTCAAAATTCATTGGAGATAGAGTTGATTTCTAATCAGTGTTTTGTGTTTAAATTTTTTTTTTTTTTTTTTTTTTTTTTTTTTTTTTTTTTTTTACCCCTGCATGTTTTTTGGTTTTGCTTGCTTTTTCACATCAGCCTTGGGTTTGTTCTTGACCTGTGCGTTAATGCATTTGTTGCTGTGTTTGCTGTCCTGCAGTGTGACTCTTGGTGTTAATTTGTGGTGTTCTTCCCGCAGTCATCCTCACATGCAGGAGACCAGGAGCTGGTTTCACGCATGAAGAGCCTGGAGCTGGAGAACCAGACCCTGCACAAAGGTTTGTGCTTAAACTATAATACACATGTTCAAGATTTTATCGAAATAAAACATGACATTATAAAAGAGCTGCTCGTAGTAAAATATTGCAGGGCGGCAGTCAGACGTGTTGCACAGTTTCAAGATGAGGTTTTTTGGTGTTCCTTCAGTTAGGTTTGCAGCTTATCTGTCAGGACAGTGAGCCTTGATACATCAGTGCGCCAAGCTGCTGCACCCAGATGTTTGCCTGTACACAAGTGTGCACATTGCTACGACGCAGACCACAACAGTTGTAGTTTGTCTGTTTATTGCAGTGATGTTAATGAGCAGATTGATCAGGACACAAAGTCAAAAGTTTAATTCCATGAAATTAAAACTACTGATTTCTTTTAAAGAAACTTATTTGTTTTAAAAAAAAACAAAAAAAAAACCCCGTGGTTGAGCAGATTCTCAGTTTGTAGCTTTCATGATCAAAATCGTCCAAAACCAGTATCAGGTTGACCTTAAAGGTGTCTGGAATCTGAATCACCCAAAAAAAAACTGTTTAGTGCAAATCTATTTAAAGGGTTTACTTAATCATCTTGACAGGTTCAGTCTTTTCTTACATGCATACATCTGTCTGCAGGGTGTACACACCCATGATGAATGGTGGTAAACAATCAATTTGGCTATTACTGTTACAAAAATGTAGGAAACTGTGGAGAAGTTCAAAGCAAAATGTGGAGAGGCTGATGAGGGATCGTAAACCAGCACAAACAGATTTGAATGTGTCAAAGTCAACCCTGATAACCTATACATACCAGCTTGAGATGTACCCTTATTTGTAAGCTCGTTTTTGCTGCCCCCAAGTGGCAAATGCATGTATTTGACTTTGACTTTGTGTTTGCTTGTGTAGTGGTGGTTGAGATGAGGGCAACCCTGCAGAAGCTAGAGTCCAGAGTGGCTGTGCTGGAGAAGAGCCCAACACCAGCAGCCATCCCTGCTGCAAAGGTAGATGCTGTGGGATGTTCATAGCTTCTAAAACAGACGTCTTTCGGGGGGTCCTACAAATCTTCTCTGTACTTGAATTCAAGTTTTGATGTTAATCAAAAGGGAAACGTGTACACTGGCAGATCACACTTTTGGTTTTGATTTGAAGTCATTTCTTTAATCTTCTGGTGTGTGTGTGTGTGTGTATTTTTATTCAAATATCTTGTACCTGCGCCCCTTCCTTATTTCATATAATCAATTGAAGTTCCTTTCCTTCATGCCTTTCACTGTGATGTTTTGAGTCACGCACTAGAAAGACTATTTGTAAAATACACCATCTATTCCCTTTTTTCCATCTGCATTGTCCAGGTTGCTCCAGTCAAACAGGAAAAAGTGATAAATGGTGACGATGATGACATAGACTTGTTTGGCAGCGACGAGGAAGATGAGGAGGCAGAACGTATAAAGCAGGAGCGCTTGGAGGCCTACGCAGCCAAGAAGGCAAAGAAACCAGCTCTCATTGCTAAGTCATCCATCCTGCTGGATGTCAAACCTGTAAGTATCTATTAGGGGTGCCACGATATTCGTATCGATATTGAACCGTTCGATACAGTGCTTTCGGTTCGGTACGCATATGTATCGAACAATACAACATTTGTAATTTATTTTATCAACTTTCCTTCCGACGATGCTGTCTGTGTTGAGCGCTCAGTGAATCTGCGTTCGACTACTCCGCCTAGGCTGCACTGTCGAGCGCAGATCCACTGAGCGCTCAACACAGACAGCATAGTCAGAAGGAAGAGCGCAGGGCAAGCTAGCAAGACACATGGACCTCCCCCACCCTCATTCAGATCTGGCGTTTGGAATTATTTTGGTTTTCATGTGACGTATGACCCTGAAGGTAAGCGAGTCATGGACTAAAGTAAAACAGTATGTTGGATGTGCCATGCAATGCTCAATTACATGGGTGGGAACTAGTGTGTTAGCGCAGTTAGCTCGTTAACGTGTTGGCCGTCTAGCCCCTCTGTATAGGGTAGCTCGTTAACGTGTTGGCCGTCTAGCCCCATGCACGGGGCGATCAGCGGTAGCTCGTTAACGGAGATTTGCCGCGTTGTGGCGTTAAGGTCATTTCAACGAGATTAACCTGAAAGCACTAGTGGGAACACAACGAATATGACTGCACATTTACGCCGACATCATCCTAGTGCAAAGACCAAAACAACAAGCATGCTACTAACTTTAGCCGAGTCATTTAGACAGCTGTTAGCACATGATTCTCCTTATGCTGCTGAGAATATAGCCCAGAAGAAGCGGATAGTATAGCTTTTATTTTGGAAAGAGACATTTCTCTGTAATAAACGCTCTTTTCCAAAGATGAGTGAGCTTATCGCTGAGCTTATGTGAGTGTGCGTGTAAAAGCAGCAGGATATATATTTGACTACGATGACCTGGATGACTGAGAACCTTCACAGACAGATATATATTTTAGTTCTGCTGAGCCAAATAAGACAGGTCAGGATGAAGAAGTGACAGCCAAAGAAAAGCTTACCACAAAACGGAGAAGTTATGACAAATCAGACTATAAGGCAAAAAGAAAGTGCAGCTTTATGGTTTCATGGACAAAATAATTTCTGTGGCTGTAATATGACGAGCTAAATAACCAGGGCTGCACATAAGTGGTCCGCAGGTGCGCATTCGCTGTCAAAATAAAAAACACGCACAAGGGTTAGGGTTAAATTTAAAAACTGTACTTTTGAGTTAAAATATATATTTATAATTTTAATAAATGACAAATTAAAAAGGCATGAACATTTTTTTTGTATCGAAAAAATATCGAACCGTGACACCAAAGTACCGAACCGTGAATTTTGTGTATCGTTGCACCCCTAGTATCTATCGAAGCATAAAAGATTTTCACATGTGCAAGTTTTTCTTTAAAATTTTAATTTGATACATTTTATTCGTGGTTAAGGGTTTTGGGGTTTTTTTTTTTTGTTTTGTTTTTTTTCTGGTAAATCCTGAAAAACTGACTAGTCTGTAATAGTAATGATTGTTGAAGAGGAAAAAAATTTTTAAAAACTTTTAAGCGATACATTTTAACTGTAATGTGAGCTGTGTCATTGAACCCGATTGGTATTTGTGTCTCTCCCCTTCTTGTGTGTGTTTAGTGGGACGATGAGACGGATATGGCTAAGCTGGAGGAGTGTGTGCGCTCGGTGCAGATGGACGGGCTCCTGTGGGGAGCTTCCAAGCTGGTGCCAGTCGGCTATGGCATCAAGAAGCTGCAGATCAGCTGTGTGGTTGAGGACGATAAAGTTGGCACAGACATCCTGGAAGAGGAGATCACCAAGTTTGAGGACTATGTAAGTAACAATCACAGAGGTGTAAACAGTTTGTGGTGTTGAGCCATGTTTTAACTTACATTTATGCAACAGTTGTCACAATGCAGCTGGACGAGAGTTTTACATGCCAGTGTTCAGATTAGAAATGGTTCCCTCCTTTCACCAGACAAATATTGTTTCTCCAAAAATGCTTACATCCTTTGTAATAAGATTATCTATATATAGATAGGTTTGTTTTTGTTTATTAAAGAGGTGGTTTCCTCCTCTTTATGGACTCCTAACTCTCCATTCATGAATCTAGTCGTTATCTTTTATTCTGCTCTGAGATATGAATCGAAAATTCATTTTACTTTTTAATCATTGGTGCAAGAAATCATATATTGCAGTAAACCTTTAGTGAAGACTTCTCACTCACTCATCACAAAAAGCATCTTTTACCAGTTTTGTAAGTTAATCAGTAAAACAACTTTATTTAAATAATGGCTTTCATTACATTAAATCTTAATAGCATAAATATGTTGCAATAACTGACTTTGCATTCAATTCTTTCTTCCTCTGTAGATCCAGAGTGTCGATGTTGCTGCCTTCAATAAGATCTAAGCTCCTCCAGCCCTTCACCTGCTCCACCAAAGTGTTGTTGCTGCTGCGGGTGTGTGGTTAATAAAAAGAAAAGCAAATCTTTGAGCACAAACATCTGCCTCAGTTTCCTCATTCTCACTGAAATGAATTATTCTGCCTGTCTTCACATGTTAAATTGAGCACAGCTTCAAAGTGGAGCCCAGCCCCACCCAGAATCCAGGGTATAGAGGCTGCGTGAATGTGATCTTCTCTTTGTGAAGCAGAACCATTGCATCAGAAACATTAAAGAAGGATAAAGTCCCACCTCTGAAATCTAGATACACTCCTATTCTGCAAGCACACTGGGCACTGAGAGTCATGCTCTCCTTATTGTGCTGAAATGAGCAGGCTGTGGGTGAGCAGTCCAGGCTCCACGATTTAGAGTTGTGCCCCAGCTTGCACTCGCTCCCTCCTCCGGCCCGGCTCATGTTCTTGTAGCACACGCCGACGGAAACCCCTCCGTTTCCGGTCCACTCGATCTCCCAGTAGCAGCGTCCAGCCATCCCGGCCTTACACAGCACCTGTGCCCAGCTGGTGAAGCGGTCTGGGTGGTCCGCGTAGGGCTGCGGGTCGGCGCGTGTGGTCACGGCTCGTTGCCCGTCAGAGAAGCACAAGTAAGAGTTGGCAGTGTTCGGGTCCAGGATTATATCGTTGTAATCTGGACAGAAGATGAGCGTGTGCTACAGATGACTGTATTTGATGGTGGTATGATTTGTAAATGATCGTACTCACATTGAAGAAAATCAGCTCTCGTCTTTGGTTCTGAGTTGTAGGGTATGTCAGTGTCTTTAACTGTTAGATTTAGAGGATAAAGGGTTAAATTAAACTTAAGTGACAGTTTTCTAAGTTGCTTTTGTGTGTGAGGTTTAGTAAATCTCACCTTTAGACTTTTCAGAGTTGTTCTTACTGCTGCTTTCTTTCAGTAAAGTGACTGAAAATGTAAATTAGAAAATAAAGGTGTTGGGGTTTCTTTGTAAATCGTGTGTGTTGCAATGAGAAGTGAAGTAAAGGGTACATTTACGTCACTACTTACCCTTTTCAGATATTTTGGAGAATTCTTTTTGAAGTGTATCATCCAGATTGTCCTTCAGGTTAACCAGCGCCCCTTTCGTGGTTTTATACATCAAATAATGAAGCGCATCAGTGCTGGGCATCTCCACGGACTTTGTAGGGAAGTGAAGAGACTTGCACTTCTGCAAAAACATTCAACACAACAGCATTTGAATTAGGGCTGTTGGATATAACAATATATATCGGATGACCACAACTGTTTACGGCTATATATATATATATATATATATATATATATATATATATATATATATTATTTTCATCGTTTTGACGGTCACTGTAGTGGCTATATTAATTTCTTAAAGTTCTCTCTTTCTCTTATAACCACACTGTGGACGGACAAGCGCCTGTTTTTATGCATTAGCAACAATGATGGTAACACTATCGTGTGTCCGCTTGTTTATTTTCCATATAAACCTTTCACAATAAAGCTCAGGATCCTGTTGAGACTTTTCAAAATAAACTGAATCACGTGAAAGAGCAGATTATTTACGGATGAGAAGTAAAAAAAGATCCGCCATGTGCTAAAAAATAAACCTTAGAGTCAATCGTTAGAACAGGCTTTTCCCCGCAGCGCGCCGTGTAATAAATACTCAAAGAAAACGGTCGTTACAACTTATGTCTAAAAATGTATCGTTTCATGCATCTGTTAAAACACTCGACTCCAGGTACATCACGCGCAGCTGGAAACACTTCCCGAGCTGCCCGAGATTCACAGAATTTACAGAAAATGTTACATTTTTGTGATTTATATCGTCATCGGACGATAGAATTCTTATATCGGGATATGAGATTTTGGTCATATCGCACAGCCCTAATTTGAATACAAATGCAGCAGGTGTAAATAAACCAGGAAGGCTCGCAGAACAGTTGTGGTGAATCGCTTACAGCCCAGACCATAATTAAAGAGCAAGTTTTATTTATTTATTTTTAATTTAATAAAAAGGATTAAAAGGAGACAAAACATTTAAATATATTATCGTGCTGAATACTTTGGATGTGTTTGATAAATAGGCCATTTGGCTGCAGTTCAAACATTACTCAGGTTAACATGGATCCAAATAGGGGAAAGCAGGGTCATAAGACGACAAGCATAAGTCGGCAGGTTTGACCTTTTCCATAGTTCTGCATCAGTAAACATACAGGAGTCTTTCTGGGAAGGGACCTTACAAAGTGCCTTTGCCAAATGATGTGTGACTGAAGTTCACTGCAACTCTGCAACTTCTGAATTTTAAAGTTTGTAATTTGAGTTTTCACTTCAGTTTTTCTCATGCTAAGTTTCAGATTTGTCCTTGATTCTGGAGATCCTGGAAACACTTCAACAGACGCTGAATGAACTTTAGTGTTAGTAGCTAAAGCTGATAGCACACGTGTCATTTGGATTATTTATCATCCTCAGTTAAATCTCACTTCATAAGTAAATATAGAAATTACAGTGTACTTACTTTTAGATGTGATTAATTTCAGTAATTTTTAAGAGGAACAGTGAAAGTAAATTATCTAGACGTTAGTAAAATGGGAAATAACCTCACTGTCTTCTGCCTGATTAGGATTTCCCTCACCATCCAAAGCCAAAAGAGGTAAGTGAACACTAAACTGAGCAGATTGTGTATTTATAAAACCCCTTTCTGGCCTCAGGGCCCCAAATCAGCAAAGTATATCAAAAAGCTTTGAACGTTTCCCTTATAAGAGAGACTTGTGGTTAGATTAAAAACAAAAGTCAATCTTTCCCACATTTTTAGTTCAAACTTCAGTTTCACACCTGAAGAAAGTGGATGTGGTCTTCAGTGTGAGAGAGCTTCTCCAGCTCAGCGCCGGTCCTCTTGAGCTCGGCCATCTCCTTCTGTATCTTCTCCAGCTCCTCCTCAGCCTGACTGACGGCTGCTTTGCCCTGGACTCTGATCAGCTCCTTCACCTCGCTGTTCTGTTTCTCAATGGATCGGATCAGCTTGGAGAAAATCCTCTCACTCTCCTCCTGTGCAGCCTCCGTGGAGTGCTGTGGAAGATAAAAGTTTCCTCTTTTGGTCCCCTGGATTCACTGGAACTGCACTTTTGACAAAGACACATTTTAAAGCTCCTGGAGAGGAAATGCACTCACCTTGATGTATCTGATTACGTATCGTAGTTCCTTCTCACTCTCCTTCAGTTTCTGCACAGACTTCAAAGAGGTCTCCTGGAGTTTTTTCTAAGAGAATACAAAAGATGAATATCAATCACATGGAGCAGTCCCCTGTGCCGCTTAGGCGAATAATTTTTCGCGGCTGCATTTCACGGTGGAAAGTTTTGATTTCAAAAATCAAAGGATGGCAGTACAGTAGGAGGCCTTTGGTCTTCCAGCCAAGATACAGCAGCAGGACCAAAGCACACGTTACTCTGCTTGTGTTCAATATTTTCAATGCTGAGTTTTCTTCATTTGTATATAATGGCTATCACTGTGACTTTGTAGCCTTTTCCAGAGTGACACATATCAGTGACTTTGTTCTCATCTTTTCTTGTGTTGCTTTAAAGACAATCTTAGTCTACTTCATATGTTTTAAGTGATTCCTTGATTCAACAGGTCTGGCAGCAAAACTCAGCTTTCCAAAAAATGTCAATTAAGAGTTTTTTGAGCTTACATCATAGACTGTACACATGACCTTATCTGGAAAAAAGGAAAATATTCAACAAGCAGCCTAACAGGTAACAGCCTCTAATTGGTCGGTTTTTCTTTCTTTCTCATTCCTTATCTGGCTCTCTCTGGCTTTAACACTTACCTCTACAGACTGAGGAGTACTATCCCTAAGTACTGATTTGATATGTAAATCTTGACAAGTTTCCCCTTAAAATCCAAATTTGTGCTGCCAGTAAAAGCTCTCTGTCTAAATAAAGGTCTTAGAAAGCCAATAGAAGGTCAAGTGCACATTTTGAATTTCAAATCCACTCAGAAAAGATTGCAAAAAAAAGAAAAATGCTCAAACCCACCTGCTGTTTTGCCCTCTCGTCCACCACGGAGACAGTTTCATGGCCCTTATGGCTCTCTTTAACACACTGCGAGCACACACAGTGCTGGTCATTGTGACAGTACAGCCTCAGTAACTTATCGTGCTGTGGGCACAGCTTCTCTTTCAGCTGATCCGAAGGTGGGATCAGCTTATGTCCCTTTCCACGAAAGCGTTCTTCGTGGGCTTTCAGGTGAGAGGCGCAGTACGACCCTACGCACATAAGGCATGACTTCACGGCTTTGCTTTTTCTCACCGTACATGAAGTGCATTTCACCTCCTCTGGTTTGCTGGATTGTTGACTTTCGGCCTGAAATCCGGTTTTCTGAAGCTTTTCCACCAGTTCACCCAGAACAGTGTTCCTGCTCAGGAGAGGTCTCGGGTTGAACACCTGCCTGCACTGAGGACAGCTCCACTGACCTTTCTGCTTCGCCCTGTTCCAGTAGTCTTCAATGCACTCCAGGCAGTAGCTGTGTCCACAGGGGATCGTCACTGGGTCTCTTAACACCTCCAGGCACACTGAACAGCAGAACTGGTCCTGCTCAACAGAAATCGTTGTGGCTGCCATTTCCTGCACTCTCGACTGAAACTAGAACAGGCAAAGATGGGCGTAGTTCACAGGTGTGCTGACAGCAGCTTCTCATGTTTCACCTGCTGCAACCTGAAGCCTCCAATCACAGCCAGCAAAGAAGCAAATGGGCCGTCCCAGAGAGCCTGTGCAAAGACCAGCCTGACAAAGAAAACGCCTCCAGGTCCCACATCAGGGAAGCTCCTGTGAGATCACATTTAAATACAATCTGATATGAGGCTGTACTGGAAAATGGCATTGTTTTCGTGCCTGGAGCCAGCGTTTTGGTCACGGAGCTGATGTGTAAACAAAAACCACCCGTGAGAAAATGTAGTGCGTTTGTTTTTTAATGCCAGCATGTCAAATAATCCACGTTATCATTGAAGCAAATATGACTGTTTACAGAGGATTACTGGGTTAAAAAAAATAAATAATATACCTTTAAAAGCATCTAACACTGAAATAAAACGCACTAAGTCAGTCCTGCTTGTTGCTGCTGAATACATCGTCAGTGCGATCTTCACAGATGCTTTTCTCGTGCCTTTCCCAACACTGATTACATTTGAGTATAGCAGAATAAAAAATTTAAAAAAAAAAACTGCAATTACATGACTTAAGTTGTAGTGTGGCTTTGTGTGTGGACAGCACTTGAGTATAATGACGTTCCATCAGGGTGAGTGTGTGAAAGTGAGGTTTGATGTCCTTAAGAAGTCTTATTTCCTCCTGGGGTGAGCACGTCGTGGAGGGTGCTTATGTCTGGATCCCGAGGAGAATTTAGAGCCTGGAAAAAGAAGGAAACAAAGAAAAATCTTTTTTTTTTTTTTTTGTCTTTAGCACAAATAAATACCACAACTTATACCAGTAGAGTCTAGCTTGAAATGTGAGGAAGGGGTAAAGTTGTTACTAATTTTCTGTTTAACCACTGCTTAATACTGGATCGAGCCTTCTACAAAGAATGATGATCAACAACAATAGCTACGTAAAAAGATCAATGCACACGTGTGTAAAAACAAGCTTTTCTGGAACAATATGAATAAAAACCAAAGTCCCGCAGCGTGGAAGCGATTGATGTTCTTTTTTCATTGTTTTCTGAAGTTTTGAGTTTTTTTCTTTTCTCATTTTGTGACGCTGTTTAACAGAATTTAGATTAAGTGAATCGATCCCTGCCTGCCTTTAAGCTAAAATGTTCAATCCAAAAACCTGACTTAGCAGCAATCAAATAGCCAGCATGAGCAAACATTTTTTTAAAGTCAAACTTTACTCCGGCATTTTTTTACAAGATTATATCAGATTTGTCACGTGGCTATAGATTTATCTCAAAGTACTTTGGCTGATCCCTTATTTCCCAAAGGGTCACCACAACGGATCGATCCATGTTTTTGTTTTTTTAAAATATCGGACTATCAAATAGAAGCTTGTTTCCACTCCTGGAAAACAGTGAAAATTTCAGCTCAAACTTGTTGGAAAATAACTAAAAATTGAGAAAATAATTTAAAATTTCAAGTTATTTTCACAGAAGATAGAGTTAATAAGTGAGAATTGTGAGATACCCAAACAAAAACTTTTAAATAAAAATCTAAATTGTAACTCGTGAATGTTTTTAGTGCCAGAAATGAGCTTCCATAAGTTCCTGACACAACCCTCCCATTAATCAAAGCTTGGGATTAGGACTAGGAGTGCCACGCAGCCACATGAGAGCACTGCTTGCTGACGTGTATCAAATAAAATTTAGGTCTCAAACTGTGCTGAGTGGCTCCAAAGTGTAGAGCTTCACACATCCACCTAACAAGGGAACGATCCCAGGTGGAGACAAAAATCGATATTTAAAGATTCTCGACCATCTGGCTGAGCTACTTATTAACTAAAGATTAGCTTTAAAATATTGACTATGTAAACAAAACACAACAAACAAATCTATCAAACAAAGAAACAAGAGTTAATATTTGCACAAGTTCTTGTTACAGTGACACCCGGCACTGGCGGGTTTAAGCACATCTAAACTCAATCGGCTTCTTTCTTTATTACACTAGAACAATAATATGAGCAGAAGGATTTGCATGTGGTTTGCTTGAGTTAAGTGGGTTTCACACACGTGCAGTAAATACTGTTTAAATGTTGTAGTTACCAAATGGTGAAAAGGAAAACGCTGGAGGTCCTGGAGTGAGGAAGGGGTTGAGAGGGCTCACATGACTTTGGTCTAGACCAGGCGAAGGGATCACTGCGATAACAAAGACGGGTAACAAAAAGAGGTTACTACAGTCTCAGCTATCGGTCTTTATCTGCAGATTCAGCAAAGCCAACTGCTGTGAGATAATAAGATCAGATTAACATGTCTCATTTTTCACAATTAAAATAAAAATAAAATAAACAGAGTTTTATCAGGACAGAAATTTTACATTTTTAGTGTGTTTTTGGTGACGTGTGAGAGTTTTTTGTGGATTTATATTAGTCTTACTTAAGTTTGATTTAAGGCAAATTCCTTCTAGAAAAACAGGAAAATATTCATTTTGTTTTCATGTTACACCAAACATGAAAAATATCAGTGTAGACCACTGAGCTTTTGATAAAGTGGATGAATTTCTTTTATATTTATATCACATTTCTGTCAGTATCTCCCAGCTGTTACAACAATATCACCCAATTATTATATCACTTTATATTTTTTTATTTAGATATTCTTTATTTTAACTGCCATTTATTATCTAAGAGTTGTTTGAAATCAGTAAATTATACATTTTAATCTTTAATATCTTAATGGTGTGTGACCCTGCTGCCAGGGGAGGTTTATTTAAATGACCCTACAGGCCTTTACACACCGGACACCTAAAATACGTGCGACTATGTAAAACCCTAAAAAATAAATGTATTGAGCTTTGTAAGAGTGTTTAATCCGGCGCAGATAAGATGGTGATTTTGATTTAAAAGAGTGATTTAAGATGATTAAAAATCATCCCTGACCACCAAAACTGCTGCACTGTTTAAAACTGTTAATAAAACCTGTGAATGTGACACACATGAACACTCACATGCAGCTGCTTCCATTTGTACAACTTCCAGATTAAAACTTCGATCCACCACCGTGCAGTCAGACTCGACTGAGAGATCTGGATTCCTTACAATTACTATATTTCTCACTGTAAAAGATAAAAAAGTAGAACAATGTCAACAGACAGTCGACAGAATCATTTATGGTGCAAAAAATTAAAATGTGATACAAATCTTTATATCTACCTCTCTCATAAATGCTGACACATCCGTTCTGACAGACCTCCTGCAGAAGCGCCTTAAAATCTGACACAGCTGTCATCACCGGGCCGAAGGTGAAGTCTGGGTCCGATGCAACCAACGGCGAAGCCGACAGCACAGGTGGAGCATGGAGGGACTGACAGCTCTAAATACAGACCAGGAACAGTGGTGAAGATAAAACTTGAACCACTTTTTTTCCCAAGACTTTGCTGTGGCGGTGTGTTTATGAATATTTCAGCACATGGTGGGCTTAGCAACATAGAGACTAGGAAGGTAAGCTGACGCAGAGATGTTTCCCAGCATGCTATTTATACAGAACACAACAAGGAAGGGTGAGTAGCAGAAATAAGTGGAGGGGTGGCATTCATGACAAAAGACAAGACATAAAATGGTTTGGTCAACGACCACAAGGCACCAGATCCAAGGCTGGGACTACAGTAGTGAAAGATTATCTACGAATGGGTCTGGATGTGATAAAAACTTAGGAAATTCCTAAGTTTAAGAACTCCCTACAAACAGGGACTATTTTCATTGTGTAGCATATCGTCACAGTAAAATGTCCTGAGAGTGTGATAAACTCTTATCCACCTGAAGGAAATGGATGGGGTCTTCAGCGTGGGAAAGCTTATCCAGTTCATCTTCATTCTTCTTCAGCTCGCCGATCTCCTTCTGAATCTGCTCCAGCAGCTTCTCTGCCTCACCGATGGCCGTCTTCTCCTGAGCTTTAATCAGCTCTCTAACCTCAAAGCGCTTCAGCTCTATTGACCGAATCAGCTCGGAGAAGACTGCGTCGCTTTCCTCGGCTGCTGCACGAGCCGAACGCTGGAGGGAGACAGAGAACAGAACGCCAGGCAAAGAGTGAAGAAAGACCAAAAAAAAACTTCAAAAGCTGATAAAATAGCAAATGTAGACCTTTAACAGTAGAAAGATTAGACATTTTTACCATCCAACAGTGAGATGTTGAACATCAGCACTTACGCTGAAAGAGAAAATGGCTTTTCTCAGCTCCTGCACCTCCTTTTCTCTTTGCTGAATCCTCAGCTGGGAGCTCTGCTTGATCTCACTGAGCTGCCTCTGAAGAAAATCAAAAATCAAAAGTCATGTAACTGAACAGAAGTAGATGCATTTCATTCTCTGCTACATTATCCAGATTTCCTGCTACACTGGGCCTGTGCACGGACTGAAGTCAGTTGTCACTAAAACTGAATCACTAAAAAAAAAGAGAAGAAATTAAAAATTATTATGAAGTCTTTCAGTTGTTTAATTCTTTGCTGCTTTTATTCCACACAAATACCCAAAAACAGGTTTGAGGAACTCCAGAGGTGTTTCAAACCCAAACTATAAACTTCACATCTCTGCTCCATTTCTCTGACGAGTCTACAGTTAAACTGTTTGGTCCTACTGTGGATCAGGCTGAAAATGTATTCTAGATTAGATAGTGTGGTGAATTAAAGACACCGAAACACTCAGTGATGAACGTTGGATCTTCTTAACACAAAGGATCTGAGTTATCTGCTTTAATGCGTTCCTCATTAAAACTGCATCACAAATTATGACTCGGTAGTAAAACCCTGAAAACCACTGAGACCTTTAAAATACAATCAATTGAATTTCTACGAACATTATTGCTAAGGATTGTCTTATTGCATTGGAGTCACACTGGGTTAAATATGTACACTTGGGTTTTAAGGGGTATTTATTATTTTCTTCTTTTTTTTGGGGTTGTATGGAAGCCCCAAACGCAATTTCATTGTTCTTGACAATGACAATAAATAAATAAATACTAAATAAATACAATAGCTCAGTTCACAATAAAAGAATAATGAACAGCAGCAGTTAGCAACAGATATACAGAAAATTAAATGATGTTCATTTGCGTGACTATTATTTGAACATGTAAGCAGTGGTTTATATGTTTGCCTATCAAATGGAAAGGCCCTTGGTTAATTCCAGGAAGAGACCCAAATCAATTTGGAATTACAGCATGTCAAAATTTACATGAGGGTGTCAGCTTTTCTTTCTTTTTCTTTTGGTGAGATAAATAGGAAAAGATTTGCAGCTTTTCTTTAGATCTATTGGAGTCATTTTAAATATTTTTAAGTTGGTTGCACTTTTTTTCCCTCGTTTCTCTAAGTCAACTTAACAAGTGGCTCCATCAGGTAGTGATTTGCTCAGCAAGTGAAGCGGCGCTGATTTGATTCCAGCTGGAGACACAAGTCCCTTTGGGGTTGCATCTGGTGGAAAACTCAAACATGTGGCGCTTGCAGCTGTGACAAAAGAGCAGCTGAAAATACATTCTTCCTCTCTAAAGCACCCTGACACTTAGTCACATTGATTTTTATACTGCTGTGAATAGGGACAAATATTTGTTCATGCATAGGAGGCTCTGTGGTACAATGGTTGTCATGTTCATCTTACACACAAAAGTCCTTCAGGACTGAAACACAAACCCAACCTACAAGCAAATGTACATACCAGATGAATAAATGAGTTCTCTTATAAAGGAACAGATAAAGTTACCTTTAGTTGAGGATTATTTTATTTTGGAAAAATCTGGAAAATTTGACTTCTTTTCTCACATTTGATGTAAGGTAGAATACAACCCTACAAATGGCAACTGATTGACAAAACCAAATCAGCGCTTTAATGAAACATTCAGAGGTTCATAATTAAAGAATAGACAACACAAAATTAATGAAACAATGGGTTGATTTATAGATAATTACATGGCAACCACTTTGATAATCATTTCAATGCAGCTTCCAGCCTCTCAAATGTCTTTAATTATAAGATTTGCAGCTTTTCATTTTACCCGTGTGCGTGTGTGGTAGATATGTGTCTTTTCTGCCCCATTTCTCTAAAGCATCTTAACAGTTAGACTATTTTTGTCCCCCTGTGAATGGGTCCCTGGATTAGATTAAGTCTTCACTTAAAGAAAAAGAAAAGACACATTGTTTGACTCTGGAGTGGATTCAGTCCACTGTTAAAAGACGATTTTAAGAGAAAGTGCATGTTGGAAATGTCAACACACATTTGCATCTGTGGATTATGTTTATATGAGAAAAAGACTATATTCACTTTAATGTTTACCTTAAGCTGCACTGCAGTATTTAGACTTTTTAAACCCTGACTACAGTCATACGGAAAAAAACTCTAAGGAAGCAATTAAGATTTTATTTATGTAGCACAAAAAAGGCAAAGTGCAACAAAAATGCTAAAACATAGAAACAAAAAGTTACCCAAAAAGCAAGTTTAAAAAGCTGCTTTTTAAAAGAAAGCACAGACCACACGCTCAGACAGAGAAGGTTCCAGAGGGTCTAAGGGTCACTGTTGCAAAAGCTCCGTCCTATTTTAGTTCTCAGCTTTGTATGTTGCAAAGCCAGCAGGCCCTGATCACATGACCTCAGGGACCTGCTGGGGTTGCACGATGGTGCCCATCCCTGCAGCGCTTTAAAAGGCAAAACCAGAATCCTATAGTGGACTCTCCAGATGATGGGGAGCCAGTGCAGCAGATTTAACTGCGGTGTGACATTTGAATACGAAGGAGACTTAGTCAGAACAATTGTACTTGTAAGGTTCTTACCTTTGCTTCCTCTGGCAGTTTGCTATAGTTTAGATTTAGTTAACTGTGTCAAAATTTTTGTTTCCCTTTAATTTTTTTTTATCACTTTAAGTGTTTCTTTTAATCTTTTTATAATATGGGGATATTAGTGAGGGGCAGACTGGGGTTTTAAATCAGGGAAACACTCCAGACAGCACATTGTGGAGGCAGTTAACTCAGCCTCAGAAAAAAGGGAATGAGCTCCATGTGGGAGGCTTCCTCCCTCTGTGTAATTCAGGTGAGGTGATTACCTTCTTCTGCTGTATCTCCTCCTCAGCCAGCACCGTGTCGTGCCCTTTGTGCTCGTCGGTCAGACACAGGGAGCAGATGCAGCGCTTGTCGGTCCGGCAGTAGACCTCGAGCAGCTTGTCATGTCGCGGACAAATGGTCTCCTGGAGCCGCTTGGAGGCAGCCACCAGCTTGTGTTTTTTGAAGGCTGAGGACTCGTAGTGAGGCCGGACGTGATCATCGCAGTACGACGCCAGACAAACCAGGCAGGAGCTGGCCGCTTTGCTCTTCAACCCGATGCAGACGTCACACTCCACGTCGCCGGCTTCGGCAAAAGTTCGGCCAGCTGTCGGTGCCGCGGCGTCCTGGAGTGTCGTGTTCTTAAATATCTCCACCACGTCGGCCAGAATGGTGTTCCTGGCGAGCAGCGGCCTCGGGTTGAAGTTCTGTCGGCACTGCGGACAGACATAAACCCCGAGGTAGTCGTCCTGGTCCCAGTAGTTCTGGATGCAGCCCGAGCAGTAGCTGTGTCCGCACGGTATAGTAACCGGGTCCTTCAGCACGTCCAGACAGATGGAGCAGTTGAACTGGTCCTTGTCCAGGAGCACCCCGGCTTGAGCCATCGTAGAAAACACCAAAGTACAGCTAGAAAGTGACAAATAGCTACTGCTTTGTTTACAGGAAGAGAATGAGGGGGCGTGGCCACTGAGGGCTTTAACAGGACTACTTCCAGTTTCTGTATCGACGGTCGGCAAACGACGAATGGGTGCTTTGCTGCCACCAACTGGCACGGAGCGGGAGTGAGGCGAACAACAGGTTTATCGTACTGCAGACATTCTGGCTTGATGTTCAGAAATGGTAAAAACCAAATATTTCATTCGATTTTGCAAACTGTGTTGTAACGTTATTTTGGTTATTCTCTTAAACGAATTTAAATTATATATAAAGTCTTTAAAATTACTTCTAGAAAACAAACCATAAAAAATATAATATTCCAAAGCATCTACCCACTGAAATTGTTATCTGAGATAAATCACGTCTTCTATTATAGTTGTTGTTTTTTCCCCCGTCTTTCTCTCTCTCTTCGCATATGTGGCATTTAATTTGTAATCTGTCTAGATGTCTATATTCGCTGTCTATATAACGGGGAAGTAAGGGTACTTAAATTGAATTCTAATAACTTTTTACATGTACTCCCTACATTTTTAAACAAATATCTGTACTTTCGACACAGACGTGTTACTTTTGGTTAAACTGTATCATTTATAGCGTTTATACTCGGGACTTGGCACACTATGGGAATAACTGCACGCAGTCTGCGTGTTTACTGATGTTTGTTGAGCTTTGTCAAGGTTGCATTGGAGTGAGCTTCTGAGCATACGCGATGTTTTCTTAATGCGATATGATACGGGACTTTGTAAAGAGACAGTTTGGCTTGTTGAATTCTGTATCAAATGCATCAAATGCAATTTAAAAAAAATATCTAATAAGTATATAATAAAAATATATCATACACAACAAGATATAGAAAAAAGAAGAAAAGGGTTAAACAGTTCCAAGTTCCAAAAAATCTGATTTTTTTTGGGCTATTTAAGGAAGGAAGGCAGCTGTTGTACCTGCTGGTTTTAGCCCTTGCTCAGTGAGTAAAATGGGTCGTTCCAGACATTGCATCGAGGGAGAAAAAACTTTGATCAGAAAGTTGATTGGATAGAGGAAAACTTAAAAAGAAGTGCAGAAAATAATTGGCTGCTCAGCTAAAAAGATCTCAAATGCTTTGAAATGGGAAAGAAAACCCGAAACACGTGGTAGAAAAAGGAATACTACCATCCGCCTAGATCATAGAATAACAATAATGGCAAAGAAGCATCCAGTGATGAGCTCCAGAGAAATAAAAAAAGATCTCCATTTACTTGTGAGAACTTCAGTAATCAGAAGATGCTTATGTGAAGCCAAACTATTAGCAAGAAACCTTCATAAAGTACCACTGCTGAAAAAAAACCACATGTATTGAAAAGGTGACAGTTTGCCAAAGAACACATTGACTGGCCTAAAGAGAAGTGGTGCGATATTCTGTGGACAGATGAGAGTAAGATTGTTCTTATTGGGCGTAAAGGCCACTGAATACAAGCCACAGTACACTTTGAAGAAAGTAAAACATGGAGGTGCAAGCATAATGGTTTGGGGCTGTTTCTCATACTTTGGAGTGGGGCCCATTTATCACATAACAGGCACCATGGACCAGTTTCAGTACCTAAAAATACTGGAACAGTTCATGTTGCCTTATGCTGACCCTTAAAATGGGTGTTTCAGCAGGAAAACACCCCAAACACACCAGCAAGCGGGCAATATCCTGGTTCCAGACAAAAACAGATTGATATCATGAAGTGGCCGGCCCAATCCCCAGACCTCAATCCGATTGAGAATTAGTGGTGTGACCTCAAAAATTCTGTTCTTAAAGCAAAACCCAAGAATGCAGAAGATCTGTGGAATGTGGTCCAGTCAGCGTGGAGGCAAGTCTAAAATGTTAGTTGTAGATCAGTATATACGGATATACAACTTAATATTAGTTCAGTGCTTAAAGGAAAAAGCCAAATCCTCATTTCATTTTCATTTTATACTATAAAAATTCCAGTTTGTGAATGAAAATGAAGACACTGCTATTTTTGTGAATGATCTAATATTCTTTTTCTTCATTTTCAGTAAAGAAAAGAAAAGAAAACAATATTCATGTTTTTATCTGGGATTCCAGTGCCTTTGTATATATGGAAATACATGCTATTATCATCTCCAAAAATGTTAGAGCACTTATGCAAATATGTGATGTCTTGATGAATCGAGCAGATATTTGAAGTTTACACAGCACCATTCTCGCATGAAAATATCTTACAAGTTTATTTTGTGACCCAGAAAGAGTAATATTTCAAACTCTGCCACTCTGTGTTCCTCCGCCACTGCCTCGTTTGAATTTTGGACGAAATGGATTCTGGGATATTGCATTTCGTCATTTCGAACGGCTTGGAGACCAGAACAGCCAATCAGATTTTTTTGCATCCAAGTCTGTGATTGGCTGGTTTTGTGGCACAACTTTTTTTCTTTTTTTTTTTTTTTTTTTAAACTTTATTAAAGAGTTGAGCGCGCACGGGCAGAAATGTTGAGCGTGAGCAACACATTTTGAGCAAGCGCAAATGCAAAAACTGAGCGAGAAGGGCTGCTATTGTGTGTGTGTGACCTCAGGAGGAGGAATTTGACTTTTGCACGCAGGAATGAATTTTGTTCACTCAAATTCAGCTTTTCGTCGCTCAAAATAAATTTCTCCTCAAAATACAACACTTGCACCTGCAAACTTGTTTTTACGTGCGCTCAGAATAGTGGCACAAAAATAACGCCATACAAATACGCTAAACGTCACAAATCTCTAAAAACTCCCTCTCTCTCTTTTTCTACTCTCTCTCGCTCTCTCTAGCCATCACTCCTAAAACTTCCCCCTCTTCCTAAACGACCAAATGTCATGTCGCCATATCATTTTTCGATTGGTCGACATGGTGCATTTTTCCACCAACACGAATCATAAGCAGAGAGTGCTTGCTAGACAGTAAACGTGGCGAAACTATTCAGGAAAGAACGCCGAGTATATATTGTTTATCATGACTCTGGTTTTACGTGGCCTATCAACACAATTTAAAAACTGGTATATATATTACTCGTTACTGAAAAAAGTAACGCCGTTACTTGTAAGGGGTAACGCCATTACAAGTAACCGTTACCAATTCTCCTAATTCCGCCGTTACCCCTAATTCCCATCACTGGTCTACATATACATCATTTCTAATGTGGGCCGTGCTGTTTTAGGACAGTGACATGTCTGACACTGACCATGTACCAGTGCCTGAGAACACTGGTGTGGAGGGGGAGATTGCATTCAGACTTCTGAGTTTGAATGCAAAGCAAATGTGTTGTTTAAACTAGAGACAGCTCTTGTGACTGAACAATAAATACTGTTCTGGGAACGAATTAGATTTTACAGTGACAATGAATCTTCCATCGTTTGTTGCATGTTTAAAATCTCAGTTTGCACTTGACACAGCTGTCAATGCCCATGATATTGAGATGTTCTTTGTAGATGTGCCTGTATTGTTGACTGCTTTGAAATTTACATTGAAAACCTGAAAGCAAGGTCAGAAACATATTCTAATTACAAACATTGCTATACAATGAAATGAAAAGAGTTGAGTGTGGAAGAAATGGCAAAAATGTGAAGGTGATTGTGTATTTCTGACATTATTTTTGTCTTTTCTGGAGTATAATGAAACCCACATTTTGGAAATTACACCTGTGCCTGTACATCCTTGGGCTCTTGGTCACTGATGGGGGGACTTTTCTAAATGGATTAAAATGTCACAATTGTTGGCACTTTCACGTGGAAGGATTTTGAATGGATACCTATCATTACTTTGACGATCACATTTTTAATCTGGACTCGTTATCTACAAATAGTTTTAGTAACTAAAACTGTAAAAAGCACATTTTCCTGTAAAAACAAGATTAATTTGGTGATGGAAAAATTAAATACATAAAGCTACAGCATCTAAACATATAACTATAACAGCCCTGTACTTATGGTTTTTGAAAGTTGCAAATGCTGCTTTTCCAGCTCTGAACAACAAAGGAAAAACTCAGAAAGTCAGAAATTTTAGATTTACATGCCAAATGTTAACTGTTAAATGATCACCTAAAGGCTGTTTAATATAAATTAAGTACATTAGCTTTAAAAATGTCCCGTGAAGTTCTACAAACCAAACTGCATGTGTACTTTGCTCACAAAGACAAAAACAGTGACCCAAACAGTTTCCAGAGCATTTTTAATTGAAAAAAATGCACTTACATGTTAACAAACACAATAAATAAATTTTGATACATTTCAATCAATCATAAATAGTTGGGACTTAAACAGAGAATGTATAACTTCAAACTTAAAAGAATCTGGTGATCAGTGCATCAACAACATAAATAAAACAGATTAGACATCTTTAAAAAAAAAAAATCGGATTTCCTTCACACAGAACAGTACATTACTTTGGTCACAAAGGAAAAACTCTGATGCGTTAACGAGAACATCTTTCAAATGACCCCATCAGTGGACTCAAACATCACTCAGACATTCATTGGTAATTGTGCGTTGCAGGTTTTGAAAAGTTGCCAGCAACCTCATGTTTGCGCATTACACCCGTCAATCGAAAATATAAGCACGCTCTCATAAAATGACACGCAGGCCTGATTGAGGGGCTGTCCTTTTAAAAGCAGATATTTTAATTCTTCATTGCACCGATATATTCATCCCTCATAAGAATTTTTGTTTTCTCCCTTAGGTTAATAATAACTTTGTGCAAAATACTGATAGGGAAATTAAAACAATCGTCAGCACATGTTCATTATATCCATTCAAGTATTTCATTGCACCCATGTCTTTTTTTTGGTGAAAAGTTATAACGTGTTCTAAACTACTAGAAACAGGCACAAAAATATTCTGGTTGTTTCAAAACATGCATTGACGTCAGTGGAAGATTACATTTTGTTCTACATGCTTATCTGAGGTTAGAGGATTTTGCTGAATGAGAATGAAGATGTGTAATGCTGGTCTACTTACAGTCAACTACTGAATAAGCTGCAAGGGTAAAGCTACAAACGCCATTGTGATCCATTTACATACAGAGCATTTGAAACCTTACAGTTCAAGTTTTCATGTTCAGCTCCCCTCGGGTCAAAGAACTTCACGTCTTACAAAAATACACAGCAGGTAGGATTTATTCAAAACAGAGATACTTCTGGAAGTCAACTAAAACACTCTACAATGTTTAAGTGTTTGTGTGCATGTATATGTGCGTGCAATGCTATATATGATATGAAATGTGTCGACACTCATGATACGCAGCATCATGGTGTGGCTTCACTTGTTCTTTCCCTCTAGTCCACTCTCTGCTCTCAGGGCTTGGCTGCTGGCCGCAATGAAGTTCATCCAGTGTTTGAGGTCCTCCGGAAACTCTGGGCACTCGATCTATAGTGTTAGATGAATAAAATTGATTAATCAGTCAATAATACTCATAGTTTTGTGATACTAAAATGTGATGATTTTGTGGATTCTACTCCTGAACAGAAGCACTTTGAGGATGACGCCACCACTTCCCTTACCTTCTTTTTGCAGATAAATTCAATGATGGTTTCGGGGCTGCAGTGCACCACATTCTGCCTACAGAGCATGATCGCAGAGACGAAGCCATCTTTCTTGGATACAAAACGCTGCTCCAAGTAAAAGGCTTTCTCGTCCCAGCCCAAAACTTTGGTCCGAATCTCAAAAGCCTCACGGAAGACCAAGGAGCGGCGGTACCGGATGGTAGACGCCCCTACTACCAATTTCGCCCCCAGTTTGCGTGAGGCCATGAACAGTCCGTTTCTCATGTAATGGTGAAAGCGTGCAAAGTCACACTCCCTCAGATACCGAGAGTTGTTCATGTGGCCCAAGTAGTCCAAATCATGTGGAAGGACCATGCCTTCGATGCTCTGCTCGGCTAAAATGTCCCGTATCCTGGGCTGGAACCATGCCTGGATGAACACCTGGGCCCCTCGCAGGAAGTACCAAACATCCAGGCTGCAGAAGAGCAGGAGGAGGGCACCCAACGCCAACAGCAACATCTCTCTGGAGAAATAGTTCAAATATTAGCATCAAAAATGAAAACCGAAGTTTTTAGAAAAGAACGTGTTTATTTGCAATGTTACAGTCATTATCTTTTATCTTATTTTTTAAATTAAAAACATAAGCATTTTTTTTAAAGAGTCTAAATTGATGATTGCCTTCAGGATTAAAATAAATGCATCTTTGACCTCATCAATGACAGTGCAGATGTGGGGGGGGAAAAAAACAAAACAAGAGATCAGTGTTCCCCTCCTTACACTGACTTGAAATTAACCTGGCTAAAAATACAGAAGCAGCATATTTTCACAAGCAGTCGATTCAACCTTGAGGGGATTGTAAAGCTAACGCTTCTCCTTTAAAATGAACGGCCTGCAGATTGCTGTCAAAGCCAAATCTGTTAGCTTAGCCGCTAGCTGCCAGCAGCCGGTGCCCTCGGAATTAAAGCGAGCACAGCCTCCTCGCACAGCCGCCACACTTCAGTTCACCATATCAGACATTAAGCGTCAACCATACAGACGGCAGAAGTATCTTTTAATGCCCGTGAAACTCACTGCGCGTCCTGAAGAAAGTGCTATCATGGAAAGCGGTGCAACTTGAAGAAACCGGTAGAATCAATGAACATAATTTCCGGGTGTATGACGACAAGAAGCCTTATTGGTTGACCTGTCGGCATGGTTACACGAAAACGTTTTCGCGTTTTCCAGGGATTGGCGATGCCACAGTTACACGTGATTTAGTTACTTATTTATTTTATATCTTAATTTATTCATTTGAACCTTGGTTAACACAGACGGTATGTAAGGTCGTTCCGTGCGCCCTTTCATTCACTAGAAGTTACTGTTTACTTTGTATAAGACAAAATAGTGCTTTTTAAACATAGCACTGCCAATAAATAAAAATATATTAATAATAATAAAACTACTTAATATTTTTATTATATTTTATGGTACGAGAGTTAGTTTTTTTTGTTTTTTTAATGTTCTAATTAGTTTCCGCTCCTAGACAGCTTTCTCCTTTCAGTTGAATTTGCATCTTATTAATATAATATGGAGGGTATTTGTCAGGTAGATTTCAGAGATTCCGAATAGTAATTACAACACAGCACTTTGTGGAGGAATTTGACTCATAAGGCCATTCCAAGTCTCAACAAATGTATGTATCAAATCCTCAAAAGGCAAGACTAAAGCTAAGAATATTTCCTAGAAATATTTCTTTTAGTTTAGTTTGTTTTGTCAGTAGACAACAACATCTCAATTACTATGTTTTGAAATTATTTTTATTGCAGTGAATATTTTTCTTCACTCATAGTTTGTAGCTTTGCTTCTTTGTTGGGACACTTTTTATTGTAAGGTAAAAATCCTACAATAATTCAGAGAAAACCTAACAATCAGATGACTTCCTATGAGCAAGCACTTGGTGACAGTGGGAAGGAAAGACCACCAACAGAACCAGGCTCAGTGAGGGGCAGCCATCTGCTGTTACCAGTTGGAGAGAGGGGAGAGACAGGACAAAAAGGGATAGGCTGTAAAAGTGTAAAATACGTAAGGCTTATGGCCAATAATGATACTTAAGTCTACACGTGGCACCTTAGTTACAGAGTAACAATGTACTGAATTGACTTTATCTACTTTTATGAATAGTGTAGATAGTGTATTCTTTTCCGGGTACTTTTTTCCCACTGTTACAAACCTCTGAACCAATTCTAGTTTACAGTGGACATAAAAAGTGTACACAGCCCTGTTAAAATGCCAGGTTTTTTGTGACATTCAATGGTATTAACTCAAAATTTGCTTCAACAAAGTATTAGGTTTTCTCCATGGGTTGTCTCCGAGTACTCAGATTTCCTCCCACAGTCCAAAGACATGCAGTTGTGGTGGTTAACTGGTGATTCTAAATGGCTCATAGGTTTAAAAGGTTGTCTGACTCTTGGCGTTAACTCTGCGACAGACTGGCGACCTGTCCAGGGTGTACCGCACCTCTTGCCCTATGGTAGATAGATAGGCTCCAGCCCCCCTGAAGTGGGGGTGAACTGACGGATGAATTGTACAGGTTACAGGTGACATGAAAAGTGAGAAGAGTTTTGGATTGATTTATTGTGGTCTTATTTTTTTACATCAAGAAAACCTGGTATTGAATCTGTTCTCACTTGTAACCGCCAGTCAGCCGTGTGCATGAGAAGTGTTTGTGACATGCTTTATGACTCAGTGTCCAGGCAGCATTCATGACACAGTCGTTCTGACTGAATTTTCAGCTTACTTTAAGTTTTACATGAAATCTGTGGATGTTACAAAGGCTGATGTGTCCTGGCGGTTCTGGTCATGCAAACATGTAAACTGTGTGATCATCCCATCACTCAAGCATGATGTCATTCCCTGCTACACCTGTTCACACTGCAACACACACACTCTCATATAAAGTAGTTTAATCTCTTCCCATTTGGTTATAGTAAAAACTTCAAACCAATTTCCTGAATTCTTTTATTGCTGTCACACCACATCATAACACACCTTATAAAACTGTATTACTTATATTTTCTAATATTTTATTATTTTTACCATAACTGTCAACCTCTCAGAATAATGTAGTGTGCTGTTATCAAGTGTTTCATATCTGCAAATGTTGGAATTTAAATAAAGCTTGTTGTACAAAGTGCAGGCACAAGTGTGTTTAAGTGAAGAGATTCTGAATAGGAGAAGACTTTCCTCCTGGGCTTGTAAACAGGCTGACTCACAAGACGCCACTTTTAATATCTGCCCATGAAAGGTTTTATTTGTTCTTCTCCTCCAGGCCGCTCTCAGCCCTGAGGGCCTGGCTGCTGGCAGAGATGAAGTTGACCCAGTGCTGAAGATCCTCTGGAAACTCAGGGCACTCCACCTGCAGCGTGCAAAACACAAGCTCAATGTTATTCAGCGGGACAGCGTGTGTAACTCATGCATCTGTGTGGTTTCCTCCCTTACCTTTCTTTTGCACAGGTGCTGCAGAATCTTGTCCGGGCTGCCGCGTATGACACTCTGCTTGCAGTACATCACGGCACACACCAAGCCATCTTTTGTCGACACGAATCTCTGCTCAAGGAAAAAGGCTTTGTCATCCCAAGTGACGATGCGACTGCGCAGCTCATAACCCTCTCCGATACACAGAGCCCTGCGATAACGAATGGTTGTGGCCCCCACCACCATTGAAGCCTTGAGGGCCCGCACAGCCTTAAACACACCGTTACGCATGTAGAGAGAGAAGCGAGCAAAGTCACATTCCCGGAGGTACCGAGCATTGTTCATGTGGCACATGTCGATGTCATGGGGAGTGACCCGGCCTGTTAGGACCTGCTCCGCTGTGATGTCCCAGACTGGAGGCTGAAACCAGGCCCGCAGGATGACCGCTGCGGCCCGCAGGAAGTACCACACATCCACAATGCAGAAGAGAGCCAACAAGATGGCGAGCACCCACAGCACCCACCACATCTCTCTAGGGAAAAGATATTAATATTTATTAGTATTAATATGGTCATTAAGTGAGATGTATAAAAAGACAAGTCAGCCTAACAAATAATGAGCATAACCGAAGACAGACAGTGTTTCCCCTGTTCAACGGACAGACATTTTAGTTCAAAAACAGAAATGAAAATAAATAAAATATTTAGGGTCAAACACGGGCTCAGTGTGTGTTCACCGTTTAACACCCAGCTGGTCCAGCAGGGTGCTACTATGATCAGACTTCCATAGTAATGAAAAGTGTAAGTAGCAGCCAGGTACTGCTAATCAAATGTGCTTAATCAGTAAGTGAGAGCACCCCTGTAAAACCAGGGGATTTTTGCTGGTTTGGAGCATTCAGGTGTGTGTTAAAAAAAAACAACACAGTTTTTCTCAGGCTGGATCTGCCAGCAAATTCACCTAAAGGTCAGACCATGCAGAAATCAGAGAAACTGCAATATGCATGAATTTATTAGCTGGGCATGTACTGCAGCTGATTACTTGAGGTGGATCCTCGTTTTCCCCTTTTAGCACATATAAGACAGCATCAGTAGCCCGACCCACAGTGACTTATGCTTAGAGTAAACGCTTACATGTTTCACACTTATTTACAAATTCCTAAAATGAAGACTATTATTTCTCACTTGTTTTTTATTTCATGAAACACAAGTGAATATTTTGCCTCTTCTCCCTGCAGCATGCTGTTGTGATTTAATCAGTTTAATCCAGTGTTTATGTGTCCATACCTTTCTGGAGGCACTTCTTCCATTATTGTGAAGGGCAAATGGGGAATCTCTACAGATCCACTGTGATGTACTCCATTTTCAAAATGAGTTTCTACTTTCGTAACACTTGTGCACTGATTTAACAAATCGTTAGGATAAACCGGTGCTGCAGGAAAGACAGGCTGCCTCTGCAAAAGCCGCACGTCTTAAATGCACATGCAGCTCAGAAAATGAAAAGACATACTTTTATTTAGATTTTAACGTAATTGAGTTATCCTTGATTCTCAGTGCTACCTATATGACTACCAAAGCTAAGGTTTGTGTGATGTTTCATTACTGCATCCACTAACTTTTATTTCATTTAGATTAAACTACGGTTACGACCAACGTTCAGGGTGGGCTAAGTAAAAACACCGGTTTGTGCGGGCATTAACTGCATTTTTAGTAAAAACAAGTTAAAGAAAGTGGGAAAAGACGAATAACCGTCAACGTGTTTACGCTTTACAATAGGTAAAGTGCTCACCTGCTGTCCGCTTCGTCCTGTTCAGACTGTCGAGTCGACACCACTCAGAGCGCTGAGCACAAGTAAAGCAAAAAGCGATAAACGCGGATAATACTCTTCCGGTGATGGCCTTCAAAATAAAAGCATGTTTACAATATTGCGTTAGAAATTCAACCCGAAAGGACGTAAGCAGGCTTAAAACCAAACAGCTTAATTTGTAATGACATAATGTTTTAAAATGACCTATAACTGTACAATGATGTTAAGTGCTCAATGTTTTTCCAACCTCGTTGACATTTAATTTGAAGGCCTTAGTGATTCACTTAGACGTGACGTAAGAGGAAATGGCGGCGGTGATTGGTTATTTATTAACCTATTACACTTGACAGAAGTCCGCAACAGCAAACATGGTGGTAGAAGAAACTTCATACGAAGCTTTTTAAAACCTTTATTTTATTGCCAATTTAACAAATCTTTAAAATAAATTTTTAAAAATGCAGCTTTTATGTCAGAGACCATTGAAAGTTTCTTTTAATTTTAATATTTTTAAAACTCAGGCCGATTGTTCCAGTGAAAGTAACTCCTCATGCTTCTGCATACCGAGATATTTTGGAGCTTGGAGACTTTCAAGTTCACAACTTGGGGATTTTCCCCTTCCTGTTCCAAGACATGGTTGACCAAGTTTGGTGTGGTAGAACTTGATTGGCCTGCAGAGAGTAATGACCTCAACCCAAGAATACCCCTGACTTCCTCATGGAGATCGTTCCTCTCATGCTTTCTTTAAATCCACAAAGATACAGTGCAACTCCTTCATACCTTCTATATAGTGCTCTGTGTACACTCTAAGAATCTAGTCTGAATTTGGAACATGAGTAAGAATAAAAGAATGAGCTAGAAATACCAGAAAATCTGCCATCACTCATTTTTATACTTTATTATATAATCGCAACCAAAATAATTGCAATGAACTCTTATTAATCACTCCAAAAACAGAAGATAATCAAGCAATTTGGTCAAATAATAAACAACACAATCAACTCTGAACTGAACGTGTTTATGTCAGCAGCTATGCAGCTGAAATTCCTACAATATTTGACTTTCCCATACAGGAAGGCTGGTTTGTCTCTTGTAGAAGTTGTTCTATAAAAGTATGCAATGAACAGTGAATAAAAACTGTATTAAGTGCTCAGAGTCCTTTACAAACAAATTTTCAAAAATGGATATTAAAACTGACCTGAGACTTCACTAACTTGGTAACTTGTTCAGAAGTTCTGTGATAGAAACGCCACAGCACCAACAAGCTGAGAGAAAAAGAAAAAAAGAAACCCCTATAGAAGTCTAGCTAATCTTCAGCCAGTCTGTTCCCTCCCACATTCACTGAATTTGGCGAGCTCGATGATCCATCACCATTTTCTTCATGTCCCTGTCCGCCATCATGTCACTCGCATCAAGCTCGTTTCCTGGGCCAGCCATCGGATCATACCGGTGTCTGGAAGAGAGAGAGGAGATTCACAACCCTAGAACATAATCTGCCTGATCATTTAGTGAAATGCCAAAAGCAAGTTAACATTGCTAATAAAACAGACTGTGAGACAACTTTTGGAACTTTGTGAGGACTTTTAACCCCTGAACTCACTGTTTGAGGTGTTCCTCAATGGCTTTCCGTTCATACACGGTGCCATATACTGTTTTCACAGGATCAACAAACATCTTCTTGGTTAAAGGACAAATCAGATGTTGTGGTAGAAACTGTGGCACAGGATCAACCAGTTTCTTTAGAAAGGAAAATAAGTCAAAGTAATGTGATCACAAAAAAAAATCTTTTACATAAAACAGAAAAATCCCATAAATACTTTGTTCACTCACTCACCTCCTCCATGCTATCCATTGACTTTCCAGCATGTTCTCCTGTGTGCTTTCTGGCTTCTCGTTCGTACGTCTCGCGGCTCGTCAGGAATTCCTCAGCTAAAATGCTTCCAAAAAAAGGTTAATATGCAAATGTAAGTATTCATATCTGGGGTCTGACTTGTAACTTGTATCAAATACTCAAACATCTTGTAGGTGCAAATATAACTAGCTGATCATACTGAAACAGTTCTAAATGCAAAAAGGGATCAAATTTGGTCCTAGCAATGTGTAACTAATAAAGTGGCTGTTGAGTGCATATAGTAATAAAGTTGTGCATGTCTCACCTGTCCAGTGGGTCATCAGGCTCAGGGATGATGAGGAGTCCATACACAGCATCAAATATGTCCCTCATGGTGATGTGGGCGTTGTAGCTGCGATCAAATATGTTGTGGCAGATGCGGCCAACACTGTTGACATTGCAGTGGTATACCTGCCGCTGTGTTAAGATAAATGCTCGCTATGAGAAACACATATGCAATAACCACTTTTATATTACCCTAACAACTGGAAACCATTTTAATATGAACACTGTAGATGTCAAAACAGCTTTTGTTTGTATTTTGTCAGGATACACGTGTGACAAAGCGAACGAGCGGAGGCTTCACTGGGTATTCAGGACCAAACTGGCAGTACAGCTCAAACACTCCTTTCTCATATGGTGTGTCAGGAGGTCCTTGCATGAGAATCCTCCAGAACGCTGAAAATCAGAAAACAATCAAACATTGTTGCTTTTCAAGGATTTCATCATTTTAATCAAGTTTTAACACTACAGGTCCAAGAAAGTGTTGCTATGCAGCTTCCAACAGTACAATGACTGCAAACACAAATCCCTAATAAGTAATCAACATGCTGCATTCATCTTCCCCCCCCCCCCATTTCATTATTTGATTAGCATTCAAATCTCCCAATGAATTAGTGATGGGATTTCCGGCTCTTTTTAGAGAACCGGCTCTTTCGGTTCGGCTCACTAAAAAGAGCCGGCTCTTTCGGCTCCGAACCGGCTCTTCAGGTTGTTTTGTTGCTTTAATTAATTTATTATTAACAATAATATAAAATTATGCACAAAAGGAATCACTAATGTAAAAAAAAAAAAAAAAGTGGATTTATTTATATATGTCTATATATAAATATATGCGGTGGCTTCTAGAGACAAAGCACGTACAAACTCCAAAACACATTTCTAGCGTTAACTGAACTTCCTTAACAGAGCTACTAGATCACTTAAAATACACAATTGAAAGCATGTGTATTTATACACAAGCACTCATATATATTCAAATGATTTAAAAAAAAAAAAAAAAAAAAAAAGTTCATTTACCTCTTACTACCACACACCAAATACGATCCTTGGTACTTGCTGGCTTGTGTAGCCACTAGGTAACAAAAGCTCAACACTGCGCCCAGCATCCTGGAGCACTTCTGTTGTCTTTTGTACGTGTTTTGAGTTTTTATGTGCTTCTGAGTTTGTATGTGCTTTGTCTCTAGGGGCCACCATAAATATACTTTTATTTATTCACTCCACATAAAATGTAATAAATAAATCATATAATACAAAAATCAACTATTCACATTTCAACTTTTAAATATTTAAATTTTCAGCTGTTTCCTTTTACAAATTTAAAGTGAAACAACGCAAAACACTGCAAACCACAACACAATTAAATATAAATTAAAATATGAAAACAAAAAGAACATGCATATCCTCTGTCATATGGACCTGCATGAATAAACTTTCTAAATCCTTTATCATCTGCAACTGAAAATAGTTGTGCATGATCACTATACCTTTCTAATGTGACGTATTTGTCCCTGGCTCTCTTTCTCTCTCTCTCCCTCTGGCTCTGTTCCTGTGCTACTGAGTGTAACTACCGCCCTCCCCCCTCTGCCCAACGTAAAGCACAAGGCTCGCATGCGGAGTGAAGCGGAAAAAGTGCGAGAGAGAGGGTGAGAGAAAGGAAGAAAAAAAAAAAATCTAAGTGCCGTTTCGTTCGCGACCGACACATCACTACAATGAATACAGAATAAAGATCTACCACAAAGCAAGAATTTATCAGCTGCATCATGAAAACACTGATATGAGTCTATCAGATAGCCGAGATCAAATAAAATACACAGAGCAATACAAACACAGATGAGGAGAAACCACATCACTTACTTAAGTCTGACTCTGATGGATAGACTCTAAAGAAAGGATGAGGGTCACAATGCAGGCACTTGAGCTCCTCCACGATACGTTTGTCCTTCTCCATGAAACGACCATCCTTTGCCTCCCGAATCTTATTCTTCAGAGCACTGTTTTGAATGTTATATAATGTTTCATAAGGAATGCATGTAATAAAAAAGGACCACAAAAAAGTCAAAATTATCACTATTCATATGGGACAAGACTAAGGAGGCATCCTGATCAAGTCTTAATCAACAAAATATTTTAGACTCAATGACATGCTTTTTGTCAGGAAGCCTATACACATTTTTTAAAAATAAAAACCCAGCGTCGATGGCGCCTGATGCTGTACCTGTCCTGTTGGCCAGAGCATCTATTGGGTGTCAGAACCTTGTAAAATAAGATTTTGCAGTAATCTACAACTACACTAAAAAAAAAAAAAAAAAAAAAAAGTAGTTGCATGAAAATTGACATTTATGGACATCCTACAAGTGGAAACAGACTACTTTTTCTCTTAAGGTATGACTAAGTGGAATCTCTTCATATTTTGGACAGCTGAACAAAACTATATTGACAGATAAAACATGCAGACAGAGTAAATTGTTTCATTAACAGCTCAAGAAGCTCATTTTCTTTGATCAGGTGTGTTCTTAGCTTCTACAGGATGGGTGTTTCTGCCACTCACCTTTCTGTCACCGTCACTTTGCTGTTTATCTGGCTTGGCAAGGATGTCTCTGGATATGCATCATAGCCCAGGGTAACAAACATCTTTGTAAGTATTCCCTATAAAACATGAAAAAATATAATAAACATATGACGGCCATGTATGAAGTTAAAGAGTGATCAGATTTCCTTTTGAAGCAGACTAAACAGACCTCAGTGATGGAAGAAGGGTCAAGTTTTTTCTTGGGCTTCCTCTGTTCCAGAGACAGAACTGTCTCGATCTCAAAGAGTTTCAGACCATCTTTGACTGTCTGTGGTTTGAAACAGCAGCCACCTGTAAAACACAAGTCACTGTTTGGCCCTTTTTGGCATCAAATATTTTTTTCAACTTTATTATGTTTACATAAGCCAGGGTTTAGGACTACACTGTTAATACAGATACATGTAATTACAGACAATAATGACAAATTTCAGAAATACTGCAGAGATTAAGTTAATGTCTCATGTTCAGTTAACTAGTTAGAAAGAAAAAAAACCCCTGAAAGCAGTTGGGATGAAATATCAAAGGTCCAATAAAATGGGCCAAAAGTTGATTCTGTGTGTGCCCATTTACAGGTTTGCTTTCTGTGATTCCAGTCCTAAACAGCTGCAGGTTCCCATTAACAATTTCACTGTTTTTCTAAAGTCACACAGAGAGTACTTCTATGTGCAACTGACACAACTTGTTGTTGATGGTCATTTTGTGTCCAGCTATTACGCAGATAGCAAACAGTTCACAACATCCAAGCCTGCAGATGGTACACTTGTTAAAGAATGCATCCAGATTGCAGCTTTATTTAAAGAAAGGATGATTTATTTTTTTTTTACTTTTAAGGGCAGAGAATTGTGCATTATTTTATACATATAGTAGTACCTGTTGCATTGCTGATTCCATGGAGCATTGTGTTTTCCACATTTCCAAGAAGGATTGAATCCACAGTGACGTTTGATTTCAGCAGCTTGGCTGTTACAGCAGCTGGGTCCATAAAGGACCTATGGCAAGATGAAAACAGTCAGCTGCTGCCCCAGAAAAACATAATTGATGGGTGATCAAAGGCAACTTAGGCAGAAAGGGGAACTTACCCAGAATCATTGCCATCTGTGAGGCACAGGACGCGGAGTCTACAATCTGGGAAGCTCGCCTTGACCTTTTCCAGCTCTGAAGCTCCACGTCGTAGCGCGTCATACAGCAGAGTACATCCGCTCGCCTCAAGGTTACGTGTGTGGACCTAAAAAACAAAAGAACCCCAAAAAGGCGACAAGGGGAAAAAAAAATTATATTAGCGCCACTGAGCAAGTTGAAAATGAGGGAAATAAAGTTGCCAGGCTGACCAAAGTAAAAAAAAAAAAGAAAAAAAAAAAGCTTTTTTAGCTTTATTCTTTCAAAACTTCGAGTTACTGATCAGGTATCTCAAAACTCAGTTATTCTGAGTATGTCAAAATTTCCTCACACATAATACCACCTCACAATTTTTACATATAGAGGGCAATAAAATTCTTCTTGAGCGGAGGTAACAAGCTTCCAGAGGAAAGCCTTCCATCCTCACAATGTTTTGCAATCACCTTGAACTTCTCCAGATTTTCTGTGAATGTGTGGAGCATTTTCACCATGGAGTCAAACTTTACGAGACCAATGACGTGATGGAAATCATACGCCATGCTCCTCGTGGCAAAGTTGTCAAAGAGCTCTTTGACAGCATGGATTTTCTTTATTTCTGCATTTTCGTAGCACTCCTCTTCCATCGAGGAGCTTGTATCGATCAGTACCTAAAGTAATAAAGTCAGGAAGAGGAAATATTTAGCAAATGTTTTGCTTTGATTCCTTTAGAACTTAAAATTTTCCCAGATCTCACCAGTATTGCCTCTTCTGGAGTCCTGGTTGTAACAAATGACTGGTCGTCTCTGTGGTCACCAGTGCTGTATTTAAAAAAAAAAAAAAAAAAAAAAAAAAAAGACAAAACACCATCTTTTTAGCTTTACACAGTTAACACGAGACAAGCATCACATACTCTGTGAATTTCCTGTTATCGGGTGGGTAGATTGTGCCTTTAATGCAGATCAAGATGCACAATTCAATTCAATTAAATTTTATTATATAACACCAAATCACAACAACAGTAGGTGTTTAAGGTGTTTTAGCTTGTGAGATAAAGAAAAAAGGATCAGACAAGCCACTATGAGCAAGCACTTGGTGACAGTGGGAAGGAAAGAAACAGGAAGAAACCTCCAGCAGAAACCAGGTTCAGGGAGGGGCAGTAATCCGCTGTGACTGGCTGGGGGAGGGGAGGAAGACAGAATAAAAGACACGCTGGAAGAGCCAGAAATTAATAATGACTGATAATTAAATGCAAAATAGTGTACACAACCGTGTGAAAAGAGACAAGTAAAGAAGAACCTCTCAGTTTGTCATAGAAGACTCCAGAATGTGCCAGAATGAGTCTGCCCTTCGTTAGTTCACTCCATTTTGTTTTGGTTTAGGTACTCACTTGGCTGCTAGCAAGTTTAAATCCATCGTTTTTACTTTTCCATCCAGACAATCGCGCACGTCGATCATATCAGCTGCTCCTTTGCTTTTATGCAAATAAATGCCCAGATTATCTGACAGAGAAATGTGAAAATAAAGCAAACATTAATGATAATAATGGCTTGTATTTATTTATATAGCGCTTTTCGAGACCCTCAAAGCACTTGAGGGTCTCAATTCCACTATTCATTCACTCTCACATTCACGCACTGGTGGAGGCAAGCTACAGTTGTAGCCGCAGCTGCCCTGGGCAGCGAGCCTGCCATATCATGCCATATCATGTGAAGTGTCTTGCCCAAGGACACAACGACCAAGACAGACAGAGCAGGGGATCAAACTGTTACAAGATGAGCTTCCCAACCCTTGAAACCATGGTCGCCCCATTAAGTTAGGTATAATGCCTCTCAACACACATGATAAACAAAACTTGATATCAGAGGTGAAAGGCAAAGTAAGAAAACTGGTGGAAATTCCTTTTCCACTTAAAGTGACTAACATTACTAGTGTAAGAGGAGCAACAGTAGAGACAATCTAAGCAAAGGTGGAACATACCCCTCAATTTAGACTTAGACTGCTGCAAAATGAACACATCTGTGGCCTAAAACCTGACAAGTCAGTGGCATCTGCTGTATGATACAAGTGTTTGCAAGGTATAAGCGTGATGATTCACTGAAAGATGTGAATATTTAGCCTGGAATAGTGTGAAATACCTTCACTGAGTAGAACAAGGCAGCTCTGATAATGTCCCAGATCCTTCAGATGTAGAGGTGGGGTCACATTAAGGCGAGGGAAAGACTTCAAACGTTCCACCATGCTGCCAAAAGTCCACTGAATATTCACCTGAAAGCTGTTTCATTCAATGAATTAGTCAAAAACAAACAAACAAAAACAACAACAACAACTCTGATTTAAAACAAGTCATTATTCAGCCTGTTTACACTGGCTTTGAGACAATCCTAGACACCATGTGTAATTAATAAATAATAATAATTATTAATAACGAAGGCAACTAACTCAACACCATGTTTTAACCTCAACTGTTTGCATATTATATTTAAGCATTGGACAGTGTAGACTAGACACTGTTCATCTATAAGAGCTGTTGCCACTGATTTTCAGTTCAGTTCTTGAGTCATTTGGCATACCTCAGACTTTTTTCTTTGTTTCCCTTCATTAAGAACAGCTTCTTGACAGCCAACCTTCCACTGAGACCACTTCTGATGAGGATTCAGTGAACAGTTTATGGATCAACTCAAGTGCCAACTAAGGTCCTGTGTCAGGTCTTTCCTGTTTTTTTTTTTTAAATACTTCTTAAGGACATGACATGTGCTGAAGACATTTTTTAAGCCTTTAATTTCTTTTTTTTTGTCCTCCATTTGTTCAATTTCCTCAAATTCTTTAAGAACACACTGCATACCATGTTGAGACACACCAAGAGTTCAGTTATTGTGTCTTTGGCAGTTGCCTTTTTTGTGCAAAAACACTATTTTATGTCTGTCAAACTGGGTTATCTTTGGAATATTTTATACATTTCACTACAAAAATGAGAACAAATGAAATGCTTTTATGACAAGCTGCTAGCAATAAATTACCTAAAGATACAAATTTAAAAAAAAAAAAGTGAAATTGTATTTGTTTTTTGCTAGAATGTGTTATGTGTAGGCACAAAGCTGAATTATCCACTGGGTTAGGTGTCATTTTTATGCTTCAAAAATGCATAGGTCAGTGCTAAATGGCTTAACAAAAAATACCATTCTTCTGAAAAGTGTGATGTACAAGGACTGAACTGAAAAAGAGTGAAAATGTCCAAAGAAAATGTCTGAAAGACCTTTAGGAATCCTGGAGAACTGCTGCTTTAGTCCACTTAAATAAAATTAGAAGAAAGTCTGGCTCCTTGGATGCAAAATATGAAGAAATAAGTGGTGGTTTAAGACTTCTGTACAATACTGTATTACTAAGAAATCATGAATGAATAATCAAGAATTCATAATAAATTGAATGTTACTGAATTTACATCCATTTAAAACCACCAGCAGACCAAGCATATACTTTAAACCAAATGAAATATATAATCTTTCACTGTCCAGCTGTGCATAAGTGTATCATCTACACTAACAGAAAATAAAGAAAATCTGCTTAAGTTGTGTTGAAAGAAATAACTCAGTCACACATACTTCTGACCAGATGTCTTGTGGTGGTGACTCCAGAGAGGATACGCTCGGACAAATCGAGGAATGCTGAGCAGGATTTTCTCAATGTCAGTGGCTCTCTGTAGTGAGAATTCTCGCAAAGGCTCTTCGGTGCAATTTGGAATTTTCTCTCCATCTAAACAAAATAAAAAGAAGCCAGAAACGCATAATTCACCACCATAATGCAATTTAGTAAAAATTTTAACAAAATATAATTTTTGCATCTGGTTATGCAGGAATGCTTGTGCACAAGATTTCATTTTCAAATAATTTAAATTTTAATAATAATAATAATAATAATAATAATAATAATAATAATAATAATAATAATAATAATAATACTACATAACTATCACTGCACCTGACTGAAGGAGGATCTACCTTTAAAGACTCTCTGATTATCGATGCTTTATACTGTCAAATCTGGTTACCGGTATTTATTTATTTTTTTAATTTCCAAAGTAATTAGTAAACTAGCATTACAGCAAATATAATCTAAACAATTAAAACAACTGCATTCATTAAGCCACATTAAAACCTTTCAACTTTATAGTTTAAACCCTTTCAGTGCTATTTGTACCTTTGATTTTCTGAAGGACGTACGCCCTTTCAAAGACATCTGGTACTCCAGGTACTCTGACAGGTTCGCAGAAATGGTCATCATCTTTGGACACGAGAGAGATGGGAGCATAGACTTCATGCTTTGATGCTTGTTTCTGTCAAAACAGAGCCAAGCACGATACATTTAAACTACAGAGATAATATCTATACATAATACTAACACCAAAACTAAAGACCAGCTTCTGTTCAAAATTAAACTCAGTTATACCTTAATTTTTGAAAGGAGATGTGCCCAGCAGTACAATGAATTCTCAAAGACATCCTGGTCCTCTATGACTTTCTTCCCTTGCTGTGTTGCTTGCTGGGGCAATAACTCCCTGAAGAGCATGTATAAGCCCTCAACAACTGCAATCTGCAAGAAATCAGTCAGTACACAACATTTTCATGCAAAATAAGCAGCAAGTAAATCACAGTTATATACTGTACAAACGATGAGCCTTTTACGTGCTTCCTGCATGAGTAAAATCAGAAGATAGCTTTAACACACATACATGGAAACAGGCATGTCATATCTCTACATTCATGAATACTGTGACACCTCAGATGGTTTCAATCACAAGTTACCATCATGACGATATCATTTTAAATAAACAAATCAAATAAGGTGGCGTGCAAAAAGCTGCTGTGTTAAAATCAGTGGACAAAACATGCAAAAAGTCACATAAAAGTCTGATGCCAGATTTCTTGGAAGATGGTGAGGCCAGTGGTGCAAAGACTTAAAACTGCAGCAGCATGTCAGCTGTCCTCTATTTATGAAGAAGATATTAGAGAAAGACCGAATTCTAAAACTGTAACAAGTCTTACACCACCTCACACTTTTTACCTTCTGGTTCCTGGTCATCCTTTCATTCCTGCAGAGTAACTGATGCAAACTTTGGGCGAGGGGGTTACATCCCGTCAATTTTCGTATGTATGCGATCAGTTTGTTCTGGATTATTTTAGAATGATCTTTCTACAAGTAAATACACAGAAATATTTGAAAACAGGGTTAATGCCACTCAGAAAAATTAAACACAATGGGCTAAATAAATTTGAGTTTTGTTTGTGAACATAGGTCATCAAAGTGCACAGTAAAGAACCCACATTGTTTTTTTTCCTCCAGGGTTAATATTGGATCCTTTAGGACAGTGGATCTCAAACTTTTCATAGTGAGCACCACCTCATAAAATTAAAGTACCACCCTTATGACCGAAGTACAGTAGTATAGGCCTATTTAACACCATATACAGTTTACACAAGACTATTTTATTTCTTATATGAATGTTATTTATTTTAACTGTCACATACAGGATGAGAAAAGTGATAATAATAACAACTTTTGCATTGATATTATATTCCTCCATAAAAGCAATGCTGAAGAGCCTATATGCGATTTTGAAGTTAAATTGCTGTCCTGCAGCAACCTAATCACTATTTGTGGAGGAATTTTTGAGGTTCACCAATGGCTGGACTCTGAATGTAAAGACTTCATGTGAATTTATGTGTGCATTTATCTATTATGTTGTCTTGGGTGTAGCTGCATGTTTTTCATGAGACTATAACTAGGCTTGAAGACAGGCTAGGCATGAATAAATAAAGTTCATGTTCATAGGATAGCAAGACCATGGGACAAATATAGGACAGTGTGTTAAATATAAAACAGCTTACCGCAACAGCATAAAGAGAAGACAGGAACACACTGATTCCTTTTTGGCTTTGTTGCACTGAAGGCACGACATCATTGATGTAGAAAGTTTCATCAAGGGGAGTCTCTTCAGTAAAAGAGGACAGAGTGAAGGCAACAATTGACCCTTCAGAGATTCCACACGTTTGGAGTGTCACAGCACCAGAATGAATACCTCTAAAAAAACCAAAAAACAAACAAACAAAAAAAACAGGGACACCAGAAAACAGAAGCACTCATCAATGCTAAGACTTTAAGCGTATGAATGTGGGGGTGGGAAACAAGTTAGAAAAATACTGGTGTCTACTAATGCTACTCTTAGTTCTCTAGTTTTCTAGGAAATCCTAGGTGACTTGCTTGTTCCAATTGAGAGAAAACTTGACCTCTGACCTTGAGGTCTTTTAGTAGATCTACCTATGGTATGACTTTCAATATCCTACATCGCTTCATTCTCAAATTATTCTATTCACAAACCAGGTTGTCTCCGTTGCCCGCCCAGCGAGGTGATGACAACACTTTTCAGCCTTTTACATCTGATGGGTAAAAAAACAACAACACTTTTTTGTGAGGCAGTTTACCTGGGATGGAGGACATGTGCTGGTATTCCACTTGCATTTGACAGGATCACTTTTAGAGTTGCGATTGTGTCAGTTTCCAAATTCACCATAATCTCAAAGTTTCCCTTAACATGTAAAGAAAAAGATGTTTAAGTTACATTATGACTTTACATACATGTTAAAAATGGGGGCTGAAAGTTACAACAATAAACTGTACATTAATAAAATAATTGATTCACTTGTATTTCATTCTTCTCTCTTCAACACAATGACTGTTTATCAAGTAAAGGTATATATTTTTATTATTTTTAAAATGGAGAAGCTCAGATGCTACTTGGAACCACTTTGTTTGAACAAAAAGAGTTCAGAAATCATTACTGGCTATTTTATTCCTCACAAACATATAATATGAAATTTGACTGGCCAGTTTCATTTGCTAGCAGTTCCCAGCATCCTCAATTGAGCAGCATACGGTTGTTAAAACGCACCTTGAGCATGATGTGGCATTGAATGACATCTGTTCCAGAGGGCTTCCCAGACTCTTGTCTTGGCATTTGTGGAGCATGTGTCAAGTTTTCTTTTGGCGTAAATATGGCATAAATTACAGCTCCATTTTCAATATGTCTGTCTTTCAAAGACCCTGGAGAAGAAGACAATAAAATGAATAACTGTGCCAGATCCACAGTTAACACAAATAATTACAGGTTATTTAAAAAACAAATAAATAAATAAAAGTGTTATTCCCATCTATATGTATTAAAGTGAAATCATCTCATATGATCATGATCATTTTAGAAACTCCTGGTGCTCACCACCAGTCTTAAAACTATTCATCCAAGACTGTAAATGAACTCTCCCAATATTTCATGCAATTAAAAGTTTGTCCCTGAAAGCTGTTTGTATTTTGATAATACACAAGATTTGTTTCCTACTAATTCTGTTTCAATAATACATTTAATTTAATACATTTAACTTTTCTTACCTAGTAACAGACAGAACTACAGAGTGAAAACAAAATTTGCAGGCAACAAATTCAAACTGCAATGGTGTCAGAACTCTAATGCCACCCTGTAATTCTAATTTACATAATTAAATAGTTAAAGCAAAAAGCTTGCCTATTACCTGTTTAAGTATACAGCACTTGGCTATGAAATCAGACACAGTCAGTAGTTCTCTTTAAAATAAATTATGATCATCACTCTGTAAAACAGTAGTTGTTTCTAACTTTTCTTCTTACAAAACAATTTATGGTACTTTTCACTTTTATACCAATATATCCCTTCACCTAAAGCCAGCTTTTCTTGCTAACTTCAAGTATTCATCTGTTTGGATCACAAGGAAACGCAGATAATTTGCTAATTTCTGATGGCCTAGCAAGATTACTTAAAAGGCAGACTTGAGACTAACTTGATTCATCCTAAATATAGTTTGTTATTTTTGGACAAACACACCTTTAAGCACCTGAAAATAAGTGAGTATAAAAGTGGCTACAATTCCTTAAAAGTTTCTGCAGTACTTTTCTTCAGTCCCTTGAGCCTCAGATGAAAGTCTGGACTCATAACAATCATGTAAATGTAACAAACATGTTTTGGTACATGGTGAAAATTGACTTTAAAAAAAAAAAAAAGAAATAAATAAAGGGACCTAAACCTAAACAAACCTAACAGAATCATATACTGCTCCACTGTTGACTCACATGTGTTGAAGAAGGGATCGTCTGTCAAGGGCATCCCATCTGCTGTGTAGAGACAAACCCCTTTGGTGTTTCCAACATTTTCAAGATGACAGATCCTCAACATTATGTCTTCAATTGTGTTTTGTGCCAGATCCATATCTGTAGCATTCAAATATTAAATATGTCACCTCTATGTCCTTATGTAATCATGCCAAAGGGATGATAGCTTCTAAAAGATGTGATCCTGTTACCTGAAATAACCTTTGGTTTAGGACATTTGGGGTATGTGTACTGAAGACTGAACGACCTCACTGACTTTTGCACAGGTCTAACAGTTAAGACTTGGCATTCTGGAGCTTGGAGTCTTTGAATGAAGTCTTTCATGATTGCAAAACGATTCTTTTCCACATGACTTAAACCTGGAAAAGAGACAAAATAAATTCAGCTTTACCGTTTAAGTTTACTCAAAGGTTCATGTCTTGATGCATGCTGAATCATCCAGGTAAGTAAATCCCAAAAGGTTGATTCTATTCATCTGCTTTTACATAAATGTGGTGCTTTATTTTTGTTAACACGGTTGTTTGTTTTTTTTAGTTTTCTGAGTAATGAAAAAGCTAAACTGAAAATCCTAGCTTTGCTTTTGAGCACTCTTACCAATGCTGTTTAAATCGTCTTCCGTCACACTATCCAGGAAATCTCTTTCATCTTTAACACCCATCTGAACAAACTGGTTGAAGTACGACTCCAGTCTGTGCTGCTCAAGTAGGTTGAAGATTGCACCCATCTACACAAAGACCAGTAGATTATAATAATATCTGTCTTCATTAAAAAAAAAAAGTCTATAAACATATGCCCTTTGACAGGAGAGGCCAGATGTCTGAGTCATGATTTCCAGCTGCATACAATGAATGTATGACTAAGTGAATGTATGACTAAGTGAATGTATGACTAAGTGAATGCGCGGGACTTTCTTTTGCAACTGAAACTAACTACAACATTATCTTATAACTATTTCAGAGAAATATGCTGAAGTGCATTGCAGAGTGGTCTTAAGGAATTCTTGAAGTTAAAAAAAAGAGATGGAAATCTTACCTTGACCCAACTCCAAAGACCACGAAGAACAGCTGTGCAGTCCTAGTTGTAGTTGGAGGAGGGGTCTTTGTGAAACTGAAACCTAAGGAAACGAAACCAAGGAGGTGGGATGTCTCTAGTGAGCAGTGGAGAAATAGTTATTGTATTTGACAGTTTATTGACCTATACAGAGCGTGGATTTCAGAAGGGGGGGGGGGGGAATAGGAGTTTCAAAATTTCCTGTATGCTGAATAAAAAACAAACAAACATTGAGGACCCCAGGTTTGGTGGGATTGTTGATAAGACCTTTCTTTTTAAGAAGTTCAAGATGACTGTTCTCAGCATTTGCCCTGCAAAGGTCCTTCCTATCTGGTTGATAACACTGAAAATTTGAATATATTTTATGAAGGAGAGGTAATCTACAATTTTGAAACTGCATTTGACAGAGCATGTCAAATGCAAGTGCATAAATAACAGTTATAAATGATTGTCTAATGTTCCAGTTTCTTCCTTAGGCTATTTCTTTATGTTCACATTTCCTTATTCCTTCGTTTTTTCATATATTTCCAAATGCCATTCTTATTGACTTTATATTGGTATTTATATATGTGGAAAATGTCAGTCTAAAACAGGATTAGTCTGCAGGGGCAACCCTTTTATGCATTTCATTATTTATTGAGTGCATTGACTTCTACTGCAAATACATCGTTTCCCTTCAAACCTATTCTGTACAAATGTCTTGAGTAACTCGTCATTTTTTCTATTTGATATTTTTGCAGGAAAATAAGAAATAGGTGCAACAATTTATTGACACATGCAAAGATGGAAATACAGAGAGTGTCCATCTCTAAAGAGATTGAAATTCCAGATTTGGGATGACCACCTTTATTGTTTAACACAGCCCGACCTCTCTTAGACAAGCTTTCTTCTCATTTCTTTAAGTAGTCTTCAGGAATAGTTCACCAGGCTTCTTGAAGGACATTCAAAGTTTTTCTTTGGATCTTGGCTACTTATTATTCTGATCTCATGCTGAATCAATAATGTTGAAGTCTGGACTGTGGGGAGGCCAATCCATGACTGATAGTGTCCAATTGTTCATATCGTGACGTTTTTACTGCACGGTCTGTGTTTGGGATCACTGTCGTACTAATAAACAAAGTCACTGGTGACCAGATGCTTTTCAGATGGCCTCTTGAGCACCAGCGCCCCTAGTATGCAACCCTCAAAGACTAAGTCTTTTATGTAAGTAATCTAAATGTGTGGGAGCCACAGAAACCTTAGAACCCCAGCTAAATGCTCACGCAAACCATTTCTAAAACCAACAAACACAGCGAAAACAAGCGATGACTAAACTAGCAGTTACGTAATTTCGCGTAAAAGTAAAAGTCCGCTAAACACACAACCGTGTCATGAACTCTCCCGACTTCATATAAAAAGGAAAACAAAGCCTGGTTAGCTAGCTGAGCTCTCACCGATTCCAAAACATCAAGTTTCACCCCGCTGACCAAAATTCACTGAACCAGCCGCAAAAGAAGACCACAAAAACGCAAGCTTCCCATATACCCTAAGAGAAATTCCCTTACCGGACAGGTTTCCTCAGCTGTTTTTCACCAGTAGCCGACAGCTGCTGTAGCTTGTGGCGGAGCTAACACGAGCCACTTCAATCTTCGGCCATTTTAGGCCCAGTTATAATAGGGCCACGTGGGGTTTTGGTCTTGCAACTTCTGATTGGTGGAAACCCCCTGCATGTGAACGTGTGGTTAATTCTTCAAAAATATAAAAAATAATAATAATAAATTTAAAAAAAGAGCAAAAACAACAACCATTTTCAGCATGTTAATTAATGAAATTAAATATTTTTTTGCAATTTAATAGCTAACAAATTCATCTCATATATGGTGTCCAAAATGTCCCAAAATTGTGCAAACTGCACAACGCCTTATTTATTAAAAGTGCTGTCATTTTTCTCTGTTTCACTTTAGAAGCATACATCTTTGCACAGATGATATTTATATGTTGATTACTGATTTTCTGAACTAAAGCATATTTTAAGGTGTTATATGCTAAAAATGAGTTTGTAATTGCATAGAAATACTCATTTTTATTTTTATTCATTTTGGGCATGTCATTTTGAGATGGAAGCTCAGAAAGTCCTTTGGGTAGGAACAGGTTATTATATGGTCACTGTGTTTTATAGATGGCTCTTGACACTCACTGTTCTAACTATCTCCTGAGCTGCTCCATATTTATTGATGTTTTGAACCAAAAATTCCAAATCAGGATTCATCAGTCCATAAGCTCTATTGCCACTGAGGTTTTGTCCAGTTTGTGTGTAATTTGGCACACAGCAGGTTTTCTTTGCCACCCCTTCCTTAAGAATGGATTTTTGACAGCTACCCTTCCAATTTTCTCACATTTTTTAGGAACACACTGCACACCATGACAAGATATGGCAAGTTTGCCACTAAAAACTTTTTGGAATCATATAGTTTGTACAAAAATCATCTTTCATGTCAAACTGTGTTACCTCAACAAAAGAAATGATAACAAATTATGTGTTCTTGTAACTACTTGTATGAGCAAAGTACCTTAAATGAAAACATAGAGGGCATTCAATCCTAAATATATAAAGAAATGAGAGGTGACTCGAGACTTTTGCACCGTTATTATTATTTTTTGAATCCTTATATAAACAAAACATTTTTTGCAACTGTCAACTCATCCAGCTTGGAAATAAAAAGAGAAGAAAATAAATGACTAGAAGACACAGAATATTCATCAGAACTACAAGCCAACTTTATTTTTCCTTGTGACACACCATTGCCCTCAGGTAGTAGTCGTCTTTAAGTTTGGACTCTTGTAGGAGGCACTGGCTGATGAAACCTCTGGAGAAACTGGGGCTCTGCTGGTTCTTTTGGCTGACTTGTGCTTCCCCCTTGTGGTTTTTTTGAAGAGGTAAAAAAATGTTCATTAATCTTTGCTGGTGGTCGCTGACTGCATGCAGCTGAAGGATGAGATGGGCAAAGTGTTGCACACTGGCCACCCAGGTTTTGTTGCTCTTTGCCATCATTCCTGAAGGCACCACTTAAAAGTCTAGAAGTCTCACCGCTGCTCTTCCTTCTGCATGTCTGTGCAGGAGTTCTCCGAGTTTCAGACATGACTGAATTCTCAGACATCTTCCTCCTGCTATCAGCATATGACTGTGCTCTCGCTGATTCTAAACTGCCTTCACAGCTACTATCCTGCTGCCTGTTTTGAATACCTGATTTCCATTTCGCTGCCACAGATTGGTCAGTACTTTTGCTGCTGCAACTTCCTGCATTACAGAGACCGCTGGGAGCAGGAACAGGTGACGGGGTGATATTGATGTGTCTTGGCCTGTACGCAGGGCTGCTCTTTCTCTCCCTCTGCGGTGACCATTCACACTCTGTGCTTTGGCTGTGAATCCTGCAGTTTACTGATAAATGGGTTTTGTGAAGGGGTGAGTTTCTCTCAGATTTTACTTCAAAATTAGCCGTAGAATCTGGGGTCCTGCAGGAAAGACCAGCACTGTCTTGTTCTGGACAAAAACCGCACTGGTTATTATTTCTCATTATGTGGTCAGTGGTGAGGAGACCGTGTGTATGCCCAGATGTGTCAGCAGTGCTGCAGGTAGGTGTTTTGCTTGACTTATTAAAAGCTGATGTGACTCCATGCTGACCGTGAGTCCTGGATGTTGACATCTTAGAGAGACGGGGTCTAGCTGGAGGCCTGGGAATAGGAGGGGACAGAGGAGGAGGTGGATGCGGTCTTAGGACTGATGGAGGAGATAAAGTTTTCAGACTGTCTGAGCTTTGTGCTGCTGTCAGTCTGTGGAAAAGGAATCAGAAGTTCACGAATTAAGGGAATTTTCATTCACAATGACAACAAAAAGAAGCAGTTGAAGGTATTTTTTGAGATGGTGTTATAGGAAAAGCGTCATCGTGTTCACATTCAAAATATTTAATGGAATAAGAAGACAAAAACAAGCAATGAAAGTGAAGCAGCTATTTTAATATTAATTACATAGCTGTCACTAATAATAATGCATACTAACCTGAAACCTTTCTTTGCAGGCAAAGGGGACGAAGGTGGGAACAGAAAGGGGCTGAGCTCCAAATCCACTTGTATAGCTCCTCTAAGTTCTCTCAGGTCTACAAATATACAAACACAACATATCTGAGATATGAAATGGTCTCAAATATGATTAAAACTATTTTGAGATATTGTGATTATTAATTACAAACATTAAATTAAGTCATTAAGTTAATCCTAACTAATCCCTGAACGCCTCCTTGTACTCATGAACTACCTGTTAATCAGCAGAAGACAGACCCTGCATAGCTCAGTTTTACATTCATAAATATGTCTTGGAATCAGTTTCAAATTGTAAACTCAAATAAAGACATGTAACGCGTGTTGGACAAAATATTTTGCCAGCAGATGGCAGCAAATGCCAAAATTTGTGACTTAACCTGCAAGTGAAGGTTCAGATTTATGAAGTCCGCTGTGACACTTTTGTTTAATGTTTGCCTGCAAGAAACACAAAGCACAGGAGAAAAGAGAAACTTGAGAGCTCATGTAAACTGTGCAGTTCTACTCGTCATCGCAGCAGCATTTAGCATAATGCTGTGGCACCAAACTAGGACACACTGGAAAAATAGGATATAAATGTATTAAACATGCTTAAGATGAGGCTTTGGAAATAGCAAAGGAACAGGGAAGAGGATAAAACTAACAGCGGGAGGAGAAGGAAAGGAATGTGTGTATGTGTGTAACCGCTAAATGATTGAGCAGCAGTGTTCCATCATAATTTGGCTTCAAACATCGATATCCATAGCAAATGAAAACCATAGAGCTCTGTGTGTTTGTGTGTGTCTGAAACTCACAAAACCAAAGACCTGATTGCAAAATGTGTCTTAATGTGCATGTGTTTGTTACCAGAGACTGGCACAGCCTCCTTCTCGTTTTACAGCAACACAAATACTAAGAGTCTTTATAGACACCGCAGACTATTACACAAACACACATGCACGCGTGCGCACATGCACAAACACAGACATACCCACATAAACCCACAGGCCTGGAGACTGACAGATAAAGCACATACTCTGCCCTGTTCTCATAGTGGGATTCAAACCCAAACCTTCCAGTATTGTCTTTCAGAGCGACAGACAAAGTATGTGCGGTGCCACTGACAGAGAAGTGACTGAAATCTAAAACAACTCTAAAGCGCACGCACTCCAAAAATAGCCTGTGTGGTCCGTGTGGGGTTTGAACACATTACCACAGTGCAGACTTGGTGGTATTTTAGGAAAGGCTGTATGTTTTAGTGATTAATCTGATACATGAGAACCCAAATCCGCCTCTGCACGACACACATTTACGGCAACTTCCTCGGCAGCTTAATCCTTCTACAAAATCCAGCTCAAAGCGGTATGACAGCCATCTTTTCATAACCTGAGGTGGTGGTTCTCTAAGATGGCTCTGTCAAGCTTGATCAAGCTGGTCAAGCAGTAAAAAAATAAATAAATACTTTCAGCATCCTGATGGAACACCTTATATAAGTTGGTTTTATCAAGTCTCAGTCACACTAGAGTAAAAATAGGCCAGCAACCTCCTTGTGACTACGAAAAACTGGTTGTCACCTGGTGAATGCACTGAATTTTCTTCTCGTTTGGCAAAAACGAGAAGTTGCAGTGAACGCTTTCAACAGCAAGCCCATTGCACCTTTGACAACCTGTTTACAAGCAAGCGTTGGCCGACTCAAACTGAGTCGAGTAACTCTCTTACAAATTGGTGAAGCTTTGAAAATATCATTTTTATAAATGCAGACAGATTGACAATACATCGCATTCAATTTCAGTCAGTTTGGACTGATGAGCTCAACTCCAGTGCCACCTTTCTTTTTGCAATGGTGGGCTCAACTCAACTGGTTTTATTCTGGTTATAATCCTATATAAAAGCAAGTCTGTTCAGCACCTATGTTATTATACAGTTAAATAACTATCTTGCAGCAACTGCAACACCATTTGTGAAGGAATTCTTGAATTTGTCTTGCATATCTATGAGGCTCTGGCCAGACTGTAGCATTTGGTGGAGAAGCTACACCAGTTTAACCAGAACTGCATAGTTTAGATGTTTTCAGGATGACATATTAAGGTCATTTTTAATCACATTTTACACAGTATAACTTTTATAAAGTCAGTATTGTCAGAAATGCATCACCATACAGAAGTAATAATACTCTAGCTGTTGCACTGTGATGTGCTTGTTTATCTCTGAGATGGGACTATATTATGTTGATTTTAGAAGCCAGGTGTGTAGGGTGGGGTGTAAGGCAGCTTTGAGCTAGAGCAGGGCTGCTAGCAATTCAATAGAAAAAAACATGAATAAAACAAAGTAAAATAAAATGTAAGTTAAAAGCCAGCAGCACCTCTGATAGCACAAACAAAGATCAGTCCATCAGTTTAAATAAAGATCATATAAATCATGAAATCCCTGACAGACTCCAGTCCTATGACAGCAGTGAGTTAAAGCTGACTGCGATGTTTAGACTACATATCAGAGGCTCCACTGAGACGTACTCCTTTATTTATTATGAACAAATAAGTTTCAGTAACTTTGTGTAAAGCTCAAAGCGTAGCCAAAGTCAGACTGTGATGGAAGAGATCAGTGACCTAATAAGTAATAAAGCTGTGAAGAGAGTCATGATGATGATTCCGATTTACCAGTTAGTGTCCATAAAAGAAAAAGTTCACTTATTAACAGATTGTGTAAAATTGTGTGTAAACCTGTGCTTTACTTTAGAGTAAGGATGTTTTTGTTTTTTTTTACATATTTTCCGCAGCTCGAGTGTTTTATACTCAGTACACTCAAACAAGGATCAGTAGAGGTTTGTGTATACATGTGTGAGTTCCTCCTATCTACTGTCATTAAGAGTTGTTTGTTTGGTGCTGGTCCAAGTCACTATCTCTCCCTCCTGCTAAGAGAAAATGGGTCATTATGACTGTGTTTAGGACCATTTTATGATTGGCCGCTACATCCAGCACTAAAAAAAGCAACTAGCTCATACTGTAACAATCCCTATATGCCTGATATGCCTTTGTTTAATAGCTGTTTTAAAAACAATATAATTTAACTGCACTGAATAACTCTAAATCAATAGAAACCTCAGCTGTGCGTGGTAAAAAGCTTACTGGCTGACAGGCGTAGCATTTAGAACATGTGGTTGATTACGTAAACAAGAAAAAGCCCCCCCAAAAATGTAGAAATTAAAAGCAGCCCTTGGAACAAAACAGAGGTTAACAATTATGATCTAAAACTCTGACTTGAACATTCAAATGTTTTCCTGCTTAGCTCTGCCTCTCCATAACGTCTTCCAATTTGGAGCAGAATCTGAATTCCCCTTGAAAAACACACAGAAAGAGAATTGGTGATTTAAAGAAAAATATACACAAGTCTGTGAACTACTTCTAAATCTTCACTGTCGATTCCTTTATGACCGCCTCAGATGTGGTGAGATTGTAGAATTGTTAATAATCGAACAAGTCACACAGAAGATCCTGAGGCCAGTGTTGTTCCAAGATCTGAAGCGCTCACTCTTAATAAGGTAATGATGACTTGCACAATGTAAGGCCAACACGGTCCCCACATCTGTGACTGAACATGCACAGTGAGTTCATGCCAATCGCACATCAGACAGCAGACACTTGCTTAAGGAAACAATTTCCTTACTGGCACTGATTGCAATCTCTTTTAAATGAGATCTAAGAGAGACAAAGAAAAGTGGTTAAAATTAACTTCCCACCGTCAGGCTTTTAAAGCTAACACATGCTTGGGTCACGTTTCCTCTTTATCTTCACTCTCCTACACGGGGTTTTACTTTGTCAACAATAAAAAGCTCAATGAGGGTTTCAATATTGTGTACCTTTCCCGCTTTGTTTATCTTTTTAATGGCATCTTCGCCTCACAGGAACGTTTAAGTAATTTAAGAAGCTGTTTGCGCTTCAGGCACAACAACACTTCATCCACTGCTGGGTCCTTGAAAACATGCAGTGAACTTGAGTGTCTGTTCTTTGCTTAGGTTTCTAATATTTCCAAGAGAAGCTCTTGGCAATGCAACACTTGTAGATGGTCAGACACAAAAAGAGTGTACAGAGAGATAACTTCAACATCTGGGCAGCAGAGAAGTCCTACATCTGGCTAAACTCACTCTGTTTCTGTGATAACGTACATGTGTAGTTAGATCGAGTGTGTGTGTGTGTGAAAATGTCTTTATATGCCATTTGATTGATTGGGAGGAGATTGATCTTACTCTTGGCTGGAAAAATGGAAAATACAAGTTCAGACTGAGGCTTTGCAGGCTTTTGTGAGCGTGCATGCATGCTGATTTGTGAAAATTTTCGCCCTGGCTGGGCTTCACCGCCAAAAAGAGAATTAGCAGGACTGCCTAAGGGACTGAAACTAAGAGGGAAAAACATATCTTTTGTCTTTCAGACTAAAAATATGCTGACGCACGAGGAAGTCAGTGTAATGGAAACGATGAACATGCATCAAACAACTCAAGCTCGAAAAATGCTAAATGCTAAAAATGCTATTTTGTATGTAGTTTCTTTCTCTGTAGCTGAAGAAACTTTGGATGAAGGTAAACTCTCAGTTTGGGGATTAAGAGGAAAAATTACACCTGAAGAAAAACCCTACTCTACAGATTATGCTACATATTGATAAAGCACATATTATTCAGGCCTCACAGTCCTTCACGATGCTCATAATTCATGGATTGTTTTGATGTGTAAAATTCACAGCTGTTTTGGTGCAGTCACCTGTAAATAACTGTAGGATTTTCATCAGTGTTGCACTGGCAACTAACAAAAAAAAAGGTTGAGTAAGCATTCATTTGATAGGTGGCTGTTCCATCCTGATCTTCTTACCTTTATATGCTTCACCAGTCTGGTCAGTTCTTCACATTCCCCTATTAGGAGAGCTCTGCATGGATGGATAGACAGACAGACTGACAGATAAATATCAGTTTCAATAGGATGGAAAACACAGGCAGCGACAACAGAATAGGTGCATTGCTCAGACTTTATCCTCTGCAGTTTTCATACGGTACAGAGGAAACAGTGTCCTATTTTTCTTTTCCCTCCCTATCTTTGCCCTTCTCCAGTTACATAACCGTAGTAGCTTTTATTCACTTCTTTCAAATGAAAAAGAATCTTCTGCTGGCTCTGGTCGGGTCTGGGATCCATTTATTGACAATGGGGCCTTTTGTTCTGGTCTAGGCAGGAAATGGGAGAAAGAGAGAGAGGGAGGGAGGCGTTTTTCTAAGGTAGCTCCAGCGACTGCTTTGCCCCGTGGGCCTCAGAGCGAGGGGTGAAGGAAGAAACGGAGGGATGGAGCGTGAAGGAGGCAGGGCAATGACAAAAGCCACAGAGGAAGGCTGAGGGGGAAATTAAGGGGAAAATGAGAGGGCTCAGAGAAACTCTGACTTTCAGAGTTACAAAGACCAAATATGAATGAGTCAGTCACAAAAAAAATTATATGCAAGATGTGTCGCTGCTAGACTGTATTACAAAAACCAGGACAAGAGTTCATTCTTTAACTATTGTACCAGTGTGAACTGTGCTCTTTCCCAGTTTGGACCGCATGTATGCCCTTACGTTATTCCACTAAGTTGGGTGTGTATAGATGGTGCACTACAGGGTCATATATAAGGAGGTACGGAAAAAGATTTTAGGGGTCACAATAAACAAACAGCTGTTTGTTTATTGTGAAATCAAACCAGTCTGTATGCTCTAGAGCATACAGACTGGTTTGATTTCACAGAAGACTGATCGATACAACCGGTGCTTTCTCCGAACAGCACAATCCAAATAACAATATGTTGTATTGATACAAAAAAGTAATGAATGACAACACTGAAAGTGTTTTAAGTACAATAATAAAGGTTCTTTAAAGGAAGGTGTGATAATGTATTTGCTTATTAAAATCTGGATGTATTAGGGCGATACTGCCGGATTTGTAAATAAATTCTAATCATTCGACCCTGAAGGGCAGACTTTGTGGATTCACAGCAAGCACTGAGCCTCTTTTAAAAAAATCATTTCACTAGCATTAAAAGATTTTCTGTTCTTTTGTTTTTCTTTTAGCTCTGTAACTTTGAGAACGTGTGACATCAATGTTGCTTACTTACACATACCACAGATACCCAGCAATAGCGTTGTTTCGAGCCTCAAGTTTCAGGTTTTGATGCCTTGCCCTCAGCTTCTTAGCTTTAACAGACTATCACTATCTATCTGCTATTTGGTGCCAAGTATGGTGAAGACTGCTGCAGCTTCAGACAACAACCACATGTGAACACTTCAAATGACCCACAAACAGAAAAGCTGAGGGATTTAAAAACTTAACAAATAAAAGTCTGAAAGTAGTACAGATATGTACATTCAGATGATAATATTCCCTTTGGTACAAATGACCCAGTTCAAAGTTGATTCAAATACTTAACAAAAATTTTTTAAGGCTTTTGAAATCCTTAACATGGCTCAAACTCACCTGAGTCGATCAACCACTTGGTCTATCTCGGTGACATTAAGCTTTCCTCTCACCGCTTCGATCTCATCTTCAGCTCTGGACTGGACTGAGCAGCGGGAGTCCGGCCTAAAGAGGGACAGGTTGGAATTGAAGACAGAAGATTACAAGACTTTATCAAGTTCTGCATAATCTCAGTAAATTAAGCAAGCCTGGGCTCTTGCTAACCTGCTTCCACTGTCAGTATCTTTAGGGTTGGTGCAATTAGTATGACATCTGTCTCGGTGGCCGAGGGCGTAGTTTAGAGTCTCAGGTTTGTACCGATGCAGGAGCTCCTCAACATCTCTAATACAAAAGAGCCACAGATTGAGCTTTTGCTTTTCTGCAGTTTTCCACAGTGCTTTAATCCTTTGCATTGCCTAAAAGAGGTTGAAACTGTATCCAAGCGCTTTGCACTTTTTCATAGGATCTGCTAATGATTTCAGCGGCATGACAGCTACACTGCAGTAATACTGGTTGGAAAAGTGAGAAAAGTTGTGGTAGAATGTGCTGTTTGGTGTTAAGAATATAATGAAGCATAAGCATAAGTTCAGTAAGAAAGATCTGTAAGCACTCATCTGCACTGGTGGTTTTTGCCTGCCAGTCTATTCTTTGTATCAGTCCCACTTTCACAGGCTCTCAAAACTCAATGCTGACATCACTGTTCTAGTCCAATCATCTTCTTGCCTGTCAGCTTCAACCCAATCAGCTTCCAATCTGTTTAATTTAAACCTCAGTGCTCTTCTGTCATTCTCTCTTTCAGACTTTCATTCACGCAACCCACTTCTTCCCCATCTCCACAGCACCCGAGTCACTCAGGGCGCCATCCAAGCCTTCATCTTCATCTTCACCATCACCGCCCTCCAGGGGTCCTGCCCTACTTCCTGTCACTGGTGGGACGCTGTTCTGCTACGATGGGTTTTTGAAATCTAATTGCCAAATAGCTTAACTGAATTCTGTATATCAATAAATCATGTTCTGCTATTCCAAATGGTCTCTTCTTATTGAATTACATTTTTAAAACGTGTCCACAAGTTATCTTTAAAAAGCATGTATATCTCAAAGCAGAAAAGTTATACAGCAGCAGCATTAAATCTTCTTCACTCATGGAGAAAGCCAAACCACAGGGGCAGCTGCAGGTGAGGTAGCTCTCTGCCTGGTCCATTCTGCTTAATTTCACAGTCACTGCGCAATAGAAAATGCATGTTTTTATGCGAATCTGGCAACGATATGCATCTATGTGTGTTTGTGTATGTGTAAGAGACTGAATGGTAGGAACATCAGGACCACACAGGAGGAAGCCTACAAGATAAATCAGTCAGCTTTACAAGGCACACACCCACCCCCACCGCCTCATACAAACGACTTAAACACAGAAAAATGCAGCACCGACTGCATCAACAACTATTGCTGAAACCAGTCCTGTCAGGTAAATGTCTAGTAAACCTTTTTTTTTTTAAAGGTACAAATACTTTGTATGAGAGGTCCACACCTTGATGTATGTATTCTCAATTTTAACGCCAACAGAGCATATTAAATTAAACAGATGGTTGTCGAGCTCTACAGTGAAAGTGGCATCAGCGAGAAGTGTGTGTTAGGCTTATTCCTGAAAGCCATTCAGCCGATATGCACTTGGGACTTAGCCTAATTGAACGTTCAAAGACCTGGATCACACACACAGTACCATGCATCAAGGTCAACAACTACACTAAGCCAACTTCAAAGAGAAAAGGTGATTTGCACTGGCACAGTCTGCGTGGCACCAATGCCTTTTTTTGGCACTATTCCCTCCCAGCCAATAACAACAGGCTTGTTTCTCGGTCTGAATGGTACTTTTTATAATCCATTTACATCCAAACTAGAGCACTTTACAAGAGTGACTTGTGTTTTGCAAGTGAGCGAGGCTTCAGTTTGTGTCTTGCTCAGTGACACGTTAATAAGACACTCTGCTGTTCTGGGCATCAGACCTGTAGCCTTATGGATATTGGATTGTCAGCTTAAACATCAGGCCTTGCTACCATCTGTAGAAAAAAATCCCTTTAAGATTGCTTCAAAATAAATCCCTGTCAACTGAGCTGTCATAACACGCACCAGTGTAACATTTTATATTTTTTTTGATCCACGAACTAGATTCAGTAGGAGACTGTGGAGAAAGAAGTCTTAAATAAAAAAATAAAAAAAAAACAGCCAGTCAGTGGAGGGCAGTGCTGGTCTGTTGGTTAACTTTGATCAAGACTGAAATATTTCTCAACTAATAGATGAATGAATTCGAGCATGGTGCTGTAATAGGATGTCACAGCTGCGACAGTTAGTCAGTTTGTGAAATATCTTCCCTCCTAGATATTCCACCATCAACTGTAAGTGGTATTACAGCAAAGTGGAAGCGTTTAGGAGCCACAGCAACTCGCCCATGAAGTGAATGACCATGTAAAGTTGCAGAGCGGGGTCGCTGAGTCCTGAGGTGCATAGTGCGTAAAAGTCGCCAACTCGCTGCTGACTCTGTAACTGCAGAGCTCTGAACCTCCTCTGGATCTAACATCAGCACAGTGTGCTGGATCTAACATGTGCTGGAAGCACACAAACTTTCAGTACACAAACTGTGCTGGAAGCCTCATGGCACTGGTTTCTAGGCTTTACATTACCAAGCACAATGTTAGCATTGAAATGGAGTGGTGTGAAGGATGCGGCCACTGAGCTTGAGAGCAGTGGAAATGTGTTCTGTGAAGTGGTGAAATCACACATTTCTATCAGCCAGCATGTAATGCCAAAAAAAACTTTACCTGCCTGACTGTAAAGTTTGGTGGAGAAGGAGTGGGTTTAATACATCTTTAATTGGGTTGTTTTTCTGGAGCTGCGCTGAGGCCCTTTTTAATGCTTCAGACATCTTGGACAATTCTATGCTTCCATCTTTAACAGTTTGGGAAAGGCCATTTTCTGCCCCTGCATGCTCCAGTGCACAAAGTAACATCCATAGTTGGATGAGTTTTGTGTAGAAGAACGTGATTGGCCTGCACAGAGCCCTGACCTCAATCCTAGCAAGCACCTTTAGGATGAACTGGAACCAAGACTGAACCAGGCTGTGGTGAACAGTACTTTTCTGGATAAAAAATGGCAAGAACTCAGACACATTCCAAAATCTCAATGAAAACCTTCTCAGAAGAGTGGAAGGTGTTATAGCAGCAACAGGGAGACCAAAGCCATATTAATGCCTTTGGATTAACAACTGGTTGTAAAAACTCCTGTAGGTTAGATGTGTAGGTGGCCCAGTACTTTGACCATATAGTGTAGACTTTATACGGAGTTTAATTCGTCTAATCAAATACCTGCAAATTATTCAACTTCTTGTGTATGTCAACTGTGTGCCAATCACACATAGACAGCAAAGAGGTGATAAAACATTTCCATGGTGCAATTTTAACTACTAAACACACAAAATAAGGACTTTTCTAACATTTATTTCTTTGGGTTTGGGAAATGTCAGTCTTTATGGCATTTTTACCATTTGAAAGACATGATTAATAAAACAAACAAACAAACAAACAAACAATATTAGATCAACCCGTAATTTATACCCACAAATAGCTCAAACGCAAATAACTACATTTAAAAAGACAAAAAAACAAGGACAACCTGATTGCCACTCATTCTGCGCTGTTAGTGAAGACTGGATGGCAATCAGGTTGGACTTTGGTGATACTTATACTGTAAACAGGGCAGGCCTTTGCTGGTGTCTTTCTTAAGGTGTCTTTATGGTTCTTTTTTAATTACCACATCACTTATTTAAAGTAAACTTCTTAAACTTCTTAATCCTTTCATCAAGTCCAATTTAAAGCCTAAATTTCTGATTATTGGCTTTTCACGACTTTTTAAAGGTCCACAGAAACCCACAGAATAAAAAGCTGCCTCCAGCCTACAACAGCCTGCACAAATTGACAGGCAATAAATGGTAAGCCACAAAGCGGAGTGCAATCCATCTTATGTCCTAAAAGGCCTCAGCAAAACCAGAGAAGTCATGCGGCAGCATTCCTGGCTGCAAACTGCAAGTTGTTGGGGTAGTTGCTACCTTAAACATACATAGTCTCAGTCTCTCACACACACCTCCTCACAAAGGCATTATGTCTTAATGTGAGAATGCAGGGCAGTGCTGGTAACCAATATTGCTCTGCCAATGGTTTTATGACATTCTCCAGAGTATTTTAATCCATGTCATTAAATTGCCAGTTGTTACAAGCTTATCTCTGACCTGCATTATACGATTAGCTGTAAAACATTTTTAAAAAAGATGAAAAAACAGGAATTAGGAAGTTTTATTACTACTTCTTGAGACGCTTATAACTCCCTGATGACATATAAAGCAGATATAGAGTACTAAGTCTCAAAGCTGTCTCCCTGAGTGCCCTTCACTGGATCTCAATCAGCCTTTCTTTTCCTTCAAAGTTGTTGCAATTCTATACTAACTTTTCACAAGATTTTGAAGATGAGTATTTGGCTCCCATTTAAAGTAAAACATATCTGCAATTCGACAGAGCTTGCACTGAGTGCGAGTCTAGTGTTTGCAGTCATCTATCACTGTGTCTCGCTCCTATAATTGTCCTATTGTTCCTCAATTCCCACACCAGTTCCCGTCTCCAAAAACCGTTGTCCTTCTGCTTTCCCATGCCATTTGTAACCGACATGGGAGCACAAAATAGCATTTTATGGTACTTTTTGTCAGGAGACCATGGTCTTAACTTATCTGATCAGCCCACCTAATGGCTGGTGAACAAAGGAAAGACATGAATGATCAGGGGAAAGAAAGAAATGTATAAAATGGGCATAAAAAGTCAGGATAAAAAAAACAAACTAATAAAGCTTTTAATTTCTTAAGAAAATGTTCAATGTATTGTCACTTAGTCCTGGGACAGACTGGTGACCTGACCAGGGTGTACCCTCACATCTCACCATATGATAGATGGGACAGGCTCTAGTTAGAGTGGATAGATGGTAACATTATCAAGATAACAAATTAAGTTATTCTCCAAACTTTGAAGTGCATTTCAAGGCTGTAGCAGAGACTGATGAATAAAAGCGCCATAACTAGTTCATTAAGCATGTCCAGCAGTGTTGATCTGAGTATGTGAGATGTTCCACCTACCTTCCTGCCCTGCTGGCTTTCTCTCCGAGAGTCTGTAGTAACATCTTGACCTCAGCTCTCAAAAGCTCTTTCACAGCAGGGGGGTCAACTAGAGGGGCACTCTGCAGACATGGGAGCGGGGTCCCCGCCCCACCGCCGTGCTTTCCACTTCGCTGGTTCTCCTGCCACATCTTGTGCCACATCTCTGCCTGCAAAAGGTACCACAGTGAGACAAGTGTTTAAAAGTCCCACATTTACTCATATCTACATGGAAATGTAATTGGTGCAAAATACAAGTGTGCAGGGAAAATTACCATGAGAATTATGAAACGCCCATCGGCCTATTTTGTTACCACTGTGCACAAGTTAGTAAATCAATTTCATTTGGAAACAACAGGTTTGTGCAATCTGTTTACAATCTGCATACTGCAACACGCCCACGCCCACCTGGAGGTGAAGCAGAGAAAGTGATGACAATGATGTAAGACAGAAGCCTGCATGGCTAATAGGCTGGAAAGCAGGGGAAAACTGAAATAACAGAGGCTCACAAGCGGCAGAATTCAAAAAAGGTTGGACATGAAAGTTGAAATGAAAAAGACCACTAAAAAAAAAAACATGTGGAGGGAAAAAAATCCAAGTGAAAAATCCTAATTTTCAATGAAAGCTATTGTAATTATTATTATTATTATTATTAATATTATTATTATTATTATTATTATTATTAATATTATTATTATTATTATTATTATTAATATTGTTATTATTATTATTAGTAGTAGTAGTAGTTGTTGTAGTGGTAGTAGTGAATTTAAAGACTTGTGTTTAAATTACCTTAATTTGTTCTTAGGTCAAATTCAGGTAGGATAATACTGATAAATCACATTTAAGCATGAAATATTCATACACACAATTTATCCACAGATTTGTAAATGGGCTGGTTATTAGTTGAGTCCACATGGAGTATGCTCCAGATACTGACTTCGTTGGCAAGCTTCCTGCCTAAAGATGACAGGAAGGCAATTATTTTAAAAATAACAGTTATTTCAGGTCAGCAATATGAAAACAATGTGTGAAAAAGATAAACTGTGAGAAGAGTAACCCATAATTCTATACTGCTTCATATGAAAATGACAGCATAGCGTTTGTATTCATAGAACTATTAAGATTGAAAGCAGTGGTTAACAAATACAAAAAATATCCTGCTAGTTACTTTAAAGGTAATCTACTAGTATTTACTCAATGTAAGGATACAAGTAGTTTCCCTCACAGTGACTCAGAAGTTCTACACTGAAAAAAGAATCTGTTAAACTGAGGGACAGATAAATATTTCCACTGACAGTGCAAATACTAAATACTACAAGGAGCAGACATTTTCTTGGCTGTCACTGATGCAAGAAGAGCTTGTTTACTGTAAACTGTTGTGCACAGTTGACAGTCTTCTTGGAACAGGAAGAAATACAACTTCTACATCCACAGGGACAAAGGAGAAAGAAAATCGATATAAATCTGAAAACGACATACACCGTTAGCATGCTTTCACACCACACTGGCTACTATATGTCTTGGGCTGAAAATTAGACAAACACCTCTGTTCATTTTGAGGCCAAGAACCTTTTTATTCTTTGTAGCGCGTGTGAATGCTCATGCCTCAGTGAAGTCTGGATCCCATTAGCACCTCGACACCTGTTGCTTGCCAATCATTTATGTCATGATGCAAAGACTTTACTTCAAAAGAAGGATATTAAACATAGCACTTCTGGTCTTTGCATGTGTATGTGTGTGTGTGCACATCCTCTCGTAACGCCAGCATTTACACCCTATCATGGTGAACACATACAAACACACTAACTTCCGCCATGTGCCTTTAGGCGTTGAGGTGTTTATATTAAAGGATTCATGGCTCACTGGCTAATGAGTTGTTCCTGGATGTTTTTCCCTTTTTCCTCAGCAGTAAGCCAATCTCATCCAAATGCTATTTCAAGGGAACACCGGTGAAACGTTTCAGTTTTGCTGAACTACTTAAATTGGGTTTTTGAAAATATTTAACTTTGGGGATGAAAGAGAGAAAGACAGAGTGAAAGTGAGAGTTCAGGGAGAGATCGGGCCTTATAGGGAGAGTCTAATATTTTCTCTGATCCTGCCGCCTTAGACAATGAGGGCCTTGATGGAGAGAGGAATGGCAGCGCTGAGGAATGGAGGGGACACCTGCAGATCTGCTATTACTTTTCACAGTGGCTCACTGAGGAATGGAAGTCATTATGTGGCTGCAAGAGAAACATAGACAGAAAAGAGAAAGAAAAGACATACAGAGAGCCGTGGAGAGAAAAATGAAAGTGATCCATCCTAAAGTAAATGTAAAGACTGAATCAAAACCTGAATGTACTTGTGTGACAGTCAGATAAGGCCCTCTCTGCTCTATTTTTCCTGAATAATTCTCAGAGCTTTTAGCCTCAAGTCTGTTATTCCACCTGGAGGCTTTACAGTCAGACACACTGAACTGTAGATGAAGAAATGTCAGAGCAATACTCAAAGTCACACACACATACACGTGCAAGGGTACAGGCGCACAATCAAAGCTGACGCACACATACACACAGTCGAGTCAAATTATATGTAGCTAACAGTCTTATCAACAGTTGAGGATTAGCCTCTTTAACCCTGTTATACCGACCCCCTGAGTGACTCAGCTTACTGAGCTTCTTTCTGTGTGTATATAGTGTGTGCGGGGTTGTGCATATGCTGAATTATTTTGCAGTAGTGAGAAGGAGTACCTGCATGCCGTACAGTTGTCGTGTGGATTTCACATAGAAACTGCTACAAATATTATATGTGGTAAGAATCTACATGGCAGGCCTCTAGAGCCGAGTTAAAGCACATCCAGGTGGTTTCCTTTTCTTTTTTTTGTGTGAGCAGTGACTGAACCATTGGGGCACGGCATGGAAAGGAGGGCTGACCAACACATGGAAAGATTTTAGTACTAAACAAGCAGAAGAAAGAAGCTGGTAAAGAGTGAATGGTCTGCATTTAGTAGTGGCTTTTAACCTCAGAGGCTCTACAAAGCATTTGCAGTGTTTCTCATTCATTCATTAACACACACCAAATGCTGCCACTGCAAGGTGTTTGGCTTCACTGTCTTGCTCAGTTACACCTCAGAAACTGGAGGAGTCCAGACAATAAACAGCCAAGCACGAGAAATTTCTGTTCCTCAGAAGGTGGTGAAAAGAAAGCCTACAAACTTGATCTTAAGTGCAGAAGCACAACTGTCTGTCTGAGGTCTGTCATTTGAGTGTTTCAGCTTTCACTTATTTCTTTAGTCAGCTGATCATAGATTCATTAGAAATTATCTTTTACAGTTCTTTATTTTTCTTTATTGAGGTGTTTGGTTGCTTTTTATGGAAAAAGAAAACATATGATGCCCTGACTTTGCACTTTTTTTTGGAAGGTACATTTGACTGATCCCTTATTTCCCAAGCGTCGCCACAGTGGATGGATCCACGAGTTGATTTGACACAGGTTTTATCCATCTCACGGAGTGCACTGCTGTCTCTAATCAGGGGTCTACATGTCTGAGGCAAAAATGCCCACAGAGCCAGATGCACTTATTAGAAAAAAATGCTTTTTAAGAATTCATTATTTGAGAAAGAAAAAAGGACAGACAATAGAAATATGTTTTACCACAGCTTTGGTTCAGTGGTTGTATCACATCAAGCCACAGTATGAAAGCTGGAATAAGATATTTCAATTTGAATGAATATATAATTACATTTCTCAGTTCTTCACAGTTTTTTATTAATGAGTATCAGGAAGTCACAGTTTCTTCCCTGACATGTTTCACTTTGACTCTTCTCAAAACTTTTCCTCTTTTAATGAACATTTTCACCTCAGTCTTGATTTTAAATGTGCTTGTTTAATGAGTTGTGAGCCATTTCAAGTCCCTGTAGGTCTGAGAGTTTAGCTGCTCTGGAATAAATATTGAAGTCTGTCTGGCTCACATTTGGATCTCATTGTGGCGCCGTGCCAGCTAACCCACATTTCACTTTTATTATGGAGTCTGGGAATTGTAAGTAATGAATATATGCAGCAAAACTAACCTACTTACACAGCCTTAAACCAGAGTCCTTAAATTGTTTGGCTAGGAATGCTTAGCTGAGCAATGTTTTGATTTGCTTCTGCCCAAAAGGAAATTCTTGCAGAAGTTGTGGTAGTACTTTTGTTAAATCCTGCTAGAAACAGACCCAGCGTGAATTCCTCAAAGAAATAAAACCATATGAATGATGAAACAATCTGCTGACTGTGAAGAGGGACCTTTCAACTTACAAACCAGGTGTTGTGGTACTGTATGCAGACAGAAGACATCAAACACTGGAGTTATAAAACTTCTCTCACCTCAGTGTGCATGTCCATGTACACATCTACCAAGGAATGGCCCAGTGCGGTGTAGATCTTTGGCAGCTCTGACTCAGAAATATGTTCAGCGATCAGGCCCCATAGGGACTGGCCAGGGCCCCAGACCTGGCTTTCATCAGGTGACTGCATGTGAATGGCAATCTAAGAGTGAAGAATACAAATTATTGTGGAACATAACAACATACAGCCCTGCGACAGACTGGCGACCTGTCCAGGGTGTACCCCGCCTCTCGCCCTATGACAGCTGGGATGGGCTCCAGCGCCCCCCGCGACCCTGAAAAGGATAAGCGGAAGCGAATGGATGGATGGATGGATAACAACATACACTGGTGTGAAAAGGTATTTGCCCCCTTCCTGATTTCTTTTATACCCCCCATATTTAAATGTTCCAAGTAACCAATGTATATAATAAATTTATTTATACATATATATGGTCCAGGTATTGACTACAACACTTTGTCCTGCTGCATAACAAACTGATGGTCAACATGGACTTTCTGGTAGAACGCAGAATTCATGGTTCCATCATTTATAGCAAGTCGTCCAGCTCCTGAAGCAGCAAAGCAGCCGCAGTCATGATACTACCACCGTCATGTCTGGCTGTTGGTATGACGCTCTCTTTATGAAATGCTGTGTTAGTTTTACGCCAGATGTAACAGGACTTAAACCTTCCAAAAGGCTCGTCAGTCCACGGAACATTTTCCTCAAACACTTGGGAATCATCAAGATGGTTTTTTTGCAAATGTGAGATGAGACATCAGCAGCATTTTTGCTCAGTCGTTTTCTTACTGTTGAATCATGAACTCTGACGTTTACTGAGGCAAATAAGGCCTGCGGTTATCCAGATATTGTTCTGGGTTCTTTTGTTTGAATTACTGACAGACTCTTTGAGTAATTTTGGTAGACGGGCCACTTCTGGGAAGGTTTATCATTGTTTTCTTCATTTGTGAATAATGCTCTCAGCGTGAATCCCAAAGCCTTAGAAATTCCTTTGTAACCCGTTCCAGGCTGATAGATGTCAATGACTTTGTTTCTCAGCTGTTTCTTGAGGATTGGAGTTGGACACCCCTGCTTTAGATCGTGACATGATGTGCAGCTTTTTGCGCTCTTTTTGCCTACTTCACTTTGTTAGAAGCTTCTATTTAAGTAATTTCTAGTAGTTTATAAGTAGGAGGGGAATGGAGTAGAAGAATCAAACTGGGTAATAAGCTAAAACTTCAGGCTACACCTTTCTGGCCAAATATTTGCAGTCTTTTGTTGCTTGTTGTTTTCATTTTCATAAATAACACCAAAAAATAAAATAAAATAAAAACCGTTATGTAATTAACGTCAGCAGTACTACACAGTATTTTCTTTCCTGGTAAATGGTGCTGCCATGTTTCAAACCAAACGGGCCTGCTGACTTAATAAACTTTAGCCGCACTACTGAAAATGAGTGACAGGAGCAGAAAGTAGGAGCTCGTTTAAACCGATGTAATGTAAGTTTAACACTAAACGATACAAAACACGCTGTGTGAAACCTACTTACCAAATGTGTTTTAAAAAACACTGTAGCCAAAGAGGAAGAGAGGCTCACCTTTTCGATGTTTGATGGGCGTTGAGCTTGCGAGACTATGGTATCTAAGGATAACAATTGAGTTGCTAGGGAGAGATATCGCGAGATTTGTCTGAACCGTTAACACAGAGACTGCACTCAATTAAATCCAGGTAAACTTGGTATATTGTAAAATAAAAATAAATACAAGACTAAACAGATAAAGCACAATAAGAGCAAATTTAAAGGCGCAGTAGGCTTCAAGTATCACACAAGGCCACGAAGAACTCTTGTAGGAGGCTGAAGTCGTGCGTGTTAAACTAGGGAGGGACAGGTTTCAGCTTAGTAACGTTAAGGGCAAGCATGTACTCTGATGAGAGCAGTGAAACTTTCCCCCTCATGCTCCCAGCCTCCACTCCCTTCCGGACTCCTTGCCTTGCAAAAGTGTGCGCAGACCCGGCAGACCGCTGTGGAGAGGTTCAGGATTTGGGGGGCTTTGTTTTTAACAATCTAACGAAGAAAAGGTTTTGTTTGTTTTTTCAAATCTTGGCTGATCGCTCTACTAAACCCAAGTAGGACTACAGTGCAAGTTTCCCTTCACTAACGAACTTTTACTCATTTGGATTAATCAGATAGATTATGGAAAAGCTTGTGAGAGAGCGCCTTTCCTTAGCGCGCGGGATACGCACGGTCCTTCTGGCACTCGTACTTTGCGCGCAGGCTTGTTTTGGCTTTTCGGTCGCTGGACAGCAGGAGAGCACCTGCGAGGCCAATGGCAGCATTTACTACATGGGAGAATGGTATTTCCTGGACTCTGATCACTGCACTCAATGTGAGTGCACCGCTGAGGGCTCCGTGTGTGCCCGCACTGAATGCACCTCTCTCCCAGCTGCATGTATCCACGTTAGCCACTACCCCACCGACTGCTGCCCCAGGTGTGAAAAAATTGGGTGCGAGTATCGAGGGGTGGTGTACGAGCTAGGACAGAACTTCCAGGTAAGTCAGTGCCACATAAATAAACATAACCTATTGGAAAGGTCTAAAAATTTGTCTTTTTAGGCCTAATTTTTTTTTTTTTACACTTTTTCTATATTTACTTTGATATACGTTTGTGAATCATCAGGCTTTGAAGAAAATGTAAGAGGGTTACAGGTGTGCATTGGTTGAGACGTCCATCGATAATAGTTTAGTTTTGTAAGAATAGTGCTCAAAGTAGCTGCAACTATTTAGAAAATGGCCTACAAGTGAAAATGTCAGCATCGTCATCCTAAAATGAAGCACCTTAGTGCGCTTATGTCAATAGTATTATTTAAGTAAATCTTTTTGACGTCAAAGCTGTAGTAACTGTACTGTACTGTAAATGCATCACAGCAATAACAGTGTACAAGAACATTATAAGAATACATTATTCGAAAGAATGACTTGAACACTAATAATAACAACACTTAATAGAAGCTCTAAAATGTAATTATTATCTAAATAATCTGAATATCATAGAGATATTCTAGTAACACAAGGGAGCACCAGTTGGTGTTTAAACTTTGGGTCTTCTGGTCTCGCCCCATTGTTCCCAATCGTTGTCTCTGAATGCATGTGTCAGAACCAAATGAGGATGAGCTTTGATGAATACTAAAGCCTAAACCAGATATCCGTTTGTATGTAATGATTATGCAGTATTAAATTGGAGGTAAATGGCGCCCCCTTTTGAGTTGGTACGAGGATTAGTACACGCTTTAAAAAGGATACCATTATACATAATTCGTGTGCTTGCTAGGAGTGACTAACCCGCATTTACATCACGAGGAGATTAGGAAATGATCCCTGCTGGGTTTCAGTGTATGCGTGTGTTTGTGTCGGTGTGTGTGTTTTCCAGCCATCAGAATGTGAGCAGTGCACTTGTGACAGTGATGGCATTGCCCGCTGTCTTGTGGCAGATTGTGCGCCTCCACCATGTGTCAACCCTGTCTATCAGCCTGGGAAGTGCTGCCCTGAATGCAAGGAGGGTATGTTAAAAACACAGTTTAATAAAAGTAGAAAGTTAAAAAAAAAAACACTCACAGACAGCATCACAGAGAGAACATTTATCTTTTTTTTTTTTATAATTTGAGCACAGTTTTCAAATGTTGTCATTTAGACCCACTCTAGTGTGGTCTTGTCTTGTTTTTGAAAATTGGTTTAAAATAGGGATGAGTGTAGTTACACAATGCTATCCATTTGACTGATTATGTGTAGTATCTGTTAATTTCAATTACCTGTTCTTCTCTTCTCCCCAAAGGTCCTAACTGCTATGTTGATGGATCACGCAGTAAAGTGATTCCTGCAGGAGAGCCCATCTGGGTTGACTCCTGCACCAAGTGTCGTTGTCACGACGGCCAAGATGCTGGTTACTGGGAGGGAAACCGCCTCGCCACCTGTTCCCGCCTCAGAAACTGTAAACCTCACCAGCCGCCCACCCAGAAAAACTGATTCTCTGTCAGTAGGTAGACTGTCAGAGGTCTACATTTCTTAAAATACATGTTGTTTAAAGAAGCAGTATGTTAATGTACTGTACAGTACTGTGCAAATGTCTTAAGCCACCGGTTCTTTCTTTTTCTTTTTGCTAGAAAAATGGGAAATAGCTGCATAGATTTATTTAAACTTGTGCAAACACACATAGAAATACATAATAAAAGGCAAAAACAGAGTTTGTACTATGCAGTGGAAGGGCATCTGTCAAGGAGTGAATAACAGATGGATCAGCTGAAAGGCCACATACAACTCTCAGGTCCTGTGTCAGGTCTTTGCTGGACTTTAAGATGCTGTTTATATGCTGCAGATTTTTGTTTGAGACTGCCACTTTTCCTCCACTTGTCCAGTTCCTCAAATTCCTTAAGTTCACACTGCACACAATGTCAAAATATGACAAGTTTTCTGCTAGAAGTTCTTTCGGACCTTCGCTTCTTGTTGGTGCAAAAATACTATTTTCTGTCTCTCAGATTGTGTTAACTTTGATATTTTTTGTATCATGTGCCTAAACATATGATTTTAAATTTGCTAAATTGTCTCTTATCTAATCTCTCTTACACTGGTTCATCTCTTGAGTTTTTTATTTTATTTTATAAAAGACCGCCCTTCAAAAATAATCAAAACAGCAAAGACCGTCCAAAACGGTCCAAAGAAAAAAAATTGCAAAGCCTCTCAAAGTTTGGAGAACTATTGCTCAGACCAATTTGAAAAATTACAATAAAGCCTGCCTACTTTGAAACAAAATATAAAGAATGACATGTGGCTCAAGACTTTTGCACAGCATTGTACCTTAGGCAACAGGACAAGGATACCTAATCCAACATTTCAGTGTAACAAACAACACTAAAGCTGTCACTGACAGGACACTAGCTGAGAATTATAAGAACTTCAAAAACACAAAATTAGGTTCCAGTAATGTTGTTTTGAATGGACAACAAACACTCCAACACTTGTTCCCAATACCTGCACTACTACAGAAGAATCTTTAATGAAACAAATCTAACAGGAACAAGTAAATTAAATGACCCTTGAGTAGTGGCCTTCCGATCATGATTGGTGTTTTTCTGAGAGAGAGAGATGAGTGGGCTATTGCAGACCTTGGGGAGGACCAAGGAGGTATTTCAAGCATCAGAACAAAGCCAATGTAATTATTGGATGACAAGAAATGATAATTGACCTGTCACCAGCTGATGCAGCAGTAAAATGCATGCATCACTGTGATGCAATTTAGACTAGGAAACAGCAGAACGGAGCAATAAACAATTTTGTGTCTGTTCTATAAATATTGTAGTTCAATTTCCATGCTAATTGAAATATAATGTATGAGAGTATGGCCTGACATATGACTGTACAGTAGTTGTAGACAAGTGTAATATTTGAAAGCAGGGGTTCATTTAGGAGAATGTGATTTGTACATGTACACTGTAGAGCAGAAAAAAAAAAACATCAATCTGTAACTCGCAGCTTTGCTCATTTTTCACAAGAAAGGTGTAGCTTTGATACAAACAACCTTCTACATTATTTGCACTCTCCAAGTGGAAAATTATGATTTTCTGTTTTCAGAATGAAATGTAGCATGAAGTATATTGTCTTTTTTTTTTTTTTAAACAGAAACATTGATAGGCAGCAGGCCTACCTTCTGTAATTTGTCATCATTTCTCACTTTGATCATGAGGGACATTTCATAGAAAAAAAACAAAAGTGATTTCAAGTTTAAAACTCTGTGTTTACTGCTTTGACATTACATAATAATCTCGGGCTGCTGCTGCCTGCATCAGTGCCATTGATCCATTGTAGCTAAATATCATTAATAAGCAGACGCTGTGTTTGTATTTCACAAAATATGAAAGAATTCCTACAAGTGCAGCTTTCAATTTACTGGCTGATATGAAGGGAACTGATGTGATGTGATGCTGCATACCTTTTTTGATAATCCATACAGGTGTGCAGAGAAAATGTGCAAAGATTCTTCAAATTAAAACTCCTTTTTCATGCCCATTAAACTTGTCTGTTTTGAATTGCTTCTTTTTACTCCGAGTGACTCATTTACTGTGCTTCTGTCTGTGAGGACACCTGCCCGATGCCCCTGCAGAGCTTTTCTGCTGACAATGGGAAACAAGCAGCTTCCTGGAAAAAAAACAACAACGATAAAGAACCAGTAAACTAAAACAACAAGAGGACGAAAAGGCTTTCGTGTTGTCGACTTAACTAGAGGACAGAATTTAATTCAGTTTTATTTATATTATTATGAGCAATATATGTGGGAAGTGACAGTGGGAAGGGAAAACTCCCTTTTAACAGGAGGAAACCTCCAGCAGTGCAAAGCTCAGGGAGGGGCAGTCATTTTCCGTGACTGTTTGGGGCTGAGTGGAGGAAGACAGGTCAAACAGAGTATAAGAATAGAGCCTGAGAACAACTAATGAATAAATGCAGAATGGTGTAAAAACCTACGAAGGGTGAAGAAGAAGCACTCAGGAGAGAAAAGAGGAAAAAAGTCTGCAGAAGTTCAACTGGACTGTTTGAGATCAAGAGGAAATATTCAAAGAAACATGAAACACACCATCATCACAGGATCTTTTTAACTGCAGATTTATTGATTGTATAGAAAAAGTAGGTTTGATATGATTTAATGCATTCTATATAAGATATAACATTTTCAACATTCAATGTACAAAAAGAAAAAAAAACATACAGGTACAGGAAATCTTTAAAAACACCCACAGGCCTGAAAGTCCCGTCTGCCATCGGCAGCAGATGAACAAAAAAAGTATCAGAAAAAAAGCGCTTTGAATAGTTGAACCACCAGGTTTACCTGACAGCTGGAACAGCTTCAAAAGTCAAAAAGTCCAACAAGAAACATCAAGCACTCCTCGTGGTTCTTTCAAATACTACTTATGCTAAAGTTTCTTCTGCTGATTTTTACATCTTTAACCCACATTTTATACACACTGCACTGCACCCATCCCTCTCCTGCTTTAAATTATACCTTTTTTCAACTTTCTGTCAACTTCTCATCTCATAAAGGCTTCCCAGAAGGATTGATCTTACATTTAAAGGGACACTCCACAAATTTTACAGTTCAGTCTATTTGTTTAGGTGTGACTTGAAATACCACAGTGCCCATGAATTCCTGCTGCCTTTGCCATCGAGGAGAAGGCAGCTGGAACTGTGTTTTGAACTCTAGTTCAAAGTGACTTAAAAGGTGTTGAACCCACTCATAGTTGATCCACAGTTAAGGGCAGAGCATGCAACAACATTTTAAGCCCATGCAAAATGAACCCAGCGAATATGAGTCAAATTCTTTATTAATCTTTTGGTAAACAGGGAAGTAATTTTAATTCTTTTTAAAGGGTTTTTTTCTTGACTGCCCAAAATGTCCAATTGCACTTACCAACTCTATGAAAGATTTTTAAACTTCTATTTTAAAGCTAACCGCACAGCTGGGATATGTTGGCCGGAGTGGCCACAACTTTACAAAGCACATTAAATTGCTGCACTGTCCCTTTGATATGGCGAGAATGATGAAAATAGTGATGCCATCATTTTATCTGCCTTTAATCTTTGATTATGTTTAGATAACACAACAGGTTTATAAGACAAATTTTTAAAAAAATGATGACTGCATTAGAATTGAAACTAGTCCTTAAAATGTCATCCCACATCCCTCAACAATGACTTAAAAGAAGAACATGATATAGAGGTGAATGAATCTGTAATATTGCACTGCGTGAGCTGTAAACACTTTAGAGAAGGGATCGTTGTTGACCCCTGTGTGCAGTCTGACAACACAAAAACTCACCAGGAGACTACTGCTTAAAAACAAAAAAATAGGATCAAAGCACAGAGAGAAAAGTGAAAAATAAAATGACGACATCCAAAGAGGACATGAAAAGAAGGGAGACAAGGATGGGGATGTGTGCCGAGAAAGAAGAAAATGGAGATACAGTAAGTGGCCGGGACTTCACAGACTCAAAGAGAGGCCCTGTCAATATCTATTGAAAGTCGAAGCACCCTTGTGAGGCACGGCTGCGCCTGAAGTGGGTTCATCACAAAGCACAACAGTGTGCCATTTCCACAAACAACCTAAACTGGCAGAGTACAAAAGAAGAGGCATTGAAAAGGGAGATGGTGCAAAAAAAAAAGAAAAGGGGAGGGCTGGACAGTTTGAATGAACATGTGTGCTCGGGTGTGTGTGTGTGTGCAGAAAAGAGCGTTGATACCTTCCAATAAGCTTGAGGCAAAGATAACAGAGAGACAAACAGATGGGAACAGTTTTGCCTCAAGGCTAACCAAAGAGGAGGCCAACGGTGCTCGATTTTCACCAAAATAAAAGCCCCAAATTGTTCTCTGTGGTTCAAATTGCAGTCGCAAGACTTTATGCAAACCCCCTGCCACTTTCATGAAAACATACTACAAATGCTTTCTTTATTTTTTGCACCGAAACAAACATTTAAATATTTTCAATCTCAAAACACACATTTCTATCGCGTCATCTTTGCCCAAAAGAAAGAATTCAAGATAACCTTCCCTTCCCCTTAGCACACATCACTTCTAAAGGCATCAGTTTGGCGTTTAGGCGTCAACAATAACAACACTGACAGTACAGACCAGGAAAAGAAAACAGAGGAAGAAGAAAAGCAAAGCATCAAAGTACAAAACAGTCAAAGACTTCAATGCGGTGATGGAAGAAATGACAGATGTAAACATGAGACAAAAAGTTCCAGAACTTTAAATAAAAAAAGGATTAATTTAGCCCATCGATTGTGAAATCTGAATGCGTGATAAAACCGTTTAGCATGTAGGCTTGACAGCTGATGTTGATAAAATCTGAAGCAGCAATAGGGACGTCAGTCATACTGCTCAAACTGTAACTTCTCATTACTGCCCTAAAATTAACAATTTCCACCAGCACCTTATAATTTCCTCCGTCCGGATATGATCGTCTCCTGCTAAACGATTGACAGGAGAGATAGCAGAGAGATAAAACGGCATATTAATATTATAGTATCAACGGACTATTAATGAATTGTGACACTTAAAAAAAAAAAAGACTACCAAGTTAGATTGTAGGCTTAAAAGAGACCTTGAGAATTATTTCACCTTGTCCTGCCCGTGGAGCCGCTTGTAAATCTTACAAGAGTCAGCTTTTGTATTCACGCTGCTTTTTTCTCATAAAACATAACTGACAGCTCATTTCTTCGACATCCCACCGAGCAAAAACCTGTTCAAAAGACGGCGGGAGACAATTTTGCCAGATGTCTGAACGACATCAAGATTTGGTTAAAAAGTAAAGGATGAACAGCAGGATGACATCAATCCATTGATGAACAGATCGATGGATTGATGTCCCTTTTTTGTCGATTGTTGTTTTGTAGATTCAAACATGGAACCTTCTCGTTATGAGGCTGCGGCGCTCATCCTGCTCCTACTGTGCTGCTCTAGCATGCTGGAACAATGTGTTTAGCCTCTCCAGAGGTGTACACAAATACCATCACTATGCAACACACAATGAGAATAAAAACATCATTTACATGTGTATACACACTTGAAGTTCGGTCCATAATTTGTTGGACAAAGACATAATTTTTTACAATTATGTGCACAGTGCAGTGGGTTTTAATCAATAGGTGGCTGAAGTGCAGACTTTCAGCTTCAAATTCCAATTCAAGGGGTTTAACAAAAAGTTTGAATCAATGGCTTAGGAATTACATCAATTTTTTAAAAACTATTAACCAAACCAGCGTAATTTTAAAGATTTTTTTAATACTTTCATGAAACTCCTTTGCAGTCAATAACTGCTTGGAGTCGAGAACCCAAGGACATCACCAAATGCAGTGTTTCCTCCCTTGAGATGGCTCGGCTTTTACTACAACCACCTTCCACTGCTGCTTGTTTGTGGGGCTTTCTGTTTTTGTATTTAATAACTGAAAAGCTCTGTTGGGCTGAAATAAGGTCACCGACTTCGTCATTGAAGAATCTCTAATTCCTTTGCCTGTAAAGGAAAAACTCTTGGGTTGCTTTCTCAGATTGCTTTGGGTCATTATCCATTTGCACTTTGGTTGAATCTGAGCAGAGAGCATAGTGTGTACACTTCACAATTCACTTGTGTAATTAGGGGTCTTAGATCTTGTTATAAGACGTCTGTATTTCCATTCATGAAGGTGTCTCATGATTGTGGACTTTGACAATGATACCATTACCTCCTTGAGTTCATTCTTGATTTCGTTAGACAAGAAGTTGTTTTTCTTAACATCCGTGTTATCATTCACTTTAGTTGTCTTCTTTGTCTTTCAGGCCTTTTGGTGTTGCTGCGCTGGTCAGTGCATCCATTGTTTTTAAGAATGAACCAGACTTTTGATTTGGAAAAGGTTTTTGCTGTGTCACTGATAGGTTTATCTTAGTTTTTCAACCTAATAATGGCCTCCCTCACTTGCACTTACATCTCTCTTGGCGTCATATTTGAAATTACTTTGAAGAGCTGTAACTTGAGATATTATGTCTGGTTCACTTGTTGTGAAAAAACAAGATAACAGACCTCACCTGGCCATGAAACTGCCTTTCAGCCAATTGTCCAAATAACTTTGAGCCTTTGAAAAATTGGGGACGGCATATAAAAGTGGCTGAATTTCCTAAATGGTTAATGCAAAACCTCTGCAATGCAATCAGATCTGGATTGGGTGATTTAAAACCACTGTGGTGGTATACAAATGACAAAATCTGTGTCTTTGCCCAACAAATTTTGCACATATCTGTACAGGTTGCCCAGTAATATTAGCCTATTTGGTAAAAAACGTTCACTTTTGGACCAAATTTAAAACTTTTAAGGCACCCAAACAAAACAAATTTCACCCCCTGACTTTTCAACCAAATTTAGCGTTAACAGTGACATTAGCTAAAAGAAAACCAACACCAGTGGATGTCTGGAGCTTTGGGGAATACTGTATATGCAGAAAATTTCCAATATCTTTTAAAGAAGTATTAGCTCAATGTTTACTTTAAAGTGCATATTAGCAAAATAAACTGAAAAAAAAAGAAGTTTCCAGAAGTATAATCTCCTTATGTGCTGCAGGGGGTCAAAATCATAACTGAGCTGTCAGTATGTATCAGACCTGCTGTCTTCAGTTCTTCCATCTGATTTCAAATGCTCTCCAAAGATAGTTTCAGTACACTGCATACAGGAGAAACCCTTTCATCCTTTCAGTTTATTTACTGTTGTTGAAAAACTCTCAACAAGTCAGCTTCTGCTTCCAGAGTTTAACTTCATATATATGTATAAAAACAGAGAACAAAAAGAGAGTTCCCGGTCGTCTGTAGCGGCTGACAAACGTGTTTCATCAGCATGTTCATGTGTCACCAGCACTCATTTGAGTCTTCTGCTGTAGATGCAGGCACAATACACATTCATTAATTGATAGCAGAGGGTTTGATTGAGTAATTAGATCCAAACAAGTCACTCCCTGACGAAAATGTCCAAAGCAAATTGTCTGTTAGCATCACAGGACAAGAGACGCTGATGTCTCTGATATGCAAGCCGTTAGACACAGTAACACAGTTCATCACTGCATGTCAGTACGTTGTGGTAATGTTACAGCTTGACTCCAGGGGCTGTTAATGCGCACAAAGTTAGTTCTTTCTTGCATTTTCAAAGTATGCATGAAAACAGTCTGTGCGTTTTCTCATGGAGACAGTTTTAAGACGTTACGAGAAATCCATCGTCAACATTTAAGAAAGTGTTACGTGACACACCAGCAGTTCCTGTCAATGCTCGCTGTCAACATGCCATCGGTTGCCCTCCAGTTTGATAGGAAAACTTAAGTTTGACGCCACTGATAATCCACCTTTGGTCCACAAGTTATTCATTCTGCAGTCATTGATTGTTACAGGTGTGATAGCACCCACTGTCTGCTTCAAGAAGTTGTTGGTGGAAAGAGCCTGAGTCCTAAAAGAGAGAAATATCAAGCTGAATAGAGTGGAAACAAGGCAGAAAGAGACACTATGATGTGCTTGCGACAAGTTTTGCTCTCTTATTTTCAATTTCATATTCTTTCAGATGCCTGTGAGACACTCTCAGTTTTCTTTCCGTCCTTTAAGTTCTCTTCTTTCACATCTTCCTCTCGCTAGGCCAGTTGCATCCTCCCCCACATCGTCCACTTTCTCTCTTTCATTTCTTCTAGCCCTTAATGGGCCGAGGTGGTGGCTTGCCGATCTCCACGGAGATGTTCGTGTACAGAGGATACTTCTTGACTTGAACCAGTCTGTAGGTCAGAGAGCTGATGCCGTCCTTCTTCATTGTGTTCTTGGTGTTCTGTATTTTGTTGAATCTAATGGAGTAAATGAAGAGAGGGAAGGAAGGGCAGGGAGAGAGCAGGAAATGAAGGAGACAATCAAGAATATTAGATTCAGTTCAGTGTAAGTTAAAAACAAAACAAAAACAGGAGTACCAGATAAAAAGTACCAGGTACCAGGTTACAGCCCAAGTTCGGTTACAGTTACAGCAATGCTGCAATGTGGATGAGAAAATATAAATCAATCGTTTCTTCTCGTCAACTGTTTTTTTTATTCTACGAAAAGCAACCAGATGCCTGACACACTGCTAAGGACTTTTGCGAGATCTCGCAAAAGTCCGTCTTAATTTTTTTCCCGTATATAACCTTTGTATATTTGCAAACCCTTAAAACTGCATCTGAAAGTTGTGCCAAGTTTGGTCATTTTTTCCATCCTCTAATCCAATTCCGGGTTGCGGCGGCACAGAGCACAGCTGCTTTATTTTGCAGGCGCACTTTTAATGGAATATGCAATGCACAAATATACACAAAAGATCATATTCTGTGCACAGGACACTGCAGAGATTGGAAATAACTTAAAGACAGGGGATAAACTAGTCCAGAAAGCATTCAAGGCAAATAAAAACAAAACAAAAACAGATATTAGAAAAGATTAAACTTTCAAAAACATGCATGAACTCCATCTGCAATGTGCTGCTGTGCACATTTAACCAATATGATGAAAAGAGCCCGATGTCTACTGGCTAAAGTTTCCTAAAAGTTAAGAAAATAGAGCATCTGATTTTTTCCCCAAGCTGATCGTGACCAACAGGTGGTGCTGTGGCCTAGCACAGGGACTCAGAGAACAGGATGATCTATAATATCTACCTGGGTTTGTCTGTCTTATGCCGGGATATCTTTTTCCATGGGCTGTGATTCAGCAGTTACATCAGAAAGCGCTCTGATTTTGGTATTAAAGATGGGGGGAAAAATTCACACAGTGTGTCAGGCAGTTACACAGAGCGGCTGCTGAGCCTCAGTTCAGCATGTGATGCAACCTTTGGCATTAAAACAGATTCATAACACAAACACGGCTGTCACCCTTGTAGTAGCATGAGTTTTTGCAGGCATTCAGAATGGAAATGAGGCCACAGTGTCTACCAGCGTGTTTACACTCTTGTCTTAAAATCTCTTCCTTTTTTTCTTTTTTTTTTTTTTTTTGAGGTCTCTGAGCAGAGAAAGAGCTGATGTGTGCAAACACCCAGAACTCCACACTCACTTTCAAAAGACAGCCGTGACTGACTGCAACAAAAGATGTCTTCTTAATGATATGCTTGGACATGCAACTGGAGATGACACTTCAGTCCGACATGGACCAGTGAGTCTACAGATCCTTGTCAGAGCTGACGAGCAAAGATCTCTCTTCTCTTCCTGCATTCTGTCTCTCTCAAATCAAATCAAAAATCTTTATTGGCATGAATGGAAGCTGGGTAAAAAAAACGTTGTCAAGCATCTTCCTGCTGCACAATATACAATACAGTAACATATACATAGAATCACGTGTTCTCTGACTTCTACAAAAAGACGGCACTTTTACCTGGAAGGAGGGGGAATTCATTTAGGAGAAAGAGAAAGGAAGCAGAAGAGGAATGGGAGCGTGTTTAAGGTAAAATAGAGGTTGGATGACAGGGAAGAAAAATGAAGGACAGATAGGCGATGAGATAAACATGTCTGGGTGTGACAGATGGATGGCGATATACTGATATTAAAAATAAAGCGAATGAAGGGGGGGGAAAGCTAAATCTTTGGATGACTCTATCATACGAAGAATATTAAACACAATCCCTGCCTACATTCAGTATAAAGAATATCTAATACATGTAAACACACACATACAGGCACACCCTATAGGTTACCTTATGTATCCTTTCAAAGCTCTTGGACTTACTTTCTAGAGTTAGAGGGCGAGACAAAGACATCCTCGTTACATATTCATTAGCCTGATTTCCAGACGTCCTGACTGGGCTAAGTAAAGCTCCTTTTTAATTCCACTGAGGGTCTCACAGGAAAACATTTCTGGTTAAGAATCTCAACAATAGATTGTCGTGCCAGCTAATCAGGGTTATTTTGCTCTAGTGTCACATTTTGAGTTGGCCCACTTAACCTTGTTTGAAAAAAAAAAATCTTAAAAGAAGAGTTTGGGTAACTCATTTGGTTCTTTCTTAAGAAAGAAAGGTTTTACAGGACTCTAATGCAGTACTGCGAAAAGTAAAAAGTATATCAATAACTTTTAAGAACCACATTTCGCAGGAATATCTTGAAGTAATTGTATTCTGTATGACTTTTGGTCCATTCTTCTTTACAATGCTGCTTCAGTTCTTCGAGGTTTGTAGGCTTCTTTAATTTGCTGTATGCATAGCTCTCTTACAGTCCAGTGACAGCACTTTACTCAGGTCAAGGTCTAGACTTTGACTGGGTTATTGCAGCATCTTGATTGTATTCTGTTCATTTGTAGATTTGTTGCTGTCCTTGGGACCATTGTCCTGTTGATTTGACCCAATTTAGGACAAGCTTTAGCTCTCAGAAAGATAGCCTCACATTTAAATCTAGAATACTTTAGTAGACAGGCATGGTCTGACTAGCCTTCCAAATAAGCCAAACATGTTCAGCCAATTTCTAATTGTACTGCCATGAACTGAGATGTATCTTTTAAAAAATTTCTTTGAGCAATGCAAGGTCTGACTTTTGGGTGAATTTACTGGGAGATCCACTTCTGGGAAGATTGTGGCATTGTGTTAACACACACCTGAATGCTTCAGACCAGCAAGCTGCCAAAACATTTAAGCCAAAAGTTTTTCAATTAATCAGGTGCATTTAATTAGTAGCAGCTGCTTGCTACATACCCACACTCAAAAAAACCTGTTGTTGGATGAACACAATTTAATCATGGCACCCTTTTTGCACACAATTTAACCAAGTACAATAAACCCTTTTCGATCATGTCAAACCAACACATTTAGCATTTGGTGGTTTAATGTAATCAGATTACGTTGGATCAACATACTATACTTACATTGATTTGAAGTGATTTATTTAAGTATGTAGAGTGAAATTTGTTTTAATTCATTCTACACAATTTAAAAAGTTTAGGAAAACAGAATTAAATCTTGTTGTTTCAACAACTACTTTGTTAATCAAGGCAATGATTTCACTCATTTCAACCAAATTATTTCAATTAGATTTGTTTACATTTGTTACACATTTAGAAACCCACTACTTTACAAAAAAAGTCACAATCAGATTATGACAACATTATCTTTATTAACTGGATTTAGTGGACAATATAAAAGCTTACCATTTTTGTACACCTGCAAGCATTATGCCACTTCAAAAGGTAAAATGTTAGAATACTTATTTACATAGGTAATATGTTGGAACCAAAGCTTCCACAACTAAAAACAGATGCAAAATTTGCTCAATATATCGACTGCATTTTAAAAAATTAAACTAAAAGATAAAAATACATCTCCCACTTGGCAAGTTAAAACGTGACAAAATCGAATTGTGTGAATTTGGAAAAATAAAATAAAATAATTAGAAATATTTTGGGGGCAATACAACAACAACAAAAAATTCCATAGGTGATGAAAATCTATATTTGTTTGGTGTATCTCACTGAAATAATTATTAGTTTGACCAATTTTTATATTTCTGTATTTATTTTTTTAATTTTGGTTGCAGTCCTCCACAGCTAGCAATATAGTTTTGCTGTGTTTTAAAACATGCTAGCAAGCAAAATGGAAACAATAATACAGTGAACTTAACAGGTGGCAGTGGTCTTAAACTTTACAGGACCTTGATACATAAACACAACATAGTACTTCTGTCAGTACTTCTGATCCATTTTGAGCCATCTATATAAGGACAAACAAAAATCATCTGCAGTGCTGTATAAAAGGTGAATTGCCCAACAGAGAGAATCCAAAAACTTAAAAAAAAATGTTTTAAATGAAAGAAAAAAAATATAAACAACTCAAATATTAACATTATATATTGGAAATCACCATTGCACCAATGAACCATTCAAGACCTATCAGTCATTTTCAAGTGCTCTCACCCCATAAGCTTGTTTTTCAGAAACTGTACCTTTGAAGACAGCTTTTGTCCATCAAGATTTAAAAGTATCTTCTGGAGGACTTCAAAGGTGCATTTAAGTTCTGGTGGGTAGCTCAGGTTCAAACGGTATATGAGTCCAAACAACAGAGCACATGCTTGTGCAATGTTACCCAAATCAGTGTTAGCCTCCACACCCTCAATCAGGACACCAACGTCCTCTGGGTCATCTTCAGGTTCAGCACCCTCCTTCTGGATGACGTACACCCCCATCACAGTTTGCTCCATGCAGCTTTTTGCCTCGCTGTCCGTATCCTACATGAAAAAGTATAAGACAACAAAGTAAAATTTAAGAGATTGTTTAAACAACTGTTTCTATGCTGTTCATAAAATCCAAGTAGTCAAAGTAATAAACAGAAAATTACACCACTAAAGTAGTTGTTAGTAATTACTCCAATACATAAATTATAAAATACACCTCTCATGTCAAAAGAGGTGGCATAATTGACCTCTCACCGGGCCATTGTCCAATTACACATTATAGCAACCGTTACTGTGTCTGACAAACATTAACCTCAAGCAAGATGGAGAAGCGGTGTGCCCACCGATACGCCGAGAGATTGTGTCTGGAGGAGTTGTGTTCTTTCCATTCACAAAGTCAAAAACAACGTGAATGGATTAAACAGTGTGTATGGCCCCATTCCCAGGTAAATGTACCGAACATTATGAAGCATGTCTGCTCGCACATTCGGGTACCCATTGGTGCGCAGAGGAAACCATTTGTTTGTCGGACGTAGCAAGAGTAACTTAGGGGGACAGGACTCGAGAAAAGGCTAACTCAGCTGCTAAAATAAAACAGGTATAGAAGTGTTAGTACTAAACAGCTCAAAGTTCATAGACATTTCTATTTACAAATACTGATGACCATAACAATGAAAAAACAACAGGACTTGTTTTAATCCAAGTACAGATTCAAAAGCAATATAGTCTTGATGCATGTTAAATGCATTGTATGTTTGTGTATCAAGTTTAAGTAGGCATAAATTTCTTTCCTTCCAATACCAAATTCCAGAAATTCTTTATTGCAACGCTTAATACTGTTTGGTATTCAAGACATCCTTTCCCCAATACCAGGTGTCTTGTTGCTAATCTCAAAATTTTAATTTTAATGATTTGCATTTGAGGCAACGTCACAATTTGTATGAGAATGTTACAGACAACATGCTGTCACAATGGCTCACCAAGTACTCCTTTATTAACTTCTCATAGTCTTCGTTTAGGTGGATGCACAAAGACTTCAAGATGCATGCTCGTCTGGTATGGATGTTGTCATGCTGGAGAGGAGGAGGAGATAATATGAGCCAAAACCAGTCTGTTTTTCTTAAAGCTAGGGTAATCAGTTAACTTGCATAATTATTCTTTAGGTTAGAACCTGGCATGTACCACTTGTTAAGCCGAAACAAAATTGACAACTTCATCTCCAAATAAAAGTTATTTTTGCTGCCTATGACAAAGTCTACTCAATCCTAATACAAACCTTGGAGATGGCAAGCATGAGACCTCTTATTTTCTTTCCACGTGTCCCTCCTTTGGTCAGAAAGATTTCCATTAAGCGTGGCGCGTATTGGTCAAGCTCGGCAAAGAAAGTAGATAGCAGAGGCTTTGTGGTGATTCGCAGAAACTCCTTCTCAATCTGCAATAGAGAACAAATACATTGATTAAAAACGCAACTGTATATTTCACTCACTTCACATCTAAGCTGACTAAAGCTGCTTTTAGAAGACCATGCAGACATCAGTGCTGTCTGTGTAGGACATGAATCAGTCTGTGTCAGATACTGAATTTGAAATTTCCACTAAAGTCACAAGTAAGAGGCAAGTGGAACCAAGATCTAGGCCATTTGCTTTTTGAAGTTTGCAAAGACTGCTAAATTGCACCAGTGGTAGTTCACTCTTTGCAACACAGTATGCTGTTCTAAACAGATTTTTCAGGTTTATTTTTAGTATATTATTTGCAATTGGTGTTTGTTCTGGGAAAGATATTGCAGACTGAGCAATAATCCATTTCTAATGGGGGCCTTTCTTAAAATGACTGGTCCCAGTAACAAAGGCGCTTGTCGACTCAGAAATCGAGGGAAAACCAACAACACACCCGGCAGAACATTATGTTATTTACACGGGTGCACATAAGTGGTCCGCATGTGCGCATTCGCTGTCAAAATAAAAGACGCGCAACAGATAAGAAGTTGCAACGCACGTTTGCATCCATATAAAAGGCACTGTTTTTGTCCGCTAGAGTGGGATTTTCACGGCACATTCTGCACCACATCTGTGTGTTCATCATTTGTTTGAAGCCAGCTCACCTCCTGCAACCACTTTTGCGAGAATACGCGCTTCTTTTGTGGTTCGGACTCCTTCTGACATTTCTTTGGAGGTGGAGGAAAACCAAAGTAATTGCTTAAAGGAGCTTCTTCGACATATTTAAGAGTTCTAAACAAATATGTCCTCCTCCAGAAAATCTTATGTATGCAAACACGCGTTGCAACTTCTTATCTTGTGCGCGTTTTTTATTTTGACAGCAAATACGCACTTGCGGACCACTTATGTGCAGCCCCGGTTATATAGCTCGTCATGTTGCAGCCACAGAAATTCTTTTGTCCATGAAACCATAAAGCTGCACTTTCTTTTTGCCTTATAGTCTGATTTGTCATAACTTTTCCGTTTTGTGGTAAGCTTTTCTTTGGCTGTCACTTCTTCACCCTGACCTGTCTTATTTGGCTAAGCAGAACTACAATTAATATCCTGCTGCTTTTACACACGCACTCACATAACACTCAGCGATTGTCTGCGCGATCAACCTCTCACATGTTTAAGCTGCGGGAGATTTCACTTGTCATGTTTGCATAGTAAGCTAACGATTGATAAGACTATGTCAGAGGAATTGGTGCACAAATTATCATCACTCACAGATCAGTGCTGTCGCTCTCTATACACAGGTCGCGCGATTGCAAAGTGAAAGCAAAAAACAAGCGCAAATTCAAACGCGATTTCAATATGTCACATATTGACAGTGGCTCACCGATGCCAATGACATAATTACCCAGCTACATTTCCGAAAGAATGCAGAAGCATTGACATATATTTTTCCTTCTTATGACAGCCCGACGGGCAGGGCAGAGATAGATTTTGGTAGCCGACTGGAAAAATCGCTAGCCCTGGGACGTCGGGCTAGCCATTTTGCGAGCCCTGTACAGTGTTTCAATAATTGTACCTACTACTCTCCCTGATGGAACAACGCTTGCACTGCCACATACAAGTCACTGAAAGAAAAAAAGAAAAGCAGTTTTAAGGATAGTTTTATTGGCACCTTTTTTTCACTTTGATTAAATCATAAAACTATCATAAAAAATATATGATGGTAAAAGGCTTACCATGTATTAAAGAGGAGGCACAAACAATCAGAAAAAGGGGTCAGCTTTCTTTGTGGTGTTACTATGGTAAAGAAAACAGAAAAAATTATTTTATAAAAATTCCACAGTGGATTTTTTTTTACTTTGTTGCAAATGTATAAAAAAAATACAAATACATATAAATACCTCTTGCAATAAAAAATTCACAGATAAATATCCAATCTGTTGCCAAATGTAATAGCAGTGTTTCACACTATGCAATAAAGATGCTGGTAGTTGCGGTATAGGTCCGACAGGCAATTTTCATAACTATCCCCATTGCCTTTTCCTCTGACCTGTGTTTATGCTCTTTTTCCCATGCACTAGCATCAAGTCAATTCGAAGGATGCAGCCCCTGAATTTGGACACAGCTAATATTTAGCAAATCGCGCATGCTAGTTTAACTTGCATTACTGTGAGAGGCCGAATGCTTAAAATAAAAGGAGAGAGAAAGAAAGAAAGAAAGAAAGAAAGAAAAAATGCAAATGATAATAAAAAAAAGTGAACAAAGACCATGTCTTGCAATAACCGTCATTTAAAACCAAAGTGAATGCTAACAGAGCTAGGTAGAAGTTCAATGAGACAACCATACTAGCTTTAGCTAACTTCATTTACTTTGAAAGTGAATTACAAACGTGTTAAATATTGAATTAAACATATCAATAACCGCTAAAAACACTATAAGACTAACTGCAAAAACGGGTAAAAAAAAAAAAAAAAGAAAAACAATGAAGTGGAAATGCTAATAATAGTATAAATATACCCAGAGCGGATTATAAATCAGGTATTAGACGGTACCGATTGGCACCGTCTAATACCAGATTTTCACTGTATTTGCTCCACTCCCGCTGTCTAATGACAACTTACACATTTGGAATTAAAAACATTGTTAAACAATTAATGGACAAAACAACTTCGTTTGACTAAGATATTTTGAGTTATTTATTACTTACCTGTATTGTGGAAGATTCCGCAGAGGGAAATGGCAATCCACTGAACACATATAACTTCTCCGCGTTCCCGCCTCTTCACTTTTGGGAAGTTTGAGCATGCGCACTAGGCATCGGTTTTAGAGTTGTTGATTTAAAATAATTACATTTAATTGAACTGAAGAATGCAAATCTAGTTCATTAAACTTTTTGTTATTTTATGTTAAACCAACAACTGATAATGATTTAAAAACCTAAACTCAATATGTTCATGTTAAATAGACAAACGTCTATTGAATTAATCAAACAACTGCCTTAGTTGACTTTTTTGAGTGCACTTAAGTCCTATGCAAGAAGTAAGGGTGTACTTAGCTTTTGACAGCACAGCAACAACTACAGATCGAGGTAAGGTTAAGTTTGTTTTTTTTCAGTACCCTTAGATCTGTGTACAATCAGTCCACCATCAGAAAATGACTTAACCTTCATTTATTTATTGAGTCTATAGGAAAGAAACACTAAAGCTTTTTAAACTGCAGTATTTTATTATAAGTTCATTATAATACCCAATATATAATAATTATCTTTTAATCTAATCAAAATTAAGATAAGATATGTTAGATATAACAAATACAAACATAGCTTAGAAAGATATCTATCAAGTCACGTAACATAATAAACTACAACAGCTCACAGGACTGTAAGCAGATTAGCTGCTATTGCTAACAGTCCAGCTAAAGATCAATGTTGTTGTTTTTTTAAATGTTGTTTTTTTTGATGAAATTAAGTCATTCATATAGAAGAAATTAATTAGTGTGCATCAGATAAGTCAATAAGTGGATTTTCTTTATCTCTTTTAGATGTAGGCTAGCTGTTTCTAGCTAGCTATACTAAGCTAAGATAATATTTACTACCCAGATGTGAGAATTTATCAATCCTCTCCATCATTAGTCTCTCAGTAATAAATTAGCAAATGAGAACTACCTCCCACTTCTTCTGTATTATGAATGAAACTGTAAATTTAAAGTGATGTTAGGTTACATTTTTATCTTTAAAGGTAATTATTAGTTATGGTTTATTATTGGTTACATACACATACAGATATCAACCCAAATACACACAAACACCCTCTGAAGCTGCAATGTCCCAGGATGATAACAAAGGGATGGCATATTGAATGAGCTTGCTGTGCATCTGGTTCAATTGCAATGCTGTTTGCCCGATACAAATGGTGTATGGGTGTGTGCTCTAACTGATACTTGTAGCTTGTGATTAATGTTCCTCTTTCTTAAATCCATCGGCACAACATCTCATTGCTATGCCTAACCAGCATTTCAGACAAGCTGAGAGAATGGACTCCTGTGAATGTTCAAGTTAATGTGAATGCATGTGTGCAGAGGAGATAGTAAACATTCATCAGATAGTCAAGACAACGCTTCCCTTGGTAAAAGCTGGACATTACGCAGGTACTCCAGATAAACTCTCCCAAAAGGCTCAATCATTAATCTGAATCTAAACAGAGAAGAAACTCTGCACCTGAAGACAAAAAGCGGAAACAAAAGCTTAGTTTATCAGTGCAATTGGCAGGCTTCTGCAAGAACAACCTTAAAATGAAACTTTACACACACACACACACACACACACACACACACACACACACACACACACACACACACACACACACACACACACACGTGTGTGTTCTGCATATACATGCTGAATATATATACGGCACATAAGGGGCCAATGACCAAAAACTCCTTGATATACTTCAGAACAAGGCAACGTAAATGGTTTAAAGGTAGTCTATTTATGATATTCTATCAATTTTTGAATATTTCCCATTGACACCTTATTGGTTGCCAAATTTTTGGGTATGTGATATCATTTGAAAGCTATCAACAAGTATCCCCAAATCATCTCTTGGACTAAAGAACTGACAAATTAAGAAATTTATGGTAAAAGGTAAAAGTTTATATGCTAACAAACAAAGCAATCACGGTCCTTGACGGTCTGTCTGTGTGCCTGGAGGCTTTGGCAATTATTTTCCCAGCAACCAGCTGTCAACCTCCAGCAAACAAACACAATCAATCAGGGAATAATCATTTTTTCGGCCAAGTTGATGTTACATTGTTAATTGTCACGTCTGCAAAACCTCAATTACAGATTTATTCCATGACAAAAATTAACAACAGTGTTGCTGTTAATGTTTTGTTAGATAATTCTGAAAAATTAAACAGATGCATTGACACTTTTTACTTAAGGCTCCAGTCATACAGGACTAGAGACTGGCTTCTCGCCTGGCAACCGGTGGTTGCTAGGGAAAAAAGTATTCCCTGACTGGTTGAGAGTGGCTGCTGGCAATTTCTGTTAAATCAATTACTGAAGCCACAGTTATGCAGGCCTACAGGCCACTCACTAACCCCCTGGTAACCATTGGTTGCTCATCCACAGCTCCGAGAATACATCATGTCAGGCATACAATAGGCTGGTTATGCCAGTCACATTACTTGGATTATGGAAATCCATAAGAATTGAGTGGAATCATCTTCAACTTGAATCATCAATTGAATATACAAGCAAATCATTATGTATAGGTGATTCATGTACAAATACATGATTGATTTTAGGTTTACCATCTTGAGTTGCATTTGGTGGTGTGATAGGTGGCAGTGTTGGTTAATTGGTAGTTTGGTCCAGACTGAAATATGTTCAGAGATTAGCTGCAAATGCACTCTTGCCCTCTTATGAATGCCACTTTGGGTTTAGCAATAATCATCGGATGCATGCTAAAGTAAGATGATGAAGTAAATGATAAATCTGCTAAACAACAGCAAATGTGCATTTTTATTGTGAACATGTTAGCTTGCTGTGTTTTCTTTGGTGTGTCTCAGAGAACAGGGTTCACTCTGGTAACCAAACAACTATTTCCTTGTTTCTGCCTTTTTTCATGCTCTCTTCAGAAAACATTAGATGTTCTGGCATATTGAATTGACTTAAGAATTTCCTGCAGAGAGAAAAAAGACCCTTTAAAGTAAATTAAAATAAATGCAAAACTGTACAGCAGAGAAAGGACAGAGAAAAACACTCTCCCCTTCACCCATACTGCCATGAGGTGGCGGTTTTTCCTTTCACAGCCTCCTGATTATTCTAAGCTGCCATGCTTTATTTAAGCCCAAATCCTGCTTCTTTTCAAACAGATCCTTTAAGTCAAAATTTCCGGAACATTATAATGAGTGTCCAGAAGGGCTGTAAAAATGAAGTTTTTGCCCACTAATAGGCAGATATTTTCTGCCCCTCGCCACAGTTATGAATAATGCATCGACCTCAAATAAATAGCGTCCCTGTTGGTGTCACCTCTTATTGAGGAAGTGTGGTCTATGGTCTATAGAGTCCAGAATGACCATCAAGACGAGGAGGAAAACGACAAAAAGGTATCAATCAGACACACGCACGAGTGTGTGCACATACACAAACACTCTCTCCCTCTCTCTTTCAGTCCACTGGCTGATTTATTGATTTTGATGAAGGCAACTAGACCACTTTGACCTAGCGGGCTCCTATTTCTAACGGTGTCATTTCAGCAGGCAATTACAGAGGGATCGTTGAATCTTTCTCTCTGAGTCAAACACACACACTTTCACATATACACACATACACAAAACAATGATAGATGACACATTAAACAGGCCTGGTTATTTTAGACATCTTTGCATTCAAGTTCCTGCCGCCTTTTTCCAGGACAGATTGTTAAGTTTGAAGTTAAACTACATCTAGATGGACGTCTGACATCTCTACTTCTGTAGTCGTGAAGCATGAAAAAAAAAATCTTTCCATTTTGTTTCAGGTGATTTTATTTTTTTATATTTATTTATTTATTACCTTACAGGTTGTAATAGGAGACTGGCATGAAGAAAGGAAGAGATTTAATAAAACAAAAAACTAAGAAAAGACCAAAAGTCATGTTACATATTTAAGGTTAAGAGGAGACAAAAAGGTTCTCTTTAAGGTATCCAATTCATATTTATAGTATAATATAATATAATATATTTATGGGTATTTTGTATGGATTTGCAGTGACCGTTCCCTCTCAGGGTACAAGTGAAGTCAAATCCTACCTCCCCATCGCATGACAGATGCCTCAGATCTCCTTACTGCAGGAGACAAGAGTTCAGCTTTTCCATGTTGAAAGGGGCCTATTATGCTTTTCTTATCTTCAGTCATATACTGCTACAATGGTGTATGCTCATAACAACATGGAGAAAAGTTTAAATAATGCGACCAGTGTACTCCTATTGATGGTACCAAGTCCAGATAAACGGGGAGGGCTGCATCAGGAAGGGCGTAAAATCTTGGCCAAATGAAGCATGTCTCATTCTTTATGTGTCATTTTCATACAGGATCGGTCCGAGTCTGGGTTAACAACGACCCTCTTTGTGGCCAACAGTGTGCTGGTGGACATTGTGCTACTGTTAGCCTAAAACAATAAAAGAAGAAAGCGGGGAAGACATGTTAAGAGATAGCGAGAGAGAAGAAAAGGCAGGAGGTTCAGAGGTGAAAGCAGTGACTGCAGAAAGATATCGTCAAGAGTAAAAGGGATCTTTTACAAAATGGTAGTGAAACCTGCTATGATGTATGGTTTGGAGACAGCGGCACTAAGAACAAGACAGGAGGTAGACCTGGAGGTGGCACATGAAGATTTTCACTGAAACTAAACAGGATGGACAAGATTAGAAGTGAGTACCTCAGAGAGACAGCTCAGCTTGAGCAGTTTGGGGACAAAGTTCGAAAGGCAAGGGCGAGATGGTTTGGACATGTGCAGAGGCGAGATAGTGGATATACTGGACAAAGGATATTGAAGGTGGAGCTGCTAGGTAGGAAGAAAAAAAGGCGACCACAGTGAAGGCAGTAGTGAAGGAGGACATGCAGAGGGTCGGTGTGACAGAGGAGGATCCTAGGGTTAGCTAAGATGGAGGCAGATAATCCGCTGTCATGACCCCGAAAGGGAGCAGCAAAAAGAAGAAAGTGAAGAATAAGCGGGGAGTTGCCCAGCCTGGGGGTTTCTCAACCCAGTGACAAAGTGGTTTTGTGTGTTTTTATTTTTTAACTCTTGTCTCAGAGCAGAAATCCATAATGAGGTCACCTGCCTCACATAGCATTGGCTGTGGAAAAATTAGCCCGCCCATGTGTTTTTCAAAGTTTTGTCCGTGTTGAGCAGCCAATCAGAAGAAAGCTGAAACTCTGCTTTTAAGGTCATCCTTGACCTTAAAGGGAGAGGAGCTGAAACGGCATCTTTCAGGTCTGAACAAAGCGGATGCACCAAGCTCCAGTTTATGATAAAGAAGGATTATTTTGAACTGTGACTCATACAAAGCTGCTCTAGGACAGTCCGAGAATAAAAATATGAAGATGGAAACCAACAAAACATATTTCCTTTAATTTGTCGCATACAAGTAAGTATTAAAGGTGTGCAATAGCTGTGACTTGATTTGTTTGTTAGTTAATGAGTTACCAACAAGATAAAAATAAAAACTATATACAACACTTCAGCTTTTGCAGCTCAGGCTCGTGGTGGGGCTCGAGGCTATTCGAGCAGTTGTGAGGTAAGAGGCAAGGTAGATCCCTACAAACCAGACAGGACCCAAGTCTGTCGTAGGGCTAAGAGACAGACAACCAGTTACCCTCACATCCACACTTACAGCTAATTTTAGAATCCAACCAAAATAACGAGCATGTCTTTTGACTGAAGGAGAAAGCTGTAGTACCCAGAGAATGCATGCTTTGAAAGTTTATCTGAAGTTTATTTTAAAAGAAGAAAAAAAGTGAAAGTTTTCAAATTCAGTTTTTGATTACAAAATAATTCTCGAAGATACCTTTGTGAAGCTTTCTTTTAGTTTAGACTGACCTTGGCGTATTGTCCAAACTTTTTATGAAGCACCTTTTCAGAGCTCTGTGACGGTTTTTGATGTGTTTTGCTGTTTGTAATTTTTTTCACAAGCTGTATAAAAGCCTCTCTTGTAAAAAGAGCTATTGATCCCATTCAGGCTCGCTCATTAAACAAAAACTTTAACAATGTATCAGACGCAGCGCTCACAGGCTATCTTCAAAATTCAAATCAAGCTGGTCAGAATTTGTCTGGCTCCAGCAAACACAGTCAATACTCTTTCACTCATGGCTCTTGTTGCCAGCAGTTTTTAATCTTCTTATAAACCAATTTAGGAGCTACAACTAAACCAGACCTCACTCCACCATGAGGCAGCAGTTTGTCAGAATGGTGAAACATAATAATGTCACATGAGATCAAACTAAAATGTTACTGGAGGAGACAACAGATTTCACTATGTCTCCATTCAGCCGGAGCCACAGCAGCTATTGATTTTTTGTGTTGAGAGGCATCGTTGCCCAGTCTATTCAGGCATGAAAACGGGGGCTCTTAGAGGAGAATAAACAGTGATAATCCACATTTAAGCAGCTTAATGTGAGGTGCTATACTCCTGGTGATTAATGTGTCTAGAAGGGCTCATCTCTGCATATTGGGTCTCATTCATCAAACCATAAAATAACACACTTATAGGGGAAGGTTTTTACGCATTTGTCTGAAAAGCAATTTAAATGGGTGTAGCCAAAAGAGCAACATTTAAGCCCCTGGGCTGTATCTCTGAAAAGCAATTTTTGGTTTAGTGAAAGTGTTTTGGTCCTGGCATTTAAAAATCGCACAATCTTTAGTGACCACCAAGGTTGAGCTGTGGCCTTCAGAGGTTTGTTTTATTTATATTTTGTTCAGTCATCTGATACTTTTAGGCATGAAGTTTCCATCTAGGATTCTCTACACTTACAAGAGCCACAACGCTCATATTACTATTTGCCTATTATTAGATTACTTTCAATCAATAAGGGTTCAACAAGAATTTATAATCACACCTTTGAGCCACACAGATTTTATTTAGTTAACATGCCGCCTTGTCTTCTTGCATGACATCGGGCTATTGCTTAAATATTTTAATATCCTACTATGAGTAAAACGTTTCACTCATGTTGTTTACACCTGCACTGGAGATTGTTATTCATGCTTTTATCTCTTCACGACTGGACTATTGCAATTCCCTGTTTACTTGTTTAAATAAAGGTTCTTTGGAGCGTCTGCAGATCGTTCAGAATGCTGCAGCAAGACTTTTGACGAAAGCTTCTAAATTTTCACATATAACACCGTTGCTCATGCAGTTACATTGGCTTCCTGTTGAATTTAGAGTCCAGTTTAAGATTTTGGTTTTAACTTTCAAGGCTCTTCAACAACAAGCACCACCATATATCATTGAACTTTTACAGCCCTATGCCCCTAGTAGGTCTCTGAGGTCGAGTAGTCAGGGCCTACTTGTCATTCAGTATACGAGACTGAAAACTAGGGGTGATAGAGCTTTTGCTACTGTGGCCGCCAGACTGTGGAATTCCCTTCCTCAGGACTTACGATCCGCTGATTCATTGATTACTTTTAAAAAACAGCTAAAAACACATCTTTTTAAAACTGCCTTTTGCTAACTTTGTTTGTATTTTGTCTTTTTAATCTGTTATATCTTGTAAAGCACTTTGTGATCTCTATCTAGAAATGTGCTATATAAATAAAATTTTACTTACTTACTTACTTACTGAGAGATAGCATTGCATAGTGGATCAAAATCTGATGGCGCTTCTTCACGTTCATGATTTCCATCCAGCACCACTGACTGAAATGCAGCCCCAAGTCGTGACCTTCACTGTGTTTTACAGAATGCTCTCGACACTCACTGTTGTACCTCTCTCCTGACCTGACAGGCAGGAATGACAAATAACTCTTTGGGAGTCAACTTGGTGCAAAAATAGTATTTCATACTTGTCCTACTGATGTGCTTGGCATTTTTGTATATTCAACTAAAGAAAATGGGAATAAATGTGTTTTTGTGACAGGGTGCTCGTTACAAAGTGCCTAATGATACAAATAAATTTGCTTAAGTGTGTAATATGTGTAGAACGAACACTGGTTCATCCTTGAGTTAGGTGCCTTTTTGTGTTTGAATGATTCATAGGTCAGCAATAAGTGGCTTAAAAAATCTTCTGAAAATCACCTTGTACACAGACTGGAGTGAAAAAGCAGCAAAGAAAAACTGAAAGAGCTTCAGAAAGCCTGGAGAACTGAAAAAACCCTCCTCTGGCTTCTTGGCAAATATTAAACTGAGAGGAGCAAGACTTTTGCACAGTACTGCATATACAGTACAGTGATATTACTGTGTACATTTCCCTGGATCACAGTTTTCAGGGTTAAGAGTGATATGAAATCACTGGAGTATAGAAAAATCAAACATGTTTTTTTATGTCTAAATGTTGGCACTAAATGATTAGCCTCATTTGAGACATTTTCCATTCTCTGACTTTCCTCAGCAAGTTAAAAATAATTGCTCCAAACTGCATCAGTCAGGCTGTAAAGATGCCACTAGTGAAGTAATATATAAAGTTAAGTCTTTTCTAAAACACTTTCACACTTCTAAGGTAGCAATTTTCCTTTTGCCCACCGTTTCTTATGACAAGCTGCAGTACTTGTCAGTTGTAGGGAACTCCCAAGTGTGAATGTGCACGGTGTAAGAAACTGCTAAAAATAAAGGTCAAGTCCTCATTTAAACACCTCTGATTAAAGGTTAAAGTATCCTTAACATTTAAGTTTTGCAAAACTGGACAGAGTGACAGTGGATAATCTGGACGACAGCAGTGAACAGGAGACCCACTGCTGCCCATAACACTGCCTCACATTTCAGAGCAGTAAATTGCACTGTAGGAAACATTAATTATAAAGCCACGCCACTGATGACTTCTGCAGTGCCACGCGATCATAATTCTTTCAAACTGAAATGAAAAATTCAGAAAGAAACGTCTGAACTGAGTAGCTGTGAAACAAAAGCGGCGCGATCGATCCGAATATAAAGCCGGAGAACGACTTCAGACAATGATGCAGTACCTCTGTGGGTTGGGCTCGTTGTGTTTGTCTCTCTCGTGCTTAATCATTCTGTAGCGGCCGATGCGAACGTCTGGCCTAGACACCTTCATCCCATTCAGAGTGATCCTGCAACACATGCAGATAGAACAGAATCTATTAGAGAAAAGGAAACAAACTGAGCCAAAGAGCAGGTGAGAGAGAAAACATGCTGATTATTGAGGAAAACACTGTAACAAACAGAGCTGGAAGACAAGGAGAGGGAGAACACATTAATGAAGAAATATAGCGAGGCTGCAACTTTTTATGTTATCTATCAGCTATTTTATTAAATCAACAGCAAAGAGAATCAATTTATGGAAATCGCAAGTTCCCAAAGCCGAAGCCTGAGATGACAGCACTTCTGCTGTGAGAAGAAATTATTTAGTCTACAAAAAGTGGGAAAAAAATCCTTTAAAATACCTGTTTCAAATATCTAATCCTTGAAATAATGTTTTAAATGCCCGAACCTGATGAATAGTAAACAAAAATAATAAAAATGTTTGTCACACACAACAGAAAAGCTGGAAATCCACACATTTAGTAAGTTGTATGAAAATAATCAATAATAAAATGTGATATGTTCAACTTGTGTTTATATTAATAGAGAGTCAACAAAAGCAGGAATTCCTCATATAATAGAAGCGAGCGCGAGCAAATGTTTTGCTTCAAAACAAATCAATAAATGCGGCTGCTTAATTTTGCCTTTTTAGTACAAAATCCCCCCGTGGTGTTCCCACTGACTTAGTCTCATGTGTGTTTGTCGTCAAACAGCTGAAGCTTCTCATTACTGCAGCTTTAGCCGAACTTTGGAGAATCGTGGATTTTGGCTATCCATCTGTCACACCAAACGCTCAGCAGCACTGAGAGAAAGGCCCTTATTTCCCATGATCTGTCGTGTAGCTGCGTCAGTTACTGCACAACGCACTTTTTAGATTTTCCTGCCAGCTTTTGCAACCAAATAATTAACTTTCGAACCCCAATATGTGCACTTCTGTGATGCACATGTTATAGAGAAAACTGTGAAAAGGTTAATTTTGTTCCTCGGAAGTGATAGTTATGCAATGCTACTCTGTGAGTCTACTGAGAATTGGATAAACCTTGCAGAGACCAAGAAAAAAGAAAGGAGAATATGAGAACAGAAATTTAATGTGTTCGTTTATAATCCGCTATGGTCTTCATTAGGTATCCCTGGGTCCATTCAAGGCCAGGAAGGGCAAAAAAATCATTACAGCAACTGACAACTCTATTAACAGACTGTACAGCTAATCAATATTTGTGCTAAAATATTGCTGTAAGACACATTAAATCTATACATATCTCACAATAACTGACTATTCTTGCTAACAGGAAAGAATTTGTGGTGGTGTATCGGCTATTTTGACTTCTGCCCTTCACATCGAACTCTTAGTCCCATCCTTAAAGGGTCATAACTCACCTAGACAGGACATTGCAAAGCAAAGGAAGCTAAAAACGAACACAGCAATGATACTTGTATACCACAAACATAAACGATCCAACCAATCAATCTCCACTCTCGAACTCTGGGGACATCAGCTGGGAATAAGGGGAGCATTAGCGGTGTGTTTCCCTGTAAAGTTTGGGATTAGAACTTTTAGAAACAGTGGTAACATTGTATTACTAGGATTCAACACAGAGCCAACTCGGCACAGAGATTTATATCTAATGCAACAGCAAATGGGATGTAGACAACACAAACAACATCTCTGCTCCACATAAAGCCCAGTTTAAAACCATAGGCTTCCAGAGACATTGATATTCATACCCGAGACGGCATAACGGATACTGAATGAGCGATTCTTATTTATTGTAACGCTCTGATTCGTGCAGTCTCTTTGTCTTAAAAATCATCCATGCCTGATATTGCTCCGCAGCAACTTCACGTGTATTCTAGACTTTCAATGCAGAGCTTTCCCTTTTTTCTTCTCCTCTACTTGTTACATCCTCGTTTATCTTATTCATACCTTTCTCTTTTTGAATCTGCTCATTACTCTCACCTTCAGTTTTGTTCTCTTTACCTGAGTTTTTAAAAGCTGATTCCAAATGTTTGCACAGTCTGCTGAAGGTTAAAGTCGGTGCTAATTGGCATGGTGAAAAAACACATTTTATAATAAAAATATCTTTGGTTAAGAAGTGGTGAATTTATTCAACCCAACACAAATGACTTGAAAATTCAATTTATTCACTTTAGTGACTCAATAAAATGTGAAAACATTCAACCTCATGTTGAGAAAATATGTAGCTATTCCTTTTCTTTCTAAATTGTATTCATTTGGTGTATGGAGCTAGATATTAGGCTTAACTTTAAACAAAAAAGAGACCAATTAACCAATTAAAAAGCTCTATAGTATAAATATTCCCCAACTGGCAAGCAAGTTATTACTTTGGTTGCTAACAGATTCCCATGGTTCCTTGTATATGACATGAGTGATAATGACCTATCTGCCAGTACTCGCTAACTACTAGTTAAGTGATAGGACAACTGTAACACAAATCAGAAACAGAACAAACATTCTCCTAAGCACAGTTTTGAAGAGTATCAGAGTATTTGCATGTAAGTGGACGTGTTCACTGCAAACTATGAGCCTGATTTACTTTATCCTACACTGCCACTATTTCAAAACGTAGGACAAGTTTATCTAATTTGGTTAGCGGTTATGTGAAGGCAAAACTGATAGATATTATGATATATATCCACAAATAAATAATATTCAATAAAAAGACCAAATTTAAAACCTAGCTAACTGCTATATAACCATAGCTGCAGCCTAGTAGCGATAACATTTAGCACCACTAGACATTGCTATATAAATATACCTTTATTTGTGTAGCACTGTTCAAGTTTTTTCATCAAATTTTTGAAAGTGTATATTTTTGAACTCTTCTGCTCCAATAGCTTTTCCAACTGTTAAGCTAGGGCTAAGCTAACTGCCTCCTCTTCTCATGTAGCCCTCAGTAAAAATACAAATTAAAAAGCTACATTTCTCAAATGTGTGTCTTCAGTTAAATTGGTATTACAGAGGGAAGTGATTTTTTTGTGGACTGGATAGAGTCACAGCAGTCAGCACTCTTTGCACTGATGCTAAACTCAGTTTTACTGATTTATCAGTTTAACTCAATCTCTGCCTCTTTTCATATCCACTCCTTTCCCTCCCTGACCATCTCTAAAGGTATTTCCACACATTAACTTTGGAAAATGTGTAAAGAATCAGGTCAGGGAATTGCTCTTCCTCAAATGCAGCTAACAACAGTATACAGTTAGCACTAACAGCCTTCTCTCTTCCCGAAATACTTTGTATGGTTTAGAGGAGGGTGCTGCTTGAGTGTGTATGAGGCAGAAGACAGGATGACCACTCAATAGTTGCGAATACCCCGGACTATTACCAGTGCTATACCAATATTGGAAGTGAGGGTAAAGATCGTTAATGTCCAGTCTGATTGCACAGTACATTTGCTTTCTCATTTGCACCTCCGTTGGGTAATGTGTATAAAAGTACAGGGCTGAAGTGAATGTGTAAAAATGGCTTTCACCTACCTACTCATGCTTTCTTTTCACCTTGCTACGCCCCTCTGTGCATTTTCTTCTTCACAGTATGCTTATTTTCACCTTTTTTCTCCTCCCCACCCTTCCTCATCTCCCCCTCTTGTCTGTACTTTCTCTGTGTTCATCTCCTTCTCTTCACGTTCCCTTTTCTTTCTCGCCTCTCATCTTCTCTACAGACTAGCAAAATGTAAATAACCCCGAATGGAGCACCATGCCATCAAAAGCACATCAGCCTGTAAGAGAAACCCAAACTCCATCAAAACAACCCCATAAATAAATTCATTGAAAAACTAAATAAGAGATTTTAGCCTCTTTTTCTTTATTTTTCTCTCAAATCTCAGGGACTTTGCTGATTTAGCAGCCACGCATAGATAACTGCTTTGTCAGTGTGTGTGCACATGTGAGCATGAATGCATTTGCATAATTTTGAGAGTTATTATGGTGCAAATAATGTGTGGGTTTGAAAGTGAGCAAAGCAGTCCTTCTCTGAGCTTAGTTTTATATTATGCATAGTTCTGCATCTTTAAAATAATCTTTTTTTTTTTTGCCTGTTACCCTGCAGAGAGTGTAGCTAAGGCTCGCCCGGGGTGAATCCTTTCTCCTTCATCTGAATCAGTACAAATCTCAGCATCTTATTTTTATATTCAGAGATTCACGTCACGAAAGAATTTTTGAGTTAATCAACAATTCGTTTCACCCTTTGCCATACAGACAGCTTCATAGCTGGCTGTTTATCAGACTGGTAATGGTACTTTCAGAAGAGTCTCCCAGAACTTCCGTAAGTGAAAATATAGATGACACAGCATAAAAACTGTTGCAGGTAGAGGCCTGCTATAGAAAAAGGACAAAATAACAGCTCTATTTACTAAGAAAGCTCAATAGTTCTCAAGGCTAAATTATTAAATGCTGCATTATTCAGATTGATGCTTTAATGTGAATCAAAAATTATTTTGTACTATTTTCTAGCCTTTAGTGTCTCATAGAATATTCAACAGTTTTACCTCATGGGTAAAACTGTTTACCACCTGTCATTAAAATTAATCCTCTGAGAAGTTTTGAAGGGATTTAAGATAAATGCAGTGACAATATGCCACTCTGGTGTAAAGTGGAATAAATGTGACCTTAATTATATTTAAACTGTACTTTTTAATAGAGATGGCACGATACCACTTTTTTATGTCCGATACCGATACCGATATCATAAATTTGGATATCTGCCGATACCGATATGAATCCGATATAATGTTTTTTAATCAACAAAACTGTTTTTTAAATATCTTGCTGCATTTTGTATAAGTTCATACTCAAGTTTAAAACAACAACTACACTAAAGCTATTCTGTTATACCTGTATGCAAAAAAAAATATTTCATAGTTCAGCAATACTGATCAATCTAATAAACTTAAACCTACACCATCCTCCCTATTCTGGTATTTTAAAGAGTACTTAGCATAAATATTAAGCAACCTAACTAATAGGGTTCCAACTCCCAGCAACAACAAAAATAAATAAATAAAAAATAGGGAACCACCCCTCACGCTCCACCTCATGATGCTTAATCGACGTAATCAACCTTCATTTGATGCAGTGTGAAAAAAAAATGCACAGAAATCAATTATTTTTCAAGAAATATTAAATAGATTCAACATCTTTCTTCAACAAAATTGCAGACTGCACAGATGGTACCTTCCCAAAGGAAAAAGTACTATAGCTTACTAGGGTATATTAGACTTAACAGTTACTATATACAATAATGGACTTTTATACATTTTACATCAGATTAAAACTTTGGGTGTAAGATTCAGATAAATATTAAATAATTAAAAGCTCGACATTTTAAATGAGAATAAGAAAGAAAAGTATGTCTTTGTGCCCCCTTTTCCCTGTTAATGCCCTATCGGCCCCCCTGGCTAAACTTTGCTAGATCCGCCCCTGCACAGTTACCAGCGTCAGCTACGTAGAAAAAGATCCTGGTGTAGAAAGTAATATTAAATAAATTCTAACAACAGCTGATCAAGCTTAAACGTGCTGCTGTTGTTCAGCCGCTGGTTTCCTCTTTCTGGTGCAAAGTGGGCCAAAAACAAACAAGAGACACGGACTTGCGACAGAAAAGCCGATCAGCTGATCATTAAGCAGTTTCATGATTGAAGTAGCAGCCGGAGAGCGAGAGGCAGTCGCTCCATATATCGTTTGTTAAGCTTAACACAGGAATGCTTTACAAACATTCAGAGATGGACTTACACACTTGCTTTACTTCTCTCGGGGTAACTTTGTCAGAGATGAAATGCCGGGTTGCTAGCGAAGCTCCACATGCTATCCAGACCACCACAGGTCCCGCATGCCACAGCCGCTCTATCACGTGGTGCATACTGCTCCGATGTGCTAACGTTCTGAGGTGAGTTACGGCGTGTTGCAAGTTTTGTGAGGTGCTTTCGTGATATTTAATGGATCGGATTACATTTTTTATTTTTCTCCGATATCCGATCCAGTAATTTAGGTCAGTATCGGACCGATACCGATACGTAATATCGGATCGGTCCATCTCTACTTTTTAATATAGTACTTGTGAAAAAAACTGGAATACTACGCATGGATTACAGGCCTGTAGCACTGACTTCCCACGCCATACACACCCTGGAAAGACTCATCCTTGACCAGCTACAACTTCTTTTTAAGGCCACATCAGGATCCCCTTCAGTTTACCAGGCCTGCCTTGGAGATGAGGATGTCATCGTCTACCTCTTTTGATGCATTGTCATGACCATTGATCAAGAACTACTGATCAATGGAGTACCATGCACAGAGTTGGAGAATGGCTGCAATCACAGCATTGTAAGATGGGGAAAGATGGTGTCCGATCACTGCAGGCCAGTGGCCACTCTTTCAATGATGAGGATGTACACATTCTGGAGAGGGAGGAACGCTGGTTTGAGAGGGCAGTCAAGGAGGCCATTTATGTGAAAAGGGAAAGACAGTGTCTGAATCAAGGATGGGGCCTAAGGGTACATATTAGGCCCCCTGCTGGAGAGGCAAATTTTGTCCAAGATAAGGACGATGCTGGACAATACTTCCCACCCACTGCATGATCAGAATCAGAATACTTTATTAATCCCGAAGGAAATTAGGGAAATGATGTTCAGTGAGAGACTGAGGTTACCCAAATGCACCACTGAACGACACAGGAAGTCATTCCACAGTGCAATAGTTACACCCTTTTGCACATCATCTACAGTGAAAATAACAAATAACAAAGTTTTACAGTTCAGAGTAAAATGTCTATCATATAGGTCTCTGTAACATACTGGATATTTGTAATTGAGCTATTTCTTATAGTTTGTAAATTTGTAATGTATTGTATTATTAAATTTAGTTCAGTCCTTTACTGTTATTATTGTCTTGGAGCAACTGTAATTACATAATTAAGCAATCCTTAAATATAAAAAGGTCCCATGTGAAAGTTTTAAGAAGTGTGAAGGCATAATCAGACATTTTTAAATCTGCGCTCTCCTTTATCTAAATGGCTGTTTAAATGAATACAATTTTAAAAAAAGCTAAAAAAAGAAGAAGAAGAAGAAGACAAAGCTTACATTCTTTGATAATAAGAACGACTGTTTTGTACTGTTATAGTTACAGGAAAGCTTCATTTTAACAGCTTAGTATTAAGTCACACTTACTTTGTTAAAATAAGATCAAAATATACATGTGAGACTATAGCAAAATTTCCTTTTATCCAAAGAAGTTCAGTTAAGTAATTTAAATAATTGAATCACTACCCAATATAAATCCAGCTGAGCTACTAGCAAGTTACTTCAAAATGTAGATAAATTACTCGATTGATTTAATTGAGTTCTGTGATGATCCTAGGTTCTGGGCTCTGGGGTTTGAGTTTTGGACTTTCGGATTATTGTTGTTCTCTTTTGTTCTTGATTTGTTTATTGTTCAGGGATTTATTTCTGTGCTAGGCTAATTTCAGTTATTAGTTTCCTCTGTTTTATCCTCCTGTGCCAAGTTCTCTTGTGTTCCGTGTTCCAGTTTTTCATTTCCTATTTTATTTTGATAATCATTTGTCTCTTGTGCCTTATGTTTAATTTTACTTCCTCCCTTGTCATTATCTTGATTATCTTGATTAGTTTTTGTCTCGTTTCTCCCAGCTCACTCCACTCTGCCCTGATTTCTCTTCTGTGTATATATAGCGTCAGCTTGTTTTTGTCCTTTATTAGTTTGTCATCTCTGTGTGTTTCCAGCCCATTTAGAGTCAGTTTGTCCTCCTGTTGGATTGCTGTTTTCTATAGTCATCATATGGACTTACGACCTTGTCCTGCAATCAGGTCCTCATCTAGCAAACCCCATGACAAATTCACTCTTTTCCCAACATGCACTGAGAAAAGTAGAATGGGAGGCAGACTTCAGTTTTCAGGCACCTGTTTCTGCCACCAAATGAACAGATTGAATAGACGAATGCAGGTGAGGACCACTCGTTATGAATATTATGAGTATTATGAATTTAACTGGAATACTGGGGGTGTATGTTTAACTACATTTGCTATTGTTTAACACTTCTCTATAAATTACACCAAACTTTTCTGTGTGTGTGTGTGTGTGTGTGTGTGTGTGTGTGTGTGTGTGTGTGTGTGCGTGTGTTGGCCTGATCAGAAGCACTGCTAAGCTTTGTTTGCTGGCTTCTCAAACATAAGAAGATCGAGCGTGCTTGTGTAAAACAGCATCAGGGCTGCTCAGAAATCCTCTGCTACATCATTGTATCACTGCTTGTTACCTTCCCTGCCTGCTTTCAAAATCTTCTTTTCATCGTGAAACACTCCCTGAGGGTGGGCCAGCTCTCTAGCTCCTCATTTTGTCAATATGAAACTTTGCACGATGATTAATGCTGGTCAAAGACACTCGTTCAGAAAAGGAAGGCACAAAGGCACACATAGAAAGAAAGCAAAAGCAGCTGTTATAACTCCACACATACCCACATTCATCAGCTTAACGCCGGCACACACTGTTAGATAAATGAAGTTCAGGGTTGGTACAGTGTGACGCAACACAGAGCTAAAAATGTCAAAAAACCCCTCCTCTGCCGCTGTGACCTTGCATGCTTATGAATGCATATGTGGATTAATGATTTGCATGCTAACTAATGAACTAGCATTTCTTTATTTTTGCAGTTGCATCCTTGCTTGACCAAAGGAAAAGAAATCATCTAGAGCGCACACACCAACACACACTCAAGTGACACATGAGTACAGTGAATATTTTCCACGGCTCTGACAGGCAGGAGGCAGTAACACAGTGTGACAGCGTAGTGTGACTATTATGCAAGAAAGAACAGGACAGTGAGGATACAGCGGAGCTGCAGGGAGGAAAGCTTTAGCGTGCTCTGTGTGATGTATATAATCCAGAGACAACACATTCAACAGCCACCTCCACTGAAACACAGCAGGTGGGTGGCTGCTGAAGAATTCTCCACTCGGGGGGAACTTACAGCACTTTTTTTGGAGACTCAAGTGCAAAGACCGAAAGCAGCCAGATTAAAGAGATAAAAAAAATACAGAAGAAGGCCACAGTGCTTTTATAAGATTCATTGTGCTATGATGAGATTATATAAACAGTTTCTGATTTTGTGGCTAGCACCGTCACCTGTACAGTTTCCTCCATTTTCCTCTCACATGGAAACAGGATGTATGCAAGGTGACGGGAAATTTGATGCAGATATAAATACGAGTGTGTATGTTTTTCCCTCTCTCTGTGCTAGCCCTGTAATGGACCTGTTCCACAGTGTACCCCACGGCTCAAAATCATCTGGGACCAGTTCCAACCCTCCTGTGACCCTAGATGGATACAGGTTTGGAAAATAAGTTAATGGATGAATAACTTCATAATTATTCATAAAACTACAAAATATTGAGCTTAACAAAAAAGGTCCTGCCCTGTTTTGCACTCTCTTCCATAACAGTCCACTAACATTCATCATATTCATCATAACTGAGTCAGTTATTCAATACCTGACAGTCACTGAAAACTTAATTAGGAATATAAAAAGAAATAGAACATTTGATTGACATAAATTACAAAATCCATTTTACTATTATTTCAAGTCTTTATCAAGTCCTGTTATGATTGGAATCATAGTTAATGTGATTGGAAGGGTACAGTTCTCACAAACTCACAAATTAGGTTCAGTTTTTGATTCCTTTCAAGTTAACAACAACAACAACAACTGTTCTTAGTAATAGATGGTTACTCATGAAATTACCCAGTCGGCCGATCATGTGGCAGCACAGCAATAGATAAAATATTAGAAAAGTCTGCTAATGTTCATATCAAAACCAAAACTGGGTTTAATTGTCAGGCCTACACGAGCTGGTATGGGTGTTTTTGAACCACTGTGGACTTTGGCAGTCTAGGGTTCATTCAGAAAAAAGAAAAACATCAGGGATCGGCAGTTCAGGGGACAGAAACGCCTTTTTGATTAGAGGAAAGTCAGAGGAAAATGGCCAGCATGGATGGAGATGACAGAAAGGCAGTACACAGTAACTTAAATAATGGCTTTTTATAACCGAGCAGAAAAATATCTCGGGATGCAGCCTCGAGGCAGATGGGTTGCAGCAGCAGAAAACCACATCAGGTCACACACTTGTGAGACTAAAACAGAACGGAGACTGCAGTGGGAGCAGGCTTAAACAAACTGGAAAGTTTAAACCAGAAAATAGTGGCCCAGTCAGGTTAATATAAATTTCTGCTAAAGCTACAGATTATAGGCTTGGAAGGCACCGCAGTACAAGTCCATGGACCCTGCCAATGGACCCAGCTCAACTTCTTCTCACTCAGAAGCAGGAAACTGGTGCCCACTGCTAGAGCCAGGCCAGGCTAGCTTGAATGCATAGCCCAGAAAAAAGGCAAAAAAAAAAAACAAAAACAAAAGAAAGAAAAAAAAAAAGATTTCAAAAAGAACAGACCAAGATGGACATTTTTAAAACCTTATAAAATAAAATAATATGACATTTCTACGCTGATTTTATGTCATTTTGCAAGAGACCATGAACATTGTCACACAAGGAAGTGGTAAAACCATCCTTCAAACTGGACCTTCATAGTCGTCTGGCAACTCCTCCTCAATATACTCAGAAGGGATTGATTAGAAACTTTGCAGCAAGCAAGCAATCCAGGGTCACTATATGATCTTACTCATCTCAGCCTCAGTGTTCACACTGAAAGCATTCACCTCAACAGCTTTTATTCTGAATCAGTCGTGATGAAGAAAAAAAAAAAAAATCACACAATTACACCAATTATAAGTGGAATAAAATGCTCCATAGAAGCTGAGTCACAGTTGGACTCCTGCTGTGAAACCATTAACCAGCAAAGTCTTCCTAACTACTAGAGCCACCACCCAAAAAGCTCTAATTTTATGTCTTATCCAACACTTTTTCCTTCTTAACAAAGATATCTGTCCGCTAGAGAGATCGGTCTTGAAAAGTTTCATTGCTCTGCAGCACTCTTGACGGAGGAGATGCACAAACCCATGTACCATAGACCTGTTTGATTGGATTAATCAGAAATGTCTCCAGCTCTCCTCTCTTATTCCCACAAGTGGAGTTAATTGTACTAGTGCAATGGAGTGTAGAAACGGGAGCTGAGTCTGATGTCCTGCCTCAGTTCCCTTCTGTGTGCAGAAATGAGCTGGGAGAGGAAGAGGAGGAGTGGGTGGCTGTGGTGCAGGTTGGACGATGTGCAGCAGAGAGTGGGTGATAATAGAGGAAGATTTTTCTTTCAGAACTAGCACATCTGTGTGCTGCGAGAGGGAAAACTGACGAATGGCCTTCTGCTTTTTAAATTTTTTTTAGTTATGGTAGTTTCATAACAGCGTGGTTCGTAGAGATAACTCAAAAAGTGCTTTTTTAAAGACGCACGTGAGGATGTGTACTAGATAAACTATGTCCTCCCGAATTTGTTATCATTACCAGACTGTTGTAGGAAGATGTTAGCTTTATCTTGGTGAGATGGGCAAGTAGCCAATGTAGTGGAAGCTAATGGGGAATTGACTAGATGCACAAAGACCTGAGATGGGGCTTGTAGTGCGATCATAGTGTGTGCAAAATGGCACTGTAAAATGACTCTGCTGTGTTGGTAAACTGGAAGCATGCTGTGAGTATATCACAGGTCAACATATTTAAGTATTTTAAAGATCAGAAGCAAACTTTTTAAACCAGTTTTGTAATCAACAGGTAGCCAAGAGAGATGTTTTTAGAATTACACTAATATCATCTCTTACAAGCTCTTTGGGATATTCGGAACTTCCATCAATTTGCTGCAGACTGCATTATGATCCAGTCAAAAGACAGATAGACACAGATAGACAGAGAGACAGATAGATATATATAGATATATAAATAAAAAAAGGGCAATATAGTTTCCTGTTGGCAAAAATATTTGATATTTAAAATATTTCTGAGAAGACTTGGTAGCTGTTTCACTGATGCTGCTGATGGTTGGATAAAAATACAGGTTTGCATCAGTAATACCTCCTAGGATTTGTACTTTGTCAGTGGTTTGGGGGATTGAGACTCCAAAGAGGCACAGATCTGCTGACTCTAAGTCTTTGCAATGTGATTTCAGAACAATGCTGAGGCTGTAAGAAGCACCATCCTCATGCTCCAACAGCCTTTAAATGACATGTCTGATGGCAAAAACCAACCATAGATAGGGCAAGTTTTTTTTCATTGTTCCATAACAATTTTTTTCCAGTTAATACACCAGAAAATCACACAGGACATTAGTTCAGACAGATTACAATATCTGCTGCTGCTGGATGTACATCAGCCAGCTGACCTGGTTTATACTCATCAGTGCCCCCACACTCATGTAGCTCTTTCTGTTTGCTGCTGCTTCTTTTCGTCACCTTGCTTTCACCCTACATTGATTCAACTCTAGAATCAAGCAGGTGCTCTCTACCGTGTCGCGTTGACTTCTGTTCCTGCGACTGTCACATTGAAAGTATCGTATGATAAGAAAAATGTGCCTGCTTACTCTCTCTTTTCCCAGGGGCTTCTTTGTTCTCCCTGCCAAGCCTTGTGGATGCTTTAATTTGTCCACGGAGCATATATAACTGAATTACCAAACCAGAGGAAAATTTAAAAATGGCTGTCAGCCATGCATTAAAAGATATTTATCACAATTCCCTAAAGGACCTTGGACATTTTCCTCTTATTGCAGTCACCCCTAAGTTGATAAACTCTTTGTTCGCTAAGCAAAAATGCACTCTTCATATTTTTCACAACACATACCTGGAGCTAAGTCAAAAGCTGGAGAAGTAGAGGAGGGAAGGCATTACATAATATAGAAAATGGGGATAATAACGCACTATTGGACAGACAGTCCTTGAAAGCATTTGTAGAGTTGCGTCGCTGTTTCACGAATGGTGGGGGAAAAGAAATCTTTTTCACAAATTGTGAAGGTGATTGAGGTGAAGTCGACGTGCTCTTACAAGATCCATCCATGTGCTTGATAGTCTCTTTTGCTACTGCACACTTAAGCTGCTGAATGAAGTGTGGGGAAATGTTCTTAAATCTCTTGGTCATTAGTAAGACAAGATTTGCCTCATGAACAACTGAAACTATCCCCTTACTCACTTCATTATTGTACCGGCCCTCGCCAAACTCTCCTGTCACATTGTCTTTTTATTACCACCACACATTTAAAATAAGACCATTTCATATTACCAAATACAAAAGAATAGAGCTCAGCCAACACAGCAACTTTAAAACTGATACTGATATTATTCTGATTAATAACATTTAGTCTAGTCATTTATTTACTCACTGACACTCTGCCCAACTCAACACATATTGCTAACAGGGAAATTGCAGAGTGCCCTCTGGTGGACAGGCTTTGGAGCATCAACAAGCACGAGCTGAAGGATGTTTCTCCCGTCTCTATTTTTACCTATCTTCCTTTATAAATCCATACTCTAAAAAACAACATCCTAAGTATTTGTACAAATATCTGTTGTATCTTTAGGTATCGGTTTACTGACATATACTTGTATCAGTACGTCTCGTGTGTGTTTAACGAAACAAAGTCAAACAATGATCTAAGAATAAATCAGGGCAACTGGAAAAAAGGTATAAAAGACTTGATGTTTGCTGCTGACCTGACCCAAGGGTGAAAACAGCTTCTTAACCTAGACGTGTGACTGAACTTACCAAAGGCTGCTCAAAGTGTTGAGCCAAAAATATCCCGATTCTTACACCATTGTCAAGACTTCACAGAAACATGCACAGTCCTTGTGCTGCATGTGCATATGATGCTGGCTCAGGCTCTGATGAAAGCCACCGCTGGGAGGTTTACAGAGAAGAAGGGGAAAGGGCAAGGGAAGGAGGGTGCGTGGAAAGAGTGAGCGTCTGCACGTGTGGTGAAGGCTGGTCTTGCACTCAAGCCCTTGGGATAGGAACAGTCTTTGCCTAAGGCTAATGCTGGATGTTCAGAGAGGGTGAGAGAATAGTGAGGAAAGAAAACACTCCCTCTCTCTTCTTCTTTCTCAGCAATAGCCACCAAGGAGGAAGTGGTGCTGACAGTTGTGCAAGTGGCATGTGCCCTCTCTGCCACAGGCTCAGGCCACACTGAGCAGCAGGGACAGCTAGTTCCCCCGGGCTGGCATTAAGCAAGCAGGACCCGTTTCAGGCAGTGGCCACAGCCCGTGGCATCAAAACCAGGATAAGGAGAGGAAAATTACTTTGAGGGAAAGAAGAGAGGCAGACAGGAAAAAAATAGATGTGAAGAGCTGGAGGGTTAGAGAGGAGGAAGAAAATACAGTGAGGCAAAGGTGCTGGAGCAGAGAGCAGATAGTATAAAGGGGTGATTTAGTCATTTAGCTGATGCTCCTCTTTCCAGAGCAGTTTTCAAAGAAAGAGCACATGGAGATTGGTGGACACATCGACTGCTTACACGTTTCATACCCATGAACTTTGTTTCCTTTTAACGAACCAGAGGCAGATTTCATGGACACTGCACACTCTGATGTGTACTCCTGTTCTTTTATCTCTTCATCCCTTTATCCTACTCCTCCAGTTGTTTTACTGAATCCTGAGAGACTTAACTGGCCAGCCTTTTAGTTCACTCAGCTGGAGATCCATCCTTCCCCGCTGCATCAGTTCCCTCATCTGCAAATGGTTACTGGACTTCCTGACCAACCGCCCCCAACATGTCCGGCTGGATAACCGCTGCTCATCTACCATCACAATGAACACCGGTGTACCACAAGGCTGTGTGATGAGCCCTTTCCTCTACTCCCTCTTCACCCACGACTGCAGACCTGCTGATGGTTCCAACACCATCATTAAGTTTGCAGATGACACCACGGTGATTGGCCTCATCAGTGACAACGATGAGGCCGCCTACAGGGAGGAGGTGGATCGTCTGGCTGAGTGGTGCGACAGAAACAACCTGCTGCTTAACACCGAGAAGACCAAGGAGCTCATCGTGGACTACAGGAGGAATGCTGACCCACATCCACCCATCCACATTAAGGGGACGGCTGTGGAGCGTGTGAGCAGCTTCAAGTTCCTGGGAGTCCACATCTCCGAGGATCTCACCTGGACGACCAACTGCTCCAAGCTGGTCAAGAAGGCTCACCAGCGCCTCTTCTTCTTGAGGACTCTGAGGAAGAACCACCTGTCCTCAGACATCCTGGTGAACTTCTATCGCTGCACCATCGAGAGCATCCTGACCAACTGTATAACAGTCTGGTACGGGAACTGCTCTGCCTCGGACCGGAAGGCGTTGCAGAGGGTCGTGAAAACTGCCCAGCGCATCGCCGGAGCACCACTTCCTGCCATAAAAGACATCTACAGGAAGCGGAGTCTGAAAAGGGCTGGGAAAATCATCAAAGACCCCAGTCACCCATCACATGGACTCTTCACCCTCCTGCCCTCTGGGAGGCGCCACAGGAGCCTCCGGACTAAGACCACCAGGTACCGGAACAGCTTCTTCCCCACAGCTGTCAGACTCCTGAACTCTGCCTCCTGACATCTGACCCACGTTAACTCATGGACTGAACATACACACACCCACAATGGACAACTGTACCCTCAAACACAATAATAACATGGACTGAACCACCACTCACAACCACTAGCACTTTATATAGCCTCTGTAGAAACTATCTACACCCTCACTTATCTTAACTGCACTACTGTATAGCTCTGTGTAAATAATCATTCTGTACATTCGATAATCTTTAATCCTACAACTGTTTACAACTTGCATAGTTCCCATTTCTGTATAGCTGTATATCCCAGATTCTGTAAAGTTATTTATTTCATTTCATATTCTGTATAGTTTTTCATATTTATATCCTGTTCATATCCTGTACATAGCTTGTACTCACTACAGCCTGTACATACTTATAGTTATAGAATATTCACAACATACTTCATACCGTGTACATTATAACATACCATAATAGACCCATTTCTGTAATATACTTACATATCTATATTATTGCTAATATATATTGTAATATATCTATATCACTAAAGCACTTCTGGATGGATGCAAACTGCATTTCGTTGCCCTGTACCTGTGCATGTGCAATGACAATAAAGTTGAATTCTATTCTATTCTATCTACAGCTCGCATTCTTAGAAGCCTTTCAGCTTCAGATACTTGTTGCGCTGAGACGCCCCCCCCTCCCCCTCAAACAAGGGGCAGTTGTTACTGTCTAGAAGCAGAAGATGTCAAAGAAGCAGCCACTGAGGCAGAAATATGTTCCAAAAAAGTGGACTTACACTTAAGTCTTAATGAAAGACAAAATTAATTCACTAGGGAATCTGACCAAATACAAAGGAACTAGTAAAAATAAAACTAGATAAAATACCACCTCCTCTCTCCTCCGCTACTCAAGCCCATGCACCTGCATGGACCGTACCATTTACACAGGTAAGGAAGGAGTGGTCAACATGAACATCTAAGGTTCAGCCAGGCAACACCATGTTCAGCCTATTAAATATCTATCGCTCATGTCCAGTTGTAGTTAGTTTTAACGTCTCTGTATTTATGCTCTGCTTGTGTATATATATGCCTATTTAAAATTGTCTGTTTAAAAAACTATTTTTTGTATTGAGAAAGCAAAATGAACCAGAGTGAAATCCCTTGTTTGTGTGCACAAATTGTTAAAATAAAGATGATTCTGATTGTGTGAATGTAAACGGGAATGGTTGTCTGTCTCTCTGTGTCAGGCCTGTGTCAGGCTGGGAATCTGTCCCTGCCTCTCACCCTATGGCAGCTGGGATAGGCTGCAGCCCCCCCTCGGCGACCCTGATAAAGTTAAGCAGGACAGAATGGATGGATGGATGTATCAGCAGAAGAGCGGCTGATTTTACAAAGAAAGATAGAACTACACTATGGGGAAAATATGAAGAGATTAAACACATTGAAAGCAACACAGCTTCTGCAGATCAAATCAGTGGCGTGAGTGTGCTTGAGAAGAAAACCACTGTAGAGTAATATACTATCAAAAGTGTGTGCTTTAGTCAATAAGACTGGAAAAGATCTTAATATTAATCAAGTTTAGCGTATTTAAAGCCAGAAAAGAAAACACAAATGCCGACTTTGTGAGATGACAGACTTATCAATATCAAAGCTCTATCACTAAGACACCGGAGAATCTGATGGATTATAATCAAGTATTTGATTACCGTATTTCCCGGACTACAAAGCGCACCTGAATATTAGCCGCACAAGCTAAAATCAGGGGAAAATCCTGTTTTGTACATACATTAGCCGCACCTGACTAAAAGCCGCAGGTGTTTCAATGTTGACTTATCATATGTAAGAGAATATGCACAAAGGGAATTGTCAGGAAAGAGATGGCTGTTTGGAGACACACCCCTTTTATTAATATTTTGAAAAACAAGTTATGGGTACATATTTGCACATGTAGTACATAACAGTAACCTACAGCACACCAGAAAAATAGATTCGGACTACCTTTTAGGCTCAGGTGCAGTGACACGGCTGTAACAAGAAGAAAAGTCAGTCATTCACCATCTTTCTCTTCTTCCTGCGCTCTAAAACCACCAAAGTCCTCTTCTCCAATGTCGGATACAAACAGGCTCAGGATGGCTTCGTCATCCACTCTCCGCTTCTCTCCTTCGTTATCACTTTCAAAACCAAAGAAATCCTCGTTGTCAGTGTCAGAGTCGAACACCCTCAGAAGGGCCGTGGCGGTGTCCTCCTCTCCATCATGCAGCAGTCCAGCCCTTCAAAATCCGTTGGTGATCGTGGATGTTTTCGCACTTTTCCACGCTGTCAGAATCCACCGGTGGAGTTGGGCATAACTTGCTTTTCGCAAGTTTATCGCCGCTCGTCATCCATGCCTCCCGCTGAATGCGTAGCGCTACTTTGAAGTTTGTTTTTCGCGCTACTTCGTACGGCACTACGTTGCCTGGCGGACGGACATGTGACTAACATACCACTCTTGAACCCCGATCCTTCCGCCAGGCAACGTAGTGCCGTACAACAGCGGAACAAACAAAACAAATCGTCTTACGATATCACAAAAATCATGGACAATCCATAGAAAAGCCGCACCTGACTAAAAGCCGCAGGGTTCAAAGCTTGTGCAAAAAGTAGCGGCTTATAGCCCGACAATTACGGTACATTAATGTTTAAACGCCAGCTTTATTTATTATTCCTTCAGTTGCAACCTTGATGAATTTTAACAGTTGGAAACTAAAGATTAAACACAAAACAGAATTAAATGTTTAATCTATGTGGAAATTTGTTAAAAGGTCAGCAGGTGCAGTGTAGATATCCTGTTTAAGGATAATATATTAATGTTGATAGAACAATAAAACTGTTGTAAAATCTTTTTCTGCCAACATAAAAGAAAAAACAAGGAATAAAGTTGCCTTTTAAATATCTATATTTATTTTTGAAACTTCAGAGCCCCTGTACTATCTGCCAGAATCGATTGGTCAGTAGGCAGGGATTTCATACCTGTTGATCTAATCTGGAAGCTAACCTAATCCAGAACAGCTTTGGTTCATAGTACAAGTTACTATGGCGTTATACCATGAAATATACAATAGTACTGTTAACCCTGAAGTTACCTGGATAAGATGAAATCCTGCTTCATACTACAGGCTTCTGGTTTAAACTGTTTGCTCAGGTCTCAGAACTGAACCATGCAGGCCTGTGTTTTCACTACTACTACTACTACTAATTACCACCTTATTCCATTTTGTGTGCACTTTTATTCTGAAACTGAAAAACAATGTAAAGGTAAAGAAATGTCTTTGCTGTACCTTTGCTTCCTCTTTTAACAAGCCATGCCTGACTTTCCTTTTATCCCGACAGCTGATAAGACATGCCCAGGCCGTGCATCCATCTGACAGGCTAACACACCACCGCACACTTGACCTTTGGGTGGTGCATGTGCAAAAGGGTGGGTGCTGCTCAGTGCTCATAAAGCCACATTGTCATCATTGATAAACCTCCCAAATCTCAGCCTGAGGAAGATTCAATGTGATCATACTTAATAAATGCAAATAGTTGACACTGAGCTAGACACTATCCATAATCACTGCTGACATTTCTGCACTCTTCTATGAATGATGGGGTTTTATTTTATGGTTTATGTATGATCTGTAGCACTTGTTGCCAGTGCGTGAAAGTGGAGATGCTCCTGCATTGTGCCCTTGCTTTGTACTCTGAATGCAGCAGCAAGATGCTGTTAAAGTTTGTGCAAATGGCAACTGCTGTGAAAGTGAGAGCAGAGCCACATTTCTGAGGTTAAGATGCAGCTGTGTTTCGAGCTGAATGGTATCATTACCATCCTGACATGCTGATGTTTGGCAGCCAGTACTTAATATTTATACATAAACTTTATGGTAATGCCAAAACCTTTGTAAAGTACAATACAAATGAAACTTTTGATCTTATGATTTCACAAAATGAAATAAGGAAGTAACCTAAGTTATTACAATTCATCTTGTGGGTACTCCAAATGTGTGAATCAAATGTCAAGACAATCGATTGAACAGTGTTTGAGCCAATTCACACGAATCCACAAATGTCAACCTCATGGTGGAACCAGAGGAAAGGTCAGGGGATCACCAATGCCAGCAGGAAACTTACATTTCCATCTGTTAATATGATATATTTTAGTGTGGATCAACTAGCTGGACTGACAGGGACAACTAAGGTCTTGCTAAAAAACAAGATCTTTCATAATAAAAGCTGAAGAAGAAACTTGTTACTTGGTTTAAAAAAAGCCTCAGCTATGTGCACACGCAGCAATATCCACACTCCATAGTCTTTCAATAGCTTGTCCAAATGCGTTTTCAGGGATTTTTCAGGGCTTCAGCCTACTCTGTGAAAAGCTCTAAAACAAGCCAGCCCTGAAAAGTGAAGGTGGATGGTGGGAGGAGATGTGAGCCTTCAAATGAAGCACTACCCAGCCTTCAGGCTCAGCTGTATTTGCTTTTTTCTGCATAAGTTTCTTCAAGTATTTATTATATACTATTATACCAAATATGAGTATAATTTCAAATATTATTTTTATTATTAAGTATTATTATTATTTATAATTATTGAGTTTGAGGCTTTTTACAGTACCTCTCATGATTTACAGAGTAAAAGTGTGAGGAACCAGATGCAGAAAACAAGTGAGCTATTTATTAAGGCTGATTAAATGTCTTAACAAAAAACTAAACAAGGAGTAAGGAATACGGGGAACACACAACAGGAACAAGCAGGAAACGTACAAGTTGACTAGACAGAATAACAACAAAGAACAAAAGTAAACTTAGGGTTTAAATATAAAGGAAGGAGAAACGTGTGGGGAACCAAACACAGCTGACACTAATCAAGGATCACAAGACAAGAGAAGTAAAAAGAAACAAGACACAGAAGATAACAGCTACCAAAATAAAACAGGAAGCAATAAGGTAAAGGTTAGAGTCTAATAATTCTAATTAAAACTCAAACCACAAACAGAAACTAGATTGCAAAAGGTAGCAAAAAAAGACTAAAGACCAAACTGAGAAAATAATCATAAAGAAATCAACCAGGAGTATCTGCTACATAAACACAGTGAATCCAAATATAATACAAAAATTTAAAACTCCAGCAAAAAAACCAAAACAAAACATGTCGTCCCTGACAGCAGCATTTTGGAATGAATAAAAATGCAGAATAAATACAGAAAAAGGTCAGTGAGAACTCTTTTTCTATAATTTTTTTAGCACAACACTGTATGAATCGACCCCTCCAGCTACTGTATGTTTATTGGACAGCACTGTTGGAGTTTCCTCCGCAGCTGAAAAGTAAACTACAACACACTGTGGAAACACAGATAAAATGTAAAATACATGCAGAGTAATACTTATAGAGCCTTCTCAGTCAAATCTCAGTGGGACTATCTTATCTAAAGGATAAAATCCTGCCTCAAGTTTATATTATTTCTAAAGGCATTAAACATTAAACACTTAGCCAGTCAGTATTACTTCATTCAACTCACTCGCTGTTCTGATGTTGCAGTGTGATGTAAAGATGCACAAACTCCATTTTGTCACTGAACTGGCAAAAAGACAAAAAGTCTAATTTGGGATTGTGTTTCTGGTCATCTGATGAATATACAGTCGATATTTTGTGCCCCTATAAAGAGACATTTCACCCCATAATCAAATTACCATATTTTTCATCTGGTCTGTAGTGCTCTTTATCGATCTACTGTAGACTGCTCCTGGTGTGACTTGCCAAGTTTTGTAGATAGTGGCTGTAGAGATGTCTTCTCTTTACTATAATGGAACCTGATGGCATTTGCCTTCTGCTGGTCAAAGTGCCCCACAAATACATTAGGAAAACTCAGCAGCTATGCCTCGTTCCAGAAATCATGACTGAGTAATTCAACTACGAAAACCTTGGTGTGTTTCATAGTTTTTTCACTCTATTCTCCCAACAAAAAGAAGTATACACATAGCTAATACTGCCGGTTAAGTGAGGAGGGGATTATATCAAGAGGCTAAAAAGTTATTGGACAAACTAACACAATTTTAAATTTCGGGATTTATTTTAATACTTGGATGAAACTCATTTGTAGTCGATGACTGCCTAAAGTCCATGGACCCTTGAGATGCTCCATCGCCTTGCTGCAAACAATCTGCGGACTTTGACAATGACACTTGCACCTCTTTAACATGAAATAAACCCACCTAAACCTACCAGTTTATCAGTCAACTGCTAAATTCTCTTTATAATAGGGGACTGTGTGTGAAAATGTCTGTAATTCCTGCACAGTTGATTACACTTTTTTGTAAAACTCCTTGAATTAAAGCTGAAAGTCTGCAATTCACTCGCATCTTGTTATGATTTAATTTAAAATTCTCTGTCTTGCTCAGAAACAACTTACTGTCATCATCCTGTCATACATGTCATAAGAAACTGCTCACAAGTTTAGATTATGTAGAGCAATCTGGTCAGGATTTATGGAAAGACACTGCTGCTCATTTTGTGTCTGCATGCATCATCTTTGCTCTTTTTCTTTGACTTTTTGAGCTGATAGGCATTTAATGCCATTATATTTGTGACAATGCAGACATTTATAGAGTGAATATCTCCAAAACGGAGCAACTCACATTATAGCAAATAGCATTACGGGTCAGAGAAACAAAATCTAAATTGAATTTTTGGGAGAAATACCCCTTTAACACCCTCTTTGGTCTCCATAAGCTCCCAAGAAAAATAAGTGGGGCTTTAACTGCTATAAGTTCTACATTATTCACCACATCTACTTCAGCTTTCTGAACTTATTACAGACCTGACTCTGCCGAATTGGCAGCAGCTGTCTACAGTTTTATCTGGATGAGTGCATCCATATGGTACACAACATGTTTGGTCTAAGAAGTTAAAGTAATATCCTAAAAGAGGCTACAGGCTGTAAAGTAGAGCCAAGCCAACACTGGTATCTTCGGGCAAGTGCAGATGCCAGCTCTGATATAGATTTCTTTGTCAGTAATAAATTCAGACTGATATATCAGCCAGTATTCTTTGTGTACAAACACTGTATTTCACTAACAAGTAAGCAACTTAATATGAGGATTCCTTGTATTTGGCATGCCTTAAGTAAAGCAAATATTATTATTTTGCATTTTTTATTCTGGTTTGGTGGAAAATGTTGCTGTGGAGCTGGCAACTTAAGTATTTTAGTGTAAGAGCAAGTGTGAACTGAGTTAAATTTGAAGTGCAGAATTCAGTGTCTGAAAGTTTTCTTTTCCTAACTGGCAGTTTAATGATATATGCACAGCACTTCACTTCACATTTCATAGCAGCCAAAATAGCTCAGCTGGAGTGCAGAAATTATTTCCAGAAAAATCTGCAGCATCCAATTGTAAAGTTGAGCTATCTTCCGTTAAAGTCAGTACTTTAACTTTTGGTGCATAATTATAGACCTATACACACAACCGTTCAGTGAAGCACACATTGATCTCTTTTATCACATCCAGCCAGATGCTGACAAACAGCTGTAATCTTCTAATACTGTGTTGGCTGACACAGTCCATCCTCACAAACCACTATTCTCAACTGCTCTATTTTCAGTTTTCTTATAATGCTATTACTCCAAGAGGACAAAGATAAGCTTCGCATTGTGAGCGTGACAGCGGGACACAGAGAAAGACAGAGAGGAAAAACAAAAGAAGAAGAAGAGGAGGAGATGCAATAGAGATGAAGGTGGCATCGTGTCTGTAGAGGAGCATCCTGCTGTGAGTATACAACCCTGTGTGTTTATAATTATACTCTCTGAATGCGAATGCATCTGTTTATGGGACTGCAATATATTCTTTTGGAGTTAATCTGCCATCTCATATGTTCATTTCAGCTGTTAAGAAACATGAAACTGACATTTTGGGTTTGTTTGTGTGACTGATGGAGCTAATCTGTGCTACGAGAGAAGATGTCAGGGAGAGATAGAAGTCCTGTGTTTAGTTAGCTTCATTATTTCTATGGTATATCATTATGCATTGCGTTTAGCTGTTATGATTCTTTACCAACCACAGACAGATGAGGGTTCATTGCTGTAGCTGTCATTTGTTAATAGTCTGATCATCACTTCACCGGGTAATCAAACAAAGTTCAGTGCAAACAACCTCCCGAGCAGACGATAAATTCAGCTAATAGTCCCGTCTTAAGTCATCTTTCTGTCGAGCTGTCAAACGAATATTCTTCTCCCAGATTTGATTTCAGCCAACATCTACAGAAATGTCATTAGTGAACTTCAGCTAGTCATTAAAAGCTGACTGAAGTGCTTCAAAAGGTTAATTTATTTGCTAATCAGACTCCCTCTCCTGAATAATTATAATAAATCACCTCTTCCATGAAGAGCTTCAACGTCACTTGCATTCGCGATACTTGACTGTGCCACTACCGTCTCCAGGAGTGGCATAAATAATACATATTCAACACATAAAAGACGTGAATGTGCGGTGCAGTTTGAGTGTAAACCTGACAGTAGACTCTGTCCTCTACTCATGAATAAAAATAATTTAATGTAGTTTGGGTTTTATAAATTGCCTTCCTTTGCAGAAAAGTTCCATTATCGAGGATAACCACACATTTTAACAGCGAGAAAATCGCAGGCAGAGCTCAGCCGTCCACACATACCTGTTGTAAATGTCGTCGTCTTCTCCTCCCCAGCCCCAGTACTCGTTCGGGAAGCCGTTGATCTTCAGAAACTGTTTTTTACTGAGACCCGAAACACCTCCAAAGTAACCTGCGTAGGGCAGCCTGCACGACGAGAGGAAGGGAGGAGATGGCACAGATGAGACAAGAATATACTTTTACATTTTAGAGGCTGCACATGCATATTTGAAATGCATATATTACGTCGATTAAATTACATAAACAAACAAGAGCTGTCAGAAAGACTGGCGGTGGCTAAATGTTACGTTCAGCTTCAAAGGGCTGCATTTTGACAAAGTTCACTGCGCCGCTTTATGGCACGAAGATCGTTTGTGAGAAAAAACAAAAAAGTGTAATACGAGCTCAAGATCTCAGTGACTTAAACAGCTGTGTGTACGTGCATGTTCTCAGTGCTGTTAATTTCAGTGGGCTGACAGCGAGTCCTGGGCGGCATGAATACATGATAATGTGATGCATTAAGAGGAGTTTTCAAACGCTGCTTAAGAGACACGCAATTTACATTTGAATAAAATCTTTTCAGTTTGTTTCAGGCTATGAGATCTTTTCTTACTGTGTCTTGTCTTAGATGGTCTCTAAGTGGATAATTTAATGGGAGTCTTTTTACAGTAAGTGGATAATCCGCATCCGTATATAATCCACTCAGGCAACATGAAATGACCGAATGTAAAGACGGGTGAGAATATACTTGCAAATAAAGACCTCTACAGCTTCTTTAATGGCGATTCTAGCTATAATGCTAGTTATAGCTTTAGAGGCACCGGTCACTTTATTAGGTACACCTGTGCAGGTGTACATGGGAGCAACTCAATGCATGGATGGTCAAGACAGACAGAACCTGCTGAAGTTCTGAGAATGGGGGGAAGAAAGGTAATTTAAGTGACTTAGAACGTGGCGTGCTGGTTGGTGGAAAACAGGCCGCTCCGGGTATTTCAGAAACTGCTGGTCTACTGGGAGTTTCCCACACAACAATCTCTAGTGTTAGCAGACAATGGTTTGAAAAAGAGAAAACGTCCAGTGAGCAGCAGGTCTCTGGGTGAAAATGCCTTATTGATTTCAGAAGAGCATGGCCCAATTGTTTTGAACAGATTAACTCAAGGTACAAAGAAGACTTCAGTCTGAATGCACAGCATGTAGAAACTTGAAGCAGATGTGCTACAGCAGCAAAAGACTGGGTCTCACCAAAATTGGACAACAGAGGATTGTACAAATGTTGCGTGGTCTGTTGAGGCTCAGTTTCTGCTGCTACATTCAGATGGTGGAGTCAGAGGCAGGTCTAAAACACATAAACCTATAGATCCATCTGAATTGTATCAATGGTTCAATGGTGGTGTAATGGTGTGTGGATATTTTCTTGGCACACTTTGGATTTCTAAAGGTTAATGTATTATATATATCAACTGAGCATCGCCACGGCCCACCTGTTACGGCTGTGGCCATAAGAACACTGTGTGGGCTGTTTGTTCTGTGTCTCTTTACTGTGTTTAAGACTCTTTACAGGTCCCTCCCCTAATGAAGAGTAGTGAGCAGCTGATTGGACCATGGAACAGGTGACCACATTCAAAAAGCCACTCTGACAGCTCCAGGGAGAGAGAGAGAGAGAGTGTGGAACGAGCGAGTAGCCTGACAGCCGTCGCAGTCCTGACCCTGGTTTTCCCAGCCTGTGTTTATCTTGTGTATTTGTGGGAGTGTGAATTGTAAAAGCCGCTCCTAGTGCATTAGCTGAGAGCTTAGGCACTCGTGGGCTGAAGCGGAAGGGGTGAGCTGCCTTTTCTTTTGGAATCGTTTTCTCCTGTTTTCTTGGTCAGGGAGCGAGGGATAGCTCTGTCATTTGTTTGTTCTTTTTTCTTTCTTAGGGTTTAGTTAGTCTTTTCTGGTGGGACTTAGTTGGTTTTGTTTATTATTTTGGCCTGGGCTCACCCTGGAGCTATGCTTCTTGTCCTTAAATAAAATCACTTTTTTTACTCACAACTGGTTTGGATGTTTGGCTTGGGAACCAGGGCGGGGATTTGTCTCTCTCTCCTCCAACCTTATGTGCGTCCCTACCCGACTAGACTAGGGGCGTAACATAAATGGGGGCTCGTCCCTTTTCGTTCGTGTGATTGGTTCGTTTCCTTTTTGCGTTTGTGGTGGGGGGGAAACGTCAGTTGCGAAACTCGGTATGACCCAGTAGGTGACGATTTGGTTTTCGGTTGTGCTGTGGGCTGCGCACGACTTAGGAATTCTGAAATCCTACGTGATTTAAGGTCACATTTAACTGGGATAGACGATGATGTCCGAAATGACGTGTGTCGGTTGATTGAAAATCATCCTAATCTTTTCTCGGACACTCCATCCTGTACCACCGTGTTGGAGCATGATATCGATGTGGGGGACCATCCTCCAATCAAACAGCATGCCTACCGGGTGAATCCCACTAAGCGTGCTCTTTTCCAGACAGAAGTCTCTTATCTGTTGGAGAATTGTCTTGCTGTCCCTAGCTCTAGTGCGTGGAGTTCCCCATGTCTCCTAGTGCCTAAAGCGGATAAGACCCCACGGTTTTGTACAGATTTTCGGAAGGTGAACAGTGTGACCAAGCCTGACTCCTATCCTCTGCCCAGAATGGAGGATTGTGTTGATAGGGTCGGTTCTGCGACCTTCGTTACCAAGCTGGACTTGTTAAAGGGCTATTGGCAAGTTCCCCTAACATCACGTGCGGCCGAAATCTCTGCTTTTGTTACTCCTGACCATTTTCTCCAGTACACTGTCATGCCTTTCGGGTTGCGCAACGCTCCCGCCACATTTCAACGGCTCATGAATATCGTGCTGGGCGGCGTCTGCAAGTGTGAAGTGTATTTGGATGACATTGTCGTCTATTCAGACACCTGGTCAGAGCATATGGAGACACTCACTGATGTGTTCCATCGCTTGGAAAGGGCATCCCTCACCCTCAACCTCGCCAAGTGTGATTTTGGTAAAGCCATGGTAACGTACTTAGGAAAGCAGGTGGGTCAGGGGCAAGTGCGCCCTATCTCGGCCAAAATCCAGGCCATACTGGATTTTCCTGCCCCTCAGACTAGGCGTGAGCTTCGCCGTTTCCTCGGCATGGTGGGCTACTACCGGAGTTTCTGTCAAAACTTCACGGACGTGGTCGCACCTCTCACTAGCCTCACTAGTGTGTTGAGACCTTTTGTGTGGACCTCTGCGTGTCAGAGTGCGTTCCGGGCTGTTAAGACTCTCCTGTGCAGTGCGCCAGTGCTGGCCGCCCCTGATTTTGCACGCCCTTTTAAGTTGGAAGTGGACGCCAGTGCAAACGGGGCAGGTGCCGTATTGCTGCAGGAAGACCATCATGGTGTGGATCACCCAATCGGCCATTTCTCAAAGAAATTCAATGTCCATCAGCGAGGGTACAGCACGATTGAGAAAGAGGCCCTCTCTCTGCTGTTTGCATTGCAGCATTTCGAGGTGTATGTCGGTGGCAGTCCCTCGCCTGTGATTGTTTATACCGACCACAATCCCTTGGTATTCCTAATGCGGATGCGGAACTCGAACCAAAGGCTGATGAGGTGGTCCCTCCTGGTGCAGGACTTCAATTTGGAAATCCGTCATAAAAAGGGCACAGAGAATGTGTTAGCGGATGCCCTATCCCGTGTTTTCCCTTAAACATGACTGTCCAAAACATCTACAAAGGAGATGTCTTTGATTTTGGGAAGGGGGGTGTTACGGCTGTGGCCATAAGAACACTGTGTGGGCTGTTTGTTCTGTGTCTCTTTACTGTGTTTAAGACTCTTTACAGGTCCCTCCCCTAATGAAGAGTAGTGAGCAGCTGATTGGACCATGGAACAGGTGACCACATTCAAAAAGCCACTCTGACAGCTCCAGGGAGAGAGAGAGAGAGAGTGTGGAACGAGCGAGTAGCCTGACAGCCGTCGCAGTCCTGACCCTGGTTTTCCCAGCCTGTGTTTATCTTGTGTATTTGTGGGAGTGTGAATTGTAAAAGCCGCTCCTAGTGCATTAGCTGAGAGCTTAGGCACTCGTGGGCTGAAGCGGAAGGGGTGAGCTGCCTTTTCTTTTGGAATCGTTTTCTCCTGTTTTCTTGGTCAGGGAGCGAGGGATAGCTCTGTCATTTGTTTGTTCTTTTTTCTTTCTTAGGGTTTAGTTAGTCTTTTCTGGTGGGACTTAGTTGGTTTTGTTTATTATTTTGGCCTGGGCTCACCCTGGAGCTATGCTTCTTGTCCTTAAATAAAATCACTTTTTTTACTCACAACTGGTTTGGATGTTTGGCTTGGGAACCAGGGCGGGGATTTGTCTCTCTCTCCTCCAACCTTATGTGCGTCCCTACCCGCCTAGACTAGGGGCGTAACACCACCTGAGTGTTGTTGCTGACAATTTTCATCCCTTTATGACCACAGTGTACCCATCTTCTTCAAATAATTTTTTGAATTTTAATGGTCGCAAAACGGAAGCAATTTTATATGGCCCGCATCGTTCTACTGATTCTCCAGATGTTGATTTTGGTGATTTGACCTCTCATCTGAAAAGTTCAGTCACTAATCTTGGTGTTAAACTTGATTCTGCGCTTACTTTTGAAGGTCATGTAAGTGGGGTGGTAAAATCAGCTTTTTATCACCTCAGACGCCTGTCGAAGGTTAAGCCTTTCCTTTCCAAACCCAATTTGGAAACTCTTATTCATGCTTTTATCACCTCACGTCTGGACTATTGTAATTCCCTTTTAATAGGGGTCGGGTCGGGCACCTTGTCACGCCTGCAGTTAGTGCAAAACGCGGGGGCGCGATTTTTAACCAGTAGTAGGAAATTCGATCACATCACTCCGGTTCTGGCTTCCCTGCATTGGCTTCCCATTGATTTTAGGGTTCGTTTTAAGGTCCTTTTATTGGTTTTTAAATCTTTAAATGGTCTGGCTCCTGTGTACTTAACTGACTTGCTGAAGCCACATGTTCCTCCTCGCTCGCTCCGTTCAGCTGAGCAGCTGCTGCTGTCGGTCCCTAAGTCGCGGCTGAAATGCAGAGGAGACCGTGCCTTTTCAATTGCGGCTCCGATGCTCTGGAATAACCTTCCCCTCCAAATTAGACAAGCGTCATCAGTGCAGGTCTTTAAGTCCAGATTGAAAACCTATTTTTATTCCCTGGCTTTTAACTCTGTAGGAAACTGACACCTTATTTATTTTATTGTTTGTAATGATTTTATGGTATTTTTAATTTGGTTGTTGTTTTGATCTGTGTTGTTCAGCACTTTGGTCTGCCTGGTGTGTTCTTAAAGTGCTATACAAATAAACGATGATGATGATCTTCTGATGTCTGCTTCTGGCAACATAGCATGCCATGGCTGTAAAGTTCAAATCATCTCAATTACCCCTTGCTGAATTCATGCCTCGAAGAATTTAAGCATATATATATATATATATATATATATATATATATATATATATATATATATATATATATATATATATATATATATATATATATGAGTGCGAGAGGAACTGACCTGAAAAATAGGATCATGGCCAAGCTTGAAACCTGGATCCCGCGTAGCCGGTTACCAAGATTACGTGAAGTTCCCTCAGAAGGTCTGCTAGATGATGTTAATGCAGCACTACGGGCAATACCTACAACCACGATTACCGACACTAACAAGCTGATCTACAATACGGCAACAGTGATCAGTGAGATGCTTGGCTACAAGTTGAACAGCGACAAGGGGCAGTACCCTCCATGGAGAAGGAGGCTAGAGGGCAAGATCAAAGTAGCACGGAGGGAGGTTAGCCAACTAACGGAGTTGCAGAAAGGTAAGACAAATAAGGTGCCTAAGAAATACAGCAAGCTGTCCATACCTGAGGCCTTGGAAACTGCCAAGCAAAGACTCACAGCCTTGGCCAGCCGCTTGAGGAGGTACACCAGAGAGATAGAAGGCAGGAGAATAAACCAGCTGTTCTCCACAGAACCAGCAAAGGTGTACTCTCAGTGGCAAGGGAACAATAAGAGAACAGCACCACCAAGGCTGGAGACGGAGCAATACTGGAAGAGCATATGGGAGAAGGATGCAACCCATAACGGCAATGCTCAGTGGCTAGAGGATCTGAGGGCTGACCACAGCGACCTCCCTGAACAGGGTCCAGTAACCATCACAGTGGCAGATATCCAAGAAAGGGTCTCCAGTATGAAGAGTTGGACAGCACCAGGGCCCGACATGGTTCACGCCTACTGGCTGAAGAAGCTGACTGCACTCCACGAGCGTCTGGCAGCACAAATGAACCAGCTGCTAGTTAACGAGAGACACCCGGAATGGCTAACTGAAGGCCGGACGGTCCTGATCCCCAAGGACCCCAAGAAGGGACCGGTCCCCTCCAACTACCGACCAATAACCTGCCTCAGTACTACATGGAAGCTCCTGTCAGGCATCATATCGGCTAAGATGAACAGGCACATGGGTCAATACATGAGCGGGACACAGAAAGGAATTGGCAAGAATACCAGAGGCGCAAAACACCAGCTACTGGTAGACAGAACAATCAGCCGAGACTGCAAGACCAGACTGACCAACCTGTGCACTGCCTGGATTGATTACAAGAAGGCCTATGACTCAATGCCCCACAGCTGGATACTGGAATGCCTAGAATTGTACAAGATCAATGGGACCCTAAGAGCCTTCATCAGGAACTCAATGGGGATGTGGCGTACAACACTAGAGGCCAACTCCAAGCCCATAGCACAAGTCACCATCAAGTGCGGGATCTACCAAGGAGATGCTCTGTCCCCACTGCTGTTCTGCATAGGCCTGAACCCCCTCAGTGAGATCATTAACAAGACTGGCTACGGATACCGACTACAGAACGGAGCAGTTGTCAGCCACCTCCTGTACATGGATGACATCAAGCTGTATGCCAAGAGTGAACGAGACATCGATTCACTGATCCACACTACCAGGCTATACAGCAATGACATTGGAATGTCGTTCGGACTGGAGAAGTGTAGTCAGATGGTAACAAAGAGAGGGAAGGTAGTCAGAACTGAGGGGATTGAACTACCAGAAGGCAACATTGCAGACATAGAGGACAGTTACAAGTACTTGGGGATCCCACAGGCGAATGGGAACCATGAAGAGGCCGCTAGAAAAGCTGCAACCACCAAGTACCTGCAGAGGGTCAGGCAAGTCCTGAGGAGTCAGCTGAATGGTAAGAACAAGATCCGGGCCATCAACACGTACGCCCTGCCCGTGATCAGGTACCCTGCTGGGGTAATAGGCTGGCCAAAGGAGGAGATAGAAGCCACTGACATAAAGACAAGAAAGCTCCTTACCATGCATGGAGGGTTTCACCCCAAATCCAGCACCCTGAGGCTGTACGCTAAGCGGAAGGAAGGGGGCCGGGGACTGGTGAGTGTCAGCACCACAGTCCAGGATGAGACAAGGAACATCCAAGAATACATTAGGAAGATGGCCCCAACTGACCGAGTGCTCAGTGAATACCTCAGGCAGCAGAAACCCAAGAAAGAGGAGGGAGACGAGGAACCATCATGGAAGGACAGGCCCCTGCACGGTATGTACCACCGGCAGATAGAGGAGGTGGCTGATATCCAGAAATCCTACCAGTGGCTGGACAAAGCTGGACTGAAAGACAGCACAGAGGCACTAATCATGGCAGCACAAGAACAAGCTCTGAGCACAAGATCCATAGAGGCTGGGGTCTATCACACCAGGCAAGACCCCAGGTGCAGGCTGTGTAAAGATGCCCCAGAGACAATCCAGCACATAACAGCAGGGTGCAAGATGCTAGCAGGCAAGGCATACATGGAACGCCATAACCAAGTGGCCGGCATAGTGTACAGGAACATCTGTGCCGAGTATAACCTGGAAGTCCCGAGGTCAAAATGGGAGATGCCCCCAAGGGTGGTGGAGAATGACCGAGCTAAGATCCTGTGGGACTTCCAGATACAGATGGACAAAATGGTGGTGGCTAACCAACTGGACATAGTGGTGGTAGACAAACAGAAGAAGATGGCCGTAGTGATCGATGTAGCGGTTCCGAATGACAGCAATATCAGGAAGAAGGAACACGAGAAGCTGGAGAAATACCAAGGGCTCAGAGAAGAGCTCGAGAGGATGTGGAGGGTGAAGGTAACGGTGGTCCCCGTGGTAATCGGAGCACTAGGTGCGGTGACTCCCAAGCTAGGCGAGTGGCTCCAGCAGATCCCGGGAACAACATCGGAGATCTCTGTCCAGAAGAGCGCAGTCCTGGGAACAGCTAAGATACTGCGCAGGACCCTCAAGCTCCCAGGCCTCTGGTAGAGGACCCGAGCTTGAAGGATAAACCGCCCGCAGGGGCGTGCTGGGTGTTTATATAATTGTTGAATGTGTCATTGTGTTTCTTAAATTTGTAAACTCTGATCAATCTATAGGATCAAGACATTCCTTTGTCTCTGACCACCTCTCCAGCCACTCTGTGCTGGGGGAGGTTTTATTGCAGATACATCCTATCTGGAAGGCATGTTTTTTGTGTTGTAAGCTTCCTGCTTTTATGACCCTTTTGGTCAGCAGGAGGTCACACAAACGCACCCCCATGACACACACACATTCTCACATGCATACACATACACACACACACGTTCCTGCTCATGCATACAGGTGCTTACACATACACACACATAGTGTAACTAAGGGGGGTTTTACGGAGGGAGGTGCTTGTGCTGTGATGTGTATTGTAACAGTTTGTCAATATATAGCTGTGAGGAAAGCTGCTCTTTTAAGGATTTGGGGCTGGAGTCAGGTGAGGAGCGTGAGCTCCAAGAGCTGGTTCTGACCCAAAACTTCCCTCGTTAGCGAGTGACAAGCCGGTTGAAGATGTTCTGTCTTGTTTTCCGCTCTTCATGAGGAATAAGTCTCTAAACTAGCGGGGCTTGTGGCAACACAGACCCAACAGGAGCCAAGCAGGGTTTTATTTTTCCTCAAAAGACATGAGAACAGTCCAACGGACATTGGTTGGAAATGTCATGACAGGAGCCTGGAGTCTAACCAAAGGGCAGTGTGTGTGTGTGTGTGTGTGTGTGTGTGTGTGTGTGTGTGTGTGTGTGTATTCTACAGTGTTGTACAATTTTTGACAGCTCCCTGTTGAAAGATGACAAGTGAAAACTAATGAGACCGTATGTTTCAACACAAGCTGTCCCAGCAACAATATGGTCAGGTGTGTGTGTGCTTAAAAAGGACACATGCTGAGGGAAAAGAAAAAGAAAAGCAAAAAATTCAGAGTGAGCGAGAGCCGAACTGCATGTTTTGTTTGGGGGAGTGAAGTTTTTATTAAATCTTCCTACAAAGACAACAAAACTCTGGGGACAGTTCTGCCAATTCTTTTTTAAATTACACTGAACCGACAACTTCACACGATACCATCAGCAGACTCCAGTCGGTATGGCTTCCCTACTTCCATCATAATCACTCATCTTATTTCCAGTCCATACGCTCCCCTTCCTCTTCCATACCTCACCCTGTAGTGGCTCTCATCACTTCTGCTTTGGAATCTCCTACTTTGATCTTTACACATAATCGCTTGTTGCCAACACAGCATTTTCTGTTCAGCTCCTCACTGACCGTGGCGACAAAGGTACGACTTTGGCGTATGCTGACACCCATAAACGGTAGCAGCTGTCACCCCAGAAGAAAAACACCAGCTGATCGTGTCGGGCCCGGTCGGTCGCACAGTGCTGCTGGTTGTGTTAGCATTAGCAAGCCTAATGAGTGCCGACGGGAAAATGACATTGTAAATGAACGAGATTAATTCCTCTTCAGTGGCAGTAAACACAACATGTCTGCGTACCAATGACTCTGGGACTGTGACATGAAAACATGCAGAAACACACATCAGTAATCAGAGCTCAGTCAAGGCGATTCTCTCAAAAGGCCATAAATGTTTTTCTAATTACTTCAAAAACTCCCGACTCCTTTCCTGACCTGAGCTTCTTCTGGCCAACAAAGACCCCACAGGCAAGGTGTATAATAATAATCTGCAATGTCACTAAGGAACCCAGGGTAATTTCTAAGTAATTAAAGGGCTGTCTTACAATTCATGAGTCCACCAGCTTTAAAAATGAAGAGCTAAACGAGAAAGCCACTGCTCATCAAAGGGAAATTAATTAGAAATTAATTTGGAATTATAACAGCAGTTAATTTCAAGAGATAGTGAAGTGACATCCCACACTTCATGTGATGAAACGGCACCTGTGTCACGGTCCAGGGTTTTTGGAGTTTTTATTAAATATATTCTGTTTGATTCCTTGTAAGCTTATTTCTTATAATGTATCTCGTTGTTTTCCTTAGCATTTACCTCTAGTGCTTAGCTGCCCTTGCTATTTGTAGTTGAGTTTAGCCGTTCCTCAGGTTTTTATTTTCTTTTATTCACTAGCATTTACGGTTTCTTATTTCTAGGTATTGATTGTTCCAGTATTTCCCTGTATCGTGTGCGACCAGTTCCCATTAGGCTTTGAGTCTTGGTTACAGTCTGTCTTTTATGAACTCTTGTTCCCTGTCTTGTGTCAAGTTTTCTATATTCTGTGTTTTCAGTTATTCCCTTTCTGTAAGTTATTTCTCTCTTATATTTAGTTTTACTTCTTTGTCTTGTTTAGAGACAAGAAAGTTTCAGCTGTGTCTCATCATCACTGCCTGTGTCCCCTGATTACCTCATGTCTGTATTTCAGGCCTCAGTTCATGGTTGTGTTATACTGTGTATTTGTTTTTGTAGTCTGTTCCTGTCTGGCAACCTTAGTTATTCCTTGAATACCTTGTGTTCTGTATTTCTTTTGGACTTTGTTTGCGTCTGTTTCTGAATTTACTGTTTTGCATTTAATCAACCTTAATAAAGGCTTGCAGTTTTGATCCGATATAAAAAGCACAGGGTCACATAAAAGTGTTATACATACTTTTAAATTTGTTAAATCAGGTTCTCTTTTTCTACCTAAAGAATTTAGTGAAACTCTGATATGTCAGGTCATGTTATGTAGAAATATGAAAAAGCTTAAAGAACCTCTGAACCTTTTTCTTGAAGCTCTAGCACATAATTTGTGCAATACTTTTGAAAAAGTCAGAGTTATGAAATGGACTTCAAGGTGACACACTCTGCTCAGAGAGCTGTTTGGTGTTTTGAGGTGCTAAGGTAATGGAGTAGCACTTAATGTGACCTGACTTTCACTGTTAGTGTTTTTACCATTTCCACCATTTATCAGAAACGTCTGCTCCTTTTACATTTTGAAATGACTGAAGTTGCCTTCATAAAACGACAGGGCCAAAATACTGAAAGGTACTCACTTTAAAAATGTGCTCAAAAGTCACTGGAGTCTGCTGCATTTTTTTCTTGCACAGCTTAGAAGTTTATGAACTTTTTACATGCTTAAATTTGAAGTACTGAACAAATGAGTTGATAGGCTGATTCAGACCACGCTGACCTTGGAATCAGTTTTCTTCAACAATCTCATTTTAACATAAGTAATTAACCACAATCAATTCTCTGACCTTCCAGTCACTCTCACCTCCAGGCTGTCCTTTCACTGTATGCCCTTTTCTTTATTTCAGAGGAGCCAAAAAAACCTGATGAAACCATTTTAAGTCTTTACTGATTAATTGCTATTAAGAAATGTAAGCTTCAGCCCTTCTTACCACCTGCATTGTATTTGTTGCCAGATAGCATTAGCTTATTGAGCACTATATCAGGGACCTGCAGGAGCCCCTGAGGGTTTTCAGTAGGATAACTCTTGTGGACTGACAGCTTTTGGATGGCCAGGTCACATCACTGGCCATATTTAGAGTATTCATCAATACTTCCAGTGCTTTTAGATAATTGAGGGTAGGTGTGGTGTCATTATGCAAAAAGATGCTTAGACAGGACCCAGCCATTCAGGGCTCTGGACCTCTTTGGGTTATCCTGCATTAGAAATTAGAGACGTAGAGCCCAATGAAACACATCGGTTGGATTATTCAGTAATTCTAACTGAGCAAGTGACCTGTCCTAGGTTTACCTGCGTTCTGCCTTATGACAGCTGACTCCAGTCCCCCCAAAACACAAAGGCCCTAGTCACACAGGCCTACAGACTTGTTTGCACCCCTGTTAACCTTTGATAACTATGGTAAATGTATGTTCTCCAACTGGTTAGCAAGTAGTTGCTACAGATTGCTGGCAGTTTTTGGGAGCTGATTGCATTGGTTGCAAGCAGCCTACAATAGTTTCCAGGAGTTTGCACACTATTTTTAAGTGCCCTTTCTCACTGTCCCTCTTCCTCTTTGTTTTTCTTTTCCTTCATATTTCTTTCTCCCTTTCCTATCCCCCAGCCATGTAGGAAGGAGTTTGCATGGAAGACACCAACTTATCTGCAAACACTTGTCAACTATTCTACATATGATAGTGAAACTTGTGCAATGCACTTTTTCAGAGTATTTGCCTTCAAAGTAAAACTTACATATTCTGAAATGTGTTAGTTTGAAGGTGAACTCTTTCTTTTTCTCCTTTGTGTCTCACAGGTTGTCTACCGCTTGGCAAGCAGTGGGATAATGATTGCAAAGTACACAGGGTAGGTGACCACAACAATCTGTTAGTGAGCAAAGCAATCGCAAGAAGTTTTCAGCACAACACTTTAAACCTTGAGCAATGAATTTCACCTACATGTAGGTAGTGCCAACAACCTTCAGCAGCCACTCACCAGCCAGTCATGAAATACACCTTTTTGTCTAGTGACCTGTGGTTGTCTATGGTTTCAGACCAGACCAGTTAAAGACCTGCGTAACTGGAGCTGAAGTTGAATAAACTGCTAAGGAAATACATGAACCTTTTTAGAGTATAAACCTTTACTTAAACATACACCTTTAAATATTACCTTTTTTATCTGAAAGGTTTTTTTGTTGGTTTCAATGCGAGTCTGTTGTGTCTCCATTTCCCTGAAAACCTTATGTGCATAAATAGCCATGTCTTTCCTCCAAGTCTTTGCCACAGAGTCTGTTAAACTTCCCATGTGTCCTCACTCTTTGACTTCCTGGGCTTATTTGAGTTAGCTGAGTTTTTTTTGTTGGGACTATGTTGTTGTCTTGGAGTCTGCATTTGGGTCCTCATCCTACAATACCTGATGATTGTTTTATCTCTGCATTATCATAAAGTTCTATAAGATACCGATTAGATTTTATACACTGAATGATAATCATTGATAATTTCCTTATTTTATGTAACAGAAACACCAAAAACCAAAAATATTAATTGTGTGATTAGACAAGACCAGTCTAAGCAAAAAATCTATACCCCAATAAGTTTGGAATTGAGACTAAATTATTAATTTATCACGAGGAAAATATTTTTCTAAAATCTAACAATTGTTTAGCACATATATTTTGTTTATTATGACTCAATTAAAAGTAACGATGGCAAATAAGACAGCAGCAATGAAACAGTAATAACATTTGATAATAGGCTCATCCAGCTAATTCAGTTTGCACAAAGGCTTCACAGTTACCAAAGGTCTCTTCACTTGCTGTAGTCCAAACTCGTTAGTTACACTCTGAAACATGTGCTCTTGTTAGTACGAACTGATTAAACTTGGCAGCAGTGAACTGTGGTGAGTTTTCATACTAATTAAGGCTGCAGACAAGGGATTCAAAGTATAATGAGATTTACTCAAATTAAAGACTGTTCTTTCACGATTGTCTGTCAGAACAAAGGCTGTAGGGGAAATTCAGTTAGGCAGGAACTAGCAGATTTAAATTCAATGTATTTACAGCATTGTCAAGTGTTCCTCTGACTGTGAGGTGTCCACACTTGAAAAAGACCAGACTTTGAATTTCACTCAACTTTATTTAGACCAACTAGTTTGATAGCTGGTAGGTAGCAGCAGGTAAAAAAACCTTTCAACACAAAAATAAAGAACATTTCATTAACCATTCAGATAAATTACACAGAAGACAGATGAAATAACAAAATACACTTCAGTAAAGCCATTTACCATGTGGTTAACTGTGTTAATTTAACTGTGGTTCTTAAATAAATATACACAATGTGCCTTCTTTGCATTTAACACTTCTTTATAAACAATTGTATTTTAAAGTATACATTTTAGCGTTCACAAACATTTTAATAGACTTTAACTAAGGATTTTCTTTACAAAGAATTATTTTCTTTAAATCAAAACCAAACATTTATTCACTAGTTTTACGATCCACCCAAGGATTTGGGGTAACTATTTTTAATATTAATTAACATAAATATGTGGGAACACTAACTGCACAAACAATTTATTCAAACTTAAACATTCATTTTTGTCAATATAATTAAACTTAAATGCAGCAACTATTTCCCTAAGCGTAAAACATTTGCACAACTGAGCTTCCATAGTCCCAGATACATCTGCAAAAGCAAAATGTGAACTTAAGAGCTTACCGATAGCCTGTCTTGTTCAAAGTCTTCCTCACAGTGGAAAAGTGCTTTGTTTGCCGTCCTCTCAGTATGTTGCACCCGGGTCAAATGACTGCTGCATGCATTTAAAGGTTTACTCGGCACGCCCACCCTTGATTGCTCTAATGTGGCTCACCTGGCAGGGCGGCGCACACCAGGCCGTGCTTAGTTGTTGATTGCACCCAAGGTCTAATCAGCGGCCATGGGTAAGCAGCAGCACCGAACAGGTAGAGGGCAGGAGGAGGAAAAGAGGAATAACAGCCACACCTACTAGGTCAGCGCGACACCTCCCACTCGATCTTTGCTCAGCACTGTCTGGAAAGATCGCACTCAGGTGGGCTGGTCCCTCGCTTGATCTTCCACCGGTAAAAGGACCACAAGACGCTGGATGTCCCGATGTAAGGTGGTGCCCAGCTCAGGACTTGTGGTAGCAGGTTTTGGACTCTTGATCGCAATGCTGGAACTTGGAGTGACCCTCACATGCACATCTCGAACGATCCCTTTAGAATCAGGATTCACGCTGATGACTTTTGCGAGTCTGAACTGCCCTCTAAGGGCATTTTGGTCGCAGAGCCAAACTATGTCTCCAACAGCAATGTTTCTCTCTGCAGTATGCCATTTACTGCGGATGAACAGGTTTGGTCCAGCGAGTTGGCTCCAGGACCTCCAGAAGTTGTTGACTATGGTTTGTATTTCCTTCAGCCTTTTGAAAGGATAATTTGTGAAGTCAACAGTTTTGAAGTCCCCACTTTGTGTGGCTCGACCAAGCAACAGATTATTCGGCGTGATGTAGTCAATGCGATCTTCTCGGCTCTGAAATCTGGCATCAATGGGTCTCTCATTTGCAAGGCTGGCGGCTAGCTGGAGTGCTGTCAGAAACTCACTAAAGGTAAGAGCCTCTGTATTGCCGAGAGTATGGAGGGCTCTCTTGGTAACTCTGACAGCAGCTTCGGCGGCCCCATTTCGGTGAGGTGAGTCAGCGGGAAGAATCTTCCATGCCCAGATGGTCTCATTTTTGGCAGAGTATTCTTCAAGCGACTCCTTGTTTTGTCGTCTCAGGTAAGCATACATTTCTTCCAAGACAGGTTTGGCGCCGACAAAGTTTGTGCCAGGATCTGACCAGATTTTCCGGGGATGGCCTCGGACAGAAGTGAACCTCTGGTAGGCAAGCAGGAAGCTCTCTGTTGATAGTGTGCTCGCTAGTTCGACATGAATGGCTCGGCTTGCCATACAGCAAAACACAACTCCCCAAACTTTCATGGTCACTCTTCTCTTGACATCATCCCTCACATGATAGGGTCCAAACAGGTCAACAGATGTAAATTCGAATGGTGCAGCAGGATTTGACCTCTCTTCAGGTAAGTCCCCCATTACTTGCTTGCAGGTTCTTGCCTTTGCCTTCTTGCAGATGATGCACTGGTCAACGACTTTTTGGGCAATAATTCTTCCTCTGACAACCCAAGCCTTCATTCTCATCCGCAGTAAGGTTTCTGCCACTCCGCCATGTCCCTCGCTGTGTGCTTCTCTGGCAAGGAGGGTGGATAGCCAGGCTTGGAATGGTAGAAGGGGAACGGCTCTGCGGTCCTTTTTGAAGGTTTGGATTCTGCCCCCACAAACTAGAAGTCCACTTGTTTGGTCTTTGTAAACGACTAGTCTGTCTGTTGTGGTGCTTGGGAAGGTGACGCCCTCTTGTGCTGCTAGGCAAAGGTCTCGAAAAGCATCTCGTCTTTCGCTGACTGTGAGGACACCCGAAGATGGTACTACCTCCCACTTTTCTTGGTCTCTGGTCTTTGATCTCATGAACTTTTTGGCAACCCTCCAGACCCACGCCACGGTCCCAATCAGCCTTCTCAGGTTGCTGAATCGCCTTTCGTCGATTAGCTGTTGGGTTGCTACTCCTCGTGGTCTTCTCGACTCTACGTGTGCTGAGTCCTGAGCTGCCTTGATGTGGACTCCGGTAAGGACCGCAACAAAAAGTCTTTTTCTGTAGCTTTGTGACCTTTTCTTGAGCTTGGGCAGCGACTTCTCCGGCGGATTTCTTCAGCCACTCATCTTCAGGAAGTTGGAGAAACTTTGGACCCGACTGCCACTCGGAGTCCTCGGTTAGGGCATCTGGACTGGCCCCTCTGGTGAGAATGTCTGCAATGTTTGCTGACCCAGGAATCCACCACCAATCCTGGACATCAGTGCTACTCTGGATTTCACCAACGCGGTTTGCGAAGAAGGTCTGGAAACCGTAGCTCTCACGCTGGATTGCACCGGAGACTTGGCTTAGCAGTTCTCGCCTGGTGAGTGGATCAGGTGTTTGCGCTCTGACTTCTTCTCTGAGCAGGTCTTGACCAAGGCGCATTTTCCTCCTTTTCTTTGAGAAGTTCAATGCGACCATGACATGAAGCTTGTCATCATTGATGGTGTAGCCAAGGCCAAGGGCTTTGTTGTCATCTTCCGTCAGCTGGTTTGGCAGGATCATAGTCTTTGGCTCTGATCGAGGCAACTCTTTCTTTGACTCCTCCCTCCCACTTTGACTGGAGTAGACCCAAGGCTTCATGTAGAATCCTCCAGCTCTCAGGATGTGCTCGATGTTGGCTGTTAGGCGTCTCAAATGGTCGAGGTCATTGTGTGATGTCAGGATGTCATCGACATAAGCATCTTCTTCCAGCACACGTTTCTCCTCTGTGAAGTGACTGAATGAAGGTAGGTTTGCAGTTTCTCTCATGGCGACTTGGGCTATGCAACCAGCAGGTTTGTCTCCAATGTTGACTCTTGTTATGGCATAGTCTTCTATGTCTGCATCTTCTGTGTCACGCCACAAGAATCTGTGCAAGTGGACTTCTCGATCTTCCAGCCAGACAGAGTTGTACATCTTGCGGACGTCACCAAGGGCGGCGTAGACACCAGCTCGGAACCTCAGCAGGACAGCTCTTATCGGGTTCAGGACATCAGGACCTTTGATGAGGATGTCATTCAGGCTGAGGCCTCTGTACTTCTGGCTGCTGTTCCACACCAACCTCACTGGGGTAGAGACAGAGTGTGGATTTGGCGCGATGAGGTGGCTTATATACCATACTGGCCCAGTCCAACTCTGCAGGACTTCTTTGGACAGCTTCACTGCAGCTCTGCGGTTTACCATCTCATGAACTTGTGCAGCATAGGCCTTCTTCCATTCAGGTTCTTTAGATAGCTTCATCTCGGTTCTGATGAATGTTGCTTCTACTGCTTTCCTGTTATTTGGCAAGGTTGCTGGATCTTCTACCCATGGGTATTTAGCATGCCAATGCGGTTCACTGTTGTGGGCATCTCCAGTTGAGTAAGTCAGGCCATTTCTCACGATCTCCATCTCCCTCTCTTCTGCAAGCGTCATTTCTTTACCCCCTGGCTGGCAGCTCCCACAACGACACCCTCCACATCTCGGCTGGCAAGCGGCTCCGATGCTTTCCCACCTCCACCACTTCAGAAAGTCTCTGCTGCTGGTAGCTGTGGTGGATAGAGTCTCAGGGTGATCAGGGTGCTGACAGGAAGCTAGGTCTTTAGTGAACTCTTGGTACTTGAATGCAGCAGCTCTCATTGATCTTGCGAAGTGAGTTTTGGAGGTGTGGGCCATCAAAGTGACTTCCTCAAAGAGGTCTGGATGCGTGCCCCCGATTGTTTTGCCAAGTGGACCGTCCCAGAGAACCAGGTCACCGATGGAACGGATCTTTTGGGGCACCAGCTGGCCTTCTTTATGGCTGATTAGAAGCTGGATCTCTCTGGGTCTGATGAGGTCTTGGAGAGGGATGTCAGGGAAGATCTTTTGTAGCTTCTGAGGTGGAACATGTCTTTCCACTTCAGCAATCTTGTCAAGACCATAGCAGACTAACTGGTGAGGCTTTAAAGTTCCTTTTGAGGTGTTGACACGGATCTTGAGAAGGTAGCGCTTGGTTGCCACAGACACCTTCATACCTCCGATACCCTGGATGACGAGCATGACGTCTTCACTGCGAAGGTTGAGCTTACTTGCAGCTTTATGGGTTATGTAGTTTGTGTCAGATGCTAGATCAATTAATGTCCCAATTCTCTGCCCATCATTGGCGATGACGTCAAGGAGCATCAGGATCACAGGGTACTCTTTTAGACCAGTCTCCTCCAGTAGACCTCTCTCTGCTGCCATGGAGTTGAAGGCTCGTGATGAGACGTTGCAGAAAGCTTTCCGACACTCCTGCGCTAGCTCTGGCGATAGTTTAGAGATGAACTCTTCTTGAACCTCTGTATACCTCCTCCCCTCAGCTCTCGCCGGACCAGACTTGGGCCTTTGTGATAAGGGTCGTGGCAAGGGACAAAGAAGGTAATGATGCTGGTCTTTGCACTCTGGTTTTCCACACAGGTAAGTAGTCTTTCTGCAGGGTTCATCGTGGATCTCGAGGCATCTCTTGCAGGCTCCAAGTTGCTGCACTGCATCCTCTTTCTCCTGTAACTTTGTGTTGGTTCGAAACCGTCTGCAGATGTAGAGCTTTCTCTTGTGCTTTGGGTCCCCACAGATGATGCAGCCTGCTGGATCAGTACTGGATTTAACTGACTTGGTACGGGCGTACTTTACTGGGAACTTTATTCTCTCCTTGGCAGGGTCGATGTCTCTCAGCTGGTCTAACTGCTCGTAGATGGACTCTTGAGATTGGAGGTATGCGAGCAGCTTGTCAAACCGGTTCTGATGAGTCACAGCGTTCTTTGGATCAGCAGCGTGGGTGAGCCAGTCTTTCTTTAGGGACTCAGGCAGCTTGCTTTCGATAGACTTTATTACCAAGAGGTTCTTTATGGCATTTGCTTCATCCAGCTCACTCAAATCATAGAGGGCCTTTTCAACTGCGTGGATAAGCTCTATAATTCTTCTAGGCTGGTTGCTACGAACAGGAGGGATAGCTTGAAGCTCCTCAATGATTTCAATGGCGATGGTGGCTTGGTTTCCATAGCGGTTCTCGAGGACTCTGAAGATCTCATCGGCTGAGGTGTATGTGGACAGGCGCAGATCTTTGGCCACTTTATCATCGAGGCTATCGAGAAGTTGGAATTTCTTTACTTCCACGGACCCGGTTGGTTCACCTTGCTTTTGCAGAGCCTCCCATTCCTTCCGCCATCTGTAGAACTCACGCTGGCTGCCGGTGAACTTTGGTAAAGCTGTGGCTTTCAGTTTTATGGCTGCGACCGAGGCTGCGTTGCGGACTGTGACAACTGCTTGGTCGGCATCTCTTTTAATCCTCTCTGCTTTGATCAGGACTGCCTTCCCTGACACCAGCTTTGGAAGGCAGGTTTGGAGCTCCATCAGTCGACGATCACAATCTCGCCTCTCAGCAGGTGGAGCCCAGCGGTTCCATGTCTGGTGTGCCTGCTTAGCTTTCTTCACCAGTTCTTCTAGATGGTGGAGCATAAAATCATATGCCTCCAGCGGTGTATCAGGCTGAGTGGATGTGACGTTCTCACACGCCATTTCTGCTGATTTTAGAGCAAGGGTCAGTTCTTTTTCACCATATGATGTCCACAGTGTCTCTCTGATCAGGTGCTTCACCTCCTTCAACTTCTGCTCACATTCTTTCTCCGTTTTTTCGACGTCTGCTCTCTGTTGGCCCATCAGCTCCGGTGTGCCCTCTGCTTCACACTGCGTGATGTAGGCGGCTTCAAGCTCCTCGTTCACGTCAATCACTTTGGAGCCCTCTGCTGTGAGTCTCTTGAAGGAATCCTGCAGCTCCTCTACAGACATATCCATGTGGGTCCTTATTATATGGTTGGTGAGTCTGGAAAACAGTCTCTTTGCAGTGGTTCGCTCCATTTTCAGCTCTTCGAGTGACTTGGACTCAGCCATTCTGTTTTCTCGGTTGTTGATTGGACAGGCAAACGGTGTGCAATTTCCTCCAGGCCCCCAGGTGGAGTCTTCTCCGTCTTTGTGGTGAGCTTTTGTGGAGTCTTCACTGGTCAAGGCCGGTTTCTCTACTGGCCAGGCCGGTTTTTTACTGTCAAGTGTTCCTCTGACTGTGAGGTGTCCACACTTGAAAAAGACCAGACTTTGAATTTCACTCAACTTTATTTAGACCAACTAGTTTGATAGCTGGTAGGTAGCAGCAGGTAAAAAAACCTTTCAACACAAAAATAAAGAACATTTCATTAACCATTCAGATAAATTACACAGAAGACAGATGAAATAACAAAATACACTTCAGTAAAGCCATTTACCATGTGGTTAACTGTGTTAATTTAACTGTGGTTCTTAAATAAATATACACAATGTGCCTTCTTTGCATTTAACACTTCTTTATAAACAATTGTATTTTAAAGTATACATTTTAGCGTTCACAAACATTTTAATAGACTTTAACTAAGGATTTTCTTTACAAAGAATTATTTTCTTTAAATCAAAACCAAACATTTATTCACTAGTTTTACGATCCACCCAAGGATTTGGGGTAACTATTTTTAATATTAATTAACATAAATATGTGGGAACACTAACTGCACAAACAATTTATTCAAACTTAAACATTCATTTTTGTCAATATAATTAAACTTAAATGCAGCAACTATTTCCCTAAGCGTAAAACATTTGCACAACTGAGCTTCCATAGTCCCAGATACATCTGCAAAAGCAAAATGTGAACTTAAGAGCTTACCGATAGCCTGTCTTGTTCAAAGTCTTCCTCACAGTGGAAAAGTGCTTTGTTTGCCGTCCTCTCAGTATGTTGCACCCGGGTCAAATGACTGCTGCATGCATTTAAAGGTTTACTCGGCACGCCCACCCTTGATTGCTCTAATGTGGCTCACCTGGCAGGGCGGCGCACACCAGGCCGTGCTTAGTTGTTGATTGCACCCAAGGTCTAATCAGCGGCCATGGGTAAGCAGCAGCACCGAACAGGTAGAGGGCAGGAGGAGGAAAAGAGGAATAACAGCCACACCTACTAGGTCAGCGCGACAAGCATAGAAGAATGATGTACAACAATAATTGGAGTTGGCAAGACATGTATAGAGTCCACCAGACAAATAAAACCATGTGTGGGCTGTCAGTGTTTCAGACAAACGAGTGGGGAAACTGGATCTCATTCCATCACCTGAAGCCAAACTTGTCCATGGCGATGGCAAAATGTCTCGGCTGGTCGTAGCAGTGGTAGAGGTTGCGGTCGTCCATCGGGATCAGGTCAACGTCACTGAAGATGAAGCAGTCATATTCTGCATCCTTCAAAGCCTCCGTATAACCAACGTTCAACAACTTAGCGCGGTTGAAAGTGTCCTCGCCCAACTGCAAGACACACAAAGGAGAATTTGACATCAAGACACAAATCTAAAAACTTTGAGCACGTAAGAATACAAAGATATGCGATGTCAGGAAAACAGGCAGTGAATTTCTGATCAAATGTACATTATTAAAATGCCCGTGTCATAGAAATGAGAAACAAAAAGAAGACCGTATATAAAATAAGACATTTTCATTTTTCTTCAGTATTATAAAACAATATTAAAGTGGGAGTAGAGTAGAGCCCCTGAAGTTATAAATCTGGTCTTTCACATGTTATACGAATGAAAACAACATCTGAATGTACAACTGCTACAGGCACTTTTATCATAAACAAAGAGAGAATGAGTCAGGCTGTAGCAAATGAGGTCAGGCTCAAATCAAAGGTGTTTTTCTTCTATTAATCCACTATGACCTGATGTGTTTATTGACCCCAAGGAAAGATAATTTGCCTGAACCAGCGAAACGCATCTGTGATAAAAGATAAACTCCATTTATTTATATATATATATATATATCTCGATAGATAGATATATCTCGATCGATAGAGAGATAGATAGCTAGATAGATATATTTTTGTAATGTCTGCTGCACTTGGGTGAAATTGATTCAAGCTATGTGTGAATGTGTATATGAAGTAATAATGTTTTTACTGTTGATAAATCCAACAGTAAAAAAGTGTAGAAAGTGGAAGACATAGTTCACGACAAAAAGCGAGCTTTAATAACTGATCTCCAAAAACAAAGCCCAAAGATGTAAGGAGCAGAAGTAACCCAAAAGTCTGGGACAAAAGGGACTTTACAGAAAAGAATATAAACTGGAACAAGACAGGAAGTAACATTGCCACAAACCAGGGCTTTTTATAGTCAAGTGATGACCGGGGAAGACAATGAGACGGGGGAGGAAGTGAAGCTCAAAACAACACACAAGAGAAAACTGGCAACATATGTATCAAAATGCAGTACTGTGCAAAAGTCCCGAGTCATTCCATTCTTTATATTTTGCTTCCAAGGAGCCATATATGTTGTTTTAAACTGGTCTTGTGCAACAGTTTTCCAGGTTTTCTGAGGCACTTTTAAAGTTATTTTTAACATTTTTCCTTAGACATCGGTTGCTTTTTCACTCTCATGCATATTTGTTCACATTTCTTTAGCTGGATTTATGAAAAAATGCCAAATACAATGGTTTGACAAACATGAAATAATATTTTTGTACCAGAAAGTTTATTTTTAACTATTAGCCAAAAACCTGGAATATCTCTACATGGTGTTCAGTGTGTCCTTCAAACAGTTTGAGGACACTGGAAAAGGGGAGGACAAAGGACAAAGTGACAGCCCAAAAAGCTATTTGCAGGAAACTAATTATCTGAAAGTCATGTCTTTAGGAAAAAGGAAAAATCTAGCAAAAACCTGACACAATACTTCAGAGATAAATCTGACCATTCAGTTGATCAATCAACTACTTTTTTTGTGCAACTTTTCCTGATTTCTTAACACTTTCTGAAATTTTCTTTTCCTTTCATCAAAACATGTAACGCTGAGAGCATCACTAAACATCAATATTTAGTGTCTGCAGTGTTAGTCTGAATTTAATGCTACAAACAGAATGAAGTGATGTGTTCGCTGACCTTAAGAGACCCTGCTGCTGCAGTGAAGTGCATTTATTTTTCAGACATCCATGGCCCAGGTTCTACACTTTGGCTAAGATAAATTCTTACCCAGCAGCATGCTGGCGTGAGTTAGTTGAGGTTAATATATATGACAGTTCAATAGTGTAGAGGGTACTGTATATCTCTCTCAGCAGAACCCTTCTGCAACAGCTTGGTAAAGTCCAAGCCCTTGTCTAGCAGCAGGGAGGTCAGCAAGCAAGAAGAGAAGTTACTGCAACCTGAGACTGTTTGACACTTTGGCAGTCCATCAACCTCGAGAATGCTTTGAATTTATTTATTTATTTTCTTTTGCAGCTTTCATGAGAACTACAGTGAAGAAGAAGAGTCAAGGAGTGGAGACAGAAATGTGCCATCAAAAAGGGGAAATATAAATCCAAACCATTTGTTTTGTCAGTAACTGGTGCACGAGACCGAGTCATAAAGATGGTTCCCCCTCGGGAAACCTTTACCTTACACTCTGTTTACAACTAGTACATATATTTTAGAGCAAATTGCCTCGAGCCCTTTTTTTCTTAAGAGGAGCAAGTACAGCCTTTACTGCAACAATTACATCTCTAGTTGGGTCAGCAACTTCATCTGCCATAAGTGCAAAAACCTGATACGGGCAGGAAGCAAAAGATCCAATATAATTTCTGAGAGAGACAGAGGGATGAGATAAAATTAACCTTATGCCCTAGAAATTACAACCATATATCAAAAAACTGTTTCCTAATTATGGCTTAGTGACAAATATCACTGCCTGAATTTTGTGGCTCTAAACTGGAGGATTTTCTCTCCTAAGGCTGGTGTCTATTATCTGGGCCAACAGATAAGCAATTTGAAGATGCTAAAGAGATGGGCTATGCCTGTAATAGCAATTTTGGCATTAACTAGAAAAAGCAATGACTGTAACAGACACACCTATAAAATAAGTAATTCGCTTTAGCTAAACACATTATAGCAACAAGTTGACAAAAATAAGAAAATTCTATTTTTAAATTAAAATGTGAGACTTTTAAAGAAGCCTTATGCAAAGTCTCCAAGATGTGACAAGAATATCAATTTATATTAATGAGACTCCACATTCATGTCATAAAAAGGCCTTCCAATTTTGGATTAATGCCCAAGTGTACACAAAGTAGCAGAAAAATAAAAAAGTGTTACAAATCTGCTGGAGTCACGCAATACTTGGTCAAAAGAGAAAACCACCCACTTTTGACAGCAAGGTGAATCTTTGAGATGATTAATGTATCTGCTGTCTGTCCAAACTTCTGATCAGTTTTCAATTTTTTTGTCGTTCTTGTCTCTATGCCGGTGCATTATCTGTTCGAACCGAACGTGAATCAAGTACAAAGCGTAATCCCCGTGGTAAGCCCACTAATACCTGAGATTTGAAAGCATAATCCGTCTGTGCAGGTAACACACAAAAAAAATCTATTGTCACAAATCCACCGGGGCTCCAAGTATCAGCTAAATTGGGCTTCTGCCTGTTTTTGAACAACAGTGGGTTTATTAGGTCGGAACCATATCGTATGAGGTCAGAAGAGCAAAATACAACCCAGGACCAAACAGCAGACAGATCAGAGGCTGGTGATGAAGGGGGAAAGAGTGGAAACAAGAATACAGATGATAATACAACAGTTTGTGTGCTCTGTGTAACTGTTGTGCATTTTTTCCAAGTACTGATTTCACTAATAGTATGAGAGCTAGCTGAAAAATTACAACCAACCACACCCTGTATAGAAAATAATATTAGGCCACACTAATCCCACTACCACAGGTGTATAAAATGAAGCACCTGGCCACATGGTCTGCCTTAACAAACATTAGTGAAAGAGCGGGTCAATCTAAAGAGCTCACTGAGTCCCACCATTGTGACAAGTTAGTTTGTGAAATTTCTTCCCACTTGGATTTCTAAGTGGAATTATTACAAAGCGGAAGCATTTAAGAACCACAGCAACTCAACTATGAAGCAGCAGACTGTGTGAAGTTACAGAGCCTCGTTGAGTTCCAAACCTCCTCTGAAAAAAGCAATTTCTCCCCATAGACCAACACTGGCAGAAGACATCTGCAACTCCAAACGATATAATAAAAGTGTGACTCTTTTGTTCATTAATTTTAAAATCACAAGTGTCTGCAAATATCTCTCAGAGCTATGTAAGAAAAATGCAGTTCTGCATAAAAACAGGGCGCTATTTTGTCCCAATTCCTTGTCTTGGCTTTGAGGGGAAAAACTTCACTTAGTGCAGTCGCACATGCCTCGAGCCTTTATACTTGGTTGCTGACACATACACAGACAGCTGGAGACCTGATGGCCGAGTAGTCATTCCTGTCATACTTGAAATCGCCTTGATGTCAGCTGCCTGGGCGCATGCATAGCTGGTGCATTGCAATGTAAATTTCCCACTGAGAAGGCACGCACAGAGTCCACGCTGACTGTCTAAGGGGGCAAAAATTTTCCCCTTTAATGATGCTGGTAACTTTTCCGTCTGTAGCCCATGGCAGTAACGCTGTATGGATTTTGATTGATTAATAGTTTCTCATAAACCTTGTGGAGTTTTATCAGAAGTTTACATTTTAAATTTATTTCTCAATTTGTAACCACAGTCGACACAATTTGACATCCTTAAGTTAAAGCATAGAAAACCATAGACAAGATAGATAAATCAAAACAGTTTTTTCATGTTAATGCAGAAGTTTCAAAATGTTCTTTTCTTCTTTGGGTCCTAGCTGGCAGCTGGTCCAGGTGGTCGACTGTGGTGTACTGTAGGTCCGCAGGATGTCAAGCTCTCTAAGTGACATTCTTCAAAGACTTTCGATCAGTGGCATTGGTTGTAGCTTGCTCGAGATCAAATTGTTGGCCCTTTAAGTTGTCCCCAGTCTGTTTGGTCCATGTTTTCTTTGGCATTTTTGTTTGACGTGCCAATGAGCACGCTGTAATTAGTGTGGTAGTTGACCTGGTGCACAAACCATTGAAGTTGACGTTGATGTATTTGGTCACTGCCAGTTGGTTGCTGCTGGCAACAGTCTCCAGTGATTTTGTTTCCCATGTGATCACTTATAGAAACTCCAAGGACTTGTCGTAGACAATGCATTTAGAACACCTCAAACTTGTCAATGTCTTGGTTTCAGAGCCGTAGGGGAAGATGGGCAGGATCAGTGTTTGGAAGAGATGAAAGTAGGTGTTAGAAAGATGCTGCAGATTCTCCTTCTGCTCCATTTTTGGGCTTTTATTGTTTCTTGTTTTTGTTTTGTTTTTTTGTCTTGATGCTGTATTTTCCTCTACTGCTGGCCTTATTTTCATGTTTTCTCTTCAGGCTATTGTTTTCTGACCAAAACCTGTCTTTTTTTCTAACGCAGAATGCACTGGAAAGGACTGTTCAGCCACAATTTGCCTACAGTGGCCCACAGGGGACAGCGAAACCATTCATGTGTGAATATTTGACAAATCAACAAATTACAGGGTGAAATGCAGAAAGGGTACTCCAATTTAGCGGAGAGCAATTTTTGGCTTCTCATTTGCAAATTCATAGGCATCTTTTAACTTTCAAGGACATTTCTGCTCCATTAATTTTTGATCAGGCTCTACATAATACAGTGTGCATATGCATGCGGGCATGCAGCCTCAGCCTTGTGTAAATGAGTTTACTGACAAGTGTGACAAGTATGTGTGCCACAAAAATAGTTTTCTTCAGTTTGCTGAGTCCTCTTCAGCTCACGCTTGGAGGGAATATTGAAAGAAAAAAAAAAAAAAAGTAAACAAGAAGTTCCCAAGATAGAATTTCATCTGTCTGGATGCTTGAAAACATCTACTAACCCTGACTGAAGTTTGTGTTTTGCATGTGTGCTTATTTCTGACACTTGCGTCCGGATTTTAAAAAATAAACTTAAAAACAAAGCAGGTAGCGGTCACTGTGACAGATTTTGTTTTGCAGGGAAGCTTTTCACCGTTTAGTAAACTGTGTACATACAAAAGGCTTTTTAATTCGCTGTTTGGTAATTGTGGAGTAATTGCCAAAAGAGTGCTGTGTGCTGACATTTGTGTATTATTACAGTAATCTGGCAGATCAATGGTGATGTGCAATAAGTGCACTCAAGGAGAAGCTATCGCTATAAAATCAAAACTTTTATATGCTCTCTTCACTTACAAATAACTAGAAGCATCATTTGCGAGCCAGTGTTTACTCATTACTTATTTAAATGTGTAAATGTAACTAATGAACTGAATCAGTCAAACGTGGAGTGGAAATGTAAATATGGAAAACTGCATTCTGAAAATGTTGCTCGAGATTTATTTGGATTAATTTCCTTTTATATCCTGTCATATTTGGATTTCTGCATATCTTACCAAAAGTGGATACTTTTGGTAACTTTAATTGTAACAACATCTTAACTTTTCTTTTCTTTCTCGTCAATCAAGATTTGTGTTGACTACATTTCTTACTCGATGATGATGTTGGTGGCTCACCACTATCCATTAATAATGCGTTGGACAGTTCTTAAACCAATTTTAGTACCTTCAGCAATCTCCTTAGTGGTTTTAGTTACTTGATGATAATACTATAAAATAGAGCATCTTTACAGATGTAGGCCACAAGAAGGTGAAAATAAACCAAAAGAAAGTAAAGTTTCAAACTGTAAACTGGACACAGGATGTTCACATATACTAGATTATAGGCGAGCTAGCTTCTGCAGAGATGACTGCTACTTATTGTACGGTGTGTGATTGGTAACTGTGATGAAGTCAAAGGAGCAGCTGGGAAAGTGAACCGCTGGGGTAAATCACTGGCTGCCTCCGGAAAAAAATGGGTGGGGTAATTGAAAGGAAAACACTCATCATCTAGCGACAAGGTGTCCAGTCACTTCACTGTGGAGGCTTAGTGACTGACAGCAGGAAACTCTGGTTCCTGTTGTGGTTGTTGGCAGCTTCCTGTAATGTGTGTGTGTGTGTTCCCGTGTGCGCGACAGGCAGGATTTGTGTCTAGTCAGTCCTGACTGGTGGGGATGATTGCAAAACAAAACATGCTTTAAGGAACAATGTGGAATACCAACAGTGATAAACATTCATTCCAGCAATTTTTAACAATGCCTCTAAAAGCCGCTTTGCATCAAAATCTTTAGTGATGAGATTTTCAGCACCTGCGGCGCTTTGTCAACTTTTGTGAAATCGATAATTTATCACTTCAAGAAACCCGAAGAAAACAGTCATTGTGAGAAACCACTGGTGTCGGAGTTCTGATAAAAAATTCATGTCGCTATATCCCAGGTGTCTTGAAAGCTCAGTACACTTCTGAGTTGTCCCGCTTGTTAGAAATCCGCGCGTACCCACCCATCGAATGTGATCTCTACTTCCATGACTACTGTGCCAGAAAATGACCCTGCGGTTCATTTGTGCAAGCTCTTAATACACGCTGAAAGTACGTGACGTGTAGCTGATGTGTGTGTATGTTTGTGTGTCAGGGTTAAAAATGTCCCCTGTAGTCACTGTCTGTGCTTCTCGTGCTGCTTTTTTTACGTTTGGTTTTTTTTAGCTCCTCCTTCTTTGTGATGAATTCAGCTGTCACTTCTTTTCCTGTTCAAAGCCACTTTTAACCAATCAGCATGCTACATACATCATCCCAGTCTTGTCATGGTCCTAAACCTGTGGACTCAGTGGTTTTGGTTTTGATTATTATCTTATGTTTCAAGTTAATTCTTGTTAGGATTTTCTTGTTCTTAGCTTTGGTTTCTGTTTTGTATTTTGATGGTAAATAAAGCTCACTCATTGCATCGTCAGCCTGTGATTGGGTCCTTTTTCCTTCAACCCCATACGACTGCCGCTGCAGCCGTGACAAGTTTGGCTACATGCTACATGTTTGTGCATAGGATCCACACCTAAAATCCTTCATCCTGTGTAGTGAAATGCCTTCACACACCATTTTCTAACATTTAAGATTATGAAAACCTGTTGTATTTTATCACAGACCATATTCTTTTCAGTAAGTCAGACTCCTTCATGACAGTCACCTGATTCTTAACACACTTCTAGTCCTTTGATGTGGCAGCAGTCTTTTTTAGCTTCAGTAAGGGTAGAATACGTTTTTCAGACGTCCAATATCATCGTTCAGTTGAGGAACTTGTTGCTGCTTTCAGAAATTTCACAGTACTTTAAAGATCCATAAATTTCTCTACCATGTCTGTAAAACCTGCTGCTCAATTATACAAATATAAAACATTACATCCTTTCAAACAGGTAAATATTACACAGTTAAAGGTGCAGCTCTTGGATATTTATTGCTGACATAGCTTAAATCCTTTAATCCACTAAATCATTTTCTAAATGTCACCTTATCAAGAAAAGCATTTTAAAGGGAAATAATAATAAGGACTTGCAATCTTTTTTTTCGAAAGCATGTTTAGAATAAAACCCACCAACACTAAAACCACTTCAGTCCATGAGGCAGAGGTAGAGTAGAGTTGTTTCCACTCTCGCCCAGCAACAACACTCATACAGTCAGTTTTCACGGTCTCGGTGATGTCCCCCATCTTTTCCCCTCTGTGGGAGTTCCTACTGTCATTTTATAAGTGTTTAATTTTTTACCTTACATTAACAACTGAATGACTTGTTGAAGCTGTATATAGCTGTCATGGGTCATCAAATTAATCTGTTAATGTAAATTATTCTTATGTATAAGGACATTATCTGCTGAACAGTCAAAAAGCTGCTGATACACTAAGAATAATATGAGTCTGATATTTTTTTTAACATAAATACATAACATGACCCTTAATTATAATAATTTTTTTTTATTCAATTTAAATGTATGTTTTCAAAAGAAGTTTGTGGAAGAACTTTTCCTCTCTTTAGTAGTGTGACAGCAGGAAATGGAGCAAGAGTGGAACTGGGAATGACATGCAATAAAATCTCAATAGCTAAGCACCAAGGATGGTAATAGACAACATTAGCCAGCAATGCCCACCCTGGAACCGGTGGGTGGGGAAGTAGATGGAGTTTCAACATGAAACAGCAACTGGGCGATCTTCAAACTCCTGCTGGTAAGAATCACATGACCAGATCCAAAAAATCCAGAGCAACCAGTTAATGAACCTTCAAAGAGCATTGCAGCCCATTTAACAGATGCAGGAAAGCAGAAATATGTTTTTCATATTGTGAATTTATGCTTGCTATATATGGTAAACTGACATTTACCATATAGCACGTTACACTAATAACAGTTATAATGTTGAAGTATTAGTCTTATAAACTGATAAGGGGTAGGTAAAAGAAGTCAGCTAAAGCCTCAGTCACACAGGTCTGGAGACAGCTTGGCGACCTCATGGCAACTACCAGTTGCTAAGGAAAAATGTGTATTTCCCAATCAGTTTGGTAGGGAGAAGTTGCTGGCCGGTCTAAGAGAGGGACATGGTGCTGCACCACACATTTCTTTGTGAGTGCTTTGGTTGCTAGCAGGCTGCCACAATCACCTGTAGTTTGCATGGACGATGTTGAACTGTCTGGAAGCACTCGCTAACTAACCACAAAGAGGTAGGGAAACGCGAAAGAAATGCGATGCAAACTGGAAAACCGAGAATATCAAAGTAAAAGTGATGCCTTATGTTACACCCCGGCCTAGGCAACCGGGGTGCAACGTAGAAAAACAAAGATAAGGAAAATAAAATCCACGAAGGCCCTCCACCAAAATCCCAAAACGAAAATATCCCATGACGAAAGTATTTACAACAGACTATTTATTTACAACAAAAACACCAAACTATTTACAACACGGGGGAGATCGCGACCATGACATACTGAAACACAAGGCTTAAATACATAGAAGGAGCAATCAGGGAATGGACCACAGGAGGGAAACACAGCTGGGGCAAATTAGAACTGACGAGACAGGGAAAATGTAAACTGAACACACTAAGATAACACAGACTTTCAAAGTAAAGCAGGAAATACATAACAGTCATGCAAAAACAAAACACTGACACACCGAAACGTAACATTTCCCCCTACCCAAAAATCAAACATGTAACCCCAAGTGAAAAGTTTGATTCAGACAAACGAAGGCTGAAACGAAGGCAGACGAAGCTGATGGAGGCTGGAGCGGTCCCACTGACCCTCCAGCAGACGACGAAGGCTGGAGCGGTCCCTCGGACCCTCCAGCGAAGGCGGATGAAGGCTGGAGCGGTCCCACGGACCCTCCAGCGACGACAAAGGCTGGGGCGGTCCCACGGACCCTCCCCCCAGCGAAGGCGGATGAAGGCAGACGAAGCTGATGGAGGCTGGAGCGGTCCCACGGACCCTCCAGCAGACGACGAAGGCTGGTGCGGTCCCCCGGACCCTCCAGCAGAGGCGGATGAAGGCTGGAGCGGTCCCTCGGACGCTCCAGCGAAGGCGGATGAGCAGCCCACCAGCTGCACACACGGACACGCAGCCCACCAGCTGCACACACGGACACGCAGCCCACCAGCTGCAAAAGGCTGGAGCGGTCCCTCGGATCCTCCAGCGAAGGCGGATGAAGGCTGGAGCGGTCCCTCGGATCCTCCAGCGAAGACAGACGGAGGCTGAAGCGGTCCTCGGACCCTCCAGCGAAGACAGAAGGCCGAAGCTGTCCCTCCTTCGGACCCTCCAGCGAAGGCGGATGAAGGCTGGACCGGTCCCACGGACCCTCCAGCAGACGACGAAGGCTGGGGCGGTCCCACGGACCCTCCAGCGGAGGCAGAAGAAACTGATGGAGGCTGGAGCGGTCCCCCTGACCCTCCAGCAGACGACGAAGGCTGGAGTGGTCCCACGGACCCTCCAACGAAGGCGGATGAAGGCTGGAGCGGTCCCACGGACCCTCCAACGAAGGCGGATGAAGGCTGGAGCGGTCCCCGGGCCCTCCAGCGAAGACAGACGGAGGCTGAAGCGGTCCCTCCCTCGGACCCTCCAGCAACGGCGAACGGCTGAAGCGGCCCCCGGGCCCTCCAGCGAAGACAGACGGAGGCTGAAGCGGTCCCCGGACCCTCCAGCAAAGACAGAAGGCCGAAGCCGTCCCTCCTTCGGACCCTCCAGCGATTGGACGAGCCCCCATATGTTACACCCCGGCCTAGGCAACCGGGGTGCAACGTAGAAAAACAAAGATAAGGAAAATAAAATCCACGAAGGCCCTCCACCAAAATCCCAAAACGAAAATATCCCATGACGAAAGTATTTACAACAGACTATTTATTTACAACAAAAACACCAAACTATTTACAACACGGGGGAGATCGCGACCATGACATACTGAAACACAAGGCTTAAATACATAGAAGGAGCAATCAGGGAATGGACCACAGGAGGGAAACACAGCTGGGGCAAATTAGAACTGACGAGACAGGGAAAATGTAAACTGAACACACTAAGATAACACAGACTTTCAAAGTAAAGCAGGAAATACATAACAGTCATGCAAAAACAAAACACTGACACACCGAAACGTAACACTTTCAAAATGCAACCAACATATTTCTAAAGCCCCAGCGTTAACTTTGAAGGTGAATGGTCTTCGTTTCGGGTTCGCATTGCACTTTCACAGTTCAACCACCACTTGGCAAGTAGTTGGTGAGTGTTTGCAATTGGTGGTGCAAAACAACATACCTGTTTGCAACCAATGCCAACTAACAACTTCCAGCAACCACTTGCCAGCTGGTTGGGGAATCACATTCTTCCCTAGAGACTGGTGGTTACAAAGCGGTTGCAGACTGGACTCTAGATCTGCACGACTGCGGTCAAATCTAACTTCTGTATTATATTTATATTAACACATAATATTCTCCAAAAAGTATAAAATCAGTGATATTCACCTTTAATGGGGGAAAGTTGTTTAGTTAAGTGATGCAATATAATTCAAACACTTTGCATCCAAACTCAATGCAATATAGCGTGAAATTATGGTTTCAGATAAAGTGGCAGGATAATTAATTTAAAAAGCCTTCAGGCCCTTCAGTTAGAAAAATACAATATAAAATAGCAATACAATAACAACAAAAAAAATTAAGGGAATTAACATTTGCCATGTCCAATCTAATTTAGCTTCTATTTGCCCTCAAACTTTGCTTTAACTTCACAGCTTTCACTGCCTCTTGTATTCACTATTTGACTTCTGAGCTCTAAAGGGAGAAAGGTAAATCTTCTTCCACCTCTCCAACTGCCTGCACTTCCTGCTCTCGGGTCATCAGTTACATTTATTTTCTCTCTGCTCTTCTCGGGCTCCTTGCTCTGTCTGTCTCTGGCAGGTCTTCCCTGGTGTGTCTGCAGTAATCTGGTCAGTGTCAGCCATTCTCCCCCTACATGCCCTCGGAAAACCAATTAACCCTATCAGCCATATCTGAGTATCACCAGATAAATCCAGTGCCGCTGCATCTATGAAAGAGAGAGAGAGAACATGTGTGTGCGTATGTGATTAAGACAAATATATACTGTAACTTTCTCCTAGGCCTGGTCATTGCACACGCACCTATTGTTGTTGCCATGGAGAGGGATTAAGGTACAATCAGTGCTCTGCCTGGATGTCTGTCAGCAGATCGTCAGACCTAACGTGGGTGTTTCTGAATGGTACGTGTGTGTAAGTCCATGCACAACCTGTGAGTGTCTATGTGCACGCAAGTGAGTGTGACAGGATTTCAGGCTCCTTTGGAGACGCGGAGGTGGGGACTCGTGTCCTATTATTTGGCCAGTCGACCAGTGCCGGGAAAGAGCAAGCACAGGAGATGTACAGAGAATTCATTTTATCTCACTTAATGGAGATTTAGCTGAACATGATCAGGTTTTCCTGTGTGTGTGTGTTTGATTTTTATATATATAAAAAACAGTGCAAGTGTACAAAAGAACATTGACTTGCTTTGATGTAAAAAAAAAAAAAAAAAGAAGAAGTTAACATTGTTATTATTTATTGCTATTTCAAGACAGGGGTGATGATGCTGGAATAAAATGCATGAGCATGAGCATACTCATCTTTTTTTGTATTTTTGGAAAAATTAATTAGCTTAAAAATGTTACAAAGGCCAAACACACTTGTTAGTCCTCACACTACAAACACTTTTTGTATATTTGCAGTAAAAACATGCTGTTAGACAATCCAAATTACTACACTCACTAGCCACTTTATTAGTTATACATACTCAACCTACTCAATCATCCAGTCATATGGCAGCAACGCATTCAGGCATGTGGCAAGATGAACTGCTCAATACCAGCACAGGGAAGAAAGGTCATTTAAGTGACTTTTAATGTGGCATGGTTGATAGTGACAGACAGGCTGGTCTGAGTGTTTCAGAAACTACTGGCATTTTCCTTAAAGCGGATGGCCTTTGGAGGCAGAAGGCCACACCGGGTGCCACTGCTAAGAACAAGAAACTGAGGCTACAGTTCACACAGACTCAAGTGTGAACTGAGTGGTTAGATCAGTCTCAACCTGTGTTACAAGATTCGAAATCTAAAAAACACATGGTTTCATCCTGCTGTACTAAGCTATGACAGTTGAGGCTTGATAAACCAGCTGGTGCTGGTGTATCAGTGTTTAGGATATTTTCTTGGCACACCCTGGCCCTTTTGTACCAGTTGAGCATTATTTAATGTCACGGTCCGCTGTGACAGACCGTGTGGAGAGTGCGTGGAGGACTCAGGTGCGGACACGAGTGACACGGGAGTAAACTTTAAACAAAAGCGAGCCTTTTATTGTGGCTGGTAACGCAAGAGAAACAAACAAGAATAAGGGCAGCTCAAAAGCAATAACTAAACAGAAACCTAAACTGGGAATGAACTAAGGTAAGGCTATGAATACAACAGACCGGGCATGGAAACATGGAGGGTGGGAACACAGACGACGCGACACAGACTGTATGAAACACAGAGACTAAATACACATGAGGGATGATCAGGGGAAGTGGATGCACACGGGGAACACAGGTGACACTGATAATCATAACAAGACACGGCAGGAGTGAACGTAACACTAATGGGAGATGGGCAAAGTAAAACAGGAAGTACACAGAGGTTCAAACAGGAGGAGAGAGAGCACGGGGAGAACGCAGACATAACGGGCTGGGGAAAAACATAGAATAAAACACAAAGAGAGACGAGGGCTCATAAATACACAGAGGGGCACACAGGGGGTAAGAGTCACGAAGGGAAAACACATAAGGAACAACGTAACAGATCAACCCAGGAAGCATGGCCTAAATAAAGAACAAAATACAAAAATACATGAAAACTAAGAATACTGGGCCCACATGGCCCAGGACCATGACATCACCCCCCCTAAAGGGCTGGCTCCCGACAGCCCAAACCCGAGAAACAAAACAAAAACAGAAAACAACCCACCCAGGGCGGGAGGCGGGGGACCAGGACGGAGGGACCAGAACGGGAAACAAAAACAAACAACAGAAAACACAGGAGCACATGACTATAGTCCAAATAAGGTTCAGGGGGCCGACCCAGAGCCCACAGGCACAAGAGTTCACGGGTCACACGGTCGGGGGGCCGACCAGGCGGGTGGCACAGGTGACAGAGCTGGTCCGGAGGCCGGCCGCGCGGAAGGCAGCGGCGGCGGCGAAGGAGACGACGGAGCAGTTCAGGGGGCCGACCGCGCGGAAGGCAGCGGCGGCGGCGAAGGAGACGACGGAGCAGTTCAGGGGGCCGACCGCGCAGAAGGCAGCGGCGGCTCTCCAGTCTCAGGCGTGCTGGCCATGGCCTGGTGGGCACAGGACCAGTCGAGGCAGGACCAGACGAGGCAGGACCAGACGATGGTGATGCGGGGGCCGGACCAGGCGTCGCTGCAGAGGCTGAGGCTGGACCAGGCGAGGATAAAGACTCGGATGAAGCTGGACCAGGCGAAGCACAGGCTGAAGCTGGGCCAGGAGGAGCAGAAGCCAAAGTTGAAGCTGGGCCAGACGAGGACGAAGACTCTGAGGCTGGGCCAGACGAGGACGAAGACTCTGAGGCTGGGCCAGACGAAGGACAGGCTGGAGCTGCAGCAGACGAAGCACAGGCTGGAGCTGCAGCAGACGAAGCACAGGCTGGAGCTGGACCAGGAGGAGCAGAAGCAGAAGGTGGCTGGATGGGCGGCTCGGGCCCCCCAGCAGACGTGGCATGGTGCTGGACGGGCGGCTCGGGCCCTCCAGCGGTGGCATGAGGCCGGATGGGCTCCTCGGGCCCTCCAGCGGAGACAGGAGGCTGAACGGGCCCCTCGGACCCTCCAGCGGAGACAGGAGGCTGAACGGGCCCCTCGGACCCTCCAGCGGACGTGGCGTGAGGCTGAACGGGCTCCTCGGGCCCTCCAGCGGACGTGGCGTGAGGCTGAACGGGCTCCTCGGGCCCTCCAGCGGACGAGGCATGAGGCCATTGCGGCGGTGATGAGACCCTGGGGCCTATAATGGAAGCATCAGTTGGTGCAGGCGCCTGCAGAGCGTCAACCGCTCCCACCCGAGTGCCTAGGCTGGGTGCGGAGCTCAGCTGTGCACTGACTGGCATAACCTTGGGAACCAACCTGGGTGTAGGAACAAACCGGACGACAGCCATTCCCACCTGAGGTGCAGATGCAGGTGCAGGATATGGCTGACCTACGGCTGCCCTGACCCCAGTGGTGAGAACTAGCTCAGGTGCTGGCTGGGTGACCCCTGCCTCTACCTGGAGATCAGACGCAGGTGAGAGGTCAGGCAACGCCACAGCCACCCTGGGAGTGAGCACAAAGTTCCAGATATTGACTTTGTCAGGTGCAAGCAGAGGAGCAACAACAGACAAAGACCTTAAAGTCTCTAAGCCCTTAACATAGTCCAAATTGTCCTTAGTTGCCCTTCTTGGGGAGCTAAACACATCTTCTGTCTTGGAGCATGATTCAAACAACATTTCAGACCTGAAATAAGTTGGCTCAGTGACACAAGTGATAGTTATACTGTCCCAGGAAGCATGATTCTTAAGGCCAAGACATGATTCATGAACCCACATAAAACAACCAGGACTATGTGCAGATGATTTTAACATAATAATTTGGCAGTCACATAGGAAATAACTACGCTTATTGGAGTCTAAGCCCCCCGTAGGCGAGACTGAGTTAAGGGGGGGTTCAGCCACACACACTAATCGGCTGTGGAAGGCTAGTGAGTGGAATGCACATGGACCTGGCTTTGCACAGAAAACATAGTGGACTGGCTCTGAGCCATCCGGCTGAATTGTCTTTAGATCGGCCAGTTCATTAACTGCTGTCAAAAGGTCCTGGCCCAGGGGTGCAGTTAAAGGGCTAGCTGGGTTGTAATGGCTAGCATGGCGCTCCCCCCCGACAGCCTTTGAAACATGAAATTCAGCCTTGTCATTGGATAATGCGGGAGCATAACTTAAACAGTCCTTCAGTGTTGTATTAACGGAAATTGCAATGTCATTCACAGACATAGGGAAACCTGGCAGACCCATAATAATCGTCCCGGCCCGATGGACTGGTGTAGAAAAGCAGTCGCTGATGTCGGGCTCCAAAGCACTCACTCTGGTCAAACCATCAGCAGAGTGAGGAACATGGGGACCGATCAGCACAGGATCATAACAGACATTTTCATGATCAACACTGGACATTTCTTCTTTCGCTGGTCTAGTTATATAAACAGAACATTTGTTATTTGACTCGGGAACAAAGTAAACTGACTCGGAAATGGGGGTGCTAGCCAAGGGCAATACAGTCTTACTACTGGTCAGATCAGAAGCTCTCTCACTTGATTTGCGGTTAACAGACAGCAGGGGCTGAGACACGGTCTTAAATAAGGCCCCAAATGCCCTAGCGGTCTTAAAAGAAGCCCTCTCAGTGGAAGATGGAGGTTCTGGGTGTGCAGAATCATTAGTACATCCTTTTTCGCTAATGTCCCCCTCATCCTGCTCATACGCAATACCAGGGTTTAACAGTACATCACTTGGTTTAATTCTCAGGACTGAAGAGTCTATGGTCGGTTTGGCAGTGTCGGTTTCACAGTTCGGTGATGGCAGTGTGTCTTCCCCAAGAATAGCGTGCCCAACACCAGAAAGTTTAGCTTTGTTGTCAAAACACAACGTGGGCACAGGATTAACACCTTCAACATTAGCAGTCAGAGGCATGGAAAAGGCAGCTTCTTCACTGGCCCCCGAGAAAACAGACCGTGATGAGGTGCATGGGGGGGTGACAGAGTTAACAGTACAGGTAAATTGTGTCTCCATCTCCGAGACCTTAATTGTCTTTCCAAGGCCCTCGCCCTCACTACATCCAGGGCGTTTCAGTGGCAACAGAACGTTATCACTAACCTCTGAGTGCCGTGTAGAGCGATGCCGACGCCGCTTCCTCCTCGGAGCGGCCGCGAGCGCGGCAGCGTTAACTGTTGGGATCGAGTCTTCCTCCTCTGCCCACATCCTCGCCAGACAAGCGGCCGGAGACGTGAAGTCCTCGCGAGGGGGTGACGGTGAGCGGCCGGTCTGAAGCAGGGCGATAGGTGGGAGCTCCTCCTCGGGAATGAGCCAAGGCTTCCAACGGAGCTCCTCCTCCCGATAAGCCCGCAACACCTGCTGACGCTCATCGTCACCAAAATCTATGGCCTCCATCGCCTCCGTGTGCTGGTCAGTGCAGCTTGACTGTGGCGGAAACGAGGAAGCCGATCCACGGTGAGGCGATGGCTGAGTGGAAGTGGACCTCAGCGTTCCACCTCTCACAGCCTCTGGCTCATGAGGCAGCGGCGATGACACCCGTCCACGGGACGGAGGTGTGGGTGCTGAGGCGGCATTCAGGACCCTCTGGGCCACTGCACGGGCACGAAGCTCCTCCTTAAGGGGGCCCAGGGAGTCAAACGCCTCGACGAGGTGGGGGAGCTGTCGCAACCGTGGCTCCCGCAACAAAACGGCGTCCACGGCCGCCAATCCCGTGGAAACCACACTTGGATCCGCGCATCCGATGATGCGATCCATAATGCGGCAGAGCCGGTTCAGCTCCTCCCCTACCTCCTCTGAAATGTCCGCTGAGTCCGACATGGTCGCGTCGTACTGTCACGGTCCGCTGTGACAGACCGTGTGGAGAGTGCGTGGAGGACTCAGGTGCGGACACGAGTGACACGGGAGTAAACTTTAAACAAAAGCGAGCCTTTTATTGTGGCTGGTAACGCAAGAGAAACAAACAAGAATAAGGGCAGCTCAAAAGCAATAACTAAACAGAAACCTAAACTGGGAATGAACTAAGGTAAGGCTATGAATACAACAGACCGGGCATGGAAACATGGAGGGTGGGAACACAGACGACGCGACACAGACTGTATGAAACACAGAGACTAAATACACATGAGGGATGATCAGGGGAAGTGGATGCACACGGGGAACACAGGTGACACTGATAATCATAACAAGACACGGCAGGAGTGAACGTAACACTAATGGGAGATGGGCAAAGTAAAACAGGAAGTACACAGAGGTTCAAACAGGAGGAGAGAGAGCACGGGGAGAACGCAGACATAACGGGCTGGGGAAAAACATAGAATAAAACACAAAGAGAGACGAGGGCTCATAAATACACAGAGGGGCACACAGGGGGTAAGAGTCACGAAGGGAAAACACATAAGGAACAACGTAACAGATCAACCCAGGAAGCATGGCCTAAATAAAGAACAAAATACAAAAATACATGAAAACTAAGAATACTGGGCCCACATGGCCCAGGACCATGACATTTAAATGCCACAGCCTACCTATTGTCCATTTACCATGTCAATCCTGTAGTGAGCAGTATGTCCATCTTCTAATGGCTGTTTCCAGCAGAATAACGCAACATGGTCACAAAGCCCCAAAAATCTCCAACTGGTTACTTGAACATGACAATGAGTATCCATGGATACCAGATCTCAATCCAACAGATCATCTTTGGAATCTAATGGAACAGAAGATTCACATCTTGGACGTGCAGCTGACAAATCTGCAACAACTGTGTGATGCTGTCATGTCAACACAGACTGAAATGTCTGAGGAAAGTTTCCAGCACCTTGTTGCATCTATGCCATGAAGATTTAAGGCACAAGGGGTTCAACTTAGTATTAGCAAGGAGTAATTAATAAAGTGGCCAGTGAGTGGATTTTCCCACAGTTTCACTCTGGTGAGTTTGGCTTTAGCTTGAGACCAGTTGGCTGAATCCATAAAACAAGACATTAAAAAAAAGCCTGTTACACTTCTTTCAGTCACTCACTGAGATAATTTAATTAACGAGCTGGTTATCGCTAAAAATATCAGCTAGTGAACGGCCGTCATTTCAACTCTTCAAATTTGAGTGTCGCCAGCTATAAAGCGGCTGCTTTTATTTGCTCTATGTGAAGTGGATTTACTGTTTAAACATTATTCATTTTAAGTGGTAAATCTACAAATATTCAAATCTGAAGCTAAAAAGTGACAATTTGACAGAATTAACCACTAAATTATTATTAAAAAAGTACATATGAGAGAGAAAGAAGAAAGCGAGAGAATGATAAAGAGAGCTACCATGTTCATTAGAGCCTGCATGAACGCTAAATGCACTCGGCCATGCGTTCTTAATAAAAGATGATTATCCCTTCATTTCACCGCCACCTGGGAAACAGGAAGCTCATCAAAGCTTGATTAGATACTGCAGTCAGCCATGCACAGAAACACAAACACGGCCGGCCAATGTATATCTAATTCATAACCTTAGAGTCTTCAATCGTATCCGCAGCAGTGCGTTTTCTGCTTTATGAGAGCTTGGCAGAGAACACAAAGACTGAGGAGAGAAGAGTGTGACAGAGTTGGCGTGGGGCCAGAATAACTAATTTGCTGTAATGACTTTCTGGCAGTTCTGACACAGAGGAGCTCCCACATAAAGTGAGAGGCCGGGCCACGATGGGCAATTCAATTACGATTCCGTCACAGTAGCCGATAGTCGCAGATCAGGGCAACATCAGCACGACAGCCGGCAATGATACGCTACACTGCCGGGCCGAAACAATGAAGCAGGTAATGTCTTTTTTCCTTTTTTCCCCTGGTAAATAAATACAGGACACATCTCTAAGATCCCGCACAGGAACTTTTGGTTGTTTTGTTGCAGAAATGTGAACCAAACCATCCATATGGAAATCAAAAGTAAGACTGCACCCCACTATATATTTTTTTTATTTATGACTAGATGAGGACATGCTGTACTCTTTTTTTTGATATTTATTATGTGCAAAAGGAGAAATAAGAATTGCACAATTGGCACAAAGTAAGTGTTATACTTTTATTCCTAATTAAAGGTTCAAATAATTTGAAATGTTCACAGCAAAGGTCAAAAATCCTCAAGAGGACAAAGCTGAAATTGGCAATGGAAATTAAAACAGGGAGCTCAAATCAGGTAAAAAAAAAAAAAAAAAGAAGAAGACACATTTGATTCCTCGTCCCGTTCCTTCAGTGCTGAAACAATCATGAATTATATTTGGCACAGCCAAAATGATCCCAAGTCTGAACAAAAAAGTAGATCACACTACGTCAAAGAAGTCCCTCAGCTGCTCCAGAATATTTTTCTGCTCTCTGCCTTCCTTTAATTTGCCTGAATAAAAACAAAAATCATATCAATAATGGATAAAATAATACTGGTTAGTGTGACCCCAAATTCACACACAAATAATTATCATTTTACTTTGCTGTTATTTTCAGCTCTGCTCATTGTTTTGGGATTACACCACCCAACTTTTCTGTTTTAAGCCCCCCCCCCCAAAAAAAAACCTCTCAAGATCCCGTATGCTACGAAGTCATCGCCAAAAAGCAGGAAAACAACCAGACGATGGAGAGAGCATTTGTAATAAAACATTTATCTCCTAATATTGCTCCTCATCTGCTGAATGTGTACATAAGAAGCTGTTTCTGACATGTTCACTGTCAACTCCAGCTCCTGGTTTGTGCATCTGCAATTTAGAAAAGGTCCATGTGACGTCAGTTTTATTCAAAGACTGACTGTAAGAAGAACTTAGCTTTCAATCACTGTTTCCTTTAAAATATGCTATATTTCATATCTTTGGCGTCATTCTTTTTCAGCACTTTCACAGATTTTTACACCGCTAACCAAAACAGGTAAAACATGGAACAGGAACATTGTAAATTAACAGGTAGATTTACACACTTTTCTCTAAAATTCATACTTATGGGATGTTTATCTTAATTCTTTATCTATGTGAGGGCAACTAGATGTCTTGAAAACAATGATTCTGCCTTGTTAACTTGGGCTTGCAGGCCGAGAAACTTGTGAGTGGCTACCCAGGTTAATGATGAGTGGTTCCTGGAAGATATTAGGTGAAAGGTTGCAAAGACGTTGCAAAAGCCTCCTTGCGAACACTGTGGTCAATAGCACATTAAAAATTGTCGCTTTTAGTTTGCATAAAAGACAAAAGTCAACTTGTCTGCAAGCACTTGCCAACTACTTGCTGTAGTTGGCACTGTAGTGAAACTTGGAAGTTTGACCTTCGATCCTCTCTAAACAAGTTGGTTGCAAACAAATGATTTACATTTTCGGTCACACGTTTCCAAGGTTCACTACCGCTCACTGGGTAGTTGGTGAGCACAGAAAAGTCGGCGTTTTCGTGCAAACTGTAGGTGACAATCTGCTGGCAACCAAAGCAATCAAAAATGATGCTTTTCGGTGCGACACTCCCTTTGCGGCTGATTTCACCTGCCTACAGCCAGCTACCACTCGCCAGCTAGTCGAGGAATGCACATTTTTCTGCGGCTTGCCTGGCTCTGTGAGACCTAAGCTGTAATTCAATTTAGGCTAGATTTGTTTTCCTGCAGAGACGCCAAGAAAATTACCAGACAACATTTAGCTTGGCGGAAATATAGTGAAACATAAAAATACCATGTGATTGACAAACCACAGTACAGTTAGCAGTGCCCTGCGATGACAGTATAAGTGAATGAGCAGACCAAAGAATGACTGGCACTGAACCAGATTCATCAACGTGACGGATTAAGCCAAAGAGGACGAGGGTAAGAAAGAGAGAGGAAGACTGACAGAGAGAAGAAATGATGAAATAAAGGGAGCGGGAGAGGAAGAGAAAAGAAAAATAATAATAATAATAATATTATGATGATGATGATGATGATGATGATGATGATGATGATGATGATGATAATAACAGCGTAGCTGCCAAGAGAAATGACAGCAAAGGTTAGAGCTGCCCTGTAGGGGTTGGCTGACATGTGTCACTCAGAGAAAAAGCAGACTCGTGCAGAAAATGCACACACGCATGCATGGACACACTAACACATCAAAATGTCCTCACTCTGATGGACTGAACCTCAAACTTGTCCTCACTAAGACAACTGTGCCATATGGACCTGCTCTTGTAAACATATGGGGCTTTGGTTGTGAGTAAAACAAAAAAACAAAAAAAAAAACACTGTGATGGTCTAGTAACAAGAAACACACATAAACAGATCCTGTACTTAGGAGTTACCACCAGAGGTGTGGACCCGAGTCACATGACTTGGACTCGAGTCAGACTCGAGTCATTAATTTTATGACTTTAGACTTGACTTGAAAAAATGTTGTAAGACTTGTGACTTGACTTGGACTTTTACACCAATGACTTGGGACTTGAATTGGACTTGAACCGGTTTACTTGAAAAGACTTGATATTTTACCCCAAATATAAAATTTAACATGCATATTATATAGAGATTGAAAATGTGACGTCATTCACGGGTAGAACCGCAAAGGATTCTGGGAACTCGTGGCAAGCGGTACTAGCGCACGCAGGCTTTCAATTAAAATCAGTTATACAGCGATAAAAAGAAACACAAAAATGTCAAGAAGCCGTTGTATTATTAACTGCAATAGCCGGTCGCATGACAGCCACGGGAAGCCGACGGGTAAAGAGATCGGTTGTTATCGGATTACGTCGTTGAAGAGAAATTGTTCGAGCCATGTTTCCGAAGTAACAAAGACGCGATGGATGGCCTGGATTGCAGCCATTCAAAGATCAAATATAACGTCCCAGAACACTCCAGCTCACAGGTTAGTCTGCTCCAAGCATTTACACGAAGGTCAGTGTTTTTTAGTAGTTAATACGTCATTTTCATAACATAATTGGTGATATAGGTTACAAGCAAGTCTGGCGCTGAACAGAAATTGTCGCGCTATGCTCCTTTATTTATTGTGCATAAATAGTGAATTGTCCTGACACAATATTGCGTTTCGCTTATGTTATTATGGTACATTGACAAAAACATATACTTTTATTCACAGGATAAAACAGGTTTTTTGTATCACTAATTGCCCGGTACGATTACAGCATACAATATTGTTGTCACTGCTACATTTCTGTGATGCTACCAGAAATTATTTCCACTACTAATTAATTACCGTTGAGCTCAAAGGTCCTATTAATAAACGGTTAAGGAATGTGTATTTATGACGACGATTTGTGAGATTGGTAAACTTATGATACGTACGATGGTCTTTCGTTCTACACGGTGCATTTCAAGGTCCTGCACCCATCCGTCGGTAAACTGTACCTGGACTTGTTGCAGTGACCGGAAGTTACTAAACTTCATGAGTGTGTGCACTCACTCCAAGAACCGTATGATTATAAATATGCATATAAATAAAGAAGCTATTTTGTGCAAAGATGTCAACTGTAAGAATGCTGTGCATAAACATTTACTCTGCTCCATGTATGATGATATAGTGACTGCTCTGTATAAAAGTGGCACACTGCTTGATAAACAATATAAGCATAAGAAACCTAACATCAGACCTGGCTGGAAAGAACATGTATCCATGTACCATGATGAAGCTCGCATAGCTTATAAATGTTGGGCCATGGCTGGAAGACCTAAACAAGGCCCAGAATTTGAACAGAAAAAATGTGCGAATGCCAGATATAAGTACGCTGTTCGCTTTATAACTAAAAATGAGCAAATGCTAAGAGCAGATTCTTTGGCCAGGAAAATGCTGTGTAATAATATGGCAGATTTTTGGAAAGAGGTGAAAACTCTTAATAACTGTAAACCATCTCTACCATCAACTGTTGAAGGTGTTTCTGGGGCAGATAACATTGCAGCATTATGGAGACAGCATTACAGTGCGTTGTTTAACTGTATAAAAAGTGAACCATATGAGGACAATCTTGACATGAGTAATGACACAATAAGTGTAAGGACACATGAAGTATATGAAGCCATTCATAGGTTGTCTGATAATAAATCCTCTGGTTTGGATCACATCACTGCAGAACATTTAAAACATGCTAGTGTAAGGCTAGCTCCTCTTTTAGCACTCTGTTTCACTGGGTTTATGATTCATGGCATATTACCAGACTCAATGCTGTGTATTTTACTGGTACCAGTTATGAAGGACAAAGCTGCAAAAGTGAGCTGCTTGGATAATTACAGGCCGATTGCACTAGCCAGTATTTTATCTAAGGTGTTAGAAAGAATCTTGTTTGACAGAGTTAGTGTGTTCATCTCTTCTCTGGATAATCAGTTTGGCTTCAAAGCACGGCACTGACATGTGCATATATGCACTCAAGGAAATAGTCAGTTTGTACAGGGCTAAAAATTCATCTGTCCTCATGTCTTTCATTGATGCCTCTAAGGCTTTTGATCGAGTGAACCACAGAAAACTTTTTGATAAAATGAAGAGATGGGGAGTTCCTCAGTACATCGTGAGGATTCTCTCTTACTGGTACGCTCATCAGAACATGCAGGTTAAATGGGGAAGCAGTATTTCTGCCCCCTTTGGTGTCAGCAATGGTGTTAGACGGGGTGGGATTTTGTCTCCAATTTTATTTAATTTGTATGTTGATGATTTGTCCATACAACTGAGAGCCTGTAACACTGGGTGTATATTAGGTAAAGCACTGATAAATCATCTTATGTATGCAGATGACCTGGTTGTTTTTAGTCCAAGCAGTGCTGGGTTACAGGATCTTCTTAATGTCTGTACTGAATATGGTGTGCAATATGACATTGAGTACAATGCTGCTAAAAGTGCTGTTTTGATATGTAGAACCAAGCAGGATAAACAGCTAAATTTCCCTTTGTTTAAACTGGCACAAAAAACTCTTGAAGTTCATAAAAAGGTGAAATACCTCGGTCACTTTATTACTGAGCAAATGAATGATGATGATGACATATACAGACAACGGTGTAAGCTCTATGTGCAGGCAAATACTATTGCACGCAAATTCAGCTTTTGTTCACTTCCAGTTAAAGTGGCTTTGTTTAAAGTGTATTGCACACCGCTATATACTGCCCCCTTGTGGTCATCCTACAAACAATGTAGCATGCAGAAGCTGCATGTTGCATATAATGATGCGATGAGAATCCTTTGCAGGATACCTAGAAGTGGTAGTGCCAGCCAGATGTTTGTAGCTGTGGGTGTTTGGACTTTTAAAGCACTTTTAAGGAAGCTAATGTTCAATTTTAGAGAACGACTGGATGGTTCGAGTAACAGTATAATTTTAGCACTCACAGATCCGACAGTGAGTGGTTCCCGTTACTCATCCAGTCTCAGAAAGCACTGGTTAAAGTGTTTGTGTATTTATTGATTTATTTTAAGTAATTGTGTTTTATGTATATTATGGTTTTATGTTTTTACAAATGTTTTAGATACTTATTTATATACATATATATATTTAATGGTGTATACCTTGTGTTGGGGGGGGGGGGGGGAGTGTTGTGTGTGTGTGTTTTTTTTTTTTTTGTCTTGTTTTTATGGACATGAAGTCTGCCAATTAAGATTGAATTGAATTATAAAGATCCATTAGAGTGTTCATCATAAATACTTTAAAAAGGAATGGACTTCATATTTAGACTTTAATGACACTCCCGGAATATCTGCTTCTGTTCTATGGGAAGCAGGGAAAGCTGTGATGAGAGGTAAAATAATTTCTTTCTCATCACACAAAAAGAAAGAAGAAAACAAAAATATTCAGGAATTAGAAAAAAACATCAAATCACTAGAAGAAGCCTACGCGTCCTACCAAGATCAGGAAACATTGAACAAAATATGCAAAACAAAACTAGAATTAAATGAAACTATTAATAAAAAAAACACAATTCCTTATACAAAGACTTCGCTTGCAGAATTTTGAACACAGTAACAAATCAGGTCGATTTCTAGCTAACCAGCTAAAAATAAATAAAGAAAAAACAACTATATGTGCTGCTAAAGATTTATCGGGGAACACAATATATGATCCTGGAAGAATAAACAACATTTTTAGGGATTTCTATGAAACTTTATACTCACCACAAATAAACCCATCTAAAAATGAAATTGATCTGTTTGTTGACAACGTAAGTCTTCCAAAATTACTAGACAGTCAAGCAATGGAATTGGATTCGCCACTGACGCCAAGTGAACTCCAGGAAGCCCTGATAAGTATGCCCAATAATAAGGCTCCAGGTCCAGACGGCTTCCCTGCAGAATTCTACAAAGAATTCTGGACAATTTTGGCACCAGTATTCCACAGCATGTTGCAGGAAATCGAGGAAAAGGGCAGACTACCACCAAATATGAATTCTGCCAACATTAGTCTCCTGCTAAAACCAGGCAAAGACCCTTTATTTCCCTCAAGCTATCGTCCAATTTCTCTTTTAAATGTAGACCTTAAAATAATCTGCAAAGCTCTCTCAAAGAGATTAGAGAAAATGACCCCCCTCTTAATTCATCCTGACCAAACTGGTTTCATAAAAGGTCGGCACTCCTCAACAAACACTCGTAGATTACTTAATTTAATAGACTACTCATACGATAAAAACATCGAAGCCATAATATTATCTCTAGATGCAGAAAAAGCATTTGACAGAGTTAATTGGAAATTTTTATTCGCAACTTTACACAAATTTGGTTTTGGAAACTCTTTCATAAACTGGATAAGAATATTATACAATTCCCCAACGGCTCGTATCAGAACAAATGACCAGACATCCTCCAGCTTCTGTCTCCTGAGGGGCACCAGACAGGGATGCCCACTCTCCCCCTCACTTTTTGCAATTTTTATCGAACCTCTAGCAGCAGCATTTAGACAGGCTACAACAATTAAGGGCATAAAATGTAAGAACATAGAACATAAAATCAGTCTCTATGCGGATGATGTGTTGCTTTTTCTGCAAAACACACAAACCAACCTCTCTGAGGTAATTACTTTAATAAACTGGTTTTCAAGAGTTTCAGATTATTCAATTAACTGGCCAAAATCTACGGTTCTCCCCATTAACTGCTCCTTCCATAATTCTTCCTCTGCCCCACTGCAATCCGGAAATATTAAATATTTAGGTATTAATATCTCTCCTAAGCTTTCAGACTTAACTAAACTAAACCACATCCCACTTCTAAAGAAAGTAGAAGGCGATCTGACTAGATGGAAATCTTTACCCATATCACTCATGGGAAGGGTCGCCACTATAAAAATGATGATCTTGCCAAAAATAAATTACTTATTTTTGATGATCCCTAACAAACCATCACAAGATTGGTTCAGATCTCTGGATTCATATATTTCCAAATTCCTTTGGAAAGATAAATCCCCGCGTATTAGCTTAAAAACGCTACAAAGAACCAAGGATAGAGGAGGATTAGATCTGCCTAATTTTCACCAATACTTCTTAGCCAACAGGCTTCAGTTCATCTCAGAATGGTTAAAACATACCTTCTTAGTTGAGCCCTGGCTAGATGTTGAACAGGCACTATGCAAGGATCTAGAGATTTCAGACCTACCATTTATTAGCTCAAACATCAAAAGACATGAATGCTTTAAAAGTATCAACATCAGCTTTTCTCTAACAGCATGGTGGGAGTTTCTAAAAATAACGGAGTCTTCATTAATCCCATGCAAACGTACACCTATCTGGAATAACCCTGACATATTACAAAACAATAATATGATTAATTTCCCAGAATGGAGTTGTAAAGGAATTAAATACTTAGAACATATATTAGAGGGAACAGAATTTATTCCATTTGACAGACTAGTTGAACAATATGGGATCAACAAGACAAGGTTTTTAGAATATCAACAAATTAAATCCATAGTAAAAAAGAAATTTAACCTCAGTCAAGTTGAATTACAAACACCACTAAGTGCGGCACATTTTCTTACTCTTAAATCCCCCAAATTATTATCTAAAATATACAGAACACTTTCTAAATTAGATGAATCAATATCCCTTCCTACTGCAAAGTGGGAAGCAGATTTATCAGTCAACCTAGACCAAAACTTCTGGTCTCAGATTTGCTTAAAAACTTTTAAATTAATTAAAAATCCCAGTCTGCAATTAATACAATACAAAATACTTCATAGAGTGCACTATACAGGTCATCGGATGTTCAAGATGGGCTTTACATCTTCCAACAACTGCTCACACTGTCAAGGCAATACACCAGACAATTACATCCACGCTCTTTGGTTCTGTCCACCAGTGCAAAAGTTTTGGCGCGAGATATGTGAAGACTTATCAAAATGTCTGAAATGTAACATTCCAACCTCCCCCTTAGTGTGTTTGTTGGGCAGCTTAGATAATGTCACTTCAGAAAAGAATATAGCCCATATGATCTTCACTGCCCTATGCATAGCCAAGAAAACAGTCCTCATGAACTGGAAAAATAAAAATAATCTTAATTCTAACCAATATAGAAATTATCTATTAGATTACATTAGTCTTGACACAGCCTCTGCCACCACATTAGATCAATTGCTCTGGGCCCCTTTTATCAGCTCCATCACCTAGTGGGGGTGGGGGGTCATAGTTTGGTCCCGCCTTCACTGTTGTGATTGGTGAGGGGGTAGGGACAGGCTTAGGGCGTCGGGGGGTTCCCCGGAGGCATCTTCCTTGGGGGGCTCAACCCGGGGTAGCGGTCACGTCCGGTTGAGGGCTCTGTTGGCTCTCAGGTGACTGTTTCCTCGCAGCTGCGTGCAGCGGGGCTAGGGGAGGGTTTGTGCTGACGGACGCGGGTTACTGACCTGGCAACCTGGCTGCCCCTGGGTGGGTCCGGGATGGGCGTGAGGTTCTGGGGGCGCTCCGTCTCTGGGCTGGGGCCCGGGCCGGGCCTCGGGGGCTCGGGTCCTGGTTGGTGTGTTGCCGGGGTTGTGGGCGGGTGGGTGCATGGGGGCCCGGCCCTGGAGCAGGGTGCCGCCGGTGCATCGAGCCGCCTGGGGGGCTCTTCAACTGGTGGGGGGGATGGTCACATTTTGCAGGAGCTTTCTTCTCTCAGGAACTCTCTGCAGGAGGGGGAGATACAGGAGAGGTGGAGGAAGATCTCAGCCTGGGCGTTTACCGTCTTATGTAGTCTGGAAGATGTGTGGTTGGTGGGGTGGGTGCAGTTTTCTCTGTGGTGGGGTTGGGTGGACTGTCCAGGGCTCTGTGGAGCCGGGGGGCGCTACTGCACTGGGCCCCGGTCTGATGGGCCTGGGCCCCCCTTCCCTGGCGGGTCGCGGAGGGTGGGAGTGCCTACTGGGGTCAGCGGGGGAGCTGGCCCCAGGGAGGGGTTACCTGCCCCTCCCTTCCTTCCCTCCCCATCTCCAGCTGCCTCCCTCTTCCCGCTCCTCCACAACCACCCACACATGCAGGGCCTTGGAGTGGGGGTATGTCACCAGGGTGCAGAGGAGGCTACCCCCCCCCCCCCCCCCCGTCCCCTTCTGGCTGCCTCTGCCTCAATTTTATCCCACAACTTAGACATTCACATTATTCACACTCTCATTACACATACATATAGGATCTTGGGGGTGGGCACAATCACGGAGTCCAAATCACCATCAGGGTGTATACCTCACCCCTGACGTCGTTGCCCACCTCTCAATTTTAAATACACTTAGTCATTGAGGGTTAGCAGGAGGGACTATGCGCTTACCTGCTGCTCCTTGGCAGGTAGCTCCATGCCCTCCTGGGTTTTAATTGCACCTTAGAACACATATGCATCAACACTACAATGAGCGGGTGGAGGGAGGTTTGGAGTCTTCTCCCACCCCCATTCTCTGCGGCCTGCTGGAGCGGGAGGGCTAGTAGGAGGAGTTGGCCGTCCGACTGCGGTCTGGGGTGTGGGGCCTCCCTGCTGCTGCGGAGTCGGGGTGGTCTGCCTCTCCCCACCGCAGGGAAAAGGGTAACACCACCTGGGTCTGGGTGCAATTCCCCCCTCCAGGGGCAAGGGTACCTAGACCCGGTTTGTAGAGTACGCTTGGGGAGTGTGATTGTGTGTACAGCGTCTCTTTATGTCTGTCTCCACGTTGGTTGAGTGTGGAGTGAGTGCATATGAGAGCATGAGGGTGGGAATGGATGTTTGTGTCTGTGTGTGCCTGTATGTCTGTGTCTATATGTCAGGTTGGGTATCAGACGCCACCTCTCTGGGGACACCTCAGGCCCTCCAAGGTTTGGAGGCCTATCTCCACCCACCACCACTTCCCCTGCCGGTGGCGGACTCCCTCAGGTGTCGGTGTGTTGGTGGTTCTTTGTGTCTGGGGGTGGGCGTCCGGGTACACACCGGCTCACTCCTTGGCGGCCGCTTGTCGGGGCCTGGGGCCTGGGGCTCGCTCGGGCCCCTTTGGAGGTGGGGTGCCCCCGGCCTCTCGGCCTAGGGCTCGGTCACTCAGGCGCAGCTGGGGGCCGGCGGAGCTCACGGGCGCGTCACTGCAACTCCCCCTGACTTCTGCTCCGCGGCTGCTGGGCGAGCCCTCATCTGGGACTCTCCTCAGCTCTTACTGGGACAGTGGCGCGGCTGCCCCTCTGTTGGTCTTCCATGGTCTCTTGTGTTCTGGGGGCCTCTGGATGTCTGGAGTTTTGATCTCCTCCATACCCGCTTCACACCCTGGAGGACGGGGCTGTGGCCCCCCCACACTCCCTAGCAGATCATTACATGGAGAAACCTTTGGAATGCAAGCATGCTGATCCACACAGGTATGCACACATGGGTATTCACAGACGCGGACTAAAGCTTTCTTGGCTGCTGCCTCAAAGCACACTGTGCGCTGTCTATCTTGCGTGCTGCACAATATCGTTTATTACTTAGTAAATACTGATATCTATGACTAGCTAGTTTATTGTGATGGTGCTTTGTTTTCTCTATTATTATGTTGCTCTTTGTTGTTTGCTGTCTCCTCTGTTTGTTTTTGTTTGTTTGTTTGTTTTTGTTTTTTTTCTCCATACAGGTGACCCAGGAGTTTTTTTTTGTTTTTTTTTTGTCTCTCTTCCCCCCCCTTCTCACCGTCTCTTCTCCTCTTTGGTTTTCTTTCTTTCTCTCTCCCCCTCTCTCTCTCATTCATTCCCCCTGTCCTATTTATTAAAAAAAAAAAAAAAAAATGACAAAGGATGAACTGAAGCTCTGCCATCACGTAATGTCGCATACTGCTGTTTCTGATGTCATTTAGAAAAAAGAAAAAAAAAAAAGAGTGTTCATCATATCGTCCTATATCACTCTTAAATGTAGATTTAAAAATACTGTCAAAAACACTTGCTCTCAGGCTAGAGCAACATCTACCATTGTTAATTTCTCCAGATCAGACAGGTTTCGTGAAGGGTAGGCATGGTTTTTTCAACCTGCGCAGGATTTTGAACATATTACACACCAAGTCAACTACAACCCCTGAAATTGCCTTATTACTCGATGCTGAGAAGGCATTTGACCGGGTGGAGTGGGATTATCTGTTTTATACTCTGCATAAATTTGGATTTGGCCCTAATTTCATTTCATGGATTCAGTTACTTTACTCCTCACCTATGGCACGTGTTAGAACAAATTCGTTATTCTCTTCTTATTTCCCACTTCTCCGTGGTACGAGACAAGGTTGTCCCTTATCCCCTCTTCTTTTTGCATTATCAATTGAACCACTGGCGATTAAACTGCGAGCTGACAGTTGCATTAAGGGCATCTTCAGAGGTGACCAGGAGCACAAAATATCCTTATATGCTGACGACCTCCTGCTGTATATGTCAGAGCCTTTATGCTCTCTTCCCCGTGCTCTTGCCATTTTTGAATGTTTTGGTAATATTTCAGGTTACAAGTTAAATCTGCATAAAAGTGAACTTCTCTGTGTCAACTCTATAGCCAGAAAGATTTCATTTTCAGGTTTTCAATTTAGCGTTAAATCAGGGTATGTGACCTATCTGGGGGTTAAGGTTACCCACTCATACAAAGATCTTTATGAAAGAAACTTTGTCCCGCTGCTTAAAAATACTGAGACAGATCTTCAGAGGTGGAACAATTTACCACTGTCATTAATTGGCCGCGTCAATTCTATCAAAATGAACATACTTCCCAAGTTCCTTTACTTATTTCAATGTATCCCATGCTACTTACCCAATAAGTATTTTATAACACTGAATAAGCATATCTCTGCATTTATTTGGAATGGCAAAAGTCCACGAATTCGTAAAGATTTCATGCAGAGGACTAGGCCAATGGGTGGATTAGCCTTGCCAAACTTTCAGTCTTATTATTGGGCAGCAAATATTCGTAATATGCTGTACTGGATGAGTAATGTTACTACAGAGACTCCAGCTTGGCTCCAAATTGAGTCATCCAATTGTGGCAAAATTTGCCTATCAGCTTTGTTGAGTTCAGCTCTCCCATTAGAACTATACACCTATAAACGTAACCCTTTGTTGTATGACTCGCTCAGAATCTGGGTGCAATGTAGGAAAAGGTTGGGGTTACACTTAATGTCAATTAAAGCACCTATCTGCTCAAACCATATGTTCCCACCCTCCATGATGGACTCTGCCTTTAAAATATGGGAAAGTAATGGCCTTAGAAATATCAAAGACCTTTTTGTAGATGGGATTTTTGCCTCATTCACGCAGCTCCTGAAGCAGTTTAATGTTCCTCGGCAACATTTTTTCCGCTATTTACAAATTCGTCACTTTGTAAAGAGTCGATTTCCTTCATTTCCGGAACTACCTGAGGAAACTTCTTTGGATAAAATTATTAATATAAACGTTCATAAGAGAGGGGCGATTAAAGAAATCTATGCTATACTATTAGATCTTCAATCTCCTTCTCTCTTCATCCTTAAAGCACAGTGGGAGAAAGACCTTGGGATGACTATAACAGATGAGCTCTGGCAATCTTTTCTCCAGAGGGTACACTCTTCTTCGATATGTGCCAGGTATGGGCTCCTTCAATTTAAGGTCCTACACCGATTACATATCTCCAAGGAAAAGTTAGCCAAGTTCTATCCAGGAGCTGACCCTCTGTGTAACAGATGTAAAGCAGAAACAGGTTCGCTCCTTCATACCTTTTGGACATGCCCCAATCTTCATACCTATTGGGTGTCTATATTTAACACTCTGTCAGAGATGTATAACGTTAAATATGAGCCTTCTGCTCTAACGGCTATCTTTGGGGTGATACCTCAAGACATCACTTTGCCAAAATGCTATTCGAATTCTATTGCCTTTGCTTCACTTATCGCAAGGCGCCTTATACTTTTAAGATGGAAGCAGGAAGCTCCTCCCACACATGAACAGTGGCTTGCGGAGCTCATGAGGTTTTTACATTTAGAAAAGATGAGATATACACTGGCAGGTTCAACCACCAAATTTCTTAGGGCATGGCAGCCATTCTTGATGTACATAGAAACATTTAAAATGACCACCTTATCATGACCAGATACCATATCTCTATATCGCTATCATAGCTAACTGTACGCTGAATGTCCCTTATACATTTTATTTTTCTATTTGTTTGTTGTTGTTTGTTTGTTTTTTGTTGTTTTGTAGGGGTTTCTTTGGTTTGTTTGTTTGTTTTTTCCTTCTCTATTTCTGTTATCTTTTGGGGTATTGTAAATACTGAACAGCAAACTACTGTATGTTCAATGTTTTGTTGTTAACATGCTGCTGTGACTGAAAATAAAATTTATAAAAATAAAAAAAAAGATTGAATTGAATTGAATTGAAATAAATATGCTAAGATGAGATAGCTGACTTCATCTAACTAGCAAATGTTGTCCAGGCTACGTTGGTGATACAGTTTTTTTTAATGTGTATGATATTTTTGTCATGCGATTTTAAAGCCGGTCCTACAACCGCATCCAAGAATAACATGCAGCGTATCTCAGAACTGTCGGTGAAAATTATTCTTGGAGCTAGGTTTAATTGAGCTGCATTTTAAAGAGGTGCAATTTCACAATTTGTGTATATTTTCTAAGTTCACTATTTTGTCATGTGTTGAGAAAAACACAGATTTTAAAATTACATGGTCTAATATTTACATTTAGCATATAACTGCAACATTATTTTTTCGTTTTTTTTTTTAAAGACTCGAAAGGACTTGAAATTCAAAGTTTCAGACTTGTGACTTGACTCGGACTTTTACACCAGTGACTTGAGACTCGACTCTGACTTGCCTGACATTACTTGAGACTTGACTTGAGACTTGAGGATAAAGACTTGAGACTTACTTGAGACTTGCAAGACAATGACTTGGTCCCACCTCTGGTTACCACCTGACATGTGTGAGTGGTAAGCGAAAGGCGAGTGGCAGGGAGGTGAAGGGATGAGAATCAAACCCACCTGACATTTTGACAAATACGTGCAGACGCTTGCTGTGACTTGTAGCTTTGACCTGCTGTGTCAGACCTGCTCTCACGGACATATGGGACTCTGATTCTAACACCCTGTGATGCTGTAAAAAAACAAAAACAAAGCAAAACAAAAAAAAAAATCCCCAAAATAAAAAAGGTGTGCTTTCCAGAAGCACCTTTCTCTCTTGGGCATTAAAGCACTAGAGCTCCTCATCACATCTGGGCTCCTCAGCATCAAGGGCACTTAGTACACATTCAGCTGGAAACTATTTTCCTCCAAAACACCTTTACTGCAGGGAACATAATATCCACAGTGCAGCAGGTACCACTTTCACTACACACACGCTTGATGAGAGCGTTAGAAGCATTGGTAAAAATTTATCAAAAAGAGGTAAATAACACTTGAAAGTACTTGGTATCTTGTGCATTGCATCGTACACAAATATTTTATCAATATTTGCACTCTCTGCGGCCTCTCAGTGCATGTTCGCACCTATAGTTCATTTACTCTGGTCTGAATCAGTTCATGGTTCTGGAAGCCAAAATGCATCAGTACAAATGTTCATTGCGCTTTGTGGTCAGATGGGTCTGGGGCAGGGGCAACAAACAAACACAGGAAGAAGCTGGTGTTTTCTGGGCTAGTGGATAAAATTGAAGATTTCCATTCATCTTATGGCTAACTGCTTCAGTTTGTGCACTCTGTCTATAATACTGAGCCATATCCCAGAATGTAAAGCATACCTTGCTACTTCAAGCCTTTTAGCTCAGACTTACCATACCATACCATAGTATATTTATAAAGCACTTTAAAACAACCACTGCTGACATAAAGTGGTGTAAACTGGAACTGAATAATGAAGATACATTAAATATAAATAAAACCCATTAAAACGTCAAATAACGAAAAGATGTGCGTGACTCGAAAGCCAAACAATAAAAGTTAGTTTTAGGACGTGTTTTAAAAGCAGCAATCATTGAAATCACATGACATTTTCACCAAAAACAAACAATGCTAGAGTTTATTTGAAACTTGACCGAGATTATCTCCTCCAAGCGGTCTCGGTGGGGTCATTTTTGTCACGGTGTCGGGTTTGACCGTGACAGTATTTGGTGTTTGCCTGAAACTGTTTCCCTCTTTCACTCTGTCATGTCACTGTGTCTGTGTCTCAGCGTTAGTGATTTCCTGTTTTATTGTGACAGTCACTTGTTCTGTGCGCATTGTGTTCAGTTTTGCTTCACTTGTCTGGTTTGTCAGACTTAGTTCATCTGTGTTCCCGGTGTGTTTAATCTCCCTAATTTCCTTGTGTGTCATGTCATTGTCATCTTATCCCCTCTCGCTGTGTGATCCGTCTGTTTGGAGTTTTCTTTGTCACCTGATTTAATATCCCTGAGTTCCTGCTTTATGTCCTGTAAACTCAGAGGTCTAACTTAAAGAGCAGCTTTAATGCTGAGTCCTGCATTTGGTCCAGTCTTGCCTACCGCACACAGTGTGTTACGACAGTTTATGCAGCTAATGATTAGAAGTGACAGGAAACATTTTGTTGGGCATCATTCTAAAACAAATCCATAATAAACTAGAATTTCAGCATTTCAAGTTGTCTGAAAGGACTATAATACTCCTGCATGTTCTCTATTTTGAGGTTTTGCCTGTGATGAGAGCCTTCAGGCAATCAAAGGTCTTTTCATACCAAAGCAGGTGACTTGTGCAGAGCAGGATGAAGAGTGAACGATCTGTTCACTTCCACAGACAAAAAAAAACTAAACCTAAACAACACCTTTAGTCACAAAACCCCAGTGAAATGCCACCATATGAGATGAGTACCTGTGAGCAGGGTGATTTCATCATATTTGCATGAACTTAACTGAGAGACGTTTACACTAGTTTAATCTGTATGCCTAAAATCTCAGGTCAAATCTCTGTAACCTTTCAGCAAATTAGAAACTTTTTTCTTGTTCTGATGTTTCATCATATCTCTATTCTCCTTATCAGTCGCGGCTAAATCTATACAGCTTCTTCCAGGTGCGACACAAACACACAGAGGCTGGATTACATGCGAAACTACAGCTCGAGATGACTCATCCTTCCCCATTTCCCATCAGGACCAATATGGGACGCCATCTGCCTCAGCCTAATGATGACTGAGCCTTCTCTTCTTTCCCCATCACTTGGAGATATTGCTCAGTCCGAGTTTTTACTCAAGCAAATAAGGAATGAGTCAATCTCTAATCTCACCGGAAGAATCCGGAAGCATTGCTCAGTGAGTGAACAGACAAAGACACGCAGTCATAAGACGAGCTAATAATGGGTAATGATTCTCTTCTTGGAAATGTTTCTGGTGAATGAAAGTAGGAAAGCGTGAAAAAGAGACTTTCTTTAAAATGCGCCGCGTCGAAAATCAACACATTTCCTCCCGCTTCACTGCAGTTTCAAATGAGAAAAAAGGTTTAAGGTTTCAGAGTTGCTACAGGTGGAGTACAGTATGTATGAGGCGATGGGGCTGACTTTGATGGAACCCTATTTTAGCCTCAATTGTGTTGGTTTAAGAGCCAACATCTGAGGTGTGGTTGACAGCGTATGAGCAATTCTCACACTTCATCATGTTAGCACTCTCAGACTGTAGATGGAAAGAGAGCAGCTATGAACAGTATTACATTATATAGCATAAACAATTGTAATTATATTATATTGACTTTTATGGGTGACTCCCAGGCACTAAATATGTATGTCAGAAAGGTTGAAGGCTGTTACTGGAAGAAATTGGCTGAAATTCAGATGCTGCCCCAAAAACCTAATTGTGATTGCTTTGGTTGGCAGCAGATTGGTGTGGTTGCCAAGAGTTTGCATGGAAGACACCAGCTTGTCTGCTATCATTCCCAAACTGTTTGCTGAGGGGTAATGAAACTTGAAAAAGTGCTACGTAAAACAATAATGGAAACAGTTTACCTTCAAAGTTCTGCCTTAACGAGGATAATACACGTAACTATAACTAAACTGACTGTGATGAACATTTTTATTTAGACTTTGGATATTTACAAACCTGTGTGTCTACTTTCTGTGTTTATATTCTAATAGCTATACTGTTTTTGCTAACAACACCTTTCCTGTAAAACAGCGATACTTAAAACGACCAAAGCTAACACTGAACTGATGACGAACTGAATAAAAATGAAACATTTTCAAATGATAAAATAAGCAGCTCCATTCTGGAAACTAAAGAGAAAGACGTCAGCACGAAATAAAAATAAAACCTAATTTAGGAATACAAAAGTGGAACAACTCTGCGCCTTAGTGCTGCAACCAGCACTTCCAAAGGCACAGTTTCACTACCACTTGGGAATAAACATTTTTTCTCTAGCGATCTGTTGCCAGGAGATTACAGACCCTTCTCGATGGCTGCGTAACCTGTTATTTCATGTAATATCAAAATATCATAATGCTGGTCTGTTTCTGCTGTGTGCATAGAAGCATTAGCAAACAGTTGCTTTTCATTTTAGCTTAACAAATGTTAAGATTATGGGTTTAAAATGCTTTTTCTCTGTAGTCAGTCTGCAAGGGAAGATTTTGGTATTTTCACTTGCTGGTTTCTGCTGTAAGCGACCACCTTTCTGCCATTTGATGGCATGAAAAAAAGAGAACAAATCAGCCTTTAGATCAAATTTAAACAAGATGTTAAAAGGCTGAATAGAACTGAAGGATTGGGTTTAGTGACACTTGGCATTTGTGATCAGCTGTTTTGTTTGCTGACTAAACCTGCATGCTTTAGGGGTGACTGTAACTTATGAGACAGAGCTCGTCATCTACTGATCTGAAGCTCGGTACTTCGGTCGCTGGCTGCTCCAGTCTCCATGGCAAAGCATCCTCAGGTAATATTCTGAATCCAGCAACTCAAAGTTGTTCTCTGATGCATTCATCAGAGTGTGAATTTTAGATAGAAATCACTAGAAAAAAAGTGCTCGAGTGAATGATAAAGTGCTTTGAGTGCTCAAGTAGAACAGCGCTATATAAGAATTGGTCCATTTACCATTTACGGGAGATCGCATTTCCCGAAGCACACTGTTCAAGAGCACGTTTGCCGTGGGGCTCCTCTCAGGATTCACCTCAAACCTCTGTGGTAATTTTGATAACGAAAAGCCAACCAGTCAGTGAAAACCCTGTGAAGCATCTTCAGTCTAATATTAGAGCTTTAGTCTCACTCTTAGACTCAAACTTTGAAGCTCTTCAGGATTCAGTGGCATGGAAACTTACTGTTAATGCTGTCAGCGTGAAAGGTGGCCCAGCAGTGAGAAATCATGTTTCCTATTAGGAATTGCCACTGTGAAGAAATCCTGACACACACACACACACAGCAGAAACAGATGATCTAGTATCAGAGAGATTAATTTAGCCTGCGTTTCAGACTTGGACTTATCTGTCCTGTGTCAGCAGCTAAAATGTTAATAATTATGCATGATGAAGATACTTCGTTAATTATTTTTGTTCAAAGGATCACTAATTGGGCAGCAGACATTTGAATTTTTTTATAGTGTAGGTTTTTTCACATCCTCTCATCTTTCAATCTTAAAAAAAAAAAAAAGTAAAACTGTTTGGTACTGCTTCCTGTTTCCAAATTTTGCCAGCCAACATTTTGAATAAATAAGAAGGCCATATGTTTATATACAGTACAATTTGCTATTTGAAGCCAGTAAAAGTTTCAGTACTTATAGACAAATAAATTAAGTTTCCATAAGCTGTAAGTGTGAGGGTGTATGAATCAGAGCCAATACATGTCCAATGAGGATTTATTAATTAGTGGAGTGAAAGGAGGGATGCAAAAAGAGCCCGGGCTATATCAGTCTTTTGGTAACATGACTTGTCATAAATGTGCTCTAATTAAAATAGTTTAAGACATACCAGCTGTTTGCATCACCATGACGCCCCCCTCTCCCCCTTTTCCTTCGTTTTTTTACTTCAAGTGATTAAGGTGCCATTTGCTTTACCTATTATCAGTCTTCCACTGGATGGAGATAAGGTCCTCAAGGAGCAAAGAAACATAAATCAGACTCTTAAAACAAATGTGCGGTGGATGTAGTCTGCAGAGATATGCAGCGTGATCTATTGAGACGTTAAGGCTGCCCTATATTATTCACAGCCATGTATAGCTGGGGTCAACAACATGGCTGCTTTGGGAATGAGAGGTCTAAAAGCACTGTATCATTATAGATAAATTTTACAGCCCTCAGCTGAATTTCATCCAAGTGAATTATGTCTAATACGTTAGCTTGATGTCTGCAGAAGGCCAAAGGGTTTCATACCTCTATAGTTAGATGAGTGTTTAGCTGATATGGAGCATGCATGTTGGATGATAAAGCTTTATATGCAGGATAACGTCTGCTGAATATTTAGATTGGTGTGAGTTCTGTACATCTATCCGTATCTTCTTTGCTTTATGTGACCCAAAGGAGCTACTAAGTTCTGTATGTGTTTCCTTGTTGCATTATACGATTCCACTTGTAACCTTTCACCACAAATAAAGCCATTTATTGTTCAGTTTTTTTCAAATATATTTTGTGAGAATTATTTTTATACAGCATTTAATACACCATGTTATATTTTTAGCTCGGTCAAAAGTGGCAGGAAATGTTGCAATGTGACATGAATTAATAACAAGGTAAGTACAGTTTCAATCACCTTACAATGCTTTTCTTTAGGAACAAAGACATTTCGTGTTATGTTAACAAAATTAGCTGCAAAAGACTCTTTGCCTAAGTGAAATATACAATTTACACCAAGTGGCACACGCTAAAACTAGGACCTGTAACACCAAACAATCCTAGTAGAAGCTCTACTTAGAACTACTTTGCGGTTTGCGCATCAGATGGTGAGCTATGTTCATCATTTCAGTCTAAGACAGTGTCATTAGTTTTGCAGATAGAGTACTTTCAGCTGCTCCATTATTTCCCAATCGGTCGACCCCTTAGGAACAGCCAGCTTCCCTTCCTAATACAACTTCGGCTTGGGAATGACCCCTTGATGTCAGGTTTGTGTCTTCTCCCCTTTATAAATAATTTGCACACCTTAGCTATTCTGTCATGACGACAGTTGGTTAGTTCGAGTCAGAATACAATTGTTTAGTGACAGGTTACTTCCCATCAGGCATCCTGTGAAATCACGTTGTGATCCAAAGTCGTCACCCAGAGGTTGATTGGTGTTGCATGCTCAACCTCTTCCTCAACCTTTACTACAACAAGTTACTGAAGCTGAACACTGCAATCACTGATCGCTACTATAAAAGCTCGTTGTTTACATTCTGTTCAGAGGATACACTACTTTAGGATCAACGGCTGCGTGCGCTGTGCCATACAAAATGCTGTTCTGTTCAAATGAAAGGCTGCCCTTTTAACAAATATGCATCCAGCTGTAGGTTATTACAGAAAATACCAAGACAGGTCACAACGAGAAAGCAGTCAGAGGGAGAAGATTTATTTTTAACTGAATCACAGGCACTAACCTTTGACTCGTAACTAGATGAAAGCATGTTCTTCCATCATCCAATAAAGTGATATGCCCGTGGTTTGGCCTTGTCATAGCTGAGCACTGAGCGGAGGTACCGTTTTCAGACTAAGCATTGCGAGGATAGAGCCCCATGGGGCACACAAGCCCAGAATCTGGCCAGCCAGCTTACTGCACAGCAGGAATGGTATGTGTGTGTGGAAGGGAGTGTGTGCTTATGTGTATTAAAGGTAATGATGCAGGGAAAAAATAAAAAGAGCAGATTTTTATCATCATAGAGTAACAGCAAGGGCCCACCATAAAGTGGTAAATCTAAACCAAATAAAAAGAAAATTCTCTTCGGTAATAGCTTTTGCAATTAAGCTGAAGATGCTACTTGCAGGATTTGTTCAACTATTGCTGTTGTCACACAAATACTAAACGTTTAATCAGAAACAACTATTAATAAATACAGAGTTTTGAAAAAAGAAACTGTTATATTTCACTTCTGAGTCGAGAATAAAGCATGTACTCTGGGGGATATAACTTTGATTTGAATTTTACTTTCTTTGATTGTAAATGTAAAACATCACTGTGCAACTACACTGGCTTTTTCACCACATTCATGCTGTTAAGTATTGTAATCCTCAAGTTCTCTCAGTGTTTTTTTAAAATGAAGAAATTTAGCACCACTCAGCTTGCTTTGAAGAACCTTCAAGTGCTTAATAACTAAGCAGACTCTTGCTTCTCACATCAAAATACCCTACTACAGTACAAACACATGCTTAGAAGAGAGTGGGAAAAAATTCTCAAAGAAATGTGGTTTTTATTGCCTCTTTATGTAATCAGCTCATTTCATCTGCTGAGTTAGGGAGCAGTGATGTAATGATGCAGATGATGGAAATCAACTTTCATGATTGGCACACGATCAAAGAGCTGCAGATGCAAAGGGATGGATTACTGCATGCACATGGCGTGAAATGCAAATGTTTCTTTAATCAGAAGGTTCAAACGATCATTTAGTTCAACTGATCACAGAATCAGAGGTGGGACCAAGTCATTGTTTTGCAAGTCTCAAGTAAGTCTCAAGTCTTTATCCTCAAGTCTCAAGTCAAGTCTCAAGTAATGTCAGGCAAGTCAGAGTCGAGTCTCAAGTCACTGGTGTAAAAGTCCGAGTCAAGTCACAAGTCTGAAACTTTGAATTTCAAGTCCTTTCGAGTCTTTAAAAAAAAAAAACAACGAAAAAATAATGTTGCAGTTATACTAAATGTAAATATTAGACCATGTAATTTTAAAATCTGTGTTTTTCTCAACACATGACAAAATAGTGAACTTAGAAAATATACACAAATTGTGAAATTGCACCTCTTTAAAATGCAGCTCAATTAAACCTAGCTCCAAGAATAATTTTCACCGACAGTTCTGAGATAAGCTGCATGTTATTCTTGGATGCGGTTGTAGGACCAGCTTTAAAATCGCATGACAAAAATATACACATTAAAAAAAACTGTATCACCAACGTAGCCTGGACAACATTTGCTAGTTAGATGAAGTCAGCTATCTCATCTTAGCATATTTATATGCATATTTATAATTATACGCTTCTTGGAGTGAGTGCATACACTCATGAAGTTTAGTAACTTCAGGTCACTGCAACAAGCCCAGGTACAGTTTACCGACGGATGGGTGCAGGACCTTGAAATGCACCGTGTAGAACGAAAGACCATCGTACGTATCATAAGTTTACCAGTCTCACAAATTGTCGTCATAAATACACATTCCTTAACCGTTTATTAATAGGACCTTTGAGCTCAACGGTAATTAATTAGTAGTGGAAATAATTTCTGGTAGCATCACAGAAATGTAGCAGTGACAATAATACTGTATGCTGTAATCGCACTGGGCAACAGTGGCGTGTCTAGAAAATTTTTGTTGGGGGGGCCAGGTAGGGGCACAGATTTGGAGAAGGGTGGCAGATTTAATTGGCAGATAATGTTTAAAAAAAAAATTCTACCAACCCTTAACCATAATTCAATAATCCTATAAACCTAATAACCAAATGCACTTTTAACTCTTATTAGAATGAGATTTTAACCACTACGGTGCAAAGTTTTTAGATACTGCGTTGATAAAGTACAAGAGATACAATCAGTGCTTTGTCAGTGCTTACTCAGCATTCAAGGACATCAATATTTGCATAGTATTTTTACTGACATATAGTGCACATATGTTTTGGGCAAAAACATTTTTGAAAATTAAAATACGAACATTTGTAACAAACAATTGACAAATTAGCCAATGCCAATGCAAAACTTTATCTGCCTGTTAAAAAAAGAAGATAATCTTCTCACAAACTGGTGTTTGATTTTGAAACAGGAAAAAAGTGGGGAAACAAATGAAAAGACTAATATTTGAATAAAACCTGAAAGCAAGTAAATACTTTCTATGCTGCCTTATGGTAAACTTTGGTAATATTGATAAAGAACAACACTGGCTGATGATAAAATACAGTTAGCTGGCATGGTGACACTGCCAGTATTAACCTGCAGGGCTGGACTGGGACAGAAAATCGGGCATTTTGACTACACCAGGTATTAAAGCTGTTGGCGACTATCAAGCCTTTGAGTCGCCGAGCAGCTGAATAGGGGAATATTGTTGACGCGCCCGCTGTTTAAAACGTAAGTCAAAGTTCCAAGTTAAAACTCCTTTATTTGTTATCAAATCCTTAAAATCCGTAGAAAAACAGTGATCAAAAACATTCCAAGCTTGAGCGGTCAGCAAAAGTCGACTTCCCCCATCACCCACTCATTCACAAAATTTCCCTCGGGCCGTGAACAGGTGATATAACAATCACTATTACAGACACCACGTGACCCAAAGCTACGCCTATCCATAACATTCCGGCCCCTAATTATTACATTTTTACAGTAATAATTACACATCCAACACCACAACTCACAACACACACTTCATCATATCACAGACACCCAGTGAGACAACATAACATACTCAAAAAGTCCACCAAAGTTATTTTCTCATGTCTTCTCTTCTGTCTGCACATGGTCAGTCAGTCATAGGCCAGAGGTTACCAGCACTTAGCCTAAATATAGTCAGTCTGTAATGTACATCTCATAACATTAAAGTCAATTCAAAGTTAGTTATGTCACACTGTGTCAAAATGTCATAGTCATGGGTCAGAAGCCTCCTGAAGAAGGCATATCTTTGTGATGGGTCTGCACACATGGCTGGTTGGGGTCTTAATCCAGACCTGACGCACAAGCCCCTTTTCATCTGGTGCAGCTCCGGTGACTCTCCCAATGATCCAGGAACCACGAGGTGCAGAATCATCCACTATAAGGACCACATCTCCGGGAACGAAGTTGCGTTTAATCCTTCCCCATTTCTGGCGCTCTAATTCTGTGACTGGGACTCTCTTTGCATATCCTCTAGATATAAGATCTGTCATGAAGGCAGTGTAGTCTTTGTGAAAGTCTTTATCTCTGATGAACCTTTTCTTCAAACCTAAGGCTCGTTGCTCAATTGCACGGTTGTCAGGCATTCTTATGTCTCGGTCTTTTAGTGGCAGGGCAATGCTGTAGTGCCAATCCCCCAAAGTCACCGTCTTGCTGGCCAATTCCAGGAACTTCAAGTCTTCCTTTGACAGCCCCATCTGTTCATCATTGCTGCTCTCAGGAAAATCCATCTTGAACTGCTGTTTCCATAGCTTGTCCAGTATGACAGCAGAAACTCTGTTGGCGGTAACTGTTGCCAAACATCCTGGCCTTCCACAGCATTCTCGATTAAGTGGCCCATTCACAGTCCAGCCGAGCACAGTCCTAATGGCAAAGGGTCCATCACCTACACTCCGGATGACCTCCAAAGGTTCTAGAGCTCTGGGCATATTCATGCCAATCAAAAGCTCAACATTGGCCTTAATTTCTGGCAAATGAACGTGCTTCAAATGTGGCCAGTCATCCAGGTCCTGTTGATTTGGGATGTTACCAGTATCTACAGGCATTTTATGCTGAGTGAAGAGGTTAGGCATATCACAGTACATGTCACTGTCCAATCCAGCAACTTCAAGTTCAGGTACAATGAAACTGTCCACCACTTTCTCCTGTCCCATGGTGCGCAGGAGAATCTTTGTCTTCCTCCCAGCAATATTCAGCTTGTCCATAAGACCCACTGTACAAAAGGATGCTGAACTCCCATGGTCCAGAAAGGCATACGTTTCCACTATTCTTTGACATCTCTTTGATTTTACTTTAACTGGCACAATGGCAAGCTTACAGTCCTGTTCACCGGCCCCAGTAAGACCACTAGTCTGGATCGTAACAGGAATGTTATCTGCCTCATTATTAGGTTTGACTTCATTCTTCTCTTTGTGGTGGATATGGAGTATACTTGCATGTCGGAGGCCACAGATTTTACATGAAAGGCGTTTTCTGCATTCTTTGCTTATGTGCCCAGTACACAAACAGCCAAAACAAATGCGGTTCTTTTTAAGAAAAGAAATCTTCTCATCATGAGGTTTCTTATCAAGCAGAGCACATGACTCCAGTGTGTGTCCGCCTTTGCAGAAAAAACAAGCCTTCACAGTGCTGTGACGATCTTGAGCCTCTATCTGATTCTGTCTCTCGACGTCAGAGACTGTTGTGGCGAAGCTACTTCCTTTAGCTTTTAGATGTGGAGAACATTTCCCTCCATTGCTGCCCTTGGCTGCTAGATGTGTTGCTGGAACGTCACATAGATTTCCAAAGATGGGATCTGTTACAATTTTAACTTGACGCTCAAGGAAGGAAACAATGTCAATGAATGCGGCTCTGCGATGTTGCCTCTCCTGAATGTCATATGCTACTGTTCGCCATTTGTCTTTTAACTTATATGGCAGTCTTCTAATCACAGCAAGCATATTGGCAGGTGTATTTAATTCAGAGAGATCATTAATCTCTTCCATTGCATTGCAGCATCCACGTAAGAACAAACAATATGCCTGAAGAGCTTTTCCATCTTCCGATCTAATCAGTGGCCATGAGTGAACTTTGTTCAAATAGGCAGATGCAATCACATGTCCATTCCCAAAGTGCTCATACAGCAGAGTCTTTGCCTTTACATATCCAGCACTTCCAGACATATGTTGGCAGCTTTTAACAAGTTCATTGGGCTGCCCCTTGGTGTACTGTGCAAGATAATGCAGGCAGTCACCAGCATCGCCAGTCTTTGCTTCTATGACCTGTTCAAACGAGCGCATAAAGGCCTGAAAATGTAAAGGGTCACCATCAAAGGTTTGAATCTCCCTTTTGGGCAGTGAAGAAAGACCTTGCTGATGGACCAACATACAAGTTAATTCATTTTGTTTTTCCATAATGGACAACAGATTTTCATTGGCTACTGGAAGAGCAGCTTGTGGCTTAGGCAAAGGTGGAATTGATCCAAAAGCATCAGAAGGCCCCATAAAAGCTGGTGCAGGCCTTTCCCTTTTGATATTCTGTTGCACTGTTTTTACTTGAAGCTCTGCATTCCCAGTGATTGCATTTCCTTTTGTAAGCGTCTGAGGAACAAAAGTCTCTGCATCCGCATTAAGAATTTCAAGGCTGTTTCCCTTTGTTTTAAAATATGATTCCATTCCATTAGATTTCCGTGAAGCGACGCGCCGCATAGCGGATCCAGTTCTCAGCACGTTCACCTTTGCAACAGTTGCAGCTATATCTGCTTCAAGCTGAAGTTGTTCTTTCTTTCTCCTCAATTGTTCCTCTTGTTCTTCAAGAGAGTGTTTTTCTTTCAGCATATGTTGACGTGCGAGCAAGGCGGCCATTTCAGCTTCTGCCCTGAGACATGCAGATGAAGTAGATGATACTCTTGAGCTTGACCTACTGCCTTGATTTGACACACTGTCGGATGGCAACACGTCATCATTAACATCATTCTGAGGATTAAGAGATAATTGTGGTTCTTTTCCAGTGTGCTCTCGAACCTCCACTTCTCCTCCCAGGGAAGTTTCCTGTGACTGTGCCTTGTCAGATGATGGCCTCCCTGAATGTTTATCAGTTTCAGAAAGCCATATGTTAACATCCTCCATAAACCCTTTATTGTATTTAGAGATGCTTGAGAACCATGTATTTTGTTTATCTTTCTCATCAAATGAGATTAGAGAAAGTAAAGATTCATGCAATGCACTGGCATCCTTAAACAGGTGTGTTAACTCATCAAACTGTTTTTTGACTTGTGAATGATTTTTATCATCTTTCATTAGCTCTTTAAGAGACATAATAACACTTTTCATTTTGTTTACATGCCTTTTCCGATCTGTTTGGATGGTTTCAATTTTGTTTGCAAGAGCTTTCTCAGTGAGGGAAGTTATTCTTTTATCCTTTTCAGTTTTTCCAACAACAGATGCAGCCTGTGATCCACTCATTTTAAGCATTCAACATAAGCAGCATGCCAAAATCCAAAACAAAGGCAACAGCAATTCCTTCAAACTCAGGTGAACGCCTGCAGAGCCACAGCACACACACACACCAAACCGAATAGCAAACGTAGCGGTGGGCGTGTCACAAAAACATCTTCGTATGGTCAGAATCCAAACTGCGTTCAAACAAACAATACGCAGCACAAAAACACAGTTTACATACCACCGTCGTCTTCTCCTTATCTGTCAGACTAGCCGATTTTATGGGTGTAGTGGTGGCGGTGTGTGGGCTCGCGTCGGCGTTTATTCAGCGCTGATTGCGGGACGGTCCATTGCCGTCGCACTTTTTGCTGACAATGTTGGCGACTATCAAGCCTTTGAGTCGCCGAGCAGCTGAATAGGGGAATATTGTTGACGCGCCCGCTGTTTAAAACGTAAGTCAAAGTTCCAAGTTAAAACTCCTTTATTTGTTATCAAATCCTTAAAATCCGTAGAAAAACAGTGATCAAAAACATTCCAAGCTTGAGCGGTCAGCAAAAGTCGACTTCCCCCATCACCCACTCATTCACAAAATTTCCCTCGGGCCGTGAACAGGTGATATAACAATCACTATTACAGACACCACGTGACCCAAAGCTACGCCTATCCATAACAAAAGCCATAAAGCCTTTGAATGAAAACAAATGCTGTTGTGACAGTGATGTACAGTCTTGTTGGTATATGTATGATTTCTATACATTTTACGTCAGATAAAAACTTTGGTTGTAAGATTTAGATAATTATTTAATAAAAACTAGGTATTTTAAATGAGAATAAGAAAGAAAAGTATTTCTTTGTGCCCCCCTTTCCCTGTTAACCTTCCTGCCTTCTTGGGACCTTTTTGTGCCACTGCTATGTGTTAAATGGCTGCCATTTCCACTGTGTTCAGTGGAATATAACCAAACTTGCCACAGGATAGTTTTTACCTGTCAATGTTAATATTCCAGTGTGAATTCCTTAAATCAGCCTAAAATGGCTGAGCAGCAGAAATCCCCACACCCATCACCCTGGGGACCATTTTCTGCCCATTGACTTCCATTATAAACGCTATTTTTCAACCCCAAATTATCATCATATGATTTTATTTTTTCTTCTTTTCTTGGATGTCAATGAAGACTCAGGGCCTTGAAGTTTTAATTTTTAAATTGCAAAAAAAATGCAAAAAAATAATGGCAGGCCAAAATGTATGTTGGTGCCAATCTTTGGTCCATCTAAAGGCCTACTTATAATGACAATCACATATTACTTCAACTGGTTTTTTGTGGAAATATTTAGTTTCGTTTTTTGGTTTTTGGGGCTTATAACACAGGGCGCTCATGTAATAACACTGGGATTTGAAGGGTTAAAACAACGAAAATATAATTAAAACTTTACATGAATATTTCAGGGAGAAGTAGTTTTACAAGGTTGGCTAATTTAAAGTGGAATAAAATATGGATATATGGTCTTTTTATGGCGTGGCTGAGAATGGTCCCTAGGGTGATGGGTGTGAGTTTTTTAAAGGATGGCAGGAGGGTTAATGCCCTACCTGGCCCCCTGGCAAAACTTTGCTAGACCCGCCCCTGCACAGTTACCAGCTGTCAGCTACATAAAAAAGGATCCTGGTGTTATTTGTCTCTCAGAAACAGTTCATAACTTCCCTTCAACTCATTCATGTCACCTAAAAGGTAAACCTGTTTCTCCATCACCTGTTCAGCTCTGATGATCCAGTAAGGACATCTCCTGGTTTCATCTTCATGTTTCCCTCTCACCACATATCTAAACAGACATCATGACCAGCAGCTTTACAGCTGTGGCTCCAGCAAACATCAGCTGATACTAGAAATTAATATTAAATACATTCTAACAACAGCTGATCAAGCTTAAACGTGCTGCTGTTGTTTAGCGCAATATCCGCTGGTTTCCTCTTTCTGGCGCAAAGTGGGCGATAAACAAACAAGAGAGAAAAGCCGATCAGCTGATCATTGATCAGTTTCATGATTGAAGTAGAAACAGGAGAGGGAGGGGGAGAGAATGAGAGAAGAAGAGGCAGCTGTGCAACGTAAAGACAGAATAAATCCAGCTTTGTGTCTTTTTTCCATTCTAGCTAAAGTCCGGGACAAACTGCGTCTCTTCTCAGCTCAATACGAAACTCGTAATATTTTCTCTGAATGAGGGACCATTCCATTTTTTTAAGGAGCCGTTGGCAACTCTACTAACCTTATGAATAAAATAAAGTTCACTATCAGTAACATCATAGCACCCACCCAGCTGTATAAAAACTCCGTCAAACTGGCTAGAACGCAGTATGAGTTATTGCAACTGACAGTAAAAAGTCAGCAACATGAAAATAAACTCCACCTAAACTTGGTTTATATCTGACCCAGATAGACTGCAGGTCATAACTTCTTACCTGAAGTTCAGTTCACCTGACACTCGGACTGGCGGCTGCTTCGGGTCTCTCCTCCTGCCTCCCCTTCCCTCGTCCACCTGTTGCCTCTGTGGAAGCCCCGTCATAGCCACCACCAAACAACTGAGTTATTTCTACACATCGACCTGCATCTGGCCAATCCACCACCTCTCATTGTTCATGCCATTACAAAAAAAATAAAAAATAAGTCACTGGGGATATGCCCGGTATGCCCGATGGCCAGTCCAGCTATGTTAACCTGCAACCAAATCTGCAGCTCCATACAGCAATGTTACGACTTAGATTATATCTTATAACTCATAACTCTTATGTTAGCTGCCCTCAGTAGCATACTGTCTGAAATATTCCACAGCTGCAATAATTCTTTAAGTGTTATTTTTTCCTTGGTATTCTAATTTCACCGAAGTTTACTAAACTCAACAAACTTGATATTACTTACCGGGACATTTATTCTGTCCTCATTTTCTTTCACCGAAAAATTGTTTCCTGCAGTGCCATCTTTCGCGCTTGGCTCTCCTACCTTTGCTAACGTGATGCGCATAGCGCAGAAGCGATGCTGCATTCACTTACACTCGGATATCTGAGCGTCACCGTGAAAACATAATCGGACATTTGATATTTGATTGAATTTTATTGTTTTGCCTTTGGGGTGGCACCTGGGGTGGCCAGTCTGGTTTGGGGGGTGGCCTGTGCCCCCCCAGGCCACCCCGCTGGACACGCCATTGCTGGGCAATTAGTGATACAAAACAACAGTTTTATCCTGTGAATAAAAGTATATGTTTTTGTCAATGTACCATAATAACAGAAGCGAAACGCAATATTGTGTCAGGACAATTCACTATTTATGCACAATAAATAAAGGAGCATAGCGCGACAATTTCTGTTCAGCGCCAGACTTACTTGTAACCTATATCACCAATTATGTTATGAAAATGACGTATTAACTACTAAAAAACACTGACCTTCGTGTAAATGCTTGGAGCAGACTAACCTGTGAGCTGGAGTGTTCTGGGACGTTATATTTGATCTTTGAATGGCTGCAATCCAGGCCATCCGTCGCGTCTTTGTCACTTCGGAAACATGGCTCGAACAATTTCTCTTCAACGACGTAATCCGATAACAACCGATCTCTTTACCCGTCGGCTTCCCGTGGCTGTCATGCGACCGGCTATTGCAGTTAATCATACAACGGCTTCTTGACATTTTTGTGTTTCTTTTTATCGCTGTATAACTGATTTTAATTGAAAGCCTGCGTGCGCTAGTACCGCTTGCCACGAGTTCCCAGAATCCTTTGCGGTTCTACCCGTGAATGACGTCACATTTTCAATCTCTATATAATATGCATGTTAGATTTTATATTTGGGGTAAAATATCAAGTCTTTTCAAGTAAACCGGTTCAAGTCCAATTCAAGTCCCAAGTCATTGGTGTAAAAGTCCAAGTCAAGTCACAAGTCTTAGAACATTTTTTCAAGTCAAGTCTAAAGTCATAAAATTAATGACTCGAGTCTGACTCGAGTCCAAGTCATGTGACTCGAGTCCACACCTCTGCACAGAATATTGGTGAAGGACGCTTTCATGTAGGAAGGTGGATGTTTACGGATGTACGCAGGGGGCGGAGGCCAGCAACTTTTTTTTCAGGGATGTCTGTGAGGCGACAACATGCTATGACAGCAACTTAACACTAAGACTGGACAGGAAGAAACCGCACATAAATTGAGTTTGAGAAAAGAGAGTTGGTTCTGTGCTGACAATGTTGATTTTATGTTTCTTCTTCTTCTTCTTATTATTATTATTATTATTATTATTATTATTATTATTATTATTATTATTATTATTATTATTATTATTATTATTATTATTATATAATGCGGATTGTCAGCACGGATTAACTCCAGTCATTAATGATTATCTCTAAGCCATCCATCTATCCATATTCAACACCATATCTGCATTGCAAAAGCAGTCTAGGCAAAGATGCCTCTCAGTCAGCCTCCTCCAGCTCTAAAAGGCATTTTCCAAGCGAGCCGAGACATTCTCTCCAGCATATCACTGGTCTATCCCTGGGTTTCCTTCCAGAAACACCTCAATTAGAAGGCTTCCTAGTTAGATGCCCTAACCACTTCAACTGTCTCCTTTTGATGTCTAGGGGGAGCAGTTCTACTCCGAGCGTCTCATGAACGGCTGAGTGCACACACCCCTTGTAGTAAGCCCATCTTGACAATCCTATACTTCTCAATTCAATATTATTTATATAGAGCCAAATCATAACGAAAATGCCCTTTATATATTGTAAGGTAAAGACTCTACAATAATTCAAAGAAAACCTCAGAAATCAGAGGACACCCCTATCACCAAGCACTTGACGACAGTGGGAAGAAAAAAACTCTCTTTTAACAGGAAGAACCATCCGACAGAACTGGTTAGGGGTACACAGTAGGTGAGGATAGGAATGTAGCTGGCCCAATAAAACAACAGCTTTGTCTTCCTTCAGCTCTCTTTACTGTTACAGCATCCATGTCACTGCAAACATCTGTCCATCTCCCACCCTGTTTTTCCCCTCGTGAAGAGAGTGATACTTAAATACTTAAACTTTACCCATTTAAATTCCTCCACTTGAGGGAGTAACTCCAATCTTTTCCAGATGAGAACCATGGTTTCAGACGTCAAGGTGCTAATTCTCGTCCCAGGTACTTCACGTTCAGCTACGAAGTGCTCCAGTGCAAGATGGAGATTACTGCTCGATGAAGCCAACAGGAACACTGAACCTGACCTGTCCCTTGGCTTTACCTTGAAATTTTGTCCATAAAAGTTATGAAAATAATTGATAAACAAGGGCAGACAATTATTTCCCAGTGGAGTGTCTGTCTCTATGCCTGTGCTGGAACAGCTGATTGTATAACAAAATAATGATAAATTAGGTCAAAGAATTAAATTTAGTTTAAGGAAGACGCCACAGTGCAGTTTCCTTTACCAGCTTTTGTTACAGATAAATATGTACCAAGAAGTGTATGAAATATGCACTGGAATATTACACTAGAAAAATTAACAGGAGAGCAATTAACAAATACATTAATACAATAAAGTGCAAAGTTCAACAACACCTCTCTGCCACTGTTGTGACAAAGGAAGTATTGCTTGGCTGTGCAGATATTCATGTCTGTAGACTGCAGTAGGATGCTGTCAGTCAGGGTGTGAGCTTCACCTTCTCTCTTGTATGGACAATCAACCTGCTAGAGTTTCTAGTTTCAATAAGTCAGCTGAACCATAAACCACCTCAAACAGATGCTCCATCTTGCACAGAAGCTAGGCTGGGTATATATCTGTTTTGGACTGACGTGCTCCTTCAAAGGGAGTACCCCATTGTGATTCGATTATTCTGAGGAGCGCTCGGCAACGAGCTGCACACAAGCTCCACTGCGCTCTGATGTTTTGTCTTTCAGCTATGCGACGACAGTTACATTAGGGTGCCGAAATGTCCTAAAGGATTGTTCAGTCAAGTGTCACGGTTGGACTTTGAACTCCAGGTATCAACATCAGTTTACCAACCCAATAATGAAGACTGTGGTGAGGGGGGAAAAACGTTTAGCTAGAGGAAGAAAGAAAAATATTGGGGAAAAGGAAAAATGAACAAAACAGGAAACAGTAAAGGAGAGAACTTTGACGAGTGAATGAGCTGTACAGCAGACCTGGTTATTTGAAAACAGTCATTCTGCACCTACTTGCACAGAAAATTTGACTTAAACTACACGCTGAGAGTAAAATCATAGAGCAGCGCTAAGAGTTAGCTGGTAAAACTGTGAAAATTTACAAATTACCTGCAAGAATATTACAAATTCAGTTTGAAATGTCACCAAAAAAGCTTTTTTCTGCGACCACATGAAAATCTGTAATTTATCTGAAGAAAAAGGAAGCGAGGCACACACCAACCAGCCTTTATCCTTAAACAAACCTGGTTCCAACTCGTTACAAACTGAGAGCGGCTCATTCAATGCCACTGGATCTTTGGGGCTTTTTAAGGCGCCTCCTTAAGCTCGTGCCTATCTGCTGTCCTCATTATACCCTGTCTATATGATAAGCCAAATAGGACTGAGCCAGTGCTGTGAGATACTGAAGGCCATTTGACGAAAGGTTATTTTATGATAAATGTCACCATCCCCCGTGGGTACTGGACTTGCGGTCCAAATTTCCTGCAATGATGAGAGAGAAGCAGACGTTTCACATGCTGCTTTTACGAATATTTAGCACAGTTTGGGGAAAGATAAACTGGAACTTATTAAATAAACCAGTTTGGACACCCACTTTTGAATCAATCTACAATAACAAGCTCCCGACCGGAAAATATGAGCCAACCTTATTTTTTTTTGTCCTCATAAAGTCAGCTATACATTCCTATGCACTGCAGTTTGATATGTAAATGCACCAAATGTGATTCAATTAATAATTCACAAGCTTGTCATTAAGGTCAGCCGCTCCAGTGTTTTCCAGGCCGTTTCACACCTTGTAAGTGGACGTTGAAGAAGCTTGTGTTATTAAGCTTGATGTAGAAAATTAGAGCACTGGTCCCAGTAGGGTTGAAGTCTTGGAATATGATCAGAATGCCAGGAGAAATAAGTTTGCGACCATCTGCCTGCTTGTGTCTCAATATGTTCGAAAATGTGGGGAGTGAATTCAATCCATTCAGAGCCTAATTAATCCCATGCAGTCGGAGATCACAAATGAAAGCTAGACTACCAAACAGATGGAAAAAACTAAGGAAGAGAACATTGTTTTAAGCATTTGCAGGCATTTTCTCAGAATACGTAGCAGGAGAAACACTCTCTGCTCAGGAGAGTTTGCAAAACTGAAAAGATTATTTAATATAGACGAAATGATGCACTCCTATTTGATTATCAGACAAAGTCGATTTGAGACTCAGCTTTTTAGCACGAAAGAAATCACAGTGGTTTCTGAGTTCAATCTGCCACTGTTTGCACGACATTTGGAGATGGGACGCTCAGACGCAGCAGCAGGTTGGGACGCTGCTGAAGACTAAAAGATGGAAAATCTGGACAAACCACAAACAATAAAAGCTTTAAGAGCTTGAACATTTTGTAGTTTTTCAGCAGCAGGAATAAGAACATAGCTGATGACAGAATTAATCATTGTAAACTTATTGTTTATACAGACATCAATTCGCCCTGAAAAGGTTTTCTGACATTCATTGTGGAGAAGAAATTAGACCGACTGCATTTTTACATTTTCACAACAACGCGATTTTTCACTTTTATTGACAATGATAATGACAGATATTTAATCAGGTTACGTGTCAAATACAATTTGGTCCAATTCAATCCGGTTCCAATCCAATTTTATTTATACAGCACTTTTTTTTTTTGATAAATTGCTTGATAAACCACAGAAACACCACATAGCAAACCAATAAGAAGACAAAACACAATAATGAACAGAAGGTAAGAACACGCCACTCTCATTCTGAGTTAAAAACAAAGGAATAAAAAATGAGTTTTAAGAGATATTAAAAAAAACAAAACAAAAACAGGTAGTGAGAGGGAAAATCCTAACATGGGCAGGGGGATCATTCCACATATTAGTATATTACGGCTATAATATTATGGCTTTTTCATGAATGCCAGGAGCAGCTGGTCCATGGACCTCAGCTTAAGGGGAACATATGGCAACAGCAGCTCAGACATGTACGGTGGTGCTGATCCATTAAAGGTTTTAAAAACAAATAATAAAATCTTAAAATTAATCCTAAAACAAATGAGGAGCCAGTGGAGGGAGGCCAGGACGGGGGAAATGCACTCCTGTTTGCAAGGACCAGTTAAAAGATGAGATTAACTGTATTGGGAAGGCCAACGTAAAGTGCATGACATTGGTCCAGACACATTGTGATAAAAGTGATAAAACTAGTTTTAATGACATCAAAAATCTGCTCATGTAGGTTAAATTCACAAAATGTATTTAAGGGAATAGTATCGTATTTTATACACAAACATTATGTAGGAGTAGGTATGGGTACTTGTAAATAACTGGACCTGCTTAGCTTTTTAGATAGAAATGTACTGTAGTATATTATTAACTAACTAGTGAGCTCGTTCTCCTTCTCTTGAAAATCATTTCTATAAAGATAGAACACATTTTGGTGTCAAATTGGAAGAACAGGTAAAAGACCTCCCAGCCCACTGTTCATTCAGTGGTGCTGGTTTCAGTCATTATGCAAATGTACTGTTTATAAGGTTGGGAAACCTGCAGCCAGCTAACACTGAAGACGTCACTTGGATGAAAGACGAAACGTTTCTCCCACTGAAAACGCTCCGTCCAGATGAACAGAATCAGCCTTTTGGGAATGGGGAATAGACTATATGAAAGGTAAAAGTGAGGTCAGAGGTCAAATGTAATTTTATATTTAGACTCTTCATATACCAGCCTTATTTTCTAAATGTTGCCAAATACAAAAACAGCTGGATACTTTTATCCATAGTTTTAAAATATGAAAGACATTTTATGAAAGTTTGACCATATGACCTTAAAGAAGAGGTCAGAGGTCCAAAGTAACATGATATTTTTTAAATTCCCTGTAACACTCCATCACATATCTACTGTATATGTTGTCAACACGAACACTGGCAGTCAGAAACCTAGGTTTTAAAAAGCTCTATATAGAATTTTTATGACTTTGACCCTCAGTTCAGTGTATTGACCTCTAAGCAGAGGTCAGAGGCCAAATGTGACATGATATTTTAAATCTTTATATGGTGCTTTCTATGAAAGCCAACACAGACAGCACTTGTGTGAATCATAGTTTCTACGTTATAATGTTTTTTGTCTATTTTCAGCAAATAAATCATTAAGCTGACCTTAAAGGCAAATTTGAATGGATTGTTAACATGACCCCACCCTTCGCCCCTACAAAGTTTTAACAGGATTAATTCAAAACATTTTGAGCTATCGTGTTTACAGACAGAATGACATGCAAATGCTACTAAAAACATAAGCTCCTTGGTGAAGGTAACCAAGAACTATAAGGTTGCATGCTTGTTTGAGCTTAAACAAACAGTTTTACTGCCTGTTACACTGTTTTAGGATTTTAGAGCCTAGAGAGGCTGAAGGGTCAGTCCTCCACTGAGACAGAACAAATCAGCACCTTACCTGATGACTTCACAGATAAGTTAGTCATGTAAGGTCAACAATATATTTAATATCCTTTTAAGACTATTTTTAATTAAGACCAAGCTTACTGTTGTTGTTGAATGAGGTTCTGAAATTAGAAGAAACTAATTTTAAGCATTGAATAATTCAAGTTTTGTATCATTTATAACCATTAAATAAATGGTTACATATTTTTCTTTCCTCCAGTGTCACAGATTCATGTTAAAATATTACTGTGGCAGAAGGTGCAAAGTGTTTTATAGCTCCAGAAACGTCTACTTAACAATTCACTTTACTTTAACCATGAAATTAGAAATAGCAGAAGATCCAACCTGAGTCAGAGTGACTTTTGAACCTGAGATTTTTAATCACCAAGTTTGTTTGCAGTGGATTAATGGATTTGATTTAATATCTTTGTTTTGGAGTCACAGAGTCAGAATTGGTTTGATCATAAGAGGATTAAATTATTTAATCCTAGTAGTAGAACCTTCTTTTTTAGCCTCACTGAGAGAATTTTTAAAATTTGGATACTGTACACAAGCTTGAAACCAAACCACTAGACCGGACAGCCCGTTTACTCTACTGGCCTGATTTAAAGCACCTAAGATAAAAAGCAATCCTTTTTCATTCTCTCACTGTTGTACTACGATGCGTCGTCATTTATCCACTCGCAGTATCGCTCTGCCCAGACACCGCTGGCCTGAAATCCTTGAATAATATGCAAAGGCCCTCAGTGATAGGATGTGAACTTGGGCCTGTTTATAATTAAACCCCCAACAGAAGCTGCCCTTCATTTTTGCTACGTTTTAAAGGTCGTGCACATGATGAGGGAAAAATAATAAAAAAGGGATGAAGAAAGAAATCTCCCACTGAGCGGGCTAACATGGCCTGTGACCTCCTTCTCCCCAGTGCATATTTACCACAAATTAGGATCTTTCAAAGGATTGCACAGTACGTGGCAGCGAAAGCTCAGGGGGGATGAAAGTGCTGTAAGGCCATATGAAAAGTCTTTATCTTAACTTAACTTGAAATGTGTCTTAATCACATATGACTCAAAAAAATAAAACAGAAACATGTGGGCTGAGAAAGGCAGAAATATAAGTGTTCTTGGATAAATAGTTATCAGGCGGTAAGCTAACCATTTCTCTTTTAAACTTTAAATAGTTTTGCGTGCATATAAAGTGGAAGCATATAAGCATTAATCCAATTTGAAGTTTTGCTTTGGGCATCGTTTATCTTGTTTTTCTGAGAGCACCGAAATGATGCGCGATATAAAACGTTCCTCACAGGCGCTATATGGTTTTATTCTCTAAAGTAAATCTCATTGGATTAGAAGAAAAACAAAAGAAAAGGAAAAGGAGAACAAACTCAGAGAAATGAAACTCGCATTGTGAATGGCGCATAGGATTTGTTTCTCGTAAGCTCATCAGTCATAATCTTTCCTCCTAATTTAATCGGTAAGTGTGGATTTTTAAACATCGGCGTTCACTCCTGAAGGGAAAACGCAGACACACTTTAAACTGAAAGGGATGAAAAATCTCACTAAGCTCTTAAAAAAAAATGAAACTTGCACTGGTGACGTACTGTAAGTTGTTAATATTTCATATCGGTTTTGTCAGATTTTTCTGTAATTAAATATAAACTTTTGAGTAAATGTAGTTTTTCCAATATTCAGTGATTGCAGTGTGTAATTATTGTGGCAGCTGGGGTCAAGAGAGGATTTTCTATCTCCAGGAAGAATAATGGTATATATAATAGATAAATGTTTTATTTCTGTTACACTGTCATCTTCCATTATTGCTCACGTCATCTTTTAAAAGCCCTGCACTTAAATTATTACCTGCTGTCAGCTGTATTAAACAGGAAAAAAAACATCTCCACGAGGAACCATGAAACTTTGATGAACTGTGGGTTTAGAAAATTCTGCACTCAGGACATCCACCTGTTTTAGTTACACTTCCACGTTTGCCTGTAAACTGACTGTCCTGCCTAAAAATGAAGCCAGACGTGGTCCAAAATCTCACCGTATTTTCCATGTTCAATTCTAAAAATATCTCCAACGCCACAGAAATACAGCAACAAACCATGACAGAGTTTTACTGACTGTAGACACTCACTGTTGTACATTTCTCCGTACACAAGGATGACGATTTGAACCAAAATGTAAAAATTTGAATTCATTACTTCATAAGACCTCAGTCTTCATTCTCAGTGTTCATTATCTGTCAATACTTTTGTAGGCCTGGCACTTATTTTTGTCCTCCACTTGTCCAGTTTCCTTAAATTTTTAAGGAAACACCACACACCGTGCTGAGATATGAAAGACTTCTTGCCAATAGATTTTACAAAATCACATTGTTAGTGCAAAGATACTACTAAAACAAACAAACAAACAAACAAACAAACAAACAAACAAACAATGAGGGTGATAATGAGTGAGTGAAAACCAGGCAATGTCCAAAGAGATTCAGACAGCATGGAGAACTACTGCTCAAGAGCTCTTTAAAAAATGATGAGAAAGTCTAGCTTGGAACCAAAATATCAATAAATTTGCATAGTAATGTATTCTGCATCTTAAATTAAGAGTACATATAAACATTGTGGATATTTTCTGTATGTTAACTCCAAATATTTTCTTACAGTTTATTAAAATGCTCATTTTATGGGCTGATAGTACTGTTTGGTAGCTACTGGGCTCTATGAGGTCTCTCCCCAGCTGGGTGATCCATCATGCGGGAGGATGAGAAAGAATGGCAATGATTCCCTGAATTACCTCCGACACACACACACACACACACACACACACACACACACACACTCTCTCTCTCTCTCTCTGGGAGTTGCCAGGTGGTGAAAGCGAGGAGAAAAGATGAGGTGAAGAAGGACAAGGAACAGGGAGAGTGTACAGAAAGAAATGTACAGAAAAGCGCAGGAGAAAAAGGGCAGCAGGAAGAGCAGAGACACAACAGGCTGTGAAACACAGCAGTCAGGGTCGAACGCTCGCTCCCTTAGCAACTGCCAAACTGACTTAAATTGCTGCAAGTTGCTGAAATAAACACCTTCCCACAAATCTGCACCCCAGCGCTTATTCTCTGTATGCACACCCATGTCACTGCGAACATTACATTTCAGTCTGCAGCGTATCTTTACGAGCTACAAGGTAAAAGAAATGGTCAAGGTGCTTTTCCTGATTTAACTCCCCATTAGCTCTGCTCCACGTTCAGGTGTGAGTCTAATTTGTTATAGTATTGTGCTGTGGCGTTTGCAATATGAGCGAGAAAGCATGCTATGCTGCCTTTGTGGGCACACACATGATGAATTTCTTCAACAGGCAATAAATAAACACACAGAGGGAAGTCTGTAGTAGAAATACTCCGTTTCTTGGAGTAATTCAGACTGCTGGAGCAACACACAGTAAAACAGAAAAACACTTGTCTACATTTATGCCGATGAATACTATATGAAGGGGAGCACGTGTGTCTAAAACACAGTAACCTAGAATATTATTCCACATGAATTTACTAATCACATTACAGTTACTAATTAAACAATTATTTATTACTTATGTTCCATAATAAGGAGGAAAGAAAACAAACATTAACCAAAGCCTTGTGTCTGACTTTGGCTAATGTGGGAGGACCAAAACAGCAGAGTGTGAGATGACTAAAAACCAAACAGCACAAAGGAACATTTTGATTATGCATTTGGAAAAACAACTAAAGGCTGTGGAAACACACTGTTCTTCTCTTTAAAATACTCTTTTATGCTGCAGAGGCTGGAAATGCAGATTAGTCACCTGAGTTCATGAAGAGTCTAACCAGCTGAAAGTTCCTGGTCTTCCCATTTCTACCCCAGTAATGAGTCCATTTCCTGTTTCAATTATCAGCAAAGCACCTTGCTTTTACAGTGAACCTGTACAATGTTACAGCTGCCATTTTGGCATATCTTTAGTGTCTAATCTTGATAAAGGTTCCACTTGCAATTACTTCAAAATTACCATTTATTAGCAAATTATTGGAAAAAAGTTGTGAAACGTCCATTCAGATCCTTATTATTCAAATTAAAAATGTCTGACCCTTTTCAATCTGGCTTTCCAAAGCAGCGCTCCACTGAGACTGCTCTTTTAAAGGTCTATAATGATCTTTTAATAGCATCTGATTCAGGGAATTGTTCTGGACTCATTGTACTTTGTAACGCTGACCACAGCATGTTAACAGGATTAAGGTTTTGGCGGGTATCTCTGGCTCTGCGTTAGACTGGTTATCTATTAATCTGACAGGACCTTCTCTGTTTGGGTGAGCATGTTCCCTTCTATCACTGCTTCACTAATCTGAGGGGTTCCACAAGGATCAATCCTGAGTTCATCATTATTTTCTTTCTACATTTTTCTTTTGGGTGGCATTATTGATCATCTTTATACAGATGACATTCAGCTATATATGTCATTTAAGCTTCCCCAGCTCAATATGCTGCACACCAAGGTTGATTATTTCTACTAGATTGGTGCCTGGCTCTCCAAGAGTTACCTTATCTTTCATTTCTACGAGACTGAAAGCAACCATAACAGCTCCTCCTGAACTAAATCCAAGAATCAATCCAGGGCTTGCTTCTTTCTGCTCATCAGCGTTCACACTGATTCTTTTATGGTCTTTGACTCTTATATAAAATCTATTTCACATTCCTGTTGCTTTACTTTCTGAAACATTTTTACATTTCGAGCCATAGTTTCCTGAGCTGAACTCCCCCCAGATTCCTGCAATGCTCCTTTTACAAGCGCAATCATCTCTTTCACACCTCCTAGTGATACAAAATGCAGCTGCCAGACTAATAACGCATTCTACTAAACACACATTACACATAACTTATGCTCCTTACATCTTTTCACAGTAAATTATAGGATTTATTTTAAAATTCTCATACTTGCATACAGAATACTAAATGGACACTAGCTCCACACTAGTTATCCCATTTACCCTAATGGTTGTTCCTCATATGAGACTGAGGACAGATGGAAGGATCCTTTCAGTCTGTGGCGACTTTGGAATAGTCTCTCTGTTTAGTTGACTCTGTAGACTCCTTTAAACGAGACCATGTGTTGAGATTCTCATTGAAACTATTTTTTAATAATCTGACTTTATTCTATTGCGTTCTGTCTTTTAACCTTTTTTTGCGATTAATTATTGCTATTAATTTGATTACACAACGAATTGTGACTACTTTTCGTAAAAAACGTATGCCAATAAATGTTTTTTATTGGAGCATTATAGTTATTGTAACATATCAAGTCTCTATTGTAGTTGTTTTTGCTGGTGTTCTACTATCAGTTTATGCCAAATATTAGATATCTGCTAAAAAAAAGAAAAAGGGAAAAAGAAATGGGAATGAAAATGTTTCAGCATGTCTCACTTTAAAGCTACAGACATTTATTGCATAATTTAATGTCTTTATCAACAACTGTCAGGTTGCTAGCCACCCACAAGCTGGTTGCTAGCAACCTATCATTAGGTTTAATTAATGGTCTAAGTATTGGAAGCTGATGCAACAAATGCAAAGCTTTCCTTCTGCTTCTGAACTGAACTCTAATGGAGAGCGCCACTGGTATTTAGGAGATGACACAACTGCAGAGCTAATAAGCACAATAATTACTGAATGGAATGAAAAGGTTAAAGTGCAAGCCTCTTTAATGCGATGTTATTTCACCATAAGGTCTGTTAATTTTTAAGTATTAAAAATATGAATACAAATGATTTCCAATGCAGAGTGTTTTTTCTTTTCTTATTAGGATGTTTTCAAGCTTGAGTGGGATTGGATGGACAGGAGAATCCCACTTACATCTGAGTTTTTGAAACGATGGGCGTTTGCACACGTTAACATCACATCCCACTATCCATACCTGGATAAGCTTAGAGCCATGCTAGCTGGAGCACAGGATGGGAAACGGGGATATTGGGGGATTTATGAATATAATCCAGACTACTTTTGAAGAAAGGACATTTTTGTCTTTTCAGAAACATAAACCGTCAATCACTTTCATCGGCTTTGGTGCGAATGAAAGTGACAACAGGCGCACTGGAGAGGCAACAACAAGACAACCTCCATAAAGAAAATGGTTTTGCAGGTATTGGCCACAGATCATTGCTCTCTCTTTATCACCTAGTTTTGCTTTTTGCCCCCCTGACGGCAGGGATAGGCTCCAGCAACCCTAAATTTTAAAAGCAGTTAAGAAAATGAATGGATGGATGGAGACGGAGCTAAATATGAGGTCAAAACTAACTTTCAGCTGTCTTTAAACATTGTTGTTTTTCTATATCTTATCTCCTTGCTTGATCCTTCTTATCTTGTTTTGAGAACATTTGACTACTCGACAAGTTTAATATTCCATGCAAACTTCTGAGCTGCTCTTTTTGCACCCGGCCTGCTTTCTACCGCAAATCCTTTCACAGCACTTTTATATGTTTGTATAGTTTATGCTATGGAGGTTGAAAAGCAACAATCAGACTGTTAATTTTATAACATGCTTCCTTTGTCTTTTCTGATATTGTTTCCCAAGATTGAAGAGCAATGGGTGCAGTTCAGATCTGCATCTTCTCCGCTTAGCAGTCAAACCTCCACTTGTTTAATTTTTCAGAGGGAAGCTTTTGCTGTGCCGATCCTCAGAGTACAACATGCTTCTCCTGCTGAGACCTTGAGGAGAACAATGCCAGATTCATTTTGCCAAATCAATACGTATGAGTTTCAAAGATGTGTTAGCTGCTATTGACAGATTTTTTTTCCCTCCTAGTGGATTTAACATGGCGCTTCGGTCGAATGGGTTTCCTCATCGAGATGTCGAATGCCTTTCTTGTTACCCAGACGTCCTCTCCTTGCTGCTGGGCTGCTGGCACGAAGGCAAAAATAAACAAGTTGAAGGTCAGTCGGCTCAGAGAGGCGGTTTTAGATGGCCTGATGTAACATCAGCTATCACACCACATCCCGTGGCCCATCATGCGATCGCTGCATTACTGACCGCTTTAACATCCATCACAAACACTGGAAACACCGTCCTTGGTGTCAAACTACTGCCTCAAAGTTTTTTTTCAGAAGCATTCAGCAGACCGCAGGGATGAAGGCGGAACAGGCATGGCTGCTGGAGGGTGGGACTAATGCACAGGCTGCTGCCACAAGCTACAACTTTTCCTTGTTTGTAATTTGTGATTTACATAAAGAGTTTAAACCTGAATAAACCTGCAGACTACTCAAGAATAACTGAGAATTTATTACAAATTTGGTCTTGTTTTAGGAGTAATAGCAGCTCTTTCCTGAAAGCTAAAATGCTGAGAGTGTAACAGCCTCATGTTGGGATTGATAGCCGATTTTCCTTTCTCTTTTTCGTTCATTGAAAAATGCTTAGGACTGCTTTTCATTGATAAGCAATGATGGTGCAGTTAAGCTGTACTGACATTCATCTCAGTGTCCTGCAGTGCCCATCTGTGAGGTGCGTGCACAGCAGTTTCTATAACTACCAAATCAACGTAACTGAACTCAGGTGTGAAAAACCCGACAGCAAACTATGACAAACAAGTTTTGTTTGTCACCAAAAACCTAACTAAGCCGATAAAGATGGGAATCTGATGTGGGAGAGTAAAGACCTGTGCTGTCCAAGTGCTTCAGTGGTGGCACTTCTAACACAGTAGTCAACCTGCCAACCACTGCCGACTAACAGCCGAGGATGTCGTTCCTTTAACTTGACCCAGTGGGTTTCTGGTCCCACGCACGAAAAAGGTCACACACTGGACTTGGTGCTTTCCCACGGGTTGGAAGTGTGCATCACGGATATATCCGAATTACGCATTTCCGATCATCTTCCTGTGTTGTTCACTCTAACACTGCGCTGCTCGATGGACAAGTCGAACGCCCCACTGCGCAAAAAGCGAGCGCTTAATGTACTAACAGCACCTGCCTTTTCTGCTGCCTTTATGGACTCTGGAATATTGAACTCCAATTGTAAAAATGTTGAGGACCTTTCGGCTATTCTTCATTCTACTTGCACTTATATCTTGGACTCTATTGCACCATTCAGAACTGTGCGCGCTAAGAATTCATCAGAACCGTGGTTGAACGATTACACCCGCTCCCTCAGACGCGACTACAGACGCGCTGAAAGGAGATGGAAAAAGGACAGATTGTATGTTTCCTTACAGATTTTAAGGACTCGTCTCTCTGCTTATCAAGAAGCTGTAAAAACTGCAAAAACACAATTTGTCTCAAACTTAGTATCAGCAAACGGTCATAGGCCTCAGGTACTTTTTAACATTCTTAATCGCTTTTTTAGTTTATGTGATAATCCTGGAGTTACTTCTTCACCAAGTATGTGCGATGATTTTTTAGCATTTTTCAATAACAAGATCTTATCGATTAGGGCCCTTGTTTCGTTGTCTGTTGTCTCAGTTCAAAGCCCTCCACCTGTGTGTTCAGCTGTCTTAGAGCAGTTTGATCCCGTCTCCCTTAAGGACCTGACCGCGATAGTTAGTGGCCTAAGATCATCACACTGCCCCTCTGATTCTCTTCCCCCGAGTCTGCTCAAAAACACTTTTAATATTGTTGGCCCTTTTATTCTGAAATTGATTAATACGTCCCTTACTACAGGCTGCGTCCCACTATGCTTCAAACAAGCTGTAGTTCAGCCTCTTCTTAAAAAACAAAACCTGGACCCAACTGTTCTGTCTAATTACAGGCCCATCTCAAAGCTTCCTTTTCTATCTAAAGTTTTGGAGAAAGTGGTCTATCTACAGTTGCAGGCACACCTCGATTCTAATATGATCTCAGAAAAATTTCAATCTGGTTTTAAATCATTACATAGCACTGAGACAGCACTTTTAAGGATTTTTAACGATATTCTCTTAACTATGGATTCTGGCAGCCCTGCTGCCCTTTTACTGTTGGACTTGTCAGCAGCTTTTGACACGGTTGACCACGACATCCTGTTATCACGGCTAGAATCGCATGCTGGCCTAAAAGGATCTGCCCTTCAGTGGTTTCGCTCCTACTTGACAGAAAGGTTCTTTTATGTCAATATGGGCCCCCACAACTCCAAATTAGCTCCTCTTAAATACGGCGTTCCTCAAGGCTCTATTTTGGGTCCCGCCCTCTTCGCACTCTATTTGCTGCCATTGGGCTCCATCTTCTCGCGGTACAGCATTTCATTTCATTGCTTTGCGGATGATCTACAGATTTATCTACCTTTAAAATCAGGATCAGATCAACCGCAGCTCTTATTACGCTGCCTTGACGATGTTAAACAGTGGTTATCATTAAATTTTTTACAGCTAAACGAAAACAAAACTGAGGTTGTCATTTTTGGCAATTTCAATCATATCGACAGCACGTTGGGTACCCTCTCCTCGTATTGTAAAACACATGTAAAAAACCTCGGAGTTTACATTGATGGTTCTTTTAAATTGAACAAGCAGGTGAGTGCAGTAGTTCAGTCCTGTTTTTTTCAGCTAAGACAGCTAGCCAGGATAAAGCCATACCTTCCGGCTGACGTCTTCGAGCGTATCATCCACCTTTTTCTTACTTGCAGATTGGACTACTGCAATTCATTGTATTATGGCCTAGATCATGCCACCATCCATCGCCTTCAGATGGTTCAGAATGCTGCTGCTCGCCTGCTAACCGGTACCAAACGGAGAGAGCATATAACCCCAATTTTAGCCTCCTTACACTGGCTCCCTGTCCCCTACAGGATCCAATTTAAACTCTTACTTTTTGTTTTTAAGTCACTCAACGCCCGAGCCCCCCCCTACTTGTCAGAGCTCCTCTCTGCCTATGCTCCAGGAAAACCCACGAGATCTAGTTCAAAACTATTGTTGTCCATTCCACGGACTAACCTCAAATCTCGTGGTGATAGATCCTTCTCTGTGGCAGGTCCCAGACTTTGGAATAGTCTCCCCTTTAATATTAGATCTGCTCAAACTCTTGAGCAATTTAAATCTTTACTAAAGACACACTTTTACGCTCTGGCTTTTAACACATTATGACCCAAGCATTTTGGATTTATCTGAATTAGTTAGTATTGTTTCAATTCTTCTATTTTATTGTTTCTATTGTTATTATTGTATTACACTGTAGTTTTTAATTTTATTGTTATTGTTAAGCACTTTGTGCAGCATCGGCTGTTGGAAATGTGCTATATAAATAAATCTGACCTTGACCTTGACCTTGACCTGATCATCGAACATTGCATAATAAAGCAAAAGCGGTACATTAATGTGCAATAATTATGTGCATTAGCAGCTTTTCATCAACTAATGCAAACTGTTGTGTCCTTATAAGCCTCATCTGGCATGCTTGAGCACAAGCAACCCTGTCAAACAAATGAGACGCTGTTTGCAGAACTTGATTTGCTTGAGAAGTGGGAATACACATGCACGCACACACACACAGTAATGATAAAGGTTTGTCTAGAAGGAGAGAGAAGAAACAAAGTGGCCCTCTCATACCACAGACAAGTCCAAGTTACAGGATGTCTCACTTATCTCTGCACAGCCATTAGATGGAAACATGAATGAATGGGAAGCACTTTGAAGCAATTTTCTAAGCAATTATTACTAACAGTATTTTTTCCTCCCTTGTCTAGTTTTTGTGCTTCATAGCTCACCACAGTATGTTTTACACAATGGTCTTATCCCCGCCGGTGATCTCTAATACTGCTGACATTATTACAACTGGTCTCCGTGTTTATGCCAGTAGTAGGCTCAAAAGATGAAGTGCAGCAGCAGGGTAGGAGGAAACAAAGAGAGCAGACAGAGAGATAAATAAATAGGTATGCCTGCCTTTGTCATAAAATGCATTAAGAGACAAGAAGGTTGCAGAACATTAAAAACCTGCAGGTTATTATGATAGTTATTACTGAAGTAGCTCCCACTGAAAGGTATCTTTCTATCTGAGGTCACTTACCCGGGATTTGCATGCGGGTCATATCCCTACTACATTAACACTGATTTCCTGAGTGAAATCAGATTGTTATTCGCGTTTCCCAGACAGTAGCGGCATTATTTAAATCCTTTGCAGAAATGGCCTGCACTTTGGAAATGAAGTTGTTATGTCTGTCTGAACGGGATAATTTAATTATTTTTTGTTGTTGTTGTTGTTGTTGTTGTTGTTGTTGTTGTTATTATTATTTATTTTATTTTAAGTTGTTACAGACGGGACAGACACGACTGAGGGATAGGAAAGGGAGAAAGAAAGATGAAGGAAAAGAAAATCAGAAGGGAAGAGGGACAGTGAGAAAGGGCACTTAAAAAGAGAAAGAAGAGAAAAAAAATCTCCTGGATCACCTGTTGAGAGAAAAAGACGAGAAAACAAGCAAAAACAACAACAACAGAGCAACATACTAAACACAACACCATCACGTTAATCTAGCTAAGTGTAAACAGCAGTAAATACTAAATATTGAATGTTGTTGTGTAGCAAGAAGGACCGACAGCGCATAATGTGCTTGGAAATAGCAGCCAATAAAGGTGTAGTTTATGTCTATAAACAGTGCACACCCGTGTGCACACCTGTGTGGATCAGCACGCTTGTATTCAAAAGGTTTCCCCATGTAATGGTCTGCTAGAGCAGCGGTCCCCAACCCCCGGGCCAACGATATCATCTGCACAGGAGAACCTTGTTTGACTTCACAACACAATGTGACGTCTTGCAACGCTCTATCCTGGCCAATCGAACAGGTGGTTTAATCAAACACCAGTGAAGTAGTGTTTCTGTTTACCTCATCAGCCTCCCAGATGTGATCAAAGTGATTATGCTATTCTAAAAAGTGTGAATGTGTGCGTGAATGGGTGGATGACTGGATATGTAAAGCGCTTTGGGGTCCTTAGGGACTAGTAAAGCGCTATATAAATACAGGCCATTTACCATTTACCATTTAAAAAATACAATAAAAACTAATAGTTATGCCCCATAATGTTAAAAATAGTTGTGCTGTGACTTTGCATTTGATTTGCCTTTAAAATGATGGATTTACGTGACAGTTAGTGGCCATAACAATCACCAGAACTGCATTTATTTATAAATGCTGACAGTTCGATCTTCGTGATAAGACCAACGCTTAATAAGACCAACCGACGTTCTGAAGAATATGGTTAATCTGGTGGAATATCTGAACATACCAACAGAAATAACAGGACAAGCATGAAATAATCCTTAGAAGTAATACTGTATAAAATGGACATGAACAACAGGTGACTGTAATTATTTTTAAACTGCATTTTTTAAATAAATGTATAAGAAATGTATTTATTAACATAAACTCACTGCAGCCAATGAGGCAAGCTATGGGTGTGGAGTCTTGCCCCAGGACACTATGGCAGCTGGAGGGGTCAGAGACCCTCGAAGCCAGTGATTAGTGGACAACGCGCTCTACCACCTGAGCCAAGGCCTCTCCACTACTAAAGGTGTATTATTAATCCTTTCCCATAACCTTTGTGAGCAAGAAGAAAAAATAAAAACAGTTATTTATCTGGCCTTTTCTGTCAGCAGTGTGTGATGCAGGAAAATGAAGTCAAAAAGACAGTTTTAGCGTGAGACTGAGGTAAGTGTTTTTTTTGGGAAACAGCAGAGCACCGAATGGGTCTGAACCAGAGTGACATTTCCGGGCCGTTTTAACGAGGCCCTGTCAAAGCAGTTAGAAGGTTTCATACAGCTGTTCTCAGCTCTCTGAGTAGCAAGGTTATGAAGTTTGGCTGTGTGGCTGATGTCTGCAGTGGACTGTGTGAACAGTGAAGACCCACTATTCAAACATCAAAATGCTTTCCTGAGTGGTGGTGAAAAAAAAGAAGAGAAACAGGTGATTTCAGGCTTTCAAAGACTAACAAACATCAACAACATGATTTTAAAAGAGAGTCGACACAACCAGTCACGTACAAAGTTTATATGAGGAAACCAAAAGCCTATAAGCATGTCTGCAGTTTATCTGACTCTAAAAATGTAGCTGATTTAAGTCTGACACTGATTCCCTGACATCACATCTGGGCTAGCCTCTGTATCGCTACAGTTAAATGAAGGTAGAAACAGAAAGCAGATAAAGTAGCACCCAGGTGCATGGCATGCTACAAGAAGTTCAAACTTTAGTGCATTTGATAACGTACTTTTTTGATTCACGTGGCTTTGTTGCCAAATACCACCTAGATATCATCTTTACTGTTAAAAAAAAAAAAATCAAACAGTAACAAACAAACAAAACCAAACAACTTTACTGTGTTTTGTCCTCTCTGTTTTTCTGTTAATGTACACCTGTGTGTTTCTATAACGTAGAACTTCTGCTGAGCTTTGTTATGACCCCAGCTGCTTAGAGGGGAAGGGAAATAACATTAATGACCAGGCAGAAGAAGGTAAAGCCAAAATTATAATTTCTCAGTAAATGAAAAGTCTTTATAAACAATAAAAGAACTAACAGACAATGAGCGCTATTTAAAAAGAGGAAATAAAGGATTTTATATTGTCCTTCCTGCCTGATTCCTTAAAAAAAAAAAAAAATCCCCCTCTATCTTACCCAACTAACCACAGCAATAATCATTAGTGAGTAGCACCTTTAAACCCAAGTGGTAAAAAATGAATCCCCCGCCCAGCGTCAAGGTGCAGTGAATGTGTTAAGCAAAAACAAGAAGGCATCAGTAAAAAACCTACTGCAACCTAACCACAACAGCAAGTAAGAAGGTAAAATCTAACCTAGAAAACAGTGACAAAAAACAACCACAACGCACATCAGCAGGCACAATTAATCACAGCCGGCCCAACTAAGCAGATGGTGCAATTGTTGGCGCAGCTTGATTGGAGCAGAGACTGAGATGCTGGTCCAGTCAGGCACAGCAGCAGAAAAGACAACTGGAGACACCAATCCTGGGCAACAGCTCGAACATACTAATTACCATGTTAATCAAGTCATGTTAAATGTTAATCAAGTCTTCAAGCTTGGTCACCAGATCCAGCTCCCTGCACAGACATGCAACCTCTGATTCGCTGTCAAGAAATCAGAATACTAGGAAGAGATCAAACTCTCCTCTTCAGGTGTGTCAGTAGTTTTCCTTCAAATAACTCACTTTAAGAATGTTACCACATAGACTTTTATTTGTATAACTGTATTCAGCTTGGTTGAGATTTCACTGATTAAAGCTTAAAATGCATTTTTTGTTGCAGTGATTCTTTCTTTAGCAATTCGCTAAACTGACACATATTTTAAGAGAAATCAGTGAACAGCCTTGGCAAGATGTTCAATAGTCTTAGAGGCATATAATTAATTGAAATAACCTACCAGGAGCTGAATAGCTTTCTAAAAGCTGCTGACAAGTCACGTATTTTCAGTGTAAGGCATCTCGACTTGAAGGGAGCTGGACTTCTTTTTCAGGTTCTTCACCTTTCATCCAAAAGAGTACTTTTAAGGCAGGGATCTCAAACTCCAGGCCTCGAGGGCCGGTGTCCTGCAGGTTTTAGATGTGTCCTTGATCCAACACAGCTGATTTAAATGGGTAAATGGCCTCCTCAACATGTCTTGAAGTTCTCCAGAGGCCTGGTAATGAACTAATCATTTGATTCAGGTGCGTTGACCCAGGGTGAGATCTAAAACCTGCAGGACACCGGCTCTCAAGGCCTGGAGTTTGAGACCCCTGCTTTAAGCCCTCCCAGTAGACACACCTATGGTATCAATTTAAAGCTCCTACGTTGCCTTGTTTTTAAGTTACTGCATTCACAAACTTGAGTGCCCAGGCCACCTTACTAGCAATCTAATCTGCAGCACTAACTTCTGCTTTGTTAGTTTGGGATTTTTTTCCAGTAAGGAATATATGGCAACAATATGTTCCGAAACCCTGGTGGCCTTAAGGTGGCCTGTTCAGGTAGAATTTCAGACCAAGCTGGAGCTCCTTGGGGAGAAAAAAAAAAGACTACCTTAAGAAAAGCTTTGTTCTGATAAATCACAGCTGGATCACCGGGGAGAGGATTTCTGATGACTCCAGGGTACATTGTATTTACTACTAACTCTTCAAATGATGGCGATATATGAATCATATCGATCGTGTGTATCAGCATGTACTTTTGTCTGTAATTCCAGAAAGGTGGTTGTATATACTAAAACTAGTTTCAAGTCTCTTCCTGTGGTGTTTGGACTTCTTGTACTGTTTACTCCAGTGTCTACGAGGAACACTGTTTATTTTATACACCTGCTCACATTGGCCATTTGGGACAATAAAAAATGGCTTGAACTACAACTGAGTGTAAAAATGAAACAAAACTCCAGAAGTAAAATAAAAACCTCACAACTGTACTGCACAGTAAAAATGACATTATTCTTTAGCTTGATGCTTTAGTTTTGTCTCCACAGCTTGGTGTCAATGCTTCCTTGATTCAAGCGGAAACTGATTTTGGGGGTGGGTGGGGGGGGCACACATTTAATTATGCATCACTAAAACGCTAAAATTTAAATTCATGGTTACGCCAGGCTTCACATTATGCCTGTGCGCATTAAGTAAACACACAGGCAGGTGCAACATAGACCTTCAGAAAAATTTGTTTCAATGAACGTCACATGATTTGAATGTAAAAACAATTACAATTGGAGAAAGGAACACCTGCAAAAAAGTAGCAGTTGTTCCTTTTTTGACCACACAGTTTGGCAAATTATGAAGAAATTGGGGAAACTAAGACTGAGAAATTTTCTTTTGTAGAAGCTCGGATGGTTTAAGTTTTCCATAGAAAGGCTAAAAAAACCCAACAAAACAAAGAACAAAAAAAACATTTTTGTTCTACAAAACATCAAAACCTGCAATGGTGGCATAATTTGAATAAACCTGAAAAACACACACATACTTTGACTATTTCTATCTTATTTCTAAAGAAGAACACTGCATTCGCAAAAGAAAATAAATCCTGACTCATTACCTGGAAATTATAAATAACTACCTAGTAACTATGAGAACTATGATTACTTTGGAAAATGTCACGTTAAAAGTCTTTAATTGTGCAGGCTGTGACATTAGTTTAGAATTGAAAGATATAAAAGATATCTATCAAGTTTCTTCATACTCATTGATACTCGATGTGCTTGTAACCAATGTTCCCTCTAACTTTTCATGTGTCTGAGCAAACGCACAAACTCCCTTGGACCACTGTGAGCAACAGCAGACGTGTGCACTGTGGTCACGGCAGCATCGAATCCATCCAAGTTTCATGGTTTATTAAAATAATCAAATTACAGCACTTATATTTATGTTAGACTACTTTTAATGAAGTGCTTTAGCCCACTTACAAGGAAAATTTAAATAAAATCTTGTTCATGATCTGTGTAGTATGTTACACTATTGGAAGTAAAAATAACTTGAACTCCAATTTTGAAAACACAACTTTCTTCTTTTTTTTTTTTTTTTTCCAGCTCAGACTTGTATTATGAGTCTGTGGTCTGGGAGAGAGTCCTGTAACTCTCTGTCTGCAAAATACAGTAAATAATGACCAATGTTGGGCAATTAATTATATAGTTACTTCTTCAAAAAAGTAACTCAGTTTTGCAAACAAAGTTTTTTGCAGCTGTTTACCTAAAAATGCAGCCAATGCAGTTTTTTAAATAAACATTTCAAACTGTTTACAGAACAATCAGCTGTTCTGCATCAAATCTGATGCCACACAAATTATTTGTGCCACTCCAAAAAATAATTTCTGTCCACTATTAGATAAAGGAGAACAACAGCCTGATACCTGCAGGCCTGACAACAGGAGATGTATCACTCCTGTAACACCTGTAACATTCAGTAGTCGCCTCATTGTTCTGACACACACAACAACTATTGACTACACTACACACTAACTACACAAGGCAACACACTAACTTTACACTCCAAACACGCTAAACGTCGCAAATCTCTCACATCTCTAAACACCGCCGTCACTCCTAAAACTCCCCCCCTTCCTAAACAACTAAATGCCATCTCGCCATATCCTTTTTTTGATTGGTCGACATGGTACATTTTTCCACCAACAGGAAAGGCTGGGAGGGGTGGGTGGTGTTTTGTTGGTTTTGTTTTTGCTCACAGGTGCAGAGTGCTTTCGAGCGTTTTCCTTATAAAACGCCGTTTTTTACCGTTTCTTCCAGCAGTAAATATAAACAACGATAGTATTCAGGAAGAAAAGCAAACATTGCAGATATTTTTATCATAACTTTTTACGTGGCCTATCAACACAATTAAAAAAAAAAACTGGTATAAAGTCCACACTTTTCCCGTCAATTGTTCCGTCTGTCCTGCTCACATCTCCAGTGGTTGTCCACGTTGTCATTAACGTGGCTTCTCTCCACTTATTTTATGCGCAACACAGATTTTCTGTGCGCAGAGACCGTGCCTGCAGTGCGCGATTGCGCATGCGCGCAGCTTAGAGGGAACATCGCTTGTAACTATCACTGAATTACTTTGATGATGGGAAAGTCTTAAAAACCGAGCCAGTGATCGATTCATTTTATAGACAGTGATGGTCTGAAAGCAAACATGAAAAAAACTTGGGTTATTTCTCTTTGATTTTTTTCTGGATTTGATTTTTTTTAATGCATCTCACTACGATCCACTTTAGGTGGATCTCTAGACATTAAAGTCATGTAGACATGGTACATTTTGCTACTTTTATGTTTGACAACTGGCTCTCTGAAAACTGCAGGACAGAAGAGAAGAACCTTGCAGCTAAATCTGATGAATCTATAATTCATCAAAGCGCAGGCAAGTGCTATCACATCAAGCACTTTGCACCTGGGACTTAATGGGGTCTAAGGGTACAAGAGCGAACAAGAACATTGGAGCAACAGCGCTCCAGCAAACACCGGAACATAAAGTTGCAGGAGGGCAAGGTGGAGGAGGAAAAGGAACACAGTTGTTTTTATAAGATCAATATCCTATTCCATGGTCAGCTGCACATATTTCCCTTTTCCTTCTCTTTTTTTTTTTACATTTACGGTTCAGACAGCAGAGAAACTTTGATGCAGGTTGCAGGCACCAAAACGAGCTAGCATTTTTCATTTTATCTGTTGTCCACTGTATCACTTGATGCAATTAAGCAGATATTGCACTTTTTATATTACAATTAGTACATTTTTTTCCCATATCAACCTCCGATATTATTAGAGGTCTTTACACTTTGATGGATGAAACTGGTTCAGTCCTTCTTGAATGAATAGGGAAGTGAGGGATGTTGTTCATTATTCTCTTACATTTTACAGCCCAAAAAATGTCACCTTATTAATAATGAAAATTAGCTGCAGCTATAATTGATATATGCTCATCTTTAATTTTCACCATACCACTGACTGGATACTGTGTCCTCTTCTACGTGTGACTTGGCAGAGTCAAAGTCGAGAAAACTCACAACTCTCAAAACAAGTGAAGACAAAAAGGAAAGTGACTGATGATTATGGGCAAATTTACCAGCGAGAATAGATGGACACGGGCGTTTGCTCTCTTGAAATTTAATGAAATGAAAGCACAAAAACAAATAAAAAAAACAACAAATGTCACCCAGTGAAATGCACAACACCAGCCACTATAAACCCACACTCACTGCCTGTTCCCAGATCAATGAACCATCTAGTCTGCCTTAATGTGACCTTCACTTTAAAGTCCAAACAAATACAAACAGGAATACACACCATTTAATCCTTCCTGATCCTTTGGGGTCCACTCAGAGACGGACATTGCTGGATCTGAGGTGAAGACGTGAATGCAAACAACAAACAGTGGGAATATCTCTATTTGAACTTTCTTTATTTCTATTTTATTCTACTCTACCTCTTCATTTTTAAGGAAAATTAGTACTCTATTTGTCTTACATTTATTTGAAAGGTGTAGTCCATTTGGCATACAGTTTTACATTCATAAAAAGGTGAGCTATGAAAATTTAATGTCTTGCTAAAGTTCGAGCTGCTAATCAAATGTCAAGGTCAGGGGTTGCAAACCTGAGGCTCTGGAGCTTCACGTGGCCCATCTCAGCTGGCTACCTGAAGCTTTGTTAAAAAAAACAAAATCTATATAAAATGACTCTTATGTTAGTAACATAAGAACAGAAAAAAAGTCTTGTGTAGCAGAACATTTCCTTTTCCTCTTAAGTACAAATTTTAAATCTGACATATTTATTTCATGACCTTTAGGAAGAAGCCTGACGCCACAGTTGAGAACCACTAGATGATACATAACTCTTACTAAAACTAGCTTGACATCAACAATAAAATATTGCTTGGTGCATTAGTATTAACAGCTGAATAACGTCACACAGTCACAGAGGTCATTTGTTCTGCAGGATAAGTGCTTTTGGTTTTAATAATGATTTTGCTTATAATTTGTATTTTTGCTTCGGTGTGATTTTAATGCAGGATCATTCCTCGTAGAAATACATAAATGTGTCCAGTTTTCAAGTGACCTTAAGCTCTTATAAAAAGTCCTAACAGCAGATGGCTCTTCCTCCTTCATCACTTCTGTCGCTCACCCTCTTTCTCACCCTCTTTTCTTTTTGTTCTGTCCCGCTCTTTGCCTCTCTCTGGGCTTTCCTCCAGTTTTACGCGATGAGCTGATGGCCAACAAACAAACATTGGCCCCGGTCCTCGGCAGGCAGAGAGGACACAGAGCAGCAGGGCAGAACAGCAAGGTTGCTATATCACTTTCCGCATGATCCCTCTGCAACGCCTACTCACTGTACCTCACCAGCTGCACCACCGCTTTTTAGAGCGAGATGATAGCTGCTTAAAATTTTTCAGTTGAGGGCAGTGACACAGTGCAGCAAGCAGGGAAACCACTCTTAAGTTTATGAAAAGTTAAATGACCTCTGACTTTTGCTCTTATGGATAAATCATTGCTCTTGCACAGCACTCATACCTGGTCACCAGTATGAGGTGGCAGGAGGTTGAAAGGAGTTGTTTTGTAGTAAAATATTCTAAACATATAGAATCTGGAGGATTAAAAAATGTTTCCAGTCAGCAGAGAGGACTGCAAAGTTACAGATAAATGGTTATTATTGAAGCAGATATGCGACGATAAATGGACTAATTTAATTCCAAAAGACCAAAATTCCTTTGTGTAAATGAAGTGCAATGACGGATGACCATATCAGATTTTCTTAGCCATTCAAAAGCTTGAAAAGTTTCTTATTGAAATAATGAACAATACTGTACAAAATACAATGTGATCTGAGAATACATCTATCATTCATTAGCTGCTGGTTCACTCAGTCCTGTTGTTTGTGGTGCTGCAGTTTCAACAAAAACACAAAATTATGACATCTGTGAAAGTGAGATGTGTTGCAGGACTCTTGCACTAGACTGCTCGGTGTGCTTAAAAAACAGGCAGGTGAGCTTATATGCTGATGATGTTTGTGAGGATGCTTGGGCCAAATTTGATGCTTCAACTCTGTGGGTGAAAATCACACCAGACAACACAGCCTTCCTGTTTCCCACTGATGTGAAATAGACTTGGTGATTGTAAAGGGTTGTATTTGCAGTGTGTAGCTGTTAGCTGACCTTCAATAAAATAAAGAGGATATTTAATATCTGTTTGAAGGACGAAGATTCATATACAGCACTGTGCAAAATTCTTCAGTCACCCCTCATTTCTGTATATTTTGCTTCCAAGAAGTCAGCTTAATTTTTTAAAAAGTGATCTTTTGCAATAATTCATGCTTTCTTCGGTCTTTCGCAGTTTTTCTTTGGACATTGGCTGCCTTTTCACTCACTTTCAGTCCTGTCCTTGTAATTGATCGTTTTATGAGGAGTGTTTATTGAGCCACTTAACACTGATGTGGATTATTGATTATTATGAATTATTTAAGCATAAAAAGGCACCTAACCCGAGAGATGAACCAAGTCAAGTATCAATGTATTTGTGTAGCACATTTAAAACCTCAGTTGACAAAAGTTCTCCACAGTAAAAGCCTGGATATGATGATCAAAGAAAGCCAGCGAGTATCAATCTTTTTTTGATTGAGTGATTGCACAACTCTTTTACCAGCAGTGTTGGGGATATGTATCCGATGTCAAAATTCTGTAATTGCAAATGCATAATAATGCTATCAGATATTCATCCACCATGCAACACCATCTGAAAGGCATCCGATTATCAAAAGCTTCATTTTTCAGCACGGCAGTGCATGACAATGTTCTACAATAACGCACAATGAAACTATATAAGTCATGGATTGGCCTCACCAGAGCACATTACTGAAACTTTAGTGAAGCCTGAGATCAGAAGTCAGGCGACTTAAAAAAAAGACAGCTTGTGTAGAAGAATAAAGGTGGTCACAACAAATATTGATGTTCAGATTTTGTTAAAAGTGCACAAACTATTTTTTTCTCATGTATTTTTGCAGATGTTTCAATAACTCAGTGCATCTATTTCCCATTTTCCTAGCAAAATACAAAGAAATGAGGGGTGTTTTGCACAGTGCTGAATGTGCGTGTGAGTGACACATACACAAAAAGCCTGTGTTGACTCGAAGGACATGACAGCCATTATCTGTTAGCCAAGATGAGCCCGGAGGGTGGAAATTATCACAGCATGACCTCCATCCCTGACACACACACCAGTGCAACACCCCCACTCCAACCTTTTAACTCCGTGTTAAAAGGTTACAGATTTTCACTCTTTCAACACTTGAGCGAGCATGATAGCAAAGTTCTCTCCGCTATCCTTTTGGAAAGTGACGCCGGGTGTAAAGGTTTAATTGCCCACCGTGTCAGATACATCAGGGCTTCTTGTCATCAGAGTCCCACCTCTGTCGCTTTGATTTGCTTCCACTCAATCTGCCTGCTTGTTCCTCATCTCTGCCTCATTTTAGCATCTTTTCTTGTGACTCTCTTAGAGGTGTTCTGGCAATCAGAGCACTCATGTGTCCTGACTGACCTCTTTAACAGAAACCCGTAATAGCTGGAAGAAACAACGTTACCAATTGAGTTATTCAGGCAAACATTGTGGAAGCCTCAAGAATGAAGATTGGGAGCTCTTATGTTAATCAGAGGTCGAGTTTTTAAAAAAAATGAATCAGCTGATCAGCTGTCAGTCAAAATATTAGACCAGATAGAATCAGAGACTGTATATTAAAGATAGACATGATAATGAAATCACCCGTTGACTGGTTGGTTGGTTACTAGGCTTCATTTTGAAGGTTCAGTTTTTGTAACTTTAGCTTTAAGTAACCAGTGGATGAAGTACTAAGTTATTGGTTAATAGATAAAAGCCTGAGCCTGGTTCTGCCAGAGGCTTCTTCCTGTTAAAATTGAGTTTCTTCCCCACTGTCATCAAGTGTTTGCTAATGGCGGTCACCTGATTGTTTGGGTTTTCTCTGTATTACTCTATGGTATTTACTTCACCTCATCTTGAGGCGACTGTTGTTCTGATTTGATGCTATATAAATAAAACTGAATTGAATTGACAAGCATACTTATAAATTAGTCCCAAATAAACCACATCACTGGACAGCCTGACAAGTCCACTGATTTAATTAGTCTAAGTGAAGCCCAGCAATGGGAAGGGATAGTGATAATTCACACGTTTAAACTTGCATTAGTTTAAACTCATAAGTTTCATTCTAAATATATGGAAGTGTTACCAAATGCAGTGTTACTAGGCAGTAAATATGTTTGTTTTTGCTATAAAGCTTTATGCTGTAGGAGCTGAACTTGCTTCTGATTAACTGCAGACTTTGGCCCTCATGCATTGGCTTAATTCTTCAGCACTGTAGGTCACTGTATGGCAGCATCAGAAGAGGTTTTGAGATAGAGGAGAAAAAAAGCAGTATGATTATGTTTCAGACAAAAATTGGGAACCTAGATTCACTAGCAACACTTAAACTTTCATTGTTGTCATCATTATTATTATTCATGACATGTTCGCTTTTTCAAAAAGTCCAACTTTTCAGTTAAACAAAACATAAAAAGGGAGATTCGTGTAACATCACAAGTCAAAAGATAAACAGAAACTGCATGACATAAGACCTCTGTGCCTGCAAACCGCCCGGAGATAAAACTGAAGGTGAAGTCAAAGTATTTACAGTCTTGTGATGGAAATGCCAATGAGAGATGGGCTGGAAGGAAAGGAGAAGGTTAGGTTAAAAATGCTTCAGATGTTGCACCCACTCTAACAGCTCTTACCCTCACTAACAGCTTTACTTTTGATATAAGGAAGATTAAAAACCGTTCAGATGTGTTTACGTGTGTGTGTGTGTTTGTGTGCATAACTGTAAGCGAGAGAGAGAGGACGACAGCAAAGGAGTAAGACACTGGAACATAACCACATCAAGAGCAGAGCGCAGCAGGGCAGGCGAAACCAAAGGCCTGTTCCACAGGGGAAGTGATTAAGGCGTTGCACAAGGCCCACAGGGAGCAAAAGGGCAGAAAAGAGAGCTCATTATCCATAATGTGGAAGAAGAGTTATTCTCGCCACAGAGTCACACACACACTCTCGCAATATTACTTAAAAATCCATCTTCTGAACCGAGTGATAGTAAATATGCTGCTCTGGAGATGGGCTGTTATTTGGGTTAAAGACAGTCAATGAAGAAGTTTGGGATGGGAGAGGGGGGAAGGCAGCCGTTAGGGACTGGAAGATGACTTGTTCTCTGTTGCATGCAGCAATGAATTCGACTGTATTAATAGATTAAAAAACTTAATATTGTGTTCCAATGATTTTTTACAGCTTAATACAAGACAGATGTACTTCGTTGCTCTTGTCATAGTGTATTTGGAGTTTTACAGGTCAGGCTCTTCTGCTTAACCATTGGCTGGAGCCTATCGCAGCTACCACAGGGTGAGAGGTGGGGTACCATGGACAGGTCGCAGCCCATCGCAGGGCTAACACACAGAGACACAACCATTCATACCTATGGGAAATTCTGAAATATCAACTAACCTAACCCCACTAAAATATTTATAATATGTTTACTTTGACACCTAATGACAAGTAATGAAATAAGAAAGAAACCACTCAGTTCAGAAGAGTTACCCCCAATCGAGGGGAAAGAGTTAAAAACATTGTTTGTTTCGCTCACAACAGAACTTAACCAGGAATATGACCACAAATTCAAGATTGTGACTTTTGCTCATGGTGCAGTATTGTGAATAATCAGTCCACGGATCAATAATAATGACCAATTAAGCATTAATATAATTTATCAAGCAAAACTGCTGCAACAAGTGATTTGTAGACATTGCACAGCTATAAATAACAAATAATTAATTCCTCCTTTAAAATAAATTTAGAAATACATAAAATGAAGAGCTGCACTTCATAATTTTCATTTTCATGAAAGAGTAGAGTGAGAAACACAAAGAAGCCATCAACTTATTGGCAAAAGCAAAGTCGGTCCATAGCCTGTTTTTCTGTCGACCTAAGCCGAAACGTAAACACACAAAAAATAAGCCTACTTTTATTTATGTTCATTAATAGTCTGATAAATTACTCACATGGAAACCAAATCATTGTTTTTCAGTTTCAGATCATCAGCGTCAATGTTCTTCCGTTGTTTCTTCTGTGTCTCTCTCAAACTTACATGAAGGTGTTACCAAAGCCTGCAGACTCTTAAATATGCAACTGCTGGTCAGTTAAAAATAAACAGGTGGTCTGTTCAGCTGCTTCCCTGGAGGTCACCGCAGTTCCCAGGAGGTCACAGATCTGCATGTTTGATTTGGCCAAATGCCCACCCTCCCATTTATCCTGGCTTGTGACCTCCTGTGGATGGGTTTGTATTTCCTCACAGTCTCAAACCAGAAATCCTTCACGTGAAAGGCAAATTTGTTAACCACTACACCAAGAAGCCACCAGGTCACTTAAAAAGAAACGCCGTATTGCAGTTCTTACTGCCGTTCAGGCTCTCTGAAATCCTACCTGGTTGATGATGTAGATGCCGTAATCAATCTTCTGGCGTCTGAGAATAGGGTGGAGGTAATGGAGCCAGTACTTTAGGTGATTCTCTCTGTGACGAAACGGGATGATGATGGCCACCTACACAACAGGGACAGTTTCAGCACATTACCTGATTGTCCTGAATGTGTAGATTTATTATAGATCATATAATAATGGATTGGATTTATATAGCGCTTTTCAAGGCACCCAAAGCGCTTAACAATGCCACTATTCATTCACTCTCACATTCACACACTGGTGGAGGCAAGCTACGGTTGTAGCCACAGCTGCCCTGGGGCAGACTGACAGAAGCGAGGCTGCCATATCGCGCCATCAGCCCTTCTGGCCAACACCAGTAGGCAAGTAAGGTAAAGTGTCTTGCCCAAGGACACAACGACCAGGACAGAGAGCCCAGGGATCGAACCGGCGACCTTCCGGTTACAGATACGCTTCCCAACCCCCTGAGCCACGGTCGCCCGATATCCCAGACATTACCACTTGACTGCCACGACCTAAACCTGGTTCTGTTGGCGGTTTCTTCCTGTTTAAAATGAAGTTTTCCTTGAGCACCTTGAGGTTACTGTTCTTGTAATGTGGCACTATAAACACACTGAATCAAACCGAATGACCACAAACACACACCAACTAAATCTCTAACACGAGTGAACTGTTATTTCCACAGCTCCTGTTAATGTCACAGTGAACATAAAGCAGGTTCTTATCCATAATGAATAAAGCACGCCAAGTGAGCAGAGCTCACTGGCATCGCATACTTGAGACAAATTATGGGGCCGTGTCTCTGAACTTGAAGCGAGTCATTTTCAGGTGTCCAAGGTTGAACCGTAATCTCCTCTGTGAGTTCATGGTAATTTTGTGTTCAGATGAAGATTGGCAGAAAACTAACCTTGGTTTCTGTATAGTTGAGCACCGAAATTGCCCAGATACTCAAAGAGGTGTCATGTAGAGGAGAAAGTCAAACACTGAAAATGCTGAAATTAGGGAGTTCTCAAAAAAGCTGCCCTCCACACCAATATAGCAATGTTTCATTTGTCTCCATTAATTTAAATCCAGTAAAAGTGAAAATGAACTCCAGTAAAAGAGAGCTGATCAATCAAAGTCAAATGAGAACATCAGTAAAGAAAAGGTGAGTAACAATTTTTGTGATATATATATTAACTTCAAATTTTGACTGTCTGAGGATCTTCTCTGCCGCATCTCTGCATGCGTGTTTGTGTTTTTAGTCTTCTTGCAGGTGTTGAAGTGAAGATGGGTATCGTGGTCATCAGCAATGCCACGATCCCTGGTGGCACTGCTCCACCTGGTGTGCCAGTGCTCCTATACAAGCAGCTCACTGGCTGATACGAAACCGAGACGTTAGCGAACGTTGAACTTAAGGTCAGTGTCAGATCTGAATTCTGTCTGTAGCCTATAATGTTTAAAGGTTCAAATCGCTAATATTCAACTATCACATTTGACCAGTGTTACCTTTAGCTGTCAGAAGATCTATAAATGCTATGAAATAAAATGTTTCACCCATTCTTTTTGAAAGCATCACGCATTTTATGTGCGCTCACAGAGAGCCTGAAGCAGAAAACCTGAGTTAAGAGAGAAAGTTGATAACCACCGATATGAAAACAGTTATCTCAGACTGTGGTTAAAAGGTTTATTTAACAAGGTAATGCAAAGAAAGCCTGACTATGGACTAAGTCATGCAGATGGTGATCCCCTAGTAACCACTGGTTACTTGGGAAAATGTGTATTCATTCACCAGTTGGTTGCTAAGGGTAACCCAAGCAAACTGCTGTGGTTGCCTGTAGTTTCAACTCAAGCCCAAACAAACGTTCCCCTTCAAAATAAAAGTTGCACCATTTAGAACAAGTTAGTTACTTATTCAAATTTCAGTATCGCTCAGCGAGTTTCCAGACAATTCTCCGTCTTCAAAGCAAACTAGGAACTCTGAGTCAACACCTCATAAAAAAATGAAATAACAGTCTGTACCATTTTAAATTGGGTATGTTGTATTGTGTTAGCTTTTCATAATTTTGTCTATTTCAACATTTTTGTTTAGTACCTCATCATTGTGACTTCGTCCAAGTCTCAGGCACTTTATCAGGCACTAAATCTCATCTTTTATTTTTATACTGGCAGAAGCTGACTTCTGCTAGAATATATTTACCGTACAATGTGAAATATAGTTTATTCAAATGTTGTGAAATACAAATAGCGATGCATCTACAGACCTTCCATCTGGGCCGACAGTCTGGAGGCGTGTATCGGCCTCCCTCGGTCACATTGGGATTTTCTTTCTGCACTCGTTCCATCGTCATCTGGGAGCTGAACTCGATCAACAAACGCCCCACTGAGGAAAAGAAAAGAGACAGAGAAAGTGAAGAGAAAAGCATTAGTGGGATGAGTTGGGTAACAGACTAGACAGGGCATGAAAGAAGTGAAAGAAAAAAGACATGATGGGGGGAAAGAAAACAAGAGAGGGAATGAGGGACACGGAGCAAACGCTTTTAGCTTCAAAGCAACACTATACGTGTATCAAAGTGATGTGTGCAGAAATAATGATTTCAAGGGATATGTTTCGCATAATGCTTCATTTAATAAGACGCACAGGCTTTGGAAAACCCATACTCCTAAAAAACAAACAAACAAAGACTTTGAAGTCAGATGTGTAAACACATGGAAAGTAATTATGCAGCTTAGTGATAAACCCACATCATACAGTATGTTACATCTCTGCAAATCAATCCTTTGAGTACTGATGAGTCAAAAACTATCAGTGTGCAAGTGTGTTTATGTGCATGAGACCAAATTAAAAGAAAGATATGCTTTAAATCTCTGGCCTGGATGATAAATCCAGCCCCTTGCTCTGAGAACCGCCATCATTAAAACACCCGAGAAAGCTTCGCTGTTTGGACTCCGACCAAAGCCCCCAAACCACGGACCTCATTTCAACAAACCAGACTCTCAGCACTCATTCTCCAAACTGCAAAATGTCACTCATTAGTGCATGTCTTTCTTCAGCGGCTGGGAACTCATTAGCTCAAATCATCACGCATCATTTGATTCACCAAAAATATTAAGTAGTATTACATGATTTTTATCATTCAAGGCAACAAAAACAAGCCCTGCTTATGTATAATAATGCAGTTTATCTATATGTGACTGAAATCTTTAAATAGAAAAAGGACAGTCGGTGACTCGTTCTTCATTATCTGTTTTACAATGAACACTGTCACTGCACTACAGAGGAGAGAAGCACAGCGAGCGGCCATGAATGTTTTCAACAATATGAAATGTGTTTCAGTCTGCAGATGAAAATAATACATGAAAAAATGCACTTCTTATGCTGTTTAAATAATCGCTATATTTCTGAGTTGTTCAGATTTTTGGCATTCATTAGCATGAAGTATTTTAACCTGTTCTCACAGTTAATACAAAAGAAAAAAAAAACTTCAGCACGGCCGTGGTATAGCATTTCGTACACGATAAATCTGGTGTAAATTTTTACCTGATATTGTGGCACCATGTGCTTAGGTTCCCACGTTCCCTAGCTCGCATAAGGAGACAAGCAGACGTCTCAGAGAGAAGGAGCTGCAAGTGATTCTCTAATGAGAATTTAGTACACAAAAAACAACCTCCAACAAACTACAATACTTTAGCAGGGAACAGTTTTATTGCATATTTTCCAGTGGTGGAAAAAACAAACTTGTTTCACCACTTGAAAACCCACCATTGAGTACAACCAGGACACGAGGACAGATGAAGAGACACGAGCGGCAGGATGATGTGCGACTGCAGAAAAACAGGTTAGAAAGCTTGACTTAAATTGAAAAATGTTTATTTTATTATGTGACAATGTTGTGCACCTGCTGAGAAGTTGCAAGACTAAGTTACTGAAATGTTAAGCGGTTACGTTATTTACTTTGAGACTGTTCCATCATCAGACTGATCTTTTCCCCACTGAAAAGCATAAGTTCCACAATACACTTTTAAGCAATGAAGTGCCAGATTTACCAAATATGATACTAATTAAAAATCATATATGCAAATTTATATTTTATTATTATTTTATAATTTAGGCTTTAAAGGCTTAAAATTCCCATTGAAAACAATATTACTGTGCTTGTATATGACTTGCTGTGTCGCTGTTGCACTACTGCTGCTCGCACCTCGTGGCAATGACTTCACACTTTGAATTAGGCAGTCTGTCATCAATGACAAGGATGGAAAACGTCCTTCATTTTCTTACACGTATAAATGCTGCTGCCTTCAAACTGTAATCACCAATAAAACATTGTTGGTGATTTCATTTTTTTCCTACATCACCATGACATCATACTGTTCAGATGGTTGTTTATTATGAAAGCATTTACCTTTTTAAGCTTTGAACATTTTATCTAAAATCCATCCATCTTTTCCTCGACGACACTACGAGAAAAAAATTAAGGGAATTTCCAGAAACCGTACGAACCCCGTGTTTTTAAAACGGCTACGCTTGAAGGCCACCCATTTAGGGTGTTTTGCCGGGAGCGTCTTGCCTCCTGCTTAATCACTCAACGATGGACTGTCAGTTTTAAACAGTTACAAAAATTAACTCATCGAAAACGTACACGTGAGAGGGATTCGACTGTGTTTGCTGGAGTGCATTGGTGTGTTGAGTGCTTAAAGCAGAGCAGGTAAGTGATGAGAAACGACAGTAAAAACAAAGTTTTGCCAGACTGTAACAAACATTTAGATAATTACAGCTAAAGCAGCGATTATGCATCAGTGTACATGGATTGTATGATTCCCATTTGTAAGTATGTATATTTACTGTGCAGTAAACAATCTACTTTCAACATACTTTTGGTGGCCAAGGTGTGTCTTGTGTTGTATTATGCACGTATAAACAGACAGTATTCGCAGCATCAGAGCACAGGAAAGAGAGGTGTGGCTCGTAGAAGCCCACGAGACGATAATGGGCTTAACATTGATGCATGAGCTCCGTGTTGAGAGGTCTGCTCCAATCAACACCGTGCAGGTGAGGAGTGTAATCAATGGAAACAAGGTTACATGTCCATAACACACCTCTTTATCACACCACAAGAGCTGAATGCAAACAGTCCCAGCAGCCCCTGACTACTTCTACCCATCGCCCTCCATCCCCTCCGCACTCGAGTCTCTTTCTTCCTCGTTCCCCTCTCACCCTAATGAGACAGAAAGTAGAACATGGTGTTTTCATCTTCTCCCTGTGATTTTTTCCCCCAAACTTAGTTTTCAGGCAGCTAAAACAAAACGGGGAGCTTACTGGATGTAGCATAACATAGTATACTGTGTATTAGGTTTTCTGAAAACACAAGAAAACATTGGGCGAGGTTTTAGTTGTTCCTCTTGAAGATAAAAGCTGGTTTATGGGGAAAAATCCCCCCAATAAATATAGATTAACATCATTGCAGCACAGGTCGTCCAAGTGTGACTCAAACTGATACTGCTACAATTTCAACTTTGCCTTCTTTACAATTCCAAATATGAACCGTTTAAACACTGGGATGCATACATTCACTGGTCTGCAACGATCCTCAGGTAGGCTGTGGTGTTTAAACTATACTCGACTGCTATTAAGGTGCCTGTATCATTACACCATCATCCTGAACTGTTGATACAAGACAGAATAGATGCTGTTTACGCCACACAATCTGAACGCCGTAGCAGAAATCAAGACTCATCAGCCCAGGCAATATTTCTCAATCTTCTCTTGTCCAATTTTGGTGAGCTCATGTGAAGCAGATATGGTCTTCTCCATACTTTGCTTGTAACACGTGGTTATTTGAGTTACTGTTGCCGTCCCATCAGCTTAAAGCAGTATTTCTATTTTCCTCTGGCCTCTGGCATCAACAAGGCCTTTCTACCCAGAGGACTGCTGCTTACTGGACATTTTCTCTTCTTCAAACCATTCTCTGTAAACTCATGAGATGGATGTGCAGGAGAATCCCAGTAGATCAGCAGTTTCTGAAGGGCTCAGAACAGCCCATCTGGCACCAATAACCATGCCACTTTCAAAGTTCCCTAAATCACCTTTCTTTGTCATTCTGATGCTCAGTTTGAATTTCAGCAGGTTGCTTTTACCATATCGAAATGCACATGGCAGCACATGATTGGCTGATTAGATAAGATATTTAAGATTTTGAGTTTTGGTCACAACCACTTGTTAAAAGGATTTCATGTGTAGCAATTTTGGTGGCTTGGCTCTAAGAGCAATATCAAGACCACCAAAACAGCACACACTAGGCAATTAATGACAACAAACAAGACACTGATGATGGATTAGAAGCTGGGGTCCAAAGTGGCTTGCAGGGGGCAACATAAGCAGTCTAATTAATGTACATCGTCTTTGATTTACTGCTAAAATGCACAGAATGGTATCTGCAGCATTTAGATCTGGATATTTGAGGGGTGATTTGTCTTAGAGATTTATAAAGCATGATATCGAAAGAGCTTAAAAACATAATCATGAAATAAAATACATTGGCATTGTCATTACTGCATGGTGAAAATGTACAGGTACAATTCAGTAATCTTGAAAAAGCATGGTGACATAGGTAGAGGAAAACTTTTAAAGATATTCAGACTGTGTCGAGCCAGAACACACAAATAACAGAAAGAGAGCATTTTTGTGTTTGTGCATGTGTGATGCAGAAATGTGCAGGTTTGTGTATAAAATACACTTCAACAAACAGTAATGTGTTGTACAATGATAGCAGTGGAATTATCTACACACACACACACACACACACACACACACACACACACACACACACACACACACACACACACACACACAACAGCCACAGACACCTAACATGCTTATCTAAGTGGCAATATTACAGTAATACATTATAATCACACTCTTTGATCACTCTATCTGGGACATCTGCTGCACTTTGGGGAATGCAGAACTGCTTTATCTGCAGATATATACACATAACACACACACACACACACACACACACATTATATGACAACCAAATTTTCTGTCACAATACAGCTGTGTGCAGGCAAGACCCAGGATCATGACATTTTCCCCTCACAACAGTAATGAAACAAAACGGCAGAGCTATTAGATTAGCAGCACTCCCTTTCTCTTCCTCCCTTCCTGCCATTGTTGCTCCTATTCCCCCTCCACTGAACCTAGGATCCGTGGGCCCTAAGATGAAACAGATCAGTTTAATCTAGCTCTGCCAAGACTCCCCTCAGACCCCAGTGTTGCTACATACGGTGTAACAGAGTTCTCTTATTATCTGGTCTATCTAGACTGTATAAATAAAATGCAGAAATACCTTTAACAACTGTGGTTTAAAAAAGAAGTCTGGTTGTATAGAAGGATACGAGAAAACTGCCCAATTTCTCAATTGATTTATAACCATCCATCCATCCATCCATCCATCCATCTTCATCCGCTTTATCCGAGGCTGGGTTGCGGGGGCAGCAGCCTAAGCAAAGAGGCCCAGACCTCCCTCTCCCCAGCCACCTCCTCCAGCTTATCCGGGGGAACACCAAGGCGTTCCCAGGCCAGCCGAGAGATATAATCTCTCCAGCGTGTCCTGGGTCTGCCCCGGGGCCTCCTCCCGGTGGGACATGCCTGGAACACCTCACCCAGGAGGCACCCAGGGGGCATCCTTGTCAGATGCCCGAACCACCTCAGCTGGCTCCTTTCGATGTGGAGGAGCAGCGGCTCTACTCTGAGCCCCTCCCGGATGGCCGAACTTCTCACCCTATCTCTAAGGGAGAGGCCAGCCACCCTTCGGAGGAAGCTCACTAAATATTTTCTGCATGACTTTATGGTCTCAATTGCTCATTTTATCTTACAGGATACAATATGATGCACATTTTGTCAATTCTGACCTTCTTCAGAGTAAAACAGATCATTGCAAGGCTGCGCTTCTTTGCAATGGACAGTTTGCTTAAAAAAAAAGCAAAAAGAAGATGGCTATGACATGGTGGACACATCAATCATTTACATAAGACCCAAAAATGGCATAAATATCCATCAGATATAAAGATATAAGAAGAGAAATACACATTTTTCCCCAGCCAGGTTACTGAGCATTGCTAGGCCTGTGCGACTCTTATAGGAAAACAAAACATGCAAAATATAACAGATTTTCATGGATCTGACAAATAAATTATCAATGAAAACCAATTAACTTGTTTAATCCTGTGTTTACTCTTATGTAGCTGATTGCAAAAGGGTAATAAAGTGAATAAAAGCAGTTTGATACCCTTGTGCACTGACTCAGTAGCTTTCTTTGTCTTTCTCTTAAAGAATGAGTTCGTGTCAATAAGGCTGTGAATTGGTTTGTCCTCACAGAGTCACTGGTCGGGCCATCTGACCATGCAAAACTCTACAACAGGCTGCCTGTTAATCAGCAGCCCTGTTCTGAGAGTTTCTGCGCCTTTGTGTTACTTAAGTGACAACTGAAGCGGCGCCAGGGTCAGATTTCTGAGAGCGGTTCTGAGTTTATAATTGAGTTTGGCTCTTTGGCCTCAGGAAGGGGAGGGAAATGAAAGTTAGAGAAAGTGAATAAATGAGAAGAAAAACGGACAGAAAGGAGAGCGAAAGCTGGAGGAAGAGGTTGTTCCTCTCCCTCCTGCTTCCCACTGACACTCTGTGACAATAGAGACTTTCAGCTCCCTGAATCTTATTAGCCTGTCCACTCTCTCAATCTCTTTTCTTTCAATCATTTACAAGTGCCTCCACCGAGCACAGGCCATAATTGAGATTCTTCCCATTTTGATGAAAGAAAGAAAAAGAGCATGAGGTACAAATGGGTGTGGAGGAGAGAAAAGGGAAAAGAGTCAAAAGTCTTCACGTCAGGTACCTACTTCTGCTAACATAGCGTTCATTTTGTTTATCTTCAGCACACTTTGTCCTTGTGTTAGCGATTTTACACCCTCTTCCAAGACTCATTACTGTGGATTGTGAAAATCATCGATGGCAAAGGCTATGCTCAGCTGTGAAATCCTGCCCGTGTGTCTGTGTCTGCATGTTGGGGTAAATTTATTGGATCAGAGGATTAGAGGTATCTGAGAATCTCCTCGACATGCAAGAAACACATTATCTGGTCGTGTGGGTGTGTATCTATGCAGAACACCCAGCGTGCACCCAAACAGACGAGATAAAGGGTTAACCGTGGTGTATTTACACCGCACCAACAACAAGCACAAAAGGATGAAGAGAAAGCTACAGCATTCACAAACTCATAGCTTTGTTGTCGCAAGTCATGTTGCTGGAAAATGGAATCCACCAGACAAAAAGGCAAACATGAATCTCAAGCAAAGGATAATGTGAAACTGGACTGTTTTGGATTAAAAAGTAAAAGGTTGATGTTCTGCCGCTGTCTTTCAAACAGGATGTGTCAGACCACAAGAGACAGAATTTTCAAGACAAAATAATTTCCAAAGGACCTTGACAGAAAGAGAGAGAGAAAAAACTGAGCTTATCTTTTGCAGGGAAATGAACTGCTGTCTTGAAACAAAAAAAATAAAAATAATAATGTGCTTCAAAAATGCCAGGAAATACTGTTAATACTATCCTACAGAATATATAATATAATGTAGCCATTAGAGGGACATAAAAAATGCAGTGATTTCAGAAACAGGCGTGCTGTAAATGTTCTCTTTGTTTGGTTGATGAGTGTTTCAAAGCAAAAGGAAAAAGTCGGTCGGACCAAAGCCAGCATTTACACCCATCTGAGCTGCATCAACACAACATGTGTTTACATCTGTAGGCAAGTGCATGTCAGGTTAGGGCATAAATTATGACATACGCTGCAGTAAAAGTTACGGTGTAGATCTTGAGGAGGGTTTGGGGTTACGGCGCGCCTATGGCGTAGATTTACTACATGAGTATAAATCCAACATAAGGCCACAAGCTGAACAGGGGTGATAGTTTCTGCAAGTTAGCCAGGATTGACTCAGGTCTGAGTGAAGCAAATTCCATCAACAGACAGTAAACTGTGGGGTGACTGTGCAGACATCGGCGTAGCTGCCAAATCTTAGACCCGTCCAACTACGCGTCAGATCCAAGTGGCAGATCAGCGCTGATATAAGTAAAGAAGAAGTCAGAACTGGAAAGTAATTGCTGAGTGTTTTCTTCAAAGTTTTTTCCACAGAATTTCAAGTTTTCAAACTGTTGCAACATCTCCCTCTGTATAATCTGTGAATCTCTGAGCTTCTGAGCTGATATATCATTAAAACAGCCGTAAAAACCAACACAATCATACACTCGTGTCTTCAACCCAGGTGTAGCGGCAGTGGTACAAAAATCGAGGGTTGCACAACTGGTCCAAGTGATACCAACGTGGCAATACATGCCAGCAGATGTGGTATCATTTTGGCCATGTAGGGCAGGGTGTAAGCAATGAGCATAAAAGCAGCCTCAGAAAGCAAAAAAAAAAACCCGCAAATTTTCTTCTAGCAATCATTAGAAATTAAACAGGTAAGCTGAAATCTGGTGCAACAAAGACCACCAGGATGGCAAGAGAAGCTTTTGTTTGCTGTTATTTCAACATAAATCAAATTTATTCTGCTTAGTTTTACTCAACATTGTAGCCATTGGCTGCTCAAACCCCAGTGGCTCCAGAGAAGCCTGCATCCAGTTTGAGAAATGCTGTATCATAGAGAAGACGTGCGATATTATCCAAGGACAAACATTGTGAACATTATCAATAAACCAGTTAGGACCCCAAAACACCTTCAGCAGTATCGTGATAAAAAGTGAGAGCTTGCTGAATAATAAGCAGGATTGAATGTGGCTGTTTAAAAATTCAGATATGTGTAAGTTATTTTACACGCATCCTTTATTTTGTCTTTTCTCACAATTCTACTAAAACTTGTCATGAAGTATAATCAAAAACAAAAACGCTGCCAGAAGCATCTTCCTTTGCGTTTGTTTTGCTCTCATGTTCAGACGTGTTAGCAGCCAAGAACTGGGAGATTTTTTTTCCTCATCAGGAAATGTTTTCTTTATTTACTGTCTGGTGTGATGCAAGAAAAACAATGTGTAAGCAAACAAGCCTTAACAAGAGATTTCATTAATGAGCGTGAATTTTAAGTAGGCCGATGAAAGTAATTACAGTGTGAAAAGCTGCAGATGCAAATACTGATTGTACAAAAGCTTGGTTTTTTTTTTTGTAGTGCTGTTTCTTACATCTCGTAACAATACTTTTATCAGTGTAAAGTCCTAATTATCAGCAGCAGAGCTGCAGATCATCACCCAAACAAGCAAAGTAAAAAAGCAAAAACAAAAATAAAAACACTTAATGGCTCAAATCCACGCGCACAGTATGTTCACTGACTGTTTTTGCTCTGAGATGGAAAAAGCTGAAAGTAGGGTGCTTGAAACAGATGGAGGATGCATGTAACACAACAACGTTTCCTGTCAGGGGGGGGGAAGAATAAAGGTAAGAAAATAAAAGCACAAAAAGATGAACGATACAGTTTCAGATGCTGAAGGACGGCAGTTGGAGAACAAACACAGACAAAAAGAAAAAAGAAAGAACATGAAAACAGTAATAACACAGGAAACACAAAGTGATGGGGAGTGACAGATCGTGTAAGCCTGTGAGCCAGATGCTAAGCAACACCACTCCACACACTGCACTGCAGTTCTGCTACTGTCGTTGTTGCTTTTGTAATTTCCTCTGTGTCACAGGCTGTCATACACCAAATATCAAGAGCCATTTACATTATAACACAGACTAGTGCGCTACAATTGATACAGAAACCCTGTTGTTGCCTCTTTGATTCATCACAACAGCCTTTAATTAACACGGAGGTCATGTGATTGCTTTCATTTCTCTGTTTGTTTGTTTGCTAGCAGGATTAATCAAAAAGTTCCAGATGGATTAGCATGAAAATGTGACCAGAGGTGGGGGTTTGGTGCAAATTAGACGTGATTAACCTTTCAAGTCGGAGCCACGCATTCTTTTTTCTTAGCAAGACATTATGTTCCACATATTCACTACTAATAAATATATATATTAAATCCTAATTGAAATAAAAAATTGTGACACTTGATGTTCTCACATAAATATCACAAAGTAATCCGTACCCAGGATCCAGAAACTCAGTTTGTGCTTGGTATGGGGGAATTTTCAGCCTTGGCGGAGGGATGTAGACTTGGACTGCTCTTGCTAACAGAATGATCCTTTAATTAGTGGCAAGTAATATCTGTCTGAATAATAAGGGAGAAAGAATCCTTGCATAAACACTTGCATGAGCACATACACACATGCAAAATAAAAATGTGATATATGAAGCACATATGAGAGGAATGTTTCTTATTATGCCATTTAATATTGGGGATACTTTATTCAAAACAGTAATTCTGATGTTGGTAACCACTATCTTGATCCCCGTAGTCTTTGAATGGTGTTTTAGGTTTTGGCAATTAGTTAACGCAAAGAAAGCTAGCTAGGCTGAACTTGCTCACCCATCTGAGCTTTCACTACCAATCACAGAAACCTACGTGTTCTTGTGTTACTTTTCCCCAAATGTTGTTTTTGGCACAATTTGGATTATTCTCCCTATTGCTCGATATCAAATCTGCATGACTGGCAGATGAATTACGAGTGGCACACCAGCATGTGTCCCTTGTATAAGCATAAGTGTCTGTTTTTGGCAGTACAACTACAGGTCCCACTGCCGCTGTCCAGCTGGCATACTGACGTGCTAGTTGGCACATGTGCTGACCTCGACACACACACACACACACACACACACACACACACACACTTGTGTATCCCGAAACAGCCAGAGCCAAAGTCATGATGACTTCAAGGCCATGAAACTGTCAGAGCACTGTGTTTGGAGTGGTCGTTGGGACAGACATGAAATAGTGCAGGAAGCTCGAATCAGGCTGCCAGAGAATTACAATCCAGACACAACTGTTCCTGATGCCAGGACATCATCCAGGAATAACATAGCAAAATACATAATTATCGAGTATTGAGTTTAAGTCAAAGCTGAGGTGTGAAATAACGTGTAGCAGCTAAAAGCAACTTTTTTGTTAATCTAACACCTACGATCACATCAAAAATCATCACTTGTTTTTTTTAGAAAGTTGAGTATCTGCATGTTTAATGATGTGGAAAACATACAGTATCTGTCCTTTATATGCAAGCATTCTCTCAGCTCACAGCAGGTTCACAGTAGATGAACAGCCATGTTTGATTTGGCAGACTTTTATCCCAGACACCTTTTGTGATGCAGGGATTTGTCTCTCCTCCTTGTCTTAAATCAGGGATTTTTCACAGTTAAGCAAATGTGTTAACCACTGCAGTCATTCCACTTAAACACAGCACTGAGTCAAAAAGGTTAAAGAAGAGACCTCTGCAGCATCCTGCTTAGTTCAAATAAGTTCCTGTGTTAACAAACTAACCTGTCAATACGACATCCTCTGTCCCATAACTCAGTTATAAGTTCCTTATGTCTATGTTAATAGTAGCTGCCAAACTAACATAGATGACGAGCTACACTGTCCTGCAAACTTTAAGCCAAAAAGACTAGAAAAGGACCAGAGAGTGTCTTCTCTTTCCAAGGCTATAAAATATCTTGCACAAAAACTTTTCACAAGCTCTCAAATGTCGATTTCTTCACACAGAGAAAGATAACACTTTATTATATTGCAGGCAGGAGTAAGACTAAACCCCTGCAAGGATTCTACCATCAAAGGCCATTTTATTCATTTAAATTGCTCGTCCTGTCCAGGGTTGCAGACCCAAACGCAGACTTCATAAACAAACCCTTACTGAGGTGATGCAGGTAATCCAAAAGGCAGCAAAAAATACCATCAATTCCACAGAGCACACACAAGGGAGGACAGACAGGAACCCAGTATGACTCACAACAAGGAACAGAAGGAAACTGAGGCCTTAAATACACACAGGAGGTAATCAGGGAGAGTGGAAACACCAGGGTATCAAAACACAGCTAAAACTAATTAAAACAATTAGTTTTAAGAAAGTAACAAAGGAAATTAAATTAATAGCAAGGCACAAGAAACAGGAATGACCAAATTAAACAGGAAATAGCTAAATGGGACTCACATACAGTACTAGAGATGAAAACCAAAACACAAGAAGACACAAATGAGGCTGGAATAAACTAAAGGATCAAACATCTGTACAAACACAAATAACTAGAAGAAATAAACTATCAAAGTTATTGGAGTAAAATAAAGAAATAAATAGAAATGATATAACAAAACAACCAAAAATAAACATAAACCACACCATGACAGGCCCCTAGTTGTATGGCGTTATTTTTGTGCCACTATTTTGAGCGCTCATAAAAAAACATTTGCAGGTGCAAGTGTTGTATTTTGAGAAGAAATTTATTTTGAGCTAAGAAAAGCTAAATTTGAGTGAACAAAATTCATTGCTGCGTGCAAAAAATGTATTTCAGTGTTTGCTATTATACACACACACACACACTAGCAGAAATGTTGAGAGCGCAAGCAACGCATTGCAAGCAAGCGCAAATGCAAAAACTGAGCGAGAGGGGCTGCTATTGTGTGTGTGTGTGTGTGTGTGTGTGTGTGTGTGTGTGTGTGTGTATAATAGCAAACACTGAAATAAATTTTTTGCACGCAGCAGTGAATTTTGTTCACTCAAATTTAGCTTTTCTTCGCTCAAAATAAATTTCTTCTCAAAATGCAACACTTGCACCTGCAATTTTTTTTTTTTTTTACGTGCGTACGTGTATTGAGAATTGCAAGCACAGGAAGAAGACCGTTTCTGGCTCATCCTTGGTTGACCTTGAAGATGAACTAGTAGCCTAGAAACTACCATCGACATGTTTTGATGAACATGATGTCAAATATGAAATACCTCTTCTTGCAATAATGATTTCCTGTCAAGTGCTTGTTCTTTCGCTTCAATTCAAGAGGTTAGCTGATTTCCTCTCAACATTACCAGGCACTCTGGTGGAGGATACAACCCAATCAGCGATTGATCATACAAAATCTATTATCAGCCAATGGAACACTTTCTTGTGCTGCAGTTTTATGAATTAAAACATTTAATTGGCGACGGAAGAGATGACTCTGATTACAAACTAATGACAAGAAACGCAGCGTCTTTGTCTGTGAGCTAAGCATTCCCTGCTACTGTTAATCAAAGCTGCATTTATTTTATTTGAAATACAGAGAAATGAAACAAGAAGGAGCAGCCAGAGCGAGCGGTTAGATGAAGCGCTGCAGGTGACAGGCTGCACACCTCCAGCTTCTCGGGGAGGTGACCAACTGCTTTCACTGTGCCCTGCTGTTTGTGGACTCATGCCGTGTGCAGCATGAAAAGACCACAGTTGCTTACAGAATGCTGGAAAGGAGCCAATTATTGCATGACTTTCTTTATTAAGAACAACAAGAGGTTGCGTTGCTGCCCAGAGAAGTCGTGACCTGTAATATTAAGTCACATATACCACGGGAATCAAAGGATCAGCCCAGGCCAAAATCTCCTGATTGTTAACAAAATTCACTCTGATAGATGTAGGCTTGTGTGCAAAGACAGCTGCAGTCATCTACAGTCCATCACCATAGTAACAGTACACACAGCGTTAGCAAGCTAACACCAACTAAGATTTGCATGTATGCCTGTTTATGATTTGAACACTTCAATAACAATCTGGCTGCGCCTCTAGTTCCTTGAGATCCAACACTAATAACTTCCTGGACACCGTGTAAATTATAATCTGTAACTACATCCACACCATAATTCTCCAACATGTAGGACTATTTTGAAAAAAATATATATATATTCAACACATATTTAAAGAAGTTTAAAGACACAAAGGAGGTGTTTTCAATTGAGGACATACTCACACTCACTAAATTAATTTAAAACAAAAAACAAAAAACCCTTTTGGCTCAGCTGTGAAAATCCTAACAGGTGTCAGTCTTGCTAGATCAACTGTATCCCAAATACCAGCAAATGCACAGAGAGCTGCAAGTATTTTTAGCAGTACTTTAAACAGAGAAAGAAGTAAATGCTTCTTCATGGAGCAGGTGGTGTCAAGTAAATATTTCTAGCTGAGCCAAATGTGACATTTGACACTTCTGAAGGCCACGCTTTGACACTTCTTGCACGGATGTGTGCGTTTGTATGCATGTGTGCAGAAACACGCGCAGACACCTACAGACAGACACACTTAAACCCATCTGAGAGTATCAGTGTCCCTGTGTTCACGTCTGTCTTGATCTTCCTCAGCTTTAATCTTCTTTCCTTCTTTTCTCCCTGGAATTTTTTTTTTTTTTTTTATATGTCCATCACCATTAAAGGCCATCGACATACGTCCAACTGTGTTTGGACTCAAATCACATACCACACACATACACATACACACTAAAATGCACGCAGGTTTAACTCTAGTGTTTGAGGTTTTTTGGAATGACTGGTGATATTTATGATGTTAGTCTTTAATTTGTGCTATTACTTTATAGTTATTCTGATTGTCTGATTCTGTTAGTCTGATTGCTTGATTACTTTCACCTGAGTCTCGTTAAGGAAAACTTAATTTGACCTCTAAAAGCGGTTTTGCTGTGGCTCATTATTTCCTGACTTACACTCTATTGTAATTACATTAGCTGTAAAATAACTTAATGATTGCAAGGGTGAAGTGTGAGCTATATGTTTAAATTTAAATGACTTGCAGCATCAAGAAAAGAACAGAACAGCTACTGTGTTTTGCACCATATGGCTTCTTTTTTCCTTTTTTTAAAGTTGCCGCAATTAGTGAAACAAGCAGTGAAAAACTACCACAGAAGTCATCTGTGCTTGTCCTTACAGTCCCAGCAACATCAGCCGCAGCAGCACAATGAATCAAAGCAGCTTGATAAGTCAGACCCTCGTTTACTCCGGAGTGCATCACCATAATTAGGAGCCACAGGAAGTCATGCATGAATCCCCCCAGAAAGTAGTTGAAGTAGAAAATTGAGTTTTCTGTGCAAGAACAAGAGTTTTAGAGTGTCATTTTTATTATTGTAATTAGCATTATTACTTATACAGTATTTTCTGAATTTCTGCATTACTCAACTTCCTATAAGCTCCTTGCTGCTCACAAGGAGCATGTGGCCTGCCAGAGAAAGCTTCCTAACTCCATATCCTTTTTGAGTCTAGAAAAGCTGCTTTAAAGCTGCAGGGTGGCATTATTATTATTAATATTTCCCCTGCTTTCAGGGATTGTTTAGGAAGCAGATATATTAAACTGGTTCCCACTGTCTTGTGGGAGGAAAAAAAATATTTCTTGGTCCTGGTTTTTGCTTGCAGTGCAAAAAGCTAACCTGGCTTTAAACAATGTGTATGATATGTCTGGATTTGCTCACCTGTGAATTTTCTGATCTGCCTGCAGTGTTGTGGTGGATGGTGGCTAGTGCTAAATGTTGCAGAGATATCGGCAGAACTCATCAGGTACGTCTTCTGAACCAAAATATGGATTGCTTCATCTGTTTGATTAGTTAGTTGACCTGTTCTACAGTACATTTATACGACTATGCAAACATTTATTCACAATCTAAGGTGCGCTACATATAGTATAATAGTAAGATCAAATATGCTTCTTTTAAAAGCAGCCTTAATCTGTTCAAACACTGGCAGCCTAAAATTGAATAACAGACTCACTAAAAGCCATACTGTGACTGTTTTTAAATTACTGTGGAAATCAGATTAAGGCCTTTCTGCCTAAAGTAATAAGAGCTATTTTGACTTTAAAAAAAAAGATTTTAATAAGTAATGGGTATCCTTTATAAAGAATATGGAGCGAAGAGGCTAATGAGTTTAAATGAGCCATTTAAAGAGTACATGGCCCTACTCACAACAGGAAATGTAACAGTGGAGGTGCACGTAAGACAGAGAGGAAAACCGAGAGTTGACAGAGAGGGGCTGAAAACACCCCGAGGTATGAAGGAAAATGCAGTCCGTTAGAAAAACCGAGACAGTGTGAAAGGTAGAAGGTAATGCTTTCAATCTCTCCACCTGGTGGTGTTTACCCAGCCGGAGGCCCTGACAGGCTAGTGCAAACTTTTCCCACACCTGGGGTCTATGCCGCTTTCCTCTCTCCTCTTATAACCCTGACTTCTAGGATAAAACATGGCAAATTTCTCCTATTAAACAAAGATCACCTGCAGCATTCCTGTGCACGTTAATGATTTATGTTTTACCAGCAACGTAAACCAGAGCTCGTTTCGACTGATTGTAGTCCTTCAGCATTTATACTCGACTTTTATTAATATAAAACCTTGCGAAAATGTTCCCTAAACCAAAACTCATTTTCTTGGCCTTGAAATTTTAAGGCACCCCCCCCAGAAAAAACCCCCAAACTAAGACTAAGTTAGAGGCATTTATTACATTTTATTATTTATTACAGTATTTTCCTTATTACTTACGGTCTTTGCAGAAATGTCTGCAGCACATGCACTGGAGCATATAAACTCAAGCAATAGGTTGTTGTGGCCCCAGTCACACAGGCCTAGAGACAGAGACACCCTGGCAACCACGGGTCACTAGGGAAAAATGTGTTTTCCTTGAACAGCAGGCCAGTTGTTGCTGGAGGTGGCTGGGAGTTGCTTGGTAAAATCGATCACAAAGAGGTATGAGGTGCAGCACCAGAAGCCTCCTCGTGATTGTCACAAGCAGATTGCCACAGTCGCCAGTTAGTTGGCCAGTTAATGTCATTGGCCACCATGTGTAGTTACATTTCTTGAAAGGCACATGTGAAATTACGCTGTAGGTTTTGTAGTTATGACATAGCTACAGCGTAGATTTCCCACTGAAGCATAAATCCCAGTCCCCTGGAAACGTTTGCCTTCAAAGTAAAAGTTGTACCTCGCACAGCTTACAGGGAAAACTCAAGGAGAGCGAAGTTTAAAGGTGTTTATATACCCACGTCTGCCTTGGAAAGCGCACAAATATCAGTCAGAATTATTAAACCTGAATGATTGTACATGCCAGCAAATAACAAAGATTGGAACAGGCACAGTCCAATTTATATTCATCATCAGCTACAGATCTAATCTTGTACAGAGGCATATGATGTTCACAGCAAAATAACACAAAGTATAAACATTTACAGCACCAAACACACACACACACACAAATCACAGCTTGTGTGTCTGTATAAACATGTCTGTAGCCGATGATGATATATATCATCTATCTATAGGAATGAGAAGAGACAACGTGTGATTCCTTTCATTTCTGAAGAAACACACACCTAAGCCAATTCAATTACAGATATATACTCACAAGAACGCACATACACACGCACACACACGCACACACACGCACGAGTGAACCGCTCAATAGCAATATATCATAGCCCTCATAACAAATGAGCTATTTTCACCTCCTGTTCTTGTACGTTGTGCCCTGCACAGCAAACACTGATTCGACAGAAGAAAATACAATGATGAAATCACTGCAGTCTGAGCTAATAGGACTATCATGAAGTTACAGCACTATTTCAAATAGTGAGGAATTAGTTGTTTTGAATTATTTTTAAGTTTTCACTGAAACCAAACCAAAACTTAATATTTGATCATTATGAGCATGATGGCATAGAATATTTCCTCCACAGTGCTTATGTAGTGTACGTAAGATATTAGTTGTAAATAATTTTCTGTATTGCATTCAATATGTTTGCAGCCGTTTTTATTCTTAGATGACGAAAATGAAAAAAATCAAATAAAAAGGAGTTGATGCATACAGTAGAGTACAAAAGTGTCTAACCTAATTACCTGTTTTTAATCCTCTCGCACTAGAGTAGGCTCTGAATATGAAGGCTCACCTTTGTTAGAATAGGATAAAAGTTGCCTTTCGTAAAAACTTTTCAGCTTTATTATAAAATCAGCCCAGCAACTAGTGACTCTACGTGTGCAATACTGAACAGATTAAGTGCGGTACACCCCTCATTTATTCATATTTCTCTTCCAAAGAGCCAGACATTTTTGTACGTTTTTTAAAGTGGTCTTCAGGTTTTTTTTGAATGCCTTTCAAAGTTTTTCTTCAGATTGTGGCTGCTTTTTCTCTCATTTTCAGTCCAGTCCTTGCCCTGCAACCAAGATGTCCATCTCAGCATCTCTTGACTGCAATGAGTAATCTACTGACATTTAGCAGTGAGATTTTACACACTGTAAATTTACTGAAATGAACGAAGGAGAAAAGGCTGTGGTATGCTAAATTATGACAGAACTGGACTGATAATCATTGACAACCAATCTTATGGACTCACAAATCCAATTTATCAATTTTGGGTTCAAATCATCATCAGTATGTACATGACTGGCACAACAGAGACATCTACAGCCATCTGTAAAACATGGTGGAGGCTCTGTCATGGTTTGGAGCTGCATTTCAGGCAGTGGAGTTGGAGATCTCATCAAAATTCATGGAATTATAAAGACAGAAAAGTACAGCTTTTCAGCATGACAATGATCCCAAACACACTGCCAATTTAAAAGCAAACCTGGATAGAAAAGCACACATCAGTAATGGATGGGCCTCCCCAGATCCCAGGACTCAACATTACTGAAGCTGTGTGGGATCATCGTGACAGATAATGAAACAAAAAGGCAGCAAACATCCAAAGAAGAGCTTTGATTGTCCTTCAAGAAGCCTGGAGAACTATTCCTGAAGACTGCATCAAGAAATTACAGAAAAGCTGGCTAAGAGTGTTTAGGCTGTGTTGAAGAATAAAGGTGGTTGCACCAAATATTGATTTTCAAGCTGTATTTCCATGCATGTTTTGACATGTTTGAATACATTTCTCCAACCATTTCCCATTTTCATAGCAAACTATTATAGAAATGAGGGGTGGCTTAGGATGTGCACATGTTCATCTTCAAATTCATGGAGTCTGATTTGTATTGTAACAGAGGCCTAGCAGTCCTCCCCTCATTTACTACTCTCCTGCAGTTGGAACAGTGATAACTGAGTATATGAGCAATCATTTAAAATGGTAAATAAAGTTTTTGGCAGGGAAAAAAATGCAACTAGTGGCAAAACACATTCACTACGTACACAATTTGAGTGAACTTTTGTTTGTGTGTGATTTCACCAAGGAAATGTAGAGATAAGTTGATATGCTAGCTCAGATGGCATCCTCACTCTATAGTCTGCCTAACGTGTCTCTTGGCTGGGTAGCGGTTCTCTTAGTCCGCATGTAGCAGCCACTTCCACTAAAGGGCAATGACGCTCAGAAAGTGCAGCTCAGAAAAGATACATGGATTTCATTTACTTTCCAGCAGCAGTCCCTTTGTGGACCGGGCCAGACATCCTGCACTCAAATCAGCTGAGAAAGTTAAGATCTATAGAAATAATTATTATACCAGGATGTAAGCACATCCACAGACAGGCAGAAAGTCTCTCAAAGCCATATTCACAAAGTAACTGCCTACACGACCGCACGCACACGCTCGGACTTTGGCTGTGGCTCAAATAAGAGCTTTTAACTGATGTAACTGCAGTTTTGCTCTTCTGCTGGGCTGAAACCCCTGGCAACCAGACTCTATCAGTCTCCAAAGACACAGTGACAGATCCGATTTCAACAGAGTGCTCTGACCGTCCTGAAAGAAGAGAGGAATTGTGAGAAAGCTGTAGGGGAGTGAGAGAAGGAGAAGTAGAGAGCTGAGAAAAGTGGAAGAGAGGGAAAGAAAGCGATAACCCAAGATTGATAAAAATGAATGGACAGGAAAGAGGGAGGAGGTGGGGCAGACGGCGACCCAGCGACGAAGAGAGAGACCCATTTGGCATGGAAGAGGTGGAGTGGGAGAGAGGAAGGACAGAAGGTTCCTTTTGTTTCCTCTCCATCAGCAGCTGCACTCTCCTCTCTGCTCAACATGCTATTTCATCTCCATCCATTCAGAGGTAGAGGGAAACAAAGAGGAGAGGAGCTCTCTCGAAGTAATCTGATATTTCTATCTGCTCTCCACTGGCTTTATTCTCTCCTCTGGAAACCTGAGTGCGTTTTCTGCTGCCACCATGTTGGTGTGATGTCACCTTTTGAAAGAACCTGTGATTCGTGCATACTATGTTGAAATGTACATTAATGTGGAGTGAGACTTTAGGCACCAACATAATTCCATATACAAACATGCAATAAAAAGTAGAAAATGTGGAAAATTTCAATCAAATCACCTTTTATTTTGAATAAAAAGTACCCGTTCTCTCCTTCTGTGGACTGAATCGACCTCTTCTGTCTCTCCATGTACTCCCAAACCCCTAAATGTCTTCTGAAGCAGCAGTGACATCCCAAAGTAACAGAAGAGCTTGCTGCCACTCCTTTAATGCAGTGTAATATTTTAATCTTGTTGTTTCCTCTTGAGAAATCGTAATAGCACTACACATACTCGTTGGCTTCCTACAAATCTGTTTAGATTCCAGTAATTTGCTTCGCCAAACGCAATTTGGACGAGGTTTAATTGCTGCTTGGATTCTGATCATTGGCAGCATTTGTTACAATCAGTGTCCATTCTCATACGCACAGAAGTGATGGTGGGGGGAGGACGCTGGGTCTGGTATCCAACATGTTGTACAAGTTTAGGGTTAGTTAGGGAACAGTCACAGCTTTCACTCTGCATTTCATTTGATAAATTTACAAGACTGAGACCAACCCCATAACCAAAGATTCCTAAACATAAACGTGAAACTGTTTTTTTTTTATGCCTCAATAATCAGAAGGAAACAAAATACATCAATAAAAGAAACAGAATCAGTTCTCTATCACTTCCTTTTAAGATGTATTTGTATCACATAATATACATCGAATAATTTCCAAGATGATGAGAGTTTACTTTTTTTCCTTTTATGAATAATTTAAAAGAGCTATTTTAGATGGAAACATATCTACAATTGATGCAGCACAAGCTGCACTTTTGGCCACTTGGGGGCTGCATAATTAGTTTTTTTTTTTTCTTCTAACAGACATGGAGCACCATTAGCATTCATCAGAAGCTGTGGTGCAATGTAATACTCACTCTCCATTAAAATCTGTTCTTGTCTCCACATCCTCCTGAGGGAAATATCTGGAGCTTTTCCAACTAGTGCTGACTTTTGCTCGCAGTTTGATAGTAAGCAGGTAATCTATAGTCAACCGTTTATTAGAGGAATTTAGTTGAAACCAGTTACTAGAAATGGCACCGTTGATAGCTATAGAAATGCATCATGACAGTAAAATGCAAAAACCAAAACAATGAGCTGAAAGACTCTAAAATGCATAGCAGAGCTCAGGCAAGCTGCAGGGTGGGATGCTAAATACCTGAACTACATTTGATATGTACTAGATTTATTGTTAATGAATAATATCCAATCCCCCAAAGTGCATAATCCTAGCTACAGTGGCCGCTGTAGGACAAATATATTTTATTCAGCTAAACGAGATCAAGGAGATCAAAAACATTACATTTAAACCTTTACCCTATAAAGGTCGTGGCCTGCTGCCATGTTTCTGCTACCGTTTGGACCATATCCATTTTTCCCTGTCTGTGGAAGGCTGTCAGTCCACGGTTTACCTCAGCTGTCCATGATAAGTGAGAAGTGTCAGCGTCTTTTCACTGTGGAAGAGGATGTAAAAACTTTGTGAAAAAAAAAAAGTGTGATAGGGATCAATGATTCAGGTCATTTCTGATCAATGATAGCAACACTGAGGTTATGCTTAACTTTTCCGTTGGTAAAACTGTTATTTTTACCCCTGTTAGCCTCCGTTAGCCACAGTTACTTGCTATTAGCCACTGCTAGTGGACGTTAGCCGCTGTTACTGTCTTTGAAGTGAATGTAGCTTTGTTAGACTCTAAAACTTCATGAATAAACTCTCATACAATGTAAAAATGCAATTTTTATTTATTATTTATCAAAGGTAAGAGTGTGATCTTTAGCACACTTGAGCCTAGCATTTGCTGAGCTAACATTAGCTTATAACCAGCTCCTGTTATTGTTTACAGATTCTAATGATGCTTCATATCTTAAGTCTTAAGATGAAGAGACAAATGTAAATGTCCCACCATGGCACGTGAATGCATACAACTTCTCTCCCTTTATTTTATGTATGTGGCCAGTCTCTAGCAACGTAAGAAAAATGTGGACGGAAAACCTCTTAATTTGTTGGAATACATAATTACATACTAATCTACAGTGGAACCCCGACTTACGAAAGACCCTCGGGAACAAATTAATTTCGTAAGTCGAAAATTTTCGTAAGTCGAAGCACCTTTTTACATCGCCTTTTGAGTGAGGTGATGCTGGCCGAAGGCGAAGTTCTTGGTGGAGGAGGACCTCGCTCATATTTATCAATAATTTCTTTGTTTCCATCGAGAGCACTTTACGCTTCTTCTTTTTACTCTAATTACTTGCAGAAAGTTTTTTTGGCCTCATTATGAATGAACGATAGGCTAATTGCAAACGAAAAGCACACGAAATAGCGCACTGTAACAACAATACATCTTTCACGTGGAACAGCGAAATGCAACTGTTAAATAATCTAAAATAAATTAATTACTGACTGCACAATTAATTAGAGCAGTTTTAAAGTTTTAACTTTCTCCCATTTGTGCCTGACAGTGCCACAATTGACAGTGGGGCCTTAATTTACTCTGTGAGATGTGCTTCACGAACGATTTTTATCTGCACAGCTTTTTGTATTACAAATATGACCAAAACTTTATCAAGCAGGAAATCAGTGTGAATATATTTGGACAGCCATGTCTGAAATATTTATCATCATTGTGCTGCGGATAGGATAAGAGCGAAGGAAGGCAGAGTAAGGAGAAGAAATGGGAGAAAGTGAGAAATAAAAGAAGAGGAGAGGATAAGAGAGGAGCACATCTCGTGGCATTCTGATCTTTCTGCCCTCTGTGCTTTGAGCTACAGTTGCTCTTCTCATTGAATACAAAGCCTGCAGGTCTCGGGCCCCTCTTGTTAGCACAAAAACTCCTTTCAGACACACATTGAGAGGGTTTGTTTATCAGAGACTTTGCTCCTTTTGTTTCTTCTTCTTCCCCTCTCATGATTTGGATGAATTATTAATATTGTTTCTTGTACTTTCTTTGAATGCATACAACACATGCAATAAAATGTTCATGTGAAACTCGCTGAATACATTCCAGCCTTATTTTGCAAAAATCATTAATTTATGGACAGCCAGCAATCTATGAACTGAAAAAAATATGAAAAGTAGAAACACGAGGCAAAAATGTGAAAATCAGAAAGGACTTAAGAAAAGATGTACACACACGTACACACACATATTAGTCTGTTTTTTTATACCTTTATTGCTGGTTATTTGATTCAGATAGCCAGTCATCTGCATTATGCAAGAAACAAGTTCCTATTGTTGTGTAAAATATCAGGCAGCTCCATGAAAGTAATATCAGCAAAAAGGAAAATCTGAATGTGATGCATTGCTACATATTTGCTGATGCAGGTGTTCTGTGGTTGATATTCAAAGGCCTGGCTGCTATGTGCCGCTGCTAGAATACATCATTCAGTAAAATCTTGCAGCAAAAGGATATTGCTGTTTGTTTTAGTAGTGGGTCTGGTGTCGCATAAAGCTTTTTGACAGCTTGACTTCATTGTAAATAGGGGTCACTGTGGCTAAACAAATAGGAAAAAGCAGAGTCTTGTTGAAGGAAAGCTAAACAGATTTAGACACAGAAGTGAACTTGTTAAAGCTGCGAGGCTTTCTTCACTTTATAAACAGTGGAGAAACATTTGCATGTGGACTGGAAATGTAACCACTCATGTGAAAAGCTAAACCAGAGCTGTAGGTTGGAGGAAAACAGATGCCAGACATGTGCCGGGGTTGGTAAAGGGGCATCACTCTTTGTCTGCTAAGCCATGCAAACAGGGAACACAGACTGTTTATGTCAGCACAAGCACCACATTAGCATAGCCCAAGCTCTGCGAGACTTGATAAGCTATGTGGCAGACACTGACTGCACTGCAAATGATGGACGGATGGATTGATGGACAGACGGATGGAAAATGAGACCGGCAAGCAAGAAAATAAAGTAAAAGGGGATTGGAGACGGTAAAAAAAAGCATTACATAAAAGACAAGCGAGCAAAATGATGACAAGATATAGTATATAGTAGTATAAATGAATGACTACTCAAAACCTGAACAACTTAAACACCCACAAACTAAATTAATCAATTAAATCTGCTTTAATTTTTTGGGTTAGTTGTGGTCATCTACTGCTAACCCCAGGATATCCTGATTTGTGAGCAGTTAGAGGTAAGACAGCTAATGCTACAGACACACTAGTGAAAACGGTGGAGACCGTAACAAAACCAAATTATTGCAAATGTGAGCAATGAGCTTGTAATCTTGTTGCCTTTGAAATGGTTGCTTTTGTAGACCTGGTCACCGTTTTCAAACTCTTGCGGTCAGTTGCAGATCATAAAAGGACTTTGGTGCATCAGGACAGCCATTAAACAGCAAAAAGACAGAAGTACTCTGCAATCAGTTGGTGATTGAAGGGGTTAAGCTGACAATTGCATCCAGTCTTTCCGTGATAACATGACGATTACTTGATAAATCATTGATTTGTTGCTTTCTGTTGCCATCAGCGTACACAGAAATTCACACTAAGCCAATTACTTTTAAAATCTAACCAAAAACGAATTGATTTGAAACAGAAATCCAAATAGTCACATAATAACTGCAGGATGGCAAAATGATCTAAACAGTCCACAGCCTTTCTTTAATATATGAATTTAACCAAAATCCAATCAGTTGGAAATCAGTTCAGTCGAGTTCCCTACTGTAGAGATGCATCGCAGATGAGTTGAGCTTATCGGCACAGACTCAGTCAGACTGTGATTCGTTGGAGACAGGTTGCTTCCCACCAGGCAACCTGTGCAACCACCTTGCAATTCAGAGGTTGGGCACACAACACCTTTGCAATGCATTACTATTACTACTGCTACTAACCCTGTGCTGGTCACCCAGTGACAGCTGAGATGGGCTTTAGACCCAGGTTGAATAAGTGGTTAAGAAAATAGATCGATGGATTGACTCATGGTTATTAGTAACGATAATAAGCAAAAAAGAACTATGTACTGTTGGCATCATCATTTTGCAACCACGCAGTGTTGGTGTGATCATATATGCCAGATTATCAGGCATTCTTTTTATGACGTGAAATACAATTAATTAACCTTGAAAAACTACAGCAGTCCTTCAATTTAACTACTAGCCTCCATATGCCACCACAGCTTCTTGACTCCACAATTCAATAACTTTTTTTGTGTGTGTGCAAGTAGCTAAATTACATTTCAGAGCTGCGTCCAGCTGGATTCCTTCTGCCAAAGAGACTGGCAGAAGTGACAGTTTTATCTCAGTGAAAGTCTCTCTGTGGGATTACATGGCCCAACTGCAAGGATCACATCCACCACACTGTCACTGGTGTTCATATTTGATATGCTGCTTCACTCAAAACAGAAAAAAAAGAAAGAAAAATAATATTCGAGTAGTTATGCTGCTGCTTAATTTTCCTTCTCTTTTGACAGTTCAACATTAGCAGACTCATTCTTTGATGGTTAAGTTTCATTAAAATATTACAGCCAATCCTGGGAGATTTTTTCTCTCTCCCTGTTCAATTCATGTTGTAGACTGTTATAAATGAAAATCTGAGTTTGTCGGTCCATGAATAAAGGCTCAGCCTCATTACCTTCCAAGTAAAATGGGCAAAATTTCCAGTATTTTGAAGAATAAATACAGCTGCGCACACAGTTCACAATTTATATGCTTCGTCTCAGCGGTGGACACAGTTTGTAGCCTTTTAAGGAGCGTATGATATCGATACTCGCTAAGACCACTTAAAATGACAGATAATCATCCTTATGTAATAGCAGGGTGTCAACATGCAGGAAGTCGCAGTTCACAGCGAGCACGGAAACACTTTTCACTTCATGATGAAAACCATTTTTTGCACATTAGTCTTTTTGAGTATTTTATCTTACAGCAGTGTTAACTGCGGAGAGATCATAAATGGACTGTCTAAACAGCCACAGTGCCCAAGATCGGATTTATTTTCTTAACTGTGTGAATTCATCTTATAGGAACCCTGACATTATTATTGCTCTCGATGGTCTCAAGATAAAAAAAGAAAAGAAAAAAGAAACGTTTTCGACTGCTTTGTCTCAGCCAAATCAAGTCAATGTTTTGTGTACAGTCTCAAAACAAAATTTTGCCTCAAATAGCTTTGCAGCGTCTGAAGGGACTTGGATGATTTATTCTCCGTGTGTTAACTCGATTCTCTCAGTGTCAAAGTTTTTCCGGCCTTCCCGGTTGCTCGACTTCATCAATGTGCCTGCCCACTCTTCTTCTGTCAAGTTCACTTCTAACCTCCAACTGTCAGTCTGACTTTATTGCTTGACCACCTGCTCCATCTCCGCTCCACTTTTCGCATTCACTGCAAAGCACGGCTTAGTCAGCCTGCAAATCCACCTTCTTTCACCTTTATCAACAAACCCGTTGTTGACCAGCAGCTCTTATCCTGCTGTGGGCTTTTATTTTTTGCTGAAGAAGCCACAGATACTTGGCAAATAACTGCAGCACAGAGTGACATTTGCCAAGCAGAAACCAAATAAACATTTATCACTTTTTAATTAACAAAATATTACTGGGTTTATGTTCTTTCGATCAACTACATGACTGATTTTTGCAGGTCTGCCTCAGTTCTTTGGATGTTTGTTTGAATTAAGCTCTTTTATTATTTGATTTTAATTATTCACAACTCAGTTTCAACTTAAAGCTTTGTATTTACCGGATTGTAGAAAAGATACAAGAGGCAACACAGAGCACCAGAACACAATACACCAGAGCACACAATATGCAGACTCAGGCAGAGGAGCCATGGCACAGTAACAACAGTGCTGTACACACAGATGGCTGAGTCCCAGTCCAAATGCTGCAAGGCTCATCCAGTATCTCTTCCTAACTGGAGCAAAGGAAACGAGAATTATTTCCAAACTAGACATTTTTGGCTCGTGTATCGACAAGTCCCAAGCCCAAAAGTCCGGAGCCCCAGTCTCATTCCATCCTCAACTAAATATCATCTATTCAATTCAGTATATTTAGCTCAGTTATAACTCCGTAGCATCTGTTATTAGTTTTGGCCCCGTGGCACCTTTTTAAATGTGTAAATAAACTGCAAACTCAGTAGCCTTCTTATCCTCTGTGTTTCATCCTAATGCAAAAATCATAAAACATACAGAGAAGCCAAACCCCAACATTGTGGTACATGTCTCTACACTTTTCGGATTCCCTGCTCTGTTTGTCACACTCAGCTCTAGCTCAACCACTCTTATTGAAGCTATGAATTTCTAAAAGCACTATTTCTGAAAGGTGCCACGTACAATAAGTGCTGCTAAGCAGTGCTATTACTAGAACTGTTTTTAGACTATTTTTAAATATATTTTGTACAACTAGTAACTACAGCAGCAGGATGGTCTGTCTTGATTCATTTACGAAGAATCACGTTTTCCATCTACTGTATGCGATAACGAGTGTCAGCTGGTGCAGCTGTGAGACAGTGTGATTATGCTGCACCGACAACTTACATTCACTGATCAGTCAACTAAGACTTCAGTAACGGGGAAAATATGTGTGTTCCCCAACCACTTGGTCAGTGATTTCTGTGGTTGCCACTAGACTGCCACAGTCACCTGTAGCTTGCAAGTGTCCAACTTGTCCACGGAGCAGCAGTGAAACTTTTGTTCAATGTAAAAGTTTTGGATTTACGCTGAAATCAAATTTCCAATAGTGCAACTTTTATTTTACAGGTGAATAGATGCGGTTCATGGTTTGTGTCGCAAAATGCAAGACAAGAAGAGGGATGGTGCTGCAGATTATGAATATATATTCTGTATATACAGTCACTGGTTTGGAACTGTGGTTAAGACTCTTAAACATTTTCATCCTGCCTGCTGCTACTCATTACTGGAGCTACTGCTCAGGGAGGCCTCCACAGAGTTTATCCCTCCATGGCATGAAACAATACATGTGAATCTGTATGCATGCTGTACATATGTGCAGTATATGCGTGCACAGGAGTGAAACAGAGGGAAAGAGAGGTATTTTACAGTTCAAAGCAGTGACCTAAATACAGGTACCATGGTAATATATCACACCGGATCGTCTCTCAATAGTCTGAAAAACAGCTTTTGGGAAATAAAATCCTTTAGATCCAGTATCCTTTAGTGCTCAGTGCATTTTGCAGTGATAGGATGGTTACCACATGATTAAGTGGACAATATTTCTCATCCCACAGCATTTTTATTTGGAGATTAGAACACAAAAATCTGCTTTAATACTGCAATATTAACCCTAAAATGATTGAAAAATAATAAATAATAACAACATGTATGCAGGTAAATCTACAGCCAAGATGAAAACAAACCCAAGAATTACAACATGCTGTTTGTCAGGTTTAAATTATGTGTGAAGCTAAATCTGCCAGCCCCTCTGTCAATAGAGAGAGAGAGAGCACAATGAGACGTAGGACGAGGTGACAAATCATCACTTAAGCTTCTGCTGCCTGCCCACACTGCAGAACAATGTAGACCTGGCCATATGTGAAAAGCATTGAACACCATGACAATAGTGGGGAAAATATGGTGCCTTTTAAAATGCTGCCAAATATATGCAACATAAATTGGGAATATCTCAAAGACACAGAGACGTCAACCCTGCAGCACTGTAAGCCCTTTCATTTGGACTTCGCCTTTGTTCTGCAGCATATTAAAAGGAAGCAAAAAGGGCGCCTAAACAATGCTTCTATTAAACCAATATGTTGAGCCCCAAGAAAGCCAACATTAGTCATTTTTAGCAAAAGTGACAAAGCTCTCAAGCAAATGATAAAAACAAAAGTTTTTTGGATGTATAATTTGATGAATATCATCTTTTTGGGGCTAATTTAGTATACAGAGAAGCCTTACCATTGGAATTATGAAATTTTAATGCAATTGCTTCTTAAATGTTCTTTTAAATCTTTCATATTTACCAAAACTAAAAAAGAAAACTGAAATGGATTCCAGCTTGCCCTTATTTTATTCTCAATAAACAATATACAGGCGAATTCCTATACTTTTTTATACCACGAAAGGATCCCTGAAATTTTTAAATCGCATTGAATGCTTGTTGTGTGTAGTCAAACCCTGTAAGCAGCAATGTGGGAAAGGGGCGATCGTGGCTCAAGAGCTGGGAGTTCGCCTTGTAATCGGAAGGTTGCCGGTTCGAGCCCCCCGAAAAACTAGTTCATGCATTTATTACTTCCAGACTGGACTACTGTAATTGATTATTATCAGGATGTCCAAAAAACTCACTGAAAAGCCTTCAGCTAATCCAAAATGCTGCAGCAAGAGTACTGACAGGGACTAGAAAGAGAGAGCATATTTCTCCTGTTTTGGCTTCCCTTCATTGGCTTCCTGTTAAATCCAGAATTGAATTCAAAATCCTGCTCCTCACATACAAGGTCTTAAATAATCAGGCCCCATCTTATCTTAATGACCTTGTAGTACCATATCACCCTATTAGAGCACTTCGCTCTCGCTCTGCAGGCCTACTTGTTGTTCCTAGAGTATTTAAAAGTAGAATGGGAGGGAGAGCCTTCAGTTTTCAGGCCCCTCTTCTGTGGAACCAGCTTCCAGTTTGGATTCAGGAGACAGACACTATCTCTACTTTCAAGATTAGGCTTAAAACTTTCCTTTTTGCTAAAGCATATAGTTAGGGCTGGACCAGGTGACCCTGAATCCTCCCTTAGTTATGCTGTAATAGACGTAGGCTGCCGGGGGATTCCCATGATGCATTGAGTTTTTCCTTTCCAGTCACCTTTCTCGCTCACTATGTATTAACAGACCTCTCTGCATTGAATCATATCTGTTATTAACCTCTGTCTCTCTTCCACAGCATGTCTTTTATCCTGTCTTCCTTCTCTCACCCCAACCGGTCGCAGCAGATGGCCCCGCCCCTCCCTGAGCCTGGTTCTGCCGGAGGTTTCTTCCTGTTAAAAGGGAGTTTTTCCTTCCCACTGTTGCCAAAGTGCTTGCTCATAGGGGGTCATATGATTGTTGGGTTTTTCTCTGTATCTATGAAGCGCCTTGAGGCGACTTATGTTGTGATTTGGCGCTATATAAATAAAATTGAATTGAATTGAATTGAATTGGTGGTGGTCAGAGGGCCCGGTGGCGCCAGTGTCCGGCAGCCTCGCCTCTGTCAGTGCGCCCCAGGGTGGCTGTGGCTACAATGTAGCTTGCCATCACCAGTGTGTGAATGTGTGTGTGAATGGGTGGATGACTGGTTGTGTAAAGTGCTTTGGGGTCCTTAGGGACTAGTAAAGCGCTATATAAATACAGGCCATTTACCAAAGGGAATAAATATACTCACGCTACAGATAAAGTTACAATCTTACACAAAAGCAGAGTAGGAATGGGGCAGATAGGCCTACAAGTGTTGTAGTCTATTCTTACTAGGGCTGTCAAAAAATATTGATACTGACATCGATATTAAAATGACTGGATTAGATGTTTGTTTAAATACTTGTACACTTACGGTACTGTCTTTGCCTGCTCGCCACTCTTACGTAAAATCACAGTGTCGTCTGCAAACATCATAATCCACAGGGACTCCTGTCTGACCTCATCAGGCAACCTGTCCATCACCACTGCAAACAACAGAGGGCTGAGAGCAGATCCCTGATGTCCTGCACCACCCTCACATACTTTTCTGCCACTCCTAACTTTCACGTCCTCCCTCATAGCTGTGTGTTATTCGCCCTGCGTCTTCTATGAGTTTGTTATTATTAGTTTCCCAGTTTAGTTTTGTTCTTTGTTTTACCTCCACACCTGCAATAAAGCAGTGTTTCTGAGTTCACGTTTGTCTCGGTGAGTTTTGCGTTTGGGTCCTTTTCCTGCATGCACACAACCGTTTTGTGACAGAAGGACACGACAGTAACAAAGAGAAACACAGGGCTTAAACACACTGAGGGATAACAAGGGAAATGAGACACAGAAGGAGAGCACAGCTGGGAGTAATTAGACTGGACGAGACAAGGGAAGCAAAACTAGAAACAATGACGTGAGACATGTACCTTCAAAATAAAACAGGAAACACACCAACTGAACTCTAGACATGTAAACTTAATAGACTGGGGAGACAGAGGATAGGGACCTGAAACATGGGAGAGAACGGCACAGTAGACTCAACACAGAACACAGAGAAGTCATCACACAAAACCTAAGAACTAAACCCTTGACAGCCATAACTGAAACCTTAGGAAATGACAATAATCAAAACAGTACAACCAAGGACTCAGAACATAAACCATAATATAAAAATACAAGAACTCAAAATGCTGGGTCGCAAAGACCCAGAACCGTGACAAAAAAATATGACAATGAGTCGCCAGAAGGACAGGATTACTTAAAAATACAGTTTTTTGCACTACCTAATAGATAGCATGGTATTTTCGTTGGTATTTATATCCCTGACATGGGATGATGGCATCTAGTGCCATTATAGCTCCAGTCCAGCTCACTGCTAAAAAGGAAGTAAGTGTCAAGGATGGAGATGCTTTGCTTTTCTATTTTTTAAATATATGTTGCCTTTTATTTATTTACATTTATTTCTACTTTTTTTAAGACAGCTACTATTGTGAAATCAGCTATGTTCCATAGGCTAGAATGTTTACGCTAGTTTAAATGATACGAATGCTTATGCTAATGTAGTCATAATATTTAGTAGGTTACTCAATACTGTGCATGTCCAGTTAACAAAACATGGTGACATTAAAAATAAACAGCCCACCACCAACCTCTCAGTGATTTAAAATGACTTTTTAATAAATAATTGATTCTTTAGGTCAATCCCATATTTTTGTTGTTGTTTTTCTTACTGCATAAATGTAAGAATTGATAGGGCAGCCAGACAGGATAAAGAAAAAAGATTAAGTTTAATTACCTAAAGCTGGATGAAGTGTATAAGAAGATCATAATAATGTCACAAGGCCCAGCGTATCATCTGTGTGTGTCGCTTCAGATCTCCTCTCTACTCTCTAACACAAACACGTCAGGCCTATGAGCTGAATGAAAAATAAGCATTAAACAAAACAGAGATGTAAAAAGAGAACAAATAATGATAACAGAAACTGCAGGTCTATCAAATGTTATGGTTTGTTTCGAAAGCTAGTTCACCCTTTTATTCCTACGACCCACACTAACACACACTCATACAAAGACTCATTTTATCCACAAGTCAGCTGAATTTTAAAGGGCTCATCAAAAGAGACGGTTTTAACAGGGTGCCCGGAGGGTGCCAACAAATCCTTTAAATGTACTGGCTTTAACAGATGTCCAGTATATAGCATTTATATTTAAATGAGGCCTTAATCAGCCAGGCAGCCTGAGCTTTGCCTGTGATGATGTGGAGTGCTTCAAATGACCACCCCTCTCGATAGTCTGGGTTTCCAAAGTTTTTCGAACGGTGCAATTGCAAACCTTTAATATAATATAATATAAAAATGTCATATTCAGCCATTTTGCTTTTTTGTGCTTTTTTACATTGCTTTTTTGGATTTTGTTTTTATTTTTTGCATCATGCAAACAGTCAAATTACTTGACACATTAAGTCCTCCTTTAGGAGGAGATGGCAGTGCAATGCAGACATGGCCTAAAAACATGTGAGGCTCATGTTTATTGGAAAGATGGAAATACCTCCAATGAATACAAAGTTTTTAGACATGCATTTGCTAAAAACACAACATTGTGCGTATCTAACCCACATAAAGTGACAGCAATAAGACAGTCTTACTCTTTTTTGCTTCTGAATTTGTAAAGGCAGCCTGTCTGTTTATATAGTTGTATGGGAATTTCTGTGGAAGCAATTAACTGATTAACCAATTTTATATATGTATATATATATATATATATATATATATATATATATATATATATATATATATATAATTGATTTATTTATTTTTAATTAAAGCAGTCTGTTTGGGGACTGTGAAAGCAACACACATGGGCATAGATGCTAATTAATGGGAGGAAAATGCATAACATAAATCAAAGCAATTAGCCGAGTGACATATCATTTATATGAAATTCATTTAAATAACCCATTCATTGTCATTTTTTAAAGTCATATGTCGTTCAAATGTCAAGCACGAGCTTTTTTAGCTCGTCAAATATAAACCTTGTTTGCTTTACTTTTTCATGCATAACAATAAAATGAATGTTTAGAGGTTTGACACAGTTGATTCAACAAAACAGGTTAAACAAGTAATAGGAAGAAAGTAATCGGAACATATTAGCCTAATGTCTAAGAAGTTGTTTGACTATTTTTCCAGCAGTGACTCTAAAGTGACAAGTTATTCATTTTCTTTGTTATTCAGGTTAATTTTCCTAAAAACAGCACAGTCACTGACAAAGCAGCTTATTTTTTCCTTTCACTGAACCCGTCGGCTGACTCCCAAAAGGAGATGCGGGTCCTCTGCACATATTGGTGCTTTATCACTGAACAAATGTTTGCCCATTTCTAAAACTTTAAATACTAAACAAGTCCAATTTCAATATTACATTTTAGCTACCATCGAAGGATTTGGAAAGCTATTTCCAAATTGCACTCATTAAGCTTTATCACTTCTCATCAACTTAAATGCCAGACCAGCCGGACCTGCTGTCTGAACTGCTCTGCTCAGGGCGGTAAAAATATGACAACAACAACCGCCACCCCCAGCTGTCAGCATGTTATGGGCTAATTTCAGATTAAACAATGTTGCACATGTCAGAGGCAACTGTCAAGCAACAGTGGCTGATCATCCACAGGGAACATGAAGGCTTCAGAAACTTAAAAAAAAAAAAACAAGGCTTGAGGCACAGCAGGAGGGAAAGTGAATTTTGCTGGCAGCGGTACAGAAAACTTAAGCGGTTTAAGAGACAGTTTGGATGCAGTCACTCCCTCTAGCTACGCACTAACAGCTGACAATGGCCTGAAACTTGATGACATGAGGTAAAACATATATTTTAAAGTACAAGATACAGCTGAGATCATTTGCATGAGGAGTATCAGGTGTCTTAAACAGAAAGAGATAAGGTCCTCTCAAAAAAACTGTCTACATGGCTACAAGCTCTGACAGATCAGAGATTTCAGGACTATGGCGCATTAAACTGCCTCAACGTTTGATTTTATCTCTGAGATGACTGCTTAGTTATGTGAGCTCTAATTTACTCTGACACATTCATACAAAGCACGGTCAGATGATGTCATTATGATGAAATGCACCCAATGCAGATCGTCTTTCCAAACTGGAGCATGAAGGGCAAACACAGTTTCAATTTCCCTTGTTAGGAGATCAGATGAGATGAGATGAGAGCATATGTTGTTGGAACTGAAGTGCTGCTGTACTGATTAGTTCGTGATGATCTTTAGTTAGTTTTAACTGAAGTTGAAGAAATTTTACTTACATTAACAGAAAGTTTGTTTTATATCAATGAGAATAATTTGTCCAGGTGTCTTACACACTAATTTACACTAATGTAACTTTTTAACTATTTCATTAATACAGTTGTTTTTAGTTATATTTAAAAAAGCACATTGTAAGCTTGATAGACGATTACCACTCCATCCTATTAGTATGCACTCCTGTTTTGAAGCCTTGAGTATTATGATTTGAGCCAGAAGTGATTTATTTAGACAACAGGGTGGCACGCTATGTTTTGAGCTAATTGTTGCACCTTGATTAGCAAGCTGCATCCACAGACAGTACCGGTACAATGCACACAGACATAGATAACTGCTAATTAGTGCTAACATAAATAAAAAAAAGACACTAGATGTTTAGTCACTGAAAAAACAAAGACTTCTTGGACAGCCTGTTAGCATAAAAACAAGCCACAATATTTTTAATGTAAAGTAATTGCATAAAAAAATATTTTCAAAGGCATAAATACAGTGAAGATACATAGGTGTCTATTTCCACCTGCTGCTTAGATCAGACAGACCCCTAATGAGCCTGTGAAGGTTCTTATCTATATCAAATATTTTAATGCACCATGTTGCTTAGCAACCACCTACCCATGGGCAAAGGTGACCCATTTATACCATGTATGCACCTATAACATCTATTATTTAATGACAGTAGAATCAAATTTATAATCACAAACCATAAATTATGCATGGTATATTATTATGTCACCATTTTGACTAGCAACCAATTCTTTTATAAGTTAATAAATTAATTTTTAGGCACTCTAACAGGGGCTGACTCCTGACTCATGTCATCCTATAAAAGAACAATATAATTTTAATTTAAAACATCTAATTTATCAAACATAGAATATACTAATTTTTCATATTTCCAAACTGTGATGTTTAAACTATCAAGATTACATCAAATTACACAATCATATCTACTGCATTTAGGCACTGAAGCATGGGCATGTAATAGTTTATTAAACGTGTGAACTGCAAAGCATCCATCCATCCATCCATCTTCATCCGCTTTATCCGAGGCTGGGTCGCGGGGGCAGCAGCCTAAGCAAAGAGGCCCAGACCTCCCTCTCCCCAGCCACCTCCTCCAGCTTATCCGGGGGAACACCAAGGCGTTCCCAGGCCAGCCGAGAGATATAATCTCTCCAGCGTGTCCTCACCCAGGAGGCGCCCAGGGGGCATCCTTGTCAGATGCCCGAACCACCTCAGCTGGCTCCTTTCGATGTGGAGCAGCATCGAAATAATGCCTGTTATGTAGAAGGAAATTAGCTATAAAGAACATTTTTGTACCAGATATAAACATGTTTCTATTGGTTCTTCTATGAAGCTGGCCATTTTAACAAAGGACTCAATATGCGTTGACTCTCTTTTTGAGTCAACTTCAAGTGGCCACTGGAGAAAATGCTGTTTTGGGGGGATTCTGCTTTGGAGTAACTTTTTAGTCCACAAAGAGGTTGATTTTAAATTTACTGTCATAGAATAAAACAAGGAAAAACAGTTAAACAACAGACAGGCTGAAACAAGCACTGGACTTTAAAGGTCGATAAAGTAACTAATAAAGTAGAATATGTGAAAATGTACCATTTCATGCCAGAGACAAGGCAAAGCTGTATGAGCCAGCAGATCTGAAAGATGCTGTAATGAAAAAGAAGTACGTGGCAGGGCATTATAAACCAGCATCAGTAATGAGGCTGATACAGTCTGAGCTGCCACACTGGTGTGCAGCAGCATCGCTCAAGGAGTTTTACTGTGGACAGTTAATGTGCATCTTATATTCTATCGCCCATGTGTGAAAATGGGGGGGTTTCATGGTATCAGAGGAGGCTGAATGTTTGCAATGAATTCTGGGTTATTAGGAAAATTAAACCTGTTCTTCAATTTAAGCAGAAAACTAGCAATATGCTTTCAGATTAGGCTTAGTGAAACATCAAGCTTCTACGTGTGTTAAGAAAAGATTATGCAACAGTGCAGCATAACAACAGTACTAATGTTTAAATGCTCCTTTAGCTTCTACCTGCGAGAAGAATATATTTAGTCCTGAAGTCATGAGGGGTAATGCTTGTTTCTTTGGTTATGCTTCAGGGTTAAGACTAAATGCAGAAAATGGTCAAATATAATCTCAGCTGGTGGGAAAATAAGGAAAGCACAAACATGCAAAGCTTTATTAACAAGAGACCAAACTTTTAAATAACAACTACCTGAACCTGAAGCCTACAACAGCTCAGGGGAACTATCCGGATTGTTCAGTGCATTGATTTTTCACTGTCTGTGTGTGTGAGAGCATGTGTGTGTGTGTTTGTGCATTTGTCTTGGGGAAAGAAAGAATGGCCTACATGAACTTCTCACAGGTAACTGAAGAGAGACTGAGGAGTTGTAATTGGATCTCAGTGTGTCTAGCTGACACTTTCACACGCACTTGAACACATACACACACACACACACACAGAAGGGACCCTGGGAGCAGCCAAGGTAAAAGGGTAAAAGTGGAAGTTGGGTCTCAGGACTTCAGCTATTATGTGGAAAGTGAAAAGCTCCAAAATACCTCTTTGCTAAATTGAGGTCGACTGACAATGGCATGTTTGTGTGTGCCTACGCCATTAAGATGATCCAAATGCAAACTGCGCATCTGTAAAAGCAAGCGTGTTTACATGCATGAGCCTGTTCTTGTGCGCATGCCAAGCATGACAGCATGTCTGCAGCTACAGTATGCACTGTATCCCTGTATCTGTGTGTCTTTGCATGACTGGCCTGGCAGCGTGGGTAATGAGGCTATCTACAGAGAAAGACTTGGCTGTGCTCTTATATAAAGCTGAACATAATGGCACACATACCACAGACAGTGACTGCTGGTGACAAAATGCTTGATATGCAGTGAAGATCAGAGCAGACAGCGTGGTACAGGTCAGTTTTAAATATTTTCAAGGAAGAATGCCAAAAGATGGAGCAGCCATAATAAACTACTTAATTAGAATTGCTATACACTCCAGTTACAGCAGCTTACATAAGTTTGATTGAGGTTCCAACATTCAAAACATCATTGAGGCGAACTGAATAGAGCCGTTCACGCTGGGTAGAAACACATAATCAGCAGGAGTGTTACATTCTTTGATTATGCTAGCTTACATTTTATTTTATTCACGGGATTTGGTGTCCTGCAGTTAATATATGGTTACATTTAGAAATTGGCTCTTAACCCTGGATACACTTAATTTGTGGTGACTGCTTTCCTATCGGGCTGTCAAAACCCTTAAAGTCTCTCTTTAATTCACCTTATAGAGATTTTTCTTGACCTCTTATTTCACACAGAATTATAGATAATATAAATTCCAAAATATAGAGATTTTAAAAATGACATCCCAACATCCATATTGTCAGAAGTGTGCAGCAGCATGTGATATTCTGTTGTATCGTTTGTAAAGTATTGTGCAATTGCTTTATTGCCTACCATAAGAGAAAACCACACAAGGCAACTGTAGCATTTCAACAAAAAAGACAACAACAAACATCACAAAAAAACCCTACATGGTCACACTTTTAGTAAATGTATTAAAAAAGACAATAAATTGACATAATACATCTATAGACACCAAACTTGTTGCATCAGCTTTGTATGTTATACGTTAATTTCTTCTTGATTCATCAAACTAGGACAAATACTGATTACAGGTACGGAAGTCATCTTTTAATTGTTATTTATGAGACAGTCAAAAATCAAAAAAAAAGAAAGATCTGGTATCTTCATGTTTGAATTTTCTGGGGGAGGTAGATCTCCTCGGTTGTGCATCTGAAATGATGAAACGTTTGCGTCTCCTGTCATTTCATTAATGAATTGTGATTTCATCCAGAGCAGATGAAGCATTACTTGCCTTCCTCTCAGGCACTCGGGCAGCAACATGGGGCACGGAAACAGGTTTGATGAATCACACAGCCGTATACTCCTTCAGCTAATCATGTAGGCAACATAACAGTAATTCAGCAGCCCTGGGGAGTCATATCCGAATCCAAATCCTCATAAAGATACAGTCCAACATAAAAAGGCTGGAAAGGAACTTGACAAATAAAAGGAACTTGACAAATAAGCTGAGATATCAAGAGGAGAGTGGTGTTTATTGGTTGTGTTCAAGTTAAAAAAATTTTTTTTTAAAAGCAAGAATTTTTGCTAGATTTTAATAATTTAGTTTTTGGTGGCTCTCCAAATATATTTGAATGCTGTTGACAGAAGAGCAACGAAGAAAAACACATTTAGCTGAAAACATGTATTTTTGAGGGTACTGCATCATTCAAATGAGGAATAAAACGTGTCATTAACTTTATGTAACTCATTCTTTGTCATCTTTATCGCCACTACAAACAGTAACCATTTATTATCATTACCTCCCGCACACTAGCACTGTTCCATTGGACTGATTATTATACAGACATGCAGGATCCTCTAGAGGGCCACAATTTCTTAATCTAACACTTCAAACACATTACACTACCTTTTAGAAAAAGAACATACTTTATTCACTAACTATGCAAACCTACTCTCACAGGCCATGTTATTAGTATAGTACATAAATTATATAGTACAGTTACAAAGAAGCAACTCAGTTCATTCAGGTGCAGTATGTAGATAAGGTTAAGACGACTTTCTGAAGATTAAATCGAAATTCCGTGATTTAAGTGACTTTGAATGTTGCATTATGGGTTCCAGATGGGCTGGTCTGAGTAACTGCTGATCTACTGGGATTTCCCAAACAGGCATTTCTAAGGTTTACAGATTATGGCCAGAAAAAGAGAAAATATCCAGAAAGCAGGAGTTCTCTGGGTGAAAATGCCTTGTTGACACCAGGGGTCAGAGGAAAATGGACAGACTCATTTGAGCTGACAGGCAGGCAACAGTAACATAAATAACCTCATGTTTCTACCAAAGTATGCAGACCCAGAAAACATTCCAATGTGGGCCAACACTAGGAAGCTGTGGGTGAACTGTGGGGCTGTACGGGCAGGGCAAACCCACACTTATACAACATCCCCAACTGCACTTGTCCATACAGGGCCAACAGCAGTTTTGCCCTTTTGGGCACCCAAGAGGGATTTCTGTAGAATGGATCCAAGTGGGGTGTGTTTGCTGGGGAAGAGCATCTGAACAAGCATCACTTTGAACCTTCAAGCAGAGTGGCTACAGCAGTGGCGATCACACCGCTCCCAGTCCTGTCAGTTAAGAACAGGAAGCCGAGGCCACAGTTGTTATTGGGCTCATCGAAAATAAGCAATAGAAGATCGGAAAAATGTTGCCTGGTCTGATGACACTCGATTTCTGCACAAACTACATGACAGAATGGATCCATCGTGCTGGATCACTTGTTCAAGTTGCCGGTGGTGATGTAATTGTATGTGAATATTTTCTAGCAACACTTTAAGCTGAGTATTGTACCTGAGTATTGTTGCTGTCCATGTCCATCCTTTTATGACTGCAATGTATCCACCTTCTGATAGCCAATTCACCATGTCACAAAGCTCAGATCACTTCAAACTGGTTTCTTGAACATGACAGTGAGTCCACTTTACTGAAATGACCTCCACAGTCACCAGATCTCAAGCCAATAAAGTACCTGTGGATGTGGTGTAATGGGAGGTTGGTATCATGGATGTGCAGCAACTCTGTGATGCTGTCATGACAATGATAGACTGTCGTCAAAGTTAGCTTTCTTCAACTTAATGTACTTCTAAAGGTGAAACCAGTTCTTTCCTTCAAAGATTGAAATTGCTATTCATTACTCTGATCTGGGCTCATGTAAAAGCCTTTATTCTGCAGCTATAATGCTGGCTCTGGCTCCTGACCTAGTACAAGGAAGAAAATCCAATTATCATCCATACTGCATGACAGTTTTAGAGTTGATTTTATTACTCATTTGTTTTTAAATAACTGTATTCAAAATTGTGGACCAGCCTACATCTTTACATCAGGACCTCACAGGTGCTATTTTTAAAATGTGTTTTTAGAGGTTAAAACCAGACAGACTGGGCTTTATTATTATTATTATTATTCAGTTGTGGTTTTATTTAATATTTTCAAGACACTTATTGATTTATTTTTACATGTAATTATTATTATCTTTGAGATGCACGGCACTTTGGTCAGCACCTGTAGCTCTCTCACCTGTACCTTGAGAAAAAATGAGCACCAACAAGTACTTTGCGTCTGTAAAATTCAACAGTGAGGTGATTATTTCCTGCTTAAATAACTGCACAGTGTTTTTGGTTTGTTTTGGGTAAATTAAAAAAGAACACTGACCCATAGCTTGTTATCAGATTTGATGTTTTATTTATTTACGCACTGTTTTAATATTGATGTAACTCTCTCACAAATCGGTTTATAAGAAAAACCTGAATTTTCTTGAGGTTGTGTGTATCAAGTATGGCCTGTCCACTACAATTAATGCTTAATGACATAAGCACCTTGGGGTTGGGTATTATGAGCTCTGAAATGGAAAATGGGCCTATATCTGCACAAACTGAGGGCACATTTAATAGCATGCTTTTCTCTTATTCCTCTCAGCTATGAAAGCTGATTCCCTCAGGTCAGCATACAAGTAGAATCTTAGCAGTATGACAGGAGCTAGCAAAGCTTTTCAAAAGACAGAAATGGACCAGTGAAAATCACAGGAGGCTTTTAACATTATAAGATTGTCTGAAAAGACTAAATATTCTCAAACCAAAAGCAAAAGTTGGAGAGCTTCATCCCTCAAGAATTTTAAATGTAATCAGAAAGCAAGCTGAACCTGATATGTCTACACATAGATATATGGTAATTAGTGTTAAATAACATATAAAATATTCTAATCAAAAAACAAATGTAAGTTTGTGTTTTACATACATTTTTAAACCAGTACTATAATATATGCATATACAAGATAATTAGTATAGCATATGCCTTCCTCTGGATGCGATGTAAGCAATCACTCATCTGCACAAGAATTGTGCAAGTATTCTGTTCATGGAGGAAAAGCTTTCCATTTATGGGTGATTGCAGCCTGCAGCTGTGCAGAGATGATTGGGTGTGGCTGCTTCTGATAAACAAGTCAACCCTGACCAAGGAAGTCTTAGGATATGCTCTACTACTCTGGCAGTGGGCACAGTTCTGCTGAAACAGCTGCAGGGAAAGATGCTGGCACAAGAATGGCACAATTACAGGTTGGAGGACCAAAAAGTACCACTGTCCAGTCAGATTTTTACCAGGAGCAATAAGATCAGAGATTGCGCTCTTATAAGCGTGCAGGTCCGCAACAACACATTTGACATGCGTCTCAGCATCTAGCATCCCAATAGCATTGCTTCTGTAAACTCCAGTCAATCACGACACGGTGGCAATGATGACACCAAAGTTAGGCACTCATTTTTTGTCATTTTGTCTGCATAAACTGAACTAATTCTGAAGCTTACAAGTGAGTTTCTTTATGTTCTTCATGGAGAAACCCCCCCCCCAAAACAGTCATACCCAACACTACCTTAATGAAACCAATCAACCAGAACCAAAAACAACTCCAAGTATGTATTCTAAACCAAGATTAAAAAATGTATTAACCGACAGATAATCATTATTATAGAATTATACAAACCAAAACTGGACCACAGGCATCTAGGGTAATGTAAGCAATTAACAGAATTAACTGCACAACAAGCATATTACTTGTCAGATAACTGCTTTAAAAACTATTCAAAAAGCAGCAACACCTTATGTCCAGTGTTTCTGATGGCCTAGATCAGGGGTAGGCAACTCCAGGCCTCGAGTGCGGGTGTCCTGCAGGTTTTAGATCTCACCCTGTGTCAACACACCTGAATCAAATGATTAGTTCATTACCAGGCCTCTGGAGAACTTCAAGACATGTTGAGGTCATTTAGCCATTTGAATCAGCTGTGTTGGATCAAGGACACATCTAAAACCTGCAGGACACTGGCCCTCGAGGCCTGGAGTTGCCCACCCCTGGCCTAGATCCACGCAATCAAGTTCATGTCTTTCTACTTAAAAGTCAAGTACTTTAAGACAAAAGTCTTTTAAAAGGGGCAGCACGGTGGCACGTGGTTAGCACTGTTGCCTCACAGTAAGAAGGTCCTAAGTTCATGGCTGGGGTCTTTCTGTGTGGAGTTTGCATGTTTTCCCCATGTTTGTGTAGGTTTTCTCCTGGTGCTCCGGCTTCCTCCCACATTCCAAAGACATGCAGTCAGTGGGGTTAGGTTAATTGGTAACTCTTAATTGCCCGTGAATGTTTGTCTGTCTCTATATATTAGCACTGCAACAGACTGGCGACCTGTCCAGGGTGTACCCTGCCTCTTGCCCTAAGACAGCTGGGGTAGGCTCCAGTCCCCTCCCAACCCTGAGAAGGATAAGCAGAAGAGCCAGGATGGATGGACTGATTTTTTTTGCTTTGCGCTGTCACGAAAAGAATCAGGAATCCAAAAGAAACCCAAACATAACCAGCAAAATGATCCTGAACATTTACTCAAACAGCAATTCCTCTGCAGATGTTCAAAGTTACTCAGTTATTAGCTTTCTCCCATCTTTGGCTCATACAACAACTTCGACGGCTATCCAACTATTCTGCCAGACGTCTGTTTGACCTGCTGAGTAAACTTCAAAGCATATAGAAGATGACACACCAAACAATGGCGTTGCTATCCAAATATTTGCAGTGCCATGTTAAATAAATCATCTTTTAGCCTCTTTCCCCTTGCCGTGGCATTGTGTGAGTCACCTAATAGCCTGAATAGACGTGTTAGCTGATGCATTAGCCGGCTCTATTAAGATGAATCATCAAATGGCATCACAGGACTGAAAGTAAAATATTGCAAACTGAAAAAAGTAACACAAAATCTTTTACATTAAAAACAGATGAAAAAGAAGATTAAGCTATGTGGACATGCTGCCAGATAAATTTTCTCAACTCAACTCAAAATTGTATCCGTAGCTTTTAAATTGACAATCTCACCACGAAAGGTCCGATTAAACGTTTTTTGACACAGGGGAATCTCGTGTACACTCTCATTCTTTTTTCTATGTAATACAGCTGCTCATTAAAGAGGGAAAAGTGTCTGGTTGTGAATATGAACCCACAGTAATTATCAATTGGAACAAATATCCACTTAGCGTCTTATCTGCGTATGTGTGTGTGTGTCCTCCTGACCCTCTAAATGGATCTATTCATCCCAAAGAGGATGTGGCTTCTCCACAGACTCCACACTGCTGTTGCCTCTAGCATACTAAACTATTCTTCAATCCACCCTCCCTTTCTTCCTCCACACCACCTCCTTTATTTGACTTTAATCTGTTCATCATCAGCTCATCTCTCTCCCCCAACCTTCCACTACTTATCTTTTCGTTTTTCCTCGCTCGTTTCGCGTTCTCCACCCTCATTTGTTCTGTCTGTTCCTCTGAAAACCCCTATTGGTCTATGGTGAGTTATTAACCTGAGAGGCCTTTAGTCTTCCTTACACCTCACATGAAACACAAATAGTCAAATGATATGATAAATGATCTTATCTCATACATCATCGAGACTTCATCGAAAACCAGCATGGAAAGCCCAGAACTGTGCACACATTACAGCAGCAAACTATCCAAATATAGTGCAAAAATATACTGACTGGTACATCCTGCTTGGACTGGTTTGGACCCCTCTTTTACCTTCCTTTATGGCAAGAAAATAAAAAAGGTGCTGGAAAGATTTCTCATTTCTCCATATTTACATGCACACAGTTGCACACAGTTGGTGCAGATTTGTCGGCTTGAATTGAGATGTGGGGGACATTTGAGTACACTGAACTCGCTATCAAGTTCAAATTTGAGAAGATTTGAGCTTTGTGCCATGCGTTATACTGCTGGAAGTACCCATCAGGAAATGGTTAGATTATAGTATTTAAACAATACTCAATTGGTACTAAAGGATGCAGTGTGCCAAGAAACTATGTCCCACACCATTACACCACCCCCTCCAACATGAGCCTTTGATGCAAGGCAGGACGGATCCATGTTTCCATGCTTTTATGCAAAATTCTGAACTGTTGCCTCAGTTTTCTGGAATGTGATGTGAGTGGCACCCTGTGTGGTCCTCTGCTTCTGTAGCCCATCTGCTTTAAGGTTTAGTATGTTGTGTATTCAGAGATGATTTTCTGCATACCTTTTTTTTGGGGGGGGGGGGGGGGGGTTGTATAATCATGGTTATTCAAATTACTGCTACCTTCCAATCAGCTTGAAGCAGTGATTCCCCAGAGAACTTCCAACAGCTGGGTACTGGATCTTCTTTGGACCATTCTCTGTAAAACCTACAGATGGTTGTGCAAGAAAATCCCACTAGATTAGAAGTTTCTGAAATACTCAAACCAGCCTGTCTGCCAACAACAACCATGCAACGTTCAAAGTCACATAAATCCCCTTTCTTCCCCATTCTGATGCTGTTTGAACTTCACATGTCTCCATGCACTGAGCCATAAAAAGTGTAATTATAATAGTCCCCTTTAGTCGTAGATTGTAGATATTTGATGAAATATATTTTCAACATTTATTGTGCAAATATAAAATCTATATATATATATTCTAAAAGTCATTAGACAAATTAATTCTGTCTATCTTGCTGGGCTTAAATGTGTAATTCTTTTCTAATCATTTTCTTTTTTAATCATTTAAAACATAATAACATGAGGCATTAACGTGCATTTAATTAAAACTGACATCATTTAAGATGAGGTTTTTAAATCACCACAGTGTAACTGTCATTGTCTTAGAACTGAAATGTTTGATAAAAGATCTCATGGATGTGTTGAGTATAAATTTAAAGGAGCGACAGTGTGTGCAGTAGGTGGTGGTAAGACAATGACACCACATGCAGCACAACAGAAATAGAATTAAGTAGGACGCGGTGACATTTCTATTCATATGTGAATTCTTTAGATCATTTTCCTCAGTGGTACGGCAGCAAGTGCTCATGCCATTCATTCAAATTCCAATAATATCCAAACCCCTTATTTGTAGTCCGCCGGTGCTGCGCAACTAGTAATAATCCTTTTAACTAATCCACATCAAATCTCTGACAATGCTAATCCGTTAGTCATGATGTTCCACCACAGCCATTCATCTGTGCACACTTCTAACTCTGGCATGCATAATTAAATTGTAATGGTAATTTTTTTGTATTGCTGGGCTTGGCAGCGTCTTAAGTATTCATGTGCTGGGGGTTCACACTTATACATAATGGGGTGGGATGTGAAGCGGTTTTGCATTATGTACAAGACAAGAATCACGTGAAAGAGGAAAATAGAAAATTACAGCATGCCATATTAAAGAAGTCATTACAACACATGAATAAAACAAATAATTAAATATATGCAGAGATGGCATATAGAAGATTGGAATCCAACTCTATATTAACAGTACATGCACTCACTGGCTACCTGGGTACACCTTCACAGCACAGTTATTATTATTAGTAGTAGTATTTTCAGAAGCTCTACTGGGATTTTCCCACACAACCACCTCTAAGGTTTATTGAATTAAATTGTAATGTAATTGAATGTATTGCAATGTAATGTAATTTTATCATGCCACCATATTTCCATCTAAAAACTAAAGTTTTCTTAACGTCTGTTGATTAAGTTCTATGAACGTGGCATACATTCATCAGTTAAATTTCATTCAATTATGTAGCTTTAAATTATTAATCATTCGTTTCGTCTAAATATTGAGCTTTACCAAATCCAACAAAATGTCTGTTAATTTCCAGAGCATCAATCAAATACCTCAGAGTAACAACATGTTGCCTTGTTATATCAACTACTATGTACTTAGTGTAAGAAGTGTCAGTCTTGTTGAATGAATTAATAAACTGTTAGAAAATTTTATGAATATTAATCTCGTTGTTTCAGTTATTTAGATATCAAAGTTGACCACAGATAAATTACATTATTAGCACATCCAAAGAAATGTAACATTTTCTCTGTAGATGGCAACGGGTAACAGCAACCAACATTACTATTATAACTAGTTCTTCCTCCTTTAACACCTCTGTCATGTGCTAATCTTTCTTCAGTTGCTGTCCATCCCACAAGCCACAGGATTAATTAAGGGTCATTTTGTGCTGATGATGTTTGACCCTGTCGCAGATTTGTTTCCATTATTGCTCTCTGTTCGGTGGAGGGCTGACTTTAAGTGCTATAAGGGGTGAATCAGAATTAAATAACGTGAACAATTCACAATTTGTGAGCACACAAAAGCTGTAGACAAATGTTACGTTAGTCAAATTCGCCACATGTAGGATTTTCACTCATTCCATTTGGAAAGCTCTGTTGAATCAACCGGTTAAAATCAGTCCTTGAATCGGTGTCACATTAAATCAATTTTAACCTGCGCTGTATTGTAACAGATACTAATTTTATTTTTCCTGCCCCCATCATATACTTTTGTGAATGTTATAACTTTTGTTCACAGAAATTACATCCAGTACCGAGAAAATAAATAAATTCAGTTTTTTGACAGTCAATATTAAGACATATAATTTAAAATACTGTAACTGATACTTTTAACATATTCTAGTTTTCCAGGTTTTCTGAAGGTTTTTCAAAGTTGTTGGGTTTTTTTTATTGGATGCTTTTTCACTCGATTTCAGTCTGAGGAATCAAACTACACATACCCGACAACTTAGCAAAGAACCAATGTTTAACTGTATATGAAGGTACTTTCTTTAGCAGAAAGCTGAGCAGAAAGTTGCCTCAGAAAGTTGAGGCTGTGTTAAATAAAGTTAAATAAAGTTACTCAGTCTTGTTTAACTTGTCCTAAAAGCTTGTTTTTGCAAGTTTTTGCCTTGGATGAAAATTTGTGTCCATCATTCCAGGATGTATTTGAGCTCTGGTGGATCGCTTAGGTCTGTTCATGTTGTTGGACATAGACAACATGGATCCATCTTGCCTTTTATCAAAAGCTCAGCATGCTACTGATGGTAATGTTGTGGGGGGATATTTTCTGAGCACACTCTGTACCCCTTCATATCAAGTGAAGTTTATGCCTAAGTTCAATAAGGAAAATCTATGGTTTCACATCTGTCCGCTTCCTAGGTGTTGCCGGCTAAATCTAAAGCTACATTTTTGAAAACGCAGATTTTTCTATGCATTTGCATCTTTCGTCCACATGTTAACGCCGTTTTTGGTCACTGAAAACTGAGGTTCTTAAAAACTCTTGCCAGGGTGGAGATTTTCGAAAACTCTGTTCTTGTGTTTATGTGTGGACGAGGAAAACGGAGAAAACACCTGGGTGGGAAAGAGTAAGCAAAGATGGCGCATAGAAGCAGAACTGAGTCCTATGTGTGGAGGGACAGTAACTGTGTGTAAGCATTTAAACACTGCAGAGAGTAAAATTAACAGTAACAGTAACCAAAACAATAACCTGGCGCACAGTGTGACATCAAAAAAGGCGCACACCTTTGACGCTGCGTTTTCTCCGTTTTCCTCGTCCACATGCAAACGCAAAAACTGAATTTTTGAAAATCTCCACCCTGGCAGGAGTTTTTAAGAATCTCAGTTTTCAGTGACCAAAAACGGCGTTTACATGTGGATGAAAGATGCAAACGCATAGAAAAATCTGCGTTTTCAAAAATACGTAGCCTAAGATTCACATCAGTTCCACTTTTCCACGCTGTCAAGCTGATCGCGACATCAGTGGTCTAGTCCAGTCATCTTTCTGCCAGCCTTCATTCCAATCAGCATACTTTAAATTTCACTTCACATCTGTCATTCTCCCTTGCAGACGCCTTTGTGCAACCCACCTCTCACTGGCTGACTACATTCAAGCCTCCATCTTCATCTCCACCACCAGCGTATAGACTCCAGATCACTGCTGGGATTCCGTTCTGCCAAGGCGGGCCATCGGACTCTAACCGGCAAGTACCTCTATCTAAATTCTGTACATCAATAAATCACATTCAGTATCGTCTAATGAGCTCTCCTTATTCAGCTGACCAGTGTTGAAACACCACAGCCTACCTGAGTATTGTCAGTGTCAATGCCCACCATTTCAAGTTGCGAGATGGAGGAGTGCATACTGCTTTGGACTGAGATGGAAAAGAAATCAGCTCTTGGGTTAATGGTAAACATAATCATTTCTATGACTAAATATTTAAATGTTGACTCTCAGGGATTAACAGCAAATTGGTTGGGATATCTCCATCCACTGTCACATAAATTATAGTGGGCTGTTTGCTTGATGCCAGTGATTACTCTCATCTCTGATTAGTGGGCTAATTAATGAAACTCAAAGCAATACCAACCAGCTCTAACATTAGCATAAAGACTTTAAAAGCATCAGCCCTGCAGACTAATAAGGTCAGTGTATGTCCTGGTATCATCAGCTGTCAACTGTTCTAAAACTTCTTATATTATAAGAGAGAAATTGAATGTTCAGCGATAAAAAATGAAAAACAAAAATCTGTAGTAGCACTACTTCTCTGAAGTACAGCCAAACTGCACTGAATCAATCTGCATACCCCTACACATACATTATATCAACTGCTCTCTGACCTTGCTCCTCTAATTAAAGGTCTTGAGTCTTTTGTGGTACTGTTTCTCAAGTTTATAATTATTTCATATTAAAGGCCTACAGGTAGAAATATTGATAAATCCTTTTCTGTTCAGTCGGTGCAATTTTACCACAAGCATTTGTTTTATGAATCATTTCAAGGCACTAATCAGTTGTTACACTGGGAGATTTCCATTGCTAAGCGGCTGAAACGGCAACCTCTGCACCGCTAATTAATATATGCACAAAGCACTGTGAATGAATGATCTTTTAAGGCACTGATAGTCCCTTGTTTAATATGCTGAGATCCACCTACTTAGACACATTAAAAACTAACCTAGCAGAGTTGTGAATATGACAAAAAGTCAGCCCACACACTGTATTCATCCTCTCTCACTGTAACAGCATGAGAGCTCAGGGGCTTCAGCATCGTGATGTGCCGTGATTGATCTGAACACAAGTTTTGATTTTTCAAAGTGCTGTTTCTTTCCGGCTGGTGTTCTGGCAGCCTCTTTAATATCATCCTAATCAAAAAAAAAAGTTCAGGGCATGTAGTGTGAGATTCTTTTTTCTGCAGGACTTTAAGGCTTATTTTATAGTTTATGCATATTACATATATTCTCTCATACAATGGGGTGTACTGTATATCTCCAGGTCAAAGGCCTTCTAACATTATAATCAGTTTAGAGACTAGAGTTTTACTAATAGAGTTGACATTTACTTAAGTGTTTTGAGTTCAGCGTAAACCGCAGCATTAACACACCCCCAATAATTGGCATAAATGACATCGCTTAAGTACCAAATTTAAATCTAAAATTCTCAAAATAAGTATTTTTTCTCTCAGATGTAGCTGCGATGCAGTAGATACTGAAAAGAGCCTGCACAATAACAACAACAGGAGGAACAGCAGTGGCAACTGCAGGTGTACCAACACATCCGCTTTGCGCTGAACTGAACACATAGTTTTGATTCTCAAGGACCAGTGAGACATAAGTTACAGACTGCGAATGCTAAATGAAAAACACATAAACACATCAAAAGTCCTAAAGAGAGGCATCCTGAATTCAAGGTGAGCAAGTATCAGTTATTAACTTCATATTAACATCATCAAAATGTCCTTGATAGCTGAATCTGGCACTTTTCACAAGGGACATTTTGATGTGAAACAGCATGTAAACACAGATGTTACCAATCACATTAATTGAAGGCCTGTGCCTAAATACAGCAGAACATTTACTAATGTCATTAGTAACATCTGTGTACCTACTTATTAGTGTCAAAATGGTATCAAAAAGTGCAAAGAGCTGGGTGCTGCTTATGATGTTAGTAAGGTACCGTAACGACCTGTAGGCATGTTAAAGTATAACATGCATGCGTTTGCTCCACTAGCAGTTTCTTATTGAATTAGTCTGATTAGATCTCTGTAGTATCAAATTTTATGTTAAAAAAAATTCAGTGGAATTTGTGTCAGAATTCTTCTTTTTTTGTATTATGACCACTCAAATGGAGCATTTAATGCAATCATTTGCTAACCATAACGTTCATATATAAAGTATTACACACATTGAAATTTTGGTCTTTCTGTACCAAATTTTATGCCTTTAAATCAGAAAGTTATCGAGGCATTAACCCTTGTATGGTGTTCGGGTCTGTGAGACCCGTGTTCAGTTTTTTTCAAAAGAAAAATTAAACAATTAATTATTTTTTCACGTGTAAATGTGTTGTGTCTTTCCACTCACTCCACTTGATTATAACTGATTTATTTATAACATTTTATATAAAAGAAAAACGAGAAGCACATTAATTCATAAATGTGATCTAACAAAGGTAAAGGGAAAAAATTAACCATGTTTGCTGTTCATATGTCTTGTAATTGGGATGAAGTAAACATCTGTTGAGTAATTTAACATAAAATTGTTTGATAGTGTTAATTTGGAAAGCCAAAACTCTAGCGGGTCCACCAGACCCATGAACACTGGCTGAGTAACAAAAATACGAACATCACACAAGGGTTAAAAATACAAACGTGTGGCATAAATGTCGGCACAACATTTCAAAGCAAATCTATGCATCAGTTCAAGAATTGGACCAAAGCAGTCAGCTCTCCACCAGATGGGCCTTGTGATCCATCCAACTACTCTAGGTAAAAACCTTTTGTTTATTTAACTTTTAGTCTGTTCATGTGTGAAAATGTTGTGCATGGAGCAAAAGAAATATACTTTAACAGTTCAATCATATGCCTGAGCATACAGTGAATCATCACCTACACAAATGATTTGATGCATACTGTAGCTGTTGGGTGACAACCAAGTGATGTCAAGTTTTTCTGAACCCAGTCATCGGCTGTTGTTAACAACAACAGCATAAATCAATCGTCTCCCACCACCCACTCAGCTTAATGAGAGCTTTTACAGATTTTGGGACGTATTATCAGATCCTGGTGGAAGAAGGGAAACAGAACAGACCTGTCTATAAAAGGAGAAAACAAATTAGTTTCACATTTAATTTAAACTCTAAACAGATTTTAGCACTGATGACTGGAAATTATTGCTTGAATTTTTCAGAGCTTCATAACTAATTGCTTACCGTACATGGCTTTTAGTTTCCTGGTGTTTGTTTTCATCTTGGATTAGTGGTCTAATTAATTTAGTCAAAATGGCCAGGATCAAGAACAACTCAAAAACCTCTTGTTATATTATCACCAACTTTGTATACTAATCAAGATAACTAAATGTCAGGGAATGTAGTTTTATAGTAATAAAATATACTGCTGTCAAACTGTGAGTCCTTGGATTCATGCAAATGTAGCATTGATGCATACACCTCATCAAAAAATGAACCGGTAACAATTTTTAATGTGTAAATAAACGACTTTAAACTGTATCTAACTCACAGGACATTTTAAGAATCTCAAAAGCTAACCTTGCAGGTCTGTGCATCTGTGATTCACTCAAATCCAACATGTTCCTTGAATCTTTGCACTTTAGGATACACAGCCAGAGAAATCTGCAGGCACCCAAACATACACGCTGTTCTTGGTACTGTGGGATAGTCATTACTCAATGATGAAAGATTGGTCCCTTTATTATTCTCCGCGACCAATCAGAGAAGCAGTTTGCATTTAAAATCCCTATAATCGCTCCCTTCCATTCACTGTTAGTGGATACGCATATGCACAAGCACAAGTATTACAGCTGTGAACATAGTCCCACATTTACAAATGTTTAAAGGAGAACACTCAGGCATAGACGTCTCACAATAGAACACATAACTCATTAGTAATGAGTTTAGTTGGCCTACATTTCCCTCACTAGAACCATTAATACTCAGTGGACTCAAAGGGAAACTATATTTTCACGAGAAATAATAGCTTCTACAATTTTCATAGTGAAGGTGTACATGAAGGCTTTGTGTTGTAGGGTGGCCTTGAGAAAGAAGAATCAAAGAACACACTAAAATAATGATAATAACAATAACAGCAGAGAAATAAAAATGAAAAGACACCAACAACTAAGACACACATTAAAATAAATGAAAACGAACACAAGGAAAATGTAAAAACACAAAAATCGGATTATCTATCTGATTGAATATACAAGAATATATTATCTTAGCCAGTAAGAAATTCTTTATAAAAAACAAAAAAAAGAAAGACCCATGACAATACACAGCAATACTTTTGGTTTCTGGTAAAAGACTTTTTCTTCAGCTCCTATTTGCTATCTTATTTTTCTACTTCAAACCTTCATGAATTAAGAGCATCACATACTTGAATGTGACCATGAAAGTGCAACTGAAACAAAACCTGTTTGGCAAAAAAATAAACCTCTCATAAAAGTCCCAAGTCATTGACGATAGGCAAGCTCCAATGCTGAACACTTCAAGGGTCATGGTAAGGGTTGCTGAGGGCTCAGCATTGACAAATTCCTACTGAAAGTTGTACATAGAGAGGAAAAGGCATGAAATGATGACAGGTTGTTTGGAAATGCGGAGAAGAAGGTCTGATCAACAACTCACTCCAGCTTGACCTGCTGTAAACATCTTTAAGTCCACTAGACTATTTTGACTGATTCTGACTATTAGGCTCTTAAATTGCTCTTATGCAACTTAGATTCAAAAGACTCGCTTAGTGAGGTACTAGCCACGAGGTGGCCATGGCTAGTACCATGCAAAAGCCAAAGAAATTTGCCAACTTGTTCTGATGATGGGCCAAACAACTGTTGACAACGCAAAGTGGGCACATAACAAGTTAAACCAATCTTAGCTTTGCAGCAAGCCATTGAAAAACGTCCAGTGTAATCAAAGAATGATGCTGGCTTAAAATATAAAAGACAGGTGCTTACACAACAAGAGTCTGCAATGACCACGAGCAATTAACTGTCAGCTACAAAGCAATGAGCCAACCACAACAAAATGAAATCTAAGACCTGCTTGTTCTCTATGGTGAATATTTTTGATTACTGCTGAAAAAAAAGAAAAAACAAGGCTGTCATTTGTGGTTTGATTTCAGTATTCTGGAAGGACACCCAGTGGTATTATAGGTTTAAATACATGACGAGTCTGTGTTCAGAGCTTTCTGCCAGACAGGTGCTCTATAACGTTGTTAATGCTGTTGAAAACTGTTTTTACTGAAACCTTGATCTTTTTTAAATCAGTTTTAGTAGTTTATCGCCTAAATCAACTCAAGCTGTAACAGAAAACTGAAAATGATATTTAAAACAAAAGAAAGCTTTTCTGCTGAATGACTGCTTGGTGTAAAGCCTTGAGGGCAAACTGTCACTCTCAATAGCAAAGGCAAATTAAAATTGACCCTAAATTAAGCACCTTGATTTGGCGATATATAAATAAAACTGAACTGGATCAAAAGATTCCTACTACAGTCACACTATGAGACAGGTCTATTAGGGAAACAGGTCTACTACCATTTGTGGTCAGCTGTGTTTATCGAAAAAACTTTAATGCACCACAACGATGATACGGCAATAAGACTGAGTCGATTGGGTGAAGTTGACAATTACATCCAATCTGTTTGCGATAAACTGTCACAAATCGGTTGTCATCAAAATACACAGAAATTCTTTTCATACAGAAATTTGTAGTCGGAACCTCATTGATTTGACACAGAAATTCACACATTCCTCCACAAATAGTGACAGAATTGCTGAAGGATTTATGGCACAGACTCTCAGCAACCTTAGTGTTACACAACCAGAATACCACCAGTGTGCCATCAATTAGGTCAAGTGCCCTATTGCAAAGAGAAAAATTACAGGTGAATTCCACTGGTTGGTAAAGACTGACTCAGATTGTTGGCACATGTAAATCTATCTGTGTTCATAAATTAGATGGCAACTAGTTGCAAACCTTCGACAATCTGTCTGAGAGTGACTGCAGTCAGTGCAGGTCTACCTGTGATTGTCTGGCTCCCACCAAGTGATCTGAACAACTGCTTTGGTTGCCCAGAGGTTGGAGGTTTTGCACATTTAACCAGAGGTTAACTATTTGCAATAGGTCTCTGAATGTTTTAAGAATTCATTAATTAATAAATTCTCCTAGTTGGAAGAAGGCTGCTATTTTTATTTTTTAAAACATTATCTTTTGGGCATTGTTGCCTTTACTTTATAGGGCAGTGAAGATTATAGGGGTGAAAGAGCCGGGGGTTGGATTACATTTTCTGCAGTTTATTCATTGACTTCACGTAGACCCCAAACTGTCACTGCCATCCACCATCTGTTTTCTATTCTTTATGTTAAATGCTTTTATGTTTTATTTATTTGTTCCCTTAATAATTTGTTTTCTTCTGAAGGACCATATTCATATTACTTTTCGTTTCATCTTCTTTATTTATTATATTTTGCTGTTTTTGCAGACATGTGAGTGATAGAAACAGTCCAACATCTGAGGGAGAAAAGCAAAATGAGGCAGGTGAGAAAGAAATAATTGAGTGAGATATTGAGAGAGAGAAGGTGAGCAGTGAGCTCGAGTGTGTTTGTGTGTTTGTGATTGTGTGTGACAGAGAATAACCGACCGTGTTTTACCAGATGACAGCAGTGTGGAGGCAGCGTGTTTTGTCATTTATCACTTGGAGAGCTTGCTTGTTAGAGCACACATACCTTAATAGTCATTCTGAACTGGGAGAGCTGAGATGAGAGGAGGCATTTCATTACCACGCCAACACTACAAACACATGCAGCATACAGTATAATGTGAGAGCACAAAGACAGACGTACGGCGGTAACACAACATTTAGTATAAACATACACTCAAGCACACTATACTGAAAAATAATCTGCGGCTTTCTACTGCACAGTCGATTTTGTTTCTGCGCGTTTTTATTGGTGCCTTTTGCAGTTTGGTGCAAAATAATTTTAACAGTCATTTAATGTTTATCTTAGAGTGTTTGTTCTAGAAAATGTGATAAACTGTGAAAATGTGCAACTTTCTACAACCCAAACAAATATTACCATGGAGATCGTTTTCCTTGATATACTGCACGGTCTAAACAATTACATAATGCACATTTATTTTCTCCTCGGTAATTATTTAAATTCATTCTTTGAATTAATTTCTCCAATTTTATTTATAAAGCACATTTAACAAGTTATGTATATAAAAAGTGTGTTACATTTTAAATTAAAAGACCCATGCCCATGTGCATTGATAAAATTATCCTAACAGATAACAAAAATACATATAAAAGCCTGAATTCCTACAAGTCTCACTCTGGGTTGAAAGACAGAATAAAAATGAGTTTTAAGGCATAGTTTACAAATGTGCAAAGTGGAAACCACGAGAAAAACAACTCATTCCACAGTTTAGAGGGTTATAGATGAGAAAGCTCACTCCCCCCTGTTCTTCAGTCTAGTCTTTGGAACACAGAGGTCAGCAGATCATAACCAAGATATGGTGTTGCCAACCCATCAAGGGATTTAACATCAGATTAGATTAAATCAGATTAAATATAAATACGACAAAGCTTATTTCTGCACCTACAGTCACTGGTCACAGCAGTGTAATGGAAATCAGTGTAAACCACAGGTGTTATTTGTGCAGTCTCGAATCTCTCATCATAAAAGCATTTATTGTCCTTTAGCTATTTATCCCTGTCAATAGACACTTACCTGAAACCGGCAGTTCAAGCACGAGGTGACTAATCCACCGGTGTAGTTCACTCGCTACACATCACGTTTCCTGGTCTGATTCTTGCATGTAGGTAAAGCACCAATTGTGATTCTGCCCTCTGTTAATTAAACAGATCTTTGCGGGTGATGAGCGTGCTGAGACAGTCAAGCTGTCATTGTTACACCGTTCAAAACAGGTGAGGCTCAGCTTGCATTTTACTGTATAAAAGCCCAAAAACTATCTCGTGTTTTAAATCAGAAAAACAGGACAGAGACAGAAAAATAATGACAGGAAAATAGGGAAGTCAAAAACAAATATGGAGTTAGACCGATGAAGACACAGAATTGGATAGTGAAAATAAATTGTGCATCCACATGCGGATGAAACTCAAACGGTCCTGTGGAAAAAAACATGAATGGCACAGAGGAACGGAAGCAGGGCCATTTTAATGAAGTTATGGCAGTCATTATGTTGTCAAGAGCCCTTTGCCTCCACGGCCATGGCTGCGTTAGCTTCCTGGCTGTGTGGGAGTGCATAGCAATATGTTTCTGAAGGGACCAGCCTTGTTTATTGGCTTGATTGAAACCACTGAGGAAAACAGGCAGTTTTCCTTTCTCACTCGACTGATGTTATTTCTTTCCCTAATGAACACAGCGATAGCCGAGGAAACACAAGACAACCTCGAGGTTGTTCTCTAATCGTATTTTCAGGTTTTAAAAGGTTCAACGGTTTAAGTAAACACAAAGTCGCACGAAAATGCGGTTGGCATTAACTACTCCCTGCCATTTTTTGTCAATAAGAGGTAGCACAATGTAATTAGACTTGGCGACTCCAAATGAGTAAACACAGAAGAGTAAAAATTTTAAGAGAGTTCGAGGATAAGTATATTGAACTTTTTTTGCAGAGGTTGTTTTAAACTTTTACGTTTTGATGATCAAAGCTTAACACCTAGTTTGGTGGAATACAAATTCCAGTGAATTTTCCAGTTCAATTTGTCACCTGTTGCACTCTGGTGCAAATCAGACAACTAAATAATGGGTTTTAATCATATTAACCTCTCTGTTGTTGTGACAGCAAAGCAGACCATAGAGCACCGTCTGTATGCTCAGTGAGAAACCTTGTATGTGAAAGAGCTTAAAATGAACAGTTTATAAAAGATCATTTGATGGTAACATCTATATATGTTTGAACCAAAACGTGTTGTACTAGCGATATTATATGAGAGGGATAAGGCTCTCATAAAATACTGAATAGAAATTAAACTCCAAAGAACCTGTCTCCAAAGAGCCAATCAGCAGCCAAACCAAGAAACGTATGATCTAATCAGCTGCACTGATACATACATACTGATGAAGTTCAATTTCATATGTTTTAAAGGCATTTCTACTTGTTATTATACTGAAGTTGAAGGCAAGTGTACTTTTTTTGGCTTATTGTTTCCATAAAGGGCTTTGTGAATGAAATGTCACTGTAGAATGAGCCTGAATGAAGCTTTTATGTCCTGAAATTGTGCACATCTACAGTAGTAGTATAACTTATGTCTTTTTAACCCATATCTCTTTGGCAAGATTGCCAAACCTTTCCTGACTCTTAATTCTGTACATGTAAGAGTCCCTCTGACCACTGACATTACAGATATAGCTGTTAACAAGATGGATGCAGAGTTGCAAGGCTTAGTTTTGGAAGGACTCTGCATATACCTAAACTCTTCACCCTATTATCCAGATGTGATCTGCATTTTGAAAGACTCCCGCCAGAAGTTTCTTCCTGTTAAAAAAGAGTTTTTCCTTCCCACTGTCGCTAAGTGCTTTTAAAAGGGGTCATTTGATTGTTTCGGTTTCTTTATTGTAGGGTCTTTATCTTAAAGTGTCTTGAGGCAGCTGTTGGTTTTGTGATTTGGTGCAAGATAAATAAAATTGAACTGAATTGGTATCAATAGATTTAAAACCTATTCCATCTTTACCCAAATGCAACCATCCATCCTGACATGTCTGCCTGATAGTTCACTGCAGGCTACAGAGAAACAAACAAAATAATTTCCCTATCAGAACCTCTTGCTGCATAAAAATTCAACAAACCATCCAAAAGCAACGATTCATGTGACTCAAGAAAAATACAATAAAAATGCAATAAAATTCTGCAGCTTTTTAAAACCACCTTATGAAAGCAGGTGGTGCACGGGCTTCTGTGCAACCTTATAGATCTAATGCTGATGGAACAGACCAGAGAAAAAAAAGAAAAAACAGTCTTAACCTCGAGGCAACTCTTGCTAGTATTACAAAAATAAATCTAGAAGTGTTCAGTGTAGCAACGTCATAACATTATCAATCCTTTAATAAGGGAAAATGACACAGGGAAAAGCAGAGGAACACCACATGGCTGTTAACTATAACATTTTAAAGCTTTTTTTTCTCTGCCTGTCCCATTTGGTTCTTTAGCCGTCAGAATTGTAGTCTGAAGACCAACAAGGATACCCAATGGATTTACTTTGCCAAATGGATCATCACGGCCTTGGTCCATTTGATCGACCTTTGTTGTTATTTGATTTTCAGTTGTTACAGATGGGACAGACATGACTGGGGGATAGGAAAGGGAGAAAGAAAGATGAAGGAAAAGAAAATCAGAAGGGAAGAGGGACAGTGAGAAAGGGCACTTAAAAAGAGAAAGAAGAAGAAAAAATCTCCTGGATCACCTGTCTCAACATTTTAAAGCTTAAAACAAGTTATCCAATCGCCAGCATCACAATAAAGGCCTTTACACACCAGATGTGTAAAATCTGTGCAAATATTACATTTGCTAAAAATATTTCTCGGACTCCCCTTTTTCTCCTATTAATGCAGCTGTTCACACTGAATGCATATTTACGCAGGACGAATTTCCGAGATTTATTTTTTCAGTTTGCAGCGGAGCACAATTAAAGCGTCCAACATGGCGAAACATTTGATTGTTGTTGTGTCACAGAACGGCTCGCAATTGGCTCTTTGAAATGGTTTCTCTGCTTCTTCAGATATGGTTCCAGTTCTTCCAACAAGAGCTTAAACTGCTCAACTGACATTTTAAAATATGCACAAAAGCAATCATGATACACCTTCAACTCCTGGATCAAACTATAAAATTCTCCCTGTTGTCGCTTTCTCTTACGAATGGTTTATTAAAATCAGACACCAGTTCATCATTGCTTGATGTAAACTCCGTTTTTTTCCACAGTGCATTATACGAGGACAAATTTTTTGCAAAAACACACCTCAATTGGTGTACACATCAAGCTCAAATTTGGAAAATTCAGGATAATGTGTCGGTTTTACCCAATGCTTTTGGTGTCACATTCACCATCTACACTTCTTTTCTGTGTAGTCTCCATGACTCCTCCAAACATGCTTTGGGCATGATGTTACAGTCACCTTAACATAAACATGTGAAGAGCCAACAATGACTAATCAGAAGGAACTTTGAGTCTATTATTTCCTCTTCCTTTTAATCCAAAGGATGATGACGTCTGGAGAATTATTCATTTCATGGGTTCTTTCATATCTTTTGTTTGCCTCAGAGGTCAGATCAAATTGTCTACTATAAAATAATTTTGTCTCCCTGCAAGGTTTACTTAAAAACATAATGTTTGTTTCCAGAGCTCCACTGACTGTGCTAACACATTGTTCTAAACCTAAGCATTTCTATTTAAACCCTCCATTAAAAATGTAGGAGAAAGGTAATAAAACATGCTGTGCTACAAACCCACTGTTCACTGAGCAGCAGGAAGGTAAGGGCATAAGGACCTCTCTGGATTCAAGCCTGGCCTTAAAAAAATGAGGGAGGGTGAAAAATTATTCAAGCTTGTCTGATGGGCTTTCCCCACAGTGGACATACATAAGTCAAAGTTACAAGGGACATGTCATTCTGTTGAAATTACTCGCTGGCTATGAATAAAATAAGCATTTGTGGTTCAGAAGTGGGAAAGGGGGTCTGCATAATGTACAAATGTATTTGTTTCTGCAAACAGTTCAAGCTTGTCAGTTATTATAAATATGCTTAATCTTGCATTTTTGCATGTTCAAGCTTATACAATAGTGCTTATCTATATTTTATATCTTTTTTATTTCATGCGTACAAACACATGTAAGCATTCTCCGCTGGATGTAACCAGCATTTGTCTAATCAGTGTTTCAAATTACATATACAATTCCACCTCATCTAAGCCATGTTCTCTGTAGAGTCTCTGTAGCTGTACTGCAGAGCAGAGTAAAGAGTCGTGGACATAGTGGGCTGTTGACCTCAGTGTGATACAGTTGGCCAGTGGAAGGAATACTTCAAGGATCTCCTGAATCTCTCTAACATGTCTTCTGTAGAGGGAGCAGACACTGGGTACAAAGGTGGTGGCATTCCTATGACCACAGCAGAGGTCTGATGTGGGTTAACCCTATTTCTAACTTTTTTTCACAAATTAATATAGTGTCTCAATGTTTAACTTTTAATGTTTGGGTTGATGCTCAAAATTTGAATGGAAAAATCTTCCATTTCTGCATTTTTTCGTCATTAGCAGATCTAGTGATCCAGCCTTTTGGTGTACAGATCACATCTCACCATTCAAAACGAATCAGTATGAATATAATAGGCAATAACATGTTCTTTCCTGAGGCTGTTTAATAATTGTTATTTACAAAGCAAATGGAAAACATTTTACATTTATTTCATTTTGATGGGGTAAATTAAGCAAAGAACTTCAGAGGGTTATATGCACTAACTATCCTCTCCCCAGCCTCTCCTCCAAATCATCCAGACACCAAGGCATTCCCAAGTCAGCTGGGAATCTCTCCAGTGTATCCTGGGTCTGTCCCAGAGCCCAAAACTCTTCAGCTATGACACATCAAAGAATCATCCCATTCAGATGCAGAATATATAAAGGCAAGGTCTCAGTTAGATGATCCTTGTCCCAGCCTTCAAAAATGTCCTGCTTAGTTGACAGCAACTAAATGAATCAAATGCAACCGTCCTAGGATTTCTGCTTATATTTAGCACTTTTACATTAGTCTTTGTACATTAAGCAGCTCAGTGATTCACAGCTTTTTTTGCACTAACTTGCATATCAAATAGAGCAACCCCCTGTACTTGTAGACACTAAGACGAGGTACATGAGCTAACCTACGTCCTCTCTTTCAGCTGCTCCCTTTAGCGGTTGCCACAGTGGACCACCTGCCTTAATCTCACACTATCCCTCTTCTGTCACACCAACCCTCTGCATATCTTCCTTCCCTACATCCATGACTCTTCGCTGGGGTCTTTCCCTTTTCCGGCTGTCTGGCAACATGCAGCACAAGGAACTATAAAAATGATTAACAAATGAATATATTTTCTCAATTTTTAAATGGATTTTTTAGTCATGTGACAAGTAAAAACTGAAAAACGTGGCGTAAGCATGGAGGGTGTTAGAAAGTGAGACGCAATAGCATGACAGATGTGGAAATTACAACGTAGAGAAACAAAGCATTTAAAGAAGAAAGAACAGGTTTTTTGACAACATAATGCATAGATAAGAACAAAAACAAGCATTAAAACTCAATGACGTAACCTAAACCATTAAAATAGAACAAAAATGAGGAGAAACTAAGAAAACTGTGGAAGAAAAATGAAAGAACTATTAATTACATCCACATACACTGATTAAACGTAGCAAGTATTGGTACCAATGTCCTTGATCCACCCTTCTTAATGGTCTGACCAATATCCAGAAACCCGTTGCTAGACAACACCCCTACAATTCTGGTATGCCATTAAATACTAAATCACCTACCTCCAGGAAGACATAGTGAAATGTCTGTATTTGTACGTTTATGATGCTAACAGTGCAGATTTTAGTGACTTTAGTATTTATGTCTTGGTGGACAACTGCAACTCAAGTAGATGGCTAATTCCTACTAATTACATTTGATTGAAAAAACCCAATGGAGCATCCAATTAAAACAAGACCTGGGAAATAGCTTTTAACCTCCCATTGAGCTCCCAGTGCATGTGTGTGTGGTCTGGGTGTGTGCTCAAGCATCCTCATGTCTTGTACATGGGACATCATGAGTAATAGCAGGAATAAATGCAGGGACGTGAGGAGAATTCACATACATGGACTTGTCTGAACTTAACTTGCGCACAGAGAAAAATGCATACGGAATTTAAAACCCACAAATCAAAACTAAAAACGTGACAGTGCATATCAATATGCAGCGAAAAGACACCTGACACAAATGTGAGGCTAGTCTGTCATCAAATAATCAAGAAGAAGCAACAGAAAAAGATCAGTGGCGAAACTGAGATAAATAAGAAGAAAAGAGCATTTAAAAGCAGTAAAAATAGAAAACTAAATGCAGCACAAGACCATAAAGCTATCTTAAATATAAATAAAAATATTAATTAATAATTAAATTTTGTTATTATAAAAAAATCATAATTACAAATTTAAAAAATGCATTTAGTGTAAATACATTCAGCCTCATTTACACAACCATCACTTACATACAGCCTCCAAGTTTCAGGTTAACTCCTACTAATCTGTCAGATGTCATATTTCAGTCTATTGAAATTCTAGCCAATTACCAGAGACTTTAGGATTTAGTCACCTGTAACACGTATAGTGAGATAGTGTCACTTTAATATCCTGACGGCAACATGACGTGTGCATAACATGAAATTATCACATTGCATAGTTACCACATAGCAACAGGCTCAAATAACAGACCAGGCATCAGTGGACCAAGTAGCATACATGTTGTAGACATAAAACCTGACTGACTTGTTTTTTTGTGCCAAATCACAACAACAGTCATCTCAAGGTGCTTTAAGGTAAGGACCCTAAAATGATACAGACAAGAATTATTATTATTATTATTATTTTTTTTTTTTTTTTTTTTTGCCTGTCCCGTTTGGCTCTTTTGCCATCAGAATTGTTGTCTAAAGGCAAAGAAAGATGCCCAACGGATTTACTTTACCAAATTGACCATCCCAGCCTTGCCATAATGGTCCATTTGATTCACCTTTTATTGTTTATTTTATTTTCACTTACTGAATATGGGACAGACTTGACTGGGGGAAAGAAGGGGAGAAAGAAAGAGGGAAAGAGAAACAGCTGAGAAGAGGGACGGGGGAGAAGGGCAAAAACCAAAAACCAACAGAATGAGCAGAAAAAGAAAAAAAAAGAAGAAAAAAAGAAAAAAAATGCATATATCAATCACCTGGATCACCTGCTGAGAAAGAAAAAAGAAAACAAGCAGAAGAGAACAAGAGTAATAGAATAAACAGTAAATATGACAGTAAATACTAAATATTAAACATTATTGTGCAGCACATAAGATCAACAGAACACAGTGTGCTTTGAGGTAGGAGCCAAAAAGGGTGTAGTTTGTGGGTGTGATCACCCGTGTGTACACCTGTGAACATGGACGCGCTTGTTTTTTTGTTTTTTAAAAGGTTCCTTCATGTAATGATCTGCTAGAGGGTGTGGGGGGGCCACAGCCCCGTCCTCCAGGGCATGAAGCAGGTATGGAGGAGATCAAAACTCCAGACATCCAGAGGCCCCCAGAACACAAGAGACCAAGGAAGACCAACAGAGGGGCAGCCGCGCCACTGTCCCAGAAAGAGCTGAGGAGAGTCCCAGATGAGGGCTCACTCAGCAGCCGCGGAGCAGAAGCCAGGGGGGGTTGCAGTGACGCGCCCGTGAGCTCCGCCGGCAGCCAGCCGTGCCTGAGTGACCGAGCCCCAGGCCGAGAGGCCGGGGGCACCCCACCTCCGAAGTGGCCCGAGCAAGCCCCAGGCTCCAGGCCCCGATAAGCGGCCGCCAAGGAGTGAGCCGGTGTGTACCTGGACGCCCATCCCCGGACACAAAGAACCACCAACGCACCGATGTCTGAGGGAGTCCGCCACTGGCAGGGGAAGTGGTGGTAGGGGGAGATAGGCCTCCATACCTTGGAGGGCCTAAGATTTCCCCAGAGAGGTGGCGCCTGACACCCAACCTGACATATAGACACAGAAATACAGGCACACACATATACAAACATCCATTCCCACCCTCATGCTCTCATATGCACTTACTCCACACTCAACCAACGTGGAGACAGACATAAAGAGACGCTGTACACACGATCACACTCCCCAAGCGTACTCTAAGCCCCGGGTCTAGGTACCCTTGCCCCTGGAGGGGGGGAACTGCACCCAGACCCAGGTGGTGTTACCCTTTTCCCTGCGGTGGGGGGAGGCAGACCGCCCCGACTCCGCAGCAGCAGGGAGGCCCCACACTCCAGACCGCAGTCGGACAGCCAACTCCTCCTCCTAGCCCCCCCGCTCCAGCAGGTCGCAGAGAACGGGGGTGAGAGAAGACTCCAAACCTCCCTCCACCCGCTCATTGTAGTGTTGATGCATGTGTGTTCTAAGGTGCATTTAAAACCCAGGAGGGCATGGAGCTACCTGCCAGAGAGCAGCAGGTAAGCGCATGGTCCCTCCTGCTAGCCCTCAATGTCTACGTGTATTTAAAATTGAGAGGTGGGCAACGACGCCAGGGGTGAGGTGTACACCCTGATGGTACTTTGGATTCCGTGTATCGTGCCCACCCCCAAGATCCTATATGTATGTGTGATGAGAGTGTGAGTAATGTGAATGTCTAAGTTGTGGGATAAAATTGAGGCAGAGGCAGCCAGAAGGGGACGGGGGTGGCCTCCTCTGCACCCTGGTGACATACCCCTACTCCAAGGTCCTGCATGTGTGGGTGGTTGTGGTGGAGCGGGAAGAGGGAGGCAGCTGGAGATGGGGAGGGAAGGAAGGGAGGGGCAAGTGACCCCTCCCTGGGGCCAGCTCCCCCGCTGACCCCAGTAGGCACCCCCATACTCCGCGACCCACCAGGGAAAGGGGGCCCAGGCCCATCCAGACCGGGGCCCAGCGCAGCAGCGCCTCCCGGCCCCACAGAGCCCAGGACAGTCCACCCAACCCCACCACAGAGAAAACTGCACCCACCCCACCATCCACTCTTCTTCCAGACTACATAAGACAATAAACACCCAGGCTGAGATCTTCCTCCACCTCTCCTGTATCTCCCCCTCCTGTAGAGCCCCTGAGGAGAGGAAAGGTCCTGCAAGATGTGACAATCTTCCCCACCAGTTGAAGAGCCCCCCAGGTGGCTCGATGCACCGGCGGCACCCTGCTCCAGGACTGGGCCCCCATGCACCCACCCGCCCATAACCCCGGCAACACACCAACCAGGACCCACCCAGGGGCAGCCAGGCTACCAGGTCAGTAACCCACGTCCGTCAGCACAGACCCTCCCCTAGCCCCGCTGCACGCAGCCGCGAGGAAACAGTCACCTGAGAGCCAACAGAGCCCCTAACCGGACATGACCGCTACCCCGGGTTGAGCCCCCCAAGAAAGACAAGAATTAAAGTTAGCTCACCATCAGCCCTCACTTACACTCAGGTACTCGCACTCAAAACCAAAAACACTGCATGTGAACTAAAAAACAGTGTTTGTGATTTTCATATTATAGCCACATATTTTTTCTTCCTTTTTACAGAGAAATTGCTTTTAAGTGACAAACATGAACTCCTTAATCTGTATTTTCTTAATATCTATATAAGAATTTTCATAAGGAACTGGTGGTTTGCAAATCCACAAGCCAGCTAACACTAATAAACACAAACACACGGCCACAAACAGAAACGCACACATTCAGGATATAAACTGTGGATGCTAGCCACTCATACAGGAAGCACCTGTCAGCTGGTGTTGTGGGACAGCCAAGGACTTGCTTGTTTGTTTCTCCCCCCTTTTCACTCACTTTCTATGTGAGTTTGTGTGTGTGTGTGTGTGTGTGTGTGTAGTGTGTGTGTTTGTATATACCACTGTCAACATCTCCCTTTCTCGCTCTACACCCCCCTCACCTCTCCACCTGCTGTTCCTTCCTTCAGTCCATCCCGCCTCTCTTTCTGTCGTACTTCATACAAACCATCATACCGCCATCAGAGATCACTCTCACGCTTTCTGTGCACCTGTGACTGAAAAACAGACTCGCTCAGTCTTTCTATGCCTTCCTGCTCATTACAGCCCCAAGGCAGCCACTTCATCACTGAGAAAAGGCAGAGATAAGCTACAAGAGTACACCTGTGCCTGGTATGAATGCCAAATCCAGTGTCAGTGACAGCCAATTCCAGGCCAAATAATGGAATCAGCAAACCTCAGCTTCAGACAAATCAGCCTGACAGCTTCATCTCTCACTCCCAATTTCAAAGCACGTTACCAACCTCATTATCAAATGAGAAAAGCAATCAGTGAAAAAAATAGAAAGATGTTCACTCCTCTACCCCCCACTGTTCACGAGGGATTACGTTTACTAAGCTCATTTACAAATGGAACAGGTGGGAAAGAAAAAGAGACATGTTTTTTTATTTTACCAAAAGATGTTTTGAGGGGGTTTTTTAACAAAAGAAATATAGATATACAATGTTGTATATTAACCTCATATATATATATATATATATATATTTGTTGACTATATGTGCCAAAGCTTAACTTAAACCACATGAAAGACAGCAAGTTTAAAAGAGTAATATCAAATAACACATTTTCATTTCAAGGTAAATATTTAAAAAGTCCACCTACTCTTTCTCCCTCACTGAACTATGAAGAAAAAAAGATTCTCAACTTAAAAACTGCTGGAAAAGTCTGTTTTTACCGTATGAACAGAGTGCTGCAAAAAAAGGGTTGACCCACTTCCTGATTTCTTTTTTGAATACTTGTCACAGTGATGTATTTCAGATCATAGCTTTTTTTAAAACTTATATTTAAACTTAAAATGTGGTTGATTTCAATTAAATGTAATTTATGTTGCATCAAATCCCAACAACAGTTGCCTCTAGGCCCTTTATATTGTAAGGTAAAGACCCAACAATAATACAGAGAATGATAGAGGCTGACGATCAGAAACAAGTGTAACAAATATGCAAAGAAAGAAAAGACACATAAATGCACTTAAACTGAGACTGACTTTCAGCACAATGAAAGTTTTCTTTCTGATGATGATTTTAAAGAAATGTTGCCGTATCAAACTGGAAAGTGAGGAACAAACATCCAACAACCAGCACAACAATTAGTCCTTCTTCTCTTTTTGAAAGGAAAGAGACTTTAAAGTAATGGTAAATGGCCTGTATTTGCATAGCGCTTTACTAGTCCCTAAGGACCCCAAAGCGCTTTACACATCCAGTCATCCACCCATTCTCACACTGGTGATGGCAAGCTACATTGTAGCCACAGCCACCCTGGGGCGCACTGACAGAGGCGAGGCTGCCGGACTGGTGGGCCCTCTGACCACCGCCAGTAAGCAACGGGTGACGTGTCTTGCGCAAGGACACCACGACCGAGACTGTCTAAGCCGGGGCTCGAACCGGCAACCTTCCGATTACAAGGCGAGTTTTTGTTTTGACTCATTAGGATGAACTGAATGATGCTGAGATAAGCAGCACGCAGATCGCAGGTCAAGCCTACTTTAGCTAATGTGAAATAATGACAGTCGGAGTTCCTTCCTGAGCTCTATTTATCAGTAAGTATTCATGAAAGGGTGTGTTTGTGTGTGTGTGTGTCTGCATGGGTGTGAAGTAAGTGTGTGACCACTATGTAATTATGGATTTAGTGAACCCCAGGCTTAGTGTGACTCTATCGACCTCAGATTTGTTGGGTGGATACATAATGATGATATGTGTGTGTAAGCAAGTGAAGGTGCCCTGTGTGCAGCTTGTTTTACATACATATAGAATATTTTCCACCTATTCCCAAAGTTATTCATCTAAGCGTTACTGCCTCCGTGTGTGTGCATGTGTGTCTTAAAATCCTTTTGCTGACGATGGGAAGTCTTACAAAGTCCACACTGTTTACAGTCCCACGGTGCATTCACAGGGCAACCCGGCCAGTCTCCTAAAAAACATACTGGCTCTAAACCGAATTCACTGATATGCAAGTCAGAAGGTTGGGAACCAAGAAGCCGTCTCCCCATCAGACGATGTCTTCACTGAGTTTCAGTTTTCTTTTTTTAACTTTTAAATTCTGTTTTTTTTTTTTTAGATGGATAATTCTGCAGTTACACTAGAGAAAACAGTGGTTTATGATCTCAACATGACAAAAAATTACTGTAACCATGTTTTCAATGAAGGTCTCATGTTAGCTTTGAAATAGCTGCTCTAAAAATGGAGAAAATGACTATGGCAGTCAGTCTGCTATCAGTTTGCATTTAAACGGCATCAAGGTAGCAATTAACTATGACAAATCTGCAAAAATTACAAGTCTGTGGCTGTAGCAAACCACTTGCTATGTACATACACAGAAATTCACATTTCATAGAGATTCAACTACAAAATGACATACAGATAGTTGGCAACCAGTCCAGTCCTCTATCGCAGACGGACAGATCGCAGACAAGTTGTTCACATCGGTTCACACTGATTCAGATCGACTGCAAAGTGCTGGCAACCTGTCGATATTTATAGAAATACATTTGCAAACCTTAGACAACCTGTCTGAAAATGACTGCAGACAGTCCGACCAGTCACCAGACCACGGTTGTTATGTGACTGGTTACCTCCCACCACTTGTGCAATCACTACAAGGACTTGCATTTAGTCTTTGACAGCAGAAACATTTAATGCAACCACCAGGCAAACAGTAATTTGTCCTCGCAAGGAGCCCGCCCCTCTGTTTTAACTCTAATGTGACTGAGCCATAAGAAACCAAAGCAACTAACTAGGTTGAGTAAATCGGGTTAAAATAATGTTAAAATAGAGCCTTTCCTTTGTTTTTAAGTTTCAGGGTGATGAGCCCACATTCTTTTTCTAACACATTTTTTTTTTGCCTTACAAGAAACATTACTACTTTATATATTATATTAACATTTTTATTATAACACTAAGAACACTAAACAACTAAAAAAATGCAGGACTCTTTTAAAACTGATCCTGCACCCTCCGCTTTCATCTGTGCTGCTGTGTGTTTGTGTTTGTGTCAGCTCACGTGTCTCACTGCATGAATTAATAGCTCCACTGTGAGACTATAAGGTTGAAATACCACATTGTAAATTGTTGACATTAAATCCATTTTATGTTTCAGGCTGACCCAGAAAAACAAAATTATGGTTACACTTGCTCTTTTGCTAATTGGAGATGCATTTATTTACAGAATATAAAGTAGTACCTACACAGCTTTAAGCTCTGATCGAAGGCTCATCTAACTACATCTGCATCTAACATTACTCTAATGAATGATGTGCAAATCCTCCTGGTTTAGTTATACAATTACTCGGTATACAGTACAAGCAAACTGGATGAAGAATAAATAAATAAGCTACGTATTATCAGAAAAAGCTAAAGAAGTGTAAAATCAGAAAATTAAACCTCAAACTTGTGTACACCGTAACTTAGATCTGACTTGAGCTAAAATGAGTTGTGATAGGAGCTGAAGAGTACAGTGTAAGCACAACAAAAGCTAAATGCTAGTCCACACATATTATATTAAAAGCAGGAGTTACAAGGGAAAAGCTTCTCCTAGAAAATATGATCATGAAATCTTTGTTGTTCTCAGGCAAAAAATTCACATCTTCAAAAGATTCATTTTGCATTAAAAGTCAGATCAAACAGAGATGCACACAGACGTCTGCTTCACATCTGTTCGTGTCATCGACATCCCCCTGATATATGCAGAATCCTGTCTATCTACAGTTAGCTTGCTGGCTACATGACAAAGACAGGCCAGATAAAGTAGAATCGACAGACTGCTGCTGTGCCCATGGTTTCGCCTCCCAAGAGGAAGTGTCACAGACAAACACAACTACAGACAGGAATATTTTAAATCTCACATTTTTGTGAAAGGCAACTGTGAAATTTCTCCCGGGTAGCTCCACCATATTTAAAGTCACCGCCAACAGCTTGACAATAAAGACAAAAAATCTACCTGTTTGTACATAATGCACATGTGAGGAGCGACTACACTGACCAATCAGAAAATCTGTGAAAACATATTAAGGGTGAGTGTGTGTGTGTGTTCTGGGGTGAAAACAACTCGTTATTGTAACTACAAAAGAATTGGAAAAAAGCGAGGGAAATGTAGGAGAAGTCTGTGACATTATTACTCACCAAGGCCAGGCGGGCTTTCAGGACATGGTGGCAGTGGTTTGGGAGACGGTGTCTGAGTGTTCTCCGGCTGCACACTTGGCACCAGCTGCTCGCCTGTGGCCAGGTAGCTGGCTAATGTGGCGTTGGGCCTGGAGAGGTTGTAATAGTAATAATGATGTCCGCTCCCTGCCCCACTAACATTGCTCCTGGATCCGTTGCGGCCATTGTTAAAGCGACTGAAGAGGTCGAAGCGCTGCGAGTACACATCGAAGTACAGGATCATCATGATGAGGAAATGGAGCAGGCAGAGCAGCAGCACGCCTTTACAGATGCGCTCCAGAGTCCGGCCCAACATCAGCCGGGTCATGGCAGAGGAAGACGACTGTCCTGCGGCGGCCAGCCACGACAACGCTGACGTGGCCAGGTTAGGGGCATGCGCTCATCCCGACGGACATGTGGGTAAAATCAGGCTACTGTTAGATCTCTGATTAGGTTATTTCATACTCAACGATCTGACTTCAGCAGGGGTCATGGGATTACTGATGAGAATGGGCAAGGTACACCATCACCTACGCCTGCTTTTCCCAAAATGTGATCAGCCAGCTTGTTTCTGGCGTGTCCTGAGATTCCCTGCATGACAAAAAGTACTAAATGCTATAGTTTCTATTTATCACAGCACTCCTCGAGCCTGGTGAAAAGCATGGATAGATCAATTTAAACTACAAAATAAGGTGGCTTTGTGAACATACTCATATGAAAATGTGGTAAAGGGTTTAGTTGGCCATCATCAAAGTATCAAACTATGGCTGATGCCAGAATTAAAAGGCAGTCCACTTCAGTAGCTAGTGCTGCAAAGCTCTAAATATGTGCCGATACCAGAGATGGCTCAGATGTTCATCGTTGTAAAGAAGAAAAGTGTAAAGCGTCAGCTGACATGTCTGTTGGGTCGATCTCTTCTCACATGTCTGCTCACGGGTCCATCAGACTTTGTTGGATGGTGAACACGGTCCTCTTTAGTCTCGCAGCGTTAAATGTGGAAAGCCTCAGCGACCTGGAAGATAGAAGTTAGATAAGAAAGAAATATTTTAGGATGAAGCCAAATCATCTTAAGTTCATTTTAATTACACTAATAAATCTTTTTTCATTAAAATAATGGCTTTGTGCTGTTAAATAACATTAATATTTTGGCTTCTTATTTAAACAGGAACAGGTGAAGCGTTATTAATTGAAGCTGTGCATTTCGACTCCGTGCAGTGACTTTTTGTACCATTTGCTGCATAAAATCAAACTGGGCATCATCGATCTTCCGCTGGCATTTTCAGTATTCTGTGACCTTGTTCGTATTCGAAATGCCTGGTTTAATAGCAGTGAAATAAATTTAGGAGTTCTCTCTCATCAGAGAAAGAAGTAAACAGAATCAACAATAAAAGCATCTACAGGCGCAAACAAACACCAAGCCTTGACTGGGGCGGTTCAGCCAAATTGACATGCCAAGTCAATTTTCCAGTCAAGTGATTTAAAAAGCATTTATGATAGAATGAGAAGGCAAGTGGGAATACACAATGCAATGAACATGTGAGCAAAAGGAGAGAGGGAGAGAGAGAGGGAGCACTTAGAGCATTCCCACAGGCCAATCATACTGAAGGTTTATAGCTTTTCCAATCAATGAGAGAAAAGGAGGAGATGAGGTTGAAGATGATGATAAAAACCCTGAAAGGCACGAGACTTTCTGATGAAAAGAAAAAGAATTAAAGGGAAAGACAGAGGCGGTAATAGATATCTGTATATGAATGCTGGTATTCTGAATGAACGTCAGCTCATAGTTTCTCTACAGGTTAAAAAGACAGACACACTAGACAATCAGAGGAGGTTTTGCATACCCGGAAAAATTATTCTTGTCCTAACAACTCTGTCTTCAAATACAAGCGAAAGCAAGACCATCTTTAAGTGAAGATGTCACTTAAAGAAACGGGAGAGTTTTATCTTTTTAATTATCCATCCGGTGGGCCCGTTTTACAAGTGCTCTTTAAATGACTGTAACTATGTTAGCATCTGTGCTAAAGACAAAAAGGTTTTGTAAAGAAGAGAAGAGAAGCATTACTGTAGCACAAAGCATTCACAGCATACTGCTGTCTGGACACAGAAACAAAGCTCCAATTAGAGTTTACCATGTGCACTTCACATTACCAACTCCTCAACCATTTTCAGAGCCAAAATTACAAAATAAGTCCAGGTGACCATATATGTCAGTTTTTAAAATCCAATCCAACATAACATATACACTCGTGTACCACTTTGGTAGATAGACATTTTGAAAAATGAGAATAAAAAGAGAATATATCCAGTGACTGGTAGTTCTCTTGGCAAAAATGCCTTGTTGATACAAGGGTTCAGAGAGAATGGCAAGACTGCTTTGAGCTGATAGGAAGCAAAGAATAACTCAAATAATTGTTACAACCGTGCAGGAGAACATCTCTGAACACACAACACATCAAACATTAAAGCACATGGGCTTTTTGCACTGGCAATAGGGAGTCCAAACCAGTACTAGTGTTCCTAATAAAGTTTCCAGTTAGTTTCCAGCAAGTCTAGAAACCTGTTTAAAACTTACATGTGGTATTAAAACAGGTCATTACTTACTCAGATGCATATTGGTTTAAATCAGAACTTAAATCAGGCAATTTCATTCAAGGTGATTAACTTGTCACTGAAATATCATGAAATGATTCTAATAAAAAATGACCACAGTGATTTCCAAAGGCACAAGATGGCTTTTGGAAATTCTCTTTCAGCTGAACAAAAACTCAGCGGCATTTACTTAACATTGAATAATAAAAAAAAAACATCTAAAGTTCTCAGTTTGCAAATGAGTTGTCATTTTTTACAAGCAAAACTAACTGAATTATTAATTATCAGCATATCTGACTGAGTTTCTCTTGATTGAGCAACTAATCCTTTCAAGTCTAATGAGGCTTTCAGACAGGAAATGACAAAGGCACTGCTGTGCTCTGAAAGCCATTATTTCCAATGGCTTGCACTAAGCAGAGCACAGTGCAGCACTCAGTAATTTGTACAGTCAAACTTCAGCATTCACTTCCGCTTATCCTTTTCAGGGTCGCGGGGGGCGCTGGAGCCTATCCCAGCTGTCATAGGGCGAGAGGCAGGGTACACCCTGGACAGGTCGCCAGTCTGTCGCAAGGCTAACACACAGGGACAAACAACCATTCGCACTCACATTCATACCTAGTGACAATTTGGATTATCCAATTAACCTATCCCCACAAGCTGCATGTCTTTGGACGGTGGGAGGAAGCCGGAGTACCCGGAGGGAACCCACGCAGACACGGGGAGAACATGCAAACTCCACACAGAAAGACCCCGGCCTGATGGTGGAATTGAACTCAGGACCTTCTTGCTGTGCGGCAACAGTGCTAACCACCGTGCCACCGTGCTGCCCACTTTGGTGACATGTAAAAAAAAAAAAAAAATTTTTTTTTTTTTTTTTTACATAAGTACAGATTAAAATGTTACATTAAATGGAATCAAATGGAAAATAATTGATTGGGAAGCTAATACCAAGTATATTTTACTGATTAAATATTTGGATAAATAAGCTTGATCTGATATATTTCAGTAACATTTTACTCAAATTATCGGTTCATGTTTACGAGGGCCAAGAATCATTTTAAGTGAGTATTTTAGCAGTTATGTAGCTGTATGCTATTAACTCCTCCCCACAGTTCCATAGGATATTTAAAGCTTTTGAATTAAACCCCACTATGTTTTAAAAACTATACCTAACTTGTTTTGTCCTTTGTGCCCCCTTAAATGGTCGGCTGAATTCAGCAGTAGGAATTTATTGCATCCTGAGACTGGCTTTAAAACAGGACCTGATTTTGTTGAGTTTTATGTTTGTATTCTTTTGAATTCTGTTTTCTCTTTCTATAAAATGGAAGAAAAAGAAAGATCTCTAACTTTCTACAAGAAAAACTTTTACTGCCAGAAAAATAACTGTGGCATGAATAAGGCACGGCGGGACCACGGAGCGACGTTCAGAGCCAACTTTATTTGATTCACGTCACACCACACCACCACCAACCCCTGAGTCCCCGTGTTTTAACACGGCGGGCGTGATTGCGGATGCCGTGCAGGTGCGTCCGCACGGCCCCGCAGACCACGCCCCACCACATACCCCCATCGCCCGATTGAGGCCGGGGAGCAATCTGGCCGAACCTACTCCCCCCCCGCGAACTGGGGCGAGACTCGGCCCCTACACATCGGCGCCCCAGCCCCTGACCAAGCGACGGGGAAGCGTCCGTTCTGGTGGCCGCCCGCGCATCCAGCGGCAACGGCGAAGCTGGTCCGGAGGTCGGCCGCGTAGCAAGCGGACACGGCCCCACAGGCATGGCCGTGAGCTCCTGCACACAGGCGGCTGGGCAGACGTCAGGCGCGCAGAATCGACTGGTGGCAGCGAGGCTGGACTAGCCAACCCGCCGATCCCCGGCCTAGCGGGGCTGTCCCGCTCCTCTGCCTCCAACTCCGGCTGCACAGGCTGCCCTGGAGCAGGGACCTCCGTCTCCCCGCACAGCTGCTCCGCCACCGCCTCCGCCACTCCCGTTTGGAGCGGCTCCGCGCACTGCGCCTCCGCCCCCAGCAGGCACAGCCCCTCGCCCACCTCTGGGTGGAGCGACTCCTCTGCCTCCGGCAGGTGTAGACCCTCGCCCGCCTCGTCCTCGGCCTCCGATTGGAGCGGCTCCTCCACCGCTCCCGGCAGGAGCAGCCCTTCACCCGGCTGCTCCTCCTCCTCCGGCAGGCTCGGACCCCCGCGTGGCTCGTCCACCACCTCCGGCTGCCGAGGTGACCCACACGGCTTCTCCACCGCTTCACTGTCCTCGGGACACACTTGTGGGGGTGGCGCCCAGGCCCAGAGCAGCGCTGCCAGCTCTGCCATCTTCCCCAGGTGGCGTTCGCTCTCCTTCCGCAGCTCTTCCTGTTGGCGACGCACCTCCGCCGCCTGCTTCCGCTGGGTGGCCGCTATTTCGGCCACCCTCTCGGCCAGCTCTTTCCTTTCCTGGCTCTGGTAGGTACCCGCCATGCCGCCTCCTGGGTTTCGGCACCAATGTGGCATGAATAAGGCACGGCGGGACCACGGAGCGACGTTCAGAGCCAACTTTATTTGATTCACGTCACACCACCACCAACCCCTGAGTCCCCGTGTTTTAACACGGCGGGCGTGATTGCGGATGCCGTGCAGGTGCGTCCGCACGGCCCCGCAGACCACGCCCCACCACAATAACATTTTCAAATAATGACCTGTCCAACTGACAAAGTTTCCAGCCTTTGGGTACGATGCTGTACCATCTGCTTTACTCTGCGTTCTGATGCTGACTTTTGAGGCAAAATGTAATAAATTTAAACACATGTTGGGTGACTGAGCTGATGGTCGTGGCCTGTCCAAAAAGCTGGCTGCCTTTTGTCTGTGGGCAGCAGTGTTAAAACTGCCAAGACCGAGCCTCGAGGGTGCGTGTTTGAATGATGTGTCTGCGAATGTGTGAGTGTGCGCAACCTGCCAGTTAATGAGATGGATTTCTGCTGACCGAAGGACCCGGACACTGCATGTCAGTCACATGCTTGTGCGAGCCAGGATTTATTTCCCAGTCGTGCTGCTCTTCAGTGGCTAAACAGGCCGACACGTAATGTATCGGGGTAAATTTTTCAAACGTGCAGTCAGGCAGTCAGACAGATAATCAGTCAGACAGACTGAAGAGTTTTTGCCCCATTTTCTGCTTCAGCTGCAGAGCTCAGGGACAAAAAGGTTGCCACTGGTGTCGAGCGGGTATTAAAGTGTTTGAGAGTCAAGTGTAGCGCTACTGAAAATCATCAGCAGCAAAACAAAAGAAATAAATCGGGAGACAGGACTGAGATTTAGTTTTCCCACGGACGACCGGCTGCACAGCATTTATCAAAGATCAATGTAGATAGCGTAAACATCACTGCTTTTGCTCTCTTGTGGGGTACAAAACAAAGTCCATGGGTGCTAAATCCATCTAGACATCGGCTTATTTATTTGCTAACATTTCGCTCAACTGACTTTTCTTTAAAGAAGTATAAGTTTGTTTTGAAAAAGGTCAGCAGAGCGAAACAAAAGAGGAAATGTGTGTCTTTCAGCCTCTTTTTAGCGCTTGTCTCTCCCGCTCAGCCCTTTATTATCTATCTCTCTCTCTGGGAGCAGAGATTGTATAGATGGCAGACAAAGTGCTCACCTTCAATTTAATATGTAAATGTAAACTAGGGAGGAATACGATGACCAGGAATTAATTAATTACATCTCTAAAGCTCATAAATCTCAGAGTATGGAGATGCACCAGGCAGAGAGAGAAGAGACAGATAAAGGTAGAGACATAGATCTTTTATGTAGTTTGTGTAGTTTATTCAAGGATCCCTGAAACTCCCTTTTTAACAGCAGCAATAAATTTCATAACAGTCCCTGATCATATCACGTCTGCCAAGGAACCCACAGAGAACTGCTGTTAAAATATGTGAAGTAGAATATAACTGCTTGTTTCCATCTCTGTTAAGTTTCAAGGCTGAGAAAGATACTGCAGATGAGAAGGAGGGGAATATGAAGATCACTAAATCTACTATAATGAAATCAAAGAGGGGATGGGCCACAGACAGTCAAAGAGATTGGAAATGAAAACAATGATTAGGACAGGTGAGTTTTTATTACAGTTTGTCTCTTACTGGAGATTAGCAGGTTCACTAATCTCTATGTGAAGCTGCAGAAAGTACAACTCACTGTTAAATGGGTTGTGGATTAATTATGATACTGCAACTCTGAAAGAGGGTGTAGCTACAGTAAGCTTGTTGGATTAAGAGATGCGTTCAACAAAAGCGAACTTCCAACACCTCCGCTGTGATGTTGCTAAAATGTTTGTAGAGGGAAAACTTTTCACATTGTGCCTGGATGTTAGTACCAAAAGTTGTCTCTGGATCATAAAGCAAATACATTCCTGACTCGAGAACTTTTTTTTATTCCAAAAACAACACAATATCCACTCACTGGTGTAACTACAGGCTAAATCATGTGCACTAGGTATGGGATTTAAATGCTTCCTCCAACAGTCCAAAGACATGCTTGTTAGGTTAATTAGTAATTCTAAATAGGCAGTCACTGTGAATGTGAGTGCGAATGACTGTCTCTCTGTGTTACACGTATGATAACCTGGCAACCTGTTTGGGTTGTAACGTATCTCAGCTAATGTCAGTTATCTGCAAGTGTGAATTGTACAAGTGATTAAGAAAATAAATGGATGGACGGGTGGATGGATGGATAAGTACCAATGATAATAACATCTTGTAATGTACTGTACAACTAAATGATTATAATTGGAGTAAGTGGTCAGGTGGTAGTTATTTAAATAAAGCAAGTACAACTTAAGTGCTCTCTTTCTTTGAACACCCTCTTTGGCTGGTGCTTAAAAGATAAGTGAATAAACAACAGCTGGAAGACACTGCTGCGACAGGAGGTGGAGCAGGTCATCTACTAAGTGAAAGGTTGGTGATTCAATCATTGGCTGGTCAAGTTTGAACCCTCGTATTATTCCTAATTTCATAAGAAGCCTCTCTGAACTTTGAACGTTGTCACTTAAAATGGATTAATGGACGTACATACAGAGCACTGGTACAACGCTACCCTTTAAACACTATGCCTCACCAGATATCAGCTCCAACAACCTTTAATACTTTTCAGCAAACTTTATGCAGTTCCAAATTAGATCTCATTGCTAAAAAAAGCCAAATGTGTGTTGTTTTACAACACTAAATTAAATTCTTTGAATTTTCCATCTATCACGAATCTTCATTGTTTGAAGATTGATTTGATATCAGAATATAAAGACCTCAGAATTCTTGTTTCACCTGGGTGGTAACACTTTATTGTGCATTTTATAAACTGTATTTTGAAAAGCCCTGTCAGCAACAGTAACAGAAGCCATTTCCAAACGGCCTATTCATAACAGAAATTGAATTCTATGTTATGGTATCAATCAGTAGAGCCGTATACTACAACTACTAAGGGACAATAAAGCAGAACTTGCTTTTCATTAGATATACAGTATACGCAGCCAATCAGACTACTACCTTCCTTCAGCTTATGTTATATATACATATACTGACACAATGTTAGATGCTTGTGTTATACATGTCCACAATTTCAAATAACAAGGGCAGCGTAGGCACAAATACACTAGAATGTTCAGTTTCACACAGGATCTCTTTTTGTTTTCGACCTGTATGATTTGGGGAGCCAGGATTGAGATTCTGTTTTCTTCTGGGTTGTGCAGCATTTATCAAAGATCAATGTAAATATTGTACACATGAGTGCTTTTTCTCTTATGCGGGGTACAAAATAAAGTTCATGGGTGCTAAATCATTTAGACGTCAGCATATTTGCTTGCTACGTTTCTCTCAACTGACCTTTCTTTAAAGAAGTACCTGAGTAATATGATCATCTCAGGCAGATGAGCAGTAGCCCCACCTTCCATTCCAACCTTAAGTTTGTGAGGAGCAGTGAATCAGAAGAAACCTGACTCAAAGAAAGTATTCACGAAAAAGCCTGATGTAAATTAATTATCATAAGTCTGGTTTTACTTGGCCTATCCACACAGTTTAAAATGGGTAAATAATTTGAAGCTGACATTTTAGCGCTGGCACTTCCGTGGACACATATGGAAGTAGAAGCATACAAGCATGTATATGCATATGTGAAACTCAGTGGTGGGTAGTCATTTAAAAACAAAAACTATACTATAAACTATATATATAGTTTTCATTTATGAATTATATGCTCAGCTGTTACTCTTTTCACATGCAGCACTGAAATTTACATCTCAATAATACTGTAGAGCTTAGCTATTGCACTTTTGAGCCTGCCATTGCAAGAGACCTATTCATGTACACATTTATAGCCCAGTGCAATGCCTACAATAGAATAGAATAGAATAGCCCTTTAGTGTCATTGTACATGTACAACGAAATTATGAGTGGAACATGAATGTAAGATTAACTAGAGAAATAGAGTAAATATACATGAATCAGGGATTGTAGTAGTCAAGCCATTAAGTTGTAATATATCAGACACCTGTCTATTGTAGTAAAGAGAGAGATGAGTGTGAAAGCAAAACTGTTGATTAACTGGTCAATCTAAGTTCCTCGCTCATCTATGGGCTTCAGCTCTGGGAAGTGACCAAAAAAAATGAGACTGCAGACAGAAACAGTGGGTGTCGAAAGATAGGGCGAGGAGCTAGGAGGGGTTCAGAGTAGTGTCGTTATTCCTTCACATCGAAAGGACCCGATTGGCATGGGCATCTGACTAGGATGCGTTCTAGGTGAGGTGTTTCAGGCATATCCAACTAGGAGGAGATGCTGGCACAAACCAACTTGCTGGGGAAAGCGTGTCTCTGAGGGAGGTGTGGGCAGGTCTGCTTAGACTATCGCCCAGCGACACGGATGAGCAGAAGAAAATGTATGGATGGGTACGAGACGAGGTTAAAACCTTCTGTGTGGCTACACTAACGTTGGCAGCCTTTAAAGAAATTTCAAGATACTAGACTTCTTTAATTTTCCGGTTCTGTCACATTAACGTAATGGATTCCTCTTTCAAATGTTGCACACTCACTACACACACATATCAAAAAGCACATTTAGATGAAGTGCCAACTAAAGCTAGCAGAATGTCGACAACATCTGTATCTTAAAATTTTAATTGGCTGCCAGACGGGTGGCAAGACTGGTAATTTGTGAGGGTACATAATTCATCAAGTAGAGGCCAAGCATATGCTGGAAGGAGAGATGGTCTCTGACTGAACAGGGGGCTTTTAATGCGAAGAGATCACTCGAAACAAAACATCACATCACTGTCGCACAGTTTCAGATGAATGTCTTTATCCGAACATTGAGAGCCACAACAAACCACCAATTCAAAATTTGGAGGAAAGAGCTGCTTTTTATTCTCCGCCGTTAACCACTGGTCACCTCCGATGGGAAATTTGTGGTTTGAATTTAGACTCAGTTACACCATATTCAGAAACGAAGGTTCAAAAGTAAGTGTATAGGGAATCTAAAATGTGATGATTTTCCAAACTTAGTCCCATCAGTCCAGAGCAGGGTTTAGATTTGATAAATGTCAGTTTGAGTGGTTTGAGTGTAAATGAGAGGATATCTAAATTCTTCCTTTGACTCACACGATAGTTTGTCTGTTCCTTTTAGCAGATTGTCTTCACTGTGCCATGCCGCTTCATATCTCTTTCAAACTAAGCATCCCGACAGTTATTCCAGAATGCAGTCATGCATTTTACCCGAGTGCTCTCACAGCACGAGGCCATGTGTGCAAGAGTGAGCAGTTAACACGACTTATTTTCTAACTACGTTTTGCACGTCAGTGTCAGGTGTAAGTGTAGGTTACCAAAAGTTAACAAAACTTCAAATTTTCTGTGACATGTTAACAAATGAGCATCAAAATCCATTGTTTAAAATATTTATGAAATAAAACTAAAGAGTCAATGTTGATAAAAGAAGATAAAAAAAAGCATAGCACAACACCCCATCATAAAAAAGGACTATTTAAACACACCACTGTGATTCGTTTTTTTACTAGTACAACCCGATTGTGGTGATTTTATATAATTTACCACAACATGATGTTTGTATAATCATAATAAAAACCCCTGGGTGTTCTCTTCTTCATACACATGCAACCGCTGTTGTCACTGCAACAACTTCTACCTGTTCTCTCAGTCTTCCTCACACCTCTAATTGCTTCAAGCTGTGGTCCTACCAGATGTGTTTCAGAGGTGCAGCAGTAACACACAATCCAACATGGAATTGCCTTCACTGTTAGATAACGTGGAAAAAAAAACGATTTTAATTTGTTTTCAACGCTGAGCTACAGCGACAGTCATACTTGAGGGTACCTCAGGATGGAAATAAGTTCAAATTGCTAAAACATATGGAAGTTTCAAGAAGCATAGAAGGATGGCCAGTGAAACAGGGTAAGTAAAAGCTGTCCACCAGGGGCAGATAAAGTACTGAGCTACCCATTATTTCTTGATGTTTTGCTTTCAAGGAGAGAGACTTGCAATTTTTTGTAGTGCAAAAGTGGTAACTCTTCAGGCTTTCAAAAGGTCCTTCAAAACTGAAAACAAAATATAATAATAAATTGTTCTTCTCCACATCCTGTACTTCTGTCCATTTGCCATAACTGAGCTGAACATATCAAGTAAATTAAGAATATGAGATCGTATTGTATACACTCGTGGATCTTCCCGTCAGTGCAATCACCATTGATCATTTCTAACAGGGTTTAATGCAACAGAGAGCTTTTTCACCACTACACACATCCATAAAGACATTTACAGTTTGTACTAGAAAACCTATTGATATAATGCATGACCCACCTCCTCACCCCATCATAAATACTTTACTTTTAAACCTAGAACCAGTTCTTTACCCTAAAACAAAAACAAAGTACTGTACAGCCCAAAAGATCCTCACTCCCAATATTTAAAGGTTCACACTGGTTCTTACAAAGACAGACATACAAGCGGATACACACACGTCCAGGATCATGAGTCTCCAGCTCTTTAGCAGATGTTCTCAGACTGCACTGAGAACATCTGCTAAAGCCTCAGGCTGTATGCCTTGTTTAGTTTATTTTATATACTCATCTTAACCAACTGATGAGGCAGACAACAGATAGAGAACTGACATTTTTGTCACATGCAAAGATTTTCTTTGTCATCAAAGTGGCTATAATAATTATTTTTGTTATAATAAAACATCACTACTTATTTAGAATTCTGTATTTTCTGTAGTCATAATAGGCAAATGAAACAGTCGCAAATCAGACACTTTCCAAATACTTCATGGTGGATAAAAATTTCATGATAACTTTCTGCATTCACATTTTCATCAATTTTGACAAGATCTCCAACACCACTGCCTGAAGGGCCCAAAGCCCAAACTCATGACCGAGCCTCCACCATGCTTTATAGATGGCTGTAGAGAGTGATCAAGATGGCGCCGAGTATGGCAGCCTCGTCGCGAGCTCCCCCAAGCAACGGCTTTCTTCTGTGTTTAATTTTACTTTTCCTTTATTTTTTCACGAGCAGCACTTGTCTCCTTGTGTACGACCGACAAACCTTACTGGACATAAAAGACGGTCTTTCTTATAACTTTCCGGAGTTCAAGTTTTGCAACACGGACGCTCCGTTTGCAGACCCCCCATTCATCTCACCTGAGACGCCTTTGTTCTCTGGCCCTGGAGGCCGCAAACGCCGACGCAGAGGGAGAAGATCTGGCGTTCTGGTTCGACTGAGACGGCGCACTTACAGACCACCGTTACCCAGTTTATTACTGGCTAATATGCAGTCTCTGGAGAACAAGCTGTGCGAGCTTCGGGCACGGATCTCATTCCAGCGAGAGATGCGGGACTGCTGCGTGATCTGCCTCACAGAAACCTGGCTATCGGACAAAGTACCGGACTCCGCAATACAACTGCCGGGGTTCTCTGTGCACCGCGCGGACAGGTCACAGGATCTTACTGGGAAAAGCAGAGGCGGTGGTGTGTGTTTCATGATCAACAACAGCTGGTGTGATTATGCGAACGTGCACCCGGTCAAATCCTTCTGCTCACCGGACCTGGAGTACCTGATGATTAAGTGCCGGCCATTCTGGCTACCGAGGGAATTTACAGCAGTGATTATTACGGCTGTTTACATTCCCCCACAAGCCGACACTGACCGTGCACACAGGGAACTGTACAGCGCGATCAGCAGCGAGGAAACCGCACACCCAGAGGCAGCGTTTATCACAGCCGGAGACTTTAATAAGGGAAACCTGAAGAAAGTCTCACCAAAACTCCATCAACACATCCTTTTCAACACACGTGGAAACCGGCAACTCGACCACTGTTACACCTCTTTCCGGGATGCGTACAAAGCCCTCCCCCCCGCCCCATTCGGCCAATCAGATCACTGCTCCATCCTGCTCCTGCCCGCCTACAGGCAGAAGCTGAAACAGGAAGCTCCAACCCGGAGGGCGGTGCACTGTTGGACGGACCAATCGGAGTCTGCGCTGCGGGACTGTTTTGATCACGCGGACTGGGAAATGTTTCACGTGGCCGCCAGAGACATTGATGAATACACAGACTCAGTCTGTGGATTTATCAGGAAATGCGTGGAAGATGTCGTCCCATCCAGAACAGTCAAATCCTTCCCAAATCAAAAACCCTGGATTAACGGAGATGTTCGCGCGGCACTGGCGGCACGGAACACCGCCTTTGCCTCCGCGAACACATCGGACTACAAACACGCACATTACCAACTCCGGAAGACGATCAAAGCAGCCAAACGTGAGTACAGGGACAGGGTGGAACAACAGTTTGACAACCCTCGGAGTATGTGGCAGGGACTAAACACGATCACAGACTTTAGAGGGAAAACCAGCACACCGCAGACCACGGCCTCTCTGTGTGAGGATCTAAACGTATTCTACGCTAGATTCGACACAGCGAACACCATGAGACCGGACAGTGTGCGCACCGCGGATGACGTCAGTGCGCACACTGTGTCTGAGGAGGATGTGCGGAAGTGCTTCAGGAAGGTGAACGCACGCAAAGCTACTGGTCCGGACGGGATTCCCGGCCGCGTCCTCAGGTCATGCGCGGCTCAGCTGGCTGGAGTGTTCACGCACATCTTCAACCTTTCCCTCTCTCTGTCTGTAGTCCCAGCCTGCTTCAAAATGGCCACCATCGTCCCTGTACCCAAATCCTCCACCATCTCCTCATTGAACGACTGGCGACCTGTAGCCCTGACCCCCATCGTAAGCAAATGCTTCGAGAAGCTGGTCAGGGACTTCATCTGCTCTGCACTACCCGACTCACTGGACCCTCTACAGTTTGCATACCGCCACAACAGGTCCACTGATGATGCCATAGCCCTGACACTACACACTGCCCTGTCACACCTGGAGAAGAGAGACACGTATGTGAGGATGCTGTTTGTAGATTACAGCTCAGCATTCAATACCATCGTTCCCTCGAAGCTGGACAGGAAACTGCAGGATCTAGGACTGAGCAGCTCCCTCTGCAGCTGGATCCTTAGCTTCCTGTCTGACAGACGCCAGGTGGTCAGACTGGGCAGCATCACCTCATCCCCCATCACACTGAACACTGGTGCTCCACAGGGGTGTGTACTGAGCCCTCTCCTGTACTCACTCTACACCTACGACTGCACAGCCACTAACAGCTCCAACATCATTGTGAAGTTTGCGGACGACACTACAGTGGTGGGTCTTATCACCAACAGTGATGAGACAGCTTACAGGGAGGAGGTCAGCGCCCTGACCCACTGGTGTCAAGACAACCATCTCACCCTCAACGTCGCAAAGACAAAGGAGTTGATAGTGGACTTCCGGAGGTGCAGAGAAGTACACACCCCCATCACCATCAACGGCGCTGCTGTGGAGAGAGTGAGCAGCTTCCGGTTCCTTGGCGTACACCTGGCTGAGGATCTTACGTGGTCAGTACACACAAACAAAACAGTGAAGAAGGCCCAGCAGCGCCTCTTCTTTCTCAGGAGACTGAAAAGATTCGGCATGAGCCCCCGCATCCTCAGGACCTTCTATCACTGTGCCATTGAGAGCATCCTCACTGGATGCATCACCACCTGGTATGGCAACAGCACCGCCTACAACTGCAAAGCTCTCCAGCGAGTAGTGCGGTGCTCTGAACGGATAATTGGAGGTGAGCTTCCCTCCCTCCAAGACATCTACAGGAAGCGCTGCCTGAGGAAAGCGGGGAGGATCATCAAGGACTCCAGTCACCCCAGCCATAAACTGTTCAGACTACTTCCATCAGGAAGGAGGTTCTGCAGCATCCGGTCCCGTACCAGCAGACTGAGAGACAGCTTCTTCCATCAGGCCATCAGACTGCTGAACACTTCATAGACACCTCAGCTTCACTACTGGAACTTCAACATTATGCACTCCACACTGTATATAAATGCCACTTGTTTTGCACATATTCAACTCTGTATATTTTATATATTTTATTATTATTATTATTATTATTATTTTATTTTATTTTTTTACTATTTAATTTGTAAAAATGTGTATACACACACACACACACACACACACACACACACACGTAGGAAAATATTTAGTATACACATCCAGAAATGCATACACTATTATATATTGTACATATATTTATTAGTTTCAGGTTGGCCATTCTTGTATTTTGCTCGTTTGTGTTGTTGTGTTTGCACATCTCTGTTGCTTGTGGGGCTCGCACACAAGAATTTCACTCGCATGTGCTGTGCCAGTGTGCCTGCACATGTGATGTGACAATAAAAAGTGATTTGATTTGATTTGATTTAGACGCTCGCTCTTGTACCTCTCTCCTGACGTCCTCTGTATATATTGATGATGATTTCAAGCAAAAATAACCCATCTGGTTTCATTATTCCATTTGATCTGTTGACTCTGATTTTCAGTCCAGTTTTTATGTAATTTGGCATTGCTTGGCCCTTACTCCTGGTTTCCCTTCCTTACGAATGACTTCCTGACAGCCACCGTTCAACTGAGACCATTTCTGATGAGGCTTTAGTGAACAGTAGATGGACCAACTTTCACTCTTCACTGTTCATCGACTACAGATAGTTTGTTGGGACACACAATGCTAAGATGTACCAATAATTACTTTTGGTATTTTCTGCCATTTTTAAAGAAATAGGAGAAAAATTGTAACAGGCTGCTAGTAACAAAGTGCCTAAAGATACTAATTAAAATGGGCTGTTTGGTAAGATGTATGTTATGTGTAGACACAACACTGATTCATCCCTAGAGTTAGGTGCCTTTTATATGCATGAATAATTCAAAAGGTCAGTGTGAAGTGGCTTCAAATTTGAAAAAAACAAAACAAACTACAACAAAAACAAAACATTTTAAACATGATAAAAAAGTCTGGCTCCTGCAATACAAATATAAAGATGAGGGGTGTCATGGAGAGTTTTGCACAGTACTGTAAACCATCTGAAACCCAAAATATAACTGAAGAGAAACAGTTCTTCCACATCCTGTACTTCTGTCCATTTGCCGTAATTGAGCTGAATATATCAAATAAATTAAGGATATGAGATCGTATTGTATACACGCCTTGATCTTCCCGTCAGTGCAACCACCATTGATCATTTCTAACAGGGTTTAATGCAAAAAAGAATAAGACTTTCTTTTCCCAGCAGTGAGCTTTTTCACCACTACACACATCCATAAAGACATTTACAGTTTCTACTAGAAAACCAATTGATATAATGCATGACCCACCTTCTCACCCCATCATAAATACTTTACTTTTAAACCTAAAACTAAGTATTAACCTTAAAATACACACTCCCAATATTTGCAGTTCACACTGGTCCTCACAAAGACATACACACGCAGACATATAAGTACATACACACTCGCTCCCAGCATCATGAGTCTCCAGCTCTTTAGCAGATGTTCTCAGCGCAGCCCTCAGGCTGTATGCCTTGTTTAGTTTAGTTTATATACTCATCTTAACCAACTGATGAGGCAGACAACAGATAGAGGACTCTCACTGTTGCCTCATAAAAACATTTTCTTTGTTATTAAAGAGGTTTTTGTTATTTTTTTAATTATCTGTTCAATTCAGTCTTATTTATATAGCGCCAAGTCATAGCAACAATCCAAACTGGGAGCTGGTTGGACAGAAGAGGGGCCTGGAAGCTGACGGCTCTGCCTCCCATCCTACTTTTAAACAATCTACGAATCACAAATAATCCTGTAGTTTGAGAGATAAGTGCTCTATTGCAGTGATACAGTACTCTGAGGGCTTTAGCATAAGATGGGGACTTATTATTCAAGGTCTTGTATTTGATGAGAAGGATTTTAAATTTGATTCTGGATTTAACGCGGAGCCAATGAAGAGAAGCCAATATAGAAGACATATGCTCTCTTTCTCTAGTCCCTGCCTGTAATCTTGCACTAGAATTTTAGATCAACTATAAACTTTTCAGGACGTTTTTAGGACATCCTGATATTAACAAATTACAATAGTCCAGCCTAGAAGTAAGAAATGCATGAACGAGTTTTTCTGCAGAACAGGACGCTTCTAATTTTAGAGATACTGTGCAAATGGAAAAAAGCAGTCCTACATATTTGTTTAATATGCATATTGAAAGACTGGTCCAAAACAACTGCAAGATTCCTCACTGTGTTACTGGAGGCCTAGGTAATGCCATCTAGAGCGAGCATCTGGTTACATAACACATTTCTAAGATTTTGAGGGCCGAGTTAGAGCTGGGCGATATATCGAGTTTTAAAAAAATATCGATATATTTTTATACGAGATATAAGATGTGACAATATCTTTTATATCGATATAGTCTATGTTACGTTAAAGCTATACTTGTGGAGCCGCAAGTTTGCCTCTCTTTCGTCCACTTTTGTCTTTACGCAACGTTACTCGGCCTCGCCCCTCCTTCACTGAATACAACTCCCCCTCCTCCCCCATCGCTTCACCTGCAGGAAGCGACAAGACGGACACGGCAAATCTCCGTTAATGAGTTACTGCGCATCGACCCGTGCGTGGGGCTGGACGCCGTCAACGTGTTAGCTAGCTAACCACGCTAACGAGCTAACCACGCTAACGCCATGCAGCCCAGAGGCGCTGCACAGCCTAAAATCCTTTCATTTTCTCAAAAGTTGACAGCGCGCCTTAAGTATGAATTCTGGTTGTGCTTGATGGCTGCGAACCGATTTTATGTGGTACACAGCGCTCAGCAATCTGTCAAAAAATGTTTTAGTACGACTTTGGTAAGCTACGGAGCTGCACCGCTTGATGGACTGTCAGAGCATTACGGCTACCGAGGAGCCTCGCGGAGTGATACGTACTGTGCTTCAACGTAATATTACCCTACTGTGTATAAGGACCATAAATGGCACCTGTTAAGAGACGTGGTTACGAAGAGGATTTCAAACTCAATGCTGTCAGTCACAGAGTAGAAGTTGGGAACAGAGCAGCTGTGAAATCTGTCTTTGTTACTCAGCGTCTTTTAGTTTACATTTTGACTGCACAATTGTGAGCTTTTTGTTATGCACAAAAACAACATTGTTTTCTTTTATTTATGGAGCATTATTATTTAATAAATGCTCATAATTTATTTTTGAGTAAATTTTATGTACATCTATGCTCTATGTTAATAAAAGTGCCTGTGTGACATCTGGGACACAGCTTTGACTAAGAACTCTCTTTTTGTTCTTACTTTATGGCTTTAAAAAAAAATCGAGATATATATCTTATATCGCCATCTAGGTAAAAAATATCGAGATATGAATTTTGGGTCATATCGCCCAGCCCTAGGCCGAGTACAATAACCTCCGTTTCATCTGAATTTAGAAGGAGAAAATTAGAGGTCATGTCTGTGAGACAGCCCTACACTTTAAATAACTGATGTGTGTTATCTGGACAGATAAAGTTTGGTATCATCTGCATAGCAGTGAAATTGTATGCTATGTCTTCTAATGACACTGGCTAAGGGAGGCGTGTACAATATCCACAGAAGTGGTACTAACACAGAACCCTGTGGAACTCCATAACTATCCTTAGTGTGTAAAGAGGACTCTCCATTTACATGAACAAAGAACATTGGAGATTGGCCTTTAATTAGCTAACACAGCTGGGGCAAGTGATGGCTTATTAAGTAACGATTTAACTACTTTCAGCTTGAAGGCCTCATCGGTACATGGCTGATTTTAAAAATTTATTTGTGAAGATATTCATAAAGTCATGAATCAAATGAAAACCAAGCCAGGAAAAAGCAACTTCCTGCTTAGAACCAGGAGATTTGGGGCGTTGTTTTTCACAGACACCAATACAGTATATCAGGTTACTTGGTACTCATAGGACAAGGCTAGGTTTTTGCACTGTTTTTAGACCGAAGTTGTAAACTTAGTTAACTGATCTCGAATCTTAACATCCGGCATTTCCTCTAATAACAACTTTAAAGTCATCGTTTTCCAGGCCATAACTTCACTGTTCTGGTTTTCCCCACTGCACCCACACTTCTCACATTTTCAACTGCAGAAGCCTGCTTTTTTAAGTGTTTTTAATAAAACCACTGTGGACTACCTGCTTATCACAAAAGCTGGCAAACTGGCAAACATTATTAACTAATGCCCAAGGTGTTTTACTGAGCTAGGCAGAGCACAAAAAGAGCTAGAGCTCATTCATCAGATTACCTGAAAATGCTCCAGAAAGTGGGTGAATAAGAAACCATTTACTAACAAATTCACCATGTCATCCAAAATATGTAATTATTGACCTCACAGTTTGCTTCTGCTGCCCCCAAGTGGTCATAAAAACGCGGGGCTGTTATATTTCTTCATATATTGACTACGACTCAAAACAAAGATGGTTCCCCAGCTGCACCAAGGCCGATCAGCAAGCACTCCAGCGGGTGGTGGAAGAAGCTGGCAGAATTATTGGAACAAGTCTGCCAGAGATCAGTAATATCTTCCCCACTCGCGGTCTGAGGAGGGTGCACAGTATCCTGCGGGACCAACATCACCCTGCGCGCCACCTTTTCCATCTGCTGCCCTCAGGGAGAAGGTACAGGTCTATACAGGCCAGAACATCCAGACTGGCCAACAGCCTGTATCCACAGGCTGTGAGGCTCCTGAACTCTCTGCCCCCCTCTCACGGACAATAACCATATCCAACTTCTTAATAGCAATGAACTGGTCTGCATTGGTGCATCATATCTTTATTCTCTTCCCCCTCCTGCCCCCCCCCCCCCCCCTCTTTCTTAAATAGATAACTATCATATCTGATATCATATCTCACAGTACAATAATATTGAATGGGTTGCATTGTTGTATTTTGTCATGTTTCTCAGGTCTTTGTCTGAATTTCTACGAACATTATTGCTAAGGATTGTCTTATTGCATTGGAGTCACACTGGGTTAAATATGTACACTTGGGTTTTAAGGGGTATTTATTATTTTCTTCTTTTTTTTGGGTTGTATGGAAGCCCCAAACGCAATTTCATTGTTCTTGACAATGACAATAAATAAATAAATACTAATACAAAGGTAAATAAGCGTAAGTTTAAGTGTGACGTTTGAGTGTGAAGGCAGGATGAAGGCTGGATGAAGATCACAGTCTGAGCATCTCTCTCTCTTTTCCTCTTCCACCCTCCATCGCTTCTGCCTCTTGAGCCTCCAGCCTCTTGAGTTTTAACCTACAAGTCAGCCCTCTCAGTCTTATCAAAAATTAATTAGCCATGCTGCACTTGATAGTATAGAGCCTCAGAGGTCTCTCGTGGCACCAACACATCTTGCTGTAGGCAAGTTCATCTCCCACAAACTAACCAGCACACACTGAGACAGACAGAAGTTATCTATGGCTTGGCACAAGCAGCCTGTAGAGTGTGAGTCTCATGTATTAGGAAAAGAAGCTAAATCTTTCATTCACACCACACAAAAAGAGGTCACTTAGAGGTGCATATCTGACGAAATTACAGATTTGGAATCCAGTCAGAGGTATTGCACCACATCTAAAGTCAACCAAAAAGGCTTTTTCAAACCTATAAATCAATTTTCAAAGAAAACCACAGAGTATCTGTCTTTGCTGAAAATTTGATCCCCATGATGAAATCTGAAACCAGTGAATGATATAATAAAAACGGAGAGAGAGGGGGGAAGGGGAGATGGTGGAAATAGAGCGACAGAGAACACACTGTCATTGTGAAGGATCTAGGTCACGTCCCTAAGAAGCAGGGTATGATGGCAACAATACAACATACTGCACAGGAGTTAAGAAAATAGCTTGCCACAATATTTTAACATAGTCTGATCATGAAATACGCGCACAACAATAACCCCCAAAAAACTGAACTTAAGGTAAAATATTTCAGAGATCTAAAGACCTGACTTCCACTTTCTTCCTTTATCATTAAGGGAAGTCAAAGAAAAACAACTTAAGTCTCACTGATTGAGTTTACATGTACAAATGTATCCTGTTTCCAGTGGTACAGCCATTTCTCTTTGATGGCATTATATTATTTGGAATACTCACAAAGTGTAGGATCTCCTACAAACACCTTGTCCATATTTATGATCTATGGATGTATGGCTATTTTATAAATTGATTCATGTAGTTAGTACTTAAACATTCTTGACTTCAAGAAACACAAAACCTCATAATCCCCTGTAACACTAACATGTTTTACATTCTTTTTTGTAAGGATTAACACACAAATCGTAATAGTCTGTAAGCTTTAGAGATCCTGTCAGGAATATTTTAATTTATTTATTATTTCACTTATTCTGAGCCTGGCGAGCTGTTTCCACCTTTGTGCTAACCAACCTTTTAAAATAAAGTCATACTTTATGTTTTCCAGATGTGGTAAATTACTTTGTTGCAGCAGTTTAAAAAAAAAAACACTGGCTGTACACCTGCATATTTAAAATGCAAATACTGTATTAAGATTATGGCAGACTAATGTGCTCATAAAAATACATACTCAGATATAAGATTGTGAGAATAATAGAATTTCAAAGTCAATACCAATACCCAGAGAAGTACCTGAAACCTGATTTTAAATATCATAATAAAAATGAACAAAAAATCTGATCTTTTTAAAATAAAGATAGGAAAATACCAAAATAACATTAAGAGCAACACCAATGTTACATTGTGTGATGATCACACAGTAACTATAAAGTATATGTGACATATTTTAAGATGCTGTTCGAAAGTGCAAAAAAACAAAACAAAAGAAGAGAAGAGAAGAGGGTTTTGGGGGATTTTTGTTTTAATTTTTTAAATTTTGTATTTCAATGCTGGTTGTTAAGGTAGGCTGCTGCTGTTTCTAGTTCTAGTAGCTGACAGAACCATAATCCAGCCTCAATCTGGGACCTTATGAGAAACTTTCTTCAAAACAAATAATTGTATCCTTCTGTTAAATGAGACTAACCCCCACATTGTTGTTTTATCATTAACATTAGCCACTATCTTAATAACAACATGGTATCAAAACATTATGCTGCGTCTTAAGGATTAGTATCAAGTTTGAAATTCTATTATGGTGACAACCCGACTGCAGACATGAGACAACTAAAACGAGGAGTGGTACCGTTCAACTTCTCACTTCAGTTCAGCCTTTTTGTGTATGGTTCTTGCTTATGTAATTCTGTCCATTTCAAACCCTCTCAAGCTGATTTTTGAGCATCGTTAGTGAAAAAACCGACATGTGCACACGTTAAAGGTCACTTTCAGTTTTATCAAAGGATCAAGTAGCCAGTCAAACCCAGTTTGTCTGAGAGCACGTAAGCTCAGTGACTGAGCTTCAACCTCACTGTCACGATGGGAAAGGACAAAGCATCATGGGTGAATCAGCCACTCCACGTCAACACAGCAATGACCTTTCGGTGTTCATCAGCAAAGTTCATTCAGTTTAAGTTCACAGAGTTCATCTCACATAATGCGTCCCTCATGAGTGACATAACAAAAAGAAAACAATCTAAAGGTAGGCGAATCTAAAGTGAATCATAAGTGGAAAAATACATCCACAATCAGCGCGTCATTAACTTCTTCATCAACATAGTAACATTACTCCTGAAAAAAACACAAACAAATGACCAAAATAATGATAATAATACACTTTTCTTATACTTTTTGTTAATTTTCTAAAAAAACAAGAGGTGAAATTACAATGTTATTACACATCAGGCATCATCTTTTCTATTCTCAGGAAGCCTGTTATTTGACATGTAGCAGATTAAATAGTCAAAGATGTAACTACAGGAAAATCATAATCATCAATTCACAAGTATACTGCTAACCCTGAAGTAAAGTGCTGCAACTACTCAGCCGTTAATTAAATCAAGTCATTCACAAAATGAAAACACTGTGTCTGTATGTTTATGATCTTTTCATTGAAACTGTGTTTTTAATAGAAAATAAAAGGTAAAGAGAATATTTCTCTGCCTGCAGCAGAACAATGTCACATGAGAACTCTACAGTTGACCCACCTTATGGTTGTGATAACTCCAGGCTCAAATGTGACTTACATTATTAATGCACAAGCTGTCATACAATCACGAAGTTCTCCTGCCTGAAGGTAGGACTGACAATAGTGTCTAGCCTGAGCTAGGTTTATAAAGACAGTTCTTCATGACTTATACAGTGTTGTGTGTCACTTTGACAGATGTTTATTGTTGCAAATATGTAGGCCTCTATTTTTACCTGCGATTACGACACACACTACGAAATGCGAGGAGTGAAGTTTTAGAGCTTCGAGAGAGTGACCGAGATTAAGGGTCGGCAATCTACTGGGTGTTTTTCTATCCAGGTATACTTTCACTACATTGTGTTTGGGATCTGATGGTACTTTGCTGTCTTTGTAATTCCAATAATTTCGACATGTCCCTAACACCACAGGCTGAAATACAGCCTTAAATCAAACAGAGGCTCCACCATGTTTTACTGTAGATCCTCACAGTTGTCACTCTCTCCATATATATTGATAATGATTGGACCAAATATTTCTAATTTTTAAATTTATCACTCAATCAGACATGTTGCCTTGATTTTCAATTCAGTTCTTGCGTAATTTGGCATAACTCAGCCTATTGTCCCCATTTCCCTTCCTTAACAATGGCTTCTTGACAGCCACCCTTCCACTGATGAGACTTCAGTGAGCAGTAGTTGGATCAACTGAAGGGTCAGATGCATCTCTCAGGTCCTGCATCAGGTCTTTGTTGGATTCTTTTTTTCCATTTCTTACAGACAAGACTTTCAAAAACTGTTCACCTGCTGTACATAATAGATAGCCTTTTAGTCTCAGCACTTCTTCTTTTGTCTTCCACTTGTCTAGTTTCCTCAGATTTTTTAACGACACACTGCACACAAAGCTAAAATATGCCGCGCGTTTGGCTAATACATCGTTGGGTATCATCTTGTTGGTCTAAAAACCCTTTTGCATTCCTGTCAGACTGTATCATCTTCCTCGACTCAAGAATAGTGTAAAATACAGTGTATGTGTGTAATGTATATAATGTATGTATATAATGTAAAAATGGTTCTTTGCTAAGTTTTCTGTTGTGTATAGACACAACACTTAAAAAACCTTGATAGACCTTCAGAAAGGAACAAAAAACAAAACAAAACAAGAAAGCTTGCTCCTTGGTAGCAAAATATAAAGAAATGAGGAGTGTCTCAAGACTTCTGAACTATATCAGCTGTCTCATTATCTACCCTCTAGTATCAACTATCTCTAAAACTTTACCAGTCTTTCTTTAGCCACTCGCACTATACAAAGCAATAACAATCCCCTCCAGACCAACATCTTTTTATTACCTATGTAATAAAAATATAAAAAGAAAAAATATTTAGTTTGTGAAAGTTGTGAAGCACACCTATAACTGTAAACAACATCAGCTTTTAATCTTGTGTTATGGCTTTTTTTTTTAATAACCTCCCCTGTGCCTAGTCTACAGACTGAGTGAAATCCAGTGGGAGGCTGCAGTAGGCCACTCAACTCCAAAATAAACACAGAAGGCACAAAAGTATTGGCCTTATCTTTGGCATACAGTATCCAGCTCTCCATAATACAACTACACTAGTGGCTGTGTAAGGCTGCAGAAGCTGTCACGCTGTGAGCTAAATGACAACATCAGCTTGCTAATGTGCTCACAGTGGCGATCTTAATAGGTTAAATAAAAGTTCACCATGTTCACCATCTTAATTTAGCAGGTTTTCACACAGCTGAAGCTGAGAGGAAAGCCAGAAATTTACAGCTAAATTTACAATCAATATGAAACACTAAGAGGTGCTGAATAAAAAATAAATAATTGGGATAGTGACAATAAATGCAAATCATCCTAAGAAGATGACTGCACTGTCTTTACCTAATTTAATCGCAATCCACTTAAGAAAATAGGAGGATATTTCCACCCAGGCTGTGTTTCACTCTCGCCCGTGCACTATTGAGTTTTTCCTCAGTTGTTTGGGCCACGCATTATGTTTTATGGTAGGTGGTAGGCATTACCTTAATCTCACCTGCCACCCAACATCAACCAGGGAGGTACCAAGAGCAAGGCCACATCTTTGGCTAAACGTTAAGCATCCATTAATTAAATTTAATCCTAAGGCTGTGCACTTCTCAAATCCTTGCCTCATATATTATTTATTTTTTTCTAATGGTGGAACAAAAATTACATTTAGCCTGGTGGCAAAGGTTAAAGTGGTTAGCACTGTCGCCTCACAGGAATAGCGATAGTAGAGTTCACCAGCAACGGGAGAACCGCAAAATAAACTTTAAAGACAAAAAAATAGAGTATGGAAAACACAGACAGTGATTGCAGTGGGTACTTTTCATTGTTTTTGACACTCAGTTTTACTTCTGCACTTTGTACGTTCTAACTTTGCTTTTCTCAGCTGGTGGCTGACAGATCAACAACAACACGAGTAAGAGTGGCCCAAAGACCGGCTGTACCACATACACTGCCTCCATCTGACAACAGAGCTCCCTGCAGGCAGACAGGCTGTCCCTGGAGGACCCGTCCAGGTGTATCCTGGCTTTTCTCCTAGGAGAGATGTAATAAAGTCCATAAATGGAGGGATGGATATCTACCCTGCTAAGTTTCACCTCAATAAATAAATAAATAAAGCTATTGACAGAACCTCTAAGTAAAGTGATGCTAAAGCATCCTTGCTGCCTAATGTAGAATTAGCAATTTGAGATTATGGAATAGAGAACGATGGATCAGTATCAGCTATTTTAATATTGTGACAATGAGATTTTTAGTTTTACTTGGAGCGGAAAATAAATTGCGGCTACAACAAAAACAAAACAGAACAAACAGATCCGGTAAATATATATTAAAAAAAAGAGAGAACAAGATGAAAGAAGCTGAGTGGGACGAGGTTGAACAGAGGGGAATAAAAGCCGACCAAATCAGAACAAAACTCTAGTGTTCTCTTGTCTAAAACTTCCTCTTCTCAGCTCTGCCCATGCGGATATTAAATTGCCTCTCACCTGTCTCTGATCTCAAGGAGGCTGAACTGTTTAAAAGTCTGATATCACATTGCCTCTCTGCTCCTCTTCCTGCTGTCTCCCATCGAAGAACAAGCGCGCCGCTTTGTTTTAAAGGTCCACTCCTGCTCATATATTCGTAAATTTGTTTTTCCAGATGAAATTGACAAGCAACAGAGGAATCAATGAGATATCACAGTGGGAAAAAGTATTTGATGCTGCTTTTCACTGTTTCTCAGCAGGCAGGGCTGCACCCGCATTATGCAAATACAACAAAGCCCCGTCTGTAGTTACAATGCATGGACAACATTGGAAACATCATCATCTCCCTCTCTTTCTCTCCCTCTCTCTCCCTCTCCATCCTCTTTCTCTGTCTTCTTCCCCCCCTCACTGTCTGATCCAGCTGCTCATTTGGCAACAGAGCAAAGAAATAAATGAAGTGCTTCAGCGGAAGGAAAGCTTCACTGTGAGAGGGATTGTGGGCAGAAGGAGTGAGATGAGGATTTGGTGAGGGGGGGGGGGGGGGGGGGGTTTAAAGACAGTTTACTTAAATGAGTGTCTTTTTGGCTTAAAACATCAGTGGGACTTTTGGCTTAAGGCCACCACTTTCCAATCAACCTGTGTCCTTGGGTGTTTGGATTTTGTAAACAATTTGAAAAGCGGTGTTTATTCTTTTTAAGTGCAAAAGAAAACAACATGTACAAACAACAGAGTCTGTAGTCACACTGAACAGAAGGAAAGGATAAACCTAAGAAACTAAGTGAAAGGAGATCTGTTGTTAGTTACTGCATAACACAGTCGTTCTTCAAACACTATAGGGTATCGTTACAGACAGTCGGTGGTAGGGCTGGGCGATATATCGAGTTTTTAAAAAATATCGATATATTTTTATACGAGATATAAGATGTGACCATATCCTTTATATCGATATAGTCTATGTTACGTTATAATTATACTTGCGGAGCCGCAAGTTTGCCTTTCTTTCGTCCACTTTCGTCTTTACGCAACGTTACTCGGCCTCGCCTCTCCTTCACTGAACACAACTCCCCCTCCTCCCCCATCGCTTCACCTGCAGGAAGCGACAAGATGGACACGGCAAATCTCCGTTAACGAGTTACTGCGCATCGCCCCGTGCGTGGGGCTGGACGGCGTCAACGTGTTAGCTAGCTAACCACGCTAACGAGCTAACCACGCTAACGAGCTAACCACGCTAACGCCATGCAGCCCAGAGGTGCTGCACGGACTAAAATCCTTTCATTTTCTCAAAAGTTGACAGCGCGCCTTATGTATGAATTCTGGTTGTGCTTGATGGCCGCGAACCGATTTTATGTGGAACACGGCGCTCAGCAATCTGTCAAAAAATGTTTTAGTACGACTTTGGTAAGCTACGGAGCTGCACCGCTTGATGGATTGTCGGAGCATTACGGCTGAGCCTCGCGGAGTGATACGTACTGTGCTTCAACGTAATATTACCTTACTGTGTATAAGGACCATAAATGGCACCTGTTAAGAGACGTGGTTGCGAAGCGGATTACAAACTCCAGGCTGTCAGTCACGCAGTACAAGTTGGGAACAGAGCAGCTGTGAAATCTGTCTTTGTTATAGTGCTCGTCTTTTACTTTACATTTTGACTGCACATTTGTGAGCTTTTTGTTATGCACAAAAACAACATTGTTTTCTTTTATTTATGGAGCATTATTATTTAATAAATGCTCATAATTTATTTTTGAGTAAATTTTATGTACATCTGCTCTATGTTAATAAAAGTGCCTGTGTGACATCTGGGACACAGCTTTGACTAAGAACTCTCTTTTTGTTCTTACTTTATGGCTTTAAAAAAAGATATATCAAGATATATATCTTATATCGCCATCCAGCTAAAAAATATCGAGATATGAATTTTGGGTCATATCGCCCAGCCCTAGTCGGTGGCCACTTTGTAAGAAACACCTGCTCATCAGCTTGTTCATGTAAATCTCTAATCAGCCGATCACATGGCAGCAACTCAATGCATTAGGTATGTAGACATTGTGAAGACGACTTGCTTAAGTTCAAACTGAGTATCAGAATGGGAAACAAAGGTGATTTAAGTGATTTTGAACGCGGCATGGTTGTAAGTGCCAGATGGGCTGGTCTGAGCTGGTCTGATCTACTGGGATTGTCCCACAGAGCCATATCCAGAGTTTACAGAGAATAATCCGGAAAAGAGAAAATATCCAGATAACAGCAGTTCTCTGGGTGAAAATGCCGGGTTGACACTGAATGGACAGACTCCTTTGAGCTGACGGAAAGGCAACAGTAACATAAATAACCATATTTTATGACCAAGGTATGGAGAGCAAGTAAAAATGCCCATTGGGGTCTACATTGGGCATTTGTGAGTAAGCTGTTGGGCTGTGTGGGCGGGGGAGATAGAGCAGGTCCTCTACCAATTGGAAGGTTGGCAGTTTTATCCCTAGCTGTTCCAGTCTGCATGCCAAAGTATCCCTGGGCAAGATACTGAACCCTGAGTTGCTCTTAATGTGTTCACTGGAGTTTCAATGGTAGACAGAAAGCACGATACTGCTTGTGTGAGTGGGTGAATGACACATGTTGTATAAAGTACTTTGAGTGTTCATGTAGAGTATAAAAGTTCTATATAAGAATCTTTCCTTTTACCCTTTTACCTACATGGAGTTCCTTTGGGCAAACCCAATATGGACTTGCCCATATAGGCTACCCCAGTGTCCAGAGCAGTTTTGTCTTTCTGGGCCCCCAAGAGAGGATTCTGTGGGCTGCTCGCTGTGGGCCACATGGCATGTGTGCTGGGGAAAAGCATCTTTGAACACACAACACATTGTACCTTGAAGCAGATTGGCTACAGCAGAAAAGACCACACCATGCCAGTCCTGCCAGTTAACAACAGGAAACTGAGACTGTAATTCCCACTGGCTCATCAAAATTGAACAACAGAAGAGTGAAAATGTTGCCAGGTTGAGTCTCAATCTCTGCTGCAACATTTGGATGGCGACAACATGAAAGCACAGGTCAATCCTTCCTTGCATCAACAAATCGGGATGATTGTGGTGGCACAGTGGTGAGGGGGGATTTTCTTGCTACACTTTGAGCTTTTGGGTAATGACTGGTTTGGAGTCCCATAACTAGTGACCATAAGTGGAAGAATATCAGGAGAACAGCTAAAAAAAGACATGGAATCATAACATTTGCTCTTTTGGCTCTGTTTGACTTTTTTCTACTTTTAGTCTGCTGTTCTTTGTAAGTATTTAGTTTCTTTTTTCTAAAATGGCTCACCTGTCTCCATGTCAGTCATTACTATATCCGACACATATACAGCACACTATTTCAAACACACAAACAACCAGCAACGCAGAAAGTTATACAGGAAAGAGAAGAGACAATCTAGCATCTCTGCAAAATTACAATTAAATTAAGTTCTATTTTAAAATCAAGGCAGCAGAAGGAAGAAGCACCATTGTCTTCTTCTTTTTTTTCTCGTTTTGAAATGATGCATGCTCCCCATACATGCATTCATTACGGAGATCTGAGGTAAGAGGCCAACTCTCCAGTCATACTTGTCTGTGTAACAAGAAACTATACCCAAGCAAATGAAATTAAACACAAATCTGATAACAATTTTAAAATCAATACAATAATGGGAAGCCAAACTGAACTAAAAGCACTCTCACCATAGTTAATCTCCAGAGACCATAATCCATCAGGACAACCAGACACCTAGTCCTCAAAAATAAAACTTTTATATGTCATACAGTCAAATGCAAAGTGCAAGTACAAAACTGAACAGTGCAGTCTTACACAATTTCAACTTTTTCTCTTATCATCTTTACAACACCAAAACAACAGACTATTCAACCAGAGTGCATGCATCATACAGCATGCTTTCTGTCATGCATGGCATCTGAACTTCTTTAGGTTTTTTGAAGATCACCTCTCATCCGAGAAGCTTCTTTACTTCTAAAACCAAAAAGTAAAGAGTCAAAGAGTCCAGAACTATGTCTCCATAGTTGGACAGTTCCACACATACACCTTTATTATCTTTGCACGGACAAAACTCCAAGAAAACCCCTAGCAAACCAAAATGTATCACTAAAAACAACGTAAGAACATTCACTTTGCATATTAGCCAGATGAGGAACAAAAGTAAGTACAGGAAGACGGAATTTTAGAATACTCTGCAGAATAGAAAAGGTATTGCAAACATATGGATTTATCTGGGATATACTTTAGGGAAAACTGTACGCAGCAGGCTAGTTGCTGCGCCTACTAGTTGGGTCGGATTTGAGATTATATTCTCACTGTAAAAGAACCGCTTTATTGGGAACAGGACCAAGACCACCTCTTCCAAAGGGTCTCGATGCAGTTGTTTTGGTCCACACCCAAATCTGATTAGCATGTTCATATCTGTCCAAATAAATCACATCAAGGGTAAAAACAAACAGGAGTTTGATTTAAATGGAATCAACAGCGCGGGTAGTGCATCTCAGCACAGTGAAACTGGTTGTGATAGAAGAGAAAGAGACAGTTTTAGCCGGAAATAATACTTCGGAAGATCATTTAGAAAAATACTTGAATAAATATTCAAAATCATCAAAAATATAAATATATATTTGAGAGTTATTTGGGTTTTGTTTAATCTGCACAAACGTTTCTTTGCTAATCTCTAATTGCAGTATTATTTTTTGTTCCAGAGCATTTTTGTAAGGTTGCCGAGCAACCAGCCAAGCACCTCCCTAAAAGGTCAAAGTGTTCACTGAAACAGCAGCACTGTCCACCCATGGTTAAGCGGAGCAATTTGTGCCGTATATTAAATGACAAGAAATGCAAGAAACTCTGCAAAAAAAAAATATGGTCAGCGATCATATCTGAGACTGAGGACACTGTGATTTAATGATATTAACACCCTCTCAGTCCACAGGGACACTTGTGCAAACAGTGCTGTCCTCACAGGCTGAATATAACAGAAGATAATACTTAATAATAAATTAAAGATGATAACTTAACCTTTACTTTACTCCCTAAAGAAAAAATGATAAAAAAAAATAGACCACAAACGACACCACACACACACACTCTGAATTCCCCCCTTCGGCAACTCAGGAATGGCCTGATTAGTTCCCATGACAACAAATCCCAACATGAAAGGGCGATCAGAAAAATGAATCAGTAGCAGTCGCTGTTAAGGTCGCCAGAATCGGAAAGGTGAAGATAACGAGTGAACCAGAGGTTACCAATGTGAAACAAGCTGCCCGCTCTTCACTGCTTCATTCTGTAGAGTTTCTGTAAGGGACAGTAAGGATTAAGTTTATCTGTGGCAGCGTAACCTGCTTATTGTCCATTCCTGGAAACAGACGCAAATTCCTTTACGCAGGACGGGACATTAAAAAATAAAAAAAAATAGAAAAACTTGGAGTGTTTACGCAAGGCTGATCCAAACACTGTAACAGTGATGCAACGTGCCGCAGCCAGCGAGGCTAACAAGAGGCTCTTGACTGAAAAGAAAAATGCCTTTTATATATAAAATATACATAAGAAATCAAGCAAGAGTCTGAAAGTAAATGTTACTCTGGACTCAGGAAACAGATACACAAGAAAATCCGATCACCTGTCGACACCATGTCACCTGTTTAGGTTGAACAGATTCGGACGAAATCTGGGACCTGGCAATTTAAACAATCGCAAATGTATCTTTTTAATCTTCCCGTTAATAGTTTTTACACCTGTAAAAAAAACTCTAAAGAGGTAGTAAAACCATAAAAAAGGTTTTAGAAAGTATAAACTATCAAGCAAATGCTAGGACTTAATTCCATTTTGCCTATTCAGCTGACTTATTCAGCCACTAATGATGAATAACTGGTGCTGACAAAAGTGGGGATGTCTGAGCATCACACACTTCATTTCCTGCGCTGAGGTGAATTTTATGCATCAATTTGCAACTTTTTCTGCATCAGTTTATCAAAGAAAAGTCTATTTACATAAAAAGGAAAACACAAAAATCAAGCAGCAGGTAACAGCTCACCATACAGTGGAATGATGCTCTCAGGCAGGGATGCTTGCAAATAATTGTTATTGCTTATTTTCTTACTTAATATAGTTTCTGCTGATTCAACACACATACAAGTACGATTTAGTCCTCCCCCCTCTTTTGTGTGTGCCTGGATAAAGAAATCAAAAGGGTTGATTTTTCTAGATATTAGGATATTTGTTTGTCAGCTGTTTGAGAAAGTAATCTACTTATTATTATGTGTACATTACCTATGTTTGTGACAAATAAATTAATTCACTTTAACTTATCAACCTGGTAAAACAGTGGCTCAAAATGTTCTTGTTTTTTAGGCGTTTCAAGAAAAAAAAACAACCTCATGTTGAACCTGATCGCTTTGTTCTTTCTGACGCACCATTGGACAGGAAATGCTATCCCATTGCTGATTAAGGTAGGTGTGTGTGTGTGTGTGTGTGTGTGTGTGTGTGTGTGTGTGTGTGCAGTAGAGATGCCTGCTACCAAAAAAATAACCAGTTGTATGAATGCATACTTCATATTCATATTGTAGTAGTAAAAAGAAGCTGACCCTCTTGATTAATCTCTGATATTTGCTAAATAACTACTCTGCTGTTTACATCTTCATATCCTGAGGGTGGAGACATAGAAAACCCTGTCCGGTGTAATTAAACGTCCCTGTGCCACAGTCCCCTCTCTGCCATCAGATAAGCCTTGAGTGAAGTCACAGGCTCACTCCGAGGGTCAAAAGATGCTTTCACAAAACAATGAGAAACTACTGCTCAAAGGGATAATTCTACTCTACAGGGAGTGCAGAATTATTAGGCAAGTTGTATTTTTGAGGAATAATTTTATTATTGAACAACAACCATGTTCTCAATGAACCCAAAAAACTCATTAATATCAAAGCTGAATGTTTTTGGAAGTAGTTTTTAGTTTGTTTTTAGTTTTAGCTATTTTAGGGGGATATCTGTGTGTGCAGGTGACTATTACTGTGCATAATTATTAGGCAACTTAACAAAAAACAAATATATACCCATTTCAATTATTTATTTTTACCAGTGAAACCAATATAACATCTCCACATTCACAAATTTCTGACATTCAAAAACAAAACAAAAACAAATCAGCGACCAATATAGCCACCTTTCTTTGCAAGGACACTCAAAAGCCTGCCATCCATGGATTCTGTCAGTGTTTTGATCTGTTCACCATCAACATTGCGTGCAGCAGCAACCACAGCCTCCCAGACACTGTTCAGAGAGGTGTACTGTTTTCCCTCCTTGTAAATCTCACATTTGATGATGGACCACAGGTTCTCAATGGGGTTCAGATCAGGTGAACAAGGAGGCCATGTCATTAGTTTTTCTTCTTTTATACCCTTTCTTGCCAGCCATGCTGTGGAGTACTTGGACGCGTGTGATGGAGCATTGTCCTGCATGAAAATCATGTTTTCCTTGAAGGATGCAGACTTCTTCCTGTACCACTGCTTGAAGAAGGTGTCTTCCAGAAACTGGCAGTAGGACTGGGAGTTGAGCTCGACTCCATCCTCAACCCGAAAAGGCCCCACAAGCTCATCTTTGATGATACCAGCCCAAACCAGTACTCCACCTCCACCTTGCTGGCGTCTGAGTTGGACTGGAGCTCTCTGCCCTTTACCAATCCAGCCACGGGCCCATCCATCTGGCCCATCAAGACTCACTCTCATTTCATCAGTCCATAAAACCTTAGAAAAACCAGTCTTGAGATATTTCTTGGCCCAGTCTTGACGTTTCAGCTTGTGTGTCTTGTTCAGTGGTGGTCGTCTTTCAGCCTTTCTTACCTTGGCCATGTCTCTGAGTATTGCACACCTTGTGCTTTTGGGCACTCCAGTGATGTTGCAGCTCTGAAATATGGCCAAACTGGTGGCAAGTGGCATCTTGGCAGCTGCACGCTTTACTTTTCTCAGTTCATGGGCAGTTATGTTGCGCCTTGGTTTTTCCACACGCTTCTTGCGACCCTGTTGACTATTTTGAATGAAACACTTGATTGTTCGATGATCACGCTTCAGAAGCTTTGCAATTTTGAGACTGCTGCATCCCTCTGCAAGATATCTCACTATTTTTGACTTTTCTGAGCCTGTCAAGTCCTTCTTTTGGCCCATTTTGCCAAAGGAAAGGACGTTGCCTAATAATTATGCACGCCTGATATAGGGTGTTGATGTCATTAGACCACACCCCTTCTCATTACAGAGATGCACATCACCTAATATGCTTAATTGGTAGTAGGCTTTCAATCCTATACAGCTTGGAGTAAGACAACATGCATGAAGAGGATGATGTGGACAAAATACTCATTTGCCTAATAATTCTGCACTCCCTGTATACAAGTGCTCCGCCAAAACAGCTTTGCGGAAACTGTCTGCATGACGTGACTTTCAAGCTTTCTTTTAAAATATAACACATAAAATATTTGTAAATTATTTACTCAGTAGACATTATGTTTATTATGTAACAGCACTTTGGGTGTGAAGAAATCATGGTTGACAAATCTAACTTCGTTCTGACATTTTAACGTGTTGTTTATCCAAGAATAAAATAGCAGATTAATTAATGAAAATAGCCCTGAGGTCAAGTACATGTGTTACTTGTACACTAAACTGAACATGATTTAAAAATAAGTACTTCTAAAGCCTAAATATACAGCACCAAAACAAGTACTAAAAAGTACAAATACTGCAGTTGTGGTACTTGTACTTCATTGGCTAGTATACGGTCTGTAACAGCAGCACTAAAGTGACACCGTGTCATACATGAGAGAGATGTCAGACTGGATTACAATCTAGGTCCAGTGCTTCTGTGTAAAACGCCTAGTTAAGCTATGAAGACACCCCCTCCTCCTCTTCCTCACTCACATTCCCCTAGTGTAACGCTGCCAGTGCAGGATATGTTATTATAACAGCACCAGCAATTCTGCGAAAAATTGCACTTTCAGAGTGGATTTTTAGAGCTCCGGAGCCCATCCAACTAAACAGGAATGCTGTATGCTGAGATGGTTCATTTACTGTAGAAGATCAGTGATGGGAGGCTCAATGAAGCCTAGTATGGCGGGTGTAAAGATGCTTCTGGTTTGTGGGAATGTGCATGATAACAAAAGAGGGGTAAGGAGCATTGCATTGCGAGAATATTTCCACAATATCCACAAACTCAGTGAAATGTTGAAAAGCTGCAGGAATTATGCGGAATTAAGTGTGCAAATAGCAACAAAGGAAAAAGCGTGTGTACGATGCTTTATGAAACAATGCATCCCAGAAAGCAGATGGAGCACCTACCTTGATGTTGTCAGGCGGATACTTGTATCTGTGCATCTTCTCTGCTGGAGCACTACAAACTGTTCACATCATCCGAGGGAGAGAGAAAAAATAATAAAAAATATTTTTTAAACTCTCAATAAGCATTTAGTTTGAAAAATCTGGGGAACAAAAGAAAACACAAAAAGCTAGAAGCTCAGCTCGACTCTGCTCGGGATAACTACAGTTTTCCCACAGACTGGCTATTATGTCTGCTCTTCATCAGGGAAAAAGCTTCATGTTGTAGCATTACGCTAGTCAAACGTTAACGCAAGCGCTGACGATATTCTACCGCAAACCGGGAAGAAGAGAGATGCTCTGCTCGTGATTTCCCGTCATCCCGCTGTGTTTTGATGATGATGTTAAGAAAGCAGAGAAAGGATGCTCTCAGGATGTGGCAGCAAGCAGGTCCTTTCGCTCCTGCTGCCTACGGAAGCCTGCGCGCTCCGGGTTTTCCTTCGCTTTTTTTTCCTGATACATGCTGATAATTTAGTATCCAGCTTTTGCCAGCTATTATTATTAGTATGCTGCAGTCATGAGCAAAATAATAATTGTAAGATTTTTTTGAACGATACCCAATACAAGGGAAGTTCAAAAAAGTGATAAAGTCTACATTTAAATTTACAGAGAGACAGATACTTAAAGTAAAAATAATAATATATTTCTAAAATCCCTTTAAATTTGTTTTAAACCCATTTTCTACAAGTTCGGTATGACCGTATAAATATTGGTAAATCCAAGCTTTAAATAGAACAAAATAAAGTGTTGTAAAGGCTAGACAATTACAGGCAGGCTAACTCCGCCCCACTTGCGTTTAGCCTAATTGAGACCTTTTACAAGATTATCTTTAACTCTAAACATCCAAAGTTTAATGGGTTGCTTTGTTGTTGTTTGTTTGTTTTTTCTCTCTATTTTTTCACTTTTACTTCTTTTTGACACTTAAATTGTGGTGTTCAAACACTTTAATTGACCACATGATCTATTTAAAATGTTGCTACATACTTGTAATCGTGCTTTATTTTGTTTATTTATTTTTGACTTTGGTGGCATTTTTAGAGCTGAGATGGTTTGGACATGTGCTGGGGAGAGATATTGGATATACTGGACAAAATATGTTGATGATGAAGATGTCAGGAACAGAGGTAGACTACCGAGAAGATTTTCAAAATCAGCTTTGATGGGCACATTTTAGAGGTCAGCAAACTGATTGTAAGTTTAAAACATTACAGTATATTACGCCACGGTTGTAGGGCTTTCATTGTGATGAAATCATTATTCTTCAACTGCGCAAACTGAAAGATGGATATTAATGTTTAGCTGAGACGTTAACAGGACAAAAAAAAAACTATTTCCTCAAGAAAGTTTTCAGCAGCTGTTTTATCAAGGCAGATGCTGTGGATTTCAGAGCCATCTAGTGGAAACAAGTACAAACTGCAAAGAGTAAAGCGGCCTTTTCATTGGCCTGGGTGACAATATGCTCACATTTAATGAAGACAAACACAGAAAAAGCCATCAGATCTCGATTGATTCATTTTATTTTCCTCAAGGACATTTATGAAGGCAGAAACAAAAATCTGATTCTGTTTTTATTATACACAATTTTGAAAACTGAATTATTTTCCAAGTCACCATCACATCAACATAATGTACACACAGTACCACCTACAGTCACTGAAAGCCCGGGGTTTGGTACACAGCCTGGTTCTCCAAAGGCATCTTGGAGTCACATCTGATTATTATCATTTATGAGAGCAAAGACCATCTCACTGCTCCGACACCTTTGTGAGGCCAGACCTCAGTGTTTGAACTCTTGAGTATATGGAGGGAAAATTTCAAGAAACCAAAACCAAAAACAGGACAATTCACAAAAAAGCCGTGGTCTGTCAGCTCTGTGGAATGATGATCAAAAATATAAGACGTTTTCAAGCTATGTTTACACACACACACACACACACACACACACACACACACACACACACACACACACACACACACACACACACCACCATTACAGCATTTTCTCATTTTAGGCTAAACTCAATTTTATGTTACTGGTAGCTTAGAAAATAATCATTTACACCACCCAAAAGGCTGCTTTTGAACATATACCCACAGACAACTGAGATTTAAAACATAAATGAATGAAACTTTAAGGAATGTTGAACATAAATGAGAAGAGTTGACATTTTCACACAAGACAAAACTAACATTCAAAAGAAAAGTTTCAATGAAACGAAGATTTGGCTGCAAAATTTGGATGTTTTATTATTATGAATCAGCAAATATAACAGAGTCAGAGATTTGGACCCTTGTTAAATGACAGTAATACCACAGGAAAAGGTAAAACTGGGTATTAATGGTGGTAAAGATTTTACTTTCCTTTCTAGTAACTGACTAGGACAGCAATAAGCTTCTTCTTTTGTTTTACTTCAAGCAAACACTATATCCAACTACAGGAAAGGATCACGACTCTAATAAAAGTGAAGTCAATTGGGAAGTTCTGGCTGCCGGATACGACCGCAAGACTCAACATTACATTTTTAAAGACTGCAGGAAATCTATATGTGATTTGACCAAATTTGACCTCCCATTGAGCCACCCAACCTTAGTGATCAGGAAGCCTGATAAATACTGTATTATGGCTGCTGTGTGGGTTAGGACCATCAGCCTATCAGCAAAGAACAGATTTAAAAAAAAAAGGAAACAGATCTGACAGACCAGGCTACAAACACAATGACAAACATCCTCATGCTTCACAGGAAAAAAAGATCACATGTCCTGCGCGCGCGCGCGCACACACGCACACACACACACGCACACGCACACACACAGTTTTTCAAATACTCCAGTCTAATTTTTAACTACCATTCAACAAGAGCGGTCAGATAAAAATGATGCAAATTAAACAGTTATCGGTGTAAACCTCTCCTTAAATGCAGAGTGAATCTGTCCGTCTAGCCGCTCTTCAGACTGCCCCGTTTACTTCTACTGCTCATCAGGCTAAATCATCACAGAGTTAACTCATTTTTTCTTTTAAAAAAAAAAAAAAAAAAAAAAAAAAAAAAAAAAAAAGGTATGAAATGCAAAATATGCTGTTTTCTTCAACTTTCCTTCTTCCCTTAAGAATTAAGAGCAGGGCATGGGTGTACCAACTCTTGTATGGATGATAGTAAAAAAAAAAAAAAAAAAAATACCAGGCAAATAGAGACATTTAAATAATTTACGATGTATTTACACAATAATCGATCTTTTTTGTTTTGTTCCAGCGTCTGTCTTCTCAGCATTTGAATGCACATTCTAGTCACCCATCTTTACTTTCGACGTCTGAGGAGAAACAAAAAGCAGTTTTTAATAAACATTTACTGTAAAGAGTTATAATTTTTAAGTCTCTGCAACAACATCTGGGCCTTTGTCCAAACAACTATGTTGTGGAAAGATTGTTATAACAAACCAAAACTAAACTAAAAACTTAGTTTGCAAAAAAAATTGTAAACTGAAATAAATTTTTTTTAAAAAAAAAACGTGAAATTCTATCACATATTTAGAAAAAGATGTTTTAGCCTCGCTTAGATTAAAGCGAGGCTAAAACCGATAAAGCTTAATGATAAGATTGTGATGATTGACAGTTTCTGACCTAAAATAATTAATAAGTGAAATTAAAAACTTCAGTTTGTGCTATGTGGCCATTATTCTCCTGTGAGGCAAAAGATGAAGGGTAAAGGCTTGCAAAAAACTGTATTTACCTGCAGAATAGCTACAATGACACCAAACAGGCCGATGGCACTTCCAAAGATTTCCACAATTAGGATCTTCACGAAGAGGCTGGCGTTCTGGGCATCTGCCAAAGCGGCTCCGCTGCCCACGATGCCGACACAGATGCCACAGAAGAGGTTGGAAAAGCCCACAGTCAGACCAGCTCCAAACATGGAGTAACCTAATAGGACAGAAAACAAAATGAGTCACAGTTCAACCTGAGTAACTCACAATGGAGTCGTCTACGAGATTCATGCTCCCTGTTTGATTCTGACGTCCGAGCGGCACTGAGGAGAGTGAACACAAGGAAAGCGGCGGGGCCAGACGGCATCACCGGCCGTCTGCTGCGCTGCTGTGCTGACCAGCTAGCAAGTGTGTTCACTTACATCTTCAACGAGTCCCTGGCGAAGTCTGTGGTCCCCACATGCTTCAAAAGATCCACCATCATCCCTGTGCCCAAGAACAGCAAACCCTCATCCCTGAACGATTACCGGCCAGTTGCACTGACCTCGGTAGTAATGAAGGTGTTTGAGAGGCTGCTGAAGAACATCATCTCCTCCTCCATCCCAGACACCACAGATCCGCTGCAGTTCGCCTACAGATCCAACAGATCCACAGAGGATGCCATCGCCCACGTCCTACACACCACTCTCAGCCATGTGGACAAGAAACAGGGTAACTATGTGCGAATGCTGTTTGTTGATTACAGTTCAGCGTTTAACACAATAGTGCCCTGCAGACTGTTCACAAAGCTGAGGGATCTGGGACTTAACAGCCGTCTGTGTGCATGGGTGTTGGACTTCCTCACTGGCAGAACTCAGGTGGTGAGGGTGGGCAGGTGCTTCTCCAACAGCATCACCATCAACACAGGAGCACCTCAGGGATGTGTCCTCTCGCCACTGCTCTACTCCCTCTACACTTCAGACTGTGTGGCCACCCATGGCTCCAACACCATTGTGAAGTTTGCTGACGACACAGTGGTGTTGGGTGCCATCTCCAACAACGATGAGGCGGCCTACATGGATGAAGTGAAGAATCTGGCATCGTGGTGCCAGGACAACCACCTCCAGCTGAACGTCAGCAAGACCAAGGAGCTGGTGGTGGACTTCAGAAGGGGTCAGCACAGAGACTACAAGCCCATTATCATCAATGGAGCTCCAGTGGAGAGGGTGCAGTCCTTCAAGTATCTTGGTGTCCACATCTCCTCAGACCTGACATGGGCTGCCCACATTCAGGTCCAGACCAAAAAGGCTAGGCAGCGCCTGTATCACCTACGACAACTGAGGAAGTTCAGGGTGTCTCCAAAGATCCTCAGGATTTTCTATACAGGTGCTGTGGAGAGCATCCTCACACAGAACATGACATCGTGGTTCGGGAACAGCTGTGTGAAGGACCAAAAAGCTCTCCAGAGAGTGATCCGTACAGCAGAACGCTGCTGCAGGATTGCTCTCCCCCTGCTTCAGGACACCTACACCAGGAGATGCCGGACTAGAGCAGCGCAGATACTGAAGGACCCGTCCCATCCTGGCAACAAACTGTTCCAACTTCTGCAATCTGGTAGAAGGTTCCGCATCTTCCGGGCAAGGACAGAGAGACTCAAGAGGAGCTTCTATCCCCAAGCCATCCGTGCCCTAAACACACACACCCGCCCTCTCACATCATCTATAATTGACTGAGACAGGACTCTCTTCCAGACACTAAACCAAGGCACAATGTACATTTCAATTCCTTTAATTTTAAATATGTTTATATTGTCTATCCTGTAAAATAGTCAGATGTCTATTCATATTAATGTACAGAATTCACCTGCTTGCTGCTACTACTGCACATTCACCCAATGTATATACTACATATATATATATATATATATAATGTTCTTCCTCTACACCCCCCCCAATTTTTTTGCACATGTCGAGGAGCGTGTCAGGCTACATTTCACTGTGTGTTATACTTGTATAACTATGCATGTGACAAATAAAGAACCTTGAACCTTGAAATAAGCCTGTAAGAGTTTATTGTGAAGCATCTTCACAGTTAGTGAACATATTTAGGTTTCTGTATCTGTTAAATTTTGTGAAACTATTCAAAAAAAAATTTAGTGAATGCAGCAAATATCTTTTCTTTACTGTTCTCAACAGTACACGTCCAGACGTTTTAGTAATTTCAAATCTGTGCATCCCCACAGTGGACTTCAAGCAAATCAAGCAACCACTATGTCATTAAAGTACAGACTTTCAGCTTTCATTCATGGGTTTAACACATTTTTGACCACTTTAACAGTTTTGTCATTTTATCATTTTAAATATAAGGATGGTTTGTAATATTCTGATAAAAGTCTGTTGGAGGCAACGTCTTCATTAAGGCTGGAACTGATGGACATCACCTCCCTTGAGAAGCCACCTTTTGTTGCTGCTCGTTTGTGGGTCTCTGCATCCAGTTTTGTACTGAACAACTCAAGCATGTGCTACTGAAGAATATCTCATTTCTTTTCTTTGATAAACTTGAGGTGCTTTTGCAGTTTGCTTTGGGTCATTATCTGTTTGCACTTTAAAGCTCTGTTCAATCACTTCTGAAGTATTTGGCTGAATCTGAGAAGAGGGTATAAACCTGTCCACTTCACAATTCATCCTGCTTTTCTATCAGCAGTCACATCATCAATAAGTATTAGTTACCTGAGGCCATGCAGTAACACTGATAACACTGTTTGACAGATAATGTGATATGCTTCAGATCATGAGCCGTTTCACACCACCACATTCATCTGATTGGCCTTCATCTTAGTTTCATCTGTACAACGAATTCTTTTCCCCCAGAACTGTGCAGACTCTTTTAGTTGTTTTCTGACCTTCCTGTTCCTCCACCTTGTTGTAAACTCTCTGTACATTCATAAAGGTATGCCTGGATTGTAGACTGTAACACCAGTAAACATTTATCTTAAACATGGAAATAATTCTGCGATCATTCTTGTGAGACCTTCGTTGAGCTGGTCAGTGCATTGGGCTCAGTGCTGTAACTCAGGTGGTAGAGCAGGTCACCTACTAACCAGAAGTTCGATCCCAGTCTGCTCCAGTCTGCATGCCAAAAATCCTTGGGCAAGATACTAACCCTATGTTGCTCTAAGATGCATCCATCAGAGTATGATTGCGTGTGTGAATGTTAGATGGTGTGATTGGGTGAATGAACAAGTTGTGTAAAAGCGCTTAAACTGCTCAGGTAGAGTAGAAAAGCACTATATAAGACCCAGTCCATTTACCAATTTTAAGACTCAACCAGATTGCAGATTTGCCCACTACAATTTTCCATCTATGACAGGTTTATTTTGGCTTGGGGTTGTTTTCAGCCTAATGATGACACCCTCGCTTGCATAGATTCTCTTTGAACAGAATATTGAGATCTCCAGTAAACAGCAACCAAATACAAAGTCAACAATTGAAATCAACTCTGGATCTTTTGTCCTCCTAATCCTTCATGAAATTAAAAGGGCACAGGCCTCACCTGGGCACTGACTGCTTGTCAGTCCAGTTAATTTTGAGCCTCTGAAAATGGGGGCCTATGTATAAACAGGGCTGAAATTCTATTATTGTTATTATTATTATTTATTTTTAAAACCCTAGAATTAAAGGTGAGATTTTCCTATTTCAGTCAGGAGTCTCTTTTCTTACCAGCTTGGTAGTTTCGTGCCCCAATAGTCTCAGGAGTCGTTCCACTGAAGTTCTGTAAGACGAAATAAATCATTTCAGAATCCTTATTCCGGGCTCTACAATGACATTTCACTTGTTTTTGTCTCTTACAACTGCAGCTTAATTTCAAGGTGTCGCTGTCCTCTGTGCAGGCTTCCTTGCATCATTTATGAATTTTTTTAAAAAAGGCTTCCTCAATCATCAAAAATGTGTTCCTTACCTCGGCCATATTGCTGATGACAATAGCCATGATGATTCCATAGATTGCAACAGCTTCACAGAAGATAATGCTGGGGGGAGAAACAGAATAAGCAAGGGTCACCGTCTCTGCAAAACACTGCTTTGGACCTGCAGCAATAAACTGATGTTACTGGTGCTAGATGGAACCATAATTCACTGAATGCCCTTCTTAGCAACGTACAGCTGTTGACGGGAACAAAACAGACAAGTGCTCTCTTTGACGGGGCTTACCTGACCAAATTTTTGGTTTTGATTCGTGGAGCCTTGACGCCACCACCAATAATGCTAGAGCCAGTGACGTAGATCCCCCTAGGAAAACAAGCGGAAAGAAAAACAACATCACTTACAAAAACATTTTAATGTTACAGAAAAGTCAACAGTTGGTATAAATGGAAACAGGAGAAGCATAAAAACACAGCATGAGTTAAATGACTACCATTATTGAGCTTCACTCTAAAACGACCCATTTACACGTAGTATAAATACACATCTTCTGTGATCCAAACGGTTTTCAATGCACTCGAGACTTGTAATGATGCAAAAACAAGGTAAAAAGGATCCGTTTCAACACACAGTGGCAGCACATTTTTCATCTAATGCACTTAATGGGATAAAATACTAAACAATAAAAAGGAGCTCAAGGTAGGCAATTAAATGAAAATAAATCTTCTGAACACTGATCCAAAATAAGCAGCCAGCCCAGAGACTTGTAGGTAATATGTGTGAAAACAAATAAGACGATGTATTTCTCATTAATTCCAAATGACAGGAATGTGTAGGACAATCATGCAGAAGAGATAAGTTATTCAGTGTGTAAATCAGAATTATTAAGCAAACACAGGAATCATTTTGTAATCCAGGAACCTGTGGATCGGCAGGTGGCGGTTTTTCCCCACAGACCACTGGCTGTAGCTGGCCTTTACCTGCAGCTGTTCAGCCAAATCTGCTTTAAAGGAATTCGGTTAGAGTTCTCAGAAGATCTGTGGTTCGATTCCCGAGTCTTCTAGTCTACATTTTGAATTCTTCTTTAAGATAACGAACCGCAAACTGCCCCGAAAAAACGGATCAATGTTAGTGTGTGAAATATATAGGTGTGCAAAGTCCATAAAATAAAGTGCTGTGTAAGTAGGTGAATGTGGTATTTTATGTGTAATTTCTGCAATTTATTATTTCACAATCGAAAACTCTGAATACAAAACAAGAAACTTGTCCAAACATCTATTTTTCATTTCACACAGTTTAATATTTTACAGTTCTACATTTACACCTGTTGTTTTAAAAAGTAAGGTCAAAGGTTTTAGGGAACAGCACTTTTTTTTTTTTACTCCTCTTATGTTGAAACAAGACAACTGACAGAGTTTGGCATTTTGTGTAAAATTATGCTCATGTTTTGTAATCAAACATAGCCAGCCATGGATACTAGTATGCACTTAAAGAAGTCTTACTTACCAGGCAGCTCCCACCACAGACAACGAGATGGCCAAACCAATGCCCAGATTGGCCCACATGAAAGGAGAAGTCTCTGTCAGGAACCTGCGAGTAAAGAAGTAAAGCTCACTCAGCCTCAATTTTATAACAACATCATTGTTTGCAATACCTTTTAAAAACACGATGTACACTCTGTTTTAAACTCTAACCTTTTTCTCAACAGTCTGTTAAAATAAATACCTGTAGTGGATAAATCCAAGCTATGCCCTCTTCAAGTAGTAGATGGAAACCACTTCATGCGTTTCTTTCACATCCCAAATTTATTTGGGGAAAGTACAGACAGACCTCAAAAATGTCTCCAGTGACACATTCACTGTTACTTTCACTTTCAACATATACAAATTATCTTGGAAAATGTCTGATCAGCCAAGTGAAACGGATTGGTGCCTCACTATCACTCTGCAAAAAGGGAAAAGGCGGGCCCTGAATCTGTCAAAGAGGAAACAGGCAACGTAGACTAGCTTATGTTGTAAGGCATGTCTCTGTACATTTACAATTGTGCAATGTGGGAAAGGCAGTGCTGTTTTATAACTTTTATTACCCAGAATGTCAATATAATATTTTTCCTGGTAGAACCACTTATAAAATATAACTAAAACAACAGACTAGATGTCAAACAAGGTCAAAAATCATCACTTTCTTAATTCTTTCAGTTGCCCAATTTAGGTGGATCACCTGCCTCTATTTCACCCTATCCCTAGGACCCTCATCTGTCACACCAGCCCTCTGCATGTCTCCATCCATGAAATCTTCGTCTTTTCCTCCTGCCTGGCAGCTACATAGTCAACATCCTTTGTGCAATATATCCCCCCATTTGCCCCTTTTTCAAACCATCTCAGCCTTGCCTCTCTAACTTCATCTCCAAACTGCTTGACCTGAGCTGGTCCTCTCATTTCTAATCATGCCCATTCTGGTCACTCCCAATGAAAATCTTAACATCTTCTACTCTGCCACCTGTCTTTTTTCTTTCTTTTTTTTTTAAGTGAAAACCATCTTGAAACCATACACCATTGAAAGTCTTACTACCATCTTGTAAATCTTCCCTTTCATTCGTGCTGCTATCCTTCTGTCACAAATCACCTCTGACACTCCTGCCCTCCTCCTTTCTGCATTCTCTTCTTCACCTCTCTTGTGTACACTCCATTGGCTTTGTATGGTTGACCCCAGGTATTTAAACTCATTGACCTTTGTTACCTCTTCAGCGTTACACCCATCTCCCTCTCATTCACTCACACTCACATGTATTCTGTCTTGCTTCCACTCAACTTCATTCCTCTTCTCTCCAGAGCATACCCCCACCTACTCTCACTACACATCACAATGTCATATGCAAACATCATAGTCGGCAGAGACTCTTGTCTGATCTCATCTGTCACTGCGACAAGGAGAAGCTCAGAGCGGATCCCTGATCCTACCTTAGCCATCTGTCACTCCTAGCAGACACACCTCACCACTGTCTAGCTGTCCTAAAACATGTTCTACACCACCCTGACTTCTTCACGCAGTACACAGTTCCTCTCTTGGCATCCCATTATATGCTTTCTCGAGATCCACAGTGAACCTCACTCTGACCTTCTCTATAATTCTCCATCAACAGTCACAAAGCAAACATCTGTACAGCTCTTTCTCAGCATTAAGTCATAGTGCTACTAACTGATCATCACGTCTCTTCTTAACCTACCTTCAACAACTCTTTCCTATAGAAAAATGGTGTGGCACGTTAACTTTATCCCTCGGATACTAATGATTTTAGAGTATATATGAATCTTTACCTCCAGACAGCAGCTGTGTACAAAGAATACTTACCATGCCACATCAAAGCGGAATCCCAGGTCAAATATAGTGTAGCAGATCCCTGTGGAAACAGTGACGGTCATTTTTAGGCATATGTGGGAAAAACACGGTAACACTTTAAAGATGAGCCATTTAGTCGACCCGTGTGTATTTCTGCATGAGTAATCTTGTGTGTTGCAGGTTGCGTGAAACACAGTCACACTTCTGTTCTAAAAGAAGCTGCAGCTTCGGTGTGACCACTCACACTCACGTGAAAACCACTGTAGTTCCTACCCAGCACAGTCAGCTGGACACACAAACACCTAGACAGCTAACCTTAGCACGGCGCAAACAGACGACTTCAAACTAAAATAAGAAAAGCGATCCAAGCATGGTAAAATATTTCCAAATCATACAAGGTGTGACACTAATAAAAATAAAATACAATCACTAACATCCAACGTTAAAACCTCTGAAAATTTCTGTTATGAGAGTACGCTGTAAGCTAACTACCCTTAGCTAACAGCATGCTAGCCAGATGCTAACTTAAACCGTGTTGTTTATATAATATGAGCACACAGCGATTTTTAAAAATACATTCAACAACGAATTGGGTTTTCATGTATCCCTCTTATCATGCATTAGTAAACCATTTTTTCCATATGCTAACTAACCTATCGACTATCCCAGTATTTAGACGGGTCCTGAAGTACAGCTGTCAAACATACCAAAAAAAAAAATCACAATGTCACGAAGAGACAACGATTAAATACACGACCATTACTGCAAATTACATGAAATATATATTTTCATTCATTCATTTAGCTATTATTAGGCATTTTCCTGTAAAATAAAACCTTACCAACGATTAGTATGGTGCTCCAGAAGGCCAAAGTGACCCCCGTGTAAAGAATGGCGTGTCCGTTCATCATCCACTCTAGTAGCATCTACCCACCGGGTTAACCTGCTGGATCAGCAAGATCTACTTGGCCCAAATTTCAAATCTGATGCCAGTACAGCCCAGGTAGCGATATAATGCAGTTTTACGAAGCGCTATCAGTCGATGGAGGAGGAAGAGAATCAAAAAGAGAAGCTGGGTGATGTCAGCTGATCCGGCTCGACTAGCATGTGACCCAGGAAGGAAGGGAGGGAGGGCTGCGTTCGCTTACGTTTTTACTTTACCCACTGTCGCTTTAAAACAAGCGTTTAAAGCACTCTTTGTGTTGAATTTACTCGGTAATTATTCCACCGTAACTTACACAAATATAGAGTTAAATAAAACAAAACGACACCCAACCAAGGCAAAAGAGGTTTAAATATCCTCGAAGATAGTATCCGAAACCGGAGTGTTGACTGCAGCGCGCACAGTGGCCGAAAGATGTCACTGTTGAAATATATATGGCGCAAAGGCAACAAGACTGCAGTGTACACGATTTATAAAGGAAAAACCCAATCAATACTAAGTCTATTTGACTGTTCATTTTTATCCTATAATTAAATATAGTTAACTTGATAGGACATGTGCAAGACAATAACTTCATCCTTAGACCACGAGGGACACTATTATTTTTCAATAAGTGCAAAAATGCTGTGATGGAAATGTTATGGTCTTTGTAATAACCTGATATCATCTGAATAATTATGGGAGATTTGGGACCAACATGTTGAGCAGTTGTGTTTTGGATAAATGTTACATATTTTTCCTCTTGCAGTACTTAAGATATCAAATCAAGGCCAGGGGGCAGGGAAGCTGTTCCCATGACACATGGTAGGGAAACACAACAGTAAGACACTTCATGTTGGCTTTTTTCTTTAATTCATTACCTGTTTGAAACTTTGTTTGTTTGCTAAGCCACTTAACACCAACCTGTAAATAATTCAGGCATCGAAATGACACTTAACTCCAACCGGTGTTTCATTCACACATGATACTTAGCAAAGAACAGATTTAACAGTTGCATATTCACACACTTTGCTACTAGCAGCCTGTTGCAAAAGTACAACATTTCTTAGGTTGAATCTACAAAAAATGCCAAATATAACACAGTTTTATATTCATTGGCACTGACAAGGTGATTCCCAAAGATCTATTGGCTGAAAACTTGGTACATATTGGCATGGCAAAAAAACTGAGGAAGCTAAACAATTGGGGGACAAAAGAAGATATTTCAGACTTGGATGTAATTATAAATGCAGAAAGGAACCATCACATCCACTATGTAGCAACATCTCAAAAAATAAAATTGTCAATACTTTCAGTGTTCAGAAATGCAGTGATCCTAAACATACTGCAAATGCAGTAAAAACATACCTCGATTGAAAACCACACAATGAAACACTATTAGTCATGGACTGGCCTCCCCAGAGGGGAGAGATGCTTGATCCATGTCTCAAGTCAGTATTTGGTATGACCATGGCCATACCAAATACTGACTTTCAAACGTATTAGAATTGTATACAGTATTGTGCATATGTATATAAAATAAAACACATTTCTATTTGCAAGCACTATCTGCCTTGTTGCAAGTGTTCTGTCACAGATTACTAATTCTTACATTATTTGAAAGCTAGACACTGTGCTTTGACGCTCTCGGTGTACTCTCAGTATACTCCAGATTTCTGTTGAGGTATGTCTGCTCATCCTTTTAGAACTGTATAAAAGATTTCCTGTGTGTTTCAGCTGAAATACAATAGTATACAAGAACGTATGAAGCACTCTATCACCAAAGCCTTAAATGAAAGTTTTGAAGTTTTGAAGTTAATCCTAGTAATCCTTTTTTTGTTTGTTTTTTCAACTACTGTGAAATTTAGAAGAAAAACAATAACCTTGCATCAAATGAAAATGCCATGACACTGCGTTACTCATTATCTATAAAAGCTATTTTTCTTGAACTGTTTCTTTCATTTTCACTGATCTGTATACTTTTTTTTTTGCTGAGCTATACATCTTCAAAAAACTATCAAAATGCAATACTGAAGCACTGTTATATCTCTATGTGGAGTTTTTGAATTAATGTTGAACTTCTTTTTAGTGATGAGCCACCAGTTCTTTATCTGTTATTCTTCTTATAGACTCATCTTCATTAAAATGCAGATGAATGAACTGCACATCAAGTATGTTTTTATGACAAAATCCACCAAAGCAGGCCTACAGCTAGGATTTGGGAAGCTACACCATTGATCAAACATGTCTCTCAGCAACATGAAAAGAAGCAAAAAAAAAAAAAAAAACCCCATAAACCAGTTTTCCATGTGACTGACAGCTCAGAGCCAAAAGCAATTCAGAAGTCTGATTCTCCCTTTTCATTAATTTCAAGTTGAACAGCGACAAGGGGCAGTACCCTCCATGGAGAAGGAGGCTAGAGGGCAAGATCAAAGTAGCACGGAGGGAGGTTAGCCAACTAACGGAGTTGCAGCAAGGTGCGACAAAGAAGGTGCATAAGAAATACAGCAAGCTGTCCATACCTCAGGCCTTGGAAACTGCCAAGCAAAGACTTACAGCCTTGGCCAGCCGCTTGAGGAGGTACACCAGAGAGATAGAAGGCAGGAGAATAAACCAGCTGTTCTCCACAGAACCAGCAAAGGTGTACTCTCAGTGGCAAGGGAACAATAAGAGAACAGCACCACCAAGGCTGGAGACGGAGCAATACTGGAAGAGCATATGGGAGAAGGATGCAACCCATAACGGCAATGCTCAGTGGCTAGAGGATTTGAGGGCAGACCACAGCGACCTCCCTGAACAGGGTCCAGTAACCATCACAGTGGCAGATATCCAAGAAAGGGTCTCCAGTATGAAGAGTTGGACAGCACCAGGGCCTGACATGGTTCACGCCTACTGGCTGAAGAAGCTGACTGCACTCCATGAGCGTCTGGCAGCACAAATGAACCAGCTGCTAGTTAACGAGAGATACCCGGAATGGCTAACCGAAGGTCGGACGGTCCTGATCCCCAAGGACCCCAAGAAGGGACCGGTCCCCTCCAACTACTGACCAATAACCTGCCTCAGTACTACATGGAAGCTCCTGTCAGGCATCATATCGGCTAAGATGAACAGGCACATGGGTCAATACATGAGCGGGACACAGAAAGGAATTGGCAAGAATACCAGAGGCGCAAAACACCAGCTACTGGTAGACAGAACAATCAGCCGAGACTGCAAGACCAGACTGACAAACCTGTGCACTGCCTGGATTGATTACAAGAAGGCCTATGACTCAATGCCCCACAGCTGGATACTGGAATGCCTAGAATTGTACAAGATCAATGGGACCCTAAGAGCCTTCATCAGGAACTCAATGGGGATGTGGCGTACAACACTAGAGGCCAACTCCAAGCCCATAGCACAAGTCACCATCAAGTGCGGGATCTACCAAGGAGATGCTCTGTCCCCACTGCTGTTCTGCATAGGCCTGAACCCCCTCAGTGAGATCATTAACAAGACTGGCTACGGATACCGACTACGGAACGGAGCAGTTGTCAGCCACCTCCTGTACATGGATGACATCAAGCTGTATGCCAAGAGTGAACGAGACATCGATTCACTGATCCACACTACCAGGCTATACAGCAATGACATTGGAATGTCGTTCGGACTGGAGAAGTGTAGTCGGATGGTAACAAAGAGAGGGAAGGTAGTCAGAACTGAGGGGATTGAACTACCAGAAGGCAACATTGCAGACATAGAGGACAGTTACAAGTACCTGGGGATCCCGCAGGCAAATGGGAACCATGAAGAGGCCGCTAGAAAGGCTGCAACCACCAAGTACCTGCAGAGGGTCAGGCAAGTCCTGAGGAGTCAGCTGAATGGTAAGAACAAGATCCGGGCCATCAACACGTACGCCCTGCCCGTGATCAGGTACCCTGCTGGGGTAATAGGCTGGCCAAAGGAGGAGATAGAAGCCACTGACATAAAGACAAGAAAGCTCCTTACCATGCATGGAGGGTTTCACCCCAAGTCCAGCACCCTGAGGCTGTACGCTAAGCGGAAGGAAGGGGGCCGGGGACTGGTGAGTGTCAGCGCCACAGTCCAGGATGAGACAAGGAACATCCAAGAATACATTGGGAAGATGGCCCCAACTGACCGAGTGCTCAGTGAATACCTCAGGCAGCAGAAACCCAAGAAAGAGGAGGGAGACGAGGAACCATCATGGAAGGACAGGCCCCTGCACGGTATGTACCACCGGCAGATAGAGGAGGTGGCTGATATCCAGAAATCCTACCAGTGGCTGGACAAAGCTGGACTGAAAGACAGCACAGAGGCACTAATCATGGCAGCACAAGAACAAGCTCTGAGTACAAGATCCATAGAGGCTGGGGTCTATCACACCAGGCAAGACCCCAGGTGCAGGCTGTGTAAAGATGCCCCAGAGACAATCCAGCACATAACAGCAGGGTGCAAGATGCTAGCAGGCAAGGCATACATGGAACGCCATAACCAAGTGGCCGGCATAGTGTACAGGAACATCTGTGCCGAGTATAACCTGGAAGTCCCGAGGTCAAAATGGGAGATGCCCCCAAGGGTGGTGGAGAATGACCGAGCTAAGATCCTGTGGGACTTCCAGATACAGACGGACAAAATGGTGGTGGCTAACCAACCGGACATAGTGGTGGTAGACAAACAGAAGCAGACGGCCATAGTGATCGATGTAGCGGTTCCGAATGACAGCAATATCAGGAAGAAGGAACACGAGAAGCTGGAGAAATACCAAGGGCTCAGAGAAGAGCTCGAGAGGATGTGGAGGGTGAAGGTAACGGTGGTCCCCGTGGTAATCGGAGCACTAGGTGCGGTGACTCCCAAGCTAGGCGAGTGGCTCCAGCAGATCCCGGGAATAACATCGGAGATCTCTGTCCAGAAGAGCGCAGTCCTGGGAACAGCTAAGATACTGCGCAGGACCCTCAAGCTCCCAGGCCTCTGGTAGAGGACCCGAGCTTGAAGGATAAACCGCCCGCAGGGGCGTGCTGGGTGTTTTTTTTATATATATATATATATATATATATATATATATATATATATATATATACACACATATAGTATATACACTGGGTGAATGTGCAGTAGTAGCAGCAAGCAGGTGAATTCTGTACATTAATATGAATAGACATCTGACTATTTTACAGGATAGACAATATAAACATATTTAAAATTAAAGGAATTGAAATGTACATTGTGCCTTGGTTTAGTGTCTGGAAGAGTCCTGTCTCAGTCAATTATAGATGATGTGAGAGGGCGGGTGTGTGTGTTTAGGGCACGGATGGCTTGGGGATAGAAGCTCCTCTTGAGTCTCTCTGTCCTTGCCCGGAAGATGCGGAACCTTCTACCAGATTGCAGAAGTTGGAACAGTTTGTTGCCAGGATGGGACGGGTCCTTCAGTATCTGCGCTGCTCTAGTCCGGCATCTCCTGGTGTAGGTGTCCTGAAGCGGGGGGAGAGCAATCCTGCAGCAGCGTTCTGCTGTACTCTCTGGAGAGCTTTTTGGTCCTTCACACAGCTGTTCCCGAACCACGATGTCATGTTCTGTGTGAGGATGCTCTCCACAGCGCCTGTATAGAAAATCCTGAGGATCTTTGGAGAGACCCTGAACTTCCTCAGTTGTCGTAGGTGATACAGGTGCTGCCTAGCCTTTTTGGTCTGGACCTGAATGTGGGCAGCCCATGTCAGGTCTGAGGAGATGTGGACACCAAGATACTTGAAGGACTGCACCCTCTCCACTGGAGCTCCATTGATGATAATGGGCTTGTAGTCTCTGTGCTGACCCCTTCTGAAGTTCACCACCAGCTCCTTGGTCTTGCTGACGTTCAGCATTTCCCCTGAAATGAGGCTTTTGAACTTTGGTTGTCTGGTTTTGTACCCTGGATTGATTATAATAAAGTGTAATGCATTGCTTTTTGAATCTGTGAACATACCAACACTCTCTAAAACATTTCTTTTCAGCAGAAAATAAAGCCTCATCCTGCATTTCTCCTCATTTAAGACGTATAAATGTTCCACTTTAATGCTGCTTAGAGACTGCTTTATAATCACTGAAAGATAAAAATTTTTTAAAAAAAGCCCAGCTTCTAACAGTGTCTGCCATGAAAGTTATGACGGAAAAAACCACAACTCCTACTTCTCCCAGAAATCGACTAATATGGTAGCACTTAGCAAACTAGAGCAGAGGCAGCGTTTTCTAAAGAGAGGGTTTAAGACTAGCTGTTGAAACTGGGGATACTAGAGTTCATTCTATGTTTATTTACAGCTGTTGAACACATTTTTAACATAACCCTGGGATGTTTTTCTCTTATCCAACAAAAATCCTGTGAAGTGGAAAAACAAATTGCTAAAAATGCCCGGACTTTATAATTGCTTACATTTTGTGCAGTTTCTGACATGTTATCATGATTTCTCCTCTAAAGTAGTCCAAAGAACATGATTTTCACCCCCTATAACTCCTGACCATGATTTTAGCATGTGTGGACTATTAACTAATTACTTACAGAAAGTACAGCCTCATTCACTTGTAGGGTTTTACATATCAGGGTAAAATGAAAAAAATCTTTGGTAAGTCTTAGTAAGTCTTAAAATAAATTAAATACAACCTCAGATGAATGAAAACTGAGAATAATTAAAGAAAGAAAGAAAGAAAGAAAGAAAGAAAGAAAGAAAGAAAGAAAGAAAGAAAGAAAGAAAGAAAGAAGCTTCTCAGATGAGAGGTTAAACATCTTCAAGGCCAAAGGAGCTTGCAAAGAAAAGCGTCTGGACTTCTTTAAGTACTTAAGTACTTTTCTTTGCAAGCTCCTTGGACTACAACGACCTGGACGACTGAAAACCTTCACAGACAAATAATGTTATTATTCAATTAATTATAACATAATAAAGATCATCTGGTCGTTAAGAAGCCTTAAAGTTTGGTAAATACAACCTCAGATCAACTGTGAAACTCTATCGTTGTTTTTTAACAACAGCTAAGCCAAATATTTACAAATTAAGTACTCTAAGTCATGTGACAAAAAGGTTTTACTGTCATGGCCTGGGTCTAGGGACCCAGGGCTCATGTATTTTAGTGTATGTTTATGTTTATATTTTCCGTGTGGTATTTTGATTTTCTCTCCTTTTTTCTCCTGGTTTCTCCGTGTGAGCTTCCGGATGTTTTGGTTCGCTGAGGAGACTGCGAACCCGGAAGTGTTTCTTCACTCGAGACAGCCACACCTGCCGCTCGTCCTTCTCTGCCAGCTGCAGCAGATTACACTCGTCAAGGGAGCGGTATTTAAGACTGCAGCTGAGCTGAGGCCGACGCTGGATTCTTGAGTCAGAGCGCGTCAGTACAGCCGTGGACTTTTGTATAAACCTTCGAGATAATAGATGTCCTGCTAACCTTAATGTGTTTGTGTTGCCAGGAATTTGGAGCGGAGTGTGTTTTGAAGTCACGGTGTAGGAGTTTTTTGGAGTCGCCACTTTTCACCTTTCACGGACATCTGCACTGTGTGGGATTCAGGGAGAATCGCCACAGGACCACAGTGCCTGGATTTTGTATATAGTTGTGGGTTTTCCACCCCCTGTCAATAAATCCACTGTCCTTCACTAAAAGTCTCGCGTTTGGGCCCTACTTTCACTGCAACTCCACGGTCTGCCGTCGCAGCCCGTGACCTTTATTGGACTCTGTGAAGTCCTGTGCAAAACTTAATATACCCAATGATTTGGTAACCTGTTCAATGACCTTTAGCAGCAATAACTTGAAAAAAAATGCTTTCTGCATGACTCCATCACTCTGTCACATGGTTGTGGAGGAATTTAGGTCCACTCTTCTGTACCACATTGCTTCAGTTCATTAAAATGTGTATATGCTCATGCACAGCTCTGCCACAGGATTAGAGTCAGGTTGAGTCGGCCATTAAAACACCTTAATTCTTTTCTTTTTCAGCTATTATATCATACATATGCTAAGAATATTATCCTGTTGAATGACCCAGTTTCGTCCAAGCTTTAGGACAAATGTGAGGCCTGATGACCTCACATTTGTGTGCAGTGTGTTTTGAAGTCACGGTGTAGGAGTTTTTTGGAGTCGCCACTTTTCACCTTTCACGGACATCTGCACTGTGTGGGATTCAGGGAGAATCGCCACAGGACCACAGTGCCTGATGACCTCACATTTGTCTCTAGAATACTTCAGTGTACAGAGGAGTTAATGGTTAACTGCAAGGTGTTCAGGTCCTGTGGCTGCAAAACAAACCCAAATCATCACCACCGTGCTTGATAGTTGTTATGAGGTGTGTCCCGATGTGCTGTGTTCGCTTTTCTCCAAAAGTGTTACTGTTAGCACCAAAGCTGCACTTCTCTGTCTGAAGGACATTGTTCCAGAAGTCTTGTGGTTTGTTCAGATACAACCTTGCAAATGTAAGCAGTGCTGCCATGTTGGTGTTGTTTTTTTTTTTAGAGAAAAGAGACTCCTGGAAACCCTTCCAAACAAGCCAAACCTGTTCAGTATTTTTTTTTTAATTGTACTGTCATTTTTTTGCAGTTCTTTGAGCATTGTACAATCTGACCTTGTGGTAAATTTGCTGATACACCCATTTCTAGGAAGAATGTGGCATTGTATCGATGCACACCTGAACCCTCCAGACCAGCAAACTGCCAAAACGTGTACTGGACATGTTCATGCATTAAATATGGCATCAGAAATAGCACACCCTTGCCTCAGATAGCTGGAACAGAAAGAATAAAGGCATGAATCAGTTAGGAAGGCACTCATAAGAGCACATTACTCCAACATGTCCAACAGATCCCTTTGATTCAGCCTGTTTAATGTTTCCTTCCATTTTGTACTTCACACAAGGTTTTACTCCCTATCTGCCAGGTCATCTTGTCCTGTTCATTTTTTGTCTCAGCAGTCTTGAACTTTAACTAAATGACATAAAAGTACGTTTCTCGTTGGAATACAATTCTCTCTGGAAACTACTGAATCAGACATTTCAGGCTCTAAAATGCAAACCAACCAACAAGCACCTAAAATAGAATAATACTGTGGAAAAAGCCAAGGTTTAACCACAATCTAATGTGTTTTACAGTGTTTGGGGAATACAACCGCAATTAAAACATATCCGATCCCGCCTATTCACTTTGGTCCTGTTAGTGTAATGAGATTCTGAGTAGTGTCAATTAAAATGAAGATGCTGTTAGCTTTGTTCATTATGTAAAGTACAAACAAGAAAAAAACAAAACAGACCCTTCCTATGAATAACAAATGAGACAGGGAGACCAGCACCAGCTCCTACATAAATTTAATATTTACTTAATAAATATTCCAGTTTGCTGAATTATAAATATAACAAATCAAAGTAAAAAAAGAGAGAGAGAAAAGAAAGACCAGTAGGATCAACAACAAAAACAACAAAACACAATAACTACTTAGGAATAATATGATGGTAACAAAAAATAAATAGACAGAAAACCTCCCCCACATATAAACTGTACAAATAGGAGATGAGACGAGAAGCAAATTCTGAGATTAGTGCAGCTCAAGTTACTCTTCTGAACAATATTTAGGGCATATAGAGTTTACCAGTAAGTATATAAGTGCTGAACTTTCAGAAACAGCCGCATATTTGCTTCAGTAACTGGCCCTCGATTTGAGTCAGACTTAAGCAACAGTTTGGCCATTTATTCTTGAGGCTGACGGTCCTGTCATAAGCTGCTCACAAACAAAGGTGGGCATAGTCAGAAGAGGTTCTGAGAGTCATTTATTTATGCCGGCCTCCCAAAGTGCACAAAGGAATATAAAACAATAAATAAATTACAAAAAAAAAGTCACGGCAAAATCTAATTCCAGCGTCTTTTCCACAGCTCGAATCACATAACTCAGCGACGTCATTTCAGAGATCTTTGGTCACGTGATATTCTGATAACCGGCCTCGATAGGGCTTCATTTGAACACGCCCCCTTTACTAGACAGAGACACTTTTTTTTTTTGCACAGAAATGTACAACAATTATGGCAATCTCTACAAAGATTCTATTTTCCCAACATGAAGTAGTATCAGAACAGGCTGAATTCCAACATATAGAAGATAGATAATGAACAGGAAGTACTGTACAAACAACAACAAATAAATAAATAAAAACAAACCCCAAACAGAATCAAAGCAAACAAACAAACAAACAAACAAACAAACAAACAAACAAACAAACAAACAAACAAACCAAAAAAAAGATGTTATACCTTAGGGGTTTTCTAGCAGATCTAGTTCAATAATCATATGATTCAGAACCAGAGCTTGTTTTTTGTCCATACATGTAACAGATGAGAGGAAGAGGCAGAGTTCTTTGTGAAAAGTAAAAAAGGACAGCTTTGTTTTCAGAAAACGACATTTGTGAATGAAGAATTTGCCCATAATAATTATTACATTTAGAACATTTTCAAGCTTCTTTTCTTTTCTTAGAGAACCAAAGATACTATCATTTTTAGAAAATTCAAGTAAGTTTGGAATCTTTTGAAAGAGCCAGTAGTGCACATCGTTCCACAGGGCTTTGCAGAATATACAATTATAAAATAAATGTTCTGTAGATTCAATATCCCCATCACAAAAAGAGCAAGAATTATTATCAATAGCTGCGACGTCTGAGAAATTCTTTGGAAGGGTAAATACCAGAAAGGGTTTTGTAGTGGACCTCCTTAGCTTTGGGAGGAGTGGGAAGTTTTAGGTAATTTTTTCTGCTAAATGTAGTTCTACAAGCAACCAAATCATGGGGTGTACTTAGCTTTTCATACACTGTGTCTACATTTTGGCCTAGATTTTGTTAAATAAATAACACAGTGTAATATGTCATGTGTTATTATTTGTCTGAGGTTGTATTTACCCAACCAGGTCTGGGTAATTTTTATATCCTGATATATAAAACCTTAGAAGTTTTCCCAGGACTGCATGATACTGTGATAACTTTGGCATGAGTTAGATACAGATACTAAAGTGTAAAAATTGAGCTCACTGGAATGTATCTCAAGAAACTGCAGTGACAATGTAATATTACATATTATTACTGGTAGGAGCTTATGAATACTTAGATTTTAATTTCTTTCCTCAGCATGAACATATCCAAGTGGTATTAAAAATTAATTTTGTTCTAGATTAATCTGTGTCTTTCATCAAGCTGCTGCTGTTGATAGATCACTTGTAGCTGTCTTTAATGCTGTTGCTGTTACACCATACTGTTTATTAATTATCCAGAGCAAGCACTTCTCTGGTGTGTCACCACACGAGTCGGTAACGTCTGGTTTCAGACACGTCTGTTCACTTAGCGAGTATGAGTCTCCTCACGTACTTCAACACAGATTGAACATCCTTGAGTTTGCAGAATAGAGTTTGCATTCTCTGAAGAGATTAAAGGAACAAAAGGAAGGATATTTAATTGAGGCACCAAAAAGATACTTTTTTACTAACATTTAATTTAATAACTAGAAATGAAGGCAGTTGGAAATGTGATGAAAAATCAATGCAATTAGTTTGTATGCTGGAATGAGACGAGACTGGGCAAATGTTATTGAACTGCTCAGTTTCAGTTGCGAGCCTGTGGAATTGACCATCTCGACACATGTGCTGAGTTTAAATCTGACTCAGAGGTCTTCTGTTAACACACAGAGGTCTTATTTTGCTTGTTAGCCCCTGCAGGGTCATTTTGGCTTTCATCCTTTTTTTTCTTCTTTTTTTCAGTGGTTAGTTGGTTTATTGGACCTGAAGCACCATTCAACTCCAGCAGAGAAGTGTTTTGATTCCCGTTATTGTTTTAAATGTCAAAATTTAATGCTAAAATTACCCTGGACAGAAATTTGAAAGGTCACCCATTTGGTCCATCTTAGAATTTTAATGCAAGAAAAATAACTTACCTGCAACATGTAAGACGTTGTTTAACTAACACATGTTAGTTGCATTCACTGGTTTTTGTAATAATTTCTTGACTCATTGTGAAGCATTGCTTGATTGCAACAGTACAGCCTTCTAATAAGAGAATGAGTACAGCTGGTTAGGAATAATACAGCGGCCATCCAAGAATGAAATCTATTAAAGTTTTATTCAAATATAACAAAGGAGAAAATCTTCATGGCAGTTGTATTCCATGCAAGTAGAAGGACACATTTTTAAAACATTTTCATTAATTTGAAACCCTGAAAAAGTGTTTATCAGCTTGATCTGTGTCTAAAAGTGTATTTGGTTTCTGGAACCTCCTACCTAAACATATTGCTATCCGGTCGTTAAGTGATGACGTGAGGAATCCTACTTCCGGGTCTAAAGTAGTCTGCGTTTAATATGGCTTTTGTGTTGTTAACATGTTTAATGTTTTGTATTTTCTTCTATTTGATCTCAAAAAGCTCCTAAAACAGTCAGTGATCACTGTTGACCTCCCTCGGCTTTTATTACCGCTAATCATTTATTTAAGCTCAGTTTTTAAAACCTTACGATGTAACTACAGCCCAGCCCATGCAGCAGTATATGAATGACTAACCTCGTATTGTGGATGGATTATCTCAGTTGTTCTCCTGGCTGAAATTTGATCCTTTTACAGCATCCTGCCATGCGATTACATTTGTTCCTGACCACCGAGAACACTCGCGTTAACTTTTATCGAGTGGAAAAAAGTTAGCTTGTTTATATTATGCTAACATAGCTGTGTCGCTAGCGGTCACGTAGCACATCATTATATACCAGCTAGCCAAACTTCAGTAACCCTATAAACGTCATTGCTGTTTAGTTTTCTGTCTTTATTTATGTTGGAAGTAATAACAGAGTTGTATGTTTTAATTTGTTTCCAAAACCCCGCAGTCAGGACATGCTATATTGTATTTAGATAGAAGCTAGCGAGCTAACATCCTGCTAACTTCTAACTCCGTTAAATGTCATAAATTCCGTTTTCATGGATGCCTGGATGTTAAACTCAATTGTTACACCTGGTAGAGCAGAACACTGATCATTTTATTAAAGATGAAAGACTTTAGACAGTTTTCCAACTCTCAGTAATGCCATAGTGATCGTTTGATATATGGACCTGCAGCGGAGTTTAGGCCCAGACATGGCTAGTGACGTCAGACTTAACGACCGGATATTTATGATTCATTCCAGAAGACTCAGACGTCTTATGGGGAAACATTTACTGTATTCTCAATGCTGAGGAAACAAAGATGACAAAAATTGTTCATTTGACATGTTGCTTTTCTTTACACTGAATTTCTGCTTCTTCTGTAGAATGTTTTGTAAGCAAGGTCTACCTTCATGAAATCAGACAAAAGAGATGTGTCTCAGGCTCAGATATTTTTTTTTAACTGGATCATTTATTGAGCTTTCCGACAAACAAACATGTGGCACAGTAGCACGGCATGTGTCTGATTGCATACCTCAGGTTTTTCAAGAAAAAAAAATCATACCGATGATGTAAATGTCCCAAAAACTCGAAAACAGCCCATGTGAAATATACACAATTTAAAAATGATTGCAGATCTGTCAGCACAACTCAGATTGGTTGATCATAGCCAGATGGATAAATGGTCCTTAACGCATTACGCTGGACTAATTACAAATGAGCTTGCAGGATCAATTTTTATTCTTCTATACCAGCCATAACTATCGTCAAAGGGGTTATATTTTAGGATTTTCGGTCAGTGAGGAAGTGATGAGATTTGAAATCCAAAAGATTTAAGATCTTTTTCACTGTGACTTTACATATTTTGTGGCATTTTAGCAGAAGAGATTTTTGAAAATTGGTACTTGAGTGGTTAGTAGAAGCATATTTTAAACATGTCGTTTGTTCATTCTGGGGAATGGTAAGAACTTTGTAATGAAACCATTGACAGTTTAAAAGGTGGTTTAACTTTCCTTATCTGAAAAGTGAAGCCAGTGTAGAAGTACATCAAATCTGCATTCTTTTAAATAACCAGTATTGGGCAACGCCTGTGAAAATGGTCCTCAGCTCTCTCACGCCATTGAACACTTTCCTCATGACTTTGTGGGCTTAATTAAAAATTTCAGGTCATACTGGATGGTCATTTTCAGAAAGGAGGATTCATCAGAATTTGGTCATGCTCATCTGTGACTGTCCTTATCTAGTGAGCATGTGTCTGTGAAGGTTCTCAGTCATCCAGGTCATCGTAGTCAAAGGAGCTTGCAAAGAAAAGCGTCTGGACTTCTTTAAGTTGCTTGAAGACGTTTCACCTCTCATCCGAGAAGCTTCTTCAGTTCTAAGGTCAAATGGTGGAGAGTCCCAGATATAAACCTAGTGGGAGTAACCCCCCACAGAGGGACAAAAGGACCCCCTGATGATCCTCTAATTGCCTGAGCCAAGGTGTGAAACTGGGCGTGGGTCCCAATCAGCCAGAGTTTCGGGTGTGTTCATTGTGAAACCTGGCCCCACCTTATCATGCGAATTCCTGAGGTCAGCTGGCCCAGGATGTGAGTGGGCGTTAAGGCGTCTGGGAAGGGATCTCAAAACTGGATTATAGATGGCAGAGAGTTGGTGTCGTAAACCACCGCCTCTGTTCAAAGATGGTCGCTCACAGTGGACATAGATGGCTTCTTTCACTCCTCTTTCAAACAATCTGTCCTATCTGTCCAAAATGTGAACATTGGCATCCTCGAAAGAGTGTCCTTTATCCTTAAGATGCAGATGGACTGCTGAGTCTTGTCCTGTGGAGGTGGCTCTTCTGTGTTGTGCCATGCGCTTGTGAAGTGGCTGTTTGGTCTCTCCAATGTAGAGGTCTGAGCATTCCTCGCTGCACTGTACAGCATACACCACATTGTTAAGTTTGTGTTTTGGCGTTTTGTCTTTCGGGTGAACCAGTTTCTGTCTGAGCGTGTTGCTGGGTCTGAAATACACTGGGATGTCATGCTTGGAGAAAACTCTCCTGAGTTTCTCTGATACACCGGCTGCATAGGGGATGACAATGTTGTTGCGTCTGTCCTTCTTATCCTCCCTCGCTGGTGTCTGGTCTTCTTTTCTGTTGTATCAGCCGGTGTATCAGAGAAACTCAGGAGAGTTTTCTCCAAGCATGACATCCCAGTGTATTTCAGACCCAGCAACACGCTCAGACAGAAACTGGTTCACCCGAAAGACAAAACGCCAAAACACAAACTTAACAATGTGGTGTATGCTGTACAGTGCAGCGAGGAATGCTCAGACCTCTACATTGGAGAGACCAAACAGCCACTTCACAAGCGCATGGCACAACACAGAAGAGCCACCTCCACAGGACAAGACTCAGCAGTCCATCTGCATCTTAAGGATAAAGGACACTCTTTCGAGGATGCCAGTGTTCACATTTTGGACAGAGAGGACAGATGGTTTGAAAGAGGAGTGAAAGAAGCCATCTATGTCCACTGTGAGCGACCATCTTTGAACAGAGGCGGTGGTTTACGACACCAACTCTCTGCCATCTATAATCCAGTTTTGAGATCCCTTCCCAGACGCCTTTACGCCCACTCACATCCTGGGCCAGCTGACCTCAGGAATTCGCATGATAAGGTGGGGCCAGGTTTCACAATGAACACACCTGAAACTCTGGCTGATTGGGACCCACGCCCAGTTTCACACCTTGGCTCAGGCAATTAGAGGATCATCAGGGGGTCCTTTTGTCCCTCTGTGGGGGGTTACTCCCACTAGGTTTATATCTGGGACTCTCCACCATTTGACCTTAGAACTGAAGAAGCTTCTCGGATGAGAGGTGAAACGTCTTCAAGCAACTTAAAGAAGTCCAGACGCTTTTCTTTGCAAGCTCCTTTGACTAGTGAGCATGTGGTTTCACTGTAACATCCAGTGGGTGAAGCTGGCAAAGTTCATCTGTTATACTGGCTGTATCCCAATTCAGGGTCTGCAGCCTTGAAGTACTTAAAGACCGCTAAGGCCGGAAGTGTGAGGCTTGTGAAATGGGACAGTCTAGCCTCCGTTGGCTGCCCAGGTTGCCTAGCAACCATGATTTTAACAGCTGGAAACGTTTCATACAGCTTTGTTTGACCGAAATGAAGGAGAAAATCTTTTGTTCATTTGTTTGTTTGTTTCTACATGAGCTTTGATCATTCTCTGTAAGATTAAGGTCAGCTATTGAACGGCGTGTATTTTAAAGTAAAGGCTTTAAAACCAAGTTAGTATAAACGTCACTAATGTCACATAACTTTGCCGACATGTGGCCAACAGTAATGTTTTAATGTTCTTCGTTATTAAACATTTGCACATAAATAAGTGACATAATATTCAGTACTTACTTAAAGTTTACTCTTCGGGCGCCACTCATCTGCCGTTTTTTTTTATCCACACCCTATGCATTCTGGGATATGTTGGGCCACGAAGTCTAAAGCGCCACGTCCTTGAAATTCAGGGAAATGAAGGACGCATTTGAGGGCCGCATTTCGAGCAGCCCTTGAATTGGGACAACCTTCGTCGCGTCGCTGTAAAATAATAGGCCTTAAAATGCGGCCCATAAGGCTGCAGACCCTGAATTGGGATACAGCCACTGACTGTAGGGAAAAATGGCAGAGTGGTGGTGGACCTCCTACCACTGAATGTACAAAGAGCTTCCTCTAAAGTCAACAAGGAACATCCATCGTCCATTCATCCATCCATAGTCTAAGCTATAATAGGGCAAGTGTCACGGCTGGGGCGGCAGTCGTGTGGAGGGTGAGAAAGGAGGATCCAATAGCAGACAATGGCGGAGGTGCAAGTGGGTTTTATTTACAGTGCGAATGGATGGATGGATGGATGAAAACCAAGGTGTGGGCAGAACCGAACATAAACCTAAACTGGGAAAACTAATACAAAATGGAGGACATGAAGCGAGGAGCAGAGAGACACGAAGAAACATGGAATAATGCAGACTACACGGGAGGTTCACAGAGAAACACAGATGACGCGACGAGAAGCACAGGCAGACACCAACTATAAATACACACACCAGGTAATCAGGAAATGACACACAGGAGGGGACACAGTTGGAACTAATGGGCATAACGAGACAGACCTACAAAGTAAAACAGGAAACACCCAGACTGTTTTACAACACAAAACTCGGGGACCCGTACAGAGCACAGAGGGAGACACAGGTAGGGAAAATAAACATGACAACCAATACAAATCAGAATAACTAGAAAATAATAATCACAAACTCAAGGCGCTGGGTCGGTGACCCAGCAAGAGGTTGGTACATCACAGACAGGTCAGCGGTCTACCAGCAGGCTAACACAAAGGAACAGAAAACCAGTCTCACTCAGATGCACATTTATGGCCAATTTAGAATCAACAACTAACCTAACATGCATGTCTTTGGTCTGTGGAAGAAAGCTGGGGTACCAGAGAAAACCCATGCAGACGTGGAGAGAACATGCAAACTACACACAGAAAGATCCCAGGTCAGGAAACAGTACTAACCACTGCACCAGTGTACAGTAATTTCCAGATAATTATACATTAAAAAGACGAATTATGAATATATTATCCAATTTCTGCTGATTAATATCCCTAAGTATTTCACACTGACACTTAAAGCTGAGACGACCAGCTTGAATGAAAACAACTGCGTGTTTACACACCTTGTTTCCATTAAACGTATCAGTCTAACCTCACTTAGACTACACTTATCAGTCTAACCATTATCATCAACCTCACCACAGCTCTTTTCACTGAGTAGGAAAAAAGAAATCGGTATTCCCAGATTCAAAATCTCGTGGAGAGTCTTTTTCCCGAGATGTGGAAGCTACTACAGCAGAAGATTAAAGCTGGACTTTAGCGTCATATTTTTAAAGTCAGTAAACAACAACAACAAAAAAACCATTTAATAACCTTCCAGCATATTCTAAAGGGTCTGAGATGGAACCGGGTGCTTGCACCTCCTCTAGGCTCTGCTTTGAGGCTGTAGAAAATCAAGCGAGACTGGCTAATCACAGGTCTTTTCACTTTTCAGATCCTCACTGTGTGAGGATCTGCATAGGAAGTAAAATATGGTGATGCAGTGGGTTAGGCAGAGTGCAAAAGGAATGTGTGTGTGCGTGTGTGTGTGTGCGTGTGTGTGTGTTTTAGCCTTTTCTAGATTTAAGCCTTCTGCTGCTTTCCATGATTTTAAAATAAGATGCTCAACAACTCAACAATATGTGTGACATGGTTAAGTTTCCTCCGTAGCATCTGTACACTGTGTAGCGGCTTGGTCTAAGGAGCTTGGAAAGAAAAGCATCTGTTGGTCTTCCTTGGTCTCTTGTATTCTGGGGGCCTCTGGATGTCTGGAGTTTTGATCTCCTCCATACCTGCTTCATGCCCTGGAGGACAGGGCTGTGGCCCCCCCACACCCTCTAGCAGATCATTACATGAAGGAACCTTTTAAAAAACAAAAAAACAAACGCGTCCATGTTCACAGGTGTACACACGGGTGATCACACCCACAAACTACACCCTTTTTGGCTCCTACCTCAAAGCACACTGTGTTCTGTTGATCTTATGTGCTGCACAATAATGTTTAATATTTAGTATTTACTGTCATATTCCCATATATCATTGTGATGTTGTTTATTCTATTACTCTTGTTCTCTTCTGCTTGTTTTCTTTTTTCTTTCTCAGCAGGTGACCCAGGTGATTGATATATGCATTTTTTTTTCTTTTTTTCTTCTTCTTTTTTTTCTTTTTCTGCTCATTCTGTTGGTTTTTGCCCTTCTCCCCCGTCCCTCTTCTCAGCTGTTTCTCTTTCCCTCTTTCTTTCTCCCCTTCTTTCCCCCAGTCAAGTCTGTCCCATATTCAGTAAGTGAAAATAAAATAAACAATAAAAGGTGAATCAAATGGACCATTATGGCAAGGCTGGGATGGTCAATTTGGTAAAGTAAATCCGTTGGGCATCTTTCTTTGCCTTTAGACAACAATTCTGATGGCAAAAGAGCCAAACGGGACAGGCAAAAAAGAAAAGAAAAAAAAAAAAGGAAAGAAAAGCATCTGGACTTCTTTAAGTTGCTTGAAGACGTTTCACCTCTCACCCGAGAAGCTTCTTCAGTTCTAAGGGTCAAATGGTGGAGAGTCCCAGATTTAAACCCAGTGGGAGTTTCCCCCCAAAGAGGGACAAAGGACCCCCTGATGATCCTCTACCTAATCACATGAGCCAAGGTGTGAAAACGGGTGTGGGTCACAATCAGCCAGGGTTTCCGGTGAGCTTATTGTGAAACCTGGCCCCACCCTATCATGCGAATTCCTGAGGATGTGAGAGGGCGTTAAGGCGTTAAGGTGTCTGGGGAGGGAACTCAAAACTGCATTATAGATGGCAGACAGTTGGTGTCGTAAGCCACCGCCTCTGTTCAAAGATGGTCGCTCACAGTGGACATAGATGGCTTCTTTCACTCCTCTTTCAAACCATCTGTCCTCTCTGTCCAAAATGTGAACTTTGACATCCTCAAAAGAGTGTCCTTTATCCTTTAGATGCAGATGGACTGCTGAGTCTTGTCCTGTGGAGGTGGCTCTTCTGTGTTGTGCCATGCGCTTGTGAAGTGGCTGTTTGGTCTCTCCTATGTAGAGGTCTGGGCATTCCTCGCTACTGTAATCTGATTACTTTTTTCAAGTAACGAGTAAAGTAAGGGATTACTATTGCAAAAATTGTAATTAGATTACCGTTACTTTCCCGTAGTAACGCTGCGAGTGCGCCGTTAGTGACAACAGCTGTGTGCAGATCAACAATGGATCACATATCGATTGTGGGAGAGAGTATGAGCGTGCAGCGTTTAAAGCGTGGAAGTACTGACCTTACTTTGAGTTTGATTCCATAAAAAGTGACAAAAACATTAGCGTCCATTGTGCGTGGGAAGAAAACTTCTTTTTACAGCGAAAAAAACCCCTAAACTTCCAAGCAAGCACTGAGTGCGCTACGACGTAATGGGAAACTCACAGAGAAAAGGATTCTTCAACTGACCGCGGCACACCTGCACCAGGGTAAACCTCCGCCTACTCCACTCCTGCTTTACAGGTGAAAATAGAGCAACAGGACCGCTGAGTCTTTGACTTTATTTATTTTCTGCTGTGTTTTACTTGCATCTATTTGAAAGAGTGAGTGTAAACACACACACAAAAAATATTTTATTTTATGTGCTGGAATGTGTATAAAATAGGTTTAAATGTTAAACTAATTTATTCAAGTCAGAGAATGTTGCATATAATTAAATTTTTTGCTTGATGCATAAAGTTAAAAGATTAAAACTAATAGAACAAGTTTTAAAAAGAGACTTTTCCATTTGATTACATTTTGTATGATGGATTATGTAGAAAAAGTAGAATTGGGCTGAAAGATCTATCGCTTTATCACCTCTTCATGTTGTAAATCGTGTTTTTAAAAAGTAACTAAGTAACTAAGTAACTAAGTAATTAATTACTTTTGAAAATAAGTAATCAGTAAAGTAACAGGATTACTTTTTTGGGGAAGTAATCAGTAATTAGTTAATGATTACTTTTTTCAAGTAACTTGACCAACACTGTACAGCATACACCACGTTGTTAAGTCTGTGTTTTGGAGTTTTGTCTTTTGGGTGAACCAGTTTTTTTCCGAGTGTGGCGGCTTGGTTCAACAATCTGTTTAAGCCAACAACTTATCCAATTCCTGGTCACCAGGTGGGGATGGGTGGACTTGGAGCCCATATAACCAATGGCGTGTCCAGCGGGGTGGCCTGGGGGGGCACAGGCCACCCCACAAACCAGACTGGCCACCCCAAAGGCAAAACAATAAAATTCAATCAAATATCAAATGTCCGATTATGTTTTCACGGTGACGCTCAGATATCCGCGTGTAAGTGAATGCAGCATCGCTTCTGCGCTATGCGCATCACGTTAGCAAAGGTAGGAGAGCCAAGCACGAAAGATGGCACTGCAGGAAACAATTTTTCGGTGAAAGAAAATGAGGACAGAATAAATGTCCCGGTAAGTAATATCAAGTTTGTTGAGTTTAGTAAACTTCGGTGAAATTAGAATACCAAGGAAAAAAATAACACTTAAAGAATTATTGCAGCCGTCGAATATATCAGACAGTAGGCTACTGAGGGCAGCTAACATAAGAGTTATGCGTTATAAGATATAATCTAAGTCGTAACATTGCTGTATGGAGCTGCAGATTTGGTTGCAGGTTAACATAGCTGGACTGGCCATCGGGCATACCGGGCATATCCCCAGTGACTTATTTTTTATTTTTTTTGTAATGGCATGAACAATGAGAGGTGGTGGATTGGCCAGATGCAGGTCGATGTGTAGAAATAACTCCGTTGTTTGGTGGTGACTATGACGGGGCTTCCACAGAGGCAACAGGTGGATGAGGGAAGGGGAGGCAGGAGGAGAGACCCGAAGCAGCCGCCAGTCCGAGTGTCAGGTGAACTGAACTTCAGGTAAGAAGTTATGACCTGCAGTCTATCTGGGTCAGATATAAACCAAGTTTAGGTGGAGTTTATTTTCATGTTGCTGACTTTTTACTGTCAGTTGCAATAACTCATACTGCGTTCTAGCCAGTTTGACGGAGTTTTTATACAGCTGGGTGGGTGCTATGATGTTACTGATAGTGAACTTTATTTTATTCATAAGGTTAGTTAGTAGAGTTGCCAACGGCTCCTTAAAAAAATGGAATGGTCCCTCAATCAGAGAAAATATTACACGTTTCGTATTGAGCTGAGAAGAGACGCAGTTTGTCCCGAACTTTAGCTAGAATGGAAAAAAGACACAAAGCTGGATTTATTCTGTCTTTATGCTGCACAGCTGCCTCTTCTCTCATTCTCTCCCCCTCCCTCTCCTGTTGCTACTTCAATCATGAAACTGATCAATGATCAGCTGATCGGCTTTTCTCTCTTGTTTATCGCCCACTTTGCGCCAGAAAGAGGAAACCAGCAGATGTTGCGCTAAACAACAGCAGCACGTTTAAGCTTGATCGGCTGTTGTTAGAATGTATTTAATATTAATTTCTAGTATCAGCTGATGTTTGCTGGAGCCACAGCTGTAAAGCTGCTGGTCATGATGTCTGTTTAGATATGTGGTGAGAGGGAAACATGAAGATGAAACCAGGAGATGTCCTTACTGAACCATCAGAGCTGAACAGGTGATGGAGAAACAGGTTTACCTTTTAGGTGACATGAATGAGTTGAAGGGAAGTTATGAACTGTTTCTGAGAGACAAATAACACCAGGATCCTTTTTTATGTAGCAGACAGCTGGTAACTGTGCAGGGGCGGGTCTAGCAAAGTTTTGCCAGGGGGCCAGGTAGGGCATTAACAGGGAAAGGTGGGCACAAAGAAATACTTTTCTTTCTTATTCTCATTTAAAATACCTAGTTTTTATTAAATAATTATCTAAATCTTACAACCAAAGTTTTTATCTGACGTAAAATGTATAGAAATCATACATATACCAAAAAGACTGTACATCACTGTCACAACAGGGTTTGTTTTCAGTCAAAGTCTTTATGGCTTTACTACCTGGTGGGTCGGTCTGTAGTAAAAATGCCCAATTTTTCTGTCCCAGTCCAGTCCTGCAGGTTAATACTGGCAGTGTCACCATGCCAGCTGACTGTATTTTATCATCAGCCAGTGTTGTTCTTTATCAATATTACCAAAGTTTACCATAAGGCAGCATAGAAAGTATTTACTTGCTTTCAGGTTTCATTCAAATGTTAGTCTTTTCATTTGTTTCCCCACTTTTTTCCTGTTTCAAAATCAAACACCAGTTTGTGAGAAGATTATCTTCTTTTTTTAACAGGCAGATAAAGTTTTGCATTGGCATTGGCTAATTTGTCAATTGTTTGTTACAAATGTTCGTATTTTAATTTTCAAAAATGTTTTTGCCCAAAACATATGTGCAGTATATGTCAGTAAAAATACTATGCAAATATTGTTGTCCTTGACTGCTGAGTAAACACTGACAAAGCACTGATTGTATCTCTTGTACTTTATCAACGCAGTATCTAAAAACTTTGCACCGTAGTGGTTAAAATCTCATTCTAATAAGAGTTAAAAGTGCATTTGGTTATTAGGTTTATAGGATTATTGAATTATGGTTAAGGGTTGGTAGAATTTTTTTTTAAAACATTATCTGCCAGTTAAATCTGCCACCCTTCTCCAAATCTGTGCCCCTACCTGGCCCCCCCAACAAAAATTTTCTAGACACGCCACTGCATATAACCCAGAGAAAGAAAGAACTATTCCCTCTCTTATCCACACTTTAGCAATTTAGCACCACCAATTAACTTTCCAAGCATGCCTTTGGACTGTGGGAAGGAGTCCCTGGAGAAAACCAATGCAGCCCCCACCCCCATGATTTTCCTCCACAATACAAACCTACTGGATAACATGCCTGTCAAATATAAGTTAACCGACTCCAGTGTTGCCATTTTTACTCAGTTGTATATAGTATTTGTATTTGTATTCTATTTTTATCTTATTGTATATTTATTTTATTTTATTCTACTGTATATAGTATTTTATTTTATTCTATTCTGTACAGTTGTGTACTGTATTTATTCTTATTGTATTCTAATTTTTGCCTCATAACTTTTGCACTGTCCACTTCCTGCTGTGACAAAACAAATTTCCCAAGTGTGGGACTAATAAAGGTTATCTTATCTTATCTTATCTTATGTACACGCTATATATATATATGTACAACAACACCCAGCACGCCCCTGCGGGCGGTTTATCCTTCAAGCTCGGGTCCTCTACCAGAGGCCTGGGAGCTTGAGGGTCCTGCGCAGTATCTTAGCTGTTCCCAGGACTGCGCTCTTCTGGACAGAGATCTCCGATGTTGTTCCCGGGATCTGCTGGAGCCACTCGCCTAGCTTGGGAGTCACCGCACCTAGTGCTCCGATTACCACGGGGACCACCGTTACCTTCACCCTCCACATCCTCTCGAGCTCTTCTCTGAGCCCTTGGTATTTCTCCAGCTTCTCGTGTTCCTTCTTCCTGATATTGCTGTCATTCGGAACCGCTACATCGATCACTACGGCCGTCTTCTTCTGTTTGTCTACCACCACTATGTCCGGTTGGTTAGCCACCACCATTTTGTCCATCTGTATCTGGAAGTCCCACAGGATCTTAGCTCGGTCATTCTCCACCACCCTTGGGGGCATCTCCCATTTTGACCTCGGGACTTCCAGGTTATACTCGGCACAGATGTTCCTGTACACTATGCCGGCCACTTGGTTATGGCGTTCCATGTATGCCTTGCCTGCTAGCATCTTGCACCGTATATATATATATATATATATATATATGTATAAAGCAAAACAATACTACGGAGTGCACACATGTATCAGGTTAAATAGCCATCATCTTGGTATTATTTAAATCTTATTCTTAAGACTCCCAGAACTGTGGTTAAATGGTACAAAACATATCTTTTTTTATTAGTTTAAGATCTTTCTTCCTTTATGTTTTTCTTTCAGGTGGTAAAGCTGCTCGAAACAATAAAAAAGCAAACCACAGCAACCACTGTGCAATTAAGCAGAGTGATGCATTTGATATTGGAGAAAGCACGTTATGTTCACATAATGATCTCTTTTCCAGTCTCTGTCTTTTATCCCACTTCGTTTCCGTTACACAGACACAGTCTAAATACAAACGGGCCTTCTTAAGATGATAACAAACACCAAGGGTTAATAAAAGACACAGGACAGAAAGCATAATGTTCCATTCAAAATCATCAAGCTCCATTAACTAAGCTCCACTGAGGATGTTTACATGCACACTAATACCTTGTTTTTTCCGGGATGTGTTTTGCCTTTTACAGTTTGTACATTTATAAAGATCTTACAGAATCTAGATTTATAAAAAAAAAAAGAATGAGTAATGAGCTATGATATTAATATTTAATATAAACCAACTGTTGGGGATATAAGGCACACAGTATTGCTAGTTGGGTTTAATTAGGCTCTAATCAGCATGTAAGCTTTCCTCCCGACTGTGTGCACATGAATTACAGTTCTGTGTAATTCTGTCTGTGGATGCTGCAGATGCTGTTCTCCTCTGCAGACCTAATAATGCATCCATGTTCTCCCAGCCACACAAATTAACCATCTTCAGAAAAGTACACAGAGTATCAATAATAGGCTGGAAAAAATATGTTTTTACATTACTTAATGGTTTATCAGCTGTGCTCATGTAAGGTGGAATGAATCATTCTGTTCAAATTGGGCCTATTGTTTGTCCATTTCTTCGCTCGGCTGAGGTAAATACAAAACTTTTTCAACTGAAGTGTCTTGACAATCTTGTTCTGTCTTGGACTGTGTGCCAGTGAACCATCACGGTGTATTTCAGCATCCGGGTACATTTCCCTTGGCCAGTCACACTTTCTCCATCCAGGAAAGACAGTTTCAGTGTCAAGTGTGATATGATTTCCCTCCTCTCTATAACAAGTCCAACCAGTGAGTCATAACCAAGTTAAAACCTGTCAAAATCATTCCTTTCAGTTCTTGCCTTTTGTAAAATAAGTAAACCATAAAAATGTGTTCAGGCAGAATGATTTGTATTGACTTTCATAGATACTGTCTTATGGTTAAGACTATCACACCCAAGAGCTACATCTCAGACTGTACACCCCTCAGTATATTAAACGTTAAAGCTCAAGCCTCATGAGAAAGCCCCATCTCTCCAAATCAAAACCTTTTAGTGGTCCCCCACACTCGTTTTAGAACTCGAGGGGACCGATCTTTCCAAGCTGTTGCACCCAAACTGTGGAATGCACTTCCTCTATTTCTACGGTGTCTGGACTCGGTGGAGACCTTCAAAAAGCAGCTAAAGACTTTTTTTTTTTAAATTCAAAAAGCTTTTAATTAGACCAGGGTTTTTATGATGTATTTATGACTGTATTGTGTTTTCTCACCTTTCTTGTACAGCACTTTGTGACACATGTCTGTGAAATGTGCTATATAAATAAACTTTACTTACTTACTCACTCTAAAAGACTGTGGCAGCATGTCTTAGGATAGGAAGTTACATCTCAACAAACCAAAATACTTCTAGACCAATGTACTTTGGACATGTGACCAAAGTGAAGCTGTTTGACCAGAATGCACAGCACTATGTTTGGAGAAAGCCAAACACAGCATATCAGAGAAAACACCTCAGCACGGTGGTGGATGATGATGATTCGGGCTCGTTTTGCAACTTCAGGATGTGGGCACCTTGCAGTCATTGTGAACACCATTAAATCCTCATTTTTCCAAAATATTCTAGAGTCAAATGTGAGGCTTTATGTCCAATGGCTAAAGCTTGGCCCAGATCAACTTATACAATACAACAATGACTCCAAGCACAGCAGCAAATCTATAACAGAATGGCTGAAAAGGAAGGAATCATAGTGCTGCGATGATCCAGTCCTTAAGAGAGCTGTGCACAAAGAAATGCAAAAACAAAAAAAACAACAACAACACTAAATGAACTGAACTGATGTTGTAAAGAAAAGTCCTCCACAATGATGTCACAGGGTGATAAAGTCACACAGAAAACAACTACACTGTAAAATGTAGTTCTGAGCTATTGAATGTTGTTTTGTTGTTTTTGGTATGACTGTACATTTTCAAAATACATTTACTTTTATGCCTAACATTAAGAATTATAATTGTAAAAATATCTTATATCATCAAAAAACAAACTCCAAATTGGCCAAATGTCCTTAATGCAATTTTGTTTTAAATCAGGCCAACATTTTTAATTTTTTAAAGTTTTTTTGCTTAATAAAAACCTCTTTCTGATTGTTCCTACAGTACAGCAATTAACAACAGTTGTGCATTGAGGCAACTGTTATTTGTACTTTATAAATAAAACTAAACTGGACTGAACTGAATTTAAAAGAAGTTGCTTTGATTCTTTCCTAGCTGCAATCTTTGACATAGTTGTAAATGTTGACAAGAAAATGTGCTCCCCTGTGTTTAATCATAAACTTGTTCCACACATTTGATGGTATAATCAACCACCAAGTCACTACTATAAATAAATACTGCAATGAACTGCATATCATGTATCATTTATAAATATTTTGAAAGGGTAATCAATTATGGGCTCCCTGAGGCTTGGACACTTGTTCGATATATATCATCATTCTGAGTGCTGGTGTTATAGAACAGCAGGCACAAAGGACTTGACGGTATTGATCTGTCTGGGATGTTAAAGCTTAAATGTTCTCTGTAAATGTATTCTTGTTGAATGGGTAATCTTTTGGGTCATTGTGTGTTTTTCAAAAAGTGCTATTCAAGTAATTGTAAAACTGCATCCTATCATACTAGTATTAATTTGTGTATATTCTATGCCATCACCTGCCTGCCATCTGCCTAATTGATGTCAATGTGCTTGTTTTAAAAAGCTTTTTAAAGTGCTGCCATTAAAAACTGAGTGTGCAGAGATACACGCATAAAAGCAGATAATGAATCTGCTGTGAACGTTCAGACAAAAGGGACAAACATTGATTGCAAGAAACACGAGAAGGCTCGACAGCATCTATTGTCAATTTTGTCGCCTTCCTGCACTTTTGTGAGTGTTGGTTTCAGCAAGCAGTAATGTCGTGAACTACTCCATCAGTCATGATTGATTCAATGGGCTTGATGAGCTGGAGTCTTCCTGATGACTGCCTGGGGACAGATGCACTGCTGCACTGGTTACTTGCCGCAATCATTAGCTGCTTCTATAAAGAAGAAGAATTGCTGGACCACAATTGACTGACTTTACATATCAAGGATGTGTAAACTCATCGAGAGTGTCTTTATGCCATTTTCACCATATTTTATCAGGATAATCAGCTACATAATGAATCCGAATCAGGCTCACCAAATAATTAATGTGCATCCCTGTGCACAAATTGCCATACGAGGATCAAAAGCCTCCAATTAGTTGTGTTAAGTGGAAAGGCCAAACATTACAGAACGTTCATACAGTTTAAATGATCATTTTCAGAAATATAGGCATATCAATCAGCCAGTTGTTTAAAGCAAGTTTGAGCTTTTCTTAAATATACCATGGCACGGTTAAACAATTTCAATCCTAGCTAGAAGATTTTGCATTCTAAAGTCAAAACTGACTGCTCTTGCAGCTGGTTTAAAGAGCTGATTATTACTATTTACTTTAAATGGGATGTAAATGTACCATGCTCTAATGAATAAACTGTAACTTGTAACTAGTGATAGAGACCATATACTAAAAAAATGTCAAATGTGTTTTAACATCAAGTAACCACAAAGGCGTCTCACAAAGGATGAACACTTACATTGTTGCTGTTTTGTATTTTAACTCCTTGTTTGCGGCAGAAATATGAGACGGTCATGTTGGAGAGACGGAGTTACTGCTCATGATTAATCTGAATCAGCTGGAGTGATCAAGGCTGATATTTTTTTATTAACCGCATTAAGGAGCAAAATCTGAAATGGAACAAATCAACAATGTGCTGGGCATTTAAGACGACTACTTTCTCATTTTAACATAGATGATAACTTAATACATGACAAATGACAAATCGTCATTATTATCAGATTTTTGAAAAACTCTAAAAATTGCCAGACACTCCCCTTATTTCCAGTGCTGGAAAAGTGTGGGCTGAAATGTTTTCAGATGCAGTTTGACAACCAAACAAGCCCTTTTGTTAGCAGCATATTAAGCACACAGTTATTTATGCTTGGCCGATGAGATGCAAGTATTGAGGTCTTTGTGTTTAGTCTGAATGGCACTGAATCATGCCTTTGTGAGTACTAACACGAAGAGAATAAACAAAGGTAGACAATTTCAACAATTGCAGACCATAGAGCAGACTCTTCAGTTTAGACTCTGTCATCTCCTCTGTTCGTACTCTTACAGATTATAATTATTATGATGAATTGTTTTGTACAGAGACAGGTTGATTATGTAGCTGGGTACATGTTTCTGCCATTTATCATGCCTTTCACTAGTGCTTAGTCCTGTTGATTACCTACGCGTGTGTGTGTGTGATCAACAAAGACAGAAGCCATGCCCCTAGGGTCCTATCACTACAGGGAGTGCAGAATTATTAGGCAAATGAGTATTTTGTCCACATCATCCTCTTCATGCATGTTGTCTTACTCCAAGCTGTATAGGCTCGAAAGCCTACTACCAATTAAGCATATTAGGTGATGTGCATCTCTGTAATGAGAAGGGGTGTGGTCTAATGACATCAACACCCTATATCAGGTGTGCATAATTATTAGGCAACTTCCTTTCCTTTGGCAAAATGGGTCAAAAGAAGGACTTGACAGGCTCAGAAAAGTCAAAAATAGTGAGATATCTTGCAGAGGGATGCAGCAGTCTCAAAATTGCAAAGCTTCTGAAGCGTGATCATCGAACAATCAAGCGTTTCATTCAAAATAGTCAACAGGGTCGCAAGAAGCGTGTGGAAAAACCAAGGCGCAACATAACTGCCCATGAACTGAGAAAAGTCAAGCGTGCAGCTGCCAAGATGCCACTTGCCACCAGTTTGGCCATATTTCAGAGCTGCAACATCACTGGAGTGCCCAAAAGCACAAGGTGTGCAATACTCAGAGACATGGCCAAGGTAAGAAAGGCTGAAAGACGACCACCACTGAACAAGACACACAAGCTGAAACGTCAAGACTGGGCCAAGAAATATCTCAAGACTGGTTTTTCTAAGGTTTTATGGACTGATGAAATGAGAGTGAGTCTTGATGGGCCAGATGGATGGGCCTGTGGCTGGATTGGTAAAGGGCAGAGAGCTCCAGTCCGACTCAGACGCCAGCAAGGTGGAGGTGGAGTACTGGTTTGGGCTGGTATCATCAAAGATGAGCTTGTGGGGCCTTTTCGGGTTGAGGATGGAGTCAAGCGCAACTCCCAGTCCTACTGCCAGTTTCTGGAAGACACCTTCTTCAAGCAGTGGTACAGGAAGAAGTCTGCATCCTTCAAGAAAAACATGATTTTCATGCAGGACAATGCTCCATCACACGCGTCCAAGTACTCCACAGCGTGGCTGGCAAGAAAGGGTATAAAAGAAGAAAAACTAATGACATGGCCACCTTGTTCACCTGATCTGAACCCCATTGAGAACCTGTGGTCCATCATCAAATGTGAGATTTACAAGGAGGGAAAACAGTACACCTCTCTGAACAGTGTCTGGGAGGCTGTGGTTGCTGCTGCACGCAATGTTGATGGTGAACAGATCAAAACACTGACAGAATCCATGGATGGCAGGCTTTTGAGTGTCCTTGCAAAGAAAGGTGGCTATATTGGTCGCGGATTTGTTTTTGTTTTGTTTTTGAATGTCAGAAATGTATATTTGTGAATGTGGAGATGTTATATTGGTTTCACTGGTAAAAACAAATAATTGAAATGGGTATATATTTGGAGCACGGTGGCACGGTGGTTAGCACTGTTGCCGCACAGCAAGAAGGTCCTGAGTTCAATTCCACCATCAGGCCGGGGTCTTTCTGTGTGGAGTTTGCATGTTCTCCCCGTGTTTGCGTGGGTTCTCTCCGGGTACTCCGGCTTCCTCCCACCATCCAAAGACATGCAGCTTGTGGGGATAGGTTAATTGGATAATCCAAATTGCCACTAGGTGTGAATGTGTGAGTGAGTGTGAATGGTTGTCTGTCCCTATGTGTTAGCCCTGCGACAGACTGGCGACCTGTCCAGGGTGTACCCCGCCTTTCGCCCTATGACAGCTGGGATAGGCTCCAGCGCCCCCCGCGACCCTGAAAAGGATAAGCGGAAGCGAATGAATGGATGGATGGATGGGTATATATTTGTTTTTTGTTAAGTTGCCTAATAATTATGCACAGTAATAGTCACCTGCACACACAGATATCCCCCTAAAATAGCTAAAACTAAAAACAAACTAAAAACTACTTCCAAAAACATTCAGCTTTGATATTAATGAGTTTTTTGGGTTCACTGAGAACATGGTTGTTGTTCAATAATAAAATTATTCCTCAAAAATACAACTTGCCTAATAATTCTGCACTCCCTGTATATATAGAGCTGAGGAGCATGTTTTTTGTTTAACACACTGTAGGTCCCAAGAAGAGCACGTACACCGTGTAGAACTGCAGAAACACACTACCCTCACGCAGTGTTATGTACCTGTACCACATAAATTGAGAAACATGACAAAATAATCTGCTGGTGTTGGAATGACTGTGCAAAGAAATACATCTGTGCTTCCTTCATTATAAATAGTTTCTTAGTGCACATACATATCTCTCATGTAAAGATCGGCACCTTACACTTAACATGTTTTGTGAAGTGCTAAAAATAACTGAAGGACATAAAGCTCCGAGAATAATCATTAAAACTCGCACAACCAGAAGTAAAGAGCACTGGATTATGTAACACAATGCTTTATATGCTTGATCACACAGATACTGCAAGAATTAAATAACTGGTACTCACTGAAATATATTGAATTAATTTCTGCTCATTCTGTGTTTTTAAGAAAAATAAATGTCAGTTTTAATTTGAATTGAATTGAACAGTTGGTGCTGTATCTGCTTGTTACGTTTAACATCATTCACACATTGGTGCTCCAGCCTTTTCTGACTGAGAGCCATGGCCTCAGACTTGTTGCTTCACACCTGGCTGCAATCTGTCTCACTGCAAGCTGAAGGTTGTTGGTTGATGAAGCCGACGGAACCACATCATCGGCTAAAAGCAGAGACGAAATCTTGTGATCACCAAATGTGACGCCCTCCACCTCTTGGCTGCATCTAGAAATTCTGTCCAGAAAAATTACAAACAGAATCTTTGACAAAAAGCAGTCCTGGCAGAGCCCGACACCGATTGGATAAACAGTTCATTTGGAAAGTATTCACAGTGCTTCACTACTTCAACACTTTGTTGTGTTACAGCATTATTCCAAAATTAATTAAAGTTTATTAAATATTTTAATTCAATGCATTAAAATAAATTCATTTTAAAAAGGATACATGTTATATGCAGAGCATTTGTGAATACTTTCTGGGTGCACTGTCAGTCTGACTTACCAACATCCAGCCAAGATCTCACGATGGTTTTACAGGGACCGAATAGCCCAAAGCAACAAGCCCAATACTCCTGAAGCACCCACCACAGGAAACCTGAATGCCTTATCTAGATCATAAAAACACATAAGGACTTGTTAAACAAATTGCGATGTACCCATGAATATCCAGTCATTTAAAATTGTAACTCTTTCACTCTCTCGCACACTATCAGAGGACCTCCTTTATTTAAAGTCAGAAACTGTCATGGTCCTGGGTCGTTGACCCAGCGTTTTGCGTTTTGTGATTATTTCCCTCTGTTCTAGTTATTCTGTGTCCTCCCCCCTTGTGTCACAATCCTCATCACCTGATAGTTTCTCTGATTGTAATAGGGGGGATGCATGGAGGACATTGTGTGCAGTAGAAGAGTCATGTAATTCATAAAACATAAATTTTTAAGAAACAACTCACAGAGCCGGAAGCAGAAAGCTCAGCCTAACAAACAAAGTTCATAACTACCAACGTGATACCCGACGTCTCTGACTGGTATTTTAGTTTTTTCATGCCAGCTAACTCAATAAGAGCTTGGCTGTGTTGATTATTTTTTCGTTCTACACGATTCGGCTTTGTGCTGGCATACCTTCAGTCTGGCACTCACTGAAAGCAATGCACAGGTACCACCTACTGAATTCTTGAAAACAAGGCTCAAATGTAATGGGGCTGCCTTATAGCAGCAAACTCCCCCAGACAGGACGCTGCACCCTCCCACACAGACGAAAATTACTGATCTAAAGGAACACAGCACAGCAGCACGTTTAAGCATAAGCTGCATTCAGGAGACTGACAGCAGCGTTACAGTTTTTATTATAAAATAAGAACAACTTTATTGAGAAAAGGTAAGTGACATTAGAGGGAGGTTTCTCAGCAGGAGCTTATGTCGGAGAGGAGAAGAGATGTTAGCAGGAGCTGAAGTGGGTATGATAAGATTTTGCTGTTATTGTGATTTGACTTGGAGACCTTGCTTGTTTGCATCGTGGGTAGATGATCTGGTAGGCAGGTGAGATTCCAGGGAGGCAGAGAGAGATTTGGTGGAGCGTGGGCACACAGGTGAGTTACAGGTAAGCACTTTCCTGTGTAGTAGCAGCGACCGGCTGGGTGTCCGTAAAACCACACAGGGTAACATTGATCGGAGTGGGAAACTGAAGAACAGGTGAGAAAGCAGTGTGTCAGAAACACAAGAACTAACTAACTACTATAACGACAACAACAAGCTGGTGGAGGGCCCCAGCCTTTAAATATCATGAGCAGATGAGTTACCAGAGAAAGTGCAGACAAGAGAGCCCAGGAAAGAGATGCTCCACTCACAGACGAGCCAACAAGGAAACACCAGCCCACGACTCCAGCTGTGAAGGAGGAAAGTAAAGAGAGACAGAGAAAAGAGGAGAAAATATCACAGAGTCCCCACAGAGTCCCCAAACCCAATCTGTGGAGGCCCCTCTCCTGCTAATGACACTTTGTGAGACACCACAGGAGACCCCAGTGTTCAGATGTGTTGTGGTGGCACTAGGGGGATGTGCGCAGCACTTGGCAGGTGGTGGTCCTTCTGAATGAGTACAGATTTTAAGTGTGACAAACTGTCTTCTCCTCTCTCCCGTCACGGTCATAAAAAGGACACAGTCAGCACATGTTACCACAACTGTCGCTCAGAGTCTCTCATTTTGTTATGTGATGATTGCATACCTGTGTATTTTATTCATTGACCTTAAAAAAATACAGAAACACAGCAGCCATTATGAGACTATAGTCATCGAGTTCCATTATTCCACACTGGCTGACAATCACACAAGACAGCAACACGGCAGATAGGCAATACTCAGTGCAGCAGCAGATCTACATCTGTCAGCATCCTATTACTCTTTATTATTTACAGATGTGCAACTATGTGCCTCATTTGTCTTATGCTGAGACACGATGCACTATAAGCATTCATTTGCACCGTTCACTCTGTTGTGGAGACAAGTAAGCAGCATTTTAGGTGCTAAATACATGAGCAGAATACAGAGGATAATTATTCTCTGATCTATTTTTAATGTAAAACTATTGATTAGTGCAGCTTTGATTAAAGGTCCATCAATAGTTCATGGTTTAGTTAATTGAATTGATTTTCCTTTCACTCACGTTCTGGATGAAGTTACAGAAACATGCAAGACAGCTGAAAGCTAAATACAAATGCATGCAGTGGCATTAATTTATAGCCTTATGGGAAAGACTTCTTAGTGCACATTTTGTTCTCTGTACATTGTGTTATTTGTTCTCAGACCTTTATCAGCAGGCTGCTGGTGTTTCTCAGCTCAAAAAACAATCCTGCAAGAATCCATTAAAAGCCAGCCACCTTCCTCCTGTGCACCTACTGCTTGTCTGTCTTATTCTCCTCAGTCTCCTCTCACCTCTCCCACTCCCCTGCTCTTTTATTCTCCCCTTGTCCCACTCCCTCTTACCCACTGTCTCAGTGCTTTCCATTTCTTCCCCGTCATCTTCTATTGATGGATCCCAAAGTTCAATTTCTCAGCCCTCGGAAGGTCAAACAGTGTAGATACTGCCCCAAAGCACAGCTCAGAGCCTCCACAGCAAAACCATAGTGCCAACATTTAGCCGCAAGTTAAGGAAAATAACAAAAGATACTTCTGTGGCACTTTAAAAAGAAAATTGTTAAATTACCCATCTGTAAACCATGCGGAGATAAAATAAACGCCAGCTATTACAGTGTCGGTTAATGGAGTCTGACCAATGCGGCTTTTTAAATGAATTGCAGCCAGCATACGGACAGACATTTTCATCTGTGCTTCTTGGTGGACACTGAATATGTAATGTACATGGTGCCATGTGTCTGCACTCATTTTGACAGTTTTGTTGGTCCCAAAGTGACATTTGTCCAAAGAAGAATGTCATTGTGAATATTTGAAACTTTCTTTTTGGCCATGAAGAACTGTTTGAGTGATAGTTACAATCCATCTTGTATCTAGCCACCCACTGCAGTGCTTCAGCCAACGGCTGTCTGCAGGTATCTGCTCATACTGTAGAGATTAGTCAAAGTGCTGATGACGTAAGCACCTTGCCTGCATTTACATCCTCACTCACCACACAGCAGGCACTAACCAATTAGACTCAACTGAATTAAGCAGGAGTCATGGAGGAGACGTCAACCGCTGCCTTTTTTTTCCTTTTTTAAAAAAAAGCTTAGTTATATTTAGCTTCAAATATTCTTTTAACTATTAAAAAAATATTTCACTGCATATGATGTGATGTCATGTGACAGCAGATTGGGCTTGTCAGAGATTGCTGGAATATGCCATTCATTTAAAACCACACCACTTACAGATGATTTTCCCTTCCGATTGATCATTTTAAATAATTTAGAGACCTTTTTATGTCCTGTAGCAGACATTAATATCTGAGAGTTAAATACGGCAGATTCCGCATACTACTCACAGAGGTGGTTCTCATTGCTTTTTATGCATGGGTCTAATTTTTGTGGATATACTAAAAAAGCAATACATTTTCATGAAGTGCCTTTGTTTGTTTGTTTGTTTGTTTTTTTAACACAACCACATCTGCAAGCTCTAATGTCCACATTACATGTTTCTAGCAGCATATGGATTTGTATGCAGGATCTTCTTGTTTGACTGATTATTGTTGTGATATTGGATCAAAATTCCATCAAAACTGAGAAAATACTAGATGTCTATTTGAAACAGGATCCTATATTCTGCCTACTGGAGCTATACAACATCAATTTCAAATGAATTTGAAAACTCAAAGGGACATGTGGCCACCTTCTGCTATTTTTTTCTGCTATCTATCTATCGATCTATCTATCTGATCTAATGTACAGCACTTTGTGTCAGCTGTGGTTGTTTTTAAAGTGCTTTATAAATAATGATGATGATGAAGTAAACATCATAATCAGACACATACACGGTGGAGATACAGACAGAAAATGCAGACAACCTTTTGTTTTTTCATAATGCAACATTTTTATTTAATCAGCCGTTAAAGCTTGTTTTGTTGAGCATGGCATTCAGTTTAATATTGCTAATATTCTGTAAACGGCTTCAATATCCTTTATTTATCGACCACAGGGTCTCAGGAAATTACATTTCTTAAGAACTGCATTTGAGCAGGCCAATTTAGCTTGTGTCTTGCTTTCAGAGGCTCCTCTACGCAATTCAAGACCCTGAGCGTGACTCACGCTGCAGTGAGTATTGTTACACTATCACCATTAGCCAACATTGAAATAAATAAAATAAAATCTGTTTTATTGTTTTCCTCTTTTACACTGTACAAGTAATTATTGGTGAGGAGTTGTTGAACACTATACGAAACACCCACCTGATCTGACAAGAGGCTCCACTTCACCTGTGGTTGTCTGGTCCCTTTATCGCTACAGCTAGCTGCTACTCTGGTGCAACATTGTTTTTGTTTTCATGTAATAACAATGCTTGAAATGAGATGGTTTCAAGTAATAATTCACTGTAATTATTTACTGAGGCCCAAATGAAATGTTCAGAAGTAGGACATCAGTCACTTTCTAAAGCGATTTCTAACGATTTGAAAGTTACTTTCCAAAATGTCCCCTTATTTAACTAACAACATTAAAAACAGCTGCATTTAGGTGCGCCAGCGCTGGGATTGTGGTATTGTTCTTACTAGCATGAATCGTTAGTCATCAGTGGCAGCAAGGCTTCTCCTTCTGATGGAGACAAAGCAGCAGGAGCTTTGAGTTACTCTGGATGAACTCAGATTTAGAGGAGACACAATTCAAGAATAATGCTCAAACTCCTACTCATTAGATCATTCATGGTCCTTTCAGACGTGCTTCGGAAGTTTGTGTAATTACACTGATACGTGAATGATTAACAGCCTTTGGGGGTCATAGAAGAAAAACAAAATGAAGGTTAACAGGGGGTATTAATAGATAACTGACACCCAAAGACCTATTATTTTTCACTGATGTACTGTAACTCCTCTGCAGTTTTGCAGTTCTTCATGGCTGAAACTGCAATTACAGCCTGAAATCTTTTATAAATGATGACAACCATTAATTAACCTGGCCCTATTTATGCATGAATTAGGCAAACACACTAAATGCCTGCTCAGAAGACTCTTTTTAAAGAAAAATAAAAGTCTGCTTGTATTTGTACTCAAAGCAGCACACTGAAAGATGAATTTCACTGTTAATCATCGGGGAAAGAGGGGAATCTAGATTTTATGTTACTGTACTTGTTGTATTTTTCCTTGAACTCCAATTGTGTTCTCTGAGCTTCAGGTTCCCTGTTAAGCTGTCAGATGAGAAAGCATTAAAAAGGTGTCGCTTTACAACATGTTTAACAAAAACACAATGAACACCTGGCCAGGAGGTTAGCTTAGTATGTGTAGCTCTCTGCTGCCCCGCTCCAAGATGGCCAGTAGGTTGTGTATGTGGACACAGCTGGCTGGAGAAGCTGCATCCCTGAGAGGTTGATGCTGCGTGTTCAAGAGGTTGCTGTAATTTTGGTGTCATTACAGTCACATGCTGGCAGGTTATTGTTATTGTTTCTTCCCTCCCTGTTTCTGTCATGGACCTCGTGTCCTCCCATGTCAACCTGCCTGTCTATCTGTCTCTACACTTTTTTGCTCTCTCGTTCCCTCTCCTGTCTGTTTGTCTGGTTGTGTGTGTGTGTGTGTGTGTGTGTGTGTGTGTGTGTGTGTGTGTGTGTGTGTGTGTGTGTTCTCTAAGCTTCAATTTATGATCTTTTTCTCAGCATGAAGCTAAACTGCTGCTCCCTGAATGTCACCTGTCTTTCTTAAATTTCCCATATCTTCATGTCATGGCTTGTCGGCTTTATCCCTCAGTAGTTGGTGCAGCTCTGCTATTGTTCAGTAAGCTTCTTCTTCATTCCTCAAGCATCCTCACTCTCTAGGACTGTGTCCTCTCTCCCAGACATCTCCCACGCCTTCACAGGTTTGTCATGTGGACAAACTGCCTTTCCACTCTGTATCTTTTTCACATCTGCCCTCACTTCTTTATAATTCCTCTGCCCTTTCTGATTTACTAACTGTCCTCCATCCATAACCCCATTTTTGCACATTTTCTTCATTCAGCTCCACAAAGTAGTCCCTTCATCTTCTCAGCACACTCTCTTCACTTGATGATACATCACCATCTGTATAACCTGCTGCACATCCTTTCCAGCACAGTCCCGTTGCCTTGCCAATCAAATCTTTTTCTCAACCCCTTTTCTCCTGCCTTAGTGTCCAGCCTCACATACAAATCACTATACGACTTTTCCTTTGCTTTTACCACCTCTCTCCCTGTCATTTGCATGGTCTCTCAGTACTCCCGCCTACTTTCTTCATCTCTCTAAAGTATTCATACTGCATTTCACGGAGACATTTGGTGGTGGTCTCTGGTACACCCTTAGACTCCTCAGGAGAGTGAAAGCTACAACTGAAGCCTTTCCAAAATGAGCAATGCCAGTTTTCTGAAGAAGACTACAGAATAGTTTTTGATTCATTTCGATTGTAACAACAAATCCAGAGGGATTCAGAGTAATCTCAATGAGGCCATTTCTGTTCATTCTGACTATTTATCAGAAACTGTGGAAACAACAATTTATAGTGTGTATGTTGCTCCCAGATATGAGGTGAATCATACTCCCCCCCCTCCCCTCCCTTAGAGTGACAAGCCTCCTGTGTGCCTCTCTATTTCTCCAGGTACGTGTTAGCATTTTTCAAGCCTGGCATGGTTGGGGTGCCTGGGGTTCAGACAATAGCACCTGCATCTGGCAGTGCATGCTGGGCTAGTAGTGTGTGCATAATGTAGATTTGTAATTTGTCCATTTGTACTGGGCAGCAGTCCTGCTGGCATGATCAGTGGTGTGTTTTCTTTGGAGGATTCATTAGCTTTGCAATTTGTACAGTGTTATCACTGGTTGTCACACTGCTTGCATTAGGATTTAACATTAAAAAAGGTTTTCATATCAAATATGACGTTTTAAGACCCAGTTTTACATTTGAAAATAAACCTTTGGAAAACCAGATTGTAGCTAAGTGAGAGGGAAAATCTGTAAATTATTTCCAGATTCATCCTTTCTGATGATAATTTATTTTTCTGGTGTGGAATAAAAGGGATTTTGACCATAGACGGTCCTCGGAGAGAACACATGGTTAAGAAATATAACATCAATATCTTTAGAAACGGCTTCTTTGATATTTGCAGGTTGTTTTTTTTTTAAATAGACAGCTTTCTCAATTTAACAGTGATATTCTTGATGTTTCCTGTCTGCCTCTGTAAAGGTATTTTAAAATGCTATCTTATTGTAACTCCATGTGGAGCACGGTGAAATCGGTTGGAGGCTGTTTTTGGCAATTGTTACTAAAAGATTTAGGGATAACGTTGCTAGGAGACCCTTACATCAGCTATTTATCCCAAAGTCATGTAGAAACCCACACACAAACACACTGACACGGATTCAGTGTGTGTGTGCGTGTATCTCCTCTTCCCACTGCGTCTGTGCGTTCTTGCTCATACTATAAAGCTGCAAGCACCTCGTTCACTCTGCTCGCTGCCGTCTCCGCGAAGCATGATTTCTATTCAACTCAGCTCTGCTTAGAGGATGCACAGCAGATGAGGTTTTTTTTGTTCCCAGTTCTTTTTATTAAAAAACAAACCATTTTGTCAGACACAGTTTTGTCAGGGTTAGAGAGCAAATATCAACTCATTTACTAGCCTGTATTTATCTTTTAGTCAAGTTACTATCCTTTCCTCTAAAGGAAAATCCCTGGATGGAAGGTTAGGTGATGGATTGAATTGTGGACCTTACTACAAAGAAGTGGAACAGTGGGGACAAATCAGCTGAAAACCAACTCAAAGAAAAGGAGAGGGAGTTGCAAGTACACTGGATTTGCTTCTGAGTATTTGATGACCGAGCTTGGAGAAGACATCTGTGTGCCTGTCAGCATAACCTCGGTTGTTAATAATTTCCCAGGGCTATTGAAATGGGCGCTTAGCTCTCGAGTCAGAAAAACAGCAAGTTTTAAAGCTCAACGGTGTTGGCAGTGGCAGTTTTCATCCAACAAGCTTCAAAGAAAAGAAGCCCTTTATCCACTCCTGCTCACCTCCTATTTTTTTATGACCTGTTGACATAATTTCTCTATCCTACTTTGAGTCCGACACTTGAGCAGCTTAAGAAGTATTTTTCCATCTTGCCCGACCCCCTTTTCTCCTGAATTGCATCCCTCCACCTTTTAATTTACCTTGCTACCCTTTCACTTTGATTAAACTGCTTGCTATTCACTTCTATTTTGCCTCATCTCGTATCTGGTGTTTTTCCTACAATCTGCCACCCCATATACCTTTCACTGCTCAGCTTTTCTCTCATGCGGTCTTCCTGCCAGACTTTTCCCCTCCTTATTATTTGCTTTTCTCTCATTTTCTTTGCCTGAGGGCAGAGAGGACCGCATACTGCACACTCTCTCTCTTCAAATTGGTTCTAGACCTCATACAACCTGCTCACTTACCCGCTCCCGTCCGTCAATTATTCCCCCTCTCCTGTCACGATGTACTCCTCCGAGGAGCTGTGGAACTCCACCGAGCAGGTCTGGATCAATGGATCCGGAACAAACTTCTCTCTAGGAAGACACGAGGATGAGGAGGAGGAGGAAGGAGACAAGCATCCTTTCTTCACGGATGCCTGGCTGGTCCCTCTGTTCTTCTCTCTCATCATGCTGGTCGGACTGGTGGGCAACTCTCTGGTCATTTATGTCATTTCAAAACACAGACAGATGAGGACGGCAACCAACTTCTACATAGGTAAGCTTCCATGTGCAAGTTTGTATTTATGATTCTTGGTAAATGGACAAAGACTAGAAGAAGATAATGATGCATAGGAGATGTGACTCATATGGACAGGAGGGAGATAAACATCAGCTATGTTATTAAACATCTCTTTCGTCTATCCTGTAAAATTTCATCACATGCTCAAGTGGGGATCACGAGAAAGCCAAGTGCAAATTTCCCTGAATATGCATTTGACAGTTTGAGTGCACAGCTCATTGGAAAAATGTCTGTGCTGATTAAAGATTTCACTTTAATTATTAACGACAATGCCAGGTGCTCAAACGTGTCATTTAACTTAATGCAGATGTCTTTTTTGAAACAAGAGAAAATTAAACATCTGCTGTTTTGGGACCAGTGCAACATGGAATCTAAAATTTATCTGCACCAGAAAAATATTTTTCTCACTCAGTGGTTCATGGTTTGAAATATGCATCAGTTATTTGTCGCTATGTGCAGAGGTTATTTGCAAATAAAGCTCCAAGGATTCATGATATTAAATTCATCAATACAAAAGAGTAAATCATGAATTCCATTTTTATTTCAGCGTGTTTCATTTAACAGCAAAAATATCTATCCTGAAGAGACATCAACTTAAAACTGGCTAAATGTAGATGGAAACACACCTACCTCCTTCTGCCAGCATTTTTTACATTTCAAATTTGCATTTAAAGGTAGATTTCAAACTCTATGAAGGACAAGGTCATGGCAACAGGTAGTATTCAGCGGATGCCGCACTCCACAAAAAAGGGCTGGGGGTCTGGGAGGGAAACAAGGCGAATGTTATTAAAACATTCAAATTAAAGAGATGCTGAATCCTCTGTGCCAAAAGTCTGAAACAAAAGAAAGTCAGCAGCAAATCTGGAAAGTTGGAAAAAGTCAAGTGCGATCATTAAATGTAAAGTACACTCTCCTTTCAACAAGAGACACAACAGAACCACTCACTGATATAACACTGCCAAGCTGGTCCAGCACTGGGCTAGCCAAGTCCTCTCTTCAGTGCAGTAGCCAGTGCTGACTGCCAAGTGGAGACAGCTGTACACTGGCTCCACAGGACACAAGGGATTGTATCTGAGTCAGGGAGAGAGCAGGGGACACAATCACACAACAAAACCTTCCTCTGTCCTCCTGCCTGTGACCCGGAAGTCAAACACAAAACGCTGAATGATGCTTTAAGTCCTTAAAAAAACAAATACAGGGGACAAAGGAGAGAGGAGGCATTGTTTTTGTTGTTTAATATAATCAAACCCTTCCTGTGTGAGTGCGATTCAAAAGTTATATCTTGTTACTCTGTGCCAGATGTCTTATTTAGTTGAGGTTGCTTGAACGTGATCGCTCCGAGGCCTGTTTACTCACCTTCTCCACTCTCAGCTCTGATGGGAGGGACTACCGCCCAAGGAGAGGAGTTGAGGACGTGCAGTTTGAGAAATGAGACACTACCTCAGTGAATATGGCTGAGAAGAAAGACTTGGATGCTTAAATGTCCCAGACTGCAATACCCCTACATGACCAGCAAGAAAATCATGTCAGGGCAAGATTTCAAAGATAACCACATATGCATGGTTTTCTGCTTGAGTCATACATCAGATTAAGTCTGTCCATAAGGATGTTTAATTAAACAATGCTGCTGATGTTTTTATCTGCTTCAATGCCTCTGCTCTTTTGTGAAGTTAACCTTTTATTTGAATCACATTCTTCACAAGTACAGTCTGCGACTTGACTGGTGAAATTTCTTTTTGCTGGTTTGTCAACTCAGCCAAGCAGGCATTTGCACTTACACTAAAGCCAGCATTAACTGTACTTATGAAAACAAATGAGACAAACACACTTTAATGGAAGGTGCAGGTGTTCAGACATGTCCTGAGTCCCAACTGAGTGCAGATTATTTCTAAGACCATCCACATTATGAGAAAAAAATCTAATTAAAGTGGTATAATAATGATCATGTTGGAAGTGCTTTGGGATCCTCGTTGCATACAGGTTGGAATTATTAATTTCTGCAAGCAAGCAGTTTTCATGGTTCAGTAGACCCCGTAGCTTAAAATCTGCTTCCCTTTTCTGTGTGTGTTTGCAAAAGGTTTTCTTCTTAGCAGATAATGCTCAGGGGATTCATATGAAAGGAATCAAAGAAAAAAGGATTTCTTACTACGTGTTTGCTGTCTCCAGTGTAGTCAGAGCTTCGGTGGACATTTAAACCATATGATTTATGTACTGCTAATTGTTTAATTGTGGTTGGTCACAATTGTAACAGTTAACTTTGCCTGAGACAGCTCGGAAGTGACATGACAAGACGAGTGAGATGGAGGAAAAAGTCAGAATATAAGTACTTGTTTTGCAAAAATATGAATTAATCATGAAGCAGACAAAGTCAGTGGCTTTCGATATCATTAGTGGTGAGGGTGTGTGAGTGGGTAAGTGCTTGGTACTGTGTGGCGAATGAAACAAATCATACAGAAATGCCTGTGAAAGAAAAGCTCCACTGGGACTGAGGAAGTGTGGAGCTTTACAGCTAGGAGACACAAATGATGCACTCTAAGTGGACGAGGCAGACAGGCAAGCAGATTATCCCAAAGGACATGGGTGTAAATATTTCATTTTAAATGTCACATAAAGTAAGATAAGAAGGGGGGAAATAATTCAGCCCCTGCCGAAGGTGTAACTTTAAAATGAACCATCTTCAATTTTATGGTAGCTTCATTTTCAAAAGACACAGAATATCAACCAAAAGTCAAGAAAAACACACATTACATAAAAGTTATGCATTCATTTTCATGCCATTTAGTGAAATAAGTATCTGATCCCCAAGAAGAACATGATTTAGTACTCGGTGGGAAACCCTCGTTGACAACCACAGCACGTTTCTTGTAGTTGGTCACCAGGTTTGCACACATCTCAGGAGAGAGTTTGGTCCACTCCACTTTACAAAAACTCTCTAAATCCTTTTACAGTGAGGGGACACTAATGATATGCTCCTTTGTAGACGAGCCAGACAGGCACAATGGACACATGCATAAATATTTTACATGGAGAGTTGCACAGATTTTCAATGTCTGAAATAAAGTAACATAAATCAGTGTCCAATCATGCTCCGATCTGCTACCTCGTCTGGTCCTTAAAGCACCGAGACTTGCAACCTGTGTGATTATTCTTTTACTGTTTAAGTCAGCACGCCGGCTAGAGCTGTGATGTCTACTGTCGCTTGAAGAGAAATGCAAAGGTGATTGATTTACTGGATGAGCACACAGAACAAACAAACAAAATATAATTTCAAAAATGGCTTGTCACAGGCATTCACGGAAATGAGCTCATTTGTTGCGTAAATGTTGCAGTTCGGTGATTTACTGCAGAAATGATTTGCGTCTCTCTTTGCACAGTGCATTGTGGATATGACGAGAATTTCATGTTGGATAATATACCTCAAAACCGCAGCATGGAAACAGCTTAATATTCAGCAACATTTCATTAGGGCCTGCACCATCTGCCTATCCTCTCGACATAATGGTTCAGTAGCTACACTGTGATTAGATCAACTAAAACAAAAGGAAGTAGTGTGTGGCATATTGGAATGATGAATAAATGAAGACTACACCAGAAGCAGGCTATAAAGGTTTATGCTCTAGGTGTACTGTATGACCTGCCGGCAGTCAAGTAACAGCTTGAGTCTTGATTTTCTAAAGGCATCATCATGTAAATACATTTTCCTTCTGAAGCAGACTATCAGTACCTGAAAAAATGTGCCAGTTTTATATTTCTTACCTTTAAATTGGAAGCTTTATGCATTTTCCTGTTTCTGGCGTGTGTTTTAAGGTCAGTGCATATGTTTGTTATATGAGCCAGAAATTCTGACTTATTTCAGAAAGTCAATAAATTTGCGTGCTGAATCGCGGTGCAACATAAAGATTATTTTGGATTATGAAAACTTGCTAAGCTGATCTAGTGTTCAAGAATGAACATTTTTTAACGACTCAATACAGCAAAACCCCAAAGAGGACACTAAACACTTCACTCAAAGCACTACAACCTTTATAATAGCTGTATTTTCATGCGGTCATGTGAAAAAGAAAGTTTTCACTGGAGTCTGTGGAGTCCTGTGAAAAACTAAACACACCCCATATTTGTAACCTGTGGAACCACCTTTAGTAGCAATAAATTGAAGTATTAATTTTCTTTATAAATCTCTCACATGATTGTGGAGGAATTTTAGCTCACTCATGTTTGCAGCGTTACTTCAATTCATTGAGGTTTGCATGTATTTATTTATGCACAGCTCTCTTAAAGCCCCTCCACCGCATTTCATGATTTCATGGTGGTGGATCCTGTTGCATGACCAAATTTTAGCCAAGCTTTAGCTGTCAGACAGTTGGCTTTGTGTTTGACTCTAGAATACTTTGGCATACAGAGGAGTTCATGACTGACTCAATGACTGCAAGGTACCCAGGTCCCGCAGCTGCAAAAAAAGCCCATATAATCACCATCCTTCATAATTGGAATAAGGTATTTGTGCTGATGCATGAAGATGTGGCCCTGTGCATCTTTGGTGTTGTCTGTCCAAAGGATGTTATTCCAGAAGTCTTGTAGTTTCTTCAGATACTTTTTGTAGAGAAGATGCTTTCATCTGGCAGTCCTTCAAAACAACTCGAATCTAGGCAGTATTTTTCTAATTGTATTGTCATGGACTTTAACATTTAAAATGCTAACTGAGTTCAAGATGTAGTTCTTGGGTTTTCTTATGCAATCTGACCTTGGGGTGAGTTTGCTGTGGTGCCCACTCCTGGCAACACAGCCTGACGCTTCAGATTGGCACACAGCTTTTATAGAGGTTGTCACACGTCCTGATGATCACTTAATCAAGTGAGTGTTGAATAGCAGCACCTGGTTGCTGCTTATCCTCTTAATTCCTATGCAAGCAGTAAGGATGTACTTAGTTTTATCAGGATGTTTACAGGACTATGAAAACTTTTCCTTTTTGGATGGCCATGACTGTACACGCCTGCGAGTCTGCAAACTTGCATTAGATTGCACTAAACTTTACAACGCTGCTGTTAGTTCCTAGTAGTTGATGTTACTGCAAACAGGACTGCGTGCCTCCATATCCATTTTCCCACAGATGGTTTAAAAAGACTTGTTATGCAAAAGAAGAAAGGTGGGATGATAGTTAGAAGTCCTTCTGCTTTTTCCAGGATTGTTGAAGAATCCATGCCACTGGCTTCAAGCGTTTTCAGTTAAACACTGTTCTGCAGACTGTACAACATTCATCAAATACAGCGTTATCTTTTCTCCCTGTGCAGCAAACCTGGCCGCCACTGACATCATCTTCTTGGTGTGCTGCGTCCCCTTCACGGCCACCCTTTACCCCCTCCCTGGATGGATCTTTGGCAACTTCATGTGCAAATTTGTCGCCTTTCTGCAACAGGTAATATCTTTTGAACCACTTCAACTATTCTGTTTCTCAGCTCAGAAATGTGCTTTCATGTGAATATTATATTTTCAACACTTCCCTTAAAATGATCTTGGATTCTTTAACTTTCTCACAGTAACAGCATTCAGGGCTTTAACACTCCCACTCCCATGAGAACAGTGAGCCAGCTTGGCGTTGTCACAGAAAAATCAATCTATATAATCCTGTGAAGGTGGTCACAGTTCATCCTCATAAAATTACAGTTCTCAAGAAAGCTAATCCAAAATAAGCCATTGTTGAATTTAGAGTTTCTTCAAAAATGACAATGAAAGTAGGTCGAACTCTACAGCTTTAAAAGTCAAACGTGTCAAGATGTGTCATACACAGCTGACAGAGAATAATAACAGTAATCGGCATCAGTCACAAGAAGGAGGAGACACAAAAGAGAATAACAGAATCTTCTGTTAAGGAGATGAAGATGTTACGTGATACGATGCTTCCATAGACCCAGACATTAATCAAGATTTAAAGGGGCTACTGAACACCGTGTGCCAATGAAAAAACATTATTTTCGTGGGAACCATTTATAATATCTAATCCAGGAATTCAAAACAGATTTCAGCCACTTAAATCAATCATGCCTCTCAATTGTTTTGTTTGATTAGTGAGAGGCCAAAAAAAGTATAACAAATATTCAGAGTGTCATAATAAAATAGGTTTGCACAGCTGCTGTTGGTTGGAATTATCAAAGGCACTGACTGACGGTGAGGAGCTGCAAACTGGGTAAAAAGCCATTTTCACCTTTCATGCATGGAACAAACCACAACTAAAAGCCTGTGCAGCAGACAAACCACCTAACAAAACAAAAAGGAAAACGACCTGTAGACAGTACGACAAAAGCTGCCTGTCATGGCTTCAGCTGCACTATAAATTGTTGCTCTAAATTTGGAAATGTGGATGGAATAGCACAACAATCCTTAACTTGGAAGTGTCATCTGCAAGATTTTGAACTTATCTGTTATTGACACATAGTCACTGATGGAAACTGTGTGAAAACAACCTGTGAATTCAGTGTTGGAGAATATTACTAAACTATCCTGCCACTTAGTAGCAGTGCAAATAGCTACAAACACCATTATCATATCAAGTGTCTAGTTATGCACTCACCAGACAGAAATACTTTTTGTTTGGAGTCATATTTCCATGCAGTTGATAATTGTTCTCTTTTAATTCTAGTTTACTCAAAACCCTCCCCCGAGGAAAATATCTAACTCGATATACTGACACATGATACATCGAAGCAGGAAGAATGTTAGAGGCAGGAAAAATGGGAATGAGGATTTTAAACATTGAGTCTGACAAGGGCGAAATTATGATGGCAGGACGTCAGAGCATCTTCAAAAACTGCAGCTGTTGTGGGGTGTTCTTGATCTGCAGAGGTCAACATCTATCAAATGTGGTAAAGGAAGGAGCCATGGTGAACCAGTGACAGGGCAGCAAAAACTCACTGATGCACGTGGGGAGAGAAGGCTGACCCGTGTGGTCCGATCGAACAGATGCTACTGCAGCTCAGATGGCTGTAAAAGATGATGCTGGCTCTGATAGAACAATGTCAGTGCCTTGCAGTTGATTGTGTATGGAGCTCAGCCAAAGACCAGTCAGGGTGCCCAAACGGATCACCATCCACTGCCAAAAGTGCCAACAATGAGCACGTGAGCATCAGAACTGGACCACGAAGCAATGGAAGAAGGTAGCCCGGTCTGATGAATCACATTTTGTTTTACCTCACGTGGATGGCCGGCTGCACATCCATCAGGGGAACACCTGACACCAGGATGCACTATGAGAAGCAGCCAGTGGAGGCGGTGCGATGCTTTATGTAATGATCTACTGGAAACTTTGGGTTCTGCCATCTATGTGGATGTTACTTTGATATGTACCACCTGGACAAACAAATCTGATCCGTGGAGCCCCCACCTCTCAGCTTACAGGACTTAAAGGATCTGTTAGTAACATCTTGATCCCAGATACCACAGCGCACCTTCAGGGCTCTATTGGAATCCCTGCTTTAATTAGCCAAGGCTATTTTGGCAGGTAATCATAATGTTGTGCCTGATCGGTGTATATCCAGCACAAATCAACAAACTGAGAGATGTAGGAAAGTAGGGTTAGAATAAAAGTCGAGTTAAATGAAGTGAATCAGGTCCACAGGGCTTATATTGAAGAGCTACAGGGGATAGGATCTAAAAACAGCTGGAGCACAGTGAGTGATGCAGAGCTACACAAAGAGATGACTCAAGAGGAATTATGGCCAATTTTAGATAATGTTTCTCTTTTTTTGTGGAACTTTTTGAATGCGCCAATTACGTCCATGTTTTTTTCTTTCCTTGTACAAGTGCATCACGAGGGGAAGCTGTCCAAGGTATTTTAGCATCTGACAACGAGCAGACGCTTTAATTACACTCAGCCTTGCACTAATAACCAGTTCTCTGACTACTCTAATGACAAAGTCAACCGCGAACCAGATACAGTCACTCAGAGAGACCCACAGCTCCTGTTCAGTTAATAAGCACTTTGTCATTACAAGCAAAATCACTTTCCCCAACATTTTAATCTTTAATATTAGAGGCTGATAAAGTATGCAGCAAATGTATTTAGCTTTCTATTTCGTGCGGCAATTTGATTAAATTTCACCTCATTCGACATGCAGGGGATATTCTGTCAAACTTAAAAAAAGAAACACTTTAAAATTTTTAGATGTCAGCCTCAAAAAAAAAAACCTCAAGAAAAACATAGGCATGATTTGATTAATGGATGTGAGCAATCAGACTACGTGGTCTGTGAGCGTGTCTTGATGACTAAGACCAAGCTTTTTATTCTGAAAGCAGAAAGCGTCTGTCAAACTGTCTGTCTCGTTTTCCTCTCTTATCAGACAACCATTTTCTCATCTCAAACCTTCAAGTCAGTTTCTATTATGCTAGCCTACCATCATTTATTATTGCATACAAGGGAGAAAGGTAATTAGGTGACGAGATAAGAGAAGTGGCCACTCTCTTTGCTTTAATCTCTCAAATTTCTCCAAGAAATAAGAGCTGTTAGTGTTATTAGTGTCTTAAAATTTCCACAGTTTAATGAAAAAAAACAGTTGATGGGTAACAGTGGGTGATGCATTCCTGCTGTGTTTACATCCAGCCTCTGTTAAAGGATCGTGATGACAGATAGTACAGTTATATTGTAGAATAGCAGGGAATGTCTAGGGGCTTTATAGGATTACTGGTCAATACCAATTCCATCCAACCGGCCATCCATTTTCTTTCGCTTATCCAATTCAGGAGCCTGGAGCTGATCCCAGCTGCCATAAGGTGATAGGCAGCGTACACACTGGACAGGCCACCAGTCTCACAAAGGGCTAAGATGGAGTTACAGACAACCATTCACACTCACATTCACCAATTTCAAACCACAAATTAGATGTGTTATTGCCCACTTAGGAGAAAGTTTGTGTAAAAATACCATCACACTTCATCAAAGGTTCCTGCCCTGTTGTGCTGTTTGAAACTAAATTAAGGAAGCAAGATTACATTGCTAGGGTGGGATACTGCTCCTTCATCTTTCCAGTCTAATTAGCAGATGTATTTTCATGTCCAGTTATTACCAGGCTGAAGATTAGTCTGAGAGGAGCATTGATTACGTTAAATCAAAGATCTCTGCAGGAAACTTTTAGCTCTTCACAGACTTTAGTCAACATTTAATCTGCCTGTTATTTTCTTGAATCATGTATTAATGAAAGTTTTCAAACCTTTTAAAGTCCAAGCTGTATGTGATCTTCAGAAGTTTTATGCATTTTAAATCTGGAGGAGATTAAAAAAAATACTGAAAACTGCTGTTGGGAGGTACAGCGGTGCAGTGGTTAGCACTTGGGTTCAAACCTCCTTGTTGGCTGGGCGTTTCTCTGTGGGATTCCCCATTTGTCTGCAGGGGTTTCCCTCTGGGTAAGCTGGTTTCCTCCCACAGCCCAAAGGCATGCATATTAACTTCTGGGTGTTTCTAAACTGACTGAGGTGTGGATATGAGAGTGTGTGCTTGAGAACCCTGAGATGAACTGGTGAGCTCTCAAGGGCGTGGAACTGCCTCTTGGTCTATTTCTATTTTGCACAGGACCCAGCTGATGGACAGATGGATATTTGAGAAGCTAAAATCACAAAATGGACTGGTATTGATGATTTTTTTCAGATGAATAAAAGTAAACTGTCCCTTTAAATGTATCTTATATATAAATATTAGACTGCAGATCTCAAATACTTTAAGACACTGATGTAAACAGCTTTATCTGAAGCTTATGGCTGAATGTTAGGAGAATATCCCCCGTGTAGCCCTATGATTTTAATTACCATGTTTAAACTGAATAAATAAAAAATATTAGGAAGCTTAAAGAAAACAGATTCTTATTATTTATTCCTCCCTCATTTTCTTCCGTCATTAAAAAGAAATAAAACTACAGTAGAATAGAAATTATGAGCTACTAATATACCAGACATCTTAAAAAACAAAACATAGGAAATCCATTTCCTCAGCCGCCTCAACACTGAACTTATGATGACCCCTTTCTCTCTCTCTCACCATATCTTTTGAAATCCTGTGGTCCTGGTGCACAAAACCTCTGGAGGGTAATGTGAGCTGGCTTCGTAGTCGCAGATGAGAGGTGGCGAGAGAAACAGGCAGACACATAGACAAAAGAGGGACAAAATTAGATCCTATTTGTAAAAGAGCATAGAGGGAACTTCAGACCCCTCATTTTTCACCCTGCTCCACATATTTCAAAACAAAAATGGATTAGTTTGCCTACATACAACCCACTAAGACCCACAGAGGTGATGTATCCAAAAGGAACAAAGATGGTAGAAAGTGTTAGGCTTGCTTTCTGTGTCATCCTGCTCCATTGAACATCAATGCACAGTTGCATATGAAACAAGAAAAGCATCTGTTTGAGGCTCTTTTTTTTTTTTTACTCTAGAACACCACTATAAGTCCTAGTGGAAATATTGATTCGATTCAATTCACTTCATTTCTCAATGTGCTTTATGTTGCAAGAACGTCAATTACACAGAGAACCTCCCCCAAAGAAATCAAATACAAATGCCCCCCTGTGAGCAAGCACTTGGTAACAGTGGGAAGGAAAAACTCCCTTTTAACAGGAAGAAGCCTACGACGGGACCAGGCTCAGGGAGGTGCAGCCATCTGCTGCAACTGGTTGTTAGTGAGGGGAGGAAGACAGGATAATAAGCACACTGAGGATGAGAGCCAGAGGTTAATAATAAGTAATGATTAAATGCAGTCATTTAAAATTTTGTGTAAGATGGAAAATTTGTCAAACTTTAATGTACGAGTAAAATTCTATATTTGGTCTTCAATTACAATTCTTCTGATTAGCTCAAGTTTAATTGAATCAAGCATCATTGAACTCCATTAAAAATGAAGTTGGATGATTGCTTCATATGCTAATGAAAAACACTCATCACAAATGCTGCCACCTCTGCACTTCCTCTGTACGCGTCCTCTCCGGTTCTATCCCTCGCTCTTTACCATTCTGAATGATCTGCAGCTTAAAAGCATGCAAGCCCATTAGTAAAAACTGGAGAGGGAGTCTGAAATAAAGGACAAAAAAGCTGCTTGAACGTCTGCTTTCTAGAGAGCAGCGATTAAAATATAAAGCAAAAAAAACAACAACAAAAAACAAGTTTGCAAGACACTATAAGAAAAGCGCTTCCTCTAATAGCTTGTCAGCAAACTGTAAGAGCTCTTGTAAGAAACACATTTGTGTCAAAGTTAGGTGCAGGACTCAAAACTGGTGAAAAGTGAAAGGGGTTTATTTACAGATGCACACCAGGTGAAATATATACAGCAACAGGGGAAGGCGGCTCCAGGGAATCTAAGGGGAGAATGTCCAGGGCAGGGAAACCTTCACACTCCTCTTCACACAGTCCATGAGTCACAAAACCTCCAAATCCAATCCAAGAAAGTTCACTCACACTCACTCACACCCACTCAGGGTCCACAGGGCAGGAGAAGCAGGTAGGGATAGGGAAGACTGCACAAAAAGAACAGATTAGGGAGAAGTACTAGGAAACACAAGGAACTCACTAGCCAAGCAGGGTCTACACTGACACAAGTTAGCACAACGATTCAGCAAGGAAGCAGACTCCACTGAGGGTAATAATCTGTGATGATTGGCAGGTGAGGGATCACAGCAGATGGGTGACAGGTGAGTAGAGCTGAGTAGGCGAGGACAGAGGTGGGGAGCATAGTCTGACTCCACCCTGGCGAGAAAGAGTGAAACAGCAAAAAACAACAACAACATCCTAGAGGTCCTTGAGGCCGTGGCAATGTGTATGTTTGACTGTTTAAAATGAATATATTTCAGGTGCGTTGGCATTTTAATGTCTCTGTTTGGTTTATGGATCCAGTGTTAAGCCAATTTCTTCTCCTCCTATTCAGTTTGACCAACCAGACCATGGCATCTTTCTTTGAGACACCACCACTGCCTAACTTACATCAAGGGATACTCTTTTGGAACACGCTCTACATATTTCTGCAACTTTTCCACAAATGTGCAATATGAAATAATGCCAAACATGATCATTTCTTTTAATTTTAAGCTAGTTTTAAATTTGAGTCTTTCCACTGAACACATAGCTGTGTTATGGATTTATCTGTGGTGCTTGTGGGGATATCTTCTATGAAAGTAGACTAGAAAGATTACATTTGAATTTATTTTTCGGTCATTTATCCCAGTTTTGTTTGCTAGTCTGTTTTTCCTTTGTATGCTTACTCACTATTTAGTTGTTTTTCTTCTTTCTTGTGGGTGATGTAACATTATAAAGCACAGATGGAGCAGAATGAGGACTCAGCTGTCTAAAGCTATTATTTTTGTTAGCCAAGCTAAATAGACTTTATTTAATATATTTCTGCTTTTCAATTTTCTTGGTTCACAGCTGTATTGTTAAACATCTGAGAGTCATAAATAATATTTCTTCTCCTTTCCTAAAGCACAATAGCTTATGTACCTAGAATCACGTCCATTATTATTTGGACAATGACACATTTTGTAATTTCACATCTATACACTCTGTCATGGTCCTGGGCCATGTGGGCCCAGTATTCTTAGTTTTCATGTATTTTTGTATTTTGTTCTTTATTTAGGCCATGCTTCCTGGGTTGATCTGTTACGTTGTTCCTTATGTGTTTTCCCTTCGTGACTCTTACCCCCTGTGTGCCCCTCTGTGTATTTATGAGCCCTCGTCTCTCTTTGTGCTTTATTCTATGTTTTCCCCAGCCCGTTATGTCTGCGTTCTCCCCGTGCTCTCTCCCCTCCTGTTTGAACCTCTGTGTACTTCCTGTTTTACTTTGCCCATCTCCCATCAGTGTTACGTTCACTCCTGCCGTGTCTTGTTATGATTATCAGTGTCACCTGTGTTCCCCGTGTGCATCCACTTCCCCTGATCATCCCTCATGTGTATTTAGTCTCTGTGTTTCGTACAGTCTGTGTCGCGTCGTCTGTGTTCTCACCTCCATGTTTTCACGGTCAGTCCTTGCAGTGATCATCATAGTCTGAGTTTTCTTAGTTTGTCGCAGTATTAGTTTTCCCAGTTTAGTTATAGTCTAGTCACGCCATCCCTGCTTTGTTTGTGCACTTTGTCTTCAGCCATAATAAAGGCTCGCTTTCTGTTAAGTCTACTCACTTGTGTATGCACCTGGGCCCATCACACACACCACCGCACGGCCTGTCTCTGCAGACCGTGACACACCACAGCTGAAGTGCAGACTTTCAGCTTTCATTCAAGGGATTTAAGAAAAGTATTAACAGTTTAAGATATACATCCCTTTGTATTCATAGCCCCCATTTTCAGTGGGTCAAAATTAATTGGAAAATTGACTCACAAGCTGTTTCATGGTCAGGTGACCCCAGATTATCCCATCCTCTGAGTAATATTTGATTATTTCATAAAATAATAAAAATAATCTCTGCACGATCACTTTTCTTCTCCAAAAGGAAGAAAAGTTTTTTTCTTTTTGGAGAAGAACCGTTTTTGCTCACACAAACTAATTTGAATAAGACAGCTTCATAATTTATCTTTAATTCTATTATCTTTTCATGTATTTGTCATTTATGTTAAGCACTTTGAGTTTACATGTAAATGAAATGAGCATCGTCTTCATTTGTTAGGTGACGGTGCAAGCCACCTGCATCACCCTGACTGCCATGAGTGGAGACCGCTGTTACGTGACAGTCTACCCCCTGAAATCTCTTCGGCACCGAACCCCCAAAGTAGCCATGATTGTCAGCATTTGCATTTGGATCGGTACGTCGTGTCATTATCGACTGACTCGTTAAAAATAGTTGCGTATGTGTATAAAATTTAAAATGCCATCATTTCACCTAACCATGTTTCTCCTCTTCAGGTTCTTTCATCCTCTCTACACCAATTTTAATGTACCAGCGTATAGAGGAGGGCTACTGGTACGGCCCGAGGCAATACTGCATGGAGAGATTTCCCTCTAAGACGCATGAGAGGGCTTTCATCCTGTACCAGTTCATTGCTGCCTACCTGCTGCCTGTGCTCACTATCTCTTTCTGCTACACTCTGATGGTTAAGAGGGTTGGCCAGCCCACTGTAGAACCTGTAGACAATAATTACCAGGTAAGGGCAGGTGTTATATCGGCCTGGGCTTCACAAGTGCCTCACAAACACAGCCACTAATGCACAGAGATATTATTGTCACCAGCTGCTGCTAATTTTCAGCCAATTAAAAGTTTAAAATCTCTCTTCTCTTCTCTTCTCTTCTCCTCTCTTCTCTTCATGTCCCCGTCTTTGAAAATGTGTTTTAAAACTTCTTTAAAGTGGCTGCAGTCAACTCTTTATTTTATAATTTTCTTCATTTTATAATTTTTTATTGTGGCTTTCTTTTTCAATGTGGAACCTATTCATAAAAAAGAGCAACTGCATTATACCTGCCAACTTCTGCACACGAGTGTTACAGGAAGACAAATTATTGCCTTTGTGTCAACACAAAGAGATCTTACACTTCACTACATTTTGGGAACATGAGCAGGTAGACCTGCTGTGGACAGAGTGGGAGTAATGTTCATCACTACAGGTGCTATATTGAAAGTGCGACAGGATAAAGTAGAAAACAATTATGGGCAATTATGTTGCCAAACATTCCCACTCAGTGTGGTAGTGATTTTTTTAAGCACTAATGCCCTGATCAATAATTTACACCAATATAGGAAAGAGAGTGAAACAAATATCCTCTAATATCAATGGATAAATAGGTTGCAATGCATTGACAACCTCAAGGGGAAATAAAGTCTTTAATACAGTCACACTAGGAAAAGTAGTGGTTGGTGACCCAGCACGACAAAGGTCTGCAACCACTCTTAGTCAGTTGCTGTCTCTAAAGCAACTTTGGTGCATGAATACATGAAATAAAACCACAACAAGATAGAACTGACTTACTAAGACACTGAAAGGGGTCAAGCTGGCAATTACATGCAATCTATCTGCGATAATACACCAATTAACTCTGTGAAATCTGTGAAAACCGCTAACCTGTGGAACTCTGTTGCAAATCTGATGCAGTCTATGTAGACAGAAAATCACAATAAAGAGAAAATCTCATTCACTGCTTATATTCAGTGTCCAGCCAGAACGTCACAGATTTGAAACAGAAATGAAGAAATGTCCACAGAAACATTGATGTAGTTGCTGCTGGTCAGTTTTGTCTTTAGAATGAATCGAATATAACCAGGATACAATAAACTGGCAACCGAATAAGTTGAGTCTCCAATTACAATGATTCAGTTTAATTTTAACTGATCCCCTATGAGCAAGTACTTGGCGACAGTGGGAATGACAAACTCCCTTTTAACAGGAACAAACCTCAGTGTAGTGGTTCCCCAGTACTTTGTGTGTTGCATGCTCAACCTCACTTACTCACCGAGTCACCAAGTGCAAAAAAGTGCAATCACCTGGAAACCACTGATGGTTCTTCTTGGTCCCGAGGACGTTACATTCTTATTTACTCGAATAAGAGATTCTGTAGCTACCCGAAGGAGCGTTTCTGTGTCCTTTAGTTCCTTCTTTTGATAACTTTCTGTTTTGATTGACTGTTATCACTCTGGTAACACTGTTACATATTCTAAATATTGTCAAAAACATTACAAAGAGGGTTCCTTGTTTTGTCTCTTCAGGTGAATCTCCTGTCTGAGAGAACAATCAGCATCCGGAGCAAAGTTTCCAAGATGGTGGTAGTGATTGTGCTTCTCTTTGCCATCTGCTGGGGGCCCATCCAGATCTTTGTCCTCTTCCAGTCTTTCTATCCTAACTACCAGCCTAACTACGCCACATACAAGATCAAGACGTGGGCCAACTGCATGTCCTACGCCAACTCCTCTGTCAACCCCATAGTTTATGGCTTTATGGGAGCTAGTTTCCAAAAGTCTTTCAGGAAAACTTTTCCCTTCCTGTTCAAGCACAAGGTCAGAAACAGCAGCATGGCTTCCAGGACTGCCAATGCTGAGATTAAGTTTGTTGCTGCGGAGGAAGGCAACAATAATAACGCGGTGAACTGATCCCGATCATTTAACATAAGAAGGATACAGCCAGTTTTCTAATGTGAACCATGAAAAAAATAACACTAATTGTGTGTAAACGTCCTCAAAGAGCAACTGATCTGAAAGAGACACTGTTTGGCAGCCGGGATGTATTTATATCAGTGAATATAACTAATGAAATGATGTGAGGAAACTCAGACACATAAAACAGATGGGCACTAACAGTATTTGGCACAATATGTTACCTGTTCCAACTGCCAAGGCTGGCAATGCTGGCACATGTCTGCCAAACACCAGGTCTGAATAACACAAAGCTGAACACACCAGATAACAAAAGAGGAGAGTTTGGCCTGAAAGCTGCAGGCAGGACATTTAATCCCTGTTTGATCTGATGAGGTCTGCAGCTCTAGAATAAACTGGACCGAGGACAGATGATGATTATAGATATCATATGAAATGAAACAACACTGAATGTATATTTGAATTTAACACTCTTGACTAAATGGCAGTTGGCTTGTTTTATTTTTGTTTGTTTTTTTTGCTAGTTTTTCTGTGGTTGACATTTACGTCTTCGTTGGAGAAAAAGAGAATAATTTAACACTTTGAGTATGCGTCACTCCGAAGAACAGCGAACACTGTGACACTGTGTAAATGTTTAAAAGGTGAGCGTTCTTATAATTTCTTTAAGCAATCTTCAGGAATACTTCTCCTGGCTTCTCAAAGGACATTCAAAGCTCTTCTTTGGATGTTCGCTGCCTTTTGTTCCATTTTCTGTCAAAATGATCTCGTGCTGTTTCAGTGGTGTTGATGTCCAGGCTCTGGGGAGGCCAATCCATGACTGATGGTATTTCATTGTGTGTTTTTCTATCGAGGTGTGCTTTGAATGCATTGGCAGTGTGTTTGGGATCATTGTCATGATGAAAAATGAAGCTGTTTTCAGTCAGATGTTACTTTATAGTGGATTAATATCTGATAATACTTTTCTTTGTTAATAATTCCATCAATTTTGAAAAGATCCCCGACACCCCTGACTGAAATGTAGCACCACACCAAGTCTCCACCATGTTTTACAGATGGTTGTAGACACACTTTGGTAATGGTTTCTTGACAGCTTCCCTTCCACTCAGACCATTTCTAATGAGGCTTCAGTGAGCAGTAGATGGGTCAACTTAAGGGTCAGATGCATCTCTTTAAGGTCCTCTGTCAGGTCATTTCTTAGAACATGATAGGACTCTACTTTTTTTCAGGTCTGCAATTTTTTATTTTCTTCTCCACTAGCCCTAACTCACAGTTTTTAGAACACACCAAACACTATGCCAAGATATGGCAGGTTTTCAGCTAATAGTTCTTTGGAAATTGCCTCGTTGGTGCAAAAAAGACTATTTTATGCCTGTGAACCTGTGTTATCATTAGCATTCTTCATAGATTCAACTAAAGAAATGAGAACAATCTGTTTTTGCTACAGGTACTAGCAAAGTGCCTAAATATACACATTTTAAATGGATTCTTTACTAAAATATCTGTTATGTGTTAACACAATAGTGAGTTAGGTGGCTTTTTCATGCTTGAATCCTTGGGAGCAAAATATAAAGAAATGAGGGGCGACTCACAAATTTCACGTAGCGAGGTATACTTGTTATTACACATTTGACAACACTGTTTAAACAAACAGCCTTGAATGCCTCATACTGGTACACTGACCACTGTAACGCCAAATTTGTCAGCTTTCACCAGCTCTCTTATCATACAGCCATGTTAAGGTTCTTATCAATCTCTAAGCAAGACAGCAAATATGCAAAACTCCTCAAATATCAAACTGTTTGTTTAAAAATTATGAGTTTATCTCACTTCTGTTCAGTTTTGTGAGTTTGTGAGTCATGTGGATCCAGATCCACATGACTCACACAAAGATTCATCAATTTTATATACTTCACTACAGGTTACTACATACGTCCATGGTATTATAAGTGAAAATAAAAGGGAATCAGATCGTTTCTTGAGGCAACAGAAGTTAAAGCTGTGCTTTTTTGTTCATTTAAAAACAACTGAATCCAGCTGAATCGTTTCCGTTGCTGGCAGTATGATGAGTGGTGTGATGGCTAAACCGGGGGTTGTAGTCAGTGAAGTGTAGACAGTGTTTACTTTGCTTTTGTGTCCCATGCACAAACATTCGCACCTTACTTAATTGTGCATTCACAAACACTATAGAAACATGCACGCATGCACACAGGCAAATACAAGCACACATCCACATTTCGCCCACTGCATCTACTTTTTTCGTTAGTGGTATCAGTTGTTACATCTTCTCAGAAAAAAAAAACACCCTTGCACGATCTTGTCAGACAGACGGCGGAGACGACCTGCTCCATTGTGAGAGTGCACTCTGAAGGAGAAGCTGATGACAGAGCAGCTGTCTGGCAATAGAAATGCAGCCTATCATAGTTAATAAATCTGTAAAGCTGTTAATTAGGGGGAAAAAACATGCAGGAAGATTTTTCTAACATAGGTTGAACTACATGGCCACCTTAATGCAGCTATAGATAATGTAACCTTACATTATACTGGTCATTAGTAGATGCTAATTACATACTTGCAAGAATAGAGTAGAACACAGCAGAACATGCATCTTGCAGCCGTGTGTCAAAATGTTTGTACTCGTGCTAAAAAAAAAAGCACTTTGAGTTTTGTTGAAACAATTTGAGCTGCACTGTTTTAGCAGCAAGTAATTAGTCCTCCATTTGCAATTCAAATTGTACAAAAAGCAGCCAACTAAAGAAAGTGTCACCCACTAATTAGAACAGAAAAAAAGGGTATGGCATGGAGTGCATTGTGAGGCCATTTATTTACGTGAGCACTGCTCTAAAACACATCTTAACATGTTCGAGTTCTGCCGAATGGCTGCATATTGCTCTTTAAAAATCCTCCACATGTATGTATAGCCATTAAGGCAAAAGTCATTAATAAAATTTTCATTACTTATACCACACCATCATTGTGCAGCCTTGACAGCTTCAAACATGCAGGCAGAGGCATGAAAGGTTTTCAGCGGGTCTTCACTGACAAGAAAAACAAGAAATCCTGCAGCACAGAGCCCGCAGAGCTCCAACGTCACGAAATCATCGTGAAATCTTGGATTATGTAGAGACAGAAGACACTGAGCCATCCTATATAAAAAGAAGCGTAAAGACTTGTATTTTAAACTTTTTCTGTTTATCTGAGGTTAACTGATGGAAAACTTTTCATGGTATTATTTTTTTAATTCTTTCCTTTGCACAGCAATGTTTTGCACACATTCTCATGACATTGACACTTTTTATGTCTGTCTGGTTTAAAAATATATTCTGCTTGGGTTCAGCTTGAACTGTCTTGTGAGATGAAATATGTTCAGCTTTAGATGTACATGTGAGCCGCTTTGTTTAAAGAAATGATTGTAGTGAAACAGACAAATGATTTCAGAATTTCTCAGGGTTTTGAAGAATCCTGCCTGCAGTGAGATTAATTCTAACTTTTGAACAGAGGTAGTAATGTAAATAAAACCTTGATTCTAATCATGTTGTTGGTGCCAGCCATGCATTGCTCTATACTGTAGAGATGTTGCTGTAATGTACCGCACAGCTTCTGGAAACATTGTTTTCTTTGGTCATTAAACAAATGAAGAACAGGTTATTGGCTTGTGTTGTGAGTAACTTAGCAAAATTAGTAAAAATGATTACCTGCAGGTAAGATTAGAGGACAAGCAAGAAAAAAAAAATGCTGAAAAGGTTTTGGTTTTGTTTTTTTGCCCCTTAAGTATTGAACACATATTAAATCTTTAACATACATACATATTTAACATTCTGGATATTGTAGTATTTTTCTGGTATTTTCATTTTATAAGATCACGTCTCCCTTTTAAAAAAGATTTGATCTTCCGGCATGGTTAGCCCAGGGCCGACTGAAACAATAACTTGGGAATTTGATATCATCCCAGGCCACTCAATTTTATAATCTAACCCTATGGCTTCTTTACAGTTATTAGCAGTGTTAGATTAAAAAGTTCTATCACATTGATTATTACCTTTCCTAAATGCAATGCAGTATGTTACGTATTTAATTATTATTTATTTGTTACATTATTGTTACATTACTTTCTTGTTACTCCATAAAATGGCCTGAAACATATTGTCACATAATTACCAGTTAAGAATATGAACCTGTGGATACAGTTCCACACAAATCCCTATCTTAGTGAGCGTCACATCACTGCTGGTGTTACCTGCTGAAGTTCATACTTTGGCTGCTGGGCTCGGGTCAGCTTTACATTAGCATGTAGGTATCTGTTAAGAGTGGAGGTTCTGTTAGCATTATAATGCAGTTGTTTCTGTCCTGGATGCAGTTTGCCGTCATGTTCTTGTCCTTTTGTGCAGTCAAAATAAAAATAATTTTAACACCGATCTGCCTGGCATTCAGATAACTGAAGAACCTTTGTAATGACATAACTGTAACTGCAACTGAATTTAGTACAGTAACGCGTTACATTACTGTGTTACTGATAAATGTCATGTGATTACAGTAAAGCATTTCTTTGTCACCCGACAAACTCAACACTGGTTTTCGGAGATTCACTACAGAATCATCTTAACCTAAAGAATTCCTTTTCATAATATTAATGCTATATCAGTTGATCAGTAATGCTTAGTGAAATTCATGTTTCAATAGCAAATGAACATATAGGTTTACAGGGGTGAAGAGAGTCTATAACCATGAATGTATAACAGCTGTACAACAAATTAACTAGCTAGTAGCTAAGGTGTTCTTGACTGACCTGGTCTCTGACTGGTGCATTTCTCCTCCAAATGTACTTTTTCTTGTTTTATGGATCATCTATCTATATAGTGGGTGCATGTTGACTGTCTTTCCCAGAGAGAGTAACAGAGAAAGAGGCTGCGAAGAGGCTGTGTTTGCTCACACAGAAGAGCAAACAGTCTCCACACATCCGTCACCCCTGAGAGGTCTGTCAACTCAATACTGCTTGCTACAATGTCACTGAACAAGCTGACAGTTCACAGCAGGGCTAAAATAACTATCAGGCCACCAGTGCTCCTGATGTGCAGTCTACCACTAACTGTAAATAAATAATCAGGCCTAAAGTTGTTTTGTCCTGAAAATAGACTGGCAGATTCTTAAAACCACCACATTGAATCCTCTCAGAAATATCTCAGTTACCCCTGGATGGATTGTCATAAAATTTGGTACAGGTATTTCTGCTTCCTATAAATAACCTCGATAGACCTTAAGGACCCAAAAATGTGATGATGAATCACTGCTGCTGTGGTGAGAGAAGGCCTCCAAATTTGCTCATCACCTGACCATTAACTGTTGACCGCAGGATGGTCTGAAGAATATAATAAAGAAAATCGTTATCTTCAAATGTCAGAGATTGAAATGTCACAGGAGCGGTAGCGTCTGGTTAGTTTATAGCTTTCCAGTACAGACAACAGAGGTCAGTCCTAATGGAAAAGTTCACAGAAGAACAGTTTATTGTTGCTTTTTAGATTCAACAAAAATGTAAGAACAGCCACTAACAGATCTGCCTTCTGTGTATCAGTGCAGCTGGTCATGATGACCTTGGTCCTTTTGGCAATAGGTTAACTGACAGGTGTATACCAACTCAAAATTTTAAGGAATGGGAAATAAAGTGGGAGGCAAAAACCCTTAAATATTTAGGTATAAATATAACCAAAAACTATGCCAAACTATATCAAAGTAACTATGGACATATAAATAACAGGATAAGGCAGGATATGGAAAGGTGGAATACATATATGTTAGGATTTAGTGACAGGATAAATGTGATAAAGATGAATATCTTACCACGATTGCTATATTTATTCCTCTCTCTTCCGATAAGCATACCTCAAACCCAATTCTCAGAATGGGATAAGTATATATCTAGATTTGTCTGGGAAGGCAAGCGGCTAAGGGTACGATACACTACTTTACAGCTTACTAAGGAGAAAGGAGGAATGTCGCTTCCTAATTTAAAAGAATATTTTCGTGCTGCACAGATACGCCAGATAACATATGATTATGGGGCTCGCTGGAAGGATGTGGAGCTCTCCACACTCAATGTCCCAATTCAAACAAACATGGGTATGAAAAAGATCCCTGAATACGTAACTAAAGACCAAGATAGGAACCCGATAATATCCTTTACATTAAATGTCTGGTATGATACAGTAAAGGAGTTCAGGATTGGCAAAGAGCTTGGTTTGCTAAAATGGATAGCCTTCGATGAAGAATTTAGACCAGGAAAATTGGATCTTGGTTTTAAAAATTGGGATGAAAAGGGAATCACAGCAATTTGTTTATTAATCAAAAAAGGAGAAATTAAAAGTTTTGAAGAATTAAAACGGGAATACAACTTAAAAAACAAGGATTTCTACAGATACTTACAGGTGAGAGATTACTTTAATAAAAACATAAAAATAGAGGAAGACAAAATCCATCCTATTATAAAAATAATTATACTGGCATATAAAAGTGTTATTCCAAAAACAGTGTCTACCCTATACAAATGTTTGATGGAATCAAGACAGGAATCAACTGTATATGTTAAAGTAAAATGGGAAAGAGAGCTGAGTGAAGAAATCACTGAGAGGGTGTGGTATGAAACATGGAAAGAACATAAGAATACAACTCACTCATTGAGGTGGAGAGAATTCATCTGGAAAAATCAAATTCGCTATTTTATTACACCTAAGATTAAAAATAAACAAACCAATACACAACAACAATGTTGGAGGCTGCGTGGATGGGATGAACCAGACCATACACACATTTTCTGGAAATGCAGAAAAATTCACACTTTCTGGGTTAAAATTCACTCGGCTGTCTGTGATGTATTAGGTTATATAATTCCTAGAACCTGCCTTATTTTGTATCTAGGGTACTTGGAAGGTACTGTAGATGTAAAGGATCATTACCTGGCTAAGATTCTTCTTTTGGCAGCAAAGAAGGCCATCACCAAAAACTGGCTTGAGACAGAAACACCAGGAAAGCAGCAGTGAGTAGCAATTGTGGAGGACATTATGGAGATGGAGAACCTTACATATAAACTGAAATTAAAGGAAGAATGCTTTTTGAAGGACTGGGGAAAATGGTTGACGTACAACGGAAGGGGGAAAAAAAAGACTGAACTGAATGGAGATGGGCATACAAAAAAAAAAAAAAAGTGAAATGAACGATGGAAATGTTTGACGCCACAGGCATGTTTCCTTTTTTTCTTTTGTTTTACTTTATCTTATTTTTCTAATTATTATTCTATATGTATTTATATTTTTATACATATATATATTTGTTTGTTTCTTTTTCTTTCTAATTTCACTGTCTTGAGTTTGTGACTCTCTTTGTATTCTGTTATTCTGAAGAAACTGTATGCGTAATGGACAGGTGAGTTGTTCAAATAAATAAAATAAAAAGTTAAAAAAAAGAAGAAAAAAAAAGTAAGTATTCAAGTTCAACATTCAACATATAAAAGGCCGAAACCCAAAAAATAAATTATTGACCAGCATCCCTGCTGCCCGCCATTTGCCTGCCTGGCAGTCTGACCATGTCTGCAACTGACAAATAGCTCCTGTTAGGTTTTTGTGTGCTTTCCTTCAACTTAGAAACCTCACTTGTGTTCAAGCGCTTCCTCTGGCAGCAGCTTTTCAAGCAAGTAAACAGAAACATAATGTTGATCTGTAACATCCAGCCTGTAAAAGTGTTAAGCTGTTGACCAACCTTTCAATACAACACACGGTACTACATGATTAATAATATCACCTGGCTCAATGTGCGGCTCCCAGAGGAAATTAATTTCTGAATTGGAACACGTTACCCCAACGGTGAGGAAAAGCTTGTGAGGCTCGCGAGTTTCTATTTACCAACCTGTTTGTAGCCTCACCACTTCACATTAAACCGCAAATGTTGTAGAGCATAAAAATTATGTTAATGTCAAACTGACACAGCCATTATTTTCCTGCTATGCTGCCTGCTAAGTGGAGTCATATTGATGCCTAAATGACTTCTGAGGGCTCATTTTGTGAACAGAGGTAATTCACTACTCACAAGGGAAGACAGACAATCAATCAAATTTTCAAACTCCCCTTTGTGCCTGACTTCCGCTATCTTGACAACACAGTATAAGATCTGTAGAAGAATGAAAGCTGACAGATCGATTCGGCTGTTAAGAAGAAACTTCTTCCAAACAAGTATTTTCCCCCTATGTCTTCCCTCCTTAAAGTATAGCGACAAAAGCAACCAATGATTTCCTCCCGTTTCCTTTGTCATTTGATGACGCAGCATTTTCATAGTTTTTTTTTCTTATATACATGGCTCGGTGTGACTGAATGTGATGGTCTGGTTTTATGTGTGGAAAAATCCATTAAAAAAATCCATTTGGCTAAAGTCTAAAGAAAAGTATAACATGACAGGAGAGACCACATCAAGATATATGGGGAGCAATCAGACACATTCTTCAAATTAATACAAAATAAAATAAAAGTGTTAGTTAAACTCTTTTAATCCTGTTGCACTCTGTTACTTTAAAGTGATTTAGTGACTGGAGGGAAAAAAGTGTCACCAAACGTTTGTTCTGATGTGCCCAACTCATAATGTTTATATGCTTATATGAAACGTTTGAGGCTCATATTAAAAACGTCCTTCTGATGACCTGATTAGAAAGCTGAAACTTCAAAATCAAGTCAGGTTTCTGTTCAAAAACAAGCAGTGCAGCTCTTCTGTGGTACTAGCAACACTTTTATCAAATGTGCCCTTGGATTTATTATTGGAGTCAGTCTCAGCGCCCAACAGTGTTTAGAGATATGATAAGATGACCTTCACTTAGCTCAAACAGAGCACCAGAGACTTCGCATTTATGTACCAAGTAGTCCTTTATAAAGAGTGTGTTATTGGTTATACTATTCATGCTCAAGCACTCAGTACCTGGGACATGCCTCATAGGTTTCAGGGCTCACTTAGGTTAAACAAATATGTCTCTTAGGAAATTCAAGGCTTCTTTTAAGTTTTATATTCTGAATTATTTTCATAAGGGGTCTCTGTTTACCTATAGTGGATGCAGAGAGACACAGTGAAGTGCATTCTCTTTGCAATATTTTGGAAGAAAGAGCACGAGATGCCGTTATGGACAAAGCAGAGACTTTAGTTACACCTGCGCCTGCTCTCGCCGTGCTTTTCGTGCAGCGTGAGACCAAACGTGGTCCTGCATGACAAATTACTGCTTGGATCTTATTACGGAGAAAAGTCAAAATCAATAGCAATCGCTCAAATTTATGGGCTGCATCGAGTTAAGCATCAGGTAGGTCAGAGCCTTTCTCGCAGTGGGATTTTGGAGAGAGGCATATCTTATTAGGATCACTGATCTCGAGTCTCTTTCCTGCCACCAGGATGAGTGTGGAGGTGCCATTTTTGAGCTCGTTCAAAAAGCTGGGGAGTTTTTCCATCATTGGAGGTCCTCACCCCTGTGGTACATGATGGGAAGGCAGCTGTAAATTTAAACCAACAGGCAGCAAAAATATTTAAGGTAGAAGCTGTCAGAGATACCACTGAGCCAAGAGGGGCGTGACGCAGTTATCAGTGCGATGATCTCCTGAGAGAAACCTGTCATTCCTGAAGAGGGAGACAGAGAGTCAGAGTCACTGGAGGAAAGACGTTTGGTAGCAAAGCAGCAAATCACTGTGAGAAAAACTGAGAAAAAAGGATGTCTGACAGATGGCTAATGACCCGTGGTATGGTTTCTTGGCAGTGCTTCACGCTCTTTGGAAGAAAACTGTTGAGCATGTATCAAGTGTGTTTGTGAAGACAGAAAAATAGTGTTTCACTTGAATTGCAGCAGAAAAACATGTATGACTGTTGACACCACTGCTTCTGCTCTGGCCCCAAAAACCACATCAGATCATCCAGTGGGTGGGGGGCATGAGACGGGGCCTGGGATGTGTAATGGAGCAACTGGACACAAATGAGAGATTTGGGTCCTATATACTCAAGATTTTCATTCTCATGCAGAGATGGTGTTGTGAGTCATCTAAAATAAAGGATATATCAAAAAAGAAAGTCATACAACTCTCAGCAGCCTGGACACTGCAAAATAAATGCAACACATAAGCCCAAAATGTCTGAGGCTGCTCAGTGTGTGAGTCCCTGGAGTTGTCGTTGCACTTAAAGTCGTAACGTTAAAAATCTAAACCCGCAGCTCTCCTTTTCTTTATGTTTTTTCAGTCTTTCTTGCTCATATATGAAGTCAAATGATGACGGTGACTCAACACACCAAGCAGTCAGCTGAAGGTTGGAGGGGAAAATAATTGTCAGTGGTGGAAAGAGCGCCGAGGCAGATGGCTGTATACAAAGAGGCCTTTCTACCAGTGAGCAGAAGTGCCTCGCGTCACAACACTAGCAGGAAACCATACCAACACCAGCACCACCAACTTGCCCCTGGGACTTACTGTATGCGTGTGTGTGTGTGTATGTGGGAGAGAGATTGGTGAGGGGGCTGGAGGAACACTAGGAAAAAGGAGGGGAAAAGGAAATCAAGGAGCCTGGAATGTTTAATGAAACCAAATATCCTGCCTCTAGTCTAAAAATAAGTGGAGCAACGAGCACATAAATAAACAAAAAATATGTGTGTGTTTTGTCTGTTTGTGTGACGTATAGGCCCAGCAGTGAACTGTATTGATTTGCCTTGCTTATTTGAGCTGAAAACGAATATTGTTTGCCCCCCACTGCCCCCGTTATAGCACACACACATCAAGTGGTGCGCACAAAAGCATGTAGAGGGGAAAAGTCAATTTGATTACAGGAACTACTCGCTGCTGTATATGCAATTAAATGGTAGAGTGGGTGCAAGTAATTAAATAGTGAGCTGAAACTTTACTGCTGCATATTTTCTGCAGTGTTATTCTAAGAGTATGTGACTTCTAATAATTACTAATTAGTCAGAGAAACTATGTCTCCATTAAAGTTTTTCACCTCGCTGAAATAAAATTTTATAAAATCTCTATAGCATTGCATGCCTGCCAAGCACAATATACATATATGGTTAAAATGATGCAGGTGCAGGAAGCCGCTCACTAAACTGCACACATTTCAACATTACATTTTTCTGTTTTTAAGAAATCGCAACCTGTGGCAGACCTCACTACTTCTAATAGTATCTAGGCTCATTACTTTGGAGTTTATTTGCTCGAGTTTCCACATATTTGCTCCTTCAGTGCAAAAAAATACAATCATAAAAACCGTGGATTATCGATAGTAATCATGACATTGTTTCCCAGTTTGGTCATTGAGGGCCAAGGTTTGGATTCAGGAAGCCTGAGAACGACTCAAATAACCTTAAGGAAGTTAAGCTTCTCCAGGTAGTGTTGATGTGTTTTTGTCTGAAGTCCTCTGTATGCCATAAATATGTATAACATTGCAGCTATTCTTGTGTCTTTGTATTCAGAGCAGAAGATGTCCTTAATGCTTCACTGATTTGCCTTCTGCCTGATTGCTTGGATGTCAAGAAAAGTGCAGTAGCCCCATGCTGTAATAACATAAAACTTTACGTCAGTCTTAGCTTGAATTCCTTGTTTGCACTGACCAATTGTTGGTAATTTAGGGTAACACTGGTGTAGTAGAGAATTGGCCGATTTTCTGCATACTCGGTCCAGGACGATGATTAGCCACTAAGTCTCACAAGTAACAGAGAATGAGCCGGTCCATGTCATGCCTGCACATGCAGTTGCACAATAGTGGGCTGGGGTGCCCTGGTGGGAGGAAGTGAGCTGCAGCAATTCAACAGCAATTCAGCTTGAAATTACTTACAGTTACATATTTATATATATTTAGTTTGTGATGTTACTCATTACTTTGAACTAGCTTTACAGATCTTGTACTGAAGTTTGTGTCCCAGTGGCGGATGGGTCACACATCGTCTTTAACACGTTGCACATGACTGGGTAGCAATTTATAACCAACAGCTTGTGTTGTTTATGTTTTTTAAATAGAAGTAAATACAAAACTCAATTTTGTATTTAGATTTTAGATTTATGATTGAGTGGTGGGATTTTCTGGGTTTTAAATGACACTCTTGACTTTGAGAATGGCTGAACAAAATATTGGTAGCAAAATCCTCACTGTGAATGAGGAAGAAACAAAGTTCTCCAAAGTCCCCCACAAATCCTGTACAACAAACATAATTAGACACTTTAACGAACTTTACTCAACTGAACGTGTCCAGTTGAAAGTAACTAAGAAAGGGGACGTAGCTAAAGCTAGCCAGAGCCCAGCCACAAGCCAGCAGCCTCGGTATGAGCAACAAGTGAAAAAGAGAAAAGAATTAATCTCCTATTATGTGGTGAATTTCAAAACATGCTGGATATTGATACAAGTACACTTGTTTAGTTATATTAATGTGTTGCAGCTCCTTTGTTTGGTGGGGTAAACTACATAAGCGGAAAGTAAAAGTGGGTGTAAAGCAATTCATTTAGGGCTCATTATTTGTATCTCTTTCCAGTCACAGATCACTTTATTTCCAGATTTTTGAATGAGAGAAGATTCTGTAACTCACTGCTTTTTTAAGGAAAGTTTGATTTTATTATGAAAATAAAAAATTGCATTAAAGGAAAGATATTTTTGCTTGTATATGCTGTCAATTACAGTTAGTTAGAACAGAAATTGTAAGTATTCAAAATGTAATTTGCCAAGAAAATTGCAATCAGTGCATTTCTAATATTTAAAAATCTGAGGAATAGCCTATTTCTTTATTTACACATGGAATAATAGCATGTTATCAGTATTTTTTTTAGTAATGTTTGTTTTTCAGTTGTTAAAAAATAGTTTGTGAATCTCTAAAACTAAGAATATTGAGCCATCTTACTCATATTTCAGTCACTTTGTTTACATAAAATATTTCTTGCCCCCATTTGTCTCTGTCATCTGGCACCCTGAATACTAAGTGGTGATATTTTGTGTTGGCTCTGAAGGTTCAACTTGCTGTCTACACGGCTTGTCTATCCTGACCAGGAAGGGTGTAGCATTCACGTCACGCTGGAGCAAAGGTGGAGATGAGAAAGAATCCACTGGTCACGACTTCCATTGAGTTCACAAGTTCAGGATATGTTGTTAAGCAAACATGCACAAACAGAACAATGCTGCACGTTTAAATCACGCTGACGGGACAAAAGAGAAAATAATACTGTGACAGTTACGTCTTTATTAACAATCAGCTCATACCCACAAAATCCCTCCTGGGTGCCCTTGAATGAGACAGGTAACCATACTGTGATACGGTGTGTGCTTATATGTGCGTGTGTGTTTTTAGGAGGTGCCCAGCCACCTGGAGCGGGGCAGGTATGATTAGCGATGGTGCCAAGACACACATAAGATGCAGCCACTCTGTCTAGCGCAAACACGCCTGTCTGAGCTCAGATCAGACGAGTGTGTGTAGGTGCACATATACCTGTACAACTATCTGCGTGAGAACCAGTTTGACATCAGAGCAGGGCCAGTCGTCTCTTACAAACACGCACACCGTGTGTCTGTCCAAGGGTTAACCTAGGCCTAAGGTTAACATCAGGTTAAGATTAGGGTTGGCATTGGCTTTGTTAGGTGCTTAGTTGTGATACCTAAAATCAGATGTCAGTAAATCTCTGTGGAGAGCCAAATGTGCGCAATTAAAAAAAGAAAACAGAAAAAAGTGAGAGAAAGTACTTCACACTATCTGGGTTCATCCAGCGTTGTGCTCTCTCCTCGAGCTTTCTGTCACAGCTCATTTGTGTTTGCAAGTTCTAACTGTTCATTTGCAGGTATGTCCCGTTTTGTGTAGTTCATCAGGCTGGTCTTTGTAAGCTGCTTCATTTGTTTAGTTGCCATTAATTTGACACACTGGGTGTATTTTACATCAAAAGACGTGTCGAACATGTTCTTGGTGTGCCCCGGCTGAGGTGTCGACTTTCAAGTAATGCTGAATAGGAGGAGGCAGAGATTAAGATTTTTTTTATTTGGTTTGTTAAGAGGCTAAAAGAAATGACTGGGTTGTAGAGGATTGCCCGTGGCAAGAGTGGTATTTTAAGACCATGATGTCAGATTTAAGAAGAAATATTTAAAAGTATAGTCAATCATTGAACGTATGTTTTTACAGGGAGTGTAACTGTTTAACACATTTCCCATACAGTGCATGAAACAGAAAACTACAGTATACATTTTAAATATACAGAAATACATAAAATAGATTCATTACGCTTTAATAAGAAATAATTAACTCATTCACTGCCATTGACGTCTATAGATGTCAATTTCGTTTTTCAATGGGAGGGGCTAGAATACAACCTCGGGCAGCTTGTCAGTGAATTTTATTTTTTCATATATTTGTAAATAAATTGTTTTGATAAAACATAACCTTTCTCAGTGTTATTTCTGTTTTATAGAAGTGAAAAACTATTTTATATGTTAGAGGTGTCACAAAGCAAGAAATATTAGTGTCAAAGGCACTTTTCTGCTTGAAATGTATTTTTCACAAAAAGCTCGTTTTCTCCCTTTTTTTGGTCAAAACAGGCATTTTTGGTGGAACCCACCTCTCTTCTACAGCTGATTACTAACGAATGGAAAATGGTAGAAACAAGCTTTTTTTTTGGATGAAAGAAGAGAGTCTGTTCTTCATTTTGGTAGGTTCAGCGTTTATACGATCATAACACATAGTTTTCTGTGGCTCTTCAAAAATGAGTAAAAATGCTCAAAAACCCTGGCAGTGGGGAGTTACCTGATTTGAAAATGGCTGGCAGTGAATGAGTTAAAGTAGCGGGCAAATTTGCAAAAAATCAAAACATACTTAAAAGATTTTAGGGGCTCATGAAAAATGTAAGTACAATTGTGAAGAGATTGAAAAATATATATATTTTAACTTAAGGGTGACTCATGAATTGCATGAGTAATTACACTAATTACATGATTGCTGCAAGTAGAGATAATCCTGTGACTAAATATTATAAGTAAGTGCATTATTATACAGCATTTATCAGCGTGTCAATAATAATAATAATAATAATAATAATTATGATACATGATTATATATAATTTTAGTTCATAGAATTCAAACAGTTATGAAAGGGCTCGTACCCTTAAAGTTACTGAAATAAGTAGCTGAAAGAAGTGAAAACAGGTCTTTTTTATATGAGCTTGTTTCCATCACTGTGAAAAAATACATCTGCAAGTCAAAATTCTGAGTTCAGAATGTTAAAACTCTTACGTTTGAGTCAGTACAAGTCAAGATTTTGAGATACCTAACCCGGAAACATTTGCAGTGCACTCAAATTCCACAGAGTGACCACACGCGCACTAATTTAAACCGTTCACCTCAGGGTGGTGTAAGACACAACCAAATGGTCTTCTTGGTGCAGCACAGCCCAGCCAGGCATTTTATTCTGAAAGACAGTGTCTCTGCGTAGTTTGTAGTGTTAATAGAGAAAGTGATGATAGCAATGTTTTTCTTTTTCATTGCATGCACTTAGAGGGGTTAGGTTATCTGAGCCAAGTCACCTGAGGCATGTTCAACGTGATAATGATGCGGTGTATTAAAAACGTAGTGCACACAATAGATCCACTGCCATAGATACTGTAACCCTGTTTTCAGTGTGGCAGCCTCACCATTCAAATGAATGTCCTGTTTTTCATAGACCTGCTGTAAGAGGAAGCGTCTTCATCTGGATTTTCTTCAGAAATGCATAAACATTGAATATGTATATAATGTTTAAAATCAAATATTACAAGAAAACATCTGGATTTGAAACATATCTAACCAGCTAAGAGGTCGGTTACAAAATTATATTTGGAAAATATTATTACATAAGTGATATCAAGTGAGTGTATTCTTACAAGCAGCGCTTTGCTGCTGCGTTTGAAAATCTTAAAAAAAAAAATTGCGAACACTTCACAAAACGTAATTTCATTTTTCTCTGGTGCGGCAGCAGAGGTCACATCAGTGAGTGCTTTCAAATTTCATTTCCTTCACCCGTGGGTATATAAATAAATGTGCTTATAGTGAGACTGTTAGCAATTTGGTAAGGCTGACCCTTTAAACAGCCCCTGCCATCTTCTAATAAATCCAGGCATGAAGCCGCCATCCAAAATACAGACGTTACACCGCTCACACAAAGATACGTGAACGGTGCGAGTGTGAGCTTAACGTTTGGTTTGCAGTAAAAAGTGCCGTTCTGTTTGTACTCTGCAGCTCGCATACAGTCACCGAGGCGTCATTTCTCAGCGACTGACCCCAAATGACTTTTGTTATTTGGAGATTTTCCATTTGAAAGAAATGAAATGCACTATAAAGTATCTTCAGCCCTGAATGTTTGCTGTTATATTAACAGTTTATTGTATCATGAATCAACAAAACATGCTGTCAAATAAAAAATACTTTGAAGTCCAGGCACAAATCACTTTAATTGACTAAAGCTGACATAGCAGGAGGGGCAAAAATATGAAATGTATAATGTGACAGTATGTAAAAAAAAAGAAAAAAAAAAGAGTTTACACAACAAACATGAGCTCCACATTTAACTGATTTCAGCAGACCGCTGTTCAGATAAGAACGTGTGGGAGAGCGTAAACACCCAGTCAGCATATAAACACTCGAGCTTTTTTGCTCTGAAGTCCGCCACAACATAAACAATAGGGCAGTGGGATGGCATAACCCTATCAGGATGAAATGGGGGTATTTTTTAAAATCTTTTTCACTGATCAAATATGAGCTGGTGGAAATAAATAAAGTTAAATACATCTAAATGGAAGTTCAGGTCAGCATTAACTGCAAATCTGAGTGCCTAAGTTGTGCTTGTGAACTTAACTCTGTTTTAAAATGAAATGACTTCATGAATTCCATAAGTTAAAGGTCACAATTACACTTCACTAGGTACGAAATCCCTTTTCAACGCTTAATTCCCATTCCAATAATATTTGCATGCCATAGGCCTGTTCAGTCAAAGACACAAGAGCCATCATTATCTCATTTAAGTGGCTGTACCTTCCATTCTTTTCAGGTGCCAATAAAAGGCAAGCTTTATAAGAAGCGCTGTCAAAAACCCTGTTAAAAGAACTTTGATCACAGATTTAAATGCCTGCGCATCTAGCGGTCGCACGCAATCCAGATCACCCAGTATTCAGAGAGATGGTTTAACATGTGCGGCAGCTGAAGACCAGAAGTTTGTCCCTCTTTGACCTGCAAATGCTTCGATTGTAACTCTTTTCATACTTTTTTTTTTGTCCTTTTAACCTCCATTCGTCATCATTATATACTGGATGTAATACGCTTTCTTATTCATTCCTGATATTCCTGTGTAAACTTTGAGCACTCACTACGTTAGAAATCCAACTTACAGTAACTCACTGACTGATGTGGTTACATGACTGCTTGTTGCCGTGAGTGTACCAGTGTGGTCATCTTTAATCATCACAAATGGACCAGTCACATTTGCGAAACATGTAGAAAGACTGGGTTCTTTCTAGATGACAAAAACAACAGGGAGCGTTCAGGGCCCATAAAAAAAAAAATCACTGTGAATAAGCTAGCTGAAAACTGTGCTCTCGCTAACCACTTAGAAGCTGCAATGCTAAAAGGTAACGCTAGCTAAGAGTCTAAGGTGATTCAGTGTAGCTTTAAACGAAGACGACGGCTGCAGTTATCGGTGCATCGTGCAGTTAACATTTCTAAAGCATCACAAAAAGTGAGGAGACTTCAAATCCTACGAAGACTTCATGAATTTGTTTGCTTTCAATCTGTCCACAATCTGTCCCGCTGGATCTCCTCTCATCCTCTGTGTCCCCTCCTTCCTTCAAACCATTAGAGACAAAAAGAAGCCATGAGCTCATCGATCATACTAACCTCCTGCGTGACCTCTTGCCAAATAACAGCCCCCCCCCCGCCGCCCCCCACATTTAGAAAAGCAGGTCTGCTCCATGCTGCTCTTTGTCTGCGCTCTTCCTGCGTTTCTCAGAGCAGCATTGTGAGACTCTCAACAAGTGGCTCCTTTAGCCGTTGCAGCAACAGCAGATCGACGTGTTGAAACATACATCCTGCTCTAAATGGAGGTTTGGTTGCAAACAAATGCAAATAGAATTTTTGGTATTTTCACCAGATATCACACTGTTAAACAGCAAGATTATACTGATGTCACTTTTCCGGAAAGATAATTTCGAGCTGAATACCTGTTTCAAATGAGAAACTTCCAAAGGTCTCATTTCTCTCCTGCGGGGCACTGATTTATTGACAACACATGAAAACTCTTCCGCTTTCATATCACTGAAAATATTTACAGTTAGGGGCAATAATTGCACTTCCCGACACAAGAAGACTAATGCGTGAGCTGTTAACGGCAAGAAAATACCGATGAAAATACCGTGGGTGAACATTAGAGGGAAAGAAGACGTGGAGAGCCAAAGTGTTAATTTCTCACAAAAGAAACGAGTCAGGGGTACTGATATGTTTTCTGTGAGGTAGGAATCCAGCTGTAAACAAATCTAAAGTGGGTGTTCAAGTTGCAAAGAATATATTTGCATGATAAGAAAGGACAAATCATGACGCACATGTTAAAATGCTGGTGAATTTAAGTAATTCTGGAGCTTTTGTTGGACTCACGAGCAAAAGGTCACCCAGTTTATCGATAGCTGCCGTTTAATTTTGCATGAACTGTTATGAACTTTTAGCTACGTATAAAAATGCAAATGAATTCAGCCACAGAAATGTTTCGCAACTGCTGATTAACGATAGATGGACAGAAATGATGTGTGTGAGCGCTGAAGTTTTATGGCTTCGGTTTTAAGGCAGATATTTGTCGAAGGAGCAAATATCCGTTGGAAGGAGGCATCTCCCAGCAGAGGAAGGTTGTGACTCATTCACCTTGAAGAAGAACATTGCTGGCGGCTGAGTCACCGGGGTCACACCCTTACACACCCACCAGCCACTCAACCGGTTTCATTTCACACACACACAAATTCAAGTATTACAACATGTCTGTGCTTTGTGGGAACACGTGCGTTGTGTGCGATAGTGGTTCATTCAAATCCAAGTTAAGTGTTAACGTTAATATTTCTCTTCTGTAAAAAAATACATTACAAATAAAACCTAACAAACCGCCGATGGATTCAGTTCTGACAAAAAGGGGACATCTGTAAATATTAAGCTGTTAAGGCGAACGGTATCGGCAATGTGTGGATGTAAAGAGACGATTTACATTGTTCAAAGTAATAATTAAATTTAAACTTTTGTGCATTTACTGCCATATTTTTGCATGCGCTCTGCTTTTGTGTGTAAAAAAATGCAGAGAGAAACTGTAAATGTTGATGTGCTTAGTGCTAATTAACACACTTTTAGACAAATTTACAGACCACATTAACAATTATAAAACAGCAATAATTTATTTTTTATTATTAACGTACTCAAACTTTAGCTAGCGCTATACATCAGAAAGTATTTGCTGTCTTAACTTCACAAAAACACCCAAATCAGCTGCTTTTAATGCTAATGCTGAACTGCTGGCAGTTTACACAATCATTGTACACACTGTACACATCTGCACTACAGCCGCTACAGTATTTTCAGTAACCTGTTTTTATTTATTCTGCTCTTTTTATTAATATGATTTCCTTTATTTTTATGCTTTAGATTTTTTAAAGTGTTATGTTATATGCAATATTTGCTTCACTACATGCAATATTGTGGGGGCTATGAACCTAAGAATTGCATTGCCGGTACTGATGTGCCATTGTTACACGTATATGACAATGATAAAACTTGAACTTGGATTTACGTGTGCAAAGGCATAACATGGATCGAGCATCCTGTTAGCTTGTGATCCACATTTTTAGGCTACACTGGCTTCAAAGTAGCTGGATAAAACTACAATTTTTCACTGGTGCTACAAAAACAACTCTGACATTATTTAACAAAATTTGAAAAATCACATTTATATATTAGGAAATTGTTTTCCAGCGTACATTGTGGAGACAAAGGAATCGGTTGGTAGATGAAATTCAGAGCTGGGCCGACTTTACTCTGTAATCGTTAACAGAAGGATGTTCACAAAGCCTGAAACAAAAGCATGCTGGTTAGGAAAGAATTAAATGTTAATAAACACATTCACGAACAGTGGACATGCACAAGCTTGTATTTAAACTCTCTGTACAAACATTTTACATGCAAATTATCATTCATCATGTTTTCTGTTTCGTTTTTTTTTCTGTACTTAAATCATGGAGGTAAGATGAAGATAAAGGCCCAGCTCTCTTCAAAAACTACAAAAAGGTTAATAAAGCTAAATTCATTAAAAAGCCATTACCACTGCACTGCCATATATATTTAATATAAGTATAAAATTGATGCCCTTTCATCTCTTGTGGATGTCATTACTCTGTGGATCTTTGTTCAGTAATTGCAGTGAGTCTGTCATCTTTGGCTGATAGATCAGGCCGTCCAGTTTTTTGTAAACCTGTGTCACAGATCCTGTGTCAGAGGACGCAGCATATACATCCTCAATTACTGCAGCCCACATGTACTTGTCTTTATCCAACCGCTGTGCCTTTTTTTTTTGGATCCCACCTCAGACACTACTTTTTAAATTTCTTAGTCATGAATCTCGTGAACGTCACGGCAACCTGCCCGGCCTCTCGCCCTGTTATAGATGGAGTAGCATGCAGCCCCACCATGATCCTGAGTAGGATAAGTAGATGAAAATGGATGCACGGATGGTTGAAAATGATTTTTGCTGCTTTTGCTTTACAGCAGCAGCCTCGCTTCTCTGAAGCACTGCACCACCCTGTCCACGCTTCACCTCCAGGCTAACATATTTCATTGCATAGATGAACGGAGGTGCAGCAGCTCATGGTCGAACATTTTTCCAACATCATACACTTTCCTTTCATCACCAGGCATTAACATTTGAATGTAAACCCCCTCGGCGCTGTTTGAGATCAGAACGAACAGATTCTCCTGAGGGTACGCTGTTATTCACTGCGGCGCTCCTCTTACAGTCAAACTGTAAACCGTGAGTGTCATCAGTGTGAGCGTGTTGAAACCACTGACCTTGAAAGACATGCTGATTTGTACTAAATGTTAATGACGATCAAATAGAAGCCTGTCATTAACTGACATTTTTGCCTCTTTCAAATTATACACATAAATGGCTTGGCTTGTATTTGTATAGCGCTTTACATGTATGTAGCAGAAACATCCAAATTATTATTTGTTGTTCGTCTTGTACCACTCACCCCTCTGTCAGCATCTTTTAGCTCCTTTCTAATGCAAATGACAGTTACAACTGCACCCTTTACATTTGAGACGTTTACCCCTCAGCGTACAATTTCAGACGAATTAAATTGAAAAATGGTTAAATATCAATGAATGCTTGCTTCGTCATTTCATTTTTGGTCTAATATTTGTCATAAAGGCTCATTTAAGTAATTATTTAGACAGATATACATATATAGAGAGAATTATTGTTATTATTGTATAGGTCAATACCAACCAAACTGCAGGTTTCTTGTATAACTGGGACTTTGCAGCTCACTGCAGTGGTCCTGTAAGACAGATAACTGATCCAGCTTCTATTTTATTGAAACACAGCTTTTGTAATTTGGGTGTACGTGCCTACTCTCCAGGTCATGTAGACCAAAATGCTGTAGTAAAGTAGCAAAACGTGTGTGTGGGAGTTATTTTTTGATTCATTACACTATCAGATAGGCTAACACTAAAGGTGTTTTGAAATATTTAGAAACAAACTGCAAATGAAACATGAATAAATCAAAGAAATGCCTTGTATTTGTGCTTGTGTCTCGCAGCAATTTCTATTGGGCCCCCAAATTTAACAGGCTTTATAAAACATAATCCGCCTTTGACTCTGCTTGTGTTTTCCCCTTGGGACATTAGGTAAGTGGATAATTCTAATGTTACATTTATTTATTTATTTAAATTACACTACTAGCAGGAGACCTGGGGTTTTCCCCACCACACAGCCTTTATTAGTTTTAAGTTCCCGATTGCCAAGTTTGGGTTAACACTGTAAGCTGCTTTGGTGCTTCATGGTTCGACTCCTCTCTTGCAGTCAACATAATCCAGTCTTAAAACCTTATTAAATTTATAAATCATCATTTACTGATGTGATTGTTCTTTAGATGAACCACAAGTGAAGGAAATCAGGCCCAGAGCAGAGTCAAAATAGTGACTCTGCGAAGAAAGGTTTCCCTCTCAGCACACACGCCTACATTCAAACACATGCAGCTCAAGCTACACGCTATGAAAGAATGCCCGTGTGAAGCAGACTTTCCACATGGTCGGCTGGCTCTTCCAGTAACCGGATGGCACACTTCCCTCTTTTCCATGGAGGGAGAAAACTGAGGGTAAAAAGGGTGTGGACAATTAAAATAGACATTTCTCATGCTGCACGAGCAAACAATTTGACTCTTCTCACTGACAGCTGTGGTGGACAAAACTTGCAAAATATGCTCTACTGTTGCTTAGCCTTTTTAAATAAGATAAAGCACAAAGTGTGACTTCCAGTTCAAAGATGACGAGCTCAAGTGTCGTGAAAATCTGCCATAGGCTTAGCCCCAAAGTTAACATGAAGGAGTCAGTCTGACCAAATGTTCAGTTGAATTTCAATTCAATTTTATTTATATAGTGCCAAATCACAGCAACGGTTGCCTCACGCTCTTTATATCGTACAATAATACAAAAAGAAACAGAGAGAACGCCAAAAACCTTATGACCCTTACTGAGCAAGCGCTTTGGCAAGAGTGGGAAGAAAAAACTTCCTTTTATGCACAAAAATAAACCTATGAGCCTCCTCAAAGGTCTTAAGTTGTTATTTTATGTGAAAAATGTGTAAAAATCACACCAGTAAACCCACACCTAACTTCAAAATTATCCTACAAGCATGCGAGTATCTGTTTTTTTCATATAAGCTAGTTCAGAGTTTCAAAATGCCAATCCTCTTCTTTCCAAATAAAAATAAAACAACACAAATTTCTTTAAGAAAAAAACTTTTCGGAGGATCTGAACCATTATTCCCAAACAGCAATCTACGCAGAGTCAAACACAATGCAAATACTTTCTTTGTTCCTGTCTTTGTGCTACCAGCAAACAAAGCACAGCTCAACACCCACAAACACAATTTCAAACAACAGCTAAATTACAAATGAGAGAAACAATCGTGTGTGAAGCGAAATTAAGCCGTGCATGGCTGCATTCATAAGGCATCATTTGCACCACACCTGGATTTGCCACTGAAAAGCAAAGTAACGTGGAAATTATGGCCTCACAGTGAAGATGCATATGTGCACAGGTAAGACAATTCCACTGCAACAAGCCAGCTTGTACATAGCCAAGTAATAGTGTCATCTGGCATCACAGGGTTGTGTTTTTGTTAGTTTTTACAGGGGGAGGTTAAAAAAATGTAGAAAACGGGTCATAAAAGTGAAAAACAGTAACCATGTGCATGCAGGTTATTACTGGGCTCTTTCCTCAAAGGTTTTTGTGTTTTCTAAATGAAAGAAAACATCACGAAAACAAAGGTAGTCTGTGCAACATAGCAATTTCAGCAGTAACAATATATGTCCCTGTCAGTACCAATGTTCCCACATCAAGTATACGTAGACGACAGGGCTGCAATCTGGGGCTCGAGCCTGCTGCATCTCTCCCCTTTTGCCTTGTAATGAGGGCTGACTCAAGCAGTGATTAACTGCGATCTGGCTTACGTTAAACACCAGCAGCTTCGCTAGCTTCAGATAAGGATTAAATATTTTAACATGGGACTCTAAGGTGGAGGCTCATTTGATTCACTTAGTTTGTCAAGTCTGTTCATGAAAAATACACCCAATTAGATGGAAATGAATGAAGAACCCTGAAAAGTACACCCAATTATAGAAAAATAAATGAACATCTCCAGGAGGGAAACCTTGTTAGTGTAAAATGAGTAAAAGTCTGTCCGAGCTGATGAAAGTCATAGAGAGCTGCAGAAATCGTGACTAATCCCTGACAGCTTATTTTGTGAAGTCGCCCAGGGTGGAGATGGAGATTACAGTGAAGCAAGAAGCAAACAAAGCCAGTGTAATGCTTAAACACATAATGAGATGGATTTTTGCCTCTCGTGGCTTGTAAACCCAACTTTTAAATTCACCCTCAACTCTGTACAGCTCAACAAAACGCGAAGCACGAGGCCTGTAAATGTGGCTGCCAAGACGCCACGGTGCCTCGGCACCGGGATGAGCAGACCTCCCAAACACTCGTGTACCTGGTGCATCACAGAGACCACAGTGATACGAGCACCCATGAATATGTATAGGCGTGTGTGTGTTTTTCTTATGTATAGAAAAAAACCCTCAACAACAAGTAGCTGTAACTCAACACAATGCAAAAACTGAAATTCACACAGTGAGATTGGTTCCAGGTGCTGTTGGCTCACTGCTGTCCGCTGCCAAAAGGTTAATGGTTGGATCATTTAGGAATAATAAAAAAAAGTTGTTAAGTTTGTCATATTATTTAAACAAGATTGTCCAGACGTGAGTTAGTCCTACTGAAATGTTTTATTTATAATAATTCATTGTTCAAGGAGGAACGCTGCTAATTATTTCAACCTTACAATCAGTTTTTTTTGTTGTTTTTTTTACTCACCACTGTGAAATTAACTCCCAAAATCATCCTCTAAACACACACAAAGATAAAATTAAAGATATTAAAAATATAAAAAAATAAATACAAACGTATAAAACTGATAAAACTCTGAGAATGGAGCCTAAAAGTAAAATCATAATCTTAAAATCTCAATTATAACAAGGTGCAGGACTGTCCTTCAATGAATGAAACACACCTGAATATGTTTATACTCACAAAAGCCCTTTTATTAAATAAAAAAAATGATAAATCCATAAAAAATAAATAAATAAAAATATACCCTCTTATTATTTAAGCCTTGTGTTTATCACATAAAGCTAATTTAACAAACTACTGTGAGAAAGAAATACTTGGTTGTGGAAACATTGCTAAGAAATCTAATACACGAAACACGAGAGGCCAGATGTTTAGGGAGGCTGGGAGGCTTTTTTTTTAAAAAAATATGAAATTTCTTAACATGAGAACATTACGTTGATTTAATCCTTAATTGCTCAGGAGCAGAAACTCGAGTAGGTATTGTAAGTCGGCATGTGCAGTACCTACTCAGAGCTTTCTTTGCTCATCTCTCTTACCCCTTTACTTTCTTACTTTATAATTAAGACGATGAGTATATATATATATGACTATTGGGAACACCCAGTTGTCATAAACCAGAATTTTCCCTTTGTTTTATCACACATGATAAGGATTGTGTGTGTTTTCCCTCTTTGTTTGAAATCAAACTCCTCTCAGCCCTGAGCTGGAACGCAATATTTAATTCACCTTTTTGTCAGTGTTGAGTTTCACGTCTTGGGCGAATGCAAATCAGGTACTCTTCACATCCAAAACTGGCATTCTGTATTTTATTTACCTTCACCATATTAGCGATGGCTAGAGGGCAACTTCAGCACATAATTAAGGCGAGAAATTATATAAAGATTTGCATCCAGGTTTCCCTTAACCCTGTGGGTTTAACTCCATTTCTGTTTTGAGACGTATTCATCCATCTGCACTCTCTTGATCCCCAGTCCAAACCACAGCGATGACTCATGGGTAAATGAGCTGAAAGAGGCGGGGCCCGTGAGGCCAGAAGGAGGGCGGCAGAAAACGGACAGATTAAGTGAGAGGGAACGGTTTGTGGCGGCGAATCACAGAGATGCAGTTAGAATGAGACTGCTTGCGGGACTTGGAGACACATCAGGCGGTGCAGTTGCCTAGAATAACAGAGTCTGTCAGGATGACGAGCATGGATGGTGGTCCCTACAAGTAAAGCCTTTAATAGTAGATCCTTTTCCAGAAAACAGGGAGAGGAGGAGGATTTCATTTTAATTCTGGAAAGGTTTTGGGAGTTCATCCAGTGTACATCCACAGAGGATACTAAAACACTCTCAGATGGATGAGAAGTAGGAAACACTACTTTCATTCACATTTATCAGAAGGACACTTTGGTTATTTATATTTTTCTCCCCGACACAACCTCACTATTCTCCTACCATGGACACTCTTAAGCGAACAAATGTGTATTATTCTGCAGATAAAAATAGTCCCCCAAGAATACGCCAATTCATTATATGTTCTTTGTGTAATTTAAGAAAACACAAGATTTATTAAAACTGAGTGCAGCTGGGGCAAGGACATCAGAACGGTTGAGAGTTTCACTGTTTATTATTTAGTCAATTTTAAATACTGGTGCTGGCTAATGTTCGCTGTATTGGGTCTTAATTTGTAGGATAGAATAGAATAGCTTAAAGACTGACATTTCAAAAGAGTAAAAAGGCCCTGAGGGGAAACCTATGGGCTGGTTGTGATGAACAGAAGCACTAAATCACTGACTTATTTAGGTCGCCAGACAAACACACCACATGCAGCATTCATTGAGTTTCACATTTAAGCTTAAAACAGGAGAAACCTGCACGAAGATGAAATAATTTTGAATTGCAAAACAAAATAAGGTAGCTGTAAACGCATCTTGTTTTTCAATCTTTCGAAAGATAAATCTAGTCTCCATTTAAGACGACCGTGACCAACAACAACCCGGTGATGCTGTAGATATTTTACTTTAGGCAAGAAGAAAAATAAAGAAAGCACTTTACAAGTATCAAGCTGAAGTTAAGGTGAAGGGTGTAAGAAGAACATAGTAGCTGAGATGTTTTTGACTACCAGTGTTCAAGCATCCCCACATGGTTTCAGTTGAGCGCTGGCTGTCTGCCAGTCCACTTCACCAGAGGCACCACCGTCCAGACCAGAGTCGTCTCTGCTAGCGAGCGTCCAAATGTAAAAATCTGTTTCTGAGATAAACAGCCTTTGAATAGGAGGGCAAAACTAACTGCTAGATGAATTCAACCATGTGGGGTTTAAGTTTGTTAAAAAAAAAAAAAGTAACTGATTTTTCTTTTCCTTTTTTCTGCCAGCACAGCTTGGACATTTGTTTCCTGAAGCGACGTCCGCTGACATAAATAGCGACTGAAAAGACCTTGCAGGGCTAAGCTGCGAAAACTGGCCTTTCTTTCTCGCAGCATATGGAGCGCATTTATCCACTGCACATAAACAGTGCTGCGCTTAAAAGACGGACGTTCTTAAAAGAATGAAAAGGTGAAGATTTTTAGTGTGGCTTTAAGAAGAAATATGGAGTTGTTGATAAATAGGAAAAAACATGATAAATATATGTGATTGGGGGGGGGGGGGGGTGTCACCGTACATGTAAAACACAAATAAATCAAAATAAATAAACGAGATTGAAGAAAATTTTACTTCAAAACGGAAAAAAATTGGTATGCTGAATGCATACAGGAGGTGAGATCTGCTACAAAAGACATTTTTCTATGAATTTCCTGTGAGAAAAAAAACTAATAAAAAACAAGTTAATCAAGTAATCATGAACTAATCATCCTGCACCTCAAATCAGTTGGCTTTTTTCCTCACTTCTGCCCGCGTCGCCTCTCTGAGGTTACGGTTCTTGTCGTAGAACAAACTGCACAGTTCAGCTGCTCAAACACTGCCCTGAAAAGGGCCCGCCCAAACCTTTCATTAACGTGAGTAATGACAGTAAATATGAGTTGATAATAGCAGAGTTCAGGCAAACATGACTCACAGCGTGTTGGGAATAACAGATGTCCGTTTTGATCAAAACGTCTGCTTATTGTTTGTTGTGTTGCTATTATCTCTTCATCTTTTTTTTCTTTTTTACGCAAATGTCTTTAACCCTTTGAAGCTAAAGCCTGAAAACTGCTACATGAGTCATGATGTATGTTCTTATTTTGCTTACAGCATATATTCTAGGTCCACAAATTCAGCCCTCATAACTATTTAAAACAAAACAAAACTTGTATTTTTACTACAAACTGATGGGAGACATATCCACTTTGTACTGCATGCTTTTATTTTAATAGTGCAGCATTCACAGGTATGTTAACTATTAGTTCATTCCAGTAAAATATTTTTAATGTAATCTGAAAGATTTTCTTTTCTACAGAAACAGTCTTACTAAAAGAATTTAGAAGTTGAAGCAACCCCTGGATTTATGAATATTTTGGATTATATTTTTGAAGGATAGAAAAAATATTCTATATAAAAATCAATGTTTAGTTGATCGCACACAACAAAGCAGAGGTACGGGACAAAAACAATTTTATTTGAGTACAGCAAAAGCTTAAAGTGACAATTTATGTGGGCTTTACACACATTCACACGCACGTCTTCACACTTTTTTTTAACCTCCATGAAAAAGTCTTGAACCAGGGGGAAAAAATGTTTAACAGTTTTAATGGTCTTGAACCAACCTGCATTGTCCAAACCTGCCATGTTGTATTTGCCATGTTGTATTACAACTGCAGCCAATAAGAAACTCAGTGAGTGACTCATGAGTGCATTACCATTGTTTTGATTTGTCTGTAATTTTTAACAGAGTTCTGCAGTTCACTGACCTCGCTTCTGAAGCACAGTTCATATTTCTCCCCCTGAGCTCTCGCTCTGCCTTTGAAATAAAAGCAGCATGTAGCGAGGTCGACTGAGGTAGCTACGAGTCCTTCGTTATTCAGAGAAGGATGTACTACTCACGCATCTGTGTGTGTGTGTGTGAGAGAGAGAGCCTCACCATCTGGCCTCTATCCGCAGCCTGAGCCGAGGTCCTGCTGACAGTCATGACCAGCTGGCTGACTGGACAACTGTGCATTTGTACCAGAGAAGACCAGAAGCAGAACGAGGCGGGTTACTGCGACGTCTGACCCGCACTGTGGGAGGAAAAAAAACAGATTTTATTTAAACTTTTATTAGATTTAACAACTTTAATCATACAGTCCATTCAGCTATAAAAAGCAAATCCAGTATATTTACTGTTATTGCAGCATGCTCTTTTCTTTCATGTTAGAATCACAAAATATTCCTTTAATATTCTTTTATATGGCACACACAGCAGTAATGCATTCATATATGTCGATGTGGATGAGTAGGAGGTATGCGATGTTACTCAATGTGCATTACTTAAGTGCATTTATGTTTTATTATTATGAATAATTTTAACCGGGTCTTATGGGAGGTGCTATAACCCCCTCACCCCACCCAGGTCTTTGGTGCCAGCCATAAAAGGCATTTCAGAAAATTCAATTTACTTTCAAAATAAATCTCATTTGCTAGTCTGAACATGTGTCTTGCATTGTGGGAAAAATACAACATCTACAGTAATAACAGTGATGAACAAAACACCCTGAATGAAGAAAAGCATTCCACTGCTTTAATTCCATCTTATTCGGTTATTTTACCGACAAAGGGTGTTACACTGTATGATCAGCTTACAGGGATCACACTTCACCTAAACAAGAAACCCACCAGATAAAATCATTTAACTACATAATTAGACATAAGCAATTCATCTGTGATATTGTAGCTTTACCCCATAAAACCTCTGTACTTGTGTTTTACTGTGATTTCTGTGTTATTTTATACTTTTATTCTGGACTTAGACCTGCGTCCATAGACCGCTGTGCTTTAAATACTTCACAGCTTCCTGTGTTATGTGTTGTCTGTGGCACTCAGCACATTTTCATACTGAAAACACACAAATCTGTGAAAACTGGTGCAGATTCATTCAGATCAAACACAGTGATCCTTGAGTGTTTTTAATATATGCCTGTTGTGGTGTAAAATACGAGAATAAAAATATGAGACATCCGCTGCACACAGCTGTACTAATTTAAGCGATGGATTCATGGCTGCTTCTGATCATATTAAGGATTTTGGTGAAAATTTGGTGGAAATAAGTACAAAAATGGCATTTTTTGTTCTTTTTACTGCGTCATCTATGTAAAGGATTCACCCCTCACAGAGTCTCAGACAGACAGAGCACATGGAGCAGCTGTCAGTTTGGGAAGTAGAGGTCTGCTACATTTCCTCCATATTCAGCCCTGGATGAGATAAGAGGGCAAACCAGGCACACAGCAGTAAAATGCAGAGGACTGAGACATCCTGTATGCCTGCCAGCACCCAAGCTGGCACATTGCCTCCGTCTGATTATTGTATATTCCACCGCCGTGTTTCAAGTGCTCTGACGCACATTTGAATACACTGTGGAAATTGCCAAGCGGCCTGTGCGACTGGTGACTCAGTGAATCCTTGTTACGGCCCACCTTCCTCAAAATGTCCCCTAAGGGCCAAAATGGACCAGAGCACAGCAGAAAGAGAACAAAGCATGGCCTCTGGCCCCAGTGTTGTTCCCACACTTCCACCACTAATCATAGAGAGTCCAAAACACTAGACCAAAACAGGCTTAGATGAATCAAAACAGTTTGTATAATCCATAAAGTCTGAATAAGTGCTAAGAGAAATTATTAACAGTTATAAAGATAAAAACAGCACGCTGCTAACGTATCAGATATCTTCATTCATTTGAAAATTACACCCAGTTTTGTGTTGTTCAGGAGAAAGCCCTCATGGTTTAAGCCATGCAGTTTGTGACATGTGATTGTCTCTTATTTTCATTTCATAAAAAAATGTATGTGTGTATATTTTCCCGAGCACGTCTGCGCCAACATCTTGTGCAATAACGGCACATCCCACGAACCATGAAACAAAAACACACACGAGGGCTGTGATGGACTTAGAAAAACAAAACAAAATTTAAAAAAAAACAAACTACAATCTTGACAGGAGAAGTAAAAAAAGCCATGAGTGAGAACGTGTCTTTTAAATCGTTCAGCTAATTAATCACAAGAAGTAAACCTAATACTGAAATAGTAGTAGCTCACTGTAATGGGCTGAATGTGTTTAATCTAGTAAATGGTTGTCTGGTGTGGAAAAGCGTGATCCCTGTGGTGTAAAAAGATTCATTTTTTAAAGATTGCGTCTGACTCATTTACTGTATTTCTGCAAAACGCTTGTGACATTTCCAGCGATCATGTATTGTCCCTTTAGAGGCGAGCCTGGATGTCCCGGAGGTCTGAGGCCTGTGACTCATGCTCAAAGCTTTTGGGCCTGTGGCATGAAGAAAGGAAATAAGAGCCAGATGCCAACAGATATCTACAAGCACATGGCTCGTGCAACCAACCTCACTCTGTGTGTTTGTGTGCATGCATGTGTGTGTTTATTTCCAGCTGTAATACAAAAGACTCAGGTGTGACTCAAGTGATTTTCCAGTGGCTACAAAATTTCTCAGAAACTCACCTTAGGAATTAAACCGTCAATAGAAAAACACATTCAAAGCACAAACATTTTTTCAGTGTTTACTTTTGAGCCTATAATTGTATTCTGGTTTTTAAGATTTTGGCAGAGGTGAAAACATTTCAGCTAAAGCAGATTTCACCAGCCATATTTTACAGACTTTACTTTCCTGCAGGGATCCTAATATATTGGCTGTGCTGCCAGGAAATAATTTAAACCATTTAAAATTCAAGATCTACCAAATTGCCGAAGTTTAACCGTCTGCTCTCATAGCCAATTGAAAGAACTCTGCTTTTTGAAGTTAAGCGTTCTCAGGGGTTTACAAAGTGTATGTCGTTTTAAATAAACTTCAACAGTCATTTATTCTTTGTTAGATTATTACGAGGCTTAAAACAATAGTTTGGCAGGTATTTGGCAAGAAAATAAAGTAAACGTCACAGTTGGTGGATGGTAGCAGGAGCAGGAAGCAGACTTACTAACAAAAAGCAAGACAATGTATTGACGTTGATGCAGGAGTTAGGAGATGAGGAAAAGCCCAAAAAGCAAACAACATATATAATTGGTAGGGCTACTTCACACTGACGTGTCAACACTGTGTCAAGCTTATGCAGTGCAGATGTTTTGAAATGCTGCTGTGGAGTGTGGTTCCTGTCACCCACCTCACGTGACCACGGCTAATTGAGGTTTTGATGTGTTTCGGTGCAGTTTCTACTGGTGGCTTACCTGCTGCTTTTAAGTTTGATTGATGATGTGTAGAACAAATCTAATGTCACCACAAACTCCCAGAAAAAGTCATCATCATCAAAAGCAGGAGTGTCAGAAGCAGCGATAGCAGAGGACTGTTTGTAGGAACTTTTTACTGGCAGGTGAGTTTAGTACATACAAGGCAACCGCTGATACCACTGTACAGGTCAAAAGATACCTCACAAATGCATTTGTTTCAAGGGCACAGGGTCCACTAGTTTATTTGCAGGAACAATGTGTTGTATATTCACACTTTTAGAGCTTAGCAAAAATTATTTATGTATATTCGCAATACGTTTGAACAGGTTTTTGGCAAGTCTCAGGACATAAGAAACTGACCCAAAACAGCTGAACTACAACAAATGTAGACATTATTAATGTGATGTTCTCTTAATCATCTTCAATCTCCATAAGAATAATTAACTACAGTCATTCACACTTTCCTCTGTAGATGATAAATCTTTCACAGAATTCCCTGTTGTTTACATTTAGCCTAAATGCAAAGTACGTGACAATTAAATCTACATAACAAATGTAGTTATCACAATAAACACTGCAGACTGTTCTCTATTTCTCCATTACACTGAATTACTAAGAAAGTGAAACAGTAGGTAAAGTATTTGCTGAAACAGCCTTACAGTCACAGCCTGTTGTCTAACACAAAATATGTTCTTGCTTTGGTGTGACGATTTCTCCAAAACATGTGTTGATTATCAATAATTATTTATTGATAATCTTGTCTAATAATTAGCCTTGACTCCAATTGTGCAACAATCTTCTTTGTTAGTATTTAACGGAACAGTTTTTTAAAGATGTAATAATAACAAAAGTGTCCAGTAGGTCCCTTTGTGGAGATGGATGTCCGATTGTTTTGAAATCTCTGTAAATTTCTGGCTAAACTGTGTTAAAAAAATTTCAGTGTTTCACAAAGCCTCACTTTGCCCATCAAGAATAACCAAGAGGAGCACAGAGTACAGACAAGGTAGAGAAACAAACATCCTGCCAAAGGACACAGGGAAAATTGGGCTATTTGTACACACAGAAGCCTGACTAGGGACAATGCAAAGCTGGGGGAACGAGACACAGGGGCAAACAATCAAGAGTCCATCAGACGGTTAGTAGAAACCCAAAACGAGACACAAGAGGAAACTAGTGATCAGAACAAAACAGGAAAGGAATTATGACGCTAACAGAGGTACAGTCATGGGGAATTAGCAACTAACATTAGAGTATAATAGTAAATCATATAAACAGGCATATACAACTCCATGAAAAGTAAACATTCTTAAACTCAACACACTAAGATAATAATGAAATCATGAACCAAAAACACAGGACTGGCCAGGTTTAGAATAATAAAGAACTCAAAACAGGAATCCAATTAAAGCTCAGTTTAAGTTATGATCCATATCCATCATTATTTGTTTCTAAACAACATTAAATTTGAAGCACAGTGAATTTAGTGAGTCCTTCTTCTAGCAAAAGCAAGTGATCTTTCTTATTTTTCAGGCACAGTTCCTGCAGATCTTTGTTCTGCGCTATGAGGCTTTTCACCTCATTGAAAAGCTCTCCATGCTGCACCTCAAGTTTCTTACACCTTTTCTGCAGTTCTTCTCATGTTTCTTGATTTTCTTCATGCTTCTCTTGCAGTTCCTCATTTTTTCTGTGGCAGTTCTTTATGTTTTTCTTCTCAAACTTTCTTTTCCTGCATATTGTTGTTTGTTTCTTGTACTTTGTCATGGATGTCCAGTAACTCTTGATGTCTCCTCTGCAGTTTGTGTAGCGTACACTGGATGTCATTATGCTTTTTCTCCTATCGTCACTTCTCCTCTTGCATTCTGATGTTTGTAGAGTGTGCTTTGTTATACAATCCTTGAAAATAGTTTTTTGGTTTTTTGCTCACCAGTGCTTGGACTTTACTCTGCATTTCTATGCATATTTTCTCCAGTTCTTCAAGCTGGCACTGCAGTTCTTTGTATTTAGCTTCAATGTGAAATGTGTTTCTTATTATTTAATGGTTACTAACAGAAATCGTGAACATTATCTGTTAAAGAAATGTTTGTCTATTAAAATTTAAATGTTTATTTTTAATATTTTTTTTAAATCCAGATCATTATAGAATCCATGCCCTTTATTAATATACATAATGCAAGCTATGTCTCAGCCATTGGAAGTATTTTGTATTATTTAATATATCTGATGCCATTTCAGCTCATTACACAAGAGAAACATAATTATTCTATATTACTGTCTCTGTTACCTGAGTATTCATCACTTCTATATTCAACACTATTTCACAACATTAAATATAAATGTAAATTTGCTAACTTAATCTAAGTTAGTTACTTTGTAAAATTAAAAAAAAATGTATATAATATAGTAAAACATTACAACAACATTAAATTTAAATGTACTCATTTAATGTAAAGGAGTTATTTTATGCACTTGAGGGTGGACGATGGGTAACTGTTTCAGGTCATCTAACCAGTTATTTAACAAAGAAGTCCTTCTAGAAGCAAGTTTCCCCTTTTGAAAGCCCTTTTATGATTCATGTTAAGGTTTCTCGATGCATTATCATAGTTATTTTTACAATCACAAGTGAAATGTGGTTAAAAAACTTTACTTTGCCCCAAAGTAAAGTTTTCTCTGCTCTTCATAGAATTTGTTGCTAGGTACACGGCAAATGAAGACAAGTTTGAACAGAATAGGAAACTAATAGTACACGAGCTCTTAAGGATATACCAGCGGACCTATAGTTTAGAAAGCTAAAATTAATTCGCTCTAACAATCTAGCCTACATTAGCTAACATTGTAATGCTATTTAGAGAACAAATAACCGGCACTTATTGCGTCACAGTAATGGCCCTGAGTTATCAGAACTATTGACCCTTTTTTGTGTTTTGAACCTTCACAGCTGAACTGCGTCATGAAATTCTTCTTTATGTTGTAGTAACGCAAAATTTACTTAGAAATGACAAGCTGTGCTGACGCATGCAGCACCTCTGTGGGAGCGCACTGGTTACGTCATCACCTCAAGAACAGTGCCCGGAAAAGGCCCGGCAAAGATCTTGCCAAGTGTAAGGCTTTGGTAAATATGTGCATAGATTTCGAACGTGTATTTAAGTTTTTCTTTCGATAAAGAACTCCCCACTGCCATTCCCACTACACCAAATAGTTACGAAATCAACAATTAAATCACAGAAAAATTGCTGTTTTTCCAGTATCAACTTTAGAAAAAGAGCCTTATTATAACCTTACTATAACTTTATTATAAACACAGGACAGTCTAGCCAATGAGCTACCAGAACCTTTCTGGTATTTTACACATTCATCATGTAGAAAACTGTGACGTAAATTGCACTTCTTCTTTCTTTAGGATATGTCAGGGATTAAATGTTTAGTTAAATGTCTGAAGACACTTAAGATCAAAGTGGGCCATATGTGGCCTACACTGCAAAATTAGTTTAATATCCCTCTTCTAAGGACAATCAAACTAATTTTATTACCAATCAACTTCATAGCAGTTATAAATTGATCTCTGGGAACCATCACTGTGCTCCATCAACAGACCAACATTGCTATTATTGATGCAGTAATCTATGAAGGGGAGCCATGCAGTTAGGGCTGGGCGATATGGACTAAAATCCATATCGCGATATAATTTGAAGCACGTGCGGTAACGATACAGTGGGGCAAAAAAGTATTTAGTCAGCCACCGATTGTGCAAGTTCCCCCACTTAAAATGATGACAGAGGTCAGTAATTTGCACCAGAGGTACACTTCAACTGTGAGAGACAGAATGTGAAAAAAAAAATCCATGAATCCACATGGTAGGATTTGTAAAGAATTTATTCGTAAATCAGGGTGGAAAATAAGTATTTGGTCAATAACAAAAATACAACTCAATACTTTGTAACATAACCTTTGTTGGCAATAACAGAGGTCAAACGTTTACTATAGGTCTTTACCAGGTTTGCACACACAGTAGCTGGTATTTTGGCCCATTCCTCCATGCAGATCTTCTCGAGAGCAGTGATGTTTTGGGGCTGTCGCCGAGCAACACGGACTTTCAACTCCCGCCACAGATTTTCTATGGGGTTGAGGTCTGGAGACTGGCTAGGCCACTCCAGGACTTTCAAATGCTTCTTACGGAGCCACTCCTTTGTTGCCCGGGCGGTGTGTTTTGGATCATTGTCATGTTGGAAGACCCAGCCTCGTTTCATCTTCAAAGTTCTCCCTGATGGAAGGAGGTTTTGGCTCAAAATCTCACGATACATGGCCCCATTCATTCTGTCCTTAACACGGATCAGTCGTCCTGTCCCCTTGGCAGAAAAACAGCCCCATAGCATGATGTTTCCACCCCCATGCTTCACAGTAGGTATGGTGTTCTTGGGATGCAACTCAGTATTCTTCTTCCTCCAAACACGACGAGTTGAGTTTATACCAAAAAGTTCTACTTTGGTTTCATCTGACCACATGACATTCTCCCAATCCTCTGCTGTATCATCCATGTGCTCTCTGGCAAACTTCAGACGGGCCTGGACATGCACTGGCTTCAGCAGCGGAACACGTCTGGCACTGCGGGATTTGATTCCCTGCTGTTGTAGTGTGTTACTGATGGTGACCTTTGTTATTTTGGTCCCAGCTCTCTGCAGGTCATTCACCAGGTCCCCCCGTGTGGTTCTGGGATCTTTGCTCACCGTTCTCATGATCATTTTGACCCCACGGGATGAGATCTTGCGTGGAGCCCCAGATCGAGGGAGATTATCAGTGGTCTTGTATGTCTTCCATTTTCTGATGATTGCTCCCACAGTTGATTTTTTCACACCAAGCTGCTTGCCTATTGTAGATTCACTCTTCCCAGTCTGGTGCAGGTCTACAATACTTTTCCTGGTGTCCTTCGAAAGCTCTTTGGTCTTGGCCATGGCGGAGTTTGGAGTCTGACTGTTTGAGGCTGTGGACAGGTGTCTTTTACACAGATGATGAGTTCAAATAGGTGCCATTCATACAGGTAACGAGTGGGGGACAGAAAAGCTTCTTACAGAAGACGTTACAGGTCTGTGAGAGCCAGAGATTTTCCTTGTTTGAGGTGACCAAATACTTATTTTCCACCCTAATTTACGTATAAATTCTTTACAAATCCTACCATGTGAATTCATGGATTTTTTTTTCACATTCTGTCTCTCACAGTTGAAGTGTACCTCTGGTGCAAATTACTGACCTCTGTCATCATTTTAAGTGGGGGAACTTGCACAATCGGTGGCTGACTAAATACTTTTTTGCCCCACTGTATATATCGCGATATATTCTTTTCTTCTGTATAACGTATTTTCCACACTATAAGGCACACTTAACATCCTTTAATTTTCTCAAAAATCGAGTGTGCCTTATGTATGAATTCTGGTTGTGCTTACTGACCTCGAACCGATTTAGGCGTGCAGAAATCTGTTAAAAAATGTTTTGATGGATTGTCAGAGCATTACGGCTGCCGTAGTGAGGAGCTTTGCGGAGTAATCTGGGTCCAAAACTCCGTCCTCTTCAGGTCCCAAAGTCAAACAAACACAGTTAAAAACGGTCTAAATTCTTTCATCTTTAATTAAATCATCAGCATTGCTGGTGTAACAATTAAGTTTAACATCCAGGCATCCATGAAAACAGAATTTATTAAATTTAATGGAGTTAGAAGTTAGCAGGAAGTTAGCTCGCTAGTTTACACCTAAACATTTCATAGCATGTTCTGACTGAGAGATTTTTGAAACTAATTAAAACGTACAGCTCTGCTACCACTTCCAACATAAATGAAGACAGAAAACTAAACAGCAGTGGCGTTTGCAGGGTTACTGAAGTTGGACTACCTGGTATATAATGTTGTGCTACATGATTTCTAGCGACACTATGTTAGCATAACATTAGCACAGTGAAGCTAGAGGATGAACGCCAACTTTTCTTCCACTGATAAAAAGTTAACGTGAGGGATTCTGGTGGTCAGGGACAAATGCAATCGCATTGCAGGATGCTTCAAAACTTCAGTCAGGAGAAAAACTGAGATTATTCATCCACAATACAAGGTTAGTTATTAAATATACTGCAACAGCATGGGAATAGAGCAGCTGCGAGAGAATTCAACATTAATGAATCAATGTTATGGAAGTGGAGGAAGCGCAGTTTTTGGCTTTCCCCATATTTCAAAAGTGCTTCATCTCTTTGCTATGACTGTCGCCCAGCATAATTTGCAGATGGTAATGGTTGTAGCCTCTGCGATGCTTTCGACCAAAACAGGCGCAGCTTGACGACATCATCAACATGCGCTATCGCGATAGAGCGGTATAGTCAAAATCTCTATCGTTGGCCAAATTTATATCGTTTCTATCATATATCGTTTATATCGCCCACCCCTACATGCAGTAATATGAAAGTTGCTCCCTGAGCCTTGTTTTTTTTCTTTATCCAACTTTAGAAAATCTGTCTTCATCACTACTCCCCTCTGGGAAAGAAGTGGTTTCATTCACACAGAGGTTTCTTATTATTTGCCCCTGATCTAATATTTGCTCCTGTCAGAATAAGTAGAGTTCACCATAACCAACAAAGAAGAAACTCGTAATCCTACATGTCTGGGCTACACAGAGCAGTTCATCCTGCCAAAGAAAGATTACACTTGCACTTGTAAAATAATAAAACAAAACTCTCTCCCTTTTTATCAGGATGCATCATTTAAAAAAGAGAGACACCAAGAACTTTGCAGTGAGTAATACACAATGCCAAAAAGATATATCTCTCAAAGGCTAAATGGCTCAGCTATGGATATAGACACACAAAGGAAGGAGATTATTAAAAAAATATGGATGTGCCTTCAGAGTAATCCATCATTTGTTATTAATTAAAACAGGGAAGTAATGCATCATGGTACTCGAAAAGGCAATTACAAATCCATCTCTCCAAAGGCTGACACAATCGCACTGTACCGTGGATAGAAGGAGTAATTAGAACATGAATCTTTAAGATGTTATTAAAAGCTGCAGTTTGGTTTATTTTAATCAGAAGGTGTATGTTATGAGGATATCTACAGAAATAAGCTGTCTTATTCTGCAAACAGACACACTGTTGGAAGTTACTTCTCAAATATACAAATACAAGTGACGCTGCCATTAAAAGTGCCATATTTCAGACCTTATTTGCCCTAGTTACATTTAACGCCTCATTTTTTGGATTTTTAGAGAACTAGTCAACTTTACATTAGTAACCTGATACTCATCCATCACCGAGTAACAAGACTTACAATGAGGGTACTATAAATAAAAAACATGGTTAGGCGGTTCCAATTTGTGAGTCTGTGACCCACAACACTGCTGCTTGTTTGTGCAATGCTTTACAGCTAGACGTGAGCCCTGATGTGACTCATGGTGTTTACATTTTCCACCACATTCTCCTCTGTACTGGAGGACACGGTGAAAGACGCCGGCCTCAGTAGGTGTGGGGTGTGGTCGAGGTCAGTTAGAGCAGATTGATTGCAGAGTCATCAGCAAATTGTTTAAACTTGCCTGACTGAGTCACTTGGCTTTGTTTTAAATTCCTATCTCCACTTAAAAATGCACTGTTTACTGTAGCATGGCAGGGGCTTTCTCCGCTTGTTTCGATTTATTAGGACCACATATATAGTAAGCTTACCCAGTCACTTCAATTAAACTGCCTGAAGGAGCAGCACAGAGAGAGCACTGAGTGTTCTTGTAAATGACATACAATAAGCATTGTGCATATAATAGAAGAACTGCACCCCCACCTCTTCGTATTATTCTGTACAGTTTTTTTTCCTAACAATATTGCATATTGACAAATTTCTCTTACATTCTTATGTGTATATATATATCCTAGATTCCTTTTTTATATACCTTTAGATTTGGATTTATTTATCTTTCCAGCCTGATAAATAAATGAAATGAAACTTTGTTCTGATGTGCACTGTTATATGTTCTGAATGACAATATTCTATTCTAGTCTAGTATAAGAGGTCAAGCTGCCTCTTACTATGAAGGGCTGTGACTCCATATGACTTTATACGGTGCTATATACACAAACCCAACACTTTATTAATTACACCTTGCCCATACGGGGTTGACTCACCCTTTAACTTCAGTGCTGCCTTAAATCTGTGTGGCATAGATTTAACACTGTGCTGGAAACTTTCCTCAGAGATTTTGGTCCATACTCATATGATAGCTTCACACAGCTGATGCAGATTTGTCAGCTGCACATCCATAATGCAAATCTGTCATTCTACCAAATCCCAGGGGTGCTCTGAGTACGGTGAGCTCATTGCCACGTTCAAGAGATGAGTTTAAGATGATTTGTGACATGGTGAACTATCCTGCTGAAAGCAGCAGCGAGGGTCGGCTATGATTAGCAACAACATTCAGGTAGGGTGTGGTGTTTAAACAATGCTAGGTTGGAACTAATAGGTGTTGTGCATTCAGAAATGCTCTTCTTCATACTTTGGTTGTAATGAGTGATTATTTGAGTTACTCTTGAGAGTCTGGCCATTCTCTTCTGACCACGGACATCAAAAGCTATTTTCAAGAGAGAAAACTGCTGCTCACTTTCTCTTTTTAAGACATCCTCTACAAACTCTACAGATGGCTATAGATCAGCAGTTTATGAAATACTCAGACCAGCCTGTAAAACAGCTGAGGTCACTTAAATCACATCACTTTTCCATTTCGATGCTCAGGTTTTATTTCAGCAAGAGCGAGATGAGATGATGAGATAGCCTTTATTTGTCAGTTGCAGGTCTTTTGCCCACAACCAAGAGACTGACCTTGCCGACTGTACATACAATACACAAACATCACATTGGGGAGACGGATCAGGCTAGGTAGCATGTCTTCATGCCTAATTACACTAAGTTGTTAATATGCGGTTGGCTGATTAGACAGTTGCATTAAGTAGCAGTTGAAGAGGTGTACCTAATTAGGTGTCCAGTGAGTTTAATTGTATGTGAAAATGTATTTTTTTTTAATCTCCGTGAACTGAAAAAACCCTCATAAAATAGAAACAAGTAGCATCCAGATCTGCAAAGACGCTCATACTACAATACAGGCTGTCACATTTGATACATGAAAAATTAAATTATGCAACATTTCATCTGTTAATCGTCCAGTAATCACTCAAAAATAATGAAGTGTCCAAAATGTCAAAATCAGTCCAGTGCCTTGCTCCTGTTCAAGCAGCAATTTATTATAAATCTGAAAACAAACAACATGTGTGTACATGGGTTTATTGATCACAGTCACCACTTTTTAAGTCTGCAGCCACACAACTGCCACCACATTTTCCCTATTTTTGCATTTGGGAAATGTTTTTTTTCCCTCAAATATCAGAAGACGCCAGAACTTCCAGCTACTAGCTGTCCAGACAATTACACACAGAGAAACTAAAGGAAACTTGAACCTTCTTGTTTTACGGTCTGCTGGTTAATATGAATGACTTTCTCCAGACTGTTTACATTCATACACTCAACTGCTGCGATGCTGAGTGTTTCATATTTTTTTCAGACATAATCTAATTGAGGTGACAAAGATAATTTCGCTGGCTAAATTCTGATTTGCACATTGTTTCTATTTTGCCACGTCGCCTTTAAGTTGTACCTTCTTGATTTGACCTTCCTGCCCTTTCAGTCCACAAACTGTGAAAGTTTAGTGTTTCCTGGCACTCGAACACAGATAAAATAAAATTATGCATTTTTTTTTTTCTGTGAGTGTGCTACCAGAATTTCAATATGTTTTGCAGGCCAGATTTGGATGATTTACTGACCTTTATATATCCAGCAGGGTTGTTTATGGACTCCTTTGAGGATTTCCATATACACATTGTTTCAGTCTCTATAATGTGGACATAGCGATACCCTGTAGGGTCATAAAGTGAGACAAAAAGCAAGTTTGCCAATTAGCCTGACGAATGCACAGATGTGCAAAAGCTGATAATTGGAAGAAGACAGCAAACATGTTTTAGAAAGGTTGCTGCTGTGGCATCATTTATTTAAAATGATGACTGCTGTAGGATAGATGTTTAAAAGCACCATTAAGTGGAAATTAAAATTTCCATTGCCACACACGTGATCTCCGTGCAAGCCAGCAACTCTGGTCTTTACCCTCAGCATTTAGATGAAACTTCAAAGAAGAGGATGTCAGACAATGAGCAGCACAGATTCATAACCAGGACCAGAGTGAACTGGAGCCACTACTCCCGTAGCAGCTGTTTATTCATCTGAGAATGCCTCTCTCTTTATTTTCTTACTGTGTAAGAACTTATTTGACTAATCAACACTGAAAATTGCTTCTTTGCATGAGGCACTTGGTGCTGAACTGAAACATTTCTGTTGCAGTATAGTAAACTATACAATCACACAGCAGCACATTTCCTTGCCTTTTTGATGCAGAACTATTTAGTATTTAAGGTTTATGTAAAATAATAATGTGTAAAACCTTTGATTAGTTACCAGTAACTCATTTTTCTGTACATATGATACAAAAACTGGTTATACTGCGATAGAAAATATAAACACAAGTTAACTAACTGATGACTGTAACTAATTCTTCTGCTGTTTACTGTAGTGTGATTTGATGTCAGGTTTTTCAGGAATTCAAGGGTTAACGCACGCTTCATTAGCAAGTCAGTGTGACAGGACTCCGCCCTGACCTGATGCTGACATCAGTTGTTCAGTTTTAATTGAAAGGCGTGATATGACATGCATGCAGCTACATTTAGGGCGGTGCTTCAAGTTAACTCAAGTCATAGAAAACAAGTCCACTCGAAACACTAGCTTTGTGTATGTTTAGTGTATTACTGTATAATAAATCATTATTCAAGCCTTTATGGCAGCTATTTTTTCTTGGGCCTTTATTGTTAATGATAATGTGGTCAGTGAGATCAGTCTAAACGTAGTGATTAGACTCGTGGCATCTCTCATACTTTGTAGGTGAGATTCAGAAGATTCAGTTGTATTGTCCACAACATAAAATATTTTTACATCCTTCTCTTGTGCAACATTATGAACTTATATTACCTATGTTTTCTAAAAAAAAAAAAAAAGATTGTTTAAACATTAAATAATTATTCGTGTAATGCAGGCCGTGCCTGTCCTGCTGCATTTTTATTCCTGCTGTACTCTTTTATTGCCTCTTTGAGAAATTTGGACTCTTAACAGCTCAACTCTGCCCCACCTTAATATAAAAGGACCTCTAGTGTGGATGTGTGCGTAGGTGCTAGTGGGTTGGTTTGTTTAATCCTTTTGATAAAGCGTACTCTTATTTCAAAATTTCATGTGAACTATCCATTTTAATGCTAAATGGATTATCAAAACAAGCCAACTGGGATTTCTCGCTAACAATAATTTTTAACTAGACAGTTTTTACGTTATTACGACATATTTTCAAGCTACGACTGGTAACCATTTTAATCCAAGAAGTACTACTTATAACAGCGTCTCTGTTTTCTCGTTATAACACAAAGCCGCTGTATGTCGTTAACAAAATGCCTCCCAGTAAATTCAGAGGATCAAGAAACTTACCAGCTTTGCTTAAATGTGAAAAAGATACTTTACAGTTGAAGAAATATGAAACAGATTAATATATAAGACGATGATTCGAACATATGCTGAGGTGTTGCTATATATTATGGCAGGGCATTTCTTTAAATGCTTAATCATGTTTAGTATCAGTGAAGTATCAAAGTATGAAAGGGCAGATACACCTAAATGTGCTTTAACCTCTCTACATCATACTTACTCAGTTTAAAGTAACTCTGTATAAAATTGCAGTTAACTGAGTTCTCATCTTACTCCTCACAATTTAAATGCATTATTCTAGAGACAGTTCATAGCTAGTAGTTATTGTAGGCTGTTAGTACGAGGTTTACTTTGAAGCTTGCTGTTTTTGCTGCTCTTAGCTGCTGCTAAAGCTTTTAGGACCCCTCACACAAAATGCCTGTTGACTCGCTGCAATGAAAACATCTTACTGTTGTAAATTACTTCAACTTCTGTTGCCGTTTGCAAACACTTTGCTAATATCGAGTGATTATTAAGCTATTTGCAATGACCTCTACCACAAAACCAAAACAAAAGTAATCCACAGTTATATTATCAAACGTTACAGTAACCTTTAAATTTAATTATGAGCTTTTTCACATTTTAACACCGTGTATAAATGTCATGTTGCCATATGAGCTTTTTACTTTACGACTAGAAAAGTTAGGAGTAAAGAAAAAAAGAGAACTGTTTGAGATTCTGAGATTTGTAATGAAAAAATATATCCATCCATCCACTTATCCTTTCAGGGTCGCGGGGGGCGCTGGAGCCTATCCCAGCTGTCTTAGGGCGATAGGCAGGGTACACCCTGGACAGGTCGCCAGTCTGTCACAGGGCCAACACATAGACAGGGAAAACCAATCGCACTCACATTCACTGCCCCATTCACACCTAGTGGTGAAGTGCGACTGTCTGTCAATCATACAGCAGGCAGCAGGTTTGTTGGTTTTTTATCTCACTAACATTCAGCACCAGACTGATCTACCTGTCGGGTTTCTTCCAACTTGCTTTCATCCTTTAATTCTGCATTGCTTTTTGAACAGCCTGACAGCCTTCTCCTAAAAAATAAATAACATATAATAAACAATAATATATAAACATATATATTTATGTGATGTGACAAAAAGATGTAAAGTGGTGAGTATTCAGCAGCTTCAACCCTGTTGACCTTTTATGGGATTTAGAGCCACTCATTTCCTCTGCAACTGTGGTTTTCTGATGGCTTGGACTGGGACCAAAAGCAAGAGCTACCAGGGTAAGAAGAAATAATGATTCAACAAAAAAAAACTTCCTTGCGGTGCAGTCAACCCTGAAAGAAATACATGATTTATCATGATCTTTAAATTTTTCATCTTTGGTAAACAATATAAAGCAGAGCTTTTATGGTTGTGTTGCAAAGAAGGATATTGAATATTAAAGGTGGAAATTTTCTCTGTCTCTTTGATGTAAAGATGCTGTTTTCTCCTAATGCTGAAGTCGAGCTTGTCAGAGGAGATGCTGAATATGGAAGGCCTGCATAAAAACACCCAAATGTGTTAACGTTTAACCTTAATTTAGGCAATGAAAATCTACTCCCACTACTCCAGGCAGTTTGCAAGAACATGGCCAATAATGTAAAACTGTTGTCAGACATAATAGAATAGCTAGTGAATTTGTGAAACCTTGAATACTGGATAAGGTGACGCAATAACTTCTAATCTACTGTGAAATGACATTAAGGTGTTTAAAGAAAGCAGTCAGATTCTCATCAGCTTGTGTTTCGCTTTGGCACAAGTTAGCTAAGCTAAAATTTGTTTCAAAACAACTTCAAACGCTGCCACAAAAGCAGTTTTTTGTGCCCCGAGAAGTAACGTAGGAAAGGATACTAAATACTTTCACTCCTCACTTGTACTCCGCTCTTCACAGTCATGCGCCAGCCTTTTATTTTCCTCAAAGAACACACAGACTTGGTCCCAAAACTGTGAACTCTTTGAAGATAAATAAGACCCAATGCAAGTTCAGAGTCTCCTTTGTTTAAATTCAAGCTGGAAAAAAAAAAGAACCATTGGTTGGATTTTTAGGATATGTTACCAGCCAGTTCCAGGCAGTAATATTATGTGGGTCGGGCAGTACAAAACAAAACAAAAAAAAAAAAAAAAAAAAAAAGAGCGTGAGTGGATGCCTTCCCTTCCTTTGAGAGGAGTGACATTTGAAACAAAGAGCCCAGTTATGAGCTGCCTCGGACAGGCAGACTGACGGAGGCCAAATACTCCCAGCCCGCCAAATCAACCGCCCACATAGGGTGGGGTCACCCTGGGATGACTCATTCATACATGTACAGGGAAACATGAGTGCACACACATACACACACACAGAGAGAGAGGGGGGGGGGAAAGTATACAGTGTTTGCAACTTTCTCAAAACACTACATTTGTAAGGCAAAACTGCAGAAAAAGATGCAACCCAGTAAAACTGTGAGTACGCGCTGAATGAAAATGAAAGAAGAAATAAATCTCTCTGCTCCACTCACGCGCTTTTCCCCCAGCAGCTGCTTTTGTCTGCGGCTCAGGTGAAAGTGTTCCTGGTGGGATTGCCTGTCTGGCCGTCTTTCTCTTGTCACTGATAGTCCGTGCGTAGGAGGCCTTTGTTTTCACTTGCCGTTCGGGCAGCCTGCCAGACATTAAGACTTTTTATAGTTTGTGTCTAGAGCACTCCTTTGTGAGATAGCTCGTTTTATGGATCCTTGGAAAGGATTTGTCAATATTTCAGCATCCATTTAGTCACAGTAAATTACAATGGCCAGACAAATAAACACCATTTACTGGCGTTTGTGTGGTTTTTGTGTCACTGATGTTAGGCAGTTCCAGCAGTAGCTTCTGCATCTTCCCCTGGAGCATTTCTTTGTGTTTCTCTTTGAGGCTGCAGAAGAGAACAGATGACATCAGACGTATACGTTTCTGCCGCTCACTGAGCTGCTAATGCTAATTTGATAACTCTGATAGAGCTGGCTGTTACCTAGCAACATAATATTTGGCCATAAATAGAAACTGATGGACAAACATTGCCTGTCCAAACGTCACCTCTGATTTCAATGAACATTTTCATGAACAATTATTTCTGAAACGGCTGATTTGTGAACATTGTAAAAGTTTTCTTTCCTTTTTGCTGAAGTTATCAAAGTTTTTGGAGTTGTTTTCACATTGTAGCTACAAAGTCACCGGCCTCGAGTCTTCCTCATTTGCTCCGTTTTTCTTTTTTCCAGTACAGACAATACATTTTAGAGAATTTCTTTTGATTGCACTTGTAGATGTAATTCATTTAAAAACAAAAGAGGATAATAGCAGCATTTTCCATGCTGGGATTGAGTGAGACTCCAGTTCACCATGTCAACGCTACGTCTGAAAAAGTAAATAACAAGTTATTGACTCATGACGTTTTTCACAATGGATCTGAACACACCCAACACTATGGGCTGTACTCAGGAGGGATACAGCAAAGTGTGTCAATATCTTATCAATGCAGGGAAACCAAATACTGATATTTTATTTAATGCATTTTAAAAATGTACCACCACCACCATCCTGAGCAAACTTGCATTAGATTTAAAAAAAAAAAAAAAAAAAAAGGTGGCTGCCTGGTGATCGTATTGAATGTTTTTTATATTCTGCAACCTGTTGTAAATTGTGATGGCTACATAGTTGCTCTGAGCTTTAGGGTGTTACAGACTGTTGCCTGATAGCAGGCAACCTTTCTGCAAATAACTGTAGTCTGACTTAGACTGACTGCGGTCACTCTTAAAGGTTTACAAATAATTTTAAATGAAGACAAATTGCCAACATCAGTCTGCACAAATTGAATTTAATTGGCTGCTAGCTTGTTGTATTCTGGTCTTGTTCCATTGGTGGGAATGCACTCTTTCCAGCTTGTGTACCATCAGAGCTGAAAGAGCCATCTGGGTTATCAATCCAGTTATCCTGTCTTCTTCCCATCACGCCCGAACCAGTGGCTGCCAATCCCTGACCCTGGCTCTGCTGGAGATTTTTCCTGTTAAAAGTGAGTTTTTCCTTCCCACTCTCACCAAGTGCTTGCTCCAAGGGGCTTGTCTGATTGTTGGGGTTTTCTCTCTATTATTGCAGGGTTTTTACCTTACAATATTGATTTGGCGCTATATAAATAAAACTGAATTGAGTTTTGGGCTGCAATGTACCATAAAAGACAAAAACATGAAAAGACAGTAACCCACATCTAGTCTTTGTTTATTTGTTCAAAATCAGTCTTAAAGTGTTTAGAATTTCAGAGTATGCTCCTTTCGTGTGCTAATTTGAAGCATTTTCCTTGTGTTCATGAAAATTAAATGAAATCTACTGCCGGGAGCGCACAAAGCTTTTTGTGTTCGCCTTTGCAGCCAACAAAAGAACATTTGGCGTAGTGAGATTTTAGAGTTGGAGAATTGTCTCAGTTACTGAAACAAAAGACTGAACTGAATATGAATCTCTCAGTGTCAACAAATCCCACAAAATAAAAAAGAAAAGAACAAAACCAACAATGAACTGAGCTGACTTGCTAGTGCTGTCAACGTGTAGTCAAATCCTGATATTGTGTAGGTCACAGAGCTCTGCGTTGTCCTAAAATGATTAAAAACACACACTGGTGCAAATAGCGACATGAGAACTGTGTTTTAAATGGATCCCACATGCACTGTCCTGTTGCCGTAAATGTGAGCTAGAGCGCCAAAAAATTCTATTCATCGACAAATGGAAATTAAACACAGAGAGGGGAGAGAAGTTTTAAGGCACTGGGAAACATGTTCAGTTGTGGTCTTTTGTGTAAACGCGAATGCCCTGTCCTAACAAGGTAAATGCGTAGCGCTTGTTGACAGCACTGTTTATTTCAGATACGCTGTGAAACTGACTGCGATGTGAGACAAAAGGCAGAACGTGGCACAGACGTCGCGACAAACAGGAGCTTGATTCCTGCCGCGCCACCCTCACTATTCACGGCGCTGTAAAAAGCCTTTGGATGAAAGGAGCCAGCAACGGGCCTTCTGTTATAATAAAGTGAGATCAAATAAACGGAGGGATGGAAGAATTGCTCCGGGATCACACGTGTTTGGTTAACGCCAAACAGATGTAGGCATACTGTATGATTACTACATCATAGCATGGATTGTATACCCACTCAGACAGGAAAGCGGTGGCAGCTGTTAGCCATCAACAAGAAGGCATAGGCAGGCCTTAACTATAGGCTGCAGCCGTGCCTACTCAAACACACATGAACGCATGCACGTGTTTGCAAATGTACACGCTAAGCAGCCGGATGCACACTCACAGGGGGGAGCGTGGGGAGGCCCGAACACACACACACACACACACACACACACACACACACACACACACACAAACGAGTCTCTTTTATCTAGTTAATCTAAAGTTTAACGTCAGGGCCCACCGTACGCCTACCGCCATCTTAAAAAGCACAGAGCTTCTCCAGAATAACATAAACATCCTGAAATGATCGCTGCTCTGTGTCATAATTTACTTTTCATAACAGATCCTACTGCCTGGTTATTTAAAGGCTATGGGTGACCCTGAAACCAGAAGTTTCCTCACTCCTCCTCTGTTGTTATTTAAGGAAAACTTCAGTGTTTCCCTTTCTGCTGGGTGACTCCCTCTCTCCCTCCCTCTCTCTCTCTCTCTTGCTGGGTGTGGTTTTGAAGAGGCAAACTTGTGTGAATGATGTGGACTCTCTGTAGTCATAGCTCTGAGTCAGTCCACACCCTTCAACTTAAAGAGGAGTTTTAAGGAGGTGGAGCAAAGCAACCGCTTGGAGCACAGTTTGAGCTCGGACTTGAGCTCGGAGGCTTTTGTGAGCAACAAGTATGCGCGCTGCTGTGACCTGTGTTGACTTTGTGCCGCGCTCTCTGAGCTCTCTGACTTTTGGATCTCTTCGCTCTGAGCATGTCGAGGCTTCAGGGGCTCACTTTTATCTGTCTCCTCTCAAAGACGTGTGTGAGTATGAGAACAAATCTTGCTTGCTTCTCTAAAGTTTTGGAGCTGAGTGAAGTTTGTATGTGGCAGCGCATGCAAAGGTGAAAATGGAAGAGGTGAGGGAGCAGGGGGGCCCTTCATGATGAACATGCATTACTTTAAAAAAACAAAACAAAAAAAACAACATCCACAGAGGAATTGCAGCACTTGCAAGACTGCCATATGTGACAGATGCTCAGTTATAAAAGTTTTACAACCAAGGTTTTAAAATTGGAAAATGTATTTATTGATTGGCTTATTTATTTGTTTCTTTATTTCCTGGGAATCCCTTTAAACAAGTGCATGTTTAAAGAATTATTTAGTTATTTTGTCTTGTGGTTGCTAATTTCTTCAGAAAGGTCAGGTCAGGAGTGTCTGTGAGGAAAGTGATAAAAAGAGACGGCGCGGTAGAGGATTAGTGAGGCGGCAAACTTATAAAATGTGTTACAAGAACAGTACAAAACTGTCAATTTAAATCTCATAAAAGTTTTTTATTTTTTTATTTTATTAGGATAATTTGCAGATTGTTCAGATTCAGACGAGTGGTTAAAGTTAAGGTGAAGGAATGAACCCGAGTAAGCGTAAAAGCGAGGCCCGTTCTGCTGGCTGAAGATTAGAAGGTTAATATTACTCACTCGCTCACACTTGTGTGTAAATGGCCGGCTATTCAGCTGTTTTCCCTTTTATAAGCTGCTAAACATATTTGTTTACATTGAGGCTTTTTTTGGGGGTGAAGTTTCCATATGTTTACAAATATAAATGGATCCTCAATTCATCATTTCTTCAGCCTGCCTCAGCTCTCCTCACCAACTCAACTCATTGCTCCAAAGCTACAAATCGCTTTTCGTTGGGATTTCTTTCGCTGTTTTGACTGTTTCATGTTTAACTGTATAACTGATAACGAGTCAACAAGTTTTTTCAAAGGTGATCTGAATCACTCTGAATGTGGTGACGGACGTATAACAAAGAGAACATAAAGCTCAGGCCACGTGGCTTCTCTTCACTCTTTTCTTTTTCTCCCTCGCTCTTCTCAGTCTCTCTTCCTTCCTTCTCTCCATACGTTAAAAGTTGGCACAGATGGAGGAAGTAGCCGGGCTTTTCCACCTTACATCACTTTGCAGTTGCGCGCACACACACACACACACACACACACACACACACACACACACACACAGGCCACAACTCACTGCGTACTCGAGTGGCTTTACCAGTCTGTCTGGGTTTCCTCAGCGAGCAGTAAAATCTAACTGATATTGTCCAGAAAACTACGGCAAAACATATCAAACTCTGACTTGAGAAGAAAAAAAAGCGAAGAAAAACACCTGCCTCAGTCTGTGTCAGAGGGAGGTGTTGAAATTGTCCAGAGTTAGTTTAACTTCTCATTAAGAAAAAAGCAAAAAAGCGGGAGCACTGAACAAAGCGCTGCTTAGAGCAGTAGCATGTCACCGTGACAAACTGCTGTTGACATGAAAATACAAAATGAGTCAGTACTTTAAGCATCTGCAGCTATTTTTGGAGTCATTTCGCTTTTAATTTGCATAATATTTCACACATGCTTATTTCTAAAAGTATGAAATGTACTTTTTCCTTGTTTTTACACCAGCGATGATGCATCTGCCTCATAATTGCAGCTGAAACTTATTAAAACAGATACTTTTAAACATCCAAAAATGCCTGCTGCTGCAGCAGCAGCACACAAAAACAATTTGATGATATTTTAATTTGCAAGAAGCAGAGAAAATTACAGGAAAACGCTCAAACTGCAGCAGTGCCATAAAACTGCTTTACATCAGCACCAGATCGAATAAAACACACATCAGAGCAGAGTGCGCTGTGACAGTGTCCAGGCCTCGCTGATTGAAATTTATTGGTCTGATATTTCACGTGCACAGTGGAAGCCTGGATAACACCCTCGAATGAAGCTGTTTTTTTAGTATTTAGATTTTAGTATTTATCTATAATAAACTCCCCAAATTTGGGAACATGCTGTTATAAAGCTAAAAGATCATCCAGGATTTAACACATGTGAGGAAAAAGAAGCTCGACAGGGTGCTTTAGAAGAAGGGGAGGGAGACTACAGAGCTGTTTTGACACAGGCTGGATGAAGTGGCAGACAGAAAGAAAGTTGGAAGTCAGAGATCGGAGACTGGAAGTGTAGAATAGCAAGGAAAAAAATGGAGGAAAACAAAGATGAAAGGCTAATATGAGGCAGCGTTGGAAGAGCGTGAGGGGATTTGTTCTCCTCAGTCTTGTTTACAGGAAGTTCTTTTAAAAGTTCCACAGATGGCTGCATTCACAGAAAGACTCTTTTATTGCATTTTTCCAAGGCCCATAAACTCCCTATACCTTCGTGGGAAACTATGATTGATGCTGCTGCTTGGCTCGAGGATGGTCTTGACTGGTCTTGCAGGTTGACTGTGGATTTCTGTCAGCATTGTTTTAAGGTCAGAGCTTTCGAGAGGTTTTAATCTTCTCGTCAATTAACACGTCGTAACAGAGCGAACACACAACTACCGATGACGCCTAACAACATGTTTAAGTTCTAGTTCGCGAAGATGGGCCTGAACATAGCTTCACCTCACAGCAATTAAGCATCTGGCATCGTTTATTAATTAAAACGTACTGTTTTGTTCAAATGGTTAAAACTATAAACTAAATTATGGATGTAAAAATCTAAAAAAGTAAAACAAACGTTTTGGTCCTTTTCAAGTTTAATAGTAACCAGAATCGAGTAACGTCGCTGACGGACTTTGAAGTCCTTCATCAGATTGCACTCATGTGAAAATTAATAGAAAGGAATAAAAACATTAATAAAGAAGAAGATGGCAAGAAGGAAAAAGAGAAAGGAAAAAATCTCAGTCATTGTCAGTCTACAAATTATCAGCTTCTAAACAGCCAGAGAAATTTGATAATGTATATAGATTGTAATTTAATTATTTAAGGATGCATTCAGCATTCATCATTCATTCAAAAATAAACACAGATCAAATCAATACTGCTGCCTCTGCACCTTTAAGCTTGCAGTCACAGAAGAAACTAAGTATTCCTGTACATGCTTTATTCTGCAGTATCGCAGGTCTTCACAAGTTAAAGGGTCTGTTTAGTTCCAAGTGCCCAGAGCAGTAATTTGGTAACTTGGAGGTCCCTCTGAGGCCTCAAGTCCACAGAGGGCTCCAAAACCTTGCACTGCCTGGCAGCTTGGGAGGTAAATAAAGTTAAGCACTCTTTAAAGGCTTCTTAGCCTCCGGATTTTCTGCGACGTTGGTCTGTAAGAGATTTAGTGGGCACGGCATTTCTGCAGAAGTGATTTGGCTGCTGTGGCCAAACCTCAACCTAATTATTTTGTGTTGATTTATTTTACAGGCAAATGTAAACCATCTTATGACTTGTAATTATCCTTATTTTGCAGATTTTGTTTTCTCAATTTTTTATTTACTTTTTTTTTTTTTTTTTTTTTTTTTACACATGTGTCGACAATTCAGACTTCTATGTGGAAAAAACATATTCAGGTTATATTCGAACGTGAAAGTCTTCAGATGACTACCAGAGGAGCTGTTGAACATGCATTCAATTATAAAATAATTATGTCCTGGTTTCTCTCATCTTTTGAGCTAAATTACTACTAATAAGCACAGGGAAGAAAAACTTTTTCCCCGCCTGCAAAACATAAAAGACCAAAGGAAACGTCTAGGTATTTTATTCTACTGAGTTCTATAATTGCCACAAAGTTGTTGCTTTGACAAAGACAGATAAAAGTAGCCCATAAAGGGTGGAGTGATTGGCTAAAAGAAATAGGTAGATTATTGAAAATAGCTTTAGGCTATTCATATGAAAATGTCAAGCAAACATAAAGTGGAACCACTGAATGTCGTATAAGAGAGCCTTTAAACCCAGAGTTCAATCTGACCTTCTCTCTATATAATACATAAAATATCGCTCCAAACAACACTACTTTAGGTTATTTTAACCAAAAAAAAAAACCACTCTGTGCTGTGTGTGGGCTCCTGGCTCTGAGTATTACAAGTGCAACAGCACAAATCTGCTGTGAAAAGGCAGCTAAAGGACATCTGAAGTTAAACCCCTCAATCTCTGAAGCTATTTAGTCTTGTTAAAGTTCTTGCTGTCTACACACACGTCATGTCTCCTCAGTCTGACTTTCCTCTTTTCTGTCTCAGCCTCCCTTTCTGTTCTGCCACTCTATCCCTCTTCCTGCCCGCCTCTCTTCGCGCCATCACGAGCATAAAGCCAACTGCACTGCAGGCTCAGGAAACCCCTCCTATAGATTTGCAAAAAACGCAGTGCCCACTTTGTCCACATGGGCACTTGTGGCACTGGAATTAAGATACCTTAAGATGTTGACAAGTGAATGACTTTGAACCTTTGAACATTATGACTAAAGTGCCAGAAACTGATGATCTAAGTGTCCGGCAGGTGCTGTTATTTTTTTCTTTGGCGCGGGATACTGAACGCTTCAGGTCAAACTGGGATAAATCAACCATGCACAAGCCTCAGACAGACCCCAACCAATCATGTGTGCCCTTGGCCTGCTCCCAGAAAAAACGTGTCTAGCCAAAATACAGCACAGCTGAGGCTGTTAAAGTCACGGGGTAATCACAAGAGGAACGGCTCTGGCTAGTAGCTCTCCAGAGAGCGAAGGTAAGGTGAGAGGAGCAGAAATTGTTGAGCAGTCAGCGAGGGCTCCCATATATGAGGTCCAGCTATGTGTTGAGTGTTTGGTTAATGCATCCCCAGATTGAGGTGGCAGCCAGGAAATCGATGCGCTGTCAGCATAGCCATAGCAGCACTCTGTTTTTCAAGCATACTTTTCCACCAGATAAAAGGAGGGTGAGAAAAAGCAATTTTCTGCAAACTTTATTCCTGTCATTCTAAAGAACATGCCGGCACTCGTGGATATAGCGCTTCAGTTCTGCAAAGGCAGCACAGCAGATGAGCTTCGAGCCTGGCTGCAAGCACTGTGCTATTATGAGCACTCTAAGTGGAAAGAAAAACGTTTAGTGCAGCGGCTCAAAAAGTGATTTTAATTGTCACGAGATGTCTTCCTTCAATCCGTGACGCCATTTCCACTCTTGATTGGTCAAAAATCAGGAGCACCTCTCAGTATTATATACATACAGTGAAGACCTGCACGTAACTGTTAACCTCATTCATTTATCGTCACATCTTCTGTGATTTTCATTTAGAAACAAACAGTCAAACGTGTTGCAATGAGCAGCATTTGCCAGTCGCTGCTCAGTTGTGAAAGATTGAAGTGTGGAAAATGGGAAAGAACAAAAAAAAAGGAGTGTGAAGTCTGAGTGGAGGGCATTAGTCATCTACGTTCCTCCAACTGTTATTGAGTAGCTCAGGCGGTCTGGAGCTCGGCCAGGCCAATTGTTGCTCATTTAGCTGTCAAACACCCATAGCCCAGGGGCAGCCACAGGCAAGGAGTGGACAAGTTTTATGCTGGTTGAAATGTTAGACTCTGTTTCCATGTTGTCATGTGAGTTTGTCTTTGGAGACATGTGATGAACCCCTTTGAAGTACAAATCAGGGTTAATTTTAATCTTTCCTTCTTTTTTTTAATGCTCCACATCCTGTGTCTAACTTTAGCAGTGTCAGTTTCTGCTAATTTGGTGCTCCCAAACAAAATCTGATAAAAACCCTCACATAGGGTCTCGTCTAACAGCCCCTATGTGTGGGTTTGTCACTCCTGCCATCATTAATTCAGCGGCTCTGCATGAGGGCACCTCACTGTCTGGATATATACATCTATAGGCTGGTGTCTGACAGCTGGAGAGCGTGTGAGGGAGATGGAAATGTGGATGGAGAAAGGCAGACAGCACCAAGCTATCGAGTTACCGCGACTGACTGTCAAAGCTGAGCCCAGGAACAGACTAGCTCTGGGCTGTTACTGTCAGCGAGCTGTGAATCCAGACAAACACAACAGGAGACGCAAACGTTTGAGACAGAGTAGAGACCCAAAATAAGACAACTATTAGCACAAACATAAAGCAATTAAACAACTAGAAAAAAAGCTTTAGGACAGCAGTGACGTATTATCACCTCAGTGAAAAGCTGGTCGCTTGTGGACATTTCATGTGCCGGTTGCCTAGGAAACCCTCTAACGTATTTACTACCAGGTCACCTTATTCACTGTAATCTCAGGTTCACGTCTTCAATGTCCACCAGCTTCGTGTAGTCACTTGAAGTCACTTGATTCCCGCTTTATGATCTCTGGTCACCTTTGGTCGTCCATGCAGCCTTAGCAATTATTTGCCAAGCAGCCCCTGTTAGCTCTGTTTTGGTCGCCATCAACTGCTGAGGCAGCTAAATGCTGTCCTCTTATTTCCCAAGGGGTCACCACAACAGATGCATCCACATGTTTTGATTTGGCACAGATGCCTTCCTGATACAACGCTCTCATTTATCCAGGCTTGTGACCCCCCCGAGGTCGAGTTTGTGTCTCCTCCTAGAACTGAAACAGGGGTTTTGACTTTGACACCATGGAGCCTGTGTGTTGCATGGAAAATAGTAACTGCTAGTGATTAAATTGCTATACAGGAGTTTTTAGACCCCTTTTTTGGTATTTTTCATGTATTCATTTAACTTTTGGCTGAAAATTGATGGCAATTGCACACAATTAGTTGATACAAATTGTTGTAAAACATTGCCACATTGAGCAACTATTGTATTTTAATCCACTGAAAATATAGAAATATTGATTGCATCAGCTTTAGCACTTAAAAGATTTTTCGAACTTGTAGGTCAATGTGCTCATTCTGGTGTGTTATAGCTGCGTTCACACACATCCGGGCTCTACACATTTTAAAAGAAAACTCATTTTTTTAACACGTTTGTATTAACAGTTCCAGAAGTTATGGCTAGCAGGCGCAGAAACATTTAACTGAGAATATCAGTGTCGAACAGACAGGAAGGCTGTTGTTTACTCTGGGTTGGTTATTCATATTTCCTCTTCTATCAAACACTGTGTTGAGATAAATATTTGGAAAAGCCAGCCACATGCGCCCCATTTACTCCTGTTTCTTGGATGCAAAATCAGGAAGCAGTTTTCCCAGTAGTCAGGTCACATTTTCTGCCTTCTCATGTTCTCCGGTACCTGGAGAAAAGGCTCTTATTTTAATTTTAATACTTAATCAAGAATACAGGCCACCAGGAAAGTTTTTCATGTTGGAATTGACTATGTTTTATGGAAAAATGATTACTCTGTGTTCGTATGCCTGTATACGAGCTGTATGCCTGTCACTTTCATAGTGTGTTGTGTTCCTGCTGTTTGTTTCCAGTCTTTTCATAGTCGTGTAGCTAGCCCTAATCAAAGCCAAGTCCTTTTCTTCACTCTCGAGGGCTTGCTGTTCTCATCCTGAATACTCCAAACCTAACAGAAATCCAGTGTTTATCATTTGTAACATGCAATGTATGCCAGAAGCATACTGTGGCTATTCTGTAGGCTTGGGTGATTGCTGTATGTGAGAGCGTAGCAATATAATCAGCACAGTCCTGCTCAGCTCCAAACACACTCACACACACTCCATGACCCACCTGTGCGAGTTCCTACAATAACCCGGAGCCTATAGATTTAAAATGCAGATCTGTTTGTCCAGGTGCGTCAGTGAAAGAAAACTCTATTGACCCCCCCACACACCACGCAACACAAGCATAACATGTGGGTGTGCATGTGTTACCATTTAAAAGTGTGTCCCATAATGACATAGTGATGAAGGGGTAAATCTACTCTGCCGTGCTGATGTGTACTCAGATAGACACCTGCAGTCTGTGCCCTTTTTTCCTTTTTCTCTCTGGCCTCACCTGCAACCTTCTCTTCTCCACCATGACTTACATCTTTTTTTTTTCTTTTTTTTTTTTAATTGTACCGTCTCCCTCCTCAGCTTCTGTCTTCACAAACAGGATACTGAATGGTTGGTTTTGCTGGAGGGATTCCTGGCAGAGTGATTTGGTTGTGATGTAATGTAAATCACATTGCCAGGGATTTCCAACCAGCTACAGCTGAAACCCACGTCTCCAACGCCTGACGGCTGCTTGGCAACATCAACGTTAGCACAGCCCGCTGCTCTAAATACTTTGACGCATCCTCTCGGTTCGAAAAAAATGAATCAATCTTATGTTTTAAAGGTCCCATTTGCTAAGATGCTGTTAAACTGTGTAAAGTAATCCATACAAAAAATGTTCTAAACCAAATTTAGTGCTAAATTTGAGATAATCTCAGTGGATATTTGTGATTCGGCCTTTTTTTCAGTTTGTCATCGAAAAGAACAGTTTGCTACCTATTCTCCCAAAGTGTAGGTTGTGGTTAGGGTTAGCACAGTTAGCTAAGGTGAAAGCATGGTTAGTCTGGTTCATTTTAGAGGTAAAAACCAACATAAGAGCGCCTATAAAGCTTATTAAAGTGCAAGAGAAAAAAACGTTTTGTGGTCAATGGTATATATGGCCCAGGCTAACATTTGGCCCCTAACTAATTTAATTAATTATTGAACAATAAGTTTTTTATACTTTGCTGTTTTTCATGTGTTCATTTGTATGTGTCAGTTACAAAGTTATGAGAATTTGTCTTTGGACAAAGCAAGGCTAGCTGCTAAGCTAAACAGCTGCTTGCGAGAGCTTAGCATTCACTATCTAGATCTTAAAGTCATATTCAGAGCTCCAGAAATGTTAAACGTTTCCCTTAAAAAGTGATCCATGTGTATTCTTGCTCGGGCCCTGCATTACAAAATGTAGATGCAGTGTCCTCCAGATGGCTTCAGCATTAGTTTGGTGGAGGTGAAGGACTTAGCTCGCTCCGTGAACAGTTCAGTGAAGTCCTGTGTTCACAGTGGCTAAGTTCCGCTCCTCTCAAACCTTTCCGGCTCTTTGCTCCCTCTGCCGTAACAGATGTAAGATATCAACAAGTAATCAAGGGTTTGTTTGATTGGTTGTTTTTTTTTTTTTTTAAAGATTATGTTCTGCTAGCATTATATGATGTATAATTCAATATATAATTGATTTTGGGCGTTTAACGTCCTGCTCTCACTGCTGAGAGTGCTTGAGGGTGCATGAGGCACATCCTGTATTGGTTGTGTAACTGACCTGCTGTAGCAGAGAGCACAGTGATTTCCTACCAAACCATTAACATGAAAATAACAAGCTTCTCTTTTACAGTTTGTCAGATGGAGCGACTCAAAGGGTTTCTGCAGTGCTCTTCCCTTCTTCTCGTGCTGTCTACATTATACCATCTGTTATGCATGTTATGCAGCAGTCTTTTGTGCGCTCTCTGAGAGGACAAAGATAAGGCTTATGAAAAAAGAAAGATGGGTTAGACGTAGGCAGGAGGGAGGGACGGGTAAGTCTTACTCATACAGGAAGGAAGTACAGGAAATGTCCCATCGGGAAAACAAGCAGCGGCGTAATTGTGAACCCTGGGCTCATTTACTGTCTGGGTGGTCATGAAAGCAAGGTACTGATTTTGTGTGTATCTCTGTGTGTCCGTGCATGTGTGTATTCATGTTTCAAGTAAACACTTCTGTGAACTTATATGTTGATTACACAGTGCTACTAACACTGTTCTTTGTTTAAATCTGGAGATTTGAGATGGTTTTTAAATGTTTCTCAGCGCCGAACACTGTAGAAGCATCACGGCACTCTCATAGGGGTTATCCTGTGTTTACAGCAGCTATCTCTATCGTTCTTGCTCACCCAATCGCCACACGGTTTAAAATAAGAGCTACGGGAATTCGAAAAATGTTGTTAATGTCGTTAAGAATAATAAAATATGTCTTCAATCCGACTCCGTTTTTATGTATTTTAATATGTTAATGTCTTTTAATGTACAGTGTACTTTTCAACAATAGATTTAGAAGCTTAACATCAGTGCTGGTCTCGGACAAGTCCAAATAAAATTGGTAGTGAAAATTGAATTTATAATGGGAAAAGCCATAATGTATTATTCACCCGTTTAAGTTTATATGTATCTTTAATGTTCAAGCTGTTAAATACTTAAATAATAAGCTTTTAAATACTTATATACCTTGGTAACATAATCTATGAGAATGCAATTTATCTGCAAAATAATAAAGCTTTAAAATAAAGGGTACCAAATATAGTGGAAAAAAACAAAAACAGAATAACATTGAAATACTTCAATTAAGTGCACGCATGTTAAACCTGTACTAGACTAAATGTACTCAGTACACTTGTACTGGTCCTATTCATCCTTTCATCCAATGATGTTGGGCTTTGTAAGATTAGTACTCTACTTCTGTGGCATTGGTGGGGGGCAGTCATGGCACCCTATGCCCTCTTGCAGACACACCACTGCCCCCCCGGATAATTTGGCACTTTCTGATCTTAGGCTGTATTAATATATATAACTGAAATGGTGGTAAAGACTAACCAAATCAAAGTCAAGTCAAATTCAGTTAAATGTACCATATGTACAGATCAGACACAGGAATTTGAAATTGCATTGCTCCCACAGCCCTCAGTGTACAGAAATCAAGAGGTGCAGAGCTAAAAATGTGGTGCACGGCAGCAGTTGTGACATCACTTTTGGCACGGTCTGTAGTTCAGTAGTTCAATTTACTCAGGACTGAGATTGTGAACCAAAAATCAAAAAACATTTCACTGAGCAATAAAAAATAGTCCCTAACTCTATGTCTTTTCCTTGCTATCTAAAGCTTACATGGAAATTTGTTTCTTATTAAAATCCTAAGCGTTCAATGAATTTTAATACTGTTTGTAGAACTAAATGTGGCTTCTACTGAGCCCTTTAAATGTCCTTTTTAGTGATGTAGGGGCACAAGTTTCAAATAATACGTGACAAGATATAACATAAGACATACACACGAGGAAATACTCTTCTGTAATCTTCAGGAGGTTTTGCTTTAAATCGACTTTTTAAAGCCTCTTTTTTTTTTTTTTTTAATCTGTCTGTTTTTATGTTACCTTACCTGTATACCTGTTGTTTGCTTCCCCTTGTGGTGAAAGCAGGGTGGTGCGGGTGCCTGGGCTCAATCTCCTGTGCCTACTGAGCTGATAACAGTTAGATATTAACAAGCACTGGCTCAGTTCAGCAGGAACCGGAGTTAGGCCCTCTAGAAACATCGAATCATCGAGCTGCAGTCTGAACCATCTGTCTAATTACAACAGCACACGGCAGCAATCTACATGTTCAATTAGCGTTTCCTATATACTGTACTACATATGTAGCATTATAGCTGGCTTGCCTCCAACAGTAGTTGTGGGATTTTTTTTCTTTCCTCCTCTAAAGGTCCATTAGACTTTTCCCACAAATGCTCATCAAGGCCAATCTCCAAGAAAAAGCCAGAGTGCAATCATCTGTTAATGAGAGCAGAGGAAGCACAGACCCACACATCCTCTCTTAATTTAACTCTCGCAGTGTAAAGCTCGTGATGGAGGAAATCTGCTTCTGTTGGTTTGGTATTACTAAAACATCACAGGAGCAGAGTTTTTCCAGCTGTATTCAACACTTCTTAAGGTCCCAGGAAAATTCCTTTGGATGCGATTTAAGCCAAGCCGTGTATTTCAACAACTATTTGACTTGCCTTCAATTAGCTCCTTTTCGCTCATAAATCTGTGAAACAGACAGTTGCAAGTTGGCTACATTAGCAAAGAAGTCCTTAAAAATTACAACCTTCTCACAAAAAAAGTAAAAGAGTACTTTCTACTTATTTTATTAAACCTGTTAAATACAGCTAATGCGATAATAAAGATTAAACCCAGGTCAGGCTGTGGCAGAGCGTCTGGCAGAATAAGTAATACTGTTGTTACTTTTGATATAAGCACATTTTGCTGGTTTCAGGGAAATTTCCTAACTAGTTTATAAGTGATTACAGGAGGTTGCTGGTAGTGCTAGGTGAAACTGGTCACAAAGAGGTATACAGTGTTGCACCGAAAAACCTCCTCATGATGGCTCTGGTTGCTAGCAGATTGCCATGGTTACCTGTAGTTTGTATGGAAGACGCCAGCTTGCCTGCGCTCGCCAACTACTTGTGAAAAGGAAACAGAGAACATTCGCCTTCAAAGTAAATCCTTCATGCAAACGTTTGACAATTACTTGCTGACCAGTTGTGAAACCAGAAATGAAGGATTACTTTCAGATTAAGGGACCCAATATACCTGCCTTATCACTGTGTACCATTAATACCAGCAGTTTGGACACGAGTACCTGCTGCAGCATTCTCCTGAAGAAGGTCGTCACTCAGACGAAACCTCCACTTCAACGCTGCTGTAGAAGAGGTCAAAATGGGAGGCAAAGAGGTTTTTTCTTTTAGGGTTTTTTTTGAGAAAGTCAAATTTTTATATTGTTGCAACATTTCCCTCTGTATAATCTGTGAACCTCTGAGCCTCTGTATATCATTATTTCTCTGTATGTTCTGTATCAATAAAATGGTGGTAAAAAAACCAACACAATCATGCAGTCGTATTTTCAACCTATCTGCAGTGACAGCAGCATAATGCATCAGGCTACTAAAAGGGAGAAGTGCATGACTGGTTAAAACAACATCAAAGTGGCGGCTTGCATCAGTGGATGTTACATCATCTCATCGCTACAAACAAACAAAAATGTCAAGCATAATAGTCCCGTGCGATTCTACAAAAAGTTGCTCAACTTTACCAAACTACTGTAAATCAAAAATACAGCAACTTTACTGTAAATACAAATTACATGAAAATACTGGGAATTCCAGTTACAACAATTTATCTTATGTCACTAAATTTATGTCATTGCACTTACAAGTAAATTCAATTACAGCAGAATTTTTTTCTCCAAAAGAGGTTTTCAAAGTAAAGTTACTCTTTTTGTAGATTACTGGCATCCAGGTGAGTGAGTTAATGCAGAATTTACAGCAACTTATCTTAAAATTAGTTTTTTCTGGTGTAACAATTGCTTTACTGTGAACTTGGCACTCTGAAAAGTGGTAAACACCAGAAAGGTGCTACTGTTTGACTGCTGCTGCCTCTCAGTGACAAAGTGCCGCTTCTCCAACAGTTTCTCCAGATTACTGATGACAGTAATGTGAATCCCGAGTTCACTGTCAGACTGCGTTTTCCAAAGTTTGTTCGTGCACTTGCAAAAACAAGAAATATATAATATATCATATATTTTGCTATCATGTCTACGTTCTTTAATTTCTTGCTGTAAACATGTATTTTCTTTCTCTAAACAAATAGTTAGAGAAATAACATGAAATAAAGCAGAACAGCGAAGTAGCTTTGAAAAAAAAACCCAAAGCACTGGTTGTTTGATTTATTATTTATAAATCAATCACCGTGTGTGCAGCGATGGTGAGCAAAACTCGGCTAGAGATTGCTTCCCTTCCCTTAAATCCTGTACTTTGTTGTTTTTCTTAGAACAAGATATTTTACCATTATGCTGGGGCCTAAAAGGATATTTTGAAGTGCTGACGTTTCTGGTGTTGTACCTTAAGTACAAAGTTACACAGAGGAGGTGATATGAGGGATTTTTAGCTTCTCATCGTCATTCTTTTCCACTGTCTGGATTCTGCAGCCATGAGTCAGGTACCTGTTTCTGTTTGACATCTGGCCTGTTGTATCTGCACACAAGAGCCCACATTAACACAGGCACTTTTATACACAACCTTATCCACACAAACTCTTACATAATGTTTAATTTTACACAGGTGTACACACTCCCATAGGCTCAAACCGCTAAAAGAAGAACATTCACACTAGTCATGTACACATCAGGCCTAATTTTTGCTCTGACTTTGCAGCATCACAAAACTAATGCACCATCAGTGTGCCCTCCTGTATTTCTTCTATGTTAAAGAAAACACAGCTGTAACGTTATACTGAAGATTGCGTGACAATGGATCATCTTCCCTATCTGGGAGAAACCACAGCAACAGCTGTGTGCGTGTGTAAATGTGCGTTTATGTTCTGTACCGTCTGCGTTCAATATGAAAATGAATCATCTGAAAGTGTGTGTCACGCTTGTTTGTGACAGCCCCAAACCCCAAACCCAGAACGAGTGCTCACATTTCAGTAATTAAAATCGGCTCATACACCATCAGGCTGGACACTTTAATCCTGCCTTTCAAAAGCTATTTCACATGTGAGGCCACAAATAGAAAGGAAACATATAACATGCTGTTTGTAGATTTAACAAATTGGAATCCGGAGAAAGTTTGGGAGACACGGGCTATCCTGAAGCAGTCTTTCCATTTAGATCGAAATCGTTAACTAAATCATCTGTCACAAGACGGAGGCCTTCAGTTTATTGTGTGAGAATGGAGAAACTTAAAATAGATCCTTTGAAATTAATCAGATTTAAGAAAAAAGCAGTTCTGTGTGTTTTGCACATTTTTAAATACTTTATCTTGTGAGTCAGACAAGAAGAGAAATGAGGAAAATAAAATGTTGGCTGAGGAAATTTAAGGTTCCTTAACTGGCTCCAGTGTGAAATGTAGACTTTACAGAGACAGAATCTCTGACCTGTGTTTGTGTATGTGAAGTTTCGCTTTCTCGCTCTGTTAGCTGAAATCTGCTTTGACCTGTGGATGTTTACTTGTTAGAGTCTGCATCTTTGAATTAAAGTTCATGTTTAGCTTCTATCGTCAAAACAGTGTGTGCACGTAACTGCTATACAAGCAGATTTAAGCTCCACTGACATTACTGCGGTGGCGGCGTGGAACGAAAATGGTTTATACTGACAGGGGAAGAAAAGATGTTTACTCCAACAGATAAAGGTTGTCAGTGTGAATGTTGAAATTGTTCCGTCTCAGCACACATCTGAAGCTGGTTATGATACAGGCTGTGAGACAAAATCAACTTTAACATACCACTCTGTCCAACTTCCACAGTATAGATGTGAAAGTCTTGTGTGAAGCTGGAAACTGAACATACAATTACTTGGTGGTAGAATTACGGATCAGCCATATGATTAAAACCACTGACTGGTGTCATGAAGAACACTGAGTATTTCATTACAATGCAGCGTCTTGCAGGGAGATCTAGGATCCTGGCATCATCTAAATGCTACTCTGACATAGAAAGACGCAATCTTGCAGACTCCTATGGCAATGGCTCTCTCCACTGCAGTGCAAGAACAGATCGGCTACATTAATTCCAAATTCCCCAACTTTCATCATCTGGTGCTGATGCTCCTGGAAAATCCTGATCCAGCAAGACACTCCCAAAAGTCAAGTCCCTATGCTCATCGGTCAGAGCTGCTTTGGCAACACAACAGAGGATCTGTACAACATTAGCCAGCCATTTTATGTACTTATGCTTATTTCATTTTTAATTTAGTAAATGTACTTATTTATTATATAATGATATAATAAAAAGGAAAAAGGAAACATGCAAAAAGTAGAATTTCAACCAGGAAAGCCATCAGGATAGAAGTAGGAAAGCTGGTAACTACTGTAACCATTTGTACTCTCTACACAGAAGCTTTCACTCCATTGATCTACGTTTTGAGCAAAGTGGTCAAAAGATGAATCAAAAGAAAACGTCTCTTTGAGTTGCTGGAACACAGACTCATTCAAATTACCGTCAATCTTGTTGGAGTTCTGCAGATTGCAGGAGTTCTGCAAAATACCCAACGTGAGAAATTATATTTCACCAGCATCAATCAGCAGCATGAAAACACATTATTGCAGTAGTCAAAAGTAAAAAGAAAAAAAAAAAATCACCATTAATAGCAGCGCACATACTGCACAGTTGACAACATAAATAAGCAAGCAGACAGACGCCCCGACATCATGCTTAAGCATATATGGAGAGCCATAAAAGAGAAACAGATACTCATAATTCATAGCTTACTGGCATGGGACCACAGAGGGAGTGACTGAACCAGAGTCACGGTATCAATTCCCAAATGCCGTGTTTGCACAAAACGCACTTATTTTGTGATCTGAAGCAGTTATTACCAAAGAATAAGTCTTTTTTTTTTTAAAGAGGGTGAAAGCATCTACAAGCAACTGCATATTTCGGGGCCCACAGTTTCTATGACCTAGTATTAGTAGCAGAGAAGGCAGCACAAACCCAAGCACTACATGTGTCACATTGAAACAATTACAAATAAAAAAATAGATCTACCTTAATTTAATCTTGCTGATCTTCTCTTCAAGCTCATCTCTTTGAGCTTGCCTGCAATGCTTCCAGCTCTGCTGCTACTTGTAGATCACTACCAGGAAGTCCTGTCCCTACATCTGTGTTCTGTAATGCATCTCGGTTCTTCCCCTCTGTTTTTAAAACAATCTCTCTTTAATTTAAATTTTAGAATAATGTATAATGTATAATGTTTGCAAGTAGCCGAATCTTAAAAGTTGTGACACATGCATGTTGCCTCACCTTCAGATCTGGATAAGAAAGACTGGAAGTTTGGTCTCTCGGGTCTCATCATCAGTGATTTATTTTATTTTATTATTTTCTCATGCGAGGACATTCATGTTTTTCGCATTTTATTGTAATGCTGACAGATTAATATAAAATAATTTCATCATAGGGTGCATTTGATTTACAATGTTGGCCCAAGACTAGAAAGAGAAAGTGTTTCCAAACTCTTCAAATATGGTGACAGAAGAGTGTGCATGTGCTATGTAATTTATTATGTGCACACAATCAGAGACCAGCAGTGTTCCACTGTGTGTTTGAGATCATTGTCATGATGAAATATTAAGCTATCTACATGGTGTTGCATGGAGGATCAACATCTGATGGCACATTTCTTGTTCATAACTGTTTGAGGACACACTGCACACTATACCAAAATATACAAGTTATCAGCTCGTATATCTTTCAGGAAGAATCTTGTTGACACAAACATACGATTTTAATTTGAGATGCCTCTCAAATTGTGTTATTTTCATTTTTTGTCAATTTCAACAATAGAAATGGGAACTCTCTTTTTTTTCGCAACAGACTGCTCGCAACAAAGTGCCTAAATACAAAAATTTAAATTGGTTCTTTATTAAGTTGTGTGTTATGTGTAGACACAACATTGCTCCACCTCTTGAGTTAGGCAGTTTTTATGCTTGAGTGATTGATAGAAAAAGCAGCCAGTGTCCAAATAAAAAGAAAGACCCCCAGAAAGCTTGGAGAACTATTGCTCTAGACCACTTTTTAAAATGACAACAAAGTCTGGTTCCTTGGAAGCAACATATAAAGAAATGAGGGGCGGCTCATGACTGCCGCACAGAGGTATAGTTTATATTTACAAAGCTGTATTTTCTTGATCAAAACTCTCAGAAGATCCAAATAGTCTGTTGATGCATTTCTTATTTTCTTGTCTCCCTCCTGTCTTTATTTAAAAGCACAATTCTTGATGCAAGAGAGCCAAAACACATAAAGCTACCATCTGTTTACTTGTTACACTGCACGAATGCTTTGCTGCAAGGATATGAATACATCTCCCAAACAATGTGTTTCATTATTAAAGCGAGCTTGCAAGTTAAGAACTGTGAAGCTTATTTGCCACCTTTAAGCAAGTCTCCTCCACATAACAAACCGCCGTCCCCCACTGATCCATCAGCCTATTTTTCAGACTCATTTGCAGTCTCATCTGTCTCCTTACTGTCTTACCAGAATCTCTGTCCCTCTGATGGGGTGTGGGTGGGATTAAATATATAATTACAACTGTCTTCACCAAACCATCACATCACCTGGAACTCTTCAGCATGAAAGAGGAATGACTTAACTGTGAGGTCCTTGTGCACAGCTGAGCTTCCCAGAGACTGAGAAAAAAAAAAGATCAATCTGTGAATCAAGACCTATGTGGAGAGGTTCATAACTCTCAATATGTGGTTTGGTATAATGATCACAGTACTGCTGTTAATGCGCTCCACTATCCAAGCCGAGCGAGGTGCAGGGAGTTGTGCTATAATTGGTCCCTTTACGCTACTAGACTCCAGCAAGAGTTCACAATGTCACAGTGTTGTTACAGAACACAGTTCATTTGCTGACATTAGCATGGGCGATCTGCTGTTTGCTGATGTTTTTTATCACCTATCTGTTTCAGCTGGTGGCTCTCAGGTAAAAGACGATTAGCTGCATAAAGGGGAATAAATTGTGTTCAGGATCTCATTGAATTTTGTGATCATTAGGAGCACCAACAGATTATATGCCACCAGGTTCATAAAGCAAACTTGGTGGTAAACATGTAGATCACAAATATACTTTAAGTTTCTGATCACCGGATATATTTAAGTCTAAAATTCCCCATATCATCGTTAGATATTTGACTTTTGATCTTGCTAGTTTTGTGTGTTCTGATTAGTGCACAGAGGGCTTATCAGGGGATTTTTCTTGAAAACAGCTACGTGCATTGGCTGAAACAACACTGTGAGAGAGAACAAAAAAATAAATAAATAAAAATGCAAATCAATTAGAGCCATTTCATCATAAAAACGGTGGGTATAGCAGCTCTCAGGCTTGTGGTGGAAACCAGACTCAAACTGATTCATTCATATTCTTTCACTGATGGACCAACTCTGGGAATTATATTATAACAGATGTGCCAAGCACAGTTCATCTAACACCTGATACGATTGTTCCAACTATCACCTTCATCTGACTTTTTTCGCTTTTCCTCATTTTCAGTTTTTATTGCTTTATCCATTTTGTAAATATACACACACAATAATCTTCTTTTGGAGCTTGAGCACAGATTGTCACAGATAAAATCTGCAAGTTGGGAGGAAAGCAAAATCTAATTAGAATTCATCTGACATCAAATTTTCTGCAAGTTGTGAACTGCACTGTTTCTGATGGATTATCAACAGCGGAAACTCTAAAGAGGACCAGACGGCGAGAGGAAATGCTAACAGGTAGCAAAGAAGGGGAGAAAAAGAATGATTAGGATAAAGATGCTAATTTTAAGGACTAAAAAAAATGTAGCTGCATATGGGATTAAAACAAATGACTTCATCACCTCAGTGCTGGCAATCAGCAGCACACTTCCCTGCAGACCAGCACACAGAACTGGATGAGGTCCCTATCTGTCTTCGTAGCCTGCAGGGCTACGACTGATTACTGCCCGCACTGCTGATCTATCTCCAAATGCGCATTCGTGCCAACAGCCAAAACAAAGGAAGTGATGTCATTCGTTTTAATCTCAACTACATGTATGGGCCATTTTATACCATGAAAGGCAAGATTTACGTCGTCACTGCAGCTTCTGTACACATCTGCCTTTGTCTTTCTGTCTGTCACCATCTATTTCTATGACTCACAGCAAGTATCCTTCTGAATCACTGTGTAGAACACCTCACTCTTCTATGCTCTTAGTCATATCCGGAGCACATGTCCCCTCCTTACATTATTTATTTATTCACTTTATTCGTTTAGTTTTTTGGTCTTTTACTAATGCTGATATTCTCAATGAGGAAAGTTCATACATTTGATTTCTTGCAAAGAGTTACGTTAGAAAATTAAAGCTTCTGCCTTTACTAAGATGCCAGGAAGTAAGCGTAATGAGTGGAAACAGGGAGAAAGAGCCAAGCTGTGTGAAGGTTGGAGTGTATAAATAAATAAAAACACAAATGATCCCTTATTTCCCTCCCTTTATTTTAAATTATTTATTTTTTATCAACCAGAGGCATCCTATGCTGTCATTGAGAGGGAACTGGTTCTAAATCAGAATAAAGAGGGTGTTCTCAGTCAGCAACTATAGACCAAGCTTTACTTAAGAAGGCATTTCTCTCATCTAAATCTTGAAGGTCATCAAGGAAACATTTTTTAAAAATATCTTACTCAGGAAGCAGTTTGAGTTGTGCATTAAAGTAAATTACACTTTTTCCACAGTTTCCCATTATACACAAAGTTACTCTAAAATAGCCTCAGAGTTCAATGTTTTTCCACGCCATTGCATGCCTGTTTGCAACCTTCCTTTGCTTGTTCATAAATATATTGAGGAGCTGTCAGACTTACAGTGAATGTAATCTAAAGTGTTAACGTGAAATGGAAAATTCTTTCTGCTTTCTGAAACCTGTTTTACTTCGATTATATTTCCCTGTAATCTGAGATGACAAGTTTGGTGTTTTGCATTGGTAGTTTTAGCTACTTTCAAAATAAAACACTGGGGGTTGTAACTGTGTTTGGCTGGGAAACACAAGTTTGTAGGGGATGGGCCCACCATCATTTGAGAACCATTTGACAACATCAAAATATAAGAACATACGTGCAAAAGACTTTAACAAGGTGTGCTTTTCTCCCTAAAGCCTTTCAGGGGTTATAAGATATTAGAGAGCACCCTCTAGTGATTTGCTGTTTAAAAATCTAGTTGAAGTTCCTGCCAAATTGACCGCATGTATATCCACTTTTTGAATTGCAGAAAATGGGATGAGAAACCTGCAGAAAGTCATCACTGAACTTTTCAATTAGCTTTACGGCCATCTCAAATGTGAGAAATTCTTCCAGCTCTACAAATCATTTATGTTCTTGCGTGTGAACGCATGCAGTGATTTGGCTAAAGCTATATAACAGTGAATTAAACAAATAGTACCGGGTGTTGGGCGTTTACCTGGGAAATGCAGCTCTGGCCTCCTTTCTTGTTTGTACTTTGGTGCAGCTCCAGTTGTTTTGTTTAATGTGGCCTGTCGGGTGAGTCAGAGGATAGTGAGTAATGATTCAGTCATGCCTGTAATACTAAAAAAAAGAAAAAGAAAATTACACCCACACGCACGGACTACTGTACAAGGTACAAGTTTTGTCTTTTTCATAGTGGGATAAAACCTTTCAGTTATTTGATGTAAAAATAATTTTAAAAAAGGTAAGCACATTTTTATCTCTATACCACCTTTCAAGATAAACATCACAAAGTGCTTCAAAAGAAAATACCAGAGTATAAAAAAAGAGTTAACCAAATGCAAGCGTAAAAGGCTTTTAGCAGTTTTTTAAGACAATAAGAATTGAATAAGAATTTGGTGAATTACAAAACTAAATCAAACCAAACATAGAGGAACTGTCCATGATTTTATGCTTTGTCAGTTTGGTTAAAAAAAATAAAAAAATCAGCAGCACAACCTGACGACCTTGCCAATTAGGAGAGTTTCTGAGGTCAACTGCCCTCACAAAGTCTTGTGCTTGTATTGTAATACCTGTTTGGACTTTCCTAAATATTTCCCCTCATAATGTGCTCCAAACAATAGCCTGACAATTAAAAGGGAAAAAACCCAAGAAACATGCTCCCTGGAACTAATAAAAATGGCAGGCTGCTTAAACTAAAAATATAAGTAAAAACTAACTTCAAACAAGGAAACTCACCCTGGAAAACCTGAAACTAAGCTGAATTGAAGTCAAATCCTCAGGTTACCGACTGGAAACTTAGAGTTGTTACTGAGTCACTTCAAAATCTGAGCTCCCCAAAATTTACCCCAAATTTTGATTTATAGGGGCCGTTTTTTCTTTCTTTTTCCAACTTCTGAGAAAATAAGAAATATTTTTGCGTTATTAAGTCAAGTTTTTTTTTTCAGATATTAACCGAAATTTTTCACTTATGGATGGCAAAATATATATATTTTTGTTAGTGGCTGAAACAAGCTTCCACAAATATTTAACTAACTTGCCAACGTGCACATCTCATTTTATTTTGAAAATCGACGACCCGGAAGATTGCTTTCTTCTTCTGGTGACCTCCTGGGAAGTTCTCATCATGGCGCAGGCAGTTAAGAAAGTTGTGAATAAAGTTCCCGCATTAGTCGGCGGTAAGTCTTCTCACGCTTCTTTTTATACTAGAACAAAAAGTGAGGTACTTACCATGAATCGTGTAGCAGGGGCAATGTCGCGTTGCTTACAGTTTGTAGCAGTTGCACTGTGACCTCTGGCGTCAAAACATCAAACCCTGCAGCAAATCTTTATAAGTTTGTGAATTTGTATTTGTACTTTATAAAGTGTTTCATGAGAGGCGAAATAACCGTGTTGCGTTTGGCTTTGCTGGCTTTACTGCTCCTTGGCTGACGTGGTCTGTGTGTGACTTTCAGCCGCTCTTACATACTCCAAACCCCGGTTAGCGACCTTCTGGCACTACGCCCGAGTGGAGCTGGTCCCACCGAGCCCAGCTGAGATCCCCAAAGCCATAGAAGCTGTAAAAGGTCTGATCAGGAGCTATCAGACGGGACGCCTGGGACAAACTACAGTGAAAGTAAGTTTGAACTGAGTCGATTAACCTCTGTTGACCTTTTAGATTAACTTGGCTGCACAGAAAGTAGACCTTGAAGGAATGGCCAGCCTGTAATTTGTAATGAACAAATAGTTTGACAGATGTGTGCTTCCATGTTGCTGTGGGAGTTCAGGGCCCTGAGTGATTCGATTTTATATTGGGCACCAGAAAGTACCTATTTTGAATATTTACCAGTAGGTTGTGAATTTTGCTTGAGGGTCATTCCAGATGAGTTCATCAAACACCTCGCACCTATTTTAGGGACTTTAAGCATCCTTCTATGCTAACTTTAGCTACACTTGTGAGAGTCCATATTCATATAGCCATGGCACGAGATATTGCCGTAACATTTGAGGGCAATTTAAGTAGTTTATGTAATTGGGAAAAACAATATATTAGGTTTTTAAAAACCCTACCTTCATCTATTATTCTTTTAAAATAAAATGTAATATCTCACTGTAGGGACCTGAAATCCCCATTAACTTTGCCCTTTTCATGCAAATCTGTGATGGTGAGGTGGGACTTTTTTTTTTTTTTTTAAATTTCATGGCCCAACATTGACCCTTGATACATTGGTCACTCAGTGGATATTGTGCTTTTGAGTTGGAAAACTTAAAACACTAACTGACTAACATCTTTATTAAAGCACATGTGATAGTTACTACTATCCTTTACAAAGTCTGTTTCACTGTCTCAACGTAAACATTGTGGGTCTCTCACAAACACAAACCTTTACAGAACGTGTTAAAGTAAAAATAGGTAAACACACCATCACAAGTGCAGTAACACCAGCTGAATAAAATGTCAACAATTACTTACAAAACCCTCTTTGTGTTACATTATCAGGCCTCGTGCAGGGACTGTTACTGAGTGTGTTATTCTAGAAACATTTAAGGAGTTTTCTTGAGTGACAACTTGTTGTTTCCTTGCAGGATGCCATAAGGAATGGACTGGTGACCACTGAGGTGCTGATGTGGTTCTACATCGGAGAGTGCATTGGCAAAGGAGGCATTGTTGGATATGATGTCTGAAAAATGAACTTTTCTTCCTCCTCTTGCTTTTCCAGTCATTACATTCTCAACAGCCTGCACCAAATTCTTCCAAATAAACAGATGTTTGTATACAGGAGTAGATTTTGTGTCTCGAGTATTAATTTCAAGAGAGAACTGGGTCATATTTTATTCATAAAAGATTTACAAAATGCAAGAAACCAACGCTGAATATGTTCTACACCTATTGTAGAGAATATTAAAGTTTGCATACATGTATAATTTAGAGTGAAAATGTGGTAGTACTGCAGATGGCAACAAAACACATCTTAATTCAGGCCGCATATTTTATAGATGCTACTGCTACGTAATGATGGACATCTCCTCTCGCTCTCGACTCTCCGACATCGCGTTCACGACGTTTCCCAGGTATCTGCAGAAAGCTTGCCTTACATCCTCTGGCTCTTCTTCTAGGTTGGAGTGAATGAGCAGCAGTCTGCTTAGATGTGACGCTGCACAAGAAAATGTGACTGCATTAGCCCAGAGATAATGATTCTCATGACTCTCAGAGGACTGCAGCACAAGTTACCTAAAGGCAGCCGTCTGTCTTCCACTCCACTGCCAGGCTTGTGGTGAGCTATGAGCAGACACTGGCTGTCCTGCAGATCTTGAGAGGAGATGAACATCGAATGCCACGTCTCTATTTCTTTGAGGTGACTTGGAACATCAGGGTTAAAAATGATCACCACACCGCTGGAGTCCTTCATGATTGCAGGCCAGCATGACTCAAATCTGTATGAAAATACATTTTACTACCATCATATTACATCGTAAGTAACAACACTTCTCTTAATTGTCACATAAAGGTAAGGATAACATCTATGCCTCCACTTACTTGAAATCCCCTGAACAGTCCCAAAGTTCAACCTCACACGACTTGTCACTGCTGCCCTCAGGCTGTGATTCAAATTCCAGTATCCTTGAAACAACAGAAAGTAGCTGCACTTTGTATTTTTACACACAAAGACTGATATCTGTCAAGGAAGGCTATGATATTGGTTCAATCTTGTCATTGCGATGACTGATTTTTACACTAAAGTGACACTCGGAGTGGCTTAATGTTGAAAGCAGTAAAGCTCACATAGGATTTGTACCTGACTCCTTGAGTAGGTCTGTATTCACCGCCCACATTTTCTGTTGTGTCTGAGAGAAAATTTGCAAGAACGGTTTTCCCACTCTGAAAAACAGAAAAGCAGATGGCTTTAAGTAAGATGGCAAAATAGTAGCACATTACCCAGCCTGACAGACGGGAATTGTTACCTCCGGCAAGGAAGTCGTGTTTTTGGTAGCATTTGCATGCATGACATTCTTTCTGTCTGTAAGCACGATAGTTTGAAAAGTTTTGAATGAATTCTGGTAAAACTTTGTAGGGGTGTAGAGTGGGGCCATGTTTACAAGCTATTAAAATTTGACTTGTATCCAACAGGTCTTTGGGGTCAACTTAATGATTTACTGGTTGAAAATTGACAAAAAAGTGTTAGAACTTAGAAACAGTGATTCTTGTAAGTATTCTGTGCATTTTCAACATATAGAATGTACCATACAAAGATCTGAAATGTCACGTTTGACCTCTGACCACAATATCACACTTTGGATGCACACTAGTTTGCATCCAAATATCATGTCACATTTCATATCTGCCTTTCTTTCACCTTGACCCAAAAATGCATTATATCTTTAAAATAAGTACAGTCAAGAGAAAGAGAATGAGCTGCAAGCTCAAGTTATTCATGAGTGAACTGCCTTGTGGAGGTTTGCACTCTCATGTTTTTAAGTAAATATTAACTTTAAAGTTAACTACCAGTATTACATAAAAAAGTAAAAAGTGGAATATGTCCCTTCTTCTCCTTTCACCTGCTCCCTTTAGGGGTTGCCGCATCAGCCACCTCAGCCCTTTTTGTGTCCTCCTTCACCACATCCATGAACCTCTTCAGTGGTCTTCCTTATTTTCTCATGCCTTGTAGCTTCATTATTAGCATCCTCTGTGCATGTCCAAAACATATCATCCTTGCCTCACCAACTTAGTCTCTAAACTCAACCTGTCCTCATGCATGTCTTCCATCACCCTCACCCTACTCCTGACTTCCTCATCCAGTACCAACCTCCATCATTTCCTTGGTGGCACAAAATAAGCATTCTTGTATGTATGAGCACATTAAAACCAATACACACCCCTCAATTAATATAAACAAGTACAGTAAGTTTTGATATTTATTTATTTTTTAATATTGTGCAAAAGTCTTGAGCTACTTTTTGTCGTTCTTCCAAGGAGCCAGAATTTTTTAAAACTGGTCTCGAGCAATAGTTCTCCAGGCTTTCTGAAGCTCTTTCAAAGTTTTGTCTGCCTTTTCACCTTTTAACTCAAGGGATAAACCAGTGTTGTGTCTACACAGAACAGACAACTCAGCAACAAACCTGTCTTAAATTGTATCTCTAGGCACTTTGTTATTAGTAGCCTGTTACAAACATATAATTTTGGTCCCATGGTTCTGGTTGAACCCCTGTTACAGACTGGCAGGGTGTACCCGGCCCTGTAGCAGTTGGGATAGGTTCCAGACCCCTCCGTGACCTTGATAAGGGTAAGTGGAAGAGAATGGATGGATGGATGGATGCACTGTGGTCACGCCAGCATCGAATCCATCCAAGTTACATGGTTTATTAAAATAATCAAATTACAGCACTTATATTTATGTTAGACTACTTTTAATTAACTACTTTAGCCCACTTACAAGGAAATTTAAAAAAAAATCTTGTTCATGACCTGTGTAGTATGTTAACACTATTGGAAGTCCCAAACATATTGCCCATGCAGCAAATGCACACACAAATAGTACAACTGAAAAGCACGCATTTTGAACACAACCAGCCATTTATTGGGCTCCCCAGAGCCCAGTTCTCAACAGAACAGAAAAAAGTCGGCCACCATCTAAAGGATGGTTTTGAATGTCCTTCAAAAACCGTAGAGAAATATTCCTGAGGGTACTTAAAGAAATTACACGAAAGCGTGTCTCAAAGAGTTCCGACTTTCGTTGAAAGTTGATCGTACCAAATATCGACTTCCAAACTTGTTATAATGTTACAAACTCAGTTTTTAATTTAATATACTGTGTTTCAATCTATGTTTGCACATTTTTCAATAAATCTCTGCACCCATTTACCTATCAAAATATAAACAAAAACATGAGGGGTGGCTCGAGACTTTTGCATAGTACTTATCACTCCTTTTCCCTTCGTTACGACTGAATTTATACATTACTTTGTTGAGCAGTGACAAATAAACTCGGAGCGTAAATGTAACGGTGAAGGGTATGAATACTTAAGTCCAGTGCTTTCTCTGGTAATATTAGCCAAGGCAAATTTCACTGTTGACGCTTTTCGCTACCTGCTGGAATCTGAAAGGTAAAATAGCAACCGGTGTACAGTCAAATGAGAATTTACTCACCTCATTGGGACCAACAAAGAGTATTTTAGCTTTGAACATTTCCACTCAACTGACGCTGGTTAGCATTAGCTTTTCAGCTAACTTATCTTTACAAAATTCCGGGATAGCGAAGCAGTATCGCAACAGCAAGGTAAATGTAAATCAGCCAAACTTAGCTGCGTACATATCTAAACCACGTCATACTATATTTTTACCTTTACTTAATAATATATATCTCTTTAAATGATCTTCGATGCTTCCCGAGGATGGCGCACTAGCAATCGCGACAGTAAACTTCTTTTCCGTTTCTATGGTTTCAACCAGGCTCTCTGCTTTCTCTTGTTCATTGGCTGTTTACGGGTCTAATCAAATTTGGCCCCGCCCATTCAACCCTTAGGGAACGAATCAACAAAAAGATAGTCAGTTGACGTCGTTACGCTGCCTCACATCTAACCAATCGAGTGAGACTTTCCAAGAGGCGACTCCCCAGAGTGGAGGAGCGTTATTTACAAGAGGTACAAGGCGAAGGAGTAAGTGTTGTTTAAATTTTCAGGCATGCTTTTGTAAGTGGTTACTTGGTTTGGGCGTTATTAAACACGCTAGACTTGAATGGCGATTTACTTGGTATAATTACTAAAGTGCTTGCTACGCTTAGAGTTCCTTAAAGCTTAACAGCCACTTAACCTTGTCTGTTGCTAAGAAGTAGCTTCCTTGGCGATTGGCTTTCTCATGTCCAAGCAGGACTTTTAACCTTCCTCTTGTGTTAGCTGTCTGTAACTATCTCTTATGTTGAAGGGTCGCCTTTGACCAGTGTTCTAAATAACCCAGAAAATACCCTCAAAACAGCGGTTTATCATCCAGTTTGTTTGTAACCAATGGGTTACATTGTTAGGCTTTTTTATGAATTAAAATGATCAATTACAGCACAGGTGTCAAACTCTGGCCCGCGGGCCAAATTTGGCCCGCAGCCTAATTACATTTGGCCCGCGAAGCCATACCAAATTACTATTAGAGCTGGCCTACTGGTATTATACAGCTAATATATATATTGTTTAGTATTAAGCTTTGCTTGTTCCATATTCAGTTTTCCAGCAAAAATTATTTGAGTCCATAAGAAGAGATTCATTCTTAAATCTGGAGGAAGATTTTTTTTTTTCAATAAATATTAATGTTAGCCCGCGACTTTGTTCCAGTTTTGAATTTTGGCCCACTGTGTATTTGAGTTTGACACCCCTGAATTACAGCATATCGCTTCTTTTCATTCTAAAAAAAAACCCGATAAACTGAACCTTACGAGAATTTTATGAAGAAATAAAAGGTTGTGGTTCTATTACCTAACTATTACTGAGAAGTATTACAACAAAATGTCTAAAATACATTTCTTCTGATTATTATTATTTTAATATTATTAACTATAGTAACGTTATAGTAAAGTAAAGTTGTATTATTTTATTTTATTTTGTCCACCATGGTAAATTTCCTCCTGAGAAGGTATTGCCCCAGATCATAGATGCTAAAGAAATTGTCACACATGATATTGTGACTCCACAGTCCAGTAGTCATATGAAGGACTACGCGCTTTCCTCGGTTTCACCCAGGGATGCCACTTGGAGGTTTGCCTGTGTAACTCTGTATTTCCCATGCATAGCCGGTTTTTGCGCATAGTATATTTGCACATATCATTTGAGCATATTATATGCACATCTGTTGACAGTAAGAGGCATGTCTCCAGAGGATGACCTTCGAAGTCCCCCCCTTGGTTTCAGCGGTACCAGGGAGGATTTCACTCTGAGTCGTGGCGACCTAGACAGCAGTCATGAGCCTGTTGGTAGAACCAGGGCACGCAGCAGTCTCCATACAGGAACCCCAGAGTGTGAGATCAGCTGGTGAGGTCCTACAAGGATGATGCATTTGAATATGCACTTGCCAGCTACCACAACTTTACTGATTCAAAGTGTTTTCTTGCTTTCCTTTTTATTTTAGTCTCAGAGATTTTGGCAATAAAAATAATCCTTTCCTGAAAATGCTAATGGATGCAGAAGCAGCTGCCAATTCTGCAGCAATCCAGCTAGTGTCGTTTAAAGACTCCATCGACGATGAGTATGCTGTAGGTCTGCAGCAATTTTGGATAAAGCTAGCTTTGTGTAAAGCCAAAGGGTTTCCTACATTAAACATATGTTTTTGCAACTGCTGTCCTGCATTTTCTCTAATTTTCTTTTTTTTTTAATGTCAATTAAGGATTCAAGACAGTCTGCCAAAGATAAACGCCAAATTGCAAGACAGCGTGGGCTTCTGCTGGAAAAGCTAGAGGACTTTAGACGAATTAATAAGTCAGTGCGACAGAAACTGAAACAGCTCCAAGAGGCAGAGGTTTGTTAAACTGCTACTACACCGTATAAGTCAACTGTATTTAGTCTGAAAATGTGTTTATTTATGTCCTTGCTTTAAATAATTCCGCAAAGGCAAATCGAATTGATGCAGACCAGCAGATTGACACGCTGCTGAAGAAGATCATGCAGGCTGAGAGTGAAAATGAGGTGAGTGTTTTATTACACCTATGCATTGGCACAAAAGAAGGAAGTTTAAGGGAACTAAGCTTTGTGATTAGCTTGTGAAGATTTAGTCAGTGAAACAAAGTGATAAAGGATAAGTTATAGCGGTTAGATAGATGGATTATTAATAATATTTCATTTATTCAAATTCCATTGTCTCGGCCTGTGATCAAATTCTTTATAGATTCCCTCACTGATTAAATTTTTCTGGGGAACAGAAGTAGAAATATAGTTTTCAGTATCAGCTCAACTGTTTTATTACCTTTGAGTGTGACTCAGCTCTAGGAAGTGACTGAAAGAAAGAGATCACAGATAAAAATAGCCGAAATGGGCTTTCTCCAAGCATGGTTGGGCTCTCCTTTATAAATAGGGTGAAGAGCTTGGGCATTTGGGAGGTGTTCAGAGTAGAGCCACTACTCCTTAATATCAAAAGGAGCCAGTTGAAGTGGTTTGGGCATCTGGATGCCTCCTCAGTGAGGTGTTTCAGGCATGTCCTACCAGGAGAAGGCCCTAGGGTGGACCCTTGACACGCTGGAGATTATATCTCTCAGCCTGAGAATGCCTTGGTGTTCCCCCAGATGAGCTGGAGGAAGGGGCTGGGGCAAAGGGGCAGCCTTTGGTGATTAAACTAGTGAGAGCACAGCCACATTGGTTCTGATGTCACAGGACATACTCTAAAGGTGTTAACTTTACAAAAGCGATTTTAATGCACCTAAAGTGAAGATATGGTGATGTGATAATATGCATTGGTTTCCATGTTTTTTCTCGCAGAATTTAAAGAAAGATTTGAGTGAGAGTGAACAGAAGGTCAGGGAGCTGATAGATCTGTGGAGAAAAGAGCAGGTAAGTACAGCAGAGATCATTTGCGGATGAATTAAGTCATTGCCCATGAAATTATATGTTTACGCTGGCTTCAACAGGAGAACGTAAAGAGTGCAGTTCACATGACCAAGTCAGCAGAGGCAACACGTGCTCACCTACAGGGACAGCTACGCAACAAGGAAGCTGAAAACAATCGCCTTACTGTACAATTACGGGTACAGACACCTTTATCAGCTGGCTGCGCTGTAGACTAAACTGCTTTATTAATGTATAAATTAAAACTGCACACTTGTGGGTTCATGGTCTTTGCAGGCTCTGGAGAGACTCATAACCGAGCAGAAGCTGGAGATTGATGATCTGAAGGGGTCTATCACCTCTCTGTCTGCGAAGGCAGCACAGGACAAAGAATCTCTGAAGAAAGCCACCCGAGCTCAGAAACTGAGAGCGGAGAGATTTGAAGCTGCTATTGAGAAATGCTACGCACAGCTGAGGGAAAAGGTACGAGGTCAAATTGGTTCATTATTTTGGCTTCAGAAGCAGTTGAGGATCCCGTTTGATCTTTGTTTGTCTTGTTTGGCAAACAGGATGCTCAGCTGGCCAAAGCCCATTCAGAGAGAGACTCAAGGAGAGGACAGAAGGAGCAGACGACAGATGAGAAAGACAAACTCGTTGCTCATATAGACTTATTGAAAAGGTTGGTTGGTTCTCCTTCCCAGCCATTTGTCATTTCTGAGTACATCAATATTCAGATGATGCATTAACTGTAAGTGTCTGTTTCCATTAAAGCCAAATTGCAGACTTGACAATGAGAGTGCAGAAGGAGAAGGACGAGCTAACTGCAGCAAATGAAACTCTGATGCAAAGGCTCGAAAAACTCAGCTCAGACAACGGAGAACTCGGCATAAATAATGCAACACTCAAGGTACAAGTTACTGAACAGCTTGTATGTGAGAGTCATTACTGTGAAAGGCAAAAAGCACAGACATGTTGCAAGAAGTCCGGTTTCCATATTTAGGAGTTAGGAGGACCTTATTTTACTAAAACTGTTTGGATTTCTCTGCTATCCCAGGAATCTGTAGCTCAGCTGGAGCAGCAGCTCGCTGAGTGCGAGTCTGCCCTCATAGAGGAGAAGATCGTCTCACAGGAGAAGAAGCACCAAGCTGAACAGTGCCATTATCAGGTTTGTGTTTTGATTTAAAACCTTTTACTTTCTCGTGTGCTGCAGCCCTGAAATATTCCAGACATCACCCAGTGACAGTGGGTCAGCTCCGCAGCGCTGTGCCTGTGAGATGTCCGATGCACGCAAGATTAGTACAGGTGACTGTCCAGTGAATTCACAGCAAGGAATTGAGGATCTGGTTTGCTGCCCTCTTCCTTTTTTTGTGCAGGCAGAGCCTCAAAAATCAAACGTATCAAAGTATTTTTTTTTCCAGCAGTGACAAACCAGACCTAGACCATCCCTTGTTCTCTGCAGGGAAACTTTTAATCATGTTTGTAAATGACTGTTATTTTTATAGACCCACTACTTTACTCTGGAGTCAACAAACATCAAAAAATGTGCAATGTTGAAAAAAAAGGCACTCTTTCATCATATTTGATCCTCTTAAAGATCATTTCTGAATAAACACTGACACACAACAAAGAGTGTTTTATGTTCTTAAATCTTTCAAACCTTTTACTTCTCATCTATTAATTTCAAATATTAACCTTTCAGTTCTTGTTTTTTTATTAGTATTTTTCTATCTTTCTATCATGTTTGAAGGTCATTTTTTTCCTGACACAGTTAGGATAAAGTAGTTTCCAAACAGGATTACAAGAAACCTATTATTTACAGATACAGAATGTGGTCTGTAGAAGCCACTGAATGAATGACACTAGTTTTTAATGACAGGGAAGGCCACAGCAGGTTTCATGTTAATGTTCTGTATTTTTTTCACCTCCAGGTTGCACAACTTCAAGCTGAGCTCCATGATTCAAAGATAAAATATACAAGTCTTTTAAGAGAAACAGAGAAGACACGAGATGGAAAAGAGGCAGAAGTTGAGAAGGTACCACCGCCCTTCTCTTTAATTTGCCTTATTTTATTTACGTTACATGCACAGTTTCTGTTAAGCTAAAAACTCATTCTAACAGCCCATTACAAGTCTGTCCAGCTCTGTTTCACCTGCTGTTTAATGGACAGTCATTGTGCACTTAGTTTTCTTTTTTCAACTGCATAACCACAGCTGAATGAATCATGTACATCCGTGAGCATCTCTTGGAGAGGTGTGCTGAGTTTTAAAGCATATTACTATGTTTCATTTCCCGAAACCCAACTCTTTTTTTTTTTTTTTTTTTTTTTGTGCCGTTCCTCCTCTGGAGCCCAGGTGAGGCAGGAGCTGCAGGGGCGCGTGGAGGAACTGAACGCTTACCCCGAGTTACTGAATGCAGCTGAGCAGAGTCTCTTTGAGTGCCAGGAAAACCTGCAGCGCTTGGAGAGGAAGTGCTCAGAAAAGTCAGAGTCCATTAGGCAACTGCAGGTTAAGGTGTGCAAAGCCAGCTGCTGTGGTCAATGTAAAATGCAGTCATTTTCCTATTTTTTGACCACTGGGTGGCAGTATAGCCTCAGGTGACCGCTGGTGCATTGTGGTTTCTAATATTGCTGTGAGTTTCGATGTTTGTGATTGCTGTGCAATGTTTAGGTTGAGCCCACTAGCGAGTCTTTTGTGCTCCCCAGTGTGATCTCTGGTAGAACCAGACGACCACGTGTTTCCGTCAGAAATACTGAGTTTTTATCTCGAATCTGCTCGATTTGAGGCTGATAAATGTTCAGCAGATCGTGGAGGTAGTTGTTGTTTTAAAGTAGCATTTGTGCACGTGGTGTGATTAAATGTTTTCTGCACGATTTACTTGTAGCCCGTGGAGGCAACTCTGAATTTTATGTTTTGCACACGCAGATGGAGAGTCAAAGCAAACTGCTGAGATCATCTGCAGAGATGAGGGAGTCCATTCATGAGGCCAACTTACAATTACAAGAAAAACTGATTTCTATCCAAAAGTAAGACCTCAAATATCAAAAACCTGCTCATATTATCAGTATAGAAATTGATGCTTACTCTATGTGTGTGTGTGTGTGTGCGCGCGCGTGTGTGTGTGCGCGTGTGTGTGTGTGTGTAGAGAGACAGACAAACTGCAGCAAGAGAACCTGGAGCTGGTACGGAGGCTCGCAGCTCAGGAGGAAGCTCTCAGCTACAGCAACCGGCAGCTGGATCAGCGCTCATCAGAGTGTCAGGCCGTCAGCCGACAGCTGGAGGCAGCTTTAGCAGACGTCAGACAACAGGTACAGGTTAGCTGTTGGAGTGCTGACCAACAGTTCAGCACCTGTTCTTCACTCAGATCATCAAGTAAGACATTACAACCTAACAGTTCAGTCGAGATTTGTTTGAAGCCATGCCGTAAGTAATCCAGCTGGAGCTACATAGTAAACAGGCAAAGCTAGATATGCATGTATCTGTATAAAACAACTTGTGTTACTCCAGTTTGGTGTCAAAGAGAGATTTATCGTGCAGAAAATGGCGCATCACATAATGATATTTCACATTTTCACCCCGTGTAGGTCACTAAGGTGAAAGAAGAGGCTGTTTCCAGGGAAGAGGCTCTTCAAACCAAAATCCTGGAGCTGGGAGCCGAGAAGAGCAGAAGGGAAAGCGAGCTGAGGCTTCTTCGCCAGAGCAAGCTCAACGTAAGGGCCATAGAGAAGACGCACTCACGTTAGATGGAACATTTCTTGGAAGGCAGCGCTGAGCTGTATTATCTGTCTGTGTGTCTCTCAATCTGCAGGCAGAGAAGCAGTATGAGGTACGTCTGAAGGACCTGCAGCTTAGCCTGGACCAATCAGAGAGCCACAAGCGAAGCATTCAGAATTATGTCGATTTCCTCAAAAACTCTTATAAGGCCATGTTTGATGAAGGACTGCAAACATCAACATCTTATTTTCTGAAATGATGGAGGTTTGCATTTTAAATCCTGATTTGTTTTGCACTCTGATATTTATTGGGTCTGTTTAAAAGGGCAACATGGGGGTAACTAAACCCTGATTTTTAATTGGTTTGATCAGTTTCTACTTTTACATTCAGATTTTTGAACTGCATTTCCAGGAATCAAGTAATCTGCTGCTGTTTTTTTAAAATACAGTAATGTTTTCAGATGTTTGTACATCTTGAACTATGATATTTTGGTGCTATTCTGTCCGTATGACAAGGAGCTTGTTGCATAACTGTTACATAAGATTGGCCAAACTCTGAGTTGAGTAACACCTAATAGTACTGTTGCATAAATATTACACATTTGAAGTGTGAATGTAAGATAGCAAAGACTACACTGGACTGCAGGAAACCTCTTTTCAATTTCTATTATTTTATAAATTTTAATAGATTCATTTATAAAAAAACAAAACAAAAGGACTTTCCAGCAGGGTAACACGAAATTGCTAGAAGGACTAGCAATCAGGTTATTTTAGGCACAATGCAGTATGTACTTGATCTGTCTTATGCAAGTGGCTACAGCTGAACAACTTTTTTCCACAGCCTGCAACTGAACACCAACGAAATTATGACAGCAGTTGTTGGCCAATGCAAGTGGTGCTTGAAAACGAAACATTTTATTGGTGCTTACATCCTTTTCAGTAACCTTTGTGTCTTTATAATGCATTCAAACAGTGCACGTGTGCGATGATAAATTACATGTGCAAGTAAAGCAGCAGGCACTCCACTCAAATAATGTTTGATTGTAAGTCAGATACATGTGTGATTAAAATGTGAATTTATGAATTGAATGAATTCAGAGTGAACTGAAAACATGCAAATGTGGTGCACAGCACAGTGCATCACTGGTGGAAGGGTTTCCCAGCTGCCAGTAATGGCTATCTACACTCTGCCATATTAAAGACGTAGCACACTGTGTGTAGTACCTGAAATAAATGCCACCCTCGTGTAACACTATGCCCTCTTCACTTAAACTTGCACATTCAGTGTGTGAATGTGTGTGTGAATGGGTGGATGACTGGATATGTAAAGCGCTTTGGGGTCCTTAGGGACTAGTAAAGCGCTATATAAATACAGGCCATTTACCATTTACATTCTGACAGGGTTGCGATATCTGATAATTGGCAAAATTATAAATTAGCCCCTAAAGGCTGCCAGAATAATATAAATCCCAATTCAAATATAACATTCTTGCTATCAATACGCAATAAGCAGTTTATACATTTAGAAACAGATTTCTGCTCCATCTTCTCCACGGGCTTGATCTTATAACGCTGATAACTGTGGAAGCTTCCACGCCGTCATTCCCACCGTCAGTTCAGCAGAAAGCAAAACTTTTGGATTCACAAAAAAAAAAAAAATCTAATTTTAATTGCAAATGACTTTTTGTTTGGTCACATTTTGTCCCAGCTGTGTTTACCTGCGATAGAATGAATCCATATTTCCAGCTGTGACTTTGCCCATCACCCATAATAAATCTTCTGCTCTGACTAGTGAAGCTGATTCAAAATTCAGCGTCTTTACTTTTAATTTCCCTGTCATCCTCCCGGTGCTGGAAACAGGCGTTTGTTTGTTTGTTGGTAGTGGACATAGCAAAGGTGTGGTGTGCACTGGTTGTGTTTTATATTAGGATTCTCAGCTGGACTGAGAATAATTATGTGTGGCCATTAGCTGTGAAGTCCATGCCTTTAGGTTGCAAATGTAACTGCCCACTTCTATCTCTGTTGTTGGTTTGTCTAATAAAAATCTTATATTAATCTGGCCTGGAGGCAAACACAGTTGCAGCGTGACTTACTGAGATTTACCGAAAAACTGAGCCATAAATGTACTGTGTTTATTTCTTTTGTTCTCTCACTGTTGCTTGTGCTTCCCTGCTGTATCTATGGTAATAAACTACTGTGAGTCCAGACCTCTGAAAGACTGATGTGTTCCTGCATCGGACGTATTCCCTCGAGTGAGCAGGCCTCCTCTCAAGTTCTCAGAGACAAAGCTCTATTGTGCTCTCCTTCGGAGGATGGAACGATTTCATGGCTGCGTGCGTCAGTACTTATGTTTTTTTCCTTTGCTCTTGTGGTCTTGCCTGTTTACGTAATTCTGTCGATCACTTTGGGAATTTGCTTTTTTCTGCTGCTTTCTGCTTACATCTGACTTTCGGCATTTCAGCGCTGAGATGGGCACACCCTGTGCTTATGTGCTTGTTAGGCTCAACAACTTTGATAGCCCTGACGCATAAACCCTTGCAGCTCTGCGTAAACCTGTTGGTTGGGTTAGTAGTTATGTCCCAGCTCAGCTCAGGGGTGGTGGAAAGTGCCATTCAACCAGACAGCCAAACGCAAGATTTATGAATTACAAAAGAGGCAAACTGCATGGATAAATAGGGGTTGGCAAATCAAAGAAAATTTAAAAAAACAGACGGGAGATTTATAGAGTTCAAGAGATTATTAAAGTTCAAAAGAAAATAACTCCCTGCCCAAAACAAAGAGCAGAGCAGCAACACCCTTTTCCCTAATGTAGCTTAACAAAAGAAACGGCTGATGTGTGCACAACCCCAGGCATACACAAGCACCTCAAAAACATCATCACTGCTCCTTATTATCTGCTCATAGCCCTAAAACCGAATCAGCAGAACACATCTTAGTGTGTGCATCACAAACAGCAGTCTTCAATGAGACCTTAACCAGGTGCATCTAGTGAATGCTGGACAGGACCAGCATCTCTCTAATCAGCAGCAGAGACAGAGTGATTGATTGCGACAGAGCCAAGTGATGGCACAGCAGAGCCCACCTTTGACAGAAATACTGAAGAGGACACAAGAGCAACAACAGCCACGGCCGTGCAATTCACAGTCTTATTTCAGTCACATTTGCCTTCTATTCTGCGTATCGTAAATCGCAGTGGAGGGTTTAGATTATCGGTGTAAGCCTATACCACTGCCAGAAAGCAAAAATCTGCAACTTGTGCCCAGCATCTGTGCAGCACCAGGCAAACTGCTGAGAAGTTTACATTACAGACATTCCCAAAACTATTCAGTGACATGTAGGTCCTCTCAGAAGTAGGTCAGCCAGATGCTAAAGAGACTGAAAATCGTTGCAGCAAAGACCCCCTGAGAATTTCCAGTTTTTCTCAAGACAAACTCTTAAGTAAGATAGTGGGGAACTGAATTGGTTTTCCTTGAATTTATTGGAGATTATAATCTGCTAACCATGAAATTAACAGTCTGTGTGTCCAGGCTTCAATCATATTTCTGTTTTGCATTGACAACCAATTACAGAGACCAGGACAGTAAACCAAAAGTACAGTTTTCCATGCTTAACATTAACTTTGCATTAAAATGAAAAAAAAAAGTATGAAACATAACCCTTTAAATAACACGAGTGCAGTGAATCAAAAGAAACAGCCACCGCGTGACGACACATTTAGCAGCTGCCATAACTTTCCACACTGCGATTTAACATGTTTTGTCATTAGAGGCTTAAATATTATTAAGTATGTACAAAGAATAAGCAGGAAAAACATTTTTTAAAATGCAGCATTCACCATTTAAAAGCAGCTTCACAAAGAAGCAAACCACAAGGCTCCAATAATATGAAGCAGAAGTCTTCTTGCGCTTAAATCAAGTCTTTCGGTTAAATTTTCAGTTTGTGGATGTCATCGAGAGGGCTGTAGAGCTCAGGTGTCTTTTTAGCGTTGTTGGAGCAGTTGAGATTACACTTGCACGATTCGATCGTCATCACCATCCTCCTGAAGGTCTCTCCGTTTTTGCACCGAAAATGGAGAGGCATTGTCCGGGTCCTGTGTGGCCTGCAGCATTGTCCGTCTGAGCAGGATCCACAGTACCTGCGCTGCAACTTTTTCAGGCTACGACAACCTGCGTATGACAGGTGAACTGGATGGCTTGCTTTTCCTCTGTGACTGCATTTTTGACCTTTCTGCAAGAGAGAATGTATCTAGGCTTTAGTCTTAACATGGATGGGTTCTCAGCCTCTAATGAAATAATCACTGTATATGTTCATCAGCATATGGTGTACCTTCGAGGTCAACTGTTTGCAGGGACGGATTTCACAGATCCGAGTTTCTTTCACCAGTTTGCACTGTTTGTTGCGGTTGGTCAGCCTCGTGGACACACCAGAGCCGCAGGATTTGGAGCAGGGTGACCAGGCTGTGGTTTGAGGCATGCACTGGACTCCTCTGGCAAACATGTGGTCCACTGAATAACTCCTGAAAGCTGTGCAGATGTTTTTAAGCAGATATTTTTTAAGTTAAAGGTGGGTTAAAATAATGAAAGCAAGCAAGACTTAAATGCAATAAATATCAAGACTGCTCACCAGGCAGAGACTTTGATTCTCCCCACACAGAGGTGAACTCGTTCTTTTTGGAGAGGTCGTCTTCAGTGGTTTTGACTTTGCTGAACTTTCTTCTGTGCTTTTTTATCATAGCGCTCTGTGCCTCTGTTTCCTCAGGGCAGACTAGTTGTTCGCAGCACCCTCCCGGTACCTTGACCCGTCTTAGTTTGGCACAGCCCAACAAGGGCAGCGAGAATTCACGTGGGCAGAGGGAGACACATCCGACTGCACCGTCGATGCAAGTGCACTGGTGTTTGCAGTTAGGATGGAAGGTTTCCCCACTCTGATAAATCTTGCTGTTGTACTCACATGTTCTCCCGTTTAATTTGGCTGTTAAACAGAAGCAGGGAAAGGCTGATGTGATGAAAAGGGAAAAGGTGACAGTTGAAAAACAAAAAAGATCAGAAAAGGGAAATGAAGTCAGCGTACCTCGACAGACTCCCTTATCCGACCCTCCGAAGTTGCACTCCAGTCCCTTCGCAGCATCGCATGGCTGTGTCTTGCTGCAGTCTTCAAAGAGCTGCCGGGCACAAACCTTACAGCATCCACAGCTGTCCAGCACGAGGCTGACGCTGTCTGCACATGTTGGGACTTCAAGGGGACACTGGCAGTCCTTCGGGCACGAGGCTGACACCTGAGGTTAGACCAAACATCCCACCTTTGTAATCAACATTTCTTTCACCCACAGAATATAACAGCAGGCATAAGACACCTTTTCCTCACCAGCGTAAAGCAGAAGATCTCGACGACAAAGACCTTCCACATCTTCTCCAGCTGAAGCAATCTCTCCTGAGTGAAAAAGAAAAACCAGCCTCCTTAATATCACTCAGCAGACCTGGCAGCGGGATGATGGCTGTTTGTTCTCCCTCTTTGAGAGTCCCCATCCCCTTTTATCCACTTCAAGCAGATCTGACGTAGACTGAAGAGGTGTCCCGAAACTATGAGAGGAATGCTTCTCCACACGTCCTCCCATAAGCCAAGCAGAAGTTTCTCCCTCCCTCCTCTCACACTCGCTGTGCCAAGAACCACCCTGTGCAGCTTCCACTCTGCCAGGGCTTTCTCTCCGGTTTTACTGTGTAATGCTTTCTCATTTCCAAAGAAAGCAGATATTTTTGACCATTAAGATTCTCCAGAAATAAAAGCTTACATAACATGCAAAACAATGGCATGGATAATTCTTTGATTGCAGTGCTGGGAACTGATTTTATTCTGTTTTGTGACACAATGATTGCACTATTCAGTCTATATCACTGTTATGAAGGAGCTCTTTTGCGCCTAACCAAGACTTTACCAGCTGGTGCTGGACCATATATGTATGTATACCTGGCAGCTGAAATGCATGTGAACATGGCTCCTTAAGGGATTTGACACCGGGCCACTGCAAGTTCTGACATAAATATTGAAGGAAAGCCACATATTTCTATGACTGACTGAATTTCTCCCTGAGCTGAAGCTCTGTTTAGACTGTTGCACGTTGTCTGCGAATAATGTTTGTATTTTCCAGCCTTGCTAGTGTTACAGGTTAAATTTCCCTTCAGTCACCCTGTAAGGGCGTGTGGATGGAATTAAGTTTAACTTCAAGATTTCACAATGAGAGATGAGAGCCTCCTGGAAATGTTTGAAACTTGATAATCCTCTGTTTAGTCTAAATCAGAGCAGTCAGAATAAGATGCTAGACAAAAAAAAAAAAACAAGAATAAAAAGAAAACCCAAGCAATGCCTGAAGCAAAATTCCTCTCAGGATGAGCATTGCAGGTTTCTTTGAAATAGATGCCAGGGTAAAAAGCATCTTCTTCCATCCACATCAAAGAACAAAGGCATTTATAAGGGAGAGAATACCTTTCCTTTCATTATAACCTGTGAGAATAAGAGGCTGAGCAGAGCAGATTGGCACAGCCGCCGTCTTATCTAACTAAGGTTACAAAGGCCGGTCTGAGTCAGCGCCAGCTCCGGCAGATGAAGAGCGAACAAGCGGGAGCTTGGTGTGTTTACCGATGCCTGGAAATCGCTGACTGTTGTGGCTTGGTGTGGAAATTTCCTTCCAAAATTATAATATCAAGAATCTGCACAAACATGTTAGGTAAGAAGAACAGAGGCGGATGTGGAGGGCAAATTGCATGTCCTCTTCCCACAGTTCAGAAAATGAATGTGAAATAAAACAAGTGAGAAATTGAATCTTTCCTCTTTCTTAACATCCTAAAACACTGTTACCCCAACAGTTTGAAAGCCAGGGTGTCAAACACTAGGCCCAGGGGCCAAAATCGGCCTCACGGAGACTCCAGTCCAGCCCACTGGACAGCTTTAGATAAAAATGAAGGAAGGCATGAATCTTGGACTTTTAACTGTGTTTTCATAAGCTTCATTTTTGCATGTAAAGACTTCAGCCATGGTCATTCACGCTACACCAAAGTAACTGGTCTTTTCTAATGGGAAACTAAGCTTCTTTACACTAAGACCGGCCCATGTAAGATCAAAGATCTGCTCCTCGATGAGTTCAAATGAGTTTGACATCCTTGGCTTAAAGGAGTAGTCATCACTTTTTCGAGCAGATATCAGTGATGCTGAATATCTAATATGGCAGCAACTCAGTGCATATAGTAAGCAGAACGATAGTTTAGATATGACTGTTTCTGGAAGCCACTGAAAGTTTATATTTCAAAAAGAAATAATAAATAAAAAAGTGCCACGCTGTATTACAAGCTGAACTGATCACTGTAAGTGAAACCTCCGCCCTGCCTCAAATTTTCACATCATGTGCAAAAACAACAATCGATAAAATAAGACACTGACCCACGGGCATAAAATCAGTAGACTAAAAGTAGACAAATTATAAATAAGAAAATCGTATTAGAAAGTTCAATGAAAGATGATCAAATTCAAGGAACATCCTGGGCTTCTTACTACATTTTACAAGATCCAGAGAAGCTTATTCATGTCTTTATGTCTCGCAGGGCTGCCTAATGCGAGGCTCTTTTTATTGTCCTTACTAAAAAGACTGTTAGACGGCTCTGATTCTCAGCTCCCTGCCTTGACTTCCAGTAAGGTACAGATTTCAAACAAACAGCCCTAAATATATATCTGAGATGCTTAATGAATATGAACCCAGTGGGTCTCAAACCTGGTTACAAGAGCAGACAGATGTGAAACTAAAGAGGGCTTTATATACGCGTCTTGCAAAGACGCGTATATAAAGCGTGCATTTTCTCATATCTTGCAATTCACTTAATGAGAGCGACATGTAATTACTTCAAAGTTATTGTGTTAGAGAGACCTTTTATCCTCCCACAGATACTTGATACAAGCCATGGGTGGACGTGCATTGCACAGTACTCTGCAGCGCCCTGTTAAAATTACATATCCCTGATACTTAATGGGATACACTCGAATGAGTAAGGTGGGTGGGCAGGTTATAATAGGCTGTGTGAAAAAAAGCTATAAAAGAAGTAATTTTGCATGGTTCTTCGACTGAAAAGCACAAATACCTCCTCACTTACGCATATTGTAAAACCACAGTGGATGCAAGGTCACGGTGGTGTCTTGGCTGTTACGTGAGAGTGGGTTTTGTGCTGATATGAATGAAAGTCCCGTCGGTGACATCATTTCTATAAATGCCTTCTTTTCTTTTGTGTCTGGCTCTGCACGAAGGGCACTCTGGAGTCAGCACACTGGGTTCATTTGAAACGCACAGCTGGTCATTTCCAGGCTGCTGAGCTCTGCTGTCCAGCATGAATGAAGGGAATTGTGGAGAGGACAAGTGGGCACGCATTGTCTGTTTCTGTTAACGCTCATTCCACGTTTTTGTTTAACATCTGACATTCTCCTGCTGCGATGAAACAGCAGCCAGACAGCTGTGAGGGGCTTTAAATCATTATCGCTGCATGAGTCCTGCGATCTGATTTACAGTTCATATACATTTCTGCTTGCTGATGGTGGTTTCACACAGCACATACAGTACTACACTGCAGAGCATGACAAAACAAGCCTGATAACAATCTCCTCAGGGAGCGCCCGTCCTCTCTTTGTGCTATACTGCGATTAGGGGGAAGTGAAAATCTGCATGCGTTCAGCCATTCTGTGATAGACTTCATGTTTACCAGAGTGTCACATCACTTCTACTGCGCAGCAATTCCCTTTGTATATGTGAACTTTGACCCGGTGTTCTCTCTGAACTGCTGATGATTTTAATGCTATGACCCTTCAGCTTTATTTGTATATAAACTGTTCTGTGACCTAATCGATGATACAGGCTCTGCCTGCTGAAAATTGACATTGTGATCATCGCATTTCAAAGCTCAGTACTACACTTTAAAATGTGTCCAGCTGCATGACTGACAGTAACGGAAATATATTTACTCTAATTCTCCGAGTTACTGTGCAGATTTTCCAAACAAGACCAGCAAACCAACAGTTTACATAAAATCAGCTCCACCACAGCCAACTAACTTATTAAACCCTTAGTTGTTTGTGTAGTAGTAATAACCTTATTATTATAATTATTTTTGCAGATGCTGTTTCAGATAGTTTAGTTTGTGGTGCTGTTGAGCTTGTCTTTGTTGCATTCTGAGCTTTTTCCCAAGGCTCTGTTCATCCAGTTTCTACGGAGGAACTAACACTATTTAACTTCTACGCTGTTTTTCACAAGGAAAATTTATCTGATGGCGACAGCTACTTTGCAGTGACTCCACATACAAAACATGCAAACAGATCGTAAAGCATAGACGTTTTTTGTGAAGCAACTGAAAAGCCCTGCATCACATTAAAAAAGCCTACGTTTCACCTCAGATTTGCGTCATTACAATAAATCAGCAACAAAAATTCAGAAAAAATTATAAATTGAAATTGAAATTAACTGAGAGTTGCTCTGTACTTAAGTTACTTTGTAGATTAGAGAAATATCTTGTGCAGTATAGCCACGCAGTACAGCAGGGATGCCAAACTCAGCTTAGTTAATTGCCCACAAAGAGTAAACTAGTAAAGTAAAAAGCTCATATCCCTCCTGCTTCTTTAAAACCCTGCCAGATTACAAGTGGTAACATTTCACATTATTTTATTTTCTTATTTTATAAGCAACCTTGAGATCACATAAGAAAAATAACTGCAAAACTATGTCTCAGTTTTTCCACATTCATCAGTATTATGGGAGCCTTTAAGAGGGCCACTTCTGTGCCCTGGACCACATGTTTGACACCACTGGCCTATAGTTTACTGGGTGTATTTAGGCAAGTGTAGCACTTACTTTTCTTTGAATGAATGCTGTCAGACTAAACTGTGGGGTATAGCAAAACCTGCCAAACGTGGTGTTTGTATGCGAGAAGGTCCAACAGCGCCACCTAATGGAGTTATCGAGAAGCGCGCGTGGCCATGGTCGGAAGTGCAGAAGCGCAAGAAGTCGCACATCAGAAGTCAAAGCGAAGACAGTTGCTCAGTTTGGAGTTGTTCTGGTAAAACAGGAGAAATCTTGAGGTGAACGTGGACTTTTTTATTCACAGTTACCGGTTTAAACCAGCGCTGAGTGTGAAACCGACGTCTCTGCCGTGTGTTGACGTAGTTAAGCCTCGACACAATCAGGAAGTCCGGGGATTTTTTTTCCGTTGTTGAAACAAAAAAAGTTGAATGGATAGTCGACAGACCACCTTTTATCGATTAATAATAAGGTGTCAGCTTATTTAACTTCTATAATTTATTCGCTGTTGTGTTTTAATCCACCACTACGAGATTATTAAAATAATCTTCAGTCGTTACCACCTGGATTTTCACTTTGCGGGGGAGAGGGATGGATGCTCCTCACCTCACTGAAGATGAAATGGCAGAGATAAAGAAAGACGTGAGTATTATACTTCAGGCACGCTCTGGCTTCCTAACAGATGCCAGATCAATCTGATAAGGGGAGCCATGTGGAAACAGATTCACTGCTAAATATATATTTATGCTTTGCTTAGCGCTATAGGCCTATTAAAAGGAGGAAATGCCCCCACCACACCCTCTTTGTGCCCTCACAATTTCCACTTTCTGTAGGCTTTAACAGCAGGACAATAAGATGGACGTTTAGGGCACATCTGGACACCCAGCTTACTTTGTATGTGCCACAGAGAGAGCAGATCCAGGCCTGCTGTAGTCTTTGATTTGGGGGAAGGGGGGTGAACCCTGGACTGTGTGTTTCCTGTTCATTGACACCTCACTTTGCTCTCTTTTCATCTGCCCTCCGTGACTTCCTGTGGCTCTCCAGGTGCTGACCAGATTGCGGCACTACCTCTGCGATAAAATCAGAGCAGATCGCCACCTGGACTACCTGCGCTCTCGCAGGATCCTGACACGAGATGATGCAGAAGAGATCAGCTGCAGGACTACGCAGACCAAGAGGATGGCCGTGCTGCTGGACATACTGGCTGAGAACCCCCGCGGCCTGGATGCCTTGATCGACTCGATTCGGGAGATGCGCTCGCAAAATTTTATCATCACAAAAATCACAGACGAGGTGCAGAAGGCCAAAAATGAGAAGATCGAGTCCCTCAGAGGTTAAACGTCCATTTCTAAAATAGTTGTGTGTCTGTGTGTATGTGTGTAATGCAAAAAAGTGCTTAATGCGTTTGTTCTTTATGACTTACAACTGTTCCCCTTTTTTTCCCCCTCTTCTATTACTCAGCGGCAGGAGCTTCCAGTTCCTCATCTGACTCCACTTTCAGCACTCCAACCTCAACCAGCGACCTCCCATCAACATTTTCAAACAACTCCACCTTGCTCTTTCACCCGGACAGCGAGAAAAGCCCTTCCAACTCAGATGTGGGCACCTCACTCGATCTGCTGTCTTCGCAAAAAGCTGGAGACTCCTCCGTGGCTTGCGCCAGCATCGCCACGCCTTCCACGACATCATCCAGCCTCCCGAAGCCCGGAGACCCCGGGGCGCCTCCTCTGCCGGACGAGGTAATGGTCGAGTCCCCCTCCAGCATAGATGCTGGAGCGCCGGGGTGCACTAGCAGTGGAGGCGATCCAAACTTCCAGCCCCTCCGGTCGCGCTCCCTCACGCCAACTTCAACTAGGAGCATCTTTTAGGAGCATATCTCAATAAGACAGTTCTCAACCGGTTAAAAAGCCAACCACAACACTCACTCTCTCTTTTTCAGTGATATTCGTGCTTTCGATGAGGCAGTTGGTGAGAAATTGCTGCACATGGGCATATACTGTATACTACCACTATATTAGCTAACTTTTAGAATGAAAATGGGGGCATTTTCTCATCAGCTAGGCTAACTTTTAAAGATTGTTTTTTTGTTTTTCAAATGGTGCCAATTTGTTACCAAACCAAACCCTAGGGTATGGAGATTGCCTAGTTTAAAATGGAAAATATGACTAAAATGAGACAACGGTGCCATCAAAGAAGAAAGAGGAAATCTGCGCGTGCATCAGATGCATTTCTAACGCGGTTAGATTTCCAGCGTGATGTGTCAGGAGTGAAGAAAATGTGACTCACCCTCTCTAACCTCTCCTACTCCCCTTCTGTGACAGGAGGTGTGATTTGTCTGATGAGCTGTAAAGGCCGAATGCAGTTTCTATGTTGTATACACTTGAACGACTACTTGAGCATATATATATATATATATATATATATATATATCCATGTGTGTGCGTATAAAGAGCCAGTCTTGGAGCAGAACTCCAGCTCATGTTTTTCTGTTGTTTGTTTTCATGTGTGTGCATTAAGTCATCAAGAATTTGCTTCATGTTTTTGTCACTACAATAGTCTTGAATTAGTAAACATAGTTTCAGTGACATCCTATTTCTTTCTTTATTCACTGGTCATGTAATAATAAAACTAAAGGTTGTTCATATATGGACTGGGCTTGTGTTTCTTTTTTCCTTTTTTCATTGTGTGGTTGATTTCCTGTAGTGATTATGAAAAATCTAAATGTTAGAGTGCCGATAATTGTTAAAATAGGGCATCAACTGTCGAGGTCAAAATGAAGTTATTGACAGGCCTCCAACGTCTAAATGTGTCGTCAGCTTCTGGGTGTGCAGACGTACTTTTTTTTACTTCTGGAAAAAACTGGAAAAGCTACAAGTGGCGCAGAGGAATGACAGTCATTGTGGTGACGGCTGCAGTGGTGACTGTATCACCTGGTTTTTCATACACCGCTGAGAAGCCCTGAGTGTTAGACTGGGTGAACTTTGGGTCACTGGTGCTCGGCGAACGCTAACAGGTATTTAATTTATTATCATAATTATGTGTAGAGTGAAGTTTAACAAATGTAGTTAGCATCTGATTTAAAAATATATATAATTATATAACAACATCCAATATAAGCAGCTAACTTTTATTTATTAAGCAAAAATATGTGTAGTAATTGTTTTCACACACCTCTCAAATCTGTACATTTCTCTGCTCCCTGTTGCAGGAAGCCCTATGAGCTAAAATGGGCCAGTGTGTGGTAACCACACTGGCTCAGTGTTGCATAATTAGTATGTATTGAAGTATAACAATTAAACTATAAAGAAGAGAATAGCAGCAGTGTACACAGGCTGGAGAACCAGTTAGATAAACATCAGGCTGACTGGAATGGCCAGATGCTTTCTTTATCTATTAAACATTTCTGATGCAGGTGTCACAAAGCTGCCTTCAGCCTAATGGAGGACTCCAAGCAGCTTTTGGCTGCCAGGTCAGAGGAGAGTCAGCGAAACGGCTGCTGCGGCTTAGATACAAAGACGGTGGAGGATTTCAGACGGAGGCTCAAATACTTCTTCATGAATCCCTGCGAGAAGTACAGAGCCAGGGGTCGGAAACCATGGAAACTGACGATACAAATATTAAAAATTGCAATCACTACTATCCAGGTAATCCTTTAGTTACGTGTGAATGTGTACAGAGGTCGGGAGCTACTTGTTTTTTACCTGTGAGACTTTCTTTCTCCCCCTGTTTCCAAACAGTTGGTGTCTTTTGGACTGAGTAATGAAATGATGGTGACTTTCAAGGATGAAAATTTGATGACATTCAGGAATCTGTTTCTCAAAGGATACAAGGATCACCGGCACGGAAGCCTTTCCCTTTATACCAAAAGAGATGTGAATGAGCACATTCACTACATTATCAACAGGGTACTGAAACCTTTGTTTAATCACGTGGCATCTTCTATTTAATTTTAATTTTACACTATTAAAAGATGTTTTCTGTTTTCTCTTTGTCTGTTTTTTCAGTATACCAATCTCCAAAACCTGACTGTAGGTAATCTTGCATATGAGCTCATTAATGGCGACTACACTCCTCTGACTTTGTGTCAAGTGTTTTATAGAAACAGCACCATCGATCCTGAAAACGACACCTTTGATATTGATCCGCATATTGATAAAGGTACAAAAACATGAAGTAGCTGCAACACTGTTTAAGTCCATGCTTAATATTCTGTGCAAGATATATTTATTGAAGCTGATTCATGGCAAGAATGGAAAATAATCAAACGGTGCACTTGTGACGTGAAAAGAGGAAGCTTGTTCTACTCTTCACAGGGATTCATGCTTCATCGTTCCTCTGCTAAATAATACAAACTGAAATAACTTCTGAACACATTTTCTCCACCACAGATTGTATTTCCATACACCCTATGCAATCATTGAGCAACGACACTCTGGCAACGCATCCCAACTTCTCTTTGGATTTCAGAAGGTGGCTAAACTAAAAATATTGGTTTCATGTCCAATGATAAGAGTGTTGGCTGCTAATATATGTTTGTGTGTCCAGGCTGCTATCTGTGAACATCTACCTAACTCTGAAAACCATTAATCTGCAGACTGTGCGGCACCACGAGCTACCAGACTGTTATGACTTCCACATAGTGGTTGGTGACACTATCTGAAAAGTGCCACAATCTCAAAGATATATTTTCTATAATATTTTAGGAGATTTTACAAGCTCAGTGACGAACCATCCTTTGTTTTTACACAGATCATTTTTGACAATCGTGCACACAGCGGAAAGATAAAGGTTGATATTGAAAATGATGTTAGAATTTATGAATGCAGTGACTGGAACGTGGAAGGCACATGTGAGTAGAAATAGTACTGAGAGACACCAGGAAGCAAAATATTTGTTAGTGTTAGTCAAACGCCAGCAGGGGGCACAGTAACACTTTTCTGCTTTTCATAATACAGCTGTGTTCAGACTCATAGGCATGAATGTCATGGTCATTTTGTGCTTTTAATGATTTCTTTGAGGTCTTCTTTTTCCAGGGTCGAATGAGAATTGGATACAAAAGGGTTTTTTTGGTCAAAAGTATAATAAGTGGTGCAGAAAGTTTTACATCAGCATGTACTGAGAGGGTGTTGACCAAGAAAGAAGCTACTGTTCCCAAATCAACACCTTTAAGAAAACCCAAATGCATTCTGGAGAAAAGTTTCAGATGTTCAGACCAGATAGACTGACCTATTTGGCCACAGTGGTGAGGGGTAAGTTTAGAGGAATAAAGGTGAGACTTTCAAACCCAAGAACAGTGTACCAACTGTTTTTCCTGCCACTGGTACTGGTACATTGTACAAAATGGGTAGAATAATTATAATGATGGAGAAGCACATCCAAATTCTTCAACGTCACCTCAAATTGACAGGTAGATGGTTGAAACTTGGGCACAGTTAGGTGTTTCAAAAGGACAAACACATCAAACTGGTTTTGGAATGGATAATATAGATCAGCGGTCCCCAACCCCCGAGCCTCGGACCGGTACCGGTCCGTGAGTCGTTTGGTACCGGGCCACGAGAGTTGAGGCTCAGGTGTGAAATGTATGGTTTTCAGGGTTTTTATCGGTTTTCAGCGTTATTTTGTTATCGTTTTTATTGTTAACTCGATTTTCCTGGGTCTTTTCACGTGTGTTATGAATAAATCTTCTTTTTTTCGATACTGGTACTAGTTTTATTTTGTTATATTTATCCGGGACACCTTAAAGGCCGGTCCGTGAAAATATTGTCGGGCATAAACTGGTCCGTGGCACAAAAAAGGTTGGGGACCGCTGATATAGATGATAATTTCATTTCTCATTAGAAATTTTTGGACTATGCTTGAAAGCTGGGCTCATGTCATGAAACCAACCAATTCAAATGAACCCTACCAATTCTGCAAATATGCTCACATATCCAGCCAGAATTACACAAGAAGCTTGTTGATGGCTAACAGAAGCATTTATTTGAGGTGCAACTCACTGAAGGACATTTAAACAAATATTAGTGGGGGTGTGTGTACATGTTTGAGCTGCTATGTCTAACTTTGACCCTATGTGGATTTGAGAAAATCCAATGTAAATCCAATGTCGTACGCTGTACAATCGTTCCACCCTGGAAAACAAACAGTTCAATCAAATCACTAAAAACCCCAAATTACTATGACATCCATGCCCATATTGAGTGTTCGTAATCTTTTGATTGCAACTGTACCTGCATGATCCAAGAAATGACAAAGGTTATGTCTCAGTTTTATAGAGACAGAGCCCCAAAATATTAACACCTGACCTCAAATGTTCTAGCTGGGAAGAACGATTATCTCCTCTTGTCGTTTGATTCTGTGGTCTTCCTCGCCTGTTTCGCCTCTCTCATCCTCTGCATACGATCTGTCGTCCATGGCATCCAGCTCCAGTTTGTAAGTATCACCACAGAAATACTTTTAGCATCTGGCTCAGTTAAGACACTAAACAGCACCTGAGGCAGCCCATAATTATAGTTGATGAGGTCAATCAAGTAATGTTCTCTATACTTTTGGTGAGGGGCTTTACATACTGGTAACATGATGTCGTTTTTAAGAAGAGCACATATAATTTTGTGAAAAACTCTTGAGCCACCTTTCATTTCTTTATATTTTGCGGGGAAAATGGGACATAGGTGCAGAGATTTATGGAAACATACAAACATGTTGGCATGACCACCTTTATTCTTCTGTCTATCAAGATGATTTAACACTACCACTTATTTTCAGTCCAGTCCTTCTGTAATTTGGCGTAACTCTTGATAGCCATGCTTCCACCTAAGACTGTTTCTGATGAGGCTAGATGCACTTTCAGATATTGTTCTTCAGCTCTAGATAGTGTTAGGCCTGCCACTTCTTTTCTTTTCCCGTTTCCTCAGATTTTTAGGGATACACTGCACACCATAAAGAGATATCCCAAATTATGGCATAATAGCTCTTTAGAAATCACCTTGTTATTGCAAAAATATATTTTATGCCCGTCAAACTGTGTTATCTTTGTCATTTTTTGTAAATTCAACTTATGAAATGGGAACAATTGATGTGTGACATGTTTTAACAGACTGCCAATGTGTGAAGATACAATTTAAAATTTATTCAAAGATGTTTGATATGTGTAGACCCAAAACCATAGTCAGGTGACTCAAGATTTTTGCACAGTATTGCTTTATAGTATTAGCTAATAGACTAAGCATGTTAAAATGTGCCTGTTACTACTGCCTGTAGTAACATCTCATTAGCTGACTTGTTTGACAGTCTGTTTGTTTGATAAATTTCTCATATGTAGGAGTTCAGCATATTTTTCAGTGCCTACTACAATAAAACTGTGTCCTGGTCAGACCGCATGGAGTTTGTGAATGGCTGGTACATCCTCATTATTGTCAGTGACATAATGACCATCACTGGATCAGTGCTGAAAATTGGGATACAAACAAAGGTTTTCTCTTTTTTTCTTTTAGAAATCAGTGAATATTTTCTAAATGGTCTGAAATCAGTATGTAAAAACACTTATACTTGGCCAATAAACACGATTCTGATTCTGATGTAAAGGGTTGCAGAATTATCAAATTTATCAGTAGTATTTTTTTTCTTTTGCAGTTCTTAACAAACTATGACGTCTGCAGTATCTTGCTGGGAACAGCCACGATGCTTGTCTGGGTTGGTGTGATTCGTTACCTGAGTTTCTTCAAGAAGTACAATGTAAGACTTTCCTAACAGTGCCTAATAAAAAATACTTTATACAAATAAAGAGCAAATGCATTTCCAGAGGGACTGGCATTTTTTCTTCTTCTTTTTGTTTTAGATCTTAATCTTAACCTTGAGGGCGGCTTTGCCCAACGTGTTTCGATTCTGCGTCTGTGCAGCCATAATCTACCTCGGGTACTGTTTCTGTGGCTGGATCGTCCTTGGACCTTACCACGACAAAGTATAAACACTTTAATTCATATTACAGTACAAACATTAGGGTGATCTGTTCCGACATGATTTCCAGAAACACGATGTCAGAATGTTAATCGTTATTTAAACATTGTTTTACAGTTCAGAACACTGGCTAAAGTGACAGAGTGCCTCTTCTCTCTCCTCAATGGTGATGATATGTTTTCCACCTTTCTGAGGATGAGAGACAAAACCTACATGGTGTGGCTCTTCAGCAGACTCTACCTCTATTCCTTCATCTCTATCTTCATCTACATGGTGCTCAGTCTGTTCATTGCTCTTATCACTGACACGTACGAAACCATCAAGGTCAGTCCGAGCCACCCTGATATTTGATATCTTGCGGGGATGTAATTTACTGTTGAATTTGAGCATATTTTATTTATTTATGTATTTATGTATTTATTCTTATAATGGTTCTTTTTTTCAGCATCATCAGAAAGACAAGGAGCCAGTGTCCCAGCTTCAGGCCTTCATTGCAGAGTGCATAGATCAGCCTGAGTCTGGACGATACCAGAATACTGACGAGTCGACCTGCTGCATGTTTTCAAGTGGTTGCTTTGGATAACAGGGTGTAGTATCATCTTTTTGCCAATTGTGAGCAACGGGTTGCCCTCATGTGACTGCAAAATGCCCCACAGGGTCCTGAGAGTCTGTATAGAGCCTTTGTTAACACTATTGGGTGATAGTGATGGAATATCTTCCAACTTAAACAGATGTACTTTTACTTGAGTTCTGACTTTTTTAGAACTAGTAAATTAGCAAAGTTCCTATGTTAAGGACATGCTGATATTATATGGCCACATTATAAACCAATGTAACATCAATATCAAGCATTGCCGTATAAATATGTCAAATAATATTCTCTTCTTGCCAGTGTTGCATTCAAACATGGAGGGCAGATGTCTCAGACATTAGTGGAGAAAAACACTAAGAAGAACTTCCTCCTGGCTACACAACAACGATGTAACTTGGCGATCTTTTATATACAAGCACTTAAGGAGAAAATTTAAACATATTTCTATTTTCATAATCATTTATCCAACTTGGAGTCTTCCTACCCTAGCTGACATTGGTTGAACAGTGGGGTTCACCCTGGACAGGTCGCTAGTCCATCACAGGGTCAACACAGAGAGAAAAACAATCATTCACACTCACATTAGCACATATGGCCAATTTAGAATCACCATTAGCCGAACAAGCACATCTTTGGACTGGGAGTAAACTGGAGCACTTGGAGGAAATCCACACAGGGAGAACATGCAAAGTCCAACAGAGGGTACAAACCCAGAACCTTCTCGCTGTGAGGAAACCATGCTAAAAGATGCAACTCTCAAATAAACTTCACAACTTAAATGCAAAGTAAAGTGAAAGTGAATTTCCTGAAACGTAATTGCTTTTCATCTCTTTATTTTGTGCTGAGCACAGTTTTTTTTTTGTCATCAATACAGAAGCATATCCTATGACCTGTATAAATTACTTTGTGTATTTTTGCTATACTTGTATTTTTTCTTTTGCACAAAATGTCAAATTGAGCACCTTATTTAGATAATAAAGTTTGAATTTCAGTACTGAAAGCTTCTTAGGAGTAGTCATGTCCCTTCTGGATATATTTCAGCGCATCTTTAGCCATAACAGTGGCACCTATTTTAAATTTAATCTGACTTTTTTCTCACAAACATGGTCGGCAAAATATCTGAAAATAAAACATTTGTTTCAGCTGAATTAATTTTACCTCACAGCACTTATGACATGTGCCAATGATGTCTCTGAACCAATCATAGCACAGAAGCAGCTCTTATAAAGTCATCAGTGACCTTAAGATCAGCAGATCTTAGCTCTGTTTGATCTCACTGCTGCTTTCAACACTGATGATCAGGACATTTCAACTCAAAGACTTTATGATCCAGTTGATTTAACGGGTTCAGATTCTTAATTGGGTCTCATTGTATTGTACCTAAAGGCTCGGGGTTTTTTTGTTTCAATTATTTGATTTAGATCTGCATAAATGAACATTCAATCAGGAGTTCTACAAGGGTCTGTCCTTGGCCCATTACTCTTTAACCTTTACATGCTCCTGCTTGGTATTACCATAGAGAATAATAATATATCCTATCATTCTTATGCAAATGATACTGATGTGCCTACCTTGTTCCTCTGATGATTTAACCCCTGTACATAACCTAATAAGCTTCTCTGATGACATTAACTACTGGATGTCTACAAACCCTTTGAACAGAGCTGAACAGAGACAAGACAGAAATATTTGTTGTTGGTTCAGAAAGTCAGAGACAGAATTTTTTTTTTTTTTTACACTAATCATCTCTTTTGCGAGTAAGTTGGGAATCCTTGCATTATTTTGGACAATGATCTTAGTTTTGATAATCATATTAATAAGGTTATCAGAAGTGCTTTCTGTCACATATCAAAAGTTAGAAAATTCTCAAACTGGCTCAGGGAAATTGGTCCTTATAGTCAAATCAAGAAGTTTAGACTAGTGAAACACACTATTTGCAGGATTATCCAATTTATCAGTTGTACAGTTTCAGCTCGCCCAGAATGCAACAGTTAGAGTCCTGACCTGAAGTGAATTACCTCTATCACTCGCATTTTACTTTTTTGTAAGGTTCTACTGTCTTGTTTTCATTGTCTTGAGGCATTATCTTCTATTTCAAGCACAATGAGTCTATGTGTAATGACAATTAATTTGGCAGCCGTCAAAACAGGCTTTATGTGTAGTAATACTTCCTGCAGCCACAGGGGGCGCTGCAGTGACATTTATGACACCTGACTGTGGCACCTGACGGCATTTCTCATTTGCATAATGTACACCCAATGCACGGCCCTCATACTGGTTGCCTAACAACGGTGCCACCAATAACAATGCAGTTTGATTGGACGACAGCGGAGGAATAGACTTCAAAAAAAAAAATACAAACGCCGCAGCAGCCAGAGTCTGCCCATTAACCTGTGGAGGTATTTTCTGGGCTGTGTCGGGAGTTTTGATACTTATTGCCGCTGTTGACAGGATGTTGACTGGAGTCTACACTGGAGTTGGAGGTGTTTTCAGGGAAGGAGTGTATTAACCGTGCCAGCAGCAGCACGGAGCTAAACTGTTGGATTTAGTTGACCCGTTTCACGCCCTTGAGTGAGTATCTTTGTAGTGTTGTCATGTTAGCATGGCTATTAATTATCCTGTTGGCTAACTAACATCACGGGGGAGACACGGCATGTGTGAACGTTATTTATGCTTAGCAGCGTTAAGCTTCTAAGGTATTTCTCTATAGCCATGTAGAGGTCTAGCAAACGACACAGCAAAGTAAGCAAGCATGTTTGCTGGACTACGTACGTTTAAGCAGCTCCTGACGTTAAGCATTGAGTGCGTCACGTCGTAGCACGTCTGACTTTATCGCCTCCTCAGTGTATGTATTTCTAGATAAAAGCTGTGTAAGCTCTCTGCTTCATTAGATAAACTGGGAAGAGTTGGCTTGTGAGGCAGCAGGCATTTCCCATGATTGGTGGTTGCGTCCAACCGTTTTTACACGCCCCAGCTTTTCAGTGCACCGTTTTTTCTTTTTATTCATCAACACAATGAAACTGTACCTGAATGCAAGTCACGGCATTAAGGCTGTGGGAGTGGCCCCTTTAGTTTAGTGTGTGGTTCAGCCTGTTTCACCGAGCATGTCAGTGATTAAAGTTAAAAAACAAACGCGTAGAACAAATGAGTCTGCCAGATTTACTCTCTGTAATGGATTCTCTTATTTTTATCTCTGTAATCCTTTGGTTTGAGGCTCAGATCATCTTACAGCCCAGCAGTTTGGATGCCAGTAACCAATAGGAGCACCCTCCTAAAACCCATTCGAATCCCCCTCCAAACCGGCACACATCTGACAGTTAATCCTGTGAGGATGAAGCTTCGGCTCAGATTATCTGTTGCTGGTCTGTCTCATGACTTGATGCTCTGTTGCAGCGCTCTGTTCCAGTGCTGTCCTCTGATTCACAACCCCCGGCTGCTTAATCCATCTCCCTGGTGACAACTTATGACCTCGTGTCCTGATGTGTTGGTGATATGGGAGAGTGGTGGACAACTGAGGCATCAATGGGTAACTTTTGTGTGTGTGTGTGTGTGTGTGTGTGTGTGTGTGTGTGTGTGTGTGTGTGTGTGTGTGTGTGTGTGTGTGTGTGTGTGTGTGTGTGCTAAAACGATGCATTTGATAGAGCACTTCAAGAATAGCAAGTCCCATTAGCTTTTTTTTTTTTTTTTTTTTTTTGGAGGGGGGCTCTTTAGAGGTGACCCACATTTTTGTTCTCATTTCTCATCTGCAACCTAATTCAAGCCTCTCTTTAGAGGAAGAGAGCAGTAGATGTAATGTTTCCACAGTTTCAATATTTTTCCCTTTCTTTGTTCTGTGTTTACAGAAAACTATGAGATATCCAGCATATCACATGTTACGATGTCACCCTCGAGACAGAACAACTTTGTGTCATCGTACTCGTTTCCCTTGGCAAAAAGCTTCTACAGTGTAATAAGTGCCTTTTGCACAGAGGATAACATTCTTCAGTGCATTTTATACATCAATCAGGTATGGAAGGCCCTAGGATGATTATTATTATTATTATTATTATTATGATTGTTATTATTGATTGTTATTATTACTACTTGAAGTGTTTGGTTTATATGCAAACGTTTTGTCTCCAAAAAGATAACCCCTAGACAAGGACATACTTTTAATTTCCATCCCCCCACAGGAGCTCGCCTCACTGGGCCTCTCCTCTACGTATATTGAGGCCACCTCACCAGAGGGGACTGGCCTGAATGCAGTACTGGCTCTGAATGCCATGTATGAGCTGCTACAGATTCACAGGCGAACTATGAGCACTGTAGAAGGGCTTGAGAAAGAGCAGCTAAAGAAATCCAGCACCATGGAGCTTATGCAGACGAGCAATACCAGACTCAAGGCATGTATAACCGCTGATCTTTCTTTTAATGTACTTCCAAGAGAGAAAGTGTCTCTTTCGTTTCTCTGTGGAGCCAACATTTTATTTCTTCGGGCTATAATCTGCGTACAGATGTCTTGGAGTAAAGGTGGAGTAATGCAGTGTCACATTTTTCACCTCTTAGAGATATGAAAACACGGTAGTGTGTAAACACTGTGAATATCCCCACTGAACATTGTCAGTCAAGCAAAGACGGACCTTTTAGAGCTGTGTGCTGGGAGGTCTTGACGTGCTTTCTGTCACTTTGATGGTATCTGGTTGTGATGCATAGTCCCTCTGTTTTGTTTTTTTTGTTTGTTTTGTTTTGTTTTTTCTAAACATGCTGCTAGAAAAAATAAAGGTCATTTGATTCACATAGAATTTCATTTGATTATTATTTATTTGTAGTGTATTTTTTTTAGTTTATTAGATTATTTAATTTGATTTATAGAAAATCTTCAGACGGCACATAACAGTTACGTCATGTATCATGTGTTTCCTTCCAGGATCAGTTGGAACTGTCAATAAGGGAGAAATCTGGTCTGCATGAAATGGAGAGGCAGCTGCAACTGAAAATTAAGACTTTGCAGAGCTGCTTAAAAACAGAAAAGGATGAGGTAAAGCTTCTTCTTACACTGTGGTTTTGTTACTAATACTAGTTATTTCAGGATGCAAAAACCTGACAGCTTGTAAATAATCAATTATTTCTGGACAGGTCCAGAAGCTCCAAAGTATCATTGCTAGCCGTGCCTCTCAGTACAGTCATGATGCCAAAAGAAAAGAGAGAGAAGCTGCAAAGCTCAGAGAGCGCCTCAGCCAGCTGCTGGTTGACAGAAAGGATAAGAAACTAGGTAAATGTGCTTAACTTAAACAAACAATGATTTGCATAATTTTGTGTCAGTTCTGTTGGATTTTCTGTTTTTCCTCAAATAGCTATCGATGTACTGAATTCCTTGGGACGGTCAGATGGGAAAAGGGGTCACTGGAAGACTGCAAAAGCGACAGCCAGGTATTTTGAAAGTGAAATTCATTTAACCATGTAAACTGAAAAATGTGTAGTATTATTTGCATAAACTGATATGTCATTGATTTCTGCAGCCACGAGGGTGAGATGTACAAGTCTTTGCTCAGTGACTACGAGGCAAGTCAGAAGTCTTTGATGCTGGAGAACGCTGAGCTTAAGAAAGTCCTCCAGCAGATGAAGAAGGAGATGATTCATATCCTGAGTCCACGCAGTTCTTCTGGCCGAGGAGCCACTGCTGATGACAGCCTGGAGCAGGTATTTGAGAGAGAGACACACACACACACACACACCCCCCTCTGGTAGATGGGTTTGAAAAGATTGATGGTTCTCTTATGGACAGGAAACCATCCAGATGGTGAATCATGAAGCTGTTCAGGGCTTTGTTGTAAATTACTTTAGATCATTAGAGGTGGGAATCAATATGATATTATCACAATATTATTGTGAATTTTTATTTTATTTTTTTAACGCTATACTGTATGTTGCTATCAGTCTGCAGTCGGATAGGGTCAAGTTGGTAATCACATGCAATAAGTTCCTGATGAGACAGAAACTAACTGTGATTGTCAAAAATATCACTTCTAATCCTGTCTATAGAAAGTCACATTTAACTATTACATTTCCATTGGCAGCTGGTTGAGTCAAATTCTCTCGAGTTGTGCTCACTGACAAAGCCTCATTCAAATTGATGGAAACAAGGTAGCAGTTAGTCTGCATTTAGAAATTAGACGGCATTTATTTGAAGGTTTTCAAATAAATGCCGTCTCTCCTAGAGTGATTTCAGTCAATCAAGTCAGACTGCAACTGTTTGTAGAAAGGTTACCTCGTATAAGTTGAGATGAGCCCCCTTATTCATAGCATTTTCATTTATTTAAAATGTCGATATTTGGTGTCACTGTATCGATACAATATCGCCATAGAAAATATGTTCCTACATACGTACACACATGTGGTAGTGACGAGAATCCCTGAGAGTATCTGGGCAACAACAAGGAATGAGACGCCATCTTGTGGTGTTACTTGGTGTTGAAGTAGAATATTTAACAAAGCAGACCAATACGTTGTCTTACGCAACCTTGACAAATGGACTCAGCCAATACACCAATAGATCATACCTGTAAGCGAAAGTGGTACAATTCTTTAGTCTTGTTACCATATTAAATTGTTGCTTTTGTTTGTTTTTTGCATAGAGATACTTTCAAAATACAAAGAGCACTAAAACTGGTCCATAAATGTTTACCAGAGTATTAGAAATGACATGTCTGAAGTTCAGATCTCCTGATTTCCTCCTTTTAAGCCCACTATATTGTTTTGGCTGATTTGCAGCATCATGATTCAGATGGGGAGGAGAAAACGGGAGACACCAGCAGAGAAACTCTGGATCAGTCCTGTGAACATGCCAGGGAGCAGCTAACAAACAGCATCCGTCAGCAGTGGAGGAAGCTGAGGAACCATGTGGAGAAATTAGACAGCCAAGGTAGATTCGGCGTAGACACAATGGCACAACTTTAAACATTTTTCATCTGCAAAACCTTTCTTATGTAGCTGAATGTGTCATGCCTGGAAAGAAACCAAAATTATCAGCTTATCCATTTGGTTTTTGTTTGTCAAGTCTCTCAAGTGCAGAATCAGCTGGAGTCAAATAAAGAGATGATACCTCTGGAAACCCACGAGGATGAGATGGAGAGGATGAGGTGTGAAGTCCAGCAGTGCAAAGAGTTCATTCATGCACAACAGCAGCTACTTCAGGTCAGCATCTGATGAGAGGCAGTCAGTGTGTTTACAAAGGGGGGGGACATGTGTGTGTGCACGGGTTCTTACTATCTTGGTGGGGACCAAAATCCAGGTCCCCACAGGGTTGGAGGCATTTTTCACACTTAAAATATGGTTTTACTGTCAAGGTTACAATTGGGTTATGGTTAGGTTTAGGCTAAGGGTTAGGGTAAGCGGCTAGGGAAAGCATTATGTCAATGGGATGTCCCCACGAGGATGTTTCTGGCCTGTTAGTCAGTATCAAAAATGATTTAGGAACATTAAGAAATAATGTGCTATCAAAGGAATAACCACTCCTGCTTTTGCAGCAACAACTCAACACCTCGTTTGACGATGAGACTGCCGCTCTCCTTAATGACTGCTACACACTGGAGGAGAAGGAGCGTCTCAAAGAGGAATGGAGGCTCTTTGAAGAACAAAAGAGAAACTTCGAGAGGGAGAGAAAGAACTTCACCGAGGCTGCTATTCGTCTGGGCCGAGAGGTACTGAAGGCTTCTGATTTGGTCCCGTAGTTAAATTGAGCACACATTGTGATGGTGGTGCATTTATTTCTTTGGAATCGTTTTTTTTATTTCGACAGAAAAAGGCCTTCGAAGAGGATCGCGCTTCATGGCTCAAGAATCAGTTTTTGAATTTGACTCCCTTTACAGACCGAAGGAGATGCTCCTCATCAGATGGTCACAGTGCCTTATCAGTTAGTAAGTTGGTGCAATTTAAATTAAGGTGCTTTCTGGAGTGGGTGGTTGAATGACATAGCCTCTCAGTGGTTAAATGTTTTACTTACTAAAATTGGGCACAATATCAACCCCATTTCTGAAAAAGTTGGGATGCTGTGTAAATGCAAAGAATTTATTTTATTTATTTATTTTTAATTCCAGATTTTTATTCAGGGTAGAAACAACGACACAGAACGCATCAAATGTTTTAAAATGGACAATTGTAAGAAAAATATTCACTCATTTTGAAATTCGATGCCATTAACAGTTTACCACTGAGCAGCATCCCCTCTTCTTTCTATCAATCGTCCATAAAATCTTACAAGAGAACAGTTTTCCGCTTTGCCACAGTCCATTTAAAAGCGTTTTAATCCATAGAAGATGTCAGCATTTCTCGATCGTGTGCAGATATGGTCTCTTCTTTACATGATGGAGCTTCCACCTGTATTTGTGGGAGGCACAGCAAACCATGAGAGATTTCTGGAAGTTTTCCTGAGCCCGTGTCGTTACTTCCATGACAGAATCGTATCTGATTTTCATGCAGTGCTGCCTGAGAACCCAAAGATCAGACATCCAGTGTTTTCAGCCTTGTCCCTAGCACACAGAGATTTCCCCAGATTCCTCCAATCCTTTCAATCTCATTTACTGTAGATGATGACATATTCATGGTCTTTGCAATGTTATTTTAAGGAACACTATTCTGAATTTTGTGAACCCATTTCCATCTTTCCTTTCTAGAAACTCAGCCTCTCTAAGATGCACTTTTTCTTTTCTTTTTTTTAAATGCACTCCATCATATTTCTGTTACTAACTAACCGATTTACTTGCGAAATGTTCCTCCTGCTGTTCTTTAGTACCACCTACTGTTCCAATCTGTTGTGGCCTCTGTCTGAGCTATGAAATGTGTCACTCCCATCAAATTTAAAATGAACCAATATTTCCCCCCCTCAGTTTAAACACTGGATCTGTTTCCTATGTTCTATTGTGAATACAATTTATGAGCTATCCAAATCATTGCACAGCTCCACAATATCACATCGCCAAGTCAGTCTTGTTTATTCAGTACCATCTGCTTGGGGACATCAGTGTGAAAGCTACAAAAACTTGGTGTAAGAGAAAGACTAACAAATAATCATTTTCTAATACTGCATATGAACACCTAATGCATTACCAGAAAACTGTTGTCCTTAAAACACGGTCTGTATTGCAGGAAGTGAGCCAGAGATCAGGTCTTCAGTGAAAGCTCAGCTGGCCAAATCATCTACCTACACGACGTTCTCCACTCCCAGATCTTCACAAAGTGCTGCTGTGCCATCAACTCCTGAACTTTACCGGACACTCCGCTTAATACCAGAAAGCAGGTATTAGTGAGTTACTAGATAACTGTTTTCAGGGACTGCATTTCATTCATGCAGTGAAATGCTCTGCACGATATTAAATGTGAATGTCTTAACAACAGATGCATGAATCAGTGAGGATAAGAGACTCTTACTTATTGTATATATTTTTCTCTTTTTAGTTCCTCCAGACATTCAAATCGAGGACTCTGGCAAGAGTGTAGCACCATTGAAGATGGAGATAATTGGGTCAAGGCAAAAAACGGAGGTCGATGCAGTGACTTGAGTATTTTCTCTATGGGTGAAGATGAGAACAGCCTCAATTAAAGAACTTTTAAGTGCCTTTTTTGTTTTTATCTCTGCAACAAAGTTTAGTTTCAATCTGTGGCTGAAATCCATCAGCTCTGAGCAATCATTTTTCAATGGATGTGCACAGACAATTCACCAAAGCTTGATCACACAAGAAAGCACTTTAAGTCTGCCATAGCTCATTTCTTTACTGACAATTCAGATTTTAAGCTGTTTCAAGGAAGGGTACCAAGCAATGATAAGAGTGTGTTGTAGCCAGAAATTCTTTTCTACCTGTTGATTGTACTGAAATTACCTTTTATGTTTACATAATCTATAAGTATAAATTATGACTTGAAGTATGTATTGCATTAACATTAGATCGATTAGATCTGCTCTCAAGAAGTAATAACAATAAAGATGTTTTTTAATATAATGAAATAAGTTTCCCTTTCATTTGTCGCCCCCTGGTGGATTGAATCGGGAGTTGCAATTAAGTGTGAACAACCGGAATCCGGATATCGTCATCTTTGCTTTTGTCTCAGCAGCAACCAGCGTAGACGTGTTTCCCTCCGCCCAGCGTTTTATTTCAATCACAGAAAAGGCATAAAAATGTCGGGTTCATCCAACCTGGTGACCATGAAAAAGGTGGTACAGCAGCTTCGTTTTGAGGCGAGCATAAACAGAGTTAAGGTAAGTAAAAGTGACTTTTTTTTTCCCCTGACAATTAATGGAAAAATCTGCGAACAGCGCTAGCTGTTGCTGGATGCTAGCACCGTGATGCTAATTTGGCCGAGAGTATCTGTGAAGCAGGGCGTTGTTTGTACCGAGGGGGAAGTGTTGAAGTTTCGCGCTGCTTGTAATCATAAAACAACGCCCGAGCAACATAAGATGACGACAAGATAGCTGTAGTTGGTTACGAATTTAACGAAGCGATTTAAGATCAAATGTTAAAACTCTAGCTTCGCAATACCCCCCCCCCCCCCCCCCCCCCCCCAAGTGTAGCTAATGTTTTTACTTGACAAAATAATTATTCAAAGTAAGGTACTAGATGGTAAATTTCTTAAACTTACAGACCAGGGAAACGCCATGTATGAGACGGATGTATTATTTTGTTTTAATTTTTGTAAACTAAGTGTAGTGGGCATTCCTTTTTGAATTCACATTTTATGTTACTAATTATGTTATAAGATTTGAATAGGTAACTTGACATAAGCACATGATTGATGAATAATGAGAATGATCGTTTTTATTAGCTACTTCTGCAAATTCAAACACTGAACGTTTTTTCCAAATACTGTCTATAACGACATTCAAACAACCTAAAAGACTGGATTCAGTCATGGTTGGAGAAGATGTGCCTTGTTTAGTTCCATGTAAATGAAGAGCGTCTATTTTAAAAGAATTCTTGCATTTCCAGTTGTACCGCAAGCAAAATTGGATACCAAGGCTTCATCTCTGATATTGGTCGGGCTTAAAAAGTGCATTCTACAGTTTCCTTCAGTTGTGCAGTGGAGTATTATTAGCCCTGTTCAGGTCTGCATCTTCAGAGGTGGCTGGTAGAGCAGGTCATCTGCCAATCGGAAGATTGGTGGTTCAGCCCCTAGGTCCTCCAGTCTGTATGGCAAACATTCTTGGGCAAGATGCTAACCCCGATGTTTGATAAACCTTCCAACAATGGCTGAATGAGCCATGTTATATAAAGCACTTTTACTGCTCAGGTAGAGTAGAAAAGCACTATAGAAGATCCAGTCCATTTTCCATTCTTCCCAGCTACAAAAAGCATCATACAGGTGACTGAGCAGTCATTCAAAAATATTGGGATGCACCTGCTCTAAGTGACTTTTTCTTGTCTTCACCAGGTTTCTCAGGCAGCTGCAGATCTACAACAGTTTTGCATACAGAATGCTCTCCAAGATCCCTTGCTCACCGGTGTGTCATCCAGCACCAACCCTTTCAGGCCACAGAAGGTCTGCTCCTTCTTGTGAAACCTCTGTGTCCATTGGTAAGCCAGCCACACTTTTGAATATGCACATACATGTTCTGTTGCTGCGCTACACATGCCGTCTTTACTGTGTATTCAGATTTCTTTCTTGAATTGAAAAACCTCTCAGACTTGACAGTAACATTGACAGTATTTTCTAATAAATTGATGTAACGCTTGTGTGACCTGCAGGTGGATACTAAAAGAGTTGCTTTTTTTTAATACTATGAAACTTTGTTTCAGTTTATACAAATACTGTTGCATTGTAAATCAGTAAAAATAGTCTGAATAAAATCTTCTCATCCTGAGCTGTTTAACCATTTAAAATGATCATCTTTTCTTTTTTCCCTTCCTCTTGTTCTGTAGGCCTTCATTTTGATGCTACAGGGAAAAATTGACCTCAGCACTGCTCCTTATGCCAAGCCATTATACTGCCACGGGAAATCTCAAAAGTAGAACTCGATGGATTTAAAACAGGAAGAAGACTGGCTATTTTTAGATAAGGTAGAAGACAGGAGACGGTATTATTTTCCACGGCACAGTGTGATTTTTGACTCAATTATTGTGCCTTTTCTATTCTATTTTAGTCATCACTGTTCTCAACTTTTTTGTATTTAATGAATAAAATATTCTTTACTACTCAAGTTATTGCCATTATCTTTTTCTTGTTTAAAACAAAATCAGAATTCAGCAAATTGATATAGTTCCATATTATTGTCAAATTCAGCTAATATGAGGTAAATTACTTTCATGTAGCCTTGGAGGCAACAGTTATGGAAACAGCTTGTGTATGAATCATTAAATGGACCAAAGGAAGAGTTTGGGTCAAATTATGCTGCATTATACATGAAATTGGTGATGGGTGAAGTACTTCGATCTGTTTCTTGAGCCAAAATGAAAATGGGCACAGTGTAAAATTTATAGCAACTCTATATTTTCATGCTGTTTTTTTATTTTTATTTTATTCTTTTTTTTGCAGTGTCCCAGGTCATGATCGGGACTCCAAACTGTGATATTTAAATGTGCATACACAGAGTTTATAGTGCATTAAATTTGACAGGATTTGTTTCCTGTATTCAACTTACTGTACCATACCACCTTTATAAATAAAGCACTTTAAAATAAACCAGGGTCCACAAAGTGGTGTACATATACAAATAGCATAAGCATAAAATAAATGAAAACATGAATAGAGAATTAGGGAAAAAAAACAGTCAACTTCTTTAAAAAGTGCTAAAGGCTTCAGCAAATAAATGTTTTCTGAGTTTTAAACTCAGAAAGAGAAGAGGTCTGCTTAACCTGCAAGGCCAGATCATTCCACAACTTTGGAGCCGCTATAGCAAACGCACGGTCACCTCTAAATTTACGCCTAGTTTCGGCACCTTAAGGAGCTGCTGATTGGAGGACCTAAGGGAGCAGGCAGGCTGTAGTAGCTCAGTAGTTCAGGGACTCTGAAATTAGACCCAAGGGGTAGCAGATATAGGGAGAAAAGAAGGCCTCAACCTGAACCCTGTAGGACTCCACATTGAAGAGAAGCAACAGAGGATACAAACTCACCAAGTTTCACAGAGAAAGTTTCCTCTGCCAAATAAGATCTGAACCACTGCAGTGCAGTACCGCTAACACCCACCAACCGCTCTAAATGAGAAATAGAAATTTTATGATCCACTGTATCAAAGGCAGCAGTTATATCTAAAAGCACAATAATAACACAGTTACCTGAGTCAACTTAGAGTAATATAGTCAACTACATTTATGATACAGGATGTGGAAGAACTTGACAGGAAATGTATATTATAGGAATTTTATGGTATGACATACTGCAAAAAGTCTGCTGCCATATCTTGGGATCTGGAAATGGGAAAGGAGACCAGCACTTTATTGAAATGTATGTAAGCACACATGGAAATCCAGTCTGAACAGTATTGAAACATACGTGGAAATATAATCTATAAGCAAAAACGGTTTGTCCACGTCTAAAGGGTTTGAAAGTCAATATTTGGTGTGATGACTCTTCAAAACCTGAACTCTGAGACAAGCTTTCCAGTAATTTCTTTAAGGAGTCTTCAGGAATAGTTCTCCTGGCTTCTTGAATGACAATCAAAGCTGTTTGGATGTTTGCTGCGTTCTGTTCTGTCAAGTTGTTCCCACACTGATTCAATATTGTTGAGACCTGGGCTCTGGGGAGGTCAATCCACGACTGAAGGTGGCCCACTGTATTTTTCTATCCAACTATGCTTTGACTGTATTGGCAGATCCCTGTCATGATAAAAAATTAAGTTGTTACCCATCGGATGGTTTCCATATAGTACTAACATGGTGGAACAAAATCTAACAGTGGCAATGATGGCTGCGCTTCTATTGAGACCATTTCTTCTGTGAACAGTAGGTGGAAAAACTATGGAAGAGGATTAGGGCCACTGGGGAAAAAAAGGACATGTCTCCCCCTCCCAAATTCTGAGATTAAATTCTGGCTTTTTTCTCAGAATTCCAGAAAAGAAAAGGAAAAAGACGTGCCCAATCTTTTTTTCTCCAGTTGCCCTAATCCTCTTCCATAAAAACTGAAGTCCCAGATGCATTGTTTGCAAAAGCATGTATATATGTGTGTGTGTGTGTGTGTGTGTGTATATCTATATATCTATATAATTCCATTGTATGGGTTAGTAACAGGAGTCCTCTTTATTTTAAAAGTTAATATTATTGAATTACAGCAATTATTGATGATAAAATTGCATCTCATCTTTGATTTAAAACCTGGTTACTATCCCAGGACCACCCCAAACAAAAGCAATACAAAGAAATTACCTTCTCAAATCAAATCAAATCAAATCACTTTTATTGTCACATCACATGTGCAGGTACATTGGTACAGCACATGTGAGTGAAATTCTTGTGTGCGAGCTTCACAAGCAACAGAGTTGTGCAAAATACAATAATGTAAACAAGCAAAATACAAGAATGGCTACATCTGAAACTAATAAATATATGTACAATATATAATAGTATATGCATTCCTGGATGTGTATACTAAATATTTTTCTGTGTGTGTGTGTGTGTGTGTGTGTGTGTGTGTGTGTGTGTGTGTGTGTGTGTGTGTGTACACACATATTTTACAAATTAAATAGAGTAAGCAATAAATAAAATATATAAAAATATACAGAGTTGAGACATGTTCTCTATTCTCTATTCACATTTTTATTATATTTATATACAGAAGGACACTCTTTAGTCTGCTCTGTTGATTTGCAGCTTGCCTTTGTACAAACTGTACAGCATTTTGTATAACAATGTTCTGGGAAAATGATGAACTGGGCATCTTATCTGCTCGCGACTGTTGGTGAGCAGTTGGTTGAACTCTCGCGAGATGTGAACGTACGGAAATCACACCCGTGTTGAGAGTCGTTCCATGTATGCGGGCACTGAACCCAGGTCGGTCTCCATGTCCATCTCCTTGAGCGGTTACATCAGAGCTGTTAAGTCGTAACTGCAGCTCGACCAGCCGAATGAAACCGCTCTCATCAGTGTGAAGAATGAATCATGGGACAGCGTTACTGTGGAAACGACGGTAACTGCTTTTGTTAACCTGACATATTAACTACAGTTAGCTGACAAAGCTAGCCGGCAGAATATATCCGGGTATAGTAGCTAGATTTGCTGCTTGATAGCTTGTCTCATTGTTCGTGGCCGGTTCAGTGAGCTGGAAGAAAATGGATTACGTGATGCTAACGGCTCACCCTAGCTGATGCAACTTTACTCGGTCATTGTCATTATACAATCAGCTCATTTAAACCCGTTAGTTAGCTGGCTCAGTAATCTCATGCAGCTGAATAGCTAGATTGTTGAGCGTATGCATAACCTTAAATCACTACTGCCACGATGATGCTCCAGGATGGCGCTACACAGCTTCTTTGCCTCACAGCCAGCAGCGGGGTCCCTCTTTTCACAAGAGGAGCCTCCAAACAGCTGCCCTTCTCTGTCATAGGCTCTCTAAATGGTGTTCACATGTTCGGAGGTGGTCAGGGGGTAGTGTTGACCTGCTCTGAGACGCAAGGTGGAGGGAAGGTGGTGTGGAGACTTTTCCAGGACAGTGTGATACTCATCGCTGTGAGTGGAGGTGGAGATGGCGGAGTGGGCAGCAGCAAAGAGGAGGAGGCCCGTCTACAACGCCTCCTGGAGAATGTGTGGGGCTGCATGGTGCTGGTGTTAGGGCTGGATGAGCTGGTTAATGTCCGGAATGTTGAGAGGCTTAAAAGGGAACTCAGGTCCTGCTTCAGTCTTATTGATGAGCTACTGGAGGACAAGCAGGAGGGTATTCTGGGAAACCTTACACATTGTGCTGATTCACTGGTGCCCCCAAATCCTGCTCTTTTTCAGGAGGCAGTGGATGGTTTTGCTCAGGCTGCAGAAAGCGAGTTTGGGTGCCTCGTTGTTCATGGGCGAATCGCTACAGCAACTGAAAAGTGGTGGCGCCTCGCTCCGCAGGAAGTTGTCCTGCTTTCTGCTTTGATACGCTCACACTCAGCCTCTGGATCTGCTTCTTGTGATTACCCAATTTTCCTTCCTCATGGCAGCCCCACTGTAGCCCACCGTCTTCTCCGCTTCCAGCTGCTGCCCGGAGCAGACGTATGTGTGCTGTGCGGTCCAACCCCATCCCTGCATGGAGCTGAGACTGGGCTGGTGGGTCGTTTCTGGTCTCCTTTGGTCGAGACCCTGAGAGAGTGCCTGGCTGTTGGAGAACGCTGCCTACCAGGGTCTGTATCCGTTCGGCCTGATGTGCTGGCACTTCTTCTCATCAACCGTGAAACACGTCGCGCAGTCTCCTGTGTACGGACTTCCAATTACCATTACGATGATCCATTACTCTCCAGAGCCCGCTGCTGGGAGCTGCTGAAACTCTTTTATATCTTCAGCACATCACGGTACTTCACCCAGGAAGAGCCTTTATGTGTCTCCACAGAAGAAAAGGCTCAAAGAAGCAACACTGAAGACTTTCCTCTTGGATTCTCCCACCAGCCCCAACAATGTTATCTAGTTACAGAGGAATGCAAAAGCTATGGACTTCAAACACCACAGCACCAGCTGTTTCTGCTCATCTTACCATCTGTGCCCACGTTTGCACTGCGTACACTGGCTACACAGACTCTGTCTGATATAGTAGCAGCCACAGGGTTCTAATTGAATTTGCTGTTTAATACCTTTTTTTTTTTTAAATCACAGGTGAATATCTATAACATTAATGTGAATTTACATTTTCTTTACTGATTTACGCAAGCATATTATATGCTCACACACAAATCTCACATCATAAAGATAAGCTACTATTTTTGTAAAGACAGTTATTAACTGTGCACTGGTAAAATCTATGGTAGAAACAATGAAACACTACTCAAGCTCTTACAGTTTCTACTACGCTGCCTCTAATGCTGGCAAAATATAAAAACACATTGAAATGTTACACCAAAGTGCTTTGAGTTTTGTTTTGCATCACTGTTTTACAACTGCCCTGCCTCTCTATAAGCTGGTTATTACGTTAGAGGGCAGCACTGTTACAATGTGTATTAAAATATACTGGAGAATAATGTGAAGATGTTAAACTGGATTTAAAATTGCCTGCTGTTTTTGTATATTTTGTATATACCAACTATATTTTGTCTAAATATAGTTGGTTAATTTCTCTGGGTCTTGATTTCACTGAGTCAGTCATTCACGTGTTTTCTCATGTTGATGGGTCTGCCCACTACTGGCTGAGAGATTCATTGCAAAACTCAATAGCTGTAGAACAAAAAGTACAACGTCTAAACCACTTCCTAAATGAAACTAAATGTTTTCAATATTATTTAAGTCAGTCAAAGCTGAGTAATCAAAGTGGTCAAAACTGAACGTTTCCACCTCAGCATTCTTTGAATCAGCTGCTATTTTTGTGCAGTAACTTTAGTGTATTTAATAAAGCCTTGCACCGAGAGTATGAACGTTTTGAGTTACAAGCCCTCGAAGTATATGTCTGGGGCCCAAATGTGGCTGAGGAGACACAAGTACAGGAACTAGCTACATGAAATTTTGAAGTCTGAAAAGTACATTTAAGCTGTGTTTTAAAAACTGCAACCAGATCAATTTTATATCCAGCTGTACAACAGAAAGTACAACCTCAAAACCACTTCCTAAATTAAACAAAATGTTGTCAGTAGTATTGGAGTCTGTCAAAGCTAAGTCCTAAAGTTTAAATTAAATTACAGGCCCTCGAAGTATATGTTTGAGGCCCAAATGTTGCAGAGGAGACACAGAAATGTTGAAGTCTGAAAAGTACATGTAATCTGTGTTTTAAAAATTGCAACCAGTCCAATTTTATATCCACTCAAGTCTTGTTTGTGTGCAGAATGTATAGTTTCGGTAGCAAGACTGCACCAGTTTTATTGTCCATTATATAAAGTCACAGAAACAAGGACTAGCTACACTTTTTATTTGAGCTCAAATGTGTGTTTAAGATCATTTCTGTCTTCCAGCATGAAGAAATAATTAGAGTATAAAATGCTGAGAAAATTAAGCATTTCGAAAGTCCATAACCATAAAAATGTTCATAGTATGAGGGTAAAACTTTGCAGGGTTTCATTAAATATGCTTAAGTATTTATGTATTATAACCCAGCTAGTAGCAGGTGTAGAAAAAATTTTCACATTTCTAGAAAGCCGTGAGACAACTTACATGCAAGGGGGGGAAAAAGATCATCTTTGCGTTACAAAAAAATTATTTTACAGGACTTGATGGTGTAATAACAGCTGTGATTACTGATGAAACACACCATTGCTGAATGAGCACTTCTGGTGGTGATGAATAAATGACAGTGTTTTTGCATTTCTCTACAACTGCAGCGATAAATTGAGGAACCCAATTGCACTCTCACGTTTCAGTGTGAAGACTCAGCTTTACTGAAAATCACTGAGGATCAGTAGCATGTAAGTGCTTTCTAGTCCTCGCTTCTCATCAGATGCACTGCACTCCATACTCATTCTGCATTTAGTAGAAGTTGCTGTGAGCCAGGAGACACAATCCTAGACAAAGACCACCCCATTCTGAAGTACCAGTGTTACCAGGCCAGACCTTATTCCTTATGTTTGACCCTTACTCCCAATGGCCTGGAAACACTGCTGAGCATGAGAAACGGTAATGCCTCCTAATCCAGGAACAGTGTACGTTTTGTGCAGATTTTTACATAAACTGCAGCGTGGTTCGGCTTATTCCTGTGGTACAAGGAAATGGAGATTTCTCACATTCTTTTGCATTAATCCACGGGGATTGGGACGTGAGTGAAGTTTAACAAAGCTGCAGTCCACGCAGGAGGGGCTTTGATAACTATTTAGTTCACTTCTGTCTCCACCCAGGCCGCGTGGGCATCTCGGGACAAAGAGAAAAGCGCGGTGAAGTTAACAGTCAGCAGCCGATTAGCTTATTTTCCGGCGTGGAGCAGTTTAGCCCGAGTAACCGGAGAACCGTCGCTGATTGACAGCATCACGGAGCGGCGGGTAACGGAGGAGAGCGGGTGGGATATAGATGGTTACACAAAAAGGGGAGGGGTACGCTCGCTGGCGGCCGTGTTGTTAAATATGCACCGCCTAAGAAAAAAGTCCCAGTGAAAACTTTGTGTAGACACAGTCGTATTTTGTCACCACCCTCAGATTTTGACGCAATATTTTTTTTTTTTGGTCGAAACCTCCTTTTAACTTCAGCGCGTGCTAAAGGTTCGACTGTGCACGCGCGGAGTCGTTTTTAGGATCCCGGCGGTCACTCCTCTTGCTCAACTTTATTTTCACTCCTCTTTCTCCGGTGAAGCAACCGGCGCGGTACAGCTCGCTGTGCCCGCAGAAGTGTTTTCTAAAGTCGCTCGGCTGTTTTGAAAGAGTCTGGTAACATGTCAGCCGCTCGGATGCAGGTGCTCTCCTCCAGAAACGTCCGGCTTTTAAGCCGCGGGCGGAACGAGGTGTTTGCCGGTAGAAGCGGAGCGCAGCGGCCCGGCGGAGACCCCAGGACCCGCTCACTGACTTGTCCCCCTCTGTCATCCTCCTCTTCTCCCGGCAGAGCCCTATCGAGTTTGAGTGCGACGCGGCGTGGACTTCCCAAAGAGAAAATGTCCGAGAATGGGATCATGTCCCGGGCCAAGGTGCTGACCATCGACACCATGAACCCCACGGTGAAGAAGGTGGAGTACGCCGTGCGGGGACCCATCGTACAGCGCGCCGTGGAGCTAGAGAGGGAGCTCTCAGAGGTTTGTACAAGGGCGCCTAGAGTCCTACTTGAACACTACTTTGTGTCTCACTAGACAATAAAGACTAACTTCTGATGTGGCCATGTAAGATGAATGTATTGTGTGTGTGGGTGTATGTGTGCTACTTTGAAAGTTATTGCAAAGCTGTGAACCAATCAAATGCCACTCACCTCTCGTGCCTATTTTAATCTCATGGGACTTTAAATGTTACTTTGTTCTCAAGTCCTACAAAATGATAGATATGATTCCGTGAAAGAGTTTCAGTGTGTCAACAAGTTAGTGTATGTACTTACTTGGCTTGAATTGAAGATCAGCAGGTTAACTAGTGTTCTAATGTCTACGCACAAACTACTGTTGCCAAATAAAAGTCTTTGTTTACATTTGGTTAACTCCTCTACACGCCCTTATCAAAGTCCGTCAGAAGGCTACGTTTTGTCTCTCTGTGATGCACCTGGTTAATTTCTAACTTGTTTTTCAGCTGGTCTTATTGACTCCTTGTTTCTAAACGATGACTGCTTATGTAAAAATACAAACTGACCTCACAGCGAAAGTCCATAGTCTAATTTTTTCTGCATTCCAGCAAAAACTGTTGTCATTATGGTGAATTGAATTACTAAGAGAGATTTGCTCTCTTCTCCTAAAAATGAACTCTCAGCTCTTATATAACCACATTGAAATTAAGTAAATAATAGAAAAGTTTCTTTGCACTTTATTGGCACCAAATAAGAACCTGTTGCTAATTTCTCACTCTCTCTCTCTGCTCTGCTCAATCCCTTCTTCACAAGCTGTCTATGGTGATGTGGCAACCAGCTGTTAGTGTGCTGAGTGCAGTCTGGTGTGAAAACTGTCCTCTCTTGAGTGGTTTGCTTAGTTAAAGGATGAGTATGCGAGCGGGTTCTCGCTCAGGTCAAATGCACGGTAACATTGGGCAACAGGGTCTCTAATGACGGTGGTAGCCCTTTACCCAGATGGTTCAATTACTCCAAACATATTATGTTCTGTTTACTTTGACTGATGCTCATCCACAGATGAGCACTCTCTCTACATATGGGATTTTCTTCTCAGCTACAACAGTTATATCAGGTGCTAATTGATGTTTAGGTGCTCAAAAAGCAGACACAATTGTAGCTGGATTCAGTTGGTAGAAGCACAGTTAAGGTTTAAAGGTACAGGAGAATTTTCACAAGTGAAACAACTTTTTACAGCTGTTGGTAAACTGTAATAAACTTTACTACTAACTAAAACTAGTTCTCTAATTGCATACTGTTGCACAGCCAGAAGGGAGAAATGTATCTCAGTTAGGCTTACTCTCAGCTTCTCCATTTTTTCTGAAGCACTCACCAAATGATGCCAATTATGCTTGGAATTGTTCGTAGTTATTGCAGCACGCCTTACTCTTTTGTGGACAGCTGCTTGTTCAAACAGGTTTGGTTAGTCTTAGATCACTTTGGGAAACGAGTCAGAAAAATATTCTCTCTTTTGTCTGGGCATTAACCTCCTAAGACCCGAACTCTCCCACGGCATGCATTTTTGATTTCTCTTTGATATTTGGGCATATTGGGGTTCAATGAATGTAAAATCAAAGAATTACCAGATTTTTTTTTTGATTTTTTTTACCTGATTTTTGTTTCTAAGAAAAATGAGAGCCACATATGAGGATATTCATTTAAAATTTCGGTAGAACAGTAGCAGTATAATGTCCTCGTAAGTGGATATCAGGCCCTTGTAGAGCAATGTTGAGTATTTTGGTCTAAATAACCCAAAATGTGATGTCCACATATGTGGACGCCAGGTCCTAGGAGGTTAAGCATGTACGCGCACACAAGAAGGCACGCTGTGTCCCCTGTTCTGTAAATTTTGTTTGCTTTTTGGATGAGGACCAGTATTGCATTGTGCCTTCTAGCATATACAAAGTATGTGTTGTTCAAAGAGCACAGAAACAAGACAAACTGCAACAACCTACTGTACCAGTATGCATATGCAGTGATAAATATCACACTGTCGTTGTTGTTTAGTTTTAATGAGCGGCTATCTGATAGTGAATGGGGCTGTTTGAATGAGCTGCCAGATATTTTAATTCTGCTGGAGCACTGTTAGCTGAACAAACCAAAGAAACAGACACATAAGAGTGCAAAGTGAATTTTTATAACAGACTTTTTGCTGCAAAATCGAAACTGTTGAAAGCCCCTCAGTAGAAAGAAACACTGCCTCTCCTGCTGGACCTTCAGTATTGTTTTTTTCTCCTGTTTTATAAGTGATGAACAAAAAGCACAGGCCAGGAGCAGAGGTCAGCCTTTTTTTTTCTAAAAGATCAACATCATGAATGGATGCTTCTTTGACCCAGGGGTGTTATGCACACTGTCTAATGTTATTGGCTCAGCCTGAGAGACGCCTCTTGTGTGTGACCAATGGGAGAGCGAGGGAATCATGTTTCCTAAAATCTGAACTGGACTGGACAAAGCAAATGTGTTGTTTGGATTTCTGCAGGGTGTCAGCGTGTAGTTTCACTGGTGGATTTTCTGCACTGTCGCACTGTGTCTTAACATCTGGTGTTAGCAGCATGTGTTTACGTGCATGTTTCTCTGTGTGGTTCACTGTATTGCTGTTTATCCTCCGTCAGAGGTCTCAGCTGGTCAGGAGATTATCTTTCAGACCTTGGAGTATTATATTATTTGCCTGGGAGACCATAAACAAATAGCTCTTATATAGATAATATTCATGGCTAATTATTTCAAACATTTAGCTTACTGTTGCTTCATGTAATCCATGCTGTTTTTATTTTTAAAGGTTGCACAAAAGAGATTGAAAGCTTTTTGTGTAATGTTAGTCTGTTTGTTTCACAAGGTTAATAGAAGTGATGTGATAAGCTGGTTTGCTCAGGTAGAAACTGTGTCTGCACATTTGACCTCCATCAAAGCTGTTCTAGACTCACTAAACTACTTTTCCAAGTGGTCTGCGTCTCCTCCTGAATAAACACAGCTTACACAAATGCTGTGCATGCATATCTGTCTTATCTGGAGTTTATATTTTACTTAAATGACCGGGTTCGTAGAATTTAATCATAAGCCTTGAGACTTTGTTTTATTAACTGTCTGTAAGAGTTTTGTTTTTTTGCTCCTTTTTTGAGGGGGTGGGGGTCGTTATTTGTTTACATCAGCTTTTGTTGCTTATCAGCCATGCCTTTCTTTGGCTTTGTTGATGCATTACTGAACAAACAAACGACCCCCCCAACTTCCACCCAGAAAACTTGCTGACTGAAAAAAAATTAGAAAGAATTTGCATTTTTCTATAAAGCTGCTAAAACTTTCCCCAGTGTTTTTGTTCAGGATAATATCTGGGACATGACATTCAGTAAAGCAAACTAGGGATGCACAAATTGTGAATTTCTGGGTCGATTACTATTTTGCAGATAACCAGTGCTGATTTGACATTTAGAACAGCCAATAAATGTAAAAAGCGAAGAAAAAAACACAATGTTCAACCATGAGTGTTGATGTTGCATGTTTGACACTGTAGCTTCCCTGTTGTGGTGGAGGGAGGAGTCAGCTGATATACTGAAATATCAGATTTCTAACTCTCCACATATCACATCGGTCCTTAAAAATCGTCAGTCAGACTCTCGTACCTTTATTGTTTTCTGTTTTCTTCTTTTCTATTTTAGTTCTTTCTCTGACTGTCTTTCCACATTTAGCTAGCAGTAAACTGATATGACTCAGCAGATACAAATTAAAGTCACTGCCATGTGTAAATATCATACTATTTGTTGATAGGTGATTATCAATCATATCAGTGTCTGCCAACATGTTACTGGATCCCTAAAGCAACTTTTTAATTTTTCTGCATAACTTGCAGCTGCATAAAGTCTCATGTCCAGTAAACCAGTGTGGGGTCCGTGTGTATGGAACAGTTATGTATGTGTTTAAAAGAGTGCAGGCATAGTGTTAAGGTTATTTAGGTGCAGCTGATGGTCTTTGTCTATTTTTAAAAGCTTTTTGATGTATCAAAGTAGTTGTTGTTGTGTACAAAATGTATAGTTAAACTGCTGCTAATTGTGTTTATGTTTGACAGGGAATGAAGAAGCCCTTTGCAGAGGTCATTAAGGCCAACATTGGTGACGCGCACGCTATGGGCCAGCAGCCAATCACTTTCTTCCGACAGGTCTGCTCCTAAACCCTTCCCTTTACTTCTATCTAAATATAACAACTCTTTTCATGTTTGTTAATGTACTTCACACTAACGCTGACTCTTCATATACGTCATTGTCAGTGTGCCCGTTTTATGTAGTAATGCATGCAGATAATACACCCTTATGCTTACTCAATCTTGTTGTTTAAAGGTCCTGGCGCTCTGCTCCTACCCTGAACTGCTGAGTGACAGCACATTCCCAGAGGATGCTAAAAGTAGAGCATGCCGCATTCTGCAGTCTTGTGGCGGGAACAGTATGGGTGTGTATGAGGTCTAGGGGTTTTTTGTGTTAGTAATTATCACCCTTAGTCCTTTCATACACCTACTGAGTGATATATAGCCACTGCGGTGATTCTAGAGCTTGTGTTACTATAGCAGCTTGCATCGTCTCCATATGAATCTCCTTCAGGTTCCTACAGTGCCAGTCAAGGCATAGACTCTGTGCGTCAGGACGTGGCCCGTTACATTGAACGACGGGATGGCGGTGTGGCCTGTGACCCAGATAACATTTATCTCACCACAGGAGCCAGCGACGGCATTGTGGTACTGTGATTTATGTCTCCATTTTAGTTTTAATTATGCACATTTGTCTTGTAGCAACAGTGAAGGAAGTAGCTCGATTTTGATTTTGAACACTGAACTACAAAAACAGGCTTGTGAAATTAAAGCCTCAGCAGTGAGCCTGCTTTTAAAGGATGCATTGTACATGCAACAATTAGCAGGGAAATAAATACGTGTGAGAACAAATCTATTGAATGTCAGCCAATCAAAGAAAGGCTGAAACTGGATCACTGATGCATGAGCATTTTGGCTAGCTAGATGGGTATTACCTTCTCATGACCCCTTTCATGGGTTGTCTGGGCTGTTTAACGGTTTTGTTCTCCAAGAGAAATGACCTAAAACGATAGCATCTCTATCTGGCAGTAATGTTAGCTGGGTTTTTACTCAAATATAATATTTATTTTTCGTAGAATGCTCACAAAGAACTAATTTCTTGTGCATTTTTGTCGTACGTGTATATATTTGTTATATATTGCATTCAGGTTAAGCAAGATGCAGCCAAACTACTACGTAATTCGAAAATCTGATTATATGTACCGGTACATGCAGATGAGGGCACAATTATTAGCCCCAAAGTTTTTGTCAAAAATTTTCCAAGTGCTTTTTTAACAGAGCATGAGGTTTTAACATAGCATTTTTAAACATCCTAGTTTCTGTTAGAAAGCTTAAATTATTTCTATTTGCACACAATAACCTAATTATTTTTAGAAAACAACATCATAACCCTGCGGGGCCAGTGGGCAACGTGCAGATGTAGGTTTGCAAGAATTCGAGAACAAGGTAACATAGGAGTTTGAAATTGATACCATAGAGGTATCTGTAAAAGTTTAAGACTAATTTGAATCTCAGTGACTTCATCGTAAAGGTCAGAGGTCAAGTTTTTTGAAAAACTTGTAAATGCAATAAAGAACAAAGCAATGTAGGATTTTGAAATTGATACCAAAGGTGCATCTACTAGGAGGATGAGAGTTAGCACTGGCAGCCACCAGTATTTAAAAAAAAAAGAAGTAATTTTCATAGTGCAGTCAGCATTATAACTGAAGCATCACAAATCTTTTCCGACCTGTTCTTCAGACAATGCTGAAGCTGCTGGTGTGTGGCGAAGGTACAACCCGTACCGGTGTTATGATACCCATACCTCAGTATCCCCTGTATTCAGCTGCACTGGCCGAACTGGGCGCTGTGCAGATCAACTATTTCCTTAATGAGGAAAAGTGCTGGAGCCTGGACATCACTGAGCTGCAGCGTGCTGTAAATGAGGCCAGGCAGTACTGCAACCCCCGAGCCTTATGCATCATCAACCCTGGAAACCCCACAGGTAAGTTCTTATTCCTTCCTATTGCATATGTCAAAGTCAATTAATCAAGTAGTTATTATAGAGAATTATCAGAATTATCATCATTTAATCTAGTTATGTGATTAATTTGTGCATCCTTGTTGTTTTAGCATTACATTTGCATCTTTTTTGTTGTATTCACATATATATATATATATACACTCAACAAAAATATAAACGCAACACCTTTGTTACTGCTCCCATTCCCCATGGGATGGACGTAGAGACCTAAAATTCATTCCAGATACACAATATAACCATCCCTCCCAAACAGTGGTCACAAATCAGTCCAAATGTGTGGTAGTGGGCACATCTGCTATATTGAGATAATCCATCCCACCTCACAGGTGTGCCACATCAGGATGCTCTTCTGACATCATGAGTAGTGCACAGGTGTACCTCAGACTGCCCACAACAAAAGGCCACCCTGGAATGTGCAGTTTTGTCTCACAGCAAAATGCCACAGATGCCACAAGCAATGAGGGAGCGTGCAATTGGCATGCTGACAGCAGGAATGTCAACCAGATCTGTCGCCCGTGCATTGAATGTTCATTTCTCAACCATAAGCCGTCTCCACAGGCGTTTCAGAGAATATGGCAGCACATCCAACCGGCCTCACAACCGCAGACCTCGTGTAACCACACCAGCCCAGGACCTCCACATCCAGCAGGTTCACCTCCAAGATCGTCTGAGACCAGCCACCCAGACAGCTGCTGGAACAATTGGTTTGCACAACCAAACAATTTCTGCACAAACTGTCAGAAACTGTCTCAGGGACGCTCAACTGCATGCCCGTCGTCCTCATCGGGGTCTTGACCTGACTCCAGCTCGTCGCCGTAACAGACTTGTGTGGGCAAATGCTCACATTCGATGCCGTCTGGCACGTTGGAGAGGTGTGCGCTTCACGGATGAATCATGGTTCACATTGTTCAGGGCAGATGGCAGCTGAGAATGTCCCAGTTCTTGCATGGCCAGCATACTCACCGGACATGTCACCCATTGAGCATGTTCGGGATGTGCTTGACCGGCGTATACGACAGCGTGTACCAGTTCCCACGAATATCCAACAACCTCGCACAGCCATTGAAGTGGAGTGGACCAACATTCCACAGGCCACAATTGACAATCTGATAGACTCCATGCGACGATGTGTTGCACTGCATGAGGCAAATGGTGGTCACACCAGATACTGACCGGTTCTGGGTCCCCAGACCCCCAATAGCGCAAAAAAGTGCACATTCCAGGGTGGCCTTTTGTTGTGGGCAGTCTGAGGTACACCTGTGCACTACTCATGATGTCAGATCAGCATCCTGATGTGGCACACCTGTGAGGTGGGATGGATTATCTCAATATAGCAGATGTGCCCACTACCACACATTTGGACTGATTTGTGACCACTGTTTGGGAGGGATGGTTATATTGTGTATCTGGAATGAATTTTAGGTCTCTACGTCCATCCCATGGGGAATGGGAGCAAAAACAAAAGTGTTGCGTTTATATTTTTGTTGAGTGTGTGTGTGTATATATATATATATATATATATATATATATATACATATATATATATATATATATATATATATATATATATATATATATATATATATATATATATATATATATATATATATATATATATATATATATACATATACATATACATATCCTAATAGACAAGCTAAACACCATAACACACTGATATTAAATTATCCATCCACCCAATTTCTTCAGCTTATCCAATTCAGAGTTGTGGGGGAGACTGGAGCTGGATTAAATCTTTTCTGCAAGAAAAGACTGTCCTGTCTCCTAACCAGGCCCAACACACATTTCCATGTATTTTGGATGAGCCACTAGATGGCAGCAAAGCTAAAGTCACTGCCCTATCATGAGCCTCTTAATTTTTACAGGTCAGGTTCAGAGCAGACAGTGCATTGAGGATGTAATTCGATTCGCTGCAAAGGAACGTCTCTTTCTCATGGCTGATGAGGTAATCTCTCTGAATGTCTTAAGACATCTGTCTGATGTATAATCTTCTTCACCTTGTTAATATCTATCCTATTGTCCTCATCTCCCAGGTGTACCAGGATAATGTGTATGCTGAGGGATGCCAGTTCCACTCTTTTAAGAAGGTCCTGTTTGAGATGGGGCCCGAGTACGCAGAAACAGTGGAACTGGCGTCTTTCCACTCAACCTCTAAGTGTTACATGGGAGAGTAAGTTGTTTTTTTTCCCCTCTTATTTGTGCTGGGGATAAAATAGCTATGAAAAAATAGTTATTTGAAGGGGAGGTTTTACAACAATTAGCTCCTATAGCTAATTGAAGCTATATATTGAAGTAAGGCTGCAATATATAGCTTGCGTTTCTCTCTTTCTTTGTGTTTTGTTTTGTGTTTGCTGTAATTCTCACATTATAATCTGCCTTGTAGGTGCGGTTTTCGTGGGGGCTACATGGAAATCATCAACATGGACGATGAAGTGAAGGACCAGCTCACCAAGCTGCTGTCAGTTCGTCTGTGCCCTCCTGTTCCTGGTCAGGCTCTAATGGACCTGGTGGTTAACCCTCCACAGCCTGGGGAACCTTCTTATGGCAGCTTTATCAAGGTACACAGTCTACCATCATGGGCTGTATATAAATAAAATGATGACACTGAAGCTTAAATATCATAAACCTACATTCTTTATCACAGCTAGCAAGCAGTGACCCCTGTGGTTGCATAAAAGCTGTCGATGATCCGTAAACTCTCTTCTAATGATGACTTACAGCCCCAGTCACTAGTTTGAAGTCCTTTTGAATACAAACTATTGATTATGGATTTTACTTAACTTGCTGACATACCAGAATACGTTAACCTCTAGACATCCAGCCCATCGAGGGTTAAGCGAGGGTTTCGCTAAAAAGGTAAATTTTCAAAAGACAAACTTCCTGTTAGTGCCGTCAGGTAGGGCTGCATGAACACAAAAAATCAGCAGGGTACAGCTTCCACTTTCTTCTACTTCCCTGAGATGTCCATTTCTTACTGTGTTTATTAGGTGCACTTTTTTGGCCAGCTGTAGTGTGATTGCATTGGTGGTTTCAGTGCGCTTCTGTGAGGCGGATGGCGGCGCTGGCATGCTGTACAGCTTCGCTTTTATCAACATCTGAGCTGATGTTGGATGATTGACGTTAGAAACCACTGCACTGCTTTTCTTGGCCTTCATGCATTCATCATTACTGCACTTTGCGGTGTCTTTTCAGGCGGCTGAATAAGTTAGTTGTATTGCTGTTCATTACAGACACACAGCACTCTTTGCAAATGATTTCTTTTTGGAAGTATTTTCAAATAACGGCTAATGATCGGCTTTCAGGGACAAGCCGTTCATCTTCTGCTCTGCCAGACATTTTGTTCTATATCTGTTTTTAACACAGTGTCACTCGTCCAGATTAATCCAGGTAAATTCATGCCTTGCGATGGAGGGAACACCTGTGATTGGCTCATGCAAGCACGCCATCAGGAGCTGATTTATGGACCACTTGATTTTTGTTTGCTTTGCATTTTAAATATCGCTCAGTCATAATCATTTTATTGTTTTGCAGCCCTACCTTCACGTATCACTGTAGTTCATCCAGAAGAACACAAAAGATGTTTCATGGTTTGCTTATAACAAAGCTTAAAATCAAAAGCTCTTGAGCTCAGCATTATCCTGCTCATGTTGTTTACTTCTGGTCATGTGTGATGTAAATCTAAGCAGTAAACTGTTCAAGTGCACCTCAAAGTCATTTAGGCAGGGATGAGATAAAAACCCTTTGCTGAATTTGAAACTTTTTTTTGGAGCTTACAGCACAGAGGATTGCAACATGCAGATAAAGTACTCCAATCAAGTGAATCCCAGCATCATAAATGTATATATGTTGGATCTAATGTTGCCCCCGCCCCAATATCTCTTTCCCACATCCAGGAACGCACAGCCACATTAAGTGCCTTAGCAGAAAAGGCCAAACTTACAGAGCAAGTTCTCAACACGGTCCAAGGCATCAGCTGCAACCCTGTGCAGGGTGCTATGTACTCCTTTCCTCGCATAACCATCCCTGAAAAGGCTGTCAAAGAGGCCACGGTCAGTCCTGAACCTTCTTTTATAAATAATTCACCATTTCTGTTTCAGGGTGATGACATTGGGGATGATCGTGGCTCAAGAGTTGGGAGTTCGCCTTGTAATCGGAAGGTTGCCGGTTCGAGCCCCGGCTTGGACAGTCTCGGTCGTTGTGTCCTTGGGCAAGACACTTCACCCGTTGCCTACTGGTGGTGGTCAGAGGGCCCGGTGGCGCCAGTGTCCGGCAGCCTCGCCCCAGGGCAGCTGTGGCTACAATGTAGCTTGCCATCACCAGTGTGTGAATGTGTGTGTGAATGGGTGGATGACTGGATATGTAAAGCGCTTTGGGGTCCTTAGGGACTAGAAAAGCGCTATATAAATACAGGCCATTTACCATTGGTCACAAGCAACAAAAGAAGAGAGACATTGCAGTTATGCAAGAATTTCTATAGAACATTCTCTCTAATCTCCAATCGCTCATGTTTGCAGTTCTGCTATTATTGTTTTAAAAATGTCTCTCTGTGACCTTCACGGCCTTAACTGCACTCATGTCACACTACACACAAGCCACATTAGGAATGGCCATTAAATACAACATGCAGACCGGTGGTGGATGTGCAACGTGCCAAAGAAGCTGAGCTCGTTGCCAACCTTGCTGTCTTAGAAGAACAAATGATTTCCAATGGCTCAGGGTTTCAGTTCTGTCCCACGGGCAATTGTTCTGTAGGAATTTCACGGAGAGCGGATGAATCAAAGCACCGAGAATCTGATCAGCCTTAGAGAGGGTAACGTCACATTGACCCACTGACATGTGGTCAGCTCCTGTGACTGACCACAAATGAGTAGCATTATCCCAAAAACACACACATACCTGCATTATCACAGATCTGCTGTTAATCCTCTTTAACTTGCCTTGTGGCCTGAGATTTAAAAAAAACAACCCAAAAAATATCTTTTTAGAAAACACAACTTTAACGTTGTCCAAAAGTCACAGACAGCGTTTCTTTTTTGTTTTTTTATGTCATATATCTTCTATCAGCTGTTCATTATCAGATAAATTAAAATTCACTAAATAAATTAAAATCATATGGATTTTTTTCCTTTCAAAATTCAAACATCATGTTTTCTTTTTAGTTGTATTTTGTACCTGAGGGTCACCATAGTGAAGACATTTAAAATATCTTAAACTTCTCATCCAACCTCAAGTCATGTTGTACAGCTTAATGTGGTACTTTATTTTATTTTATTGTGGTATTTGTTTTATTGAGCTTTTTCTGTTGTAATTTGTTCCAGTTGAGCTTTTAATTGATTTGTTTTGTTTATTTGAACTGAAAATACTATTTACTGTTATTTAAGTTAAATTAAGCATATATCCTCACAGTTTTCTGTTATAAGTATAGCTTTTAGTTAAAGAGCCCCATGCCACCAAATTATCAAGATTTGTACATATAATATTTCCTTTCCTCTCTCTCAGGAAACGGGACAGCAGCCAGACATGTTTTATTGCATGAAGATGTTGGAGGAAACGGGAATCTGCCTCGTACCTGGCAGTGGCTTTGGCCAAAAAGATGGGACCTACCATTTCAGGTACACAGCAAATGTGCAACCTACAGTCAGAAAATCAAGATATTCAGTTATTCAGTAGGTGCACTTTTATAAAACAACAATCACCTTCATAAATGTTGGTTTTAGTGCAGTCCTGTTGCTTTAGAGTGGCTTTGAACAAGTGGCTCAAAACATTTTTTATGTCATTTTTTTAAAAATATCTTAAATATTATCCCTGTCAGAACCTCTAAATTAATTCTTCTGGGATTCTGGAAGTCCAAAGAACTCTCAGCTGGGCCATCTGCTGTTTTCTACATCACTATGGTTAATTTGTGTTTTCATTTTCTTTGCTCCTCTTGCCCAGAATGACCATCTTGCCACCGACCGACAAGCTGAAGATCCTCCTCAATAAAGTCAAAGAGTTCCACCAGAGATTCACCCAGCAATATTCTTAAATTCCCGCATTTTTCCCGCTCCATTCACAAAAGGAGGAGCTGGCCAAACACAACAAAAAGTATCAGCCGACCAGAATTTTATCTGTTAATATTAAGTGCCTTCTCTACAGTGGCTCTGGTAGTCTCTGTGATGACGCACTCCAACCTCTATAGCTGTCACATTTGGACATTTGCAGAATTTTGTCTTAAGGCGCTGTTTGTGCCAAAAAAAAAAAAAAAAAAAAAAAAAGAAGAAGAAGAGGTACGAAATTAAATTAAATTAGAGACCTGTGTCCTTTTCTTTTTTTTGGTGCAACATGGCTTAATCTATTATCTGTGTCGTTTTTAAAAGATGTATATACTCCAGGTCTGTAACTTTCGTTTTGCTAAATGGCTTGACTCTGCGTCTTGAGTTATAAAGAAGGTGCAACGAAGAATGAAGAAAAGAGTGATGCTGCTTAGAAACTGAGAATGTGCAAAACAAAATGGTTAAAATATTCCACTTCTGTAGGCTTTGCTCAACTGGAAGAATATGCTGAAAAAGCTTCTTTTGCATGATGGTTCGGTAGTAAGTAATTTGGTAGTGTCAAAATAAATGTAATGCTCTGATGTTTTGCCTCATTATTTTGGAGAGTGTGTTTAAAAACAAGAGCCTCCTTTCTCTTTTCCTTTGACCTTGAATTCTATGGCAGCGATCTTATTTCCTTGGTTCAACATGCTTCTGTTGTTCACTGAAGGTGTTTTATGTCACATACCACAAACTGAAAAAGTAGCATTGTCTTTACTTGACATCTGTTCGTCTGAGTCTGGTGACCCTCTTTAACCTCAGTCTTCTTCCTTGAGACAAATGATAAAATCAGCACATTGTGTGTAATTTTAGCAGCCTTAGCCTTTCAGTTCAGCTTTATGTATAGAGCACCATTCACAACAACAGTCACCTCAAACTTTATAGCTTCTTCTTTTCTTATAACATTCGACGTTAACGAGAAAACCCCAGCAGTCAGACATTCACCTAAGAGCAAGCACATGGCAACAGTGAGGAGCAAGAACTCCCTTTTAACAGAACTAGACTAAGGGAGGAACAGTCAGTCTAACCAGTTTGGGGGGGGAGCACAGAATATAAACTATTAGAAAGAGAAGACATACTGTTGTCAGCTGGACTTCATCTCTTGCTTCCTCCTCCGTAATGGTAGTTCAGAAGGCTGGGTGAAAGCTGAAGAAAGAAAACATTTCACAATCACACACACTTTTAAATCTGACACCTAAAATATGGTAAAGTTACATAACTAACTGTAGGGCTTATATTTAAAAAAATAGAAGAAAATTAAGTAGCTTTTATTTTGAAATTGTCAGTTTTAGGAAGACAGTGAATTGGATATATATTATGAAAATAAAAACAGAAGGATGTAAGTAACATTAAAAAAAACACTAAAATATTATGCAACAGTAATTTGTGTTATGTGCAAATGGTTATAATATACAGTAAAATACACTAAAAGGCAGACCATTGATGATTTCCATTAAGTAAATGGAGGATTTTATTTAAGTTTAAAGAATCATGATCCTATAACTGTCTTGGGTCTTTTATTTTGAAAGTTGCATATTGTTGCCATAAATAAAAACCTCTGTGTGTAACTGGTAGCTCTTCTCAATAATCTTATTGCACAAATTTTAAAACATACTGGTCTCCCAAGAAGAAAGTGAAGGGTTTTATTTTGAAAATACAACACATACTATACTGTACTATGAACAAAGTTTACCCCAGTATATGTCTATTATTTGGTTTCAGTTACCCTGTCATTACCAAGCAGGATAAGGGATCATGCAAAGCTGAATATTAACTCGCTGAGTTAACTCCACATTTACTCGTGCATTCACAAGAAAGGTGTTGGCAGCATCTGACCAATCTGACAAACACAGATAAGTGTACTGATCTGTGAGCTTCAGCATGCAGCAAGAAGAAATGGAAGTGAGGCAAAACATTTTTTTGAGCAGGCAATTTATTGAAAACAACGCTTAAACTGAAGCAGGCTGTTTTACAGCTGATCAAAAGTTTAAGACCACACCTCTGAAAAAAAAACCCGTAAATCCTCCCAATACAAAAGTTCCAAACATGAATTAATGAGTAGCTCTACCATTATTGTTGATCACTTCAAAAATTCGCTGCGGCATGCTTAATGCAAGCGTTTACATGAGGTTCGTGGGAGCATTTCTCCAAGTGGTGAAGACGGCCGGATGAAGGGCATCTACTGTCTGGAACTGTTGTCCATTTTTTTAAAACTTCCCTTGCCATCCATCCCCAAAGGTTCTCAGTTGGATTTAGATCAGGGGAACATGCAGGATGGTCCAAAAAAGTGATGTTATTCTCCCAGAAGAAGTCCCTTGTCCTGCTGGCATTGTGTACTGTAGCATTGTCCTGTTGAAAAACCCAGTCGTTACCACACAGAGGAGGGCCTCAGTCATGAGGGATGCTCTCTGCAACATCTGGACATAGCCAGTGGCCGTTTGACACCCCTGCACCTCCTGAAGCTCCATTGTTCCCCTGATGAGAACTTTGAAGACATTTTTTGTTTTTGAAGCCCTTCAGTCTCGGATGAAGGGCCTGATATTTATGGGGCTGCAGTCGGCACCAGTGACAGCCTTAATTTCTTAAGGTCCAACCATGCAAAATATGATTTTTTGCGATTTTTCAAGTGGTCTTAAACTTGCAATCGCAACTGTATGTTATATTAAGCCCCAATAAACACAAAACAAGGAGGAATCTTCAAAAAAAGAAAGGACTGAAACATATAAGAGAATAGAGAATAAGAAGAAGAATGACCTGGCAGCAGCAGGTCACAGGTCAATTTTTGACCTGCTGCTCAAGATTTTTCTTAAAACATCTGTGACGGTGGAGTTATCTTCATTGTGACCCTGCGTCATTTCAGTGGATTCCTTTTGTCCTCTTCCCTCTCTGTTTGATATGTGAAACACAAGCTGCAGCATTTTTTTCCCATCTTTATTTCAAGAAGTTGCTCTACCTGCAACACTCAGAGACAGGTGGATCATTAGGTTTAAACAGCGTAAACCTAAAGTGTGTAATGTTCATTTCAAGCAGAGCAGAATAATAATTTTCTCTGAGAGAAAAAGGTATTGTAATGTGAACGCGCATGACAGGTCAAACCACACGGAGAGAGATTAGAGTCAAACAAACCAATCAGACGGCAATATTCAAATGAATCAACTGTCAGTTAGTGACACTGTGTCAGTGAAGCAGTGAAAGTTACCATGGCGATGCCATTCCGCGTGACTGACAGTGAAATCTATGTGAAGTTTTGCTCAGCACCACGAGAAGCGGCTGATAGAATCAGAAGTCGTACTGACGTGGTTTAAAAACCGTGAACTTCCTGATGAGCTGCTCTACAGATCCTTTTTTTGTTGTTGTTTTCTGTTCCTGGTTTTAAACCACTGGTAGTTTCTGCTTTACTTCAGAAATCCTTGAAAAAAATATATAAATACTTTCTGTAGGGAAGTTAGATGGCACATTCAGATGCCTACAGATTAAAAAGTGTATGTCTGTTGGCTTTGATTAAGACATTGTTTGAAAGAAGCCAGATTTTTCCAGGTTTTGGTAGTAAAATGATTTCTGTAGAGATAAATTTGGTACCACATGATCATTTTTTTTAATTGTCAGCTTCTTCCTCTCATGTACTTAAATGGTGAGAGATTTTTGGGAAGGAAATAATAAATTGTAATATGTCCTTCCAACCACTTTGTTTATTGCTTATCACAAGTCACACCCTGAACTGATCAGTCTATTCCAGAGAAACGATGACTATTCACACTCAAAATCACACTTATACTCAATTAAGAATTAGTCTAATGTGAATGTCTGGGAATCCAGAGTACCCAGAGAGAGCCCACACACTATGGTTAATTACGGAGTTCCACAGGGCTCTATGCTAGGACCAACTCTGTTTACATTAAACATGCTTCCCTTGATACTCATCTTTATTTATCCGTGAAGGCAGTTGATAGACACCGAAAGCCCTTGAACATTTTGACCCTAAAGCAAAAGTAGCGTCACTTTATGAATTAAGTCTTAACTATGTAGCACTTTTAAAGGCTCAAATTGAAGATGAACAGCATCTCTAAAATATTAAAATAATCTCTAACACAAACAGGAAACCAGTGGAGAGAAACTATGATTAAAGTGATATTGCAGGATGCGTAAATGCCATGCTCAACAGGTTGGAAGTGAGAAAACGTTTCATTTCAGTATGATCAGAGGGAGTTTGTCCCTCTAATCCGTAGCTACTGAATTTCCCCCGTGGTATCAGATAGGATTCTGAACAGGCTCCATATAGCAAGGTAGTGTAAGGGAGTAAACAGAGCAGTGCAAACTACCTCTTTCTGTCACTTTGATCCATTGCTCATATAAAAATATCGAGCAGAGCAGCTTTGAAATACAGAAGTATTCAGTGGCATCTTTAATCAAACCAGTTCAATATAGGAAGATGTCCTTGTAATAACAAAACGGAACAGTTAAATAGACAAGCGATGTAGAAATATTCCATTGCAGCAATAAAGACTGAAGTCGAGATGGTGAAGTGTGAGCTGTCTGCTCACTCCTGAAGCTGTCTCCTCTAATCACGTTGTTCAGATGTTTCTGGCTCAAGAGGATGTACATGCAGATACCACAACTACTTTTACTGTCTTATTTAATCTTTCATCTATTTTATTGCCTAGCATGCAGTTTCGGAGCAAGTAGGGGTGATGGATGGTGATACAGGTTTGTGTGTGTCAAAGTGTGTATGAGAGGCAGAAAGAGTGAAAGACCATGTAGAGTATGTGTTAAAAGTGAAGCTTGTAGTTTGAAGGGGTTTTCTGCTCTCTTCCCTTCTGCTCCACAGTGGCTGTCAGCTTTAATTATCTTTGACAAAGGGCCTCCTGAATCCTAATTACACTGAGCTTTGTCTTTTCCTGGAGCCCTTCACTATTCACTCCAGCTGCTTGACGCACTCACACGTTCCAGTCCTCTTCACCCAAAATTAATTGGGTGCGTTTGCAGTTTTTCTCCCGTCTCCTGACATCTTTTGGGAATCAAAGGTCATCATTAGTTCGGGTGAGGATGTAGGGCGACAGAGGGACAGTCATGCATCAGACATCAGGGCCGTCATGTGGCTGTCCTGGTTTTGACAATGACCAGTCTTTATTCACTGTGTACAGTCTTATACGAGATTTATTTGACTGACTGGAAGATCTTACTGAGCCTCAGCTGTGTTTGTGGACAGTGTTAAGGTTCACAATTGAGGAGAGAGAGTACAAACCACCCATGGTCCAGAAGGTCTTGGTCAAACAATGATTTTAATGAACACACGTGTGGGAAGATACTCTGTACGCCGACAGCAAGTGATCTCCAACTTAATCAAAGCATGAACAGATATTTTATAGCATCAGGGTTTGATTTACTGACGCCCCTTCATGCGTCACAGATACATTTTATACATAGATCAGATCAACACCACAATGGCTTTTAACCCAGAAGATCATCTTCTATTTTCATGGCTGGTACTTTCCGTTCTTGTCTTAAAGTAAATTGTTCCTCTTTCTTGCCGAGACAACAAGGACGGTTCCTCTTTTACCGAGACACTTTTGCAGTTACAACCAGACATGACTAATCTCTCCTCTAAATAAATCTAACTAATGTGTGTGTATGTGTTGACCTCACATGCTCTTTGTGTCACCTCTTCACCTCCAACCTGCTGTGTCTCGTCCTCAAATGCTCTTTCTCAATTCACCTGTTGCACTTCTGACCTTTCACCAGACCAGAGGCTCACTGAGACTATGTGTATGTCTTCTACTAAATAAATGTTTTAACCAAGAACTTCTACTTAAAAGCTTAATATAAAATGATCTGATATATAAGTGTTTTGTAAGCATGTATTGCAATTCCTTCTATGGCTCCAAGTCACTTGCACAATAGATTGTCCGAACATCGCGCCGAACAAAGCTTCCGACCCCCAATTAATTGACCGAGCTCCAACTCTTTAATAAGCACAGATATGCATTGTGTATAAAATAGTCATAACTGCTTAAGACCTTCTTAAAGCTATCTGTTACATTGTTAAAGCCTCGTCTTAGCCTGCTGCTCAAAATAACTTTCACTTCTGCAAAACTCTCCAAGCCTGTTTCCTGTCCTGTTACTTTTAGCCTTTCTGAAAGACACACACTGTTCAACCCCTGAATGCAATATAAACTCCAGATTATATTATTAATGCAATGGTAATGATGACAATTATTTAACAATAGCAGTAAAATAATTTCCCTGCTCCACAACAGACAATTCTTCATTATATTGTATGCGTGGACACTGATGATAACCAGTTTGGTCAAAATTGTAACGCTGTGAAGTGACTTAACATAAAATCTCATGTGAACCTTATATGAAAGGTGCTTTAATTTGTAATTAGTTCATTTAATTATTGGGAAAAAAACATCAAAACAATATTTAACTGTGAGTTTTAACTGAGAAAGGGTTGCAGCCAGCTATTGTCTTATTTTATTTTTATTGGATTAAGCTTATTATTATTTATATTATAATAGCTTAGTGAAACTGTCCAAGCTAAAAATAAAAATAAAAATCTATTATGGATGTGACAAAACTGCAGTTCTTTAAATGTCCACTTAGAGCTGACTCCAAGAAATCTCCACAAATTGCCAGGGGAAAATGCCAAAACTTAGACCACAAATTAACATGTTTAGATTGCATTACCCTACAGAGCTTCTGAGGGCCACATCATGATCTGAAAAGATATGATGATGCAGACAGAAAGGGGTCTGAAATTTAGAAGCCATCAGCGTTGAGTAAAGACAGAATCTATTTTTGCCCAAGTAATTGCTGATGTCCTCACCTGGATGGAAACCTAATGCTGGTTATTTCTTTGTTATCTTGTACGTTTACACAAGATACTTTACAATTCCATTTTATTTGTATAGTGCCAAATCACAACAACTGTTGCCTTGAGGAATTATTAACTGCATGGTGAAGACCCTACAATAATAGAGGGAAAAAACAATCCAGCAACCGGCTTAAGCAAGCACTTGGCAACAGTGGGAAGGAAAAACTCAACAATCAACAAAAACAAGATAGTAATCCATAAGGCCAAAATATATGCTTCAAAACAAAGCTTAAAAAAATCAGTAGTTAATATTATTGTGGCTAAGTCCAGTTTTTACATGCAGTATATGGGTACTAATCACACTTTAGCTGCTCCAGGCTACAGCGTAGCTGCTGACTTTAGCTGTTTGGTATGAATGCAAAGTAGCTGCATGTAATTTTTGTCTTCTTATTAGAAAAACATTAAATAACTTGGTTAAAATTTATTATTGTTCATTTCCAATGATAAAAAAAAAATGGACACTTGACTGTGACAGGTACGATAACTAAGCTATGCAGTCACACTTGTTTTGTGGAGCCTTACAGGGTTGGACTGTATAAAAAGACAAGTCAACAAAGAAGGTAAAATACTCCAAAATACAAAGTTATTTTGGTCTACTTCTTTTATCATCCTATGCTGTCATCATACTCAAAGTAAAATGTTCTGAAAATTAAACTGATGCACTGTAGGAGGTGGAAATGAGTGAAACAAACACTCCTCATTTCCAATCAACCACTGCATTGTTTCCTTGAAGACGTATGTGGCTGCTACTTAAGGTTAAACTTAAACTTAGCTGTTACAATCACTGTTTTGAACATAATGATTTACAAGTAGGTGTGGTGTAATCAAAGAAGGAGATTTTCTGCTTCCACATTCAGGTGCTCCGTTGCCGTTTTCTTTCTCAGTTTTCTGACTGTGAGCATAATTTTAATCCGGCTGAAAAAAGAGACGTTCTTTCATTTTCATATAAGAGCCACTTTCCCCCTGCCAGAGTCACCATGAACTCAAAAACTGTAACAGTACTAGTGAACTGCCTTATTTATTCATGGCACAGATTCAGCAAGGTGATGGGAAGATTCCTCTGTGATTCTGGTTGATATTGACTTGACAGCATCGCACAGTTGCTTAAGATTTGCTGACAACACAGCCATGACATGAATCTCCTGTTCCACCACATCCTAAAGATGCTCTACTGGGTTGAGATCTGGAGACTGTAGAGGCAACTCATTGTCATGTTCAAGAAACCAGTTTGAGATGGATACAGGGTCCTCATGAGGGCATGGACATGGTCAGCAATAATGCTGAGGTAGGCTGGGGCTTTTCGTCATTTTGGTGAGCCCACGCTGACAAAAGTGTGGTCTTCTGCTGCTGTAGCCCATCTGCTTCAATGTTTGGCTGTTTGTGCACTCGGGATGCTCTTCTGCATACTTTGGCTGAAGCAGAGCTGACGGGTTATTTGAGTTAGTGTTGCTGCTCGAAGCAGTCTAGCCATTCTCCTCTGAACTCTGGCATCAACAAGGCATTTTACACTCCACGAACTGCCGCTCATGGGATGTTTCCTCTTTTTCAGACCATTTGCTGTAATCCCCAGAGATAGTCATGTGTGAAAATCCCAGCAGATCAGCAGGTTATGAAATGCTCAGACCAGCCTGTCTGGTACGAACAAACACGCCATTATCAAAAGACACTTAAATAACCTTTCTTCATGATTCTGATGTTCAGTGTGAACTTCAGTAGGTCACCATATCATTAGACAGAAGGGCGTACCTAACAGATTTCCCAGAAGTGTATTTTGATTATTTATTTTAATCGTGCACCCAAATGAAGGTGTACGTAGCATATTAGGATTTCAGTAGAATTTTTAATAACAACATTGACTATTCTGGATGTTATCAGAAGGTCTCTCCATTCATGAACATCCATTGCAAGTTCATTGTAAAATATCTCGGAACAGCTTTATATCCTTATGTTTATCATTTTATGACCTTACTCTAACCTAACTGATTTTTTTTTACGTATTCTAAATGGGGTCAAAAATATTAAAGAGCCATTCAGACTTTTACGAAACACACTCAGCTCTGTAAATTAAGAAGGCCAGATTGGGAAAAGTATGAAAAGAGAAAACAGTAAGAGGGGTGGAGTGATGATACCGAGATTGGGTGATAAATCTTGTTCTGATCAGGTTTCTCTGGTGCCCTCACACCTCAGTCTCTTTCTTGGGGTAATTAATCAATCCCAGACTGGAGCCATTGATCGGCCTCTTGTAGCCCTCGGTATGTTTACACTCCTCGATTGTATTTGCCACTAAGCCCCTCGCTGCCGCTCAATCTCATCGGCAGAAAATGTGACACTCCGCCCTCTGATGCCTTCAGCAAAACAGAGCATCGATTGACATCTCGATGAAAATCAATCTACCTTTTTTTTTTTTTTGCATGGGGGATTAAATTTTGTCATAATCCTTTGTTGTAAATCTGTTTTTCGGGTTGCAATGCATTAAGTTTATTGTGAGCACACAAGTGTGTGTAACTTGTGTGTAACTTCTCATGGAAGTTAGCTGTTGTTCATAAAATATATATATAATAAAGAATATTTTAATTACTTTTATCAAATACAATGTAATCAAATGTAATAGAGAACACTGAATATGATTTTCAGATTCATGTGCATAATACAGACATTAGAGTTACTATAGGTACAGGTATTTATTAAAAGTGCCACCACATAACTTCTAAATGTAATCACATTTATTTACATAGCGCCAGTTCACAACAAGAGTTCCCTTAAGGCGCTTTATATTGTAAGTTAAATCTTACAAAACATCAGAGGGAAACTCCAACTCCAGGATGATACCCTAAGAGCAAGAACTTGGCGACAGTGGGAAGGAAGAACTCAAGTATCTGTTACTTAAAACCTTTTAGACTCTTAAGTAAAAACCACCGTTAGTGGAGTAAAGAATACACCGTTTTATTCTGAATAATAAATCACTGGAAATAATTTGCAAATGAACATAACAGTAAAAAACCTGAATGCACTTTTGACAAACTGCATTAAAGTTCATTTTTTCATTTTCAAATATTTTTTTCTTGTTCCTCCACTGTCTGCCTTACATGTTTATGTTTATTTAAAAGGGTCAGTGCATATAATGCTGCACTCCAGCTACCTCGGAAATCAGATGTCGCAGCTCGGGAATGACAGAGAAGAAAATAACTGATGTTATGTTGTGTAGCCCAAAGAGCTTCTAACGTGATAACATACATCTCAGATTTTATCCTGCATTGCTTACATTCCCAGAAAGAATTAAAGCAACAAGCAATGCTTTCCTTGTACATATGGGTGGTCTGTGTGGCTGTTATGAAAAAAAATCTCATGTTCTGTGCTTGTTCTTATATGTTGTAGAGAAATTTAAATATATTTTTAATACCTGCAAGAACTGCTGTTTTGAACTAAAGCTCCTCTCAGCTTCCACATTTCATCCCTGGATCTCTGATTGCCTCCCCCAACAGTGAAGTGGAATGAAATAACAATTCCACCTGATTATCAAGCCGTTAAATCTCAAGTGAGTCATCTGGACTAAGTAGTTATGTTGCACTTCTAAAAAAATGTTAAAAAGCAAAGCATTCATATAACTTTTCTAATTATCTTCTTACTGAGTCTCTAGGCAGCAGCTCATGATTCAACATCTTATTCAGAGACTGTTTGTGAGATGACAGCTTTGTGCTGCTGCTGCTGGAGGACAGGAGGATGCCGCAGAGAAGGCAACATGATTAGGAAATTAGTTACAAGAAATGGTACCCCAGTCATTAATGCTATTAAATAAGAAGCAATTTGAAGCACTGTTATTAAAGGTGTTCTTAGATATATATTTTTTGGCACTTTTAATATTTAAGAAAACTTTGTATCAAAAAGCCTCATTATTGGCTGACGTCAGGCTCTCTTTGATCACTTGGTTTGACACAAATAAAAATACAACAATGACCCGTTGACAGCGCCAAAAGCCACTAACATACTTTATGTCTGATTTAATGTTTGAAACAAGGTGATTTTCAATGACTCTCAAATTACTGAGATATTGTTTTTTTTTCTCTAAAATTTAGGAAAACACTGAAAGGGGGGAACGGTGGATTTCTGTTTATGCATTTGTTTTCTAAGATTTCTCGTAAAGATATTTACTCAGCCCGTTTCTGTTTGTTCTCTTCTGGTCAGTTTGGATTTCAGTGAGATTTTTGACATTTTGATCTTCTCGGATTACAGGGAGACGTATGGAAACTTGCATCAGCCAATTAAAAAAAAAAATTACATTCAATATTATGTTATGATTATGCCAATATTATATTCTCAAACTTGAGTCACATTCTCTGAAGTTTAAGTCTGTAACTCAAAATTTTGAGATAATTCTCTTAAATTCCGATGCGCTTCTATAGAAACATGAGGAAACTTGGTAATTTACATGTGAAAGTTTATACAGTTCAGAAACTGGCCTGTAGAAGGTGCTAAAATATCTATAGCTGAAAGAAGTTCCAACGTGTGTGTGTATACTATTCCATATTTATGAACTCTGATCCAGGACTTGTTTTTCTCTGCACATGAGTCAAAATGTGCTTGAAGCTCTGAATAGGTTGCTCTTTTTTAAAAACTTTTTTATTCATCTTTCACTTTTAGGAATTATAAGCTTGCTTAATGCTTTTGCATGTTAACAAATCTAAATTCAGTTTCTTCTTTTAAACTCTCACGAGGTTACTATCTGAGCTCAACAAGGAGCTTTTTTTAAGCTTTTAATGAAGACATATACTCCAAGGACAGCGGTGCAAGGACATGAACACATATCAAAAAGGCTTTAAGTGCAGCTGTTTTCTGGGTAACTGGAATGAAGTGAAGAAATCAAAGAAAACAATCGCAGCCAATCACGCCCTGATTTTCACTTGAATGAAAAGCCCTGCTCTCCAGTCCCACCCAGGACATTTGTGATTACTTCTCCTTCTTAAATACAGTAAAAGACCAGCTTTGAGTGGGTTGTGTGGTAACGCACGCTGCTTCCCCCCCCGTGGTGCTGAACTGTTGAGACCAGCCTTTTTTTCCCTTTTTTTCTTCTTCTTTTTTTTTTTAAACTGGCTTTCAGTGGAAAGAAAAATAAACAACCAAATTCTGAAAGAGCAGCATGTGAAAAGTACATGCATCTCCTCACAGATACCCAGCACACATGGTGTTTTATCAGTTGATAAACACTCTGCCGTCAGCGGTCACATAATATTTCTCTTTATATTCCTGACTGCTTATGAGAGGTCCATTCACTTTCCTTCCCATTCACCACATAAATTCCTTGACAAACCTGTCTCGGCTTTGATTGTCATAACCACAATTGAACCCTGCTTAGCCAATCAGGTCAGGCTACCTAAAGGTCATACATATTTCATGCGGCATCGCATTTATCTGACAAAGTTTTTTTTTTATTTTTCCTTGTTGAATTGAAATCACGCCTCATATTTCATTAGACACTCGGAAAGCCGCCGATCTGTGGTCAGATGGGCTGTATGTTTTATTCATGTCCTCTGAACATCTGCTTGTCCGGGTGTCAAAAATCATCCGATTCCCAGAGGACTCCTGCCTGACTGGTTGTAAATGAACTCCGAAGCTGAGACTCAAAACAACCTGTCAGATCTCCTCACCGCCAGAGGAATCTCTCCGCACAGCTGCAGAGGTGGGCTGCTGAGATCTACTGCTCCAGTAAAGATTCATTAAAGTCAGCTTTGGACACATGCAAGTTGTCTCTTTCTCTCTTTTTCTTTTCTTTTCTTTTTTTTTTTTTGAAGTAAAACATAATATTTAGACTCTGATTCATGATACTGTGAAAAGCTTTTAATACAAGTTGTGCCTTCTTCCCACAGCTTTTGGTAAATTTTGACACTGCTGTTCACTCTGGCTCTTGGTCGACAAGTCTCCCTGAGTCACTGGAGGTTTGTGCCAACTGGAGGGAAAGAGCCTGACCACTAACAAGTGCTCACTGACTCAGAGCCGCCACAGTATGTCCCACTGTGTTGGTGCATGTGTGACTGTGCATGTGCGTTTTATATACTAATCAATTATATACCATTCTATTTATCACTTTGCACCCATCCCACAGAAAATGTGTTCTTTTAGAAATGTTCATGTATTTTAGCTCACACACTGTGCCCTTAAGAACCACGGCTTATCAGCAACAACACCTAATTGATAAAATGAAAGGATATAAGAGTAAAAATAGATCCCAATTCAACCGTAAAGAGAGTCTTTACAATAACTTTTCACACAACCTATGATCTACGGTATAATTTTGCTTCTTTGAATCAGCTGCTTAAATTAGATATTGTGAAACATAACATAACAAAACATACTGGAAAAAAGGTAGCAATTTTAATATCTGGAGAATTAAGGCATTATTTTAACGAGTACTTGCGAGCACATTACTGGGTCACAAATAGATACTGAGAACAGTAAATGAGAAGAAAAATTCCCTGTTAATTTTACATTTATACACACATTTTTCTTACTGCACAGTTAAAGGAAAAGAAATCTTAAAGATTAGTTCTAGATGTAGTAGATTACTTTTTTAGTTACACTCTTAACTAGGGCTGCCACGATTAGTCGACTAGTCACGATTACGTCGACTATCAAAATCGTCGACGACTGATTTAATAGTCGACGCGTCGTTTGAAGCTTTGTAAGATCACAAAAGACGCAGGAATAAGTAGCAGGATTTAAGAGTGTAATAACGGACTGAAACAGAAGATGGCAGCACTGCATGTACAAGGATGCCAGCTGCCGTTAAACCCCGAAGAAGAAGAAGAAGAAGCTGTGTCCCAGAATTCATAGCGCAGCCCAGTTCAGTTTCCAACAATGGCGGCAGCTAGTTAGTTTTAATATTACTCTTATTATTCTTTCTGGGTTACAAAATAAACGTTTAACATATTTTCAGGCGAGAATGTAGCTGTGTAAACCTCAAATATCTGCTCAGTTTATCAAGACACCACATATTTTCAAAAGCGCTCCGACGCTTTCGGAGACATCTGTTACCCACTAGCTGATAGCTAGCCGGGAGCTAGGCTCACTAGCGCCGTGAGAACACCGGACTCCCGGCAGATCGTTTTCAAACCCACCGCCGTCTTTCACTACTCAGGTTAAACATGATATATAAGTCACTTAGATAACTTAAAAATGTTATTGTTTGGCTTTTTTCAGTATTTTATTTGTTCCTGAGTAATTCGGCTGAGTTTATTAAACTTCACCAAAACAATCTGCACATTTAATTAAAATTTAATAAACTACCATCTTGTCTTTATTTTTAGTTAGCAGAGACCTTAAACACTTAAAGCTGTAAGCTAATGATAGTTATATAAGAGCAGATGCTGCTGGTGCAATAAGCTGTCGTTTTACGTCCAATGGATGATGATCTGATTAGTCGACTAATCGCAAAAATAATCGGTGACTAGTCGACTATCAAAATAATCGTTTGTGGCAGCCCTACTCTTAACAAACCTCTCAACCTATCACTCTACCCTTTACAACCTGCTTTATCAAATTTCCAAAAGCTTGGAAATGTCCTTTGATTCATTCTTCTTTGTATATTTAAGTATAAAACATGAATTCATGTGAAAAAGAAAGTTTTCATAGGACTCTGTGTAGCCCTTTGAAAAACTCAGCTCAGTAGCAGGAATTTGAAGTGATTGTTTTCTGTATGGCTTTATCGGTCTCTCCGATCATTGTGGGGGAATTTTGGCCCCCTCTTCTTTATAATGCTGCGTCACTTCATTCAGATCTGTGAGCATTTGTTTATGCACCGCTCTCTCAAGATCCCACCACAGCATTTCAATGAGGTTGACGTCTGGACTTCAGTGTTGGTGTCATTACTCAAAAAAAAAAAAAATAATAATAATAATATTTTGTACATTACTCATTACTTTTCTTAAAAGTAATGCAGTATATTACTTAATTACTCATTTGGAGAAAGCACTTTGTTACACTACTCGTTACATTGATTCCTTATCACGCTTTAAAATGACCTGAAACACATTGTCACATAATTATCAGTTAACAATACAAACCTTAGGCTACACCCCCACACACCAGCACAAATCCCTATTCTATATTTTTTCTTTTTGTTCTTAGTTATGAAAAGAAAGCCAGCAACACAAAGACAAGAAGAAAACCAGCACAAACAGACTTTACAGCGATCGCCACAGTGATTCTACTTTAGAACCACGAACAGGTAGAAATAAAGTTAGCTTAGCGTTAGCATACGGTCTGTGCAGATGCTTGCACTCTCGTCCTTTTGTGCTATAAAAATGAAAGTAATGTCCATGTCTCCAACCCTATTGACAGTCCACTGTTTTCCATGAACTGAAATCAGCTGATTGTAGCAGAAATGCACATAAAGAAGAAAGTATTTTTGTTAGATTTTTTATTTTTTCATTTTATCCGCCTCTGCTATGCATTGCGATCATTGTCCCGTTGCATGACTAAATTTCTTTCGCTTTTCTGATAAACGGGCTAATACTTAACTCTAGAATATTTTGGCATACAGAAGACCTGATGGCTCATATGACTGCAAGGTGCCCAGAATCCTGTGGCCTGTATGGCCTCCCTGCATTGTCAAATACCACTGATATGTGTACCAGTGACATCTGACCCTCCAATTTGGCTAGAGAGTCAGCAACACCAAATTTTTACTTTCTCCCAGAAAGATGATGTCCTCTAGTCCAAATTTACAATAACCCATAAAAAACTATTTTAATGGTTCTACTAATGGAAGAAGACCAAGACAAGGCTGCATGCCCAAACATGAACATTGCATGAAAATGATGCTAGGCTACATCATCTAAAATCATGATTAGGGAAGTTGCACCTCTCATAAATTGTTTTTATGTGGACTAAATTATGACATCAGCACACAAAGCAACCAGCACATATTGTGGGCGAATGTGCTGCTGATGTTTGAAATGAATTTTTCAAAGTAACAAAAACAAACATAAAACTGATGTCATGTTTTATGGCCTTTAAATAAAGAATACCAGCAAATTCTAAGCTTCATATATTTCTTTTCCCCATCAACACTGTGTTCAGGTAGTTCAGCTCTGTGAGTGATCTCAGGACAATATGAGCAAAGGAAACTATAGACTAGAATCGATTTATAGAACAGAATACTGATAGGAGATTCATCTTGAATATCAAAAATGCGTCATTGTTAGCTGGTTGATTATTCCTCAGTTGGAGGACTTCGTCTCCCTCTTTCATAGAGAGGAGGCCTTGATGCATTGTCAGTCTAAGAAACTGATTCATTTTTAAATGAATCATTTAAACCACATCTAAAGCCTGGTTTCCCTTTATCGTTCACTGGCCTGAGACAGACAGAGGTGGAGAGCCTTCATGGCCAAGCTACATGCCAGCCGGTATTCTGGACATTAACTCGCTCACTTTTCAAACTGACTGTGAATGCCCTTCAGAGCCAGACACCGGCTTAAATGCCACTACATGCGGCTTTCTCTGATTGTGAATGTATGCAGGCTTTATTTCCATTTCCATTATTCCCCTTAAATCTGTTATAAAACAAACAAACAAACAAATCCTTGCAAAAATGCTCACACATGTGTAGTTTTTCACACATAGGGATCTGAGGTGCTGCGGTTATCATTGCGGTTGTTGCTTTGAAATGAAATAAATGTGGAAAGAAAAGTATTGATTAGCCTTTGGGAATACGTAAAAAGCCAGATGGACTCTGTGAAACCCTTGATCTGAGGTGGTTTTATATAAACACATAGCATAAATATATAACCTTTGAACTGTTTAGTTGATGGGTTTGATGACCTAAGTTTGTAAAGTAACACCATTTTCATTGTGAAATGTTACACCATTTAAACAGCATATACTTTTAGCACTGCCAGCAGCTTTCTTCTGGCAACTTTTGAGTCGACAATCCCACAAACACACTTTGCATTTTGACTTCCATAAAATTTGTAATCAAAGTTTTCCTCCTCCAAAACAAGCCGGACCATCCGTGTTTTTTCTTCCTCTGTGATCCATCTTTCCCACCTGGCAGCGAGGTGCCATCGACAAAGTGACATCCTCTGCATTCATGAGCACATCATCATCTGCTCTCCTCACCAGGAATTAGCCCGTCATCACTCAAATCTCACAGAAGCTTTAGAAGTGCTTAACTTTTATCTGCATGGGGCACTGAGAAATGGCTGGGGCCATTTGAATCGGGTTAATAGGACAATATTACAACATTTTTCTTAAACTAATGGATGCAAATGGTAAATTCCCACTGGCAATTAATAAGTAACTTCAGCCTATTTCCCATCGAATTGCCTCAGCATTCATTTCATGACTATATCTGTGCAAAGTCATCCTTCACTGCCAGCTCCTAGTGACTCTCCTCTTTCTATCAGTGGCTGTATGGATTTTTTCCAAATGATAAATTGGACACAGGGAGCCGCTGAGGTGTGACCAGGTGTCAAAGGGGTATAGCTTTTTTGTCTTAAATGGTCCTAATTATGCTGAGGACCTTTAGAGCTGTTCCAATAGGCGCTGATAAAATGTTGTGGGATGTAACGCTACAATAATCAATGAAAGTAATGCAAAGCCCTCTGCATTAAATGTTTGTATTTTTTAAAGTAAAGTTGCTCCCTTATTTCAAAATCGACTGCATAAAATAAAATAGTCACGTTTCAGTGCTTCAGAGTTGCATCAGTGTTTGTCTGTCGTTCACCTTCTCTCTTTTGACTGAAGAAACGCACCGATTGTATTCCATCCATCACTTCCATCCATCCCTCCTCCCACTCTTCAAACCCAGAATCGAGTAACGGTTAATTTCTTATCCACTCTCTCCTTTGGCACCGTGGAAGGCAGAAACTTTGCACCGCATAACGCAGACTGGCATCTTCCTCCAAGCGATTCCAAACGACTGATGCTCTTTCACGCGTTGAGAAAGTGGAGATGAACCAGTTCGACGCTTAAAGAGAGGCATTAAAAAAAGTTGTGGATGGTTACTTTCGCGCACAAATATTTAAAGGACTATTTTGTCTCCATAAGTTGCAGGGCTGTGCAGGAGCAGGTCAAATTCTTCCCTCAGCAAACCTATCCTCCGCAGGCAGGCTGGAAGACCATCCACCCGGGAGATCACAGCGAATCCGAAGAGCGCAGATGATCGCATCTGGTGTTTGTGGCGTCGCGCTGGTGCTGGGGTTGGTGGTTCTGATTCCGGTGGTGGTGAACTCCGCCGGAACTCCTGCCCGCTATGAGATGCTCGGATCCTGTCAAATGGTGTGCGACTCCCACGGGACCGCAGCTACGGCTACAGCCAAGGCAACCAACCCGATCAAAGACAACCGCCTGGTTCAGTCGCTTCCCACGTTCATTCAGGGTCCTCAAGGAGAGCCGGGACGCGTCGGGAGGATGGGTCCCAGGGGTCCGATGGGCGAACCCGGGCCACCTGGACCTGCCGGTCCGCCCGGGGAGAGGGGGCCACCTGGCCCTCCGGGTCTACCGGGGGCACCGGGAGCGAACGGGCCAAACGGTGCCATCAGTGCAGCCACTTACAACACCGTCCCCAAGATAGCCTTTTACGCAGGACTGAAGAAGCAGCACGAGGGATATGAAATACTGAAATTTGACGATGTTGTTACAAACCTTGGAAACCACTATGATCCCTCTAGCGGGAAATTCACCTGTTCGATACCGGGGATTTACTTCTTTGTTTACCATGTGCTGATGAGAGGCGGGGATGGAACAAGCATGTGGGCTGACCTCTGTAAAAACAACCAGGTAGGACAACTCACGATTGCTTTATAAAAAAAAAAGATAAAAAAGCTTGATTATTTTGATATTAGTTTGCTTGCAAAAAAGTAGACTTTTTGAGATTTTTACGCACAAGTCGCAGAGCGACACTTCCTGGGTATTGTGAAACAAACAAAGTTACGTGAGGGATTTTTAAAGCTTCAAATCAAGATAAGACGTGGAGCTGTCCGCGGTTCTGATTTCGAAACGAAGCCGTTTCACAAACTGTCACATTTGCCTTTCAGGTGAGAGCCAGCGCCATCGCCCAAGACGCCGACCAGAACTACGACTACGCCAGCAACAGTGTGGTTCTTCACCTGGAGCCCGGGGACGAGATTTATATTAAGCTGGACGGCGGAAAGGCGCACGGGGGCAACAATAACAAGTACAGCACCTTCTCCGGCTTCATGTTGTACGCTGATTGAAACACGGACAGATCTGCTGAAGAGACGAGAGAGAGAGAGAGAGAGACTGGGAGGATAAAAGAGCTTCTCTGCATATAGCTTGCTTCACCGCTCGTGCTCAGTTCAATGTCAGCTGGATTATTAGAGGAAGAGCTCACCGTTTCTATAACTCAAACAGAATCAGCAGTGATGTGGAGGAGGTCATGCAAAAACAGAAAACTGTGCTGGGCAATAGCGACGAGCTGAGAGTGTAATTACAAAACCAAAATAACAGTTTTAATTTGTACAGCACCCACTTGTACCCTTGTCACATTGATTAGTGTTGCTCGTGCTCCCTGAATGAAATGTCGTGCTTTATGAATTAAGTTTGCAGACGGTAGCTCGTGTGGTTACACATGTCCCTGTAGATGGAAAGTTTATAATGTGATGACTCACCTATAGGTGCAAATATGATATTATATATACATATATATTCACATGACCGCTTACAGTGCTGTTAAATCATTTGTGTGCTTTATTTAAAGGCAAAAAAAGAGTCACAGTGGGTGAAATTTGGATGAAAATGTTGAAAAGCTGTAGTTATGCATGTTTAATCAAAATGACGTTTTAACACTGTGCAACATTAGGAGACTTGACAAGAAAAAACTGTAAAGGGCCATTCGTACTGATGCACGAATTCATCAGTGTAACTCGTTTTTCTTGCGTGTGTCAACATGGCATCTGGTTGAGACAACATGGTGGTCTGGTGGTTAGTCACAAAACTGGACAGCCACCGCTGACAGAAATGTTATATAACGCTCATCAATCTGCTTGCTGATTATTAAACTCCTCCAGAGTCGACTGTCAATTCAGATGTAAAATGTAGTGCGGTATTAAATTCTCACGCTCACTTTGTAATCCTCCCCAGAAGATTAATCAAAGTTAGATGGTTGTTCACGCCGCACAGTCAGCTGTGGCGATCGCACCATTGATCATGTGGCGAAGTCACCCTGCGAGGCCACCTGTTCCCAGATGAGAGGAGAACATGTCCTTCATCCGGGCCTGCCAGCCAGTCAGCCTCCCATAGACACGCAGACACCCACCGAGGGGCAACAGGACAACTCATCTAACACAGCCACATTGTGTCAAGAGCAGAGCAGCATACTGATTAGTAATGCGCTCATTATTTCCCTTCCATATAACGTGTTTGCATAAGTGTCGCCTACGAATACAAAGAGAGCAGCTATGACATTGAAATTACAAATAACAATAAAAAAAATTGAAAAAAATCAATTAGCACCGTGTTTGTGAGCACCTGGAAATATTTATCTTGGATTGCAATCACACTTCTACTGACGAGCAAAAGATTTTCTCGTGCCATAACAGGCACCGTGACCCTGCAAGGCCTCCTTTATTAATTTGCTTACAAAGTGAATCATGTATAATCACAAATATTTAAACAAAGAGAACATGTTTTGCACTAAAAGAGCCTCTATAAAAATCCAAAAGCCTGTAATTATTTTCCTTTGAAATATAATGGACGTTTTGTTTTGCTGAAAACTGTGAAATTAAAGAAAAATTTACATACAACGGTGGCAAGCCCGTTGCTATATGAGCCCAAGAACACATTAATGCATGACTCCGGATCGTGATCAGTATTCATTACGAGTCGTCATCAGAAGACGAATAATAGCCGGGTGAATTCGCCCTCCTCGCGCCTCTATTTTTTAATTATTTGAAGGTCAACCAGCATTTAGGATTGTCGATAAGGATCTTGTCCACCTGGTGCTGCGATATGCCCCTCGTCAGCATCTTTGGCACGATGTTCTTCAGGATGTGAGAGTAGCCGTGGCCGCCGTACTTGGTCAGGCGGTTCTTGGTGTGGATGTCATGAGCGATCACGATCTTGTCCTCATAGCCCTCCTTCACCAGAAACGCCAGGCTGAACACGAGAAAACAGTGGGGTGAAAAATGAGGGGCCTCGGTCTTTTAGCCTTCATTCATATATAGGAACAACATATATACATGAGCATAACTTATTCAGCTCTCTTAACGTTATGGGAAATTTGTGTTACTTTAAAAAACAACTACACGATGAGCTCTTCTTTATAGTGAAAGTAAAAGATTTAAGGTGGAGTTAAGCTCCAAACACAAGGATTTCTATTACTGGACTGGACACGGATTCCTGGAGGTTTCAAAATAGTGAACAACACGCACACACAGAAGAAATCCTTACTCACGCTTTCACTCTCTGGCTGTCGCTGGGCATGTCCACGTCCAGGTTGTACGGATAGTTCAGCATCTCAGTTCCAAACAGATCATACTCCAGGTAACTCCCCAACTTAGCAAACTCCAGCAGCTCACCTTCATCCAATATCGTCCTTTTAAAAAGGCCAAAATAAAGCTGATAGTTATGATGCTTTGTTTGGAAAAACGAAGCTGTTGCAAAGTTGCTTTCCAGATAATGATGCATGGCGGATCAGAAAAAAGATGGCGCTTTTTGAAATTTGAATTATCAATCCATGAAACCTGTTACCACTGATATTCATTCCTATTCTTCTGTAATTTGGCACACCTCAATCACTTTCTCCTCATTTCCCTTCCCTAATGAAAAGGCTTCTTGTAAGGCTGCTCAATTAATCGAATTTTAATCACGATTACGATCTGGGCTTTCAACGATCATTAAAAATGACTGAGCCGATTATTAGCCCCTCCCTCATGCTTTACTCTCGCGCTGCTCCATGTGGCAAATCAAGCGCACTGCTCTGCATTTCGAACACGCGTCACAACAATTAAGAGGACCCGAGGGAAGCTCGGAAAGCTAAGCAGAAGTTATTTGGAGAGGAGTGGACTGCCGTTGGTTGAAAAGAGAGGTAAAAAAAAAAAAACTTAAGTGGTGTGGAAACATTATGGCTTCGCGGAGTCAGACGTGGATCAAGTAGACACAGTGTGTAAACTTTGCTATGGTGTCGTAGCTGCACCACAGAGCAACACTGCAAAGTTCACATTTTTCATTTATTTCTTATATTGCAAACATTTGCACTGTTATCAGTATTTGCACACTATTTTATATTATTTTTTAAAGTCATTATTCAATACATTGTTATTGTTAACCCTTTAAAGCCGGTCAGAGCAGCATACTCGTTTTGTGTAACTATTTTTAAATCCCTGTAGAACCTGAACGCTAAGCTAGCACAATAAATTTTTTTCCATATGAAACCAGAGGAGTTGTACGTACTTCTTATGCCATCAGCTTGTCCTCGGTCACGGTTTCCTTCCACATATAGCTTTGCAAAAATTGCATAAAAAGAGCTTGCAGGAACAAAAACATAATATTCCAGAAACACGCTTTGCCGATCCGATCAGCTGTTCTTAACACTTCCCACATTGAAAAAGATGTCAACGTGAACTATCGCAAGTGACGTCATTTTTGCGGAAAATGTAGTTTTTTACTTGTAGGCCTTAGAACTCGAATTGCACTGCTGGAAATAGTTTATTTTGATGCACATGCACATTCTTTGCAAATTTGCATCATAGGATTGTTTTTTCGTTTTTCCTGCAGTATATAAAAATTGCTGTATCTCCAAAAATAAAACTATGAAGACACTCACAATAAGTTTCCTGTTGTTGTAAACTATTTTTTGCAACTTTTTTGTATTTAAAGTTTTGAGGGATAAACCTCTTAAATTTCTCCAAGTAGAAATATATGTAAAAAAAAAAACAAAAACGATTTTCAATTTTTTTGTAGTTTATTGCACTTTTTTGCAATTAATGTAGTTACTAAGGACTTAATGCATACATATTATTAAAATATGGGCTATAACAGTTGTATTGATGTATAGCAACTTGAAATGCTCCCACAAATGGCACTACAGCATGTAAAAAAATAATATAAGCTCTGGCGGACGAAATAAATATCGTCAAATAATCGTGATCTCAATTTCAGTGAAAATAATCGTGATTATCATTTTTGCCATAATCGAGCAGCCCTAGCTTCTTGACATGCTCCCCTCCACTGAAACCATTTCTGATGAGGCTTCAGTGAACAGAAGGACCAGATGCATCTCTGAGGTCCTGTGTCAGACTTTTGTTCGATTTTTTATTATGTCTTAAGTTCATGACTTTCACATCTTGTTCATCTGCTGTACATAGCACTTCCACTTCTTCAGTTTCCTAAAGATTTTTTAAGATTCACTGCACATCATGCTGAGATATTCAAAAAGCTATCAGTTTTAGGCTAAGAGCAACCTTGTTTGTGTAAAAATAATACATTGTGCCTATCAAACTGTTTTATTTTTGACATTTTCATAGGTTCAACTAAAAAAGTTGGAACAAATTATGTGTTTTTGGCGGCTCACAACAAATCCTAAAGATACAATTTAAAACTGGATCTTTGCTAAGTTGCATGTTATACACATACAACACTGATTCATCCCTTAATTTAGATGGGCCCGTGTTAAGTAGTTAAAAAAGCATTCCTCTAAATATGGTCAGGTATACATATAAAAGGTATAAAATTACTGAAATAGCAGCCAAAGAAAAAGAAATGAGGGGTGTCTCAGGACTTTTTGGCCAGCTGTAACTCAAGTCTGAGAACCAGAAAGCCTTCAGCAGCTAAAAATTAGGAAATATGGAGCAAACAGCATCATTTCAAGCAGTCACTGGCAACACAGTCTCACGAGCCTGACCAAGGACACCAAGGTCCAGGCTTTTTCCCCTTCCATCTGCTAAATCACTAAAATGTATTAAGATACTGAAATAAAAAATGTTTCAAATTAAATGTCAGAGAGGGCACGTGTCACAGGAAATTGTGTGTTTGACAGGAAAACGGCGCCCTAATTTTCGCTGTATCTTAATGACTTTATTTTAGTGACATCTCACCTGTCTAGGTGAGACATAACAGTTTTGCTGATGTCACCCCCGGCCTCCTGGAGTATCCGAACGATCTCAGCTGGAGCGGCGTGATCCCGGCCAGGATGGATGATAACAGGACAGCCCAGCTGAGCCTGAGCGTGCGCCGAGGCTCGCAGCACCTTAGTCTCGCTCTCCGTGATGGGCCAGCTGGTGCCGATCTCACCGATCACACCGCAACGGATGTCTGTGCCGTCAGCGCCGTGAAGGACCTCACTGATGATGATGTCTGTAAGCTGAAGGTCAGGAAATGAGGAGCTGGCATGTGTTCATTTATTGAGAATACGTTTTCTAATTTCCCTCTTTCCCTTTACTAAGGATTGAAGGAGATGATGAAAGCATAGTTATAGTGTGTCTAAATATCGCTGAGTACGGTATTCTCAGGGTCATTCTCAGGTGTAGCTACCAAAAGACTAGACAACGTTGTCAGAAATCCATTCAAATCAATCAAAAGGCATGAAAAAAAAAATCCTCACATACTGAAACAAGCATGCTTAAAACTTTCTAACAAAGGTGTGTGAGCTCCAAACCCCACCACAAACTGGGACGCACCTTCTCCACACTCATTCCTTTGGTGGCCTCAGAGTGGGTGCAGTCCACGTAGTACCCTGCACCTGCAATGATGTGGACCCCGGTGTCCTTGGCCAGCTGTCGGAGGGTGGGAAGGTCCCGTTCGATTCCAGTGGTGGTGTTCTCCACTATCGTTCCCCCGCCGGCTCTCCTGTAGGCCAGCAGCTCGTCCCGCACAGCGGCGGTCTCCTGCTTCAGGAGCAGGTTCTCGGGGGAGCTGTACGGGTTTTGCCTGAGCCAGAACATGTGCTGCATCTGAAACGGGTTCTCTGCCACTGCCTCGTCTCCTGGGGGAGGGGGCGAGAAGCAGCACTCGAAGCTCATGGTCAGGTGCTCGTGGGTCATAGTACGGCCAAGCTGGTCTGGATCTACTAAACCCAGCACGGTCTGGACCCTCCCACTCAACTCAGACATGATGCTATGAGGAGTGTTCAAGATTTCCCACAACCTGAAAAGACATACAGTATCATTTTTTATTTATTTTTTACATCTATTTATTTTTTACATCTCTCAGACAAATATTTCAGTTTTTATAGAAAGATCATTGAGATAATTGAGGAATTTGGTCATCCCATGACTGTAAAGCAGAGCTGCTCCTTCTTAAAAATGACATTAGCTACAGTTTCATGTCTGCACCCACGAGGCTTCTTTTCAACATAAAATAGCAACTCATTTAAAAGAATCTCAAACTAGTTTTTACCTCGATATGACAACGCTGTACATGCCTTGCAGATGTAGCCATGATTTACACAGGGGGAAACAATTATCTGATCCCCAGCTGAATTTGAAAGTTTGCTCACTTCCAAAGAAATGGGAGTTTCCCCTCAATGACCTCAATGTGCTTGGTGGTATGTTTTGGGTCATTTTTATGCTGGACGACCCATCTTCAGTGTTCTTGCTGGGAAAAGGAGGTTTTAGTCCAAGATATTATGGTGCATGGCCCCGTCCACTGACGTCCAAATTAATTTATAATTTATAATGCGATGTGATCTTTTTCTAGATCTTTGGTTGACATTCTGTCTCGCTCTATTAAAATGAAGCTTCCATTTAAATTAGAGACTGTTCATTTCTTTGTAAGTAAACAAACTTATACATTTCTGAGGGTCACTGACATTGCTCAGCTTGTGAACACAAACAGCAGGCATCTTTCATTCCCGCCTTTGGCTGCAGCCGGTCTGCTTCTTTCAGCTTCTGTTATCGACTCAATTCCTCATATTTATTTAGGATTACTCATAGACTGTATATAAGAGGATTACCCACGACCCTTTACATAAAACATGATTTAAACCAGCACTGAGTAACAAATGGGCCCCTGTAGACCTGTCAATGTTTGCCACTGTCATCTGTTAGCAACTCCACCCTCTGAATGTGCACGCGCGGAAGACCTGAGCTGACCCTGAGAGCTGTTGTAGGCTTGACAGTCGCCGTCACGTGACCGCTGAGCCTGGTTACCGATCAGTGAAGCCAAATAACAACATCCATCCTTTGTTTTATAGTTCCCGTGTAAAGTTTCGGCCGTGCCGTGCAGCACTGTTACACATCAGACACATGTGTGAGTGCGTGTGTGTTGGCAAAAAGACAACGCATTCGCTCACTCTGCTGACTTTACAGTGCATACCAGAGCGGGACCTTTGGACTGCCAAGTACAAGCCCCGAGCCACACTTTGAAAAGTTGCATTTACTTACTCAAATCTTTGCTGTATGCTCGATGAAAAAAACCCTTCAGACCAGCACTGTACGCGTTAAGTTGTTGCTCTACTGGAACAAAGTAAAACTGCTTCTCTTTAAATAATGTGCAGCGGAGTCAGACCTGCAGCAGTATATTTAGGGGATTTAAACTTTCACCGAGCTTTAGAATAAACTGTAAGACAAACAGTCTGCTAGACCTTGTTTCTGCTCACTTCAGCCCACCTCCTCCTTCAGCCGAGTACGGATAGCTGCTTTGACAGGTTAGCTGAACGCCTTCGGTGATCATCGCGAGACATCGCGAGAATACGCTTCTTGTAGCATATAACAGGGAGAGCAACAAAGTTTGTTGAAATATAACGCCAAATCACAACAGCGGTAACCTCGGTGCGCTTTATTTTGTAAGGTAGATCCTTCAATAATACAGAGAACACCCCCAACAATCAAGCAACACCCTGGAGCAATTAATTTATTGTAATTTTTTGTATTGAAGCAGCTATCTTCTATTTTTTTTTTATTTTATTTTTTACATCCATCCAACTTTTATCTGATCAGGTAAGGTTAACTCAGAGGTTCCCAAAGTGTGGGGCCCGCCCCCTAGGGGGCGCAGTATGAAAAGGGAAAAAAAAAAACACTTGGACACTGCTAGCATAATGGACAGAACTTTTGACGGGGCTCCCACACAAACGCAAAGCAGGAGATGAAGCATAGCCAAATATGTTTTCAAACAAACTTCCTTCTAAGCCAAAGACTAGAAAATATGGTGAAGCATATCTTCCCTTTGGCTTCACCTGCACAAGTGCCAAGGTAGGTCTCCCCTGCAGAATTAGTTTTCTCTGTCGGGAGCACGCATTGGGTTCTCCAAATCACGGACAAACAGTATCCCACATTCTTGATTTTTAGTTCACAAACACTTCTTGTAACCACTAACTACTCTTGACATTTTGGAGATGTTAGCTCTTTATATAATAATGTTACAGTGGGATACAAATATTATCAGACTGATCCTGCTGTAATTTGTTCCCCCGGTTCAAATCACAGACAAACAGCATCCCATCCCACAGTTGTTTATGTTTTTAAACCCATTTTGGACAGAGATTTAAAAAAAAATGTATTGATAGCAATGTTGAATATTATTACACAGGAAAAAATCAACTACACGTAAAATAATTACACCGTGACACCTCTGCCTTTCTAAATGGAGGGACAGTAACTGCGAGTGTATATGTAAGCATGTAAAAACTGCAGATAGTCAGATTAACAGTATTTTGTCTCTATCTGCCATTCTGCAATTCATCTCATGTAAATAACGTGGCAACATGTTACCAATTTCAATGGAATTTGGAAACAAAATATGGGTGTGTGTGTTGTTGGAGGGTGTGTTTTTTTTTTGGGGGGGGGGGGGGGGTGTTACAACATTTTTCTTGTAAAACAAAGGGGGGCCCAGCAAAAAAAAGTTTGGGAACCACTGGGGTAACTAAAGCTCATCCCAGCTGATTGTGAGCTGGACCTTAAAAAGACTAATCAAAAGTGTTATTAAAACACTTTATAAACCTCTTATAGATGGCGATTAATGAAATGTTAACACCAGTTTATTTTGAAAGCATGAGCAATTTAACAGATTTATTCACGTAACCACATCAAATGGGAGGACATATGAAGATGATGCAGGCTTCGGCAGACAGACTGTGACTCTTTCTGTTTGCTCTTCACTCAGCAGATGGTCTCCACAGCAGCATTTGGTCTGCTGGTGCAGGGAACTGCCCTGTGAGCACTCACCATAGCTCTGGCCGTCCCTGCAAATGGTTTGGCTAAATCACATGATGCAGGGGCCCGTGGCATCGATTTGTCAACAAGATGACTCCATAGATCAGAATGATAACATATGGGACTGGGTTCAGTTTTCATGTTCAGAGTGAATAAATGGCCATATGGCTGTGGTGGGTTTTTTGTGTTTATTTTTTCATTTATTTATTTTTTAAGCCCCACGGCAGACTGGCAACCTGTCCAGGGTGTATCCTGCCTCTCGCCCTAAGACAGCTGGGATAGGCTCTCCGCTGCGACCCTGACAAGGATAAGCGGAAAAGGATGGATGGATGTTTATTTTTTTGTCTTGCTCTAACCCAACTGTGGTTCAAACAGGATTGTTTAGGTTTTATTTCATCACCTCTAGATCTTTGTTCCACTTGAAGTTGAAGTTGTGTCCTTTGGACTAAAAATTGTGGAAACCCCACTTATTTTTATCTATTTCTATCACGTTTTATTTCTCTATCTTCCTTAGTTTACTCTGTTGTCTATTCATTAGCATTTAATGAAATAAAAACTCTTAACAATAAATAAAGGAGAAACATTTTGACTCAGTTTTACTCCCCAAAACAGGCACTCAAAATGAGACCAAAATACACGACAAATCGCAGAAATATACAAAAATGAACCTTACACAAAAAAGCACTTATATATATATTTAAAGAAAATCAACCAATATTACTTATAGTAAGCTGAGAAACAAAATCAATGCTGCCAGCCACCGTGACAGCAACTACATAAGCACATAAAATAATCAGGCAAACTAGCAGGAATACAGAATAAAGGTAGTGAGTCAAAATATAAGGATTTTTCCAGTGCTGTTACTCATGAGCCCATACCATACCACTGCAGGGTTCCTCATTACAAGAGAAGATGTCACCTCCCGTTCATCTGCATGGATGACATATTTCTGAGGGTCATAACCAGAGGGAGATTCTCTGGCATGAGTAAAACCATCTCTCATGTGGACTTATACTTCCCGAGGCCCAGCTCAGCCTTTAACAAGCATTTAAAATAGATATATAGTTTGATTTTATGGAGATAATGTTCTTTTGGGGCAGTTGTTCAGTCCTGATCAGAACCATCAGATTTGAAAAGTAGAGTGCAGACTGTTCTTTTTCCAGTTTGGAATGATTGTACAGCATACATCTTTAATCACATGAATTGGTTTGAATTTGTTTAGGATTTTCTCTAATCCACACAGGGTCCAGACCATACACCTCCACTAATATTTGGTCAAATGTCCCTTAGCAAGTTACAACTTGAAAAGACGCTTCAGGCATAACTGTGGCTCGATATTTGACAATTCTTCTTGGCAGAATTGGTAGAGTTTAAATCAGTTTGAGGCAGATTTTAAGGATAACCTACACATTTTCAATAGGATTGCACTCTGGGTTTTGGAAAAGCAATTCCATCAGCTTAATGTTTGGCTGCTTTATCCATTACAAAACCAGTTTTGATGCATTTTCATGCAGTGCTTTATTTTTTTGGTCAGCATCCCCTCAGTCCATGGTGAAAACTCTCCTCACTGTGGACAGTGACAATGGTGTTCCAGCAGTTTCCAGTTCATGGCAGGCTTGAGTCTTGGTGGCTCTTTGGTTATTCCTGAACATCCTAACAAATTTCTGCTCATCTGAGGGTGACAGTTTGGATCTTCTTCCAGACCATGGCAAAGTGATGACAGATCCAAATCACTTCTACTTATGTAAAACAGTTTGAAAAAATGATCCTGGAATCTGCAGTTGTTTAGAAAATGCTCAAAGAGACCTTCCTAACTTTAAATCTACAGTTATCCTTCTGACGCTTTCACCCAGTTCCTTGGACTTTCCAATTGTTATGGGTAATTGGTCAATCCAGTGAGTGCTGTCAACATCACATATTAAAATATTAATGTGATTTTTACCCGGTGTGGATAAAAGAAAATCCAAAATAAATTCAAATTTGTGCCCCCAGTTCTTCTTTGTTTTTGTTTTTAAGTCATTAAAGATGCATGCTGTATATTATTTCCATCCTGGAAAAGGTTTTTTTTTTTTAAAAATCACTGAAAGCCCAAACTTACCACTGCGTTCGCGCCAATGAATAGTGTATGGAAATGTATTCCCTATCTTATTTTCATTTCTCCTTTTTTCACTGTAATTTAGATATAAATTCAAGATATGATTGCGCATAACCTAAAATCATTACTGTGACTGCTAAAAACCCTCTGAGACTGGACTTCAGGCAGCACGTCGAGCAGAAAATAGAGCAAACGTTGTGCTCTGGCGCCCTCTGGAGGCAAATTAAGCAAACATCAATTGTAGTTTTATGTGAAAGGCAAAAGATAAAATGCTTTAATCGTTTTAAATACCCGCTGTTGTCCACTGATGTAAGTAAATATACACATAGCTGTACTCTTGCCTGAGGGGGGGACTGTGGTTCTTTCAGTCAATAACTCTGATGTGAATGACAATAAAAGCTGTGGCCGCCTGATTGTTGTTTCTGGTCTGTGTCACATTTTCAGGCTGGTTAGGCTGACCAGTGCTTCAGGCTCTGTGAATCAATAAATTAGTGTCAAGAAATAAAAGTGAGACAATGGATTATGAGGACAATGAACTGTGATGTACCGCAAAACTCACCCTCAAGTAGCTACAAAATTCAGGCAGAGGCAGAGATTTCTTGATGGTCCACAGACAAGAAAATGTGACTGAACACTGACCTTCCATTCAGGTTTTATTCATTAAGATTGTTCTATCATTTAAAAGACACATCCTCATTATGCCTTTCTTCATGCCTGGTTTGATTTAATGGCAGGAAATACATAAATCCAACTAAAGTAGAAGAGAAAGTACATCTATAAAGATTCACCATACAGCATCTGAAACACTGGATATCAGTTGAGTATCAGCTACAGCTTACGCATTAATAAGTCACTGTAACAGTCACCACTCATTTGTGAAGGCTTTCCACAAGATCTTGATCTCTAGCTGCAGGGCTTTTTATCCATTACATCATCAGACGCATCAGTGAGCTCAGTCTGATGTTGGCTTGTTAAAGCATGGCTCGCAGTGTACTTTATATTTAAGTGTATTGTGGTAGATGTGCATGCCTCAGGGTTGTGTGCATGCTCTTGGTTCTTTGTTTGCCAAAGAAAGTCAACTCTTTTTTTTTGAAACGAACCGCTTTTGTGTGCAGGAACACTTGAAACAGGAGATGTTAAAGCTCAGTTTGAGATCTTTTTCAGCCAGAGGGCCCAAAAAAAGAAAAAAAGAGATAACTGAAGTGAAATATAGTACCGAGTTATGTTAAATTTCCTGAATCTGATAAACACGACAGACTGTTTAAAAAAAAAACCAAAAAAAAAAACGGCTGTGTGCCCACACAGACGGTCAGAGAGAGTCCATGTTTCAAAAAAGTTTCTGTTGGAATCCAATTAAATATGAGTCCAGACTGGAGATTCAACATAATGCTGCTTTTACTGATTTTAGGGGTTTTGTTTTCTTTTAGGGATAAAGAGATTTAAACTTGAAACACAATATTGTGTAAAATATTAATACAAGCAATCATTTTAAATCATCATGATGCACCGACTGTTTCTTCTTGCACTGTGCGATGGGACGCTGATTAGAGGTTTCTAAACTCCATGAAAATGTACTTTCTTACTATAAATCCCAATCGATTTCTATGGGCCATGAATTTTGCATAAAGCATCATGCTAATCCTTTCATCACAGGTCGACATGACAAGTTGATGGTCTTCAAGTTGCTTCTTATCATGTGATCTCCAATATAAAAACCAACTGGGTAAACATCCTTCCAGTTCAGCTTCTGGAGCAAAAAAAAAACTTCATAATGGCTCCGAAAGCTTTGGTTGTGGTTTGTGCTCTGTTTATGGGAATGTGCATCATCACAACAGGAAGACCTGCAGTTGCAGCACACGCCTTCTGCAAGATTATCTGGTAAGAGTTAATTTATCCATGACTAGACAGACTTCAGATTTCCTTCTTTTAGCCAACAGTGATTGATAGATAGATTACATGATAGACTTTTTCTTTTTTTTATTCTGTGCCCAGGTTATTTGGAGTCCTGTGTGATAAAGTTAGCCTCACCATTGTGACACAGATTAAAGCCATGGGTTCATACAAGGTCAGAAGACTGCTAAAGTATTGTGTTCTTTTTGTAGGGTGAAATAAATATTTATAAATAAAAAAACATTTGACTGAATTTCCATTCCAGCTGGGCCCTGTGACTCCATTCCTAATCCAGGCCACACTTCTGCACTCGGTCAGGTCGAGAGCGTTAACTTCACCATGATCTCCACATCTATGAGCCTGGGCTGCCATGTAGAGGTAAAAGATGTTTTCCTCCACCTGATCAACACCTGATCAACACAAGATGATCTCTGACTTAACTCTGGTGCAAAATGTGCTAAACATGCTTGTTTTGATTACTGATCAGGGTTCATCTGTGTCTGCATTTTGGTACAGCTTGTTTGACAATGGCACTAATTACTGCAATCTGCACAATGGAATACAAGGCACGTTTTCACACACTCTGACTGGATTCATTCTTACGCTAATATTAAGCTCTAATGTTTCTTATACGCAAAGAAAACCTTCCACACAAAGAAAATCCAGTTAGAATCCAAACCTATGATGTGTAAATGAGTTCGGTAACTGTCTGTCTTACCTTTTTGTCTCCTATCTGGATAGGAAGTGGACTTACCAAAGCTCCAGGCTTTATTGAGTTCACTAATGAGTGGCTCTGCCTCAGATTTGGAGTCTCTGCCTGCAAATAATCAGGAGATTTAAAGTGATCTGTCACCGTAACTGGAATTTCTGACAATATTTCAAACAATAAGAAGAGGTTCACTGAAATCAAAGCCACCGTTTCTGCGTTAGCAAGGGAACTTCTTCTCTGAATGGTTTGGTTTTGAGTAATCTGTCTCAGCTCATTTTTGCATTTTCTGCTGCAAATATGTGTGATTTTATTTTTAAAAGTTTCATCTTATCCATCTATATTATACTTATTTTTCACTGAAAGATGACAAATGTTCCAAAAATAAGAATTCAAATGTGCCAGCATGAACTTACTTGGAGCACAAATCAGAAGCATGATAACACAAGACCTCTTTATCACATTCATAAAAAGAGGTAATAATAGACTAACTGCCTTAAGTGGCAAACAAACACCTTACTGACAATAAACAATAATCCTTTATTCTATATTTTCATTCAGTTTTAATTTAAGGCATATAAAATCCAGAGCGTTGGTCATTTTGAATATATTAAAAACCTTAAATGTTGTAAATAAATAATAGTAAAAAACAAACACAAGACCATTAACAGACTTTTTTCCCCCCCACCTACAGCATGCTGTGCTCTGACTCTCACAGGCTTCGGGTCATGCTGAGCAGATTTATTGGATTTTCTTTAAGAACAGCTCAGTTATTAGCCTCACAGAGTTGGGGTTCACAATTATTAAGAATTATTGACAACTCTTAGTTGAATTTCAGTAAACACTGTTATCATTTGCTTGATTTTGCAAGTCTTGACTTCATCGTCTGTGTTTTCTCAGCGGCGTTGTTTTTCTTTTTTTGCTTTTTTTCTGTTAATCTGATAGCAATCAAGCATCAAATCAAACGTGCTGGCCTGCAAAAGCCGCCTGGTCAAAAGTCAGAACAGCAATCTTAGTTGGTCACAGCATGTAATATTCTCATCTCTTATCTTCTCTTCACTTCACTAAACTGTGAACGGGTTCGACGAGAGGTCGCCCGACAGCGACTATAAAGTGATTATACACATAAAAGCGTAGGAGCGCAACACTCTGACTTTGTCATGCAAGCCACAATATTCTTGAGCAGTAGGAAAACAACCGGTCATGGTCGGTTTCATTTGTTTTCCTTATCAGAAGAATTCTCCTCTGCCTTCTGGCTGAACACAATCAGGAGGCAGTTAGTCAATCTGATTGGTGTATTATTGTTGCGAGATCAGGTTTTAAGGAGGAGGTAATATGTTGTTACAGGCTCGTAGATCTTCACTGCAGTGTCAGTGTCTTCATTTATCCAGGCAACCAGAAAGCAGCCAGCACTCCAAACCTGAAATGATTAGCTGATCAATGAGGTAGAAATTTGGAGAAAAAAAAATCAGTGCGAGTTTTTTCTTCAGTTGGTTAAAAGTGCTGTCAAAAAAGGTTGGGATCAGCTTGTCCTTTATGTGGAATAAAGCTGAATTACCCCGTTTATAATCCAACCATGTGTAAAAGTATACTCCGTGTTCCACTCCTTTTGACCTTTTGACAAAACTTTTGCCCCCATTTTGAAATAACGATCTTGAGAAATGTACAAGAAATAAAATTCACTTGGGTTCGATGTTTATGAGCACTATTGACTTGAACTGGAACAGAAAAGTCAAATTCTCAGCCCAGAGGATATTTGGGCTTTCTGGTGATTTATTGGTTTGAGATTGTGGTTTAAGGGGCATAAAATCTGATGTTTTACTGATATTTTCATTACTAGTACATCCCTACTGTACAATGCAGTTCGGTCTGTTTGTGCTGTGGGCAAACTGATATACTTAATCACTTAGAAAGGGGAATAAATACAGGTGGTGCAACTTGTTTAAATAGATATGATGTGTATAAACACTGTATTTTTATATACATCAAAACGCATTTGCATTTACGTATGACTGAGAAACCACATATGCAACCATAGTGAAAGTTATGGTTGTATATTGTATGTCCACTGAACAAGTGGATGAGAAAGAAGTGGCAGGCCAAAAAAACAACAACAACAAAAAAAAACAAACCCACTGCAGTGGCTGAGCATTATTTGAAAGTCACGTGCTTAAGAAATAGGGGGGGAAAAATCAGAACCTCAGAGATGTATCTGAGGCCCTGAGTGAAGTGCTCTAATGGACCCTTCAGTTGGATCAACTGAAGGGTCCATTAGAGCACTTCACTCTCATACTGCAGGCTTACTTATTGTTCCTAGAGTATTTAAAAGCAGAATGGGAGGGAGAGCCTTCAGTTTTCAGGCCCCTCTTTTGTGGAGGGGTATTGAGTGTTCCTTCTTGAGTCACTTGTCTCACTGTCTATGTGTTAATAGACCTCCCTCTAATGAATCATACTTGTTATTAAGCTCAGTCTCTCTCCCACAGCATGTCTTTTGTCCTGTCTACCTCCTCTCACCCCAACCAGTAGCAGCAGATGGCCCCGCCCCTCCCTGAGCCTGGTTCTGCTGGAGGTTTCTTCCTGTTAAAAGAGAGTTTTTCCTTCCCACTGTCACCTTGCTAATAGGGGCTCATACGATTGTGAGGCTTTCTCTGTATGTATTATTGTAGGGTTTGCCTTACAATATAAAGCACCTGTTGTTGTGATTTGGAGCTGTATAAATAAAATTGAATTTAACTGATTTGGACTATTTACTACAGAAATGTTCTCAGTAGAAAGGAGACTGTTTCATTAAGGAAAGGTAACCAGAGGAAAATACTGAGGTATGACAAGTTACACCTTAAACATCATACATTTGACAAAATGAGTCAGGTTTACAGAGCATAGCTACGGATCCAGATCTCACATCAGCGCAGATTTTAAAATTGCACTTTTTTTTTAAAAAAAGTGCAATGCTCTCATCATAAGTAGGGGCGATCGTGGCTCAAGAGTTGGGAGTTCGCCTTGTAATCGGAAGGTTGCCGGTTCGAGCCCCGGCTTGGACAGTCTCGGTCGTTGTGTCCTTGGGCAAGACACTTCACCCGTTGCCTACTGGTGGTGGTCAGAGGGCCCGGTGGCGCCAGTGTTCGGCAGCCTCGCCTCTGTCAGTGCGCCCCAGGGTGGCTGTGGCTACAATGTAGCTTGCCATCACCAGTGTGTGAATGTGTGTGTGAATGGGTGGATGACAGGTTGTGTAAAGCGCTTTGGGGTCCTTAGGGACTAGAAAAGCGCTATACAAATACAGGCCATTTACCATAAGTAAATGAGGCTTCTTACTAAAATCAAATCAATGTTTATGGAAATTATTTTTCCATACTGTAATACTTTCATGATGGTTCCCAGTTGATTTTGTGGCTCAGGAGGTCTATTAAGAAGGTCAGCAGTTCAATCGCTGCTTCCCAGTCAGCATGCTGAAGTGTCTTTGGGCAATGTACCAAACTCCAAATTGCCTCTGATGCTTCTATCAGTGTGTGAGTGTGTGTCTGAAAGATAAAGTGTGTATGCATGAAAGCAGTGTGCAAATATGAGCAGCAGTATGCACATTCACATAAGTCATTCCTGTTTTATAAAAGATACTCACCTGTCAGCCAGTTTTAGAGGCTGCGGTGGTTGGAGCCACTGGATATGAGAATACGAGAGAAGCAGGATGACCCTGTATAGGAAGAAGGTTAAAATAATAATGTTTTATGTCCTATTTACTTGATTTAAAGGACTGACTTATAAAAACACTGCCACCACCTGTTTTTTACAGTTTATCTGATCATTGCATTGTCTGACCTTTGGGTGAACTTACTGGGATGTCCACTCATAAGAAGATTGGCAGCAGTCTGGAATGTTTTCCACATGTGAATAATCCTTCTCAGTGTATAATAAAGAACTTCAAAATGTGTTGGAAATGACCTTATGACCCTTTCCAGATTGCTGGGTAAAAACAGTTGCTTAATGTCTTTCCTCCTTGGCATTGTGTTACTCTCCTCCTCTCCTTTCAGACCAGCCAAATGCCAAAACTTCTGCTTTTATATAAGCTGCTGATGTCCTGGCTGTTACTTACCCTCTTAACGCCATTGGAAGCTGTAATGGTATGTTTAATTTTTGACACTCTGCTTCTGAATTCTGGCTTCATGTTTGTTGAATAAATATTGATGTAATGTAATTTTTCCTGTGTTCTGAGGATGTATTTAAATTTTAAGATGAGATTATTTTTATGCCATTTTATGTAAAACCTTTGAACTTTTTTACCATGACTGTACAGCGATTCACCTGGAAAAAACAAACAAACAAAACAGGACTGTAAATCACAACTAATCATAAATGGTTGTTGCTATGTCATGTGATTACTGAATCGCTCACAATTAAATGTGTCACGTTCAGACGTCCTGTTTGAGAGAAGTAAGGCAGTGGCTGTCTGAGCCTCACGGGTACTGCTCCACTTTAACTGCATGATGAAATCATGTCCTCTCCTGTCCTCAGCACTATCAGCCATCGCCGCGGCTTAAACGTGGCCTAAGAGTAAATTTAATCAGGATATTCTCATTTGCCCAAGTCAAACCACAGCCGACAGTGACTAATGTGAAAACCCAGTTCTACTATCCTGTATTAATCCACATGAGGATCAGAAGAGGGCAGTGACAGTCTGCTTTTGTAAAGATGTAAAGAGATTTACAGAAATCTCTTTACATTGAAGAGATTTTATCGGTTATTTAAGTCAATTTAAATACTTAATGCTCAACCTGTAGAGCCTCATTGAAAATAAACAAAAGAAGATTAGACCAAGTAATTTCTTCTCTGTACTTTATCAGGCTTTTCAGGTGGCAAGTTTGTATCCCAGGCAAAACCAGTAGTTGGTTAATGCCATGAAGTCCAATGCAGAGGTGAGTTCACTTACTAGAATCAAAATGAATTATTTAGGATGTTCCACCTTCTTCCAAATAATCAAATAGTATGTGTTTATTCAAAAAGACCCTGGCTAGTACTGACAGCAGGTTGGGCACGTTGCTGTAACTTTGGCTGTTATTAAGAATGCTGCTGAATCCATAAGAAGTAGACTGGGCTTGGAAAGTCATTCAAGTACATAAACAGATCAATACAGAACTCGTATGCATTCGCATATCATAGAGGCAAATTAGAGCTTCCTGGTAGGTGGAGTTAATTATTACAACTGGGAGCACCTGGCCAGTCTCCCTGGGCATCTAAAAGTTTGTTTGGTTGGCTGCGGCCTGGTTATTTTAGGTTTTCCTCACACATAACACTCTGCACCTAACACTCACTCACTCCTCCAACTGCTGACACACTGGTGAAACTGACGAACGCATGTTATGAACTTCATTATGATTTATGATTAATAAAGGGAATCTCCCAATATTTGTTTAGGAAAAAACTGACATATAACCAACAGCAACCAAACACACAGATACTCAGCTCAAAGAAATTGTTAATCTGTTTCAGCTGCTTTGGTGTTAATGGAATAAAAGCAGGTGCACTAGAGGGGCAACAATGAGAAAACCCCCTAAACAGGAACAGTTTTGTCTTTTCCGACTGTTTTTTTCACTAATTTTTCATATGACTAGGCTCAGTATCACTTCTACTATATAGCATGAGGTGATACCTGGACCTTGCTGAGGTTGCACACATCGTCTAACTCCTCCATCAAAATGTACCATCGCCAGAAACATGGAGTTCCTTTTGGTGAGCTGCACAAGGCTGTAGAGGGTCTGGTATCTGCTCCTTTGTGCAAGGAGGAACAGGATGAGCACTTCCAGAGACAGATACAGACTTCATGAGGTTGGCCTGAGGACCTGATGTCCTCTAGTTAGGCCCTATGCTCACTGCCTGGCATTGTGAAGCCCAATTAGCATTTGCCGTAGCAGATTTTCAGGACCACCGCTGGTGCCCTATGGTTTTTACAAATGAGAGCAGCCATGACAGGCATTATGTTATGTTATGTGATGGTCTTGGAGACATATCCATGGAGGGATGCATACTAAGCAACAGGATCCTGACTGCCATTAGGTATCAGGATGAAAGCCTTGGGTTCCAGCTGGTGCCCAGCTATGCCCGTACTCATGGCGAGAGTATGCAGGCAGTTCCTGAAGGATGAAAGAACTGATCCCATTGATTAGCCCCACGCTCGCCTGACTTAAGTCTAATAGAACACCCCTGGGACATTATGTTTCAGTCTGTCCGACGCTGCCACGTTGCACCAGCGAGCCCTGGTCCAGATCTGGAAGGAGATCCTCCAGGATACCATCTGTCGTTTCATTTCCAAACATTGTCAGGCAGGAATTCAGACAGAGAGATATCCTTTTTTTTAAAAAAATTTTCCTAACATGCTACCCAGTATCTATGTCTGTAATGATATCCAACATGCCTTCTGTTCTCAATGAGGTCTGATGTGTTTTTAAAATGTTTCTTTATTTTTTTTAACATCACTACAACATCAACAGAGAAATCATCATTTAGACAGACTGGTTCGTTCGTGGGGTGGTTTTGCAGTTACAGGCACCTCCTCTCATTTATGTCTTTCTGCCATCACTTTGCATTTTCAGGCATGACCTAAAAACAAACAAGCCTAACAGCAAAATTTGTGCATGAGCAGCTTTTGCATCTTAAAGTTTTCCTCAGTATTTTGAACACATTTTTGTCATTTTATTTTACTGAGGCGGAGCAGTTTCCCATTTCCATGGTATTAGCACAGAAAGAGCAAATTTATCATGCCAAAGACATGCTACTAAAATTAGCTCTACACATAAAAATACATTTATTTGCTCCCTTTTTTCTTTAATAATCTGGATGTGTAAGGCATGAGAAGTGTAAAGGATCTATTGCTCAGGTGAAACTCACTTTGCACTGTTGCATTTAAAAAGAATGGGTTGTCAGGCTGTGTGTGTTTAAAAAAAGATCCCATCCCAACTGATTTACAGGCTCTGGGTCTGTGTTGTAATGAAAGGTGGCCCTGCTCTGTCATCCTTGTGTAGCAAGTGACGCAAATATTGCTTTTTCTAATTAGACGTCTTAAACATCTTTGATAAGGGAAAACGACATGCAGGTGACTGGCGTAATTTTTTAAAGCTCAACAGTTACACACAGCTCTCACAGCCATGTTACTGTTATTAAGACCGATGTGTTAATAAAAGCTTCAGTGTAATGAACAAAATTAGAGCCATAACTATCTCTGAAGGCTACATAGCAACGTGGTAGAAATTTGGCTGCAGAATTCAACCCTCAGTATGTTGTAGTGCTTGGAGTAAATGTTTCCAGCCTCAAAAAGTCTGGTGAGTCCAAGAGAAACAGACTGTGCCAAATTAAAATGCAATTAAAATGCAAGTAAACAGGATTTCTAAAGGATACATGCTGCTGAGTTTTATATAACTCTTTTACTAATGATCATACCTACAAGCAATTAAAAGAAAAGGTAAATCAGGAAATGATCTGGGGTGGAATCAAACCCGAGTTACCTGCCCTGCCATTAACTTATTTTGACCTTTAATGACCATTAATGTCTATTAATGTAATAATCCATCCACCTTCTTCCTGTTCACCTGGAGCATGGGATAAACTATCACTTGTTATACAGTATCAAGTATAAACATGTCTCCCTGGACTGCTGAATCACAAGATGTAACGCTAAGGGAAATCATGTTATTTGCCAGTAACTACTGTCCGACTGTGAAATCGAATAATCGTGTGATTTCACACAACATAGCCATGACAGGCCATGGTTATTACAGCCACACACATCTCCAAATACCAGCACTCACACTTACATGCAAACTCATAAACAGTCTCCCACTAGAGAAAGTGAAACCAGGTCATTCAGTATTTGTTTATTCTCTTTAAAGAATTACACCTGCAGCGCTGATGTAAGCGATACTCAGATGCGAACAGGCCCAAATGTAATAAAACCTTGAGAGGTACTGTGTCTTGCTGATTTGCTTGAAGGCTGCTTGTTTTATTCGGGGCTGACATGTTTACTTCCTCCACAGCTGTCTTGTTGTGTTAGAGGGGTTTTGTGTGTCCTTGCAGTGCCCCTGCAGCACACTATGAGCAATACGGAAGCACTAATTAATCAGCTTAAAAATGTGCAGAGTGTCCACTGGAAAGTGGGGCACCTTCTGGCAGAGGTGAGCATCTGGGGGCAGAGCCCACACCCATGGGCTTCGACTTGGACAGACTAAGTTCCCTGTCCCAGAGAACTGGCTCTGGAACAGTCCAAAGACCAGAGAGTCACCTCCAAGCACACCCAAGGTACAGGAAGGAAGTCTGTCTGTTGGGAAGGAAATGGCAATTGAGGCTGTTTAGGTGGTTTGAGAATTTAGTGAGGGGTATAGGAGACGGTGTGATTAGGGGACTTCACAGTTATAAAGTTGCACAATAGAAGGGAGTGGCTTGTTTCATAGCTCCTGTGATCTGTGCTACATTTAAGCTGTTGACATTAATTACACTCCTATATGGTTTAAAGAAGAATAATTATTATTTTATTTTATTTAATAATAATTTATAATAATTTGAAGTATTCACCCAGCAAAATAGTTGTGAAAAGCGTAAAATGTACTACCTTGCAGCTTGTGTGTTGTAATTGCTGTCTGAACTATAGGCAGGAATTACTGTTCTCTGTAAATGTCAAGCATTCAGGGAAAGTTTGTGTATTTTGGTCAGCAATTATTTTCCTTCACGTATAAGCTTTGCTGAGTTTTACAGTTCAGAGGTTCTTCATCTGCTTTGAAAGGGTAAAAAATTTCTATGCTCACTTCTAAACTCTGTTTAAAATAAGTACAATTTCTAATGTCAAAGGTATTAGTGTTCCAACAGTCAACATACACAAATATGAGCTGGGTCTTTCAGTAATAAATATGACTTTTTTTTATTTTGGCCAAACCTTTAGAAAAAGAAAATCACTTCTGGATTCTTGAATAAGGATTTCTAACCAGGAATTTAAACTTTTTATTTAAAAAAAAAAAAAAAGAATGTTATTATTGTTAAAGGTTAAACCTTTCAGTTATCTATTGAAGCAAACTATGGTGAAGTGCTTTCATTTCTGTAAGTCAGCTGGTAAGGTCGTGATTTAAAAGAGACAATAATTGAGCCATGTAAAGAGGCACTGCAGTCGTTTGAATCACATTTGTCTAATAGACAGATGGAGTCTTCACCACACACAGAGGTTAATTAGATATGGAGTTCTGCAGGGTTCCTTGGTAGGACCAGTTCTGTTTACACGACATGCTTCCATTACGTTTTTGTTATTAGAAGGTATAGCATGCATTTTCATTGCTATGTAGATGATACCCAGGTCTATCTGTCAGTGAAGCCAGAAGACAAACACCAGTTACTTAAACTGGAATATTTTGAAAACATAAACATAAAGACCTGTTTCTAAATTTAGATAAAACTGAGGTAATTGTAGTCTACCCTAAAAATCTTAGAAATATGGTATCTAACCAGATGCTTAGTCTTACACAGTGTTACTGGACGGCATTTCCCCTGGCCTCTAATAACAATGTGAAGAATCTTAGAGTAATATTTTACCAGTATATGTCCTTCAAAGCATAATGCATATTAAATTAGGGCTGATTTCTTCTGTTTGTCCAGTATCTCTAAAATGAGAAGCATCCTGACTCAGAGTGATGCTGAAAAACTAGCTCATGCATTCTAGGATGGACTTTTGTCATTTATTCTTGTCAGGTTGCCTTAAAAGCTCCCTGAAAATTCTTCAGTTGATCCAGTGAGAGTAGTGACAGGGAGAGAGAAGGTATTAGCTATATTGTCTTCGCTTCATTGGGTCCCTGTAAAATCCAGAATCAAGTTTAAAAGACTTATTCTCACATACAAGGACTTGAATAATCAGGCCCCATCTTATTTTAAACACCTCACATACTCTATTATCCCAGTAGAGCACTGCAGGTTTACTTTTGGTTCCTAGAGTATTTAAAAGTAGAATGGGAGGGAGAGCCTTCAGCTTTCAGGGCCCTCTTCTGCGGAACAAGGTCCCAGTTTGAATTCTGGAGACAGGCACCCTCTCGACTTTTACGATTAGACTTAAAACTTTTCTTTTTGACAAAGCATATAGTTAGGGCTGGATTAGGTGACCCTGAATCCTCCCTTAGTTACACTGCAATAGACTTAGGGTGCTGGGGGTATTCCCATGATACACTGAGTGTTTCTTCTTTACTCACCTTTTTTCCACTCACTATGTTTTTATACACCTCTCTGCATTTAATCAGTAGTTATGATTCATTTCTTTCTCTGTACCACAGCACGCTTTTGTCTTGTCTTCATTCCCCTCACCCACAGTTGGTCATGGCAGACAGCTGCCCTTACCTGAGTCTGGTTCTACTGGAGGTTTCTTACTCATAAAATTGAGTTTTTCCTTCCCACTGTCGCCAAGTGTTTCTCATCGGGGGTCATGTGGTTGTTGGTGTTTTCTCTCTATTATTGTAGGGTCTTTACCTTAGAATCCAAAGTGCATTGAGGCTACTGTTGTTGTAATTTGGTTTTATATTAATAAAACTTTCTTTTACTTCTGTTTTTCTCAGTCTATAGACATGGTAGTGTATTCACAGTATTTATTAGGTTATTACGACATGTTTAGTAAGACTCTTGACATGTAAAACATTGTGCGTCAACTGCTTTCAGTAGTTGTGTTTTGATTGTGGTACCTGTACTGATTTTACTAAATCTTGCCTCTATGCAATAATACTTAAAATGACTAAACACTGAAACTAATGAAAATTAAAATAAAAAAAAACCAAACCCTAAAACACACAAACTAATTAGAAAACACAAAACTATAATGACTCTCATTCAAACCATCAATTCTTCCTCGGAAGTGATGATGCTAACCATCACACGAATCACTACTGCATATATCGGAGACAGACATGTTTTATTATGAAAATCATACCTTTGTTGTCCACCTATTCTAACACTGGAGTTTGTTCATCTTTACCAGTGGTGAAACCATAACCCAGTACAGCAGTTCAGGTCAGTCCATTTCCTAAAATCAAGAAATGGATACAAACAAGGTATTTCCACACTTGAAACTCAGAGAAAATAAGCACCTACCTTCTTTAACATTTAATTCTAACATGTGGAAAATTTGAACCAGAACATTTTCTGCACTTTTCTATTGTAACTCTGAAAGAAAGCGGAGAGTCCCACACAAAAGGCTACATGTTGAGTAGGCTTCCTTATCCTGCATGTGCCATCGTCAGTGATTTAATAATAGCTTTAATAATGTGATTTTTTTAATCTTCTCAAAATCAAGGCCTAAAAGCTTGGAACATTGAGTCTTCTTGATTGCTTTTGTCACTGTTCATTTCAGACATGCTAAATGTATCTTGTGCAAAACTGAATCCCAGTTTCTTAAATAAATTATCTTTTAATGCTGCATATAAATGTGCCTTTGCATGCTGTCGCTGTAATGGAGAGACGGGTTATGTTTGTGTGAGAGCGTGATAACAGGACACGTTCATTATGCACTTGTTTTATTTACAACACACAGCATGTTCTTTATCCATGAAATGGATGGATTAAAAACAGAACTGCCTGAAGGAAACAGTATACAGTCTGGCTTATATATATATATATATACATATTATGCCAAATGTTTACTTCTTATACACTGTGCCTTGGAGTATATATGGCATGTACTGCATCTGGCTATCACATCTAGACTGCAGTGACTGCAGAATGCTCCTCGTCTCTTGCCTCTCTGGTGTAATGACTGCTGTCTAATCAGCCTCATCCACTTCCTTTAATGACACTCTAAATTAGCCCTAATGCTTAGCAGCATGTGTCAAGGCAGACCTTAAAAAAAGCACTCAGGAGTCTGGGGACAACCAAGGACATGTTGACGCGCTGTGACCTTCTGCTTTTCACATATCTAAAAAAAAGTCCAGCGGTTCGTTCACTTGATGCATGACAAAGTTCACTGAAGAGTTTTTAACCTTTAAACATTTGGTCTCCCTCTCAAAGACGGAAAACCATATGCCACATGAAATGGTTTGTTGCTTAGGCAGTAACAGAAGGACAAGGATTACTTAGTAGCTGTGAGACTAGAAAAAATATTGCATTTCACTCCCATTTTATTGACAATTTCTTGCCCTCAGTACAATGCAATGCGAGAGTTGAGGTTCTGAGCACACAGGAATAAATACGGCAATAAATACAGTACTGACCTGCCTCACTTCACACGCTCTGGCGCCACCAGATCCTCACCACAAACACACAAACTGATAAGACATCATACACGACACTGAGCCAAAGGCTTTTGCTTCAACTTGATCATGGATCGACAGGGACTGATGTGCACAGCGATTTAGCACTGCTTCGGGAAAGCAAAGCTGCTCCTGTCTTTACATTTTCTTTCATTACTGTTGACTGTTGCATGAAAACTAGAACAGCAAGGACAGAGAAGGAAGCTAGCCATTTTTACATGGATCATATAGCATGACTGCCAATGCTTTGAGCAGAAAAAATCCAAGTCTGACCAACCACTTCATCTAAATACCGAGGGAAAGACTGGTACGAGGATGACCCACGGGCAACGGCTATGAAAGAATGACATCTTAGTTTAAACACGGCATGCATTGCCCTTATTTAAGATTTAATTTGTATCTGTTACAAATTATGTATAATAAAGGTTTTAACCCATCAATCACAGCTCCATACATGTACCTTTCAGTAGATCATTCAAAGATAAGAACATTTTCAATCTAAAATTCCCTATCTGATATGTTATAAAATGGCATTGCCTCAATATCAGCGGAGGGTTATGTAAGATATCCTGTACAGTTGGTGCCGAGGACCATTTCAAGTAAAAGAGTAGCAAAAAGAACTGAAATCACATCATGAATGGAGATGGATCATCTGGCATACTCTGAGAAATGCTACGCCGCACAACCCCGTCGTTACATATATGGCAGACCGACATATTAATTAGGATCCAGGCTGTATTGCATTTATAACACATTATATGGTGACAGAAAAGCTTTTGCTCAGTTTGGCTCCATCTCACCTCGGAGAGAGCCTGTCTTTTTATGTTGTTTTGTTTTCCTAAATTCATAAGATTTATATATGTACTATGCATATATTAAATGACACATATTATACTGTATATGAGAAATATTTTAGATTAAATTTAGCTGTTTTTGTTTTTCAAATAATCCTGTTAATTCCATTTTTTATTAGTTCTATAAACTGGGATTAGTAAATTGTTAATGTAACATAGTGTTTGTATAGTGGTTAGTCAAGAGTTAGATTGCATAAAACAGCCTGAGTTTTAAAAACACAGACAAACCTGGTTAAGAGTTTTTTCAAATATCAAAAAAAGTTAGTGTCTTTATTTCTGCTTTTTAATTCCTCTGCATGTTTAGACATATTTTCTTGATTACAGCAGTGCTGTGCATCAAAACCTTGTTGCACAAAGTAGTGAGACGATGGAGCAATCTGGGCAACAGCACTGGCCACTGATACGTGTTGTGCTTGTGGTAAGTAGAGATTGTTTGCTTCTATTAAGAAATATGTTGTCTTCAAAAAAACAGGTGGATCAAGTTATTTTGTTCGATATGAAATATTATGTAAACTTACAAACCTTGTACCAAAAAAACATGGATTTGTAAAGCTTTTTAAAATATATGGATTAACGCTGTTTGGAGTACTGTTGTCCAAACCGGGCAGGTAAAAAGGATGCAGGTTGTTGGTTGTTCAATATAATAGTTCAATAATAGTACAGTACATCTATAATGTGGGTATCCACCCCTCTTTTCCCTCAAACATACACTGTAAAAAAAATAGTAGAAATGCAGTACAATGTACGGTTTTAAAATGAATTAATTTTCCATATTTATATTTTACTCATGGTTTGTTTTTTTAATGACCTTTCGATTTTACCACTTACCGTTCATGGAAACTTCTGTAAAACCAAAAACAACAACAACAACGAAAACAGGTAATGCACAATGTAAATTACCCGCACATTTGTGCCTTTTTGTTTGTTTGTTTGTTTTTTACAGTGTACAACAAACGCCCTCCTCTCTCATACCCTCAGGTGATGGAGTAAATGAAAGCTGATAGCCTACTTTCCACCAGGCACAGCTTAGCACACTTCAAGAACAATAAACCTCCTCAAATACTGCTTTAACGTCTGGGCAGTAAGGAATTCACTCAGCATCTTCAACTCTCTGGACCAGAGAAAAGGAGAAAGAGAGCAAAGGGAACTTTAAGCAATGTGTGGTTAAGGCAGTCTCATGAATATTGCAGAGAGGTTTTTTTGGCCCCTGTTTTGGAGATAGACTCCACAACAGTCTTGAATTCCTACCTCTAACGGCTGCGTCTTATCCCAACAGATTAGTGAGCAGACGGGTGGATATGAATAGACATGGCAAAAGAAAATCAGAGTATGGTCCACGAAGTTTGATCCACGCAGGGGAAAAAAAAAATCCCATCAAAAACAACACATCAAGCAGTAATCCTCTTTGGAAGAAAAAGGTCATATTTGGTTCGTGTGTGAATCCGCAGCACAATGAATAATCTTTTACAGGGGACCCTAAATTAAGGAAAGCACAGCTCAGGGCAATTTAATTAAGAAATGAAAGCAAAGTAGAAGCCTATATCTAATTTGTCCACTGAAGTTAGTGCTTGGGGCTTTTTAAGTGGCGTGCAGAGATGGGGATAGACAAAGGTCCCACGTACACAAGCTTAACTCTGTCTCACTTAATTGAGTTCATTCCAAGATACAGAAAAAGTCAAAGCTGATACATACATATTAGTTAGACATAGGTGTGGCTCCAGCACCGTCCTCGTTTGAGTTCTGCTGATCGTTTCACTTCTTTGCAGTTTGCATGTCACGAGTTCGAGCAGTTCTGAAATCTGCCTACATGGCAAACCTCATCTGCTGTACCCTTTACAGCGCTCCCAATTACTGTACTTAGGGCTTGGAGCAATAACTAGACCTTTATCAGAGGTTTACAACCCTTTCTATACAGTGCAGCGACAATCCCTCAGACCCACTCCTGCATGGAGCGTTTGCAGTACAGTATGTGGCGCTGCGTGCTCTTCCTCCTGAACTGGAAAACAGTGTAGAGGAGGACCATCATGCACAGCGCCAGAACGCAAGGGATAGCAATGGCCACCGCTTTCTCCGTACCTCCAGCGCTGTCTAGTTTGATAACAACGTCTGCATCACCGTTGTCATAGTGGCGCTCCTCTACCACCGTGGGGCTCCAGTCCCAATCGGGGTCGGCGGGTAGGCTGTCGCAGCCCATGAAGTCCCTCAGAATGGACCTCGGGTAGTTAGGCTCCACGCGAAGCAGCTGGTTGTTGAATTTCCAGTACTCCTTTCCTTTGTAAAAGTAGGTGAAACCTGGGGATTTAGGGATATAGGCAGTCTTTTAAAGACTTTTTGGGGATATTTTGAATTTGTTAAACAGTGTAGAGACAGCTGGAAAACAAAGTAATGGATTGCAAGATGCACCAAAGGTCTCCAGCTGGAATCAACATGTCTTATTCAGCTGCCCCCGCCGCCCACTCAAAACACATTACTTACTCTAAATGTATTTCACAGCTGGTTGCACTACTTTATAGTACTACATACTAGTCAAAAACAAACTGGATATTGCCACATAAACTTATCAACTTCCTGTTTTTGTGTTTGTTTTTATTACCTTTTACAGGCATCTGGTATCACATTGTTATTTCTTACAGATTTTACAGTCAGTAATGCAAACATACCGTTGGCCTTGTCCACAAAAGCCCCTTGTGGAGAGTCAGGGATGCCCTTCCAGATGGTGATGGGTTTTGGGTAACCCGGGTCCATGGTTCTCATATCCTCGTTGTACCTCCAGTATCTACAACAGGACAGGCAAATATATCAAAAAAGAGTCAATACAGAGGTTCAGGGACACCTGTTAGTTAGTGCAGTAGTCATAATAAGTATTAAAAAATGTTAGCACACTTGTGTTACCATCACTTAGTCACTTAAAATGGAAACAATAGATGTATTTGTCATTTTAACAACCCTGTAGCCTTGAACATCACAGGCATTAATATCATACAAGGAGTTAGGACTACTTTCCTCAAAACACACTTAAATATTTTTTAAAAAAATTGTCGCTAAGTTTTTCTTTTACTCGACAGCTCCCTTAATCGGGACTTCACAAAGGCGTTGGGTGGCAGTGATTTGTAAAGAACTGCTGGCCAGGACCTCAATAATGACATTGACGTTTTAGCTAATTGGAGATATTAATACTGATGGCGACAGATGTTTTGAAACACTCTTCACACATGAGCAGGGATCATGCACATACAAGCAGCCATCAGTGGATCAGTGGATAAGACATAATAATCAGACGCAGCATTAAAAGGAGAAGTTGGGATAACAGTGGGTTGCAAAAGCAGCTGACAGACAGGATTATGCTGAGCTTGACATCATGGCCTGCCTGAATTTATGCTACAGCTCTGTTTATTTGTGTAAGATATAAATTATGCAATATAGAACAAAACCACTTGGGAGACAAAGTCTATGTTTAGCTTGAGATAATCAGGACTCACCAACATGTCTGCAACACTGAAAATAGGTCTACTGCTCAGTAGGTCAACCAGTTCAACACAGAACAGGCCTTCATTTCAAGTTGATCTGCTTAAAAGTCGCACTAAGCCCAGAAAGCAATAACTGTAGTTCAGCATTTACCTTCAGGAAAACAAAGACATCATAGCCTGGGATGACGAGAGCACTGCACTGGATTTCTGCTTACTGTCACAAACTCATATCTATAACTTGCAATCAAATGTCGTTTTTTTCCATGTGACTATTTAACGATCAGCAACAGACTTCAAGTATTTCACATGACCACAGAAAGTGGTAAATCAATCATCCATGCTCTGTGTGTATCTGCCACATAGATCTGTTTCACTAGTAGCTGTGATTGATGTGCTTCTCATACACTCGTGCTCACGCACATAAATCTCGCTGCAAACTGTCATTTCTTTGAATTAGAACAAACACCTCCCTGTCATACACGCGGGGAGAGAGAGAGATAAAATCACGCTCAAGACAAAATGTCTTGTTTGTCAAAATGTGGCAACTTGTGGTTTGGGATGATAGTATCATGACAAAGCATTTTGTCAGCTCCCATCACAGCGTCCTATGACCTCTTAGGATATGATTTAACTTGACAGCTTAACATGTGAGTCACTCTGGCATAAACTCAAACTTTAGGACTTGCAACACACTCAGATAAACACCAGATTCTCATATTTGGTGTCTTGGAATGAATCCTTGGATTCAATTCAGTTCAAACTGCAGGTACCCAATTATACTCTGCATGAATCCATGCACAGGATAACATACAGTCCAGATGCAAAGCTTTTAAGATCAAAGAAGGTAGTAATCTCCATCGTTCCCAAATCAAAGAAATCTCAAATCCCCAGCGGTTCCTTGATCTGGCCAAACAGATCAAACTCAGTAATCTGCTAACTAAGAACCAAGTGGTTACTTTGAATCAAACCATTCCTCATGAGGGCCACCAGGCATTTGCCAAAAGGTACCTTAACAACTCCAGAGAAGCAACATTTTACAGACTGAAGACTGAAGTATATCACCATGATTCTAGGCTGGAAACCGCCCACTGAGCACCACCTCCACAAACCCATCTGCACAGTCAAACAGCGGTGGCAACCTGATGCTGTCAGGAGGCTTTTCAGCAACAGGGACTGGACACCTTTTCCAAAGTGGTCCAGCTTAGGCAAAAGCTCACGTCTTGAATTCTGGACCCAAAACAGCATTTCTGGAGAGACTAGAAAAATGGGAGCTCACTGACAATCCTGATCGAGCTTAAACTGTTCTGCCAAGATGGATGAGAGATAATGTTTTTAAAAGAGAAGATGTGCCAAGCTTGACGGACACTTGTAGGAGACTTCAGGCCATCAATGCTGCAAAAGGTGTCCAAACCAAGCATAGCCAAAAACCTTCCCCTTATATCGCAGTGGAGGAAGAGGAAAGCACAAAAGATGCTTTCTTTTGTCTTTAGGATCTGCTGCGTAACATAAAGGTTAAAACATTTAAATTGAATTCAACTTTATTTGTATAGTTGTGAATCACAACAACAGTCTTTATATTGTAAGGTAAAGACAATAATAGAAAAAGAAAACTCTAACAAACAGACGACCCCCTATGAGCAGGGACTTGGCAACAGCGGGAAGGAAAAACTCCCTTTAACAGGAATAAACCTCCAGCAGAACCAGGCTCAGGGAGGGACAGCCATCTGCTGTGAACGGCTTGGGGTGAGGGAAGGGAGACAGGACAAAAGGCACACTGTGGATGTGATGTAATCAATATATGAGTGTATAATAGATATATAATCTAATAATCATATGCTATCTATAATAGAATATGTTAAAAAACATTCTATCCTTCAAATGTCCCCATGGTGCATGGTGTTTTTACTCTGAGCAGTTTCAGTTCTGTCCAAATCTTTACACGACTAATAATCTACACAGACCTGTCTCCTTTGAAGAAGTAGGTTTTGGCGACATCCTCCCACCAGACAGCTGTCTCAATACTCTGTGTGGGCATGCTACTCCCGAACAGCGAGATGTCCTGAGGGTACGAAGGCTGGAGAGTTGTGTCCTTGAAGACCCAGAAACGGTTTCCTAAAATACACGGGCAAAGTTAGATTGCACTGGGACAAAGCAAATAACTAAATATGAGTTCAAAAAAAGCACCACGGGCTTTCAGCTCATTCAACTCTTTTGTGTTGTTGCTTTTCTTTCTTTTCATTGAGGCTTTTTTCCCCTGCTCATGTAATTTCAAGAGTCAGAAGATGTCACCTTGTTTTAAGAATATGTGTTCAGCAGGAAAATCTATGCAGTGTTATCTACAGTACAATACAATAAACAGCAAGCTGATGCTCTGAAGACAACTCTACTGAGACTTGTTGTGTTGAGCTTTATTGAAGCTATTGTTGCATTTAATTCAGTTTGATCATAAATGCCTCAGGCAGAGCAAAGAAGGGCTGCTGTGCAGTAAGTAGCTCGACGCTCACATGCACAAACCCACCAATACACACACACACAGTTAAGTCCCTATGAGTGAATAAATAAAGCATGAGGCACTCTGATCCCACAGAGTGACAGATGTCATGTTAATCTGCCTGGTGGACGGACGGCTCCACTGGACCTGCACTCGTTCTCCTACCAGACAGAAAGCAAAACAACCTCACTGTCGCCTGTTACAGTAAAAAAAAAGAAAGATATGTACTGTAAAGCTTGCCCTGCTCCCCAGATTTTCACATTCCTTTGTATTTTGTGCCTTAATGCTTTGTTTCAGTTCCTGTTTGCTCCCATTAGTATTCTGCTTATGCTTTATTTTCTGCAATCTCTCGTTCTGTCCTTTGTGTCCTTCTGTGTCAAGCTTAAGTCTTGTTGCGGTTTCTTGAGTAACTTCCTGTTTTATTTTGATAGTCTGTTGTCACTCATGTAGTGCTATTAGTTTTACCATGTTAACCCTCAGTGTGGTCCTAGTATAAATAGCTGTGTGTTTTAATTTGTGCTCTGTTGTGTTGCCTGTCACCTGCATGTCTGTTTCTCTATGCGTTTAGTTGTGGTTTGGACTCACTGGCCTTCATCTTGGATTAATCTTTGGACTAATAAACGTTTTCTCTGCGCTTTGAATATCAGGTCTTTACACACACATATACATACCAACACAACATGCCCTTTCCAGTGTTCTTGAAGTGATGGTATGCAATAAAATATTATTTTAATTAACCAGAATATGGAATTTCTGCAGAAATTGTGGTGGGATTGCTTATCCTGCCTAATTTGGTCTGTGGCTCGCTGCTAATAAAAAATTGGATGTAAACAGCTTGGCTACAAACACAGAAGGAAGATAGATGTTAACATTTAAAAGCCTAAAAACTTGAAAAAAATAGTTGGGTTGTATTTTTAAAATGTGGAAAGAGGTAGGCTGTTAGAGACTATTAGCATATTTGGACTTTTGTGCATGTGTGTGTGAGAAAGAGGCAAACAGGAGCAGCTTTACTAGTGTCTCTGAATTTCTCATTCTGTATGGGAGCACACCCATGGATTAACTCTCACCCAGGTGTGCTCTGGGATGCCTAAGAACTCATAAATGACTAAAAAATACTGGCATGTTTGTTTATCCCATGTTATATTCCCATAGTCAAAATCGCAGACATTATTAGATACACATATGTAGCCGGTGTGTACCCAGGATACTTAATAAAAGCACATTTTGTCCATTTTTTTATTGGTAGGAACATTTCTTTAGTTTAACTTTTAGTGGCAAACTGTTCGCTACATATATTGTAGTTAAGGATAAAGAAGATTTGTTGTATAAATTTGTGTTTTTTACACTAAAATGTTTTTTTTAGTAAAGCCTGGCAAATATGAATGCATTTCCTTGCCCCAAAAGCATATGTAATTTTAAACGTAGCATTGTTTTTACATTTATTGTCATATTGGAGCAATAGCTTCAATTTTGGCATGTGTGGATCAACCAATCAATCACACCTCTGGTGTCTCCAATAAACAGGAAATGGCACACGCGCACAAAAGCTGTCACTTCGTCTAATTTGCTTTCCTCTAAATAGGCTCAGTTCACGCTAAACTGTGGTAATTCTGGTAATTCTGGCCCTTTTGATTGCAAAGTATAATATGATTAGGTCCGCCACTGAAGCTATAATAAACAGCCATCGGTAGCGATGAGTGCAAAGGCTGATTCTGATTTTCTTACATTTTCTTAATTCTTCTTTTTATTGAAATTAATGACCTAATCATCTCAGAGAATATTTGATGTCTCGTTCTAAAATGGTAAAATTGCGAGAAATTTATTAGAGGTTGTTTGTGCAGTATCACACATTGCCCCCCTGCTCTTTATGGCTTAGTTTTTTCTTTACCTACCTTGACTAAAATACACCGTCATATTTACATTCATGTTTAGAAACCTACATTATTTTTTGGTCCTGCAGTCATTAGACTGTTTGGTGCCCTAATGCCATGAACAGATCATTTAGGACCAGTTAACGTAAAGGGGGTGTTAACTACCAGTAGCTGAACTACAGTCACACCCACACACACACACAAAAAATAAAGAGCGGTTGCTGTTATTACCTTTGAAAAAAACAAATTTCCCTTCGCTGTTTTCATACACGGCATCAATTTTGGGAGGTAAGCCATTCCAGAAGTAGCTTATCTGCATGGGGTAGCCAGGAACTACTGAATTGTCTCGTACCCTCCAGAACCACTGGTCCTGTAAAAACGGACAAGGTCAAATCATCACTGCTCTTTATCGCCACCGATGAAATCCCAGAATGCTCTGATGTGATGACCGATTTTACCTTGAACACAAAGAGCTCATTTCGGAGAATGGCCAGAGTGTTGAAGCCTCCATCACAGATGTTAGGTTTGGAGTTTGGGCTGGAGGGTTTGGCACTCAGTGGAGGCCGATGGGGTCTGGCATGGCGATCGTGTTTACGTGGGTCGGAAGGAGGGTGAAAGCGAGGAGGTGGGACTGTGGGTGGAGGCCGGGTGGGCTGTGGGGCTCTATCCGGTGGACCTAAAAAACCCAAAATAGAACGTATTTTATCTGTGTAGCTGCCGTCATAGGCAACTCTCGCATTTAAGTTCATTTTATTAGATATGTAAGGTTGAAACAATTAGTAGTTGAAATATTAAGAAATAAATCAATAGTAATTCATGTTTTGTTCATTGGATTTATATGTTTAAATGTGTTATTTTTACTAATTGTGCAATTAGATAGGAACCTTTTCTATAGTTCCGTCTGTTGTTGCTAAGAGGGTATTTTTGGCTGGCACACTCAGCAAGCTAATTGAGACGAGCCACGAGGTTTGCACGTCCACAGTAAGATAGTAAATAGTAAGATAAATAAAAGAGTGCCTTTTTTGGACCTCCCCACGATGTAAGGATTAAAGTTTTATTCCCTTTGAGTGAGGCCAATGAGGTAAATGTTTTCTTTTGTTTATTTTCGTTGTATGTAAATATGCTAGTGTTGCGTGATATTCTAGTGCAATTACCACAGTGTGAGGTGTAATGTGTATTTTATTGATTGTTTTGTTGGAATGTTTCGCCATATATAATGCTTAGGGGCTTTATTAAGAATATTCATTTAAGTTTGTATTTCTTTTTAGTTCTGACGGCATTGTATCGGCTGTGGTTGGACATCATTACAAGTTAAGGCATGTCGAAGAATCCTCCTGTCCGAAATAAATGTCAGTTAAAACACAAGGAACAAGTTGAGCTTTATTACGACTCGAGGGGAGTAACAGTCAGAACTCAGCCTGCTTCGTGCTGGAGGAGAGAGAAGGAGAAAGAGGTCTGCCGCAGCGGAGCCGAGCGGGAGCGGAGCTGAGCCGAGTGGGAGCGGAGCTGAGCCGAGCCGAGCCGACAGCGCGCCGGGTCACGTGATTAAGCTCGCGTCTCTCTCAAGCATCAAAGACGCTCAAACACACACACAGACATCTCATAAAGCAACCAGAGTCCAGCGGTGCAGCTTGGTTAAGCTACAAAGAAGTAACACGTTTATACAAGTTAAATGTGGAGAGTAGATTTCTTTAGCTCATCTTAAAGGGACTCTGTCAAGCAATGAAAGTGGAAGTGTGGTGGTTTGGAGTAAAAGTTTAAGCTCATGTTATTGTTGTTTATGCTAAGTAACTGTAATTAAGGTACGTTTAAGTTGATTATAAGGGTTTGCTTATTTTAAGACTGCATTAGATATTTAAAGGTCACATTATAGTATTTTGTTTGACATTGAAGGTTATTTTCTGTTTTACTACAAGTGAAGAGCAATTTACTATTTTGGTTTAAGAGTTTGTGACATATGTTTAAGTTGACTCTTTAAAGTAAAGCAATTTAAGGTCCTAGGTGCTTCATAAGGTGACTATTCACGTATTTAAGTTGACCTAGGTGACTTGAGTGTAGTACAATACCTTTGACTGTCTGTGACATGGAGCAAGAAGGCTGTGACACTGAAGCTGTGGAGCAGCAAGAAGCTTTTGAAGAGCAAGAAAGTTTGCCAGAACCATGCACAAGTAAAGCTACTAAAGAAGGAAGTTTGAGGAAAAGTCAAAGAGTTAAGAAGTTCACTGAAAGGGGCCAAGCACTACATGATGAAAAGGTGAACAAGCTTCAAGCTCGCTTCAAAGTCAGTTATGAAATGTGGAAAGTTGTTGCAAAACAAGGCAAAAAGGCACTTGAAGAACCTGTTAGTGCAAAACTTAAAGAGCTTATCGGCCGAGTTGAACATACCTCGGCAGAAGTGAAACAAGTTTATGATGAACTGCGCAATCATGAAACTCCTGATGCAGACACTCGCCGCAGAGTGGACACCTGTGATGCGGTTTCTCAAAAGATGATAAAGCTAGCTCAAGAAAAATTAGCAGCAGAAGAAGACGAAGAACTTTCTGAGAGATTGGTTCACTGGAGTGATATAGGATCAGCATTCAATTCTGCCGCCTCTCAAAGATCCAAAGGTTCGAATAGCAGGCAATCAAGAAGCTCAAGTAAGTTGTCTGTAAAGAGGCAAGAAGCAGCTGCAGAGCTTGCAGCTACTGAAGCAACTCTGAAGATTATGGAGGAATTGGAAAGTGAAAGAAAGGCACTTGAAATCCTTGAAGCAGAGAATGCTGAGAAACAGAAGGCCTTAGAGCAAAAGCGAAGAGAGCTTGAAAGGCTAGAAACAGTAAAGAGAATGAATGCTGCTAAAGCACGTTTGAAAGTGTACAATGACGAAGGAAGCTCAGATGAAGAAATATCAGACCTTCTGCACGAAAGGAGCAAACGGAGAAATGTCACAGCTAAACCGATGAATCAGTTTGCACATTCGCAACTTAATGCAAATGCAGAGCCGTTTGATATGCCACAAGCCAACTTAAGGTCACAACCAAGAGAAAGCAAACAGGAAGATAGTACCACAACATTGGCCCAAGCTCTAGCTGAGTCCATTCACATAAGTCGCCTACCAGTACCAGAACCTACAGTCTTCAACGGAGATCCTCTCAAGTACAAGGATTGGAAAATGTCGTTTCAAATGCTGATAGACAGAAAGAACATCCCAGTGAATGAAAAGATTTACTACCTTCACAAGTATGTTGGAGGACCGGCGAGAAAGGCTGTTGAGAGTTATTTTCTGTTGGGAACAGAGCGTGCTTATTACTCAGCATGGAACATTTTGGAGGAAAGATATGGAAGTTCATTTGTAATCACCAAAGCTTTCAGAGATAAGTTGACATCATGGCCAAGGATTGGGAACAAGGATAGCGTTGAACTTCGAGAATTTTCAGATTTTCTCAGAGGATGTGAAGCGGCCATGCTTCAGGTTAAAGGTCTTGAAGTTTTGAATGACTGCAATGAGAATCAGAGAATGCTAAGCAAGCTACCTGATTGGTTGTCAGCAAGATGGAATCGAAAGGTCATTGAAATTGAAGAACAAGATGGTTCTTTTCCAACATTTAGCCACTTTGTTGACTTCATTGCGAGAGAAGCCAAGATTGCGTGCAATCCAGTAACATCGCTTCATGCACTCAAAGCAGGTGACTCAGAGAAAATGAAATCTTTCAAGACAAGAAGTGTTGGAGCAAAGGTGCTAGTGAGTGCTGCAGAAGAGACGTCCAACACAAAAAAATGTGTGTTTTGTGAAAACTCAAATCATAGCATTCACACATGTAGGAAGTTTATGGACAAGGTCTTGAGTGAAAGAGTCAAATTTGTGCAAACTAAGGGACTGTGCTTTGGATGTCTAGGCTTTGGACACCAATCAAAGAAATGTGAAAGGAGAAAGATGTGTGACACATGTAAAGGGAAACACCCGACATGTTTGCATGAGGAACGAGACAAAACCTCAAAGAAAAGGAAAGAAAAGGAAAGTGACAAGGAACCACAAATGAAAGAGATGGAAGGCAATAAAGAGAGTAGAGAAACCAAACCCAAGGAAGCACCAAGTGAAGCAATATCAAACCGTGTGATTCAAAGTGACAGAAGTAATCTCACATCTACAATCATTCCAGTTTGGTTATCCACAACAAGCAATCCTGAACATGAGATTCTTCTCTATGCTCTTCTTGATAGCCAAAGTGACACGACATTCGTCTTGAAGGAAAAGGCAGATGCTCTGGATGCAGAGAAGGAATGTGTGCAGTTAAAGCTCTCGACAATGTCTTCTAAAGACACTTTAGTACCAAGTCAAAGGCTGTCTGGGTTACAGGTCAGAGGTTTCTCTTCTTCAAGGAGAATTCCTCTTCCTGTGACATACACAAGAGAGTTTATTCCTGCGAATTTGAGTCATATTCCCACACAAAGGACAGCAAGAGCGTGGCCACACTTAGAGCACCTGGCTGAAGAAATCGCTCCACTGATTGAATGTGACGTAGGCCTGCTCATTGGTTACAATTGTTCACAAGTGTTGGTACCCAGAGAAGTTGTGGCGGGAAAAGATAATGAACCTTTTGCCCAAAGAACAGACCTTGGCTGGACAATAGTTGGAGGAGCTAATCCATGTGTTGACTATGGGGATGCCATAGGATGTAGCCACAAGATCATTGTCAAGGAAGTGACACCCAATCAGTCAGCTGAGCAGTTGGTCAAAGAAGTGCAATACGTCTGTCGCACACAAGTCAAAGAGGTGGTCACATCTGCAGATGTAATTAAAGTGCTCGAGTCCGACTTCAATGAAAGAAAGGTGGAAGATTCACACTTCTCACAAGAAGATTTAAGGTTCATCTCCATAATGGAAGAAGGAGTGAAGATGAAAGCAGATGGACACTGTGAGTTACCTTTGCCATTTAAGGAAGACAGACCAAGTCTGGCAAACAACCGGAGCTGTGCAGAACACAGACTCAAAAATTTGAAGAGAAGATTTGAGAAGGACAAGCAATACCACAAAGACTACACAGAGTTCATGAGAGAGACTATAGAGCGTGGTGATGCAGAAAGAGTTCCCTCTGTAGACCTGGACAAAGGCCCTGCCTGGTACATTCCACACCATGGAGTGTATCATCCTCAAAAGCCTGGTAAAATAAGAGTGGTGTTTGATTGTTCAGCAAAGTACGGAGGGGTGTCCTTGAACGACTACCTGCTTACAGGGCCAGAGTTAACCAACTCTCTAGTGGGGGTCCTGTGCCGATTTCGGAAAGGTCCAGTTGCAGTGATGTGCGACATTGAGCGCATGTTTCATCAATTCAGAGTCAGAGAAGAAGATCAAAATTACTTTCGCTTCTTGTGGTGGGACAATGGAGACTTCAACTCTACTCCATCTGTCTATCGCATGCGCGTACACTTGTTTGGAGCTGCTTCTTCCCCTGCCTGTGCGAACTTTGGTCTCAAGTATATTGCTGCACAAGGTCAAGGCAAGTTCAGTGAAGCTACCATAAGATTCATTGAGCGAAATTTTTATGTGGACGATGGTCTTATCAGTTTCCACTCAGAAGAAGAGGCAATTTGTTTGGTGAAGGAAGCAAAGGAACTTTGCAGCACAGGAGGCTTGCGACTTCACAAGTTTGTTTCAAACAGTAAGCAAGTGCTTAATTCGCTACCGGAAGAAGATTGTGCAGAAACAGTAAGAAAGGACTTGTCACTGGGCGAGCAACAAATTGAAAGAGCCCTAGGTGTCAAATGGTGCATCGACTCGGATTATTTCCAGTTTCGAGTAGTTGTGAACGAGCAGCCACTTTCCAGAAGAGGAGTGTTGTCCACAGTAGCCTCTATTTACGATCCACTTGGCTTTGTGGCACCTTTTGTTCTACTTGGGAAGCAGATACTACAGCAAATGTGTCGAGAGAAAGCAGATTGGGACGAACCACTCACAAGCGATCTGAAGTCACGGTGGGAGTCCTGGTTGTTGGATCTAAAAAATCTAGCAGATGTCAAAATTGACAGATGTTACGTGCCAAAAGATTTTCAGACAGTTCAGAAGTACGAGCTTCACCATTTCTCAGACGCAAGTGTTTCAGGGTATGGTGTTTGTACGTACCTGAGAGCTGTCAGTGAAGCAGGACAAGTCCACTGCGCTCTTGTCTTTGCCAAGTCCAGAGTAGCACCCACGAAGGTTACTACGGTGCCACGATTGGAGCTGTCTGCAGCAGTTGTAGCAGTGCGGATTAGTGACATGCTCAAAGCAGAGTTGGAGCTAGAAGATGCTCAAGAATTCTTCTGGACAGATTCTCAAGTTGTCTTGGGATATATCAACAACGATGCGAGACGTTTCCATGTTTTCGTTGCAAATCGCATTCAGTGTATTAAGGAAAGCACTCAACCGATGCAATGGAAGTTTGTGGTATCAGATCTCAGTCCAGCAGACCTATCACCCCACATTTACTCAACGATCCTACTGGACCTCAGCCACTTACACCTAATCTTCTGTTGACCATGAAGTCGTCAGTAATACTGCCACCACCAGGAGACTTTGTAAAGGAAGATTTGTATCTTCGCAAAAGATGGCGTAGAGTCCAGTACTTGGCCAATGAATTTTGGCACAGATGGAAGAAAGAGTACTTATTGAGCCTACAACAAAGACAAAAGTGGCACAAAACAAACAGAAATGCAAAGATCAATGACATAGTGATCGTACAAGATGACCAAGCATCAAGAAACGACTGGAAGTTGGCCAAAGTTGTTGCCATACACCCGAGTGAAGATGGATGTATACGCAAAGTACAACTGTTAATGAGTGACTCATTGTTAGATGACCATGGAAAGAGACTGAGTAAACCAGTTCTACTTGACAGACCTATACACAAGACTGTGACACTATTAGAAGCAGATTAGTTTACATTTCATAAGTTCATAGGTGGAAATCACAAGTGATTTGGTGGGAGTGTAGCTGCCGTCATAGGCAACTCTCGCATTTAAGTTCATTTTATTAGATATGTAAGGTTGAAACAATTAGTAGTTGAAATATTAAGAAATAAATCAATAGTAATTCATGTTTTGTTCATTGGATTTATATGTTTAAATGTGTTATTTTTACTAATTGTGCAATTAGATAGGAACCTTTTCTATAGTTCCGTCTGTTGTTGCTAAGAGGGTATTTTTGGCTGGCACACTCAGCAAGCTAATTGAGACGAGCCACGAGGTTTGCACGTCCACAGTAAGATAGTAAATAGTAAGATAAATAAAAGAGTGCCTTTTTTGGACCTCCCCACGATGTAAGGATTAAAGTTTTATTCCCTTTGAGTGAGGCCAATGAGGTAAATGTTTTCTTTTGTTTATTTTCGTTGTATGTAAATATGCTAGTGTTGCGTGATATTCTAGTGCAATTACCACAGTGTGAGGTGTAATGTGTATTTTATTGATTGTTTTGTTGGAATGTTTCGCCATATATAATGCTTAGGGGCTTTATTAAGAATATTCATTTAAGTTTGTATTTCTTTTTAGTTCTGACGGCATTGTATCGGCTGTGGTTGGACATCATTACAAGTTAAGGCATGTCGAAGAATCCTCCTGTCCGAAATAAATGTCAGTTAAAACACAAGGAACAAGTTGAGCTTTATTACGACTCGAGGGGAGTAACAATCTGCATTCCTTTATATTCGTCTTTTTCAAAACTTTCATCAAGATTTAAGTCGGTGTCCAGTGAGTTTACAGCTTTTTGGCCATTGCGCCTTTTATTTTGGCACGGAAACTGTATCCTTTTTTTGGCTGAGCATTAGTGGACTCACGTTGTTTTGAAAGCATAGATTGGCTGCCCTCTTTAACAGCTGACAAATGCTGCTTACTGGCATCGAACCCAATATGACTGACGCAGCAGCATTTGAATAAGCAAGTGACTAAGCTTCAGCGCTTGTCTATTTATGTTGTTTTGCTATACAGCTTCAGTGAAGTGTTGGAACAAAACAAGACGTAAGAGTCTTGATTACGTGCTCTTTCAGACTTTCAGCTCGTGCTCTGAAGAGAAATTCACTTGGGAAAGTTACCGTAGATTTTCTGGATGCCCTGTAGGTCATCGTGAGGTAGTTTGAAGTCCTCAGTGTCCATGTACTGATAGAAAGGAGCCATGATAGCAGTGGGGTCATTGGAATGCTCCAGACCGAGGGCGTGGCCCAGCTCATGAACCGCAACCAAGAATAGGTCGTTACCTGGAGAGAGGAAGAGGATGGCATGAGTTAGAATCCAAAAGTTCAAAAACATAAAAAATAAAGAGAGATTACACATTATGATAAAACAGAACAGGCAAATATTAACAGTATTAACACTCATGATGGTATGATGACCCTGATTCTTGACCTTTTCAATTAAAATCTGTTTGCTCTTGAGTCCAGGTGAACCTGTAAACACAGGTCTCCATCCACAGCTATCACCAGTGCAAAAGCTTAACAAGTGAAAAGTACAGAGACACCCTGCAAACTAGATTCACAAAAAAGAAAAAAATACTGTGTGAAAAAAAGTTTTTATGATTACCTAGCATCAATATGTAACCTGCTCTGTGCAGACAAATCCAATAATTGTTTAACCATTTATCGAGCCCAAAATGCCAAACAAGTACTACTCACAGGATTTTAAATGTGAAAATTTGATTCTTTTTATTGTTTTGTTATTTAAAATCCTGCTTCTTTTGGATTACTGTTGATTAAAAATCACAAAGTATTTTCAAGGCTTTGCATTCTCCAGGTGCAGCTTTCACAGTTTTTCTTTTCTTTTCTTTCTTTCTTTTTTTTTTTTTTACAGACTAACCATTCAGTGCATAATAGTTAATTTATCAGCAGCGAAAATCATAATTACTCACTGCCATCTGCTCCAGTTGTACCTCCACTGAGCTAATGTGGTGCAAAAAGTTACAAGGAAAGCGAACTGGAGGTAAAATATGAAACAGGTGCACTTTTTCTCTTTTAGTACTTAAAGGAAGATAAGCCACATGAGAGCATCAGCAAGCGGGGAGGGACACACTCAGATTGCTGCCCAGGGCATCGGGCAAGAAGCGCTCATTTATTGCACCTGAACCCATATGAATGTTGGCGCAAACAAACATTGTGAGTCTACGTCCCATTGCATGCAAGCGCGCGCGCACACACGCACACAAATGGAAAAATAAAAATGTCACAGTTGGTACATATGGCCAGCGTTCAGCTCATAGTGTCAACCTGATTTAGAGAGAAGTACACCATTTAAGTACAGCTTGTGACTGAAGCTGTCCCCAGGAGATTGTTGCCCTTTACAACATGATATCCCCCTCTGCCAGGAGCGCTGCACAGACCAGCGACTGACCGTCACCCAGCAGCTAAAAGGTTACCCACCCCCACCACCATTTATCTAACACTACCAGCCTCTTCCACCTAACCCAAATTGTCCCATAAGGACTCCCAGGAGACAAGCCCGAGCTACCATTAGCGCACATGTCAACATGCAACATTTACAATTACACCGCTGTGAAAGCCCATTAAAGGCTGCAAAGCTTTCCAGACACATAAGCTGAGACGGGTGCTTTTCAAAATCAGCCCCAGCACTCCAAATGGATAACCATGGGATGCTGCACAAGGGTGAACGTGAATTCAACTCAGGAGCCTGAGACAGTTACCATTAGGGCATGAGAAGAAAGGGAGAGGAGCTGATGGGTGGCAAACAGGTTACCAGAACAAACACAAAGTGAACTGTAACCCCTCCCCTGCCTCCCCTCAACCCCAATAAACCGGATGGGATGGGAGAATGCAAGCACTTAGCATATGGATATTAGCAAAGTAGCCTAATATCATTAATATTAAATTATATAATGGTACAAATACCAGTGGGCTACATCAAATTCAATAAAACTGAATAAGCCAGCAACCACTATCTTAAAATAGTAGGGCCTTCTATCCTCTCGTGTGAAGAGCTTATTACACCACAAAAAAACATCAAAATCCTGACAGATGGAGTGATGCGTCTTTACAGAGCACGGGCGGATCAAAGACATCTCTGCATTCTTAGTTTTTTGGTTAAGCATCCCTCACACTCATGCCCTGTGATACCATCTCTGTCATATTGCCCTCCTGCCGAGCCATCTTTATTTAGATGGTTTTCCTTCAGTCAGTCCTCATTTACCTCTTTTTTTTTTTTTATTTCTCTGTGCTTTCCTCACATCTTCCATGCAGTTTTTGTTTATATACCTTCCTGCCAACATTCAGCATTTAAAACCCTTCTTTTTTTAATTATCTTAAAATCCCCCCTGCCCACCTCCCTCCCCATCCTTGCTGTAGCTTCTCCTTTCTTGTGCTTTGCTTGCTCCATTGTTGCCGGTCTTAGTCACCTTGTCTCATCCCTCACGCCAGCTTTCCCTTTCACTCACCATCATGGTTGGGGTTCCCAAGCGTCCAAGGCTCATCGGAGTCAAAGTGTGTATCTCCTCCTATGCCTGGGCCCGGAAAATAGGCGTGGGCGAGGAATCCTCCCTCCCCATCGAAGGGTGAGCTGTCACCGTGAAAACCAGAAGCGAAGATGATAGTGATGTCTACGTCACGCCTGCCAGTCTCCAGGGCGCTGTACGGAACGGCCTCGAAGCGTAGGGGAGTCACACCCTGCCACACGTCAAACGCCCGCCGGATGGCATCGTGAGTCTCACGGGCGCCCACCTTCGGGGTAACATTTTTTATGCTGCGGGAAACCGAACAAGCATACCAAGTGAAAAGATTGCTGAAGAGGTGGTCGAGGAACTCGCTCTAAAAATACTCTGCAAAGTCCGAGTTTAGATAAAGACACAAATCGCATATAATTCCAAACTTCAGGGAGGAAAATAAAACACATCCTGCTTCATTGTCCTGTTAATTTGTCTGATCACCCTCCCCCCCACACACACACTTTTCAGAATGAGAAGAAGATCCTTAAAAAAAGTTGCACTTGACAACTATTTCAAGCCCGGCAGCTTTTTACTGAACTTTTAACACAGCAGTCGTTATCAGTGTCTGGCAGGCAGAGAGGAATGGGAAATCTTCTCCTCGCTCCCCGTTCATTTTCACGAATAAAGTGCAGTCAGCAGCGGCAGCACTGGCTCAGCACTGATTGACATTCCATTAGGAGAGGTGGCTCATCAATTCAAATTCAGGCAAGAAGGGAGGATTTGAATAAATTGCCAGTGTTATCGTCTATTACTGCAGAAACCTGTCAATTTGCAGTTGTGCCAAAGACCCGTTTATCGGTTCTTCTCAGAACCTATTAAAAGCGTGGGCTTAATCGGGCCTGATAAGGTGAGTGTTTAAATATTTCTGCTGAGATTATGGATAATTTACACTGTGAATTTTCAAACAATTTAATATCGGGGAGCGAAAAGCCCCCATTTCATAAAACAAAACGGCTCGTTTTGTTTTATGAAAATGATCGAGCAAAACAAAAAACAGGAGAAAAAAAAGCAAAACAAAACAGCCTGATCTTGTTTTGTTTTTTTGTTTTTTTGGTTTCGCCACCAAGTTATTTATAACTGTGGAGCAAACATACTCGCAGCACACATGGGTACATTTATGTGTTAATTTATGTGTTTCTGGATGTGTGATTATCACTGTATTTTTGTGCGCGAGCCCCCCACACACACGTGACGTACTTGCTCGGTCTCTATGACAACACGGAGCATGTGATCCCAGGTGGTTAAAGAGGAGGAGATGAGAGACAGAGGAGAGCTGAGGAAATTAACACTAGCAGATCTGAATCCGTAACCTCCCTATGACAACATGCCTCAGCCGTCTGTCACCTGTAGGTTATGTGTGTTCGCTGCCACTTCTGTCCCGTCAGAGCGTATCTCCGCCTCCGTGACCTTGACGTGCTTCTGAATTTGTCCGGAACACCGCAGCGTGGCTTTTGCATCCAGCTTAAAAAGTGAGAAGAGAAGAGAAGAGAAGAGAAGAGAAGAGAAGAGAAGAGAAGAGAAGAGAAGAGAAGAGAAGAGAAGAGAAGAGAAGGTGACTTAAGTTTGCTGACTAAAAAACTTTGGATCTCAGTTTTGCGTCACAAGACAACAGGAATCATTGAAGTGAACTCAGCAGTTCTCTTCCTGACAGGTGCCAGAGAATCACAGAACCAAAATAAGGAATGCAGAACAGCGCTAAACTACTCCAAACTACAGCCCTTCATGTTTCTCATTCATACCCACATCACAACTACAAAACAAACACAATACATAGGCAAAACTTTAATTCTCACCTCAGGGTGATATCACTGCATCATCATGCAAAATGAGAAGAGGGAGAAGCGTTAAAACCTTCAACTGAGGTTGTGTGAGGTGAGGTGACGCGAGGTGAAACAAACATCTCTGTCTCTTTACTAATTCTTTGCAATACTGATAGTCCGTCCTTCTGCATTTTAAATGAACGAGTGGAGCATAATGCATTAACATGACATTAATGGCCTAGTGGAAGTGCATGTGCTGCTCAGCTGTTTGTGTTTGCGCAAGTACGTCCACCACACATGTATACACTCACTCCTTGGTTTTCTCATCCAGTGTCCCTGTGACATTGAGCCCGTAGACACGCTGCATGGCAGCAAGAGCTGAGTGCATGGTTTGGGCCGATCGCAGGACAGACATGCCTGGTTCTGTGCGGGGAAGGTAGCCATACCTCTGTAGCCATCCCTGCAAGGGGTGAAGAAGGAGAAAGATTTGAGCCATCATATTTTGTTTTGGTTTAAGACCAAAGCTCAGATCTGAGAGAGGAAAACAGGAAAGATTACACTACAGTGTTGCACATTTTGCAAGTTTGGGAATATTACAAAAGGCATATGATTCACCACACAACACACATATCCACCAAACTCTTGTAATGTATACAATACATTAAAAGTGGGAGTATAATAATAATATGAAAGTGCATCATTCATTGTGCATCTCACAAGAGACAGTGACTAACCTTTGGCTACAGTACTACTGAATATTAAATAAAATAACAGAATGAGCTGCAGCAGTGTTTTATTTAACATCACAGTATGCCTGAGAGTATCAAAAGCTAATTTTGAGAAAAACACACATATACAATAATTTATAGTCAGTTATTTAGTTAAATTGTCTATCAAGCACATTTTTTTGGGTTTAAAGGGTTGCTTGTGTGGACAGCACTGCTAAAACAAAAGCAGCTGAATCCCTGCTGCTGACCTTAGTCAGTGTTCGTGTCTTGCGGCTCTCGGTCAGTGTTCATGAGCAGGACTGTGGCCCTGCCTCCTCCTGCCCTAAAAAGCCAGAGTGTGATTTGATGCAAACAAGTGAGGTGAAGCTGAGAATCATTCAGGGGCACCGGCAGGTTCAGTCCTGAAAGTGAGCTTGGCACCCACACTATCCACAGCTGTCCACACACCAACCAGGTGCCTCCCTATCACCACACAGCCAATGAGATATGTTCCAGCTAGCTAATCTGACTAACTGTCTCCTCTGCCCATCCCTCCCTTCTGCCTCTGTCCCTTACTCAGCTTTGCTAAACGCCTTTTTTTATCCCTCTTATTTTTCCCGGTTTCTCCCGTGGTGTGTTTCCTGTATGAGTTGTGTTTGTTCAAAGGCACAGATTTCAGAGAGATATCAGGCAAGATTTCATTGAGCCATTAAATTGAATAATGGTGTGTGTGTGTTACTGTCAGCTTCAGCATTTAATTTCTTCCGAGTGGTGGGAGGGGAGCCTGTGGTGAGGATGGAAATGACATCAATTAATAAGGTAGAAAAAAGAAGCAAATCCTATTATGCAACTTGTGTCATTAGATGTTTTATCTCCTCCAACACTGTGATGCTGCCAGAGCACATCTCACTTCATGATGACCTGTCAAAAAAGTAGCTTCTCTAGCAATACAACAGACGCGCTGAGGCATTTTTGGGTTCATTGTACTTTAAATAGACGGATCTCAGTGCATTCATATGTGCACATTTTGGATCAGTGGGCTGGATCACCTCACTTCATGAACCGCAATGTAATAACCTGAAATGAGCATCCTTCTGTTTCATTGCACCCAACAAATGAGGGGTATTTTTTTCCAGTGCGTGAGCTGTCCTGACAGGCTTGGAATGTCTCCATGTTATGCTTTATCGCATGTGCCCACGGATAGCGTGGGTAACTCAACATACATGTTCTGTTCTGTTTTTGTTTTGTTTGTTTTTTTGTTTTTTCCACGCTGAGGCAGACGATGTGGAGGAGAGAGCACGGTCATTTATGATTCTCAGAGTCGGGGGGAGGTGGTGGTGGTAGGGGGTAGGAGGCCATTTATCTTACCTCAACGCTGAACTGATGATCCCCCTCTCCGGACACGGCACACGAAATCCAAAGCAAAAGATGCAAGCAGAATGCTGCCGCGTAAAAACAATCCGATGGTTTTCTTTTACTGGAGGATACTAAGGTCATAATGACCCGTTTTTCCCAAGTGTTTATTAGAAGAAGCCGCCCGTCTGCTTTGTGTCAAATGAAAACCATCGGGCGAGCTGTCAAGACAGATTCAGATGAAAAAAACGGACCCCGCGTTTTTCTTTCTTTCTTCTTAAATATAATCCCGATGGTGTGATGTTCCGATGTCAAGCAGAGATAACTCGGCGTGTCAGACCCGCTGCCCTCGCCATTCTTATTTACATCGGGGGCTACATCTATCCAGCAGCATCAATGGCCATGTACAGTATCCAGCCTGCGCAAGATAGGCTCCCTCCCGACTCGACGCCTGCGCTTTGATTTCTCACACAGCGCAGCGCTGCTTGGCAGCATCATAAGAGCTGCCCTACAGAGTGCATACGAGATAAAAACGCAATTTCTCAGCACTGCCTGCACATCTGACGTTTACATTGCAAAGGCGACGGCTCTGTGCAGTTTGAAGCGCACACGTAGCCGTATGTTTTGATCTTAAATGCCGAAAAACAAAGGCCGCAAAGCCAGATTTTAAACTGTGTGGCTTGCATTTTCGCTCTGATAAAGCAGGTAACTGCCTTTATGCGCTAGACAAACTGCTAAATAGTCCCGTGCCACGAATAACCATCAAATACAGTGTATCAGGACAGATGCTGATCAATTGCATGATCGTTTATCTTTAAATGTTGGTCCTGCACTTATCCCACTATGTGCCCTCAATCTTGAGGACCCAGAATAGAAGACCTGATCGACATTTTTAGCTCAAACGGCACCAAAAACCTGCCTGAAGCATAACGAGCCACCAGATGGCAGCATTTCGTTGAAGAAAGCGCCACTAGCTGCTTTTTTTTTTTTTTGCCAGGACACTGAAGACAGGACAAACTGAGACAGGAATCCACCCCATATAAACTAATGAGGCGAGAAATTAATCCGACATTCATTTGATATGGCACACAGAAAGGCCCTAGGCCTGTGGGAAGGAGTGCAGTAGGAGCTCATGACAAAAATCAAATCAGACTTTAGAGTTTTTTAAAAATATTATTTTATTATTACCATCATTATTAATGTTTGCACACAGTTTGCACCCAGGAGGGAGGCAGGTGTGATTTATTTGCCAGCAGACATGAAAAATAATTCAGGGACTGAATAAAAAGATCGTATGGAGACATCAGGGAAAGCTGAGTGGCCTAGTTAACGTTTAAGCCTCCCAGCGTGTCCTATCCTGCACTCTTCTGTCTGACCTATGGACAATTTCAAAAGGAATTCTTGTTTTTCAAAGTGTCTGAATCTGATGTTCAAGTGGAAAGAATGAGGCTACCTGCAGAGAAATGTGAGCTGATTAAATCTACGCTGCATTTCTGATCTGTCACTTGCACAATACAAGGTTGGATTAAATATCACCTGCATTGTGCATTGCTGCAGCCAGTCAATCACTCACGAATGACTCAAAGTTTCCTGTAGTCACGCACACTGAATGACAGATTTGAAGAAATATGATGGCATGGGCACGGAAGCGATCAGTGTCACCAGATTTAGGAAAGTAACCCTCTACCCAGCTGTGATGCTGAGAAATGAAAGCCTATTAAGGAGCACACACATAAGTGAAAATGTCATCTTAGATTCTAACCATTTATTATGACTATTATGCATATTTAGATGTTTATAAGAGTAAATGGTAAATGGCTTGTATTTGTATAGCGCTTTACTAGTCCCTAAGGACCCCAAAGCGCTTTACACAACCAGTCATCCACCCATTCACACACTGGTGATGGCAAGCTACATTGTAGCCACAGCCACCCTGGGGCGCACTGGCGAGGCTGCCAGACACTGGCGCCACCGGGCCCTCTGACCACCACCAGTAGGCAACGGGTAAAGTGTCTTGCCCAAGGACACAACGACCGAGACTGTCTAAGCCGGGGCTCGAACCGGCAACCTTCCGATTACAAGGCGAACTTGTAATTGGAAGGCTCAACTCTTGAGCCACTCTTGAGCCATGAGTAAGACTAAATATACTCAAAACATCAAAAATGAACATATTCTTAGTGAATCTGATCTTTTAATCATAAAAGACTCCATGTCAGACTGTCAGACTCCTGAACTCTGTCTCCTGACATCTGACCCACATTTAACTCATGGACTGAACACACACACACACACACACACACACACACACACACACACACACACACACACACACAACCACCTATAACTGAACACACACACAATGGACAAAAACAAACATGGACTGAACCACCACTCACAACCACTTGCACTTTATATACCCACTATAGAAATTAGCCACATATCACTAATCTAAACTGCACTACTGTAAATGCTGTACAGACAATCATTCTGTACAAAACAATAATTATAGTTCTACAACTTTTTACAACTGTTTATAACTTATATAGTTAATATTTCATATTTCTGTATAGTTTTCATATTTGTATCCTGTTCATAGCCTGTACATACTTATAGTTATAGCATATTCATAACAAACCTTCATACCGTGTACATTGTAACATACCTATAATAGACCCTTTTTTGTAATATATCTATATTATTGCTAAAGCACTTTCTGGATGGATGCAAACTGCATTTCGTTGCCTTGTACTTGTGACGTGTGCAATAACAATAAAGTTGAATTTTATTCTATTGTATTCTAACATATGTGTATTACTTTGTTGGTGTATGCGTTTACTACACACACTTATATATTTTGTAAAGTGCTACTACCAGTATGGCTTCTTCATCTTAGCTGCACACATCACAATACTAGAGCTACACAGCTAAATTACCTGTGAAGCCTGAGCACACACAACCTTCAGGAGATTATTGCCATTACTCATAACTGTGAACAAGCTGTTCCATGTTTTGAAACAGGATGTGACTGGTTGAGAAGTTGAGAAAGGGACGGTCATTGGTTTAAAACCGTTCATTCATTTACTTTGAGGTGTTTACTGTGTAACGCACTGAGATGTCATGGAGACCACATGCTCCGACAAGTTGAACGTGGCTCAGGGCCAAAGACCAGGGGCCTCATCAGGAGAGGTAAACCATAATGCAATAAGACGAGCATGCACGAGCACACGCGCGTGTGTTTGTTTGTGCGTGTGCACGTGAACTCGGTATTACAAAACAAACAATTCCTAAAATCAAATATTTGCCTTTTACTATTTTATTTACTAAGTTTAGCTTAAGGAGACTCGCCTTGAGGGGGGCCAGATGGTGCGATACAAGGTAATCTCACTGGCTTCTCTAATTAAACCTAATTAATTGGTGGCTGACAGTTTGCTGTGAATGCCTGGGGCTTTTCAACCATACCACTGCAGACAGGATTTATCATGCTATTATTAAAGCTTTTAGGGATTCACTCACATCTAATCTCAGCCTTGCAGTATCTCACATGTCATGAATATGGCAGCCATGACAGTCCAAACTAGAGCAGTGAGATTCACAGGAAGGAGTCAAAGAGTTAATGCTATACACTCAAAGCAGATTAATCTGCATTATGAAGATGCTGAAACAAAATTTGATGGTTCCGCTCATCATTTTCCAGGAGAAGCACCTAATGTACAATAATGCTTTCTACAAAAAGGTAATCGTGAGTTCTCAAATAAATGATCTACTTATTGTTGTGCCTTATATCTAATTTAGGGGGGGGGAAAGGTGTCTCACATTTAAATGCAAAACAGTAGAGCTTTCCCAGGGTTTTATTCCAGCTTAATTAAAATGCATCCTTTTGTGAGGACAATGTAAAAACACAGTATCATTTCTGACAGCCCATTGTAAATTACTTTTTCCCCACTCAAACAATAGGCCAAAACATAGTTTGTTTTGTGTTAATCTATCACACGAGCAAAAGAAAGCATTAAACTTCCCGTCTGAGAAGCTGGAACCAGCTAAAGTTTGTAGAAGATCAAAAACTGCTGCTATGCTACTAAACTGCTTCATTTGTGTTGGTTATCTGCATCCTCCTTCTTTGGATCATAACTAGGGATGCTATGGCTCCGAGTGACAGCTGATCCTGTATGATCCCGTATTTTTTAATCCTCTTTTTTGCTTCTTCAGCGCAGTCTCAACCCTGCCATGTACAAGAAACAGCACAGCGACATAACAACAGCAGCAGCGGCGGCAGTGGGGATTGTTATTTTGTTGCACTTGTTTTAAAACTATATATATTTTGGGATGTTGCCAGCCCACCTGGGCTTTGTCATGCTTATCAGATATAAGACCTTAGGGATAAAGGGGTAATCTCCATCAAAAACATGGTCACATACTGTACCAGTTCTGCCTCGTTGAACCACTTAATAAGAGTCCTTGTATAAACATTAGTCAAAGAAATGTTTTTAGAGGTTGAGGATTATTTATACTGCTCAACTTTTACTGCACTTCAAAGACCTCAAGCTGCGAATATGAGCTTGATTAATTAACTCGTACTGCTAATCTATAATCTTACTTGAGGAACAAATACCGCAACACGCAGCGCTTATTTAGCATGAGAGATGGAAAATGTGAGACTATTACAAGGTAGCACATGCAATTATTTTACCAGCCGTAGCTGTCATCTCTCATCCTCTGAACACGTCCGCCTCTCTCTTTCTTTATCTTACTCTGTTTTGATTTCCTGGTTCTGGCCATTATTCTTGTTTGTTCAGTGTTTCTGCTTTGTCAGCTCTCCAAGACACACAGAGCCTCAGAGCAGAATGTGGATGGCGACTGCAACGCCTTTCTTTCAGACTGTGAAACATTTCATAATTGAAATATTGGCCACTGGTGTAGAAATTGGTCTCTGGAAAGAAGCCGAGGTGATTTCTCTCCCCCTTTTTTTCCTCTCTGCCTCAACTGTGGCTGAGTGTGAGACAAACCTTATGATGCATGCTCAATCATCCAGGTAAGTAAATCTCCAAAAGTTGATTCTGTTCATCTGGATGTAGCGTTTTGTGGGAGAAACGTTTTGTCACTTCTTCAGTCTCAGCTGACTGCCAGTTTCCCCAATCATATAAACAGTACATTTGCATAATGACTGAAACCAGCCCACTGAAGAACAATTGGCTGGGAGGTCAGTTCCTTAATCTTAATTATGCAAATTCTCATGACCATTGATCAACAACCACTGACCAAAACCCACTGATCAATGGCCATGAGTACCATTCACAGACAGTTGGGGAATGGCTGCAATCTCAGCATTGTAAGATGGCGAAAGATGTACCCTTAGGCCCCCTCCTCGATTCAGAGATGGTCTTTACCTTTTCACGTAAATTGCCTCCTTGACTCCGCACTCAAACCAGCGTTCCTCTGAATCTTTTAGTGAAATTTATTTCACTGAAAGTACAACAGGAATATTTTACCTCCCTGGTAAAATCGCTCGCTTTATGAACTTTGTACCAATTTATATCTTCATTGTGTTTCCTTAGTTTACAATATTGGTCTTATTGGTATCTTATCTTATTCGTATATATGTATGATTTCTATACATTGTACATCAGATGACCACTTTGGTTGTAAGATTCTGAATATTATGTATTAAAAGCTAGATATTTTAAATGAGAATAAGAAAGAAAATTATTTCTTTGTGCCCCTCTTTCCCTGTTAATGTCCTGCCTGCCCCCCTGTCAAAATTTTGCTAGATCCTCCTCTGCACAGTTACCAGCTGTCAGCTACTTAGAAAAGTATCCTGGGGTTATTTGTCTCTCAGAAACAGTTCACCACTTCCCTTCAACTCATTCATGTCACCTAAAAGGTAAACCTGTTTCTCCATCACCTGTTCAGCTCTACTGATTAAGTAAGGACATCTCCTGGTTTCATCTTCACATTTCCCTCTCAACAGATATCCAAACCGACATCATGACCAGCAGCTTTTACCGATGTGGCTCCAGCAAACATCAGCTGATACTAGAAATTAATATTAAATAAATTCTAACAACAGCGTATCAAGCTTAAACGTACTGCTGTTGTTTCACGCGACATCCGCTGATTTCCTCGTTCTGGCGCAAAATGGGCAATAAACAAACAAGAGAGACGAGGCTAGTGGTGACAGAAAAGCCGATCAGCTGATCACTGATCAGTTTCATGATTGAAGTAGCAACAGGAGAGAGAGGGGGAGAGGATGAGAGAAGAAGAGGCAGCAGCGTAAAGACAAAGAATAACTCCAGCTTTGTGTTTTTTTTTTTCATTCTAACTGAAGAAAGGGACAAATCGCGTTCCTTTTCACCTCAATACCAGGTGGTCGGTTGCATGTGTGCAAACCTGGTGACATCTATAAGAAACGTGTTCCTGCTGTGTTTGTCAACAAAGGTTTCTCAACAAAGAACTAAGTCAGGTTTTGCTTGTGGATCAAATGCTCATAAACAACAAGGGCCACTGACTTTTTTTTTTTTTTTAAGCAATCACAATACGAAGAACAGTCAAATTGACAGTTGCACTATGACTATAGCACAGGGAACAAAAGCTCACTGTGCCGTCTCAAGTGAAACGTTAGCCTCGCATTAGGTAATTTCTCCTCGAGGAGAATGGTTATAATTTCACCAGACACAATAACCTCTTCCTCCAACAGTACGAGCAAAGACGCTTTGCTGTGCCATTAGGCTGCGATAATGAAATAAACACCAGTGTGAAAAATGATTTCCATCACTCCTGTCCCCATAGAGTCTGATATACAACAACAAACACATCTGAGCAGCTTGACGTCCAATTAGGCTCAGCTCTCATAAGACAGACACTCTGTCAGCACTCTCAAGACATTTTGTACATTCAACCCCTGCTTGACACTGATTCTGACGACCGTCTTTCATACATCGCCAAATGAATACGGATAACATCGAAACAGGATGTCAAAACTTACTGTTGGCTTTGTTTTTATGGGCACATTCAGTGAGGCCTCTAAAAGTTATAGGCCTTGGTATCCTGGATGAGTCATCATCATACTAGCTTTTTCTGCCTAGGTGTTTACTTAAAATAGATCCAGGTCTTCTGCAAAGTGACAAAAATCCACCAGTAAGGAGGCGTTTGGCTGTAAAACAATGCTGTACGTACATATTTGTCTCTCTATAGTCCAGTTGCAGCCACTTGGGTCAGTGTTATTACATAAAAAACACCAAAGGATTGAAATCACACCAAAAACAGACAGAACCAGTCTCTGTTAAAGCCGCATTAGAAAACTGGGCCAAGGAATGTGGCCACCTTTCAGTAAATATTGGCTTAACCAGCAGGAAGTACTGGAAAACCAGTCAATGTTTAACCATTTTGTACTATCCTTATTTGCAATTCAGAAAATATTTATTTGTTTTTTAAAGTGAATATGTATTTGATTTTGATTAGATATCATCAATTACTATATAAACTAATAAATATCAGTCTGATTTTAATGCAGCTATACATTTTTGTAGTTTTCAGTATGATTGCACTCACTGGGCACCTTATCAGGTAAATCTGCTCAACTGATTGTTGATCCAAATATCTAATCTGCTAATCACATGGCAGCAACTCAGTGTACACATGATCAAGACAACATGCTGAAGTACAAATTGAGTATCAGACTGGGGCAGAAATGTGATTTAGGTGTTGAGGTCAGCCGAGCTGGTCTGAGTATTTCAGAATCTGCTGGTCTGCTGAGATTTTCCCACAAAGCCATCTCCAGGGTCTTTTTCTGGTCTGGAAAAGAGAAATAAAAAAATCCAGTGAGTAGCAGTTTTCTGCACAAAAATGCCTCGTTCACGCCACAGGTCAGAGGACAATGGCCAGACTGCTATAAGCTGAGTGGAAGGAAAAATTGAAATGAACACTTATTACAACCAAAGTGTGCAGAAGAGCATCTCTGAATGCACAACACAGCAGCAGAAGACCACAACGTGTCATACCTGTCAGTAAAGAACAAGAAACTGAGGCTCATCACAACTGAATTCAATTCAATTTTATTTATATAGCACCAAATCACAACAACAGTCGCCTCAATGCGCTTCATATTGTACAGTAGATCGTACAATAATAGATACAGAGAAAAACCCAACAATCATATGACCCCTTATGAGCAAGCACTTTGGTGACAGTGGGAAGGAAAAACTCCCTTTTAACAGGAAGAACCCTCCGGCAGAACCAGGCTCAGGGAGGGGCGGGGCCATCTGCTGCGACTGGTTGGGGTGAGAGAAGGAAAACAGGATAAAGACATGCTGTGAAGAGAGACAGAAATTAATAACAGGTGCGATTCAATGCAGAGAGGTCTCTTAACACATAGTGAGTGAGAAAGGTGACTGGAAAGGAAAAACTCAATGCATCATGGGAATCTCCCAGCAGCCTACGTCTATTGCAGCATAACTAAGGGAGGATTCAGGGTCACCTGGTCCAGCCCTAACTATATGCTTTAGCAAAAAGGAAAGTTATAAACCTAATTTTAAAAGTAGAGATAGTGTCTGTCTCCCGAATCCAAACTGGAAGCTGGTTCCACAGAAGAGGGGCCTGAAAACTGAAGGCTCTCCCTCCCATTCTACTTTTAAATACTCTAGGAACAACAAGTAAGCCTGCAGTGCGAGAGCGAAGTGCTCTAATAGGGTGATATGTTACTATAAGGTCATTAAGATAAGATGGGGCCTGATTATTTAAGACCTTGTATGTGAGGAGCAGGATTTTGAATTGAACTGAGCATCCTTCAAAAGCCACAGCCTACCTGAGGATCGTTGCTGACCATGTCCATCTTATTATGGCTTCTTACAACCATCAGACAGCTCAGATTTTCTCAAACTGATTGCTTGAACATAACAATATGTCCTCTGTACTTATACAGCCTCCAGTTACCAGATTCCAGTCCAATAGAGGACTTTTGGAATGTGATGGAACAGGAACTTCGGATATGCAGCCGACAAATCTGCAGCGATTGTGTCATGCTTAATATGGACAAAAATCTTTGGGGAATGTTTCCAGCGGATTGCTGAATCTATGCTACAAACAATTAAGGTGGTTATGAAGGCAAATGCGGTCCAACGCGGTGTAACTGTTTTGTGCCAAAAAGCAGTGTTTCTATTTTCTATGTGTAATGGCAAATGCTGACCATAGTCAAGAAGATTTTTTAGGGAGACATATATAAAATAAAGAAATAGCCTGTTTTCCAAGTGTCTTCATGACTCTGATGTGTTATTTGCTTCAATTTCCACTGGTCTCATCTGTTGATGAAGACATTTTTAATGTCAATTACACTTTTATTTACCCAGATAAATAAAGGATATATAAAAGTCACTTTCAAACAAACAAACAAACAAACAAACAAAAAAACTGATTGCACCTTCTATGCTCTGGCTAAATATGGTCCACAACTCATTTACCACAATTTAAATACAATCATTTTTGGCACAAAATTAACGAGGATTTTTTTTTTTTTCCTTTTGCTTATTTATTTATTTATTTTCGTATTTATGACAAATTTCAAAAATAGAAATTAAAATGTACTGATGAAAGAAAACAGCTGATATTCCATTCATCGAATATCGGCGAGGCTCTTTCAGGTTGTCAATGACTTTATGAGGGACATCTTCCTCTTTTGCTTGTTTGTCTTTTTCTTCACCAAACTAAGAAAACAGACCATAAAAGCCGGTGTTTCTGTTCTGCAGCTACTAAGCTACTGTTATTGCCTTTGTTTGCTCAAGGAAGTTTATTCAGCTTTTTTTTTATTTGTACATGTTTTAATGCACGCTGTAGCTCACATTATGGCCACTTTTCTACAGTGCAGTCCATTTTCCGAAAACACTGCCTTTCTTTCCCCCTTTTTTTCGTTTTTTCCTGTTTGGTTTGTGCAGTTCTTTGTACATCCGGCGTGTACCTGCGCGAGAGGCGCATCTGTCCTACCTCGTGGTGACGTCAGATCAAGCCAGTAGTTTGTCCTCAGTCGCTGCCTGAGCTGGGACTGGTGAAGATATCTGCGAGGAGGAGGAGGAGCTGTCAAAGTTTGAGTTGCCCACAGAAGGAAAAGTCTTTTTTACTCAACGAGCAGAGAGAGAGAGGGAAAGGCGACGTTTTTAAGTTTTGGGAAAGCGGAATATCTCGGCTTGTTGGCATGGAATGACACCTTCTCACCGGGAGCTTCAAAATAACACGATGGCAGCCCGTTTTCTCAAGTGGATCAGTCTCACGTCTCTGCTTTGGCTGAGCTTCTGCGGTCTGGCGCAAAATAAAGGTATGTGAGGTGTACGTAGTTGGGTCTTAATGGTAAGCAGGCTTTCACTTTCTTCTCTGTCAGCGTTAACTTAAAATCACAGAGAAATCTCGGGCCGGTCACGAAGCCGCAGAGAAACTTGATCCAGAATAGGAGGGTGGAGAAAGTTTCTCACAGTCTCGCTGCTCCGGCTGTAACCTGGTTAAAGCTACAGAGGGGCTCAGAAGAGGTTAGTCACTGAAAACGAACACACCGATTTTATTTTTTATTTTTTTTAAAGAAAGAAAGAAACGAGAAAAAAAGTGATTTTTCCTTTTAGTCAATTGTTCAAATCTTTCCCCACCAAAAAAAATCTGGCACTGACCGTACCGAGAAAATCTGCACCACTCTTGAGGATCATGCAGGCAGGCAACGGATGTGGATTTGGGAAATTTCTGCCTTTTAATCTCGTCTGTTTATGAAATGTGCGAGCACTGTGTGAGCTTTCCATACTCCGTTTTGTGACAAAACTCTTACTGGCATATGCTGAAGTACACTTCATAAATGTGGATTTCTTATCCTTTCTCACAGACCAGATCTCACACCAGCGGTCACATTTGTTTGTTAGTATTTTAAGCATCTTCAGACGTGATAAACATCTGATCCTAGATCAGCTCGAACATTCTCCTTAGTCGACTTGCGCAAACGATATGAAGTTGGGTTTTGTTTAAGTGTTCTTTTGGCCCTGAAAATAAGGTCAAAGTAGTCTTATTATTTTTAAAGATAGCAGTGTTATGACTGTTCCTTTACTTTTCTCCCGCTATTTTCAGTATCCTTGAGTTATTTGAAAAATCAGTAGTACATTAGTTGTTAGCCTACTTTCAAAAACTTACAAATTATATATATATATATATATATATATATATATATATATATATGTTATTTACTCCTTGTTGGTTTGAGTTACTCAGGACCCACAGAGGGGAGATGTTAGGAGAGAACGTGACCAAACATATCACTTTAATCCCTAATGGATTTAACTTCCTATTCTCGTGAATCATGTATCATTACTCATTACAGTGTTGTTCCCCTTTTTAAGCGGATAAGCGTGTACTCATAGTGCCACCGGCCCACGTGCAAGCCCCATCTCTCCTGTCTGGTTCCACGAGTGGAGACCAGTGCCGCTCTGAAGAGAACCATAACAAATCAAAAGTGTTTGCGAGCCAAAAAGACAGAGTCCCTAAATATTTCTGGGCTTCTAAACAAACTGGACATTTCATGCAGCAGCAAGTCTCCCACAGTAAATAAGGATTTTGGAATTTTATTAAGACAAGAGAAGATTAGTGATGAGCAGCTGTGATGACAGATACGCTGTGCAGTACTATTAGGTTTAATTACACTTCTTTTTGTTAGGTTTTTTTTTTTTTTTACAACTGATCCCATTTGAATTTCCAGTGAAGTGTGAGCTGCAACATATGTTTTTGACAGTTCAAGTTGTTGTTGTTGATTCGTGTGTTTTTGGCCAGGGGCTGAGACAGATGTTTCTATGTGCCACGCTGTGTTTTAACTAGCACACAGTGTCCAGAGCAGTCAAATTGATTTGAACAAGATGGCAAATACATCTCCATGACGCTCCTTTGGAATCAAAAGTCCAAATAACAAACTATTGGATATTTGGGCTGTTGTGCAATCGTAATAAACTCAAGTAACATGTAAATGAAATCATGTTATTGATTAAAGAAAGAGTTACTAGGGGGGGTCGTGCCATCGCTGTGCTGCAGGTTTATCCAGTAACTTGAGAAGAAACCAAATATGGAGTGAGTTTATTAATAATTACATGATGAACACTTGAAAACTTGAGCTGTTTAGTGCTTGGATTATAGTCTTGTCTTGGGGAGATTTACATGTGTATGTGTAAAGACATGCTGATACCAGTCTACTTACTGTAGGACTGGATATACATGATATTACTATGGTAGTAATGGGGGCGCGGGTGTGTTACGCCTTCTAGTATTTAATTACTTTTCCTGATGTTTTACATTTTTACGGGCACACCTTCTCAATATTTTTATTGTGATATTTGTGGAGATATCATATTCATACATTTTCTTCTCCAAGGTCACACTTGTTCTGAAAACTATACTGGCTGTCACAGGGCAAGAGGTGGGGTACATCCTGGACAGACAAAGACATATTTTCACCTATGGGCAATTTAGAATCACCAATTAACCTAGCATTCATGTCTTTGGACTGTGGGAGTACCCACACAGGACAAACTCCCCAGTAAATGCCCCAGATGTTTGGTAGATTTGATCCAATGCCTTTTTTGTTGTAAAGTGATGGTCATCACCATGCCACTCCAGCTTAAGCTTTAGAAAAAAGTAGGGTCGTTTTCTTAGGACATCAAGGAGAGTGTAGTCCTTGGACTTTAAAAAACAAGACCGGCAGATGCACATTTTCCAGGGATGCTTGACTAGTCAGTCTAACTAAGCAGTGTCTGTTTGACCTATTAAAATGTGTTTGTGTTGCTGGGAAGCAAATGAACATCTGGCCAGTGGTTTACACTTAGAAGAAGCAAAAAAAGAAAGAAAGGAAAATGTAAGTTTAGAACAATTTGAAATTGGTTGCGATCATGGAAACTTTTTTGCATATTGTTCTGTGTTTGAACTCCTGTTTTTTAATTTTTTATTTTTATCTAAGTTTACAGATCATGTGACCTATTTCACCCTGGAGGTCTCTGTGCTGGAACTGAGTTTCTGTCATGGAAACACAATCAGCGGCATTTTTTTTTAAAGGTTTCACTGAAGAGGCCACCTGGTAGAGCTAAAATACATGCAGAACTGCCGTGCTTCAGTTCTGTTACATCAGATTTAGGAGCGTTACAGTTGAGATCAAACTTGTGGTCGCTGGCAAGATTCAAGAAGCATTACAGATGTAACTTTGTATTTATTATAATCATAACTTCATATTTATAACAATATGTTTGCAATTTCCTAATGTTGTAAACCCGCTCAACATTTGGCAATAAAACCCTTTCTGATTCTGATTCTGATTCTGATATTTACTTTGGAGGCATAGCTCCGGTAATCCAAAGAAGCATTTAAATCAGCCAAAGTTGCCATCTGTGATGATTTAGCTTATTACATTTCTCCACTTTGCTCGCCCATTTAGCCCACCTGTTTCTAGGGGTGCTACTGACAGGCCATTAAGGCTTTTGGAAATGAATTTGAGATTTGATAATGCAGAAGCTTTTCCCTCAGGACGCCCGCCTGTCACTCTTGTGTTCCTGCTGCAAAATGGAAAAGCTCCTCGTTCCTTACACTGGCATAATTAGTTTGTTATTGCGAGTAATGCCCACAGCTTCGCCCAGCAGCCGACCGCAAGTAATAACGGATGATTTATTTCACATTCGCTAAATGGTTTTAGAATGATTACTCCTTTGTGACTGTTTGTGACTGGCTTTGTACTGCAAAGGCGATGATTATATATTTTTTTTATTGTGCACTCAAAAATTTCTAAGCACTTCTACTTTTTTTGTAGAATGATGCCAAGCCAGAAATATGCAGTAAAACCTTCCTAAGAGCCACTCTAACTGACACATGCGTTAACCAGTGAAAGATGAAACTAATCACAGGAGCATGTCAAGAGCTAAATCCTTAATCCCAAATCGAGGCTCCCTCGCTTGCTTTTGACACAATGTAACCCGCTTATATCAATATGCTTCCCCCCCAAGTTAATCAAGTTCTTGACAGAAAGCGATAGAAAGATAGGAGGAAGTCTGCCTCAATCACTGCATTTACATCTGCTTGCACACCTGCAAAAGTTAAGCTGACTCATGACAACATTTCAGTCCTGCAGTGCATCCTGAGTAAGTGCTTTTCCCTGTGTAACAAGCCAGCTTCCCCCATAAGTCATCTGTTTTTTTTTCTTTTCTTTTTTCATCACTTTAAGAAACCCATTTCTTTTCTAGGATTGGATGAATGTTAGTAGTGAAATATAGTTTATGATCTTGTGTAATCCTAGAACATCTTGCATGCATTTTAGTGTTCTGAGTGATCCAAGTACTGCTGTGGCTGCTGCTATCTCTTGCAGGTCCGCTGATGACCTTCCCAGATTTACATCTGCTGCAGTCATTGTCAGAAATCATGTTGTTTTTTTTTTTCCTTAATGTTTGGGCCATGGGAGCAGGAATATAATTTCTTCGTCCTTCTTCCGCCTTCTCTGCTTGCTTTGATGAACTGCACCAGGTCTGAGCAGCATAGACTGCTGCAGAGGTGCAGGATTTCGGTTTCACCCTGTGACAATAGTGCCTCTGTAGAAAGCAGGGGATCTGGCAGCACTGATACTTTTGTCGAGCAACTGAGATCTGTGCTGTGTAGCAGACGCACCCGAGGCTAGACATCCATGTCATCAAGAGGAAGCCTAGAAGTGAAGCAGCTTTTGTTCTTTTTACCTCATTTTTTTTTCTGAAAAGACAATAAAATCTATTGTGTTGACCTACAAGTCAAGTAGTATTGCACTTCTGTAAATGTTATGCATTCGGTTCCACTACCATGAAGCATAAACCCAGAAATCCTCGAAAGCCTAAAGAAGTTTCTTCAATGAGTGATGAAACATTTCTCCAGATGAGCAGAATTAGCTTTCTGGGGTGTAGCGTGTAGACTTTAGGCAATATTATCCATTAAATGCTCCAAAAGCCTCCAACACCACAAACAGAATCTTGTTCATTGAAGACTCGATAGTTTATAGACAGTAACCAATGGATATTCACAGCATTTATGCAAATGCCATCCCTCCTTACCATACAGACTGTTTACCTCAAGGCAACTGAGGCTTGCTCAAACATGACTGGTCAAAAGAATTCAGACTACAAAAGGAGGACAGATTGAAACCAAACAGCTAGAATACTAAAAAAAACAAAACAAAAAGAACTGCAACCATTGCTGCAGATTAATGTTCATATTGAGATATGTGTTTATAGTGGCAATGGGGATTGTCTGGCTTTTGGAGTCAGCCTCAAGTGGGGTGGATTGCAGTCTTTAAAAACTTTGTTTTCTCAGTCAGTAAGCCAGTGTTTTTACTGCAACAACTAAAGATGCTACCCATTCTGTAGTTTATATACATTAACGAGAAACCAGCATGGAGTAAGGGGCTAGATATGTGGGTTACTTATTGGGTTACTTATGGTAGCAAAGCCATCCGCAGCACTTTATGGCCTTTCCATGATCCGCTGGTTGTGCATGGAGTATTCAGTGGAAAGAGACCCAGAGTTGAGCTGGAAAAAAAGGCTTTCTGCTATCTGTCATCTCATCAAGTGCAGTGTCGTGTCAAAAGGGAAAGGAGGCCAAAGCTCCAATAGTTTTATTATGACTGCATTTGTATGTCTTAAAGAATGCTTTGCTGAGGTAGGGGGGGGGGGAAAGGGGCGTTGTGGGATTGTCACACTTTTGTCTGATTTCATTCTTTTTCCTTTTGGAGTAATGCTTCAAGCCCTTGTTTGGCTGAAAAATGTCTTTATCTTTGGTAAACATGCCATACAGCAGCTCACATCTGATTCATAATGTACTAGAAATTCACAGTGTGTTGATAATCAGTGTTTTTCTAGGAGTGCCTCATGTGTAAATATGAAACTTGGGTTAAGCTGCAGTGAAACTGCTGAAACAGTAAGCTGACTTTAGCTGGAAAGTGGGCGCTGAACATATTTCCATCCTGCAGGCTTTTAGCCTGAATGAAAGCCATGGTTCTGCCACACTGCATAGCCTGTTCTGAAACACGTTTTTCTTTAGAAAGAAATAGGTTGCTGTATTTGTATTCAGTGTGGAGCTCTATAGATGTGCATGTCATTGAGATGTCAATGGGACGGACAGGGGTTGTGCACAGATCAAAGGAAGAATCGCAGCAGCAGAGACAAGCAGGAAAGTCGGGATACGCAAACAAACATCAGAAGGATGGAGTGCGATCTTTGACTTTGTTATCCGTGTCCTCGTTTAATTGTTCATCAAAGAGGCCTCGTCTTCTTTTTTTAGTTTGCTGCCGCTTCAGTGTAGCATCCAAATTGCAGATGAGAGTCTCTCAGCATTATCCTGCAGACCTCCTGCAGGTGTGTCGTCACCTCTGTTGACCTCCACGTCATTATGAGGCGCGATGCTTCAAACTGCATCCCGGCTAGAAGAGGAATCCCCTACAGGGACGAGAACAATAGCTTCACAAATAAATGTCCATCTCAGAATATTTCAGAAGAAAGCATTGTTTGTGAGGGGTGGTGGCCGATCTCAGAAACTTGCTTCCCTAATAGCATTTAGGCTCTTCCTGTGCGGTCTGAGCGTGATTCACTAATGTGAGACTGTGTTAGAGGTTTGGACCTTGTGACACAATATGGTTAATTAGTCCAGGTTATGTATATGAGTCCCAGCGTTTGTCAAAAACTATTGCATTAAAGGTCCAGGATGTTTAATTGTTCACCACTTTGCAGTGTAAAGAGAGGGGCTTTCCTGCTTCTCTTCCTGATTACAAAAGGATGTTAGAGGTCCCCAAGAGCATTTAACCAGAAGCATTATGCTATTTTTTTTTTATTGGCGTGCATTGGCTTTGGTCCATTTTTTTGCTCAAAAGATTTGTTTTTTCCATGTTCACTCCTAACAGTGCTGACAGATACTGATGTAAAATTGTTCTGCTTCAACTGATTTAAATTGACTTCATGCAGCTGACTGTGTAAAGCTTGGCTTGAGAGTGAACATCAAACTTTATCAGCTTAATTTTTTGCAAACATAAATCCTGATGCCTTTCAAAGGAGTTCTGATCAGGCTTGTCTGGTCCGTAGTTTTTATTATCTATGAAAAAGAGTGTTTCCTCTGTTATTAAGGCATTATATGCTCCATTAAAAGTTTGCATGTCATGTCAATCAAGACAGACAAGACAAGACGACTCCCTTTTATACATTGAAAAGGTAGTGCTGTTGAGTAATTTCTAGTCAAATAGAAAACAAAAGGGATTTGTCTTGTTTTGTCCAAAGAATTTGGCATGTACTGTGTGTTCAGTGTGGAAAAGAAAAACAGGTTCAGTGATGTTTTTACCTTTTCTCTGTCGTTCAGCTCGGCTTACACTTCGGCATTAAGATAAAATAGGCTTGTTGACTTCATGAATTTAGTTTAAACTCTATGTACACAGGAAAATTGTGTGGTCATGTGCTATGCTCACATCTACAGACATTCAGAATCTCTTAACTTATTTCTTTTATTCCAGTCTAGACCTCCTTTTCCTGTCATTGAAGATTGATCTGAGCTTACTGGGTGCCAACTGTGGTGAGCTTCCCTAACAGGAAGGATTCTTTCCTAAAGCAAATTTTAAAGCTCGAAATGAAACAACATTCATAGTCTGTTTGTGGCTGCCTTCTAAATAAGGTAATAGGAGTGCGCGCTTGACTGAGAAACGCACACAAAGAAAAGGAAACATGAATACATCAGCCTCAGAAACCCCAAGTCTGGACAAAGGGTTCCTTATTCAAGTCTTTGTCGTCTTCTTTGACCTTATCTTGTCATGTGGACATGACTTTACAACCCTGTGTCAACAGGGAGAAGAAAGGCATGCCTATTAGCTCAAATTCATGAGGCTGCTGCGTGAATAGCGGAATCAGTTGAGCTGATATTGAATCAGGGCAGCAAATCCAAGTTAGATATAAGAGTTTTTTTGGAAATGAAAAGCTCCACTAAGGCACACAGTGTTACATATTACAGTGCTAAAACACTGATATTTAAGTATTGTTTTAACTGTGTTAATGATCAGTACAGCTAATCATTCAGATTCCTATACAAATAAAGCTGGGACAGGTCTACTGATATAACTGAATGTAATAGATTGTAAAGCAGCACATCCAATAGTCTAATACAGTGGTCCCTCGCCATAACGCGGTTCACGTTTCGTGGCCTCGCTGTTTCGCAGATTTTTTTGTGTGCAATTTTGCATGCTTTTTTCTTTTTCTTTTTTTTTTTTACAGCGCATTGTGTTCTGCGTCCTGATTGGCTGTAGACAATTGTCAATCAATCTCGTGCCGTGTCTCCTGTACAGTACAGAATGCGTTCAGCTTGTCAAATTTACGTAAATCTTTGATTGCTGGCAGGGTGACTCTGAAGTGCTGTACTGTATGTTTGTAAGTTTTCTCCACAACAAACACAACAATGATGACGAAACGTTTGCACCGTCGAACGCACCTGTGGTAGCACCCAAAAGGCAGAAGAAGATGCTAACCATCACTCAAAAAGTTGGACTTCTGGACATGCTAAAGGAAGGTAGAAGTTACTGTATTTTACAGATTATAAGGCGCATTAAGCGAAAACAAAACATTCAGATAAGTCAAACTTTACTCAACTTATTCTTCTTGCTTCTATCACTTCCATACCATTGATTCATTAATGTTGAATTCTCTCACAGCTGCTCCATTCCCATGTTCTGAACCAGAAAACAGGGTTTGATCTTTGGTTTCATTCTATAATACTGGACTTATTTTTCTACGAAGGTCGAACTTTGAGAGTGTTTAAACAAGAGAGAAAAGTGTGACAATGTTCATGCCTGTCTAACAAAAGTGTATAAAGTGTGCAGTGAGGGGTTTTATAGCCTTAAAACATCTATATATATAATTGTAAAAAATAAAGCTGACTACTTCGCAGTTTTCACCTTTCACGGGTTATTTTTAGAACGTAACTCCTGTGATAAACGAGGGACTACTGCACCACAAATTTCAGCCAGTCATTCATATCAAAAGAAGAACCGCTGGACACCAAATGCATTAGGACTTATCGTTTAGTCCTTGTCCAGTTTCTTCACATTCTTTTCAGGACACACTGCTGACCATGCTGAGATATGCCAAGTTCTCAGCTAATAGCTCATTGGGATTCAACCTGTTGGTGCTAAAAGACTATTTTTATGCTTATCAAACTCAAACTGCGCTATTGTTGGCATTTTTTGGGAGATTCGTTGAAAGAACAAATTATGTATTTCTAAAATCACTTTAAAAAACTACAAGTAAAGACATCTCATTGGAAGCAAAACATAAAGAAATGAGGCTTATGTTTATGCCTACAGGTTTGTCTCCAAAACAGAAAGAGCTCTGTGATTACCACCAGGTTATCTCCTGATAGCAAGTAAAGTACAATTCTGACAAGTGAATAACCGTCCTTCCTTATGATAAACCTCTGCCTCAGTTACGAGCAGTTATAACACTGTTGGCAGTTTTGTGGCAGGGTGTGTTAGAGGAGGAAAAGAAGATCAGCTCTTCTCTTGCTTTGGTTCCAGCATTTTAGAAGCCAGCATCACCTCTCGCCGATTTCATCACCATCGTAAAACGTGTTTCATCGCAGCCATTTATAGATGAGCTGACAGCGTTGTTCATGATATTGTAGCTGTGGCAGTGACTTCTACAGAGTTGATCCTTGATTTGTTTTACTCCAGCAGCACTAAAATGTAATATACTCAACGCCCCTCGTGAGGTACCTTTTCTAATTGCCTGGTAGGTTTCACAACACCAATGTTTCGTTGAGCTCAGAATTAATTTCCTGGTGGGACTTTGAGCGGAACATCTTCATTACTGCATGTTTTCATAATTGAAGCCAGAGGCTTGTAAAAAAAAAAAAAAAACAAGCACTCCTTCACTGGCAGCGTTTCCTTCAATAAAAAAAGATTGAACCCAACCCTGTCGTTGCGAGACTTCCCACTAAACCATTAGTCAAGCTCACATATTTTATATACCCACAAATCGTATCACTCTTAAAGCATTACTGATAAATGGTCAATATATACACCTCCATTTTCATTTTCATAACAAACCACTTCAGCTGGGTGGAGGATGGGTAGGGCTGATATGCCCTGGAGAGTGCAAACCTGGACCAGTGCCAGGAAGTAGGATTAGCCCGCTGAACTGTCACTGTATCCACTTCATCAACAACCTCTTCCTGAGCTGATTAGGCAGGAGTCTGAGATTATTATTTTTTTGTCATATCAATCCACTTGTTTTAGTATTATTCTTATTATCAGTCACCAAGATTTACACAAGATTAAAAATACTTAAAACCAAATTGGGTTTTCAGGTCAGAGGACACGTAAGCAGGCGACTAAATTTGATTCCTTTTAAACACTCGAGTCACTGACAATATTGATGTTAGAAAGCCGTCTTTGCTGTCTTTCTTTCTTCCTTTTTTGTCCACGTTGGTTACTGTTTAATCCACTGATTCCTTATGCTTCTGAGCTATAAAATGATCAAAGTAATAAATGTTTGGCAACTGCTGGTCAATTTGAAAAAGAAAGTGACAAATCTGAAATGGGATTCTGTGTTTGGAGTTGGAAGCATCTTTACATCTGCTGAGCTGTGTTTAAATCACGGTTACTACAAGGTTCACTGAGGAACTAGACTGAGGCTTTTGATTATGGTAGATGAGACATTCAGATTTCCTTTTTCCGCCACTTGAGAGACCTTCTCGCTTAAAGGTTAAGTCAGTTTAACCTCAAGGTCCATTTAGTAGCCGCTCTTGAGCTTTCAGATATGTCAACTTATCTATGCCTGCTCTAGAAATTTGCACTCAAGCAAATTTCCCTAATTTTATTTGTTTATTTTAAAGGAAATCTACCTGGGAGAGTGGGGATTTAGGCTTGTGCATAGTCAGAACTGAGTTTTAACTTATTTTTAGCCAGTATAAAAGACATGCTTAGGCCGCATGCCTGTCTGTTCGAAGACAGGCATGCGGCCATAGGGGAAGGCTTGAAGATGGTTGCCTATTTTTTTCTTCTTCTATCTCTGCAGGTTTAATGTTGGAAAGTTTTTTTTGTTTTGTTTTTTTGTTTTTATCCCGGCGTGCACACTTATCGTCCATCCTCTGGTGTAGTCATTAGAATTTGTAGTGTGTGTTTTATACACTGTGCATCCGAGCCGTGGTCCTTGTGTTCAGCAGTGTAGCTGATAGCGAGAAAAGAGTCTAGTCTGCCAAGTCTTTGATGACTGACGCAACGCAGCCAGGCCTGAGGTTGTGCAAACGCCCTTCTCTGTCTCTAGTGAGGGGGTGGCCTCCTCAGTCATAATCAACTTAAGCAAGCAAGCTTTGGACATTGTTTTGGAGCTGCATGTGTGATGTGCTTTTTTTGTCAGGAAAAGGAGAACGCCCCGCACGTTAACAATGGAAGAAAACTGAGCTGTGGGCTTTGGAGAGAGGTGTTCGATGAAAAACTACCAACACTTTCTGTCAGTCCCTGCTATTCATGCTTCTATTGTGGAGATGAAAATACTCCAAAGGTTTTAACAGAGCACTCCCTGGATTCATGTGCTTGGCAGCGGCCCACCATAGCATCTCAAGCATTTTTAGCTGTGTGTCACCAGGAAGACGTAGCTCAACTGTAAAGCATTTCTGTGCAAATTAAATCGGTCATGCTTTTGGCAAGTACAACACAACACGCAACTAAATACCCTTTCACAGCGCTGAAAAATTATGAGAGTTCCTCAGCTTTACAAACTTATTCCCTGAGCTCCGTTTGTCCCTGACACTTGCCCTCTGCCAATGTGGATGAGGAAGAAACTACTCATCGGTGGACTTGGGGCCTGCTGATGTGTAAAGCGCAGGCTGAATTTGTGAGTAAGGGATGAGCCACAGAGCAAGGCTTACTAACACAAACCCCAGGGCTTTTACAGAATATTCCTTTTATGGGGTCACTCTCTGTGAAGACTCCAGTGGGGCAGAATTGCTGGAGACATGACTAAGGCTCTAACAGAGTTGTTGGCAGGCAGCGCTGTGAAGCAGTGGCTAGAGCTACACAGAAATGAGCCTGTCAGCTATCGGGCTAAAAATAAGAAGTCCTTAAGCAGAAAGGGTGTCTCGAAGAGCGTTTATCTCTTTTGTTTGGATGAACTGAGGACTTCAGTCGATGAGAGTTATCTGTCTGTCCTCTGTGTTGAGGTGCTCCAACCTGGGGGCAGTTGAACTGGGCTGGGAATGCTTAAACCAACAGGGATTTCCCGATCCACATCTGCTTTGTCTTGCTGGAACGATGTGTGAAGTGTGTGGGCTACTTTTGCTAGTGGTTGTTGGTTTTCTTTCTCGCTCTCACTCACCCTCATTTCTTCTTTTCCAGGCATGGCTCAATGATGATTGTTGGAAAGGAGGATTTTGGGGGGGGGGGGGGGGGGGGGGGGGGGTTGGACGCCCACTCGCTCAGTCTTCCTCTCCAGCTTCCTGTGGGATTGAAGAGTAGTATGGTTTTAACAGGGAAGGAGAAAGAGAAGGAGAAAAAGTCGGGGGGCTGGGAGTTGTCTTGGCCAGAACGGTCTTCAATAGGGAGAATGTCTGGATGTTAAAGAGGGAGTGGGTTAAATGTCGGAGCATTTCAGGGGAATGGTGGGTGCATTATTGGAATGTAAATGGGGATGAAGTGGTGAGTTTTGAGTTACAGCAGTGGAGCTGATGGGTGCCTTTACTGAGCACTAATGGACTTTCCAACAGGCTATGAAGGAGACTCGCCTAATTAAAACTATTCCTCAATTATTTCAGCTGTTCTTTTATACTCATCATTTATACAGGAAGTGTTTCAGCTCTGGAGTAGAAGGAGCACAGTTTTGTTTAGTTCACTCCGGAAAAATCGACTTTCTTCCCACAAATTTCCTTCTGAAGGTTTATCTCTTCTGTTAACTATGAAGAGAAATGTTGATTATTCACAGGAGAAGCTCAAACAATAACTAGGATGAAAGTCAGTGAGTTAGGCCCCTTGTAAGTCAATAGGCACATACAGTAACATATTTATTTTTTAAGGATTGGGTGAACTTTGTTCACTGAAAGTTAAAGAAAACCAACACACTTTTTTCTCTCTCTTGCCTCCAGCAAACAGTTGCTTTTGTTTCTCTAGTTTCTCCTTCTCTTTGTCTGAGACTTCTGCCCATGGTGCCCCCCAAAACACATCATTTCATTCAACAGCAACACAGCAGGCTATAAACACAAAAATGACACATATAATCACACGATGAGTATTTAACAAACACAAGCAGTAGATAGCAAACAAAGCTTTTTAAGGATTTTCTTTTTCCAAGCAACTAGGCAAACAAAACTTTGGCATCCACTGTCCCTTTCATTCTGTTTTGGTTTCTATTAACTTCTAAGCAAAATCATGTTTGGCGCAGTGGAATTATTGTGCAATAACCTAAACTGCTGGACCAAAACGGTAAAGCTGTTGGATGAGAAACCAAAACAATGAGCTGATAGAGTTTCGTGGAGCTCAAGGTAACTTCATAATCAGGTGTTATTTCTTTGTCGAGGTTTGTCCTTTCACACACTGTGAGCTGACCTGTTGTTAATATTAAATATTGATTATTGTTGCCTAAATTAAGGAAAAGTAGTAGTTTTTTTTTTCGTTTATAAATCGAGCTCACTGCTTTCTCCCAAAGGTCAGTTGATTATCCCATTAATGTAGCCTTTCCAGCACTGTGTACTGCCTTAAGGTCTTGAAAATGCTGATCACAGTATGCAGCAGTGAGTATACATACTTTTTTCCTGTGTTTGTGCAGAACCTAAATCCACAGTTTCCTCACACTGAGGTGGAGAGTAAACATTATGATGGGTCCAGCCACAGGTATCTGGAGTGTCTCAGTGACTGGTAGAGAGGAATCATCAGGAGCAGAGAGTAAACACGAGCCTTTTTGGTCTTTATTTGGTCACTTTGCTGAGCTTTTAACAGCTAAACTTCACTGACTGCGCTCCATCTGCAGTGGGGCCAACAAATGCAGTCACTGGGACTGAACTGTTATGAGGACATGTGATGTATTGAGTAAGACCCTCCATTTGCTGGTCTTCTACAGCTGTCCACCCCTATGTTTTGTCCCCTTTGTTGGTCTTTAGGGAAAGGTCATCCACGGCCATACGTCAAGTGTTCAGCTTTACACCCTCTTTCCACAGTTTGACCCCACAGCCGGGTGTCCCACATTTACTTCTCTGTTGGCTAAACCACAAACCAGTCCTGACATTTTTTTTGTTCTTTTTGGTTTCAGTTTTTTTCACCCCTGTCATTTCCTTTCAGTCACTTCTTATTCTCAAATAGTACATGAAGTTCAGTTTAAATCATTCTTCGTGTCCTCCTCTCCCTAAAGACGACTGTTAACAACCATCTGGTTCAGTGTTGCGGGGTAGCCAGCTAACCCCATGCAAGAGCAACTTCCTGAGATGTCAGAGGGCCTTGTGTTTTTGCATTCATTGGGGATAGGGAGGGAGAGTGTCTCCATGTGTGTGTGTGGAGGGGAGGGTATCCTCTGAGTCCACACTGACCCCTTTTTCTTTTCTGAGGCCCGAAGATGTTTTCTCTTAGGGATTGATATGACTCCCACGCAAAGGAAGAGTGCATTTCCCCTCAGCAAAAAAAAGCAGGACTTAAAAATTCCTGATATCCTAACTACAAAGTATGTTTATATGAATGAACACCACTGAATGCACATATGACCACTTGTAGTGCCTTCTCAATCTCAGCCAATCAGAAAACATAAGCGAGGGAAAAGGGAGCTTGAATGTACTTCTTTGAATTTTTTTTTTTGCATCATTAACTTACTTGCCTTTGGGAAATTTATAATTCCCTTAAATCTGAAGGTTCAGGAACTAAAATAACCACAACACCAGTAATCGTCAACTTGAAACCGAAGCCAACTAAAGCAGATGGTTTCTTCTTCTCTTCCCATCACTATCCTCTTACAATACACATGTACTTCTAAATAGGTGAATTAATCTTGGCATCGATTTGTTATAAAAGTGGCGGATACACTGGAGATTGAATTGTGCAAGATATTTTACCGTAATGCTGTTGACTTGAGAGAGTCCTGTCACTTAGCATCGTTACCTCCCTTTAATCATGTATACGTTTTCAGGTAATGTAATTATGAGACTCTGGACAGAGCATAATTGAATCGCAGGTAGTGAGTGAGAGGAAGAGAAAGTGGCAAGACCATTTCTGTTGTCTGCAGAAAGGTATAAAGCATTATGATTTAATTTTGTAGATGGCGGCTCACTTTGTTGGAGGAAACCATTAGAGGGATATCAGGGAAGTTTGGTTTACTTTCGTGAGGACTCGTTATTGCCTTAAAGGGGGGGGGGGGGGCTAAGTTTCATCCAAACATGCAAATAAGACCTCAAATGTAAATTTGTACAACTGACTTTTTCTTTTCTTGTCTGGGTTTAGTGAGTAAGATTGTACATTCGATCTCATCTTGTTTGGTTAATGTCTCTCAAATGTTTACACTATATTGTCTGCTTTGACTGTGGTGTTGTGGCCCGTTGCAATTTGTACCCATTTTCTCAATAAATAATTATGATTTTGCCAACCATCAAAGAAAAGGTTTACATTATATACATCAGTCTACGAATATAATCTAAGAATATTTATGCTAACACAAACATACGACAGCCCTTTAGTCGTATCGGATGACGATATAAAAACGTCTATCGTTTCATTCATTGACTGTAGAAAACATGGTTTCATTTTATGCTATCGTTTGTTTCGTGGTGTCGCAAAATTTTACGGCAATATTTTTTTTTCATCGTTTTGATGGTCACTGTAGTGGCTATATTAATTTCTTAAAGTTCTCTCTTTCTCTTATATTTAATATAACCACACTACCGACGGACAAGTGCCTGTTTTTATGGGTTGTCTTAGCAACAACGACGGTAAAACCATCGCATGTCCGCTTGTTTATTTTCCACATAAACCTTTCACAATAAAGCTCAAGATCCTGTTGAGACTTTTCAAAATAAACGGAATCACGTGAAAAAGTATGCAGAGTGTTTACAGATGAAAAGCAAAAAAGAGCCGTCAGGTGCTAAAAAATCAACCTTAGACTCAAACGTTAGAACAGGCTTTTCCCCGCAGCACGCCGTGTAATAAATGCTCACAAAGAAAACGGCGGCCGTTACAACTTATGTCTAAAAATGTGTAGTATCGTGCATCGGTTAAAACACTCGACTCCAGCTACACGACGCCCAGCTGGAAACACTTCACGCAAGTCGAGCTGCCCGAGATTCACAGAATTTACAGAAAATATTAAATTTTTTGTGATTTATATCGTTATCGGGACGATAGATGTTTTATATCGGGATATAAGATTTTGGTCATATCGCACAGCCCTACCCTTTAGTTCATGTGTCATTTTAAAGATTTTTAAAGGAAAAGTGCAAGATTTGGAGCTCAGCAAACATTATTTACCAGGATAGAGAGTGTTGATGTTCTAATGTAACCCCTACATCAGAAAACAAATGTGCATTCGCCAAAACGTTGACCCATTCCTTTGAGTCCTCAGTCATACAGGCCTAGAAACCGATCAGCAACCACCGGCTGCTAATGAAAAATGTGTATTCCCCGAATGGTTGGCTAATGGTAGCTGGAGGTTGATGGTGTTGCAGGAAAAGCCTCCTTGTGATTGCTTTGGTTGTTAGCAGGTTGCCTGTAGTTTTCAAGGAATCTGCTCATGCGAACTAGTCATTGAGCCTTAGTGGAACTTGAAAAAGTATGACACAATCCAAAACCTGAGACGTTCGCCTTCACAGTAAAACTTACACATTTTACCGCTACAGCTAACCTATTTCAAAAGGTGCAAGGGAAACGGTGTTTGTGATTTCACAGTTTTGTTACCACGCTATGAGATTGAATGCAAAGCGGTCGCAGCAAGGCCTTTGGTGCAGCACATGTATATCTTCACCTAGCAACTGCTAGCGGCCTCCAGCAACACAAACACATTTTTCTTTGACAGCTTTAAGCTGACAGGTGAGTCATAAAAACTAGCACCAGTATAGTTTTTATAGAGACAGGAATTAGTTATAAAGGGAGGAATTGCAGTTTTTGGCACTTTTGCCTTGACTTCATTTTTCAATGCTGGATGTTGCAGCTCATATTTATGCTTTACAGACATTCAGTCTCAATTCTCTCCAGCCCAATTTCCAGGATTACTAGTTTGCCTACTCGAACATTGACTTGAAATCTCAAGAGGAGCGCATTTGACTAATTTAATAGAGCACCTGTCGTAAAAACAAAAACCAAAAAAACAGAAGTCTTTTCTAAATCTGTCATCAAAAAATGTTGAAAAAATATAAAAGATGTTGTTCTTTATTAGGCAAATAACAAACCAAAGTCACCTATATTTGAGCTGGCACACAGGACTTCTCTGAGAAGTAAAAAATGAACAGAACATTCAACTGCAAATATACGTTTTCTCTTCAGGAATCCATTACTTGTGTGGTGTATTTTCAGCTTTTTTGCAAAACAGTAAAATTAAAGATTCATGCATAACAACAATAATTGCACTTTAGCATAGCATTTTGATTAAAGACGGCTTGCACACACTGATTTATTACAGCAACACAGCAAACAAGAGCAACCAGAGAGCACAACTTCCCCTGAAGGGCAAGGGCCATAGCCTACTAAAACTCTGGTGTTTTATGATGTTTTTATTACAACATGCTGACATCAGCCTTTTGTATACAACACGCTGATGACTGAGCTTTGACCATAACCTTAAAGTATTACATATTAAAATGGTGTATTTTATTATCTTTATCCATATGATTGAAGCAGGATTGGCAGAATTTTTTTGGCTTCCAGAAGCTGAAAAAATTAGAGATTTTAAGATATATTCATGTTGTGTGTGCTAAGCTGCGAACAAACAGACAGACAGACAACCGATTAACCCCCTTTGGGGGAAGAAGGACTTTGGTCATTACCAATACTGTTTATTTATTGTTGTTTTGTATGTGTGTATGTATGAATGGTGAACCAAAGACAATTTTCCATTGATCGGGTTAATAAAGTTATTCTATTCTGTATTCTCTTTGTAAATGTTTATTAAAGACATAATGAGATAATTATCTCAAATACTAAACAATGGTTTCTTTTTTATGTAGTGGTGCAGATGCCATAGCCTCCAGAAACAGATATGTGCCCGCACACCTTCGACTTCCAGCACTAGTTCCCAAGTAAACATCAAAACATGCGACTGGACGTTTCTGCAAGTTTAGATGACTCGTGATCGGGTTTATCAGGTCCTTTGTCATTCTCTGACTGGGTGCTGATCAACGGAGCTCAATCCAGCTTGTGCCGCTTAGAGTGTTGCACACTTGCATATATGCTAGTGCACACACCCGCACACTCATGCCGTACCACTCCCTGCACCTACCTCCTGGACGTTTTGTGACGACAGTACAGCTGGAATGAGTGAAGCAATCTGCAATTAGTCTTTGTCACAGTATCAGTTACATCATAAGAAACCCCACCCTTAACCTTGCATTATAGCAGGCTGCAGACAGTAGGTTACATTTCAGAATCAACGGTTTATGGACTAAAAAAGCAACTAAACAGGTTCCTGTCATTTCCAGTCTGCATGTTCATTTCCTCACTAGCAACAGTTTGTCTCTTTCAGAGCGAAGGTAGCTTACCACGTCTGCAAACTTTTATTGTAAATGTGATTCAACATGAGTCATTTTCACTTGGAGAAGGTTCCCAGGTTAAAGTCTAACACAAATTATTCCCAGCACAATTATAGAGCACTCTTTCAGATTTTAACAATTATGTCCCACAGCTTGACCTCATTTGTTTTTTCTTTTGTTGCTCCTGGAAATCCATTTATGGTCATAGAATATCAGATCATTTACCACCTGCAAGAGAGTTGTGAAATCACCAAGTGGACAAGGAGAACCTTTACTGTGGCTGTGTGCCTGCTTGCTCGGCCAATTGGCTGTTTGCTTTACTTCCTTGTTTGGCACTCAAGGTCTGATCTTCCCTTGGAGGAGATTTGTTGAACCATCAGCCTCACCTGTCTTTTTCCACCTTCACTGCTCATAACTCAAAAAGGGAGCAGGCTGCTTATATATAACTGGGAGATATGCATGTATATATACTCTAAGTGATTGTCTCTGTTTGCAAAATAGCATTCACGATGTTCAGATCAGGTTTATTAATATTCACAGCTGCAAAAACCCGACAACCTTTTGTTTATTACAGTTTGGTTTTCACAATCTGAGTAATAATTAGAGGGCTAATTACAACTCACGTGGCTCTTCTAATTAAAACTGTCAGCTTGCTTTTGCTCATCTGCCTCTGTTACTCTGGTGTTGGGCTGCTGGACTGCAGGGTTCATGTCAGGGAGAACCCTCAGGGACCAGCTAATGAGGAGGAAGAAGAGGGAGGGCGGTTGACAGCTGTTTGTGCCTAATTCTCACTGATTAGCTTCCTTTTGCGCTTAGTGTGTATGAACCCAGCACAACATCATAAGTAAAACACACAGTGCGATTGAAAAACGCAGTTTTATCCTTTGATACCAGTTGAGAAACCCTGTTCTTTTCCCTCAGTGATGTGAATCACATGTGTCTTGGTTAGCACAACTGCATGAGCTGTTATGTGTTGTGAGGTGTGTCTGAGAAATCGGACCAAGTTGTTTGGCTTTCTTTTGTCAAGAGCAGGCATGTTTGGGAATGTGCTTTAGGGATTACGCCAGCACCGCAATTTCTAATAATCACGAGGAGGAATATTTTGTTTTTCAGAGTTAATTGCTCAAGTGAACCCATCATTTAAATCTCAATCAATGACTTGCTTATTATGCGTGCATACACTGTATGTGTGTGTGTGCGTGTGTGTGTGCGTGTGTGTGTGTGTGTGTGTGTGTGTGTTAAAAAGCTGTTGCGGTGATTAACTGATGGCTCTCTCTTCATTGCCAGTCAGAACCTGTTTCACCAGCTTGGGGCCTAAACATGCATAAGAGAAGATGAGCTGTTCTAAATAAAATCCATTCATTCATTAAAACAAAAAAAAAGAGCCTCCCTGTTTGTTGCACTACCTTCCTTATTCACTCATTGTATTACGTAACATTAAATAGGCGAATTTATCAGCCCATAGTTGTTCTCTGGGAGCTGAAAACTCAGAGAGCATTCATTTATCAACATTGTTTAAGCACTAAATTGTCATTTCGTCATGTCATGAATCCTGCGATTGAGTCAAATATGGTTAAACTAGAAATTAGACTTTTAATTTTGAGATGTAGACATGTGAATCTCCTCTCCAAAAAAACAAAAACCTACAACTGTCATGGAATTTGTGACACACCAGAACTTTTCTGGAGAATACCACAATGGGTTGGACTTACTGGTCACAGGGATTGTTTTAACCAGCCTTCATACAAGTGGAAAGATTGAGACCTTTGCCAGCATAAAAACACGCAGCTGACTTTGACTCGCGGGCCAGAACTTAACTCGTCACTGAGATTTGATTTTGTTGCAGATGCAGCCCAGATCTGTTATTTTCACATGAAAGCATGCCAAGTTATGACTGCACAGACTAAATTCTCCAACAGAGATACACACACACACACACACACACACACACACGCACACACACACACACACACACACACACACACACACACACACAGAAAGTCATAAACGGAGCCAGCATGTTGCATAAGCAGGGAATGTTTCTGTTTCTGACTGATTGCACTGTGGGCCTTGGTTTAAATACTTTGGTGACTCTCCACTGCAATTCCACATGATTTACAATCTGAATCTTTTAACATTTAAATGAAACAATGATGAATTCTCCTTTCTTGCAGTGTGCCAAGGTGTAACCAATCGTTTAAACCTTTTGGGAACTAAAGAGGACCACTACAGGAACATGGTGAAGACCTACAGCAACTGCACCGTAGTCTTGGAGAACCTGGAGATCACACACATGGAGGATCACCGTGACCTGTCCTTCCTCCGGGTAAAAGCCGCACTTTGTTAGGAGTTGAGGATAAGCATGTATATAGCAGATTAGAGAAAGAGTGCGATTAAAAGTTGTCCAAGCCCCTTATACTGGATGTGTGTAGCCTCTTGCATCGCTTCAGTTCAGATAATTAAAATCAGTGGAGAGTGAATAGGTATGATGATTCGGTGTATTTATAATGCTGTGGATGGAGCTTTGCTTAAGGTTGTATAGGGGTTTGCACACTGGGCACACACACTCTCATGAAGGGTTGCACACACAAAGACAGAAAAGCATACAGTCAGCAGATATTATTCAGAGGTTTTAAGGCTTTATTTCCACTGATATTAAGAGGAAGTGTCTTAAATGATGTCACTTTTAGAGTCCTATTTTTTCATCCTTACTTTTCTCTCTCATCACTTTGGACCTGCCCAGCGTCCACAGTTCAGATTAGCCCATCTCTATTGTGGCTCTGTGTATTACCTATTGAGCAACATACTGTACATACTGTGCTAACCATTCTACTGGTGGGCTGTCTGTAGCCCTAGAGGTAGACCTGAGGCAATATAGTTTGGCTGAAAGTTTTATGATTCAGTGCCATCGACACATGTTTTTGGCTTGTGAGCACATCTGTCTATTTCTTATGTATTTGATATGTGAAGAGCTCGTCGAAGGAATCCTTTACATGAAATATCTCAAGAAAGATGTCAAAAATAAAGGTCACCCTGACTTCATGAAACACATTATTTTGCCATAACTTAAGCATTCATATGCTATTGATGACCGCTTTTCACCAGAATAGTACAGAATAGAATTAAAGGGATGACATATAAAGTGAAACTTGACTGGTTAGCAAATACAAACAACTGTGAGTCTTATTCTAGTTGGACAGAAAACCCGATTTGATTTATAAGATTTAGAGTTGACATTGTGGAGTTAACCATACATCTCTTAGCTTTTATTTATATTTTCTTATTTTTAGCATCCATCACATACACTGTATGAACAAAAGTATTTGGGCCACACCTCTTAATCTTTGAACCCAAGTGTTTTCAGTCCCATTGCAACAGGCGTGTAAAATCGAACGCCTACCAATGCAGTCTGCATTTACAAACATTTGTGAAAGAATGGGGAAAGAAAAGACTGAATTTGACTTTGGTGCTATTTTAGGATCCCACTGTTGCATCAAGTCAGTTTGTGAAATTTATTCCACCATCAACTCTATGTGCTGTTATTGGAAAGTGAAACTCAGCCTGAAAGTGGCAAGTTACCAGTCACCAGTACCTGAGGAGCACGGTGTGCAAAAGTCACCAACACTCTGCCAGAGGAGGTTTAAACATCCTCTGGTATTAACATCAGCACAAAACCTGTGTGCTGGGAGCTTCATGGTATTTTTCAATGTCTAAGCAGCTCATTTAGGTGATATGTGTAGGTGTCCCTGTGCTTCTGAACATTAATTTACACACCTCTATCAGACAAACTGAATGTGACTCTAGCACAATAAAAATAGGATTAATCTTTGTCTACCAGTGTTATGGACCACCAGTTTCACAGTTTTCTCTTAAAATATTAATGTAAATGTATATAAATGCAGGTCGTTCAGAAAATACAAAAGTTTTTGTTTTTTTAATTCAAAAATGAAGTTTGTCTTTTTTTCGTTCCAGTCAATCAAAGAAGTTGGTGGCTACGTCCTGATCGCCCTCAATACAGTATCCAGGATTCCTCTGGAGAACCTGCGCATCATTCGAGGCCATTCTCTCTATGATGGAAGTTTTGCTCTTTCTGTGATTTCCAATTATAACAAATCTACAAATAAGGGCACCGATCAGATTCTTCTGACCAGCCTGACAGGTAGGTTAACCCCTAAATATAATCATGTTTTATATGACACTCAGTATTATTACAAACTATGTAAATATTCCAACGTGTGCATGTTTGCGTAGTAGTTCATATGAAGTTTTCTTTTTGCAGAAATTCTTAAAGGAGGAGTAAAATTTTTGACCAACCAGCTTTGCAATGTGGAAACAATCCAGTGGTCTGATATTGTTAATGTTGGAAACATCAGCATTGATCCAACTCCTAGCAAAAACAAAAATTGTAAGTATTACTTTACACCAGAAGACAGAGATATAATTTGTTGTGAGTTAAAAGGTTTTTAATTTGGTGCTTCGCAATGTTTCTTTTTCAACAGGTGGAAAATGTGACTCAGGCTGTTTCAATGGCTCATGTTGGGCACCTGGTCCTGAAAACTGTCAGACTTGTAAGCACTGTTTTATTAATTGTTAGCTTATTTACTGCAAACAAGAGCAAGGTAAAACAAATCTGTGCGCACAATCCTCCAATTTTTCATAATTTGAACATGTTTAAAGTACTGTAATGCACGGTGATGATAGGGCATCAGAATCAAAAGAAGAACAAATTCATTCCTGGGCTTGGACACTCCACTCAACTTCTGCTGCTCTCATCTCCAGTGACAAAGCTGAACTGTGCCCAGCAGTGCTCCAAGAGGTGCAAAGGACCTTCACCGAGTGACTGTTGCAATGAGCATTGTGCCGCGGGGTGCACGGGACCCAGAGCTGAAGACTGTCTGGTGAGACAAAGGCACTTTTAATGTTACTGTGTGATATCATACAAACATGTGACCAAGGCCTGTGTTCACCAGCTAATGTTTTAGTTATGCCTTGCTAATATAGGTCGGATCCCCTTTTGTCTTAAATGACCTTAATTATTCATGCCATTGATTTTACAAGGTACTAGAAACTTTCTTCAGAGATTTCGGTTCATGCTGACATGATAGCATCACACACATTTTGCGACACAAAATCTTCTTTTGTCCAATTTTGGTGAACCTTGTTTGAATTGTACCCTAATTTTCCTGTTTTTAGCTAATAGGAGCAGCCATTAGTGCCACGTGATTGGTTGATTAGATATTTGCATTAACAAGAAATGGAACAGGTGTACCTGGTGAGTGTAAGACTCCCAGTCAAACAGAAACCAACACAAAGACACCAAAACTAATAAAAAACTGTTCCTAAGTGCAACACTACACTACATAATTCTGCTACTCTGTAGGTTCCTGAAGAAGACCTTCCAACAGAATAAAGCTCTCACTCTCAGACATCTGTTTTTATCATCCGAAGTTTGTTATTGGTTTCAGTAGAGATGAGATGTGGAGCGTCTGATTAGATCTTGCACTTGGCAGTGCCTTGAATAACAGCGTCTGTTCTGCCTCTCTGTGCAGCTATGAGTATTAAGCCAAGGCTGTGATAAAGGAATGCAGTGTTATCATTAGTGCGGGGCTCTGTTTTGGTCCCAGTGTGCTAGATGACGCTTGTTTGTGCTGCAGGCCTGTCGGGACTTCCAGGATGATGGGGTGTGTAAGGACTCCTGCCCAGGCCTTCATCGTTACGACCCCAACCTGCACCAGCTGGTTCCTAATCCGCATGGAAAGTACAGCTTCGGGGCCACCTGTGTCAAAAGCTGCCCACGTAAGGCCGGCTTTAACCAGATAAATTTTTAGGTTTTTTTTATTTTAGGTTTTTTTTTGCCAATTTCAGTTAAACTTTTAATCCTGCTAGACAGATATATTACATTAGCCTACATTGATGCGTGCATTGTAGCTATGTCTCGACAGTCAAGATAAATAAAAGTAAAATAATGGGTCCCAATCGGCAGTATGAAGCTCATCATGCATGATTACACTTTTGTTCCATATTGCGGCATGCTGACTTGCAGAACAGTTGCCCAGGTTGTCCTTCAGGGTGGTTAGACATTCAGTCGTGACAGTTTGTCCAAGTTTAATTTTAAACTGTATAAACAAGAAAAGCAAATGATTGAGAGTGTGTTAATGCAACAACTGCGTTTTATCATTTTAACTTGCACAGGTGTGTCCCTGTATTTCTGTGTTTATATTCTGTCATCATTATGCATTAGAATAGAGAATAGAATAGAATAATCCTTTTATTGTCCTACAAGGGGAAATTTGGTTGTAACAGCAGCAAGAAAAAAACACATATACAAACAAACAGGACACAGGAAACAGAACAGAAACATACACCTTTTTTTTTACATATTTACATCAAGGACAATAGTTACCAAAAGCAGAGTACTGTACAGTTATTAAAATTAAATATGTATGTAAACAAACATGTTCAAATGTGTTTGTTGGGAGCGGTTTTGATTGTACAATCTGACAGCTGCAGGGCGGAAACGCTCCTTCATGCATCTAGGATGCAGCAGTCTGTCACTGAAGGAGCTCTGCAGTTCAGCAACATTGCTAGTTAAGCTGCTGTATAACTAATAAAAGATTATTTGCTACAAAAAAGCTTTTTCCCCCCAGATATTTTAATATGATTTTAAGATGATTTAAGATCCATCTAGTGCACATGAATATGAGATTATCAGCAGCAGCAGCAGCTTATATTTTGCATATTCTTCCAGGTAATTATATTATTTCTGATTACGGCGCATGTGTGCGGACGTGCAACGATAACACATATGAGGTGGAGGTAGGAGGAATCAGGAAGTGCGCCAAGTGTGACGGGCTGTGTCCAAAAGGTAAGAAGATAAGCTGTTACTGTGCAATCTGGACAAATATTTCTCACCGTGTACAAAAAACAAACTGTTTGTAGCTACGCTAAGAACAATTTCTTATTATGTTGTTTTCACAGAGGTTAAGCTGTAAAATGTAAATACGACAGAATGCAGTAATTTGTAAATAATTTAACCCTTTTTAATTGAAAAGAGTGAAGGAAAACAAATGTTTCATTGTTTTTAACTTGATGCAAACGTCTTCAAAAAGTTGGGACGGGAGCATGTTTACCACACTGTACGTTCTAATGGAAATGTATATAACTCCTGCCAAGTTGAATCTTTATAATGAATGCACATTAGACACATGCACTAAATGCACATATGATTTCGATTTCAAAGACATGTCACTCATCCTTAAGCTATTTCTGTTTGGTTTTATATTCAGAGGAACACAGATACAACTGAACAACATTTTTATTAAACTCAGTCATTTTAAGGCATTTTAAACAACTGAGATGATTTTTTTTTAAGCAAATGGTATTGTTTTGGTGAAAACTCATAGGCCAGATTTTATGCACCGACTTGTTAAAATGTATGTAACTCCTGAATCTTTATGATGAATGAATGCATATTAGACACATGCTCTAAATGCACATAAGATTTCGATTTCAAAGACATGTCATGCATCCTACGTATATTCAGAGGAATTTTAAACAACTGAGATGAATAAAAAAGCAAATATTATTGATTTGGTGAAAATTTATAGGCTATATTTTATGCACTGACTCACTTCATTAGGTGTGGCTTATGTTCAAGATGACCTGCTGAGGTGAGCATCAGAATGGGCAAGATTTTAGTGACTTTGATTGCACCAGACGGGTTGCTCTGAGTATTTCAGAAACTGCTGATCCACAGAGAAAATACCCAGTTAGCTGCAGATCTCTATGCAATTAATGCTGCCGCTGACCATGTCTTCCCCTTGACCACAGTGTTCCCATCTTCTGATGGTTGCTTCTAGCGAGATAATATTTCACATCACAAAACTGAAATTATCTGAAATTGGATTCTTGAACATTTTGAGTTCGCTGTACTGAAATGACAAATCGGGAATAACTGTGTGATGCTATCACATTAATATGGACCAAAATCTATGAGAAACTATTATTAAACTATTATGATTCTTTTTTATTGTTATTAACTACCGTAGTATTTTTTTAAATGTTTTTTTTAGTGTGTAATGGACTTGGAACAGGAGACTTGGTTCACACTCTGTCTATCAATGCCACAAACATCGGCTCCTTTGAAAACTGCACCAAAATCAATGGAAACATCGACATCATCCACACATCAATTAATGGGTAAGTCTGGGCTATGACTAGCATTGCTGCCTTTGTGCTCGATCACCTTTATCAGCAGTCAGTACGGTGTATTTTCTCATTTTCAGGGATCAATACACCAAAACACCAAAGATGGATCCTGCCCAGCTTAATGTGTTTAAGACAGTTAAAGAAATTACTGGTAAGACTGCGTAAGGGCTGAGTCATGCATCTAAATGCGTGCATCTAAACAGTTTTAAGGTTAACAAACCTTGTTGCTTCAGGGTACCTGTGGATTCAAACGTGGCCAAATACCATGAGCTCACTGAGTCCTTTTGAGAATCTGGAGGTCGTTCGGGGGAGAACTAAACGGTATGTTCCTTGTAAAGACCCCCTGTTGATTCAAACCGCAGTGTTATTCAACCCGTCACAAAATGTTTTGTTTTTTCTTCTTCTTCTTATTTTGTTCTCGTTTCCCATTTGGTAGCGGAAGCCGCAGTTTGGTTGTGGCTGCTCTACATATCACCCACCTGGGCCTGAGGTCCCTCAGAGAAATCAGTGATGGAGATGTGTTTGTCTCTAAGAACTCTGAACTCTGTTACACCGATGCAAAGCACTGGCAGAAGCTTTTCAAATCACCACACCAAACTGTTAATATAGAGGGCAATGCCAACGCTGCCACCTGCGGTAAATTCTGTTTGTCTCACACCGGCTTCAGTCGGATCTTTGCTGTTGTTGTTGTTTTTGATTATGCGCTGCACGAGTAAGATTTAATTACAGGATCTTAATTTCAAAATTGGATAATTATGCAGGAAAGAGCTCTCGCTGAGATTGTGTGTTTGGGTTTCAGCTCTGAGAAACGACACTTGCGACAAGAAGTGCACGGCGGACGGCTGCTGGGGTCCGGGCCCCAGTATGTGCATTTTGTGCCGCGACTACAAGCGCGACGGGAGCTGCGTCGACTCCTGCAACATCCTGGAGGGGTGAGGGAGGCATCTCTCTGACTGCCTTTAATAAGCTTTGAAAAACAAACAAGCTAAAAACACAACAGGTCTCCATGCTGTACAGTTCACTCCTTCAGAGTCTATTTTTGTATTTCCAAGACTTTGACGCTACACGATCCTGAGAATTAATTGACAGAAAAAGAAAAGCAGATATGATCCGAAGCATTTTGAAATTCAGTCTCCAGTGGATTTAAGACAAACACTGGAGGCGAAACGACATAGTCGCTCACATCTGTTTATCTTCGGAGACCTCTGTCCAACAAAGAATCTCGACGTGCTTACAGTTTAACTCCTGTCCTCAAAAAAACTTTAAAAATAAAACACATATAATAGTTTCAAACTAGGCATGTCATGCTTTTTATTGTTTGTTTTTTCTTTCTTGTTTTTGCAGAGAGCCGCGCGAGACAGCTGTGAATAAAACCTGCATCAAGTGCCACCCCGAGTGTCAGCACATGAACGGGACCGCAACCTGCAGCGCGCCTGTATGTTTGCCATCAGCAGCTAAACTAATATTACAAAACAAAACACTTTGCAGTTGTGTTAAACAGTTCTGTGAGCGTTGCTTAGAAGAGATTAACATTTGCACAGCGTGAAATCCAATCCAGACACGTTAGTTCTGCGGATTTGTCAGTCAGCAGCAGCTTTGATCGGCTGTAATGCAGCGCAGCCACAAAATGTGCAATCTGGTTGTTTTCTTTTTCTTTTACTTTGATAACTGGGAAATAAACCCTCTAATTATCAAAAACAGAAGCACAACCTGACAAAGAGAGAGTGGGAGGCAGATCTGGGAAACGTATTAAATTACCGCTATTTTATTCAGGCATGATCAGTGCATTGAATCATCTTTTCACTAGCCTGAACCAAAAAAAATTAAAGATGAAGAAAAGAAAAGAAAGATCTAACTTGGTTGTATTTGCCAAACATTTGCTTTGAGAAATTATTACTATGAGACAGTGTAGTTTACCAAATATTTATAACTGCTGTCAATAGAGTCGTAAACATAATAAATCTTTATCTTCTTTTTTTTCCACTTTCAGGAGTCTGCTAACTGCACTAAATGTGCTAACTTCAAAGATGGACTGTTCTGCGTGCCCCGCTGTCCCCAAGGCGTGCTGGGGGAGGACGACGCACTAGTGTGGAAATACGCAGATGAACAGAAAGTGTGCCAGCAATGCCACAAAAACTGCACTCAGGGGTAAAAAGCACTGCTCAGCTGACCTGAGAACAGGCACAGGCATTTTCTCTGTTTTGGAAACATTTGTCTGTTGTAACACTGATGCAGAAATGTGCCCCGAGCTTGAAGCGTCTGCTGAGGCGGTTCTTGGACTTCTGATTAAAATCAGACACCCCAAGAGACGAGTTGTTGTTCTAGACTGCAGGACTTTTGTGTGGTTTTGTGTGTTTTTCAATTTAAAACAAACCGATTATGTCTGACTTAATTTCTTCTTCTTTTAAATGCTTTTTGGACCTAGAAGGTTTACAGTCATGTGAGGAGGCTCTCTGTGAAGAACTAAGAACACCTTGTGATGCTGTGGCTTGTATAGGCACCTTCAGCAGCAATAGCAAAAGTATATATAACACCTCAGCTATACCAAAGGAAAATTATCTCATGTCTTATAGTAAATCTTGTTAAACACAAGAATAGAGGCCTCATATGAGTTTTTTAAATAAAGGTTTTTCTGTCTTTGAGCGTATTTTGGTGGAAGACAAAGACCACCTGATTGCTTCAGAGCCCTCATGGCAAAAAGATGGGCTAATTGACAGGGAGTGAGGTACACAAGTCCTCTGGACCTCCTTGGAGACCCATCAGAGACAGTATGAGAAGGTAAACATGGAGAAAACTGAAACATACGGTACCAGATTTTCTGAATACCTGCCAGAATAGATCAAGAAGGAGAATTCACTGATTGGGTGAGCTAGGTCGACTCCCCTCGAGAGCCCCACAGCAGGTCTACCTTTGATTGTGTTCAAGTATGTTTTTGGAGGGTTTTTTAGAGGAAGAGGTATTTTCCAAACAAGCCATACTTAGTCTTTTTCTGATTGTACTATCATGAACTTCACTTTCATTTAACATCCTAACTGAGGCCTGTAGAGTCTGAGATGTAGCTCGTGGAATTTTTTTCCAGTTTCTCTGACCTTGGGGTGAGTTTGCTGGTGTACAATCCTGGGAAGCTTGTGGCATTTTGTTAACACACACCTGAATGCTCCAGAGATTCTCACACTTAGTGGTGATCAGTTAAAGTGCTTTTGATTAGCTGAATTCCTTGAGAGGACTGGATTAGATTCCTGTGAAAAACTTTCCTTTTCAGACAACTATATGTTGTTTTTGCAAATCTGTAGTACTTTTGAGAACAAAGAAATAATAGCAACAGCAGAACTAAAAGCAGACACAGTTTTCACAATGATAGAGGATCAGTGTTAAGCCCAATGAGTAACTTGGGAAGTCGTCTGAGATACCTTTAAACCACCGAAAGCTGCTGTGTAAATGAGCCTCAGTGACTGTTACGAAGAAGAATAGGATATGTGTTTCCACAACTGGGTTTAGTAGTTTCATAAATAAACCACTGGACTGCGTGGAAATAAACAGTCCCCGGTTGACCCCAGTGACTGATGCATTGATTGAAAGTATTTAGTTTTGTAGGCATTTTACAGACGATTTTGGTGCTTTATGTGGCAGAAATGAAATCAAGTACGCTGGGAAACATAAGCGTGGCAACAGCATTGGTTTCTGATTGGTTGCAAAGGGTTTTTCATAGGAAAACAATCCCTCTGTGCTGATTTTGTCAGTTGCATTAGACTCTTCGCACTCATTTGTTTACAGGTGCATTGGACCAGGTCTTGAAGGCTGCCACAGCAAAGGGTGAGTAAACACAGCAACACAGATCACCACTTCTTAGGGATAAGTTAACTGAGGTAGATGTGTTAATCACATTTCTGCTGAAACTCACAAACGCACTCTGTTTGACAACCTCCCCCCCCCTTCCTGTTTTTCAGCCCCCTTGGTCTTTCCATGGTCGCGGCTGGTGTTGTCGGTGGGCTGCTGGCCGCTCTCATCGCAGGCCTGTCTGTTTTTGTGTTGCTCCGCCGACGCCACATCAAGAGGAAGAGGACCATGCGTAGACTGCTCCAAGAGAGAGAGGTAAGCTGAGTCACCGCGCTTGGAGGAGTACATTAAGATGATGAAGGAAATGTCAGCATTCATTTACAGCTGAGACAATATGCAAGACTGTGATTTCTTCTCTCTAGTTGGTCGAACCCCTCACTCCCAGTGGAGAGGCACCGAACCAGGCTCTGCTGCGGATCCTGAAGGAACCCGAGTTTAAGAAAATCAAGGTGCTGGGATCAGGAGCTTTTGGTACTGTTTACAAGGTAAAAAAACAAAACAAAAAGCGGCACCCTGGAGTTGTTTCTTTTTTCTTATAATTGAACCCCAGTGCTGAGCTTTACTGAATCTGGGTCTCTCTCAGAGCCAGAACCAACACACCGTCAGCGTTTTCACTCATCTGCTACATCTGTTGTCAATTTTTCTGTTATAAAACCACATTTTTAACAAGCCAGGTCATGCACGGGTGACTTCAGTCTCACTTTCGGTGCTCGTGTGTTAATTTGGGTTTATGCGTTTATGCAGTGACATTCTGGAAACTCTCCTTCCCTGTGGGGACAAAACACTGGTCTCCTCAAGGTTAACCATTTATTTTAGGGTTCGGTTTTAGGTTAGCGTAACTCTCCAGAGAGAGAGGGAGAGACTGTAGGTCAGCTCGATGTTCTGCTTTGTATTTCTGCCTGTTTGTCGCTTTTTGACCTTCGTAGTGTGGACAGTTTTGCAAAGAATGGACTGCAAGCAGAATACAAATGCACTGTTTACTGTATGTTTGAGAGCAGGTGTAGCTTTGGCTTGCACATGCATGTCAATATTTGTACTTGTACTGCACAGTGTATGCTAACATTTACACATATGCTTGTGCGCTCACTTGATGATTCAGGTCTAATTGCAGCACATAAAATAAAATGCTTGTGTCCATGCAGGGTCTGTGGGTCCCGGAGGGAGAGGACGTGAAAATCCCGGTCGCCATCAAGGTTTTGAGAGAGGCCACGTCCCCTAAAGCAAACAAGGAGATCTTGGATGTAGGTTCACTCATTTTATGTGGTAATTTTTGGCCTCTGTGCTTACCGTAATACTAAATTGGAGCTGAACACAACAGCTCATTTGAAATACTCCCTCCCTGCCTCCTTCTGTTAAGGGCTGGAAATGAAAGTATACATTTTAAAAGTTACAAATGTTACGCACATTTTTTAAGGAATTATCACAATATTTTGACTCAAAACTACATCAGCCTTAAGGAGCGACAGTTGTTGGCTGCTGGTTGTCAAGTTTCCACTAATGTGTCCTATAATCTAGCTAATGGCCACTTTTCCTTGTAATGGAGAACGTGTCTGTTTACATGGCATTCATCTTATGGGACTGCTGGAAATGGGATTAATTCATGGGAAGGCAGCGAGTGGGCGTTGGTGTAATCCAAGGCTGAGGTGTTCTGGAAAGGAATGCAGCGCTGATGCAGTGCCGAGAAAGCAGCCTGTGTTAAATGCATTATGCACACAGACAAATGTGCATCTTGGATCCTGTGATTTTGTGGTTCTGCTGCTCAGTCACTGCACGTCCACTCGCTGTGGTGGACACAAATGTCCTCTCAGCTTCTTAACTTAAGGGCAGTCTTTCACTGTAAAGTAGAACGTGTTTGGAAACCTTGTTTTCATCAGGCTGTCTGAATTGCGTAGCCCCAAGCCGAGAATTTATTGAGCAATACTGATATCGTATTAGGCGTGTAGACAATATTTTGCATGCATTTCTGCTTTCATGACAGGAAACTAGATAAAGTTCAGTTTGAATTACTGCTTGCAGTGGTTTCCTTATCCCCATTTTTTAAATTCTTAAAGTACTTTGTCTCTTTTGATAATTTCCACTGTCGAGCAATAAAATACACAGCTGTTGGTGCTGTATTACTGCTCCTGAGAAACTTATCGCCTGATAACGGGTATTTAAAAAAATGTCTTGTTTATCATTCACAAGGATATCTCTACCAGCCAATAAGTCACAGGACCTTTGAATAATTAAAAATGTATTTTTTTGCTTTTGTACCTTGAAGGGAACCTGTGCTTTCCCTTACTTACTTACAAAATGTGGACAAAGTTTGCAAAAAATGAAATTAAACACACATAAAAGTATGTGTCCTAAACACTTGGTTATTTGTTTACCTTGTGTTTTCTTTTTAAGTTTTTTTCTTTTAATAATCTTACATGAATCCGATGCTAGCATGGCATGGATTTCCTAAATGGCTTCCATCACCGGGTTTCCTCGCAGAAGTCCATTAAAAGGAAGAGGGCGCTAAGCAGACACGAGCTCAGGGGCTGCATAAACAGCCAATACGTAAAGAAGAGAAATAAACATAATTTTGAATTGTAAATCATGTAAATCATTTATGTCATCTTACAGGAAGCTTATGTGATGGCCAGTGTGGAGCACCCCCACGTGTGTCGTCTGTTGGGCATCTGCCTCACCTCCACGGTGCAGCTCATAACGCAGCTCATGCCTTACGGCTGCCTGTTGGATTATGTCAAAGAGCACAAGGACAATATTGGCTCCCAGTACCTGCTCAACTGGTGTGTGCAGATAGCCAAGGTAAGAGGGAAAGTTCATAAAGGTGTCACGTTACAGTTGAGTAATCTGTTGATTAGGTTGGACCTGTTGTTGCTGGAGTTGTTTTACATGCGCATAGCTCTGTATCAGCCAATGAAGATATAAATCTAGGCATTTTATTTATTTTATTTTCAATAACAATAATATTAATCACATGCTTTTGTGGGTTTAAGTCTTAGTGGGTGTGCAATTTCAAAACATACGCTTAAACTTAGATTTGCAGAGCGAGTCAAGTCGTCAGCGTTTTTGTTAGAGGTTTTATAAAGAACAGCCGTTTTTTGTAAAGAAATACCGTTTCTTTTATCTGAGTAATCAGATTATCATGACAAGTCTGTCGTGACAGATGTCATTTTTCACTTTGTCTGAGCAAGCGGTGTTTTCACGTTTCCAACAATATCGGCGAGCCCGTGAAAGCACGGCTCTTATGTAATCTGTATTTCACTATTTGTTTGATTAAAGGGAATGAACTACCTGGAGGAGCGCCACTTAGTGCATCGTGACTTGGCAGCCAGAAACGTCCTGGTGAAGACTCCTCAACATGTCAAGATCACTGACTTTGGTTTGGCCAAGTTGCTAAAGGCAGATGAGAAAGAGTACCATGCGGATGGAGGAAAGGTTAGTTGGGTTTTTTTTTTAAATTTATTAGTCAGTTGTTGTGAGCACTGTTGCATCACAGCGGGTGATCCCAGAAGTTTAGAATCCACTCGGCTTCCTCCCACAGTCCAAAGACACTGATGGGTTTGTGCTAATTGGAAATGCTAAATTGACCTTAGAGTGAATGTGAGTGTGAATGGTTTCCTGTCTCTCTGTGTTAGCCTTGCATTAGACTGGTGGCCTGTCTAGAGTGTACGCTCCAGCCCCCTCACAACCCTGAATTAGATAAGTGGAAGAAAACTGATGGATAGAGTTGTTGCTGCACACAAATGGGCCTAAATATGAACATGATCTTGTTTAATGAATTTATAGCCAGTTGCCAACTGACAGACCGCTTCCTGTAGTTCACTCAGCTCGACTGCATAAAAGATATATTTTTGTACTTTGTTTTGTTCTGTATCTCATGCAAGTGGTGCTGTATTTAAATAGCTTCTGTCAGTGAATTACATTCAGAGAGAAATGACAAATCAAAAGGGTTTCTTGTCTTTTGTTTCCTTTGGGAAACTGAAGGATTCCTTACTCAAGAACATGCTGTGCTGTTTGTTTTTTTGTGCCTGTAACTACAGGGTGAGCAGTGCATGTTATATCAGATGTAATTAGGAGAAATAATATAATACAAATTCAGCCCAGACATCTCTCTGTATTGCCTGTCAACACCAAATGTGCAGGTGTGGAAAAGAAACATCTGGACAAATCCAGATGAATCACTAAACTTCAGACACTCTTTTGTGTAGTGCAATTAAAAAATATATAATTGGCTTATGCAGAAAAACTGCCATAAGGTTTGTGTGACGGTCTTTACATACCTTAAGTCTGCCTTAACCTCCTAGGACCTGGCATCCACATATGTGGACATCACATTTTGGGTTATTTAGACCAAAATACAAAATTTGCTCTACAAGGGCCTGATATCTACTTACGAGGACATTATACTGCTACTGTTCTATCAAAATTTTAAATGAATATCCTAATTTTTCTTAGAATCAAAAATCAGTTAAAAAAAATCTGGTAATTCTTTGTTTTTACATTCACCGGGTCCCAATATGCCCAAATATCAAAGAGAAATTAAAAATGCATGCAGTGGAAGAGTTCGGGTCTCAAGAGGTTAATAATAAAAAGAGACTTTTGTATATCTCACCATTAGGTGGCAGCAAAATTGCATCATAAACTCTAATGAATTGGCCAGAGACATTAATCAATTTCAGAAATATAAAGATCTGCAGCGTTTTAAGTTGAAAACATCCCTGCAAATACTTGATGCAAAGTGATGCCAAAAAATAAACTCACTGTTATCAGTAGTGTCACATTTAATTCATCCCATGCATGCATATGCAACATGATATACACACCATACATTATAAACGTGTTAGTGGGTAACTTGTCATTAGTTTAAGTGCACACGGGTTTTGCATTCTTTTTAATCACACTGTAATGATTATTCCCACAGGTGCCGATAAAATGGATGGCTCTCGAGTCGATCCTGAACAGAACTTACACGCACCAGAGCGACGTATGGAGTTACGGTGAGTCACAAGGAAAGAAAACCTCGCTTGCGCTGTCCCAGATTGAGCCCGAATCCTTGTGTAACTTCTGATAAGTAAAACAGCTGGCCCTCCGTGCTCCTGAGCATTGGTGACATTCTCACTGGAGCAATATTCATTCATCGCTAAATAAAGCGTTTTAACAGAAAGTGAGGCAGGGAGCGGGCAGTCGTTTTGAAGCTTCGGATAGCGTGTTGTTTTTGGAGTCAATAAAGCTCATCAAACAGGGAGTGAAAAGGGAGAACATCTTGTTAGCATCTGCAATTTTAGGTAGCGCACACCTGCATGCTGGCAGTCTCGGATGGACAATTTCACATCAACCCACATATACAGTTCTACCAGCCCAGGAGCACACACACACACACACACACACAGAAACCAAACACAGTACAGCTTTTTTTGTGGGCCAGCTTCCAAATCTTCTTTCCCCGAGGGTTTGATCATGCTTTCCGCTCAGTATGGCAAAAGCATCAGCAGACCCTAGAAGAAGTGGCGGGCTTCCTTTTCTCCTTTTCCCTTTTTCAGTTCCTCCAACGCAGAGAGGCATCCTGCTCACTCCCACTCCTGCATGCAGAGCCAATTTGTCAACATAGCTATTTTGATACTGTGCAATACTTAAGAAGCGTACATCCTGTCACTCTCATTTCTTCCCTTCTTTTTCTTTTCTTTTTTTTTATTGGGAGCAAAACAAAGTCAGTGACAGCTCATCAAACTGACATTTACCATCTGTCCTCGTCTCTGTACTGTAGGTGTAACAGTTTGGGAGCTGATGACATTTGGGACCAAACCATACGATGGGATTCCAGCCAGTGAAATAGCTGGGATACTGGAGAAGGGAGAACGCCTGCCTCAGCCACCAATCTGCACCATAGATGTCTACATGATCATGGTGAAATGTAAGCTCGTGTACAAAACCCGTGTGCATTTATTACTTTATGTAAGAGCTGCAGTAATTACTAGTCTGTTTTGGGGGGTGTTTTTTGTCTGTTTCCTCCAGAACAAACACACGTGACAGTTAACAGCAAATGAATCAGGAAGGAAAAAGTAATAATTAGTTACATCACCATTTGTTTTATTGTTTTTAAGACATAATGCACTTTAGCAAACAGTTGTTTTTTATGTTACCCCTGTACAGCCTACAGCAGGGGTGGGAAACTCCAGGCCTCAAGGGCCGGAGTGTTGCAGGTTTTAGACGTATCCTTGATCCATCACAGCTGATTTAAATTGCTAAATGACCTCGTCAACATGTCTTGAAATTTTCCAGAGGCCTGGTAATGAACTAATCATTTGAGTCCGGTGTGTTGACCCAGAGTGAGATCTAAAACCTGCAGGACACCGGCCCTTGAGGCCTGGAGCTCCCCCACCCCTGGCCTAGAGTATCATATCTGATACGCGAGACTCCTACATCATCGATGTGATGTAGCAAATATGATACAAAGCAATTTCTTTTTTGTTTAGTTTTTTTCGTCAGAATGTTCAATAAACACTCAAATTTTATGGCAGTTGTTTTGTGGTTCAGGCTTTTGTTCTAGTTTTGTCTTTATCATCCGTCTTTCCCAGTTCTGCTTCCTGCTGACCTGCTGTTTTTACAGATTATGTCTGCTAATGTACTCACAAATTTAAAGCTTCATGTTACTGAGTCAACCCACCCTGATGATCTCTGCTGATGCATGTGTGCAGGTTGGATGATTGATGCAGACAGCCGCCCTCGTTTCCGAGAACTTATAGCGGAGTTTACAAAGATGGCTCGGGATCCACCGCGTTATCTTGTCATCCAGGTATAATTTTAAGCCACTTCTTTCTTTAAAATTGCTTAAATATACAGAATATCTGATGATGAGCAGCAGTGATTTTTTACGTATAACAAAAAGGGTAAACTCTTTGATTTTAGGGGGATGACCGCATGCACTTACCGAGTCCTTCAGACAATAAGTTCTACCGCAGCCTGATTAGCGGGGAGGACATGGAGGATGCCGTGGATGTTGATGAATATCTGGTGCCACAGCGTGGCTTCTTCAGCAGCCCGAGTACCTCCCGCACCCCACTGATTCACTCAACAGTAAGACCCTTTATGGAAATGTAAAATCAAGTCTGTACGTGGTTTACAGTAATTTAGATTTTAGAGAAATCTCATAAATCATGCAATCCTTACACAAAAAAAGAAATGGCGTGAAGCTTTTCTGCTTTGTCAGGACAGGCCTGTAAGAGTAAAACTAAAAATCATTAGAAATTATGCAAAACTTAGGAGTGTTGGAGAGCGTGCTCCTGCTTAACTAGTGCAGCTCAACTGAAAGCGAAATCAAAACTGATGTAATTACGAGACGGGAAATCATCACAACTTGCGTTGGTGTCACACTGAGTAGTGATTACTCCTTATTACACCCACAAGGTGACGCAGCTCACCAGAAACCCACTCTATCGTTCTTGTGAACATCACACAAACTGACTGTGCTGTGTGCACCTAGTAATCAAAAGGCTGAAGTCACTGCTGCTGTGAATACTAGGAACTAAAGTACTGTGCAAAAGTCTTGAGCAATTCTTCATTTCATCACATTTTCCTTCCAAGGAGCCAGACTGTCTTGTAATTTTGTAAGTGATCTTGAGCAATAGTTCTCCAGACTTTCTGAAAGGTTTATTAAGTTTTTCATTGGCTGCTTTTTCACTCATTTTAATCCAGTCCTTGTACATGACCATTTTCCAAGGAATGTTTTTTTGTTTTTTTAATCCTCTTAATACTTAATAATGTGTCATTCGAGCATAAAAAGGCACCTAACTCAGGGGATGAGGCAGTGTTGTCTACACATAACAGGCAACTTAGGGAAATAAAACTTATTTTAAATTGTTTCTTCAAGCATTTTGTCTACAGCAGATGAACAGTGTCTGAAAAATCCAGGATCTGAGAGATGCATCTGCCATTTTTTATGAAGGGAAACAGGAAGAGTGAGTGAGGCTCAGTAAACGGTGTAGGCTCTGTCATGGTTTGGATCTTGCAAAATTGATGCAATTATGACTATAGACACAGAAAGAGCCCTTATATACTTACAATATATCCTCTCTCTACATATATATATATTGCTGTCCCTCTATTAGCACAAGGCTGAAGCCAAATGCTGAACTGCTGACCTGTTTCAGCACGTTCACTTCTAATTTTAAAAGATTTTGACACAAATACAGGATCCACATGGAAAATATTGCCACTGTATTTTGTGCTGTGAGCTGTAAGGCCCCTAATGAGCCATGTAATGGTGCGTTTACCACAGACACACACCCACACCAGATTCACTCACACTGACCTTCTTGGTTCACACAGCTTTAGCTGTGAACACTTTACCAACAGGCAGTCAACTGTTTGAAAATGTAATTGTGCTGTGTTAACTGTGTTTTGGGGAAATGAGATTTCGGCATAAATCATTACCCTGTGAGTCTGGATGGAAATAAACACAGTCATTATTTTCTTTTACTGTGTTGAAAACAATTGCTCATGCCTTCAGTCAGGAGAAACAGAGCTGCAGCTGCTAAACTCTACCACAGGTGTTTAGACAGAATTTAACTCATTTTACTGACTTGAAGTGGGAAAAGGCTGCTTTTGACCCCAGCGGCCCTGCTTCTGTTTACCTGGCCTGTCGTGACTGCCACCCACTCGCCCTCCTTAATCAGCGCCTCTCCCACGTTTCCTCCCAGTTGTCCTGTGATTGATGAAGGTGGAATAAGCAGAACTCTTCTACTGCAGGTTCAGTGAAGGCCATGCGTAGGTCTGGCTCTTTTACCTGGGATTATTGCTGGCCACTGACAGCCTGGTTAGTCCATATGAGGTTTCAGGTTTGATTACCTTTACAGGTGCCTTTTTTTCCCGTTGTTGTTTTTTATTTCTGTCCAATAAAACTTCAGAATAGGTCTGTTTTTGTAATATTACTGTTGGGACATGGCCCAGTAAGGCCTTCTTTCTTTCTTTTTCCCCACATGGTCAGTGCTTCAGCGTATTTAATTTCCTTTTCTTGTTGAAAGTAATTGCATTGCCACAGCTGTCACCCTGTTTTCCCTGTTTTCCCATTTTTCATGGTTTTATGCCACTCACAGCCCTTTGATTTGGACACAGCAAAGCTTGTCAGATTGTCTGAATCCATATGAATCTGCACGGCGAACGTTTATTTTGATCCCTATCAGCTTGTACTAAGAATGGCAGCTATAACTTCTCGGGGACCATAAAAACACGTTCATGTCACAGTTCAGAGAGAACTTGCCGTCCCTGTGTCCAAAAGAAACATGCAGTAACAAAAAATAAGAATAAAAGAAACTAAACAAAGCAGCCTGTCTTTGTACGGTGCCTTATGCCTGCTTAATAAAATGTTAAACCTTCCTCTTCACTCAGTGGCTGCTTTATGGTTTATAGAGGATTATTTAATTATGTTATGGCTTCATAAAACACAATTTCCTGTGTCGCATTTGATGTGGCATCATCATTTGATGATTAACAAAACGTTTGCCGTACCTATTTTTCAGAGCCTCAACAGCAGCATCGGGACGTGCCACAGCAGAACTGGCTTACTGGTGAGAATGCATTAAACCCTTATTATACCTGTAAAGAAAAGGATTTTTCTCTTTGTGCTGGCCTCTTTGCAATATTTTCACAGGGAGTGCCACAGCCCTGAAAACCTCTGCTCTTTGTTACAGAACGGATTCCCGAGCAGAGATGGAAGCATGGCCCTGCGATATATTCCAGACCCCACAGACAAATTTCTCGATGAAGCCTTCCAGCCGTCTCCAGGTTAGTAAACTTCAACTAAATGCCATTACTTTTTAATTTAGTTCAAGAGAAATCTCAACATGGCTTGCCTCTGTGTTCTTTGGGTGATTAAGTGAGGAAGGGGGACATCTAGTGGCCAGCAAGTGTACTGCCCCCCTCTTCCTGTAATGCTGTTAGCAGAACATGCAGTAACCCATGTATTGTTTACTAGTTACATTAGTGTTTTTGTCAGACGTTGTAAGGCTTTTGCATATGTGTCTTTAATGCTTATCAACCTTGACGTGCCACACCTATTCATGTCCCAGTTTCTTTGGAGATGAGAGGGAGGCAGGTGAAGCAGGGATGATGTGAGAAGTAGAGTAGCGAAGGGAGCTGACTTTAAATACCTGGGGTCAACCATCCAAAGATCAGACAGTGCACAAGAGAGTACAGGCAGAGTGGAGTGGGTGGAGACAAGTGTCAGGGGTGACTTGTGAGATAAGGACAGCAGTGTGAAATAGAAGGTTTACAGGATGGTGGTGAGACCTGCTATGATGTACGGTCTTAAGACGGTGGCACAGACAAAAAAAAGGGAGGTGGTGCCGGAGGTGGCAGAGTTGAACATTTTCATCAGGAGTGAAAAGAATGGACAGGATTAGAAACGAGTGCATCAGGGGGACGGCTCAGGCTCGGAGACAAAGCTAGAGAGGCCAGGCTGAGATGGTTTGGACATGTGCAGAGGAGGGATCGTAGATATACTGGACAAAGGATGTGAGAGATGGAGCTGCCGTGGATGTAATGAAAGAGGACACGGAGAGAGGGTTAGTGATGATGAGGATGATAGGGACAAGGTGAGATAGAGGCAGAAGAAGAAAAACAAGAAAAAGAAGACTTTCTTTGTTGGATAAAATGAGTCTTATTAATGCCTTTCTGCATAGATTTGTAGATTTGTAGCATTTTGTCTTCAGAATCAGAATACTTTATTAATCCTTATGAAAGGTATGTGGTTACAGTGGCTCCAAGGTAATAAGAACAGTAACAGACTGAACTAAATTAAATAATACAATATATATATATATAATAATATAAGTTACAAAATATAAGAAATAGCTCTAATATATGCAAATAGCTCAACGTAAAGATTACAGCATTATTTGGGAGCTTTCGGAAAAGACCTGCACTGATGGTTTCAGCTCGTGGCGCATCAAACCAGGGGTCTCTGCTGCATGTCATGACTCATCTTTTAGCCTTCACTCATGCCATGTCTAAATAGTCAGTTGATCTAAATAAATAAATACCCTAAAATATGCGGCGCTCCTGTTATGATCAGAGAAATTGTCTGGTGCCCTCGTTAATGTAAATGCCTTTCTTGCAGGCTACATGAACCAGAATCCCATCTCAGATGTGGTGAATCCTATCTATCAGCATCCCGGTCCACCTCGCACCCTTCTTCCCACCATCTCCTCGGACCATACGGAGACAGAATACCTGAACTACTTTAAGAACGGGGCCGCCGGACCAGAATATCTCAATGAGATTCTGTCCCCGGCCGTCCTCCCGCTCACGTCAAACGGCACGGTCCACAGCATTGAGAAATACCTGCCTCAGCAAAGCATAGACAACCCCGACTACCAACAGGATTTCACTCCCACCTTCAAGACCCACACCAATGGACACATACCGGCAGCGGAGAATGCAGAGTACCTGGGCCCGGACTGACTTAGTGGAATGTGACAAGAAATAAGAGACTACTTATGAAAGGCGTTATCTTCAGTATCTTGGCTGGATTGCTGAGTGGTACCACCCTACTCTGTCCTATCTTATGGAGTCAGCTGACAGTTTGAGCAGCATTGTTGGCATGCTTTCAAGTTAAACCAGTCTCATTCCAAAGACTTTTTTTTTTCACACCACCTCCAAACTACCAATGAGAACGACAAAAGTTGTTTCGCATGTCTCAGCTGACCTTAAGAGACCAGATAGACTCCACCTTTGTGACGTACCTCCTGACAGGAAGAGAAACTCTCTTCTGAAAATGTGAGAAGTAGAAATGTGTAGATGCTATGCACAAAAGATGTTGTGATCCAAATGTGTTGGTGGAGGAATGCTATTAAAAGCGTGTAAACACCTCCGGTAATATTTCAAGAACGCCGAAGCGGGCAGCGCAACCCAAAAACACAACTTGAGGTACATGCATTGTAGACTCGCTAGTTAGAGGCTGTTTCTCTGTGGTGAAGTCAAAAAGATTAAAGGGAGGTTTTTTTTTAAAGATTCCCCAGAATTCCTTTGGCACCCCGCCTAGAGGATGAGTCAAATACCTTGGAATGTAGGGAATGTACAGTCGGCATAAAGGGGAATTCTGGTGAATTGTCATTTTAATGTGTGATCTTTATGTTCTAAATTAATTCTGTATGTATTAAAAAAGACTGTCGCATCACCTGGCATAGAACAAGAGAGCTGAGCTTCTTGTTTTTCCCTGTCGTAACTATGTGGAGAATGTGATGGTAAATACAGCAAATGTTCCCGTTCGTCCTGCTGTGTTTTGTAGCTCAGAATCGGCAGCGTTCTTGTAACATGAAGCATATTTGTGGAGACCCACAAAGCGAGATAGTCTGAGGTTTTTTTATCAGTGTGTCATACTAAAGTCTGAGTATTAAGGAAGTCATTTGTAGCCCTCATGACTGAGTACTTTTCAGAAAACAGCTGGGTTTTTTTGTTTTTGTTTTTTTATTTTGGGCAAGCAAAAACCACATCATAGATAGACAAGTTGGGGAAAAATCTCAGCAGCACCAGTTGTGATCTATATATATAGTACGTTTGTCTTGTTTGTACCATGTTTGAAATGCTGGTTGACCTGTCTTAGGCCGTTTGAGTAAATTGTTTGAACTGTAGCAGTAGTTGCACTTCCCTGGGACATATTTTAGAGATGAATGTTTCTGACGCCCGCGGTCTGTTATTATCACCAGAACCCCTTTGGCTGGTTCCTTGTTGTTTCGCAAAAAATGTTGACAGTCCATCTATGAATCTGTTCCTAGCTTTAAAGCCTTTTTTAGTCCTGCAGCAGCATTAAGCCTCACAAATATTTATTCCTAGTTTTAAGGGAATATAGTTTTGTAGCAGCCTGTAAACCTACCTTTGCAGATTTTACACAGGTACATGTACAGGTAACAGTGTGTATGCTGTAATATAACCCGGCATAGTCGCCTGTAATTTATACTCAGTACACAGTTTTGTCATATCATATGTGAATATGCACTTATTCCTGAATTGTGATTATTTCATTCAAAAGTGTAAATGAATAAATCTTATTTTCTATGGACATGTCTCCTGTTTGTTGTTATTTCAGTGCAGCCTGAATGCTTTCCCGTTTCTGTTTTAGTGAAACAACGATGCATTAAGGTGTTCTGCTCACAGCTTTAAAGAGATCCGGACATCAAGATATGCTCTTGATTGAATTTTAGCTGTGTGCATAGACTAAAACATTCAATTTATTTGGCAGAACAAATTACAGGTTTATATGTCGCTTATGCACTTTTTTCTGTCCTAGCAGACGACTTTTGGTGGACCTCAAAAACTAGGAATGTGAAGGGAAACAGAGTCATTACAAAAAACACAAAAGGTTTCTTGCAGTACCAGGACATGAGATAAGGTAATGACTGCTGGGTTGTGGGCAGAAAAACTTGAAATTAAAACGTCAGCCTGCAGGAAAGAATTATTTAAATTAGATTTGCAACTGCAGAGAGCCACTAACATCGCAGCAGGATCAAAGGTAAATTAAATCGTTTGGCTTCAGGGGAAATGTGGAAATATCCTCTGCTTTCTTGAAGTTTCTGTCCTGTCTTTGGACATTTCCAGAATACATAATTATAACAGTAATATAAAGCTGTTCAGGTGACACATGAGCCAGAACTCTACCCTGTTTTGGTAAAATATTCAAACTTGTGTGTTTCAAAGGAATGCTGAAAACACATGTGGTTTGTGGTATCAGAATAAAATAGAAATGCTCACTTCCTGGTTGGCAGTGTTTAAAAATAGTTGGGAAAAGGAAGGCCAAGGAATGCCACATCAACCCCGGGACAAATCTTGAAACAAACAAACTCTTGGCACACATATTTACATAAAGTACAGTCACTTTTTTAATGATTGTATTTATGACATAGGTCAGGGTAGGGCTGTGAGTGGTAAACTGATACGGATGATTGACTACTGTATGATATGTTCCATAGATGTTAAAAAATGTTAGATTTTATTATAAGGTATATATGGTTTCCCCTTATAAGCTAAGGTTAAATAATTTTTCTATTGTCTTAAAATAAGGTAAATCATTTATTATGTAAGCAAGGAGATGTCTATCACTACAACCCAAATGTATCTGACTCAAGAACACTCTAATCCCTAGTTTAATCATGTGAATTCACGTGAAGACAATAAAAAAAAAAGGTAACGGGGATTATTAAATTAAATGGGGGAGTTCCTTTCGTGGCCTTCGTGGTGCAGTGGGTCATCTTAGTCGCTAGGGGGCAGCGCTGGGATAAATATTTATCTCCGCCCCAAATAAATATTGGGAGGAAGAAGAAGAAGAAGAAGAAGACAGTTGTGAGGAAATGTAAAGTTTACCTGAGCAAGTCAGTTGAATTTGATCGTTTCAGGCACCGAGATGGGGCTCATGGCAGGGAGAAGCTTCTTAAGTCTGCTCTTCCTCGTTATATTCCTGGCCGAGGGTTATTTTAGATCGGTAAGTTTGATTTAACGTCACCGCTCTCGTGACTGTTTAATGACTCAGCTCAGGCGTAGCTAGTGTTTGTTTATCAGTTGTCGAGGGAAACTCGGATTTAGGCTGAGTTGAGCTATTAAAAGTATTCACCCTATTTTGCATATATTGAAGACAATATTAGACGATAATTGGCTTAATGTCGGTTTGAACATATAGCTGGGGTTAGTACTGCTGCTTTGTTGCGGACTAACATGAGACCGGCGGTGCGTGTACAGGTTCTAGGTTCAGCGATTGTCGAAACCAGATTTGTGTGCTGACTAATGGCTCCCGAAATGTCATCACAGCTATGATAAATGTCGCTAAAATCTCAAGCCTGTCAAAGGGTGAACAAAACCTGCGAGTTAAAAGCTAGCTAGTTAGAAGGAATAGCTGTGGTGAAAAATTCGCTTTTTATTTGGATGTATCAAGTATTTGAACTACACGTCATGTAGCTGATGTAGTAACCGCGGAGCTGCTGGAAAAAAATGGTGCAATGAGAGAATACAGACGCTCATGAGACTTGAAACTACTGGGGTTTATTTTGAGATTAACATCAATTCACATTAAAAAAAAGCACAGTTTTGTGTGCCAGCTTCAACTTCTGCATGTATTGATAAACGTTTAAATTACTGCATCTCCTTAAGAAATACCCATAAAATAATTTAAGATCAGTTTAAAGGATTTTTGATCAAAGCAGACAAAAAAAAGAATTTGTCTGTGATTTAATCAGATGTAGATAATGCTAAGCCTCCCAGCTCCTGACTGTCACTGCATTGTTTGCTCTCCTCATGATGTAATTAGGTCAGTCCACTGACTGCACTTTTTTGAAATCCTGCTAAAACACCAGAATCTGATTAATCATTACCTCTTTAGGATAAGATATCCTGACAGAAGCAGCAGGAATGTCAAAATCAGTGAAAGAGTATTGATTTGTGGCTGCTGTGGATGAAGCTGAAAGTATTTTAGCAAAGGCTCTGAGTATGCATGGCTCCTGAGTTGAGGTGAATTTCTCTGAATATTCCCAGGCGGAGTTTTGCTTTTTACCCTGAATTAACAAGACTTAATTTTGATAGATGCAGAGTTTGGTCACTAGCTCTGGCTGCACTTTCAATTTTTAGTGATATTCTAATGTCAAGTGTCATCTTCGCACCACAAGACACGAGTAGGACAAAGTGTGACAGGCTTTCCCATAAAAGTTTGTGGAGTAAGTGAATCAACTTCCTTAAGTTACTCATCGGAAAGCAAAAAGCATGTGAGAGCGCACTGATGCTGAATAAACAGAAAAAAAAAAGTTTAGTTTTAAATCTTTATGTAAGAGTATCTCTCCATGGTTGACTGATTGGAAAACAAAAACTGAGAAATGTGTCTGTCTGCTTTTCAAAGGGTATTCTTAAAAATACCAGATGAAAAGAAAACATGTTTGCAGAAGTGAAGTGACTATTTTCAGACATACAAAGCACAAGATACTAGAAACACAGGAAATGAGACCCGGTCTGATATTTAACTCTGTTAAATGTCGTCTGCATCCAAATTTGTTAAATCCCCTTAAGCAGTTTCAATGAAAGTCACACAGTCTGCTGGAGGAAAAGCTGGCGGAGAGGAGTGAAAGCAAGGAAACCTCCCTCTATTCACTTCAGCTCTTCACCCTCTTGGAGGGATGACAGGAGAGGAATGGAGAGAGACAAATGTGGCCACTCTTTGCGTTTGTGTAAGGGAAGTGAGAATCTGCAGTCATGTACCGATGAACTCTCATTACTCTCAAACACAAATGCAAGAATGCATAAATGTGGCTCTGTTAAGGGGTGGTCTCTTTTCACACATATTTGAACGCTCGTAAGGGCCACCCACTTCTGCTGTGGCTCAGGAGGTAGGTTGGTGGATCGATTCCCCAGTTAGCCCCAGCCTGGGCACAATGCTGAACCCCAGTTTAAGTTGGTGTGTGTGAATATTAGACCTTATAGAAAAAAGTGATTGAGAGTGAGTGAGACGAATTAAAAAAAAAAAAAAATCACTGTGTAAGTGCTAGCATTTCTAACTGCTGCCACTGTTTCAAGTCTCATTCCAACATCCTGAGTTGATATTTAATCTTGTAAACTTTTATCAATTACATTTAATCACAGTTTTAGTTTTTTGGTGTTTTTTTGTTTTTTTTTCTTTTTCATAAATCTCTGCAGCCCTCAAAGCACACTCACTCTGAAAGTCTTTGAGGCGGAAATGTATCTAAAGGAAGTCAGGTCATTGGTCTACAAAGTCATATGGTCTGCTGTAGCCTTTAGAGAAACTAAATGCGTCTGGGCTTTCTCTTTGCCCTCTTGGTTTTGACCATATCCTCACTTGGTGAAAATTGAAGTTGAGTCACATGAGTTAAAAAAAACAAAAAACATGTTGTACTGGACTGTGCAGCTGAAACGAGCATAAACTTGCACTGCAGTTGTCGCTGCGATCACTAAATAAATGACTTCTGATTTTCTTGTTTTACAAGTATCATGTTGCGGCCCATCACTGCGTGTGGTACGGTGAGTGCGGTAACTCGCCTGTGCCTGGAAAAAAGTACAACTGCAACTACACTGGTCCACCTAAGCCACTACCACCTGATGGTTATCTGCTTCTCACTGTACGTACAGCCCTTTGATGTTTTTTTTTTTTGGGGGGGGGGGGTTTCTTCTCTTATTGCTCACATTTTTTGACACCTAAAGCATCCCACAGGTTTCCTCTTACAGAAATCTTCTTATAAAGTGTTGTCATTCTCTTTGTGTTTGAATATGAAGGAGCTCTGTCCTGGGTACGACTATGGAAACAAAAGTCTCTGCTGCAACGTTGACCAGTTGCGAACCCTCAAAGGCAGTCTCCAGCTGCCACTTCAGTTCCTGTCTCGGTACGCAAAGATGTTATATAATAAACTGCCAGAACACATGACCTGCTTAACTTGGCATCATTGTTCCCTTTTTTAAAAATTTCTGATGATAAACTCTGCAGTGGCACACAGCACACAGTGTCAACGTTGCATTTTCCAGTTAATTGATTTAGACATGGACTCGCTCAAAGGCCAAAGGAATTTCATTTTATGTCAGCACACTTTTGTTTTCTCCAAGAAACATTTACAGACTTTTACACTTGTTTTATTATTTTGTGAGTTATAGCAGCAAATCTGTTTCCCTGTTTCTGTCTGACTGTGCGGCTGCCTGCAGGTGCCCGGCGTGTTTCTACAATCTCATGAACCTCTTCTGTGAGCTGACTTGCAGTCCACACCAGAGTCAGTTTATGAATGTCACCAATATTACTGGCGAAGACGTAATGGCAGTGCAATACTATATTGGACAAACATTTTCTAACGGTGAGGTTTTTAGCCAGAATTCCCAGTATTGTAACAGTAGGGAGCTTGATCAGTTCTATACAAATTCTTGTGTAATTGTTTCATTTTTGGTGACTGATAATTATAACATTTAAATTTGGAGTTGACTTAATTATTTATATGCCACCTTTTTGTTTTTTGCCTTGTTTTTAAAATTATGTCATTTGACTTCTGCCAGCCATGTACAATGCATGCAAGGATGTCCAGGCACCATCTAGCAATGTGAAGGCCTTATCTCTTCTGTGTGGCAAGACTGCAGAAGCATGCAATGCTACCAACTGGATCCAGTTCATGTTCAATACCAAGAATAAACAGACCCCTTTTCCCATCGATCCAAAATTCACAGGTCAGTATTTTTCAAGTACTTTTTTTTTTTTTTTCCCCAAAAGCAGTAGTTTTCTGAGCTTGAGTATTTTTAAGTGTCTGATCCCTCTGTTGTCCTGTGATGTGCAATGTCTTTACTCTAGATGTCCCGTTGGCTGGTTACACTCCCATGAACAACAATACGTACGCCTGTAACGAAAGCCTGGAGGATGGTTCAGGTCCGTGCTCCTGTCAGGACTGCGCCAAGTCCTGCGGCCCGAAACCCGTACCTCCACTGCTCCCGCCTCCATGGACCATCCTTGGTATCGATGCCATGGCTGTCATCATGTGGATCTCCTACATGGCTTTCCTGCTCATCTTTTTTGGAGTTCTTCTGGGAGTGTGGTGTTACAGGTAATGGAATTTTTTAGCTTTGAACACACACTGTATAGTTGGATGTGGAGAGATTTGTATGATGACACACTTCAAGGAAGGTTAAGCAGGGTTTTTCTGGTACGAGATAAGCCTTGAGGGTTGACTGCACGCGCATGATGGGTAAAGGCGATGACTGTGTGAAGAGGTTTGATGCTTTGCGAGGCCTTAACTGCAGCTGGTTTCAGTTGTCAGGTTTTTTTGTTTTTGTTTTTTGTTTTTCTGCTTATGGTTTGGTTTTCATCTGGGGAAATACATCGTCACTCATGCTGATTTTGCGTTTGTCTGTCCAAAGAGTTGATGTGATTCTTTTAAATTATCACTACTGTTCAAAGGATCCTGCAAGCATCCACCACTTTTGCCTTGAGTTGGAACTCGAGCCTTTTCAAGTTGCCACGTTTTGTGATTCATTTTATTTTTCCCATAAGTTTACCAGACTGTTTATCCCACTACTGATATTCTCTCTCTCATTCATTCACTCAAACATTCATATGAAAAGAGCAGGAACCGGTGTTGTTTTTATAGCATAGGAATTGTCTGATTTACTTGCCCTGAGAATTCATTTAGTCGCAACTTCCAAATGCAAATGCCACTCTCTGAAGTTAAGCAGGCAAAAGGTCATAAACTAATTGATCAGGCAAATTTAAAAAGAAAAAGGGCGGGGGGCGGAGTGCCTTGCACCTTGCTTTACATTGAAATTGTAACTGCATCTTATAATTCGTTGAATAATTAAAATAACAAATCTTTCTGATTGTATACTGTTGGGTCCTGTGTCAAGCAGTACATAATGTAGCTGAATATATTTCATAGTGGAAAACAGATTTGGATGATATCGTATGTTTGTCCTTCTTTGCAGGAAAAGAGCTATCACATCTGAGTATGGCCCCATTTTGGACAGTAATAACCCACTGTCACTTAACAGTGATGATCCTGATCAAGGTACAGCTATGAAATGTCATTGAGACTGCATAATTTCTCCAAATGTGTCTTGATGTAATTACCACACAGCCCAAACTAAGTTCTAGGTATTTCCTACCTTTCAGTAAATGCATCATGCTGTGAAACGCTGGGTGAGCGTTTTGAGAATGGCCTGCGGATGCTCTTCAGCTCCTGGGGTTCCTTCTGCGTGAGGCATCCATTTCTCATCCTCTTCTGTTGCCTGGTACTGGTGGGAGCCTCAGCTGGGGGCCTGGCCTACATGCGCATCACCACCGACCCCGTTGAGCTCTGGTCATCTCCCAAGAGCCAAGCTCGTCAAGAGAAGGATTACTTCGACAAACACTTTGGACCTTTCTTTAGAACTGTGCAGCTCATCATAACTACTCCACTCGAGCTCAATGAGACCTACAATCCGTATTTTGGAGGATCTTTCCCATTCGGTTCGGTTCTGAACAAAGAGCTCCTGCATCAGGTGAGTTGAAGTCAGACTGGTTTGAAAAAAAAACAAAACAATTGGCCTGTATTTGTATAGCGCTTTACTTAGTCCCTAAGGACCCCAAAGCGCTTTACGCTACATTCAGTCATTCACCCATTCACACACTGGTTTATTTTGGAAGCCTGTTCAGTCTACTTTGACAATTTTTGACACATATAAACTATATAGAAGTTTAAACAAAAGGTATTAACGAACCATCCAAATATTTCAATGAGGTTAGATATGATTTAATGCTCTCCCAATGTACACAAGCGACTTTCTTATCTTCAATAAATAAATAAATACAGCACCATGGTGTCTCTGTTTTGAGCGTATCCTTGGCTAATATATTCCACATTAATGGCATTGGCTGAACATGCAGACTCACGCAGGTTTTCAACCAGAGACCGTTCTGCTATGAAGCAACATTGCTAACCACCGAGCCACAATGCTGTCAGTGTGTAAATTCTGTAACAACGTCACTGTTTCCTTTGTTAGATAAAATAGAAGCTTTGCACGTGAAAAGCAAGCAAATTTTTCATACGGTGGTTAAAAGGTTCTCCTTTCTTTTTCCATTTTCTTTCAACTTACCAGGTCCTGGATCTGCAGCTTGAAATTGAAGGCCTCGTAGCCTCATATAATCAAGAATCCGTTACCCTGAAGGACATCTGCTTGGCTCCTCTGGCTCCGTACAATGACAACTGTACAATTCTTAGTGTCCTAAACTACTTCCAGAACAGCCACGCTACACTGGATCACTTAATGGGAGATGAATTTTATATCTGGGCTGACTATCATGACCACTTCCTCTACTGTGTCAGGTAAAAGTATTTGTATCTGTTTTATTGATAGATTTAGCCTTTACTTTTCTTATCAGCTTGTTTTAATTGCTGTCACATTTGTGTTAAATGTCTAAGAAATATTTTTAAAAGTTAAAAAAAGCAAACCAACAGTTGAAAAATGGCACCTGCAGTTAACAAGAATCTCCTTTGTGCAGTTGAGGTCACTGAAAAAAGTGTCTTCTTAAAATAGTGCACTCAAACTTCCTCATTCGCTGTCATGTGCAATAAATGTTTATGTGACGCAGATTTCTGCAAACCCTTACTGACGGTTGTCTTTAACATAATTGTTTTCTCTTTGCTTGTGCAGTGCACCGGCTTCCCTCAACGACACCACTATGCTACATGACCCTTGTTTAGGCACCTTTGGTGGCCCTGTCTTCCCTTGGCTTGCACTGGGAGGATACGATGGTGAGTTGTGAAGTATATTCACATGACTTCGGTTTGACACAACTTCAATCAGAGCATGGGGGTTATACTGGCACAGCTTTGTATGTTAAAAGTTGTTTGGACGCCACCCTGGTAGTTAAACTGTTGCATTGGGGGGGAAACTTGCGTATTCACCAATTCCGAATTTTGTTTTAATGAAATTGTACTTTTAAGTTGCATGCAACACGTTTCATAGAAAAGCAATTCTAAGTGCAAATCATTACTGCTGTTTGTCCCAGAACTGTGGGAATAGTTTTTTGTTTTTTTTCTCCCCTACAGTAGTTACATAATTGGTTTACAGCTTCTCGTATTATTCCTTTATTGAGTTTTACTGCGCTGAAAGAAACACTTTGGTCTTTGATCACTCGCTGTACTCTGCGTATAAACTTTCCATTTGTAGCAGTGTATGGAGGGCCTAAAGTGCCAAAAATTTGATTAGAAATTATAATAAAATAATGGAATAGATTTAAAAAAAAAAGTGCCATGAAATGCATACAAAACAAACAATGGAAAAAAAAAAAGAGAGATAATTCTGTGCAAGTTAAAAGCAGGAAAAATCCAACGGGGGAAATAACATGTGTCTAAATTTCAGTGGTGTTAAGTTATAAAATATATAAATAGGTAAATTAAAAAATAATAATAATAGTACTACAGTGCATGATTGTTGTAGAAGAAAATGTCTGGCCTTCCAAATGACTGATTATATAATTCATTTATACCTACATTAATTTAATTTTATTCATTTTATGTTGTAATATTTTGTTGGAGTTACCATGGAAGGATGGGTTTTGTAATAACTTTAGAGGGGACAGCTCAGGTTGGAGACAAGTATCGGGGCGAGGTTTAGATGGTGTTGGGCTATGTTGCAGTTGTAGTAGTGTTGATTCAGAATAAACTGTGGCATTGCATTTATTATAGTGTAGTGCAACATCATTAGAACTGATCTTGTACTACAATTAGAAAATGAAAAACAAATGACTCAAGTACTAATAGCAAGAATATGGAGCATTACTAGATCTGAAATGTTGCATCCAAATAAAGCCTAAATCAAAAGTAAGAACAACTTCCCATTTTTGTCTTCAGCCAAGTGTGACGATGTAATTTAGAAGCCATTTTAATCTGTACACTTTTTCAAAAGGAACATTAAGCAATAACTGTCAGTTCAGTAATCCTAATTATTATGATTGATAAATGAGAAGCATTTTAAGTGGTTCATGCATCTTGTTTTTTGTATTCCTTCTTTTCCCACTACAGACACAAACTACAACAATGCCACTGCGCTCGTGATCACTTTTCCCATCAACAACTATTTGAATGATACCGTCAGACTGGAGAAAGCTCGGGCGTGGGAAAACGAGTGAGACAACAAACGATCAATAAGCTCACGGTAGCTCAAGATGCTGCTCCTACGTTAACATCTGGGTTTTTTGCTTCCATTTCAGGTTCATCAAATTTATGAAGAACTTCAGCAACCCCAACCTGACCATCGCTTTCAGTGCAGAGAGGAGCATTGAAGATGAGATCAACAGAGAGAGCAACAGCGACATCAGCACTGTGGTCCTCAGCTATGGCATTATGTTCATCTACATCTCCTTGGCCCTGGGTCACATCCACAGCTTTAGAAGAGTGCTGGTAAAAATTAAATTCTTTCTCTTCACTGTGCATGTGCTTTTAATGATCAGTGAACATAATCCATGCCTGAAATAGTTTGACACATTATGCTTTGTAACTCCTCCTTCCTGTTTGTGACCATAGAATTTAACACATGACTTTAATTTAGCTAAACTGGATCAACATGATTGGCAGCTTTTTTTCTAGTCGTGCATAAAGTGTGCACATAATGGGCTTTTTATACTTTTGCCCCTACAGGTGGACTCTAAGATTTCCCTGGGTATAGCAGGTATCCTGATTGTGCTGAGCTCTGTGGCCTGCTCACTGGGGATCTTCAGCTACTGTGGTGTCCCACTAACGCTCATTGTGATTGAGGTCATTCCCTTCCTTGTGCTGGCTGTTGGAGTGGACAACATCTTTATCATAGTACAGACATACCAGGTAAGCTCTTTCAATCCAGTCCATTAAACTGACACATAATTAACAAGTGGTTTGCCATATAATGTGGTGCTACTCTAGACCTTTATTAATATTAAATATAAATTATTGTCCAGTTTTCTGTCTCTCTATTATGTTTTGTTTTGTTTTGGTTTTTTTCTTATAAGCATAACTAAACGTTCAAGTGATCCATGTTTGCCAAAAGGTCAGTCAGGCTGACAACCAATCAGAGTAAAGAGGGGGTGGTCTAAATAGAAGGGGAGATAAGATGGCATGTTTCAGATGGATGATGAACTGAGGGGCTGCGCTCAAGCCCAGTGTAAGATTAATAAGGATTATTTCGGACGGTGAATCATGTTAAGCTACTCTGGTGAGTCCAAGAATAGAAAAATGGAGCTGTAAATAAAAATGGGTCCCTTTTGTACCAGCTACGTGTACTAAATTGGTTCTTCATTTGTATTTTCGAACAGAGGGATGAGCGGATGCCACAGGAAGAACTCCACCAGCAGATCGGTCGTATTCTTGGAGACATCGCCCCAAGCTTGTTTCTGTCCTCCTTCTCTGAGACTGTCGCCTTCTTCCTGGGTAAAATAGATCGGTTATTACATTTTCCTTTATTAATACATCAAGTACACAGAGAGCTCTCAGATCAAACTGCTCTTTTTATCATCAATACCTACCCTGACATAGTGTTCATACAACAGTGATTGTATAATAAATGCTCTGTAACACTGTTTGTACTGATGGGACTATTTCAAATCTCTAACAACTGAGTCACTTGGCAGTGACGGTGCTATTTATTTCACTCTTCTGACTGTATGCCAAGGCTGTGTAACGCTGATTGTCTGAATCTTGATTCTAATAGTGTTTGTTTCCATTACACTTATCAAAGGCATTAAAAGCTGGAACAATTTTTTTTTTTTTTTTTTTTGGGTCCGAATTGTTGCCATGGCCACAAAATGTGTCAAAGTGCCCTGGTGAGTCACATACTGATAAAATAATTCTTTTCTTTTTCTTTTCCAGGAGCACTGACCAGCATGCCAGCAGTCAGGACGTTCTCCATGTTTGCTGGCTTGGCTGTTTTTATTGATTTCCTTTTGCAGATCAGTTGCTTTGTCAGCTTGCTCGGTCTGGACGCTAAAAGGCAAGAGGTGAGACGATCATATGAACAGAGTTAGAGATTTACAGACTGAGGGTTTATGGAGATGTTTTGCCAAATATTTAAGCTGAAAGTTTCAGTCCCAGCAAACTCTTAATCTAATTTTGAGGAGATTTAAAATGAAATTGGTGCAGTGATGTTTCTTCTTATTGTTCAAATTTCCTAGTGGAGTTTGGAGTGTATTTGAATCTCAATAACAAATGTTTGAGTGCATATTCTTGATAGTTTCAGACTAGGTCAGTAGTGGTAACGTACACTTATCAAATGCTTTGTTGTTTGTGTCTAATAGAGGAATCGACTTGATATCTGCTGCTGCGTGACGCTGCCAGAAGGACAGGAAATCAAAACAGATGGCTTCCTGTTCCAGTTTTTCAAGAAAGTCTTCGCCCCATTCATCCTCACAGAGTGGGTGCGACCGGTCATAGTGAGTACCTCAGTGCAGTCATGCACGCCTGCCTTTTAATAATTAGCTAAAAACAGGTTTTTGGGTTTGATTTGAAGAATTGTTTATCATGAGCATGCATTCATGATCATTGTTATTTATAGGTGGCAGTGTTTGTGGGAATGCTCTCCTTCAGTATTGCTGTGGTGAATAAAGTTGAGATCGGACTGGACCAGAAATTATCCATGCCGGATGTAAGTTTTATGTACACCATTTCAACCATTTTGATACTTTTGGAAAAGTTTGTCTACAGGTTGATTGTAGCAACATTCAGCAGTGACATTGAAATTTGTAGTCTGGTTAGTTTGCTGCTTAGTCATTCAGGAAGCTAAATCATGCATGTAATGTGCCATAATTTCTCACAGCTGTGTGTGTGGGGGGGCATGGAACAAGCACGATATCTTGTCTCACATCCTTTTTCCTGCGGGCAGCTCTGACAGTTTCTTTCTCTCTAGGACTCGTATGTATTGCAGTACTTCAAGAACATGAGCGAGTATCTCCACACTGGAGCACCTGTTTACTTTGTGGTAGAGGAAGGTCTCAACTACAGTAGCCCAGAGGGTCAGAATGCTGTGTGTGGAGGGGTGGGGTGTAACAACAACTCCCTGGTGCAGCAGGTCTACACAGCCTCACTTATAAGCAACTAGTAAGTCTGAGCTCCTGATCCAACTGTTTAAGTGTTTGTGTAAATTAATATATCAATTGCTAAACTTTAGATCCTGCAAAGGTTTTGAAACCTGTCTGCTTTGATGTTGTGATGCCAGAGCTATTTATTTATTTGTTCTTCTGCTTATAGCACAAGCATTGCCAGCACACCATCCTCCTGGCTGGATGACTACTTTGACTGGGTGAAGCCTCAGTCCACCTGCTGTCGGTACTACAACACCACCGGGGCCTTCTGCAATGCCTCCGGTAAAGTTTTATTCAGTGCTTTGAACGCTTGTTTCATAACCCCATAACTCTGCCGTTACAATGGGCCAGTCTGGCCAAAGGTTTTTATTTCTAGTTCTTCATATGAAACAATGGCTGTAAAACGTATAATCCATGCCAAAACAACAAGGCAATATAAGAACTTAAACAGTTAAAGTAAGGTGCATTACATTTTTCAGAACAAAAAACAGGTGCAGGAATCTGTATCCATGGTGATGATAATGGTAATCTTAGTAATAATGTTGACAGTGTGATCTGTATATATTGTATGTTAATCACCTCTATGTTGTATATCAGACTTTCCAAAACATTCACTTGTTACTTTATTAGTTTTCTGTTCTTGTGTTTTTTGTCACAATAAATGTGCAGAATTATATGTACTGATTGATGTATTTTTCCAGTGGTGAACTCGTCCTGTGTATCCTGTCGGCCGATGACTCCCAGTGGAAAAAAGAGGCCTGAAGGAGAAGACTTCATGCACTTTTTACCCATGTTCCTGTCTGACAACCCCAACCTGAAATGCGGAAAAGGGTAATTTTAAAGCTCTGTCGACATCTCCTCCTTCTATTGAAAGCACGGTGTACCAGCTTTGTTGTGGATTATGATGTTTCACTTCTTCCCATATTCCTCTAGTGGCCATGCAGCCTATGCTGCTGCAGTTGACCTGTATCCCAACAACACAGGGGTAGGAGCCACGTACTTCATGACTTACCACACCATCCTAAAGGAGTCCCCAGACTATGTAGAGGCTCTGAAAATGGCTCGAATCCTGGCCAAAAATATCAGTGAGTCCATGGACCACAAAGTTTTCGCCTACAGGTAAGACCTATCGTATCAACCTGCCGCGCATATATATATATAAATCATTTTATAGTTCTTTATTAAAGTTTGTTCCAAATGAAAAGTTTTCAGTTTCAGCCGCTGTTTTATGGTTTATGGTGGTGTATGCTGAATTTTTTGAACTGAAACTTTAGGGTTATCAGAGGTGGGGAAGTAGGTTGTAGATAAACACACAGCAAAGAAAACAACATTGCAATACAATACAGTACAATTTTATTTATATAGCAGATTTAAAACCAAAGGTAGACCAAAGTGCTTCACAATAATGCAATAAGTTATTGATATAAAACATTAACGAAGTACAAAAACAGGTAGGAAGCACCAGGAGTGGGGGCTAAATAAAATGGGTACGGCACCTCAGGGTCAATTCAAAATATAAAAATATTACCTAGGAGAATCAGGAATAATGCAGTGAAAGGTTAACATTTATGGAAATGCAGATGTTTGACATTAAAGCGTTTTCTGTTCTCTACAAATTTCACTTTATTTTTTTATGAAATTACATTTGCTGTTTGTCAGAACAGGATGATTGGTAACTAGTTTAAAAATGCAATGTAATAAAGCGACAGTTCCTTGTTGTTTTTAAACATATAGACCAATATTTCAATACAAGTATTAAACACATACTCTTTTTATCTATTGAGATAACAGTTTATTGCTAACTAATATGTCTTCTCCTCCTTTGCAGCGTCTTCTACGTGTTTTACGAGCAGTACCTCACCATCATGAATGACACGATCCTGAACCTGTGCGTCTCGCTGGCAGCCATATTTGTGGTGACGACGGTGCTGCTGGGCTTCGAGCTGTGGGCAGGCGTGCTGGTCAGCATTACCATCGCGATGATTCTGGTCAACATGTTCGGTGTCATGTGGCTGTGGGACATCAGTCTCAATGCAGTATCACTTGTGAACCTGGTTATGGTAAGAGCACCTTGAATTCACTGGACTCGGAGTTTAGGTTTGATAGAGTGAGCCTGTTTTACACTGTAATCATGTGAAAGTCTATCATTTAACCAAAATATCCACTTTAATACAGTGGAAAACCAAAAAGCTTTGTATTTTAAACCCAGATTTTGTTGATTTTGTTTTCTATTGCATGCTTTTCACAATACAGTAACAACTAATCCTAATATACTGGTTCATTGAGCGTTAAGTGTTTTATATAGGTGTTGTTTTTTGTGATATTATTAAAGATATAACCTTTAATAGCTCAGTCACAGTAGGAGAAAAATGCCTTTTTTTTTTTTTTTGCAAATAGGAGTAGAATCTGTGGTTGCCCAGTGATTGCACTGAATTCTTTATTTATTTTTTTTTAAACTTTAACATCCAGCAACTCATTGTAAGCAGTTCCAGCAGCTACTTGAGTCAATTGCACAGATTGCCTTGTGGGAGGCAACCTGTCTTCAAACAATCACAGTCTGACTGCAATCAGTGAGACAAATTTCCAAAGAATTCTCTCACTGTTAAACGCCTATAGATTGCAAACACATCTTTGCAATCAGTGATTCCGGTGGCTGCCAGCTTGACTGTGTTCTCGGTATATTTGTATATAAAAGCAAGGTTGCCATGGCCGATGTCATTTTGTGCTGCTGCCTCCAGCCACTGTTTCCCCAATTGTTACTGTAGAATAGGTGAAACGGAACACAATGTAGGTGTAGTCAAGTTTTGTTCCTGTTTGCATCTGGTTCACACGCTGTACCCTTTAAACTGGGACTGTTTACATTTTCAGTCCTCCAATCAGGGATTTTGTCTTTGCAATGTAACAGTGTCCCTAAAGGTTTGCAGATGTGTTGGCAAAGTAATATGTTGTATTAATTAAAAAAAAAAAAAAAACACACACAAAAAAACCACAAAAAAAAGATTAGAAAACCTCACACAGAATAGAACTCCTGAATGTTCATGTTGGTGGTGCTGAGGTGTTTCCTGTCCTCTGTTGCAGAGCTGTGGGATCTCGGTGGAGTTCTGCAGTCACATCGTGCGAGCCTTCACCGTCAGTGTGAAGAACAACAGAGTGGAGCGTGCTGAGGAGGCCCTAGCTCACATGGGCAGCTCAGTAAGTTTTTCACCTCTCATTAAATCCACAAGAGGGCGTTGTATTATGATCTCTTTTGGCTTAAAGAATAATTTTGGCACTTTGGTAATGCAGCGCATAAAAAAAACTGCTAGATGAAAGGGTCACGTTTACTTTTAATTATCACTGCCTCATGTAACTTTTTCCTCTTTCTGCAGGTTTTCAGTGGGATCACATTAACAAAGTTTGGAGGCATCTTAATCCTGGCACTTTCCAAGTCGCAGATCTTCCAGGTCTTTTATTTTAGGATGTACTTGGCCATAGTGCTGCTGGGGGCGGCGCACGGCCTCATCTTCCTCCCTGTACTGCTCAGCTATATAGGTCAGTAATGCGGTAAATAGAAGAAACAAGTGCACCAATATAGAGGCTGTTTATACTGACTTTAACGTGTTTGACTCTTCACAGGTCCGTCAGTGAACAAAGCAAAGGTGTTTGCTGCTAAGAAGAGCTGGTCTGGCACAGAAAGGGAGCGCCTACTCAACTACTAGCAGCTTGCTTGAGCCAGTGAACAATGAACTAACTATTTGTCTGTGAGCGACATGCGTGGGTGTGAGCGCGAGCAATTTCTGTGACCACTGACGCACTCGTCGTCATTGCCACTACTATGCATGGAGTTCACTCAGGAATATACTTTGGGAATGGGAGCGCCAGAGGCCTTGCCCGAATACATACTTACCGAACTTCCTCCGAAGACTTTGGATCCCACCAATCCTCCTCCTTCCTCTTCCGCCTACTCACACTACAGGATAAGTATGACTTCAGAGTTTGAAGCTTGAGCAACATACCACAGAACAGACACTTTGCCAGTCTGAATGTGGGAGATTCACCACCCCCGGCATCATTTTACAGACAAATCCTCAGTCAGTTCCAAATGGTGCGTGTGGTTCTGATTCGAGAAAACTAAAAAGGGTGATATTGGTTACTTTTATTATAAATGTATATAACCACAAAAACATGTAAATGGATTTTGTCAAAGCAGGACTTTTATATAGCTATTTGATATTATACAACATTAGAGCTAATGATGATAATGGTATCACAGGCTCTTATGATATCTGGCATTAGCATGAATCATAACTTCAGCTTCACATCACACAAAACGACACATCAAGCAAATAATGATCCACCACATTTTCCAATTCCAGCGATTTGACCCCAGTGGGCTGCGTGTAAACATTTTCTAAGGTTAATCAGGTTTAACAAAGCAATACAGAAACTATGCTTAGCAGCAGCGTTAAAGAAAGAGGACTTTTTCTGCATCTGGTGGATATAAACGCCATCAGTGTTGAAACACTGTGACACAGAGCCCAACCAAAACATTCCATATATGTGCATTCCGCATTGTTTGCTTCCACATTGGTAGTTGTCGCTTTTTACTTTCAAACCTGCTTATTTATCTTTAGTGCCTCAAGCGACTGCAGATGTGGATTGTTGGACTTAAATGCAGCCAGAATGCATGTTGATGCCAGGTGCAAAGGGAGCCATGGTGCTTAGAACGGTTTTATATTGAAGTGTTTAGATGCAGTTACAGTGCAACGTGTTGCACCAAGAAGGTGGAGAGATGCGGCTTCACATTCAGCCATGAAAAAGCTTTCACAGGACTGAATTAAAATACACTTATTGTGCTGTGCTCATCTAGAGTCATCCCTTCACCTTTTTAATTTATTATGTAGTTGATTTTTAACTATTAAAGTTTTGTTACCATGCATTACTGTCTTAGAATTCCTTCTGGTGTCCTTTTAAAAACAAAAACAACTAATTTGTGGGCACTCTGAAATTGTAACTACATTCCAGGACCTTGTTCACTTGCTTCACCCAGGTCACAGCACGTCTGATACGGGTGACGGCGTCTCTCCACTAAAGGAGGTGAACTTTTTTTTTTTTTTCTTTTTTTTCACACCCACGGTATACTCTGCTGACACCATTAATACCTCCCATTGCTTCCCATTTATGGTTCCATGTTTGTTTTTTAGTGATGCAGTGATATTGTTTGGAATTTGAACTGGATATGAAGAATGCTTTTGCACAGCTGATGTAATCATTAATAATGAATTGTGGTGTTTTTGTTTTCTTTTAATAGAGCTGTGCTTTAACACAGTTAATCGCGTCTAAAATGATGAATTTTGTTGTCAAAACTGAATTTAACAAACCTTTGGGATTCTTAAGTTTCTAAATATTTTAAAATAAAATAAATGGTACTTTTAAAAATACTGCAGAGCCTACTTCATGTTGTTTTCAGAGTATATGCTATAAATCTTGCTGATGTAGCTTTTTGTTGTTGTTTTTCTTCATTATTTTCAGTGCTGTGAACTGTAACTGTAGCAGACGTTAATGTAGCATAACCCACTCAGTAAATGTAGCTGAGGCTGCTCAGACTGACCACTGTGTGGCGCCTGAATCCACGCTCTCAGTTATGTAGTGGAAGTGACCTAATTTTTATGGTTTGCAGAGAAGCGGTCCTGCAGTGCTTTTAATTAGTCAGTGAATCAGTTTTCTGCAGCATGTCACCATTTCACAGCTACACAGACGTCTTAATGGAGCTGATTGTTTAGCATCTAAGTTTTGCAGCTTTTTGGAAATCAACACCAACACTTTGGGGGCCATCAGTCACAGTCGCATCCCATTTGAAAGCAGTTGCCAAACCTAGAACTGTCTTCTTCCTGCCAGCATGTGTTGTTGTGACTGTCTGTCGAGCACTGTTGTCACACAATCCTCCAGCTCATGACTTATTTATCCACTGCCCCGTGAGAGCAGGGAGTGTTCTTTGAATCAGGCAGACAGGTTGTCGGAGGACTATTATGTAAGATGTGCGAGGCTTGCCTCTCACTGGACTCTGACCTGTCCTCATCTTTCATTATGACAGAGACAGATGTGCACAGTAAGGTTATTTTAGAAAAACAGGAAGCATGGCAAACATTTCGCTGCAACCGTGTGTGTGTGTGTGTGTGTGTGTGTCTGTCTCTCTCTCTAAAATCAGCTGGTGTGAAATTATTTCCTCTGCACTACTGTACAAGAATCTCTTAAATACGAGACAAATTTTGCTTGGTAGTAACGCCCAGAATAGATGACTCATGATTATTCCTGAAACCCAAAACCTGAAACTAAAGTGAAAATCGAAAATTGTGGTCTGGAATTGAAACTAAAGATTAGTTGATTTACTAGTGTGATTGTAATCTATAATTTACCGGCAGCCCAATAAAATTCTAGTTATTATTACAGCTGCTGAAAAGTTTGGGTTACCCATGTTTTGTTTTTTCAAAAAAGAGAAGCACATTTGTTTTTATCTAGCTACATTAAATTGATCAAAAATGTACATGACCATGATTAACAGCGTCATTCATGACACATTGTTTATAACTTGTAATGTAAGCTTGTGTTGGCACAACTAAAGCTGTTTTACTGATTAAAGAAGCAATAAAAAAGGGTGGTGTTTTTCTGCAACTCATCAGCATTTTTAAGCTTCTAACAGATGAAGGTTGCAAGCAGGGAACTCAAAGCCGAAGCTTCCATATTTACTTCTCCCTGCACAAACCAGCACAGCTTGGCTCTGATAACTTTTCATTAAGTTAACCCTTGAGGTGTCCGTTTGTCAGACTAGAGAGTCGGGGATCCTGATAAACCTCTGGGGGGAAAGAAAAAAGAACCAAAGTTGTTTTCTACTGCTCTGCTCTGTCTGGAGCCAGTGTGCACGGTTTTGTCAAAGGTCTCAAGTGTTTTTAGCCATTCTCTTCATCTCTTACAATAAACGATAGAACAAAATTTTCTGAAGAAATTTCTTCGGTTTTTTTTTTTTTTTTTTTTTTTTTTTGTTCATTTTTTTTGGTTTTCCCGAATAGATTTTGGACATCGAAATTTGTTGCATCTTAAGATTATTCTTTGAGTCAATCAGCTTTTTAACATGCTAAACCAGGGGTGGGCAATCTAAGTCCACGAGACCTGGTTTTAGATGTGTCCTCGAACCAACACAGCTGATTTAAATGGCTAAATTAGCTCCTCAACATGTCCTGAAGTTCTCTCAGAGGCCTGTTAAAGAACTAATCGTGTGATTCAGGTGTGTTGACCCAAGGGGAGATCTAAAACCTGCAGGGACACCGGCCCTCGTGGACTGAGATTGCCCACCCCTGTGCTAAACAATGATTGTTGGTTTAAAAAAAAAAATGGGTCTAGTTGTGTATATTTTCTAATAACCACTTATATTTCATCTTTGCAATACCATATACTTTTTGTGCAAAGTGTGCCAGCTCACCTAATCGCAAATCTACTCGAGGTAGATTTCATTTCTGTGAAAAGGTTACAGTATGTTGTGTAAATCCCCCACATACAAAGTCACCGGGGATGATTTTATTATTTTAAAAAAAATCTCATTGTATAATTTGTACTGTGACACTGACTGCTGTCTGGATGAAGGTGACTCTGGATTATCAGCAGCTGGAAACTATATTATTTTTTTCTTAGGTAACAGGACTATTCTACAAAATAATCTGTTAGCTAATACTGACTGTTTTTAACACAAGTGTATCCTGGTAGATTTTAAATTCTGAAATGTCATCTATTACCATCGCATCTGCTTTCAAAGATCAAACGTAAAGCCTCGTCCTTGAACTCGCACTGGAGCGTCCACTCAACCTACTTAAAAAGTTGATCTGTGTGTCCATCAATAAATAAGTGGAAGAAGCGTTTAATGACCTGCTTTGCGTCACTGGTTTTTTGTTACAGTGGGCTCAGTTGTCCCTGAAATAGACTCTTGGGGTGGAACAAAAGAGATTAGGTAGCCTCGTCAAACATGAGGAGAGGATCAGATTTTTAAGTCTGCCTGCAGAGTTTTCCTCTCCTGACCGTGCAGCAGCATTAGAAAAATAGCACAGTGGTTACTGAAAGATGAAGCAGATGTGAACAAAGAGACCACCGAACTCGCTGCTCAACAGTAATTTGCCTCAATCCTTAGCTTTCATCGTTTCCTTGTTTACAAACTGTACATGATGGAAAAGCCCTGAGTCACTGTATCATGACAGGAAAGGGGGCAAAATGCCATTTCAGCCAAATGTTATTTTAAAGGGAAGGGCAATAGGCTGCAGCTTGCCCCAAACGATGGTACACATATTTTCACAACGAGGGTCACTTATGTGTGAGCAGGGCTCAGGAAGGGCTGTCAATAGATCCCTTTATGAGGTGGTGAGGGGGGAATTAGGCCCTCAATGGAGGGGACTAAGCCATGTAGGACATGTGCCCACACTCAGGCCTGACCTGTTTGTTTTGATGGCAGCACGAGACCGGCGTGACTGCAGGCCTTGTTTACTTTGGACGTGTCAGGAAGAGGACAGTTCCCACTTGATAAGAAAAAACTAAGGTGGCCCGATGTTTTGTTTTTGTTGATTTATTTATTTTTAAATTAAAGCAGTAGTTACAAAACAGGGCAAATGGAAAGAGAGGGGAGACATGAGGTCTAAGGGGGTGCTGCAACTATGGTCACTATGCTAACATGCTAAGTAGGTGTAATGATTAGCATGGTTCAATTTAATATTTTTAGCTGGAAATATTCATTCCCTCATTTACTAGTAATAAAAAACTTATCATATCGGAACAATATTAAGTTTGATGACGCTGGAGCCAAAGAATTTGAAACTTATTGGAAAACAAAGGCAGACACACTCCACTAAATCTAGCCACCATCACTTATGCGCAGCAGATTTGGGTAAAGCAAGAAAGAAAAAAAGAAGCATGCATCAGTCTTTTTCTGTTTCAACTGAACAAGCAAAGCAATTTATTTACACACACACACACACACACACACACACACACACACACACACACCATTTAGTGTGCATCTTACAACAACATCTTTGGGCTTACAAACAAACATAAGCTCAGCATTTTTACCCAACTTTGAATCAAGACAATCAAAAGCGGTTTGGTTTCGTCTCGTGATCATTTCAGCTCATAATGCTCTGAGTAGCATCAAATACCATCTTTCTCTGTCGCCTCAGCTTCTGATTCAGTGGAACACTGGTAGTGTGCGAGACAAGTGCAAGGTAGGAAGCAAAAGATCAAGTTGTGAAAGTGACATGCCAGAAAAATGGAATGAATCACCTTTAAGTGGTCGCGCCGGTCGAGATGTTCAGTACTTTTTGTTTTTTAATAAAAAACATTGTGGATTTCAAATCAAATGATGATTCAAGGTATACGTAAATGTTTGATCTATGACTAGATCCCACGTGAGATTTTGCCTGGATTTTTCCCCTCTGCAGAGATCAGAGAAAGGTCAGAGGTCAGGGTCAGCTAAAGAGATGCATCTCTGCAGCCTGTAGGGGCTCAAACACACTTATAGTTACTGGCATGTCCTCTCGGCACCCGAGCATCCTGCTGATACTGATCACTGGTCAATAGCGTGTCCTCAGAACAAGCATCTGTTAAAGCACTGTAAACGTGCTAGCGATACACTCTAACATAGAGCACAGAAAATTCAACTCTGATAAAAGACTGTGGTAGAAAAATGAATGGAACACTTCAGTGAAAAACAGGAAGTCAAAACTTCTCGGCAGGTACCTGCGTACAAAGAATCACTACTTTTCATGCAGACTGTGGTTGGAAAACTGTGAATAAACCATAAGAGAGAGAGAAAATAAAAACTGAACAGTCCGTTCCAATGTCTTCTGTACGGTGCTTACGAAGACCGCATACTTTTCAGCAAGGGCTACTTCAGGGTTAGTTCTCAAGCTTGTTAAAAGTCTGAAAAACCGTCACCCTGCCCCAGTGTCTTCTTCAAAAAAAGTGCACTTTTAATGAAAACATGATTCACGCTGAGGAATAACAGTCCAGCCACAAAACCAGCCTCTTAAAAGGCTTCTGTTTAAATTGTATGCAGCTCATGAGGCAACCAATCATAAAAAGTTTACAAAAAGATTAAAGAAAGGATCAAATTGTTACAATCACGGATTGTTTTAACTGACAAAGATCACTATCAGATTCAGTTGTTTTTTTAAAAAGAGCCTCGTGTCAACATGAGGACTAAGAATACAAAATGATGAAGGATGCGATGTGAGAGATGCAAACTAGAAAAACCAGCTTGCTTCCAGACGGTTGAACCCTTTTCTTTCAGTCCATGTAGTGATGCCGAATGCAGAAGTCAAACAGTGTTTAAAAACACGTGTCCCTTTGGCTGATGTCGGTCCAACGAGGGGAAGGAGCGGGCTGTCTGTAGTGATCAGTGGCTATGGCTCGCCAACAGCCAGAGGTACCTTGAAGTGATCAAACAGAGACGAGGAGAGAAGACAGAGGATGGATACTGTGGTAAATGTGGAAAGCTGGGAGATCAGAAGGAGAACCTGGCGGTCGTCCTCCTGATGGATCACTAATGCTAGGAGGTCTGCAGGAGGCGTCTGTAGTGAGGCATGATCTCGTGCTCTGGCAGGTGCAGATTAAACTCCAGCGCCACCAACACGGGGAACTCGAAGGCTATCAGCTCTCTGCGGTTCACTCTGAACCTTTCCTCCAGTTTCTGGCAGAAAAATAAAGCAAGTCCGTGTGAGAGGAAAAAAAAAAATGCTTCGACTCATAATCTTCTTATTTAGATTTATTTATTTTTAACCCTGGATGTGGTAACACCTGGCCCTGCACTGCTCACAGCACACTTGGCTCAGAAGTGTAAAAGTGACGGCTTTATATTTAGTTGCCGTGTGCAAGAAGCCAACAAATGGTCACAAAAAGTGGAGCATTTGCTACTCTAACAGGGCTTTATATATTAAATATTTCCTTCTCTCATAATCATACGATGCACTTCTTTTATTCACTTGAAATTGAAAACCTGAAACTGCACTTTTTGGAGATTAAACACATTGAAAACTAAAAATATTTAAAAGGTTTGCTTTTATTATGCCGCTGTGGTAATGTGGGGGCGGACTTTAGGACCCTGGGGAACTGGGTGGGGTGTGCATCCAGGTACCAGGTTGCCAGGTGCAACTCAGCACATATCTCACCACACCCAACCAGAGGTTAAGGGTTCAACACTAATTCCCTTGGATTCCCAGTTAAATAAAGCTGTTGTTAAAGCATTGAAGAGACTAGCAATGTGTTACCCTGTAGGGGGGAAAAAAACAAAAAGCTCTCCTATTTAGAGATTCGAGCTTCAGGCCCTGTTCTCACTATTTTTTTTTCAGGTCAATTAAATATTAGTAAGTTTTTGAAACACTTTATCTTGTAGACGGCTTATTACAGATGATTTTATTCCATTATGTTATGTTGTGTAGGCTGTTTAAAGTTACACTTGAACCCTGAGGGGTCGATTTTGCCTCATCAGCTACCCACACCCAGCCCAGTGGACTCTGTCACTGAGAGCAGTGAAAAATGATGCTCAAATATTTGGAAAGAAAGCCCTCTCCCTTTGATCAGAGTGAACTGACCCTTTGATCTCTTGTACTGTAATTAAACATTGGGGTTGGATGGGGAAGGGTTGGATGTGTGCATGAGGAAGCTTACATCTATAAGAAGTTTGACCTCCTGTTTCTTCAGATCACCCCCGATCTTGGCTGCCAGCAGGACACAAGCTCCAGCGCAGAGTTTACGGTTCTGCTTGTTTAGTTTGCCTTGGAGAACGAGTTTTTCAAAGTAGACGAAAGCCATGGCCACCGTCGGTTCCTCAAAGCCACACTCATCCTGAGCCAGTTTTCTTATCTCCCTTTTCAAGCTGCACAGAGTTAAAAAAAAAAAAAAAAAAAAAAAAGAACAAGGAAGGAAAAATGAAGAGAAAGAAGTTGGTAAAGAAAACAAAAGAGCTTCTGTTAAGGTGAATATATTCTGTGTGGTGTTTGTTTTACCTCCTTATTTTGCTGAGTGTCAGCTTTATGTGTGGGAATTTTTCCTTGAAGGTTTCGTTCATGTCCTTTTTGAGGTCAGAGGGTTTCACGTATTCGATGACCGTAGTCTGGAAAAGAAAACCAGAGGTGGTGTCAAAATGACCACACTTTCAATCGAGTAATTAATCCTAACACTTCACACATGATACATTATACTGTGTCAATATTTATTTGAAGAAAAATAAAAAACTAAATGCAGGAGCAGCTGTGTGTAAAGCTGTAGTTGCATAGCAGCAATAACTTGAAGTAACTGCTTTCTCTGGAAAGTTGTGAAAGACCTTTGGCCCACTCGTCTTTATGATGTTGCTGCAGTTCATTGAGGATTGTGGCCTTTCGTTTATGCGCAGCTCTCTCAAGGTCCTGCAGCAGTATTTCAGATGGATTGAGGTCTGGACTTTGAGTGGGTGCAATACTGTTTTCTGTTTCACTCATGCTGTTGTAGGTTTGCTGCTGTGCTTGGCATCACTGTCCTGTTGCTTGACCCAATTTGTCCTACAGCCCAAATCATCACCGCGCCACCACCGTGCCTGACAGTTGGCAGTAAGTGTGTGGCCACAATGCACAGCACCACGGTAAAACAAATAAAACAACCACAAAAATTTCCAATTATGTCTCGTCCATTTTCTCCTGGCATGACTGGTAAGTCTTCTAAACAAGCTAAACTTGTTCACCACCTGGCTGCTACTTTCCCTCTTAATTCCTATGGAAGCAGTGAGGGTGTATTTAATTTTTCACACACTGCTTCTGCATTTTGACTTTGCCTTCGTTAAATAAATAATGACATTATATAATATGTTGTTCTTCTGAGGTTGCATATGAAATGATTTTGGAACCTAGTAGAGACCAGATTAATTTTTTTATTATGTCCTGACACATAAAACCATAGAAATGATGAAAGAGTGTGTGGTTTGTTTGTTTTTGGGTTTGTTTGTTGTTGTTTTTTAAAACCAAGACTGTAAATTTTTTTAAAATTGCTCCGTGTCACAAAAAGTAGCATTAAAAGACAGTAACAAGATAAACTGATGCCTTTGGCCAAATTTTAATTCATCATGACGGCCACAAACTATTTAGCAGTCAATCCCACACAGATGGTTCTGCTGCTAAAAGCAGGATTTTCAGTTTCTCTGTATCTTTCCATCTTATTTTAGCATTATTTTAATCTTAGTTTTCAGTTTTATATGGTTTATAGATTTTTTTTTTTAACTTGCCTTTCTAATGTCTGTTAAACAATCCTTAGCCACATCATACTCAAAGCATGCCATAACAAGCACTGAGTCACACTGGGAGAGCTTAATGTGTGGGTGTGAGTTTGGGCTAGGAGTTAGATCCCCGTCGAGGCCTGTCTATTAATCCCAGGATTAAAGGTCCATAAAAAAAATTGCTTTTGTTGCTCTGGGATGGTGAATTTGTAGTTTGAGAGCTGATAGGACCAAATAGGGAACCTTCCTTGGGTGCAACCCATTTACTATGCAACGTCGCCAGAAATACAAAGAAGACTTTCAATATGCACAGATAATTTTATCCCCTGTTTGAACCTGAAAGCTTGAGAGTCAGGTCTCCCAAGCAGCCTGTGTCCAATTCCTGAAGTGCTGAGAATTCACTGCTTCCATTGCGGTAGTAAACACAATAGCTATTGTTGTCAAGAGTAATTGGAGGAAGAGAGGACAAAAAAACCCTGGCCTTGACTAACATTTCAACTATGTCAGTACTCGTTGTGCATTCTGCCAGTCTCCACAGCGAAAACTGAACCCTGGAAAGAATGAGGAGGGAATCGGGCCGTTTTGTTTTTTCCCTCGCTTTTCAAACCAAAGTAAAACATCCGCGCTTTTCCGGAAAAGTAAAAAGAATGATTAGTGTTGAGGGAGAGCCACAGTAGCTCTTTAATAGCTACTGCCAACTACACAGAGATAAAGTATCTGCATCGTTTCAGGCCCAAAGCGGTGGGAGAGCGTCTCATCCAGTGACCTTGCTGATAAAGACTAAATAAGCAGATAAAACTGAGGATTTTTTATTTTTGGTGAAGGAACCCTTAGACAAATATTTCTGGTTTTATTGTTCTCTGTTGTGGTGGGAAAACTGAGCACAGAAGCCCAGCATGATAAAAAAAAAAAAAATTAAATAAAAAATACCAGTGAGATATTTCAGAACATTTCAACAAAACATCTCAAAGCAAATGAAGCTGCGGATAAAAACCACCATTCCTTTCTGCTCTCAAGAGGCTACGAGGCAGCAGTTGCTGCTGCTGTTGTGATTGTGATGTATTAGATTAGTATTTTCTCACCATGTAGGAGGGGAAGATGAGGACTCTCTTGTGTTTACCACAAGGCCATTGTGGGTCATCCAGCAGATTAGGGTCGTACTCGCGAAAGTCCCCGAAATCATTCCCTGCCATTTCCACGCAGACAACGAAGGTTGAGTCAGATTTAGAATTTCATGCATTTCCTTTTTCAATAAAAATATACAGTTAGGGCCAAAAGTGCTCGGACAGTGAGACCATTCTTCTATTTGTACACCAACACAGAGCATTTTAAGATCAAATAATCATGGTGTGACTGACATGTGGACTTTGAGCTTTAATTCGACAACTTTACCCAAAATATTTGGCATTAAATGTTTAGGAATTACACCGAGCTATAGACAACGAGCGATTATGGTTGAAAGACTCAAATACAGACTGAAAATGGAAGAAGAATACCAGACTGGGAGAAATAGTTGCCATACAAAGTGAAGAAATTACTTAAATTAAAGTAACTTAAATTATTAGAAGAGGCAGATTTGCTCCAACTCATTGTTTTTCTACATATAAACAAAGCAAATAAAATAAAGTTATAAATGTTTAGGAATTAACAGCCATTTTTATTTGTAGTCCCCCATGTTCAGAGGCTCAAACAATCAGGTGACTGACTGATCCTTATCCACTTGTACCGAGAAGCGTCGTCTCATCAGTTCTGCGGCGTTTGGCTGAATCTGAGCAGAGAGCATAGCCCTGGCCACGTCACAGTCCAGCCTGCTATCAGCGCTCACATCATAAACAAACACTAGTGGCCCAGTTGCACTGGCAACCATACAAGCCCACAACACAACACCTCCTGTAGCACATTTAGCAGGTAATGTGGTTGAATCACAGACTGTTTCTTTTCACTTTATTTGAATATAATTATTATTATTATCATTATTATTTTGTACACTATTCTGATATGAGGAAATCTTGCTTTCAAGATTTTTCTTTTGGATTGTACGGGCTCTTTTAAGTTTGTTTAGATGCTCTCTGACAAAGTCTAACTTGTCCTTCCTGTTTTTATGTGTAACCAATAGCTGTTGCTGATCTGGATGGTGAAATGCTTCTTTTTAAGAATGAGACAGATTTTTTAGCCTAATTACGGCCTCTCAGCTCCAGACGTTTTATCTAATCAGTTTGTCGTGAATAACAGGGTCTCACCTGGCCTAGAAATGCTCATCAGTGAGCTGTCCAATTAATTTTGTGCCTCTGAAAGATGTGCAAGGCTTTTGTTATACCCTATGAATTAAAGCTTAATGTTTGTACTTCAATCACATCTTGATTTAAAATAAACTGATGTGGTGTACAGAGACAAAATTGCCAAAAAAAAAAACCCCAACAAAAAAAACAAAAACAACAAGCCCTCATTGTCCAAACACGTGGACCCAACTGTAGTAAACGATGAAAAGGTAAAGCCTGCAAACCAACCTGTGTCTAAGCTGCTCTGGTTGCTGTTGGCTCGGGCCAAGCTGAGGCTGCGGTGGCTTGCGTTGCGAGACTGAGAGAAGGACGAGGTGGAGTCGATTGTGTTTCTTCGGCCACCCAGCACATAAGTGGGATACAGGAACTGGGTGTACGACACAGTCTGCAAACACAGATACAAATTATTATGTCTATTCAGTAGAGCCAAAAAAAAAAAAAAAGACTTGCTCGCTCTGATGTTAAACCCGTTCAACCTATTAATGTTATCAGATCCGTTTTCCAGCACAAGAGGACCACAAATAAGTATTAGCACTAACAGTGTCCCAGTATAACGTACCCATGAGACATCACACACAATAACAAGAGACTGGAACTGACTTGGCTAAAAGGAATGCAGTTGTTATTAATGTGCTTAATTGCACATGGGGCGTTTGGACTCCCCTGACAGCAAAATAGTGCCAAAAAAAAAAAAAAAAAAAAAAAGGCTCATTGCACAGGGTTCTGAAAAAAAAAAAAAAAAATCATCTCGCTAAGCACTAAAAAATAAAAGCCTTTCACTTCATTTTCCTCATTTATGAAAACTAAACAATGTTTATAACCAACATTAATATTTAAATGGAAGTAATTTGTGCGAGAAGAAACTTTTATAAAATTCTACCTTCTGTAGCAACTAGCAAGCTAGTTTGCTAGCTAACGTCCATCAACAGTACAACACTTCTGAACTATTACGATGCTAATGTGCCATTTTTAGCCAACCTTAACCATTTTTGGCCTTTCTGTATGTGCAATAATGTGCACAAGTCCCTCATTTCTTTATAATTTGCTGGAAAAATGAGAAATCTTTGCTAAAACATATGTACAGTTCTCCAGACCTCTATAAGGACATTCAAAGCTCTTCTTTGGATGTTGGCTAACAATCTCTGTTGAGACGATCACACACTGATTCAAAAATGTTGACGTTCTGGCTCTGGAGAGGCCACGACCAAAATCTGACTGCACTTCATGCATTCATAATTCCATCAGTTTTGATAAGATCTCAAACACCACTGGCTGAAATGCAGACTCAAACCATGACAGAGCCTCCACCATATTTTACAGACAGCTGTAGACACTCACTGTTATACCTCGGTCCTGACCTTTGTACATAAAGATGACGATTTAAACAAAAAAATTAATTTAAAAAAAATGGATTAATAACTCCATAAGACCTGTTGCAGATGACCTTCAGTCCAGTTCTTGTGCATTTTGCCCCTTTCTCCCAGTTTCCTTTTCCTAAAAATGGCTTGATGCAAACACTGACACAATTTTAGCAAATAGTATATGGATCAACTGAAAGGACAGATGTAGCTCTAGACTGCATTTTTACTCATTTCTTCAGGCCATGCTTTTCAGATATTGTCCTTGTTTTAGGTCAGCCACTTCTTTTATTTTCCACCTGTCTTTGAGTTTCTGGCTAATAGCTCTTTTGAAATCCCCTTGTTGGTGTAAAAATCCTGTTTTATGCTGTGTTATCTTTGGCTTTCTTGTAGATTCAAATAACGAAGTGAGAACAATTTATATGTTTTGTAAAAAGTAAGGCACTTGTAACAAAGTTCCTAAAGATACTTTGCAAAGTTGTTGGGTATTTGTCGATGACACCCTCGAGTTAGGTGCCTTTTTATCAAAGACAAACTTAAAAAAAAAAAAAAAGCTTTAAAAGTTATACCAAAGTCTGACTTTTGGAAACAAGATATAAAGAAATGAGTGGTGGTTTAAGACTTCTGTATCAAGTATCCAGTGAAGTGTCCCAGTAAACACACCAATCTATATTGATCCACCACACATACACATATTTGCTGGTTTCTCACCTTTCCATCTGCTCCCAACTCCACTCCCTCCAGCCCAATCACCATCTCCCTGGCGCCTCCTGAAGGATGCCGCTGACGCCCTCCTTCCAGCTTTGCATCCCTAACGAGAACAAGACTTTTTTTTTTTAAAAACACATCTTTCCTGATACAAAGTTTTCCTGCAGCTTCTTTAAACTCCTTTTCCTTAGCAATCTTTCAGAGGCCTGTTCTAGCTCACCTCTTCACTTACACACTCTCCATTTCACAGATTTGGGTCCTGCATCGATCTGAGCTCATCAGCTGGCCTAGTTTCTTTAACTGCTCGTGTCTTTGGGTGCATCTCGGGGCAATCAGTAATAAAGTGCGCCCTTGGGAGGCAGGACGGAGTAGAGTACGGTTTCGTTCTAGCAGGCAAGCCTCTTCAAACTCAGCTGCTGCCTGAAATGCCATACTGCTGTGGGAGATTTGTAGGTCAAAAGATGGCCAAAGAGGGAAGTGTGTCGGTGGAGCTTGACCGACACATGGCCCAAATCAAATATACCATAATTAAAGTAAACACTGTTTACTGCTAAGATTTAACTTGATGCGATATTTTTAGGTCGCTGTCAGTAAAAGCTAATTTAAATTGTGTACAGTGACAGAGAAGATTACATGCCTGCAGTCTGCCACAAAGAATAACCGATAACACTGATGGTAAGCTGAAGGCTAAGTCTTTCCAGCGATTTGTGATTAAAAGGTTGGTAGAAAATTAAAATGCTCTAAGCAGGAGCTGATATTCATGTTCTCCCATTTTTCCTTGGGTTGAAATAAAGTCCACAGCTATTAAAATGTGGCCTGTTTGCTGACAGATAAATTTCCACCTGTGTTTGTGTTACATTAACTTTAGCCTTATCTCAATATTTGTACTGTTGCAACATTTCACAGCGGCGGCAGAAAGTACAGGCTCTACACAGTCTTGTTTTTCTGCGGCCCCCTTATCTTTCCTTTCCTTTGTCTTGCATTCTCTTTAAAATGTCGTTCATACACAAAGCGTTAACGACACGGCGGTTCCTCACATGACTATGCCAGTGTTTTGTTGACATGTGGGGCCAATCGGCTTTCATGAAAACAGCGTTATCTGGCAGACGGGCACGGCAGGACACGATGATGACAGATGCATCGTAGACACGGAGATCCCCAGGCAGTGGACCTCTTACAGAACAGTGAAAATCAAAGAAGAAAGGGGGGAAAAGAAGAGATGGGAAGCTTTCTAGGGAGAGCGCTTTTCTATGAAGCCATCCAGAAAATAAAAAGGTTTTGCTTCATTTGGTTGAGAATACAGAGAAATGAAAGGAAATGACAGGAAAAGCTGCTCAGCAGCATGCACGAATAGGAATCACTGGCGCCAAACATCTGTATGTTAGTATTGGTGAAATTCTTGCAAAGTGTTCGTCACGCATGCTTCGAAATTCAGCGTCAAGAAAGTAAAAATAACCACAGCTTAAACAACTTTGACCCCATTACAAATACTTCATAGTTCACACGAACAGTCGAGGGTGACTGCTTCCAATTATATTCCAAAGTCTTTTTTTTTTAACTTCAAATATCCCTGTGAGGAAATTCATCCCGCATTCGATCCATGTAATTTTTTCCACTCCGATGCCAGAAGTGTTCCTTAACGTGCCAGAGAAACATCGGAATCCAGCGCTGCTAAAGAGGAAACATGCAAAGTCTACACGGGAGTGTTTGAACTCAAAGAATTAGCCCATGAAAAGACAGTGATGACCCACAGCCTGAGGTTTAACCGCCTGAAGCCTGCTGCATTCCACCTTCTTAGTTTACGAAAGTCCGAGCTGGACTTTGAGCTGCAGATTTAACCATGTATTTAACTTCTGTATTGAAAATTTGCAAAATTACTCAAGATGCAAGGCATACCAGTCTGCTGAATGTACTCTGAAAATAAATAAATAATTTAAGTAACAAGTTGTCTAATAAAATATTTTTGAGTTTTGGCTGTCCCAGCCAAAGTCGAGCTGGAAATGGGCGATTAGCGTGAAGGAGCAGTGAAACATGCTTATCGGAGAGCCCCGGGAGGTTTATTAACCCTTGACCTTGCACTGATTGGCTGGCTTAGGAAATTCCCCGCTCTTCACTAAGCCGTGGTGTGTTGCTTTTCTTTCTGTGCATTGTTTCCTCTGGTGTTTATCTGTCGCCCTTTCTCTTTCACTTCCTCCAAAACACACCTTTTTTTTTGGGGGGGGGGGGGGGGGGGGGCGTCAGAAGTAAGGCCATACAACAGCTAAACTCCCCAACACAGGGCTCATGTTGCTTTAAAAGAAAAGCAGGAAAAATTATCTATAGATAAGATCTACGCCGCTAAGACATGTAAACCCTGGCAGTTAAAAAAGAAGTGGTTAATAACATGTTATAAGTGTGCAGACAATAGAAATCCTAGTCTGTCAGCACAGTGGAGAATTAAAATCAGTTGACTACACACCGAAAACGTCTATTTCTAATAACCAGGTAAGGTTCATATTAAATGCTGAATAGCGAAGCCAGCAACAGCTGCAACAGACAAGAATGGGTTGACTTGAACAAAGAAGGATGAGTGCCCAAGAGCCACCACGGGAAAAGTATCACAAGCAACAAGCATTAGGCGACAATCTAAGTCTTAAAGTCCTTGTTAGATTACTTTAAAAAAAAAAACATTTTTATTAACCTATTAAGATAAAAATGCATCCACCAAAACAAGAGGGATGAGGAAAACAAAGGGAAAGAGGAAGCACAGGTTGGAGGACGTTACGACGTTCGGCATGCCGTAGGATACATACCCCGCTTGGCTACAATCTCGATAGGGCAGGACAGAAAATACACTATAGAAGGATCTTCTGCCACTGATAAGGACTATCCTACAAAAACAAAAATGGCAAACAAGCTAATCAACATCTATCGGACAAGATGCACAGGTTACACTTGGTAATAGTTTGCAGTAACAGAATGAACTGAACATTCTTGGTGTGTTATTCTGAGTTTCTTGCAGTTTGGCACATACACTCAGTTTGTGTGTAACAGTGATGCGTTTGTTACAAGACCTTATTTTTAATAACTAAGGCATCCAATCAGAGCCCATTTCCCGATGACCTGAGGTCAACAGCACAGCGAGCAGAACGGCTCTGACTTTAACTACAACAACCTCATAATTCCAGCTTCCTAACTCGGGCTCGCAGACACGTGGTGAACCTTATTACTACAAATCAGCATCAGGAAACAAACTCCACACGAGGGTCTCAAAAAGCTGAGTCTTTCAACATCAGCTGAAAACTGGATAATAATTTCAGAGGTGGTACACTGCAATGTTATCCAAATGTTGGATAAAATAAGTGAAGACTAACTCATAGAGCTACACTTTGAGACAATTGAAAATCACCAGAGCACGATTGTGCCACGCAAATCACCGATAAATAAAAGCTAACTGAACTCTCGTCTAAATCCAAACGAAGTGGCAGTGATAATAAGAGTCACCCCGTCAGTATTACACAGACACGCTCCCTAGATACGTTGACCTCAACGTCAACATCAGAACATTTCTGCCAAAATTTGTTTGCATTTAAAGATTTGCGTGCTGCATTCATGCTACAGCACAGTCATCTTATAATTTAGTAGCGAGTGATTTGTGGCGTGATTACAGAATTTGTGACAGTGATCAAATAAAGATTAACATCAAAATTCATCAGATTCTTCTGCACGTGCAGGATTGGCAGTTGCATCTATCTATAAGCTGAAACTGTGGCCGGGGCCTGGCCTGCTTGTCTGCGATGTGGCTTGTAATGTGAGAAACATCCATACTGCAGTTCATTGACTGGGGCAGCCTCCATTATTCAGTGAGGACTTGTATCGACTGCGGGGAGGCGATGTTTGGCTTCATACCTTCCATTGCGCATATCGTGTTGCCTCATGTTCTTTACGAAGTGAACCTTCTTGAAGCTCTTTGGTCGGGGTGAACCCGATAGGGTTCGGCATCTGAAATGTAAAACAAACAAAAAACTTAGAAACAGACAGTTCCCCCCAAGTGGGGCGCACGACACTGTGCTAAGTGACTCATGTTGAGACACAGAAATACACAGGAATGGTAAAAAGAAAGCAAACCTTTTTTTAGCTTTAAGGTTTTACATATTGGTACATTATACATTTTTTTTTTTAAAAATAAAATCATATAATCCTTACCAGTAATACTAGGGCTGTGCGATATGACCAAAATCTCATATCCCGATATAAGAATTCTATCGTCCGATAACGATATAAATCACAAAAATGTAACATTTTCTGTAAATTCTGTGAATCTCGACTTGTGGGAAGTGTTTCCAGCTGCGCATCATGTAGCTGGAGTCGAGTGTTTTAACCGATGTATGAAACGGTTAGTTATGTCTATAACTTCTATTCCCTGAAGGAGAGGAACGAGGTACAACACATAAGTATGGGATATCACGCCCTCGCGTGTCCTGGCTGAAGAAACCTTTATTCACGCCTTTACGGCAGATGACGTGTGATGACACGCGCAAGGCCCCGCCCGCACATATAGCCGCTGCCATCACCGTCATCCCTCAGTTCGATAGCCGCTCTTCACCGAGCCAACTGCTCAGTGGGGCCACCCTGTGTTGTACCTCGTTCCTCTCCTTCAGGGAACAGAAGTTATAGACATAACTAACCGTTCCCTTTCAGTCGATTCACTCGGTACAACACATAAGTATGGGACCTATATACACGCCCCGCAGAGCAGCCACCGAACCGGAACGGGACCACCACATCCTTAGTGAGTGGTAGACCCAGCAGAAAGGACAGCATGAGCCACCGAAGGGGCTGTAACGTCCAACCGATAAAACCGCACAAAAGTGTGCGGCGACGCCCAATTAGCCGCTGCACAAATATCAGCCACAGGCACCCCTCTAAAAAGAGCCCATGAGGTCGCCATCCCCCTGGTGGAATGAGCTCCCACCCCGTGGGGCAACGCAAAACCTCCGGTGCTGCATGCCAGCGAGATAGCTTCTACAATCCAGTGGGACAGCCTCTGTCTGGACAGAGCTCTACCTCTATTCGGATTAGCGAAGCAGACAAACAACTGGTCACACAAACGCACATCCCGAGTGCGCTCAATGTAGGTGCGTAGCGCACGCACCGGACAAAGAGAATGCACCCTCCTCTGCTCCTCAGATTCAAAAGGAGGGGAGCAAAAGCTCAGCAACTCAAACTCCATTGAACTATAAGATGCAGGCATGACCTTGGGAAGATAGGCGGCATTCGGACGCAATACGACCTTGCGGCCATCAGGAGAAAACTGTGTGCAGGCAGGATGCACAGACAGCGCATGAAGGTCCCCCACTCGCTTCGCCGAGGCCAAAGCGAGAAGTAATGCGGTCTTATACGAAAGAAGTTTCATATCTACCGACTCAACGGGTTCAAACGGAGGGCCACAAAGGGCCTCCAGCACCAAAGACAAGTCCCAAGCCGGGACACTGGACTTAAGCACGGGCCTCAGCCGGCGAACCCCTTTCAGAAAACGCACGGCGAGGGGATGCGCACCTGGTGTCACCCCGTCAAAACCGATATGACAAGCAGATATAGCCGCTAAATAAACCTTGATCGTCGAAAACGAAAGGCCTTTATCCAACAGCTGCTGCAGGAATGTCAAAACATCCACAATAGAGCACTGAAATGGGAGAGTGTGGCGGTCCTGGCACCATCGCTCGAAGGCTCGCCATTTGTAAGCGTACAAGCCTCTAGTAGACGAGGCCCTGGCGCTCTGAATCGTCGCTACCACACTAGGTGGCAGACCCTTAGCAACCAAGTTTAACCTCTCAGCAGGTAAGCATGAAGGTGCCACAGATCCGGGCGCGGATGAAACACTTCCCCCCCCCCCGCCTGAGAGAGGAGATCCCTGCGGAGAGGAAGCTGCCAAGGACTTGCTGCAAGCAGGCTGATTATTTCTGCATACCACGACTTCGCGGGCCACCAAGGGGCCACCAGGATCAGAGAGAGGGAATGCCGACGCACCCTCTCCAGAATTGGAGATATCATTTCCACTGGGGGAAATGCATACAGGAGCACGTCTGGCCATTGGTGCGCTAGCGCGTCCAAGCCCAAGGGTGCATCGTGGTCGATTATGGAGAAGTACAGGGGGCAGTGAGCATTCACCCTGGAAGCAAAAAGATCTATTTGCGCCTCGCCAAATAGATCCCAAATCTGAGCCACTATTGAAGGGTGTAACCTCCATTCTCTCACCAGAGGACCCCCCCTGGAGAGAAGGTCCGGCCCCAGGTTCAGGTGGCCCGGGACATGGGTGGCTCTTAGAGTCAGAAAATGAACACTGCACCATAACAGCAGAGAGCGAGACAGCTGCAACAGGGGAAGAGAGCGTGTTCCTCCCTGCCTGTTTATATAAGACACCACTGTTGAATTGTCCGTCCTGACTAAGACATGCTGGCCCTGCAGGACTGGACGGAAACGCTTTAGAGCTAAGAACACTGCTAACAGCTCTAAGTGGTTGATGTGCAGCTGGCGCTGAGCCGCGGACCAGATCCCTCTCACTGACGCACCCTCGCACAGCGCTCCCCACCCACTTAGGGAAGCATCTGTGGACACCACCTTGCGAAACAACACCCTCCCAATCCGAGAGCCCTGGTGCAGTAGCCCGGGCTCCCTCCAAGGACGGAGAGCTAGCATGCAAGACGCAGTTACCGGCAGCCTCCTCCGGAGGTGACGCGAAGCACACAAACGGTGAGAGAGAGTCCAGCGTTGAAACGCTCTCATTTTCAACAGCCCAAGCGGCACTACGGCGATCATAGATGCCATCATGCCCAACAAGCGCAATATCGTCTGGAAACGCAGTCTGCGTCCCAGCTGAAATTGAGCGAGGCAGCGATGAAACGCGGCCACTCTGTGCTCTGACAACCGTGCGCGGCTGGAAAGAGAGCATATTTCCAGACCGAGAAAAGCGATCTGTTGACCTGGGATTAGCGAGCTCTTCTGAAAGTTCACAGAGAACCCCAGTGTCTGAATGTGTGACAGAACCCGCGACAGCTGTGTCTCCGCCTGTTCTCTGGAGCAAGCCACGAGAGCCCAGTCGTCCAGGTAGGCCAAGATGCGGATGCCCCTCTTCCTGAGGGGCGCTAGCGCTGCCTCGGCACATTTCGTAAAGGTGCGGGGAGCGAGCGACAGCCCGAACGGCAGCACTAGGTATTCGTAGGCTACGCCCTCGAATGCAAACCTCAGAAACTGCCTGTGTTTCGGGTGTATAGCGACATGAAAATAAGCATCTGTTAGATCGATTGTCGCAAACCAATCTCCCGGGCCGACTGCACTCAGGAGCTGTCTGAGTGTTAGCATCTTGAACCTGTACGTTCGCAGGTACGTGTTCAAGACTCGCAGGTCGAGGATGGGACGAAGCCCTCCCCCTTTCTTCGGAATGACAAAATAACGGCTGTACCAACCTTTGTCCGTCTCCGAAGCGGGGACCACCCGTATTGCTCTCTTCTGTAATAGCGCCTGTATTTCCTCTCTGAGTACCAAGGCTGCCTCGGGGTTGACAATCGTGTTCACGACTCTTTGGAAACGAGGCGGCTTGACCCGGAACTGCAACCGGTAACCCATGGCAACGGTTTGCAGCACCCACGGAGAGGGGGCGCAAGCGCGCCACTGAGGGAAGTGAGCAGCCAGCCGGCTGGCCTGCAGCACTGACGGCGGGGCGCCGTCGCCCCCCAGTGTGTCTGCAGGGGACTGCATCCCCTGTCTGACCTGGCTCATTTCGCCTGCAGGTTGAGCATTTGAGATTGTTTGAGAGTAAACAACACTCTTTATTGATTGCAACATGGGAACATGTACATTTATACATTTTGTTGGGTGCACCTTTTCCGGGGCATAACAATGAAAAACAGCGGGAACACTCGATGTGGTCGCTTGAACATTCAACACATCTGAACCGTGTGCAGGGGTTATGTGCTTGGGAGACCGCGATAGGGAAGTGCAGCGCCTTCTGGGGCTGACAACCTGAACAGAACTTAAGCGGCACCTCTTGTGCGGCAACAGAGGGGTAAGAGCAGCGTCTCCCTGCTGCCGGATCCCTTCCCCACTCGCAATCACAGCTAGGAGGGCTGAGGCTTCTTCCTCCTGGGCGTCGGGTCCCGTCGGGGGCCCGGGGGAGGGCCTTTGCCCCAGGCCGACTGGCGTGGAGCTCGGGCCGGAGTACGTGCTCTCGCCGGCGGCCCTCCCACTCCAGCAGTGGGCGCCGGTCTCTTGCCAGCTGTCAGAGGAGCGGCGGGCCTGTGAGAGCTAGCAGTGGGCTTGGGCTGGGGCTGGCGTCTGGGGATGATGTCGCGCAGAGCTTCCGTCTGCTTCTTCCTCAGATCGAATCTAGCCTGAATGGCTTCAAGTGAATGTCCGAATAACCCAGCCGCAGACACTGGTGCGTCCAGATACACAGCTCTGTCTCTATCAGGGACGTCGGAGAGGGTCAGCCACAGGTGCCTCTGCGCCACCACTGTCGAAGCCATCCCTCTGCCCAGGGAGAGCGCTGCACAGCGAGACGCACGGAGGATGTAATCCGTGGTGACTCTAACCTCGTTAAGAAGAGGTGACAGCGGGCTGTCCTCCGGAACCAGCGATCCAAGCTCCGCCAGGCACATTGCTTGGTACGTCTGGAGCATGGTGACGGAGCTCATGGCTCGAGCGGTGCCGGCCTGAGCCCGATAAATCTTCTCCAGCTGCGAGGCCGAGAATCTGCAGTGCTTGGACGGCAGAGTTGCGGGGCCACCGACACCATGGTTATGGGGCGGGGCCAGATAAGCAGCCAGAGACGGCTCCATAGGGGGTGGGTTAGCTAAACCAGCTCCCTCGGCGCCGTCCAATTCCATGTACTGTCCATAGCCGGGCACAGTGACGCGGGTAGACAGAGGTTTGTCCCATGACGCTGTTAGCTCGCAGAGAAAGTCTGGGAACATGGGGAGGCAGTTTTTGGCCGTTGCGGGCTCCGGTGGAAGGAAAAAACCCGCAAACTGCGACGGCTTCCGAGCTGGTGGAGGAGAGGGCCAGTCCACCTGCAGCTTCTCAGCGGCACGGCGAAACAGGGAGAAAAGAGAGGTGTCATCGTGGCCGACCGGCGCAGCAGCGGCGGCATATTGGGTCGACAATGAGCTCTCCTGCTCATCCTCCGACAAACCATGGATGTCCAGGCCGATGTCCAGCACGTCATCGTCTTCCTGGGGAGCGCTGGCGGGCTTCAACCCAGGCTGAAGCCCGTCAGCGCTCCTGCATGGTTCCGGTCCGTCATCGGCTAACCCGTCAACGTATTCCATGTGGTCAGCCCAGCTAATCGCGGGGACATCGACCTGAAAATTTTCGTCTTCGGACTCGGACGAAGCCGGGGCTCCAGACTCGGAAAGAAGAGGGTCATGCCGTGCGACAGCCGAGCGTCCCAGCACTCTTTCCACAAACGTCACCCGTCTTTCCAGGGTCGAGCGTCGGAGCTGGCGACAAAACGCACAAGCTTCGGGCTCCGTCAACGCTCTCCTAGCGTGGACGATCCCCAGGCAGACAGGGCAGGCATCGTGCTGGTCGCTGTCGTGCAAAGAGAAACCACATCCCTGAGGACAGGGGCAAACAGAAGATTTCTGCTTTGCTCGCTTCGGTTTGGAGTCCATTCCCAAAACGCAAAGCGAAACGCTGCACAAGAAAAACTTGAAAATAGCGCTCCGCGGGCAGCCTACGCACCAGCTGGGCGGTGGAGGCTAACACCAACAGGGGCAGTTAAGCTAGGTTCAAGTTGGCAGACAACGGAGCTAACTAGCAGTAGCTAGCTAGCCCAACTCAGCAGAGGTGTTCTCAGCGAGGTGAAGAGCGTAAGAACTGAGGGATGACGGTGATGGCAGCGGCTATATGTGCGGGCGGGGCCTTGCGCGTGTCATCACACGTCATCTGCCGTAAAGGCGTGAATAAAGGTTTCTTCAGCCAGGACACGCGAGGGCGTGATATCCCATACTTATGTGTTGTACCGAGTGAATCGAATGAAAGGGAACTATACATTTTTAGACATAAGTTGTAAAGGCCGCCATTTTCTTTGTGAGCATTTATTACACGGCGTGCTGCGGGGGAAAGCCTGTTCTAACGTTTGAGTCTAAGGTTTATTTTTTTAGCACCTGGCGGATCTTTTTTACTTCTCATCAGTAAATAATCTGCTCTGTCATGTGATTCAGTTTATTTTGAAAAGTCTCAACAGGATATTGAGCTTTATTGTGAAAGGTTTATGTGGAACATAAATAAGCAGACACGATGGTTTTACCGTCGTTGTTGCTAACGACAACGCATAAAAACAGGCGCTTGTCCGTCTGTAGTGTGGTTATATTAAATATAAGAGAAAGAGAGAACTTTAAGAAATTAATATAGCCACTACAGTGACCATCAAAACGGTGAAAAAAATATTGCCGTAAACAGTTTATTTTGCGACACCACGAAACAAACAATAGCGTAAATGAAACGATAAATGTTTTTATATCGTCATCCGATATATATCGTTATATCGAACAGCCCTAAGTAATACTGTGCAATACTGCAAAAATGTTTGTATCAAACAAGGTAAATACAGAGCCAGTAATGTCGATACCAACACTGACATAGATACTTTTGACCTACAAAAGCACCTTATGTAGGCGATAGCAGTGTGTCATGGTTGCTGAGATGATCACCATCAATTTGCAAATTGTGAACATATTTTAATGGACGGCTAAATCTCTGTGATTTTTACTTTTTTTTTTTTTTTTTTTTTTAAACTTCAGCTTTTCGTGTATTTGAAGCGAGGTTTTTGGAGACCAGGGATGTAAAAGTGTCCGTTTCCAAAAAAGCAAATTATTTAACTAAATTCAGTGAGCTACATTCTGAACTCAGAGGATAGAAACAAAGTATCGATCTTATCGTGCCATTATCAATCCAATACCAGCATACTGATACTAATCAATATTTGAATTGATCTGCCCACCTCTACATACCAGACCTTAAAGTAAGCTACATACAGCCTCAGAAAACACATAGTCCTTGTTTAGTTAAGAAAAACTAATATGCAGAAGCAGTGTGGGAAAAGCTAAGTGCCATAAGAATTAAGAGAGAAAGAAGCATCCAGGTTGTGTTAATCAAATACATTTGTTTTATTAATCATGAGTAAATGTGAGTAAATGCCTCTATAAAGGCAGTCATTTTGGCAGTTTGCATGTCTGGGGCATTGGGGTGTGTGTTAAATCAATGTCTTCTTGCAAAGCCTTTGGACAGACGAGACCAAAGCTGAGATGTTTGGCAGAGGGGTGATGATTTGAGTGGTTTTTGCAATCAGAGGATCTGGGTAACTTTCAACCACTGAGGTAAGAAAAAAAAAAGAAAAAGAAAAAAAGAAAAAAAAGGAATCAAGGTGTTGCAACGGCCCAGTCAGAGACCAGACCTCAACCTGATTAAAACGCTGTGGAGGGACCTGTGCATAAATGAATGAATGAAATCGACTAAACTTCCTCTAAAATTTTGAAGAGACTGATGAAGTCATACAGAAAAATATTACATCAAGATATTGCTGCTAACGTTTCTACCTGATGCAGCTGTGCACGTAGTTTTTCACACTATGAATGTGTGACGATTTTGTTTTTAAACACGTCCAAATATGTAAAAGCTTAATGAAAGAAGGTGTTTTTCCCCCCTTTCCACATGACTGTAGTAGCAGTGTGAACATGTAAAGCGTTTACCTGCGCAGAGGAGCATTTTCTTCAATGTCCTCTAGAGTTTCAAGCGACGAGCGCTGAGAGATGAGCCTTCGTCTGGGGGGGCACATAGAGGGGAAGTTACATGTTACGGGATATGAAGAAATATCAACATCACACCAACACTTCACAAGTTCAACAGTCAGCTTTAAGAGGAACTACCTTTTGAATAATTCTTTCCACTGGGTCAATGTTATATTTTTAGTCTGTACTCAAAAAGGTTGAATGTTTAACACCCAGGTTTAAAAACAATACGTGTGGTCAGCAGTGGCCTGGAACAAAGGTTAAACTGTGGTTTCCAATTTTAACTTTAATTTTAAGTTTCTATAAATTCTGAGATTAATTTGCAAACACCGGTTTTGGATGGTTGACTTATAACTGTCATCAGCGAACGCCACTGTGCCCCTGTGTGGTCAATGATCGCCCCCCCCCCCCCACTCAGTCTTGCGTGGATCACAGTGAATTTTCCAGGATCAGAGCTGCTGAGAGGATAACGAGCTGGCTCTGCGAGCACTTTGTGTAACACATTTGGTCACAGATGGCCTTTATTTCACACTTAAGTTGCTCGACTCAACAGTCTAATTCTGCTGGATCGCTTTTATATGATCAGCTGCCAGTTTCAGAACAAACCCACATGTGACAGCTAAGAAGGTCTGAGCCGTGCCAAAATTAGGTTATAATTGCACGTTTAGCACCACAATAACAACACGTCCTTCAAAAAAAAAAAAAAAAAAAAAGTGTCTACATTTAAAGGAGTGGAAATTAACGTATTAGAGGTCAGATAAGAAAAAGCTCACACATTTCCCCAGCGGGTTATCTGTCATGACGTAGAAGACAAATCTGTAACAGTGCCAGAGGGTAAATATACTTACTACTGTATACAACGCAGGACTTTTTCCTGCAGAGAGAAATTTGCAAGCAGTCTGTGTTAATTGGGGTTTGGATCGCTTGAGCAAACTATCTGAATTAGCATAAAAATGCAAACATTTCTGTCAAACAGAGGTTGCACACACTTTGACTTTACTGTACAAGGACAGATAATGGTTATGTGCATAGGCACGCTCCCCCCAAATGCCCATTCTGAGCCAGGAAAAAGCCTGTAATTGTGCAGCATCCAATTCTCCTCATAAATCAAGACGTGCTATAGCGCTGCAAGATGCTGCAGCATCAAGACAAACCGAAGACGTCCAACCGGACACACTTCACACCCGCCGGAGCGTTTCAGCTGACCAAAGGGAGAGACGGTAGAGTGTAAAGTAAAGCGGCTGGTTAATAAGTGACAGAGCGTGCAGACAAATGAACAAAAAATAGCTCCGTCCTCGAGGATCCAACACAGGCTGAGTGAACAGTGTATACTAGAGGAGACTGGGTGAGCTGAGTGTTTACATGAGAAGCCAGGCCACTGGAGCAGACAAAAAAAGCTTAAGGCCTTTGTACTGACTAACCTTCTGCACTCAATATAATGGGCCTAATGATCATAAACTGAAGGGGAAAACATCAAGCCTTCATAAAAGACATGAGCAGTAAAATCGGAGTCTAAATGATAAGAATGATCAGACCTGTGGGCAGCTGACACAAACTCTGTCTCCTGCTTGCGTGAGTTGAAAGGGCCATAATAAAAGGGTTTGGCCTGACCTCTCCGTGAGGGTCAGACAAGTGGTGTCATGTGATTTATGGCCAGTCTTACATCATCCTCCTTCAGTGATAACCCTGAGGGATGGACTGGCTGGGTGATTTGGGATCTATGAGTGCAGATACGGAGGAAAGTAAAGGCTTCTCTACTGAACATCGCTTCATTCATTAAACTACTTTATGCTGCATGAGGCTCTTAGATTCAAAACAGGTTGATCGTTTTATATGGAGAATTGTCAATTAACAGTACAGTCCTCTTCAGCGTTGCAGAGCACTTTAAGCTTTTCCAGCTCCTTGTTTTGACATTATGGCTGACAAATTACCATTTTGGTTTGCTCACCACTTTTATCCTCTTTGTTTGCAGCTGCAGCATTTTAGCAACTCAGAAAACGCACACCAGACTCCAAAAGCCCTCCACTACTACTAGTGTATCCTGGTTGTGTAAATAAGCCAGTGTTTTCCAGCAATAAGACCCATGTTAAGGGTATTTCCATGTTGTTTTTAACAGCCCGCATGAAGGAAATTTTTTTTTAAAAAGTCACAAAATGAATCTTTAAACAGGTTTTACTTGCTTTTCAAGTTTATCTGCATGTATTACTCACATGCTAATGAATCCACTGAAAAAGTTATTCTTTACTGTAACTGTTCTTCCACATGGATGTAAAGAGAGGAGATAGAATCCACATTCCACCAAGACAATGTACAGGGAGTGCAGAATTATTAGGCAAATGAGTATTTTGTCCACATCATCCTCTTCATGCATGTTGTCCTACTCCAAGCTGTATAGGCTCGAAAGCCTACTACCAATTAAGCATATTAGGTGATGTGCATCTCTGTAATGAGAAGGGGTGTGGTCTAATGACATCAACACCCTATATCAGGTGTGCATAATTATTAGGCAACATCCTTTCCTTTGGCAAAATGGGTCAAAAGAAGGACTTGACAGGCTCAGAAAAGTCAAAAATAGTGAGATATCTTGCAGAGGGATGCAGCAGTCTCAAAATTGCAAAGCTTCTGAAGCGTGATCATCGAACAATCAAGCGTTTCATTCAAAATAGTCAACAGGGTCGCAAGAAGCGTGTGGAAAAACCAAGGCGCAACATAACTGCCCATGAACTGAGAAAAGTAAAGCGTGCAGCTGCCAAGATGCCACTTGCCACCAGTTTGGCCATATTTCAGAGCTGCAACATCACTGGAGTGCCCAAAAGCACAAGGTGTGCAATACTCAGAGACATGGCCAAGGTAAGAAAGGCTGAAAGACGACCACCACTGAACAAGACACACAAGCTGAAACGTCAAGACTGGGCCAAGAAATATCTCAAGACTGATTTTTCTAAGGTTTTATGGACTGATGAAATGAGAGTGAGTCTTGATGGGCCAGATGGATGGGCCCGTGGCTGGATTGGTAAAGGGCAGAGAGCTCCAGTACGACTCAGACGCCAGCAAGGTGGAGGTGGAGTACTGGTTTGGGCTGGTATCATCAAAGATGAGCTTGTGGGGCCTTTTCGGGTTGAGGATGGAGTCAAGCTCAACTCCCAGTCCTACTGCCAGTTTCTGGAAGACACCTTCTTCAAGCAGTGGTACAGGAAGAAGTCTGCATCCTTCAAGAAAAACATGATTTTCATGCAGGACAATGCTCCATCACACGCGTCCAAGTACTCCACAGCATGGCTGGCAAGAAAGGGTATAAAAGAAGAAAAACTAATGACATGGCCTCCTTGTTCACCTGATCTGAACCCCATTGAGAACCTGTGGTCCATCATCAAATGTGAGATTTACAAGGAGGGAAAACAGTACACCTCTCTGAACAGTGTCTGGGAGGCTGTGGTTGCTGCTGCACGCAATGTTGCTGGTGAACAGATCAAAACACTGACAGAATCCATGGATGGCAGGCTTTTGAGTGTCCTTGCAAAGAAAGGTGGCTATATTGGTCGCTGATTTGTTTTTGTTTTGTTTTCGAATGTCAGAAACGTATATTTGTGAATGTGGAGATGTTATATTGGTTTCACTGGTAAAAATAAATCATTGAAATGGGTATATATTTGTTTTTTGTTAAGTTGCCTAATAATTATGCACAGTAATAGTCACCTGCACACACAGATATCCCCCTAAAATAGCTAAAACTAAAAACAAACTAAAAACTACTTCCAAAAACATTCAGCTTTGATATTAATGAGTTTTTTGGGTTCATTGAGAACATGGTTGTTGTTCAATAATAAAATTATTCCTCAAAAATACAACTTGCCTAATAATTCTGCACTCCCTGTATATTGGAGCTAAAGCTAATTTAATACTGGGACGGATAGAGTTGGTTTCTTTGTTAGATAAATCAGGCAAGCTTTCAAACTTACATTCTTGGCAGTCTCTCTTTATGACCGTGTGGTGCTGCAGTGAATGAATTGCATTAGAAGCCCACAACTCTGCAAGTTACCTGCTTCATTTCATTATCTTGAAAGTTTCTGAGCTACATTTCTTTCCAAATTCTATCAATCAAGTTACCAACCGCTCCATATGCATGTAGGACTATAACAGGAAGAACCCCCCCACCCCCCTTAAAACTCTGCAAAGAGTGTGCTAAATGAGAAATAATGTCTCTACATGAACATCAGCAGCAGCACGTGCTTTTAATGCAAAAGATGTTTTCCAAGCTGGTGCAAATCCTGGAAACAATAACACGGGACAGGCCACTCATTCACTTCAGACCCTGCTAGGGAGGGTTAGAGCAATCCGTTTCCATCCAGTCTGGCATTAACTAGGCCCAGTGAGAAGGGTCAGACAAGCGTCCGTGTAAATCAACAGCAGAGTCTCTGAAAGCAACTCCTGCCACTGTTGCCTGGGAAGTGATTTTATTTAAACACCTTTTCTTGAATGAAGTCAGACACAGTGTAAAATTATTTTCACTACAAATGCACACCATGCTCCTGCAATATAAAAAAGAAATGTTTTTGAATGCTATTGACAATCCTGCTAAGCAATGAAGCCGTAAAACTCAAGTTGACTGTTTAGATGTGGAGATTAAACGGTTTCACGCGTACGACCTGTTGGCAGCTTGCCACAGGACACAGTCTTCCATTTTCCTGCAGAGTCGCTGAGTGAAAAATACATGTAATGTTGTGGGCTTATTCACACAAATATAGTCAGGAAAAAGGGAAATGTGATTACTGTGATAAAAAAAAAAAAAAAAAAAAAAAATATAGCACTCTGGGGAGTTCAGCCCGTCTGGTCCGGAAAGGTTCAAAAGTATAATGAGTACAAACGGGATGTAGCAACAAACGCGAGGAATGAATGGGCAAAAAGGAAACAAGAGAAAAAATAATAATAATAATAATAATACAATAATTACATCAAAATAACTTTCAAAACACGTTTCACACACAGGCTGATCCTGGTTAATTTTGGGGGCTTTTCTTAGCTTTCCTTTTATCCACGACTCAGACGCCGAAAGATTCAGGGAAGGAAAATGAGGCATTCTTATATAATCCTGAGATTATGCCAACCATGACCTCAGCGAACAGCAATCGGCCCCATAACCAGAAGTATGTGACCCGAACACACAAGACTCCAGAGAGCCATTACGGTGGCTTGTGCTGCTTGTTTTCCAGCCACAGTTTTGCTTCCACATGCAAAAAGGCCTGTTAAAATACTTTAAAGTACGTGTTTCTGGGTAATCTAATAGTGATGGGAAAATAACCCACGCAGGACGTGATAAGACTCAACCTGCCTGTGTTTTACAGGGGAAACAATATAATGAACATTGCTCTACACCTCAGGCAGACAGCACCAGATGGTACTCACTATTATATATTTAAAGCACAGCTCTTGGCTGATTCTTGATGGATGAACGCTGAGGAGTGGAATATGAAATTAGCTATCGTTTCCACGCATTAGATTCTGATGAGGATATTGTCTGAAGCAGCTTTGGGCTCAGAAAGTCTATTTTGGCGGCACATCAGAGGCTCTTCGGCTTCCTCAACGAAAGCAGGATTGAAGGCCAAAAAGTCTGAGGGGAGAGTGTGTCTCCGATTCCCCTGGGAGAGGAAGTGGAGGACAGAAAATACAGAGCTGAGAGCCAGAGCTGCTCCTCAGAAAGCCCGGGCATCCTGCCTCTCCCGGCGAGGGACCTCTGTACACGTTTCCACCAGCTGCCCTCAGAAAACAGACCAGGCACTGTGCAGAGCGCTCGTCTGTCCGCACGCTGGTAGAATATGGCCGCGCTCAATCAGCAGGTTGCATATTTCTCGACATCAGAATTCATTTTATGTGGGCGTCCTTCGAGCGGATATCAAAAACAGGGGGTAAAGTCAGGCTTTAACAAATTCTGACTGTATTTGCAAAGCAGAATAAGAAGCATCAAATCCATTTTCTTAACCGCTTATTCAGCTGAGGATCTTTGGGGGATGGAGTCTCTCCCAGCAGAGGCGGGGTAAAAAACACAAACCGGTCGCTGGTACATCACATGGCAAAGCAGAAACTGGATCCAACATGTGCAACACTGTGGCTGGAACTCAGTATTTCTCGGGTGCTGAGCTTATTAGCACAAAATATGAAAAGCTGGCAGGTTTGTACAAGCTGACTTCCAAGTATTTAAAACCAGCATTTCAAAGCAAAAGCTTATCGTAATCTTTAAGATGTGTAATGATTAACATTTGAAAAGTTTGGCTTCTAATGATCTGCAGCCTGACTAATACTGGATACCAATGTTTTAAAGGTGAAAAAAATAAAAATATGATATCAGCAATGAATGTCACAAATCAATCTGCAGCTTACTGTGAAGACGCTGCTTCACTACTAGGGATGGGGCAACAATACAGCATAGTATGGTGCTATTATGCATAGCGATATTGTGTGTGTAAATACTCTGGTGATGCTACTATACTTTAAGAAGAGGGCTAATCTCCTGCAATATATTAAATCAGCTAGCTCGCAACAATATCGTGTTGAGAGTAAAATATGGGATGATTCCCCTTTCTACTGATTGATGAGCTCTGATGCTACTCTGCTACCTGTGCTACAGACAGCATAGAGTAAACAGGAGCTGAAGCCCTCTGCTGGACAAACTATGTGATGACACCCTGATCAACTTAACAGAGATCTGCATGTTCTACAGGTTAGTTTTCATACTAGTGAATACTGCACAACATATGAACCAATACCACTTCTTTTTTATTATTACAGCAACTCTCATTAGTAGATATGTTGTTTGGTTCAATAATGCTGCCTCTTGTAAGCTAAACAAGTTAAAATGTGTTAGTGATGTAATGATGTCAGTCATGCATTTTCCCCCCCCCCAATATTTAAATATATAGCAAAAAAGAAAAGTAGAGAATAAGACATTCCAAACAAGTTGATTTGACAAATCAATTTCAGTGCAGTAACTAGGCTCATGAGCGTTTCCCTGTGAAGCAGAACTTCCTGAGAAGTCTGGCACGCCCTTCAGCAGGAGGCGAGGATTTGGATAAAAGACGAGGGGGCTCTGAACAGAGAAGATCTGACGGCAGGTTCTGACAGTGAGAGAACCACAAGATGATCCGCACTGACAGTCGTCCCTCTTCGAGGTGGAGACCTCCAAACTCTCCCCCTTGTGTGAAAATAAAGTAGACAAAGAAGGCAAATAAAAAGACACTCGTGTGAAACAACAAGCCCCTGTTGCATGTGGAGCTGGACAGCAGTGCAGAGTTACAGGATGTTTGCGTCACACAGAAATGAAGTAGACAGCAGGTGTGTGCCAAGTTTTGTCAAGACACTCACTAAAAATAAGCTGAGGACAATTTGACAAAGAGCCGAAGAACGTTTATGTAAGAAAGACAAACAGAGACTGAATAAGATGCTGGATTTTCTCCTCGGGGGGAAACGAGGGTGCACAGCTCCATGGTTTGCTGGACTTGTGATCAAACCTATCTGCCCCCCATCCCCTGTGCATATCAGTGAGTCATAAGCCTGCAGGCACCTGCATGGAGTAAAGCATACAGCTGAACTTTTTCCTCATGCTGTGTTGGAAAGACTGATTTCTCAGAAGTGCAAGTATCTTTTGAAAACAGCTGATCATAAGAAACCTGCAAGAAAATTGCCAAGAGTCCATTTATTTGGACGCCCCTCCGTTTTTGTCACACAACAATGAGAAACTACTAAATCAGGGACGCTTAACTTAAGAAAAATAATCTCCTTCATATTTTCAAGACCCATGCAGTGGGGCTGGTGCCCCAAAAAGTGATTTCCAGTGTTTCTGTGTGTTCTTATGTCTAACACCTCTGTTTATTATTGATAAGCAGTCTGCAGTCAACAGGATTTCTGAAGGGGTTATATATGAGATAAAGAATTGACCTGTTTTGCAAGCATCTTTATGACTCTGCGTTATTGAACATAACCTGTGTTGTACCTTACGATGAATCCAGTGCTTTTTGATGGCTTAAAATATCTTTATATAACTGTTACATGATATTTGTTGCAACTTCTACTGCATCTCTTTTGAAAAAGACATTCTTAGTGTCGTTGATTGTTTTCCATTCATAAATAAAAGGATGTATAAAAGTCACTTTGCAAGAAAGTGACAGCAGCTTCAACCCCCTAACAGAAATGTTCTTTCTGGCCTAAAATTGCTCAATGTCATTGACGAGAGATAAGTTTGACAAATGTTTCAAAGATCATGGGCCAACAAGTCATTTACAACACCGAATTGGAGTCCTTGCCTGGTTGAATATGGCCCCTGGGGCTTATGTTTGACACCCCATTTCTAAATCATAACATAATAAATAACAACTGATGTAGGAAAGTCTGGAAAGCTAATCATCCTTAACATTTCCTTAAGAACTTGCTGGAACACAACATACCCAATAAAACTGATTTTGGAAAGTGCCATGGTGCTTTAGAAATACTAACAGATATGCAACATACAGTGAGTGTGCAAACACTTTGCAACTTGTTCTCTAATGTGTGCCTTTCTCTTATTTTGTATATATAAGTCTCTTGATTGTGTATATATATTCCTGCTGCCTACTATTAATATTTCATTCCTGCACAGTTGCTGTAGAGCACCCACAATCTCGTTGTACAAGTACAATGCCAATAAAGGGCTATTCTATTCTGCTGGCGAGATTTTAGAAGTGAAAAAGAAAGGTTTGCCTGCGAGATGCACTTCGTGTGCAGTTTAATGAGCAGTCTATGGCGATCCTGCAGTGCAGAAGTGAACTTTGGTCGTTGTGCGCTCAGACAGTGAAGTAAAACCGTTGTGTACACAGTTACCTTGACCTCTGCTGCTCTATCTGTCCGCCCTCCGGGCAGTAGTTCTGGGAGACTTGCCTGGAGTAGGTCGCAGGTAGGATTCCCTGAGTGTACGTCTGCAGCCTCCCTCTAGTCGAGGGTGGGACCGCGGAGAAAGGCGAGCTGAACGTCGAGGGCACAAAAGCGTCGCCCTCCGCGTCTGTACCGACGGGGGGAGCAGTGGGACCCGTCCCAAAACTGGCCCTGCTGCTGGCGTGGAGAGCCTGGTTTGCTAAAGCGAGCGCCTGGGTGGCTGTGGTGGTGGCCGCCGCCGCTGCAGCCGCCGCGGCCGCCGCAGCAGCAGCGGCTCCGTACGCCGAGGGCTCCGTAGAAACCAGGCTCTGTCTAGTCCGAGCTTCCAGCGGGGTTTCCCCTTCGCTCTGACTACCCGCATCGTCCTGCACGGGCCGTCCATCCAGAGAAATGTTGCTGAGAAAGGACAGCGCCGCTTGCCTCCTCCTCGGGTCGATGCGTTTCCGCGTATGCTCGAGACTGGAGTGCTTTATCTGAAGCGTGGCTGTGGATGTGTTGCTGCTCGTGGCAGCCGCCATGGTCCACTTCCAGGTGTCCGAGTCCCACCCTCAGCAGCGGTCTCACCTCGCGGGCATGAGTGCTGATGGGATGGTCGTGCTTGTGTTGGCGAACGGTGGTGCCCGTCTTTTTAAGTACACGCGTTAAACTGGGTGAAAACAGCGAGGTCACGTGTGCGCAGTATTGTGGCAGCACAGGGAAAATTTGGACCAATGAGCTGTCGGGAATACATGTGGGTTTTTTTTCTTTTTCCTGACTGCTGAAGCCTCCACTTCTCTGATAGTGCGTGCTAAAATTACATAAACTCCGAGATGTTCGTAACATCTTCAATAAACTTTTTCTACCTGCTGTATTGTTTTTGCAGCCTTCACACTCCTGCAGGGTGAAAACTTTTTTTTTATCCTTCTTTGTGCATTTCTAATTTTATTCATACATGTAGAAACTGGACTTTCTAAATGTGCAGACATGTGTTATGTGCGGGGATCGTTGTGCGCTGATAGAATGGGGGCCTTGCTCTGTTTGTTTTGATAAAATCCATCGGTTTCGTGCACCGTATGAGTCAGCATATCTGAAGCGATAGCGCCATCTGTCCGCTTGTCATGTACTGGGTATGCTTTTTTTTTTGGCCATAACCCAATTAAATATGCCATCTAGTGGAGTTTTTTGACGGGTGCTTGCAGCAACCAGCATATTTTAGTCTAGAGCTAAAAAGGGAAATTTGGAGCATGTTCAGTGTTGGGCCTAATGTTTGATACCCCTGTACTACATAGTTAGCAAATCAATTATAACGAATAGAAAACACACATTAACAATAATAATAATAATAATGGTTGTAACAGTGATAATAAAAAATTAAATATGACAGGAAGACATAAAAAGGGGTATCTTGTCCCATGCCTTGTAGTCTACTACATCTACACTATGTTTCCAAAAGTATTCACTCACCCACCCAAATCATTTAATTCAGGTGTTCCAATTACTATCATGAGTGAATAAAACCAAGCACCTAGGTGTGCAGACTGCTTCTACAAACATTGTAGGAAACAGTTTGGGGATGACCCCTTCCTGTTCCAACATGACCACACACCAGTGCACAAAGCAAGGTCCATGAAGATGTGGCCAGAACTTGACTGGCCTGCACAGAATCCTGACCTCGACCCCAATGGCGTGTCCAGCGGGGTGGCCTGGGGGGGCACAGGCCACCCCCCCCAACCAGACTGGCCACCCCAGGTGCCACCCCAAAGGCAAAACAATAAAATTCAATCAAATATCAAATGTCCGATTATGTTTTCACGGTGACGCTCAGATATCCGAGTGTAAGTGAATGCAGCATCGGCTTCTGCGCTATGTGCATCACGTTAGCAAAGGTAGGAGAGCCAAGCACGAAAGACGGCACTGCAGGAAACAATTTTTCGGTGAAAGAAAATGAGGACAGAATAAATGTCCCGGTAAGTAATATTAAGTTTGTTGAGTTTAGTAAACTTCGGCGAAATTAGAATACCAAGGAAAAAATAACACTTAAAGAATTATTGCAGCCGTGGAATATTTCAGACAGTATGCTACAGAGGGGAGCTAACATAAGAGTTATGAGTTATAAGATGTAATCTAAGTCATAACATTGCTGTATGGAGCTGCAGATTTGGTTGCAGGTTAACATAGCTGGACTGGCCATCGGGCTTATTTGACTTATTTTTTATTTTTTTTGTAACGGCATGAACAATGAGAGGTGGTGGATTGGCCAGATGCAGGTCGATGTGTAGAAATAACTCCGTTGTTTGGTGGTGACTATGACGGGGCTTCCACAGAGGCAGCAGGTGGATGAGGGAAGGGGAGGCAGGAGGAGAGCCCCGAGGCAGCCGCCAGTCCGAGTGTCAGGTGAACTGAACTTCAGGTAAGAATTTATGACCTGCAGTCTATCTGGGTCAGATATGAACTAAGTTTAGGTGGAGTTTATTTTCGTTGTGCTGACTTTTTACTGTCAGTTGCAATAACTCATACTGCGTTCTAGCCAGCTTGGAGTTTTTATACAGCTGTTCGGTTGCTATGATGTTACTGATAGTGAACTTTATTTTATTCATAAGGTTAGTTAGTAGAGTTGCCAACGGCTCCTTAAAAAAATGGAATGGTCCCTCAATCAGAGAAAATATTACGTGTTTCGTATTGAGCTGAGAAGAGACGCAGTTTGTCCCGAACTTCAGCTAGAATGGAAAAAGACACAAAGCTGGATTTATTCTGTCGTTACGCTGCACAGCTGCCTCGTCTCTCATCCTGCCTCTCCTGTTGCTACTTCAATCATGAAACTGATCGATGATCAGCTGATCGGCTTTTCTCTCTTGTTTGTTTATCGCCCACTTTGCGCCAGAAAGACGAAACCAGCAGATGTTGCGCTAAACAACAGCAGCACGTTTAAGCTTGATCGGCTGTTGTTAGAATTTATTTAATATTAATTTCTAGTATCAGCTGATGTTTGCTGGAGCCACAGCTGTAAAGCTGCTGGTCATGATGTCGGTTTGGATATCTGGTGAGAGGGAAACGTGAAGACCACCCACCAGGATCCTTTTTTATGTAGCTGACAGCTGGTAACTGTGCAGGGGCGGGTCTAGCAAAGTTTTGCCAGGGGGCCAGGTAGGGCATTAACAGGGAAAGGGGGGCACAAGGAAATACTTTTCTTTCTTATTCTCATTTAAAATATCTAGATTTTATTAAATAATTATCTAAATCTTACAACCAAAGTTTTTATCTGACGTAAAATGTATAGAAATCATACATATACCAAAAAGACTGTACATCACTGTCACAACAGGGTTTGTTTTCATTCAAAGGCTTTATGGCTTTAATACCTGGTGGGTCGGTCTGTAGTCAAAATGCCCGATTTTCTGTCCCAGTCCAGCCCTGCAGGTTATACTGGCAGTGTCACCATGCCAGCTGAATGTATTTCATCATCAGCCAGTGTTGTTCTTTATCAATATTACCAAAGTTTACCATAAGGCAGCATAGAAAGTATTTACTTGCTTTCAGGTTTTATTCAAATATTAGTCTTGTCAGTTGTTTCTCCACTTTTTTCCTGTTTCAAAATCAAACACCAGTTTGTGAGAAGATTATCTTCTTTTTTTAACAGGCAGAGAAAGTTTTACATTGGAACTGGCTAATTTGTCAATTGTTTGCTACAAATGTTCGTATTTTAATATTCAAAAATGTTTTTGCCCAAAACATATGTGCACTATATGTCAGTAAAAATACTATGCAAATATTGCTGTCCTTGAATGCTGAGTAAACACTGACAAAGCACTGATTGTATCTCTTGTACTTTATCAACGCAGTATCTAAAAACTTTGCACCGTAGTGGTTAAAATCTCATTCTAATAAGAGTTAAAAGTGCATTTGGTTATTAGGTTTATAGGATTATTGAATTATGGTTAAGGGTTGGTAGAATTTTTTTTTAAACATTATCTGCCAATTAAATCTGCCACCCTTCTCCAAATCTGTGCCCCTACCTGGCCCCCCCAACAAAAATTTTCTAGACACGCCACTGCTCGACCCATCAGAACACCTTTGGGATGAATTAGAGCGGACACTGCAAGCCAGGCCTTCCCATCCAACCAGTGGCGTGTCTAGAAAATTTTTGTTGGGGGGGCCAGGTAGGGGCACAGATTTGGAGAAGGGTGGCAGATTTAATTGGCAGATAATGTTTAAAAAAAAATTCTACCAACCCTTAACCATAATTCAATAATCCTATAAACCTAATAACCAAATGCACTTTTAACTCTTATTAGAATGAGATTTTAACCACTACGGTGCAAAGTTTTTAGATACTGCGTTGATAAAGTACAAGAGATACAATCAGTGCTTTGTCAGTGTTTACTCAGCATTCAAGGACAGCAATATTTGCATAGTATTTTTACTGACATATAGTGCACATATGTTTTGGGCAAAAACATTTTTGAATATTAAAATACGAACATTTGTAGCAAACAATTGACAAATTAGCCAGTTCCAATGTAAAACTTTCTCTGCCTGTTAAAAAAAGAAGATAATCTTCTCACAAACTGGTGTTTGATTTTGAAACAGGAAAAAAGTGGAGAAACAACTGACAAGACTAATATTTGAATAAAACCTGAAAGCAAGTAAATACTTTCTATGCTGCCTTATGGTAAACTTTGGTAATATTGATAAAGAACAACACTGGCTGATGATGAAATACATTCAGCTGGCATGGTGACACTGCCAGTATAACCTGCAGGGCTGGACTGGGACAGAAAATCGGGCATTTTGACTACAGACCGACCCACCAGGTATTAAAGCCATAAAGCCTTTGAATGAAAACAAACCCTGTTGTGACAGTGATGTACAGTCTTTTTGGTATATGTATGATTTCTATACATTTTACGTCAGATAAAAACTTTGGTTGTAAGATTTAGATAATTATTTAATAAAATCTAGATATTTTAAATGAGAATAAGAAAGAAAAGTATTTCCTTGTGCCCCCCTTTCCCTGTTAATGCCCTACCTGGCCCCCTGGCAAAAATTTGCTAGACCCGCCCCTGCACAGTTACCAGCTGTCAGCTACATAAAAAAGGATCCTGGTGGGTGGTCTTCACGTTTCCCTCTCACCAGATATCCAAACCGACATCATGACCAGCAGCTTTACAGCTGTGGCTCCAGCAAACATCAGCTGATACTAGAAATTAATATTAAATAAATTCTAACAACAGCCGATCAAGCTTAAACGTGCTGCTGTTGTTTAGCGCAACATCTGCTGGTTTCGTCTTTCTGGCGCAAAGTGGGCGATAAACAAACAAGAGAGAAAAGCCGATCAGCTGATCATCGATCAGTTTCATGATTGAAGTAGCAACAGGAGAGGCAGGATGAGAGACGAGGCAGCTGTGCAGCGTAAAGACAGAATAAATCCAGCTTTGTGTCTTTTTCCATTCTAGCTGAAGTTCGGGACAAACTGCGTCTCTTCTCAGCTCAATACGAAACACGTAATATTTTCTCTGATTGAGGGACCATTCCATTTTTTTAAGGAGCCGTTGGCAACTCTACTAACTAACCTTATGAATAAAATAAAGTTCACTATCAGTAACATCATAGCAACCGAACAGCTGTATAAAAACTCCAAGCTGGCTAGAACGCAGTATGAGTTATTGCAACTGACAGTAAAAAGTCAGCACAACGAAAATAAACTCCACCTAAACTTAGTTCATATCTGACCCAGATAGACTGCAGGTCATAAATTCTTACCTGAAGTTCAGTTCACCTGACACTCGGACTGGCGGCTGCCTCGGGGCTCTCCTCCTGCCTCCCCTTCCCTCATCCACCTGCTGCCTCTGTGGAAGCCCCGTCATAGTCACCACCAAACAACGGAGTTATTTCTACACATCGACCTGCATCTGGCCAATCCACCACCTCTCATTGTTCATGCCGTTACAAAAAAAATAAAAAATAAGTCAAATAAGCCCGATGGCCAGTCCAGCTATGTTAACCTGCAACCAAATCTGCAGCTCCATACAGCAATGTTATGACTTAGATTACATCTTATAACTCATAACTCTTATGTTAGCTCCCCTCTGTAGCATACTGTCTGAAATATTCCACGGCTGCAATAATTCTTTAAGTGTTATTTTTTCCTTGGTATTCTAATTTCGCCGAAGTTTACTAAACTCAACAAACTTAATATTACTTACCGGGACATTTATTCTGTCCTCATTTTCTTTCACCGAAAAATTGTTTCCTGCAGTGCCGTCTTTCGTGCTTGGCTCTCCTACCTTTGCTAACGTGATGCACATAGCGCAGAAGCCGATGCTGCATTCACTTACACTCGGATATCTGAGCGTCACCGTGAAAACATAATCGGACATTTGATATTTGATTGAATTTTATTGTTTTGCCTTTGGGGTGGCACCTGGGGTGGCCAGTCTGGTTGGGGGGGGGGTGGCCTGTGCCCCCCCAGGCCACCCCGCTGGACACGCCATTGCATCCAACATCACCTTACAAATGTGCTTCGGAAAGAATGGTCCAAAACTCGCTTAAACACACTCGTAAAGCTTGTGGATAGATGTCCTCGAAGAGTTGAAGCTGTTACAGCTTCAGAGTGGGCTGGCATCATATTAAACTCTATGGATAAGGAATGGGATATTAGTTAAGTTCATGTGTTTGTGAAGGCAGAAGAGAAAATACCTTTGGTATTATTCACCATAGTTCTTCTCTTCTAGAAGCCCTTTTCTCAGGCCTGAAGGTAGATACTATAAAAAAGTGACTAGACCCTCAAAAACAGCTCATTTCCTTTTATAGTTGCATGTAGTTTTTCATGTGGATAAATTAAAAATTCCCCGGTACCAAATGCTAACACTTGGCAGAGAAGCTTTGATTCAGTTGTGTAAAAACCAACTTTCTGCCAATTAAAAGAAGCTTCTCCAGATGTCTGTAATGTGCTGTGGGTAGATGCAACTCTCTAGAGGGCAGGCCTAAGAGTGAAACACCAAGATCCTTTTTTATTATTTGTACTCAATTAAATTCCTTAGAAATAAATGTTCAGAACCTGGAAATCAATTTACACTCCCAGAAGTAGTGAAAATATGTTCGCCTATCAACAAGGCATTTCTAAACATATTAGTTTTCTTTAGAAAGTGTAAATTATTTCTATTTGCACACAATACCAGAATTATTTCAGAACAATGAAAAATTACCAGGGTCAACATTATTAGCCACCTAAAAAACTGATCTCTTTATGGAGCCATAGCACAAACCACTGTTGTGCAACGGTGTGCTTTAACATTGTTATGGTCAAAGCTTGTAAAATCCAGTTAAAAGTTTGCACACAATATAGAAGGATTTGAGCTTGAGAAAGCATCATGCACAAAACAAAAGAAATCAGTTTAGACTTGAGTAGAGTAGTTGATATACAAAGTTATCACAGCATTTCCTGCGTCATGAACTAGAGTGAGAAGCATCATCGAGAAATTCAAAGAGAGCCACACAGTGCAGCACAAGCCTGTCAGAGGCAGGAAGTGAAAGATTTCGAAGAAAGAAAATTGAGGTATGCTAAAAACAACCTGAGGAAAGATTACTCATACTGGAAGCTCGTTCTTTGGTCAGAGCTTTGGTTTGGCCACAGAGATGCACTCAGAAAAAAAGACATTGAGTGGTTGTTACTTTTACAAGAGTCTAACTTGTAATTTGAACAAAAAAATCAAATGTTTCTATAGTGAATGTAATTAAATCTTTTATGATCTGCATGAAATTTAACAACTTAATTTGTTCTTGTGGAGATGACATGATGCAATAGTGGTTAGTTGCCTGGACTCGAGAAATTCACAAGATGACATGAGATTTCAAACCCCAGGAAATCACTGGGGTTATAAGAGGCAGAAAAGCACATGCACACTTGTCTGCTATTAGTATTTATTATGGTTTAACCTGTCAAAAACAAAAATCTAAAGAAAATTCTGTAGCAAGCTTTGTCGTCATCGCTTTCCTACTGTTTTTAAAGTATGGATTGACAGCTTGCTGGTGCACTTTCTGTGTGGAGTTTGCATGTTCTCTGCATGTCTGCCTGGGTTCTCTCCTGGTACTACGACTTCCTCCCACAGTCCAAAGACATGCAGTTAGTGAGGTTAGGTTAATTGGTAACTCTAAATTACCCATAAGTGTGAATGTGAGTGCAAATGGTTGTCTGTCTCTCTGTGTTAGCCCTGCAATAGACTGGGAACTTGTCCAGGGTGTACCACACCTCTCACCTTATGACATCTGGGAGAGTGTCCAGTCCACCCCGTAAGATGGATGGAGTAACCAGTGGAGTAACACTGGAACTGGGAATCTTGTCAAGCCCCCAAAAGTTGATTCTGTTCATGTGGATGTAACGTTTTCAGTGGGAGAAACATTTCGTCACTCATCCAAGTGACTTCTTCAGTCTCAGCCGACTGCAGGTTTCCCCAATCTTATAAACAGGGAGGAACGCTGGTTTGAGCGGGGAGTCAAGGAGGCCATTTACCTGAAAGGGGAAAGACCATCTCTGAACTGAGGAGGGAGCCTAAGGGTACATCTTTTGCCATTTTGCAATGCTGTGATTGCAGCCATTCCCCAACTCTCTGTGAATGGTACTCATGGCCATTGATCAGTGGGCTTTGATCAGTGGTTGTTGATCAGTGGTCATGAGAATCTGCATATTAATCATCAAGGAACTGACCTTCCAGCCCATTGCTCCTTCAGTGGGCTGGTTTCTGTCATTATGCAAATGTACTGTTTATAAGATTGGGGTGACGAAATGTTTCTCCCACTGAAAATGCTACGTCCAGATGAACAGAATCAACCTTTAGGGATTTACTTACCTGGATGATTGAGTATGCACCAAAATCTTGTCAAGGCAGAAGGAGTCATGAAGAAACAGGGAAGTGAAGATTTTGAAAGAAAACCTCCAGCAGTCAGCAGCAAGACTGGCTTGAAAGACATTTTCTTTGTCTTTCAATGCGACAGTGACTCAAAAGATACATCATTCCTGGTGAAGAACTACCTCAAGGATCCAAAATGAATGTTATTGACTGGACGTAGGTAGCACAACTTGACTGGGGAAAAAAACAGTATTCACAAAGAACTATTGGCAAAAACTTTGCATATCTCATCATAGTGTTCACTGTGTTCTTAAAAACTGAGGAAACTGGACAAGATGAGGACAGAAACAAATGAACAGTTCCTGAAAATCATGTTCTTAAGAAACAGGAAAAAATTTGTCCTGACACAGGACCGGATAAATATATCTGACCCTTCAGTTGTTTGCTGAAGCCTCATCAGAAATGGTCTCAAAGGAAGGATGGCTGTCAAGAAGCCATTCTTAAGGGGAACAGGGCAAGAAGCTGTAATATGTCAGATTAAACAATAGCTGGAGTAAAAATCATTGGCAACAGGTTTTATAGAGTCATGAATTCAACACACACTGATGACAATTTACCACCAAAATTAAACCAATTTAAACAGTGTGTACGGAGGACGTCGGCAGAGAGGTACAGAAGTGAGTGTCTACTGCCAGCTGTAAATCAATGTGGAGGCTCTGTCATGGTTCAGGCAGTGCTGTTGGGGATGTTGCCAAAATGTATAAAATCATGAATGCAGAAAAGTGCCATCAGATTTCGAACCACCTTACAATATCATCTGGAAAGCAAATGGTTAATTTTCTTCTAACATGGCAATAATCCCAAACACACTGCCAGTGTGGTAAATGCATACCTGGATAGAAAACCATGCAGTGCAACACTATCAGTCATGGACGGGGCTCCCCACAGCCCGGAGATCAACATTACTGAGGATCATCTTGACAGGAACTAGAACAAAAGAAAGTAACCACAGTTTGGTTTATTTTGATAAATGCATTCAAAAGAATTTGAAAAACAGTCTAATAAATTATATCTGCATATATCCAGTTTTATAATTGTCATTCTTGGCGAATGAAAGCTTTCATTTAGGTCAGTTCAGGAGTTTAAACCATACTTGACTACCTGATGTCAAAGAACCGATAACTTTAACAAAGACTCAAGAACCTCTGAAAGGCTTGACAGTGTGACAACAAGCCATATCATCTCACTGAAGCCAAAACAACCGACTTTCGTTTAGCCATCAATCCCTTTATTTGCTCGTTTATTTGCACCTGTTCCTACACTGTGACCTCTGTGACGTCTGTTTAACAATGTGTGCAACTTGTGAGAAAATACACACTTGAAGCCAAAATGTTAAATTATCATTATGGTAACGGAAAGAAAACAAGAAAATAATACAGTCTGTCCTAAAGAAGAAAACCGGTTAAATCAACTTAGAGCAGATGTTATAAAAAAGACAAAATGGGCCTACTGGTCGTTCTGCTCTTAAAAGATTGCAAGTAGCATAACGTTTTGTTACCACTAGAGGTCTCTGTTGCACTGTGTTGCATGTTTCCGACTGAATGCTCTGCATTGCCAAGAGTTTATATTAATTTATACTAACTGATGTTTATGACACTTGTCGCCACATGTATATAATGACATTAGTAATAAAATCCTGGCAGTGTTTTTTTTTTTTTTTAAATTTTAGATATATCATAACTAGGTTAATATAATAATGGCATTGACAATTTTGACCTTATATTTAAGGTTATGTTAATGATATTTAAAACTATACAGATTTAAAGACTGATTCAGTTCAGTTCAGTTTTATTTTATTTATACAGCACCAAACCACAAGAATAGCTGCATTAAGATCCTTCATACTGTAAGGTAAAGACCCAGTAATACAGTGAAACCCAACAATCAGACAGCTTCCTGTGAGCAAGTACTTGGTGATGGTGGGAAGGAAAAACTCCCTTTTAACAGGATGAAACCTCTGGTAGAACTAGGCTCAGAGAGGGCCATGATAATATATTATAGTTACATAGATAATACTAATTTTACCTTTTGACCTGGTTCCCAACATTGAAATCCATATATATATATATATATATATATATATATATATATATATACTATCTAAATTTAACAGTAGGCTCTTTTTTTTTAGAACACTAGACCATATAGATCTATGCAGCGATGTCTTTCTGTAGACAGTCTGGACAACAATGAAGAGTAGGAACTGCAGGTTCTTTGGCCCCCGTTAATCTGAGCAGCCCATCAGTCCCTGCAGCGCCACAGCAAAGACTCCTGCCCTTGGTGAGAAACAGTGAGCTTCCTGTGTTTGTGTGAAATTTCCTACTCATGAAGTACTTCAGCACCTCATTGTGAGGCTCTGCGCACATGACTCTGCTATTACGTGCACAATGATTAAAGAAAAACATGCAAGCATGCATCATACATTTTCCTTGCCCAAAGAGGTATAAACACAATACAGTCAACTCGTCATGGATATATTACTGTGCAGCACAGCAATAATTAGGAGAAAGGAGAGGTCTGAAAGAAAAATGAGATGAAGGTGAGAGGGCAGAATGTGGAAGGAAATGGGTAAAGATCAGCCACAACAATGGGAAAATAAAGTTGAATCGTCCATAAATTTACTGTACTATTAAAATCATGGAATTTCACTCTCAGTGGGAGAAAGTGGTTGCCATGACGTGCACTTGAGTTCCTGGTAATTTACACCAGGAAAGGTTAGCCTTTTTGGTTTTTGGTTTATTTCTATGCCAGCAAAATTTTGAGCCATTGCAGGGTAAAGCAATTAAAATGCCTGTCAAGCTATTTCAGGCGTGCTAATGTCACTGCTTGCCTTAGCTGGCCTTACTGGAACACACATTTGACATTGATACATCACACAAACACTCATTCAAACACACGCACACACACACACACAGAGGAATGCATGACAGAAAGAAGAAAAAAAAAGCAGAGCATTAAGTCTTTATTCAGGGATTTGAAAAAAAAAAGGTTTTGATTTTTTTGACACTGAGTTACTCCCGAGAGAGAAATCTATCAACATTAACAACTGTGATCAGATTAGGTGTGTGCAGATGAAGGATTTAGATAAGAGCAAGTGTGTGAGGCCAGCACAGAGCTCTCAAACGGAGATGGCCGGTCTTAATGGGCTGGGGTCTTATCAGAGGAATCTAACGAGCTCCCTGAAGTTCACCTCTGTTTAACCACGTGCTTTTGAATGACACTTATACGGCTCAGTGATGTGCTCTGGCACGAGGACCATTCACTTTCACCAGAGTGAGCATCATGGGAAATAAGTTTGTGACACAGAGAAGGGGGGGGGGGGGGGATTAAATTAATATTCATTAAATCCCTGAGGATTCTACTAGAAACGGAAGATTATAAGAAAATAAATATGAGGAATATTGGACTTTTGGGGACTTTTTGCCAACACTTTGAATAGAACAGATACAACACCTCATATAGAAAATATGAAACCAGCTGTCAGCTTAGAAAACAAGAGTAAACCGCTCGCGTGCCTCTCTCTTACCAGCACACCTAACTCTCAGAAACTTGTGTTTCAACAGGAGGATTGTGTGCCACACTATTTCTTGCAAATTCCAGCGACAGTGACTTCCTGAAATCTTGTTGCCACTGTGCGTTTTGATTTAGGAATGTGTGTCTGTGTGTCAAAAGCTTACAGCCTCCCAGCCTGCACAGCTGTGCCTGACACAGGCAGATATGCTTATCCTGGTTGAGTGTTAATGCTCTGTGGTCAAGAGGGCAGGGCCGGTTGTGGTTGGATACACCAAATGAGGAGAAGGTGGGTTTAGGGAGGGGGGTGGTGGATATATTTGGCAGACGGTGTGACAAGGTAGTTGGATGTGCAGTGGTGTCCCAGGATTGATGTCTCCGTCATAGAAGGCCCACCCATGTGACACAACCCCCACCCCCAACATCAAACGTGCCGTATTACGTTGATCTATGGAGATGGCTGGGCAGCACTTTCAACCGAGTCAGGCCAGGTCCATCAAAGGATTTATCTCTTCACAAGATTAAAGGAGGCCAAGGCGTCTGCCAAACAAAGACTAACTCTGAGGGTCAGCCTGGGTCCTGAACTGAGAGATTTAAACTGATACAAGCTTCATGTCGTACTAAGAACCAGGAGAACGCTTAAAATCAGACGTATCCTAGCTTATACTCATGATTGTCAGCGATGATTGATACATTAGTAGTTTCTGCATGTACAGCAACACTGTAAACACATTAGCGCATACTTTCTGCCAGACCTTAAGTCAGGCAGGGTTATTCAAATCCTCCTTTATATTTCTGACATGTTCCTGGCATCTTTCAGGATTCCTCAGTAATGAGGAAATCACTTTTTGGGAACATTAAGGTCAATTATTTTTTCCTGTTTCCCTTTTAAATGGTACGCTGGACTCTATGTACGTGAAAATCGGAACCGCCTTTATACAAATTCATGTCACGTCCAGTGACTTGTTCCTGTTGCTTTGACCTTTGCACTCCTTCCTATTAGTCACTTTGTAGTGTTTTTGGGTCTAGGAATGCAGCCTGGTTTCACTGTTTCACTGTTTGGCTGAGACAGTTTGGCTAATCTAACAGATTAAATGCCAAAAACAAACCTGCATATGTAGAAAGTGGTTTCCAGCATGAACATAATTACTGGATTTGTGCCTTGTTCTCATGTTAACGGTCTTCCTCACCTTACTCTTGTGCCCCAGCTGTTCTGCAGTTTGTACTGAATGCAGACATGAAAAAAATAATTTAGCTACTTCTCTGTTTTTCTTGGCAAGAATTTCCTTCTTTTGTTTTTCTTTTACACGAGCTTGCTCTTTTTAAGAGTATTAGTGTTTTTGGTCACATAGTTTGCTGTTTTTGGTCTGTCCCACAGTGAAAACACTCATTTATATTCATTTGGAATTCAAGTGGGTGAGAGACAAAGTGGACTGGTAGTGAGATACAATCAGGTACTGGATGACGTGGCTCCTTTCATATTAACGTGTAGGTTTTCAAACGAGCTGAGAGCCCGAACATGAACGAGACGGCCTTAAATCAGGATAAAACATCCTCAGGAATGTAGCTTTGCATACCTTGCAGTTGCTTTCACGTGGGAATATTTGTCTCACTTATAAAATCAGTGGCTGAGAGTGTCTGGTGATGTTAATGGAAGAGCGAGATGAAGGAGAAAGACGACTTTTATTTGAGTTCTTTTGTTCTTGTGGAGCAGCTAATCCATAATAATTATACAGTAGAGGAGAAATGTGACCCGTGCTGACTTCTTTTATGCACTATCATCATTCAGCTGATTCGACTGGCGGCTTGCAAGGCGATGTCTGGTTCACAGCTAACAGTGCTGCTATGCGCTGCGCCGCCAAGCCTCGCCCATAGTAGGAGGAGAGTGCAGGGCAGGGTGAGCACTGTGGAGGAGACTCTGTGCCTGGCACGGAGACACACACACACACACACACACACACACACACACACACACACACGCACACTAGATAGGTAACCTTGGGAATCACAGCCAAAGCAGAACAGAATGTACATTAAGGAGGGAATTTCTCCTCCCCTTTTCTTCTTATTTCTCTTCCTGCAAAACTCTCTCCTAACTTCACGGTGAGGCCGAAAAGTTCCCCAAATTCTCTTCCTCATTTAGGCAACTTTGTTCCCTCTTGCTTTTTCAGTGGCGCAACCTGCATTGCCTCCATTTTACTGCAGCAATGTTTGCTTCTCAACATCAGGCGCGTTTAAAGGTTGAAGAGCACTACGCCATAATCAAGCCCTCGCCCTGCTGCTCCCTTCCTCCTTCACTCACTGTCAAACAGTTCAAGCGCGGGAGGTCACATGGGTAAACTTTGCCTTGTAAACACCCATCAGAGGGTTTTACCTTTGTGTTAAAGGTCCTGCTTTAACAGTTCACCCAATGAGGGGCAGATGACGGCAGTTGTGCCAGTAAGGGTGTCTGTGTGTCAGCGTCAGGTGTGCTGTCATGCTGGACGCGGAGGATCTATTGCAGGTCTTTGGTAATGTAGGATTAGTATGAGGAGAACAATGCTCTGTTTTGCAGTCAAAATGCCAAACTTTATCCTTAAAGGTAACTGACCCACCGAACACAGAGAATTTAAAGCCAAGGAAGCATAAAAAAGCTGCGCCTATAAAAGGATAATTCTCTTTTATTAGAGGTTTGGAGGTCTTGGCTTTACAGCTTAAAGATGACATGAGAATTTCAAAATGTCATTGTTTTTGAGCATAACTACATACCCCCAGTGTTTCTTATGAATATGATGCTTTGATTTGGACCCTGCTGTGGTGTCAAAACAGGCGAGGCTCCTCCCCAGCTGGAACAGACAAAGGGTTAGATAGCCAGATGGTGACGTTGTTTCCACATGCAGAAACGGTCCAGTTAGACTCTTTCTTTTTTTAACCTATTTTTGAGGCTTTTTAGCCTTTATTGCATTAGGACAGGAAAGCTAGGTGAAATCCCAAGGGATCGACATCTTAAAGCAGATTCAAACTTGGGCATAAGCAACAAGCCTTCCAACATTCACCCAGTGAGCTAAACCAGCATACAGTTAGGCCATTTCTTAAAAATCAGGAAATATTAATGATATTGTAACAATTAATGCACATACTGGTATCTGTTTGATTGAAAGCAGTTTTTAAAGATGAAAAAACCCATTTATGTATAAACAGTATACACGTAAATTATATTCTTTGTTAGGTACACCTGTTTAACTGCTCATCATCACAAATATCAAAGCAGATGGCTGATTACATCACACCAGGTGTACCTACCAGACTCCTGACTGGTAGGTACAGGAAACTGAGGTTAATCAAAATTGGGAAAACATTGCCTGGTGGTTTAATGTGTGTGTGTCCCCTTAGTACCAGCTGAGACATTTAAACACCACAGCCTGCCTGAGTCATGCTGATGACCATGTCCATCCCTTTATGATCACAGTGTACCCATCTTTTAATGCCTGCTTCCATCACATAATACACCATGGCGCAAAGCTCAATTCATTTCGAACTGATTACTTGAACATGACAATGAGTTGTCTCTACTCAAATGGCCTCCACAGTCACCAGATCTCAATCAAACAGAGCATCTTTAGGATGTGATGGAATAGGAGATTCCAATCATGGACACGCAGCCAACAAATCTGCAGCAACTGTGTCACGATGTCATGTTAAGATTGAGACATTTTTCCAGTGCCTCGATGAATCTGTGCCACAAAGAATTAAGGCAGTTCCGAAGGACAACCTTGTACAAGTAAGGTGTACCTAATATAGCGTCCACTGAGCCCATGTGTACTGTTACATCTCATAACATCCGCCCTTTTTCAGTTCCCATGTCAGCCATATAAGCCTGTGATTTCAGTGTGTTGAGTGCTTAGCTCTATAGACGTGTTTAATTCTGAATTTCTTTGTCTTCCAGTGATGTAGACTTCTTTATTTTGTTTTCTTCAGTTTTAAATGGATAATATACAAAATTTATTTGCACAAACTTCCCCTTGCTAAAATGTCCAGGATGGATGTCCAGCCAACAATAAAGAAGGACATTGAACAGACGGTGAGGTAATGTCGGTGGCATCCACACAACTTTAAGTTTGAAACAATTTTTCAACCAGGACTAGATGTCTGAAATGGACGGTCAGCCAACGGTTATTCAGCACTGAAATGTTTTCCGGGAAACTGTGCCCTGAAATTCCAACCTAGCAGTCGCTTTGCTGTCTGTCATTTATTTCATTTTTAATCGCACTCCAAAGCTGCTTCTGCTAACTCTCACTCTAAAGTGTCTCAGTTAAATTTGGGTGAAAGATGTACAGCGTTCATTGGAGTTTCTGTTCCAGCAGAAAGGGTGCCGGCATTATGGCCATTATGGGCCAGGATACCATGGGTATTGTACGGTATTTGAGCTGGAACTTGAAAAACACAATCCGGCGACATGTCAAAGTTAAAGTAGCTTTTTAAAATCATGTAGGACCTTTAAGTTGTGATTCTGAATGATAACAACAACACTCTGAACCTTTTAACTTTCTTTATATTGGTCTGGTGATGTTACAGAATTGTCCAACTAGTATAGAAAACAGTGTTTGAACCAAAGAGTCGAGAGTAATCAAGCTTACTTCAAAGATAAATCACAGGTGAATGACCTGTAGTACCTACATGTACTGCTGTTTTCACTTTCAGTTTTGCTCCAGTAAATACGTTTTGATAATCTGTTCTCCTATAAGTGTTGTTAAAAACATGTGAGTGTGTGACTGTGATTGTTTTAATTCTCAGCTCCATTGCACCAAGCACAATATTATCATACCCAAAAGAAACGAAGGACGAAATTACAAAAATAAGTCTGAGAGCAAAATAAAAGATGCAAACGATTGGGGGGGTTTGTTGGTGGCTAAGTGGTATTTTGTATAATTTACATGAAGCGTCTGCAGGTCAATTTTGTTTGGGGATGTTAATCGCGTGTCACTTTGTCCCAGTAAATCAGAACTGCCGACTTCTTTGTCCTGCTATCCCTTTTTCTGTTGATGAGAAAAGGTTGAGGGAGAGAAGAGAAAACACAAGCAGCAGATTTCAGGCATTCTACAATGCATTAGGTCATGAGAATTGGAACTCGTACTGTTTAAATGATGAAATGGCTCACCAAAGGGACCTCAATTGAGGTCTACACGATTTGGTCACCAAGAGGTCATTTCCATTCGAGAGAAGAGAAGGAATGATAAATACGCTTGGCTCCACACAATTATTAAATTTCTGTGTTTTTCCCCCCCTCTCTCTCATCAACAGTAAATGAAGTTGTTCTCGAGGGCTGTTTAGATTCGAACATGAGCTTGGTCTTCGTGTGGGAATTCAAAAGTGACAGACGCACAGAGAGCGACGAGGGCCAGAAAACAGAGAGGTCGTAGCCAGACATCAGAGCTATTTTTGTTTGTAGAAATTCAGAAGTGGTCCTGTTACCCTGGAGGCGGCTCGTGTTTTCCATATAGCTCAGCGACTTGGCAGGCCTCTGGAAGGGGCAGTTTCACATTGAGCCCCCCTCTCCTTCCCTGCTTTATCCTTCCCTCCTCCTACCCATCACCCCCACCCCCTCCCACCCCTCTTCTTTCCTTCTTATATCCTCCAACCATGCTGCTCTCACCCCCTAGCAGGAAAACGCTCGTGGCCCGCAATGGAGACAGCCTGACTGCGCAGGCGGCCCGGCAGATGCACTGGAGATAAGTTTGTGTGCGTAAGCTAGGCCGCGACCCTCGGCGGCAGGACATTGACCAGATCCTGTCAGTGAGAGGGCAAGAGCCGGCCCAGCACCTCCTCTGTTCATATGTTTCCATGCTGCCCCCCACCCCTCCACCCCCATCCTACTGTCTCCACGCCTGATTTCCCCAGGCAGCCCAGGATGGGGCAGAGGGAAGGACAGGCCCCCCTGGAGCCACAACTTTCCCCTGGGATCCAAGGCTGCAGCCTTGGTCTCCCCAACACCCATACCCAAGCACAGTACGAGTGTCACCAACTCAATTAAACACAGTCAAAACTCCACCAGACACACAATAGGTCCCCAAGACAACTTCCCCTGTCCCAGAGAAAGATAATGGATGGTGTTGTGTGGCAGGCTTTGTGACAGAGACGTCGAACCACTTATGAAAACACCATCCTTCATGCTACATCAGCACTTTTTGGTTTCTTTTGTCCCTGGAATGGTTTTGGAGGAAGCACCTAGGCTGGCTGGAAATGTGAATGATTTGTCATGTGAAAGCATAGCTGGTGGCACCAAGTGGTGACTGTGAGAGAAAGTTGCTTACGTTTTTGTATAGTCAGGGTTTTTTCTCCCCCCAACAGTTCTAATGTAGTCTATAACAGGATTTCTTCCTGTTTGCAGACACTGACTCAGGGAGTCAGTGATAACTGAAAGTAAAGTTAGGACAAACTGCACCATTAGATCACAGGTTACAGAAAGAAAGTTTGGCCATATAAGTGTTCCTACAAGGATGGTTGTTTCTATGTCGTATACAGTGTTCTGTCTGTTTTTCCACATCCCAGAATGCCAACTAGTACCAATGACTTCCTGGCTCCATCTAAGTGCCTGCTTCTCAAGGACCATGTGTGAGATGAAAGAACTGGCACAACTTGAAATGCTATGCGGAAGTATTGACAATTTGGCTGCTTTGAAGTACAGATAATTGAGCTTTCACTAGTTTTTATCTCCTCCTGCTGTGACTATATTTAAACCAGTGTGCGCTGGCCAATGTCATTTAGATCTTGCCAGCAAATGAGTGTCCAGATCTCTCTAAACAGAAATCATGCATACTGCACTATTACAGCAGTTTGCATTTAAGGGAAGTTCAAACAGTAGTTGACAGTCATACCTCAGCATTTCACAAACAGGGATGACAATTTTAATCTACACTTAGCGTCCACTTCATTAGGTATACCTGTTCAACTGATCCTTATTGCAAATATCTAATGAGCCTTTCACACGGCAGCAATGCATTTAGGTATTTGTCAAGATGATCTGCTGAAGTTCAAACTGAGCATCAGAATGGGGAAGAAAGATGATTTAAGTGACTTTGATTGTTGAATAGTTGTTAGTGCCAGACGGGTGTATCACTCTCAATCATGTGTTGTTTTTGTTTTCCCAGTAAATGTAGACATAGAACTTTTTCTCTTTCCATTACTGGCATTAGTATAAAGGAAGGTTTTACCATGCAGACAACTGCAGCAACTGAAATCAAAGATTTCCTAAACTAATACTAATGCAAAACATTGCAACCAAAAATAGTCCTGGTAAAATTAACAATAAACCTCATAAACATAATATAATGGAAAACAATCTAAAGAGACAATAAATTGTGTAAACCCCCCCCCCCCCCCCCCCCAAAAAAAAAAACAAAAAAACAAAAAAAACAAAAAAGCAAAACAAAAACAAAACAAAACCCATCATGACACAATATATAACAGTTTAGCCAGTCTAGGTTTGTAAAGTAAAATAACCAAATTTACCACCTGAAGGTCAGGGACACAAAAGAGGATCTTTTTGATGTCTTATTGATGTCAAAGGGCTGAGGAGAATGTGCAGACTGACAGGAAGGCAACCAAGGTATATAGACGAACATCTCTCAACACACAACACGTTGAACCTGGAAGAGGATGGGCTACAGCAGCAGAAGACCACACTGGGTGCAACTCCTGTTAGCTAACAACAGGAAACAGTGAGTTTACTGTATTCAAATGGCTACCATATTCATGCAAATGCGCTTCTGGAAGAATGGTCAAAAATTCCCATAAACACACTCATAAACCTCGTAGAAAACCTTGCCAGAAGAGTTGAAGCTATTATAGCTGCAAAGAATGGACTGACAGCACGTTCTCTATTGCAGTTCAACTAAGGATTGTCGTGCGTCTAATCACAGTATGCTGAAAGGAAAATACTTCTACACTTCCTTCTTCTCTGAATCATAAACCACCACTAGAATTCATCTCTTCACTAGACAAGCAACTCCTCCACACAAAGCAATATGAAGCTAAACCCAGCGCCTCATAGCTGGGAGGTTAAACCTAGTTTGTCATCAGGGAGGGATGAAGACATTGTGCAAAGAGCAACCAGGTCTGTTAACAGGCAGAGTCAGACTCCTACTGACACCTTTTCTTGGAAATCTCATCAGCAAATTTCCTTTAAAACCAGATGCTTCATAACTTTTAATATGAGTCCTCTTCTTGCTCCGTAGTTTTTCTGGGAAAATTATTGAATAACAATTCACTGGTCTCTACCTAACACCTGCAAATGCAAAACAAAATTACATAAGTTTGTGACTGAATAAATTTATTTTAAGGGAAAGCTTGACATATTTCGTTCTAAGTGTTGACTGTTACTTGTATGTATTAGTATGTCTAATATAAATCTGGAGCCAAAAAAATGTGAAAAAGGAAGCACTATATGGCTTTTCCAACAGGTGCACATCAGTAGGACAGAAAGACTCTTCGGAGTAAATCTGGAGTCATTAAAAAGATATGTTAGCTTAGTATAAAATGCATGTAAGCTAAAACAAACTGTTACTCCCCAAAGTTAACAACATCTATGTACAGCACCTCAAAGTTTTCCAGTTAATATTTACAGTATTGTTACATCTTTGCTAACAACAGATTATATGCTAGCTATACGCTAGTCCAACGATAGCTTAGCCTTAGTTACGCTTCAATAGACTTATAGGCCTGTGTATCCAGGTCCTTGTTTCACCTGACCCTACATTGCCACATGTCCAAAATGTGAACGCAGTAATGTCAGATAGTTACACGTGGTGACTGTAAAACCTTAATACATATGTAAGAAAATTAGGCAGCACCATCTGAGGCTGAAAATTGCAACCAACATGGTGGCTCTGAAAATAGTTCTCTTGGTCACTTGAGGCCAGTTCCACAATTATCTCAATCCCCATCCGGTCGCATGTTAAAATACTACGAAAATAACATTTCTATAGTTTTGGTTTTTATAGCCATAATTTTCCTATTCATCCAAACATATGGGCGTTATTATGTTTTCTTTAGAAAACTTTACCTCTTTAGGTTTTGTTAAAGCTTAACATTGGGTGTGTACTCCTGCCTAATGAAGAGTCATGCCCACACAGGCTGCTGTAGGTGATGGTTGTCTCTGCTAGGTGTTACCTTTATATCCTTTATATATCTATATCCACTTTCTGAATTGGACGTTTGACTATGTTTTGGAGTATTTTAATGAAATTATCTGGGAAATAGTACAGGCTATCGAAGAACTTGGTGTTTCAGTTTTGGTTAGTGGAATTTAAATATTTGTATGTTACTTGCCAAAAATTAGCAGTTTTTTGCTTCTATGGATGCAACCAGGCTTGCTAGTGTTAGCTGATAACTTAGCACTAACCCTCTCATTTAAATATATAAATGTGAACATCTGGCTTTTAAAAAGTCATGGCTAATACTCTAGTTTTAAGTATTTCAAATGTGGAAACAAATGGCGTGAGCATTGTTAAACCTATGGTAAAATGAACTCTTGGCACTGGCAGGTGGAGCACTGAAATTAGTTCATCTCTTTCTCAATCACTTCACTGTGTGTGAGTCACACAAGCTGTAAAAGGCAGCAAGCTAGGATTGGTCCTGGTTTAAAATGTAGTCACTCACATATGACCCTATTGTAATCTGTCACTATGACTGTGTCAAGCAAAATAAAATGGTCTGCTCCCAGAATACTTAAAACATCCAAGGTCAACAAAGGTGAGTCACTAACTCTTGTGAGGGAGAGAATTACACTTAAAAAGTCTGCAGCCAGCAGATGTGTTCTGATTATGTTTTGAATGGTCGCTCTGTGGATCTAAAACTCTTATATTTACAGCAACATTTAACCTGATTGTGTAAAAAGATGATTTTAAAGTACATCAGTGTGATTAAAAGCTATTTTTGCCAGCGTCAAAACAAATACCAGCATCATACTCACTTTCTCATGTATTCATGCAGGCAAATGAGGCAGATTTAGATATTGACAGCAACATGTGGAGGTAACAGAGTCAGTGAAGTTGCTTATCTATTGTTGTGGCTGAAAATAATAACTTTACAACAGAAGTAATGCAAGCAGTCACACTCCCTTCTATCTTCCCATGAATTTCCTGTTTCATTGCTCATTATTTGAGAGGCTGTGATCCAGAGTAAATATTGCTCTAACATGATTCACTCTCCAACGCTTAAATGGCGATTTTCTTAGTCATCAGTATGCTTCTGTCCCTGGACGCAGTAGCGTGGTGTGTTTTTATGTCATAGTGGGAGTGTATTAAATGTATTATCTTGTGTCAGGGTCAAAACTAAACTGTATTATATTTTATATCAGCGTTGGTTGCATGGCCATTAGATTCAGTCTATAGGTGCAGAGAGTCCTGCTGGAGCTCAGTCATGGAAAGTAACTAAGTACTGAAGTACTTCGCAGCTTACATGTTTAGTTGTTTTGTTTTGTTTTTTTCTAAGACTAAAGCTACACTAATTGTGGCAGGTAGAGCTAACAAAGAAAAGATTCCTGTGTCCTGCATGCCAAAGGTTGTAGATGTGTGTGAATGTTTGATTAGGCACAGAGGAAACGTGCTTTTATGAATGCCTGTGTGAACGAGGCTTTGAGTGAAGGTTGTATAAAAGTACCAGCCTATTTTCCAAAATGGGAAATAAGTACACTAATCTATTAAAAAATGTGCAAACAGAAATAGAAATACAGTAACTTACGGAGTTAGTACCATTCTTACAAGCTTGAAAGTCAATGTTTGGTATGACCACCTTTATTCTTCAACACAACCTGAACTCCCAGGCAAATCTTTCGGTAATTTCTCTGAGTAGTCTTCAGGAGTAGTTTTCCAGGCTGCTTGCAGGACATTCAAAGCTCTTTTTTGGATGGTGACTACCTTTTGTTCTGTTCTCTATCAAGATGATCCCACACTGCTTTAGTAATGTTCCGGTCCTGGCACTGGGGAGGCCAATCCACGACTGATGGTGCTCCATTGTGTGATTTTCTATCTAAGTATGCTTTTACTGCATTAGCGATGTGTTTGAGATCATTAGCATGCTGAAAAACAGCACTGTTGCCAATTATATGCTTTCCATGTGGCATTGCATGGTGGATCAAAATCTGACTGCAATTTTCTGCATTCATAATTCCATCAATTTTGACAAGATCTCCAACACCACTGGCTGCAATGCAGCCCCAAACCATGACAGAGCCTCGACTTTTGCAACTCTCTCCTGAGTTTCTTACATACTGACAATGATTTCAACCAGAAATTTCAAATCTCTCTTAGGCAGCTTTCTTGTCATTTATTTTAGTAGTCTTCAGGAATAGTTCTCCAGACTTCTTGAAGAACATTAAAAGATCTTCTTTGGATGCTGACTACCTTTTGTTCTGTTCTCTATCAAGATGATCCCACACTGCTTCAAGAAACAAGTTGCCAATCACAGGGCTACCACAGAGAGACACCTACGGCCTATTTAGAATGACCAGTTAACCTAACCCCACTAACTGCATGCCTTAGTACTGTGGGAAGACGGCAGAGTACCCAGAGAAACCCCACACAGACATGGTGAGAAAATGCAGACACAGAAAACACTCATCGAGACTGTAATACTGAGAAAACCCAACAATCAACCCCTCTCTGCACAACCAATTGGTGACAGTGGGAAGGAAAAACTTCCTTTTAACAGGAAACTTCTGGGAGGGGCAGCCATCTACCGCAGCCAGTTGCGGGTGATGGCGGTTATTTTTCTTCTTCACCATTCAGTCTTGTTTACATAAGAACTATAGTTAAGTAAAAAATAAAGATTTAGTTGAAACTAGCTCATCCTCAGCCGGCATCAGCATTTCAGTTCTGCTTGCATGTTGCTGCCTTAGTGAGATTAATATCACTGAAGTTACAAATTGAGAAAAGCTCTGATTAACTGTGTTTGTTCAGTGTTAGGTAATACACTCTCACTGTCTACTAAGAGCGTGTCGCAGATAACTTCTTCCTGTTTGTTTTCTGTGCCATGAAAATTAATACAAAATGCTTTTTATGAGAATTGGTTACGCCATAAGTCACATTAGTATGTGTATCACCATGGTCCTCAGGGAGGCTCTTGTTGCAGTTAACATGCCATTTCTTTGTACTGTGCTCGGCAATCACGGGAATATGTTTTTTGGTCTTAAGACTTTGTCTTTCAGCACGGGCAAGGTTTTCCAAGCTAAAAGATTTAATGAATATTACAAAAATGTTGGGTTACTTCCTAGATTAGAAGATCAATGATGTTCAAATTGTTTTTTCCCTTGGCTCTTCTGAGAATGACAGAAACATTAGCATGACAGATGTGGCATATTTTCTGCAGTTATGGATGAACTTTGTTCAGTTTCTACTGAAAAACATCTTTATTTAATTTCAGGCTACCAAACATGTTTGGTAATGGTAAAGCATATGCTTTGAAATACATTTGTTGTTAATAATTAGGAGAATGTCAAGTGATTAGGCCAAGGTTATTCCTTATTTAAATATTTTATTGAGTTTTCTTTCTTAAATTAAGCCTAATTTAACACATCAGAGGCAAACATCAGTCAAGTAGTACACCAATAATCTGCACATGTTCATATGTCATAATAACAAGCATAAAGAAAGTAGGAACGCTCTATTTTGCCACTATTCTACACCCAACTTTACAACTTACAGCTTAAAAGTAAAAACATGATGAGAACAAACTGCATGCTCACAATCCTCGAAACCTTTTACTCAAAACTAAATAGTAGAAAGAAAACTGACTGACACCAACATCCGCTGACTAAACCTGAAGTGGGTAAAATATTGTTCTCTGCTGTTTACCTCAAACAGTGACTGCCTTTTAATCTCTAATCCTACTCTGAGCCATAAAACAACACGAGCCAGAGGATCCATTGTATGGAATTCCACGTTGCTCTCTCAAGGTGTGTGATTAACCCCTACTGTACATAAGAGTAAATACACCATCAAAGGCCAGCCACAGAGGGAGTCTGCAGGTGCCGGGTCAGCCAGAGGTGAGGGGTCTGATGAAAAACGAGCCAACAAACGCTGGTCATTATGTGATAAAGCGGACAAGACACATTCATCAAAGAACTGGCTGAGTAAGCTGTGTGTCTGGGGTAGGCACAGATTTTAAGACGCTGTTCTTGTAATTGGCTAATTTGCAATAGCTGTCTTCTCCACAGTTTAATATACACTCATAAAGTCTGTAAAACATATCCAATACTAATGTAAATTGCCTGTGAAGGTGGAAATACAAAACAGACCCATGTTTAATGACATGAAACATGTTTTTGTTAACATTATTTTCCTGCATGGTTCACACAGTTTAATAAATGATTTGTTTTCTTAGTCTTTGGTTTGCTGTAATGTGTTGTCGGTCTGTCTGTTGTTACATTAGCTTTCAATTTTGTTCCTTATGCATACCGTATACAGTCTGTCAGATCAAGTTCTGAAAGTCCAGTTTGCAAGACCTGGATTATAAAGGATCATTCTAGTTGAGTGCACTTTGGGTCTTTGAATGTTTATTGCTCTGCAACTGAACTGAAGAAGCTTCTCGGATGAGAGGTGAAATGCCTTCAAGCAACTTAAAGAAGTCCAGATGCTTTTCTTTCCAAGCTCCTTAGAGCACGATGACGTGGATAGCTGAGAACCTTTACAGACATATTCCTCTGCAACCTCATGCAGCTGTGCAAAAAAGGCAGAAATGCAGAAAAAAGAGGAGACACTTGAAGTCGTTTATAGTTCAAGGACTACACTTTCATCCGCAGTCACACAGGACCACAGGAGCTCGCTAGCAGTTGAAATTGGTTTCAAAGAAAACCGTCACGTGATTGTTTTGGTTGCTAGCAGATTGCTGCAGTCTGCTGTGTCTATAAACACTCGTCAAGTGGTGGTGAATCTGTAACAATTGCAATGACAAATAATTGAGACAGTTCCTCATCAAAGTAAAAGTAGCATGTCTTGGTTGTGTTACTTTTAAGGCAAATGATCTCTCTTTCTATCTTGCATTACACTTGTTAAAATTTCACTACTTCTCAGTTTCAGAGTGTTTGCAGGTAATGCAGCATCTCCGATGCAAACTACGGGCAACTGCAGCAAAGTTCTAGGAACCAGAACAACAACAACAGACAACCATCTCAAGCAACCAGTCAGCAAGTGTAGCAACTCTGCTTAATTGAAGGATTTAGCCAATCTCCTCTTCAGCTTGTGGGAGAAAAAAATCATCGAACAGCTGAATCAAGAACTCCAAAGTATTCACAAGTGGGGGGTTCCCATCAGGTCAGGAGAGTGAGGAGAACATTCAGCACAAATGACCTTCACCAAGGTGCATACCATCATGGACACACTAAAAATTCCCTCCAACACAATGATCTCATTATCACCTCTACACATCCAGTTTAGCTCACTTTAACTTTATCCAATCCCTTACAATGAAAGTTCAAGTTGAAGTGTTGGAGAGCTGCTCAAAGCTGAACAACCAAAATGTTTCCTTTTTTAAAATCAGTGGACTAATTCAGGTTGATAACGTTTAGTTGAACTAGTATACTGAATATCATGTCATACCATAATGTAATGTAAAACTAGTACTTTTAAGCATACATCACAACTACAGATCAAAGCTCCTGGTCCAAATTTGAGCCACCATTGTGTGAATGAATCTCATGCAATATCTCACTTTGAGATATTATTTCCACTGTGTTTGTTTTTTATGCTTTGTAAAAATGTATTTCTGTCCTGCAGATACAGGTGCAAGCCCTTTTAGATACTGAGGTGATAGCCGTACTTGGCAGGTGGCTGAAACCGAGTGGGGTCCCGATGCTGTTGCTCTCCATAAACAACAAGAGAGTGAGCACAAAGACACGCAAATAGTCTCACACCTCTTCCCACCAACAGAGAGGTTGCCACAGGACCACACAAACTGTATTTACACCTTGCAGTTCTCTGCATAAACACTGTTGCTATTAATTAAGTGCCTGCTGTTTGTATATTGCTATGTGTTGCTCTTGTTGGCCTTGGAGAACAAAGTCCTTTCAGAGCCCTCCTCCTCTCCTCGATGCACTAATTGAGTGATTCATAACAGGGCTCAGACACGACGCCCCTGCGACTCTGACTGGGATATTATCGGAGTGGCTGTCAGACAAGGGTCCAGAGAAGCTTGAGAGGAATGCGGTCTACAATAGTGGGCCAGCAACAGCCTCTCCTCTGCTTCTGCGGACCCTCAGTTCTCCCTCCTTATTCCCCCAAACCACCTCAGGCCAATCAGTCAACAGGACCCCAGGGGCCATTTTCAAAAACAATCACTCTCTCTAAGTAGTCAAGAGGTGCCAGGGCTAATTATAAACAAACTATTGATGTTCTAGCTAAGGATTGTGCTGCACCGTGCCAGCGCGGTAAATGTTTGTGTGTGCGTGTGTGCGTGTGTTTAAGGGTCACTGGAAGGTCCTGCTTGACAGAGCATTCAATTGGCCATTTAACAGACCTCACCCGAAGAGAAAACTCAGTGAACATCTACAGACTCCTAATGACAAGTGCTTGGATTTCCCTAGAATAAATAGAAAGTATCTGTAAATAGGAGGGGAAAATCCCATTATTAATTATTTTTGTTAATGTTCCATCATTTTAAAAAGAAATTTAGCATTTTAATAATTAGTGACTAGTACCATGGACCTTTTTATTGTTCAAGTGCAGTTCCTAGAAATCTCAGTATTCTATGTACTAACACATTAACACAAAAATTATGAAAGTTAAAAAATGTAACTAACTTTAAAAAGCAACTAAGGAAATAATGTATCAACATTTAAATCAAGTTTAAGAGTTTTTATGTAGCTAACGCTGCAATACTAAATTGAAGGATTGTAACATGTTAACTTAATAAAGCCATGCAAAAATCTGAGGCCACCCTAATTTCTTTATATGTTGCCTCCAAGTAGGCACTGTTTTTTAAGTGTTCTTGAGCAATAATTCTCCAGACTTTTTGAAGGTCTTTCAAAGGTTTTCTTTAAGCATCGTCTGCTTTTTCACTCATTCTCAGTCCAGTCGTTAAACCTGACCCTTTTCAGAGGAATGTCTTTAATTTGTTTGTTAAACCACTTAACACTGACCTGATGAATTAGCAGTGTGTGTAAACATAACAGACAACTTGGCAAGGAACTTGTTTTAAATTCTATCTTTAGGCACATTTTTACTACCAACCACTCACAAAAACATAACTTGTTTTAATTTCTTCAGCTGAATATATGGAAAATGCCAAACATGACACAGACTGACATAAAATAGTATTTTTGTGCCACCACGGTGATTCCCAAAGACCTATTAGCTGAAAACATGCCATATCTTTGTTGTGTTCTAAAAAAATTTAGGAAAGTGGATAAGAAGAAGTAACAGGTCTTAAAAAGAGTTTTTGATGTTCTTTAAGAAGTCTGGAGACATAGTCCTGAAAACTGCTTAAAGAAATTACTAAAAGTTTGCCTGGGAGAGTTCAGGCTGTGATGAAGAGGAAAGCTGCATTTCAAGTAAATATTGAAAATATTAAATATTGACTTTCAAGCTAATTAGAATTGTACTTCCATTTATTTATTCAATTTAGGGGAGTTTTTCCTTTCCACTGTCACCAAGAGCTTGCTCAAAGCAGGTTGTTTGATTGTTGGGGTTTTCTCTCTATTATTGTAGGATCTTTACCTTACAATATGAAGCACCTCGAGACACCTGTTGTTGTGATTTGGCACTATATAAATAAAACTGAATTGGGTTGAATTCATGTTTGCACATTTCAGTAAATCGATGTACCTACTTCCTACTTCATAGGAAGTAGGTACCAAGTTGCCAAGTTCTAGACATTTGAAGTGCACAGGGTTGAGGCAAAATTCTGTATCTTTTAATTTGTATAATTTTTCCAGGATTTTTGTACCAGTTCTTAAGCATAGGAGTAAGACACGTAACATTTTCATGGCTGTTTAAAAACCACTTAACGTGTCCCAATCTAAGCTGTTTTTTTTTTTTTCATTCAGCATGATTTTTTTCTATAACGAACATTTAACATCAGTATGATGGGATAGCTATAGCAAACCTGTACAATTATATTTGACTGTGACTGTGAATAACAGAAACAAGCTTTTGTCTATTTCTGATAATTCACCAGAGAAAACTTTAAAAACATCTTCTGTAAACACTGTAAACCCTCAAGCGTCGTATCACCATGTGGGATAAGTGGCAGGTCAGAATAAGTTATAGCAACTACAGGTCTTGTGTTTACCTTTATTTTATTCTTGTCTTCTTGGCGTGATACCTGTGGATATAACCAACATAACCAATCTCAGAAATGTAGAGCCAACACGACTTAAAGGTTTTATAGAAGATACAAAAATGGCCCCTAAAACCCAAGGAATCGAGCTCTTGTTCAACCAAAACAACTCCCAATCTGCAGCCAGGGAATCTGGTTTCAAGCCTGAGTGTTGTGGATGAAGGCAATCCACTTTAAATTAATGTATTTAGGTCTAAATCATGTGATAAGAGTGTGAGCTGCTGGTCTGCGCTGTGTGATAGAGACAGAGAGCAGAGTGACAGACACTCTGCAGAGCCAAAGAGTTCCATCCTCCTCCGGTTAAAACAACAGCCTCTTTTGAGGAGCTATCGCTATGACACATAGTCTGATCCAAAAGGGCTATATTTATTTTGGTATGGGCTACATTTCTTTCCTTTAAGTAATGAATTAAGAAAACACGGGACCTGGCGCTGGGATGTCGAGATGTGTGGGAGAGAACTGCTAGCGCTGTCTCGCTACAAATGGGTAAAGAATGGAGCTGGGGAGTGTTGGGGTTGTGAGGTATCCAAGGATAGAAGCATTCCCCTCATCCTTTCATCCTCTCATCCTTTCATTTCTTGACCTTATAGCCTTTCTTTCTGTTGAAGTCATGTTTTCAGTCATGTGTCCCAGAGAGAAAGCCAAACTTGGGAGAACTCGATGATGTGGGAGCTTGAGACTAGAGGAGTTCCAAGGGAGTCGGGGGCGGCGGCATCTTGAGAACAGTCTAAAAACACTTAATGTTTGAGAGAAGACAGCAACTATGTGTTTCTACATTATACCAATATATGCATCTCCATCAGCTTTCCTGTGTGTACTTCTGAGGTTTCAGTTTGTTGGTTAATGTTGGCAACAGGTCAGACGAAGAGATTCGGGAACAGCTCCTTTTCCCTGCACTCCCTCTAAGAGAACACCTTCTGCAGAGAGGTTAAATAAATGTTAGTGGTGTGATAACCACCCTGTTTACTGAGGGGCCTCTAGCAGGACGGCTAGTAGGCCTGCTTGGGTTTCCTCTCTGATGATGTCATACCACCAGCTCACTGATTTAGCCAAAGCATTTGTCTCATCTGCTCTTATACAGTCATGTAAAAAAACATTTTCACAGGACTCTATGCAGTCTTGTCAAAAACTAAGTACAGCCTTACTGCTTCCATATGAATTAAGAGTTTAAGTAGCAGCCAGAGACTGCTAATCAAATGATTAATTGATCATCACATTATAAGTGTGAGCAGCTCTATAACAGCATAAGCTTTGCAAAATGCGCAGGTCTGGAATATTCAGGTATGTGTTAACACAATGCTTCATTCTTCCCAGGAATGGATTTCACAGCAAATTCATCCCAAGGTCAGACAAACAACCCAAGAGCTGCAACTCAGGTTCTGCAGGCCCCAGTTAGAAGGTTGAATGTTAAGCCAAACCAGCTTATAAAGTTCTTTAAAACAGCAAGTGATGTGATTAAAATTAAGAACTGAATAAAAGTACGAAAAGAAAAATAATAATAATGTATGAGACTGATGACATCATATAGAAAACAATACTAAGTTATTGAAACATGGGGTGTATTTAGGTTTTCACAACTTTCTGTTCCACATGACTATGAATGTAAATACATGTAAACTAATAACAATGAAATTTAAAATGATCCACTCGTGTTTTTACTTGAATAGTATGGCATCAGCTTTAATGCAAGCATGTCCGTGCAACCAAATATTAGTCGCGGAATCACATGTAAAGGAATCATGGCAGAAATGAAGCTCACAAAAGTTCAGATTTTTCTGGTTTTTAGAATTTTCTGGAAAACTATAGTTAAATTATTTTGTAGTTTTTATAAAAATGACAAAAATAATTTTGTTCTTTCATCCACCACATTTAATCCATTGACAACTGTTCTGCTGGGTGACACACATCACCCGGCAGGAGTTATCACACACAAATTGCACACCACCAAGGGATTAACATTCCCCCAAAAGACCTACATTACAACCGAATAAGATGGCCTGTAGATGTAATAAAAACATAGTTAAGTTAGAAAAAATATATTTTTGTATAAAGAGTGGTAGGATGGTATGAATCACAGGCTTTTTTCCATCCTAGCTGTTAATTGAGATAATGTGAAGAACTTTCTCCAGAAATGTTTGTTGGACTCTTCCTACTTGCCCCCCACTCACACTGTTCTCACAACAGCTCATTAGCGGATATCCTGGCCATGTCGTTATACAGAATATCCTGTGACTGCTTCTTTTTGAAATAGTTCTTGTATAGTTTGGAGCTGTACTTTGTGTCATTGCCCTGCTGCAGGAGGAAATCGGCTTCAGTTAAACATACATATGGAGTATGGCATAGTGTTGCCAAATAGAGCAATAGCCTCCTTTTATCAAGTTCCCTTTAATTTTGTACAAAATTCCCAATTCATCACTTCCAAAGCACAGCACAGCATCAAATGTCCTCCTCCAAAACACTTGACAGATGAAAGACTTTAGTGTATTGTTATTTGTTCTACATATCACATTTTCTCTATTACCGGAACAACTAAAATTTTGGACTAAGCATACAGGAGCAACCTTCAGAGAATACACTCAGACTAGTGTTTTGGAGATACAAAACTATTACCAGTTGACAGCTTGTAATGCATCTCAAGCTAGAGACTCTGATGTTCTTGAACTGGTATCCAGTGGTGCACCCTGGCCTCCCGTTTCTCTCTCTACTCTGGTTAAAGCCTGGTTGTATTTTCTGTTGAGGGGGTAGTATATACCAGTTTCTTTTTATTAGCGTCTTGTGTAGAACAACCTTAATTACTTAATTTTTCCATGTATCACTTCATTAATCATCGTAACAGTATGTAACTATGGCGACATGATTGTATGTTTTTCTCTTTTAATATGATCCATTTATGTTAACCTTCTGAGGTTTAAATTCTCACTGGTGACAGCTCTAATCCTAGCTCCAAATCCTAACTCAATGTTTTCGAGACAAGAAAAAAAACTTTATTGGAATTAAAAAAATAATAATTTTGATGTGTGTCAGTTATTGTGCCAGATTACTTTTTGTCCTTTAACTACCAATACTTGGGACAGCAAATTCAACAAGTTTAAGATTAGGGTCATCGCTGATCATGACTTAGACCTCAGAGGGTTAAGAAGACAATGAACCACTGGAAGACATGAAGGGCTGTGTATGTACAGTACTATACAAAAGTCTTGAACCACCCCTCATGCTTTATGTTTTGATGGGAAATCGGTGCAGCGATTTATTGAAACATGCAAACACAGGTGGAAATGCAGTATGTAAGGCAAAAAAAGAGTTTGTACAAGTCTGACGAGCTTAAAAGTCAACATCAATATTGTCAATAAAAGTCAAAAGTCAGTATTTGGTATGACCACCTCTTGTGTTCAACACAGCCTGCAAGCCCTCTTGTGATTTCTTTAAGTAGTCTTCAGGAGTTCTCCAGGTTTCTTGAAGGACATTCTGCCTTTTGTTCTTTTCTCACACTGCTTGTATGTTTAGGTCCAGGCTGGTGAACCACTGTGTGCCTTTCTATGCAGGTATGCTTTTACTGCATTATCAGTGTGTTTGGGATCATTCTTGTGGTAAAAAGTGAAGCCACTGGCAATCAGAAACTTTCCAGATGGTATTGCAAGGTGAATCAAAATGTGATGGCACTTTTCTGGATTCATGATGATTAGAACCAGAAATTTTAAATTTGCATTGATGTTTCATAAAACCTGTTCTCCTTGATTTGCTGTCCAGTACTTGTGCAATTTAGGAAAGTCTCAGTCTCTGTTCCTGTTTCCTTTGATTAATGAAATAGCTTCTTGACAGCCACTGTGACCATTTCTGATGAGGCTTCGGTGAACAATAGATGAATCAGCTGAAGGGCCTGATGCATCTCTCAGGCCTTGCGTCAGCTTGTTGTGGAGTGTTTTTCTATTTCTTAAGGAAATGACTTTCAGACAAAGGCGTAGATTTGGCATGGACGGAAGGGACATGTCCCCAGCAATATCCAGCGATTATTGAATTGTGCCTACCAATAATTTGATTTATTCGAGTAAAGAAAAACAAACCGATGGAAAGAAAAAAAACATCTGTCAAAGTCTAATTCACCCAGCGGTGCAGAGTTAAATTACGTTCTCTACTGGAGTCCTACGTCATGTGACAAATATGGCCAATGTGATTGGCTATGCTTTTCAGAGAGCTCTGTTTAGTTTTAGCAGCGGCAAGCCTGCGCTGCGAGGACCTGCAAGGAGGAGAGGAGGATGGCAGCACAAAGGAAGAACCTGGATATAAGAAAGTATTTTTTAAAAGAAACCTGTAAGTCACTTAAAGCCAAGTAAACCAATAAAATGTGTCCGTCATAATAGCGTTACAGGCTATGCTAGGCTTTGGCCCACATCAGTCTAAAATTGTATGCAACCAATAATAACGTGTTTTGGAAACTAACTGCACAACATGCAGCACTATTAGTTATCTCAGTCTCCCAGAGTAGCATTTCTCATTTTGATTGAAACTGTCAGGGAAAACGGCAGAGGCTGTTAAAATTACGTTACGTTAAAATTACGTTAAAATGTTGGTGACACAACATTGGTACTGACATATTCATAGGTTTATTTTTGAGACAATATATCATGAGGTAGTCATGATTTTGCAAATATTCCACCTTGTAGTGAAATGAGTCAAGATCTGCACAAATTGACAGAAACCCTGAAGCAGCTACACATTTTATTCTTATTGCCATGTATGTCCTATTTGTCAGGTGACAGAAGAACCAACACAAAGCTCAGAGAGCAATGGTGACACAAGATCACAGGTGAAATTGGATGATGACCTGGTGGACAGAGGTGAAGAGGCAAGGTCACAGGTGACTGACTGATGATTTGGTGCTATAGATTAACTAGTATCATGACAATTGTTAGGCTGCTGATGTAAATTGATTCATTAGTGTATATTTGACAAAGAATCTGAATTGACATGTCTCACTTTTTATATGGCACGAATCAATGTGGTATTTTATCAGGTAGCAATATGTCCTAGTGCAGTCAGAGGGGAAGAGCCAGGGCCAAAGATGAGGCACATCATGGGGCGACTGTGGCTCAGGGGGTTGGGAAGCGTATCTGTAACCGGAAGGTCGCCGGTTTGATCCCTGGGCTCTCTGTCCTGGTCGTTGTGTCCTTGGGCAAGACACTTTACCCTACCGCCTACTGGTGTTGGGCCGATGGCGCGATATGTCAGCCTCGCCTCTGTCAGTCTGCCCCAGGGCAGCTGTGGCTACAACCGTAGCTGCCTCCACCAGTGTGTGAATGCGAGAGTGAATGAATAGTGGAATTGTAAAGCGCTTTGGGTGCCTTGAAAAGCGCTATATAAATCCAATCCATTATTATTATCAAGCATACAATAATAATTGTAATCTGCATTTGTATAGCGCTTTTCTAGTCCTTAAGGACCCCAAAGCGCTTTACACTACATTCAGTCATTCACACACACATTCACACACTGGCGATAGCAAGCTACATTGTAGCCACAGCTGCCCTGGGGCGCACTGACAGAGGCGAGGCTGCCGGACACAGGCGCCACCGGGCCCTCTGACCACCACCAGTAGGCAAACATGGGGTTAGTATCTTGCCCAAGGATATTTGGCAGGCAGCCTGGGATCGAACCACCGACCTTCTTATTAGTGGCTGACCTGCTCTGCCACCTGAGCTACAGCCACCTGCGAATTGTAATTTTAAATGATTTAAAAGCATGTAGAATAGCATATAGGCAAGTATATTTCACCTTTTTCTTTTATCAAGAAGCAATGACAAAAAGGGGGGGAAAAAGAAACAGGGCAGGGTTCGGTGGTTGCATCATTCGTCCCCACCAATGCCAAAACCAAATCTACGCCCTTGCTTTCAGATACTGTTCATTTGCTGTTGGTAGTTGTTTAGGCCTGCCACTTGTTCTCCACTTGTCTAGTTTCCTCTGAATTTTTTGCCACTGAAATCTCTTTGCTGGTGCAAAAATACTATTTGATGCCTGTCAGACTTTGTTATCTTTGGTATTTTTCTTTTGTTACAGAATGTGTAACAAGCCATTTGTACAAAGTGACTAAAGATACAGTTTACAATTGGTTCTTCGTTGTCTGTGACATGTAACAGTGGTTCATCCCTTAAGTTAGATGAGGTTTTATGCTTCAAAGGTTCACAGATCAGTGTTCAGTGACTTAGTAAACAAAAGAAAACTTCCTATGAAAAGGGTCAGGTTTAACAACTGGACTGGAAATGAGTGAAAAAGCAGCCAGTGTCCAAAGATCCAAAGACCTTCAGAAGGCCTGGAGAACTATTGCTCAAGACCACTTAAAATTTACAAGAAAGTCTGGCTCCTTGAAAACAGCAAAATATTTAAAAAAAATGGGGGGTGACTTTTTTGCACAGTATTGTTTTTAAGCTAACTAATATGCTTGACTTAAAAACTATAATTTCTTACTGACCTTGGTGCCTGTGACCGTTCCAATACTGACTACTATTAACTTTTTGACTCACAGCAGTTTTAAAGTAATAAAGTTATAAATCATCAGGCCTTGGAAACGGTGTGAAGATAACACCTTTTGTCTGTGTCACATTGCATAGTACTTCTAACCGTTTTGCTCTGGCAACCAAAGTTTAATGGCTTCTTCACCGTCATTGTGTGGAACTGAAATCAGTCGTGTTTTTTTTTATTTTTCTCCTGTAACATCACTGATGTGACACAACAGAAAGTTTTCACCTGCTGTGGCTTATCAAAGAATGAGTCACACTGGAATGAAAGCCAAGCCAGGACTGTTTCTGATGAAGTACTTCATGTATATTCCCCCATTAGAAATGTTCCGGCCCTGCATTTGCGTCCACATACGTCTTCACTTTCCCCACCTTTTTCCTGTTTCCTCGTGAACACAGAGGGTGAGGCCTGGAGTTTCAGGTTCAAAGTTGAAACGAGCACAACGCTGAAAAACACCGGCAGGCTTTCTGCTCTAAAACACTCACTGGAGATTTAGTGTAAATGAAAAAAAAGGGGCAGACAGAGTGAAAGAGAGAGAGATTTGAAGTGTGTGAAGTGTGTGCTGCTGCTGCAGACTCTTCTGGCAGTAGTAAAGTTGTATAGGGGAGCACAGTATGTATATCTGTGCATGGATCGAGGCCAGCCAGTTGAATTGTGCAGTGTAAGTGAAAACTTGACCTCATAACTGCTTAGTTTTAAATACTGCAGGAATTCATTTTCAGGAATTTTGTTTTCATAAATGAGGACAGGAAAGGGTAACAGTGGAAGCATAAATCAGGGATTTTTTTTTCTCTTCCCTCAGAATAAGGGACTTACATGAGTGTAATAATAAACATCTCTGTCAGAGATTGATGTTGGATGGGTCTGACTGAAGGCACGTAGTAGCTAAATTGTGCTTTAGCTGTGACCAGCCCGGGCACCAGCTCTCCCCACAATTCCCACATTACGCGGAGGTAAAGCAGGAAGAAATGACAGACATAATTTCCCTCTGATCAAACACTGTTGATCCGTACATTAACACGACAGATGCAATCTGTACTGGGCGCAAAATAATTGAATGTGCTGAAATTAGGAACTATTTTGAGGCATTTCCTCTCTTTAGAGCAGCAGGGCAGATTGGCTTAATTAAAGAGGGAAAAACAGGAAGTTTTAAAGTCGCGTCTATAATTAATTGGTTGCCTCAGCCAAAGGGTCTGCCTGGTCAGGGGCGCACAAGGAAGCAGCTCTGTTGTTGAACTGAGCCACTGGGTTCATACTACAGTCAAACTGTTGGCATACTTTAAAAAGAAACCACAGTTTGAGGTTAATTTTTTTATCATTGTGTATCAGTTGTGATGACTTTGTGCACACCAAAACAAATAACAAATAGGATCCGTTGGGAAGTTGAACACCAACTGAGAGTTGTTATTCTTTATTTTGGGGTAAATCTGTTAAAAAAAAATGACTGAAACACAAAAAAGCGAAGACAAGAGCTGAGCAATAACGGATGTATTTGGATGTATTTATAACCTATAGCGCTTTAACACAAAGAAGTCCCTTTCATTCAAGGTTTCGCACACCCACCCACCCTCACACACACATACACTGACAGCAGCAAACTACCATGCAAGGAAAGATTTTTTAGAAAGGAATGTATGTTTTTTTGTTTAAAGAAAACAACAACTGGGGTTTGGCCCAGTTTAAGAGCAGAGCACAGTGGGAAGCAGGGTAGGGTTCAGTGTAATATAGCTTTTTTGTAATTCAGTAATCACATTACAGTTACTAAATAATGATGTCGTTACTCGACTTGTTCAATTATGTGCACAATGGACGGGTAGAAAAAAAATCATCAAAAGTGCCCTTTTCCTGCACTTCTCTTGCAATCAGCTGACTTCAGTTCCTGTTGCGAGATGAGAAAAATAATAAAGCCGTCTGCAGCTTTTCAGGAGTGGAGATGTGGACAGTACTTTTTAAAAAAATTTTAATTTAATGGAAGAAAAATGCCAGTTGTGCCCGTGACATAAACTCTGTGCTAACACAGAGCATGCATGAGACCCACAGTCATGTATGCTGAGTCCAAGCTTGATCTTCAGCAGGCAATAAAAACATTGATGAGCATACAGACTTGTAGCACTGAAGTCTCTGTTTAAACCTCTTTCTATCGTCACCGTGGCCACAGCATCTTCTGTGTGAGGTCTTTGGGTTTGTTTTCAACTTTCTGTCAGCACTGAAATGCTAAAAATAAGATTCTATGTGTGTGTTCCCAATAGGACAAGGACTTGTGCCTGTGTTTGGAACTGTAGCTTAGGGTTTATATTATTATTACAATAAAAATAGGACAAATATAATAAATCTACAGCTTCTTACAAAAGCTCCATACATTTGTGCACATACATCTCTTTTAGTTTATTGCATATGGCTTGTATTTCTACCAGCTGATCCATCCATTCTGTTAACTACTTACCCAGTTCAGGGAGGCTGGGTACATCCTGGACACATTGCCAGTCTATAACAGGATTTTGATGAGATTGAAGTAGAAAGAAAAATAGTTTATTTCAAGCAGAGTTACAAAATACACTAAACATATCTCCTGTAACACATAAAAACCCATAAAAACCACTATCAGACTCACTTCCAGCCTAAGATAACAAGCAGTCATTACACTAGTAGATATGCTCCACAGATTGTATACAAAAGGCAGCTCTAACCATGTGCCATCACCTTTTGTTTTGTGAACTGGCTGTTTTGAAGCCCGCTGAGATTTATCCTGTTAGATTTTTGGAGTCAGAAGGTCAGCTGGCAACGTGCATCTACAGACTCTACAAATGAATCACAGACTTCTCAGATGGTCTTTTAGTTATTAATTACACTTGTATCCTATAAAAATGCTCTAAAAAGCACCAACATCATAATGCTGGCTGAAAAGTCCAGTTCAGTAGGGCTGTGCGATATGACCAAAATCTCATATCCCGATATTAAGACATCTATTGTCCGATAACGATATAAATCACAAAAATGTAACATTTTCTGTAAATTCTGTGAATCTCGGGCAGCTCGACTTGCGTGAAGTGTTTCCAGCTGGACGCCGCGTACCTGGAGTCGAGTGTTTTAACTGATGCATGAAACGATACATTTTTAGACATAAGTTGTAACAGCCGCCGTTTTCTTTGTAAGTATTTATTACACGGCATGCTGCGGGGAAAAGCCTGTTCTAACGTTTGAGTCTAAGGTTTATTTTTTAGCAACTGACGGCTCATTTTTGCTTCTCATCCGTAAACACTCTGCATACTCTTTCAGTGATTCAGTTTATTTTGAAAAGTCTCAACAAGATCTTGAGCTTTAGTGTGAAAGGTTTATATGGAAAATAAACAAGCGGACACGTGATGGTTTTACATCAACGACAACGCATAAAAACAAACGCTTGTTTGTCTGTAGTGTGATTATATTAAATGTAAGAGAAAGAGAGAACTTTAAGAAATTAATATAGCCACTACAGTGACCATCAAAATAATAAAAAAATATTGCCGTAAACAGTTTATTTTGCGACACCACGAAACAAACGATAGCGTAAAATGAAACGATAGACGTTTTTATATTGTCATCCGATATATATCGTTATATCGAACAGCCCTACAGTTCAGTATATTGAATTTTTGTCTCATTTTCAGTATTTAAAATAAGAGTTTATACAGGTTGACATATTTCTCAAGCCAGCCTCAAGTGGCAGCTCGAGGTACTGCAAGTTTTGATATCTCCACCTCTGGAGTTTGCTACTTTAGCTTTGTGCTAGCTCTGCTAACCCTATCAGCTATATTGTACTTGCTGTGTAAACTGAATCAAGTGTCTTTGGAGAGTCTTCCATGGACTGCAATGGAAATTAGTGGTGATATTTTATGGAAGAATTCACATTTGTACTCATATTTCCCCATAAATGTTAGCTTAGAGCGGGTTAGGGTTAACGTTATTGAGATGTCTCAAGCAACATCACGCACACGCTTAACTTCACATGTTTAGCGGTATGTCCCTCAATAACTGATGACTTAAAATACTAAAGTGATAATTAACTGGAATTCTTAAAGTTCTGAAATAGCTACCATTGATGTTTGAATGAAGCTAGTCAAACATGGACATTTTAACGAATCAAAGAGTGTGCTTTAAAACTAGCAAGTAAATTACTTTGTTATATTCTATTAATATTATTTTGCACATACTTGGGTGTTTTTTTGGATTATTCTCAACAGAGCATGAGATTTTAATGAGCTTGTGTATTTTCTGTTTGGGAGCCTGCCATGTGTCAGCTAGTTATTCACTTTAAATGCTCATTTGGTTATCAGGAGCATTCACAAGAGTTCTCAGCAGATAAACGGCCAATCAGCAGACATGAGAGGAAACCTCACTGGTCTCCTCTGTCAGGATGCAGCATCCTGTCGTTTCCTCATGATGTGGCTCTGATATCTTGAGCTGCAGATGAAAATTTATAACGTTTCCAGACTCCCGTGAGCTGAGCCGTGTTTACACAAGCATAGCTCATTCTGAGAGAGTGTGGGTGCCAAACTATGAGACTCTGCTTTGAATTCTTGAGAATCAGTTGGTAAAATCCCATCAAAAAATTCATAGCCTTATAGTGACCCGGGTGACTAAAGCTGTGACTCTCTGGAAGGCTGGAGACGTTAAGCTAAACAACTGCTACCAGCCAGGAAGGCTTGATTTCCCCCTGTTGTATATCCAAGCCAAACAGAGGCACACAGACACAGATATAACAAATATAAAATCGTGAGTATGGAGCATGGAAATCACCATGTCTGAGTCATTATAGCTTTTCTGGGGAAAATAAAGCGCAAACAATGGCAAAGTCACAAAAAACAAACAAGAAAAAGAAAAATCCCATTATTTTTCACAATAGTCAGTCATTAAAAAAAACAAACAAACCCATTGGTCCAAGTGTCCCATGAAAGTCCCAACTGACTTCTGATCATACTTCAGCAGGAGAGAATTTGGTCTCCCTGTGGAGTCAATGATTAGCATATTGCTTGTTGACATATGTTTAATTGATTAAAACAGGTCTGCTGTGATTTCACTGTGTTTTGTTTTTAAAGGCTGGGGTTCTGACAGAAATACTCGGGGAAGTATTGCATTTGGCGGCGAGCTCGAGTTCCCATACACAAGAGCACTGAACTTAATTCAAAGCGCCTTGGACACAAGGCTGACTGTTGGGCTAGTATGAGGGAGAGAGATAGCTGTAACCTTGCACTGAACTCCCAAGAATCTCAGTGTACTCCTTTGGATCACAGCAGCAGAAAATACTTACACAAGTTACATGATTTAGTGGGAAGCGTTTCAAAGCCCGGACCCCTTTAGGCAGAGGGCTTGCTAGTGAAATAACTTTTCCATGAGACACTAAGAGAGCTCTACCCCAACAAAACTGCCCTTGCATTGTTTCAAAAGAGGAACTGATTTGATATGCAAAGTTTGCCATGCTTGTCACAGGCATCACATACTTTGCTTTGTCCCTGCAAATATACACAAAAAGTGACAAGCAACAAGGCTAGAGGAGGACCGGGAACATGGCTCCACAGAGTCCTGAAAAGCCCCTTTCTGCTACTCTTTTCAGGTAACACTTTTTAATGACATCACCAGCTGATAAACACCGGAAATTAATCACAAACCCAGACAGGCAAAACAATAAACTAAGAAAATGTGTTCGTTCATGTGGCTGTTACTTTTATATACAGTCTTTGACCTTAAATAAGCAGAGTTAGATGTAATCACACCCAATTTCACTATATTTTTCCGTAATGCAGTAATATAAGTTTTATTGTTAGGTGCGTTTCAAATGTTCTCATTTGTGGGCTTTTTTTTCTTCTTCCTCACACTTGCCCTGCAATCAGCTGATTTCAGTTTGTGTGTATGGAGGAGGAGACTGGTTGAAAGGTCTATAACTTTTGAGGAGTGGCGATATGGAAAAAAAAAATTTCTTGCACAAAAGGTGCAAGCTACCCAGGCCACAAAAATTCCAATAGTGATAGAGAAAGCCAACAGCCAATAACCCAAAGAGATGTTAATAGGGGCGCCATTGGGGAGGGGGGTGGGGCATGACTGACAGGAGCCCTAGAAAAGAGTAGAGCTGTCAACTGGTCTTTTTTCCAAAAATAATATTAACCGGTCAGCATTGAATAATTTTTCTTCACAAGGTACTTGTAAATCTTTCTGTTTCCTATCATCAGTTTTGGTTGTTTTTTGACAACAAAGAACAAAATCCAGTCCACCTCCCCCCTGCTTATTTCATGATTTGGTTTGGTCCGGGTGCACGCTCTTCGAGCTCATGCTGAACGCGAGAGCGGTTAGCCTGTGGGATGGCTCCATTATGAAAGAAGTTTGGGTTTCAAAAAAGAAATAAGAGACAGGTGAAACTTGAACTCATAGTGAAGTTCCTAGTATTATAAGCTATTATAAAGCTTACTTCATTTCTAACAGAAAATAATGTGTTTGTGCTACTTTAGCTAACGTGATTGGTGCAGGCAGACCCTCTATATCAGCATACAGAGTCACTTAACTGACAGTACTTAAACAGTGACACTGATAGCTGAAGGAGGGAAGTTCTTTGTGTCAAAAAATGTAATCACAGGAGACCCCTTGTGAAATCTTTTTTTTCTACGCACTATAATAATAATACATTATTATTATAACCCACATCAACAGAGCATTTTTGGAGAAGTGTGTATTGCTCTGGATATATTTAGCGCACTGCCACTAGCATGACTTTAGATGGTCTTTACTAAAAAATAATAATAATTAAACTGGTTGGCAGCCAGTAGATGAGCCCACAAAGAAAGCAACACCAAAAATATCAGCCTTTTTTGTACTCAAAAGCTTTTGAACATAAATCTTAAGATAAATATGATGTGATTTGTCACAGTAATAGTAATTTGAGTGGGAGCGAAAGATAAAAACTTGATTCTTTTGCTGTTAGTCACCATTTGTGCGTAATGTCATACCACAGGACTGTGGAAAATTATATACACCCTTAATGCTCCCACAGGAGTTAAGAGGGTAACCAGTAGCCAGGTGCTCCTAATAACATGCACTTGAGTAATTGATCATCCAAAAGTGTTAGCTCTTCTATAAAAACAGAAGTTTTGTCAGTTTGCTGGTCTGGAGCAAACTGACAAAACTACGTGTTAACACAGCACACAGTGTTTCCCTGGGAGTGGATGAGCAAGCAAATTTACCCCAAGATCAGACCGTGCAACCCTCAGAAAATCGGAATTTTTTTTTAAAGGAGCTACATCTCAGACTCTACAGGCCTCACATAGCATGTGAAATGTTAAAGTTCCTGACAGTACAGTTATGGAAACACTGAACAGGTGTCTTTGTTTGGAAGGTCTGCTAGGAGAAAGTCTCGTCTCTCTGGGAAAAAAAACAGAAAAAAAACAAAAACGTTAAAGCACAGCTTAAATTTGTTAATTTGCATCTGACAAGAGTTCTTCAGTGATGTAATTTGGACAGATGACACCACAGTTTCGATGTTTGGCCGTAACACACAGCACCACATTTGATAACCAAACATGTCATATCAGTACAAACACCTCATACCAACTATTGGTATGGTGGTGGAGGGGTGGGTGATGATTCGGGCTTGTTTTGCAGCCACAGCATCTGGGCACCTTGCGGCCACTGACTTGATCGTGAACTGCTCTATATAACAACAACATGAAGCCACCTGTCTGACAGCTAATTCTTGGCCCAAATTAGTAGATGCAATGATTAGGACAATGATCACATGCACAGGAGCAAATCTACAACATGATGTCTAAAAGAGGAAGGAATCAAGGTGTTGCAATGGCCCAGTCAGATCCAAGGTCAGGCCTCAAACTGATTGAAATGTTGTGGCGGGCCTTAAGACAGCTGTGCATAAACAAATGCTCGTAAACTTAAATGAACTGAAGCAACATTGTGAAGATGAGGGGGCCAAAATTCCTCCGCTCTAATATAAAATACTAATAAAGCTGTAGATAAAGTCTTTTCCCTTTATTGTATATAGTTCATAATATTATAGCATATTTTATCATTTACAATGAAATTCACTTTGTATATATGGTTCTGTGGGAGGTCTTTTCCTGTTAAAAAGGGAGTTTTTCCTCTCCACTGTTTCCAAGTGCTTGTTCATAAAGTACTGTCTGATCAATGGAGGTCTAAAAACAGGGCTTTTACCAAGTAATTTAAAAGCTCCATCTCAATTTTGTCATACCTTACAATGCAATACAAATAACAAATCTAATAATACTACTAACAAAGCTTTGTCTGACTAAAAGTCAGATGGGTTCGAATAGAATTTGTCAACCTTGCAATGACCTCATGTTTGTGTGCGAATCAGTGGTGAAGTATTCATAACAGAAACTTCCCAGCAGCCTTCACCTTTAGGAGGAACAACAGACTGAACAAACACAAAATGTGAGCAGCTTTCTCGCTGGCAGCCGGGTATTAATCCCAGCATCGTTTTATTTGTCTGAAATGTTTGCATATCAGAGTGGAGCTTTATTTACTGTTCCAGCAGTACCAGACATGTTGAAGTAGAAAAATATTTCCCCACTCTGTAAAATTGCTCGTATCATTACTTAGTCACTCAAAACTTGTGTCATGAAGGGGAAGCCAGTCAAAATGTACTCCTCGACTTTGGAGATGATCTGAGGTTGACACTTTTGATTTGTAGTGAACAACTGGACTGTCATTTCACATTTGACAGGACATAAATCCCTCCTGCCTGGGTGGTACCTGTTTATCAAATTCAGCTTCAAAATTATCATTTACTTGATGTTTAATTTATGACCAAGTCCCAGGAAGAAAAATAGTTAGCATAACAGTGACACCTGCTTCCCCTGCAATTTTCCCTAATGTTTTGTTGGGGTGTTTATGATAAACAGTGTGCCTTCTGTCAAAGTGCGTGTGAATGGGGGAATGTGGCGTGTGTGGTACAGAGCGCTCCGAGTGGTTCCTAAAGCTAGAAAATCACTTGACAGAGTTGGTATGTTTACATTTTACTGTTGCCCTCTGTCTGCAAATGTCAGTGAGCATGCCAGCGCTAAACAAGGTTAACACAGAGGTTAACTACAATGAGCTTCCTCATTTCTAATTTATCCCATTGTCCACTGTGGAATTCACCCGGAGCAGGAGTCTTGAACCTGCAGCCACATGTGGCTCATTTTCCCCATCGCCGCTGATTCCCTGTGGCTTTGACATAACACTGGATTTGACCATAGAAATGAACGATATTTTGTTCTTTTGTCATTATGATTTATATTTCACATTTGTGTGTGTGATTATTACACATTTCTACATATTTTCACATTTCGTGTGTAGCCAATTCTTGTCTTAATATGCACGTTATATCCTGCATCACCTTAGCCTCTTGGGTGGACGGAGGTTTACACATGACAGTTTGGTGTCGAGTCGCTCAAATCCAAAAAATAAATAAATAAATAAATAAAGCTGTGGAGAAAAATAGAGCATCAATAATTTATAAGTTTGTGGACAGATTTGTGCTGCTGGCTTACCTGTAGGCTTGAAATCGTCTTGACTTAAATCAAAATTATATAAAAATGTGTTTTTCTTTCTTTATTTTTTATTTAATTATTATTTAAAATGCAAATCTTTACACATATTAGTAATGTAGATAGGCTAATTTATACTTAATAGTTTATCACCTCACAATAAAACCAATAGTTACTAAAGGTTACTGACCTCTTTCTGACCTACAAGGTAGCCACAAACTTATGATGAATGGAGAGAAAGAGCTTGTATTTATTATATGTGGTTGTAAAGGAGGAATAAATATATGTATATATATATATATTTATATATGTGTATATATATATATATATTTATATATGTATATATATATATATACATATATATATATATACATATATACATATACATATATATATATATATATATATATATATATATATATATATATATATATATATATATATATGTATATGTATGTATGTATGTATGTATGTATATATATGTATGTATGTATGTATATATATGTATATATATATATATATATATATATATATATATATATATATATATATATATATATATATATATGTATGTATATATATGTGTGTGTGTGTGTGTGTGTGTGTGTGTGTGTGCATTAGTTATGTCTGAAATAAAAAGTGAAACAAGTCTTTTAATTGTTCTTACAGAGAAGCTGATTTAGCCCATAAAACGCTCTGCCAACACATGGGCCATTAAGAATTTACAAGGTGACATTCTTTATCTGGCATCCTTGAGGTTTTTAAATAGTAAGCTACAGCAGAAGTTAGGAACTTGGCTTTATCAAACCAGAAACTTACACGAGTCCATAAGAAGTGGCAACTGAGGACTGCTGTCAGGTGGCTGCTGCTGCGTCGTGCCTGAAATCAAAACAGCCATGAAGTGGCCACCGGTGCTTTGACTTTACTAACGCTTATAGAGAGGTATTTTAATGCAACCCATATCCACAAATAAATAAATAAATAATAAAAATAGCTACTGTCTCTATCACATCTGTCAGCAAACGATCAAAAAGTGGCCGGGATGGAGAGGAAAGGAATGTTCTGGTTTTTTGTCCCCAGCACCCCCTTTGAGACCGGGTGCTTGCTAATCTTAGCATTTAGCTCAAAGAGAGGTATAAACGCAGAGATCATGTGCATGCTCGTAGCAAGGGTTATCTAAATGGCTGTCATAATATTTTGGCTACATATAGTATAGAATATAGTATGAAGGTAAACATTCTGGGCAACACGTTCACACTATCACCTCACAGCAAGAAAGGTTCGGCTAGGTCCTCTCTGAGTGGAATTTTCATGTTCTCCACCTGTCCTTTCGGGTCCTCCAGCTTCCTCTCCAACACCAAGGACGTGTGTTAGGTTACTTGGCAAATGTGAATATGACTGTAAATGGTTGTCTGTCTCTCACTGATATAATAGAATGGCAACCTGTCCAGGATGTAGCCCACCTTCTTTATTTATTTAACTCCAACTCACAGCTGCTTCAGGGCAGTAAAGCCCCTATGATAGAGGAAAAAATCCCAATAATCAGATGACTTCCTGTGAGCCAAAACCTGGCAACTGTGGGAAGAAGGAACTCCCCTTTAACAGGAAATAACCTCTGGCAGAACCAGGCACAGGGAGGGGCATCCATCTGCCTCAAACATTCGGTTGTGAGAGCGAAAGACAAAAAAGAAAGGCGAGTACAGGCTCTAGAAAATGGATGGATAGATGGATAAACACTGTAAATGTCAGATTACAAATTTCATAAGATCACAGTTTGTTATAAAGGCACATGTTGAATTTTATGTTGATGTTTTTCACATAAAATAATGAAACAGCTGTATTTCTTCATTGGCTAATGGTTTATCTTTACTGCTCTGTCGTGTAACTTGGAGTAAAGAGAGAAATCATAACAAATTTGATCAAATTATCCAATAAAACTGTTCTTCCTGCTAATTTGCGACATCTCCCATAAAGATATTCCTTGTAAATAGCAGTTAGAACAGCCATTTCAACATAAACTTCTTATCTGAAGTAATTTCTCTAATTTTGAAAGGTAATTAAGGGATTAAAAGCAACATCATTCACCCGAGCTCATTCCCGGGTGACACGTGTAGCACCTGACTCGCTTTAGGGTCAAAGGCTTTCAGGTTATTGATGAATCATCGGACCAATGTTCATTTCATGTTCAGCTTTCTATCACATCTCCTCCCATTAAGTCCAATTCCTGACAGCTTCCTTGCATTCCTTACAGTACACACACGCACACACAATCGTACACAGTCAGAGTCAGGCCAAGGACATGTGCTCAGCCCTCTGATTTTCACTCTTCTCTGCCACAAATGTCATTCAGTTCTCAACGCCCTGCCTTCCCTGAACACACGCCCAGCGTTTCTGTAATAAATAACACTGACTATACATAGCTATATGATGTAATCACTACACTGCAGATTTATTTTTATAGATGCTGTTTATCACTGTTTCCTATTATTTTGCACTGTCCCTTCCCCTCGTGTGTAACAAACTTCCTGTGAATATGACTCGAAGAGCTTACGACAGGGCAGGAGGCGGTACCTTTATGATTGGTTGTGTTTGCCAACCCAGAAGGCCGTGTGTACACGGTTTTGAAAGCACAGTTTGGCTTTCTCTGAACCCTTTTAAATCACATGATAACAATAACAACACGGAACAATAAAAGGGTGATGGACACAAACGCTCCTTCCATTTGAGAGACTTTTTGATGCAAGTCCAAATCTGAAAGACTCTGCAACCAGCACAGCTTTAATGTTTTTAAGTGTTTACTCTACCAGAGTATTCCACAGTGTCTGTCGAGGAAACCCAAAAGGGCTGAGTCAGAGATCCCATCTCTTCCGGAGGCAGGGTTGAGCGTTGCTCTCCTTTGAAAGGCAGCATGGAAAGATCAACGGGTATCTCCTGAGGGAGCCACTGCTCCATACTGTGCTGCTGTCCCATGGCCAAACAGCCCGGGGCCCTGCAGTCTGCTGCTGTTAGCCTGTCTTGTTTACTTAGGGAGGACTTTCAACCCTGGACAGCCATCATGATCTGTATTCTGTCTTTTCTGTTTGTCTGTCTCACCCTTCCTTGCAGCATGTGATCACTTATTTGCAACAAATTCAAACTCTTATTTCAAACCTGCAACTGTGTGACAAGCATCGCAGCTTTCCAGCCTTCTCAGGTGGCACCTCTAGCATGAAAGTGACCCTCGGCTGTGCGGATAGCAATCCAGATGAGAGCGCAGGGAGGATTTCTGCGCTGCCGTGTTTATATTTCCTCCCTCGTAGCACCATGGATACAGTGCCAAGCTAGGACCTCCTCATAAATTCAGATACCCATAAATATTTGCCTGTGTTTTGAGCTCAACAGTAGTTTGCATTTACATATCTAAAGGTGCTTTTGTAATTTATCTCGTTGGAAGCTCGAGGACTTAATGCCCGGTGGTCTCGGTGGACAAATTGGGTTTTATATAACACTCAGCAGCAAATCATCACAAGCCGTGCTTTTCCATTCAGTTTGAACACACAAGTAAAATTTAAAGAAAAAAAGCAAATATTGTGATGGATATGAAGGAAATAGTGAAAAATAGTGTCATTCCGATCTGATGTCAAAAGTCAAGTAAGAAAAATAGGTGCAATAACCGTTCACCTGAAAACTGTGGATTTGTCTGTTACGCAGTGCCGCGCATTCCTCCACACTCAATAAACTTAGCTGAATCAATATGTCAAAGAGCAGACAGATAACGCTAAGCTCAGGCATAAATCCTAACCATCTCTAAAATCTTTTCATGTGGAATTACTCACAGGCCATATTCTCTTAAGTACAGTAAACATTGTGACAGGTACTTTGAGCTGCTGGTTCAAGAGGACACAGGAAATGGATTGTTCTTTAAGCCCACAGGGGCCCGAAGAAAAGGAAAAGTCTCGAGTGAAAACGTTACCAGAAAGGACAAAGGTGTGGTTTGGTGAAATCACCCAGAAAAAAAAGCTGGGTAAGTCTTGCTGTGCAACTTTTAGGCGAAATTCTTGTCTTGCATTAGCTGGCCGTGATGTCTTCTTCTTTCCTCCCAGTTGTGAAAACATCTGAGAAAATAAAGCCCTCTGGTATCTGTTCAGCCAAGGAGAAACGGGGAGTTAAAGTATAGATGGGAATGACTCACACAAAAATATGCAGAAGGTGGTTCTTTCCGTAATTTCCAAAACACTGACGCGTTTCGCTCTTCTTTTAAAAACAAACTGCAGATTTATTTGCATCACCAGAACAATTTATTGGATTGAATTTAAATAATTTCTCATAATGTTAAAAAAAAAAATAGTAAAACAAAAAGAAAACATGTTATTTCAGAAAAATAAATAAGTCCGGTTGCGTGAATGACATGCTCTTTTTTTAGGATGAAGAAAGTTGTGAACAAAAGCAAAGAAAAAAAAACCTCTTTGTGCTAACATTTACATGTAACTTATCATGCCTTCAGTATTCAGTCTCTTCGGGTGAGGGTGGGGGGGAGGGTTTTTTGTTTTTGTTTTTTAAAACCTGAAATAGCTCTTGAAGCTCCCACACCACTTGCTTAGGTCATGCAAAAAAAATGAAAAATCAAAAAGGCTTCTCAAATTCATGATTTGGCATGACCTGTGAGCTTCATAAGAACATGTTACATTAACAATTCTCCTTTTAATCATTACAGCGATTCATCACAGTCATCACAGTGAGCACAGATTTGTTCAGAGGTGACCTCACGCTACACTTTGGTCTAATTTTGGCTGAAATATGATGCAACAGCACATGTTATTATTATGAAGGGTATACAGTTTATAGTGAGTCAGGTAGCGCGGCCAGCAGCCTTCGTTTGCAGTTTATGTGTAAGAACATAAAGGTCAGAGGGTCCTACAGCTATTCTGGGCGTTCTTTGTTCAAACAAGCCATCCAACTGCTTTACATGTGCGAGATTTTGTAGAAGTAGTACCGTAATGCTGCCCGTTGGCCGACAGTGTTCTCATGTCAAAAATTAAGTCTCACGAAGTTGATTGTTTTTGCATCTTTTTCTCTCTTTTTTTTAAATGATTAAACACAACACGATGTGATATAGTCATTTATACCCTGTTTAAACCAAACTAGTTTCAGTCAAATACAGTAAGTAAGAGCTTTCAGTGGAAAACGTGCACATTCAACACTACTGTACTACCGCTTATCGAGAGACAGAGAATAGAAAAGAAGACATCAGAATGGTTTAACTTCTACTCTATATTGATATCTTTATTAACAATCATAGACATGTTTTTCAACTATGGAAGATTTATAAATATTTTTCTTTCTTTTGATTCATGTAAGTTGTCTCGGCACTTATGGCATGATTCCAGTTTTGGAAAAAAACAAAAAATCAAAAAAAGTCCACAAAGAGTTGAGTGCTTGTGTGAAGCACTGATATCCAATCAACATCTTCAAAGAGAAATCCGTTATGTACAAGATGGCTTTCTTTAAGGAACCCAGATTTGGTTCTGTGTGCCACGGATGGGAGAGATACCGAGTGCAGGTCCAGCAACCATCCATAGCAGGCCACCTAATTGATCATTTGGCCTGGCGTTTCCCTTTTGTTGTTGATGTTGTTGTATTTTAAGGCAAAAAAATAAAAAAAAAAGACCCTGACATCAATCTGGAACCTGATCGCAGATACTCCATGCTTGATTCAAGCTTCTAGTCTGACTTAAGGTCATCTCAAACTTCTTTCCCCCTCTCGTCCAACTCTTCTTGCATCAGCTGAGAGGGAAGGAAACCAACACTGCACCCAAATACTTCCACTATACACAGCATCCAGACACGAGGGGCCGGGGGTCTCTGTCCGCCCAGAAGGTTAAAATGTTCAGGCTAAGGCCATGGGGCACCAGGGTTCGCCTCTCACTGAAGCCACGTCCGATGACTGGGTCAAGCCCACGCTGCCGTACAGGCCGTCCTGTCCGGAGTACTTGACGGACGAGCCCGAGCCTGCTCCCTCCCCCCCGCTGGACAGCACAGATGAACTGATCTGCAACCAGAAAACTCTCTGTTAGCAAAAATTGTGAGTTTATTGTATAAAATGTCAGTAAAACTTTTAGATTGTGTAAAACCTTTTTTTTTTAAATTATTATTATTGAGGACTGAAATGACATTTGCATTGCAATGTTGGGGGAAAAAGGAGCATGATCAATGTGACACTCGTATTAGTGTAATATCACAGTGACATATTAGTTAGCAGCAGTCATAACCACAGAGCATCAGTCAGCCTGCATGTCATCTCTTTATCACAGTTTGTATTTTACAAAATATTCACTCATGAAAATGGGTGAAAAATCTGGCCTTTTATAGTAATTTCAAGTGTAGAAATTCCTATTTAACACACACACACATATATAGATATAGATATTTCATTGTTTTATTAATTATTATTTTTATTTTAAACTATTATTTGAAAAATTTAAAAGCAATTAAAAATCAGTTTTACCCCTGACACTTGTCCAGAGGGAGAGCTGGTTTTCGAGCAGTCTTCGGAATTGGATGAAGAGGTGGATGTAGGAGTCATGGAGACAGAGTTGCTACTTCCTGGAAACATAAAAAAAATGTTGTCGTTACATTATTTTAAAAGAGATAAATATGACATACATATTCCTTCGTGCAGCAGAAATATTGTTCAGCTACTCACCAGAGGATCCCTTTGCTTTATTCAAAGTTTTCGGTTTTCTTTTTCTCGTCTGGATTCCCTCTTTCTTCATGGCGAGCGGCCGAGGTACCTGTAAGATGTGATTTTTTTTTTAAATGAAAATAAGAAATGATATTTTTTTTATCAATAATGCGTCGATTTTTAAAAATTAAAACTGAATTAGAGGGGGGGAAATTCAAATCGCAGTGAACTTACTCCGTGTAATTTTGTGTAGAGGCCGCACGCGTTACACACCGGCTCTCCCTCCGCGTTTCTGCGCCACAGAGTGGTGGTACTGGTTTGACAGTTGGCGCAGGAAAGGCCGATTCTTCTGGACGTTGACTGTTGTGGCAAGCAAAACATAACATCAGTCACTATAATTAAACGTGGGTATCCAGGAAAATAAAGCACCACACACTCAACCATTTTATTCATACCTGACTTTCCAACAATAATCCACACCCTGTTAGAATCCCAATTTAATTGGGATTTACGCACGGATTTATATTATTATTCATTTATTTATTACAGGTTGTTAATTCGCAGAGAGTTGCTACGTGCCATTTCACTTCCTTGTAAAAACTGCGTAATGGCACCATGGAAAATCTGGACCCACTGACGCCTTTTTAGATTAGCTTACCCGACAGTAGCTGGGAGTGGAGATTGAGATAAAGTGTCTCCTTACATTAACACTTTCCACGTGTGGATTGATTTAATGTGAATTTAGTGAATAACATTTTTTTTCTTATGAAACAACTAAATGATTGTGCTTGACTGATGAATTTAAAACACTGGCTAAGCTAAAACTATCATTCTCCTTTGCAAAGCACAAGTCCTTGATTCAAATGTGAAATGCATGCTTTATTTATTTATTTTCCCCGTTTTATAGAAATCACGTGATCTTGCGTAAATAAATTTTCCTTGATTACAATCAGGTTTGAACTGGGGGCTGTATCATTGAAACCTTCATCCAGAAGCCGAATCGTGACAACGACAGTGACCTCCAGCAATTGTTTGAAACAATTAGGCAGGAAATTGGTTGATTTAAGTGGCCCTCGCCCCCCTCCTCCTGTCTCCTTACCGTCCGTTTCGGTGGTTTAATTAATGGCCGGCTCAGACCATTCATTTTGCTATAGAGGCCGCAGGCGTTGCAGAGAAAGTGGCCCGTGCCATCGCGCCTCCACAGCGGCGTGGAGATGGAGCCGCAGTTCACGCACTCTCTGCTCTCCCCCATGTCGTCCAGAATATCTGAAACTGAAGAGAAATACTGGAATCAGAACAGGGAGCGAGTTTGTGAGAATTACACATTGTTGCTGGTCATTATTTCATAAGCGATTCTGCTTCTGGGACTTCATGTCAAAGAAAGCAAGCGGATAGATACGGCGGGCAAAATGATCTGTTCATGGATTATAAATTGATTAAAGCGAAGTGTTTAACAAAATTCACATTTTTAATAAATTTATACTGTTGTGCCAATGTTGTTTTAAAAGCCTCGGTGGATTTTACTTCATGTAAATGATTCATTTTATATATTTCTGGGCAGTCATTTGCGCCTGTTTCTTACACACACACACACACACACACACACACACACACACACACACACTATCATAAATTCATTTTTGGCAGTGTATGAAACATATTTTTATTCAACATTTTGAGGTCAGGCCTCGACGAGGGGAACAGGTTTCTGTTACAAAGACACGCAGGCGCGCTTGGTGCCTTCACTCCAGACACTTCAAGGTTGCGCGCGTGATTAAAATACCTTTTTTTCTTTCCGTCCCACACAGTGAGAAGGAAAACTATTCCATCTTTGTGCCTCCCTCTACTTTGTTTTCGTTTGATTTTTTTTTCTTACCTCCATTTGGTCCTCGAATCAAGGGCGCACTCCTGCTTTGCAAGGTGTGGAGCATCGTGTTATCAAAAGGTGCCCCGGGCCAAGGCGAGGGTAGCTGGGGTGCAACGTACGGGGAGTATGGGCTCGGGTAGGGCCCGCTGAGGGGACGAGAAAGGCTGTACTGGTCTCTGCTGCTCATATTCAGTGTGTTACTGTAGCCCGTGTCCCTGGGGGTCCCGTTATTGATGGGTGGGCTTGGAGGGTAGTGAAAACGACTGGAGGCGTGCGGGCTCCCGGTGCTGTACGAAGGGCTCTCCGGGGTGGACTGTGACCACACCGAGTGACTGGAGACGGCGTGGCCGGGCTGAGCAGACACGTTGGCCGGCAGATAAGACAGACTGGGGATCATGGTGCCCACCCGCGAGCTAGGGACATACACTGGGGAGTTAGGGTTGGAGTGCATATAACCACCAGAACTCGAATCATATCCAGTCTGGCTCTGGGCCGCAATGGCCAGTGTTTGGTACATGTCGGCCGGGTCCACCAGCAAGCTTGTCTTGTGTGCTCCGGTGGAGAGGACGAGTTTGCTCCCCTGGTCTAAATCCGTAAACAGCGGGATATCCTCGGTAGTGGTCAGGGTGTTGTTATGGTGTCCGAAGTGAAGGTAGGAGTGCAGGGATCTGCTGTCGGAGCGACGGTGCCCTAGCGCGTCAAGCTCGTTCGGAGGTGTCCTCAGCTCATCCGAGGTGGTGCCGTCCCTTCTGCTGTCACCGGGCAGGTAGTTCTGCTCAGCCGGTGACCCTGGGCTGCTGGACACTTCTCGCTTGACCATGGACCAGCTATTTTCGCCCAGTTCCATCCAGGAGCACTTTCCATACACCGTAGGGGTAAATAAAAATGGCCAGGGAGTGGTCTACCCTGTAACAAAAAGAGTCGGAACCGTTAGGAAACCACAAGAAATGACCCTTTTTGCGATGTTAAGGATAAGTGAATTGAAAATATATCCACAAAACATCCTGACAGAAAGTCGGCAGGTTTCTGAAAAAGGGGGGAAATGCAAACGGACACCTGGTGTACAGACCAGCATTCATCTTTGGATGAACTACATTTTTCACAATAGAGAATAGGGTAATAAACTACGAAAGCTCCAGTTAATTATTACTGAGTCAGTATCATCTCGAACTCCAATAAAAACCCAGTCTACAGTGACTGCCATGCTCTCATGAAGCGCTCTTAAGAGGCACTGGATCCATCCGTGTCAAATCCCTGTCCTCCCCTCCACACGCACATACGCAAGTAGACGCACACATAAAGAGATAGGAAACAAAAACGCAATATGTCTTCACAGCAAAAGAGATAACCGTTTGATAAGAGTCAAAACAGATAAGGACCGAAAGGCTGACTGGAGCGATAAAACAATACCCCGAAATTATGAGTTTGGTCTCGCTGCGCTCGCCAAGACACCGCCAGATGTTTAAAGCAGCTGTGCGCGCCGCAAAAGTGGGAGAAGAAACGTTTTAAAAGACGAAGAAGAAGACTTACCTGCTACAAGTGTGCCATATAAGTCGAAAGCAAACTTCCTAACAGTGAGCCTCTGCTTCTCTTGGAAGTAATGGGAAAGTTTACCGCAGTTAGAGGAGGTTTATGAGAGGAGGCGCCTCTGGTGGCTGCGGCCGCAGGAGGCGGACCAATCATGTGGAGCGTGAGCGGCTGGAGACGCGATGGGGGTGCCAGCCTATGAACTCCTCCAATCAATCACGCTGAAAAACAGAGAGAGAGCGAGGGGGGGGGGAGACACTTCACTTGATCAGGTCTGAAAGTTGGATTAATGTGTTGATACGATCAGGTTTCATTATTCGAAAGTTATGCTTTCGGTTACAAATGAATACGCCCCCCCCCCCCCCCCAGCTGTTTCTTTTTTTTCTTTTCTGTTTGTTTGTTCTTTAAATGAAATTGTTGTTTGTCTATCTTGCTCTATTTACAGGTGATCCACAAATCTGGTGATGAGCCTACAGCAACTGAAACAAACAGAAACGAGTGTCTTTGAGATTTTAATTTCACCGGACTACTCTTTAATATCCAGCTCTTTCATAGGCTACTCCTGTTTTATGGAAAATTGTGACATTTATGTGACAGACAGCGGTTTAATTTAATAACTAGATCGTTATTAATTAAACTGCCAAGAAATGCAGTTAAAATTAACTTACCCGTCACCCTGAACAGGAAAGTGCTACTCCCATGTTTACGCATTGCAGTAATCACGTCTGCAAGGAGCACGCTTTTAACTTTCGATACTTTGGAGATTTTAAAAATGATTATATTTATAATGGTTAATCCAGAGTTTAAAAGCTGGGACTTTCCACTGCAGTCTGTCCACGAGTTAAAGACCTGAATATTTTGTTTTTACTTGGAGCATTAGTGTAATAAAATGTTTCGTCTGGACAACTTTTTACTGATGAGAATCCTTAAGAAAGACTCCTTTTATTAAAACAACAGCCTATTAAATGATTGATCAAATATATATTCCGTGTGTGAAATGTGCTTTAGGCCTACTTCTTCTTTCTGGTTTCATCTTAATTCAAAGTCCTACACCCCCCCCCCCCCCCCCTTTGTTTATTCTCTGTCATCATTCCAGTGATCAATAAATCCCCTCTTAATTAGTTTAAGTCAGACGGCTCTCATTGAGCGTTAAAGGTGTGTGTGTGTGTGTGTGTGTGTGTGTGTGTGTGTGTGTGTGTGTGTGTGTAGCTCCTCTTTGAAACGCGATGATTCGTTCAGCCCGAATATACATTGAGACGAGTGAAGTGATCAAAAGTGGGGAGGTGTCAATTGAATCATTAACGCATTTGCAGGTCACACTCGCAGCCATTCAGTGGGTTTTGTTTGTTTGTTTGATTTTTTTGTCTGGACAGTTGATCAGATTACCTCCAACAGCCCATTCATTATACTTCCAACTACCGCAGGGAAGTCCGAGAGTATACTCTGATACTTTTATAATATTCACCCTGCATCCATCACACTGATAACAGGCACCGAGCTGCATCCATGTTCACTGCTTCTGCAGCTGCACAGCAGACAAAACTGAGGGAAAAATCAACTCACCGCAATTCATGATTCATACTGTAACACCATCTGTATCGGTTACTAACGTGTCATAGCAACGGAAGGCACAGCTGCACTTTTTGATTTACCAATATCGTCCCAAAAATTGCTAATATGTTATTAATTATCCATGTCCCTGCCAATTAGACTACCACATGGAGTTAACAGTTCACAGGGCCTAACAGTAACAGAGTCTTCGGCTGGACTTATGTTCAACGCGTGCCACTGCCAGGCCTCCCATTGTTCCTCCTCTGTCTACTTCTCGCACAAACACTATTATTGTCAGACAGTCATGAATATTATTACTGTAGAGTTATTTTCAATGCTAATTCAATACCCGTGGGCGCAATCGTGCAGCCGCTCTCCAGCAGGTGTTCCTGCCGCTCTTATTTTAATACTGGCGTGATGATTCCTGCTGCTGGATCCTTCTCCTCGCATAACTTCAGAGGGAAACAATGCAGCCCGAGTTGCGTGGCGATCTGTGTCTATTTGTGTAGTGGTTATGCTAATCCATGTTGTCTATCTGATTTCCACAGAACTTTTGCTGATAGAAATTCACGCTTGAGGCGATATTGTGACTGTTAGGCGTCGAGTCTTCGCTCGCTCTCTGGTCCTAGAGGTGATTCTTATCAGAGGCAGTAACCGCACCAAAATGCGCTGCCGTCTGCCATCCCATCACCTCAGCCTGCAGTTGTCAGGAAGGTGAGAGAATACAAAATCCTGTTGTTGCTGTTTTTTTCTTTTTTTTTTCTCTTTGTTGCCCCCCTATTCCGCCATCACCCCACCCTCACCCCTCCACCCTCCCTCCTTTTTTTTCTTTGCGGCTTCTGGCTCACTGGCTGCGAAGCCTCCAGTTGATAAATGAGGTGTTTTCGCAGTAATGTCAGCGTGGGCTGCTCTGACACACGGAGCTCGTGAGAAGAAGTGGCAGGACGCCGCCCTGTCTCCGCGTTTATCCAGCACAGCCAAACACTGCAGGCCAGCCACTGACTGTCAGCTCCGGCCTGTGCGCTGACCATCTCCATCACACATAATTCAACCAGATAGCCTGCAACTGGTGGATAATAATAATAATAATAATAATAATAATAATAATAATAATAATAATAATAATATATGGAAACGATAAATAGTGAACGAAATATTTCATTTATGTATTGGAATAATATTGTCAAACTGTATTTAAAATATTTAATAAATACTATTTCGTTAGGAAGTAATGAAAAGACGCAATAATAATCATATTATTATTATTAATATTATTATTATTATTATAAGCTCTTTAATGGTTGACCCTCTTCAGGTGTCTGAGCCTTATGTACCGACTTGATAATGATTATCTCCAGCCCTCGAGTGCTCGTTGCAGCTTTCTCCTGATTATGTGATGTTATGGAGATAACGAGGAGCAAGAGAACGAATTACGCACGAAAGGGACAGTTAGGGGCATCACACGGTGGCGTGGGCAACTTTGAGACTATTACTCACTTTTTTTTATTTTATTTACTTCTTTAAAAATGCCCTGCTTGGTCGTTAGTTTGACTGTGACTGTGTAGAAAGGGCAGCTCTGATTTCTCTTACACGGCAGGGCAATAAAAGGCACTGTGGACGCCAACACGCCCCACGTCCGAAAACACCTTTGATGTCTCGATTATGATTAATGAGAAGCGACTGCAGCTACATGTAAAACACGCAGGAAGGAGACGCAATTCATCATCTCAATCACCCCACGGTTGCTTCCCCCCCCCCCCCTTTTTTCTTGCTATGTTTTTATCTTTGCATTTCACACACAGAGTCTGTTTTCAATCAAATCCTGTATAATTGTCTTTTAATAACGACGGAAGATTAATATCCAGTATTTAATCTGTGGGGTGTTGTTTGGATTAATTGTATTTTTATTTTGTCAAACTGTCAATAAAGCAGCTATCCTGCACATATTTGCACCACAGCTTTGGTGACAATCCTGCGTTACTGTATTTAAGAATCTGGGCTTTTAACGACTTAAATCGCTTTAACGTTTATGCTACGTGTTCCCTTTACAACAAAGATTTATCTTAGAAAGCGAAACATATGTAGAGTGAACTGGATTTGCACACAAGACGCCAAATATTTCCAATTTAAAAAATAATACCTTAGAAATTAAAATAGAATACATCAATTAAATAGACATGTTTCCTCGCATGGCTATATAAAATACACTTTGGATTTTGTGGTTTAATGGTTAATTGATTGATTTTATTTCATCCATACAAATCACACACACACATGTATACACCATGACCATGATTCTGTGTGTGCAATAAATACCAGAATAAGGTGCACTAAAAAAGTCATCATAAAGAGCAACTTATAAAAGTGATTTAACATCGACAGATATTCAAAGTTCAGCTTTAGAAACTGATTATTACCATTATTTTTACATTTTAAATGCATTGCAGCTGTCATTATTAAACATGAAATATTAGCAGTAATTCTGTTTGCATAAAAATCAGATTGCAAGTCTGGTTTAATGAATTATTCGTCCATGAAATCCAAAATGGGAAAATTGAATTGTTAACAATTATTCCAAAGAACCTTTTTTATTATATTACATGAGAAAAATGTAATATATTATCCAGTATATCCAAAAGCAGTGCAGCATATGGAAAAACAACAAATATCCACTCTCCCCACAACAATAGCACAATAACAATGAAATACATGAGAGGCGTTGTGAGTTCACGCTGTCTTAACGTGTAGCTCCATCCTTAAAATCTAGATCATTTTGTTCCTGATATAAATCTATTCCCGCTCACACTCTGTGCTTTTCTATATTTACCTCCAGTTCCCAGCGCCTATAAACACTGACGTATTTGCTCTTATTTTATTGAAGACACAGTTAAGTTTTATACCTGCGCCGGTCTTTTTCTCCCTGTCCTCCACAGAATGGCAGCTTGTCCAGAGCCGCTGGAGCAAAGGCTGCTGGGAGGCCGTGAATGCCAGACTCTCCTGTTTGAAGTGGTAGATGATTAAACGGGTCATGACAGGTGTAAAAGCAACCTTTGTCATTTTGGACATGTACCGTCCTTGCTTCCTTGGCTCGCCCACAACGGAACGCCCTGCTCACCTGCCCGAGTGTGTGTGCACTAATGTGTGTGTGCACGTTTGGGTGTGTTTGTGTGGAGTGGATTTTCTGGAGGGGATTGATGGCTGTTAACAATCCTGCACCATCACGCTCCCTGCCTGTCATGTGATGAATGAGTGACGGATACACCCCTGATGGATGAGACGTGAGCCTGTTGTCTGCATATTTGTGGTCTTGGCTCTGTGCCGCTCGGTGTTAAAAAAGAAAAGAAAAACAAGCATAAAATTGCTCCAGTGGAAATGAGTGAATTGTCTGTGATTTGAGAAGGATTGAGGTTGTATTTATCTCTTATTATTTGCGTCTCCAAGAATTTCTATTTATCAAATCAGCGTGGTGATGTCATATCAGCCTGACATAAGTTTCAGGGTTCGTTTGACCTATTCTCCTAACTTTGGCTCCAATCGTGTATCGACTGTATCATATTATTATATTACAAGCTGTTTTTTATCACTTGTACTTCTCTTATCTATTTTCCTCCCCGAGCCATCATGATGCATATACAGCAGTGAAATGAAGATAAAGGGTTTGCTCTGGTATCGTAATACCACAGCTCAAATTCAAATGGGGTTTTGACATATCAGGCGAAATCACTCTGTCATATGCAGGATTAAGTGGAAGAAAAATACCAGCATTTTGTTTTGTGTAATTAAAATATTAGCTTGCTCATTTTTGAGGCTGAATTTGGAAGCAGACCCCCCCCCAGGAAAAAGTGAATCCCTAATATAAGCAATAAGGCCGAAATGGAAAAAATCTTTACTCATTCTTTGTCGTTTTCATCTTCCCGTGAAACCGTCATTCTGTCTCATAACTCTTGAACAATGAGTCTGACTCACAGCAGGACTCTTCTGTGGAAGCTCTGAGCGAAGCCGTGATCAATTTTGGGCTCACGTCAAAGGAAACGGGTAATCTGATAATCCTGGTTGCATATAAAGCCATAAGAGTTTAAACTTGCATTCAAACAAATAAGGCAAAGTTGGTCCGCTTGACACACAACACTCCTGGAAGCTACATTTAAATTCATATCCTGCTATGATTTTAGATTCAGTGCACATCAGGGCCAAATTTCATAAGGTTAGGTTATTTCAAAGTCCCAGTTTGGCAGCTGTGTTTCTCGCCAGTAGCCAGATGAGACAATATGGCCATCTAACACTAAATACAACCACTTTGACAACCTTGTTTTCGACTTTAGACCCTTTATTGAATTGAAAATAGCACAAAAACATTCAAATCTGAAAGTGAGAAACGGTTTCACTAAAAGAAAAAGAAAGTCATTATAAAATAGATGACGTCAATATGTTTCTTTTTATTAAAGGTGTGGTTAATGAAGTTTAGAAAGGTAAATATTTTTCCATTCCTGCTTCATAGAAAAGCTCAGCCACTCAAGAGTCTGAGGCCTGCTTTATCACAGATAATGTGCCAAATGTGGTTAACTGGGTTCATGCCTTCATCCGCTACTACACCCACATACCATTACACATTCGGCTCTGTGCTGATAACATACCTTATGGTCATGATTTAGCCCAGAGTATGTGGGCCTATCAACAACAAAAAGAAAGAAAGAAAGAAAGAAAGAAAGAAAAATCCTCCCGTTTCGATTTGTTTCGAGTTGTCTACTTCTCCTCAGTCGATCAAAAATTAGATTTATTTTTTGTGCTTTATTTGTATTCATGCAGTGATTTCCAGCACCCTCCATTCTCTTACAGAAAACATAGTTTTATATTAATCTTTTAAGGCTTTTATGATATTGTGTCCCATTTTCTTTGCAGTTTTATGGTAAATGTAATGTGACTGATCTGTTTTCAATAAGCCAGACTGATTTATTCTTTTCAGTGTAACTAATGTCAGTAATATTATTATTAAAATAATAACAGTTCTACAAAAAAACCTTCTTTTAAAAAACATTTTAAATGTGATGTTTTTGGTTTAGAATAATAATTATAATATAAAATCTTTTTTATTTTATTTTAATATAGGGTTTAAATCAAAATAAATCATTGAAGTCTGTTTAATTGTGTAACGTGTCCAGTACAAATATTCAGCTAGTTGCCAATTAGCTTAGGTAAGACAAGAGACTGGAGGGTTGGGATTATTAAGAAATTCTGGTTCTGTGTATATGTTAAACAAACGAGATGCAAAATGCCAGGTATTGAGCATTAGCATTAGGTTTTGTTCACTTTGGGTCAGACAAGCTGTTTTTCTGCGCTACCATGTTGTTAAGTGTTGATAAAATTAACAAATGTTCACTGATACCATTATTCAGCCTGACGAGTATTCGGCTCGTTTACAAATGTTTGTAAAACTTGCAGTGAAAGAAGAACGAAAGAGGACGCAGCTTCGCTCACAGACGCCTCTGCACCTCTGTCTCTGGAAAACAGAGCCTCATCTCTTGCGTAGATTCTGAGGCTATGTTATTGTTTCCATGCTAGCGTCTCCATCCTGTGGAGCCAGTCCCCCTCTGTGTGTTTTGTCTCAGGAGAGAAGGTCAGGTCTCCAGTACATTTTCTGACTTTCCCTGAATCAGCTGTTTGGAGCCCCAGCCTGAGAGAAAACAGCCTTGGCCAAGGCAGCGTCGCTGATAGCAAAGCAGAGGCAGCCTGGAAGCAAGGAGGTGGAGGTGGCAGGATGGCTTGAGGGAGTTTGGAGGGATCGGATACTCGGGCATGGCGCTGCATTGTAGCAGCTGGGAGATCTTGCTATCCCACTCAGGCTTCAAGGTCTACGAAATCTCAGCTGCTTGTTAGAAAGATAGCAGAGGAGTGTGTGGTGGAAATAAGACAATCACCAATTGTTGAACTCACGAGTGGGAGACAGATGGGATATTGAAGGAAGGAGGGCACAGTCTTTCACAGGTTTTGTTAACGGCTGAATTAGTTTATCTGTAAGTTTTTGGGTCTCGGTGTTGTGCATGTTGCTTCTCTCTGGTATGGCTTAGCGGGACACTTGACTAGAACACATGCTATCTCTGCTTCACACATCAAATGGCACAAATTTCAGAGTTAATGAAAAGACATATTACCTCTTCCTTCTGATGGCGCCTTAGTTACAGATTCTTAAAATCAGTGAAAAACCTGCAGAATTTATGTCATATATATTTGTGTTAAAACTCAACAAAAACAACAAAATCTTTACGTTTTTAAGAAGTTGACCAGGTGTTTGAGAGTGTTAGACTATAAGAAGGGACTCCAGTGCGTGAAAAAGCCATAAAAGAGTAATGACTCACCAGATTTTCTCAAGCCTTCCTTATTTATTTATTGCCATTTGCAAGAAACCCATATCTTACTTCAAGCACCGCAACTTACTCAAACTTGTGCAATCTATTTTTTAAGGCTTTGTCTTGGTCGCTTGTGCTTTAACCCTTTAACGGCAAGTTTATCATATTTGATACAAGAGATTTTGCAAAAACTGCTGGTGGCAGCAAATATTATGTAAATTTAAACTCATATAGGCAATTAACATATAATGTCTGGGTTTTGTTGGGATTTTTTTTTGAAGACTCCATTAAAAAAAGGTGGGGTTTTTTTGGTAATTATTTCCTTTTCCATTCTTTATAGGGTTAAACACGTCATGCCTGAGGTTTAAAATGAGACATGGCTTCAGAAAAAGTGCAAAAAGGAGCAACTGTGACGCTATGGAGCCAAAGAAAGAAAACTGAGATACTCTTCTTTACATCACAAATTCATCAAATGAATGAATGACTGTGTGTATACATCTATACAATTTAGACAGGTCAGGCCACAGAAAAGGTCGCATTTAGTATCAGTTAAAGTCTATCCTGTAACTTTTTGAGGGTTCTCTCCTTCCATCCTGTACAGAAATCTGTCTTTTAATTTCACCAAAACCACTTCCTACAGTGGTCATTGGTTGAGAGACAACTCTACAAAAAGCATTGACTCAAAAATCTGCAGATGTGGGAAGACGAAATCAAAGTTTCGATTTTGTAATTTGGGCACGTGGATGTCGCAAAGAACTACCACCGATGTCTCATAGTAACCCTCCAGTAGGAAGTGTCGAACATCGGCCCTGACCTTTTTGTAAATACACTCCTTTCCAGGAGAAAATGTGTGCAAAAAATGTCTGCAGCTTTTCAGCAAGTAGAACAAATAAGCTCTTTTATGATCTGATAAGCTTCTCTCAAAAGGGTCTAGAGCTCCACCAGACATAGCCGATTTTGCACGGCGCTTGTCCTTCTGTGACCGTACGGCCTCGCTTCGTCTCGGCCTCTCACACTTAAACACACATGCAGATAAACGCACGTACACGCCGCTCCCCTTCCGCACACATTAAACACACTCTCAGACTGACTTGAAGGTTTCTGTCGCCCTCTCCTTCACTTGAGTCAGTTGCCAGACAATGAAAACATTGAGAGGCAGTTTCTATGGCGTGCCCAGGGCTTTTGTTTGACTGAAAAACATATGCATTCTACATGCTCCAATTATGGTTTTATCAGATCGCCGTCAAACACACCAATCATGCACCTTCCTTTGTGCCCTCTCTAACGGTGTGTACTGTACCACGCGGAGCAGTGGCTCGCTGTGTTTGCATGTTTGCCCATGGTGGGAGTATAATATCTCAGGCTGGTCTGCGTCCCCGTTGGCGGAAAAAACTCGCAGCTTGGTCGAAAAAGCAAAGGCGAGAACGTCCCTTTTACTTCACAGCAACAGATTGGTTTTGAATGCACAAGTGAATTAGCACGGGGCCCTTCTGCTCTTTCTAACAAACACATTCAGCTTCAGCTCTGACCAACACTGGGTCGGCTGTTGGACTGGACACAAAAAGGGCCATATCAGGGCGATCTGCGGCACGTACAGTTAAGTCGCTTATTGTGACTTGAACTGTGTGCTCCAACAAAAGAGACTAAGAAAGACACGGCTGATCTGAATTACCATTGGCTCAGTTCTCGATTGGCCCGACTTCCCTTCAGTGTCAAAGTCACGTCCACATCTCCAGTTATTTCACAAGAATGTTATCAAAACTAAAGTTGTATAACCACTTTAGTTGTATAACCATAATATAAATATCCATCCATCCATCTTCATCCGCTTTATCCGAGGCCGGGTCGCGGGGCCAGCAGCCTAAATACATATACATATAAATATATGTATAAAAAACTCCAGAATAGCACACCTGTGGCTATTAAATCATTGGTACATTACTTTGGGAGCATAGAGAAAAGAGAATTTGATTCTGTTTACAAACCAGATTCTGAACTTCAAAAAGGAGCTGTCCTCCAGTTTGACCCCTGCCATTATTCTTACTGACATTAAGACGAACCCTGGCCAGTGTGTGTGTGCGCTTTGTTTTGATAGACGCCGGTCAGCAGCTTAGCCTCGTAGGCTCCACTAAGCCAAGTGTTTACAGATCTGCTAGAACGCAGCCTTGTAGATTCAAGATGCTGCATCCAGGCAGACGTCGCTCCAGCCCGAGGCCTGGACTGATATTATCCATGAAGCACGATTAACCCGACGTGATAACAGCGGCGAATCAAGGCGAGGATGGAGCTCTTGTCAGATACCAACGGTATCTTCAGTGTGACCACATGACGCAATGTGAGAAAATGCGTGGAACAACGGCAAAGATGACCTGAACACGATGCCCAGGTTTTGTCTTTTGGTTATTATCATCGGAGGTGGGAGGTAACGAAGCAAGTACTTGAGTACTTCTGACTGCTCTTGCATTTGAGGGAAGTTGCATCACACATCAAACCCAACTGACCTTAATGGAGGAAGCACATAGACAGTCCCATTAATGTATATGGTCTATGCATCACTCAGTCAGCAGGAAGTACAAAAGGCGTGTGTGTAAAAACAACAAAATCAAGTCTTTTATGTCAATTCTATCATATTATATTAATTTCTGAGACATTTTTAATTTCAGCAAAACTTTTTACCTAAATAAATAAACGATGTAAAGAAATCACTTTGTCAAAAACTCATTGCAACTTCTACCTTGTATGAGAACTGTTCTGTTTCCAAATGACTTTATATCATTAATGACAGACACATTTATAACACTTTCATTTTTAGGTAGACAGTTTTTGGTATGTCAGCGGGACATCCGGACGTTTCAGCATCTGTTTAGCAACAGAAGAGGAGCGAGCATAAAGGGAGCAGTGTTTTTTCAGCAAGTGAAAAGCAAAGAAAGACGGAGGAGAGGAAGGAGATCATTTTAAAGGTAAGGATTGCTCAGCCACATCTGATAAACTGGAAAGTTAAAGCTTACATTTAATGTCCTCATTCTGAACAGTTCATTTGTGTGAAGTTACAGGGTTTTGGTTTTTTTCATATTGTAAAATATTCTGCAAAACAAACTGAAGCATACTAACTTTGTGTTATTCAAAGGTTGCATGAAAATACTATGGTGGACTGATGCAGAACAGAACAAAAGGCAGCCAAGATCCAAAGAAGAGCTCTGGATGTGCTTCAAGAAGCCTGGAGAAATCTTCATGAAGACCACTTAAAGGCTTTGCTGAAGAATAAAGGTGGTCATATCAAATATTAACTTTAAACGTTGTATTTTCATGTTTGTTTGTGCACATATTCCTTATTTTCTTATCAAAGTGAGGGGTGACTCAAGACTTTTGCATAGTATTGTATGTATGATAGGTACTTACTCTAATAACGCATACATTTCTGCTGGGGAGAGTTGTCCCTTGTTGGACATGACGCTTGTAGAATTGCCCTGACAAGGATTTCCACTCTGTCACACCGGCTAAAAAGAGGTGAAGTTGGATAAATCTGCTATAAAACTGTTAACTGTGTGATATATACACATACTGGCTACTGCTCAATCTAACATAAATATCTAATCAGTCAATCACACGGCAAAACTCAAAGCATTTAGCCACGTAGACATGGTCAAGACCACCCGATGAAGTTCAAACTGAGCATCAGAATAAAGAAAAAAATGATTTAAGTGCCTTTGAACATTGAAACAGTGATTGTAGTTCAGAAACTGCTGATCTCCTGGGATTTTCCCACACAACCCTTTCTAGAGTTTACAGAGAATTGTTTACAAATGAGAAAATATCCAGTAAGCAGTAGTTGTCTGAGTGAAAATGCCTTGTTGATGCCAGAGATCAGGGAACGGTCAGACTGCTTTGAGGACGGCACCCATAGCTCAAATAATCACTCTTTGCAACCTATGCAGAAGTGCATAACTGAAGACACAGCATTTAGAAGCCTGAAAAACAGATGGGTTACAACAGCAGAAGACCACACTGTTAAAGAGAATTACCAAAACCTTACAGCACAAGATTGGAAAAATTTTGCCAGGTCTGATGACTGGTATGATTTCTGCTGACACATTCACATAGTAGGGTTACAATTTGGTGTAAACAACCTTGAAATATAGATAATTTTTTTTCTTGTATCAAAGGTTCAGTGCAGACTGGTGGTGGTGTAATATTGTAGTGGATATTTACACACTTTGGACCCCTTAGTAGCAAATAAGCATTGTTTACCATGTTCATCCCTTTATGATCCCAATCTTCTGATGGCTGCTTTCAGCAGGACAATGTGCAATGGTCACAAAGCTCAAATCAATGAGTTCACTCTACTCAACTGGCCTCCACAGTCACCAGCTCTCAGTAGATGTGCAGCTGACAAATCTGCAGCAGCATGTCAATATGGACCAAAATCACTGAGGAAAGTTTCCAGCACCTTGTTGAGTCTATATCACAAAGAATTAAGGTAGCTCTGAAGGCAAAAGCAGGTCCAACCCAGTACTAGCAAAGTGTACCTAATAAAATGGCCTGTGATTGTATGTATGCCAGCAGGAGAGAAATAAGTGAATGCAATAAATGATTCAGCATATCTTGATTAGTGGACATAAATGGATAGATATCAGCTGAAAGATAGTCTAGTTTACTACTCTTTTTTTTATTATATTGTAAATCTTTATTGTTGTGTTTAGTTTTTAGAATTTTTCGTATGTAAAAAATGTTTCCAGGAACACTAGGCTAATTAGATACATTTGTAGCTTTTGTCTAATAAATAAAATAATCACTGCTTAGGCCTGGTGGGGAGTGGGAGTATAGGAGGGGGTTCAACTTAGGTAAGGCATCAACTACTGAATAAGATATGATTAAGCTTTAAAAAATGACAAAGTAATGTAGCGTCTTTCAGCAGCGTGCCTTGCTGTACATATGCTGTGAGTCATTCATTGTGGTCCCCCACACCTTAGACTTTTGCCCCAGATTAAAGTACCTCCAGCACTACATGCTAAACATGGTTCCACTTTTTTCTTATACCAGACATCTTCACGTCTTGGCGTTCTATGGCAGAGAGGATAAAGGTCACCATGAAGGTCACAGAAAAAGATCCAGCGAGGGAGGTGACTCAGCTGCATGTCTGTGTGGGAGGGAAGGAAGCTAAGAAGGACAATGAACAAGAAGAAGAAAACAGAATTATGAAAAGGAGGGAGGCCGCTTTCCAACACCACATGTGGTGGTTCTGGTAGGTGATCCACACCATGAGAGCAAATCCACACCTATGTGGGATTCCTACCTGTGACTCAGGTCAGTGGGAGTCTCAGGAGCGAGAGGTGGTAATCAGTAACAGTGTTATATGGCTGTGTTAATAGTTAACGTGGCCCCTAGACACCGTGCTCCAAGGCCCAAACACCTGCAGCCTATTTTACAGGCGTAATCCATGGAAAGAACAAATAGTGAGAATGCTTGTTGGGCACATGAGCTTTTCACGAACTGGCTCATCTAGCATGCCAACAGATGTTTGTCAAAAAAAAAAAAAAAAAAAAAAGGTAGCAGATTCTTGGCTAATAATTGTAAATCAAACGTTGTTATTAGCTTCATAAAAACAGGCGTGCTCTGTGGGACTTTATTGCCAAGTTTGTGTTTTTCTCTCTTCTGTCTCTTTTCTTGACACCCTTCCAGGGTCATAAGCACAGCAGTGTATGCTTTCTGCCTACTGACTCCCCCAGATGGCCTTCTGGCTTTATACACACACACACACACACACACACACACACACACACACACACACACACACACACACACACACACACACACACACACACATCTTTGACAAATACCTTTGTCAAAATCTTGTAGCTGCTTCAAAAAGTAACTCCTGCCTTACAACGTCTCTCTTTCTCTCTGCGCAGAGGTGCAAGCATGCACTGGCAGGAACACAAGCACACAGACATGCCTCCCTGGGTTCTTGATAAATACACGGTTAAAATCAAGCCCAGATCAGGATAACCTCTTGGTGACCTCTCTCACCATCTACTAAAGCCGCACGGTCAGTCAACACCGCTGCATGAAATTAAATGCAAACCAGTGCAACCAATTCTCTTCTGTTATGATTGGAGGTTCCCCATCCAGGCAGAATTAACCAAGAATCAAAGTCCCAAGAGCTTGATGCAAACGTAATGGCAGTGACATCAAGAGAGCACTAAGGCAATGCTAATGCCTCTCTATCCGGGCAGATGGAGGTTTGTGTGCACAGTGCAAACAGACCCTTGTACCGAGGAGGCTAAGCTGGAGCACTCTGCAATGTAAAAAAATCTGAGCTAATGTCTGTCTCTCTCTCTAAATTGTTTTTTGATAAGGGAATATCTGGAGATAAGTGTTGTCACTATCCTATCTAAAAAACCGGAAGCCAGTTCGATAAATCTCCTCTGTAATCTAATGGGAGTCATGGGCAGTAGCTGCGATCAAGGGAAGACTTGCTTGCTTTCTCTCCTCAGTCGGGTGCTGAGGCGAAGACTCTGATTATTAAAGAACATGGGAGAAGTTAGCCAACACTGCAAGCTTGTAAAAATTGATAACATCTTTACATTAAACAAATGACTATCACTACTCATTCAGGATTACTTTGGATTTGTTGACATTGAAGTAATACTGATAGCCTTTGTCAGTTGCCCAGTGACAGTACATCTCTGTGAAAGTGCAAAACCCTTGTGGGAAAATGGGGCATATGCATTAACCTACCTTATGTGTACCTAAAGCGGGGCAAAGATGGTGACACTGATGGGAAACTGCAGTGTTATAATAAAATAACAATAGGGTTGTTTGTGTATTTTCCAAAGCACAGGAAACATCGCAGCCATCAGAGTTAGGATTTAGCCCACTGTAAGGTCTGTAACAGCTGAAATAAAAGCACTTCCTCATTAACACGCTTTACTGTGGGAAACTCCGACGTCTGAATTCAAAAGTCGGCTGCAGAAACACATTGCAGTTATGCGGCGTGATGTCAGGAAATCCAATATTGATAACGAGCAGTGTGTTGGCTCAGACAAATACGAGCATTTTACTACAAGCTCGTAGTTACTGGCATCACGTGTTTGGCTGACAGATGTTACAGCTTCTTCGACTCGGATGAAACAGATGACGGTAAGAGTCGTTAAGCGAAACTTAAAGTGTCAACAAAGCCTCATTATTTCGGCAAAGCAATAAAACTGTGAAATGTAATTGTTATAGTAATAATAGTAAAAATGTGTGTTATACTTTTAAAAATAGCAGGGTAGGTGATCATTGTAAAAGTAAGTCTGTTGGTCTCTTTAGGGATTTGATAACTACTTATAAACTATATCAGCAAACACAGAGGCCTTTCCACTGTCCTCCTTTTCCTGTGACAAAAACTTAACCCTTTGAGCTGGAGGCGAATGTGTCCCCCCCCCCCCTCTGTGACCCGTGCTCCCAGGGGTTTGGTGTTAAGTAAACTTTGTCAGCCATGCAACGATCCCCAGCAAAGCGCCGTCTCCCTGCTCATCAGGAGACCTTCTCCCTGACCCCCACCGCTCCCTGCTTTCGGCATTCCTCCACCACACCACCTCTTTGACCCACCTTTTCCTCATGTGCCCCCCCCCCCCATCGGACCCGCCATACGTCCGTCCGTCGTCTTGAGTCCTGCTCTCCGTCCCGTCGGCCAGCGCGGCCGGCTGGTGTCTCCTCCTTTGGAGACAGCCTATCAGGGGCCTCACGTCATCTGTCTCCAAGATTTGACTGACAGGTCAACCTCAGAGATTACGGCTACTATCAGAGGAGGAGGGGGAGGACGGGGGTGGTTGTCTGCCCTCCCTAAGTGGATGCTCCTTTCCCTCACCATGACGCTGGTTGGGAACTGCATCCTGCTTTAGGCCTCTTAAACTCTGATGTGGCATTTTATCTATCTGGGAGCCACTCTGTTGATTTACCGCAAGGTCTGCAGGGACGAAGGACCAGACGGTGACAGATATCAACTATCTTGGCCAGTGTAGACTGAGAGAGGCGAGAAAATTTCAAGCTTGTTGGCCTTTGCTGTAAAAAAATTGCGTTAGTTCCAGCTGTCAGTACCAGCAACACTACAAGAAAAGCAGGGGTCTGCTATCGAGGCCCATGTGTTGCATTCCCAGGCTGCACACCGACACAAATATTAACAGAAACTGGAGGCAGAGGGCCGCATTTACAGCTCAACTCATCATATTTATTCCAGTGCGGCTTGAAATATCACAGAACAATGTTTATATCTGTGAAGTTCATGTCCTTAACGTGGCTTTAACAATTTATCAAATCATAAAAAATAAATCTGTTCTTGAAAGATTTTCCCGCAGTGGATTATGGGAGAAGACTGAGATGATTACCAGCACCTCTTAAGCCCATTAAGCGATACAGCTTTTGTTCTCCCCTTAATTTTTTCATCCAATCCAGTTTAACTAATGTGTAAAATCAACCGTCTGTTTCTTAACTGAGCTTTTTTTTATCTGACGCGACATTCAGTTTGATGGGGAAAAACTTCAAGCTGCAGATATCTCCCTTCATTAAAAGACCAGTATTAACACCGATTTAAAAGCAGCAATGCATAGTTTGAATCTGACTAACACAGTCTGACCACATGCTTTTCACGCTGACTCTACCAGAAGCTTCTGGCCTTCCACATCAGATCATTCTCCTCTGGCAGGTGGTGTAAAGCTGGCTAACTCTCAGGCCCTCGTCATCGCTCCCCGTCCAGAACGCGGAGCCCTGAGATATTTGTGTATCACGTATTGATTTGGAGGTACAACCCTTGGCTGTAAAACAAAGATAAAGAAGTTAGCCATTAACTATTTTTCCAGGGGTCACTCTGAGCTTGTTTCACATAGTTGGAAGCCACCTGGAGAGAGAGAGAGAAAAAAAGCACCAAATTGCCTGGCCATGTGATGGACTCTGGAATATTGATTTTTCTCTCAGAACAGCAACAAAAAAAAAAAAAAAAGGTCTTTGCAGTCAGCATTTCCCTCTGAGCTCAGATAGGGCTGCTACATTCCTGTCTACTCCCTCCAAGGTTACTGCCTGCTCGGCAGAAGCGAGCACCTGTCAGATGTACATTGTAGCATTTGCTGTCTCAATAGAAGCCCCTGTTTTCCAGTAATGAAAAGAGAACGTAAGAAAGAAAAAAAGAGGCATTAGTTGGGGGAATTCAGTAAAGTCTGGCTTCTGGGGAGTTTCTTTGTTGTCTCTATCTGGTTTTACAATGATTAGAAACTGTGGCTTTGAATGCTGATCTCCCCCCCACCTCACCTCACCATCCCCAAGCCTCACCTGGCAGCGTGCGGAGGACAGCGACACCAACGCCGCCTTGTTTGCTTAGCTGAGGGTTCACAGTGTGTTGAGATCTGCGCTTGTTGATGAAGTACGGCTACCCCATTGTTCAGCGCGCTTGTAATGCCATGAAACTAATCACATCTAAAGACACCCACAGTGTTGGAGCTGGTTACTAGCTGCCCTGATTTGATACTTGTAGTGTTTAATGATTAATTGAAGTAGCTTAAAATGTGAACATAATGCCTCTTTGAAAGGTTTAGCCGTGCGTGTGCCTTAGTAAATCAATGTAATCACAAATTCTGGATGTACTTTGACCCATTTTTACTTGATTTGAAATTCTAGGCCTGTTAATCTTTGCAGCTTTTCTAACCTCATCATGAATCTTTTCAATCTGAGCACTTGACAGTTTACTGCCCAGGCAAAGGTTGCAGCGCCACGGCTTTATAGAATTATTAAGTAAGCAATTATGATAACCCACTGTTTTAAAGATAATAGGCCGATAAGGTTCTGCCAAACTCACACCGTAGTTTGCCCTCACGCTGCTCTTCCTGAGGGGGGGAAATCAATATCTTTTGCTCTCTAGACCCACCGAGTATTTATCTTAAACTCTTGAGCATCAGCTCGTTCCAGATGTTCTGCAGAAAAAAATAATAATAATTGTAATCTGAAATGACACCTTGTAGCTACACAGCGTAATGACCCTGCTCGCTAGTGGCATTTTATCAAAGCTCATAAACCTTGAATGACTATATATTGATAAAGACTGTTTAAAGTGTCACTGGAACGATAACATTTGCACTGTAAATGTGGCTCGACGGCTCCAGTTTCCAATCGTGCTGCGATGATAAGGACGGCACAAGAGTGGGCTACGACCAATAGGTCAAAAGCCGCAGGACGTTTGCTAAATTTTTACAGAGTTTAAAGCCTCGCATTAATATTTTTCAGCTAGCAAGGCATCAAATGTTACTGCGATGATATGCAACGCCTGGACAAAGCATTTGCAGCTGATGCAATGTCAACTGCCATTAATGAGTATTTATGTCGTTCTGAGTGCTCAGCTTGCAGCTGTGAATGTGCAGCACCTCCACGCCTAATAAACTGTAATTAATTCACATAAGGATGTGATATAGCAGCATACTTTTCCACACTTGTGCTAGTATAGGCAAATTCTCTAATGTTACATCAAATTAAGATTAGGAATGGGCATGAATAATCCCTCGGCGGCAAACCATTTGAATACAGTTGCTCATGATTACTTACAGTCCAAGGTTAAGAAAGGAAAGGTGTGAAAGACAGAGGGAAGCAAATTGGAGAGCCCAATAACATTTAAATGAAAAGCTACTATTGACTTGTTCCCTGTAATCTACTGTTATCATTTACAGCGACTGCTATTACGGCTGTATGTCATTTCATTTTTAGTATACTGGATTATATTGAGCTCACTTGTATTGACTTGTGTTGCTTAAAAGGGTCGTAAAGCTTCATTTCTTAAGTGATTATGTCCTGACAGCAGTCGTTTTATGATGAGATTTCTATAGATTGTTGCATTTTTTTCACTACATTTACTATTTTCCATGTTCTGTCATAGACATTTGACATTTTCAGTAAACTACATGTCTGTGCAGTCCACTGCATGGATTAATGATTGGCGTTTTAAAGCTCGCCTGGTTATTTTTATGGATGTATTTGTGACGGCTCACTGTGGACACGTGTTTCAGGTCTTCTGCGTTAATACAGAGTACCTGATAAACTGGCACTGAGCCTCCTGCTCCCTTATGCCCTTATACCTACAGGACTCGGTTTCATTCAGACGTTGTTTGTGTCGACCTCCCCCATCTCCTCCCATTGGATAAATACCGATTAACCACTTCTGACCGAGATGAACAAGTGGTTCGACACTTTGCCCAGATCGATATCAATAAAGCAATCAGCAAGTCGGGGGCCTATATGTTTTGAAGAAGGATCTGAGGTAGAGGATAACTGAGTTTATGGCTTTACTGTCTAAGGTGGAGCTTGCAGGTACACCCCCCACCACCACCGTCACCATATAAACACATGAAAACACGTGAAGGATTGTATCATATTGCGCCATTCGAATGACTTTAATTAATTTCTTTAAAAAACAACTATAAACTGACAAACATGAAGACATTTTATCTTTATTGTGCCAGTGGTTAAAAATAAAACTGCTCATGTCTGTCAACAATTTACTGTGTTAAATTCGTTTACAAAAAAAAAAAAGTGATCCCAAAATGCAGCAATGTACAAATCCAGGCCCCCTTTGTCACGTCCCTCCCTTCTTCTCTGGTCCTCGAAGAGTTTGTCCAGACAACCAGATTGCACTTTGCTCAGCCCGACCATAAACTGAGACAATAAATTCAGCCAGACTTCTGAACTGCATGACATGAGAGAGAAAGAGAGAGAGAGGACCTTCAGACAGTCAGAGATCAATGCTTCCAACATGGCAGGAAAAGCCCAACCGGGCCACAGCAAGATGTATGAAAGCATTTTCACCGTCTTTCTGTGTGGCCCGACTGGAGTCATGGAGCAATTGATTTCTGAAGCTCAGAAAACGTTAAGCTTTTGAAGTCTGAAGTTCTCCAATGCTGTTTACACTAAGAAATGGCTCGAGGTCTAAACCCACACCAAGTTTACCTTCTTTTTAAAAAAAAAAACTAAACAAAACTCACCAGTCGATACAGATAACTCAGAAAAAATGCATTTCATGTGCAATAAGTAAACTTGTTTTCATTGCGTGTTACCTCTGGGTCCAGGGGTACGTTTTTGCTCAGTTAGCAGAGGACCCGTGGGATCACAGCTCGTCATGTTCTGCATGCAGTCGTAAATTTAAACTGGTGCGGTCGTTTTGGAGCGGCAGGATGAGGAAAAATGGTGTCTAAAACCAAAACAGACTGTGTTGCTGTCCACAAATACAAGGCCCTTCATGACAGCAGAGACCAGTAGTGTTTAGTCGCTGGGTGTACTGCCACCTTGTGATGTGCTCTGAGCTCTGCATGTGCAAGCCCTGTGAGGAACTTCACTCCACGTTAGATGTGTGTGGAGTGCATTTATTTCTGTCTGTCGGGTCATAACTTCAGAGCCAGTGCCAAGGGCGAAGCCTGAGGGGGTGGGGAGCCATACACCTTCCTCCCCCCTGCGGCACGCTCAGTCCTCCGACAGATGGATGTCACTGACCCTTCTCAGTGATCACAGCAGAGGCTCGAAGCGGGGTAGCAGACATTTTCCTGATCGTGGTCGCCCCGGTCCGCTCTCCGGGGGTTTGTTTCATATCTATCTGCTGCTCACTCAAGCCTGCCCGTGCTGGGCCACCATCACTCACACTCCGCGGGGCAGCGAGTGGATTAGCTGACCCCCCGGTGTGGGAGTAACAGGCCCCCGCAGCCTCGTCAGCAAACACTGGAGTCTTCAAGCAGCTGAAACTGGTGGGTGAGGTGGTCAGGGATGCTCCCCAGGATCAGGCAGCGGCAAGGCGAGAGATAGCAGCGTCTCCGGCACCCCGACTGTCAGTCAGCATGGCAGCGGGGTCTGCAGTCAGTCAAGAGTGATATACACAGAGTAGTCTGGCTCCACCAGCCAGTTTTGTAATGGTATTCAAATGATTTATGGCTTTATGAGGCGAACATTACACTCACATGTCATGGTTGAATATCCCAAACCAAAGTCACTCTTGTGAAAGACATTTCCAGAGAAGCAATGATGTCTGCAACATCGTTGGGCAATAAGGTACGGCTTCACAGCTGACCCCAGATGAGGCTGAGATCAGTCAAACAGTTCAGTTTCTTACTAGTCTCAGAAAAATAAGTAACTTGTTGCCCTCTGTGTGTGTGTAAATGTGTACTGGTAGTCAAGCCTATGACCTGCTACTGCTAGGAAATTTCCAGCTTTAGCCTTTTTAACCAGAAACGACTTTATGGAAGCACATTCCCGCCACTGAAGTTATTTTATCAGAAGTTTGAGTTAGTAGGTAAACATTTTGACTCGTAGATATCCACTCCCAGTGGTGGAAACAAGCCTCCACAGATTTGTGTCAACCACACCACTTTTATCCATCCATAAAAGAAAGTATGTCGCTTTTATCCCACTGACACGTAGTTTAAATTAGATTTAGGCTAGCGACTCTGTATAACAATGTAGCTGGTCAACCATATGGTCTTCTACTGTTTTAAAGACTAGTGCTTGCATATAAATAACCAAGCATCACAGACTTGCCAGGAGACTTTACAGCATCTGTAAGGGCCTCGTGCAAAAAGTCCAAGATGGTATGAAAAAGTTGTCAGAGCCTCCTGTACAGTGTTCACTGAGTGAGAGGGTGACAGCATGATGGATGTCTCGCTCTGAGCAGCTGTATACTGCTGCTGCATGTGAGACAAGCTCAAAGACGTCCAGGTTATGAATGGACTAGTCAATGAGCTAGAACATAAATGGCCTTTGGTCATAATTTCTCACTGCTCAGGAGATGCCCTGCTGTCGCACTGCTCAGCGGAGAAGATGCATCACTCTAAACTCCCTAAACCCACCGCGCCGCACCCCACTCTTGCGCTTTTCTGTCTCTTTCTGATTAGCATAGCTGACTTATCACACGCTGGTGCTGAGTCATTATGAGGTGTTAGCATTTTCAATTACCTCTCGCCTCCCTTCTGGGCCACCCGTCTCCTCTGCGAGGGCAGACACTGCACAGCAGGAGAAAAGCAACAAAATGCTAATTTTCTCGCCTATAGGACCCTAACACGTGAGCTCAACTTTAAAACAAAAACAAACATAAGAAAAGCTCATTAAAATTTCAGGAGAATCTAAAAACAAACAGAGACTTTAATGTCTCTTGGTTCACGGAGGCCTTTATTTCAGCTATATGGTTGTTTTTGTTGTTTTTTTTTTTTTAAAAGCACTTATTCGCAATACAGACTGAACGTTTTCTTTTATTGACACAGGTCGTACTGCATATGTCAAACATTCATGCCAAAGAAAATACTACCGTCTACAGGTCTAACAAGGACAGTTACAGGTACTGAAAATAAAGAACAAATGGGCTTTTTGTTCAAACACAACCATAACAAAAAATACTACCATAAAGCGTATTAGTGCTTCTAGCTTATAGAGTCGTGACCAGGAAAGAAACAAAACTGTACTAAAGTTGCTTAAAAGGCAAAAAAATTTAGCTTGCACGTGGTTGCAAATTCCCAAGCAGTTAGTTAGTCGCTTTGCTGAGTCGCCGCACGGGCAACTGCTTTTTAAAAGAGGTAAGGCAAGTTTATCTTTCCTCTCAAATAACAACACAAAAAACAGACACTTTATGTCAAAAAAGGTTTTTTTTGTTTTGTTTTGCAAACGAACAGGTTTGCCTTAAAACTGCCACAAAAAAATAAAAAGCTTCTACTGATGATTTCTAGAAAGCTACTGTCAAAAAAATGGGGGAAAACACAAAGATTGGAGCAGAATGTTTGAGAGACTTTGAGGCTACATCGTAGGAAGGCAGTGACACCTACAAGTCCTATTGTTTGGGCAGCGATACAAAATAATTTACTCTATATTTTCATCTTAGTGTTGTAATAGATTGTACTAGGTAGACTTTGAGAAAAGGAAATACGCTTAAATTAAAAAAAATAGTAACACAAAGAGCACCTTACCCCCCCAACGTTCGTTCACAAGTTTTGTTTTGTTTTTTGGAAGCAAATGGCACGATGTCATCACCGATAAATTAGCAATTCAGTAAACTGTATATATTTATATATACATATATTTTTTGTTTGTTAGACAATACGAACAAGTCTCAAAACACTTTAACACTAACTTGCGACAAGATTCTCCTGTTACAGAAATGTTTGCCTCATGTGAGTTTGTGTGTGGAACAAACAATTACAACAAGAGAGGTGGGGGGGTGTCAGTGGACAGAAGTCAAAAGAGTTGTGTTTGTCTTGAATCCCTACACGGCAGTTCTTAAATCTGCAGCCGATAGGGTGCTGCAACACTGCTGTCGTTACTCAGCTCAGTAAACAAAGTACGGGGTGTAGCACGCTACCTGGCAGTTACACTACTATATCTGCGTTTTGTCACTGAGCTCCAAGGGTTCCCCCTGGAGTCAGCGTGGGGTGGGGGCCGGAGTATTTAAACCCTGCTTTTTGTAGTGCAAAAACTGCCAACATTTGGTTTTTAAGAGCAGGGACAGTCGGTGAGCAGAGCGTTGCAATAGCCAAAGCTGCAACCATACTGCCATACTGTCGTGATAAACGAAGGAGCTTCCAATACAAATACACTTGAAAAAAGGTTTACAAATACAATAAAATCTGCCTGCAGTGGGCACTGGACTGCAAACAGATGAATGAGAACTTTATATCAAACGGTAACAGGCCGCCTTCGTCGCCTCCACGCTTCTCACTCAGCTGATACCCCCCAAAGTGATCACATCCAAAACTCTGATTCTGAACTTCAGACTCGAGACGGGACAACTGTTTGAAATGTTGAGAGAATAAATGGAAACAACACAAAAAAGGGAGATGGGGGGTGGGAGGGAAAAGGATGAAGTCTCTGAAACAGGCGTCTTTCTTTCTGGCTGCACTGACGGCGACAGGACAGCACAATTAACTTCAGTCAATTCATCGATTTTCCTTGTTTTGTAACAGGAATTCCACCTGAACGCAATCGACCCACTGAGAAAGCGTTTGTGGGACAGAATTAGATGTGCCTGGCTGACGCGGGTGGCTGTGAGGATGGAGGCAGCAGCAGCAGCAGGTGTGGTTGCCGCGTGGCGAGCGTGTTCAGCATGGGCTTTAAGAGAAGCAAAGAGAGTTCGTCGGCGGGTCTAGTAGAGGAGTATGCGGCGTTCGATGGCCTTGCGGCAGATGGGACACTCGCTCATTCGATCCCCGCACAGCTGGCAGGTTCCGTGGCCGCACATGAAGATCATGTTCTTCAGCCGGTCCAGGCACACCGGACACATGGTCTGCACACAAGTAAGCAACAGTCGTAGTAAAACCCTTTCCACATTTAACATGTCAGTATTACTACCGAGCCGAGCCCTGGACAATAACTTTATGGTGCCGGCGTGCATTTGATCCCTAAGAATTTTACAGCAATGGTTATTGTTTTGCAGTTCAACTGCATTTTATTCTTCCGCTTTAGTTCACGAGCCACACCTGGTTAGTGACCTTACCTGTTCCTTGATGTCTTGGAGCTGTTGTTGTAGCTTCTGCACGTCAGCGTTGACGTTGGTGTTCGCCTTGTCTTTCTGCAGGGCTGGGATGTTTCCGCTGGCTGTTTGGACATTAAAAAAAAAAAAAAAACGCAAACAGATGGTGAGAATAAAACAAACTGCACTTATCAGCCAAAAGATTAGCACCAGTGGCAATACCTCAGATTTGACCTCTTAAACTATATTGCCAATAAAAGTGAGTGCAGCCACAACAACATTACCGCTCTGAAACGAGCCGGGTGCTCGAGTACGTTTTAAAACATGGGTTCTGGAAAATGGAGAAGGATCACAAACACATGCGCGCTGAAGTTTACTGTTGGCAAACGAGCTCGGGCTCTGGCAGTCCGCGCTAACTTGCTTTTACATTTGATTTCTGAAAAGCACACTTTGCAATTATCTGGAATATAAACTGGCACGGGACAAATGATCATGCAGCGCTCGCTTGCTCGCTCGTATATAATGAAACGTGTGTGAAACTTCCTGAACGGATTATTTAAGTGCTCGACACAAATTTTCTGGACTGATGCCCTCCTGAGACTTATTCTCGCTGTCCAAACATCTGCCAGAACACGGCGAGCACCAGTGTGACTCCTGGGATGTGCATCGTACGTATATATATCATCACACTGAAAGAGAAACGGAGGAAAGGGGGTTAAGGGGAGGGGGAGAGGGGCCAGGGCAGCACCTTCGGGTGGGGGGTGTAGGTTTGCAGGAGGTTCTCTATAAACAAGGCTCTCTTAAGGGAGGGGATCATGGAGGTATACTTACACCAACTTAGTGCCAGATTGTTGGGCTGGAGAAGATCCTGGGATCCCCCTGCCATACTGTTAGAGCTCCCTGCTGGGAATAACCAGTCACATTGTTATAGCAGGAGCTGCCCTCACCAGCTCAGCGGCTGGCCTGATGACCAAGACTACTCACTATAGCCTCTATGAGAGGTTCAGAGAAAGAATCTGAGAAGCAAAACTAGCAAGTTGGAAACAGTGATCAGGGAAAGAACGGGAAACAGAGTTTCTTCTACTGGTTGCTTAAAGTCGCATGTGTTTTTTCCCCTTTTTTGCTTACAGGTGACTATTGCCTGGGTTAGAGGTACAACATGAAACCCATGCACCAAATTAAAGAAGAATGGCGTCAAAATGCTTCAAGTGCCAGGTATATTTTGCACACTAGATTTGCTTTTAAAACAGGAAGCAACAAGCAGGGTTACTGGGGAAAGGGGGAAAATAAAAGCATTCAATGCTGCCCCTTGCATGAGTGTATGTGTCACTGCTTGGGTCTGCATTCACTTTTGCACGTCTGGTAAGTACGACTTGCTGACAAATGGAGAAATTAAAAAAAATAAGATGTATGTGTATAAACATGAAAGTTGCGTACTTGCTACAGTGCCACTGTTAAACTCAAATTAAAACAAAAACAGAAGAAATCACTAGTGATATGCACCGCAGAACAGAAAGATGAATCGTGAATGCAACCAAAAATAAAATAACTTGTGCATCTTGTCATCACAATATTTTAGGTAAAATAAATCGAAACTGGCTCTTTTGCAGCTGGAAAAATGTTTTTGAAAACACCGCACAGTTTCATAACTGCTCCATATTTCTTTTCAGAAATGGGGGAGATCTTATAATGTGGATTCATGTGGGTATTATATGCATGCATCATAGGAGGAGCTGCAGGTCATTTCTGCGATACGCTTACAAATGAGTTCATCCATTCTATGTGAATGTGATTAGTCAAACTTTTGGAGGCCAAAGGAACATTAATAAGGTTATCTGTGTGCTCTGACATTATTACGTTATTCAGTAAAAGTCAATCTGGAGATGGCTTCTAGGGTTCTACATTAAAAGATTGGGATTTGAAATGAAATCTTCTCTGCTCTGAAGATCTGTGTGCTGATTTCAGACATGGCAGTGAGGCTGCCGTCCACTCGAGCTAAACTCTAAGTGGAGGCTACTACAAATGGTGCGAGCCAATTGGTTCTAATGATTACATTATGACAGATTTAGATGTAGAATTCAGTTTGGAAACCAAGCGTAACAATTTTATTTATATATATATATTTTTTAAATGAGTCTCTATGGATGAAAAAATACAAAGAAAACATGACAGTGATGATCATTCCACCTCAAATCATAACATATTTATAACTTTTTCTGCTCAGCCACCTCTGATTTGCCTTAATGTGCCTTGATTGAATTCTGGATATATATGATGATGATTTTGGATCGTTTGTTTTTGTGGTACAGTACATCATATTTGCTGACTCGTGCAAGAAAACTGAATGACAACAACACTTTTCTTAATTTTTTGCATGTGTGGTTTTGCATTAACACGACATGCAGGTACATTGTATTGTATTATTTCTGTACTATCAATATTTTTCTTAAAGTGTGCACAAACATGGAAGTTTGTAGGACAGCTTTAATCTTTTTTTGCCATATTTTATGCTGAAAAATTCTGAACATTTCTTGATGCAAATTACACATTTTATTGTATATATAATTTTTATGGTAAGAAATGGTGGTGAGATTTTCATTTGTAATATATCTTAAAACGTATTTGATATATGTAGCAAAAATTTCCCAGCAATCATTATATATGTCCAGACTTTGGACCATAAACTTTTTAGGCGATTCAGGGATGCTCGAGCAGAACGGCCACGATGATTTGAGATATAATGACGCAAACATAAACAAACTGCAAAAGCTAAGCAGCAACAAAGCAAAAGATAAAAGTAAAGCAGATTATTTGGAAAAAGTAAAGAAATGAGAAAAGAAAAAGAAAAATCTTTGAAGAAAGGGGGTGGATTAAAAGGAAACGTGTGGAAAATTCACTCACTAAGGTCATCATCATCATCATCATCATCATCATCATCATCATCAGCGGCATCATCCTCCATACCTTTCCCTCCACAGCAAAGTACGAAGGGGGTGCGGCGTTCCACCACAGCCCGGCACTGTACGCACTTCTTCATGAGGCTGGCACAGTCTGGAGGAAAGATGAAGAAGATCATCAGTGCAAGAAAAAAAAAATCTATATTTTCTTTAATACTCACACAGAAGCCAAAAGAGGCAAAATGATGCTGAAAGGTGAAGTTAACTTACTCTCACAAGCGCACATGTGGCCACAGGGCTGGAATAACACCGCTGCCTTTTTATCAGAGCAGACTACACACTCCTCGATCTGTGGACGGACAAACACAAGAAAAATTAAATAATCCTCACTCCTGTCTGTGTCAAGTAGCAGCTGTGCTTCTTGATACCTTAGTTCTCGACTGCACTTGTTCTTTGCAGATGAGACACTTCTTGACACGAGGCGAGCAGAGGGAGCAGGTGGCGATGTGTCCGCAGGGCCCAAAAAGAGTGTCTCTCTTCATGTCTGAACACACCATACACTCCTCCAGTGACTCGATGTTGCTGTTCAGAGACGGGCTGCGGGTGCCCACCTGGCCGCTGGAACAGAAGAGAGTGTGTGAGCGAGAGAGAGAAACGATTACAAGCGAGAGGCCGGAGAAAACGAAAGATGAGGAAATGAAATCAAAAGAACAAAATAGAACATGACTGTACCAAAATGTTATCTCTTCCTTTATATCTTTAACCCTTTAGTGCATACCTAGAATTAATGCCATTCAATGTGTCCCAGACCGCTGCTTCCTTTCACTAATGGGTTTACAGATATCATGTAAAAAGCGCATACAACAACAAAAACATTATAGCCCAGACACAGACGCGCTACGGATATGATCAGCTGTTCACAGCACTTCCTACGTTGGAATATACGTCATCACGTTGTCAGCATGTATTTTGACATGTTTTTATGTTCAGCAACTGATGTCATCTTCCCGGGAATTGTAGTGTTTTCCCCTCCTCCAAGGCCTATCACAGCTCCTCGGGTGCTATTGAAAGGAGATGTCTGACTCTGTGCCTCTCTAATTACAAGTTCCTGGGATACTTAGAACTCTGATTGTGCTATTGGAAATACTTTATTCTTTTTGCTAAATATGCATTTGATTTTTTTCCCCCTCTCTCCACAGTTTATAAAAAATGATTGCATCTGAGGTTTTAAAAAAACTCAATGAAAGCACCAGAATTTCAAGTTTTTTTCCTGTCCCCTATGCTCCACACGTCTGCTCAGTCTCATGATATTCAGTTTGGTAATTTTTGTGTAATCTTGTTGATGGACGAAAAGGCATCATAAGCATGCTAACTTTCCAGCTTTAAGGTTGGTTGTGTGTTGAATTCCTGAGACTCCATGAAGCAGCTAGCCAAGGAACAGCCTGGCACATAATGTTCTGTGAAACCGTTTCACCTAAGCTTTTATGCAGATTGTCCACGCTTGTTTTTTTATGCTGAGCTCGGCCCGGCACCTCCTGGCTCCAGCTTCATATTCACTGTTTAGTCATGAGTGGCATCGATCTTCACATCCAATTCGGCAAAATGTCAGATGAGAACATTTACCTGCTCTTTTCTTTGTGGCATTTGGCCAAAGCCTTGCAGAGGCTGGGGTCCGGACACAGGTCTAGAGGGGACTGGCCCTTTTTGTTACGAATGGTCAAGTCTGCTCCATTAGCTGCCAGGAAGCAGGCGATGGATGCTGCGCTCTTCTTCTCTGCCCCCTGGGTGCCCAAGCCCATGATTAACTGCAGAGAACAAGAAGGAAGCAGGAAAACACATAAACTTAGAGATGCACCAGGGTTTTTTTTGACATGACAGATTATTTTAAAGTTGAACCTGGGGAAAGGGGAGGTCTGTGATGTGCCTCTACCTCACACACAGTGGAACTTGAACCAGTAATGTAGTTAGGAGTACAGTTTTTTTATTTTATCAATGTCTTCAGATTTAAACTCATGTTAAAATACATACGGGGTCACTTTGAATAACACGATCAGAAAGACATCTTAAGATGACTGTCAGAAAATATATTCTTCTAACCCCGAACCCAAAATCCCATTAACTGTAACATCTGTCTCCCTCCCATAGCTCATCGCCACACTCAGTCTACCCCAATTCAAAGTCTCTCCTGCAATTTAGAACTTCCATGTCTGATTGTCTCCAACCAGTAGCTTTTACATCTCATGCTGATGGAGCCATCGGGCCGGCTAATTCAATTCTCGTTTTGATGGGAGGGGAGAGCCATGGGAGAGTGACCCAACTGCACACATCTCAATTAGGCCTGCTGTCTGTCGGTTCCGCTCCTCCGCGGGGGGAACCAGAGAGGGCAGGAAGCGGGACAGAAGAGAGGAGGTGGAGAAAGAGAAGAAAATGGAGTGGAAGGGAGACAGAAGGTGACAGGTACGGAAAATCTGTCACAGAAGCCATGCATTAAACTTCTCCCCATAGGGCTTAGTGATGTGGTGTTAACATGGAGACAGTTGAGGCCTGACATGGCCCTTTTGGCCTCTACAGAGGGACAGACTCGTTCAGGATGGGTAAAAGGGAGTAGTCACAGGTAGTGCTGGGCGATATGGAAAAAATATTTATCATGATATGAATTATTTTATATCACGATAACGATATATATCACGATATACCACCTGACCTGTGGTCATCTGGAAAGTACGCAGTCTGTAAACAGCGAGCGCAGAGGGTGCAGTCTTTGTTAATGAAATGGTTACGCTCATGTAGGGCTGCGTATCTCTGCTCGTCCGTAGGTCAGTCATCAAGGCATAATGCACGACACTGCAAACATCCTTCTCTACTTTGGCCCGGCATGCGTCATATAAGCGAGGCAACTCGACTTTACTGAAGTGCTTACGTACCTCGGATGAAGGACTTTGACAAGGTCACGAAAGCTGTCCTTCTCAACTACGTAAACAGGGGCCATGCCTTTACAAATGTAATGCGAGATGGCTCCTGTGATTTGTTTATGGTGCTGGGACGTTTTCTCATAAGGGCCTTGTGTGAAAGACTGCTGTATCTTCGGCTGGCTATAGATTTTCTTTTCCCAACTTGCTGCAAAGAAACAGCATCTGCATCAAAATAAACTATTTCCAACAGTGTAATTTTAGTTCTAAGCATCCCAGAAACGATACAGAAAAGCATAAAGTCAAACATAACTTTTAAAAACACCAGCATAGGCTTATAAGGCCCTGAAGGTAAAAAATTACATTTTCTGCGAAAATGACGTCACTTCTGGTTTCGGGCAGGTAATGGCGGACATGCGATAGTTCGCGCTGACCTATATTCCAACGTAGGAAGTGTTACGAACAGCTGATTGGATCGGCAAAGCGTGTTTCTGGAATATTATGTTTTTGTTGCTGCAAGTGCTTTTTATGCAGTTTTTGCAAAGCTATATGTGGAAGGAAACCGTGACCTAGGACAAGCTGATGGCATAAGATGTAAGTACAACTCCTCCGGTTTCATATGCAAAAAAATTATTGCGCTAGCTTACGTGGTTCCAGTTCTACAGGGATTTAAAAATAGTTAGGCAAAACAGAGCGTGCCCGCTCCGACCAGTTTTAAGGGGTTAATGGTATATTTTATGTAATAATTTATAAAATTAGGTTAGAAACAATAGAAACGATAGAAGACAAACGGCACAATAGACACTTTTCTATCGTCCACATGATTGATTGATATATATATATATATATCGTCATATCGCCCAGCACTAGTCACAGGTGCATAAAATCAAGCACCTAGGCATGCAGACTGCTTCAACAAACATTTGTGACAGAATGGGTCACTCTCAACAGTCCCACCATGGGACCGTGATAGCATGCCACTTGTTCAACAAATCTACTTGTAAAATGTTCTCACTGCTAAATATTCCAGTCAGTGGTAGTGGATCTATAACAAAGTAAAAGTGACTGGGAATGACAGAAACTCAGCCATAAATTGGTAGGTCGTGTATTTCTGGAGGATTATTGTGTGGAGCTGTTTTTCAGGAGTTGGGCTTGGCCCCTTAGTTCCAGGGAAAGGAACTCTTAATGCTTCAGTATACCAAGATATTTTGGACAATTGCGTGTTCCCAACTTTGTGGGAACAGTTTAGGAATGCCACTTTCTGTTCCAACATGACCACACACCGATACACAAAGCAAGGTCCATAAAGATATGAATCAACGAGTTTGGTGTGGACGCACTTGACTAGCCCGCACAGAGTCCTGACCACAAGCCGACAGAATACCTTTGGGGTGAATTAGATGTGCTTCTGGAATAATGGAAAAATGCATTCCCATAAACACAACCCTAAACTCCTAAACTGTTACAGCTGCAAAGGGTGGGCGGACATCATATGTGGACTAAGAATGGGATGCCACTTAAGTTCATATGCGTGTGAAGCCAGACGAGCGAATGCTTTTGGCAGCATAGTGTAAGCTGCATATGTTACAGAGTCACTAGTAGCAGAAAAACAGTGGCTGGTGACCAAACTCGTTAACGAGCCATATTACTGTGCACTGCCTTCCTGGCTTAATATATTTGGGAATGTCTAAATGAATCAGAACATCAGAACAGAATCATATAATAAGATGGCATTCCTAAAATTACTAAGTCAGCCTTTACTGCAGTATGCCAGCATTGTTCATTATTACTGAGCTACAGTAAAAAATTCTAAAAACCTAAAGTTGTATATCAGTAAACACAGATACACAGAAACAAACATTTGTTTTATTTTTATGTATGGCCACCTCCTTAAGAATCCCTGACACACGTAAAATGTGATATAGGATGAACAGCGAGGTTAATAATAGATGCACATGTACCGTGTTCTTGGAAGGTTCCCAGGGCTCCACTTTGCTGACATCTTGCATATCTTGGAGCTGCCGCAATTGGGACAGCGTGTGGTGACGCAGTGCCTCGTGAAGCGGCGTGTCCCCATCCTTGTCCTGCACGTCGAGCTTGGCCTCTGCCCGCACCAGCAACTGTTAAAGAGAAACGCATAAACAAAGAGTTGCACAAGCCGACAGCGGAGGGAAACTCGCAGCCGCCGTGAAACAACTTTAATTTAATGCTACAATGCAAATGCCACATCCTGATTTATAAGGTTGCCGGCTGCTCACAATGAACTGCTTCAGCATTGTGCTACCCAATTATAGAGTGCATTTTTTTGTGAGTCCACAAGGTGGCAACGTGGCAATCTCAATCCGATGCTACGCTAACACACTCTAACCAGCCTTAGAGAGCCTTTTTCCCTCCCCTCTGAAGCAGGACTTTGTTCAACTGCAGGACATCCAACCGTATAAATTAAATGTGGAGCTGCACCAATGTTTTTCTACTCCCCTTTGTGCACAGTGTAAAAAGACCGACTGAGAGATGACTAAAGACACAATGCTCACTAAGTAAGGCAAGAAAGAGAGGGAGAACAAATGAGAAAAAGAGGAACCACTAACCCGAACTATCTGGGTGTGCTGGCGCTCCACTGCCAAGTGTAATGCAGTCTGCTGGTTGACATTCTGAATGTCTAAGCTGGCGTTGCCCTGGGTGGTGGGAACAAGAGGGAAGCAAAAAAGCTTAATATACACAAGGGCAACAAACATGTTGTGCACACAGAGATGATAGACAAGTAATGAAATAAGAGAAATAAAAACAGGAAAAAAGAAAATATTTTATATTTAATTCCTTTGCACTTGAAAGACTGCAACATTTTTATTTGCCGTGACAGAACGTTGTTTCCTTTAGCCCTGCCGACCAACAAAGTATCACCCGGGAAGCTGGTGGGGGCAGAGAGAAAAAAAAAGGCATCCTACAATAACGCTGCATGTGATTGTCATTTCCAATTGCAAACACCTCAGCTGAGGAGATGTGGAGGGAAGATAAGTATTGTGATCAGGCAGCGTGTGAAATCCCAAAGTAATAAGATTGGCTGACTGGCTGGCTTGCTGGCTGGGAAACTGCAGTGCACCTTGTACTGTGGTGCAGTTTTTGAATAGAAAGCTGAGCCATCACTGCGAACAAGCCCAATGCAGGAACTTGGGGAGGAAAAAGCTGTCCCTGCTGAAAGGTAGCTTGCACTGCGAACACTCATGCACTGGAATGTTGCAGCAATGTTACTGCCTTGCACCATATCCTCATTAACCCAGTTCCTGCTTGATCAGGTGACTTTTGCTGTAAACCCGTGTGCGAGTTAGTCTCCAAGGAGCTAAACCTGCAATCTCGGTGAGGAAAAGAAAAAAAAGAAAAGAGCATGAACTTATGATTGCAGGAGGAGGAGGATATGATGGCCCAGCAGCACTAAAGAATAGGACCAGCGAAGTGTATGGATTCAATAAAAAAAGAAAAAAAGAGGCATGTATAGGAGCTTCAACTGGTCATGCCGTAGACTGCATTTCAGCGGTCTACGGAGGCAGGATAGATTCAAGATTCAAATCTACTTTCTGAAATTTTCATGGAACTACAGCATTGGCGTCAAACACTCCCCAACATCTGGGTATCTAGGTAGATACACAGGGAGCATGCTTCTGCTGCGCTTTTTAAGTGATAATGGTGCCTCTGTAGACATGCTGTTATAAAGTATGTATTACAGAAATAGCTGCCAGGTTAAGTGATTAAGCATGCATTCAAATGTTGCTACCTGGTGCACCAAAAGCTCAGCCACCTCCACGTGGTTGTTGAGGGCGGCCAGGTGCAGTGCAGTATAACCGTCGTCCTTCTTCTCGTCTACGATCCAAGGCCTCGGCAGTTTGGATAACAGCACACGCATGGCACTGCACAGAGGAGGAGGAGGAGGAGGAAGACAAGGGAGGGAGAGAAGTCAGTGCTTTGCTAGATTCTGGGCTTTGGTGCATGAGAAGACAAAAAATCCTTCAAAAAGTCAGGACAATCAAGTTATTTTGGTATAAATTTTCTGATGTAATCAAAAACCTATCTATGACTCTCAGTCACTGTGCCGTACACGTCACAGTGACTGTGCCACTTATACACAGCACACTCCAATACACAGCTTTTCTTTTTGCAGCAGGGCATATCCCATTTTCACACATGGCGACAAGAATACTAAATCAACTTAGGGAGGAGTTGCTTTACCAAGCACAGTGTTATTTACATCAAGCTTTGAGCAGTGCAAGTGCTGCGTCTTATCTGAGAGTGTCCGTCCCCCCTACAGACTCTTGATTTAAAAAGGGCGGTCACATTTCCCTTGATGATGCGCAAAAGCGCATATCATTGGAAGGCAACTTGGTAATCAAGATTTAGCTGCATTCACTCAGGTCTCCTCCTGGGGAAGAAACCGACGAGGTGGGAAGGGAGAAACATCTATTGTTTAAACAGAGCTGTTAAACAGAAGTGGTCCCGTGTGTCGACAAGAACCGGTTCAGTGTCACTGAAGGTCATTTAGAGGATGTGTGCCACATAGACATGTGGCTGCAAAGGCAAATGTATGAGAGGAGTCACAGTGTCAGAGTAGGGATGAAAAGAAAAAAAGAAAGAAAGGCCGACAGTGTCATTAAAGAAAGACAGAACGGCACATACATATTTCCATTGTTTATTAACTACAAAGGCTGGAGAACATTAAAGTCAGAGAATGGAAATCTACGCTGAAGTCAAAATATGTAGATTTTACTTAAAAAGTTGTAATTAACAGTGTTGTAATTAAATGTCTTAGTGGCCTTCTTCCAATTAAACAAAGCAGGTTTCACAGTATGGCAGTTTTACTTAAATATGTATTTCACCTCATTCATTATCTCTCTGTTCTTGACCCTAACTTCGTTCCTACTCTAGCCCATGGGAGAAGACAAATGAGACAAATTCCCGCTTTTAATGTGCAAACAGTGCATCAACTCACTTTGTTCACATACAAAGAAATATAAAACAACATTTAGAAAAGCACATCCCTGAACTCTTCTTGTATCTTCTCTGTAGATAGGTACACAGTGTACCTTCAGGCACCATTAAGGCAGCAGCAGCAGTGCTGGGGGGAACACTTCTGACCTTGTTTAACCCTGAATACGCATGCAGGGCATATCTTTAAAATGCGACAAAAAAGAAGCGGCCAGTTCGGCGCTGGCTCTTTGATACAACTGACCAGCGTGCACTGGGGTGCTTAAGATAAGCAGGATCTCAAACAGTAAAATGAGGCAGTGGGTTTGGGCACAGGGCAGGAAAGGCCACGGTCGACACTGGTCAGTGAAAATGCTCAACTGTTCGAAATAAAACAATAATCTAGCAAGCTTTTGGTCTAAATGGGAACAGGATGGCTGGCTCTCTGCGGGTGTTTTTTTGCTAAACCTATAGCTCGCCTCCCTCCCACTGGAATAATGAAAGAGAGCATCATCAGCACACCCTCTTGAGGAAAGCAGAGAGGCACGGGGCAGGCAGTCAGCACCTCTGTACGGACAGAGATTCAGGGCTGGCGTACTGCTGCAGTGATGAACAGCGCAGCACACTGATCCCAGTCTCCCTTGCTCTTTTGCTCACTCTCTCTCTCTCTCTCTCCCTCTCATTGCACAGACCCACACACACACACACACACACACACACACACACACACACACACACACACCTGCATTGCTTGCAGCCATCTTCAACCACTTAATGCAGAGGAGCACTGCTTAAATGTGATAGCAACCGCACCCATTCTGCCTAATCTCACATTCATAACGTGTCCCCTTTGTTACAAAGACGTACTTGCTTACATACTGTAGATTTTACATCTCATAGGGGACTTCTGAGGAATTTCATCTGTGGCCCACCCGCTGGGTAGGAGTTGAGGCTTAAACAAGCAAATCATTCAAGAAAAGATTTTGCCACATAAGGTTATCGCCTGAAGCTGCAACGCAAAACTTGTTCCCAGTGGTTCAAAACAACACTCGTTTAGCCTTGGCGAAGAATTGGCTACATAGGGACACGCTGCATTTTTTTTAAACCACAAGTTCCCACCAGAATCAAGGGCAAAACTGTCCCACATGAAGCCCCCGTTCTTACCAATTTTCTCACTCCTACTGGCAGAACATTCGCACATCTGGATTGGCTGGAAATATCCACCATCTATGGAAAAACCGGCCAATGAACGCACACCGGCTTTAATACAAGGGCACAGTGGCGCCTTCTAGCGTCCGAATCAGGCGCTTGAGCACTGAGGCGGGTGTTCGCTGGCGTAAGGAGCCCCTCCAATATAAGTCTAGATTGACAGGCTCCCCTGCCACGCTGGGTGAAATGGGCAGACATTAATATTAATGCCCCATACTAGCACTGCTGCAATGCAGTTAAGCTATTTGCTGTAAAAGCAGAAAAAAAGACTGAATTAAGAACTGAGAAATAAATTTAAGTTGTGTTTTTATCTCTGGGGTGAGTGGTGTTAGCTGCAACTGAGGGGAGTATAGGAGAAACTGCGTGTTAGCTGATGAGGTCGGACGTTGAGAGGAAGAAAAGAGGAGAAAAGAGCGATTCTGACCAGCCCAGGCTGCAGAGGTTTTACTGAGCAGAAGAATGACTTGACCTGGGAGCTAACATTCACATAATTGAGATAACTGATGACTTAACCTTATAAAATAATGCTAGGGTGAATATGGAAAAGGGTATGCTAGCATATAGGGGATAAGGGGGTACGTCATGAAACTGGGTCACCCTGTGAGAGATCTCAAAGAGCCCCTCAGGAACGCCACACTGGGTCTTGTTGTCTTTGGCTGCTATTTGTCATTGACTGTGACTCTGATGCCCTCAGCTTTGTGTGTGTTGGCATTTGTCATTGCATGTAAGACAGTGTGTGTGCTCGCAATTGCTGGTGTGAGTGTGAGGGTCGACAGGGCCCTTCTGCTGCCCTCGCCTGGCTGACAGCCATCTGTGTGGTGGTCAGTAGCCGTTATTACAACAGGAAGTGAGAGTCAGGGGACAATAACGTGGGTAGGACAGGGCAGAACAGGAACAGTCAACATCCAGTCTAAGATTAATGGCTGCGCACAAACATATGGTTACTCTGATGTGGGAGACGTGTTTGGCATACCGTCACTCGTTAAATAAGGCTTCGAGCCCAAGAAAAAGATCCCAATTCTGCATCGGAAATGAGTCACCAAAAGGTGCCACCTGCTTCAAGAAAATAAAATTGCTTTATGCAGCCATTAATGAAAATGATCAGTCTCGCAAATCTTACAGTGTTTATATGGTTGAAACGTACAGATCCAAAGAATATGGCTGCAAAAACCCAGTACCTTCACCAAAGCTTCTGTATCAAAGGTAATTCTTGGCCTTAAAATAAAATCCCAGCAAAAACTCTTCTTCTGCAAAGCTTCCAACAGTTTCAGGGACACAAATAGATCTGTTTTTATCCATATCAGGTAAAGGAAATTTAATGGATTGTATGACAACGGAGCAAACTGCACCTGCCAATCAAGACCATGTAATACAGCTGTAAAGCGTTTGGAAAAAGCTGATAAGCAAACCTTTGGCTCAATGTATTTTGTCAAACAAAAAAAAAAAAATGTTATTTGCCCAGCCTTTTTTAAACCACCTAACAGAGCTGAACTGGTAGCATTCCTTTCTACCTTACAGTAGGATTCTTGGAACAGCCTTTCCAGAAGAGGCAAGTTCAGACGATACATGAGGTGTCAGCTCATTGAGGACTGGATCAATATATTCAGGTCCTTTGAAATAGTGGACCCACTACCTGACAAATCATTCACAGCTGCAGCACACTACCGCTGAAATGGAAAACCCACTTCTCCCCTTCCCACTCTGAGCAGGGAGGTGCTCTTCATCATGTGTGAGGCTCGATCCCCCCAACTCACCAGCAGCTGGTAGGGGGAAGAGTCATAAAACCGCTTCAGTGATGTTAAAACATGCTTACCGAAGGAGACTGCTTGACTGGTATGCTGCATGCTTCTAATGCCTTGTGTGTGTGCACATATGTGCGCAACTTCAATTACAGTAATTCAAGTAGCTGATATTCTTAATGCAAATATAACCCTCAGAGTTCATCGCGGGCACTGCCACACTCCTAGATGCAATTAGTTACAAGTTCACTTTGTCATGACCATCCCACAGGTATGTGCCATCCTGCTGTGGACAGAGTAAATAAACACAAGTAGCGTCCAGACCAGCAGTGCAGCAGAGAGCTGGGGACAAGAACCTAACTGGCTCCGCTCGATAAAAAAAGCTTTCATTACCATGCCGTGAAGAGAATAATTTTCCCCACAATGTGACCTTCCCCTGCCTGCCTCTACCTGAGGCCCCTGAGTGAGCATGCTTTTATTACGGACTATTTGCATAAACCAGGAAGGAAAGGGGTGCATTTCTCTGATGTTTTGATTATCGCTATAGTATTGCCGCTGCCTTGAAGGTTGTCCAGGAGACAAGAGATGCATTTTGAAACATCTCCAATTCAGTTTTCTGTCCATTTGGGCAGTGGGTGTGGTCTATAAAGGCTTAGCTTTAATTAGCCGTAAATCACCTGGTGATACGGAGTGCCCTGATTCATGGCAAGTCATGAAAAAGGAAAAAAAAAAAAAAGGGACAGCAAGACAGTCAGAGAAGCCCAATGGCGCGTTAATATCCCATTGGTTCGAGATGACCCAATTATTTTCCCATGCTCCTCTTCCTTTGCACTTCATTCTCCTCAGCACCTTGAAAAAACCTCATTTTCATTGCTGCACAAGCCATAATAGTCATAATACACATCCTTTTACTTAACAAGGGAAGAATGACATAAAAGAAGGAGCAAGGACATGCAGATTATATTAGACTAAAGAGACATCTAAATCATACTTACACTTACCAGAGAATGGCTCAATAACATCATTACTTATAAAACATCTATATAATTATTGAACACCACTTTTCCCCCTTATAGGGTTGGATAGACCGGGACTAGTGCAAGTATTTTGACAGCAGGGAGAAAAAAATGTATATTAACCCACTGAAAGGTTTAAAAAAAGATTAATTAATTCCACTTAATGTGAAAAAAATGACACAAATGTAAATGTTACTAAAACCATGCGTTAGTAAAACAAAGAAATAAATTGGAATATTCTGGAAAACAACTTGGAGCCATAATTTGTCCAAAATATGAAGGAAAAATATGATCTTGGTAAGCATGACTTCCTGTGATAGCCCTCAATGGAAGCAAATTATATCATTTAAATGAATAAAGCATATAAGGGAAGTGCAATGAGAATTAGACCATGATTTTATTATGGATTGTTAATGAATACTAAAAATTCAACCGCATCTATAAAGGGAAGCTGGGAAAAAGAACTCAATATTGAAATATAAAAGAGTGACTGGCAAATCACATGGAAGAACCCCCAACCCACTAATTTTTTGGGCGTGGAGGGAATTTTGCAGAAATAATGTAATTATATGGTAAATGGTAAATGGCCTGTATTTGTATAGCGCTTTTTTCTAGTCCCTAAGGACCCCAAAGCGCTTTACACAACCTGTCATCCACCCATTCACACACACATTCACACACTGGTGATGGCAAGCTACAATGTAGCCACAGCCACCCTGGGGCGCACTGACAGAGGCGAGGCTGCCGGACACTGGCGCCACCGGGCCCTCTGACCACCACCAGTAGGCAACGGGTGAAGTGTCTTGCCCAAGGACACAACGACCGAGACTGTCCAAGCCGGGGCTCGAACCGGCAACCTTCCGATTACAAGGCGAACTCCCAACTCTTGAGCCACGATATGTTTACTTTAATCCTGCCTGTGATAAAGCAAAAACCCTCAAGTAAAAAGTGTGCTGGAGAGAGAATGCATCCATAAATGTTAGCACTTGGAGAAACATCAGAATAGCTAAAACAAATCGCACAGTATGCATAATGGTAAAAAAAAAAAAAAAAAAAAAAAAAAAAGAATTAAATATGTTTCTCTAACTTTTCTGTACCTTATGTAATTTTACAAATAGCCCCATTCTGCAAAGGAATAAATGACTGGTGAAAATATTAGAAGTGGCTTGTTAAAAGTCTATAAAATGGAAATGATGTCAGCCTGACCCCTCAAACCTGGGTCTGTAGAAAAAGTCACAAGTAGGGTGCAATATGGTGAAGAAAGGACTCGACGATGAGGATTCAATAACCAAACCCTTTGACATGTCATTGGATCTATAATTCTGTTTAAAACAGAAGCTACTTTCAGCTGCTCCCTTATTCACAAGGGGTCGCCACACCAGGAAGCGCCACATGTTTAATTTGGCAGAATTTTGCCCTTCTTTGAGCAACCCCAGAGGGATTTGTGTCTTCTCCTGAGATTGAACCAGGGATCTTTCAGTTCTTAAGCGAATGTATAAACCATTACATTTTCAATCCTAAAACAGATTTGGGAATGATAATACCATTGCACTGCACCAGAAGAATCTTATACCATCTATGAAAAGCATGGTGTTAGTATCATGTTTTTGGGCCTGTTTTACTACATGTAGGATAGGATGGTGCATCATCCTCAATATTTTCCACAGTAAATACTCTAATATACTCTAATATTTTTATTTCATTTGGTTTACTGGCTTCTCTACTTTTAGTAAAGTGATTGTATTTTTTTAAAGGATTTAGTGAATATGGAAATCCAGGATGGTACATATGTTTTAAACAAGTATAACAGTCAATGCTGATATTTGGACAATATATTGGTGCATCGCTAACATAGTTGGTTATATTGACATAGAAGTATGATAAACCTTGAAAGCAACAACTTTCTCTTTCTTGTGTTAGGCCTCAATCACACAGGCTTGCAGATTGATTGGAGCCCCATCTGGGATCTGGTCAGTGGTTGTCAAGGGCCCTTCCCTTTCTGTGTCATGCCACCACATCACTGCCGTTTGAATGCTTCTCAAATGTTTAGGCTAAAGCTCTTTCACTCAGCAACATCTACACTGCACAATCTGTGAGGCCAGTGTTTCATTCCCGATTAACAATTATTTTGCTGTGACTGAGATACTGGTCATGCTTTAATCATAAAGCTTATTTCACACTTATTTTAGAACCAAAACTAGACATACTCCTGCTTGGTAAAATTAACTACAAGCCTTTCCAGATATACGCTCAAAGCAGTAAATAGAAGCGAGTGACTGGCTACGAGTTCTGCAGAGCGGTGGAGAATTCGGCCACTCTGCAAGTCCTTCGATCGACAGCCACTCATCAGCCGGCCACTGTCACTGTATGGGAGGACAGTCTGAGAGGCCCCTATGATCTACAGGCTCAGGGAAAATCTAGCAACTTAAATCACTCCTGACTCCCGACCCCACCTCCCACCTTTTTATGCCTACAACCATGTCACAAATACATAAGCCCCACATTTCCACTGAAACACTCATTTCTCTATGGTTTAAGCTGTATTAGTGAAAACCTGACAGCATCCCCCCTCAAGCATGATGGCAAAATGATGACAACGCACCATCAATTTTTCTACCACAGTAATTGGCAGAGCAGATCCAAAGTGACACAAACAAACTGCAGTGCTGCAGCAGATGAGTCTGACTTCTTCGGCATTTTTACTTATAGGCACATAAGCAGAAGACGACGCTGTGGCTGAAGGAGGAGTTTGGTAATTACAATCTATTGTTTGCAGTGGAAAATAATGGGGATCAAAGGATATTGTATCAGCTACTGCCTTCCCTAAGCACTGAGACAACAGGCCATATGTTCCACAGCAGCACAGAAAATGTCTAACAGCCAACTTGTTAATGGAGGGGAAATAGAGCTTATATCAATGTACTGTACATTACACACATACAGCACGGAAACGTCAACAGATTCCCCATAGATCCAGACTCATGATTCATTGCACAGATACTGCAATGAAGGTTTTCCACAGCAATTTTCCACATAGGCTACTCTGCCTAATCCCAATAATGTTTTTTTTTCCCCTCCACAAAATGAAAGCCAATTTTCTTGAGCATGCAAGCATCACGCGAGTATCCACACAGACACATGCACAAACACACCAGGAGACATAAACTAACAGAACTTCTTATCCTGTCTGACCTGTCGTGCTGCATTTACATGGAGCCATTGACTTCAGTGTCCATACGGGTTACCAAGGTAACATGGCCTGCATTATTCAACAGCTAAGCTTCGTTTTGATCTGAACACTGACCTGAATGTGTCCCTCAGAGTACATTAAGATTACGAATACCCACCGAAAAAAAGAAAAAAGAAAGAAAAAAAAGAAAATGTATACCTTAACTGGACATAGAAAGCTAAACAAAGACAAAGCACATTTAACCACACATAATAATTACATCTCTCTCAGAGACTGATACTCAGTACTGCTCAGGGATATGAATTTGAATCCTAAAAAATACTCTTGTGACATTCCCAACCACAATCTAGGATGATGATAATGATATTCACTGTATGATACTAGTAGAATTTTGATAAATGACAAAATGTAAGAAATTCAAAATATTTGGTTATCTGTATAACTCTGGCTCTCTGAAAACCTCACTCAGTTATCTGAGGGCAGGAAGATATTAACATAAATTAACCCAATGCCCTATTAAACAGTAAAAAAAGGGCAATTAGGAGCTGCATCAAAAATTTTATATCAGTTTACTTTGCTGATGCTTCACCTCCCTACCAAGTTTTATGAAATTTGACTTAAAAGTAAGTTTTTGTGTAAAAAAACAAACAAAACAAAACACAGCGATATATATGTATAAAGTAGAACTGACTGAAGAAATACCTGACAGCAAGTAACTAGCTGCATAAAATGTTACATACCAGCAAATTTTCTTCAGTTTTGTGTGGCGTGAAACTGTAAACTGTATTTAGCAATATTGAACTGTTACAGCAATGTTTTACACGTGTTCACTAAACTACGAAACAAGCAGCAAAGCTCAATGTTTCCTAAAAACACAAACCAATGTGAAACACTGGTGTTAAAGTGTCACCTAATGCACAAATAAATTCTAAAACTTATTCCAATACATCAAATAAATAGATAAACTACACTAGTTTTTTAAGTGGTGGAGACAATATTAAAGATGTCTGACAGCTGCGCTGTGAAAGTATATCACCTTGCTCTGTCATATTTATTACCTGCATTGCTGAGGCACTTAAAGTGCCACAAATAAATCCTGCTCTTTCTAGGTTTGGCAAGTGGGCAAAAAAGGGGAAAAAATGCCATCAGTTAGTACAATGGCTTCACAATGCAAGCATTTCTCTTTGCATGCTATAGTCACTTTCCCAAAAGCTCTTTATGTCCTTGAGTCCCTTCCGTATGGGCTGTACCTCTCCCTCACTCCTTCCCTCCCTCCATCCCTCATTTCTTCTCTTCCCCCTCTATCCATCCATCCATGCCTCCCTCCCTCCGCTACCCCCAACCCTCCCTCTCCCTGCATGTGCTATAGCAACATAGCAGCCAGGACTCAATGTTTCAGCATGCCACAGGACAGACAGAGCATTACAGCATGGCTGAGCTTATCTATTGGCTCAGAGCCACTGTTGGCCCAACCCTATAGGAGGAAGTGTGGGCGTTCTGATTGGTCATAGGGGGATTGGGGCTTGTATCAGCGTGTCCTCTGGCTGATCTGTTGGAGTGGTCCCAGCTCATAGAGAGGTGGACAATTGAGGGACTTTTCAAGTAACTCACAGTGCATGCTGCAGCAAAGTGGTACCCAGGCTCGCTGCATGAACCAGTCACTGCACTACATCTTTGATGGTTTCTCACTCCAGTGACTTAACTATTGAATAGGATACAGCGACACAATGCAGAGCCTAAATGAACAACCAGGGGAATAAAATAAAACAAAGGCCTAAATAATTACAAAATACAGGAGCACCAGCTTAAATCAAGGTGCACAGTGTGCATGGTGTGGATTTCTAGGTTTATGTTGAAATATCGCAGTCTTGATTTATCTTTTAATGAACTGTAGCTGCCCACCTGGAAATAGGTTCATTTCCACCAACATCCCACAAGCAGGAATGATCTAATATTACTGTGTACATTGGATTGAACATGGCAAACGGCAGATAAAACTGAAAAGACTAACAAATGCGTCACTGTGTCTGAGGAAGATCACTAATTTTGACCAAATTATATGACGTTCATGACAGTCTGCAAAGTTTGTGACAAAGTTTTCACACTGTTCTCAAACGCTAAATCATCTTTGTGTCTATAGAAGCTCTCTTGAGTCAGGATAAAAACAATCTTTAAAATCAGAAAGTCAAACTGTTGTTAGGTTAGGGCAAGCACAACAATAAAACCCATGCAGAGTGCATGGGTTGTTTGCATCCTTCCTTCTATTAAAAAAAAAAAAAAAAAGAAGATGATCATAAGCTATAAATTGAGGATGAGAAAATGGCTGTGGATCACAGGCATTTGTGCGACGGTATCTGTGGAGTTTGTGAGTCACTTATTGGTAAAAAAAAAAATGTGGCACCAGTAAGCCACGGTAAAATATCAGAGATGCAGAGGAACTTCCCCTGCAGTGAGGCTGAAGGGAACAATGGGCAACTGGATCAGAGAAGCTGACTGCCACTGGCTTCCCCCTCCAGCACCCAGGTAGGTTGGCCCTATTCATAAATCACTTTTATTCCTCCAAGCGCTCAACAGCCTCACCTCTTCAAATGATGCACTGTGTAAAGGGAAAAGGAGGCAGGCGGGTGTGGGGGGACAGGATACAAAAGCGGGGAGCTGTGGGAGGAGGCAGAAGAGAGGTGCTGATGGTGAAGTACGTCGAAATTAAGATGGTTAAAATCGTAAACATCTTTACTCTGTTTAACCGCTTTCTCTAAACTAAATCAGTATTTTTATCCACCTGAAAACAGCTTTCACAAAGACATCCCCAGAGGGTGTAAATCTGGAAAGGGCCAGTGCAGTGTAACAGTGTGGATACGCTAAACAGAACTTTCACATAGTAATGACTTAAAATAAGTCCAGTAACGATCAGGGGATGAGTGCCAGAGTGGACTGATGAAGAAAGTCTTGAATCTCCTCCAAAATGTTCTCTCAGGTTATTTCCCAGCCAAATTTTTTCCAAATTTCAAAAGATACCATCAATGTTTTCTGTTATGATGCGTGTCCTATGGTGGTTGTAGCGTGACCTTTTTTGGGGGGCAATAGTACCAAATGAGAACAATAAACGCAGGACAATTAGGGAATTAGGGTAGAGGTGAGGGAGAGGGAGGATTTACAGGACAAGTGAAGCCAAAGCCAACTTTGTATAAAATTGGCAAAGATTTTTTGCATACCTGAGAAAGAGACGACTGGACAACCCAAAAACGTAATTCCTCTGGACACGGCTGTCGCTGTCACTTTCACGGAGGTTTATGCCTCCGTGAAAACACTAATGTGGATGCAAATCATCCTGTATTTGGACAGCTTAATATAGACATAACCACAGGGAAGGCCCAGGCTCATGGAAAATGAGCATGAAGATGTACTTAAAAAACACAAATTGAACTTATTAAAAGCACCTTTAATCCCTATATGATGTTCTCTGGTGGGAAGGTACACAGAAAGGTGAAATTAAGATATACTGAAAGACTGAACGAAAACTTCCAGGCCAGCTTGAAGCTCAGCGAAAAAACAGATGTTACACCATCAAAACAAACCAGAATTCCCAGTGCAAAACTTCCCAATCCAAGAGGAAACCTGCCTCTCACTTAGGTAAACTGATAAATGAGCTCTCGTAGGGACTGACCATCATAAGAACAAACCTAAAATACATAACGCTTATTAAGAGACATTTATTCCACAACCATGTGAAAAAGACTCGTCCTACTGCAAAAGGCTATTTTTCTTGTAAGTAATGGTCACAGATGCTTGCAGTAAATTTTGGAATACACTGCTGAATATAAAGTTTTACATACAAAACCTACAATTGTACACACAGCAGTTTTGCAAGCATGTCTGTAGTCAGTGCAATCAATGCTGTTGCTATGTGGGGGGGGGCACTTTTACAAACCCCCTCGTTGTAAAGGAATGCTAAACAACCAGCAACCATGCGAAACCCTCTTCCTAACAGTACATTACAAACACTTTGTGATATACCCTGTGAAGCTGGAATCCCACTAGGTGCAAAAGCTCTTCCTAACACCAACTGGAAAGAAGGATCCATCCATCCACAATTTTCTTCTGCTTATCCAATTCAGGGTCGTGAAGTACATAAAAGTCCAGTCAAAAATTCTCAACCCTTTGAAATCTGAACTATAATAAAATTGCCAGAAAATTGAAAAATGGAGTGTTTATTGAACTGACAAGTAAAAAAAAAAAAAGAATTTGCATATATGAGTTTTAATTTGTATCATATTTGCAACGCGCAGACTTTTTTTTGTTTTTGCAATTTATTGCTTGAAAATATATTTTACTATTTATTTAGAGTTTTCTTTTGGGAGGGTAGGGCATATCACACTGATGATGCAGAAGTCTCAAAAACTGGCAAATACTCATGTATTAAATGTGACAGACTAGGAATTAACGAGTTAACTGCAGGTCTTACTTTGCCAGTTGTGCTAAATCATCATCCCACCATGGCCCTCAACTATCCCTTAGTTATGCTGCTACAGGCTCAGGCAGCTGTGGGCCTTTTCATACTTTTCCATGCTCGCCTATTTTCTCTTCTCTTTCTCTTCACCCTCAAGCAGTCTCTGCAGGCGGCTTAGCCCGGTTCTGTCAAATATCTCTTCCTATTAAAAGCAAGTTCTTCGTTCCCACAAACGCCAAGTACTTGCTCATAGAGGACCAATTGATTACTGAGGTTCTCTCTTATTTTAGGTTCTTTACTTCATAGTTTAAAGGATTTTCCGATGACTGCTGTAGTGAACTGAGGCTTTCATGAGGCCTAGCCAGTACTGCGCTATAACGATATACTTGACCTAACATTGTTGTTGTACTTTAATATCACTTTTTTTTTTTAAAGGAAGAAAAAAAATATAAAATATAAAAAATATAAAGTTCACACCTTTATTTTTGTACTATTTAAAAAGATTAATTTATAGAAGAAACACAGAAAAACATTAAAATATTTTACTTATTCTTTGTGCAAATGTCTTATCAGATGTAATCAAATGTTGCATTTGTTTAACACAAGTGCTGAAGTTTTTTTTTAAAGTGGAGATATGTCCTAACCGATAATCATGAAGAGAACAAGCGCACCCACCCCTTCATCCAGTGAAACAAAGCACATCCATTAGTAGACCCTTTTCTTATTGATCGATTAACTGCTCAGCTAAACATTCAGCCCTGTGCTATTCATCATGGAGGGAAGATATAAGCCATGCCGCAGAGTTTCGGGGCAGGAGGGATGTCGGGATGTAATTGAGATTAAACTGGTGGGTTGGGTAGCTGGAACAGGCAGAGAGGAGACCCAAAGGAGGGGGATACACATAACACACAAGGGCATCCTCAGCGGAGTTTGTTAGAAGCCACAAAAACCTTAACCAACTTAGGGGAGAGAATCAAAACACAAGCCCAGACGTGCATGAACGGTAAGTGCATTAACTGTGTGTAAATTTAAACAGAGTACATAAAAAGGCTGAAATTACCATTTATTCAATTTGAAGTGGTTTGCAAACAGAGAGACTGTGGGACAGTCATTTATCTAGCTGCAATTCCCAGCCTTGATTGGCCTTGTATGGTCAAGTTCTGAGCTTGAAATCCATTTTAGCCAGCAAAATGGTCATTTCTTTTAATTGAAAAGCTATCATTTGCAGTGCCAATACATTACTTACACTACACACTTAAATCTATGCAGAATTATCTCCACAATGAAAAGGGTCTGAGATGTAACTAAGGGACTGAGGTTCTTAAAAAGCTTATCAAATAAAGGACTAGCAAACTGCGTGAAATTTTTCCACCTCATGAGAAGACAATGAAATACAAAAACATTAGCTTTCTTAACATTCGGTTTTTTGCTGTTAAAATGCAGGTGAGGAGAGTAATAGGACTCGTGGAGGTACCAGTGGGAGGCTAGAATCTGGAAGTTTAAAACAGAGAAGAACAGAGAGTAAAAAGAGCGAGGGCACTGAGGACGGTGCTTTCGTACAGTATAGATGTGCACCATGATGAGACCAACTAATTAAATAGATTCTTCTGTGGTCGCGCCTCGGGAAAGCTTGAAAAAGACACTTGAAAATTAATGAGAGCTCAAAAAAAAAAAAGGAAAGAAAGAAAGCAGCACAAACTTTTCAGAGCCTTAGAGGTAAGGGTTCCACTTGTCTTCCTGCACTGCCAGGAATGTTACATATAAATATATAAATAGATAAACAACGATATTTCCTGTTGTCTAATCTCTGCGCTACACAGTCAGCCTTACTCCTCCGAATTTTGCAGTTATTCTAAGTATAGCGGTGAGAAGACAGACGCTGAACCATAGTCAGCTTGCTCTACATCTATTTAAAAAAAAGAAAGAAAAAAAATGATAAAGAGTGTGGGTGGGTCAAAAGGACACAGGGAAGTGAGGGGGTGGTATCAGAGGAGGCGGTGGTGGTAAGGATGTAAAGCAGGGGAAGGGGAAGGTTTCAAGAATACAAAAGTGGAAGCACGGGAGACCACTTTATTTGGAGCTACTAAAAATAGCGCAGCAAATGGTAGCAGGGGCTAGCTGGACTAACGCGCCTCTCTCTCCCTTCAGGCCCGTGGAATCGATAGGCTGGGAGCTGGAGGGGAGGCTTCCCGGAGCCTGCAGCCAACAGTTGCTGAGGGGGGGATATGGAGAGAGTGGAGAGGAGAGAAGAGTGGAGTGGGAACTATTTTTTGCACTGCTTGACTAAATATGGTCAGGGAGGTGGTGAGACAAGACACAGGAGCAGCCCGGCAAAACGGGGCCAAGACATGTTTCGAATGCTTCTCTTCCCACAAAGTGCTAACCGTTTAGCGTAGCCCTCCACGACGTGGAGCCACTGGTCAGTTGGCCCCTTGCCCCCAACTTGCTGCCAGTGTGTTCTTCCTCCTAACTGCAGCAGCATCTCAATTTGATCCACTCGCCACACAAAGGTGACCCTTGCAATGCACTGGAATGTATACGCTGTGATATTGCAACATCCTCCACCTCTCGTCTCCGACAATGCTAATCGAACTTGCATGGATCACAAGCAACTATTAAAAGTACAGCTGTCTTCTACCGCAGAGACACAGCCTGCTGCTCTTCTTCTTCTTTCAATTTTTTATTTATTTTTGTAAATACCTCCATCCCATTTCCGCTTTCAAACATTCAGCAAACTCCCCTCATCTAACCTGCTGTGTGTAAAGTTCCACTGAATAATAAAAGCGCATTTTAGGAGCAGAATAAAGCTCTGGGGCTGCGCTTGTGTCGATGGAATAAGAAAAAGGAAGGGTGGGAGTACGGTTGGTACACTTTCTGCCTCATCCACCGATCAGGGCATCCTCCCAGCTCTTCCCCCTCAGAATGCACATGATGGAGAGAAGAGTGCTGCAGTTTTTTTTTTCACTCCACCCCTCCTTTTCTCCCTCTTCTCCCCTTTTTTTTTCTTCCTCTCAAATAGCATCTCTTCATGTCAGCTCTACGTCTTCCTCCTCTAAAGGTATGACTTGTGTTTGTGTGGGAATGTGTGTGCATGTGTGTATGCCCGCTGCTCCCCCCTCCCTGACTCTGGCACTCAACCCGCCCCGCCAACACCCCTCCTCCTCCCCCCAATCATAGAAGCTGATTCAGCGAGTCAGGCGTGCACCCGGCACACACGATGGCTGCAGCAGCTGGAGCGCTCTCTAGGTCATTATGGCTCTCTTCACTACGGGAAGAAGGAAGAGAGGAAAGGGGAAGAGAGGAGGAGCGGCTCAGATAAGAAACTGATCTGACAGGTAATATATGCTCTTCCATCGCTTTTGGACGGAGTTTACCCCTGACGGGCCTTGATGTCTCCCCCCGTCCTGTCTCTCTTTGCGCTCTCTTCTTCGGATGCAATCAGTTATTAACCGCATGGTTTGCCTGTGAGACGCGTAGTCGAAAGGGGGAGAGGACTGTGCTGTTCTGCAGCAGCAGCAGCAGCAGCACTGGGACAGAACTTAACCAGAGAACACCTTTGGGCTTTTTTCCCTCCCCTTCTCCTTCTCTTGTTCTTCTTGTCATTAGAAAAAGGGAGGAAAAAAATCAAGGCTTTGTAAAAAGAAAAAGTACGGAGAGGAAGAGGATGCAGGAAGAGGTGAAACAGGGCTGGGGAGTTGCTGTGGTCCACATGGATTTTAGCCCTTTTTTCCTCCCCCCACCACACTCTCCACTCTATCTCTCTCATCTTTTTCTTTCTCTCTCCCGCCCTCCCTTCCTTGTCTTGCTCTCTCTCCCTCTCTTGTGTTCCTGGCACTGGCCGGACATGCTGCAGCAGCACAGCTCTTTGGCTCATTAGGCTTCATGGTTGCAGCCCTGCCGCTACCTAATGACGGACTCGTTAACTCAGACCTGCATTGGTGTGGAGACGTTTCCTTATCCACACTTCGCCCTCTGCATCCGACACCTTCCAAGATCCTTTTTTTTTGTCTTCATGACTAAAGGATACTAAATTGCTGGGACTTTTGAAGTGTCTTTTGTTGTCTTTTTGGTTCCTGTTTTTTGTTTTTTGATGTTTTTTCTTTTTTAATACCAATTGTTAACTAAACAGAGGGCGTGGGTGGTCACTGCCTTTCTTAATTGATAGGAGGTAAGTTTGAGGATGCGTCGCACTCTTTGAGACCAAGGTTGACCGGCTGAGGCGGAAGAGTGGAATTGTGACCAGAGGAATGACGAAGCATCAGAATAATGAACAGCGGGCAGGTCATGAGTTCTGAACAGGAGAAAAAGCGGATTGACAGCACACAGCTGTGAGAAGTGTATTAACACAGATGTGGGAGGAAGGAGGGGGAATGGTGGGAGGGGATATTGGGCAGCAATGGCTGGCTGAGTAGATGTGTGTCACTGGCTGAACCCAGAGCACTTAGGGTAGTAACCCAGTTTCTTCTCTCTCCCCCTCTCTCTCTCTCTTTTTGAAGCAGATTGGTGTAGGTTAGGTAGGGCATGCAGGGCACACAATACTGCAGTGCTATCGCCAAAACCAGAACAGACACAACAACCACTGGGCTAATTTGCTGGTTCATGTCTCCCCAACCTCCACCGTGCCCTGTGTAGGAAGGAATTTCACTCCCTCTCACTCTCTCTCGGGCAGCTGTGACATTTCCTAAGCAGGACGTCACACCTTTAGGACCAGGCTCATCCACCTGCCCAACCCCATCTCCGTGCTGAGAACAACAGTCACCTCCACTTACACCTACCCTCATTACTATTCTAAACGCTTCAACTGCAAAAACATTGCACCACGTTTCCCATTTATTCAGTCCTCCTTGGCCACCTTAGTCTCCAAATTCACACCTAAGCTGCTCTCCCCTAATCCATTTTTTGTTGCATCCACTGCCTCAGCATTCAGCCTGCCGGCTAGCTTAGTGTGGTTGGAGGCAGTGTCGACTTGTGGAATGTGCTGGTCCGGGGCAAAGATTCATTAGAGACTTGCTGTACAATTCTCACCACCATGCAAATGGTTATTGATCTGGTCCACCCGGCAATAAAACAGCTGGTTCCACTGTAAACACAGACAAGTGAGGTTTGATCAGAGGGAAAGGGAGACGCAAGAACAGTCTATGTGTGGTAAAGGGAATGATTAACAGAGAGAGGGGAGAGAGAGAGAGAGAGAGAGAGAGAGAGAGAGAGAGAGAGAGAGCGAGAGAGAGGGAGGGAGGGAGAAAGAGAGGTGGCGATGACGGTGTGTGTGTGCGTGTGTGCGTGTGCGTGTGCTGGGGGGGGGGGGAGAGACCAGGACCAATCCACAAGTGCTGAGTGGGCATTAGCGCCTTCATGTGACCTATGGCCTGCCTCTGTGCCTAAAGCCCAAATCCTGCTCACAATAGCTTCCTGTTCAACTTGGATCACCCTCATTTTCAAACATCAGCAAGCGCTCCAGTTAGCCACTGGGGACGTTGCTGACACCAGAGAGACAAGGGACAGGAGAGAGAGGGGGGACGGTACATATCGGTCCGTGAGAGGTGGTTAAAGGGGGAAAGGACACCAAAAGCGGGGCGGGAGGTGTAATAAGAGAACGAAATGATGGTGTGGAGGAGAGGAAGCGAGGGTCTAGTGGGTGGAGAGAAGTGATATGTTTAGTATGTCAGCGGGACCGCTCAGCTTATAGGTGCACCCCTGCTCCCAGGACACCGCAAATGATCGTCATACGAGAGCGAGCGCACCTTACAACACTTTTTTTTTCCTTTCCCCCCCCAAGGAGAAAACTCTTATCTACTCTGCTGCTGCTTTTTTTTTTTTTTTTTTTTAAACCTCCGACCACTTAAAATCTACCTCCTCGACATTTTTCCTGGACAGAGAAAAAGGCCACCTTTTGACTGCCTTAAAAAAAAGAAAGGAAAAAAAAAGCTGTATTCCTCCCTCTGAGCCTTCTGGTTTCTCCCAGTTGCCTGGAGGACAGCAGGGGTCACTGGGACAGTCGACTATGGTATGGACTCTAAAACTTCTGTTATGTTCAGGGGCGGGGGGACTGGCTGTTCAGCCTTACATGGCAACCAAAAGGAAAGCCTTGAGTGTTGAACTGAATTTACACTCAAAGTCACCTTACAGTGCAGACTACCATACTTGGGAGAGAAAGAACGGTGAGGAAAAATGTTCTGCTCCTAACTTCCTGACCTTGGAAAGAGGTGAGAAAATTTCATATCTAAGATTACCTCCTTGGTGCACATACTTCTTTATGTACCCATATGAACATATGATAGCTATGGAATGTAAAGAAGTATGTATTCTTGGTGAGGTTCGAGCCCTCGTTCTGGAAAACTGATGTGCAGCACTGTTACAGGATACGTTTATGCTTTGTGTCAGATGGTGAAAAGAAAAACAGCAAACAAAGGTAAAAGTGAGGCAGGAAAAGAGTGAATTAATCTAAGTGGTGAGGCTCATACATTAGCTATACTGTCTCTGGGCAGTCTCACTGCAGCAATACTCGCTGTAGGGAAGTTTCTGCTTTCTCAAACTGGCTGACTTGGCCAATAAAAATCTCTCATCCAAGATACGTTAACAATTCATTTGACAATTACTTAGCATAAAATGATTGCAACCATGTTTTAGGCTCTGACAGCAACCTACACCAGCTATGAGCAGCTGCCTTGTGAGAGTGTCATATGAACAGAGCTTCCTTTCATTATTGAGTGATTTTGCTGCATTACAGCCCTTGAAATTCAGCCAGCTGCAACTTAGCACCAACTTCAGCGAGCGGTATGCTAGAGCTGTTGGACCATTAATACCATAATCTTTTCCAGTGCTGCAGCACAGTTCAAGTGGGGAAAGAAAGCAAGGTGAATTGAACCAGCAGCCTGCCACAGTTGCTGGCTGTTTAAAAATAAATAATAATAATTATAAAACAACTAAACGGAAAAAAAAAATGGAAGAGCGGTAAATTGTTGCTGAGAAGGCAGAATGAACTGTGGCCGCTATTGCTGCTGTCACAACCCGGCTCTAACCTATTGCTGTAACATATAGCTTCCGAGTTGACAACCTTGTGTGTTTAACTATGGCCACCCTTCCTTTATGCTAGTGCCCTTATCGACATCCCCACCCCACATCAACCCCGCTGCCCCGTTCTCCCCTCCCTTTCTCTGATTTCTGTGCTCTTTGTTCACGTTTGCTATGCTTGCCAAATGCTTTGCTGGGCTGCATGGCAGCCAGATTAGACCATCAAAAAGTGACAATGCAGGATCAGGGTCAACTCTGGCCTGTCAGCTGATTCCAATTGTCAACTGTTTCAAACAAATAAAGGCAACAGAACATAGGCAGAAGCGCAGTGACAGAAATGAAGCGAGGAGGGGAAAGAGGGAGGCGGGGAGTCGTTTGCATGGAGAGCTATTCATATCTAACACTCACCTATTCTGACCCCCGCTGCAGCCCGTGTCTGGATCATATATAAGGCTTGTACCAATTTTAGCACAGATTTACCACCCTTTAACCCACTTTAATATACACAATTCTCCCAAATTTGGCTCCAGATTAATAAAAAAGGAGCACATGAAAGATATATTAATTATAAAAACAAGTGTGTTAAAGGAAGTGAAGAAATATCAAACCAAGTTCAGTGGCTTAACTTTAAAGAACATAAATTCATACTAGCGATGGATGAAGCCGACCTTTGAAAAGACAGGATAAACGCCTTTAAAATCCCTCTATAAAAACTCCTGCAGTGGAGTATGTACGCAACCATAGTATATAGGCTGTTGTCACATGAACTCATTAATATGCTAAGTAAAGGCCTGACTTACTCTCTTGCTTTTGAATAAAAGTAAAATCAAAGCAGAGAAGATAGGAGTGCAATAAACACATTATCTACTGTTATACGCATTTAAGCCATACAGCTGTTTGTATTCTATAAATTCGTTCCTTATTTGGGTTTTGCTCTGATTAATTTTTGTCTCTCCGAGTATGAGGAATACTGCAACGTTTTAAATACATGAGAATTTGAACAATGTTTAATTGTCGATTGCAGTTTTTACTATCTGGAATCAAATTAGCTTATAAGAAGTCCTCGAGGAACAGAGAAACTAGCAAACAGAAAAGGTCATTTCAATCCCAATCGAAAATAAAATACAAACCAACTTCTTTATTAATTTAAGAAAAACAGAGTGAAGCAGGCTTTTAGGCCTTTTCCCCTGCATTTATACCCATGTGGATCATATTCTCTCTGTCTTTTCTGTCAAAACATCAAAGGCAGGTGGGGTTGTGTGGCTCGCGCCTGCATGTTTCACCCAGGCCTTCAATAGCAATGACCTGCTGTCTGAGTGACAAACACAGCAGATGCTGACATTATCAAATGCTAAGTGCCTGTCGTCCCCCCCGTGCTTTTGCCCTGTTATGGCCCTTAGACGAGGTGAGCGGCCCGGCCACCTGACTCTGAGGGACAGTGTGTGTCTACGTGTGTGTATGTGAGCAAGCGTGAACGTGCATGTGTATGTTACAAATAGACCTGCCTCTGGTGTGCCATATCAAGCCGGCCCTATGCTGACCTCCATCCTGTCTACAAGCAGTCCGGTATATCCCTCAGCTGTCGCCGGCCACTCTGAGAACCTAATTTGTGCCACGGCAGGAAAAGTCAATAATTATAACAGCTGTTTCGACATTTGTTAGCACTGTGAAGGAATGATATAGTTTAAAAAAGTGCCAAACAAATGTCACTTGACTGTATTTTAATGCAGCACGGGTGCTCGAGTCAAGTGTTTTACAGCACAAATGAGAAAAAACACTGCAGCTATTAAGATTTTAAAGAAAAAACTATAACACCCCTATGCATGGCTAAAATATGGAGATTCTTTTATGTCTCTACGATAGCAGAAATTGCTTAATGATTTCATAATTAGCAACAACTACAATAAGTTTAGAAACATTCTTCTCCATGTGGGTGCTCTTGATCATTTTTATATGAACATTGTAATGACTTTAGGTACAAAACTGTACAATACTGTACTACCACGGAGCCCCGAAAGAGACATAAAATAATCTGCCCTCAGTCACTGTTCAATGTTCACAGTACTCTTTATACTGCAAATCAGTCCCCGTGACTTAAATGACTGGTTTAAATGAATGCTGTGACTTGACACCCCTCAGTGCTGCTGCAGGAGTATGAGTGAGAAAGTGTGTACGTAGTTATGCCTCTGCATTTGTCTGTTGGGCGTCTCGGTGACCGGAGCAGAAGCGTGCTTGCAGCAGGGCCCATCTGTCAGAGCCTGTAATTGCTTCATGACTCCAGGACATTTGACTCAAGTGCAGTGCCACAGATTATTATTATCCTTTTCTCAGGGAACAATTTTTCTCACTCTCTGAGAGGGGGGCAAACATAAAACTTAAAAAGATAGTGAGGAGGATAAATAGACTGCCTGGGAGGCAGCAAAGGAGAAAGTTGGGTAAGCTTAATCAACTGTACCTGTGTGTTATTGGTGTGCTGGTAAATGGGGTGGAGGGAGCTAAATGTACCTGTGTGTCACACAGAAGTGGATGAATGTGAAGAGGCAAAGGGAAAAAATAGGAAAAAGAAACCCGGCAAGTAGGTTTGCATGCCGTGATGAGCCACGTGTCCATTTTTTTAAAAATGTCTTCATGTGTTTCCTTCCTTCCTTTTTTGGATAAAAAAAGATTGCTGTATTTTCAACAGTTCAAGCGTTTTGTCTCTGACACAGTGACTCCACAATGCTTTGCTAAAGCTGGTAAAATGGAACCAAATCACCTCTTGAATGGATTTGGTCCCCTTCAACCAGCTGTAGCTATGCTTTGATGACTACCGGAGCTCCTTTTGCTGTGACGCATTCAAAACAATCACTGGAATAACAGCAGGATACTTTTTGATGATGATGGCTTATGGCTTTCTCTCCACCAGCAACATCTGGAGTGTTCAGTGACTGTGCTAAACTTGTCTCATTTGACTAATAAAGAATCCAATCGCAGCTTCAAAACTCTTGTATGGTCCCCTTTCCTGAATCTGTGTTTCCCCTCTCTCTGCCTCTACAGGGATTTATAATCTCACCAGACTATCAACGGCTGTTTCAAAAATAGCAGGGGGACAGAAGTGCGGTGTGCAGTATTTCAGAAATACACCACTCACATGTCTGTGTGAGAATGTACGGCTGTCTTGCTAAGACACTTACTAAACTCACTGTCACTAGATGCTAACAGTCAATTACACTGTGGGTGGGAGCAGGTAAAAGGGAGGTAGGGGGGTACAATGGAACTGCAAAAGAGATTGTGAATAAGAAATACAACAGCAAGACTGCATCAGAAACCCAAGAAGGAGCAAAATATAGCCGTTTAGACAATGTACATTACACACAAGCACACTGAGACTCTTTGGACTCCTTTTCATTAAGCCTGATGTTAGTGATGTTAGACTAGCTGGGGTAGATGAGAGCCAGATGCTTCGGGGACAGAAGCTTCACGCACAAATCACAGGAGCAAACAGCTACAGGCTCCCACATTCACTCGCTGTGGGTGCAGAACAAGCAGGAAGCGCAAACCTAACTCCCTGTCACAGGACGTCTCCTGCCCGCACACATGAACTCCAGAAAATGTCAAGGGCATCTGGTCAGGACATTGTCAGAAGTTATCGTTTTTCACATGTACCACACAGCAAGAGATCGTTCCAGTGAGCATTCGTTCTTTCTTCTGGAAATTTAGTGTGTTTTGTTTAGGTGAGGATGGTGCCTCGCGTTGAGCTTGAGGACACGGGACAACCCCTCGCTAGCTGTGAATTCACCTGAGTGAATAGGTATTTGCGCTATTCTCTGGACCTAGCATGTTAATGGACCTAACTGGACCCAACTGATTAATCCCCTTGTGCCTCAGATCTTTGCATTCAAACACACGTCTCTATCGGCGGGAAAGTCCTAGAAAAGTCCAGGACTGCAGTGCATGTAAGAAATGCCTTGGATGCCCTTTTTAAAAAAAAGAAAGAAAAAAAAAGAGAGAGAGAAAATATAAAACATAAATATAAAAATCAGTGCTAAATAATTTTTTTCCACAACTGATCTAAAAGATGTAATTTGTCTAATTATTTAAAGCAATTAAGAGGATGTGGGTATAGCATACAGACATTGATTAAATCTCAATTTGATTTAACAAACTTGGTTATAAATTCTTTTTCATTGGACTAATGACCATGAAATGCATTTGTGCACCATAACACGCACTAGTTTTCTCAATCAAAGCAGTCCAACTCGATTAGGCTGAAAGAAGCAAGAGTGAACAAACCTCCTGTTTCATCGATGTCAGCGATAAAGAAAATCTGAACATGCAAACGTTTTAATGCAAACATTTGACCCATGTCTCCACTCCTTTCTAAGTGGGATCCCTATTACAATACTACCATTATGGTGGTGCCTATTAGTGCCGACATTACAAAGGGAATAAATGTCTGCATTTCAGAGCACAGTGTGATCTCCTGCACAACCCTCCATCTCCTCAGGTGAGCCAATTACCATACGGGGTTTTGCCTGTATGTTGCCGTATTAAAAGAAAGCTGAGAACTATAAGGGGAGAGGGAGGAGGGCAAATATTACAAGGAGGTGACACGTAAAAGGGTACGGACGGCCGCTGCAGGGCTTGTTTAGAGCCCGTTTATGAGTCATGGGCTATTAATCGTATTGTTTACAGTATTGTAGCAGCTACTAGCTTCGAGCAGCCCGGGGGAAAGACACAGAGATGAGCCAGGCTCCCCTTGCAGGCTAGAGCTGTGGTAAACACACAGGGAGAACACACAAGAAAATCCTTCCCGGACATGTTACTGCTGGTTATACCAGCACTTTCAATTTACTAGCAATTGTAAAACTTAACAACTAGCTTTAATTTATGAGGAAATGCCTTAACATGCTGCAGCCGTGTCTATGTGTGAGTAATGAACAAGGTAAAATATAGTACAACTCCCCAGTTCCTGCTGCTCGCCTGTTGGTAGAGTTGATTTGTCTCAGTGTTTGGGACTCCAAGTTGAAAGATTCATCTGTCACCCACAGGGTTCTTCCTATGTGTCTTCCTCAATCTTGTTTCCACTGCTGGAAGACCCACCCACGCACATAACACATTACAAACACACCAGGGACTCTGACGCAGTCTCTACTTGAACCCAAAAGCCAGCATTTGATGTTTAGAACATACATCACTTAGCGTAACAGAAGAGAGGAAGCTCATTTTTAAATTGTTTTTCGCACTGTCGTGGAATTACACGGCAACAAGAAAATTATATTTTACACTTGTTTGAGCCACGAATGCCAAAAGAGTCTGTGCTCAAACACAAGCAGGTCATCGGACTTATTAACCTGACGGGTTTTGTTTGATATCCTCCATCTCACTGCTCTCTGATTGGCTTCCAGTTTCAAGCAACTCTCATCTACAGCCATCAAGGCTTTTACATTTTTTTCCCCCTTTTGCAGAAGTATGTCAGGAATTTCTTTAAGCACTCAGTCAAAACAACTGCCTCTCCACTAAAAACACGCCAGACAAGGTGCTCCCACTTCAGCCTAGGGAGACATTTCCGAGGGCTTTAGGACTTGTAGACCGTCTCCACGATATTGCAGGAGCCCGAGTGTGAAATAAAAGTAAATGGGCAGACTGCAGAAGGTGACATATATCTTTGTCTTTCTGACGGCATGGGGACAGAGTGTGGACTGAGACAAGCAAAGAAAGCACAACAGGGCCTTTGATATAGAAACCACCGTACTCAAATGAATCTTTCAGCAGGTCAGCTCTCTAACATATACTCTCAAACCCGACAGACTATTCTATTTAAATATTTAAAATGCAAATATCTTTTTTTTTTTTTTAACGGTGCCATTTATTCCTTGAGCATGTTTACTGTTGTTCATTAAAGTTTAAAGGTTGTGCAATAAAAGATAACGGTGGCCTTGCAATATTTTTTCCGCCCTCACCCTCTCGGATAACACAGACAGACTCGGACTGCAAACATATGGCCAGTTTTTCAGTTTCCTGTCTGTCATTTTCACTTCTTTCTGCAATTTATTCAATCAATTCTGAAATAGATTCAACAAAGACAGCCCTGAATCTATGTAATCATGTTTAATTACAGAATTTCAGGGATCATCAACTCTGGAATTACCTGCTGAAGAGAAGCAGGCAGGCTGGTTATGTATCATTTCAATAACAGAAAATAAATGAAACACTGCAGACTTCATTTAACATATTTCTGCACCTGTTTTTGTTTTTCCAGAGCATGCCGTGTATGAACACTGGCTTCATATTTCATTTAACTTATAATTTATATATTATAATATTAATATAATATATTTTATAAAACTGGATCTGCAATTTGCTTTTGATATATATATATATATATATATATTTGCCAATATATTTGAACAAGGACAGATTTTAGCCTTGATAAATGCAGTTTTCTGTATTAATAAAGTGATTTTTAGGAGGTTTTTTCAATCTGAAATTAATCAATGTTAGAAACAGGCACTGGCTTTAGATAATCTGACCTACAGGGTACCAGATGTGGAGGGGCTGGACCAGGCCTGTGACCTTTGACAGGTGTTCCACAGCCCTGTGACCTTAATTCCATTTGTCCTAGTGCCAAAGGAATAAATGCCAACGAAGGGGAATGACATTTAGCCTGGGATAACCACGCTCATGCGGAAACACACACCTGAAGCACTCACAGCGGAAAGCAGATGTTAACTTTTCTAGAAACTGCTCCACTCCCTTTACCGTGGCGATGAAACATCAATTTCCATCACCTTAAGAGGTGGATGATAAACCTGATACAGTCATTGCTCAGAGCCATCTTTAATATGCTCATGGCTTAGAGAGCAGAATAAAACAGATAAAGACTGGAAAAGCAACCTGCTGGCCGGGAACAGCACCGACAAGGACAAAACGAAGTGCTGCCGCTGCACTGCAAGCCACTCCACACACGACACACACAATCGTGGAATAGCAAAACAGTGTGCAAACAAACACAAACGCTCCAGGTTTTTAGCTGTACCAATATAACAGTCAACACAGGAGACCACAGCATCCTTTTGAAAGATAGATACGCCTACAGTTCTTTAAATTAAATAGTCAATATAACTGAGATACCAAAGTAGAGCTTACAGGAGGATAACTTTTCTTTTAATTTCTTTTAAAGTGTTTTCAACTTAAACAAAAAAAAGCAGCGGATTCAGTGGAAGCAAATTTCAGCATGAAATTGGTAATTGCCTTTGAGATACTGCAGTACCACATTAAATTAACCCATGACTGTCCTCATCTAGACAACAGAAGGACTCAGTTAAAGAAGTGTAACAGTTATTGGACCTATACTAAGTACAACTATATTCCTGTAGGGTGGTGAGCCCAAATCCTTCATCAAGAGGAGGATAATGAATGATTCTGCCTGGCTCTCTGTCTTCTAGCTGCTAACAAGCAAAATATAAACCCTACTTGTTGTAGTTTTAAATAATTCTGTGCATTGTGCGGGTTCATTAGATTGAAATTAATCCTCTCTTCCTGTTTGATGACACATCAAATTTAATCTCATGCAGGAAAGTGTGAATAATATATCCAGGGTTTTTCCTACATATAACAAATTCACAGACATTTTTGTTTATTAAATGGCCAGGCCAGAAACAAGACGGTTAAATCACCAGGATAAATAAACAAAAAAACAACTCATATACTGAGACCATCTCATCACTATTTCTGGGGCAGGGAGACCAACTAAAATGTGATTTGTACACCACACAGACACTTCAAGATATTTGGTGTATCGCACAGTGTGGGTTCAATATGGCGTTTAATCACTTTATTCATATTCATAAAGTTCTCACTGAGGCAATTCTCTGTGGGACTTTCCTGTTAATCTCTGGAATTTGAGAATCAACAAATGAATCAATTAAATGTGGTTAATTTAGTGTGTGGACATAAGTTATGCACATGTCTCTAATTTTGGTTCCACTGAGCATATGAAACCGTTATTAACTGAGATCTGCATCGGCAGATTCCACTGAAACAAGCCTTCATTCGTCACAGTCGCCAAACCGAACATGTCACACACCTGGGGTTTCCTCTCAGGGCGGCGTGATGCAAAGCATTGAACCCGTTGTTGTTGGTGATGGTGACGTCAGCACCCGCCTCCAGCAGCACTGACAGCATATCATCTCTCTTCTTACTAATGGCATCGTGAAGAGGTGTGTCACCCTCTGAATCCTGAAGGGGAAACCTTATGTTAAGGACTGCTGTTTAAATAACGTAATTACAAGTCAGGTCTACAATGACCCCTCAAGTGTTACAATGTACTTCAAAAGCAGCTTATTCTATTCAAATTTATTTATATTGCACCACATCACAACAATAGTCGCTTCAAGGCACTTTTTATGGTAAGTAAATACCCTAAAATAATACAGAAAAAGCACCAGCAATCAGACAACTCCTATCAAGCACTTGGCAACAGCGGGAAGGAAAAACTCCCTTTTTGACAGGTAGAAAGCTCTGCGTGCCATCTGTGAACGCCACACTGTTGCTGTTTTGTTGTATACAATGTGGAAATTTCTGTAGGACGTCCTGCGCCTTTACTGAAGTCTTTCGCACAACACTCAAGCCACTTTGTAACTTAATATTTATACCTTTGCTCCCTTATTGTGTGTTTTTTTATTGTATGCTTTGACACAGTGTTTGCTTTTTATCCTCTTGTTTTGTCATTTATATATCTTTTTATATATCTTTCACAGCAGCACCCACAGTTCAGTTATACATGTACAATGACAAAATCGGGGGAAGTAAGCAACTAAGCTATGCCATGAAGTATTTTCTTAAAGGTAAATAAGTCAAGCGATACATACCTGAAGGCTAGGGTGGCAGCCGAAGTCCAAAAGGGTTTTAACCACCTGTAGATGGCCCTTGTTGACAGCTATGTGTAATGGAGTCTGCCTTCGTTTGTTCCTGGCATTCAGGTCTGCACCGCCCCTGTGCAGCACTTCAATGACAGAGCCTTCATCACCAAAAGCTGCGTGGTGCACTGCTCGGTCTCCATCTTTATCCTGGGAACAGTGACACATCCAAATAATGACTCAGTATTGTGTGAAATCTGGTGCGAAATGCAATATAAAAGAAAGCTGAGATGCGTTCGTGATAAGAAGAAGCACACATCAGAGACAGGTTATTTTTTCTAATTAGACAAACCTCAGCCTCCAGGTCCACATTGTGTTTAAGAAGCAGCTTTAGGACATCCACGTGACCGTTCTGACTGGCTGCCTGCATAGCGGTGTGTCCAGCACACTGCCCGTTCACCTGGAAAAACACATCAAGAGTCACTCAGAATACGGCCGCGTGTCAGCGTGCTGTTTAATGTTTAGAGCTGCCAAACACATGGTGATGAGACTGGTGAGGGTGTGTTTTAAATATTTGGATGTTGTACATGTGCATCCACAGTTGTGTGAGCAAGTTTCATCACCAACTGCAGCACTGCAAAAACTCAGAGCATAAATATTAATGTGAACTCCTTTGGGAGTCTCGAGACGTCTCTTGTCCTGGCAGCCAAATCACTTGGCCAGCCTCAGTGTGCTCAGCTTTAAGCAAATAATTCCACTGAAAGGCAACGGGGCATCTGGCCAGCACTCACCAATGACACACACACACACACACACACACACTCATTCAGTCTCCCTTTCTCTAAAGTGAAGACGGCATGGCAGACTGACGTAATCTTTTTTCTAGACCTATAGAAGGCACAGATTTCTGTCCTGCTGCCTGAGTAAGAACAAAATCTACAACCGTGTGGGGTTTGTAGATCTCCACTTGATTCTGAGAGTGAATCAGGCTCTGTGCTGCAGTGCACACCAGTGTTCATTGGTGCCTCCTTTGGGCCCAGCCTTAATGCCTTTCAGATTGAGAGAGGTGCAGGGGTGGGAGGATCTTTGAGAGGTTTCCTGGGAGACTCTCCTCAATATAGCCTCCTCAATATACTGAGAGAAGAGCCGAGCACAGCCAGGGGTATTCCAGCTCCAATTATAAATGTACCTATATCTTCTGCATAGGTTTAATGGTAGAATCATTCATCAAAAAGTCATCTAGAACTTCAACAGTTCCTTATATCAAAACATCAAAATGCTGGAGCACTCACATCCACATCAGGTCTCTTAAGAATGTCCTCCACTTTGGCCAAGTCTCCATTGGCTGCTGCCTTGACCAGCTCCTCATTGATGTCCCCAGACTCTTGTGTCTCAAATAGTTTCTTCAGTAACTGAGACAGGCGTTCTGGACAAGCGAGCGGAAAACATCAGAGATTGATAGCATGTAGGTGCCAGATAACAGAGAGCAATGAAGCAATGAGGACAAAAAACTAAAAATGATGCTCTCTCTGAGTTAGCGGTGCATGTTCGCACATACCTCCAGAGGCGTTGCTGACAGCGGAGCCGGAAGGGGCGATCTTGGTGACGGCAGCAGGGTTGTACGTCCAAGATGTCCCACAAACCTCGACCTTAAGGTCACTGTCAGAGTAGATCTGCTGCACACGGCCTACCTTGCCCAGGGTCTGTTTAGAAATGTTGTGACAAACTCATTAGTATATGAAGGCTTATTGTCTTTGGGCTACGTCCTGTGTAACACAGTCTGTAAGTGGCAGAGGACAGATGAAGAGGGACTGCAGTGAGTAAAGTAGAGCTGCGAGGGAAAGGATAATGTGGAAAGTACAGCAGCTCAAAAAGCCAGCATCCTACACAGAGCAGTTTATTATAAAATAAAACACTGACAGAAAAAAAACAAGGTATGAGAGATGTTTGAGCAATGTTCTTATTATTCAGAGTGTACTCACTTGCACAAGAAAGAAGATGGATATAAAAGAAAGACCCTTCTACTTGCTAGACCATTTTTCATCTATACAGGCAATTTGGAGAGGACAGAGTATAACGCATTCCAATTTTGAATTATATCATCTCGATCCCAGCTATAAGGGAAAGAGGCACTTTGAGTGTGTTGAGCCGGGTCTGGGGCTGTCCTGGAGGATGTCATCAATAACGGGGACTGCTGCAGCAGAAGCGGCAGCAGGCGGCAAACAGCCATGGTTAGTGATCAAAGCTACAACCCATCTCAGAGTTTTAAGGCTCATTAGCTGCTGAGGGGGGCCAGTTTGGCAGGAACAAGTGGCATATTGGAGTAGACTGGCGTTACATAACCCACGGCATGCTGGGTAGCGATGAATAAACTTCATAATACGGGAAGAATAAAGTCATGTTAAGACTGAGAGAAGATTTTTTAAAAGAACTGGCAGCAAAGCATCCATAGATTTTACACAATGCTGCGTGTAAAGTCTTGTAGTAACTAAGACAAATGTAGCTACAATGAATAATTTCATTACATGTCCCTCTTTGTAGAAAAATTGTATTTATCTATACACATTTATTAAATAAATTTAATTTTTTCCCCAGCAAATCCTTAACCATAAAAAATTTATTTAAACATGTCCACATTTATTTCCTGTTTCTATTAATGTAACAGCCTCAACGTGATGTGAGTGCGGTCAACTCTGCACAAATCAGTGTGAAAATCTATTAAACTCTTACAGGCAGCATCGCCTCAGCCCATTCTCCATGGCCTCTTTGTAGTAACTTGATGCGGTCAATGTCGTAGCAGATCTGGACCAGGTCTCCCACATGGAACTGGGAAGTGCCTCCCTCTGCACCAGCTGCGACTTCGCCACTGCGCACTACGTTAGCCTTTGTCAGCACTGCTGGGTTGAACGTCCATCTGAGGACAGAGAGAGCGATGCATTCAAGCAACACCGACTAGCTCCCCTAAACTGTGATAGCTGATGTGAGGTATAGAATTTGAGCAAGCTACGCTGGAGCAATAAATAATAAGGCACCAATAAATGGGCAAAATGGGAGCATTTCTTCTGAATTAATGCAAGCATTTCTCCCCAGACGTGAATGTGAGAGCATAAAGTGTTCAGGCTTCACTGATGTTTGATTTCTGACACAAAGCTTGCAAAAAAAAAAAAAAAAAAAAAAGGGGCAAACTTTTTTCTTTTTTTTGCTTTGGTGAAACAAAAATGGTGCATGAATTGTCTAGCTAGGAACTTTTCATTTTAAACATCCTTTAATTTACAACATTATTTAATTTGGATTTATTTCAACAACATAATTCTAGGCAATATTAATGAATGCAAAAAAAACTATAGTAAAAAAAAATTGCATATTGAATCTAGCCCACATTTTACACCGGATGCCCTTCCTGATGCAACCCCTCTGAGGATCTGCTCCTCTTGTTCGTGTGTTAGGCAAACGTGTTACAGAGTGATATAAGCCTCACTGTGTAATTAAACTGCAAAAAAAAAAAAAAAAAAAAAAAAAAAAGCAGAGAAAGCGCATCTATACCTCCAACAGAGCAGAAGTCTGAAAGGTCTTCTCCCCAGTAATTATCTTCACAGCATTTGAATAATTTAAGCTCATCAACGTAATAAAAATAAAGTGGGCTAAATTTAGACCGCTTTTACATTACTGGTCCACATGCCCAATATTAAACGACTCCCAAAAGAACTTGATCGAGGTATATCTATGATCACTATCAAAGAGCATGTTGAGAACATTTAATAAACACTAGAAGCGACAAAGTGCTTTTACATTCACAGAAAATCCACTTTAATTATGCATTTCACTAGAAATTGACTGCTAATTTATTGAGAGTCTCTTCTCTCGAGTGTTAAAAAGCATAATTACATCCTACGGTGAAGATGTGCTGAGAAGTGTTTTGCTGCTTCTGAATGACCTTAAGTGGAAGGGGTTATCTAAAACTAAGAAATATGTTTTTTAGTAGTCAAATACTAAAAAATAAGTAAATCAATTATTCCGAGCCTCCATGTCAAGCGCTGCACCTGTTCCCGCTGGGGTACTGAACCACAATGTCGTGATCCTCATCGATGCCGCACACTGTGCCGGTGGTGGTGAGCGTCTCAAACATGCCGTCAGTCCACCCTCCGTGTCCATGCTGGAGGGACTGTACAATCTCGAGATCCAGATCAATGTTTACCAGGTCCCCAATCTGAAGGCCACCAGGATTTCTGTTGCCATTCTGTTCACCTGAGACGATTAAGGTAACGTTAGATTTATTAAAAATGTGATTTGCACGAGTTGCCCTGAAGAGAGGCAGCACTGCAGAGTGATTGTATATACTACACATCAAAATTTGTTGCAGTTTTAAACCCAGAAAGACAATTTATTCCACGAGTACCTGAACACTGTAACTGCATGACCTGAGTCTATACCTGGTTTTGGAGCCATGTGACTATGTAGTGCTGACATCTAGTGGCCACACAGACTTTACTACAAGAAAAACTCCTCGAATGTCCTTGAATTCACTGCACCAGCACGCTAGGTGAACAAATTGGTGCAATAACGACGCAGACATATATCACCGGCTTGCTTACCTAAAACCGGACAGTGGTCTCTGTAAAATGTCCCTCCTTTGGCATCCTGGACACATTTGAGGTCCGACTAAAAGGGGAAAAAAAGATGGAACGGGTTACATAATTAACCAAGGTAATTCCATTAGAGGGGAATAGTGATGGATAATGACACTGAGAATTTATGCACTTCAGTTGCAGAGGCACATCAGTTGCCTACAATACCCACAATATCAGTGCCCTAAGCAACATGGTATATGGCAGGAAACTGAAACACTATACTGCTACACGGAGAAAGCATCATATCATTTGTGATGACTCAGATGTGCATCCACTGTAGCAGAGTTAGAGGGCAGAGATCATCATAAGACAGTGCAAACGCTCCTCTGAACTGATGGATCGCCAAAGTCATGACTGCAACACGTCTCAGTAAATTAATAACTGTCTCTTAGACTGCATATCCAGCGGAATGTGTTTGATCTTATAGTACTGTGCACATGAAGCAGGCATCGCAACAGAGGAAACGCTTTGGCCTCTCACGCTGCGTTTGGAAAATACAGTAAGCTGCAATTCTTTTTTATTCCTTTGAAGGATTTATCCGATCTTCATAAAATAAAGCCGAAATAAAACCGTCAATACGGGGGTCTAATCCATGATTTACTTAATCCAAAGGCAGATGCCACCTACCTTCCTTTCAATCTATTAGAATAACAAAGGACAAATCTGTTATGCAACTGAGAAACCCGATTGGCCGCTTTCATAAAAAGGAAGAGGCAGTCTGCACCAATGAAGGACACGCTTTTCATCTGGAACGCGTGTGTAGCTGAGCCCATGACATCCCCAGGAGAATGTCCCCCCTTTCTAAAGTTGACCGCCATGTTCACCGTGTCCCCTTATAAAGCAGAAGGAACAGATTGCCTTTATCATGCAGATACCTCCCCCTTCCAGCTGCCTGGACAATAGTGCCGTACTCACGCTGGCTGCGTGTCTCTCACAAAGGCCTGGCAGTAAAAGAAAGAGCCTCAGCTCCACAGTTAGATACAAAAGCCAACTGACAGCTGATCTTTTGTGTGAATCCTTCTGCGTGAGGGAGTTAGTGAGCATGAGGTTCATACTAGAAGTTTGCTCACCATTCCCTCAAAGCCAACTCTGTACAGGTTCTTGGCCCCGTTGTCCCACAGTACGTAGGCAGCGCTGTGAGGGCTGGCCGCACTCCAGTCCTGGATCTCTGTTACCTGTAGAGAGAGGAGGGAGAAGATGAGAAACAGCAGAGGACACATTAAAAGCAGGGTGTTTTAATCTGAATTACATGAAAATAAAACAGCAAACATACAAGGAATATACAGCAAAGGTTTGTAAAACACCAAAGCTCTTCTCTGGGTTTTGGCTCCATTTTGCTCAGTTCTTTGTCAAGATGAGCCCACACTGCTCTAATAATATGGAGGTCCAGGCTCTGAGGAGGCCCATCCATTACTGAAAGTGTTCCTCTGAGTGTTTTTCTAAGCAAGTATGTTTTTGCTGCTGAAAAATGAAGCCATTGCCAATATGTTGCTTTGCAGATGGTAGTGCACAGTGGGTTGATAGAGAGAGTCCCAAACCTTGACAGAGCCTCCACCGTGTTTTACAGACGGCTGTAGACAACTTGAACCAAAGACTTAAAATTTGGATTCATAACTCCATGAGATCTGTTCCCTCTGATTTGCAATCTAGTTCTTGTTTAATTTGGCATACCTCAGCCTCTTCTTCCTGTTTCCCCTACTTAAGAATGGCTTCTTGACAGTCACCCTTCCAATGAGATCATTTCTGATGAGGCTTCAGTAAAGTGTATCAACTGAAGGGTAATGTGAATCTCCCCAAGACTCTTGCACAGTACTACGTTGTTTCACATTCTCTGCAAGTTGTCCAGTTACTGAGTTTTTAAAGGAAAGCTTATTCCCTAAACACTAAGAAATATTAGGGGTGGGACTAATCAAGCACAAACCCAATTAGGTGTTGATGTGTTGGGTCACAATTAGATTATGATTTTGTTCTTCCTGAATTTGCATTTTCACAGTCAATGCTAAACCTTTTATTGTTTCCACAGTTATTTAGACCTGTGCAACCTCCAAGGGTATTTTAATGAAAACAAATAAACAAATAGTGTTTGTTTAAAAAGAAAGAAAAAATAGGCGTCGTTTAGCCAAAGTGCAGACAAAGCACGTTTATAAAAAACACGAGTGAGGTTTTAACTAAAAAAAAAAATCAAGTATCATGTGTTGTTGCTTTTCTTATTGGAGTTATTTATTTTTAAATCTCTATAAATCCCTGAGCATCAGTACACTGATATTAAAGCACCATTACACAGTTGTAACAAAGTGTCATCTGACACCATGTCCCAAGTTCCCACTTGCTTGTTTTTACACACTTTGGAAACATACAAGAAACTGCCTTACAAAGACACTCCCACCACTACCAGACCCTCGTTTACACAGAGATATAAAAAAAAACAAAAAACATATATTTGTACATGATAAATATAATAACGCCAAGTGCCATTCGTTCCCAGAGAGAAGGCTGTTCTTGTTCTTGTGGTGATGCACTATTAAAATATTAATAAACTCCAAGTAGCTGGCTGCGCTAAACTTCTCAGTGTGTGGATCCAAGTTTTATAATTAGAGGGGAGTGAGTGGAAATCAGTCAGGCTATTCTTGACTAGCTTGTAGGTCCAGTGTAATGATAAAACTATCACTAAAGACCCCAACAGCATCTTTAAAGATCCTTTTTTTGATTTAGTATTCACTGGATTAAACCATCAATAATGCTATACATATACATTTGTTATGAGAACATGACTTTTAGCTGTAAGCTAACTAAAATGATGCGTTACAGGCATAAAAAATAAAAATAAAAAAGCAATAAGCTATGAATATTGGACTTCAAAATCCATTCTGCTTTGAAAGAAATAAGGATTTTTACAAGACAATTCTCTCCTCATCAGAAGCAGCTCAGAGCTTTCATATCGCCGAGGAGATGCTGTGGAGGAATAAATTATTTCTTTAATTAAAGGCTGTGCCTTAAGTAAATACAGAAAACAAACTATTAAATTATGTTCAGCCCCCTTCCAGTGTTAATTGATTAATGGGCCTTAGGAGGTAATATTCATGCTAACCTAACAGAATATCTAAGCTGGAGGACATGTAATAGTGGTTTTCTGGAGAGCATACTGCTTACAGCATCATAAAACTGTAATGAGATATGCCATTAAATAACACAGCAAAATGAAGTCTTAAATTGCCTAGAGGGACTCTTAAATTGAATACTCTGGGGACTGGACCAGAGTCAAAATACACGCACTTTACAGCACAGCAAGAGCATAAATCTAAATAGACTGGGCTAAACAAATTCAACCTCATCAGACATCGCATTACTTTCTAATGACATATTTAAGGCTAGAATAACCTGCAGCAAAGAAAAAGTGTTTATAATCACAGAAAAGATGAACAGGAATCAGCAGCGTGAACCTAAGGGGAGGAAAACAGGCGTTTCAGTGACGCACACAAGGTTATTACCAGTCCTGTGTGGAGGACCTGACAACTAAATTGAAGGGTAAAGTTGGATTTTTGTATAGAAACAAATCCTGTTTCTCATTTTCTACTCGTGAAGACAACTGTACAATTATGTCTGCTCTTGATTATGGCCGTATTGTGCACATCCACGCCTCTTCCTCCCCCTGTGGTTACCACAACAGGCCCGCACAACATGCAGAAAACCTGCGATGTGAGATAACACCAACATGACTTCTGATAAAAAACATTTGGAAAAATGCTGAAGGGATACATGTAGATGTGCACTGCTCAAAAAAACATTAAGGGAACACCCAGTCATCACATTGTAGAGAATGGAGTTTTAAACATGGCAGACATATAATACTCTTTCCTTAACCCTGCTCACTTATTTTTCTTTAGCTTTGCTTTTTGTTTCCTTGTTACATCAGGTAGCATCAGAGAACACCTGCAGCACAGGTAGTCCAGCTCTTCCAGGATACCTCATCCAAAAGTGCTGTAACAATACCCCCATTACATGGGGGGAACTGGACTGGGCTCTGGAAGGGCATGAACCCAGCAACAGAATCTGTATTGGCTTGGTTGTGTGAGGAGGAACAGAAGAAGCACTGCCAGAGTGCTACAAAATGATCTCCAGCAGGTTATTCACATGCACGTTTCTGACCAAGTGACGCAAACACATAACGTCGGGACATATGAAGGTGTTCCAGCATCCTTGGGACACCTTAGTGCTCACAGGCCCATGCTGTGCAACTCAACTGGCATTCACCAGAGAACATCAGAACTGACAGGTCCACCACAGGCACCCAGTTCTCGCTATAGATGAGATCAGGTTTACACCGAGCACATGTGACCGACATTAAAGAGTCTGGAGACACCCAGGCAAATGTTACACTGGCCTGCAACATCATCCAGTATGACCGGTTTGGCAGTGGGTCAGCGACGGGCAGATTCCACAGATCTCCATATGTAAGCTAACGGTACCCTGACTGCTGTTACACACCAGGATAAAATCCTCAGACCTGCTGTCACACCTTATGCTGGTGCAGTGAGCCTTGGTTTCATCTTGATTCAAGTCAGTTCTTATGGAAAATGCAGCTCAATCTTTACAATCAATTGTCACCTTGTTTTCTAATTTTGCTTTTTAAATTTCCTTTTGCTGTCCACAGAAACTTAAAAGTATAGAAGGAGCAGTAATGGACTGATCTCTTTGTGTTACGCTCCTAACATGTTGAGTCAAGCAGTGAACTTCCTGTTTTGTTTCAGGCTACTGTGCTTTGTTTTTCAACCAAACCATATCCTGGGATGTAAGATTGTTTTTTTTCCTGCCTAGGATTTTTTGTGAAAAAGATCTTTGAGATTTCTCTGGCAGGTTTGCTAGGCCTGTATTACCTCCAAGGATTTATAATCCTTTTAGTTGTACAACTTTAAAATAAGGCAGAGACAGTTTTGCCTGCATTTCTCAACGCTACCCATTAATAATCATGCATATTTATCTGAACAAACAAAGCTCACTTGTGAAACAGGATTTAGTGGAGACAAATTTCCTGTCTTTTTATTACCATTGTTACCAAGTGACTGGGACCCAGATGAGCTCTCAGATGAGCAATTTTATTTATAATTTTATTTATAAAATTGCTCATCTGTCCTTCTCCGTAAAGCTAGGAATAGTTAGTAGGCACTGAAAGCACATCGCTTTGCCATTCTAGAAAATTGGTACATTGCTTGCTTTTGGCTTGGGGAGGGAAGGGGAAAAAAGGCACAGTTAGAAACTCCAATTTTTCTGGCAGCTTCCCTTACCTTTCCTCTCCTCCCATTCCCTCCATCCTGGTCTTCCCACTGCCAGTCGACTCCTCTCACAACCCGACCACCAGCAAAGATTCCTCTGGCTGTGATTTTCTTTGACTTGCGACGTGACTCCAAAAGTACTCTGTCAAGACAAAATACGTTTTATAAATGTAGACCATTATTGTTTATTTGGACAAGCAAACTGTGTTTAGGTGGATCAACTCACATGCATTTTAATTATGTGTAAATACTGCAGAGGCGTGCCTGTTGTACAATAATTACTAAATTATATGCCACTATTCCTCCAGCCACAGCTCGTCCTTAACTGTGTGCCTTCTGTCCAACTTCACTTTCAGTACATGGGACGCTGTTACCATCCTCTTTTGTCACTCAGCACCTCGTGTTTGATTGAAGTAAAAGATAATAAACAAAAGACTTCTGTCACAGTTAGGCTGGATACAGACTTTTGCTGGCAATTTTGTAGAGCCTGTAATGTAACCTATGGAAGTGTTTGACGTTGTCGCCAGTATTTACCGTGTGATCATATCCTGGTGTTTTACACGCAGTGCCAGCGATCCAATAGAAATAAATAAAATGCTGGGACTTTTTTCCCTTCTGGGTCCCAGCTCTTATTTCCCCACTTCTTTGTAAAATCCTTCACATTCATTCCGATAGTTTTGGCAATCTCCCTCCAGGAATCTGCTGACGTTTATGAGTCCTTATATTGATGCTATGATTATTATTCTTTATTTTGAGACAATAATTGTTATTCTCTCACTGATAAATTTTTAAACTTTGGCAAAAAAGTAGCTGGAAATGTAGAGGACGAATCGATAGAATCAATAGCTGTAGGCCACATCGACCTGATGTGTAGTTAACTTCTAGGGAGGCGTGTAGGGTATACCGTAGGGTACGCCATATGTTACATCGCAAATTCCCAGCTAAAGCAGTTAGAAAGGGACTGGAATTGATTTTATTTTCTAGTCTTACTGACCACTCAAGGAACTTTACACTACAGCCAAAAACACAAATGCATTCAAACAGAGCTTTACTGAACTTCATGTATTTAACACAATTTAGAATTACCAGTCAAACTAACATGCATGTTTTTTGCAGTGTGGGAGGAAGCTGTAGTCCCCAGAGGAAACCCACACAGGCACAGGGAGAGCATACAACCTCCACACAGTGATGCGCCAAACAACCCAGAACCTTTTAGCTGTGAGGCAGCAGGGCTAACCACAGCAGCACTGTGACAGCTGCCCTTCCTACTACCATCTTCTCAGGTATTTTTTAAAATCACAAACACACAATGTCACAGTGAATAGCGATTAGCTCTCTAGAACACAAAAAGTTTTTATGCACTCAAAATCAGACACTAAATTTTTGGCACAGCAAATGAAAAGTAAGAAGTACTCAAACACACCATTACAATGCTCTGAGGCATGCTCAAAACACCAGCATAGCTATAAGGAAAACAAATTAATAGATATTGGCAAATAAAACCTCAGACAGAGCTCTAACAATCAAAGACCATATGAGTCTTGGTAGGCACAGCAGCTGGACAGTGTAGGTCTAACCAATGCAAACAGCTTGTGGCCTCTAACCACTCCCTCCTCAGCAGTTACTGAGAGAATCTAATGTGGTGTAACAAAACACTCCTCCATGCAGTAGGAGCAGTGTGAGTCAGGGAGTCCTCAAGCACCCATTGTACATTATGCAATGTCTGTCTCAGGGGAAATGCAGTTGAAAAGTCTGCCAGCTGTTGGACCATGTGTTCATTTACTAAACTACGGTGTTTAGCTAATATAGGCCTGAAATGGATGCATCAGAGTACTGACGGTATAAGTGGAATCACAGTCAAGTGCTGGTTGTGCAATTTAGGAAGTAAATACTCCATCCATCCATTTTCATCCGCTTTGTCCGGGGCCGGGTCGCGGGGGCAGCAGCCTAAGCAAAGAGGCCCAGACCTCCCTCTCCCCAGCCACCTCCTCCAGCTTATCCGGGGGAATACCAAGGCGTTCCCAGGCCAGCCGAGAGATATAATCTCTCCAGCGTGTCCTGGGTCTGCCCCGGGGCCTCCTCCCGGTGGGACATGCCTGGAACACCTCACCCAGGAGGCGCCCAGGGGGCATCCTTGTCAGATGCCCGAACCACCTCAGCTGGCTCCTTTCGATGTGGAGCAGCAGCTGCTCTACTCTGAGCCCCTCCCGGATGGCCGAACTTCTCACCCTGTCTCTAAGGGAGAGGCCAGCCACCCTTCGGAGGAAGCTCATTTCTGCCGCTTGTATCCGCGATCTCGTTCTTTCGGTCACTACCCACAGCTCGTGGCCATAGGTGAGGGTAGGGACGTAGATCGACCGGTAAATTGAGAGCTTCGCTTTTACACTCAGCTCCCTCTTCACCACGACGGACCGGTGCAGCGTCCGCATTACTGCAGCTGCAGCCCCAATCCGTCTGTCGATCTCCGGCTCCCTTCTCCCATCACTCGCGAACAAGACCCCGAGATACTTGAACTCCTCCACTTGGGGCAGGAACTCATCCCCGACCCGGAGTGGGCACTCCACCCTTTTCCGGCTGAGAACCATGGCCTCAGATTTGGAGGTGCTGATCCTCATTCCCGCTGCTTCACACTCGGCTGCGAACCGCTCCAGTGCGAGCTGGAGGCCCTCACCCGATGAAGCCAACAGAACCACATCATCTGCAAAAATCAGAGATGAGATTCTGAGGCCACCAAAGCGAAAGCCCTCCGCCACTTGGCTGCGCCTAGAAATCCTGTCCATAAAAATTATGAACAGAACCGGAGACAAAGGGCAGCCCTGGCGGAGCCCATCACCCACCGGGAACGAGTCCGACTTATTGCCGGCAATGCGAACCAAGCTCTTGCAACGGTTGTATAGGGATCGAATGGCCCGTAGCAATGGGCCAGACACCCCATATTCCCGCAACACCTCACACAGGACACCCCGAGGGACACGGTCGAATGCCTTCTCCAAGTCCACAAAACACATGTAGACTGGTTGGGCAAACTCCCATGCACCCTCAAGTATCCTGGAGAGGATAAAGAGCTGGTCCAGTGTTCCGCGACCAGGACGAAAACCGCATTGTTCCTCCTGTATCCGAGGTTCGACTAACGGACGAACTCTCCTTTCCAGCACCCTGGCATAGACTTTCCCAGGGAGGCTGAGGAGTGTGATCCCCCTGTAGTTGGAACACACCCTCCGGTCCCCTTTCTTGAAGATGGGGACCACCACCCCGGTCTGCCAGTCCACAGGTACTGCCCCTGATCTCCACGCAACATTGCAGAGGCGTGTCAACCAGGACAGCCCTACAACGTCCAGAGCCTTCAGGAACTCAGGGCGGACCTCATCAACACCAGGGGCTCTGCCACCAAGGAGTTGTTTAACTGCCTCAGTGACCTCGCCCCCGGAAATTGGCGGGTCATTCCCCTCATCCCCAGACTCTGCTTCCTCCTCGGAAGACGTGTCAGTGGGATTAAGGAGGTCCTCGAAGTATTCCTTCCACCGCCTGACAATTTTCTCAGTCGACGTCAGCAGCGTAGTAAATACTCTTCCAACAAAATAAGCATCCTTACTCTTCATCTACAGCACAGAGAGGAGCCCCCTGATAACTTTAAGCTCAGCCCATGAGCAACTGTGATCCGGCAGCTCGGGGTGAGACCAGAAGAGAATTTCTCTTCCATTTCAACTCTTCTGTTCTTGTTGTCATAGCAGAGAAAACCTCTCTAACACTAAAAAAAAAAATACAAAACTATAAATCAATGGAAAATCCTGCAGGATATTACTCAGACTGTTCAGGTACACTTTTTTGCTCTCAAACATATGTTGGCACTTAGTCTATAAAACTTAAAGATTCTCTGATAGAGGGCAAGGCAGAGTAAAATTCTTTTCTTCAATCTGACCTGATCTTACCTGTGTGTGAATTATTTAGTAACAAAGTTTCTACTTTCAACTAGAGCAGGGCGATATGGCCAAAAATATTTATCACGATATACATTTGAAAATTTGCGATAACGATATAACTGACGATATAATTGATGCGAGACAAAATACTCCACAACATTACTAGCGCAAAAAGACAACCTTCCATTAATTTTCACTTAAACAAGAAGCTGGTTTTTATGTACATTAAAGCTTTATAAAAATGTAACAGTGCAAATGCAAATTCCTTGCTGAAAGTTTAACCAAAAGGCATTTCCAGTAGAAATGGGCTGACATATCCTGAGCATAACCATGTATAATATCCACTGAAGTTAAAAAGAGGTGCTTTGCAACATTAAACTGTAGTGTGCAGTACGTATTTTTTGGACCATAAGGCACATTGAGCTAAACAAAGCAGTTAGATAAATCAAACTTTATTAAACTCATTCTTCTTGCTTCCTCCACTTCTGTACCATTGATTCATTGATGTTGAATTCTCTGGCAGCTGCTCTATTCCCATGTTGTTGCAGTATATTAATGACTAGCCTTGTATTGTGGATGGATTATCTCAGTTGTTCTCCTGACTGACGTTTGGTCCGTTTACAGCATCCTGCCATGCGATTGCATTTGTCTCTAACCATGAGGAACCTTAGTGTTCATCCTCCAGCTTCACTGTTTATGTTATGCTAACATAGCTGTGTCGCTAGCGATCACGTAGCACATCATTATATACCAGCTAGCCCAACTTCAGTAACCCTACAAACGTCACTGCTGTTTAGTTTCCTGCCTTCATTTATGTTGGAAGTGATAGCAGAGCTGTACGTTTGAATTTTTTCAGAAATCTCTCAGTCAGAACATGCTATATCATGCTTAGGTAACTAGCGAAACTAGCGAGCTAACTTCCGCTAGCTTCCTGCTAACTTCTAACTCCGTTAAATGTAATAAATTTTGTTTTCATGGATGCCTGGAAGTTAAACTGAATTGTTACACCTGGTAAAGCAGCAATGCTGATCGTTTTATTAAAGATGAAAGAATTTAGACAGTTAACTCTCAGTGATGCTGCAGTGTTTGTTTGACCTGAAGTGTACTGAGTTTAGGACCCAGATTACTCCCAGATTTAAGAGCATCTTAGTCCGACAAATACGACAATAACGACGGCCGCTTGCATGTTCTGCAAAAAAATGTGCTTTGTTGTGTATCTGACGGACAAACACCAAACCAGTTCCACATCACTGAAGTTGCACCATTTTTACAAACCAATTCTGGTTCATCTGTTTCACTCAACAATCGGCCATGTGCGTATGAAAACAAAGGCACTGCGCATGCGCGTTTTACTCATATTCTATCGCGATATTTCATTTTCCTATCGTTGCCTAACATTATACCGGTATTACCGTGAACGGTATAATATGGCCCAGCCCTACTTTCAACTTCTGAAAAATTTATCAAAGCAGGAATTCAGATAAAGGATATAAAAACAAAATTCGTTTTCCCACATAAACCATGTCACCTGTAAACAGGCGATTTGGCACATTAATTTGATTTTGGTGAATAAGACAGAAAAGACTGATCGCATCAGATGTCATATGCTCCTGCTGTCAGCTGTTTAATGCACGCAGTTCCTTGTGAAGGATTCATGACAAATAAAAGATGTTTTTGTAACATTAGCTAAGGTTGCTGACAGTGTCAGTACTTCTTGAAGAGTCTTTACTGTAATCCTACCACTTCCTTTACAGTAAAACCAAAATTGTGAGTTACATGATCTTACCCATCTCTCTAGAATTTTTTAAAAGGTATTTTCAGACAATAAAATTAGCTTTCAACAGACAATAAAGCCCAAAAACAAAAACAATGGGGCACACAGTGACACAATTCAATCTGACTGTCAACATCAACTTCAGGTAAATACTGATAACAATATAAAGTAGGGCTGTGTGATATGACCAAAATCTCATATCCCGATATAAGACATCTATCGTCCAGATAACGATATAAATCACAAAAATGTAACATTTTCTGTAAATTCTGTGAATCTCGGGCAGCTCGACTTGCGTGAAGTGTTTCCAGCTGGGCGTCATGCCAGTCGAGTGTTTTAACGATGTATGAAACTATATATTTTTAGACATAAGTTGTAACGACCGCAGTTTTCTTTGTGAGTATTTATTACACAGTGTGCTGCAGGAAAAAGCCTGACGGCTCTTTTTTGCTTTTCATCCGTAAACACTCTGCATACTCTTTCACGTGATTCAGTTTATTTTGAAAAGTCTCAACAGGATCTTGAGCTTTATTGTGAAAGGTTTATATGGAAAATAAAAAAGCGGACATGCGGTGGTTTTAACGTTGTTGTTGCTAACGACAACGCATAAAAACAGGCGCTTGTCCGTCTGTAGTGTGGTTATATTAAATACAAGAGAAAGAGAGTACTTTAAGAAATTAATATAGCCACTACAGTGACCATCAAAATGATGAAAAAAAATTGCCGTAAACAGTTTATTTTGTGACACCACGAAACAAACGATAGCGTAAAATGAAACGATAGATGTTTTTATATCGTCATCCGATATATATCGTTATATCTAACAGCCCTAATATAAAGTGTTGTAGAGTCACTCTCTGAAAACTAAATAATGTGAAAACACTGGATTTTACATGCCTAATGTTATTTTTTCACATCCTGAAGCATTTATAATAAGTGTATATTTCTATTTTATTAATTTAATGTAAGGTGTCAAATACCTAACAAACTGCTATTCCTCATGTGCACAATGTGTCTATAAAAATCAATCTGAAAAAGTTCTGAAATCTTAATTCAAAACATACTTTATAATAATTCAGTACTATCACATTTCAATGGAATAAAGACAAACTCTGCAGCAATACTTTGTCTAAACTTCAAAAAAGTAAAACGCCTAACATTTCCCACTTAACACCATCACAAACTGTTGTTGGCAGGTGTGTTGTTTTGTTTGCCAACTTATAAAATATTTTTCATTACTCTATAATGCGCTGACACCATCTCAAGCAGTTTTTTTTCATAGAGACCCAAGGGGATCTGACCTTGCACTAAAGGGAAATCACTTGATTCTATTACTAGTGCTTAATTAAACCTTAAATACATTTTGAAATCAAATGGACAAAAACTCTATAGTTTTGCCTAAAGGTATATTTTAAATCGTGAAAACAATACCATAAATTTGTAAAAACTAGTCGACTAATCACTTGAACTGACAACTACTAGTACACAAGAAAAAGAAGCTGCATGCATCCTCCAGGAGACAAAAAAAGATTATATGTTCTCTAAATGGGAAACACTGCACTAATATGATTTTTGAAAAGGTCTGACTGATCTTAAGGTGAGGCTGAGTTGTTGCCAGGCAACTGAGGGCTGGGAGCATAGAGATAGACACAGTCTGCCTAAAATGCAGGGTGCACAAAAGACCCACAAATATCATACACACACAGCTACACAGAGTGTGTAAAGGGGGAGACCAGCCAATCACAATTAAATACAGGGATTACCTGTCTACTCTATGTCTACTTTATAATTGTTGGGTCTACGATGAGGAACAATAAGAGCAAATATTGTTAGATTACACTAGAAAACAGCTGTAGTAAAGGGCCGATCGCTGCATACAGATGAGAGAGCAGGGAATAAAATGTGACACACTTTTGCCTCATGTGATTTTTCGCCTCTGTTCACATGGCAATCTAGAATTTTATATAAATATTAACTAACCTCTCGCTGCCTGGGGTGGTGATCCTGTAGAACCGGTGTCTCAGGTGATGTTTGTCTCCATGGTAACAGGTTGTGCAGAGGTCGTAATTGGTGCACTCTGCACATTTCCAGCGAATACCAATGATGGGCTGTTGACGGCAGGTGTCACACATGGTTCCATCATGCTTGATGCCTGAGGGAGCAGAATTAGTCGTAATTTAAACATAATAATGTGCACAGTACACATCGGTAATATTACTGCAACAACTTAGCAGCACCTTGCTACCAACAATGTGCATGCTATCAGTTCAAAAAGAGACATATTCTTCATACTATTAAAAGAGCAAGATAACAGATTTATTAATATACTGGCAGTTGGATTTGTTTTTCCTTTACAGTTCCTTAAAATCTTTTCCCCTTCAGCATGTCCTTACAGGTTGATCAACAGTGTAAATTACTGCAGGAAACTGCTCCTTATCCAGTGACTAACCAGGGGGCGGATATGGGATGTCTGTCAATGGGACGTGTACTGAACGAAGTAATTGGATTGACATGTATTGCTATTGGTCCTTAAAACCACATCATGCTTCTAATCATTTACATAATTAGTACAAAAGTTTATCCAAGCAGTGTGAAGTTCAGAGTCATGATATGTTTACGACAGTGACTTATTTTCATACCTTCTATACAAAGCTTTCACTGCCTGTGTACAGACAGGATATAAATATAAATGGGGCAGTTCGTCTCAAATGGTGACCTTATTATATATTCTTAAAATATTTGTAAGTAAGTTGCTTCTGAGAAACACTGTAAAAAGCTCCCAAGTTAAGCCAAAAAAATGAATACATTTTAAAAAGTCCCGTAGCTTGCAAACGGAGCACCCCTCTGTTACACTGTAAGCCACATCCATGAGACTAAAACTCAGCCTGAAAGTGCGAGCAGAAGCAGGCAGCGGAAGTGAAGTTACCTGTTGGAGCACTGTCTAATATCCTCACGTCATAAGCTCCAGAACAACGGTAGTTGGCAGCCGTCCCGTTATCCCAGACAACCACCACCTCCTCTGGACTTTCAAAACTCCTAACGGTGCCGACATGACCCTCTCCTCCATCCTGCTTCCCCCACTTCCAGTCAGGTCCGCGAACCACTCTTGCTCCAACTCCTTCCATCATGGCTCGGTTATTCCTGCCGGTGGTCATTTAAGAAAAGATGTCGCAAAGGTACAACAATCCTTAAAAGTTACCAAGCTAGCACTCTTTGCTAGCCAACTATGTGTGCACTGGTAGAGAGTTTCCAAACGCAAGCGAGAGCAAGTCCTAACAGGAAGGCGACTGGAACAATCCACAAAGCTAGCCTGTTAGCTGTGTGTAGCTGTAGTTAGCTGCCCAAGAAGGATTCTGGATCCTCTCCCAAAAACTATTACAACAAGCTAGCATCAACCTCGAGCCAGTGGCGTCCAAGTGTTGCCTCTGGCAGTGAGGAAGTTAATACCCCAAAGTAGCCAACAGCTAGAGCAGATAGATCTCAGTACTCAGCAAACTGCCAGTCCCTCTCCTCCAGTCCACACACTTGAATCCCACCTCTTCAACTTAGCAGGCTAGTGAGCGGAGTTGCTAGCTATCGCAGCTAGCAGGATAAAGCTCTCCTGGCTCCCTGTGGCTGGAGTGAATGTGCTCCTTTTCGATGTTGCTTGTCCTTATTATTATAGTCTGCGATGCAGAAAAAACCCTCCGACATGTATCCTTTATCACCTAGAGACGGTGCCATAGACTACTCTCAGAATAATCGCGTCGCCATTATAGTCAATCACCGCTCAGACAAGCAACAACTAGCTCCGGAGCTGGACGATAAAGCACGAAGACGCGAGGCTTGGAAAACAAGCGAGTCCAGCCATTGCGCATGCGCACCTGTAATACGCTCGAGCATATGGACCATCGCCAACTCATAATACATGTATTACCGATTATTACACGGTTTTTGTTTGTGTTTTTTTTACGTTTTTTTATGCTCTTAACGTGTTTTTCTTTAACTATTAATTTTTTCTTAATTTTCTATTTTATTTTTATTGTGATTATTCCTCGTTTTTATTTATTTTGTTTTCGTGTTGGTTTCATTTTGTACATTATTATTTTTACTAAAATAATTTTAATACATGGCAATCATTTTGATACATATTATAATATCAGGGTTTTAAATCTTTTGGTGATGAACATTTATATAGTGCCATTTAATTGCTTCACTAATTTTCCAATCAGAATGACAATTTAAACTCTCCCACATTCTAATTTAAGTGATTTCACTAGTAAAGAACAACAACAATAATTATAATCATAATGACGATCATGATCATCGTTATTATTATTAGTAGTAGTAGTAGTAGTAGTAGTAGTAGTAGTATCTTTCAGCTTCTTCCTTTATTGGATTTCTGCCTTCATTTCACATCTCTTTAATCCTCATCTGTTACACAAACTCTCTGGATGTCCTCCTTCGCTGTTTCTCCCCTGCACATGTCCACACTATCTCAGCCTCTTTGTTTCTCTAACTTTGTCTCCACATTGTTCATCCTGAGATGTCCCTCTGAAGTACTCAAATTACCAATCCTGTCCATCCATTAACATCTTGAACGCTCTAACCTCCAGCTCTGCCTCCTGCCTTTTTGTTAGCCTCCCAGTCTCCAAACCAAACATCATAGGTCTCACTACCATATTGTAAAACTTCTTTCACTCTTGCTACTACCCTTCTGTCACAAATCACCCCGGACACTCGTCTCCACCCACTCCACCCTGTCTGCACTCTCTTCTTCGACTCTCTTGTGCTGTCTATTGCTTTGGATGGTTGTCATTTACCTTCATGCACGTTCAGATTTCCACCTGTCTCCCTCCTGTTCACACACATGTATTCAGTCTTGCTTCTACTGACTTTCAGTCATCTTCTCTCCGGTACCTATACCTCTTCCAGTTCTCTTCCACCTGCTCCCTACTCTCACTACAGATCACAGTGTCATTTGCAAACATAATGTACTGAGACTCCTACTTGACCACATCTGTTATTACTACTGCACAGGACACTCACTGTCTCCATACATGTCCTGCACCACCCTCACATACTTTAGCGCCTCTCCTGACTTCCACATACAAGACCACAGTTCTTTCAGTTTTTTGATTTTTGGTGGGCTTTTTGCAGCCATATGAATTGACACGAATTTAGAACAAAATGGGATCCAACACACAGAAAATGCATAAGTCATGAATGGGTAAGTCAGAGGGCACCTTTTTAAATTGTTTCAACTGAGTAATAATGTATACTGTAGTTATCAAGACACATATTGATTGTCCATTTATTTATTATGATTTTTAGAGTTTTTCTTTCTGTACAGTCAAATACCAAATATATTGATAGGATAGTGAAGAATCACTGAATGAAAACTAAGCTCACCAATAAAAAATGTTAAACTACATTTACCTACACTAGAACATATTTAAGGTAACTTCCATATTCATTGTAAGCAGTTTCAGCCTTACAGGTACTCATCAGCTTATGTTTTCCTTGTATACAAAATTATGTACCAGATTGTCAAACTATTAAACTTTAATCACCCCAGATTACATTTTAAAATGTGAGATTAGATTATTTTTTAATTGTCTGTTTAAAAATTGAAAGGACTAATTCTCATATGAATATATTCTACTTTATCCCAAAAACGTCTCTCGTGTTATTAGTGCGCTAGCTATTTTCATGGTGATCTAACATTTGTTTGTACTGGAGATTTTGTTCCTTTTTATTTACACTCCAAGTGAAAGAACAATTCTTTAAATGATTGCTCTCTTGGGTCCCGAGAGCAAAGCCTTCCATAGGGTACTGCAAGTAAAAAGTACTGCAATAATGAGCATAGACATGCACAGAAAACACAGCATCTCACACAATATACCAGTACTTTGTGTAAGCACTGTTTTTGAAAGGCTGTTTGATCAGGTCAGTTGCACAAGCTGAATGTACAAAATGCATTTATTCACAGTAAAAACATCTTTCTAAAAAATTTACATCATTTCATTTTTTATTTAAAGGTAATCCAAAAACAATCAGATTAGATTACACTGGTTTCCAATCCAGCTGAATATACATATTCAATATACTGAATGATTGTAACCCTTTGTGTGGCCCTTGGATCAAAAATGCTCTTTAAGCCCAGTGATTCCCTGTTTTTGGACTTGTGAAAAACTGAAAATAATAATAATAATAATGTATTGAAGTTTGTTTTTTTTTAGCCCAGGTTGCCTGTCTGTGGGAATAGATTGGAAAACAGTTGCCATAAGTCCCCTCCAATTAAATTAAACTATACAAATTTCCACAAGGTAAACACCTCCACTGGTCCCCATGGAGGTGTGTACCCGCTGGGGCATTTGCCTGTTTTGCTTGGTAAGTAAATTAATTTCACCCTGTACTTCCACAGCAGTAAGTGTATTTTCTGGAGGTCAATGTGCACAGTGATGTTGCTGCTGTTTTTCCAAACACCTTTTTATTGATTTAATTCGCCAGCTTTAGTTTCGCTTTAGTTTTTGGCTGAACCGTCAGCTTTCCAATCCCTGTGCTGCACTGCGGGTCTGTGGACTGCAGGGGGCGCAGGGATGATTCTGAGTTCCCTGTTCTGCATAGCCGGTCAAAGAGCGCCACCTGTCGCTGATACCTATATATCTCTGTCCTCATCGGGTCCCCTTGACTGTCTCCTTCACTGTGGGCTCGCAGGCACACACAGCCGCGTATCACCAGAGCTGGCCGCTGTCCTCGCAGTACCTGAAACACCAGGGACCTTGCAATGATCTCGCTGGACTTAAATTTCAACATTTTGACTCGGGACCTGTCGCATTACCTGGAGAACCAAGTGAAAGTTGGGCTGTTCGGTTCGGGAGTGGGTCTGTCTCTGGTGCTGGGCTTCAGCGCGGCGTACACCTGCTACTATTTGATCTCAGTAGCGAAGGTAATTGACATTAACTTAAGGGTCTGTGTCTTTTGAGGGGAGTCTTCACGGTATACGGCTTGTATATCACATAAATCCCCGTGTGCGGTGTGTGGTCTTTCGCGGAGAAGCATCTTAACTGCCAGGGACTGGTGATGGTACTCGGCGTAGGTGCTGATGGAGGTGTCTGTTAGCTGGCATCAGTTTAACTGGAGGGATAACGCCGCAAAGCAGCACGTGTACGTCGGATGTCAGGCGACGGAGCAAACACTAATCCGTATATAGACCCAAAATGGGTGTTATCCATATTAAAGTTTAGCTCGTATGTAACGAGAAGCAGTTAGACGTCGGCATTAGGGAAGCTAGGCTAGCTTTTACTGTAAGCTAGAAATGCCGGTAGAAGGTGTTATGTAACGCCCGCTGAGCTGCCGCCGTTCATTTGTAAAGGATGGAGACGAACAGCGTTCACTAAATGAATAAAAAGAAGCTTTTCGTCTGTGACTTTAGGGTTTGAATGTATAAATGTGGTTAAAATAAACGTGGATCTGTGAAATTGCCAGTCAGAATCTCTTAAAGCGGTGGTGTCAAACATGAGGCACGGGGGCCAGAACCGGCCCGCCAAAGGTTCCAATCCGGTCTACTGGAAGGGTGGAAGTTTTTCTTTTTGTTTTTTCACTTTCTTCTTCACTGTACTACACAGGGATGAAAAACGTATGGCTGTTTAAGTGTTGGTAGAGCTAAAGTTGTTTAGCATAAATAAAGATTAAAATACTGTAGGTTTTTTTTCTTGTTCCAAAAATCATTATTTTTTATTGTTTATTTTATTCTTAATTTGCATTTATTTATTTCTGCTTGTAGCAGAAGTCACTTGACCTTTGAATACACCAGAAATATTGTAGTTCTGTAACTTTTATTAAGTTTTTGTGACTCACAGTCTTGTGAGTGGCAAAGTTTCAATAAAATGTCAGTTTTGATTTTGTTTGTTTTTTTTTTTTGCCAAACTAACAAACACTAAAACTAAAGATATTGCCTTTATAATTTTATTTTATTTTATTTTAGTCAGTTTTTTTTCACATCTAATTTTGTTTTGTTTAGATTTAATTACCTAGATTAACATTTGTAAACAACACATAAAAACCAATCACATCAAAATAATGCAAACAATATACACACACTTTCTTCTGCTTTCAGAGGTTTGATGGCTTGAGACAGAAAAGACAGTTTAGACCTATTTTTTGTGAAAGGGGGGGGGGGGTAATTGTGCTGTGGAGATGGTAGTAGTTTAAAGGAAAAGGTCTCATCACTCACAATGTTATTGTGAGTGATGAGACACACACACAGTCCGTATAAATGCTTTCTAAACTTGGTAATGCAATTCCCAACAACATGTAATGGAAATGTAATAAAACCTGTAGCTTAAATTGCTTTAAACTGACTTCCCCACCATAAGCGATGTGATACAACCACCAGGTACTATTTGTCAGTGGATCCCGGAGTTTGCTGGCTCTCAGTAGAGGAAAACCTTTAGCAGATTGAAATGGTTGAAAATATTTGTTTTGCAGCACAAGCTGGAATTGGGGAATGTTCGCCTTCAAATAGAAGTTGTGGCTCTCTGCTTTTGCACTGAAGGCAAACAGGATCTGTTTCTAGTTTGCACTACACTTTTCACCGTTTCACTACAGCTCGGGGACTAGCTGGCCAGTGTTTGTGGATAAATCTGCCACTTCCATTCAAACTACACCAGCTACTAAAGAAATACCTATAGCCATTTTTCCTAGTGAGAGGTGGTTGCCAGGGGGTGAGTGACTGGTCTTTAGACCTGCGTTGCCATGGAGAGTACCCGCAACTAGGGCTGCTCAATTAATCGAATTTTAATCACGATTACGATCTGGGCTTTCAACGATCATTAAAAATGACTGAGCCGATTATTAGCCCCTCCCTCATTTATCCGCGACACCTTAAAGGCCGGTCCGTGAAAATATTGTCGGGCATAAACCATCCGTGGCGCAAAAAAGGTTGGAGACCGCTGATTAAGAGGACCCGAGGGAAGCTCGGAAAGCTAAGCAGAAGTTATTTGGAGAGGAGAGTGACTGCTGTTGGTTGAAAAGAGAGGTAAAAAAAAACTTCAGTGGCGTTGCACACTATTTTATATTATTTTTTAAAGTCATTGTTAACCCTTTAAATCCGGTCAGAGCAGCACGCTCCGTTTTGTGTAACTATTTTTAAATCCCTGTAGAACCTGAACCCTGTAAGCTAGCGCAATAATTTGTTTTGCATATGAAACCAGAGGAGTTGTACTTACATCTTATGCCATCAGCTTGTCCTCGGTCACGGTTTCCTTCCACATAAAGCTTTGCAAAAATTGCATAAAAAGCGCTTGCAGGAACAAAAACGTAATATTCCAGAAACACGCTTTGCCGATCCGATCAGCTGTTCGTAACACTTCCCACATTGAAAAAGTCGTCAGCCCGAACTGTTGCATGTCCGCCATTTCCTGGCCGAAACCGGAAGTGACGTCATTTTCGCGGAAATGTAGTTTTTTACTTGTAGGCCTTAAAAGCCTACACTGGTCATGTTTGACTTTTCTGAATAGTTTCTGGGATGCTTAGAGCTCGAATTGCACTGCTGGAAATAGTTTATTTTGATGCACCTGCTGTTTTCTTTGCAAATTTGCATCATAGGATTGTTTTTTTTGTTTTTCCTGCAGTATATAAAAATTGGTGTATCTCCAAAATAAAACTATGAAGACACTCACAATAAGTTTCCTGTTGTTGTAAACTATTTTTTGCAACTTTTTTGTATTTAAAGTTTTGAGGGATAAACCTCTTAAATTTCTCCAAGTAGAAATATATGTAAAAAAAAACAAAAACGATTTTCAATTTTTTTTGTAATTTATTGCACTTTTTTGCAATTAATGTAGTTACTATGGACTTAATGCATACATATTATTAAAATATGGGCTATAACAGTTATTTAGCAACTTGAAATGCTCCCACAAATGGCACTACAACATGTAAAAAAATAATATAAGCTCTGGCGGACTTGGTTCTATAGTAGGTCTTAAAGGGTTAAATAAATATCGTCAAATAATCGAGATCTCAATTTCAGTGAAAATAATCGTGATTACCATTTTTGCCATAATCGAGCAGCCCTACCCGCAACCTCCAGCAACCACTTTTATACCCTAAGTCAGGGAATGCAAATTGTGTGTGTGTGTGTGTGTGTGTGTGTGTGTGTGTGTGTGTGTGTGCGTGTTTATTTCTTTACATTAAAAGGTTGGTTATTATGCAGTTGTTTAACTAGGCCAGCTCACTTGAGATTATATTGGGCCATGTGTGGCCGATGAGTTTGACACCCGTGACTTAATGCAAAGTAAGCAGCTTGCTATGCTTGAACGTGGTTGTGCACATTAATCATGCACAACTGTAGGTTTATGCACTCATAAAGCAAACTCTGTCACAGTTAGATCTGTATTGGTCTGTATTAGATGTGATTTGATGATAATGAATATATTTAGATTTAGCTTTACCGCATGTGACAGTAAATTTATTATTACAGTAATGGGTCTATTATTAAGACTAAATAACAGCACTTTAAATTAGTCCTGTAGGGAGACGAAGTCTCTTATATGATTTTAACCTGTGCCATCCTACATTCACGTCTGTTTTGCAGAAGCCACAGCTGATCTCTGGAGGTAAGAAGTTCTACCATTTTCTGAGGGAGCAATGTCCAGTAGTGTCAGAGACCTACTACCCCACCTTTTGGTGTTGGGAGAGCCGCATCCAGACTCTGCTGAGACCTTTCGTCACAGCCAAACCGGGGGTCATCTACAGAAAGTAAGTCCCCGCTGTGACTGATGTGCCAATTGTCACTTTCATCCTCTAAGCTTATATTTTATTTCTCCTTTGAATCAATTTTGTTCCGCAAGAGATTTCAGCATTACTAAATGTCAGGGAAAACATTTTGAGTATTTTGCTGCTGACTGTGCTTGGCTTTATCAAACTTGCTCACTGAGAAATTGCTGTTGGTCGTTCTTTCCAGTGCCACAACTGGAAACAAATCCGGCTCTTGTTCTTTGCCAATCTCCAAAGCCCAGAGGAGAAAGAGATCCTTTGTGTCACCGTGCTGGCTTGGTCCGCCAGGCCTGCTCCTTGAAAATGTTCATTCTGCTGAAGATTAATTGGCACTGCATTCCCTACCCCCCACATATCTCAAGATATGAGATTAGAATGAGTGAAGACAGATTTGGTTTTAATTATAACACATGTATAACTTATTTATTTGTTTTCACTTGGGGAAAAAAAGACCCTCATTTTTCACGTACATGCGTTTTGCCCAAGTCTGTGTGTTTATAACTGTAAACTGTACAACTGATCTGATGTCCTTATGTTTAGGTGTCTGTACCATGTACTAGACATTAGAGTAAAAGACAAAAATACAATCTTTAATATTCTTTTTCCTTGTTTTCTTAATTCCTTACATAAAACCACAGCTGATTTTGTTTAAATATGACTTTTAATTCAAGGGAAACGGTAAAGAATTAAGAACTGTACACCATTAATCTGCCACAAGGACTTTGACACTGCCTCTGCTTTTCACAGAGATCTTTGTCAAGGAGAAAAATGCTCCCATAATGCCCCTGGGTGTACAGATGCTAGTGGAGGTCTGTGCTACCGCATCAAACCTAGAAAGACTGATAGTTGCATTCACTCAAGTTATTATCACATGGCCTCCGGGGACAGCAGGACACTCCTCCTATAATGAAGTTATACAAGGTTGACCCAAGGACGGACAGCGTGAAAGATGTCCGATGTATCGTAGGCTGTCTGGGTGAAATTCCACTCAGCTTGTTGTCATAGCTGGGGATTAGCACCACGGACTCTGCTGGTTTCTCCGAATTGGCCTTTCTTGACTTTAAAGTCTCGCCTCAGGTGCATATTTCATGGCCGTTCTGTAATTTCACGCTGTCTCTCTTAACCGCCGGACGGCCAAGTTGGGCTCAGCGGCTGTCGCGTGTGTGCGTTTGTTTGTGTGTGCGGAGCAGGTTTAAAAATGCACCGAGACTGAATTACATCATCTGCCACGCACGGGTTGTGCATCCACGAAATTGATTAGCTATAAGAACCCATTGGTGCAATGGCCTCCTCTTTATTTGAATTTGCTCTGTGTTGCAGAGTCTGCTGACAAGGTGCTCGCAAGGGAAATGAGGCAGCTGTCAGTGAGTGTTGTGCTCACATATCCAGTCCCCACTTTAGCAGCGTGTGTAACAGATGCAATGAAGTAATCCCGTTACTTAAAAGTATTAATTGTGATGTGAAAGAAGAAGTGGACTATTTCCACTGTTTTTATAGCTATTTCATTAGCAGATATGCTTTTTAATTCAAATTTCACACCAGTGTTGTCCCATGCTTGTGTCTGACTGTATATATACTGTATATATACAATGGATGAAACGAAGAAGACGATATATACAGGCGCACAGAGTGATCATTGTCAGGAAGACCGGTGTTGCTGACTTGCGTGTCCTTCTCGTCTCTGCAGTGAGCTCATTAAAGCAGCAGATGGAGGACAGATCTCTTTGGATTGGTTCGACAACGATGACAGCCTTTCTCATCCCGACCCTGCCACCAGGCCCACAGTCCTCCTCCTCCCCGGTCTGACCGGCACCAGCCGAGAGTCCTACATCTTACACATGGTCCAACAGAGCCGGGATCTGGGCTATAGGTGGGTGGTCTTGGCTGAATAGCCTGGCTGACTCAAAGAACTGACAATTTCTCTGCTTTATGTTCTAATTTGCTATCCACACAGACTGCAGATTTCATGTCCAAATAAAGTGAAAGAACTTTCACTGGCTTTCATGATTGCAAAGTAAAATCTGCAACCAGTTCTATAGTGCTTTTGCAAGATTTTTTTATACCTTTATATAATGGGTCCATGAGTGACAGGGGCTCGGGGTTATTTGAGGTGAAATCACAAATAAAGTGGGCAGCTAAGCTCCGTGTCGAGAGCTGCTTTTGTAAATAGCCAAATGTAGCCCGAGCTTGAAGAGTTGCAGAGGGAGGCACTTTTTTCCCCCTCCACTTTCCTTCATCTCCAATAGGCCCTGTCTATGTTCTCTCTGCACTCATTCTTTCACACAGATTTGGAAAGGCATGGGAAGAGAGCCGGCAAACTCAGCATCTTCCACCCCTCTCCCCTGTCTGTGTAGCTTAATTAATTACAGCTTATCCGGGTACAAGCTTTGCAGCTTAGCCCGGACCAGCCTCCGAGTGTATGCTGCAGCGTGTGTTTAAGCACTCCACCACCACCACCACCACCACCACCACCTCCTTCTCCCCCCTCCTCTCGCCCAGCACCCTGTACAGCTCTGCCCTGCTGCTGCTGCTGCTGCTGCTGAGTTATGCCGATTATAAAAACAGCAGGTCTGACTCCAGCAGATAATAGATGACTGGCGAGATGCTGATGCCTTTGCTTTGCAGTACAAACACAGTTCCTTCACACAGCTGTGCCTCCCTGCGCACTTCATCGTATACACAGTTAATTTCTTTTATGTAAGAAATGTTTGTATAAAGAAATCTGGGCTGTTGCTTTCATTTGGACGTGAGCTTTTATAGGCTTTTGATTAACTGTAAAATCCTGAAATTGGAAGGAAATGTAAAAAATAAGCCATTTACTAGCGATTTAGCCAGTTTGAAATCTGAAGTTGGTTAGTTTACACCAATCGAAGGCACATTTGAGGATGTTTTATCAGCAAACTTTGGATTTTCTTCTGGAAAGCTGAGTAAAAGAGCTAGTCAGTGGTTGTTTAATGCACTAATCAGTTCAGATCTCCTTATATTACATACACATGTACAACATAGACAATTACTTTGCAACATGCAGTTAGTTTTTATAGTAATAAATCCAAATATTATGTATAAAATGTCAAGAAACAGCACTACATTCTCGACAAACTCAATCTAATATATTCAAAATGTAACATTTACCTGCTGCCCATTAAATTTGACGGTGATTATTAAAATTATATATGTTTTGTGGATTTCAGATGCGTGGTTTTCAACAACAGAGGAGTTTCTGGTGAAACATTACTGGTAAGATCTGTTCCAACACGTGTCAAAGATTTCATTCTTTTTTTTTTCTTCTTTTTCGTCCGTGAGCGCCGTCCATGTTCACAGCGTCAGACACGACTGTTTAGGACAGCTGACCTCCCTGTAGAGTTGCTCTTTTTCTTCTGTTGCACACGTGTCGCAGAGCCCACAGGGAGCCTCAGTGGACGCCGAACAGACAATGTTGCTGCACAGCAGGGATTAAGTTACAGACAGATACTGTATTTTAATGCCGAGCCACAGAAATATGAGCTCGCCAAACACGTGCTGTCCCGACACCTGGCTTAATCTCTCCTCTTGCACTCGGGTATATTGAGCTAATACAAATTAGCTCAAACTTGGATATTGTATTCCATGCACATTGCATTTAATGGCTCCACTCTCTGCACTCTCTGCATGTCTCTGCTTTAGAATAGAGATACCGTCTACTACCTGCTACATTTACTATCACCATTGCATAGAGATTTTAGTCAAAGTGGTGTTTTATCACCTGGAGAGAGTGCACAAAATCAAACCTTCAGATTTGAAACAAGAGCAAAGGATCCAGTGTCACTGTGTTTGATTGGGGTTTACATCCAGAACTCAGTTGGTTCAGCTGTTATTACATTTGAGCTGGACCCTGTAATCCTGGCACCGTACCAGGTCGTTGGGGCAGTTTTCTCCCTCTGTCAGTGGAGAAAATGGTGCGATATTCAGTGCAAATGCTTTAGCACTTGTATGCTTCTCTGTCCAGTAAGTGTGAATATCCTCCATTGTTCAACCAGGCCAGTTTTTCCAAATGGCCCACTGTGTGAAAGATGCACACTGATACAAAGATTATCCCTAAGTGCTATAGCCCTATTTCCAGACCTTGAGAAAACGCCTATTACATTACACTCTCCTGTGGAGTTGCTTTGCAGTGAATATGTTCACTCTGCTAAGTCTGTTCCCCTGAGACATTATTAATTTGTTGTTTTGTTATATATTCAATATAAAAATAAGCATAGTAAGATCTGGTGGCCTATTAAAGTTCTGCTCTTGTCCAGAACTATTAAAGGAAGCATAAGAGAACAGAAAAGCAGGAATATAGTTTGCCTGAGCTTCTTCTTGAATCCTAATGAGCAGCCTTGGAGAGCTGAGAAACTGGACTTGTTAAATAGGCTCCTTCAAGTTAGAGCAGGCTTGTTTTAAATGTTAAGTAGCCTGCACTGAGTGATAACACTGTTTCAAGTCGAATAAAATGTCACCCCCACATACACAGAACAGCATTCTTATCATACTCAGAAATTGCCAAATAAACAATAATAATGAGTCTCAGAAAAATGGGTTATCCTGTGCTGGCCTGCTAAAACATTTTTTATGTAGATACACAGCGTGAACAGGTAAATGTGAATCCACTTTTCATGGCTTTATAGAGAGGAGATTCTCGTGGTCTACTGAGCAAATGACTGAAGGTTTCAATAGAGTTCACTCACTGGATACTTCATTATGTACACCATGCTATTACTGAATTGGAATGCCCTTTGCCTTCAGAGCTACCTTAGATTCAATAAGGTGCTGAAAATATTCCTTAGAGATTTTGGTCCATATTGTTGTGATAGCATCACCCAGTTGCTGCAGATTTATTTACTGCACATCTTTGGTTCCATCACAGGTGCTTTATTGGATTGATACTGACTGTTAAGGGCATTTGAATACGGAGAACTCTGTGACATATTAAAAAAAACCAGTTTGAGATGATTTAAGCCTTAGTGATAACACGGTGCGTTATCCTGCTGGAACCAGCCATCAGAAGAATGGTACACTGTGGTCATAATGGGATGTACATGGTCAGCAACAATACTCTGGTAGATTAGGGCATTTAAACAACACTCAGTTGTTACTAAGGGGCCCAAAGTGTGCCAAGAAAATATCCATATTATCATGAGATCACTGGCAAAAGCTTGAATGATCGATACTAGGCAGGACGTATCCATTGCTTTCAACTCATCAGACCAGGCAACACTTTTCCAATCTTCTGTTGCCCAATTTTGGTGGTCCCAATGGGAGCCTCTCTTTCTAGTTCTTATCTGAGAGGAGTGATAGTCATTGTGGTCTTCTGTTGCTGCTGTAGCCCATCTGCTTTAAGGTTTAACATGTGTGTTTAGAGATGCTGTTCTGCATGCCTTGTTATTTGAGTAGCTGTTGCCTAAATGCCAGTTCAAAGCAGTCTGGCCTCTGGACAAACATTTTCACCCAGAGAATTGCAGCTCATTGGATATTTTCTCTTTTGAAGGCCCTTCTTTGTAAACCCTGGAGATGGCAGTGTGGAAAAATCCCAGCAGATCAGAAATTTTTGAAATACTCAAACCAGCCTTTCTGGCACCAACAACCACATCACATTCATTTAAATCACCTTTCTCCTCTATTCTGATGCACAGTTTGAATTTCAGTATGTCTGTGGACTGTCAGCCTGTCTCCATAAAATCCTTTAGAAGAAACAGCTGCTCTACCAAACTAATAAACTGTAATGTCATCTAAGTTTTTACTATACTAAGTTTCCAGTTTTCACTTTTGTTGGGTCTTCATCGTGGTTTTGACAGAGACAAAGAATCAGAAAGGCAGGAGTGACTGTGTTATGTTGCTGTCATACCCAGACTCCAAGGACCTACTGTGCAGCCAACACAGAGGATCTGGAGACTGTTCTTGAACACATCCAGAGGGCCTATGAAGCTGCTCCACTCATGGCTGCAGGAGTGTCCATGGGCGGGTAATGGAGCCACTCTTTACAAGCTAGCTTGCACATACTGCTAATAAAAGTCAGAATAAACATTAAAGCTACTTTTCACGATGCAGCTTTAGTAAACTGTGAGATATTGAACATTTACTGTGTGTTGGGGACATGTCAGTGCTTTGTTTTATTATTTTCCAGTTGTCTGCCAAATAATGTGTTTTTTATTGCACAACGGTAATCCTTTGAATTGGGGGATTGGTCATTCAGTTTCCCTCTGTCCCTTCATCTCTCCCTCTCTCCATATTCAGGATGATGCTGGCAAACTACTTGGGGCGCAAGGGCCGGGAAACCTGTCTGAAAGGGGTCGTGGTCTTCTCAGCGGGCTGGGATGTGTTTGAGTGCACCGCTTCACTGGAAAAACCCCTGGACCGTTTCCTCTTCAACTCCTACCTCACCAGCTGCCTACAAGCCTCTGTGCACAGGTCAGCCAGGGCCAGAGCAGGGATTAACACAGCCACTAAGTCACTGCCAGTGCTAGATTCTAAACAGAGGCTTGAACAACTGGGTTTCAAATATTTATGTTTGGTTTGCTCATTTAAAAGTTGTGGGGGGGAGGGGTATGCTTTATTATTTGTTAGGTGATGAACAAAACATTTAAACAAAGCCTGACTACATATCCACAATATATTCCTACTTGTGTGTTAATATGAGCAATGACATATACATATATATATATTTACCTAGTGCTGCCTCATCATTTTTCTTATTGGATATCACTGAGTTTTTCCTAAGTTATTGTGTTAGAAGAAGAAGTAAAAGAAGATATTTTTTATTAATCCGGTTAGAAAATTTAATTAAAACTAAATAGCTCAAATACGTAGACTAGTGACAGCTCGATAAATTACAATATGACAAAACAAATATTTTAATAAGGTAAAAGCCTAATCGGAAATCAATAAATGCTTAATCATACTTAAGTAAATAATAATTATGATGATGTAGTGGTTTGCACTGTTGCCTTCCAGCAACAGGGTCAAAGGTAAAGGTCAAGGCTGAACCACCTTTACATGGTGTCACTCTGGGTAATCGAGACTTCCCCTCGCTGTCTCACTGTCATTTGCTGTGTAACCATATGTCAAATGCAGGATGGATAAATAGCTGAGTGTAAACCTAAAGAGCACCTTTATTGCATTGATGATGATGATGATGATGATGATGATGATAGTAAATCCAGAAATCCAGACTAATAACAGACTAAAGGACTAATAACTGATTTAATAGCCAGGGACAACACAAGGGTGGATTGATAAACACTGAGGAGAAGACAGTGCTATTTCTACACATGAGGGTAATTAGTAGAAGTGGACACAGCAGGGTCATGAGGCACATGTGATTGTAATGAAAGACATTGAGGCATGAGGTGAAGTAAAACTAAACACAAAACACAAGTGAGAAATAACGCCTAAGATAAGGCAGGAAGTGAGAAACAATAAACAGGGAAACGCAGACACGGGACTGAACTAAACGAAGAAGAATTGACAAGAGGAGAAGACGGGAAACACTGAGGAAACAAATGAAACTGGAAAAATAAATTATAACAAGAACTAAAGGCTCCAAAAATGCTAGAGAATAAATTAGGATCAATAGTCACCATTATGAACAGCTAATGAATTCAATGCCAAAAGTTCAAAAAGCCACAGTCCAGAATTAATAGATGGATAAAAATATTCTTATATAATACACAAATGACATCCACAAATGGCATCTTCATGTTGCCTAGCAACTGCAATTTTTTCTAGCATTTATGCAATTAACATTTAACAAAAGCATCAACTCATTTAGATCCACAAAAGTTGAATTGAAGCTGCCTAGCAACGGGCTAAAACGGCCCATTTTTCGCAGCCTCTACAACCCCCACGTTTTTTACTTCTCTTGATGCGAATGAGAATATCAGTTCATGCTTATTTTAAATAAATATAACTGATATTAGCTTATCATCAAGCCAATTGTGTTCTTTAGAATATTGCTATTTAAGACAAATACTGATGACAACGTTTGCACATCTGAAACCGGGATCATGCTGAGAGGAAATGAAGGCTATGTGTGAGGAGCTGAATTTCATTAGCAGGAGGAATGTTCTCATATCGATGTTGATGTTTTATTGAAAAAAGCTTTTTTGAATTTATCTTTTCTTTTCCGGGGTAGATTATTATATTGTTACAACCTTGTCAGCATTTCTGGGGAATATTTTCAAATGCAAGTCATGTAACCTAACAGCAGTTAGTGACCTGTTTTTTGTTTTTGTTTTAAATCTGCCCCGCAGGCACAGACCAGTGCTCGAAAAATGTTACGACATTGATCATGTCATGAAGGTAGGGGATTATTTTCAGCGGCGTTAAGCCATGCCAATTTCATTAAATAAAGTAGACCGAATAAATCGTTTTACCGCATTCCCACAGGCAAGGACCATCCGAGAGTTTGACGAGAGGTTCACCTCCATAATGTTTGGTTATCCTACCAATGACGACTACTACCGCGATGCCAGTCCTGTCCACAGGCTCAAATCTGTGCAGGTGCCAATGCTATGTCTCAACGCTGCTGACGATGTCTTTTCTCCATCTCACGGTGAGTCTCCAGTCCAAAGTCCAGTTCATGGGTGAAAATACTTCAACTACGTGAACTAATGATAACATTCTGGCATGTCATGTAAAGACATTGCACAGAGATTAAGCAAAAAAAACCAAAACAAAACAAAAAGTGAATTCTGTGTTTTGTTTGCAGCCATTCCAGTGGAGGCAGTGAAACAGAACCCTAACCTGGCCATGCTCATTACCCATCACGGCGGCCATATTGGTTTCCTGGAGGGCCTGTGGCCACGTCAGAGCACTTATATGGACCGAGTCTTCAAGCAGTTTGCAAAGGCGGTCATTGAGCAAAGCAACCAACTCAAAGACCTCTCCTGATAAGAAGATGTAACTGATGTTCTAGTTTTACATTTTTATTATGTCTTCTTGATACATTCTGTCCTTTATTTCTTCCATTTTAAATCCCATTCTTGTTTTTTATACCTTATTCAGCCCTTTCTGCAATACATCTACCTTTTCCTCTCTACCAGACCAGTTCTGCAGTTTTTCTTTCTTCTGATGACTTCGTCTATCCTTGCCCTCCATAGGTCTGTTCTATTTTTGCTGCCACAAGCAAAAAAAAAAATCCTCATTCTTTCTCATTTTAAAGGGCACATTTTATTGAATGCAGCATTTGTGTTGCACTCAGCATTAATTTATTGATTCCATACAGTTAAAAGTCTGTAGTCCTGCAAGCAAAGCTGTTCATGTCACAGCTGAAATACTGAATCTGTGCCCATTTGTGCATTAGCTAGCTAAAGAATTATGTGATTACCGTGTGCAATCATCAGTACTGTACATGAGATTCCAATCATTTTTGTTTATGAAGCATCCTCTATTGCTTTTATCATGAAGACATCTGTAGGATTTTAGCCCTCAGGGATTTTTTTTTATTTCCTTAACTTCATTTTCCTTAACTTCTTTCCCTCCTTTGTACTTTCTCAGTTATTCTCCTGGAGTTTGAGTTTTTCTAAGTTTACGTCCACACAAAGTTATTTATTTTCTTCTAAAGTAATAGTTTCATATTTTTGTCTTTTGAGTTGTGAAGCTTGAATTGACTTTCTTTTAAATATGATGCTAATATCATGAGATGAATAGCTTAAAGATTGGAAGCATAAAGATTGGAAGCAGAGGAAAGCAGCGCCTCTGAAGCTCTAAATAAAATGCAGTGCCGTGAAAAAGTATTTTCCCTCTTCCTGAGTTCTTAGGGTTTTTTTTTTTCATATTTTCATACTTCAGATCAGCAAAATAAATTTTAATATTTAACAAAGATAACCAGAGTAAATACATAAAAATCTGTGTGATGATCTGAACCATGTAAGTAATGTAATTTAATAAATGTGCAAAAAAATAAACAAATCAGGAAGAGGGAAAATACTTTTTCTCTGCATTTTAGTGTAATGTTACTAAGGGATACTTCCCTCTCGTTGCCAGGAGAAGAATTGTCACGGGAGAGGAGTACCCACAAATTAAACATGAAATTGCAAAGCTCTTATATTTTGGCATAATTTTTGTCGCTGTTAATAAATAATCAGAAAGCACTCATAAAGAAACGTAAGTCCTCGAATGCAGTAGTTTGAGCTCGCTGCATAGTAATTACACATTTTAAAGCAAAAAAGTGCAAATTTAATTGGTTTTTATCTTATTTATTTATTTATTTGTTGCATAGTTGACATTTTGCTACATCAGATGGTCTAAAATAAGTATTAAAATATAGGTTTGCCTAAAATCTGTCCAATAATAATAAGTACTCACCTTTACCACACACAGATAATGTAGTGCCTGGACTAAAGCTTTGTTTCTTTTACCTCTGAGTTGTCAGAGGTAGGAGTGACGCCACTCTCGAGTTGACCGTTCCAGCTGTAGTAGTAGTACGTGGAAAATATCGTATTTTGGGTTATTTCCAGATTTTTTGTAGTTTATAATTTTGACTTCTCAGATGCATAACTCATAATTTTTGAGTTATTAAGTAATTTAGCTTCCCCCCCCCCCCCCCCCCAAAATTAAAAAATAAAAAGCTTGTGTAGAGTTCAAATTGGAAAGTCCTACATCAAAGTTGGGATTTCCAACTCTTCAGTTGGAACACAGTATATTTCCTAGTCTCATGAGTGACTTTAATGTGTTTGGTTACCCGTGTAACCCTGGTTCTCTGAGGTATCTCATGATAGGATATGCCCTCCGACGTAACGAAAAGCTCCACTAGCACAAAGTCCTTCTACGATCTTAATTGCTGATCTATTTGGTTCAAGTCCACTGGATGTCTTTGTCATCAGTGCGTGCGAACATCTGTGTGGGCATCTGCGTACCTGCCTGTTTTTTGTGACTGCACGGAGTCGTCTGTGAAGAATTTAAATAACAGTGGACCAGCTACCCATCTATCCCAGGCAGTGGGCATAAAACAGACTTCAGAGAAGTGTAACAGAAAAAACTACGCAGCTATTGAGTCTCGAACTGTAAATCAATGTCCATCTCTGCAACAGAGTATAATCAATGCTTAAAGCCTAGGTTATGCTCTGTTAGTTCATTATCATGTAAACTGTCTGCAAAAAGAATAGGCAGACACACGGACATCCACAGAAACCTGCTAACCATCTGATGACGAAGGGCTCATTTATAATAGCCCTTGGCCTCAATGTATAAAAGCAATGTATATTTGTCAGTCCGCTAGTTGAGGCTGCCATTTTAATAAAAAAAAATTTAAAAAACAGGAAAAGTCTACCTAAATCAACCTGTTTTAGAGCTTTACAGGGATAACCAAGCTGAGTTAGTTTCCCCCTTCTTTCATTCTTTATGCTAATCAAGTAACCGGCCTCTGGCTGCAGCTTCATATGTAGCAGACCGAGAGTGGAGTGGTGTCAGCCTCCTTATCTATCCCACACTGCGAAATCGAACAAGCATATTTTGAATTGTTCCTGTCTGTATGTCTCCTGCATGCACTTTTATTTTGACTCATTCTTCCATTCATGCACCAAATAGTTTTACGACATGGAGACAAATTCATCAATGACGAGGAATGTAAAATTGCACTATGTAAGTTGAAAAATTCCTTAATGCAAAGCACTTCATTTCATGAGAAAAATGAAAGTGCATCCCAAAGGTTGAACAGAGCAAATGAGAGTATGGAAATTTCACAAGGTTTTCTTTCTTCAAATGTTGAAAACGAGTCCTTAACGTAGGTCTGAGGGTGCTAGACTCAGTGGATGTGAATGAAATAATGCACACGGTGACTGAAAGTGTTAGATGTTGCTTTACTAAATGCAAAGCCTGGTTTCCAGTCATTTTTTGTTTTCTTTTGCCAACAATGATCAAGGGGCTGGCTACCATGTATGAGTTAGTATCAGTGAAACAATCAGATCTGACTGGAAGCCAGACTTTCAGTAATGCACTGCGTGAAGGATTTTTCCTGCTCCTGTGGAATTATTATTTTTGTGTTTGTTTGTCCTACCAAGTGTCCATTGTGCAGCATGTGTCTTATCAGTGTCATCATGTCCTGAACGTTAACACCACTTTGTAATATGTAGCACAAAGGACATGTTTGTCTGTTCATAGGATTCATTTCATTTTTTTACACTGTATAAAAAGAAGAAAATTAAACATTCGGTTTAACATGTGCGGCAATAAAGAGTTTAACTTTAAAACAATGTCTCGATATAAGTACTAGTATATACGGATTATCAACATGAGTGTAATATGCTGTATTTAATAAATAAATAAACAAATTCTAAGTCATTTTGGCTCCTGTCTCCAGATTTGTTTCTTTTTTCTTTCTATTCTTTTAAACTTGTTTTTTCTGTAATAATTACATTTAGAACACAAAGTTGGATAGCCTTCCCAAGAGTCGCGTGAGACTGCCTTCATCATCGTCCTCTGACGCCAGGACATTTGACAGTCCACCATTTGAGCTGGCTTACTGCGTGACCGCTGTGTCACCAAAGGGTCACACTGTCTCTCCTTTCACGCCATCGGATTGGGATTTGGGCCTTAGAATTGACTCGCTCCACACTCATGAGCTTAGCCGTTGATAGGATATGCATGACTGCAGTAGTGGATGTGATCCACCAAAAGCCAACTGTAATCCGCCAGCACTCCACTTCCCCACAGACCAAGCCCTCAATAAGCCCACAGACAGATGAGCTTCGGTTATATGAAAACCTGTGATTAATTAGAGTAGACTGCCAAGAAGGGTGAGTAATTTTGTCTATCTATCTAATATAAATGTCCCACTTTGGACTTTACCCTCCGTATCTGATCCAATTGTTGCTTTTTCTTGACATATCTACTGGGATTGCCACCAAAAAAATTTAAAAAGTGGCAAATTTCATATACATACATATCTCTGAAGCATAAGCAATAAGCATGTTTGTGTGTGCTTGTTTCTTCTTCTACACAGTCATGAGTTGAGCCCCAAACTTGGCACACAGGTGCATAATAGTCCCCTGGTGGTTTTTTATCTACAGTAGATATTATGGCATCATCAAGTTGCCTGGCAACCACATAGCAATGGGCTAAAATGACATGGTTTTAGCATTTGTGCACCTGTAACGCCTTATAATAGCATCATATCGTTTTTATTCTGTGACAATAACTTCTCATTTATATCCACAAAAGCCATCTTGTTGCCTGGCAACCACCTAGCGATACTCTACTTATTTTTTGGTCTTTATTCACCTGCAACGCCTTGCAAAAGCAGCTCATCGTTTCAATTTCACCAAAAACATCTCATTTGTATCTTTTTGTTTTACTTTTCTTCAGTTTAACCATTACACAGTCTTCATAGGTCATGATTTAACAAAGTATTGTAATATTCTGACATTATTAACTGGATGACTAATCCTTAATAATATTTCAAAGAGCAGGAAGAGTATATTCTTTAGGTTTTACGATACTGTTTTGGAAAAACAGCATCTATCCCCCAACAGCATGCCCTTTTTTACCTAAGTCATGAAAACACAACAGTAATGATGGCTTTAATATATTTTATTGAAAATGAAACTTGGAAGAACAGTTAGGAGTTATTATTATAACCATCTATAACCATTACAACCATTAAACTCTGTCCTCAGGGCTATATCATAAAAAATATTCATACCTATCATTAACCATTCCATTATTTATATTAATTAAACCCAGAATAAATGCTTTCTAATTTGGGTATTGGTTATTATCTATTGATTGGTATCCATGGGTGTGGCCAGGAGCAGCAAATTTGCATTTAAAGCTACATGCACCTGTGAGCGATCGGTGAGGTATTGCTGAGCTGAAACTTTGAAGATACATTCTGGGAATATGTGAAACTTAATTTAAGCTGATAAAATGGGCTACAGTAGGAGAGAGAAATAATTTAAATGCATTTAATCTTCTGACCTTGCAGAATTTGGAAAAATATCACCTCAAAGCCCAAATTAAACAATGAAACCAAACAAGAAAACTGTGTACCACAGGAAGCTAATAGCACTGTAAATTAATAGCCTTAAAATAGTGAGTTACCCCTCTGACATCTTTGCAAGCATCAGATTTCAAACGCATAAAAATCATTTAAAACTTTTCCATGAAGAACAATCATGAGGTGCCAGAATCAGCATCCCAGGCGCCCTTTCATGCCTTTACTTTCTTATCCAGTCCTGACAGCCGCTGGCTGAAAATAGCCTTGTGTTATATCACACAGAGGTTGTAGGTTGATGGAAAGCCTGCTCTAATATTACCTCACAGGAGCTGAAATAGTAATGTCCCTGGACCAACAATGCCCCTGTGCCCTGACAGTGATGATGCCAGAAAGAGCCCAGCATTCATTATGAAGCTATTTCTCTTCTTGATAGTGAGAAAGGTCATTGTACATTAATCACAACAAAGATACAGAGGTGCTGAGATGGAAAAAAAACACATCAGGAGAGATGTTGCTTCGGAAATAAACAAGACCCCGGGGTTTACTCTTGCAGAATAAAAAGATCTGGCATTGTGTGGATGAGAGTGAGGATACTGTTAATCACAGGCTAAAGACAGGGAGCCACATGCTTGAAGAACCCTACTTAAACTTTGTATCAGTCCACTTGTCTTCAAAATACAACATGAAAGCATCAAAACCAATGGAAATCAGAGCTTATAGAATTCAAACATGCAGCCCAAATGATAAGAAGTAATGAAGGAGTTATACAGTGATCAGAAGTTTCCATACACTCATCATGGGTATTTCTTTGAACTGTTCTTTTTCCAGTATGTATACATACATATAGGATCAAAAGTATACATACACTCCCAGCAATATATTTGATTAAATGTCACTTAATCAAATGTTCTTGCTGGATAGCTGACGACTCTTCTTGGCAGAATTGGCAGAGTTCATTTCAACTGGTTGGTTTCATTGCACAGACCCAGCTTTTAAGCATAGTCCACAAATTTTCAACGGGGCTGAGGTCGAAATATTCCAAAAGCTTCATGTTATCCTGCGTTATCTATTCCAAAATCAGTTTTGATGTATTTGGGATCATTGTTCTGTTGGAACATCTGATTGTGTCCAAGTTTCAACCATCAAGCTGTTGATTTGAGGTGAAGTGAAAAATCTTTCCATCACTTTCTGCAATGCATCAGTACAAGTGTCAAAAAAAATAGTCCCAGACCATGATACTGCCACCACCATGTTCCACAACCGGAACGCTGAAAACTTTACTCGCTCCGGTCCTTGTTTTGTCTGAGCATAAAACTTTTTGGCTTGTCCACATGAGCAGTGGCAAATTTCAGTTGAGCTTGAAGGTGTTGATTTGGAAGTACGAACTTCTTTCTTAGTCGGCGCCCTCTCAGTCCATGCCAATGTAAATCTCACTTCATTGTGGACAGTGATGCTGGTGTTTCAGCAATTTCCAGTTCATGGCTGGCTTGAGGCTTAGTGGTTCTTTGGTTGTTCCTAAACATCTTAACCAATTTCCTCCAAAGGGTGACAGTCTGGCTCTTTGTCCAGACGTTGGCAAGGCGATTACACATCCATGTCAATGTCAAACAAATCCTTTTTATGCTGGCAAAGATAAAGTTGTAGTTAATCATGATCTGATGTTGAGTTAAAAGACACAGTAGAACTTTCAGGACCACTTTTTAAAAGACTGAAGTGAGTGTATGCACAATTTGGACCCTGCAGGGATTAGAGAAAACACAAAATAACATCAAATTATGCAACCAATTCTTGGTTTTTTTTAAAGTAATTAAAGATACATGCTCCACAATCCCTGGAAAGGGAACAAAAATGATCAAAAGCCCCAAATTTCCATAACATTCCTGCCCATGATGAGTATGTAAACATCTGACAACATGTGTATAATGTCTTGCAACTTTGCTGGAGCTCGCCAATTTTTGGTATGCAACTCACTCTACTGTCTTTGTGTCTGTTAACAAATTAAATCACAGAGTCGGGCACTGAAAACAAAGAGGAAAAATAACAGGATATGTTTAGATGCCATTTTATTACATTCAGACATTTTAAACAACAACAGCATGGCTCGAACATTAAGATATTCACAGCCTGCAACCACAATGGTAAACGTGAGGTAGATCAACCAGGCACCAAGGCTACCACTGTGCTGCACATAGTTATCAAACACATTTCAGTTAAGATTGTGGGAGCAAGTTGCATATTAAGTATTAAAATCAAAGAGGAAAAACACTTTCTACGGACCATTGTTTTGATCATCACTATTATATTAAATCTAGGGGTTAGGGAACATAACCGTCTTCTGGAAATAATTCTTTAAGCTGGCAACTTGTATAGTGCAAGTCCAACATTTGCAAAACCCCCAGTGACATTCAGTAGATCCAAGAATCATTCGTTTGTGTCTTGTGCAAAGCCTTCGCGACCGGTTTTGAAGAGGGCACGCTCCCTTGGCCCAAGTGAACTTAGGCCTCAATCAAATTATACACTCCAATATGATTATCAGTCCCAAATGCTTTTCAAATAAATAAAAAAAAATCCTCATGGACCTGATTCTCATTTTCAAAAAAAGAAAAAAAGAAAAGGAAAAAGCCCCCAAAAAGAATAAAGACATAAAAGACAAATCTAGGTAGATTCTTCTTGCCTTTGCAACATAAAAATGCAGAAAGACATCACCAAAATACACTGGCAAACATTACACAACATTAAACACATCAGTAACCCTCAGTGGGTAAGGGGATGATCGAATATATTAATAATGTAAACAAAGCTTTAAACAGTACAGTAGTACAAAACCCAATTATTTGATCTCTCTACACACAGAGACAAACAACATTCTTTCGCCTCACAGTCAAAAGGTTTCTTCATTCTCATTGGTCCAAAAACAAAACAAAACCTAAGCAGACACTGTGTGAAACATCGCTTAAGGCATATTCTTTGGACAACCACGTGCAGAAACTTAAAAACATTCATCTTTCAAGTATATGTGTAAACCTAATTTTCGCCCTTTAATTCAGGACTGGAAACTGGGTTAATCAAAGTGGATGGTAGCAAACATCTTCAATAAACAATCAGGACACCATAACAGGAGGTGACATCTCAGGCACAGGCAGTAGCAGGACAGCTGGCAGTGAGAGAGCTTGCCTGTGGTACACTTTGCGCGACTATGTGAAAAATTACTGTCATAACATACGACTAAATCAACTGCTCGGTGTCCATGTTAACAGAAAGCATGTAAAAATAAAAACATTGTGGCAGATCATCTAAAGCTGTGTGCACGCTGGAAACTATTCTCTCATCGAGCATCGCTTGCAGATATTTTGAGCTCTGGTTTCCTAGGTAACCCTCTAAAGTATTTACAACCCAGTAATATGTCAATCAGCAGTATCATACGCTTTCAAAGTCTCTAAATTTCCTGTCACTGTAGGTTATTTTGGCTACAGTTGCAGAACGACACTGACTTCTTCTATGGTTTCTGGTTGTCACATCGCTTCCTGCGTGGATGTTGATTCACAGCGGCGTAGCGACCGCAAACCGTAGAAGAAAGTGAGTGAAATGTGTTATGTGACTACATGTCACGTTTCACCTGCTGACAATGCTAACTGGATGAATCCCAAGATAAACTGTTCTCAACTTTGAGGCAAGGAATTGAAGTAACTACCAATGAGAACGCAGGATTCCATGCATTAGTGGGTTACCTAGGTAACAAATCAAGCAAACTGCTTCCTGTGTGGATGCAGTTTAATAGTGTTTCAGAAAAATTGACCAGCTTCACAGATTTCTATTGAAACTGAAACAGTAAAATACCGAAGACACAACTCGTATGTTCCCGTAGTTTTCCAGTCGCTTTGGATAAACTCGCATGAAATGTAGTCATGTGACAACATGTGTCAAATCCAACGGCTGCTTATTGTTTGATTCCCACAGCTTCCAGTACAGATACTCCTGATGACCTGAAATTCAGTAATGACCAAACTCTTGGGTGTGTCTTTGTAACGTTATGAGGAAACATAAATGGGCTTTGTGGATTATGAGAGGCGAAGCAGGTGAGAAAGGTCAAAGAAAGCAAAGGAAAAAGGAAAAGTGCAGCTAAAGGCGTCTTTGGTGCTTAGAAAAATTAATGGCAAACTTAAACTGTTTTCATGCAGATGCACAAACATTAACAAACACAGATGTTACCATGGTCTCAAACCTGCCATGTCCCTGTTAAAATATATTCCATTGATGCTGGTAGCGCGACTCCTTAAAGCCACCTCCCTCTGACCCCCTGAACATCCAGGACTGGACAAAGTGGGTTCAAAATACATTCTTCAAATAGTCACATTATCCGTCGCGAGTCCAAAAAAAACCAACACCAAAACAAAATAAGTTCAGTTTCAGCTGTGCTTTTTTCCCCTCACAGCAAAGTCTTTTTCACTACGACACAAACTTAACTGAAGACAAGCCGACAAGCGAGCAAAAGTCAGAAACATTCACCGACCCTCTTTGGAGTCGGGCACAGTGCACACTGGCAGTACAGAAAGCTGTGTCAGGTGGTCCTCACACCTCGTGCTCCAGCATTTCCCTGCTGACCTGTCTTCTGCCTGATCAAAATTTGATTGCAGGTCTGGAACTAAATCTCAGTTCTGATTGGGTTTCTTCAGCAGCGGCATAGATTTGAGCAGGTTTAAACGTGGCGGCCGGTCAGAAAGTAGAGGGACCGATCCTCGTTGCAGTTGGCCGTCTGAAACTCGTCCCGCAGGCGGAACTGCCATTCGTCCTCCAGCTCCAGTCGGGCGATTGTCTGACGCAGAGAACTGCGGTCCTGACAGATCACACAGAGGGTGGCACCTGTGAACAAATTCAAGATCAAAAGTTAGATAGTAGGACATGCAGTGCCACTTTAATTATCAAGTTTAGCTGTTTAGTTCTCTATTGTGAGACAGATTGCATAATTCTATCATGTTAGATTTAACAGGGCTAGAAAGACATCCACGTGTGGCATAGTTTGCATCTAAGACACCAACTCATACGCAAGAACTGTCACTGCCTTCCAAACAAACTACAGGTGACCATGGCAACCTATTAGCAACCAAACCAACTGCAAGGACGTTTTTGGTGCAGCATTTTTTATATCTTTGTAACAAATTTCACCTAGCAACAGCGCACAACTTCCAGTAACCACTTACCAATCGGTTCAGGGATACAGATTTTCCCTTAGCAACCACTGGTTGCCAGGCAATCACCAGCTGCTCTCTATGCTTGCATGACTGGGATGTAAGCTACTGTAGTCAGGAACTGATTCTTATTTTGTAGAGACACCCAAACCTTGCCAATGTCCTTTTAACATCTGGAAGCTTTTATTTTGACAGTCTAGCACAGAGGAAGGTAGGGGGTGAAAATCTAAGAAAACAACCAGGTCATTTCCTATAACTATGTGTGGGGTCTTGGGAAAATATGAGCAACAAAGCATCCCGATCCCTTCCTTTAATCGTGACACTGATTTCATACCTTTGAGGAAGTCGAATTTCTTCAGGAGTCCAGAAACAACGAAGGAGTCACAGAGGTAAAGCAGCAGGCCACTGAACACCAGCCCCTGATGGTTCAGGTTGGTGGAGTGTGGACGAGAGTTGATGTAGCACACAGAGATCTGCAACAACAACAACAACAACAACAACAACAACAACAACAACAAAAAAAAAGAGACAAACTTCATTAATCACAGTCGGGAAAATGAAACTAACATCACGAACTTGCCTCGAAGTAACTGAAAGAAAACATTACGACTCCCTGACAGTTCCTGCTGGGAGCTCCCGAAGGTGTCTGCTCAAGCAAATTTAAAGTCGCCTTGTGGGTAAAAGTTTAAAACAAAAGATGTGCAAAAACTTGAGAAGACTGTGTGTACAGATAGATGGTCATTGCCTCCTATGCACAAATGTGCAGTAAATGCATTGTTAGCATTCACTGTGTGCACATGTGCGTGTATGCAGGTCAGAATGTTCTAAGAAGAACAGATGGGAAAGTCATGCAACATGCTTCTCTGTGGGTTAAAAAAAAATCTACATTAAAGTCGGGGAGCAAGTTTGCCTCATTTCTCTATACTATACAGATTAGAGCACCTTATAAAGTATATAACTCTGCATATCAGACAGAGAAGCACTCGATTTCTATCCAAAATGTGTCTATCACAGTAGTCTGGTATTTAAGCCTTGCCCTAAGTTTGAAATAGAGATTATTCTACTGTTCCTGCTTTCAACTGCAACCTCCAGGGAGCTCTCACCTCCGGGCTGAGGTTGAGGTAGCTGTCAATGGACAGAACTGGGTTGTCTCTGTTCCTAACAGCTTTCGGAAATAGTCTGTGACTGCAGCTCTGGAGGAACCTTTCCAGTAGGAACTGGGCCGGGGCGTCGAAGAGGGTCTGTTCGCTGTCTGGTGCACAAACATACTGCAACGGGCTGATTAGAGCGGGGTTTTCAATTTCCTTTGGAGAGAAGAAAGAAGTTTCATGTGAGCTGGTGTTACGCACAGAAAGACAAGGACATAACAAAGCGAATAATTTTAATCACCTGAACACCCACCATGAGTTTAGGTTTGACCAGGAATTCTTTGTTTCTTCCCCCAACTGGAATGTGCTTCTTCATCAGGAAGAAGTTGTTGAAGCGGCACAGCAACAAGCCACTGCTATTAACCCTTAGATTAAAGTCCACCTCCTCGCAGCCATACCTGCACGGGACAGCAACGTCAGATAACGGTGACAATGCACACCTCAGACCAACTGACTCACATGGCCTTCTCTGAGCTTACCGATTCAGGTCGTACTGGACGTTCTGCGTCAGGTCCACATTCAGCATGACAAAGTCATGGAGGTGACACCGACTGAAGGGATTGCTGGGAGACCTGCGAGCCAGGCTGCTGCTCCACTTGCGTGTGCCGCACACGGCGTACTGGGAGATCTTGGGCGTGTTCTCCATGTGCTGCAGCACCGTTTTTAGAGACACGTTGCTGAGACATGAGCCTCCATCTGATGTCTCACTAAGAAACCAATAGGGGAGGGCAATTTTACATATTTTGAACATATGTAAAATTGATTTTGAACAGAGCTTCGTTAACCGTAGCAACCAACTCCACTCTTACACTTGGGAAGCGCTTATTACCTTCCTTCTGCTGATTGGTGGGCGTTCCACTGCACACAGGAGTCGTCCATCATGACAATGAAAGGCCATATGTCTTGTCTCTTGACACCTTGCTCCTCCAGTCGGTTCCTCTCCAGCTCGAGGTTATGGTATGACAGCTCTTTGATCAAGAAGCGAGTTGCACCTTAAAACAGACAGGATTGTTTTTGTTAGGTTTTCACTTAAGATTTGATTAAAACTGATGCACCTTTAATTAACTTTGATAAAAGAAGTAATCTTTTCAAATCCCATGTAAGGGATATATTTGCATAGAGCTTGTATACATTTGCAAATTTACAAGTCTGATAGTTTAGAAAGACAATGAGGTACACTCTGTTGGGCTTTTTGTTCTTCTCTGTCACACGAACCCTCTGCATGTCCTCCTACACTACATTCATGAACCTCTTCTGAGGTCTTCCTCTTTCCCTCCTGCCTGGCAGCTCCATTTAGCCACTATCCGTCCTCTGCACATGCCCAAAACCATCTCAACCATTTTTCTCTAACATTTTTCCTCCAAATCGCTCAACCTGAGCTGTCCCTCTAATCTGTCCGTTCTGATAACCGAGTAAAAATCTTAACATCTTCAACTCTACCATCCGTCTATTTATTTTTTCCAGTGCCCCGCTCTCCAAATCCTACATCATCTCAGGCTTCACTACCATCCTGTAAACCTTCCCTTTCACTCTCCTCATCTCTACCCACTCCAGCCTGCCTGCAGTCTCTACACTCTGTCGGGCACTGCAGATAAAAATATGTTTAGGTATTCAGCAGAGAAGTCTATCCTGATTAGAAAGCAGTCACACTGACATAAAGGGTCATCTTTAGCCCAATGCCATCTGCTTATCTGAGAGAAATGTTGTTTAGTTACACCTACTTCAGAAAGGCCTTGCACCTAATTGGCTGCACTACAAATCAGACTGATACAATAGATGGCTGACCTTCTCGCGTTGGGTAAGGCAACAGGTAACTTTTCGCCTAGTTTAAACACAGCACTAAAAACAAGTTGAAAACACAACCATGGTAGATAATACACTGCAACGAATTACTCATTATCAACAGAGTGATAAGCTGTCATGTAAAGGCTGAACGCCACTGTGTGGACTTTCAACCACTAGTAGTGCTGTGGAGAAAGGCTTTCATAAGAGGGTCTCCATTTAGTTATTTTTGCTCATACAAGAGCGAGTGAGCAATGTAACACAAGTTCCTGCTATTCTTTTTTTTTTTAGCATCTGCTGCCATGCAAATCACGACAACAAACACAAGCGAGGGCAAGAAAAAACGATGATATGGGAAAAAAATTTTATATCGACTGCAAGTAGAATGAAATATTTTAAATATATTTTAGTTAGGATCAAAAAACTGTCAGGTTTAACAACAGAGATAGCTCAGCTGCTCACCAACTCCAGCGTTGTTGAACATGGCGGGCAGGACGAGCAAGATGTGGTTGGGCCAGTACTTCCTATAGTGAGGCATCTCAAACTGTTTGACCACGAGGATGTGCAGATGTGCTGCGCCCTCCGTGGCATGGAAAATGTTGAGCAGGCCGTGTTCTTGGCGTCCTGTGGTCGGGGTGAAGATTGGACTCCTGAGAAGGTCGGGGTCCTGCAGACAGATAAACACGGTTGAAGCAAAAGTAAACATGTGACCCAAACGGCGATTAGGAGGATTAAGGCGCGACAGATACTGCTGTCTTGAGCAAACTAACCTTGGTGGAGACCAGAGGCAGACGCATGCTCTCCAGGTGGCTGCCCTGATGACTGAAAACAAAGTGCTGCTCCTTAGATTTGGGAATCACAAACTGGAGCTGGACCTCCTCTCCCAGCATGGACGAGCAGAAGGTGAAAGCATGAAAAGTGCACTCCGACAGCTACAACACAACCACACACACATGTACAATATTAACACAAGGATGGGATATGTGCATCTGTAAGTCTGCAGTAAAGCAGAAGGTGTTGGTGGTGCATCTCACCTGTGTAGCTGCGCCTGCTTCACAGTAGTGATGGCACTGGTCACAGTGATGAAAGGCATTGTGGGCAGCAAACCTACTCTGACGTATCGACTTGGTCACTCGTGTGGCTGGAGTTTGGTTCTCTTTATCTTGCTTACAATCTATATAAACATAAAAAACGTAAGTTCATTTTTTAATAACACCCGATTAAAAAGCTGAACTCAGAGTGGGCAAGTTTGATGGGTTTTTTTTCGATGTTTTTGCTGACCTTTGAAAGACTTTAGCATCTTGTCAGAGTAAACAGGGCTGGCTTTCCTGAATTTAGGATCTCGGAGGTTGGGGTCAAAGGGCAGCTTTCGGACTTCCTCGATGTCCGGCCACTGGGTACTTACTAGAGTTGTGACCTCTGAATTTTCTGTGGAGGGTGATTTGATACATTTGTCACCATCAAATTAACTGCTTCATGTATTTCACAAAATGTGAAGGCCATTAAAAATAAACAAATCCCTATGAGTCTCACCTTCCTCCACTTCATCCTCATCATACACGTCGACCTCGAGCAGCCTGATGAGCATCCGAAACAGGATACGCAGAAACTGCAGGTAGGCGCCAGTTTTTCCCACCTAGCGAAGGAAAGGAAAGAATACCAGTAGAACTACAGTGACACTTAAATCCAGATGAGGAATTAACTGCATAAATTTATATGGATGCCAATAAATTTAAAGAAAATTTTTAAAAAGAATTCTCTGTATTCTATTTTTAAATCAAGTTAGTCACAAATAAGAAAAGGAGTATTTTCCACACGAGATTTGTTACCTGTGGGGGTCCACTGAGCAGCAAGCGTCGAGGATGCGGCACAGACGGCGCTTCATAATCAGCATGATGCTGCCGCGCGATGGTCCACTGGCGGTAGTACATGCTCTGCTCCGTCCCCTGCAGGGTGTGAGTGATAATGGGCCTCAGCGGACTGCTCCAGGCCACGTCTGCGTGAGGGAGCAGCGAGGAGGAGCTCAGCTGACTCCCAGAGTCCCCCGACAACAGATTGTAAGCCGCTCGCGACAAGATGACTGTGCGCGGTGATGCCCTCGTGGGCTCGCGATCGCTCTGCGTGGACTGGCTGGGCCTCTGGGTGGAGGAGGAAGATGGTGAGGGGGAGGAAGATGAGGAACTGGAGTAGAGGGATGGAGGAGCCTTGGAGGCTTTCGAAGGGTCGGAAGAGAGCGGGGTTCCCAGTGAGTCGCACTCCTCCTTAATTCCGAGTGTTGATGTGCCCATGTCTATGGTGACCATGCCTTCAGGCTGCGAGGTGGAAGTGGAGGGTTTCTGGAAAGAGTCTGCAACATCAGATGAGCTGACACCATTATCCGCCAAAGAGCCTGAGGGAAATATGAAAGACACACCCGCACATATATGTAACTAACAAGTGCTCACATGTTTGGAGGGTTTTTTTCTCTCTTTGGATTAAAACCAAATTTTCTACAAACCAAACTCATTCCAAAGCTATGACCCGCGTTCATTTACAGTACCCATGTATTATGGTCGACTTGCTTTACTGTAATCAGAAATCAATTAGAGTTAAGCTCATGTCAGTTACACTCTGGGTTTCCTTTAATCCAACATCACAGTAATTCACACTAACCAGAGGTTCTGGTTGCAGCGCTGCCGTTGCTCTGAGGTCTTTCCAGCTCATCTCCATCATTCAAGCTGGTGGCGACCTTCTCCACATCCGATTCCCGAGGGGCCATAGCCTTCTTTGGTTTAGGAACAACAACCCTGGATACGTAGGTGCATGCCAGACCCACCTCCTGTTCCAGGGCTGTACGAGTCAGGTAGCTGGAGTCTATCAGTCGCAGGTCGCAGTATTTCAAAGACCTAGAAGTGCACAAGGGAGTTGATGGGAGACAAGAGTTTTAGAGAAGAGCTAAACGGATCTTTGCTACATTTTATGTTAAAGAAACAGACATACTGAGCCATGTTATAAGCTAGGGTAGTATTAAGTATGATATTACTTGGGGAAAGTCTCTCCAAGAGGGTCTTTGCCCGTGAGGATGACGATGCAGGGCAGCCCTTCCAGATCCTCATAGGTGTGTGGCACCCAGTCTTCATTCTCACAGCCTTGCCAAGCCTGACAAAAAGAGATGAAAATCAAAGTGTGCCCTCTTCAGTTACAGGTTATTTATAAAAACTAAAAACAAAACAAAAAATGCATGAGACTTTAATCATGCAGACAAAGTATGAGGCAAAACAATTTTTTCATTGTACAAAAGTGCACAACAGATTCGCAAAATCATGTAAACTCCCTGATAATGACTGATCTGCAAAAACGCAGAAGGATCCCAACACTCTACATTCAGCAGAACACACTTCACACAAAGAAATCAGTCGTGTGACTCTGATTTTTCCTCACCCTGAGGCGACTGATAAAATTTCTGTGCAGGTTGAGCTCAGACGCAGGACTTCCCAGCAGCACTGCAAAGCACAGCTGCAGTCCCAGCTTGTCCCTCACGTCCTCCAGTCTTTCTCGGGCCAACATTGCCAGCTGCAGCGAGGGGATACGGACCAGCAGCATGTGGCCGTGGCCCTGGGAGCCCTCTCTGCTTGGAGCGTTTATCAAGTCCTCCACCATGGCCAGGGTCTCTGGAGTTATGTGGTCTCTCAGGGACGGGGAAGAGGTGAGAGCCATCATGGCCTCAGTGTACTGCTGAATCAGCAGGTAGCTGCGGATCACCATGCTGTGTAGGTGGGGATGTCTGGAGGTACAATCAGAGCTTTTTAACTGATTATAATGTCTACAGTTATTATGAGTTACCCACTCAGTGGAAGTAAACACAAAACTCTTCATGTTTGATTCATCAGTTTCACCTTTCCAACAGAGTGTGAACCATTTTCTCAAACGCATCATCATAGCGCAGGATGGGACTGGCCATGCCCCACTGCAGGGATCTGCTGTAGTCCCTCAGGCCAAAGTAGACCAGCTCGTCAGGAAACTGCTCCCTCTGCTGGACGATAAAGATACCGACATCAGTTTAGACAATGTGTCCTGACTGTTCTTAATGATACACTGCACACTGTTGAAACGCTGTGCCTAGTTACAAAACATGGAGTAAGTATCCTCATATATAATACTGGATAAGAAAGTGAGCCTAATGTGTTCTATAATATATTGGTTCCCTTTCTCTCTGACTTGTAACTCCTTAACACGAGGCTCGAGTTACTTTAGACCCTTTTTAAAAAATGTCTAAAACTGTAACTGCAGTTTCACCACAGCAGGGGGAGTAGCTAAACCACAGCACAGGAAATATGCCAGTGTGCTGCAGTAAAGTCATTTATGATAAATAATTCACATAAGAAATTAGCATTTGCCATTCCAGTGACTGCCTATCGTGGTGTTTTGTAGACCATTCTGCATAACTCATAACTAAAGAAACGTTTTAGTGTTAAAAAAAAAAAAAAAAAAAGTGGGGATAGGTTAATTGATTAATCTAAATTGCCCATAGGTGTGAATGTGAGTGCGAATGGTTGTCTGTCTCTGTGTGCTAGCCCTGTGACAGACTGGCGACCTGTCCAGGGTGTACCCTGCATCTCGCCCTATGACAGCTGGGATAGGCTCCAGCGCCCCTCGAAACCCTGAAAAAGGGTAAGCGGAAGCGAATGGATGGATGTAAAAAAAACAAACAAACATTCTCACCAGATTGTCGTTGGACGGCCAGTGAACTTCATTGTGGATGCTGATTCGAGACTGGCGGGTCTGCAAAGTGTAAGGGAAACAGCTGACCTGCAGGACCAAGAGGTTCATGGCATCTAAGACTTCTTGACAGTTCACCACCCGGTCAGCCAAACCCTGCAGCTCCCCGTGGCACACAGAGCCTGACAGGGCACTGAAAATAGATCAGGGTGGGGAAAGTGTTTGAATGAATTCATGGATATTTTTTTACTTACTATGATTATCCTAGCACAGCACTTAATAACACTCAACATGGTTTTGAAATAACAACTTTGTGCAAAAAGCTTTGTATGCTGGTCTAACTGGCTGATGTGTGGGAGGTCGGTCCAAAGATAATCCCCTCTGGGAAAAAGGAAGTGATCTGTTTTAGTGTTCTGGCAATAACAGAAAAAAATTCTTGGGAGGAAAAAAAACAACCTCAAAACAAAACAAAGAAAGACAAGTTATAATAGTTAGTTAACTAAAATTAAAGACTGAAACTGACATGTAGCATAAAGCAAAAGACTAAAATATACTACAGCTTTGCATGTTTCTAATCTTTGCAAAGGGGATCTCACTGGGTGACGACCAGCAAGACTGAAAGATTGAGCATTTCCCCATCATGATAATAAAGGGAATTAAAAAGAACTTTAACAATAAATGGTGTTTTGTTGTAAAATTACATGCCACAATGAGAAAAGACAGCACCTACTGGCCGTCGACAGTGTTCACATGACTGAACTTTAGTATTTGCACAAGCGAAGAAAGATTCTTACAATAACTTTAAGAATGTTTGACAACAACTTTAGCAAAACTCTCATGCTTTCATTGAAACATCAACATTTCTCTTCAATGGTGAAATAGCTTGAAAAGTCAGTTCTTCTTCTTTAAAGGCTGCTTTAAATTATCAGCAGAGCAAAACAAAGTGAGCCATAATGGTTTTAATGGGAGAATCTGTGCTGTCGGAGTCGCCTTTACCTTGTGAGGTCGACGTGCGAGTTGTCGTGAATGAGGACAAACAGAGTGTAGGGGTTCTGTTTGACTTTCTTCATGAAGGCCTCCATCTTGGCGTGAACATCACCGTCAAGACGCACCACATATTTGTCTGACTTCAGGTGGGCCGTGGAGGGGTCTTCATTTCCCAGGTCCACAAGTACACCTAAGGCGAAAACGTGAGGATTCCATACAGCACTGCAACAAAACAACAACAGTTCTTCCTTTGGGTTTGTACACACCTGATTGTCGGATGCGTTGTGCCGTCTGGTGGACCAGAATGTGAGACGGTGGGACCAAAACCAGGAAGTCCACCTTGCAAAAACGCCCTAAATCGAGGTTCTGTGTCCCTGAATCCGCGATGGAGCACACTTGAGAAAGAAGGCTACGAGCCACATTAAGCTGGGCCGGATAGATCTGGAAGCCCTTTGTAAAAAGATCTGCAAGAAGAAATACAAAAGTTAGCACCAGGATGATTATATGTGAAAAGCAGATCCTAACCACAGCAAAGTATCACTGCTTGCCTAAACAAACCTCCCCAAAACAAACTATGATGAAATTTAATTTAATGGTGCCAAATCACAACAGCAGTCACCTCAACCTGCACATGTACCGTAGCCACCCTTTTGTCAACAAATTACAACGAGATGAAAATAATCTGGAGAGACGAGATCCAGTCAGAACGATCAAACTGTGCAGTAAGATTAGTCACACACACGGTAACGAAAAGGAAAATAAGTGTAGATCTACATGGTTGATTTTATACACCTGTGATAATGGGACTTAAAAAAGAAAAAAGACTGAATTCAAAGTTTAAGAGGTGTGGCTCGCTGTGGGATGAGGTACAGGGCCAAACAACACTCCGTAGCTCAAACTAACCTTAACTGATTTTGTTCTGGACACTGGCCTGACTTAACATTGACACTGAATGAAGATCCACATGCTGATTTAGACAGATGTTGCTGCCTAGTCTTTGATTTGCCTGCTAAAAACTGAAAAAGACTTTGACAGCGAGCATGAGAGCGGTCTAACCTGAGTCTGATGGTGGTGACATGCTGGCAGCTTCCTGGGAGTGGATGTTGTCGGTGACATCGCCCTGAAAGGGCTGGATGACCTGTCCTTTCCGCCTGCGCTGGTATCGCACCAGCTGTTTGTCGAGGTTGTCCCCTGGAAACAAGCAGTCACCACAGTTACACAGAGCGAGGGACGGGAGCAGGCTGTGCACTCAGTATCAAACATATCAGAGTGAATGTGTCACCACCACCACCGTCGTGCTTTTTATTATTAGCAGCGAAGGTTTTAGTTGATGTTTATCTCAATTCTAAACAACATTAATTCAAATATAGGAATTCCTTTATTTATTTTACACCGTTGCGTTTTCTGATCATGCTCACTTTTAATGTGGTTCAGTAACTGTCGTTTTGCTGCTAGTAGAGACAAAAATGATTAGTAAAAGACAAATTAGTATTTTTCTCAAGATTATTTTAATGAACACAACTTATGGATACTCATCTTACCCAGAGAGGTGGTTCTGAAATGAGATGTCAAGATGCTGACTTTCCCCGTGATGAGCTCGTAGCTGATTTCCTTCAGAAATTCATTGGTTGTGAGCATCCCTTCTGCTAAGGCCCGCGCTTGATACTTTCCTGAATCCAACAGGTAAATTTACATTAGAGTTCAGTCTAGATACTGCATCCCACACAAGTTTCACCACAAAGATGACACTCACCCAACACAATCACACAGAACTCGCTGCCGCTCATCTTAGAGGCGCATATAATGACCACATAGGTTGGCAGGCACTGCTGTTGAGGAGGACCCTCAGCCAGAGAGCGCAGCGACTCAGAGATGCCTTCGCCCAAAGAGTTGTTTGTGACCACCACTTGGACGGTGCCGCCAGAGACGCTCGCTTCCAGCCGAGCCAGCCAGGGTAGTTGGAGGGGGGAGATGGCAGGTCCCCCGGGACAGCACAGCATGGCCTTCAAGACTATCTGCTCCAGCTCCTCCCTCAGAGGAATCTGCTCTGAACCTCCAGAGGAAAATTCAAATATGAAAATCTAAAAACACTGGCATGAATCATTTCAGCAACACACACATCTAGCAGTGATTGTGTAGGCTGCTTACCTAAACGTGCAAAATACTGTAGAGTGAGCAGAATCATCGTCTCCACGCTGAGTAACCGGCTGCTGTTGAGCCCCAGAGCCTCCAGGGTTTTATCTGACAGTTGGCTGCTTTTATAGCAGCTGACCAGCAGGGGGCTCACCACTATGTCCCCAACATTTCCATAGAAGTAAGGTAAAGTGCCATGGCCTAAAAACAAAAACTTGGCATTAGATGAACCAGAAAAAAACCCTAACAAACAAACAAAAAAAGCCCACTTAAGATGTGTAAAACATTTAACATTTGAGCTATAAAACTTTGTAAGAAGCTAATTATTATTTTTGACTGAGTCGTTTTTTTGATGTAACATTGCCGTCTTGGTCAGGTCTCCCTTGAAAAATAGTTGTTAATCTTAAGGGGAATTTGTCATTAAATAAAGATTCAATAAATACATAAATAAAACTAAGCAGACCTTATTCCCACTAGCCACTTTATTAGGTACACGTGTTCCACTGTTTAAGGCAAAAAAAAAAAAAAAAAAAAAAAAAAAAAAAAAAAAATCTAACAGGCCATCACATGGCACCCGCTTAAGTTCAGACTGATCCGAAGGGGGAAGAAAAGGGATTTAAGTGACTGAATCTGGCATGGTTTTTTGGTGCTGGGCGTGCTGGTCTGAGCATTTCAGAAACCTACAGAAATTAAGTGTAAATTTTCCACACAACCATCTCTAGGGTTTACAAACAATGGTCCAAATAAGAAAAAAACAAACAAACAAAAAAAAAACAACACATCCAGTGAGTGTATGAATTTGAGTAAAAAAAGAAGACAGTCCGCTTCGAGCTAATAAAAACTCAGAAAACCACTCGTTACGACCAAGGAATGCAGACGAGCATCTCTGAACACTCAACACGGTGCACCCTGAAGGAGAAAAATATCTGAGGAATGTTTCCAGCACCTTGTTGAATCTATGCCAATAAGAATAAAAGCAGCTCTGAAGACAAAAGACGTCTAACCTGGTACTAGCAAAGTGTACCTATTTACTTGACGAAAGTGTATTCAATCGGATTAAGATTTAAAAAGATCCACAAAAATGCATCACACAGATTTTTTTACTGCCTTTTACAGTTTAAGCAAACAAAAAATACAATAATTTGCATTAAAATGGGTTTTATATGCGCTGAAAGGTGATGTTTAATATGAAGAAACATATCAGTGAATTAAAACTGGTACCAATGAGGATGACAGGTCGGACTCCTGCAGAGTTGAGTAGGTTGTCGGGCACGATGACCGTCTCTCCAATGGTGACAGGCTGGGGCTGAATGACGCCTATTACAGGTGGTTGAGGAGAGGCTACTCCTAATACCGGCCCTTAAGGATGATAAAGCAATTACGTGTCAGTACAAACTTTAGCCATAGTTACAGTTTAGGAGATGTTTCAACATGTTTGACATGCAGACAATGCTTCTGAGATACCAATAACAACAAGGATGCAGAAACACGCTGACTGGCTGTGAGTCAAGAAAACATTTTTTAAAAAGTCCCAGTTCCTGTTAACCAAGTCAGAAGGTAAGAAAAACATATTTTTGCTCATTGTCTTTTTCTGTCAGCTCGCCTAAATACACGATGTGGCAGAAATCTCTAATCGTGCAATTCTTTTAAATTCACTTGCCCTACATTGTCTTTTTCAGTGTTGTTGTATACTTTAACGCTTCAGAGTATGTGTCTCCAGTGCATCTAATGTCAGAACTATTAAGTCCCCTCAGCTCCTCAGGAGTCAGGAGTTGTTCCATAGTGCAGGACAAAAACCTCTGGGGAGGCAGCTTTTAGCTTTCATGGCCTGAACCGCCGGAACAGTCTGGTGACATACCTGAAAGCAGCTAGATGTACTGAAGTCTTTAAATATAAACCTAAAGCCTAACTTTTTGACTGCCGATGCTCTATAGAGATTCGTTTAATTTACTTAATTGTATCTATAACCACAGACTTTTACTCTCAGATTAGTAAGTCAATAGTAAGGATTGCGTGATTATAAACAGTTACTTTATCGAATATTTATTTATCACTTGCTTTACTGACTTCTTGTCAGCATTTTTTTTCTAATTTATTAGTACTAGTTTATGATGCTTTGCAATTACTCATCTTTCTAACTGCTTTTATTTCACTTATGTACACTTAGGGGACACTTTTTAAACTTTGTCTTAAATTGGGCTTCTCTTTTTACCAGTTGCTGTCTTATTATCTGCCTGCTAATTATCTGTAACTAGCCTGTATACAAATAAGACTGATTGTTTTAAAAGGGAAAACTTCAAATTAATTGACTAATATTAGTAAAATAAGCTCCTTATGCGCTGTATACTTTCTTTAAAGAGATGTTTATAGTTACATGTAAACTGGAGAGATGTGAGACATTTAGTGAAGACATAACATTATGTTCATATTTACAGACACATACAGCTGGATAGCTTTATCCTGGTGATCTCACCAGGACACAACACGGATTTAATGATGCTCCTGTTATGGAGAAAAAAATGTGCACATCCTAATTCCTGCAGTGGCTGATTTAGTGGAACAAAAGAACAATTTTTGTTGGTTATTTTATTAGCAACCATGTACACCCTGTTCATTCTGGCCCTTCTGCCCAGATTGCCTTTTTATTATTTCTGTCAGCTCGCCTAAATACACGATGTGGCAGAAATCTCTAATCGTGCAATTCTTTTAAATTCACTTGCCCTACAAACTGTCCAGCTCTATCACCATGGCAATGCTGGGTGAATCATCCTTAACAACCAGAGAGCGTCAGGGACATTAGTGCATACTCATCCTCAAACAGAGGCATGGGGAATGAGGGTGTGCAGACACTTCTCTGCACACACTCCTTTGCACACACATGCTCACCAATCCAGCGTTAATGGATAAAAAAAAAAAAAAAGGAACACTTGGTATAACAGGATAAATTTAAAACCCAGAAGAAAATAAACTGCTCAGCCTCCCCCTCCCCCCATCCCCCTGAAGGTGGCTTAACAAACAAACCTGGAGAACAAACTATTGGCCGAATAGCTGGCACAGGGACAGCTGTTGGCGGGACTGGCACCAACGAGCTGGGATGCCAGCTCCGGTGGCGCTTCTTTGGAGGGCCAGAGTTCATAGCAGACAATACTAAACATTAAAGACAGACAAGTAAGAAAAAATGTCAATACAGAAAATAATTACAAATAACACACTGTACGTATTCAGAAAGGATCCTACCGGGACTATCTCCTAAATCAGCAGTGCGATACCCCTGACCTTGAGGCCCTAAGGACATCTGGGAGGGGCTGAGTAATGGAGGGCGCCCATCAACAGCCAGGCTATTTGTTGGCACATTCACCCGAAGAGCTGTGGGTACTGAAACAGATTACGCATTAATACAGTTTGTGAAACTGCAACATTGCCGAGATAATAAGCTCACAATAACAACGCTGACACGTTGTTTCTTTTTGGTGTAATGTTTAAACTCAAAGCACTGATTGACTCATTCTAGCCATCTAGTTATAAACTAAAGCCTCGTCTGTGAATGAATCACTACTGAGATTTCTTTACTCTTTAAGTCGTCTGCATGCAGTCACACACCAAATCTACCTTACATGCTTGCAAATCTCACCTGCTCAACTCTATCCATGCTTTTAACTCCTACAACATTTATGCTACAATCTGTAGATTATCTTTGTGTGTTTTGAAATCATCCCCAATCTGTTTTGACCTGTACCTGACCACTTCCATGCTTTGTGGACTCTGATCTCTGCTCTCCCGTCTTGTTTTGTCTAACTGCCAACTTGCCTGCAAACTTCAGCTTTGTGCTTTTATCAATAATCCACCTTAAAACTGCTCCTGCCTTTCCAGTTTCTGTCACTATGCTGGTCTGCCTCCCTGCTCTCCTTACACAATGGTGCCATGTTGCGATATTTCAGCCTGCAGCACAGTGGCTAACTGCCAGCATGCTACAAAAAGTTGAATGGATAACGAAAAAGCGAACAAGTGATATGCAAATATAAAAATATTTCCCCCAACTATAACTGTCTGCAGAGTAACCAATGAATGAAAATAAGTCAGTACTAACGGCAGGCTATTGATTTCCTATACGTACACTCTTGTAGCAATTGGCCATGTTTCCATCTCATATTCACAGTGTATGCAACACACAAAAACATCAATTGCTATGCGTACCCTTAGCTTGTCAATATAGCAACCTTGTAAAGGAGCTAATAGATAGCAAGGCCTTAAAAAAATCATTATAGCATTTCTTCCTCCAGCATTGACTGGTAAGTAAGCACATGCATGTATCTGTGTGTTTCTAAGCAGTCTGTAGCATAAATCAATCTTATATTCATGAAGGGTTTTTTTTGTTTTTTTACACAAAGCTTGAGGTAAAGTTTTGCCAGGAGCTAAATTTTAAATTCCAGCACTGAAGCATGGATACATCAGGTATGTGGGACTACAGTTTTTATGTTATCATGTTTATTTCCTACCACATACAGAACAAACTGACATGCACAGCTATAAATGTACCAATCAAACTCTTCACCTATTGGTAGAGTCTTGTTTCCAGGTGTGGAGGCCAGTGGTTTGAGGAAACTACATTCCTGGTTCCCAAAAAAGACAGAGGATGCTTGCGTTGTTCTGGTAGGTGGAGAATCTGTAGATAAAAAGAAAAGCATTACAATATCAAAACACAGCTACTATGCACCCAATGATGCATGGTTCCCTTGTCCACCGACTTCATACGAATGTTTCTGATAACTCTGGATTGTGGCTTTAACACACACCTTTCCTGTGATTGGTCATTTTGTTGCCTTTGGCCTTCAAACAAATGTCAAACTATCAGATCTGTGTCAATATGAACTGTCAATTGTACAATTATTAACAGACCAGAATTGTCCTTCTCATCAATCGCTCTAGAATACAGTGACCTGAGTTGGAGACAGTGAAGTGAATTATTATGAATTCTACCCTCTGGGCTTTCAAAGCATGAGTGTCAAAAACCTCTGAAGGAGAAGGATGTACCTGAAGGTCGCAGTCACGAGACATCAGGCGAGAGTAATGCCGATACATAGCCCTGCAGCACAGCTGTCTATATTAACGTGCAAGAGCTATGCTTACAAGCAGCATCCAGGTTAAGAACAAATCAATACTATAAGCCCAGGAGGTTTTCCAATCATAGAAGGAACAAGCTCTCGCTGTGAAAGGTCAAAGAAGAACAACATCTCCTTGAAGAGTCAACATGGTTATTCTATAAATAACCAGAGCTTTATTTAATTGTGTTGCTTTTAAATTCCTGCATTTATTTTCACCTGCATTACCAAAAAAGTAGCCAAGTTGATAAGAGGATGCTTTTCAAAAGCATAAAATAAACCAAGCCTTCTCCTTGACTGTCTCCGATTTGAATACTATTTTAGGGCAGAAAATTCGAACACTTCCAAAGATTTCAGTGAAATTTTAGCTTCAGATATTAAAAATATTATGATTATGAAAAATAATCCGAATCAAACAAAATTTATCAGAATCTGTAGACTGGAACAGATACACTAACAAAAGTAAGCATTGGCTAGTTAGCCATCGTGGTAAACTGAAAAATCTGGTTAAAATGTACTAAAAACTAACAAACTTTTACTATTTGTAATTTACTTCTAATAAAATGTCACTATGCAGCCAGAATACACATCAAAGCACTGCCGCAACCAAATGCAGTGGCACACGACCAACAAAGCCTCATAAATAGCTTAATGCAGCGAGATGGTGTTTCAAGCTCAACTCTTATATTTCAGAGCTTAGCAACCAAAACCTATAGCAACAGCACAAGCTGTCAGCATATAATCAACTGAAACAATATCACTTTGGTGGAATAGATAAATGTATACTGTCATTATTACGCTACACTTGATGACTTGAAGTCCAGACTTATTTACACAGTTTATAAACTTCCCTGAAAGTGCGACAGATTATCTTACTGTGAATTAACATCTATCCATCCATTAAATTTGAAACTCTAATAGATCTGTTTGAGTGTAAGTTTGACAGGACCAAAAAAACACAACAAACCATGCCCAGCTATGGGAGATGAAACTCTCTGGGTGGCCTTAGCATCCTGCTGGGCTAATTAATCTTTCAGTTTAGCCACATCGTTCAAGTTTCTCTCAGTTTCTGTCTCTTTTGCTGTCTTTGTGCCAAAATAATGATTATACATAAATAAGCAAAACAATAATAATTGAGTAAGAAGCAAGGCTTGCTGACTTGGAGTTTGGGGTGAGATTTAAGCTGCTAAATGAGAAACATCATAAAACATCTTTGTATTGTATTTTTTTGTAAAAGGGGGTAATAAAACAACTGCCTGTGTGTATTTATTTTTTTAAACATACATAAAATCTACAAGAGTTCCTCACTGGCTTTAATTTTACAGCCATTTTTACATGTTATACGATCATAGTGTAGTGCTTTAAACACTTGCCTAAGATGCCTGGATCATTCACAGGAGGAGACAAAAGGGGATGAAAAAAAAGGAAAAACAACCTTATTAAACAGGAGTAGGTGAAATTTGTTAACTTCTTTTGTAAACTTTACACACTCACAATTAATGCAACTTACTTGAGTTATCGTTAAATTTCAGCTGCTGACTTGCAGGTTTAACTCTGCTGTGTAAAAACGTAGGCAACACTGCAGAGTATAATCTCACCTGAAAGGGAAAAAGGAGAGGAGCTGTGTCCGCTGGCACCTCCATTTTCTTTACTGCTAAGAGAAGACGACGAGCCGGGTTTGGAGGTTGATGCGCTGCTGAGAAACTGGCGCGTTTTACCGTCTAAGAAACAGAGGAAGGAGAAACAAACAAACAAAACTCATCAAACCCTCACAAAATGCAGTGTAAGATAAAAGTTTGATATACTTTACATACATCTTTAGAAAGTCTGGAGTCTGTAGTGTATATTTACCTTTCCAGCAGATGAGGGGTCCTTTGCACAAAGCACCCTGAGAATTCTTCACCAGGTAGTATTTTAAGTGCTTCTGCTTTTTGGGCTGTGTGGAAAGTTTCAGGTTGATGTGATTGGAAAACTCGGTGAAGTATCTGAATCCCTTTTCACCACAGCCCACACAGTTTCCTGAAAAACCTGCAAGACATAAAAATGCAACAATTACATTGCTTTCCAAACATTTGCAGGCTAATGCATGACCTGTGCCAGCTAGCAACAGAGCGTGCTCAGTTCAGCAGGAACTTGGCTCATTACGTCAATTCTGGCTTGTTTACTTGATCCGAACGCTCGGGAACACACTGACCTAAAAGTGCATTTTTCCCATTCTCGTCAGGCAAAAAACGCCGGTCCACGGCGCACACCAAGATGTGCTCAGGAACAGTGGGGGACTTGGCACCGACCAGCTCGAAGCCTGCTGGGACTTCGATGGGCTCTGTTGCTATGGAGACTAGGCGGAGGTCTTTCCCGGCCTGACAGAAGCCTGAGAGATGAGGAGGAGGAAATTTTTTTTAAGTAAACAGTAGATTAAGAGATGTAATAATAAACAAATAAAGTTTCTACAAAAATTTAATACATCTGGCATGCTTGTTAAAAATTCTGGAACAGCAACACAACACTCCTGAGATCATACTAATGAATTCACAACGTTTGCATTCACATGCCAGATTAACACCTATGAGTAATTTCGAATCACCAATAAACCTAACCTCACTAACTGTTTGTCTTTGGATTGTGGGACTAAGCCAGAGTACCCGGACAGAACCCACACAGACACGGGGAGAACATGCAAACTCCACACAGAAATGCCCCAGGGGGGTGGGATTTGATAAGCAAAAGAGAATGGATGGATGGATGGATGCATAGAGGTCATACCATCCAGGGTGCAGCAGCCATCCGGTGCAGGAGCTTGCAGGTAGGGAAGTGGAGGGCTGCTGGTGTCCGAGTCGTCTTCGTCTTCCAGCTCCTCCAGATCGTTGGAAGAGTTGCCATTCACAAGCTCGTGCCCTGGGTGCTCCCTGCCATGGAGTGCTACGCCAGCTTTCGACTTCATATCAACTACAAAAATGTAAGATTATTTTTACTAAAAATTTAACTGCATTTTAAGAAATACTTCAACAGAAAAGTGGAATGTTTAGTGAACCCTCTGACAAAATTTAAATATATGCTACATAAGGCTAAGTCTCTAAAGCACTAGCTGTCCAATGAACTCAATATAGTTCAAACTGATTTTTTTCCAGCTTGCTGTGAGCTTCTTACCTTCCATGTTACCAGGATACGTCTCAGGCTCTAAGTACAGCTGTGTGAAGATGGGTTGTGGATCCCCGCTGCTCGAGCGCAGGGACGCCTCAATTGAGTTGTGGAGAGCCTCCTCAAATCGGGCAGACTTCAGCTGCCCTGCGTATGAATTCCCCATTATCTGTGGGAGCAGAGAGAGGGGGAGAGAAAAGAGGAGCATGAGGAAATGAATACAGTCATGGTTTTTCTCATCTCAAGTTATTGATTATTTCCTGTGTGCTAATAGCAAGCTCAACAGAGAGCCAAAATCTAAAAAGCAACAGATCTCTGAAGAAAATGTACTCATGTTTCAAATAAACACTACTGTGCTCTGATGGTGTGAGTCAAATTTTGTTTTTATTGAAAACTGCTAATCAACTACCACCTGGAGCAACCAGCTTAAAAATTTCAGAACCAATATGGGTTTATGCATCAAGCTGCACAAGCCTAAAATGCAGGATGAATCTCCAAGCTCAGATCTCATCACAGACATGAAGCATGACCCACGTTTTATATTTTAGAACTTTATAAAAGTTAAATCCAACAGATCCAGGCTCCATCCAACCACAAGCCCGAACTGGATGCTAAAATCTACATGATCTCATGTGAACAACGTTCATTTTTCTACAAAAATGTGCAAACTTTGCTCAGTTTGGCTTCTCAGAATTTGAACTGTTGGTCAGAAAAAACCTACATTTGAAGTCAATCATTAAAAAAAAACCCTGACACATATGAAATGTTAAAATAATCTTTAGTTGCAGTGATCTTTCCTGTTAATGATAAAAATGTTTAGTCTACTAGACAGTGTCAGTAGTAGCACAAAGCACAAACCACACACACACACACACACACACACACACACACACACACACACACACACACACACACACACACACACACACTTTACTTTGTCGATGTCAGTCAAAACATAATGGCCAAGGCCAATCCTTTTTTCCTATCCCTTTTTGGCCTCGCTCTTTTGCTCTTTGCCGTTACTCTGCCTGCACTCCCACCCACCCCCTTCCTAGTGTCCACTCAGTGACATCTGCTGAGGTCGGCCGCGTGGGCCCGTGGTTGGCCGACTCTTTGCTAGCAGGTGGCAGCTGGACAGAGGGCTGAGCATGTGGTCTCAGAGAAGCCAGCAAGAGAAGAAAACAGAGGGCAGGAGAAACAGAAAGCACTCCAAGTGTGGAAAAAAGAAAGCTTCACTTACTGAACAGCACTTCAGTGTCCATTTATTAAAGACGCCTAATCAAACTCAAAGCTTTCAGCTTGTCAAAACATCTCAGCAGAGACAAAGTTTTAATTGCTGCATTCTTGAAACACGGGTTTGGCCTGAAATGCCTCATGTTTGTCCTTGGACTACATTTGACCAGTTTAGCCTTCAGCTGTTTGGAGGAAAAACTCCTCATTAAGGTCTGAGATCCCACACAGCTGTGACATGACAACAGTATGTGCTTTAGGTGTGTGTGTGTAAGTAACAAAATAAACAAAAAGTACTAATTATGACTGACTGAATATATCAGTCGGTGAATAAATATCTACAGTTTTCACACAAAACAAAGAAACTCCTAACGTTGTTTATAATATTGTAAATAAGAGGTAAGGTGGAAATTAAGCTGATCACAGTTTGCCTTGAAGGTGCAATTTTGCCCGTGCCTGGACAGGTTTCAGACTCAATGTTTACTTAACAACCTTCCTGGGGAGGAATTTGACCAACCCAGACAAAAGACAAGATTAACAGTGCCTGACTGTGCTGTGGAAGAGATAAGCAGCTTAAGAGAACGAAGCTACAGTACTTCTTGCTTAACTGATGGAGGAAGGTGGCTGCACAGAGAAACAATGACTAATGGCTAAATGAAAAAAGAAAGAAAGAAAGAAAGAAGCTGGGTGCCTGAGGACATTTGTAGCCATTGCCTGTTCGTTTTGAATGTCAAAACAGGCTCCGGAGACTTCTCTGCTTGGCTGAGTGTGAAGCCCCACTGGACAGATTTGTCATTAACCCAGCCTGGGCGAGGTGAATCCCAAAAATGACCTTTTACCACCTGTGCAACTTAAAACAAAGCGTGACTGTGGTAGGGGTCACTTAACGGGTGTTGTGACTCAGGTGGTTGCTAAGGTCAGCTGCAGTGGTGGAGGGTATTTCAGGTCAGCAGCTGAAGTGTGCCTGATGGCTGGTTAAACATAATGAGCAGAAGAAGCAGTTTAATGTTCAAAGACTAATGGCCAATGCTGGGAAGTCACGTCAATGAATGGTGACTTTAAAACTGCCTTTCAGGCTGTCAGATGGTCAGTCAAGGCCGTTCCACAGCTCCTGGGTGGCATCAACAGATTGCATGAATGTGACCCTGGGTCAGAAAAGGCTAATCTAATCCTCACTCAGAGGGTTGGAGAAGACCACTACGGACAAAATGAGCTGCAGAGAGTGAAATCTGAAATTCTCAGAGAGGAAACATTAGCATCACATAAAACCCCCCCAAAAAAACAGGCTGACTTACGCAGTCAGACTGTTCCCAGGTGTGACAGGACTCTGCTACATGCTGGATCGCTATCACTCGGCAGAAATTTCCATCAAAGGCATGTCACTCCCTCGTTGCTTGAAGACCTGAGGGAAAGCAGCAGGAAGATTGAAGATTAGCTCAGAGTGTTTAACTATGCTAAGGGTTTCTCCAGATAGTTGAAATTATACTTTCTGTGCTTGAATGTTAAATCAGGATGTTCATAAAAAGAACGTGCTAGTTACAGACAAAACCCCCCACAAAACATCTATAATGTTTAAACAAACAAACTAAAAATAAACAATTATATCCAGTGTATTTTACTTTATACTAAATAATAAAACATAATTGATGAGTCTACTTTTTGGCCATTTGAGGGGGAAAAAAAACTACAGCTGTTTGGAAATCCCCCCCAAAATGATTTAAGCTGCAACTAATACCCACAGTCCAAAGGGCATGCTCATTCACAAAATGAATGAGGGCACTTTTAACCACTCAGACATTAAGTGCAGCTCAGCCTGTGGCATGTGTACATAGAATAGAATAGAATAGAATAGAATTCAACTTTATTGTCATTGCACATGCACAGGTACAGGGCAACGAAATGCAGTTTGCATCCATCCAGAAGTGCTTTAGTGATATAGATATATTACAATATATATTAGCAATAATACATGTACATGTATAGCTGTGTAGAAAGCCCACTATTACGTTTCCCCGGCCCCGAGGCCATTTTCATAAAGTACAACTGGGTGTTGCTGCAGCACTCAACACACAGTCAATACCCTCTGAATGGCTTTAAGTTACTTTGACCCTTTGACAAAGTATTGTTTAGCCAATCAGGCTTTGATATAACAGAAGCAAAGTTCCTTTCAAAACATTGACAGCCAAAATCTACCCAGTCATCACCTCTGACTGTACAAATATTCTGTTCAAAAAAGAAAAAAAAGTAGTATCTTGTCTGGGGTCCAAGTCCTTCAAATAGAAAGTGCACACAAGCTGGTTCAACTTGTATTTACCCATTTAGTGAATGATTAGCCAGCGTGATGGAGTGCATCAGAGACTTAAAAACATCAGCGTGTCACAAAGCAGAAGCGTATCCGCCTGCAACACCGATACAACAGAACTGCCTACCAAAAAAGAAAAGAAAATTGAAATACAACTCTGGTTTATGTTTTGCCCTCCCACAAGTGTTCCCGCAGCTGTTGATGTAAAACTCAAACCTAAGCTCTTGCAACCGGCTAATTACCCAGGGAGCAGAGTCTTTAAATATTTTGATGCTTATCTGGTTGTGACGGGTAGACATCACAACAGGAGGCAGAGATGACTCTGGAGATGAAGCTGAAGAAGCCATAAATTTAGACACAAAAACAAGACAAGCCCGAGGTGCTGCATAATAAAGTTCTGTTTTTCCAGTGATGTAACGTGAGAAAATATTCAGACTTAAGTGCTGTTTTAGTTTGTTTCTTAAGCAAATTTCTTGAAAGTGGGACAGGATTAAGCTAATGGTTAAAGACAATGCTTCTTAAATGCATGCAAGCACAGCCCAACTATAAAATATACATCCATTATTAATACAATGGCAGTATGTTCTGTTTAGATAGGTTGATACAAAAATGCATATATATAAAAAAATAATAATTTAGGTAAAAAAAAAAAAATACACAATTGTTTAAGAAATTTTACTTTGATCTGTCAACATGTGCAGTCTTGAAAAAATGTTGGGGAAAAAAATTGCAGCCAAAACTTTTTTTAATCTTGAAAATGAAATCTTGTTTACTACATTCAGTTTAAAAAAAGGGAAATTCAACATTAACTAAGAGGTGTGAATTTTCTTCAATTGGTGAGTACACTACAAAGCTAAAATGAGATTCTCCTCTTGACAACTTCGCACAAAAATAAGTAAAGCTTGCTTAGAATTAATGTTCCCATCTCATATTTTTGTTGTAGCTGATGCGCTATTTGTGAAATCTCTTCTTACACAATATGCGATCCGTTAAAGATCAAAACCATATCAGAGCTTTACCCTGAAAAGAAGTCAGATCAAAAGTTCATTAAATTGAACCAATCTTACTTTTGACCCGGAATTTTCTTTCTCTGCAGGCTCCTTTTGTTTCTTGCTCAGCTGCATAATTACATTACAATGTTTAAACAGAGGGAAAGAGGCAGGATTAAACTTGCTTACCCTCCACCCATTTTAATAACATTGTGATTTAGCATATGCTTTGCAGCAAAGTCAAACAAATGCAAGGTAATGTGTTTTGTCTAACATTGCATTTATAAAAAGGAAAAGATGTTGATATCAAGCAATTAAACTTGACACTTGGCCTTTATTTGACGTTTGCTAATCAAACAAACGCAGCTAGCTGAAAATGAGTTAATTCAGGGTTTGAATGAAATTAGCCAGTTTTAAGGGGAATTTCATAAATATATATTTACACCTCGCTGTTGCACAAATTCGGGAAAAATTTCAACACACACTTAACATTAAAAAGGCCACTTTCTCTGACATGAGAGAAAAAGTGATGGGGGCTGGAGAGGGGGGCGGTGAGAATAAAACAAACTGAATGAGGTGCTAAAAAAAACCCGTACCAATAATGCTGAATCAGGGCCACATGTGACACACAGCACAGTTTTAAGAAGCTTCTGCTGTACCTTCCATGACTCCTCGAGCAGCTTAAAATTCCAATCAAGTGTAGTAAATCCCAAACGTGAAGCCACCTGTTTAAATATCATCCATGTTAAATAGTAAATCCTTTTATTTTTTGATATCCAGGCAGCATATGGAGTTTCAGTCCTTTCTGGTAGCCACCTTTGTCATTATCCTCTACAGAGAACTGGAAATCCCACTCTTTCCCTTGTTGCAGCAGAAACCCTCCCTCCTCTTTCTCTCTCTCTCTCCCATGCAAACAAACACACACACACAGCGACCTCCCCCTAGGCCTTCCTCCGTCCCACGCCATTTGCCAAAGAGGGAGGGTATCCATTGGGGGCTCATTCATTACAGCCCTGCTGACCCCCCGTGGTGACAGATGCTCTTGGAGGCCTGCAGAGCTCTCTATGTGTGTGTGTGTGTGTTGGGGGGAGACGACAAAGGAGAGGGCCTACATTTCCCCGCTGCCACGTGTGACCCCCAGCACGTTAAGACATCCTGCATGGGCACTGTGTCATGTGGAAGTTTTCATTTTCAAAAAGAATGAAGCAAAGAGAGGGGAGGGGGGCACAAGTCTTTAAATCAAACTTTCTATCCTATGCTCAACTCAATCTCTCACGGCCACACCCAGCTTTTTATTGTTTTTGTGTGTGTGTGTGTGTGTGTGTGTGTGTGTGTGTGTGTGTGTGTGTGTGTGTGTGTGTGTGTGTGTGTGGGAGAGACTCCAGAACCAGAAAGGATCTGTCCCCGACAAGAATGTCAGGTCAGCTTTGGCATTTTGTCTCCATAGCCCTTACCCAGGATTGACCCCACATTAGGCTTTTACTCCTGCTATAAATACCAGGAGGCTCATCTGGTCAAAATAAATAAACAGAAATGCACCACAAATCAACAGGCGCTGGCAGATGTTGGGGAACTGTATGTCATTACAGCCCAGTGATCACAGTTGGCATGACATTGTCAAGAGAGGAAGGACTTAAGGCCAACATGACCTCAGTCTACACCGTATTTTCTTGAGTCAGGTTGAAAACACTCAAACTTTCTCTTTCTGGGGTAGCGGAAATTCTGCAACACCTTTAATTACCTGACTTTTAATGGGAAAGACAATTGGCTATCTGTCTATCTGTAGTAGCAGGAAACTGTTCACCGTTTCTAATGGGTGGAAAATGCAAGAATATTTTGCTCTGGCCTTCAACATGTAGAGTCAGTATGATTTGTGCAGCATCCAAAGGCTTCTGTGTTTGTTTTCTTGCTGAAATGTTTGCAAGAATTTGTCAGGTAAACAGCAAGTGAACTCACATGTACTTGCCAGCAGGGAAGAAACAGTCGACAGTGACCCTAGGATTCTAGGTCTCTTGCTTTCATACAGACATTTGATCATTTTGGCTTAAAAATGCTATTTTTAAGACGAGACGACTTCCAACAAGTCATAAAATACTAACATGGTTTTATCATAAATGACTCCATTATCTGATATCTTCCTTTACTGGCCCGGGTTCCTGCTTCACTGAGCCATGTGACTGACGTTCCAGTTCATTACCACAGACACGGTCAACAGTTGTTTTAATCAAGTTGTGTGGAGCTCTTCTCACCTCCTCTCCATTGCAGCGCATTCAGTGTGACGGCTGCTGTAAACCACCACACGAACCAATCAGGGCATTCATTAGTGCTTCATGCACTCATTTCACTCAGTCAGACATTTGTCTAAATGCTGGGTTTGAGTTTGACTGTGAAATTTTCCAAGCAACTGCTGATTTAGACCAGACTTAGTAAATCAGAGTGACTCACAGGCGTTTTATTAAATTATAATTGGCATTTTTGGGTGGTAAACACAGACTACCTGCAGTAGTCCATCCATTGCAATGAAAGTGAAATTTTGACAAAGATCCAACTGACACCAGCACAACCGCAAGTTCAACTGGGGGAAAAGAGCTGTCAGCGTGATTTATCTCTAAGCCTCTGACTTTGACATGGCCTGTCCTAAATAGCCCATTTAAAATGGAGATAATGAGTAAACCCCGCATTTTCTTTGGCCTCAAAAGACACTGTGCTGCAAAACAAAAGAGTGTGGATTGAATGCTTGCCCGCCCCTGAGCCCATCCTTCACCACTCTAAGGGGACAAAGGGGAAGTATTCCTGCCACTGCCACCTGAGGAAAGACAAGTCACATGACCAGCATTAATGGGAGATTTTGGGCTTTCTGGGCTCTTAAATTTGGAAGGGGGTAGGGAAGTGGAGCTCTTCCTCTCTTGGATTCCCAGAGGAGTGCCGGAGCTTTGACTTAGCTGAGTCAGCAGTTGCCGAACCCTGGACTGAGCTACAAGAGAATCATTTGCCTACACTTGTATCTGCTCCATTATATAATCTAATCAACCTGTCTAACCAAGTGCATGCATGACTGATGGAAGTACATAGGATGCCTGTCGTTACACAGCAGCTCAAGGCTTCAACTTTAAGAATGAAGCGAGATCCATCAGATGTATGAGCGGACACGGTGCTAATAACCCTGTTATGATGACAAAACAGTCCTATACTGTCAAAAAACAAACAAACAACCCCCAAGTAAGAAAACGACAAAACCGCCACATGGAAATTCCCGTAACAGAATACCCATTTATACTAGCGGCAAGTGGGCTACCTGTCAAAGGTGTTACAAGTTGCACTTTTGTTTGCTATGCATTTGACAGTCTACCGGTCTCATTTCCTTATTAAAACCCCCAAACCTTCTTTCGAAACCTCCCCCTCTTCCTCCAAATACTACTCCTACTCCCCAGGGCTACCTGCTGAGCCCTGAAGTGCAAATCAGTGCTAGTGAGGATAGCAGATGAGCTAAGGTCATTCATGGCTTTCCAGTGAGTCAAACAAACAAAGGCAAACATTCCAGTTGAATGCCATTGCTGAAGTCAGCAGCAACAGAAAGAAAGACGTTGAGAAAGAGACAGAGCAGGGCTCAGTGCAGAGAATAGCCCCAGGGTCCGTTTGTGTGTGTGTGTGTGCGCGCACGCGTGTGCACATGCACATTTGTGCGTCGTAGGAGATTATCTGCGCATCTATAAAGTGGGGTGAACCAAGGTTTAAAGCCTGGTGTGACCAGAGGGAACGGGGGCAGGGTCTTGGGCAGGAGGAGGGGTGGACAAAAGGAGCATTTGGGCAGATGAAGAAGTCATCATCATTAAGCCACTGGAGGTTTACTGTCCAGTTATAAAACTCATTTAAAAATTAGGGGCTAGGGGGTGCGTGTGAAAGGCCAGCAGGGCTGGAAAGGCCTGCGAGGGTCTGGAGAGAGGTGTATTAACTCGCTGAGAAACTGTAGAGCTAATTCATTAGGGGACAAGCGGTCTTTGTGTTAACACTAGCTTGATTGGAGTGGTGACCTTGCCACACACTGTGGCCCAGAGGAAGAGTTTAAGGGCAAGGTATTTAACCTTAAACTAAATCTCAGCCATGGACAAAGGGCCAGCATCATTTCGTGCCGAAGGTCTGCCAAACTGATAACTAATGTAACGCAAGTGGAAAACAAACTCAAAAAGTGGAAAACACTGTATACTACAGCTGTTTGTTTATAGAAATAACTACCGTAATATTTTAGCATGCTCTTTATAGGATATAACTGAATATGCATCTGAAACTGTTGACTGATTGGCTAAAATTGATTATTCACTCAAATATAAATTAATCTGCAACAACATTGATAATTGATAAAACTGCTTCTTAGAAGAAAGAAAGAAAGAAAGAAAGAAAGAAAGAAAGAAAGAAAGAAAGAAAGAAAGAAAGAAAGAAAGAAAGAAAGAAAGAAAGAAAGAAAGTGTACTTTATTGATCCCCGTGGGGAAATTCCTCTCTGCATTTAACCCATTCACTCAGTGAAGCAGTGGGCAGCCATTGGGCACCCGGGGGAGCAGTGTGCAGGGACGGTACCTTGCTCAGGGGTACCTCAGGGTAGCTGTAGCTTCCGATCATGGGGCCGCCACTACCTACTGAGCTATCCCTGCCCTTAGTGGATGATAAACTAAAACTTTATGGACTTTTCTCTGTTTGCCTGATAAAAAAACAAATTGTGTGACTAATAATCGCCACCTTTACAGACCATTTGTTGCCGCTCAACAGGAAGCAATATGCCAAATGTAGCATATTAATGTGGATTAATATTTTTTCCAATTGATTCGGGAAGTTTAGTATCACCCGTCCTCCCAGTTTTGATATCAGTTCCAGTAAAAATCCAAGCGAGATGCATAAAACTACACTTTTTTTGTCATTAAGGAACTGTAAATGAAGGACACACTTATGAGAATGTTCTACAGCCTTTATCAAGCAACAAGTCCAGGCACTTTGATTCTGTGAGAGACTGCACATATTTAATTTTCTATCATTTACTAAGTAACATGTCAAATTTAAGTTGCTGGGCATCTTTTTCATGAGCCCACATAAAAACAAATAGTAGCAACAAACGTTTAGACTTTCAGGAAGCATCATCACTTGCAAAAAATATCTGCCACCCTCTAGATTATGTAGCAGAAGATTTTCCCAGCTAGCATAATCGAATGAAAGTGAAGGACAAGCGAAAATTTACAATGCTGTCCATGACTGTGTAATAAAACAGGAGGCCTGCTAGTGAACCCAATCTGCATTTTACAACACTGCTGGGTTGAACGCCAGTTCACCTAAACTGAAACAACAGGGAGAGAGACACAGGACCCTAATACATTTATAGACTTATTCAGGGAAGCCATATTGAATAAGGCAACAATAAGTTCTATTGCATACTGTAAAGCTGTCACTGGCAGCAGTCAAACACCGGTCAATGCTAAAGGGCAAGAGGACGAAGGAGACAAAGATTTGTTGCTTTGAATTTAAAGTGGTTATAATACATTCTCTAAAACATCATTTTTTTACTCCAGGACTGGAAACAAGTCAATCATTCCTGACCTTGCATAAAAGAGAGAAAATAAAAGCTTTTTATAGTCAAATTCATGTAAATAGCCATATTCCATGACTGGCCTTTATTTCATCCAATTGAGCCTCTACCATTTTCACAGCTACTTCTAACATCTGGTCTGAACACAATGGCTCATTTGAGATTAGATCTTTGATAATGGTTGACCAGGCCTTGTCCTGGCTATAAAGTGCTGTTTAGACAGCCCTGTTTGTTATGGGGTGTAAAGGGAGATCCATGGATCATGGTGAAAGGGCCAACGCTATCAAAACATTTACGCTTATCAGATGACAAACCAGCAAAGGGGTCATGTTCCAGTTCCAGGAGCTGGCCTGGGCTGCCCTCCATCCTCCACGCAGACCAAACATCAGTCAAATGGAGGTGCTGAAGATGTGAGAGACTTCAGAGGTGATCACTGGAAAGGGCCGAGTATTGTTTTACAACAAATTCATTCCCACAACTTGAAACTACATCCTACATCATTCTACAACATATGCATGTACCTGTAGACTATACTTTGGAAAATTAAACTAAAAAACTACTGAAACTGAAATGTACAGAAGAGAATAAGAGCCACTGGAAAAAAAAATTTGGGGGTCATGACCCCCTTTGGATTCTAAGACAAAAAACAAACCAAAAAAAGTCAGCATTAACCGATACAAAGTTCTAACTTTAACCCAGGAACTCAGACTTTTTCAGTTAAATTTATCCTCATAATTTGTACTTTATTCTCAATTCTAACTTTTTACAATTCTAAAAGTGATATTTATGAGAAAAAAGTCACAATCCTGCTTCTTGTTCTTTGAATTCTCAAAAACTATTTTTTAAATTTAATTCATTATTATTATTTTAAACAGAGGTCTTCATCTTTTTTCCAAATGAACTGCTGAAAAATTTGTACTAGGTATAAATCTACCCAAATTCATCTTGACGATTGATAAAGTAAATAATGAAAAGAAATTAATTGTCAACCTTTCTGATAATTAATCAACTAACTAATTTTACAAGACTCAAAGTTCTAGTTAGAGTTTCTCAGCTGTGATGCTTCAGTTCCTCGACTATTTAAATATGTTAAACTGTTAAATTCAAAATAAGACGGCTGTTTGAGGTTTAAAAGACCGAATCCATGTTCTTGTATTGACAGATAATGATAATAATGAAGACAACTGGCAAGTTAAATAATAATGAAAATAATTATTAGCACTCCACTAAATCTATCTTTAAACCTTTCCCCCCCTTTAAGGACAACTCACTCTCTCAAAGGTTCACACATCCAACACACTGACTTAATTTCAGCACACACTCATGGAGAGCACATAAGAAAGAGGTCTGTTGTGTTTATCAGGCATCCAAAGAGATCCACTTTTCACAATGGGACCTCTCCTTTCTTTTCCTTCCTGAAAAAGATCTCGGCCACCTTGAATCTATTTGACTGACAGCATGACAAAGAGGCTTCTTAATGTCCTGGAGAAAGAGCCTCCTCCTCTTTCCCTCTAAACTTCCTTACAGGGCGATCAGCTGTATCCATCATACCCCTCTTCCTGACCCCAGGCGGAACTGCTGCATTGGCAGCACCCCACCCCCGTTACCCCCTCACTCTCTCGCCACATCTCCTCCATTCTCCACCACCCTCCCGATTAATAGGCACCAGGTTGCCCTCGGTGACGGGACACACACTTAAATCCCATCAGTCGTCCTTACAGCAGCAAGAGCCGCAGCATCAGCAGGACTCTTTTTGTCTTAATCGGACAATGGAAGCAGTCCAGCCTTTGTTTGGGGCTTGACCCTGCACACAAACCGTGCCGATTTGAAAAAGTGACAGTAAACCTATTCAGAGCTGTTATCACTTCATCCTGCCCAGGGTCCCTCCACCAGAGGAGACATTTTACCAGCCAAGAGCCTCTTAGTAACTTTGGTATGTGAGATTTAAAAAAAAAAAAAAAAAAAAGGTTTTACAATCATTCATGAAATCAACCTTGTCAGTAAAAGAACTACATAAAGACAATCTGAATGAATTTTAAAACTTTCTACTGTAGACAATACACGCCTCAATTGCACTACAAGCACAGCTAAATGTAGTTTTAGAATTCCCCTTTGCTCTGATATAGTCATTATAGGTAAACATATAGTATTATTGTAGGGTTTATATTACAATATAAGGCATCTTGAGGCGACTATTGTTCTTATTTGACACTGTATAAATAAAACTGAATTTAATAGTCAGGTATTTTGTACTTTTCTAAATTAAAGCCTGATATGCTGCAAGTGTTTTGTAAAAACATTCTGACATGACAAATTAAAGGAAAACCTCCCCCAAAACATTTCTTTAAATCCCTTAAAATTATTATGATCAGCATGCTTTGGGAAAAGTTTTTCTTTGAATAGGGATGAAAATGTAATAAAAAGTCTCTAAAACATGTTTTTGTGTTAAAGCGAATGCACAGATCTACTTATAAAATAGTCTGTTGAATGTCTGCATGTTTTATTTCTGGCTGCACTCAAGCTGAAATTGTGCCTCGCACAGATAATGGAGAAGAGAGAGCGAGGGTGCTACAGAGAGTGAGAGCGAGACAGAATGACCTCCACCTCCACAGAGGAACGCTGAGTCCTCGCAGCACATGGCTGGGTCTTGGTCACCTTAGCCTTGGACGGGCTGCAACAGCCAATGGTATAGCCTTCTGCTACAGTCAGCCCTCTCCCACACAATCCTGGCTGCAGGAACGCTCACTGACCTTGTATTTCAATATGAAAAGGGAGAGAGAATGAGTGAGTAATGTCCTGTTTGGGGTCGTGTTTGTGTAATTAAGGTTATGTGTGCGTGGGCAGCAGCATTTTTTGGAAAAGCATCTATGGGCTAAGGCAAAGATGCTGCCAAGGTGACGCGGGAAATCTGGCTGAAAGCTTGAGTGTTTCCAGCTGCTGTTAGCATACATCAAGTTCTCTCACATTAACAATTATACACAAATTATACACATAGAAAAAAAAGAAAGAAATGTGCATCAGTGTTGCAACTCCAACATCTAAGAGAGATTACACCAAATGGGTTGTTAAAATGATTTTCAGATGTCAATTGGAGCAAAAATAATGTCATGATTGATCAGCCCAAACCAATAAGCAAAGATTATTCACACAGCTACAATTTTCACAGCTGGATTATTAAAATAAAATTAAATGCTACTTTTAGCTGTTCTCTTATTCACAAGAGATCTGATTGGTGTTTGATTTGGTGCTCGTCCTGACCCAACCCTAAAAGCAACTGTGCCACCTCGCAGAAAAGACGAGGTGAATGTGTACATCACTGCAGTGTGGAGCCAGCAAATTGGTGATGGTCAATTAGTTTTCTATTCCACAATCAGTCTTAACAATCACAAGAAAGACCTTACACAAAACCTCCAAACCCACACAGACTTAGATTAAAAAAATATGTATAAAGTTCAGCAAGGCTAAGAAAATCCACTTTATGTGTATGTGTTTGTGTAAAACATGTTTTGGTGTTAAAGTGAATGCACAGATCTACTTATAAAATAGTCTGGTGAATGTCTGCATGTTTTATTTCTGGCTACACTCGAGCTGAAAATGTGCTCGAGTGCTGAACAGCGAGCTGGTATATGCTTTAGTTCTGCAGTGCACCTAAGACACACACGCATGCACATGGTTGGATGGCCAGGCTAGAAACATTAACCAACTATAAATGACAAATTATTTAATAGACTATGCTAATGGACAGTTCACAAAGTCCTCAGTCTCTGTGACCTCAGCATAAACATATAGAAGTTTTTAACATCATTTAACTGAATCTGTGGTTTGTTTTACAGGACTGGAAACTGATTACCCCAGCACTTCCTTAGCCCATTATTTTTGGCTCTTGTTCCGCTAATGTGTGCATACAGAAATATAGAGAAAACACTTTGTGATTGTGCCCCACTGCCCTCCCCGAAAGTGTCCTCTTCACTCTGCTAATATCCCTGTGGGATGGATAATCACTCTCTCCCTCTCTGAAGCCCTCTCACCCCCCTCATTAATTTTACAAGGTGACAGAATAACACGTGAATTAGTAATCAGTCATCAAAGGTCCGCTGGTTAAACCCATAAATAATTCCATACACCCCATTTTCTCATATTAAAACTGGGTTGAATTTTTGACACAGGGTTCCTGCAATTGTTTCACAAGAAAAGCCTTGCTGGGACAGAAATGACTTCTGTCTTACAAAGCTTTTAATTTGGAAGAGGACACAGGAAATTCACAATGCCGCAACAAACAACATAGTGGCTCAAAAGTACTAAAATATGAACAACTTATTTGATAAAATTAGTCCTCGGAGAAGCCCTATAATCTAAATAAAAAACAAGAACCAGTACAACTGAGTTAAAACAGTCTTTTTTGATACTCTTTACTGTTACTGTACCAACAATAACAGTAAAGAGTGATGCTAGTTTCAGCTAGCATTAGAGGAAGCTAGCTCATCATTAGCTACCCGACTCAATTACATTTTTAGCATTTCAGTACACTACGCCATGGTATACTTTTACCTTTGTTGTTGATCCAGAAGGTAATCGTCGCCAACTCCGTCCTCTCGTTATAAATTGAAAATAAACCAAATGGCTGAAAGTTGCAGAGCAGTTGAATACAACCTGGGTAAATAACTAAAAAACTTTTAGCATGCTAAACTGAAAAATTGAGACTTCAAGAGGAAAAATTTATACCAACCTAACCCACTGCCTGTGTGTGTGTGAAGTATTTTTTTTCTTGGTCATAAATATTAACAGGTCAGTTTTAGCCTACTGAACGTCTGTCAATCGAGTTAAAGCATTTTAAACAACATTAGCCGTATAACAGTGCTTGCTAACATAGCAAAAGCTCACATTTTTGAGCCAGCTAATATTAAGCGATCTTATTTACTTTTTGGGCCTCGGTTGCAGTGGGCGTGGCTTTCAGAGTACCACCCGACCCCTGGCCTTTGTCTCTAACGGCTCTCTCCTGATCCATGCGGGTGATTGCATTTTATAGACTAACTCCGATTGTTTTATTTCCTCATCTGGAGGGGAAAAAAACAGCACTACACCCAAACCCATTAACACTGCAGTTAAGAGACACACTAATAATCATATGCAATGCTGTATGCCATTATAGCTGTTGTGTCACATAAAATGTGACATGCAGTCAAAAACAGAGCACTTCTGTATGTGTTAAATGGGCTTGGTGGAGCTGAGGGAGTAATAAGAAGAAAATTTTAAAGCTAAACTGCAATGCCAATCAAAATGTAAAGCAGTAAATGCTAAAAAAAATAAATCTTTTGCTTGCTTGTGTGAACAGAACATTCAGACAGATGAAGTGAAATTGCTTTAGTTATGACATAATATAGTGTTTTAGACAATCGCCTAAAGCCGGTTCGATCCCAGGTAAAGATACAAATCCTTTTGGGGTTGTGTGTGTCAGGAAGAACATTCAACAACAAAAAAAATCTGCCAAATCAAACATGCAGAGCTACCCGCTGTTCTTTCATCTCATTGCAATGGTTCAGGCTCAGGTTACTTTATTTGTACCCATAGGTAGATTTACTTTGCAGCAGTGAGTCATCTATACTCACATTTTCAGCAGAGACACAGACACATGTAGCAAAGCTATGATATGTTTATCTGACTAATGGCTGCTGGAAAAAAGCAGTTTTTAAACAGTGTTGTTCTGTTCAAAAAGTTGTTCAGAAGGAAGAAACTGAAGCTCCTTATGCATTGTCAAGTAAAATTTAAAGTGTTGCACAAGGATGCTGGGCTCAGCTGTGGCTCACCAATCAGCGTCTTAAATGCAGACCACAACCTACTGAGTGGATTTCTGCCAAAGTCCCTTGCCAGACACCAAAAGCACCTCCAGAGATCATGTTTCCATGCTATTTTAGCAGGACGCAGTTGGGCCAACATACTATTAGACAGGAAATTTTAATATGTGGACAACTGGAAGAATAGTGTCATAACTCAGGCAACTCAAGCCTTCAAACGTGTTGATGTTGTGAAAATGTCTAATCTTTTACTAATCCTGCCCAAGTAAAACTGGTCTGTAAAGATGAAGTAAATCAAAAAAGAAAAAAAAAAGATTTAAAACAAGTGACATCAACAACTCTCCCTTTTTTAAAGTCACATGCTTGTGCTGCCAGCACTTACTTTTTTGCCCCTTTAAACTAGAAACACTCCAGTTTATTGTTATGAGCAAAAACACAACAAGATCATTTTATCTGGAGGATTTGGAAAGCAAAACCGTAAATTTTCCTTCACAGTATTGTGCTGTGATCCAGACTGTGGCACAGCACATGCTGTGATCCAGACTGTGGCACAGCACATGCTGTGCTCTTTAAAACGAACATGAAGCTGCTGGCTGAAATTTCTGTCTGCAGGTACTGTACCGCTGGAGCTGGCATCTGTGCATGGGCAGGGAATACAGCAGTACACCCTGTGAGAACACACTGTTCCATAACACTGCTGTGCAAGAAGGGATTCTCCGCTGAATGCTTTCGAAGTTTCAGTGGCAAGAATGAGGATATATTATGACTGAGTGATCTCAGTGGAGACACACGCACAATTTGCGCTTCGTGAGTTCATATTGCTGTAATGGAGTCCACAATAATCTGAGAGATTGATCTTAAAAAAAAAAGGAGGAACAGTGTAGACATGAGTCTGTACTTCGTGCCACAATCCTACTGTGATGTGATTTGCAAGACACAACCTAATTTCTTTTTCCAAGAGTTCAGCGAGAGTCTCTCCTTCACCTTGACATGCCATCAGTCCCCCACAAACACGTGCATGAACTCCCGCTTTCATGGTGAACCTTTGACACACTTCCTGGCGATTGACTCGAGGGCACAACCAGCTCGTTTTCATTCATTTCTCGGGGTTCATGTGCAGATGAAAAGAGCGTAAAAGTCTGGATGATAATATTCTGTAACTGCACCACAAAAAGGAGTGTATGAATAGAGGTTGAGCATGGTAACAGGAGGCTTAAATAAACTAAGGATTAGGTTCACTAAGTCATTTGGTTAGTCAAGCACAAAATCCAGCAGTGACAGATAAGAGCCTGCCCTGCATGTCAGAATCATAGATAACAGGACAACAGGAAGTGGTGTCTACTGTGGTTGCGTAGCAGTCATGCATAAATGTACACACACACAGACACACCACCAAGATTAGCATCATAGATCTCCTTTTGCAACAAAGAGCAGGATGTTCAGCCCAGCGTTTTTGGCTGCACCTCTACTAGTGATGGGTCGTTCGCGAACGAAATGGCTCTTAGAGCCGGCTCTTTGAAGTGAACGACGCGAGCCTTTTTTTCCCCTTTCTCTCACCCTCTCTCTCGCCCTTTTTCCGCTAAACTCCGCACGCGCGGCCTGCACTTTGCGCTGGGCAGAGGGGGGAGGGGCGTTAGTTACACTCGCAGTAGCACAGGAACAGAGCCAGAGAGAAAAAGAGCAAGGGACAACAACATCACATTAGAAAGGTATAGTAATCATCCACTATTTTCAGTTGCAGATGATAAAGGATTCAGAAATCATGCCGGCCCATATGACAGAGAATGTGCATTTTCTTTTTGTTTTTATATTTTAATTTATATTTAATTGTGTTGTGGTTTGCAGTGTTTTGTGTTGTTTCACGTTAAATTTGTTTAAAAGGAAAAAGCTGAAAATTTAAATAGTTAAAAGTTTAAAATGTAAATAGTTGTTTTTTGTATTATATGATTTATTTATTACATTTTATGTGGAGAGAATAAATAAAGTATATTTATGGTGGCCCTTAGAGACAAAGCACGTACAAACTCCTAAGCATGTACAAACTCCAAAACGCGTAAAAACTCCAAAACGCGTAAAAACTCAGACGCACTTACAAACCCCGAAGCATGTACAAACTCCAAAACACGTAAAAACTCAGAAGCATGTACAAACTCCAAAACACGTAAAAACTCAGAAGCATGTACAAACTCCAAAACACGTAAAAACTCAGAAGCACGTACAAACTCAGAATCACGTACAAAAGACAACAGAAGTGCTCCAGGATGCTAGGGCGCAGTGTTGAGCTTTTGTTACCTAGTGGCTACACAAGCCAGGAAGTATCAACAACCGGATTTGGTGTGTGGTAGTAACAGGTACAAGAACTTTTTTTTTAAATTATTTGAATAAATATGAGTGCTTGTCTATAAATACACAAACATTACACACATGCTTTCAATTGTGTAATTTAAGTGATCTGAGTAGCTCTGTTTTGGAAGTTTAGTTAACGCTAGAAATGTGTTTTGGAGTTTGTACGTGCTTTTTGGAGTTTGTATATGCTTTAGAGTTTGTACGTGCTTTGTCTCTAGGGGCCATATATAAACATATATAAATAAAACCACTTTTTTTACATTAGTAATTCTTTTTCTGCATAATTTTATATTATTGTTAATGATAAATTAATTAAAGCAACAAAACAACCTGAAGAGCCGGTTCGGAGCCGAAAGAGCCGGCTCTTTTTAGTGAGCCGAGCCGAAAGAGCCGGATCTCTAAAAAGAGCCGGAAATCCCATCACTAACCTCTACATTTTACATGTCCTACATTCTTGACTATAAGTTCCTTTCATCCATCCCAAAAAGCCAGATCACTCTAGGACTGAGAGAGAGGGAAAAAAAGGGGGCATTCTTTCAGCTCAGAGGAATTTCATCCTTACATCGTTTCCGTTTCCCCTTTGCTCCTGAGCAGGCCGTAAACACTGAGGTGTGAAGCAGACTCTCACCCAGAAGCACAAATTCATGGTCTGCTGAGGGGATAACGTTAAACAGTTAATTATCTGCATTTTATTTAAGGGGTGAGTTAAATTAAGTTCAGCCTAAGGCTATGTCCACACTAGTGTTTTTAGTCGTTGTCAGAGTTGTGTGTCCACATTGAAACGGCCGAAAACGCTTACGTTCCAGTACTGTGCATGCGCAAAAGCGAATGAGAATTAAAGAACTTGAACAAAAGCTATCTGGAGCATGTACAAACTGATATTAATCTTTTTTAGGGCTGTCAAAATTGAGAGCAATCAAAACAACTGCTGTATAATGCACTCCACTATCTTTGTTTAATTGGTCACATGACTGCATCACATGACTAAAATGCGTCATCGTTTTAGAAAGTCTGCGTTTTCGAGTGTCCACACTGTGACGGGACAGATCCGTTTTGAATGTTTGTATGTTTTCGAGAGCGTTTTCAAAATGCTGCGTGTTTCCCTGGGGAAAAGGCCGTCTCAGTGTGGACGGGAGGCCAAAACGGAGAGAAAACGATGCGTTTTCAAACAGAAACGCCTACGTCCACACGTACACGGGTATTTTTGAAAACGGAGATTTTCCGTTTTCGTTTTAAAAATAATCCCATCCACACGTAAAGGCAGAAATGAAGGAAAACGCTGCTAGGAACATGCCAAAGCAACAGGTGGCGATATATTCCTAACCGTGCAGAAATGTTGGCCAATCAGAAGTCTCGAAGCCTCAGTGGGAAAAAGTAACAAAGCTGGGGCATAGAAGCTAGTGATGTGCGATACCACTGATTTCCTTTCCGATCCGATACCAAGTAAAATTCAGGGTGGTATCGGCGATACTGATCCGATACCGATACTCTGTACAAAAACTTAATGTTTCATTGCATTACATAATACAATATATAATTGTATTATGTAATTGTAATAATAACATAACCATATTGCTTCATAATGATTAGAGGACATCAGACAACTTGTTTTTATTGCTTAATAATGCAGAATAATCATATAGAAATAAATAAAAAAAACTGACGTGCGCTATTTGAGCATGTTGCCTGCCTGCAGCACTAAAGGACTCTGCGAGAGACGTCTGTTTCGCCCTAGCAGCACCTGTCCCTGTCCTCGTCTTCAGTTCGCCTCAACATAAGCTTATCATATTCTGTGATGTGATTTACTCCGGGGTGTTTGACGAGGTCAGTGGTGTTGCAACAACAACGTGTCCACACAGGACTCTGTTTGCGCTCAGCCATTGTTGTGAGTGTGCACGCCAGGGGCTGCCACACATTTATACAGCCGTATTCCGCATATGACTATGAAAGGCGTAAGAGGAAGTAGTTCCTTCCAAATTAGACGATCCGAATTGTATAGTTTCTTTCCACTGCGTTCATTTTAATGGAAGAACTACAAATTTAACCCAGAGTACTAAAATATCGATATTATAATATGAGAATCGATTCTAGAACATAAATTGCTGGTATCGGAAGAATCGATATTTCAGTATCGATCCGCACACCACTAATAGAAGCAGAACCAAGTCGTATGTGTGGAGGGACAGTAATTGTGTGTGTATATGTAAGCATTTAAACACTGCAGAGAGTAAAATTAACAGTAATAGTATTGTAGAAATTAATTTCACCGAAACAATAACGTGGCGCACAGTGTGACATCAAAAAATGCGCACACCTTTGACGCTGCGTTTTCTCCGTTTTTCTCGTCCACACATAAATGCAAAAACTGAGTTTTCAAAAATATCCACCCTGGCCGGAGTTTTTAAAAATCTCCGTTTTCAGTGACCAAAAACGCCGTTTACGTGTGGACGAAAGGTACAAACGCATAGAAAAACCTGCATTTTCAAAAATACCCGGGTACATGTGGACGTAGCCTAAGTTTTAAATTAAATTGCTCTGGATTTTGATGCCCACTTAATTTTTTGTTCATCAAACCTTATAGTGTGCTACTGAATACGTACAACCCTCCTTTGCCATAAAATCCCAGGTTTGGCTCTAAATAAGTACTATGTACTAATTTCTGTTTACGTGTATGACAATAGTTGGTAAAGAGAGAAGAAATGTGTACTGAAGTAAATAAAAAAACAGATATAATTGCTCAGTTTCCTGCAGGTGAAACTAAGACATAACAGCTGATGGTGGAGGGCTTAGAGGAGGAAGCCCTCCCCCGGTAGCGGGATCAATGCACATAAATGGAAGAGGTCACAGACCTTTGACATCTCCTTTCAGCCGGGGGAGGGGCACAGGCCTTTGTGAAATTGGCTTTAATGATCCAGTTGTCAGGCGTGTCATACACCAGCATACAGTACATACAGTTTCAATTTACAATTTTAGGTCTTTCCTCTTCACACTCAGGTTTTACACATTTAACTAATCCAACAGCAACAAGTGTCAGGTTTGGATAAAGAAAAGTGATATTCTGTCTGCATCCAGCTGCCTTGTTTCTAGCTTCATCACTCCCACTTCTTTTTTCACCCTTTTCTCCCATCTCTTCCCCTCTGGAGGCTCACCAGCTCTTCTCAAACCTTATTTGTGCTTCTCCTCTTCTTCCTTTCATGATGCATTTTTCAAGAGACAATCATTAAAAAGGAAACATGGAGGACCACTTTCTACAGTGTTTGCTGTTTCCATGGTTCTGCAGAGATGATATTGAAAAATTAAAATTAGCAAGATGCCAAATATTAAATATTCACTCGGATGAATGAGAGCTTCAAAACACACGGTGAACTGTTCTTTCTGCTGCTTTTTAAGTGAATAGAATGGGAGACAGATGTGATTCTCTGCAGAAGAAAGAAAAACATACAGCCCTTACGTGGCCCCTGTAGTCTGAATATTTGCTTTCATTTATTTAGACTCACAACATTACAAGTGAACACAGTGTTCCTGGCATTCTTGGCCCCCAATAAAAATAAACACAAAGACAGGTTAAAGGTTTACGAGCATCCATGTGGAACACGTTTGGCTTCGCACATCATGGCTGAGATGCTCTTTGAATTTTTATGTTTTGCTGAAAAGGGCCAGTTAATCTTTGATATACAGTGACACGGTAAGGTTAGCTAGTCACATCAGACACAGTTACTGCTAAAAAGCACTAAAGAGATCTCATTAGGAATCAGAAAACATCTTCTTCTCCTGAAAGTGAACCTCGATTTATCTGTAATTTATTTGCATTTACCAACAAGTATTTTTTTTGTAGGAGAGCTGACCTCTGTTTGCAAGAAGTGGGACGTAATGCTTCTTTACGAGGGAGGGATGGAAATTTACTGCATTTCCAGCTTGTAGTCACACTACAGAACAACATATGTGAGACAAATGCATTAAATTGAATTTTTCTTTAATTAAAAAAGCTACAAAATAAATATAAAACAATATCAATTAGCTTGAACCTCAAACAACGGCAACAGTTAAGCTGCCGAGATATTAATGCAGATGCAGTAATAATTTCAATAATACAAATAAATGTAAAAACACACATTTTATATACTGAATATTTTAACTTTTTATATTTTTAGGATGTTCTGCTGACAAAATTTACACACTTTTGTTTAAGTAAGCAAGTCAAATTTTAGTGCTTACTTTTTCTTGCTGTGGCACTGATGGAAACACTGATATTTTAATGAACTACGTTTTTGATGACAGAACAGGTTTTGGTGACACAATCGTATTGACAACACGGGATATGAGGATAAAACCTGAATAGAGGGTCATGACTCCTGCCTCAGCAATTTGATGAATGGCGCCTATATTGAGGACCACCTGTTTTCTGGGGCTTGTCACACTGCAGCCGAAGAAGTGTGAAAACAATAGTGCTGATCTCTTTAGTTGGGATTTTGTCCCTCGTGCCATCTGCACTCGTGATCAGAAAAGGGCACATTCACTGAAAAGTACTTCAGAAAGGATCAACAGAAACATCTGCTGGTTACCCCCGGAGGTGTTTTTGTGATCTCAAAACTGGTATCATGGATGATCTGATTTAGTTTCATTGATCAGTATATAAAATTTGCTTGAAGCCACCATGGAATCTGAATCCACTATGTTACTGATTAAATGGATAGTCAGTCGGTTTGAATCTTTTTGTTATGACAGTGAATACAACCCTCAGTGATCTGACAGAGCCCGGTTTATCATAACAGCAAATCTTCTTTGTGAAGGAAAAAAAGAGAAAGGCACAAGGCCAACTGAGTAAACAACACGACATGAACACCAAAAGCAGAGCCCCAAAAATTACAGTGAGAGAATAATAACAGGAAAATAAATAAATCTGTTACCCTGGTGACAATTGTCTGAGCACGAATGGATGTGACATAGTCATTTATCCACAACCTGGTTAATTTTTTTTTTTCACAAGCGAAATGTCATGCTGCATTTTTGGAAAACCTCTTTGCCTCATAACAGGTTTCCAGCACAATAAAACAATGGATGAGAAGATGGGGAAGAAAAGGAAGGTAGACCAGCATCGTAAGGAAAGAAAAGGTCGGATAATGCTCCGCCCAAATAAGATGTGTCATTATTTTAAATAGGACATCGTTTGAAGGCAAACAGAAATGAGGTGCATCTTACTTAATTTGTAGTTTTGAACGATCCAATGTGCATGGTTTTATGAAAAAGGGAGGGAACCTTCAGGTGTTTAATGAAACAACAGTTTAGAATTTTTTAAAGCTTTACTTGAGACTGCAGATTAAAAAGTTAAGATGCAAAAGTCACTGAAAGCAAGCCAGTCAGAGCCTTCACAAAGCAACATGAGAAAGAGATATCTCCTTCAAGGCTAAAGAGAGAGACCTGTCCTAGTGCACGAATGCTGTCATGGGGCCTTAGTTATCTCCACCAAGATTAAGTCCCAATTGTTCACCAGGAACAAAGGCAGCCAGTGAGGAAACCAGCCCCCCAAGGGCCAGATGGTCAGCGCTCAGAGCCCCCCTGACCCCTCCATTCCTTGTCCTCTTTGACAGGGCTGCGCGTGCTCCACGCAAGACAGGCCACCCAGCTAATTGACAAATGAATGATTACTCATGTGATACTGTACTCATTTAAAGTTCCTGCTGTGAAGCAGTAAAAAATAAGCAGAACGTCTACTGTAAGCACTCCCGTGCATCTGGTACAGTGCCAAATGTGCTGTGGATGGAAGAATGTTGTAATATGCACAGGCTCCAAATAAACCTGCTGCTCACTCTTATCTGATATGACTTTATCTAAGCTGTTGAAGCTTGTTTCAACACCAAGCCTTAGGCAACTGTTACAGTATTCAGCAGACACACAAGTATTAGTGACCTGGCTCCAGGCATAGTCGGCATGGCTTTCCTAACAATGAATAATTACCAACAAGTACTGAAGCAATCACAGTGGATAAATGGACTGATTGCTAAAATGATCATGTTAAAGCTTGGCTGCACTCTCTCTCACACATCTTGTGGGGACATCTAATTGACATAATGCTTACCCTAGCCCCTTACCCCAATCCTAACTATGAAAAATGAATGCCTAACCATATCCTTTACCCTAAACCTAACTATAACCCAATTGTAACCCCTAAAACCTATAAAAAACAAACAAACAAAAAAACAACAACCTTCCAAGCTGTGAGGACAAGGATTATGGTCCAAGGGCTGTTGTTCCCCACAAGTATAGCAAACTTCCAATTTTTGGTGCCCACAAAGATATAAACACACACACACACACACACACACACACACACACACACACACACACACACACACACACACATCCCGATTTGCACCAAAACAAATTAAGGCCTCGAGGAAAATAAGAAAAAAAAAACGCAGTTCAAACGCAAGCCTACCTTATATGTAACGCAGAAAGTCACATTTCCACGGGGATTGGGGTCCGTGTGTAAACTTGCGCTCTCCGGTTCCGACGCCAGTATCAACGTTGCTGCTGCTTTGGGCGCTCGGCTGCTCACAGCTGATCACAGCCGACGAAGCAACAACGTGACGTCAGGAAGCTACAGTACGTACCGTTTGGTTCAAATCAGCGGAAGTTCGGCTAAGGTTGTTCTTTGTGATCGCTTGTTTATCAAATGGGAGGAAAAAGGCAAAAGAGGTCGTCCAAAGCTAGTAAATGAATAGTAACCATCGACGACATGTATAAGTAGTTTTTTGTTTTTTGTTTTATTATAGTTTAAACGTGCAGTAAGAACTATATTAGGTACTACTAACTTTACGTTACAATATAGCGTCGACAGCATGATATTTGCTCGGTTGATTCGCAGATATAAGAAAAATAAACAGTTTGCACGAAAGACTAATGATAAACATGCCAAGAAAGTGAAAAGAACGAGTCAACAATCTCACCGAAACACGAACATACATCTACACACACCTGAAAATGAAGGTTATGTTTAAGTTGCATTTTTTTAAACATGCATACTTATACCTTTAGGTGATTGTATGGTGATTGCGCAAACTGTTCAAAACCTGCTTTTGGTTTTCAGATCAAAATGCTGTCAGATCCCTCTGTATGTACAAATCATTAATACACTGGGGGTACACGAAAGCATGGTCTTTAATGGTGCATAGCTTTGATAGATACTTCTGGTCATATAAAGGAATATGAATACGAAACATACGCGACATGTGGACTTTGCACCCCTTGTCATAAAGTCAAGCTCAATGGGCTTATTCAAGTTCTTGAAAACGAGTGAGCTCTCTCGATAAATTGTAAAACATCGCCCCCTGTCGTATGACATCAAGAAGAAGTTATTACGCAGTACAGCAAACAATTCTTGTGCAATAGATGCGCTTTTAAAAATGTGCAGCATTTACAGGAAACAAATGAACAGACATTAAATCAGAGAGAGAAGTATGTGCTTCACTGTATTCCAAACCTTTCCAGGCTGTAGCCTTGGTGGTTCTTGTTTGGCTCTTTTGGTTGTTCCTGGACATCCTAACCAATTTCCTCTCATCTGAGGGTGAAAGCCAAAGTCTGGAAGATGAGCCAAAGTGATGATACATCAGTATATTGGTTTGAACTGCAGATCTGAGTTTGCAGTTGTTTAGAAATAGCTCCAAGAGACCTTCCCAGATTATGTCTTTTAACATACTGCTGAACCTCAGCACCACTTATTAAAAGATTTAACTGAGTGTAAGTATATATTTGAGCCTGTATATGTACTCTTGACACTGTGTGGAGTAGAGAAAATCTAAAATAAATTAAAATTTGCGCACCCAAGTGTTTCTTTAGATGTATGCTGCTCAACCATTGCACCCTGGAAAAAGAACCATCCAAAGAAATAAGTAAAAGTTCCAAATTGCCATGACAGTTATGGGCAAGATGAGTCTATGTAAACTTTCATAACTGACTGTACATGTTAGTTATGAAAGAATAATTTTGAGAGTGTGTGGTTTTGTTGCACATAATGTAAGCCAGTGGAGAATAGATTAAGCTAGTTAAAGCTCAGCTTTAACTTAAAAATAACATCAGGAATTAAAAAAAAATATAGATTAGTAATAATATAATCATTACAATTAATAATATATATTCTAATATATGCTGTTATTATTATTATTATGTAATTGTCATAACATTTAGATACAGTGTTTATAGTACTTCCTATGGATATTCGGATGAATGGTTTTGCTGTTTGTGTCGTGAACATTATTTTTTATTAACAGTCTAACCAACAGTATTTCTAAAAGTCTTTAAAAAAAAAGAAAAAAGAACCAAATAGAATCTCTATATATCAACATTAAAGATAAATATTTTTAAACTTAATTTAAGTTTATTCTTCCTCGGATGGTAGATTTTCAGTGAGATCATAACGTTTAGGCAACTTTTTAACGTTTGGGAGCAGCAACGTGTTGCCTTCCAGTTTGTGATGTAGACTTGCGCATGCCCAGTACCTGACATTTGAAGTATCTTCTCAGGGGTGTTTGAACAGGAAGGCGGACATATTGGCGAGACTGTTGGAGAAAATCGGGCATCGTCTGCGATTGTTTTCTGAAAAGTAACACACATCAAACCCAATCTGTCTGTATTCCATCTGAGGGATAAAGCAGTTCGGACGGGGAGGCAATCGAGGCTCAGTGACAGCGCACGCAACGCTACGGATGGAGTGCCTTTAAACGTTGTAACGACTCCGTCTTTACACTCATCGAAATTTGGAAGAAGCAGAAGTTTTTTTTCCCACCACTTCTACTTTTGAGCTGTCAGATTGGTTTGTCATTTTCTGCAGGGGCCTGGCATAGATATGGGAACGGCACAGGACTAGCTTTCCAACAAATCGTGCTTTTTTTCAGACAGACGGTGCATTCACGTTTTAACTGCCTTTTGTTTGGATGCACCAACATTTTAAGCCCTTATCCTCAGCGGCATCCCACGGAGGCTGACTAATCTGTCGCCGCATTTATCTTTGCCACTAAAGTTGTTTGCCACTCGTACCGGGGACACATACTTCAAATCCGAAAATGTGGCTTTTGCATGTTCAATGCAACCTTAAAGCGTGTGGAAGCTCCAGGAGAACGATGTGTTTTCTTTGAAGTGCGGCGGAAAGTTCAGAAGAAGAAAGGGACATTTGGCTAGCTAGCTAGCTATCGCTAGCTGCTAAAGCTAGCTAGCCACTCGCCATTGGGCTGTTTTTGTTCATAACTCAACGTCGGGAATGAGTTTTGCAGCAAAAATGTCTGCTGGGGATACGATGGAGGCTCGATTTGAAAAGATCGATGCCATGTTGAAAGACCCAAAGTCAGAAATAAACACGGATTGTCTGCTGGTAAGTTTGTAGCATAGTAGCGGGCTAAAGTGGCTAACGTAGCGATTCAGCCAATTTCGGGGTCAGTGTAGTCCTTGGAACAGAAATTCTTTCCGAGACCAGCACACTTCATCTTGTCACTGAAGAATTGCTGACACAGAATATACAGACATTTAGTTAGCTGGAACACCTGTGCACTGGCATGTAAAAACTAGGGGTATTAATTTTAACACCTCCAGATACTTTACAAAATCGAAGGCAAAAACGCACACTATAATAGGGTGGAAATAACAATCTTTAACTGCGGTATTCTGCTAGTTTAAAATAAAAATAACGAATAATTGTAACGTAATGACTAATAAGCTGGACAGATGGCACAGAGACACACACTTCGTTACAATATTTTTGTTTTAGGCAAGTTAAAACCCATCAACTAGTGAGTTTCCTGCCTTGCGCTGCAAACCGATTGTGATATATATATATTTGGTCACCAGTGTGCAGCTTAGAGCATTTAAAAGGTGACCAGTTAGATGTGTTGTTTGTTTCAGCTTCATATAAAGTGATAGGCCCTCTTCAAGCCTGTTCTAACCTGCAGAGCTTCAGCTGCATCAGTACACCTGTTGGCTAGAGTTTTTCCTGGCTGCTTCCTGCCTGTGGATGACAACTCACGAAATGACTCCTATCTTAAAAGAAAGGCGGCTGTTGCCACGTGCTTCAGCCTGGAGCAACACCTTTATTGGTTTTTATTACGTGCAGCAGTCCCAGAAACTGACTCATCGTGGAGGGGATGTTGTTACGTCGAGGGTGTGTTGATATGAGGAGCGTTTCAGGTTCAGTGACAGCCGTGCTGCGTGTTTTCGCACGGATTTGCGTCTTTGTGACTAAAGGGAGCGGTTGTGCTCAGATGTTTGTTGTGGTAGAATCAAAATGAGTGTAGGTAATCGGCTGGGGGGACGGATGGACTTGCCTTGAATTTCCAGTTACTGACTTAAAACCTATGTTTTGGGTTTTCGTGTCTGACCTACTTTTTCGCCTTGGGCACACCACTGAAGTGGCAAGAAATAAACAGTTCCCATATTATTATGTATATCCTAATAGTTCTTGAGGCTACGTGGCTCTTTGATTGATTCCTCTTGACTTTATGATATAGGAGTGGACTAATTTCCTAAACAAATGAAGTAAGGAAAGCCCTATAGGAAAAGGGGCTTGTCCCAAAACCCCACCCACACATCCCAGAGTGTTTGTGTTCAGGGTGCTACAGATAGTGGTCTTTAGTTAAGAAAAATTGCTTAGCACTGACCTCCCATCGTGTTGCAGAAAAGGGGCTCTTAAACTCACCTAGAGGTGCACATGCTCTGCATTTCTAATGGCAAAAAGCTGTGGGGACTGTTCCCACTGGCAGCCTCACACACAAGGGTGTTGTTCGTTTTTTTTCTCTTTTTTTTTTTTTTTTTTTTTTTCTTTTTCTTCCCCTCTCTGCAATCGCCCCTGATCAATGAATGGAGGCCTTTTGCTGAGGCGCTCTCTGCCACCATGCAACTCCACCCACAGCTTAATAAAATTCCATGCTAATCAAATAACCTCTTGTCTTTGACTGGCCTGGAGTTCCCTGTGTGTCCCAGAGCCATTCTGCATGTCTGGAGAGTTGAGCCCAAGCAGGCAGCTCTGAGGTAGCTGGGTGTGGGCTCTGCTCTCTACCCATAAACCAAAATTATGTGGACTGAAGACTCATGTTTCTGAGGGCTGTGAATCAGGACATTTAACGCATGAAGCAGCCAACATGCTTGGCTATGAGTAATAGGCTCCATCAGAATGCACAATGCAAGCCTTTTACTGGCTGTGTTTCTGTACCTGGCATAGCACTCTGAAGTATAGGACCGTTGGGATTACACTTTTCCCTTATAGGAGCTTGGCCTGTGATATGTGTGATGGTGACTTTTGGCCTGTACCTTAGTGCTCAGCTCTGGGCTTGCATAACCATTCACTGTTCTCCAGTCCTGCTGCCCTTATCTTCACCCGCTAAATAAATCCTGCTCAGAGTGAAGAGAGCCTTATCTAGATGGGCAGCCCCCTCCCCAATCATTGTGCTCTACATTGGCTTCTACAGAGCCAATCTGAACGGACAGAATTCCTGACATTGTGATGTGAAAGCTCAGTTGCCATTAAAGGTCTAAGCATTGTTAATATATTTTATTCTTCTGTCAACCAGCAATGATCGAAGTCTTTAGAAAAATGAAAATTGGTTGTGTATTTGTCAAAGTACTGAAAAATGTCCCAGGTACCCTTGCACTTGGCGCTAGAGTATTAAAGTGGAGTCTGTTTATCATCTAGTGCATTATAATAAATGAATCGATGTGTTAGGACTCGCTGTGAGCGATAATTGAGGTGCACTACATAAAGGCTTCCTGCCATCATCTTTGTTCTTCCTTTGACACTTGGACTACGTCAGCGCCTCTGAGTTTGATCCCTCTTTCATCTGTTATTTGGGCTTTAAATCTGTAATAAGAGTAATTACAGGAAACGGCAAGGCCAATAAACCAGATTCATACGATGGCGACTGTGCGAGTACTGCACGTCAGGGTGGATGCTCTGACTTTGATTTAGAGTGTGAGCTAAAATCAGAAATGCTGCATATATTTCAGTTCGTGTAGGAGATGGCAATAGATAAATTAGCTTTGTGGTGAGATTCCTATACATTTAGATGAGTATGAGACAGAGATTTATTTTGTTGAAATCACATTTGGAGGTCAACATCAGCCAGTTTTTTCTACTTAGTTTAGATTTAGTCTTAAAACATCAGAACTGAGTGAGTGATTCTTATGCCTTATAATGAAATGATAAAGAAACTTTGCTATAAAAACAGCTGGTGTGAAAACTTGTATTTATTGTTTAAGTCCAATTCGGACTAAGGTCTAATGCTGGATATAGCCCAATTAAGGGAAACTATCATACAATAAAACAAGGCCTCATAGAAGCTTACCTTGAAAAACAGTTGTTCTGAGCGTCTAGCATAAACATGTTTGTGGCCTGCGTTCTGATTTCCTTGCATGGTTGAGTTGCCAAGGCCCAACTTTTGAAAAACAGCCAGTGAATCCTTGTCCTGCCTTCACGACCTTTGCCTTTAATGGACCTGCCCTGCCTCTTAAGGTGTTGTCTTGCACTGATAATGTAGCAAAATTCACTGTCGTTCTAGATTTACCAGAGATTTTTTGACAGGAGGACATAATACTCACCCTTTTGTGGTGTTCTCAGTTAGCATATAGGCCTGTGTAAGGGGTATATGACAAGGCAAGATTTTCCAGGCCATTGTTATCAGGATATACCAGTCCTCTAAGCTACTTCTGTTTTGTGTTAGTCAACCAAAACAAACTGCACTGCGTAATGACCTTTCATTCTAAACCACAGCATCACATGTGCCATTTATCTGTTGAACATTTGTTAATTGTGACAAATATATACTATGAACAAAATCAGTCTTTTCACCATAAGGGCGACACTGGTGAATGCAGGAACCTTGAATGCACCACCGGTTGTTTTTGCATCTGCTCTTTCTCACAGCTGCATCCCCTGCAGGGCTAATGTAACTCTGACAAAAAGTACTGCAGTGGCCGTATTTTTATGGGGGCAATCACCTACAGCACTCATTTAAGTTTGATTTGTCCATTGCTCCCCGGAAGTAACAAAGGTATTTACCCATATGGAAAAGATATATATAAATCTTATAAAGTTTGTATCTGTCTTGTGTGAAACTTGTATGAAAAGCATACAAGAGTGAAAACAGATATAAGATCCCTTGAAAAATTATATAATGAAACTTGTATGTTTTGGATACTTAGTAAAACAATATATGAAAGTAATGAGAAATTGGCCACTTTCATGAGTAAATCATGTAAGCCTTATATGATTTACTCATGAAAGTGGCCACTTTCATGAGTAAACCATATAAGTTTTTACTATATCTTTTCCATATGGGTAAGTAAGGTATGTAATACTTTGGAAGATGCACACGAAATGTGTGGGCTCTGTTGATTTGTTTTGAATTTAAAACAAAGCAACACCCGTCTGGAGCTTTTTTGATAATGAACTGTATCGTCTTGATTTGGAAAACATTTGTGGTGAAGGTTACGGTCAGCATTTCATCTACCCCTATTGTCAGAAGGTTCAGGGCTGTCAGTTGTAAACTGCTCTCCTCAGCTATTCAGTTATGGGAACAACAATTGACTGAGCTATTTGTAGCAGTGCTTTCCCTCAACTGACTGATTATGTGCAGGAATGCATACTAAAATGGTCCAATCTTTTAAAAATGGAACTCCTCTTTCTTTTTTTTCCTTCTTTTTTTTGAAATGAGCCCATTCAGAATCTGTCTTGTTTACTAAGGGCTAAAATGCCCGTTGGGCGCTCCTGCGTACATAATGGTCTATATTCCCTCCTTTAATGAACTGGTCATTTGCTGGCGTGTGCCGTGCAGGCAGAGGAGCACAGTTTTGCTTGAGAATCCACCGCTCAGTCATTGGAAACCAGTGAGCGATGGCCACTGTTGGAATTACTCCATTCTACTTTCACATGAAAGCTTTTGTGACAGTAATTCTCGCTCACTGGGACCTCATAAGAAACTCAAATACCCCTGTTTTGCCACTCCTGGGCTTACTGTCACAGCCATTTATCCAGCAGAGTTGTTAGATATGCAGTCTTTCAAGGCACATGGGATTTCCTGTCAGTAGATATTATCTGCAGCCAGAGTGTGTAAGAAGTAGTCCAGACAAAGTGCTTGGCTAGAAAAACTCCAGCTAAAGTCTCAGTGGTGGTTTCTAAGTGTACTAGAGGGATCAGCGTTAACTCTCTTGGAATGTCTTTACCTGAGAGGAAGTGATGTGTTATTTCATGCTTTGAATGGCTTCACTGGTTTGTATGATCACATTCACGTTTACACGGGCACACCCCGCTGTGGAATAGGCTGTCTGCTCAGCTGCTCACATGTGGAAAGCATATTGTCTTGAAGAGGTGGCAGAAAAGGACGTGAGAAGAAGGGCTCAACTTAGGCCAGTCCACATGCCTTGTGCTGGCATGCTGAGAGGGGATGATGTGGCCGAGTCTCTCATGGAAATTTTAACTCAGACTTTAATGTCTGGAAAAGAGCTTGTGCTTGTGTGTGTGTGTATTTTTATCCCTTAAGGATTAAGATATAAAGGAAATAATTATCATATGTAATGTCAGCCAATGCATTGGTGTGTTCCGTATAACCATACATTTTTTTTTAATTATTTATTTTAAACATAACTATCGCATTTCATGAATAGGGCGATGAGACGGTTTTTCATATGATTAGTTAGTAATCCCAGGGATGTGTCACCCACTGGCTGAAGCAGCATCAGCAGAAACTTCAAGCTCTGGTTTGTTTTCCTTGCAATTTTTCCCAAGACTGCCACATAATAAAACATCCTGTGCACGGCTACTGCCCAGCCCCTTTCGAGTTGAGTTAATCGTTTTTGTGATTTTCCTTATAACATAGATTGCAGGCACATCTTGTTAAGTTCATAGCAGCATATAATCTCAATAATTGTATCATTTTAATTAATAGTGTCACATTTTTGCCTTTTGGCTGAAGGCTATGATATCAACTTGGATCCTTGGTGTTAATTTATAGTGTGTGTGCACCTTTTTTCATTCAGTTTGCCTGGAAAGTGCTCATTACTGCAAAGTATTCTAAATTACTCATGATGAAAAAGTATTTCAAGTATTCCTGTACTAACAGCCTCATATTTGGTACTGTAGCCTGGAGCAGAGTTTGCAATGAAAACTGTATTGCAAATAGGAATTTAATATGCAGACACCAAACAGGCAATAGGAGCTGGTTGAAATCCACTAGGTGGTCTTTGTGTGTCTGTTGTTTGAGTTGATGATTTTCATCTGAAAGAAAACAGACTCGCATAAATGGGTTGATCCATGATGTGCTGACATGTTCAAGGGATATCTTCCAGCGGTATTTTCCAAACTCTCCATTCATGCCAGGCGTTGCAGTCATCTTGCAGTGTTTTTTTTTTTCTCTCCTCGGCAGCACAGCTGTGTAGGTGGAACGGTGATAATACTTTGGAAGCATTACAATCCACATTAGTTCAGAGAGCTAATGTAAAGCACTTCTCAGATTCTGACAGTTTTCTTTGAAATTGCCTATCATGACATGCACTGTTAAGCTACACAAGTCTGGATGCCTCTCCAATGTGCAGGAAGCTGCAACTGGCTATTGGTATTGGCTGAATATAAAAATCACTGGTGGTCCTCTTGATGCATGTTATTAAAGGTTGTGACAAAATTGTGACAAAAATGACTCCTGCTTGGCCGTCTTACATGTATGTGCAGGTGATCTGGATGCTCTGCTCTGCTGTAGTCGGCACAGTCTAACCTCTCTACGCTGCTTCCCACCCAATGCTGAATTTTGCGGTGATAATCAGTTTCCCACAGATTTATTTTCTATCTGTGGTATAAATGGTTATGTTAACGTGTGTGTTTGTGTGGTGTTGCTGAAAAGCTGAATAAGTGAATAAAAAAAAATCTGTTTAAGTTTCTATTCTGCAAATATTTATATTTCCCCAAGTTCTTCTGTCAGCGAGTTGCGTATTCCATTTCAACCCTGCCATATTGGATTAAATCCGGTGGTAGTGTGGTTGTGTATGAAGTTAAGGTAGCCCTCTAGCTTATAGTGGATCTTCAGAGCAAAACAAGTGCCACTGTCCATGCCACTATCAGAATAAAACTGAAGCAAAGGGCTCTTAACAACTTTGCTCCTATTAAAAGACAGCTCTCAACTTCTCCACTTTGACAGCTGGCCAAGAAGCCTTTTAGCTCAGCAAACAGACTAGGGCTGCAGCGATTCATCAAATAAATCGATTTATAACAAAAAATTCCTCAGTGTAAATGTTTTTGCTTCGATGCGCAGTTTAACTTTGTAGCCCTCAGCTGTCACCATGTAAGTAGTTAAACATGTAGCCGAATTTTGTCTACATACACAAAGCGCATAGCCGCTACTGAGACGGTAAACTCGAATGGAGTGAAACAAAAGTGTCTGAAACTGCAGCAATTGCCAAAATAACCTTTACGGGGAAAAAGTTGGCAGGAGTCACATGGCGAGAATCAAACCACCTCTTCAGCAAGCTCTAATGTGAAGAAAAGTGAATTTTGTAGCAAACCCCCATTTCCACCACATTTGTTTTACACAGTAAAATATCTGCAGTAAAGCTGTAGAAATTAAAATTAAAGTGTATGCAGATGAAATTTGAACTATGTCTAATATGATGTTTAAATTGCTGAGAGTAGACGGCAGTCGTCCTATAATCGATTACGAAAATAATCGGTAGCTGTAGCCCTAAAACTGCCGTTTGTTGTTGATAGGTTGTTAAAGTAGTTCCATTTTTTTCCCTTCATGGTACGTGCAAAATCATGCATACAGGAAATCACTCGTACACTGTTTTGTTGCTTTACAATTTTATTTTGACTACACTTACCTGGTTGGTCATCCTACTTCCTCTATCGCTCATGAGTGGAAGGCCATTAATTCTAGGTTCTGTTGTATATCAATGCATAAACATCCATTAGGGGTATTTAATGTTGCTAAGCTACCTTATTTATTAATAGTTTGCCAGTTGATTAAAATGCCATCTATATGGTTCCTCCTGGTATGTCTATATCAGCTTGCCCTCAGTTTCTCTCTATGAGGATAGGTGACACCACAGCAAACATGCAAATGCCGAAATTCAGACACCGATGCTCACAGCCAGTACTTTATCAAACTGACATTATTTTGTTTGTTAATCGGTTAGCTTTCACATTCTTGTTTCATGATTTTATCCTATATTGTATTTGTATTTGCCCTACCTGGCTCTGTTATTGCTCTGGTGTTTCCTTAGGATGGCTGGCTTTTCTTTGTTGCTTCCTTTATTTGTTCTCCTATTGGGCTAGCTAGCACAACATGCACCAGCTCTCTCCACTCCCTCTGCCTTTCCGTCATAGTCTTTTACAGTTGTGCTGATGATTGAAAATGAGACTCTCTATGTGACTCTGCACTTGGGATAGATTATTATTATTTTTTCTCTTTCCTCTCCTTCACTTTTTTGTTGAGAACTTGCTTGGCCACATAACTAAAATAACTCTCTGACGTGTACAGTCCTGTTGAGGAATGTTACTGTGGCTGTCCAGAGTTTTCTGCGGCAGGAAGTTATGCAAACGTGCATTGCTGAGCGCAAAGCCTTGTGATTAAGGTCCTGAAGGACTCAGTTCTTCAGCATTTTTTTTCCCAGTGTAAGCTGGCTGGATACTATATGGCTCAAAGGGCGTCTTTCTTTTCCCCCTCCCAGCCTCTTCTGTAAATACTCTCTCCTGAATGTTGACTTCTGAAGGTTTCTAAACTGAGCAGAAGAGCTTCCAAAGTATTAATTTTCCAGTGTTCTGTCCTGGTAAATTTTGAAGTTGTTTTTCTTCTTCCTAACAACAATTCTACACCTTTTACTTTTTCCTTTTCCCCTCCCACCTGCGTTTTCCTTGTACCGCCCATCCTGCAGGGCACTTGCTTGTTTTATGTCTGTGTCCTCCACTGTTGAGCAGAAACAGCAGAGTGACTTAAGAGGATTCCCAAGCTGCTGATTCACCATGTGTCATCATTGCTTTGCTCAGAGAAACACAAAGACACTGCTGGAATGACAAGATTTCATGCTATGATGGAAAGTTCAGAGATGATTTGGCCAATAAATACATTTTATTGCATATTTTAATTGTAGCTCTTACCAGCTTTATAGTGGAACATGTACCTCTGACCTTTTTAAAGGAAAGCATATGTAGGTTAGCTCACCCCTTGAAAACATCTGGCTCACACCTGCGCGAGGGACTTCATAACAGTTGACGTACATTCGAGGGTTTGTGTGCCCGTGTTTTTTCAGCCATTCTGGATTAGATTAAACCCTGCCAGTGGCACTTGTGCTGTAGCCTAGCCAAAGGCAAGACTGTTTCTCTCCATGTTTATAGTTCTTGAAATCACAAAAATTGTACTGTAAACAAAATGGCAACAAATACTTTGTCTGTTTATTTTATTTGCTTTCAATCATTGATCCAAGTCGTACCCTAGCAGAGATGATGGTAATCAAGTTATGACTCCGTGGAGGGCCAGGAACATCGCTGTAATGCCTATGATAGGGAAGTGTGCAGTCGTCATTACTTACCATATATTTCTTAGGTTCTTTTGACATGCTGCTTATACAAACTTGTGATGTCAGTTTGGAATAATATACTTTTTGCTTGAAAAGACAAAAGCTAAAAAAAAGTCATTGCATTCATTTATAGATGGCAAAAATTGTATTGACCAAAGATAATGTTTTTGAATGCACTATGTTGGTGCTAAACATTATGGATGCAAAATTCTCGTCTGATTCCAATTCTGATGTTTAAAGTTGCAATTTGGTAGAGAGCTCCCTGTGTCTTCACATTTGAGGCTGGAACAGAAAAGCTCTCGGCCATTGGTTGATGTCATAACATGTGCAGTTACTGGCCGATAACCTGGTGCATCCCCGTCATAAGTGTCATGCAATATGCAAGCCATGCTTTTTAAAACTTTTTTTTTTTTAAATTTGTTTTGTTTTTCAACAAAATGCTGAAGTGCTCCCCAACAGTAACATGATCCAGACTGGAAGCCAACTGCCAGTGTTATGCAGACATTTTTGCACAGAGCGGTTTCACAGTTCGCTTTTCTCATGCCGTGTGAGATGACCGATCTGTGACGTTGTAGCAGTCTTTTAATTTTGCTTTCATGCATGGTCACCCTTCTGCTTTTCTTCCAGGATGGCTTGGATGCACTGGTATATGACCTTGACTTCCCTGCCCTGAGGAAAAACAAGAGTATTGACAACTTTTTGAATAGATGTAAGTACACTGCATCAAGCTTTCCCCCTTATGAGAGCTCCCTGTGTCTTTCTCATTAACTATTTGTGTTCACAGTTATGTATGGGTATAAGCCTAGACTCAGGGAGGGGGGAGGAGCAGTTTTTTGGGTCACGGCGTGTATGTGGGCTTGGACACAATAGGTGTCTGCTGTTTAGTGTCCCCAACAAAGGGGCTTTCATAAATGGTTGGTGACCCGCCTGATGTCTGTCAAGGCTGGCTTCTCTTTTTCACTGTGTCCCCAGAATGGGGAAGCTGCTATAAATATGATGAAAAAAAATCTATAAGTCAAAGGTTTCTCGCTTTCCTTAATGTATCTGGTCAAACTGCTCAATTTCCAGCACTTAATATATGGGACAATGGTGAGTTATAGCGTGTACCCCAGAATTTGCGCTCAAATCTGTACTCATACTGTATTGATCATGTGGTGGTTTTTATGGGATCTCAAGTGTCCATCTTAATGCATCAGAAATGCATGAGATACTGCTAAGATTGTGCAGGATATTAATGTCATGGTGCATGTTGTAACTTTTTGTGCATTCTTAACAGGTTTTTTTAAAAAAGTTTTGAGGACAACTAGAATATAACAGGTCATATTTGAATATCAAGTGACCTACTGTAAACCCCTAGGCAAAAACTGCCATTAGGCATCTTCTCAATTACTCTTGGTTCTGTATTTTCGTGAAAGGCATTGATGGATATGGAATAATGGCGCTATATACCAAGACAGTGATCTTCAGTAGCATGACTTGCCTGAAGCACTTCTAGCTCTAAATCCCCAGCCATGCATTGTGGTTTGCACCACAATCAAATAAGCTGTTTGCTCTACTGTATGTATGCCAAGACCTACTGACATTAATCCATCACCCGGCCTCGTGAGCAGATATACTCACATGGTATATTATCTATAACAGTAACTGGAGTTCCTATTTGTTGCATTTCTAAACATGTTTTTTTTATGTCTTCAGGGTTGCCTGGGATTTTTCAAGTAGGGATCATGATCCCAGGAACTCATGCGTGGTGGAAATGACTCACAAATGTTCTTATTCTAATAGCTTAGTACTTTCTTTTTATTTTTAGATCACTTGAACTTGGATGCCCCCCCGCACCCCGCTTTTCCATGCATTCCCGTGCTAGTTGTGAGTCATGTGAATTGAAAATTATCCCACTAGTACTGCTTTGACCAAATTTGGCTGAACAGTGGATACTGACTCCCCAAGGGGAGCTAGAATTATTACATCAGGGAAAGGCCAACTCTCAGTAAGCAACAAACTTTCCCTAAACGGCGTCACTCAGCTGTGCAGTTGCAGTACGCTGTCAACTTGTTCTGCTTTGCTTGCCAACAATGTGGATGTCCTATGAAAGTAACCCCTGAGATTGCATAAACAGGGAGGCTGTGATCCCTCAGTGATGGAGATACACCTTCTCTCAAAGGTCAACACCATAACAAGAGCTTTGTGCATTTCTCCTGGTAACTTTGCATGTTTGTTTTTTTTCTCCCCCCCCCAGACAAAGAGACGATTAGTAACATTCGTGATCTGCGAATGAAAGCGGAGGACTATGAGGTGGTTAAAGTTATTGGGAGGGGTGCATTTGGAGAGGTGCAGTTGGTAAGAGTGCCATTCTGTCTTTTTATTTCTTTATTTCTTTGAATAGCACAGTAGCTATAAATGTAGCACATTGATGAATAAGTCTGACTTGATTGCTGCCTCATTATCGTTTTTCAGGTAAGACATAAAGCGACAAGCAAAGTATATGCCATGAAGCTGCTGAGTAAGTTTGAGATGATCAAGAGGTCAGACTCTGCTTTCTTCTGGGAGGAGAGGGACATCATGGCCTTTGCCAATAGTTCATGGGTCGTTCAGGTATGATGGGACAGAGGAGTGTCTAAACATGCAGTTATTAGTCAGACATTGTTCAGACCACATAAATCCAGCCTCATTCATGTGTCTGACATAAATTGTTGGGATACTTTTGAATCCTTTTCCTAATTGTTTGAATTCTGTCCTTCTACAGCTCTTTTTTGCATTCCAAGATGACCGCTACCTCTACATGGTGATGGAGTACATGCCTGGTGGTGATTTGGTAAACTTGATGAGCAACTATGACGTCCCAGAGAAGTGGGCTCGCTTTTACACAGCCGAGGTAGTCCTGGCCCTGGATGGAATCCACTCTATGGGCTTCATTCACAGGTGACAGTACAACATTTGTATTTTTCTCTGTTTGTGGTGTTCATATATGTTGAAAAAGAAGCTATTTTCGTTATTTAAAAAGACTTATTAACGTTACATCGTCATTTCTAGTTCTGGTTTTTTTTTTCCCCACAAGGCATTTTTCCCCGTTGTAATTGTGTGAGATTTGTAGCGGGATCAAAGAGGTTTGGTGGCAACCTGTGATCTAAGGAAGCATTGTAATAAGCAGGAAGTAACGTTGCTAGGTGCTATCGGTTTTAAGAGACTTCACAACTGCTTCTCAGAACTTTGGAAAAAAAAAAACCAAAACATTTTTCCACACTGTCAGCTTCATTTTTCTTTCTAATATGTAAAAGATTGCTAAAGATAAGTTGGGTAGACATGCACTGTTTTTTTTTTTTTTTTGCTTGTTTTTTTTCTCTCATGGCATCCAGTGCAACAAACATGTTTACCAATGTGTGAAATGGCGTGGGCCAGAGGGAGCTTTATATAGTCAATAGCAGAGCAACAAGTATGGCATGCATCTGAACATCAAATTGTTTCTCCACACAACAGCCCTGAAGCACTTTGAGTTCATAACATTACTGGGTACAGTGGTGGAATTTTTTTCCATCAGTTTTCTTCTAATTGGAGTAAAGCATTTTTTAGATGGATATATCCTTTATTAATCCTTTTGCAGGAAATCACATTTCCACGGCAGCTTTAACCCAAACATTACACAACACATCCCAAACAGCAAAACAATGTTAATTTCTAATAAAGTTAACGTTATTGTGCATTAAATGGTCTTATAACAGCTTGTATAAAGGATTTCCTGACGCGCTCAGATTTGCACGATGTGCAGAGAAACATGAACACTATTCTCATTAACAGCTGCCCACATACCTCATGCCATCTGATCTGTCGCTGCTACAGCGTTCAGACAGATCTGACTGTGTTGTTTTTTGTTTTGTTTCTCTAACCTTAACGCTAATGCCCATGCATCGGCTCAGCATGAGAACGCTGCTGAAGCCTTTGAATGTTTTGGATGAGTTTAGTTTCCTTGTGATGCGTGTGTTTGATTTGGATGTTTTTATTGGCGTCGTGCTTGAACTGATGTCTAACGATGTTTTTGTTTCCTCAGAGATGTCAAGCCTGATAACATGTTGCTTGACAAAGCAGGCCACTTAAAGCTCGCAGACTTTGGGACCTGCATGAAAATGAACAAGGTATCAGATTCACTTTCTTTCAACACAGCCATATTGTCAGATGATGTTGATAAGATTATTTTAAAAATTTCTGTGTCTCAAGTTAATGCTGCTCAGTTATAGTGAGAATCCCAGTCATGATTATTCTGGTCTGTATTTTAATCTTGATTATTGAGCAATATTAGACATTATCTTAACAACGAGTATGGAGTTACTGAACTTTAAGAATGTGTCCTTGTATAAGGAAAAATGAGGTGGAGGTGTCGAGGTGGTTTTTTTGGGGACCAGTTCTGAATTTATTGACAGATCTTTAGCTCAGCTCAGCACCTGTTGATTAATTGTTTACTTAGAGAGAGGGGAAAATTCTAACTCGGAAAGCTGGGAGGCGGTTTTGTTGCCAGAAAGATGTGAATAATGCTTTAGATTATTTGCAGCTCATACTCGACACCTCAACATTTTTATAAAAATCTCATAAATCTACTTTAAGAGTTTTACTTCAAGATAGATCTCGAGGAGTTAAAGATTAATAGCTGAGTTTAAGTGTCTGGACATAGCTGGCATATAAATAACACTGCAAGAAGAGTATTTGTATTATTATCATAGTTTTATTTTGATCTAATTGTTGAAAGCCAAAATTGTAATTTAGGTTAAAATCTGATAAATCACTTAGTCGTTGTTTTCATCCACTTTTATAGAATTAAATAAACAACAACATTAATAATAGTAATTACTGGGATGGCAGGTTGGCTGTAGCTCAGTAGAGCTGGTCATTTATTGATTGGAAGGTTGGTGGTTTGATTCCTGGCTCTCCAGTCTGCATGCCAAATATCTTTAGGCAAGATGCTAACCCCATATTGCTCTCTGACGCATCTATCGGAGTATGAGTCTGTGTGAATATTAGCTAGAAAGTACTTAAGCATAGAAAAAAGTGCTTAAGTGCTTATATGAATGGGTGAATGAGGCATCTTGTGTAAAGTGCTTTGAGTGCTCTGGCAAAGTGAAAAGGTGCTATATAAGAATGAGTCTATTTACCATATCCCTGTAATAATGATAATTTTTTTGAAGTAAAGTGTTGGAGTTGTTAATGTTTATGATGCTCGTGCCCTTCAGGACGGTATGGTACGATGTGACACAGCAGTGGGAACTCCAGACTACATTTCACCTGAGGTACTGAAATCCCAAGGAGGAGATGGCTATTATGGCAGAGAGTGTGACTGGTGGTCAGTGGGAGTGTTTCTGTACGAAATGTTAGTTGGTGAGTATTTGCATTGAAAGATGACTTATTTTACATATTTAGAGCCAGACATATTACTTACCTGTTGCTCTCGTTTGTCCCGTGTATAGGCGACACTCCTTTCTATGCAGACTCACTAGTGGGGACCTATAGCAAAATTATGAACCACAAGAATGCGCTGACCTTCCCTGATGACAGCGACATATCCAATGACGCCAAGAATCTGATCTGTGCTTTCCTGACTGACAGGTTAGATGGCCACAGACCGAGCAGCGAATCACGAAGCTTTTTGTCAGAAATCCTTTTCTTTGCATAAATTGTTTTCAGATGTAGAGAACCCTCTGTGAAAAACAAAAAATCTTAATAGCAGAGATAATGGCTCTCTTTGCATTCAGATACTTGCTGTCTTCTGCTGACATTACCATACAGAATTGCTGAAATTACTAAATTTCTCCTCCTGACCCCCACAGGGATGTTCGACTCGGCCGTAATGGTGTAGATGAAATCAAGAGGCATCCCTTCTTCAAGAATGACCAGTGGACGTGGGAGAACATCAGAGAGAGTACGAATGTTTTCACTCTTAATGTTAAGGATTATTTTCACAACTCCCTTTTAATTTGGCTGCGGCTCACTGTTATTGCAATCATGGATCCTGCGATCATGTTTTCCATTTGACCTACTGCAGACAGTTGCAGGAAATTCTTGTAGACGAGCCATTCATTCAGTATCCTTTCTAAGACTAAACGTGATTCCTGCTCAGAGTAATAACTTGCAGCGCAGCATTTTTGAGGCCAACAATGGGGAAAGCAGTTTAAAGCAAATGTTAATGCGCTGGGATTGACACTGGAGCAAAGAGAGATTAGAAATGTAGTGCTAAATCCACTAGCTATAGTCGGTTCTTTACTGGCTTTATATTTAATACTTTACTAGGCTGAAGTCAGCACTTTGTTGCCACCGCCACCCCCATCCCGTTCGTGTATCAGGGGCTGACCAGCTCTACTAGCTGGCTGCTTTCCCTTGTTTTTAAGAGGGTCTCCAAAGAAAGAAAAAAGTCATTCCGGAGGGGGAAAAAGATAATTATATCATAATTACAGCAGATTTAAATATTTATAATATACCACAGTGATAAGAAGAAGCCAAGAAATTTTTTTTGGTTTGGGCTAACTGACTATATAAATGACTTCGTTTGCATGTATTATTTAAAAAAAAAATGAACATTTTAGTTTTTAAGCTTTTGCACTTAAAAAATAGACTTACTTTGCTTCAGTATGTACTAGCCATAGGATATCAGAAATATGGTTGTCAGTAGAAATTAATACTGAAATATCATGATTCCTAACAGTTAAAACATTAAATGCAAGCTCTTTAAATACTGATCATAGTGTTAACATTGACTTAATCAGCTTTTTTAATCAGTTGTACAGGATAAGTCTTTGTGAACATTATGTGTTTATAGCCTGAAACTATCATTTCAGGTTATAAATATTTTGGCTTATACAGGGTGGGCCATTTATATGGATACACCGTAATAAAATGGGAATGGTTGGTGATGCCCAAGATGGCATGAGGGTTAAAGTCCTGTTTGTGGCACATTAGTATATGTGAGGGGGCAAACTCCTCAAGATGGGTGGTGACCATGGTGGCCATTTAGAAGTCGGCCATCTTGGATACAACTTTTGTTTTTTCAATAGGAAGAGGGCCATGTGACACATCAAACTTATTGGTAATGTCACAAGAAAAACAATGGTGTGCTTGGTTTCAACGTAACTTTACTCTTTCATGAGTTATTTACAAGTTTCTCTTTGTTCACAGCCATTGACATGTCGAAGAGGTTAACACGCTAGGAGCGGATCGAAATTGTGTTGATATCTGGTGAACGCAGTAATCGGGTTATTGCATCAGATTTCAATGCAAGACACCCTACGAGACCACCCATCTCCCATGCTACAGTTAGCAAACTGCTTGCTAGGTTTCGTGAAACTGGTTCCCATTTTATTACGGTGTATCCATATAAATGGCCCACCCTGTACATCTTATAACATAGCTTAAATTCAATGTGTAGTTCATCTGTTATGATGATCTTCATCATTTCCTCCATATAAAATTTCCCACAAGTCACACCACACCTGTTGCTGCATTTGCAAACTATTTTATGTTATTACTAAGTAATCACAGTGTTGGCTTTGACTTGTTCTGAAATATCAGTTTTCATGACATCCCTGGTGTTTATTAATTAATATTAAACAAAACTTGAATGGTATCAGGACATTGACTGACTTTGTGTTATGTTATTCCCTGTAGTGAAAGACCTGCCAACACTTTTAGGAGTGTTTTCCAAAACATGTGCTCTGAATTTTTGTCATGCCCTCTAACACATGGAGGCTTTTATGTATAATAAAATTTGGTGTGTTCCCCCCCCTTTGCCCCCCCCCCCCCCCCCCCCCCCCACTCTTTGTTGTCTCCTTTGCTGTGTGCAGCGGCTGCCCCTGTAGTCCCCGAACTTAGCAGTGACACTGACACCAGTAACTTTGATGACATTGAGGAGGATCGGGGAGAGGAGGAGACCTTTCCCATACCAAAGGCCTTTGTGGGCAACCAGCTCCCGTTTGTAGGCTTCACCTATTACAGTAATCAACAGTAAGTCTGCCAGACTTGTTCTTTGTACCACTAAATTATGTGTGTGTTCTGCTTTTTTCCCTTCATCTTTCTTGAATTTTTATATTTATACCTGTATATATTATGTCAATACAGGTTTTTAATTGTGCATCAAGGATGCTTTAGCCATGGAGCCAAACAAACAACAACAAATTTCAGAGTAAATGTCACAGACTTATGAAAAGTTCATTGTCTGTTAACGCTTTTTTTCCCAGCCTTTTGCGAAGGTCCGCTGACACGAAGAGCAGTGACAAGCGTAGCAGTTCCACAAAAGAAGATAAGAGTCATGTGAGTACAAGTCTTCAAGACAAGGTCTTTGACACGTTGGATGTCTGCGACTTTATCTGATCAGTTGAAATGGAATGTTTCTGTTCAGTTGGAGAACCTGCAAAAACGAATCTACCAGCTAGAGGAGCAGCTGCACAGTGAAATGCAGTTGAAAGATGAGTTGGAGCAGAAATGCAGGTATGGAATAATCCTTTGTCTTACGTTCATAGCCACTTTCCAAAATACAGATTAAGACAAAGCCTCGGCTTGAAGGAAAAGAATGAAGATGTAAATTTCTTAATCCATGATGGGAAAATGAGTCTGCCTGTTAGTCTGACTAAAGACATCTTGCAAAAACGTTGAGCCTGATGAGAACAGAATAGATGAGTTGCAAACTCTAAAAAAAGTTTTGTTTCGTGGGAGGATTAATGCTTGAATGACACTTAATAACGACATGGTCCCAAAGTGTCTTCTGTCCCTTGGTGCCTCTGTGATTTTATGAGGAAACTGGAGTTTTCCATGAAACAATTTTCACAAGATTTTACAAACTTCAGCCTCATTGTTTCATCTCTGTGAGAGACATTCAGAGTGTTTATTTATTTATTTTTATTTATTTTTTCTCTTGTTGCCCCTAGGACATCAAACAACAAGATTGAAAAGATTATGAAAGAGCTGGATGAAGAGGTAAATGCCTTTTTAAAATATTTCTTCCTCGCATTATAAATTCCTGTTATCAGCTTTGCAGTACACTCCTTTGATTTTGTTAATATAGTGTGGTGTCGCTAGCAAGCTATGAAGTTAAATATATTACTGTTTCAGATCAGTGGCTAGATTAGAGCTTGTTCCCCATCCACATCAAAGCTGCTCTTTTGTTCCTCGCTTTAGGCAAACCTGAGGAAGAGCGCCGATGCCAGCTTGTCTCTGCTGGAGAAGGACAAGCTTATGCAGCAGCACAGATTCACAGAGTACCAAAGAAAAGCCGACCAGGAGTCAGAGAAGAGACGGAATTTGGAAAACGAAGGTGAACTTAATGAAATGCTGCTGAGGTTATGAGTTAGACTTCTTGCAAAATACACACACTGGTCACTTTATTAGGTACACATGTTCAACTGCTTGTTAATGCAAATATCTAATCAATCACATAGCAGGAAGTCGGTGCACGAAGGCCGGTAGATATGGTTAAGATGACCTGCTAAAGTTCAAACTGGGCATCAGAATGGGAAACAGAGGGGATATAAGTGACTTTGAAGATGGCTTGTTTGTTGGTGCCAGATGAGCTGGGATGTTTCAGAGAATGGTCCGCAAAAGAATGGCAGGAAGTTCACTGTACTCCAATGGCCTCCACAGTCAGGAGGACTCAAACCAATAAATGCAACTTTGGAATCTGATGAATGAGGGATTCTTAATTTGGATGTCCAGGCGACAAAATTGCAGAAACTGTGTGATGCTTTCGTATCAATATGGAGCCAAACGTCGGAGGAATGTTTCGAGCACCATGAAGAATGAAAGAAGTTCTAAAGGCAAATTGGTGTTCAACCCAGTACTAGCAAAGTTGGGGAGAATTTTAATCGTTGAGTAAGATGAAGTATGTACTTTTTTTTTATCAGATGAAGCCTAATGTGCTGATTGGATTACCTGATAACCTCGTACCGTCTTCATCTTCCTAACTGCTGACTTTCTGCACATGGGCTTCTGACTTGAAATTACTCTTATCAGCTCTTTTTTTACATTTAATTTAATTTATTTTTGAAGAAAAACACAAAAAAAGTCACGAATGTTCTTTGTGCTAATACTTTCTTTCAGTCCTTTAGCAGTAATTTGCTGTCCAGAGTTAATAGTTTTTGTAAACATAAAGTCTAAAAATGAAGAAAGACAAACCTGCCTCAGACACTCCTAGTCTGATCACTCTGGAAAAAAAATGAATTACTGAATAATGAATTACTAAAAGGCACCTCAGCCATGTCACAATACATTTATAAACACACCCATAGCTAAACAAGCAGCTGCTATTATGTAGTGGTAAAATCTAATGTTCATATAATAAAGTTAATGATGTGTGTTGGCTCTAGGCTGCTGACATAAAATAATTTATACTGGGGAAACTAAATCTAACTCTGCTGTAATTGGAAAGAGGAGCTTAAATGAGGTTGAGTTTTTTTTCTTATTCTTTATTTCCTTTATTTCCCCTTAGTGTCAAATTTGAAGGAGCAGTTGGAAGATATGAAGAAAATCAGTCAGAACTCGCAAGCCTCAAATGACAAGATTACCCAGCTTCAGAATCAGGTATACAGCAGACACATGCATGCACACTCTGGAAACTGAAGGACAAAACATTAAATGTTTTTTCCCTCCCTTTGTGTTGGATTTTTTTCTTTAATTTTTATTTTGGATTGACAGCTGGAAGAGGCCAACGACTTGCTGCGTGCAGAGTCAGACACGGCGGGGAGACTGAGGAAGAGCCACACAGAGATGACCAAGTCAATGGCACATTTGGAGAATTTGAACCGTGAGCTGCAGGAGAGGAGCCGCGCAGTAGAAGGAGAGAAGGCGCAGCTGGAGAAAGAGCTCCTGCTTCTACAGAGCACCCTGGACTCTGAACGGAGGAACTACAGTCAGGACTCAGAGGAGATCAGGGAGCTGCAAGGTGACACTGATATATCACTTTGAAAACAAGTGAAATCTGCGATAGCTCGACCAGATTACAGTTTCAGTTATTGATAACTGAAAAAGCAAGTGTTACCATACAGTTAAAATACATATTTAAAAGTCCAAAGTAGAATTGAATTGGTATGAAATAATTACTTTAAAAGGCTTTAAAAAAAGAGGAAAAAACCCAGCTTCATGTCTTAACTGTCTGCCTTTATCTTTCACTCTTAGCGAGATTGTCGGGGTTGCAAGAGGATAACAAAAACTTGAAGCTTAGTCTGTCCAAGATGGAGGCGGAACGCAAACAGGCCCAGGAAAGAAGCAATAATTTGGAGAAGGTATGCATGTCACACTGAGTAGTATTTGTGCATCCAATTTGTAGACGTGTGCAAGTTGTTTGATTTTTTGTTGTTGTTGTGTTCTTTTGTTGTTTTCCCTCGCCACAGGAAAAGAACAATTTGGAGATAGACCTGAATTACAAACTGAAGACCTTGCAGCAGCGTCTGGAGCAAGAACAGACGGAGCACAGGGTGACGCGGGCACAGCTCACTGACAAATACGAGTCTATCGAAGAAGCCAAATCAGCTGCCATGTCTGGTATGTCAGGCCTACGTGCGCTCATGCCCTGCTTCACTTCTTGTGTTTCCCCCCCCCTCTAATTCAAATCATTAAGATTCTTTTTTTGCTTTGACTGTTCTATTTGTCTCAAATATTATTACCTTTTCTCTCTGCCTCATGGTTATTTTCTACTATCTTATAAGAAGTCACCTCCAGGTTCTGTTTTCGGTGAGAGGAATTCATGGTGCAAAGCAATGAGCGTGTTAGGACATTGCCTTGTTGCATATTCAGGTTTTTTTTTTTTTGCAATAGAATGATACAGCAAAAGATTCACCCAGACGGCTCAGCTTGGTGATACATACAAAAAAGAAAAAATTAAAATGAGCTTTTCTGTATCAAATGTCTCTCAGTTGAAACCTGTTGCCGTCTTTCTGTTCCCTCATTCCTGCATATATTATCTGAAGTGAACTTGAAGAGTTGTTAAATGGTAGTTATCCCCGAAAACCAAACAGCCATTACACTAACTGCTTTTTCAAATATGTTCTCCAGCTGTCCAGCAGAAGATGTCAGAGGAGACGGGAGCAAGGATGAGGGCAGAGAGCCGGGTGGTGGAGGTTGAGAAGCAGTGCTCAATGTTGGAGTTTGACCTTAAGCAGTCTGTGCAGAAAATGGAGCAGCTGATGAAGCAAAAGGAACGGCTGGAGGATGAGGTAACTGAGCGATCCTCACAATGGAGTTTTGTGTGTCATTTTATTTCTTTCAGCGCCGTGATTCCTAGAATTCTTTCCCGCCCTCTCGTTCTTCTCCAGGTGAAGAATCTGCAGATTCAGGTAGAGCAGGAGTCAAGCAAACGCATCCAGATTCAGAACGACCTGAAGACCCGCATGCAGGAGATGGACCGTCTTAGGTGTTCAGAGAAACAGCTCAAACAAGAGATCAACACATCACTGGAAAGTAAACGCTCACTGGAGTTTCAGCTGGCACAGCTGTCCAAGTAAGTTTCACCTTTTAGTTAGAAAACTCAATGTTTGTTTTTCTCTTAAAATGTTATCCATGTTGTCTGCTCACTAGTTATAGAGCCTTAAACATTATCAAATATGATGGAGATAAAATTGATGATTAATAGTTATATATACATGAAATGGGGCATTTGCACCATTGTGTCAGTTAATTTAACCTGGAAACAAACTGGCAGTAGCTGTAGCCAGGAGGGCTTATTTTCTCTTACTGCTGCACTGGCCAGTAATGCTCCTTGGAAGTCGGGGTGTAAATTGCCCTATAATTGCCTCCTATTTTCATAAAAGTGCTGTTATTCCAGCTTAGAGCGTGACTCTCAAAGCTGTTCTGCTACAGTGTTTACACCACAGGATTAGCGTTTACTCTGTCCAGCTCCATCTACTTGATTGCTAATCCTCTGGCTAGTTTGCTCTACTGCGTCGGCTGACTAGGCTGAATTAAGATGTCAGGTCTCTTTTTTGTTTTCCTGGCTGAAGTGTTTTGGTTGCTGTGTAAAATATGATACATGTTGGATTTACTAAAGAAAAAAAATCAAACACCTAACATATTTGTTTTGGCGTGCTAACAGACAGTACAGAGGCAACGAGGGACAGATGAGGGAACTTCAGGACCAGCTTGAGGCTGAACAGTATTTTTCTGTGAGTATATGTCACAGTTTCTCTGTCGTGCTCATTTAATGTGAAAAGCTCCAGCTAATCTCGTTTTTTTCTCCCTCAGACGCTTTACAAAACTCAGGTCAAAGAACTAAAAGAGGAGATTGAGGAAAGGAACCGGCAGATACAGGAGGCTAATAAGAAGGTGCAGGATTTGTGCAACGAAAGGTAAGAGGCTCGGTTCTCCTCATGCATATTGCAGCCTTCTTATATATCTAAATAACCTTTAACCTTTTGTAAGTATTCCTCATTTCTTTCAGCTTTTGCTGTTTGATGGGGGGAAAATTCAAGTGATGAGGTTTTTTCTTTTTTAAAATCAAACTTCCTTTATCCTGCACACAGGGATTCCTTGTCTGCACAGCTGGATCTGACAGTGACCAAGGCCGAGTCAGAACAGCTTGCTCGGGCACTTCAGGAGGAGCAGTATTTCGAGCTCAGCCAAGAGAACAAGAAAGCAGTGACAAGGCATAAGCAGGAGATTGGGGAGAAAGAGGCTACTATTGCACGGGTGAGCCTTCAAACACACACTGACAGCATTTTCTTTATTCCCACACTCATATTCATTGCTCAATTTCTAATTCTGTTAACTTAAAGTAGAGAAAATAAACATCTTCATATTTTTGCACAGCTTGAGGAATCCTATAAAACTCTGACCAAAGATGTGGAGAATCTCAGCAGAGAGAAGACGGAGTTAAGTGAAAAGCTTCGTATTCAGGATGAAGGTACTGTGCTTTTCATGATGCGCACATCTCCGCGTTGTAATTAATGTCGATGTACAAGCTTATTCCCCTTGTCTCTCTCAGAATATGTCGCTCAGAAGGAAGAAATTGAAAAATCAATCAAGGCCAACTACGAGAAGATCCTCTACACAGAGCGCACACTGAAGACTCAGGTAAGAGCCTCTTACTTTTCGAGAAGTTACTCCATACTGTTCCTGTAAACAAGTGGAGAGATGCGGCCGATGTGTTCAACTGTTCGGTCTTTTCCATCCGTCAGGCGGTGAACAAACTGGCAGAGATCATGAATCGTAAAGACATGAAGCTGGACCAGAAGAAGAAGGGTAGCACAGCTGATCTGCGGAAAAAGGAGAAGGAAAACCGCAAGCTTCAGCTGGAGCTTAATCAGGAGAAGGAAAAGTTTAACCACATGGCCATCAAATACCAGAAGGAGCTGAGCGAGATGCAGGCGGTACGTGAACGTCTGGTTGCGCTGCGGCCCAGTATGATGATCTGTGGACTATTATTTGGTTTTAACCTTTGACCTTCCTACCACCAGCAATTGGCAGAGGAAAGCACGTATCGCAACGAGTTGCAGATGCAGCTGGACAGCAAGGAGAGCGACATCGAGCAGCTCCGGGAGAAACTGAACGACCTGCAGCAGCGCATGGATAACTCCAGCGTCACCAGCCTGCAGACAGACGAGACGGACAGTAATATCGCAGGTATGTTCCCAGCCCGTCACAGCTGCTGTTGCCTTTATCGATCACAGTGACAGTTAAAAATCAAATAAACTTACACTCGTGAACTTTGATCTGGTGACGAAGTTATGCGGTGTGGGATTTTACTTGGTTGAAAACTTGACTTACTTTGTTTGTGTCAGTTAGCGTAGGTACCACGAGGACTCGATTCCTGAAGTATAACCTTCTGAATATGATTTTTGTTTTGGTTTATTTGACACATTTGACTTTTGTCTCGTCTAAAATAAGTCTCCCTTTCAGGTTTTATTCTTTTAAATGTGTTGTTTTTAGTTCATGAGCCAAAAGATCTGAATCTGTATTTAGAGCATCATGTGAATGATTTTTTTCCAAGCAGTTTAAGTTTAGTACAGTAAGGTGTTAGAAGGCAGGGAAGCAGCTGTACTGACTCACTTAATTCTCTTTCTAATGCATCACCTTCTTAAATGACATCTAACATGTGTATGAATATATGTTGTGCTGGCTGTTTTCATGTTTGTTGGTAGCTGTGGTTAAATCAATCTCTTCTTTATTTCCCTCATGCCCAGTTGGTTCTCCTTGCTCTTCTTATCTTTGTAACTTCCATTCCTTTTCCTCTGTGAGTAACTCGGTGAATCAGCCCCTTTTTGCCCGGCCTGCGTTGCTGCTGTTGTATGTGTGTGTACTGTAGTTGTTTTTTTGTTGTTTTTTTTCCCCTCCACCCAATTTCTCAAGTATTGTTTTGCCAGAGGTGTGACAGCCATATCTGCTGGGAGAATTCAACAGCACTTTTGAAAGAAGCCTGTCAGAGTGTGGGGAGTGAATCAGCTCTAGAGGAGAAAAAAATAATGTAATGACTAACAGTGACGAGATATTACGAGAGAGCGCTGGGAGTGAATTTGCTTAATGTCACGAGGCCGACCTGAGCAGTGAAGCAGCCAAATTAGAACAAAGTTTACTGACACAACACCCGGTGTGAGGTCTGCCGCGTCACTCTCAGCACCTTTTAAATGTCTCCAAACACTGGAACAAACGTGTTCTTCAAACACGCAACACCCTTGTGTCTGTGTCGGCATGCTCACCACAAATCGCTGCTCGTTTGGACACGAAGACCTCCCTCACGACCTCACATGTAGTAGACAAATCCCACTTTTTTGTGGGTTTTTTTTTTTTTTCCCTACTGAACCTGTTTAGATTGTGTTGTTTCAGCTGCATGCACTTGCATTTATGATTTAATTTTTGAATAAAGATAACACACATTTGTTTCTGTGAAAGGAGCGAGTGATCAAGCTAATTGAATTCCAGCTGCACAAATACTACATCAGGATTTTTAACATACTTTTGCAGTCTTACATGCTCTCTTAGCATGCTATAAGAAGGCCTTACTCATACTAATATTCTCTTCTTGCATGGGTGTGTGAAGTTGCAGCCTGGGATAGCTACAGTCTTCTCTTGTCACCTACTCCAGTGCACTTAACCTTAACGCTGGCAAACTCCCGAGGAGTTCACCAGCGTTTTATTTATTTATTCATTTATTTATTGACTTGTTCTTTATTTTTCTCCCCAGTTGAGTTTGGACCTGATTTGCTGCATGGCCTTCATCTAGTGTCTCTAAATACTTGCACAGAATATTTCTTTTCATGTTTTTCTTCTTTGCTGCTTTTCAGAGTCCAGATTGGAGGGTTGGCTGTCTATTCCTAATCGTGCTAACATCAAAAGATACGGATGGAAGAAGCAGGTGTGTGTCGCACGGTTCCTTTGCTCGCTCACATTTTTCATTATGCAGAAAGAGGTTTCACCAACCCTCTCATTTGTCTCTGCAACATTTGCAGTATGTGGTGGTGAGTAGTAAGAAGATTCTGTTCTACAATGACGAGCAGGATAAGGAGCAGTCCAACCCCTCGATGGTACTGGATATCGAGTAAGTGTTTTTCTTTGTGGCATCTTCTTCTTGCTAGCTCGGTCTTCTTGAAAAATGTAGAGAAGAAAAAGTAACAAAGGTTAATGGATTTCTCCTCTTTTTATACCTTCTTGTGTAGCAAACTGTTTCATGTGAGGCCAGTCACGCAAGGAGATGTGTACCGAGCTGAGACTGATGAGATTCCAAGGATTTTCCAGGTAGGCTTTTTTTTGTTGTTGTTTTTTAATGTGCAGTTTTATTTTTATGTTCACATTTCCATGCAGTCATGAATAGAGTTTGCTCAGCCACAGAAACAAGGCCCTGTCTATCTCTCTCTAACTATTCAGATTTTGTATGCTAATGAGGGAGAGTGCAGGAAGGAGGCGGATCTAGAGACAGTCCCTCAGGGCGACAAGACCAACTGTCTCCCACACAAAGGCCACGAGTTCATCCCCACGTTATATCACTTCCCTTCAAACTGCGAGGCCTGTGCCAAGCCTCTGTGGCACGTCTTCAAGCCGCCTCCGGCCCTGGAGTGTCGCCGCTGCCACGTGAAGTGCCACAAGGACCACCTTGACAAAAAGGAGGATGTTATTGCTCCTTGCAAAGGTAAAACACAAATTCTTATCTCTGCAGGCTAAGCTGGTATCACGAGCATTTTAAGACAATAAACAGTCCGTATCTATAAATCCTTGAAGGTGTTTTCTAGTTTATGTACAGGCTCTAAGTTGGAATTCACTGACGAAGCATTTTAGGATACTCAAAGTAAACAGGACAAATTGGTTATTGTTGCAGCTAAACTCAGAGGTTTCTAAGGGAGTTCTTGTTGTTGTTTAATTTCAGTATCAGTCATATAAACATTGTTTATATCCTTGAGGCCTTTTTGTTGAAAGAAAGTATTTTAAAGCGTTGTTTACATCCTTGTTTCGTCCTCCCTTGGCAAATTCCAGCTTATGTTGACACGTCACTGCCACTTGTTCATCAGTGAAATAGTGTGAAACCACTGGCACGATCAGGTTTTGTACCACACATCTGCTAATGTGTAAACAAAGTCATTTGGAGGACTTGGATAGTTCGAGGTCATGTTTTTAAGGCTTGATTGTGTCATCCTGTCCAGTAAACTACGACGTGACCTCTGCCCGGGACATGCTGCTGCTGGCTCTGACCCAAGACGAGCAGAAGAAATGGATCGGCCACCTCGGAAAGAAGATTCCCAAGACCCCGCCGTCGACATTCACAAGAGCCTCGCCGCGGTCCATGTCCACTCGCTCTGGACCCAACCAATCCTTCCGCAAGAACCCTAAAAGCAATACAGGAAAGCTGAGGTAACTTGATAACTTTGAAATAAAACCCATCTCGTCAGACCTTATTTGTATTTATTTATTAACTCAGATTGCGTTTACATATTTTCACTAATGGTGAAATAACTTTAGATAACTAGGATAAAACGTGAGTATTTTTTCTCTTCAGGCAGTCAGTCAGGGTGTGCTGCAGTCAGTAGCCTTTTTTTTTTCTCTCTCTCCTCAAACCCATCTTGTGGGCTGAGATGTGGTCAAGTCAGTCATGTGACCTGCTGTTTGTCTCCTGTGTTGTAGCAGAGCGCAGTCCACCCTCCAAGCAGCAGACACAACATCGAGCACTTGTTGACAGGAACTTCTTCAGAAAGTTGTGTGTGTGTGTGTGTGTGTGTGTGTGTGTGTGTGTGTGTGTGTGTGTGTGTGTGTGTGTGTGTGTGTGTGTGTGTGTGTGTGTGTGTGTGTGTGTGTGTGCGCGTGTGCGCGTTTTTAAAAAACAGACTTTTTTCTATGACTTTAAACTTGTCTATTTATTAATTGTGTTATTGGGTGTTTCAAACTCAAGAGACACTTCCTGGTTGCTTGGTTGACTCTTGGGCTCTGTGCAGTTGGCACTTGGGATTTTCTAATTGGCACTAATGTGTTGTTGGGGTCAGTTACTAACTTCATATTCTTACATGGCAACTCTCATTAGACCAATATTCAGGATTTTTACATTACTGGTCAAACATCATGAAAAGGTGTTATAGTGTCTGTAAGCCAGCTTTTCTGTTTCTGTTGTTAGACTGGGTTACTAACGAAGGTTTTTTATTTTATTTTGAAAAGGCCTTTCTTTTACTGGACACCTGTCTCTGTTCTTCTTTCAGCTAACCGTCTGAACCGTTGGGATTTTTCTCTGGACTCTAAACTTTCCCTTCCTTCCTCATCCTCAAAAATGGAAAGAAACTGTATTGCATAGATAATTCATTAAAAAACAAAAAAAACAAAGCTAAAAAAATATATGTATATTGACAAATAACCAACGCTGGAGAAATTGCAACACACTTCAGACACAAGGCATCGTGGACATTAAAAAAGCAAGGGGAGGGAGTCACTTGACCAACTCAGCAAACTTGCAGCTCTACGTTTTCACCAGAAGATGGCGCACACGTCTTGATCTAAAGATGGACAACAGAGGGAGAGAGGGACTCCTGTCATGTAGACATCCTGTGCTTCATATCATGTGAGAGTTGGAATGGAAACTGGAAGGTAAAAGGGGGTTTTGCTGGGACTGCTGCATGTATGTGTTCAGTTTAAGGTACTGTCATACAGGGATTGCAGATCTGCGGCGAAAGGTTGTGTCTCAGGGGCGGAAAATTGATATCTATTTAGTAATTTCTTTCCCCCACCTGTCGGATAACGTGGGCTTTAATGCAACTATGCTTTTGTTTTGTTTTGGTTTTGTTGTTGTTGGTTTTTTTTTTTTAATGACTGATGCCTTCATCTAACGTCTCTGGCCTTTTTGCCTTTATTCTTATCACTCTGCAAGTCAGTTATATCAGGTTTGGGACAACGTATTGGGACATGAGTATTAGATGTTTTGAGTATTGAGTGAGGAGCATGCAAGATCATCATTTAAATCTATGCATTGTTTTTATTATAATTATTTTTATTGCTCCAAGCCATAAGGAAAATTCCATTGTAATGGTATATAGGAGTCCTAAAACTTTTTTTGTTTATTTGGTACATTGTCTGTAATATATTTTTTTTTTTGTGTATTCAGTGTATTTTTTCTTTGTAATGTATTGCCTTACATTGATTCATAGATAAGTGGTTCAAAAGGAAAACATTAAGTTAACAAATGTAAAACTGCACTGTTTGACTTGACTGTAAATTATTTGTAGAAGACTAAACAGGTGTAGCATTTGGCCCACCTAGTGCCTTACCGTTTGGATATTGATTTTACTGCCATATGTTTTTCTTTCCTTTTTTTTTGTTGTTGTTGAAACAAGACAAATCTGAATTCTTCCATCATTTTTTTTTTAAGAATTTGCCACACGTGTGTGGTTTTATCAGAACTTGCTTTGTCTGGTTTGAATATATATAAAAAATTATATATATAAATAAATATATTAGATTACCTCTTTATGAACACATAGCAATAGAGTTTGTGTAAAAACAAAGTCCCCGTTCTTGGTTCATATCATAAATTTGAGGAGGATGTATCTTAAAAACAAGCCCGTGTCAATGATTGTCCTCGATTGCAAGTCATTTTCTCTAACATGGTAATGTCCCGCTAATGCAAACACCCCCACAGTGTATAATATGAGAGAGACATAAGGATTATGGAATACCTCCACAGTCTTTTTATGTGTAACGTTTTGTTCAGTTAAAAACAAAAAGCACTGGAACTATGATCTACTCGTGTCTTGGATAATTTGCATGGTTAAATTGCATTGGAATCCGCACTGATGGATATGTCAATAAACATATCTCTGTCATTCATTGTATAGTAGTTTTCACTTTAGATGTCATTTATGTTTTTGTATCAGGCCAGCTGGGACAGATTCAAGGACCCCTAAGCACATCTTTATATGCTAATTTAACTCTGCTAATCTTGACACTTTTATTCTCACCAGGTTTATTTTTGGGCCTTTTTCACTTTTATTTTGAACAGGACATCAGAGCACACATGCAGGAAATGTCCTATTGTGGGGTCAAACCCAGGCCTTTGCACAAGGGTTCACCATATTGGTCTTCTGCTTAATCACTAAACTATAGCGGCACAATTAATTGTAGTTTTGTGCTTTTATATTCTAAAAAAAATAAATAAATACTTGGTGTTTTTTAATCATATGGAGTGGAAGGAACAAAGGGGTTCCATCCCCAAAGTTGGTCTATTTACGGTGTCACAGTGAGAGCAGTGCACTCTTTAATGTGAGATAACTATCATTCACTCACACTTGGAAATCCGTGTAGTTACAGCCTTATAAATACTGTAATTAAAGAAGTCTGAATGATCTGGGTGTGTGTATCTCGGATGTTGCTGCAGGCCAGCAGGGCGACTAGCAGATGTCAGAGCGCATCGATAAGTTCCCAGCGTGTTGTTGCAGCGTCATTCTGTTTGAATGAAGTTCAGTCCGAGAACTAGCAACTCTTCATACGCGCCCCAGTGGACCGAAACAGGAAAAATAGCGAGTTGAGGATATTAAAGGTTTCTAAATATGCCGGTGTTTACAGGTAAAGTACTTTTAATACAGCATGATTATCACCAAGGAGAAAATACTTTAAAAACGGGAACCCTTACACGTGTTTTTAGTTTTAAATTACATTAGCATGTTAGCTTAGCTGTGTGTAGCATGATTTGCATTTAGCCTACAACCGTTAGCATGCTATCTTGACAGCATCTTGTTCTTAGACTAGTGGTAGAGTTATTTCAGAAGACACTTTTTTGAAACAGGGAAGCGCACAGAATTGTTACACCACTGTATCCGGCTTGCTGTTTGTTAACGTTATTTACTGAGTACGTGAAAAAGCTGTCCAAGCTAACTGAGCTTCTGCTGCTGTCAGCTAGCTTAGTTACCCAGTTAGCAGGTAATAAGTAAGGTGAGTTAACTAATTATGTAAAGCTACTGATTCTCACCGCAATGTCACCACTTTAATTGTGGTTTTACTCGCTGAAGACATTTCCCTATAAATTTTTTAGCAGAATTGGGAGCACTTGTGCCTTTTACTATAAAGGATAGCATTGCTAACAAAGCTAGCTAAATCATAGTGTACAGTTATACGTCTTTACTCCAACTGCGTCTTGAAGACATGCGATCACTCAGTTTGTTTTCTTTGTGTCAGTGATCTTATACTGATTTCTATAATCGCCAATGAGCGCCTTTATTACGGTTCATAGACATTCAGACTGCTGCATATTTGTTGGCTCCCACTTTGTGTTTATTCACCGACAGTCAGCTTGACTAACCGGGTGCCTTATTCCTTGGAGCACTACCCTGATGCTAAGGAGGTGCTGTGTCATGTCACGGTTTCCCAAACCAGGAACGGCTAATATTTTGACACTGAGTGCTTCTGTTTCTTTTCAGTAAATGTGAAATGGGGCAAAGAGAAGTTTGATGCAGTAGAGCTCAACACTGAGGAACCACCCATGGTGTTCAAGGCGCAGCTCTTTGCCCTGACAGGAGTTCAGCCAGACAGACAGAAGGTCATGGTGAAGGGAGGCACTCTCAAGGTACTAATATAAACATCCAAAATCTAGAAAAGGAGATCCTCAGAGAACCACACCAGTGCATATAGTTCCTTTAATTTAAACATGCTTAGTTTCGGTTCAGTTTCAAGGTTGTGCTATGGCTCTTACAAAAATGAAAGGGACTTTTTGATTAATTATAGGATTGGTTTTGTCTTTTCATTTGTTTTGAAACAAATAAGGTAAAGTTAAAGGTAAGATGAGTAAACCTTATCCATTTTAAGGTTGCTAATCAATGTTTTATCTGAATTCTAGGATGACGAGTGGGGAAATATTAAGCTGAAAAATGTGAGTACCGCATATACCAAGTGGTTCTTTACGGGAGCTTCATCACAAAATTTTCACATAAATTACTGAAATGAATATTTCTCTGCTTTTTGAAGGGAATGACCCTGCTGATGATGGGCTCAGCAGATGCCCTACCTGAGGAGCCTGCAGTCCGACCCATGTTTGTAGAGGACATGACTGAGGAGCAGCTGGCCTCAGCGGTGAGTAATCCTGAAAATTACCACTGTGGGGTGAACAAATATAACAATTACAGCTTTTAGTGTGGATGTGATTGATTGAATTGGGCTTTCATGTACTGAGTATAAAGTATAAAATGGTAAACTAAATGTGCAGAATCATTTAGTTGCTAAAAACTTTTTTTGTGTGTGTGGCTCAGTGAGACATTTGCAAGCTAGGTGTTTTGGTGTAGTAATGAATTTATAATTTATTTACTGAAGAGAAAATATGCAGCAGACTCAAAATACAGTATGAATTACAAACTTCCACATGATAAATACTGGGTAAATGTCTTTAAGATGGAAATGGGCAAACAAAAGACCCGCTTTCTCATTATGAGTTTGTTCATCTGTGGATCCTCGGTTCCTCTCATCAGGGATGTGAGCAGAATTGGCGAGGAAGAGACATGAGGAGAGAGAAGTTGGTGGATAAAACAGAGAGAGAGAGATGCATCCTCTGGAGCCCCATTTTTAAGGAGATTTTATTCAAATCTCATGTTTGGCACAACTGCATCATAGTGCAACTGTATTTTACACTTTCAGATGTAGCAGTGTTCTTTATATTTGTTTATGTTTAGGGCTGCTCTGAATTATATTTACTTATTTATTTAGTACTTCCTAAAAAGGATACACTTGTGCGTCTTTTATTAAAGCTCCTCCAGCAACATGAAGTACTGAGATTGATGTCTTGGTCACAGGCAGGAGGGAAGAACAAATTAAAGAAATGAGCAAAGCCTCTTTAGTGGTTCATAGAGTTTGACGTGTGAACTTATTAACGTTTCTGAAATTGGACGCGCCAAAAGAATTGAAAGGACAGAGTTCAACAAATTTGAGCTTTTAAAAAAAGACAGTTTATGTATCTAGAACAGATCAGATGACCATACTTGATAAAGAAGAAGTGGACTCAATGTGATGTGTTGATTCTGTATTGTCCCTTCTGCACAGTCCCAGATCTACAATGAAACTAAATTTATGTATCCCTTACCTACACGTAGTGTTATACCTTGAGATGAACCAATGCCACTGTGAATGTTGTCATTGTCAGATGGAGCTGCCTTGTGGACTGACGAACTTGGGCAACACCTGCTACATGAACGCCACAGTGCAGTGTCTACGCTCTGTGCCAGAGCTCAAAACTGCACTCAGGAGGTCATTTTTACTGCTATTACTGTTTGTCGGTGACGTGTTCAGATCATTACGAATAATTTCACCACCACTGGTTTTAGTTGCCGTTCACCTCACATCACTCTCCCGCTACAGGTATTCAGGTGCTCTGCGATCTTCAGGAGCAAATGCACCATCTCAGTACATCACAGCAGGTGTGAAGCATGCCAAAAAATAGACATATTAATGTCGTGAATTTACTGATACAAATAAAATGGTTTCTTTGTTTTTTAGCCCTTCGTGATTTATATGAGACTATGGATAAAACCTCGTCCAGCCTCCCTCCCATTATTTTGCTGCAGTTCCTCCATATGGCCTTTCCACAGTTTGCTGAGAAGGGGGATCAGGGGCAGTACCTCCAGCAGGTGGAAAAACTCTTAATTATAGTTCTGCGTTGTTAAATTTGATTAGCCATGTGACGTGTCTTTAACTCAGTCTCATAATGGCAGCAAATTCATGACATTTATTGTGCTTTGTTGTTTATTCAGGATGCCAATGAATGTTGGCTGCAGATGATGAGAGTGCTTCAGCAAAAGCTGGAGTCACTAGAACCAGAGACTACCATGGAGGTAATGCTTAAAACCCCCACCAAATCTATTATTTTGTAATCTAATTATGGCTGTCTCATAAATTCATGAGAAAATTTTGTTATTTTTAATCTTCAGACTGAATCTGAGGGTGGAGCTGCCTCTGCCTCTGCAAAGAAGAACTTCATTGACCAGTATTTTGGTGTAGAATTTGAAACTAGGTATCCTTCTGTCTTTGTCAATCAAATCTTTGTGCACTTTAATACTTGAGAGATATATATATACAAGTATAAGTTTCACTTTAAAAGACTGCACTGTTCTTTCATAGTTGTTGGTAATGAGATAAAATCTAGAGGTGAAACATTAATGAGCCGGGCTTCTTCTTAACTCTACTATTCAGCATGAAATGCACAGAGTCTGAGGAGGAGGAACCAATCAAGGGCAAGGAAAGCCAGCTCCAGCTCAGTTGCTTCATCAACCAAGAAGTGAAATACCTGGCAACAGGACTAAGGCTGGTAAGTATCATGAAAAGGCTGAGGTCTGTGTGCAAAGCATAGATGGTATGAAAGATGCATATAGCCACCTTGAGATCACACAGTGGTTTTGGACTGGACATTTTTAACCTTTAACATTTGTGTTTTGACTATTATGGTTACAGTTAGGAGCTAATGCTAAGCTTGATTCATTCACAAACTGTATGAGTGCAATACACAGGCACATATCAGCTAATTGGGCCTACATAACAAGCCAATAAGACAGACAGTTTATTGAACCCGCAAAGGAAATTACTGTGTTACAACAGCATGAAAACAATAGAACACAATACGATAAAAGCAATGTTGTAAAAGTATTAAAAAGTAGTACCACAAGCTGACAGTGAAGGGCTTATAATGTGAGGTAGTGCAAAATATTTATATGCAACAAAACAAAAACGTGAAGTTATGCTGAGATGGGTGGGGGCTGAGCCTCCCTCCATTTCTCTATGGAAGTCGCTCATCATTGATGTTATGACTCTGATCAGGTTGGGACATTATATTGATTGGAGCTCCCGAATTTTTGTGGACAAATGGAAGAAACCACTGGAAGCACTGGGAGTAACCTGTAAACTGGATGCTAATGGACATAATGTTATAATACTCTAGTGCTGTGCAGTGTTGTTATTTTGGATGTGAACCAGTCTTGTATTTGTTGTGGAAAAAGGTTAAATAAAAGTTGGGAAAAGTGGAAAAACAAAACCAAAACAAAACATGAAGTTAAAGAAAAATAAGACCAACTGCAGATGTCATTAATAAATACCGGTATGTAAACACAAGAAACTGCAGCTGGAAACTATAGTATAGAAATCTGTGTTGAAAAATGTGATTTCTTGCATGCTGACACGTGTGTTTACCTGCCCAGAACAGGAACTGTTATACAGTCTTGTAGAGAATAGTAGGAATGCTTTCCTGAAGTGGTCTTTATGGTAGCGGGGTTGAATCAGTCCAAATGAGAATGGGCTCTGCTGCCTCTGTAGTGGGGAGCTGGTATGGTGGGTTGTCCATGGTGGACAGCAGTTTGTCATTGACCTCCCGTCCTTCACTGACTCAGACACCTGCACATTCTGACCAGCAATGGTTCGAGCCTTGTGAATTAGTTGTTGATCGTGGGGGCATCTCTGGCACTGATGCTGTCCCCCAGCAAAGTACACAACAGCAAAGTAAATGACACTCACTACCACAGGATGGTAGAAGATCTCCAGCATTTTGCTACACATACTAAAGAACCTGAGTTTCCTCAGAAAGTAGCGTCTGCTCACCCCCTTTCGCACAGCATCACTTTTGGTTCTTAAGTCTAGTCTGCCATTCAAGTGAACACCCTAGTGCCTGTAGTAGTCCACTGTTTCAGCCTCCTCACACATGATGGTAATGGGCTTAGTCACAGTTCTTTTTTTCACATTGGAAATCAACCAGCATCTCTTTTGTCTTGCTCATGTCCACAAAGAGGTGATATCTACCAGACCACTCCATAAAACTCCTCAACAGCTCCCTTTACTCCCACTCCTGGCCATCCTCAATACACCCAACCCCTGCAGTGTCATTAGAGGACCTCTGCAGGGGGAAGGACTCACAGTTATGCTTCTAGCAGATGCTGATCCACTTCAGCTGTTTGGGCCAGGACGCCTGTCAATCAGCATGGGTTACAACATGGATGAGTTGGTCCAATCGTACTTCATCAGAAGGAAAAACCGCACAAACTTGGAAGATTTGTGCAAAATGAAATGGCTTGCAGTGGACAGGTGCAAGGATACTGGTGGTTACACGCTCGTGTAGTAAAGAGGATATGTTCTATCACAAGACATGATAAGACAGCTGATCAAGTTGGTTTTTTTTGTTTTGTTTTTTTAAATTCTGATTTTTCTGCCCCAACAGAGACTGCAGGAAGAAATCACAAAAATGTCTCCGACCCTGAACAGAAATGCGCTGTATATAAAATCCGTAAGTCCTCTTTTCGCTCTTATATTCCTTTTTGTCATTTGAAACTGCCTGCAGGACTGTGTGAATGTAGGACTTGAGTATGACATTCATTTCGGTTTTCTTTCCTCCTGTTAGTCAAAACTTAGCCGCCTGCCTGCTTACTTGACTGTTCAGATGGTCAGGTTTTTCTACAAAGAGAAGGAGTCTGTCAATGCAAAAGTTCTAAAGGTTTGTCTTCAGCTGCAGTTCTTTCTTACAGTGCTCACAGTAGCTGAGGATCTAAAGTCTCAGAATTTGTGTATATTTTTTTAGGATGTCAAGTTCCCGCTCATGTTGGATGTTTATGAGCTGTGCACTGCCGAGCTGCAGGAAAAGATGTTACCAATCAGGTCAAAGTTTAAGGAGGTCGAGGACAAGAAGCTAGAGAAACAGCAGCAAAAGGTAAAGCAGATCAGCTCGCCATGACATTTACACACATTTAGGAGTAGATGAACTCCTATTTAAAGCATAAACTCTATTTGATTTTCTTTTCTAGTTGATAAAGAAGGCAGAAGCAGCAAAAGAAGTGAAATATGAGCCTTTCTCGTTCTCAGAGGGTATGTACCTGTGACAGTAGTGCAGGAAATGTTACATGAGTAGAAAAAATACATTTACAATATAAGTTAAAGAAATCAGGTGTTGGAAGTAGATGAGGAAAAAAATGTAAATGCACTACAAATTCACCTGCCTTACCGGACAAAGTCTCGAGTCATCACCCCTGTTTCCAAGGAGCCAGGCTGAGCAGCAGTTCTCCAGGCTTTCTGAAGGTCTTTTATCCTGGCTGCTTTTTCACTCAATTTACACATAGAAAGAAGGACATTCAGTACAGGACTTTTACTTTTATTTATTTTACTTTTTTTGTAAGACTGACTTATGAATCATTCGAGCATAAAAAAGGTGCCTAACTCATGTGATGAACTAGTATTGTCAACTAAGCAAAGTTCACTTGAATCTGCAAAAAATGCCAAAGATAACATTTTGACAGGTATAAAATAGTATTTTTGCACCAACAGGGCGTCCTGTAAAAAACAAAAAAATAGAAAACTGGACAAATGCATGACAAACATGGCAAGCTTCAAAACACGATCTATCGTCTGGAAAGGGTCTGATAGCTTTGTCGCTATGGCGGTGAAAAATACAGTGCAACACTATCAGTAGGGCTGGGTATCGTCACTGATTTCTATAACGCGATCTGATTCACAGGGCCCCAACTGGATTTGATCTCCTCTTCGATTCGATTCAATTTAGACTCAGACAGAAATATTATAATAATAATCATTAATCAGTACATATCTATATATATCTATATATAGATATATATATCTATATATAGATATATCTAGATATATGTGTGCTGTTTGGTCCAGATCGGAACATGTATGACAGAATGAGAGGCAATAAGATTTTCATGGCGAGTCATCGAAATTCGCCATGGTGTCACGGCCTCATAGTATTGTGAAAACTCAAAAGCTCCGCAATTTAACATGGCACAAGGGTGTAGTTGACACTGTCCAAATTTCAAGTTTATAGGACCAAATCCCAAGGAGGAGTTCGTTAAAGTACAAGGCATGGAAACGGTAAAATCAGACCCAAAATCTCACCTTCAATCCAAAATGGCGGACTTCCTGTTGGGTTTAGGACATTGCCATAATATATATATATATATATATATATATATATATATATATATATAGATATAGATATAGATATAGATAGATAGATAGATAGATAGATAGATAGATATTTTATCCTATAGGCTATAAATAGAAAGCTGACACTTCTGAGACTTCAGCAGAGATGTGAGCATCAAGCAGATGCCTTTGTGTCAAAGTAACTGAGGATAAAACGCAAAAAAAAACATGAAGAAAATTTTTCTGGTTTTTATAGCAGTTAACCTTAAAAATATTCTGCAGAAGAAAACCATGAATCAACGTATGAACATTACCTGATGCTGCTGAAGTGAAGCAGAGCAAAGTTACAGAGGTTTTATTAGAGGCACTGCTAAGCATTTTGCAATTTGGCAAAATTTGTAAAAGTTTACACTTCTTCTGTATTGAACAGCAGAAATTAGGCTCTCTTGTCAGGTCCTTTTTTTTTTTTTTTTTTTTTTAAGGCAAAAAACAGCAGGCGAAAATACTGTACACAATGGTGAACTGCTATATAATAAGCAAGCAAATAATGCAGAAAACAGATTGTTTTTATGGTAAACTGGTCTTTCTGAGAGAAAGAACTGTACAGGAAGTGTGGCTTTTTTTTAAAAATGTATTTATTTTATTGTGGTGGAAGCAAAATGGCAAAAGTAAGAGGGAATTCATGACAGCGTTTTCTAAACGTGAAGTGTAGTTTTGATCTTCTTGCTGCTGGTTCAGTGAATTTTGGTCTGAGAGCAACGAAACCTGCAGCTTCAGGATCTGTGATACGTCAGCTTTCAACACCCGGGATGTCGGCATACGTGCCATCGGGGTGGATCCGTGCTCTGTGTTTACATATTTTTGCAGACACCATTTACCTGCTCTTTAATCGTTTGCTGTTTTAGCTGTTTGGCGGTTGTTGAAATGGTTTCGTGAGCTTTAACCTGAGATTCTGGCTTTTCTGGCAAAATACATTTATTTTTAAAAATGGATTTCATAAGTCGATATTTCATTATTCAAACTAAAATCAATTTGAATCAGGGAAATCAATTAGTTTTAAACCCACCCCTAACTATCAGTCATGGATCGCCCTCCCCGGAGTCCAGACCTCAACATTATTGAAGCAGTGTAGAATCATTTTGACAGAGAATCGAACAAAAGACAGCCAAGATCGAAAGAAGAGGTGTAAATGTCCTTCAAGAAACCTGGAAAACTATCCCTAAAGACTCTTTAAAGAAATTACAATAGAGCTCCAAAGACAGGTCAGGCTGTCCAAGAATAAAGGTGGTCATACCAAATATTTCAAGCTTGTTTGAATGGTACAAACTCTGTTTTTCCACGTTTAAATAAATTGCTGGACCCGTCTTTCATTTTCCTGTCAAAACAAACGCGGTTATGTTTTTTTGTCATGAAATCTTTGGAGTGAAATTTGAGTATGCTTTTTTTTTTTTTCCTCTGTGTGGATATTTTTCTTTTGCTCACGAGTCAGAATTAAAGGTACGGCACGTTTTCTTCTTGTAGACCTTGGTTCCAACAACAGTGGCTACTACGACCTGCAGGCTGTGCTGACGCACCAAGGCCGCTCAAGCTCCTCAGGCCACTATGTGGGATGGGTCAAAAGGAAAGAAGGTAATCGCATTTGTGTGACAGTAATCGGCACGCACCTGACATCAGTCAGTCCCAATTTATACTGTGCAAGTGCTTCATGTGTCGTGTCTTCCGGTGTCGTTCTGACAGATGAGTGGGTCAAGTTTGACGATGACAAGGTGAGTGTGGTGTCTCCAGAGGATATCCTGCGACTGTCAGGTGGCGGAGACTGGCATATAGCGTATGTTCTACTGTATGGCCCCCGGCGGCTGGACATACTTGGAGAGGAACAATAGCTGTGGCAGACTTCTCAGAAGACAAAGACAACATCCAATATACACACAAATTGCCATTTCAAAGCACTGTCTGCATAGATGTGCAATAAAACTGGTGTCTTTAAAGATTTGAATACCTTAATTTTTTTGTTTTCTTTTGTAACCAACACAGATGCTTGTAAACAAATTCTGTCAAATGGTGTTAAATATTCAACCACAGTGGGCTTTGAAAATGGAGAGATGATGAGAGGCAATCTCTGGACTGGATCCTCAAGAGGTTTTTGAGTCTAGCGCTGCAGTTTCATTAAATGTTTTATACACATTGTATATTTTTTAAAGCCTTTGATGAGGTGCTCATATCATTAAAGCAAAATGTTTCTCTCTAGTCATTTAATCTTGTACAGAAATGCCTAGCCAAGCTGTCTCTGACGTATTACAAAACACTGTAAAGACTTGCCCTTGTTCACCTGTTGGCCCCCTCGGGGTAATCTGGGTTCAATCTCAGGTCTTTTAAGTGCTTGGCTCACATCATCTCCTGTAATTGTTCTGAAATGTATTGACAGATGAGGTTCTTTCTGCCAAATCTTCACTAATGCGCTTTTCAGGGAGGTGTGTGGGGAAACTGTTCAGAACATGTTGCCCTTGTGGTGAACTGTGTGCGGTTTAATAAAGGCTTGAGATTCAACCGTGATGGTTTGCTCAATAAGCTTTTGAACGTCATTCTTGCTGATGCGGATCTCAGACTTTAATCTATACCTTTACAAAAAGAAAAAAAATGCTGTGCTTGACCATGTTTCTCCGTGCAGCTTTCCCGATCGCCCTGCCACAGTCTGTAAGGCCTGAACGTCAACTCTCTGTAATAACTTAATTGACTGAACTCGTTTCATAGGTGGTGAAAATAAAGTGTTACACCAAAATGAGATTGTTGTGTATCAAAACAAACGTGCTACCAAACTTTTTACAAGGCGAAAACATTTATTGAAATCTCTACAGTGGGGAAAACCAATATCTGACATATAAAAACTAGTTTTCAACATTTTTGTATGAAAAAAGTGGAACAATGTTATGGAAATACAGATTTTAAGCCTCACTGAGGCCGTCTGCAATCTGGGAGAAACCTGTGGCGTTCAGAGCTGCGACCAGGTTCTCCACAGTAGCTTGTGTTCCCTCTCTGTCCTGCCAGGCCACCAGCAGCAGTTTGGCCTGCATGTCGACGTCTTCGCTGTCCGTTTCGATTTCTCGCAACTCTGCCGCCTTCATCTCAAAATGAGAAGCGAGGTTCTTCCACTGAGCGCCCAGTTTGGCTGCTACGTCATCCATCTGCTGGTTCGTCACAAGTTTGCTCTGAATGCTCGGACCTTGAAGAAAATGGAATAGGAAGGACATAAATGGCTCTCTGCTCCAGGCTTGGAACTGCGCTAACACAATAAACTCAATTCATTGTGGGAAGTGGGAGCTTGTAAAATACAGAGGTCAAGTTGGGTTAAAGACATTAAGATGGAAATATGTGTGAAGTTGGAACTGAGGGTCATGCTTTCATCATCTTAAATTAAGCGTATGAAAGAGGGAAAGCAAACATACTGATAGTTAAATTGAATATGCAATGTTATTAAGGGGAAAGGTACAGAAGCAAATTCTGTTTCAGTCCAGTATTTTCTATTTTAGCTCATTGATATCACTTTCATATAGTAGTACAAGTTAAATCAGTAACACCTGCTCTTTCTGGTACAGTCATGTCCATAGATACTTGGACAATGACACAATTTTTGTAATTTCACTCTCTAAAGAAACCACAGTGGGTTTAAAGTCAATCAAAATGTGATTGAAGTAGAGTTTCAGCTACAATTCAAGAGGTTTAACAGCTATTTTTATGAATGATCCCCCATTTGCTCCTTCCCTTTCTCCGAGGCTCAAAATTAAATCAGACAAACTAACAATTTTAAATTTACTGTTTTTAATACCTGGATCTCAAACAGGCATCACTAATTGCTACAATTTATTTTGCCTCTTCATCCTAATGATGGCTTCTTTCACTTGCATTGAAAAATCTTTGGCTCTTACATTAAGGCTTTCAGTGATCAGCTTCCAGGGAACGGGCCGCTCCAGTTACATCTGAGCCTCTATTCACTCCATTAACTACAGTGGATGGAATATTTTTGTCTTCTGCTTCAATCACATCTTGATTGTTTGATTTAGAACACTGACCTCACTGAAATCCAACAATCGACCACAGGTTAGCGTAACATATGAAGCGTGTAGTTGCTCGAGAATGAGAAATAATGAGAATTAAAATCTACTGAGAAGTCAAACAGTCACATCCGGGGCAAATTAAAACCATTCTCCACCAGGTGAAATTGTCAGGAGATTTATGACAACACGGTCAATAAATAAAAGAAATGAAATAAAAAGCATGAAATCATGTGATAGCATTGGCCATGTCACTGATAATGGTGACAGGAAGTCCCCAACCAATAGGACTATTTCCTCCATGATCATGATCACTAAGATCCTGATCATCACCTCCTAACATCACACTACTGGTTTGCAACATGTGTGCCAAAGTGATTCTTTCTCGTTCATTTTGTGCGTGCAAAAATTTACCAACATCGAGAAACCTCATGCTGGGTGATATCATTCTTCATGGGAACCCAATGTAACCTAAAACTTTATTAACCCAATGACAGAATTTGTGTCTAAATACACACAAACACTCAATTTATAATCATGACAATCAAGGTGTAGTGATTCCTGCACCTGTGTAACAACAAAGGTGACCTTGACCTTAAGCACAGCTGAAGACACATTAGTTGATCTTTAACTGTAAGTCTGATTAAATTCTAAATAATAGGAGGAGTAGTGATTCTTGTGAACTTCACCATGACATAAGCTCACTGGTCCTTCGTTTGGATGATCTAATAATAATAATAGTTTCCTTGTCTAAGTGCTGACACACACAAACATATGTGAAGTCAGAAACATCTAGAGTGAAATACAGAACATGTGATGACTTACTGTCATTGCTGTCTTTGAGCAGATTGTCTCCATTATCATCGTCATCCTCTTCTCCTGTCTTTATTTCTTCAGATGGGATGTCCTTCTTCATGAACGGAGAAAAAAAAAAAAAGAAAGAAAAAGGATGGGTTCATGGACTTATGGAAACTCAGTTTGTTTTTGCTTTTTTTTAATAAAATAAAATCCTTACTGGTAGCTCTTTGGCCAACTTGCTGACCATGCTGTCGAGGTAGTCTGCCAGGCTCTTAAACTTCTGGTTTGTTGGCTGAAAGAAGTGTGGACTTCTCCTGGACAGCAGTCTCAAAGCCCGCCAGCCATAGTTTGCATTTCGCACAACCCTACAAGGAGTTACAGGATTAGACATAAAAGACATCAGGAAAATAGTAAATATATGGAAAGTAAATAAAAGAAATACAATTAAAAATAAGTCTCAGGTAGGAGATGGAATAGTGGATTTTCCCCCTCCATGGTTAAGAAAGGTTTTGTAAAAGCCATCTTACTTGTACTCCTCCTCGACCATGTTGGCTGGGTCGGCCTGTTCAATAGCTTCTGCGAAGAATTCATCCAATGACGGCATGAACTCTCTGAAAGAAAGGCCGCAGTTGTAAAATAACAAATGTAGGGTGTATATACAAAAAGCCGAACGTGAACTCATTTCAGGACTTTTCTAACCTGCTGTCTGACTTGCAGGCCTCCATGTTGTCATGATTGAGGTTCCACAGCCGGGTCAACTCATCACTAGCAAACAAGAGAAGAGCTTGAATGACCAAAATTTACAGTTTCACTAAATTTCCAACAATACTTCAGCAGGATGGACACCAATACAGAGAGAAATCGAAGACCAACGAAAAAACCAAACCACACTTCACACCACTCCACCATCCCACCCCCAGATTCAAGCACATACTTTCCCATAAAAATCTTCCGGTCTGGCCCTTTTCCAAGGAAGTCTTCTGGAGCTTGTCTTTTCCTTGTGAGTCTTTTGGGCTTGTCATCTACTGTTCTGTTAAAGAGGCAAACAAGTGGGACCACCTGTTATTTTGGCATGCTATCCAGCATTCCATGCTGCTGTAAAAACTGACTAAACCCTAAATCAAATAAAATGATTATCTGGAACGGCTACTTCAAAACATTACACTGCTGTACCTCTCTTTCACAAAGCTCGGACATCCTTCGTTTTTCCAGGAATTCCAGTTCTCCTCTGTGTTAAGAATGTGCTGTCAGAGATAATGAACATTTATAGTGGGACCAGTGTATAGAGAACAAAAGACTTGACAAGCTGTGAGCGCGTAAACAAAAGCTTCATTTAATCATACTGGTATTCCCAAAGCATGGCTTACCTCAACCATGGCAGCAAACTTGTCCCCATCAGGAGGAATCTCCCTCAGCAGCTGCAAGAGCAGAGCACAGATTAAAGGGGATTTATAACAGAAAGTCGTGATTCACCACCATCTCTTTCCTGACAATTCCCTTTGTGCATATTCTCTTACATATGATGAGTCAACATTGAAACACCTGCGGCTTTTAGTCAGGTGCGGCTAATGTATGTACAAAACAGGATTTTCCCCTGATTTTAGCTTGTGCGGCTAATATTCAGGTGCGCTTTGTAGTCCGGGAAATACGGTATATACATATATTGTAACAGTGGTGCATGCGTATTAAACGTGGCCAAAGTTTAAATACTAACTTCACACCAGTAATTCTTGCGAGCAAAAAGCTCAAGGCTTCAGTGGGGCCAAATGACAACAGTTGCCTCAAGGTGCTTTATATTGTAAGACACTGAGCCGACAATAACACAGAAAACCCCAACAATCACCAACTGTATGAGCAAGTACTTGGCAACAGTGGGAAGGAAAAACTCCTTTTTAACAGGAAGAAACCTCCAGCAGAACCAGGCTGCCACTCTTTAGGGGTGGGGGAATGAAGACAGGACAAAACACACTGTGGAAATGCAGAGTAGTGTATAAACACAGAGGTGCTTATATAGCACTAGGTAAGTGAAAAAGAAACAGTGCATCATGGGAAGCCTAAGCCTATTTCCGCATAACTTAAAGAGGATTCAGGGTCACCTGATCCAGCCCCCAACTACAAACTTTATCAAAAAGGAAAATTAAGTCTAATCAAGGCAGAGAGGGATAAAAACAAGAAAACTGGCTTAAAAAGAGGCCAGCCTACAGGAAGCTGAAATGGTTTGTTGCAGACAGCGGACCCAATAGTAGAAAAAAAAATGCATTTGGGAATGAACACAGGGGCAACACTTTAAATTCCAAATGAACAGCTGCAGTTTCCCAGAGTCATTTCCTCTCAAGAATGAAAACAAGTCAGATATGAGGAAATCATGCCAAATGTTCTGCTGCTGGCTGCAAGAGCAAACTGAAGACCCAGTGTGTTGGTTTCATTTCTGAATGACAATGCCCCCAAAACAATGTGGCTAATGTTTACAATATCTGGGATCACATGCTTGCAGGCAAAACTGGGTGGACTCGGCTGTCACCTTTCATGCTTGAGTGCAAACTCCCTTTGTTTTTGTTCTACCCGCTGTGATAAAAAACAAAACAAAACAAACAAAATGTCAGTTGTGAAATGAACGTGCTGTGTCTCTTTTGCCTGTCCCACACAGGGATTTTAGCTCACAAACTGAGCTATAATCCCAAGAATATATAAACAACATACAACAAACAATCTGGGAGGTATTCACACACACACACACACGTTTAAATGTGCTATCCACCTCTGATTCATGAAGCTCCACACAGATTAGTACCAGTGTCAGACACATAAACACAACTGCACATACAGACAAGCCCACACATGAACATAGACACACACAGGGTTATTTGTTTGTTTGATTCAATACTTATCTGAAAATGAACTTGATATTTGTTAAAATAAAAATGAAAACTGGGAATAATTTGCTTGTTTTCTCCTAAACTTACAACATGAATAATTTAATTCAGTTTAATTCAATAGCGCCAAATAACAACAACAATCACCTGAAGGTGCTTTACTTTGTAAAGACCCAACAATAATTCAGAGAAAACTCCGAACAATCAGACGAGCTGATATAAGCGAGTGTTTGATGACAGCGGGAAGGAAAAACTCCCTTTTAACAGGAAGAAACCTCCAGGAGAACCAGGCTCAATGAGGAGCAGCCACCTGTTGCAACCAGTTAATACTGTGACATTTTGGTACCTATATAGCATACTGTTGCACAAACCTCAGGGTGGTTTGTTGGGTGACCTTTTTTTTCTCCACTAAAATTAAAATTCATTCTATAGAGAGTTTGGCCATTTTATTTCTTATAGATTTACATTTGTGTGTGTCAGCATAACTTAGGACTCACCTGATAGACCAGTTTAGTTGTCTCTTCAATCCACGCAGCCTGGTCATCATTCAGAACACAGCTGGAACTGCAGGAGGAGAAAAATATTAAAAACAATACAAATAAGACTTCAGAATAACCAATACTTTATCAGACAAAGTTTATTTACGAGGTCAGCACTGAGACACTGCTCACCTTTTGAACTTGACCTGACCCTTCAGGTACTGGAAGAGGATGAGGTACTGCAGCAGTATGTGCCGCCTGAAGTTGCTGTCGCTGAGCTGCAAGTCCATCAGCTGGAGATAAAGACGAAAGAAACAAAGTGAGGTAATGTGCAACTCCGATCTTTACAAATATTTAATGGAGATCAGCGACATGTAGATAAATACAGCAAACTCAGAAATGTAAAGCAAATGACACAGCATGAGCAAAACAAGCAGTAAATGCCATGGATATGGAGCCTGCAGTGCAGCAGTGAGGGAACAAACGTTGTCAGAGCGCCACACGTTGTTAGCCATTTCAACATTTGTTTGTGTCTATGTTTTATCCTACGTGTGTTTGACAAGTGAAGATATGACTAATGTTACTCAAACTTACAATAACTCACTGTAGAACTCCAAAGGCAACAAAACCTTATCAACATGTGTTAATATTTGATGATAGTTTTGTTTAGAGGCAAACAGCTGGCAGCCGTTACCGTTTTCCTCCTCCTACCCAGTGCTCTGTTTTGGTCCAGAACTTTGAGGTTTACAAACTAAGTGTAGCATGGAAATTTAAAATGAAGTCTTCTCACCTTCTCACTTGTGAGGAACTTGGCAAAGTAAACATGTTCTCCACTTGATGCTCTCAGCTCTTCCAGCTTCCTCTTAGAGGCCTGCATGTCATCCAGCTTATAGCTTTTGAATACTGCTAGAGTCTCATCTGAGAACTGCGTAGGACAAAAGAGTGATCGTTGACTTTTAATCATCTACTTGGATACTTGCCATCTTAAAAATGAGGAGGAAAGGCATCTGCGGTAAGGTGCATTACCTTAAGGAATGTCATCCATGAGAATTTATCGTAACACTGCACTGGATTTCTGAAGTAGTCCTGCAGTGTCCAGAACTTTCTGTACAGGTTGTAGTCGATTGGAATGGAGCTGCAATAACAATTAAACCAGATAAAGGGCCGATCAAAATGTTTACTTCAACAAATAAACAAAAGAAACAAACCTTGTGATTTATTCTTGAGAAAGCCTTTAACTTACCTCGGTGCAGGGCCATCATCCTCCCCCATTTCTCCTTCCTCCACTTCCATACCATCCTCCTTTTCTTCTGTGTGCTATAAACACAGTAACACATTTAACATTCACAGTTTTTGATTACTTCTAAAGTGCTCAGAATCAGATCTTTACCTTCTGGCCGAGAGTGCTTTCTTGTTCATTTTTGTTGAACACTGTTATATTGTCTAGATTAAACTGGCTCTGGAGATTTAGGCCTGGAAAGCAAACAAAATAAAAAAGAACAATCACTCGATCAGAGAAGCTGTGAATGCAGTTGACAGAGTGCCATGAATGATTGCAAACCTCCTCATCTTCAAAAGGCTTGTGTTGGTTTATTTATTTATAATGATAAAATACTGCTGTTCTTACCTGATTTTTCAGACAGAGGGAAGAGACGTGCCAGAAAGAGCTGGATTCGCCCGCAGAAAACTGTGTTCTGTGATTTGGACAGCCTCCTTAAGAGATCTACACAGACAGGAAAATACACTGCTCTGCATTTTAAAGATAAAAAGCTTCATATGTCACAGAATGATGAGATAAGCTCTTTACCATTGCACATCCTCAATAAATAATTCTTCCCTGCAGTGTAAAAGGAGTTCTGTGAGAAAAATAGAGCACAGCTTTGGTAAACATGTGATCAACGCAGGGCAAATTTGTCGGGGGCTTTACTCAACAGCTGGAATTTATTTACCGATTTCCAGGTGGAGACGTTCTCTTCGACAAAAGAGAAGATTTTGTCACACAGGTCCAAAGGAAGACAGTCCAGCACGTCTCCCAGCAGGACGAAAGGGGTCGTAGCAGAACAGATACCTGCAGTGGAACACAAGTCTTAAGTTTCTTCATACATGACACATTGTCTCTAAGACTTACAGAAGATTACCCGAGCAGTCTGCTTACAAAATGCATGCTTTTCATAAATAAAAAGGGGCAAGTGGATCAGAAGCATATCTGTAAACACCCCCCACAGCATAACAGACCTGCCAAATCGCCTCAGTAGATGTGCAATAGGGATTTCTCACACATATATGTCCAAAAAGGATTTTCTTTGGCTATAAAAGTATGGTATACATATATCAGCCACATGCTACTATGTGCTCATTTTGAGTGATGTATGCTATGAGACTAATGGGAAATAACTTGGCATTCACAAGGCAGTGGCTGATGTTCATATGCTGTGTCACAGATTTTTGCACTGGCTGAATGTTCAAAGATAAAGAACTAAAGAGCTAAAAGACTAATCCAAAAGTGTTTTTGTTTTTATTTATGGTACAGGTTTTGTTCCCTGGCACAAAAGGAATAAGCTATTCATTTTTTTTAAATCCTAAAAATCAGTGTATCACCTGGATCTACTTATGAGACCCCTAGATGAGTAACATACCTTCTGTAACGCCATCAATGCTCAGGTAAATGAGAGCTAGGTAGTCATCACACCTCGCCTTCTGCTCAACCTGGAAACATTTGAAGATATCGTTTGAGGATTTTGAGGGTAATTTCATTTTTTTAAAATCGAACAAACGCGTACTAGAAACAAACAAACAAAAAGCATTTCTTACAATCAGATCACCAAGAACTCCCCTCAGAGCCTGATCGAGGGTTGTCTTCTTTTCCGCCTCACTGTAACATGAGAAAAACAAGCGATCAGTAAGGTTGCATCCCTTCCTCCATTATTATAGGTTATAATAGCCAACAGAAATGATTACAATACAATAAGTAATTACATTACAATAAGTTAGCAAGAACTAACAACTTCACTTACTTGCCGGGGATCTGGTTAAAAATACTGATCAAAGGTTTGATGCTTTTTCCAGTCAAAGCCTGGACGGCAGACGCCTGAGATTGTGTGAAGAAGAAGAAGACGAAGAAGAAACATTTATGAAACAAACGACATCGTTGGTTAGCATCTGCGTTAGCTTAGCTTCATCTGTTACCTGCTATAGTAACAACATGCGACATGCTACATTAACAAACCCAGGCTAGGATTTCAACTGTAATCTAAAATATATGACTGCACATATATTTATAAGTTGCTGAGGTTCTGTGTTTTCTTACCGTAAATTTGTCTTTAGCGTCGACAAAATTAAATGAAGACGGCGACATCGTCTCTTTTTGGAAACCGGAAGTGCCGATAAAGTTGTTCCGGTTTCTTTGAGCGTGGGAAAAGGTCGAGAGCGGTGCAGGATTTAAAATTAATTACAGTCAAGGTGCCATGTAAAAATTTATGTCTCCAGCGCACTTTCCACCATTAAAAACAATTGCAGTCGTATCATGCAAATTATTATGGTAATGGTGTAATTTTAAAATATTTTCCTCACAGTCAGTACATCATATTTGCCTAGTTGGTAAACTAACACTTTTTAGTGTGCATGAGAGTCATAACAAGGACTTAAGAAATAATGGAGGTCCAGGAGCCTTTGGAGAACATAACCAGATGAAGATAACATAGGCTGTTCACATGAATCTCATGCATACACTGAGTATGTAAAAAGTTCTCCTCTGGCCTTTCCCTTTTCTCCTTTCAAACTTTCATTTATTTGTCTCCTCTGATTTGATCTTTTTTCTACATTTTCGATTATTTTTTTTCACATTTATATGAACTTTTCTGTGCTATGAAGAAAACTGAAAACATATAAGGTGGTTTACCCTCTACATGCTTGAAAGCAAAGGCAATATGTGTCAGTACTGGCCACTACAAAAAGGCCTAGTAACCATGAAAGACTAGCTATTGAATTTCATGCACATATGCTAAAGTGGGCATGAAGATGTGATGGGGAGATATGTGACTTTCTTAAATGTCATATCAAAACCAAAATGTATGAAAGAAATAATTTAATATTTCTTGCTGAATGCAAAATTCCAGATGAAATAGAAAATTTACCTTGTAATATACACTTTATCTGTTTCTTCATGAATCTAGTCTGAGCAAAAGGACGAAAACCTTTTCGTCCTTTTGCTCAGACTAGATTCCTACTAAAAGTGGCACAATGCAGAAACATCTCTGGGTGCATGTCCTTCTGTGTGGTATTAGGCAGCTGGTGGATTGTTGGGCGACCTGGGCACCCCTTTTGCTTTAAGAAGCCATGAAAAAAGCTGTTGCACTGATGAAAATGTGTCATCTTTTTGGCTCGAACTGAAGGGTTTTGCAAATCCACTGCAAACCCTAATGAACACATGAGCCTTGCTGTAGCATTGTTGGGTGCAAGTATGGTACAAACAAAACCTCTGACCGTACCCACTGTGACTGAACAACGTTCAGTCATTCTCTCCACTTTCAAACTGTGTATGCAGACATTAAAAATAATAGCTTAGATTTATACACTGCCTTTCAAGAAACCCAAAGCCCCTTTACAAAAGAGTCTAAATAAGTCTACATTAGTATTAGTTTAGGAAAAAAGCAGGATGGTGAGTTCAACTTTTCCAATGCACAACATTATTTGAAAACTATATCTGAAGAGTGCATATGCCATGGAGATTAGTGGAAACCACTTTTTGTGATTCCTCAGAATCTGGAATAGAAAGACATTTTTTTGGTGTATGTGTTTAATCTTTGTGTCACAGATTGCCCTCAGTATAGCCATGTGGGTTAACCCAAGTTAGTCCAGAAGGTGGCAGTGTTTCATACCATTTAGTCCCACGTTGCAGTTAAAAGCAGGGGGGTGTCAAGGCAATTTGATCTCAAATGGGCCAGAGCAGTAAAACAATTGCATAACAACGCGCCTTTAATTCAAGTAAGCAAAAGTTCCAATTTGTTAGACCATCTATTTAGAAAACATGTTGAAGCGGTTGGATAAAATAAAATAAGTTCAGATTCAACAGTATGTCTTATTGCATGTCCATTACAGATCACAGTGAGTCTAGAAATGCATAAAACCATCAGATGAAGAGATTTGAGGTCTAAAGTACAATATTATTTTTCTCCGTATGACTCAAATAAATTTGTCAAGAACAACAAACATGCTTTATACTTTTATATGTGCATGAAAATAATAAAATAATAATAAAATAAAATAATAAAATAATAAAAACTTCAATGAAGTTTTTAAACTTTGTAAATCCATTTAAATTTCTAAATTGGACCCTTTAAAAGATCAGTTTCCATTTGCATACACGGACCATAAGGTGCATGTGTATATGTGTGTGCTCTTAGCCTATATGTTTGACATTCACTCTCTCCTGGTCAAAGTCCCTTTAGTGTTTTTTTACCCTAATTTCTATACCTGAAGCATAGAGGTGGTACTGAAATTAAAATTCTATTGTAGACGTCCTGCGTAGTTAGAGTTCAGGTCAGGGACAGGCCAGTGTGTTCAGGTTTGGCATTCAGTGTTAATGAGTACCTAACGGAGGTCACTGCAGTCATGCTGATGTGTTTTGTGCATGTGTGTCTTTGTGAAGGAACATTTCCGTGTGTTGTGGCCATACAATTGACATTGCAACTACTGGGCTGCGGGACTTGAATGCGTTGATATGATCTACTGTTCAAAAGGTCACACAGAACAGTGAGCTGTTATGTCAGTCATTAATGATCCAGTCTGTCATTGTTTTATTCATAGATTGAAGCTGCTTTAAGTATTACTTTGTGGCGTAAAATACAAGACAGATTTTATTCTGTATTTACATATATCATAAAGAAAAATAAGCATCCGGTTAATGCATGTGTATCTAATGTAATGTGTTTGTGCAATAAAAGATGATATAATAGAGCAGGGGTGGGCAATATTAATAGCCACCCCTGTTTTGGAGTTATAGCAAGCCCCTGCACCTTGGGCATTCAGCGAGCGTTTGGTGAATTTCTTCTGCCTTCATTTCGTTCATTTCAAGTTGCATGAACACTGTGTCCTGTGTTGATCTCTCGTCTTACATGCCTATTTACACGCCAAAGACTCTAAACTTATGGAGTTCTGTAGATGCGGGACCAGCCACTCGCTTCGACAAAACCCTGTTGTTATGATGTCTGTTAACTGATTCTACGATTGTTGTGCTGATGTTTGGAAAAAACACTAAAAAGCTGTGAAAATGTAGGCCAGCAGTGTCACGTAGAAAGAGCTGAGGGATCATTTTAATCACTGCGTTGTCGTACTGGTCATGAAAAGGGGAAGTGAGAAGTGTGCTCCTCTGCAGTTTTCATTGGCACCTTGTTTCTCACACAGGCTTCTGTGCACAGTTCCCCAGATATCTAACTGCAACCCCTTTCCACTCCCTCTCACAGCAACACCCACTTTCTGACACAGCTGTGTTTTTTTTTTTTTGAATGTTTGCCAAAAAAGCAGAAAGCACTGGTAAGAAATTCTTCGCTTGAAGATTAGAATCCGGCAACCTAATCTACAAGCTTCACAAACTGACCAGCACTTAGTTAGTGACAAGAAAGCTTGTGAACACTTGAATTTGTAGGTTTCTAAATGTTTCCTGATCTTTGTGAAAGTTACTTTAAAAGACACACTCAGACTAAACTAATAACCTATAAACACTTTTACATTTATTGGTAATAGTAATGGACCAGTTCTTATATAGTGTTTTTCTACTCTACTTGAGCACTCAAATTGCATATTTCATGTCTGTATTGCAAGTGAAGGGCATCACATTGAAATTGTTTGAAGGAATTTTATAAAATGATGGTTTTCTCTGGGTGCTTTTGGGCTGAATATTCATTTTGCACTCTGAAATCAGTTTAAACCAGGTCAGACATTCTGTCTCTGTTGTTTATTTTGTCTAGATAAATATAATTAGAGGTCTGCTGAATGCTCGCCAATGCCAAGAATAATCGGGGCAACATGGGAGCCAAATAATTTGCAGAACACTTTCAGACAGAAATGCCTGAGGGGCAACAAAAAGAGCTTTGTCTGTGTTTTTGGGGACAAACTTCAAAACAAGAGGCTAAACACAATGCTCTGACCCCCGAGGTTAAGCACACAAAGGAAGGAGATTTTTGACTAGCTGTGGTCATGTGACTAGCCTCTGCGATTTGACCATAAAAAAGAAAAATGTGAAGAAGTGCCATCATGTCATACAAAGGAGACAAACCCATCAAGGGAGTTTTCCACTGATGCACGATACAAGCTTCACGAAAAATGAATGTGGTTGCTCTCGTATACATTATGTAGAAGAATAGTATTAACTACTATTTATAGTGAGGAAGGCCATCGACCACATACTGAATACAGATAAATATTTTTTATCTGATTGTTCTGGTATTTGCATTTAAATCTAATGAAATACAATTACTTTTGCAGTCTATGCAGCTTGTGTAGCTATTTCCCCTTCGCTTGTGACGCCAGCATTTGAGTTTATTGAAATCATGCATTATGCTGCATTAAGTATGTTGTCTTGTAATCATCATGGTAGTGATTTTCCATCATGGCTTTCACCTGCCAAGTGCTTTACCGCTTCGCATGGCATTGTAAAATTATTTGGGACAGGGACACTTTGTTAATGATCATCCAACACGGAGCAAGAAACGAGGGGATGTGCATCCAAACGCATCAGTCATCCAGACTGGATTTTAAGCTTACAATAATTCACGCATATATTTATACAACTTTGGCTGACTGCCCCCACATTACGGGGTTCCTGTTGGGAAACATTCACCTGTGGGGTTTAAAGTCATATGATGGTTATTCAATGATTAGCCCAGGGTGTGGGGACCACCAAATATTTACGAGCCATAAAAAATGGGATGTGAGAGGGGCGCATGCACAGATGGAGAAAGGACATTCTTATGACACAGGCAAAACAGGAAATCTCCATTATGGCCACATGTTATCTAATCAAGCTGCGAGGAATTTTAACGTGCTTGTATGTGCAATTAACTGATCCACATCCTTGTGTTGTTTCACGGGTGCAACGAGATGATTTTGGGATTGTTGCCAAAAACCTAAATTATGTATACAGATTGGAATGCATTGTAAAGGAAGCACTGACGAGGCCAGCGGGATGTAAACATACACTGCGTTATTCTGGTGAATACATATAACAAATGAGGATGCACTGACCTCAGTTTGAAATTTGTCCAGTACCAAACTGTATGAATATGAATACACAGAGAAACTTGACTAAAAAGCATCTTTATTAAAGGAGTCATTGTTCAAACAACACATAGAACAGGCGATTGTGAAGACACACACTGCAAAATAAGAATAAAACTGATGGCCTTTTTAAAGTATAGTAAAAAAATAAATAAAATGCTGACAGATAGAAAAGCTAAAATTTCACATTGTTCACTGTTTTGGCCAGTGACTTGGCCCCGGACTATTGTTTTCCTCTCCATTTATCTCCACATATTCTTCTTGTGGACCGTGAACCAGGATGCCAATGCGACTACTAAAGTTGCGTGTTTGTGGATACAGAAGGAAATCATAGATAAGAGATGCCGCTATGCCACCACACATCGGTGCCAGCCAGTACACCTGGAACGAAAGCAGAAATGAGTTTTATCTTTGACAAAATGAAATGGATAAGGAAAATTGCTCTTTTTTTTGGATAAAAGGCGTTTTGATAAACGGCTACCCAGTGGTTTTTCATTTTGCCCAGTATCAAAGCCGGCCCAAAGGAACGAGCAGGGTTGATGCCACATCCAGTGAAACTTATCTGTAAATGTAAAAACAAAGCATATCATTTATAAGTAAATACACTCATGTGATGGAATAATTTTTGTTATAATTTAGAATGGGAATATCTTATCCATACACAAAGACGATGGTAGGGGGCTAATCTTGCATATATCTTTTTATAAAATGCATAAGAAATGCAGTAGCTCTACAGAAAATGAGTTTTAGATGTGCCGGATTTACCGCAATAAACTTTTTTTTTTAAAACTGTGTATTAAATCACAAAGATATTGAAAACTGTTAACAGCCCAAGAAGCTTCATTGAACTACTTTTTGCACCAAAAACCAAGGCGCTGACTTGTTTATCTGCATCTGTTATGTTTCCAGGCAAACACTATTTAAAACGGTTATTGGCAGACTTTTATTAAAGTCGACATATGTTGCTGACTTGTGTTCGACTCAATGTGACACTTGTGTAGCCGCCTTTGAAACTGTGATTTGCCGAACCCCTGCCACTCCACCCTGACGCACATAGAAATACTCTGCAGAATTGGGTAACATAGTGTAGGGAAAATCTTGAATCGTAAATTGAGAGAAACTGTGACACCCACCAACGCTAACTGTACAGGATATTTGATTTACAACAACAAAGCTGCTTTAAAAATGATCAAGATGCTTAAATAGTGCAAAAAGGTTCAGGCATGCTTTGACAAACAGTTGCTATTTAGCGATTTATTCACCCTCAACTTGATAATAAATAATACCCTTTAATGCTCTGCTCTGAGCAGTTTTATATAAAATGAATGCACATGTGCCTGATCCTTCTAAGATGACAGATTTCAGGAGGATGGATTGCAATCAGCTGACTGCTACTCATATAAAAATTCATACAGATTTTGATTGCGATTCACTTACAGCTGTTAAATGCCCAAGTCCCACCGACAGCCCAATAGCCAAGGGTGCAGAGCCTGTAACATCAGTCCTTCGCTTGTCAGTCACTGCTATGATACACAGAACCAGCTGAAGGGTGGCAAAGAATTCGATGGCAAAACCTGCTCCTACACTGACATTTAGCTGCAAAAGACAATTACTGCCCATTAGTCCAACTAGAGTTAGGCTTGATTAGACTGAATGTGCTGGTTTATGTGTGAAAACCAAAACGACAAGTGCAACCTCTTACCGCATTAACACCAAGAGACTCTCCAGGCTTATATCCATTCACAACAGCGCTGGCTGCAATTGCCCCAAGCATTTGAGCGAGGATGTAGAACGCACATCTGAGTGCACTGATCTGGCAGTTGACCAGGAGGCCCAGGGTGACCGCAGGGTTCAAGTGTGCTCCACTGATGTGCCCCAAACTCTGAGCCAGTGTGGCAATGGCTAGTGCAAAGGCCAACGAGACCTTTATTTCCTGAGCAATCATCTGATTTTTATCATTGCCCAGACCTATTCCAACAATAGAGGATAGGCCAATAAGTATGAACAGTAACATACCAACAAACTCTGCAGCCACAGCCCTCCAAAATGCCCAACTCTTTACTTCTGTCATCTTTACCCCTTAAGAATCTGTTAAAACATGTATATGCGTCACTATTTATAGTTTGTGGAGAGGGGAGGGGAAATGACAAAACAGGAAGATGTTGTGCTGTGCAAGATTTCATGTAACACCAGAAAGACAAGTGTAGCTTTTCTTTTTATTTGATATAGCAGAATTTGTTTTCAGACTGGCTCCTTTGATTATTCTACAACATCCTCCAGCAGGGGCTCTGTTTCACGTTCCTGTTCCTGTTCCGGTTCCGGGGCCCAGCAGAGCAAGATTTTAGTTTTTTCTTTGAAGCTCTCGTCACTGGGTGCCAGCACATAATTATACAGAAGCGCTGCCACCACTCCAGCACTCATCGGTCCAGCCCAGTACACCTGAAAAACCAAAGAAACCACATCAGTTACAATCTGAATGACTTGTAAGCCCAGTGACTTAGAAAAAGGTCACATTTTCAGCTCGTGTGTCACCAATACATACCCAGTGATCATTGAACGCCTTCTGTATAACTGCAGGTCCAAAGGATCGAGCTGGATTGATCCCACATCCCGTGTAGGAGATCTGCAACCCATAGAGGAAAACACCACTTGCTTGCCTGGCTGTACATCAGCTGATTACATGAAAGGCTGATGTACAGCCAATTCACTCCGAGCCAATCTATTGTGTTGGCTTCTGAAAGATGGAGAAACCATCTGCCAAATTAATGACATGGGAAATAAATGAATGTTTTCATGTACTCACCCCAGCAAGATGTCCAAGCGTTACAGAGAAGCCATATGCCAGAGGTGCAAATCCGCCAATGTCACGTCTTTTGTCATGGAGTGCCACCAAGCACAGAACCAGCTGCAGAGTGAGCATGAACTCCATGCCAAAACCTTGAGCTGGGCTGATACCATTTAGCTAGAAATGATAATACCAATGGGATTAGAGGATTTTTATACCCTACAGTGCTTCCATTATTTTAAGCATGATGCTCATCATTTCGCATGACTGCTACAAACAGTTAAAATGTGACATTAAGACTACAAACAGACCTGAAGAGTTAAAATTGTCACTCGAGCAAGGCTGAAGGCAATTCTTTGAATGCCACTTAGTCCAAGTAGCAAATATCATTTAAGGCTAATATTATTTAGGAAAATCATGGACTCCACCTTACCTCATTAACTCCAAGTGAATCAACATGTTCTGCCCTGATACCATACACAATGGCACTGCCAACCACTGCCCCCAACATCTGAGCCAACATGTAGAAGAGGGCTCTGAGAATACTTATACGACAGCTGGTCACCAGGCCCAGGGTGACGGCAGGATTCAGGTGTGCACCGCTAATGTGACCTATGCACTCGGCTAGCGTGGCGATGGCCAGGCCGAAGGCAAATGCCACTTTGATCTCACGATCAAGGTTGAAATCATTTGGATCTCCTACTGCAGCAGAGAGGCCCATGAAAATAAAGATGATCATTCCCAAGAACTCCGCCAGAACTGCCCTCCAAAACGACCACGACTTAATCTCTGACATGGCTACTCAGATAACGTCCAGTGATAACAGACAGCTTTCAAAGGAGCACCTGCGTGCTACAGAATCTGGCAACTCAAATTTTGCTCCACCAGTGAGCCACCTGAAATTGTGAGTGACATTCACAGGCATTTATCAGGTGTGTGCCTTTAACAAATCAGGCCTAATTAGAAGCAGCTGAGAGATGTGGGCTTCACCCAGTGAGCGTGACCTCCAGGTCTCCTGCTCTGCTCATTGCTTTTCTAGTGTTACTGAAGGAGATGCTACGTTTCTCATTTAAGACGGCAAACCACAACAGCAGCTCAAAAGACAGGACTTTGAATGGAATTGAATGGATCTGATTGAAATACAAAGAAAGTGTTTAAATAAGCAAAATGTATCAATTAGTACAAAAATATCACATGCAGTAAGGGGCAGCTTGGAGATTATAATTTTATCCAGGTTTGAGTCATTTTAAAATTTTCATTTAAATACATTACTGCATTAATACAATAATATAATTAAAAATTCAAAACAAACTCTTTCAAATGTCTAGTGACTGATAATTTTAAAAGAAATACAAGAAAAGATGATGGAGCGCTAAGGAGAGAATAAATAGGCTGGAGGGTGTAGGTGCTACTGCCATGCTAAATGGTTGCCCCATCTTTCAGTCTACTTGTTTTATTCTGAGCAGGGGCACGGTGCTTTGAAGTTAACATCTGTCATTTGCCACTGTGAAGGAAATGGGAGCTTTTGAATTCACGACAAGGAAACCAGCCCCTTGTTCAGCTTTTCTGTGTGAAAGAGCTGGCAGGTTAAAGGGTCACACTGCTTCTTGTCTTCATCTTTGAAAGAAAGATGAGAAGCCCTCCATAGAATCACATTTTACTTGGGCAGCATTTTTCTTCATCAAACAAATGTTTTGTTTTGTTTTTTTACTTGCACATCACTCTGATTGATTCTTCTGTTTTTAATGTTGACTTCATTAAAAATCAAGTTTTCTTTTTTCTTTTCTTAAAAAAAAAAAAAAATCTGCCTGAGATAGCATTAACATGTGTTTTGACTATAAAGAATGTTCACCCAGGAAAGATGCTAGAATGACTGGGATGACATGGCATTTAATATAGGGCTGTGCGATATGTCCAAAATCTCATATCCCGACATTAAGACATCTATCGTCCGATAACGATATAAATCACAAAAATGTAGCATTTTTTGTAAAATCTGTGACTCTCAGGCAGCTCGACTTGCGTGAAGTGTTTCCAGCTGGGCGTCGCGTACCTGGAGTCGAGTGTTTTAACCGATGCACGAAACGATACATTTTTAGACATAAGTTGTAACGGCCGCCGTTTTCTTTGTGAGTATTTATTGCATGGCGTGCTGCGGGGAAAAGCCTGTTCTAACGTTTGAGTCTAAGGTTTATTTTTTAGCAACTGACGGCTCATTTTTGCTTATCATTCGTAAACACTCTGCATACTCTTTCAGTGATTCAGTTTATTTTGAAAAGTCTCAACAGGATCTTGAGCTTTATTGTGAAAGGTTTATGTGGAACAAGCGGACACACGGTGATTTTACCGTCGTTGTTGCTAACGACAACGCATAAAAAAAACGCTTGTCTGTCTATAGTGTGGTTATATTAAATATAAGAGAAAGAGAGAACTTTAAGAAATTAATATAGCCACTACAGTGACCATCAAAATAATGAAAAAATATTGCCGTAAACAGTTTATTTTGCGACAACGCGAAACAAACGATAGCATAAAATGAAACGATAGACGTTTTCATATCGTCATCCGATATATATTGTTATATCGAACAGCCCTAATAACACGTGATAGCATTTTAAGATGTAATGAAAATGTAATGTAATGTAAATGCAAATGTTGGTACAGGAGGTTATCATTTCTTGTTCTTTAAGCTCTGTGCTTGCAGACCATATTTTATTTCCTTAAAGATCAGCACTTTATCTTTTGGCACACGTGTATCTTTAAAGGTACTCCTTGATTCTGTAGTGTGCTGTAAGCCCAACATCCTCCACAGGCAGTGGAGGTTTGCTTTTGTGGAGTGACGACTAACAAGATCAGAGCCTAAAAATGTATCTCTGTGCACTTTCTGCATACACATAATACTTTTTCTTGTGAAAGTTGCAAGTTTAAATCATGCAAAAATAGTTGTAAATTAATTGACAGTTCTTACAGCCAAATGGCATGAAATGTTTCTGAAACAGCTGTAGCACTGGACACTTTTTTAGGTACAAATTGCTAGTACTGGGTCGGGCCCCCTTTTGTCTTCAGACCTACGTTAATTCATTGTGGCATAGATTCAAAAAAGTGCTGGAAACATTCCTCAGAGATTTTGGTCCATGTTGACTTGCTAGCATCAAGTAGTTGCTGCAGATTTGTCAGTTGAAAATCCATTAATTGGATTGAGATCTGGTGACTGTGGAGGCCATCTGTGCACTGTGAACTCTCTGTCATGTTCAGGAAACCAGTTTGAGATGATTTGAGCTTTGTGGCATGACACAATATCTTGCTGTGAGGAGCCATTAGAAGATGTGTACGCTGTGATCATCCATCTTGGATCAATATAAAGCAGGATGGATCCATGCTTCCATTTTGTTTACAACAAATTTTGTACCTACCGCCCAAATATCACAGCAGAAATCAAGAATTATCAGTCCAGGAAACGTTTTTCTAACATTCTGCTGTCTAATTTTGGTGGGTCCATCCAAATAGTAGCCTCAGTTTCCTGTTCTTAGCTGACAGAAATGTTAGTGTGGTCTTCTGGTGCTGTAGCCCATCTGATTCAAGGTTTAGAATTAGAATAGAATAGAATTCAACTTTATTGTCATTGCACATGTCACAAGTACAAGGCAACGAAATGCAGTTTGCATCCATCCAGAAGTGCTTTAACCATAATATAGATATATTACAGAAATGGGTCTGTTATAGGTATGAGGGTACAAAATATGGGTCTATTATGGGTATGTTATAATGTACACGGTATGAAGGTATGGTGTGAATATGTTATAACTATAAGTATGTACAGGCTATGAACAGGATATAAATATGAAAACTATACAGAAATATGAAATAAAAAGCTATACAGAAATGAAATATGAACTATGTAAGTTATAAACAGTTGTAAACAGTTGTAGAATTATAATTATCGTATTGTACAGAATGATTGTCTATACAGCATTTACAGTAGTGCAGTTAAGTGAAATATGTGGATATTTTTACAGAGGCTATATAAAGTGCTAGTGGTTGTGAGTGGTGGTTCAGTCCATGTTATTATTGTGTGTAGGAGGGTACAGTTGTCCATTTGTTTGTTTTTGACCATTGTGTGTGTGTTCAGTTATAGGTGGTTGTTTGTATGTTCAGTCCACGAGTTTAATGTGGTTCAGATGTCAGGAGGCAGGGTTCAGGAGTCTGACAGCTGTGGGGAAGAAGCTGTTTCGGTACCTGGTGGTCTTAGTCCGGAGGCTCCTGTAGCGCCTCCCAGAGGGCAGGAGGATGAAGAGTCCATGTGATGGGTGACTGGGGTCTTTGATGATTTTCCCAGGCCTTTTCAGACACCGCTTCCTGTAGATGTCGTTTATGGCAGGAAGTTGTGCTCCAGGAATGCGCTGGGCAGTTTTCACGACCCTCTGCAACGCCTTCCGGTCCGAGGCAGAGCAGTTCCCGTACCAGACTGTTATACAGTTGGTCAGGATGCTCTCGATGGTGCAGTGATAGAAGTTCACCAGAATGTCTGAGGACAGGTGGTTCTTCCTCAGAGTCCTCAAGAAGAGGCGCTGGTGAGCCTTCTTGACCAGCTTGGAGCAGTTGGTTGTCCAGATGAGATCCTCGGAGATGTCGACACCCAGGAACTTGAAGCTGCTCACACGCTCCACAGCCGTCCCCTTAATGTGGATGGGTGGATGTGGGTCAGCATTCCTCCTGACATGTTGTGTATTTGGAAATGCTCTGGCTATTAGCTTCTGACTTCTGACATCAACAAGACATTTCCTTGCAGTGAACTGCCTATTGTCTCTTTTTGGGGACATCCTCTGTAAATCCTTGTTTACAACAGTTTGTGAAATACTGAGACCGGTCCACCTGGCACAAACAACTACACCCTGTTTAAAGTCACATAAATCACCTTTCTTCCCCACACCTAACTGCAGTGAAGTGTTGCCTTGTGATTTTTCGGCTAAACATTTGCATTAACAAGTAGTTGAACAGGTTTATCCAACAAAGTGAATATAATTTGTTTTAGGCCAGTAGATTGGTCAGAGAGAAATCTGCCTTTCAGATGACCGGTGTTGTTTCTGGCTATGGAGAGCCCACCAAAGCCAATCATGTGAGCATCCTCCCCTCATTCCCCCTGGCACTCAGATGTAAATAAGACACAAACATTTCTTCCACAAATGTTGTCTTCCATATACCATATATCATATACATGAACACATATGAAGATGTGGATGCTCTAATGAACCCCAGAGAGGATTTATTATGGTGCTTGTAATGAGAGGGAGGCCTCAGCCTACTAACCGAGAGATTATAGGATGGACAGAGATGATTTAATCAAGCAGAAATGGAAGCAAGTCAAGTATATAATCAATATGTATGCTGGTCTGTTAGGCAGAGTAAAACAGCACTGACAACTTCAAAGGGTTTTCCTCGCAGCTGCTTGAAACGGGTGAAAGAACAAAATAAAAGTAAGGTGAACAGAGAAGAAGTGCAACTACATCAAACAGTAAGTAAAAAAAAAGATTAAATTGTCATTATATATGTTTCATTTATGTTACACCCCAGCCCAGGGAACCGGCGTGCGACATAAGGAAAATAAAAATAAGGAAAAATGCCCCCCCACTCCCTGCTCTTAAGGAGGACGAACCAACAAAAAACAGCTACCACGGATTTCACAACAGCCAGTCAGTTTATTGAGTCCCAAAAGGTAGCAGGCATCAGGGTGAGCATGGCCAAAACAACAAACAAAAACTCCAGAAATGAAATGCAGCTGGCTTACCTTCACAGAAAACCCCAAACGAAAATTACATGTGTCTTACCTGCCTCCCTAACCAAAAACAAGAGAAAAGGTTCACAAAGAAAAATGGCTTCTCACCCCTACAGCTACCGAGTAAGAAAAAGTATCAACAACTATTTACATCTATATACAACAAATTACAACAAATTATTTACAACACGGGGGGGGGGATTAATTCATCTGCAGGTCCAGACGATGAGATTGAAGCGTCTGTGCATAAAAGACTCTCGCTGAGCCTGAGTGGTTTTCTCTAAATAAGGATCCTAATCGCAAATAGTCTTATCTACATATGACATATTTTCCATCACCACCCTCACCAGCCACAATGATGTTATCTGTTATTGTAGGAGACAGCAGTGAAGCACAGAACAAAGAAAGATTAATCAACAGTACAACTCCAAACCCTTTTATCTGGCTATCAAATGTAGATCTGATTCATGCTGGTTATACATTTTAAATTCCTTGTACGTCGATATATCCGACTGAAGTAAGACGCACATAGACTTTATGCACAAAGCAGTTGGATGAAGGGATTTTTCTTTAGTTTCTGGGTTGTTTTTAAAATTGTATTTTCAGGAATGGACTTTAAGCGATTGATTTTCTCTTGTCTAGTGAGTGGTTCAGAAGTCTTACCCTCTTAGCAGTGACCTGTATACGAATCCCTACATATTATATAGCATGTCATGCAATGAATGAGTTACTATAGATCCACTGGTTAACAAAACTACCACCATCATTTCGGTTGATGAAGGGCAGGGCAATCAATACATACATCTTCACTGTACTGAATGTTTTTTTTTTTTCAAAGTCAGTGATTGTCCCATATTGCAGGTTTAGGTTGAGAAATGCTCAGGGACAAAACACACTTTGATAAGTTAAACCCTGTGCAGCAACTCCCAAATTTGTACTGCAGAGACCACTTTGTTGCTTTGGGGAGAACACAGCAGAAGCTGAATCCCAGCCCCCTGTGCTAAAGCTCAACAATATGCTGCAGCCAGTAAAAAGGAGCCTTGATTGCTGGATCAAAACTGTCACATGCAACAGCAACCTGCCAGTGCTTCACCTGCTAAAAGCACAACCCCTCCATTTGTAATCAACAACAGCTGGGCAGCGCAAAACCCAAGAAAACAGGGGTGGAAAATCTGTATTCATACGTCACTGTCTGCATGCTTGGGTGTTTGGGCTGCTAGCCTATTCTTTACATCACTTTTGTTTCTCACCAAACATTTTTTGTAGTCATCACTGTGGCCCAATCCTTTTCTTGCCCACCTTCTGCGAGCTAATCAGCCTCTTTCCTGTCTGCTTTGCAGACCCACATTTTGTGCAACCCACTTCCTCCTCGTCTCTTCCTCAACTGTCCAACTTCTTCATCTCTGCCACCCCAGCATCTACACTCACTTCCTGCTTCCTACCATTGTTGGACTTTGCCCTGCAACATAGCTTCATCAGAGTCTAACTTTCAAATACTTAATATCACAAACTCTGTATTTCACTAAATCACATTCAGTTCTTTCACATGACTTTCATTAAAACGCAGGGATATCAAACTCATTTCATGGCCACATGCAGCCCGCTTTGATCTTAAAGAAAAAGAAGTGCAATTTCCACTTTACATCTCAGTTTTTCTAAATGATAAAAAATATTGCTGTAGTAAATGAAAGAAATGTGTTAGCATGAATAAGTAAACATGTAAAATTACAGGAAAAGAGAGTGTCCTATTCTATCTTTCTTTCTTTCTTGATTCCAAGCTGTGACCTGGAACAAGACTTCCTGTGCACCTAGCTCGCAAATCAGCCACTTTAGCCAAAGTCCACATCGGATGGAAGACCCGTGGTCTCAGTTAGTTTGCAGCACCAGGCATCCAACCAGGAGAGAGGAATTCAGAGGCTGTGCCTAACTTTAAGTCATTATATAATTTTTAGCAGTTCACCTTGTACTTAACTTTTGGGAGGGGGTTGTAAAAGAGATGAAACACAGGAGGTCAGTTTTCTCTCTCTCTCTTTTTGTTGTTTTGCCTTTTTCAGATTTCTGGAAACTTTAGATTTAATTTAAATGTAACACCACCAGATGAGATTAAAGCTTTGGGGTATGATGTGAGGTTCTCACTCAGATGTTTTTTCCCCTCTTTTTGTTTATGTTTTTTGACCTTTTTATTCACATTTCACATTTTACCCTTCATGATCTGTGAATTGCAGACAACTTTACTCTCATTTGTTTTTAAATAAAGCCAGGATGCTAAACTAAACCTTTCTTTGCCACAAGGTTATTCAGATTGCTTAAAAATTTGTGAAGAAATTTACACAACTAAATAATAATATCAGCTAATTCATCATTCTGTAAAATCTGGTTTTAAGAACAGTTATTTTAGTTGAAGTGTTGCTTACATATTCCATTTTCACAAATGAACTTGTGTGTGAAGAGCTTTCTGATTTCACAGTGTCTGCAGGAGGATTGCAGAGTAATAGGATATCATCTTTTTTCATAGGAGGTCCTGTATGTGTGATAGATTTGTGGTCATCGGACTCCATAAGAAAAATCTAATCCATACACTGGAATAAAGAACACAATATTTTTTTAATATCCAGTGTTTTCTTTTACTTAAAAAAGTGAGAGGTGTTTCAAAAGTGCACACACAATACATTATCCATCAGAAATAAAACGTGATAAAGATTCATAGAAATATGTATACAAAAATGGCTCAACCTGGAATACTGATATTGTAAAAACAAACATTAACACTCGACTCTGTTGGGAATTTTAGAGTTAACTTGTCTCAGCGGTTTTTGGCCAAGCACCAGTTTTTTTGGGATAAAAAACTGGTGCTTGGCCAAAAACATGAGCAAAATAGGAAGGAAGCACTAACTGACCCGTTGACCACAATCCTCATTGGTTACCTTAAAACAGTAGAAAAAACCCCACTAACATACTAAACTAAATTCTAATGCTTTTGTACAGGAGTATAGATATTTACAATAGCATTTCATGTTTGCGTAGCACTACTTTGAGGTCATCTCCATAGTTGTTGCATCGTTGCCTCCGTTGACATCATAGTCACCCACTGGCCCGCTGACCAGCACCTTCATGCGGTCGGGGAAGTCATCGAATTTGGGAGAAAGCAAGAAATCGTACAGAAGAGCTGCTGCCACACCGCCACACATTGGACCCACCCAGTACACCTACAAAGGGAGAGCTTTGATCAATGTCTGGCATCATTACAAGACAAAGAGAAACGCAGATTCCGGTCATGGTCAAAAGGCTTACTTTAGTCGATCTCTCTAAATGCAAAACAATAGGAAAGCTGTAACTGATTAACACATGCAGGAAGATTCACAAGTAACTGAGGCATCTGTCTGCTGATGAATTATTGAATTATTTAAGCTTGACATATAATATCAATGCAGAAAAAATGTGAGGTATGCGTAAAGTGATTCCCCCCCTCTGACTTACCCAGTGGTCTGTAAAATTGTTCATGATCAAAGCCGGGCCGAAGGAGCGAGCAGGGTTGATGCCACAGCCTGTGTAGCTGATCTGCAGTCAATCAACAACAACAAATAGGCAACGTGAGAGAATATCATCAGCAGGAGCAGAATCCTGCCATATCTGCTCCTGGTTCCCTTTTTACAAGTTATATATGACTGACGATGGCGTTAAAGTGAAACTTACAGCTGCCAAGTGTCCCAGGCAGACTGAGAGGCCAATGGCCAAGGGTGCAGAGCCGGTGACATCACGCCGTCTTTTATCAGTGACCGCAATGACACACAGCACCAGCTGGAAGGTCGCCAAAAGCTCTATGCCTACGCCTTGGCTGGGTGTGACGCCGTTGAGCTGTGAAAGTTAAGGGAGGAATCCAAAACAACACTTTGTCAGACTTTGTCAGACTTTGTCAGATAGATAGATTGTTTCCTAGCACAACCACTTCCTATTTAGTAGCTCCTGGCATTGCCCAGGAAGCCTGACAGCAATCTGGCAGTGCTGCAAAGTGCCACATTGCTTGTTCATATTTCTTTCGTGGAAAACATGGTTATTATTGTTCACATTAAGTGGAGCTGTGCGGCTTCTCGAGGTGGGGGGGTGGGGCTGGATGATGTCAGGTCCTACCAGTGCTGTTTTTCAGTAAGGAGAGAGCTGTGGGTGCTAATTACAGAGTGGTGTAGCATTAAGTAATAACTGCTCATTAATTTAAGTGAAGAATTCTGGTATTCAAAACCTCAATTTCCAGAAACAGATTGCCAAAGTACAAGTGGGTGGACACTATATATATTTCCTATTTCTTTTAGCTGTTGCAGCATGGCATACTTTAATAATAATGTGTCATCACTATTCATTAATAAGTATTGACAGAATGTCCCAAGAACCACATAATCAGTGCCAATTCAGCACTTACATCCTTGTAAAAGTTTCAGTTTTCACCGTGAAGGTACTTTAAATACACAATGTTGCATCATCGCATCGCTGTGCTTTTATTTTTGCTATTAATGCAGAAATGTTTGAAACTGAAGATAAAGTTTATACTTACAGCGTTGACCCCCAGTTCAGTTCTGTTTTCAGGCCGTGTTCCATACACAATGCCACTGGCTAGGGCTGAGCCCAGCATCTGGGCAATAATGTACATGATAGCCTTGAACACACTGATCTGGCAGCTGGCAAGCATCCCAAGGGTGACTGCAGGATTCAGGTGGGCTCCACTGATGTGGCCTAAACTTTGGGCCAGAGTGGCAATGGCAAGTCCAAAGGCCAGTGACACCTTCACCTCTTGGTCTGGATTACTGTTGTTTGTGTTCCCAATAGCTGTGGCGATGCTGAGAAAAATAAAAAGGGTCATCCCAACCAGTTCGGCCAGAACTGCCCTCCAGAAAGCCTTGCTCTTGAACTCTCTCATTTTGGCAGCTGTGGGTTTGAGCTGGTCCTCTGTAAGATGTACTCACAAACAACAGCAACAGGCTGCATATATAAGGCCTGGGTTGATAATGGTTAGTGGGCGGGCTTTAAAAAACTGAAAGAGAGGGCCACACTGAATTAATGAGAAATCCAAAAGACTGGGCTCTCATCCCTCCCTCTGCTCCCTCGCCCTCCCTCCCTCCTCTCCCTGTCCTCTGGCCCCTCTCTCACTACCTCCCTGTGCAGTACTTTCTGGTCTTTGGACTTTCGTGAGTAATAGAACAGGATCTTTAAATAGCTACATCCAAAGGTACATTTTCCATTCATGCAAACATTTACAGTTTTGTGGCAAAGCCTTTTATCGTGAGGTTTTTAGAGACAAAACACGAGTTTGCTTTAAATACAGGTCCAAGGAAGAAATACAGGTTCACAGAAGGAGAATTTTACACATTTAAAGTCATCTTTTTCCTATTTATATTCATTTTAAAGTTGGAAAATTCTGACTTTGAGTAATTTCTGGCTTCTGGGCAGTCACACCTTGGACAGCACATAAGGGAGTGGGAAAGAAGACAACTCCCACATAGTGATTTCAGGCTTCACCCGCCCTCCACTGATAAAGTTTACATGCCACTAGATTAGGAAGCAGTTTTTTGAGGTGTTTAATCCTTTTTGGCTTAAAAATGGGGAACATTTATTATAGATGGCAATAGCAATTCATCAACCGAAAGCATGTTCTCTAAATAGTTATTAGTTATTTTGTTGACAGAGAGTTAGAGCACCGGCAGAGTGAAACATCAACTCTGTGAATTGAGCTGCCTGTTACACCTGCCCCCTCAACTCAAGGCTACAAACAGCAGCTGCTTTAACTGGTGAATGTCTGTGGATGATTTAGTGAAAATCTGTATTAAGTTCTTTACCCAAAATTATAGATTCCTTTGCGGTACATGTCCACTTCACACGTTGGAGTTATATGGTATATGTTCAAACTGTCTTTAAGCCCCTTCATGTCCCCCTTTCCCCCCCTTTGGGTAGTTGTGTAAAAGTAGCAAATAACCACCTAGAAAGTCAAACTCACAAAAGTAAAACTCAGCTATATGCCTCCAGTATCATTAAACTATTTACCTCCTACTTTATTGTTAAAGTCATGATCTCCCAATTTTATTACAACTAAATGACCTTCAGTTTCATTTATTCTGTCATTATTTTCACAATGACTCTATTTCTTTTAATTGTTCTATTTTGTGTCAACTTTTAAGTAGCATCAAAATCACTTTACTGGAAAACATACTTTCTGAACATCGGTCAGTGTGTCATATTTGATGATAATGATTACTGTGACTAAATTTATTTTATGTAACACTTTTGCAATATATTACAGAAAGTGATGACTGTCAGTGAGTTCCAGCTTCCTGTCCATCAAAAATAGGAGCAAACACTGAACTTTTGAACTCTGCTCATTTTTGTGTATTAGATCAAACCGGATCAAATTGCAAAAAGGGAAAAAATAACATTGTCTTTAGAATTTTTGACTAAAATCACTAAAATGTGCTTTGGTTTTCAGGAACACATGAACAGAATGACATATAATGTAAATAATAATGACATATCTTCACAAAATAGATTTTAGTTTGAAGTAGCAGATATATTTCACCACAAGGACATTGTCTTCAGAAGGCTTAGACCTAGCTACAAGAAAATATATTACACTTCCCCATTTAATTTTAATGCTTTATTTAGCCAAGGCTTAACTTATATTTTGATTTGAATCTGGGGAATGCCAGACACCCGGATGCGCTGTGGGAAGAAGGCAAGCTGTTGGAGGCAATGTTCTTCTGGGAAATCTTGGAGCACAACAACAGTGAGTTTGAGGTGTAAACTTGGCCTCCAAATTTCCTAGAGCTCAAGCTAATGAAGCAGCTGTGGGATGTGCTGGACAAGCAAATCTGATCCATCGAGGCCCTCGCAACTTGCAGGACTTAAAGGATCTGTTGCTAACATATACACAAGTATACCTCCTTGGGTCCCGTGGAGTCCATGCCTGTATGGGTCACGGCTGCTTTTGCACTGAAATGTTCTAATGTTATGCCTGATAGGTGTACGCTGCAGAAGGCAGAAAATGAAATAATTTCCTTTTTTCCTTTTGACAATATTAGCATTAAGCCAAAACTGCAGGAATGGAACTGCCTGATGAACAACTATGTCCATTTAGTCTTTTCATAAATATTCATAGGGAGTATAAAGATTCAACTGCTTTCATTTGTGAGTGAGCATTTAAATGATGGATGCTAGTCAACGGGAAGCATTTACCGCTATAAACCAAGATGAGTAAAGTAAAAATACCATTTTGGAAGCGTTAACAGAGCAAAATCAAAAGTATTTTGCCTCAGTGTCATTGTTGGACAGTCATTGTTCTTACTGGAATATGCCCAGTATTGAAATTGCAAGGAATGTGATTAAGGTGTATACATTCCATAGGGTTTTGAAAGACTGCCAGGTAGTTCAAGTCTGTTTGATTATGACTATCATATCTCTGAACTCAAGTAAACAATTTGGTTTTAGTGTTAAACTGACAGACTGCCTTACTCTATCTTTAAGCTACATTTAAACCGACGGAATACACCTCCAATGGTTAAGAGCTGAAGTTTGACAGACGATCAGTTCTTGACGGAAAATTTATCATATCTATAGATAGAAATTTTCATGACTGTTTGTTGCCTTTGATATGCAGAAGAAGTACTGGTGCAAAGTGTTCTAGGACCGGTGCAGTCAGAGGGCAAAGTTGAGAAATAGTGATGCACAGAATAAAGTGTGTGGATGCACGAGTAGTTAAAGTTTAGTATATTCATGGCCAGAAAAGTGCAGCGCTCAAGCAGCTCAGTCAAAAATGAAATTTGAATCCCATCCAGCCTGGCCTCACTTACAGTCTTTCATATGAGCTTCTATCCTCCCAGCGTTGCTAGACAGAGGCGACCCAGTCACATTAGCAATGACTTACTAACATTTAAAAGTTGATGGCTGGTTAAAGACCTAATAAATAATTTATCAATATCTGTTTGTCACACTGAATAAAAATATATACTTTCTTCCACTAGTGCTGTCTTTTCTTCAATGTTAAAACTGAAGGACATGAATTTGAACCAGATTTACAAAGTAAGATAAAGAAAGGCAAACAGTGACATCTTGCCAACGGTCAGTAGCTGAACCTATAACAACAATGCCTAAGAGTGAGGGTTTCTTTCCAGATGGAAACTGTCCAAACTAAATACAGGAGCGGATTTAGGTAAAGCGGTGACGTATAAGGTTATGTAGACATGCGTAAGCTCTTTGGTTTGAAGAACAAGAAGACACAAACATCTGTTAAAGGGGTTAAAGCTTTATTGTTACTGAAGCTGAGGAACTTACTTTACATCTTCATATATAGACCTACGTGCATTACGCAGTAGATTTGTATAGTAGCAGCTTTGTATGACTCACAGTTCAAAGTGATTCTTGTTCAGCTCATACTGGCTTCAGCCCCTCAACTAAGTTGTTTTAGCTCCTCTATCTTTAAAGCAACTCTTTCCTTAGGTGGGTGTGACTTCCGTGCCCTTAGCAGTGTGTCTGGGAAAGCTCACGCAACACAACAGTGAAGTGATAAAGTTGATTGATGGAGATTTAACGTCTTGAGAGTGTATGCTCTCCTCCTTGCACAAAATTGGTTAAGTTGTGTCAATGCCCTCCTCTCTGTATCTAGATCCTCTCATTAGGAGCCAGAAGTAAAAAGGTAAATCTTAAACTTAGTGTTTAGAGCAGTAGTGTGAATCCTGAGCTTTTTATGTCACATTCTTATGTTTTCTGGCCTCACAGTTTGAAACTTTGGCTATGTTTGATCTGAGCATTCATCAGCGTAACAGCGTATACAGTATGCTGTTACAGAATGTAAGGAAAGGCACAAAAGGTCTCATTTTAACCAAAACCTGTGGTGACCAACATCATTTCTTTGGATTGTGTAAGATCACAAGTTATGAGTAGTCATGAGTAAATATGCATAAGAGGACAGGAGTTCATGTAAGGAAAGAAAAAGAAAGAAAAAAAAGGAGTTTTGAGCTTAAAAAGATTCGTATGTCTTAGTCATTGTATCAATTTCATTCAAAACTATTGCAACACAGAGATGAATATTTTAACCAAACCCTCAGTCTGATGTGTTACAACAATAATATAAATTAATTAAAAAGCAAAAGCAAAAACACTATAAAAAATAACAAAACCCCAGTGTATTTATATTAGCTTTGTGGCCTTGGATTCTTCATTTTTTCTCTCAGATATGAGCCATTTGAGGATATATCTTCACATAGAAGGCAAACATCAGCATATATTTTGCTGTGACCTGTTTTGACAGAAATGTAAACAATTCCAGAAATCTTCCACAGTTTACAGTACAATAAATGTATCTGGATCTTATCACAGTTTTAACCACTACTGGTAGTGTCCCCAAATCATACCTTCACGTCAAATCAGGCTGAACTGTGATAACTGTTCTGACCGCCAGCAGAAGAATGTGGAAAATGTTTGAAAGCTAAAAAAAAAATAAAAATGTAAACACACTGAAAAGCTTGCGTATGAGATTCATGTAAGAGCTGTAATGGGGCTGTAATGAGCATTTTTAAAATTTTCCAGCTGTCAATGGGAAAGTTCATGGTGCGTTTGATTATTGCATCTCTTTTTGTTTCAATTCAGAGGTGGTGCATACCAGATATACGGTGAACAGTGGCACTGTTACACCATAAAATCTCATCTATGCGACATAGACTGCTAAAAATCCTCAAGAGTTACACTGAAAACGCAGTGAATCACAAGAAGGAGCAGGACTGGGAGTTTTTCTTACTGAACATAGACAAAATCATAACTCTCCCACCCACAGCCCAAAGACATGGTGTGATCATCCATAGGTGTGAATATGAGCACGAATGGTTATCTGTCTGTGTTAGCCCTGTGACAGAGTGGTGACCTCTCCAGGGAGTGGAAGAGTGGAAGATGAAATCAAACCGTACACATGCACTGAGAGTTTGCTGGGAATGCTGTGGGTTAGCGGCTGAACAAACAAACTGCAGTATAAAAATTTGAAGAGCGTACATAACACAGAAGAGCAGCGACCCGCGAAATAGCCTGTGACAGTCAGGAACTCATTCTACTAATTGCTCAAATTTATCTAATTATTGTTTGGTCAGAAAGGGGAAGGTCGATAAATTAGTTCCTAAGCACGTTTTTTGATGTCATGGATAAAGAGTGACAATTCTTCACATTGATGACGAGGGGAATTTGGAAGGAGGCAGCAGAGCCAAAAGGACGATGAAATGATTTCTAGGGTTTTAGGCTGTTTAGCTTGTGTTTGACAGGGTGATGCATTGTCCAAAAAACATCCAGCTGCGCACTCACACGCTCTGAAATCATCGCTGGTTGACAGGCTCCTTCAAAGACTCCTATTCATTCCCAGTGGACAGTAGCATTGCGGGGGAATCACAATCATGAGACTACAGCTGCATTGTGAGATTGGGTCTGTGAACACTTGAGCTGATGAGCTGACCCAGACTAGATAGACTATCAGTTATGTAACAAACAGAAAGCATAATGATATTTAAAAAAAGGGCATGGCTAAAATTAACCTTTTTTTTCAGTTCTGGCTTTTTAAACAGCAGAATAATCAGAAATATAACATATAAAATTGACTTGTGACGCATTTTAGTGGAGATATCATCTGAATTTCAGGAGCGGGTCCTCCTTCTTCACGCCCCCTCCGGCCTCAGGCTATAAAAGCCCCCTTTCTCCAATACCTGCTGTTCTCATTTTCATGTCCCCCCTATTTTTCCCTCTCTTCTCCTCCTCTTCTCTCTTCCTTTCCTTTAATCATTTCTTAGTAGCACATGGGGATCCGCCTGGCCCGGGAGCCGTCGGCAGTCCACTTCGAGGCCTTCCCCAAACCGCAGCACCAGTTCACACTTCCTCATCCCTCATCGCCCATCATTACCGAGGATGTGGTCCCAGCTAGTGAAAGATGTGAACTCCAAAATTGAAAACTCAACTCCTTAATTATTACGTTTTGTTTTGACAACAACACCAACTAAACGGCCGTGTGTACAGGTATTGTTGGAGAAGACAGTTGAATTACGCCATTCCAGAAATTTCCTGCTTCCTCCCGGATCGTTTGTATTTGTTTACAAAATTAAGCTTATCTGACTTCCACAGTGGAAATGTAATTAGTGTGCTATAAGGAGAAACTATTTTATTTTACAGCCATCATAGGATATGCTTTTATCTTTAACTAATTTCCCTGCAGGGGCTGCTGAAATGTTTTGATATTTTTGTGGGAACAGTATAGATTTGAGCGCCACTCCAAACCACTGATTATTGAATCTGGTGTGACCATTTGTGAAGAACTGATTTTCTTATAACAGTTGTATGAGTTGTATGTATTTATGTACTGTATTAGTACATGCCAAGGAAAGATATGCAAGGCGGTGCAACACACCATTTTCATGACACCTTCAGGTTGTCTTACAAAAGCATGAAAGTATCTTATCTGTAGATCTCAGGTTTTTACAGGGCTAAACATTAACCAGTCTGTCTCATGATTTATCTCAACTGAAGATGAAGTTTCTTTGAGAAGAGGCACACTGAACCATCTTCTCTTCCTATGTTTTCACTCTGTGTGTGCTTCTTTGAGAGCAGCAAACACATAGGGAGTGGCTTTTATTAGGGGATGAGGTCCCCTTAAAGGTGAATTGGGGGTCCCCACTCTTTGCCTATTAATTGCTGTTGTAAAAGGCCTTACAAATGTCCTCTGCCTCTACAAAACCTATACAAAAACATTTTTTGAAAAGCTCGGTCAGGGGTCTGCAATGCCATGACAACATTATAGGCATTAAAGGCTTATTCCTGCTTCAGTTTTACCACCTCGGTGCCCAGTGCTGCTTACTCCTGACTGGAAAAGTAGATTTTAAAACCTTAAACCCAACAGAGATCCAGTGGCTGCTCTTCACACTTTATAGAACAATTATGGAGAACAGTCACGACTACTTTATGATGACTTCACACTTGGCAGAAAAACAGTGTTCTGTGTAGTGAATCTTTCACCTAATAAAAGGCTTCTCTCAGATAACACTGCTGTGTGTGCTGAGCTTCCACCTTGGATGCCTTGTGACAACATTAACTTAAGTGGGATGTAAATCAGTTTACAAACTAATAAAACCCAGAGTGCCAGCAGATAAGGACAGACTTTAAACCGTCAGAAGGCTCATCCTTGGCTTTTGTCCTGCATGCACTTTCAGCCCTGAACTCTGTTCAGGGGCGGGGGACACGTGAATCTGATGGGTTTGTGTTCGTATGCATTTATTGTCAGGCATTTTCATTACTTAAATACTTTCTGGTCATTGGGCTACCTTTTGTGTATTTCTGCATCTATTGGTCTGATTGTCTGTTTTCTGGTTCCTTTGTGTCTGTATGTTCTGACCTGTCATTTTCCAGGATGATGAATTTTCCAAGGAGATTTTTTTTAAGAAGAGCCAGACTTCCTGCAGATGGGATCTAACCTTTGGAAGTGGAACCTGAATTTGAGAAGGAAGTTTTTTACCCATGGAAATGTTAATGCCAGCCCTGCCTCGGAGCTCTTCCCCTGTGACCTTATCACTTCATCTCTTTTGCACACAAGCATTTGATCCTTTGTTGACAGAAAGTTACTGTTTAATGCAGCAAGTTGATCTCTTGCCACTTTCTTCAGTACTAAATAGCATTTGGATTTCAAAAAGCCCTGCGATGTTCACTACATCAGCTCTTCTAAAACAAGAAATAACCTGTTTCAAGAATGCTTTTAATAATGTTGTCCTTTAATTTTGAACAAAGCAGCAATCATGAACTGACAAAATCCTTCACAGTCAGGAATGCTGGTTCAACATCATTTCCTGTAATGGAAGACATGCACTGATCTGTATATGTAGTACATATAATTATTTCACTGCAAATTGTAGAACGGCCTCCATCCCAAGTGGGATTTTTTATATCCCACAAGCTGTAAATGGTGGTAGTGATATATGATACAGTATTACAGCATGGACTCACTCATATCATCTCAGCAGCTCGTGGGGGTCTGAGATAAGAAACAAGAGTAAACACTGTCTCAGATGTGCCAAGATTAAGCATCGGTTCACATTTTATCTCACCTTAATTATTTTGTCACACCCATGCAGATTAAAAAAAAAAAAAAAAAGCACATTAAGCCCTGATGGATGGTTAGATGAAACAAAAAATGAATCTACTACTATGCTGTTGTGAAAGCAACAACGGAGGAGTAATATTTGACATGGAAGTCAAAGACCTGTTGAGCAACATCCTTTGGCTCAGCATCAAAGGGTGGGTGTTCATGCGATTGTTGGAAGAGACTTAGGGATTGAAAGTCACACACAACACACAACTATTATGACTAGAGCATTTTGCTCCACAAGCTAACAGTGTGAAGAGGGAACGCGTATGCTTATGTCAGACCTTCCCAAAGTGTGGAGCCCGCCCCCTAGGGGGGGCGCAGAGCCATTGCGGGGGGGGGGGGGGGGGGTAGCATATCTTCCCTTTGGCTTCACCTGCACAAGTGCCGAGGTAGGTCTCCCCTGCTTAATTACTTTTCCCTGCGTCGGGAGCAGCGCTGGGCTCTTCATATCACGGACAAACAGTATCCCACATTCTTGATTTTTAGTTCACAAACACTTGTTGTAATGACTAACTACTCCTGACATTTTGGAGATGTTAGCTCTTCATACAGTAAAGTTACAGTGGGATACAAATAATATCAGGCTGATCCTGCCACGATTTGTTCCCCCTGTCTAAATCATGGACAAACAGTATCCTACAGTTGTTCATGTTTTTAAACCCATCTTGAGAGGCATTTTTTTGAAAAATGTATTGATAGTAATGTTGAATATTATTACACAGGAAAAAAACAACTACATGTAAAATAATTACACCGTGACGCCTCTGCCTTTCTAAATAGAGGGACAGTAACTGCGTGTGTATATGTAAGCGTGTAAATACTGCAGATAGAGACAAAATACTGTTAATCTATCTGCCATTCTGCAATTCATCTCTCAATAAATTACTACCTGTAATTCATTTACTTGTATTTGCTTAATTGTTTACTAAATATTTGAGGCGTGAAATAAACAGCAATGGAGAAAAATATGGGTGTGTGTGCATAAATTGAGGCCAAAAAGTTCATCCTTATGTGCCTCACATCTGTTTAGGGCCATATTTGGATGCATAGGGTGTGTTCACATCTGTGTAAGGCCATCTGTTTTCATACTGTGAGGAGAAACAATGAAACCATTAGACTCTACCCTAAGAGACAAACATGGGGGTTCAGAAGTAATGAAAATTGAACTTACTTCCTTATCGTCCTGAGAACCAGCCTATTGATTTACATCCTCTGTAATGGACATTTGTTTTTTTGGTCTATATCTTTTGTCTTATTTGTGCCACCCTACTAAGTCCTGATGTACTAAATAGAGGACATCCTGGGCTTTCTATCTCATGTGTTTGGGTGGGCTCTTTTAGCTCCAAAGAGGAAGGAAATCACAAAAAAAGTTCAATGGGAAGATTCTTTTTTCCTTGATTCTCAGGAGTATATAATAGGCCTCCGTCTAACAAGCATGCTAATTAGCAAAGCATTGTTTCCAACTCTCTCTGTTCATAATCAAAGATGAACTACATGTTAAATCTGTGCACATGGACTATAGGTTTATTTTTTTTTGTACATTTTATTTTTAGTAAGACCAGTTGGAAGACAGCGGTCGAAGTTATGGTGAACAAAAATCCCGGACATTTCCTCAAATATTTTTAATTTCACTAAGGCCGCCAGAAGCGCAGTCTGGGATCCTACCCAGTATAAAACATCCATAAATTTGTCCTCTGTATGGTTCCCAAGTTGATCCGTCACATTAGATATTAAACTTTACTTGTGTTCCAATGCAGCTACTAGTTAGACTCTTAGCTGTACTGCTGATTTTACCACAAGGTACTGCCCGTCCTTATGGTGTTTCTTTGGTGAGTTTACTTTTTGTGTGATCATCAAAACTGATGTCCCAGTTTCAATGGACTTCGCTTGAAAAAAAGTAAATCTAAACAAGGAATAGGAAAAATGAAATTATGAATTTGAACAATCATGTTTCTTTTGGTGATTCTTAGCATATTACATTGATCAAGAGTTTATTTTGAATATTAATTCCCACAATAACCACAATAATTACTTTTTACTGAATGGATGCTAACCGTTTTCTGCTAAAAATGTTTTTCTCTCTCATTTGATCAAATAAGAATGATAGAAATTATATATATTAAAAAAAAATTCTTACTTTTTTTCCAGTTTGAAGAAAATCCAACAGATTGATACCAATGCATGCATAAGCAACATAAACCAGGAAGTGTAAAGTTCTAATAAGCATCCTCACTGAAACAAGCCACTGACAAACAAAACTTGGATGAATGGATGAAGAGATTTACTGTAGAAAGGTCAGTTAGATTGCAGGTTTAGCCTGTAAATGTTATTTAGCCTGTAAATGCTTGGACAGTACTGTGGTTTTCCGCTTGGACTTTCTAATATGATATTGCATCACCGACCGTTAAATAAACAGCTCAGTGCACTTCTCATTTCTTTATATTTTGGTGTTAAAATGGCAAATAAGCGAAGCAATTTATCGAAACGTGCAGAAATACTGTGATAAAAATATATAAGACAAAAACAGAGTTTGTACAGTTGTAAGAAGATTGGAAGTCAATTTTTAGTCTTAACAAAAAAAAGAAAAAAAAAAAAAGAAACCCAACATGAACAGACATGAACTCTCATCTGAAAGCTTTCTTTAAATTTCTTTAAATCAGGGCTCTCAAACTCAGGTCCTCGAGGACTGGTGTCCTGAAACTTTTCCATGTGTCCCTGTTGCAACACACCTGAATAAAATTAGTAGGTCATTAGCAATGGCTTCTGTTTTCTTTAGTTGTTCTGTTTGCTTTTTTTTTTCTCCAAAGGATACACGGCACAGCATTTTTTGTTTTGGGGAATTTTTTCTTATTCCTGGCATTGGCATTTTTCACAGATTCAACTAAAGAAATGGAAACAAATGATATGTTTTTGTTCTCTGCTAGTAACCAAGTGCTTAAAGATACAATTTAAAATTGTTTCCTTGCTAGGTTTCCTTTTATGTATTGACACAACTCCAGTTTATTCTCTGAGTTAGGTGCCTTTCTTGTACATGAATGGTTTCATTTTAGTGGCTTAACAAAAAGAAATTCTTTGAAAATGGTCAGGTACAAAGGTTGGACTGAAAGACTACTTTTAAAACTTTGTTTCTCTCCTTGGTGGCAAAATATAAAGAAATGAGGGGTGACTCAAGACTTTCGCAAAGCACAACATAACATAACTGACTGTCAAATATCATTAAAACTAACCATATAGTGACTACTGTGGCTGCAGTTTTTTGTGTTTAATTAATTTTTTTAAGTAAAAAATGTAGATTTCTTATATATTTTTTGCACTTTATAATTTTAAAGTAAAATCGCATTGTGAGAATGTGGCATCTTTCAGTATTACGTTTTTAATGACTCTAGTGACGTTTATGGTAAATGATAAAAATCTGTCTGACTCAACTTACTGAATCCTACCTACGTAAAAACAATTCTGTCTGCAAGGGAAAGCACACGTCTTTCGCTTCCTGTGCCCACCACATTCTCTAAGAAATCCTGTCTGTGTGAAGGTCGTTGGTGATGGACGTCAAAATCCTCTGATGAGGTAAAAATCCATGAATCGAACAATGCGGGGAAATGCTGGGCGACTGGCGTGCTGGACATTGTTCCATACTACTTCACACTTTTCTTGGTAATGATCAATGACAGTTTTCTAGGTAGAGGCTTCTGGATGAGGAAGAGAGTCACAATAGGAACTGAGGTTCCTCTGTGTGACCTTGCAGCACGAAAAACTACTTTTTAACAGTGTTGGTCAAGTTATTTTAGATGCTGAATAGGGGACCTTTAACCTATCACTCCTTTAAAAAATAATCAGATGATTGTACATATTGGTATCACATTTTATTAGTTGCAATGCATGTTTTATTAACACATCACTTTAATTCCACATACTTATCCTTCTGAAAAAGTGCCTATTACTCTCTATTGCATAGAAAAGTAAAAATAAATTTCAGCTTGATTAGGCAGCTCCTTTAAAAACCTTGAAATTATAGAAGTCAAAAATCAGCTTCAACACAAAGCTGAGGGCATTTCAGTATCTTAGGTACTTATAAGTTTCTCTGTATGTTGTCTTCCTAATTTTTCTTTAAAACTGTTTACACCTGTTGAGATGATTTGAGCTAAGGGACATGGTGCATTATCCTGCTGGAAGCAGCCATCAAAAGATGGTACACTGGCTTACTATGGTCATAAAATGATGGGCACAAGCAGGAACAATACTTAGTTAGGTTGTTGCTGTGGTGCTTAAATTATGTTTAGCTGGTTGTAATCAATACACCACTACCACAACTGTGGTCTTCTACTGCTATAACATCTCCCTTGCTTGTAAAGAGTAGTTATTTGAATTACTGTTCAAAGCTCAATGTAGCCTGGCCATTATCCTCTGATATCAACAAGGCATCATTGCCTAAAGAACTGTTGCTCACTGGATATTTTCTCTTTTTTAGAACACGTAAACCCTAGAGATGTTTGTGTGTACAGTACATATGCAGTTTCTGAAATACCAACAGCCATGCCATGTTCAAAATAAATTAAATTACCTTACATTAAGTAATTAAGCAATTGAAGAGGTGTTCTTAATGCTGATTGTACAAACTGATAGCTCACATAAAGCCCCCCCTCCCATCAGATGAGCTGCTCCAAGAATGCCTCAGGCAGGTGAAGAAATGTGGTGATGAGGAACAAGACGAGGAACTATCATGGAGCACTAAGTTCCTGCATGGGAAATACCATTGACAGATAGAGGGAATGGCTGAAATCAACAACTCCTACCAGTGGGTAGAAAAGTCTGGATTAAAGAACAGCACAGAGGCTCTGATGAAAGAAGGCCAAGAACAGGCCCTAATCACCGGCCCACCATGGGTAACAGGACCCAACTGTAGATGATACAAAGTGCCCCGGACACTACACAACAGATAGTACCAGGATGTAAGACGCAAACTGAGGCCATGGACACTGAGAGGCACAGTGGCTGGGATAGTGTACAGGAACATCTATGCTGCATAGAAAAAATAGAGAAGTACCAGGGGCTGAAGGAACAGCTGGAGCAGATGTAGAAGGTAAGAAGAAACTACGTGAAAGAAATTGAACATGATTTATTGAGATAGATAAATTAATGTACATGGTGATTAGACTCCGATGACCCATCGTGGTATAACCAAATTCCAGCGGTGATCATATTTAGGACAGGACCCTCCAAAGTCTAGAAGCGGGTGGTGGTGAAGTTGAAGACTGAAGCTTGGATGGAGTTCTGACTGAGGGGTCTGTGAGGTGGAGATGAGGAGGAGGTGGGTTGCATGAATGAGAGTCTGAAAGGGAAAATGACGGAGAACACTGATTTAAGCTATGCAAAGTGGAGGCTAATTGCCCTGAAGAAGGCGGGCAAGAAGAGGATTGGACAAGAATAATGACGACAGTATTGAGATTGACAGAGTGGGAAAGAGGTGGTGATGTAGAAACCAGATAAACAGACTAACACCCAGCAAAGCTGATTACAGATCTTTCTTAATGAACTTATGCATAGGCTTCATGAGCATTACGAGGTGTAACCCCAAAACTGTAATAGTGGATCCACCAGGTGTCTGTTCAGAAGCGAGAAAGTCATCGGAACAGTTAAAACACTCAATGGGAGGTACAGTGGGAACCGAATCAGGAGTTCATGTCCCTACAGGGCAGGTGTTGGCTTCAGCAGCACAGGATCTTCTCACACAGTGTTGGTCTCCAAGGACTCTCATGTCTGCTATTCTCTAGTAGCCATGGCCTTATCAATGGAAGGATGTAATCTGTGTGCTGCTTCCCTGCATTGTGTGTAATTGTTTCCCCTAGTGGGAGGATGCTGCCTTAGTCAGCAGAGGAAGATAATGGTGACATACGTTTCTCAAGGTAAGTTTGTTTGTGCGTTCGAAGAACTTCTATTGTCGTTTTTGGAAAGTTGGAAAGTTATAAAGCATGCCGTGTCCCTGAAGGGGGAAAAAAAAGAACAGATACAAATCTCAGAGGGCATTTTCACACAAATCATTCAAAGAGATCCTCGAACCAAAGTTGCCACATTTAGAGTTCCTGAAAATCCCTGTGTGAGGTTTTATCTTCCAATTATAAATTGCTATCCACCACCTGAAATCCATTTAACAGCTCAGTTGTGTAGCTGCATAGCAAGAAGCATGCCCATTCAACTCCACTCCACTAACAGCAATGCCAAAAAACTCTTTGCCAGACTGGTAGAAGAACAGAGGACGTCCTTGTTCCATTTCTTGGTGAATAACAAGACTGCATGCTGTCATATTATTACAACATTAGCACTTTTAACAGTACTTATCTTTCAACGTTACCTCTATGCATAACTTTACTGCTGTGCCAGTCAATCCATTTTTGAAAGGAAGAACACTATGGTTGACTCACTATCCAAATATGCGCAGTATTAGAGCTGAACAATGTTGTCACAATCTTAGGAGAGCTATTGAAAGGCTGGGAAGTGAAAGCTGTGTTAATGTTCTGCGTTTAATGACTTCCTGGGCTGCTGTTCAGTGGCTTTGACTAACACACTTTGCTACAAAAGAGTCCTATAACACTGCCCCCAAAGAGCGTCACACGTTACTCAGACTTGTTTCATCAGCCACATGATGATTAAGGGGATAGCTATTATTCTCAAATGCTCTATCAGCAAGGAAATCACTCTCAAACAAATAAGAGGTTTGCTAGATTCCTCCACAGAGGCTTTACTAAGAGCAGTACTCTGAATCCTAAGTATGTAATACTTCTGTCAGGCCAAAACCAAACACACAAAGTCAAAAGTGTGAAGATCTTGATAGCTAAATGTTAGCTTACTAGCTGAATAGTTAGCCTGCCCACAGTGGTTATGGTAGAAAAAATAACTACTCTTTGAAAGTATATCCTGTATTGAATTTTAGATAACAACAATGGCTCTGTTCTGCTGTTTAGTTGGGTTGAAGGAGCCTACACTCCAATGTTCTACAGCAGGGATGTTAAACTCATTTTACATTATAGCCCACCTAAGTGGGCCAAATATAGCCCACTTAGGTGGGCCAAAACAATAAAACTACCCTTTCTGTCACCGTGAAGAAGTTTCACTAAACATTTAAACCCTGAGAGATCAATCTAATGTAACACATACAATTTAATACATCTCAGTATTTCTATGTGAAAGAGAAATGCAGCTGTAGTCAATGACAAAAATGTATTAGCATTCTCTTATCATGCGTGTAATAGACATGCTGGCCCACTGCGGACAAGGCCTTGGACAAAGTATAGAATGTATGAAAATGCAGTTCATATTTACCAAAACCATCCAGTAAGCCTGATTGGTGTCTTAGCTGTGCCTCATTCGTGCCTCATTCGTTCATGGATATCGTGAAGGAGGACATACAGAGAGCTGCTGTGACAGAAAAAGGACTCCCGGGACAGGGTGAGCTGGAGCAGAGGATTCACTGTGGCGATCCCTTAAAGAGAAAGGAGAAGTTTAAAATGCTAGCAGTAGCTGAATTTTCTTAATTTAACTGAATTACATTTAACAGCAGACTTTGCCTGATCTTAGACAACAGTCTGTGTCTATAGTTGTTTATATTAGAGAGACTTGCAAATATTTCTTTTCACAGCCATAATTACCACTTGGTTCCTGATGTAAACACTGTTTACAAGTGGTAAACTGCTAATTATGGAAACTCCGATATGACACAAAAGCAGCAATAGTTCAGTAAATAAATATTATCTGTACAAAAGAAATAAAATAAAATACTGGAATCTGTGTCAGCAAGGGACCCTCCCTCCGTACCTCTGCCTCCATGTAAATAATAATAGTCACAGCTTTATCTCTGTCTGCTAGATTAATGTGGTCAAAAGGGCCATTACTTTTTCAAGCCATTACTTTATATGTCACATCCTTTTATCCAGGTGGATCCTCTTTGATGCAGAAACTTTCATGCAACCAAAGGACCAATGCAGGAAATGATATGTGCTCATTTCAAGTTGCACAGAACAAGGTCAGGAAACGGCTATTGGCAGAGACATAAAATAATACGACCGCTGGAGTTCACCTTTGCGCTTTACCTCTTTAAATGACAGCAGGTCAGAATATAAATATCACAAAGCATAATTACCCTGTTATTTGAGAAGGTCAGTTCTACTTTAGCTGCTGATGGGATCTTTCTCTTGGTCAAGTGCAGGTCTTCTACCGTTTTTAATGCTGTTTCCTACCAACAACCCCCCATCCCCCCACCCATAGAGAGGAATAAAAGCTATTGAGGCAACCCGGGTGCAAGGCCCCTCTGTTGAAATGGGATCAAATGTGCAAGCAGAGGGCCGCTTCAGGCCTATGCTAATGAGAGAGCACTGCCAAAACACTAAACGAGATTGAAACCTAAATCTGGTGCATAAACATTTGCTTCTGAGCTTTGAAAAAAACACCAACCCCCCCCCCAAAAAAAAACAAAAAAACAAAACAAAACCCATCAGTGTATTTTCAATTCATTCCTCACTTGGACTTTTACACATCACTGATGGGTGTGGCAGAAGGAAAAAAAAAAGTTTAAATGATGACCAGCACTTTGCTTTTTTAATTGAAGTGGTTTTAATTCACCGGCTGTTTCAGCAGTTACAATATATTGTTATTTGTCATATTTCATCTGTGAGGTTCTTAATGAGAATCACTATATGAAGGCAGAGTGACTCAGTCTGAATTTCTAACTTGTTTACTTCTGGAAAGTCTGATATGTTTGTTGCATCCTCTCTTGGCGGTAGCTGCTGAGCTTCAGCCAGTCACTTGTATAATATAGGGATACGCTCTTATTTTTCTGCAGCACAAATTGTTTTAAGCCTTTTCGGTGAGAACCCCCCCCGCTACACACACACACACACACACTTATTCAGCTCGTTCGTTGTCAGTAAATTCATTAAAAACTGAGAGAGGATTTAAATGGCCTACCCATTTGGACCTAGAAAACAGAGAAACACAGTCACACACAGTCTCTCACAAACTAAGCACCTTGTCAAACCGATTTCATTCTTTTGTATCCAGGATACGGATAAAACTATTGCGTGAGGCCAAACACAACAGACCCTAAACAATTCCTTCACATCAGATACTAGATACCATTTTAATACAAAGGAACTGCTTGGTCCCTGCCTATCGTACACTGTACTAGCTTGTTCTTATTCTTCCCTTCAATACAAACATCAAATCACTAAACAATATTTTTGGCCAAAAATATGTTCACTGTAAACATGCTGAAAGAAATTAGGGTTGGAAGTTATAAACTCAGCTAACACGGACTGTGAACAATCAATAGCAGACAGTTATATCCATGGAGTTTCATTTAAGACCCTCCTCCCCCCCTTTTATTTTTTAAAATTATCAGTGTTGAGGAATTTTAGGAATTTTTCTTGCAGTTACAGTGCGGTTCAAATTTAGCTACAAACGTCCGATTTTATTCGGGGAGAGTAAAATGGGAGGACGGGAAACATCACTATTGGCAGAACACTTGTACAAATATTAGCATAACACTCTGCTGAACTCAAAATAAGGAAGGTATGGGCTTCATGTTATTCCTACTCAGTATCCTGCCATTGAAAGATGGGATTAGAACAAAAAAAAATCATTATTTTATTATGTTGTATTCGTGATAGTCTGTTTCAGGATTTCCTGTCTTGTGGAACACGTACAACAAGAACACCGGGATGAGGTTTGTGAACATTTACAAATCTGTTTGAGAGGAAAGAGACACCGGTGTGTATACTGCTGTCATCACTCTCAAATGATCTTTAGAGTCATTAAGTGTAAATATAGACCATACATTATGTATAATGACATTCAGAAGAGGCTTTCTAGGCTGCCTCAGGGAGCTGCCTAAGGAGGTCCATATGGAGATCACTTTATCGTTGCTGTTATCAGGGCATACCTCGCATTCAGCAGAGGCCCAAAGGCCACCCACAAAGTTCACATTAAAGGAATTCTGTTTTTTGTTAATATCCTTATTGCTTATTCTTCACTAGTGTGTAAGGTGAAATGGGAACGCATCATTCTTTCATCATCGACCTGTTGCCATTTTCTTGTGTTTGATCAGCTTAAATTTTGCAAGCGATGAAAGACCGGGCTTCGTCTGTGAATAAACCAAAAGAACAAAGACGATGTTCTTGTATTCACCGGGCAGTTCTCTGACTAGAGGCTGTTCGTTAAGTCACATGTCATTTAACATTACTGTCACGATTAAATTATTATGATTTTGATAGCTGTGGGAGTAGAAAATGGACACAACTGGTGCATCATGCTACATGTTAGCCGAGATAGAGGAAAGCAAAAAAGCGCAGTCCACAACAAAAAGGTTATGAAAGACAAACTTTAAGCTTGACCTGAACCAATCCATTGTGACAAGAAAAGGTTTACAATGTTGTTAAAACTCAGCAGTCCTCCTTAATTCCACACATGGCTGGATCGGGTATAAAAAGATTTTTTTTTGTGGGAGTATAGGTTGTGATTTTCCTTTTGGACTCTCAGTATCTCTCTGAGGTGGGGAGTGCTTATCTAGGTTTGGCCTGAGAAAAGAAAAGAAAAACGCTTGTTTCTGATGAAACTTTGAAAATCTTACGATCTAAACTGGAATAATTTCTCAAGTTTAAGATCGTTCTCATGATTTTTAATGGATGTCTTCATCTACTAACGCAGGATTTGGCAGAACACCACACTGTGTTTGATTTCTTTCATGTGGGAGTTCTTCGTACTCTTAGTCCCAACTTTTATCTCCCGATGCTTCTCAGTTTGTATTAAAAAAAACTGAAGGTAAACTCACACTTTTGATTGGTTTTTTTTTCTCAGCCTCAAGGAAATGTCCAGCTCCTTGACCTTCAGAAATGGCGCCCTGGGGAATAAGCAGGCGGGAGTTATCTGCTACCCTCCACCCCAGCTGTTGTAGCTATTGGAGGCACTTAAAACAACAAGTGTGACACAGGGCAGACTGACTCCCATCACCAGCGAAATCAACAAAAAGCCCAAAACAATTTTTCCAGAATAAATCTCATTGTTTACAGCAGTGCAAAAACTTTAAATAGGAGACTGCTTGAACTTCCTTTGCATTATGTTTTGTGTCTGCTTCCGACTTCAAATTGTGCTTGTGGATATTTTGGCAGCAAGCTTTTTCTTCAGTTTAGATGGCATGCTGTGGCACAATCACAGTAAGAGTGACAAATTCCTCTCATTCCAGATGCGCCAGCACAAGATCTGCACATAGGTTTCTGCACTGAATATTACCTTCTAACCTCACCGTTGCCCTCTAGTGAATGTGGAAAAGTTTATCAGCGTGTATGCAATTGTCATTTTAGCTCTGCAGAAATTGGAAAATGTACTGTACTCTAATCATTTAGGAAGGCAGACAACACCTCCGGTACAGACTTTGTTTCTCATAGGCAACTTTAATATAGGGGGTTGATGTGTTAGTTTTAGAGGTTACACATTGAAAACTCCAGTCTGGGCACTCCTAATGTAGGTTATATGGGCTATTCTCTTCACTCTTGTCCACTGATCCATCTACCCACATTCCCTAAACCATTCAGTCCCTTTTCTTTATATTCAATCACTGTTATCCTTTTAGGCTGCCCGTTGTGAATTACTCCTCCCTCCTGTCATTGGGTTGAGCAAGGCATCTTAGCCAAGTCTCCATCAGCCATCTGCTTATTCTGCTCCTCCATCACCAACATGATCCACATCCTGCCTACATCGGGGAATCAGCTCCATATTGTTACTTGTTACTGCAGTCCTAACTGCCAAAAAAAAAATGCAACAGATTTCCATGTTTGCATGATGGTGTTTGCAAAGACTGCGTTTTTCTTCCCAATGACATCGCCTTAAAACATCATTGCCTTAATTTTTTGCGTGTGAAACAGACAATAACATAGAACAGCCTTTTAAAATCTCAAAGTTTGTGTCTGTGTTTCACTTTAAATCCCCTCTAAGTACACCAGGTCACATTAGTTCCAACTCAAACCTAAAAGTGTGGCTGCCATTGTTTTAAGCATGCAAATGTCACATTTAAGCCACACTGGCATAAAATTACACAATAACAACCAGACGGGAGAATATGGATTGCCGAATCTTCCCCCCTTTGCACGGCACCATTTTTTTGGGGGGGGGGGGGGTGTTATTTCAGTTTTACAAGTTTAGCTGAATCATCCCAACAGTGTTGTTTCATGCTGGCTTGTTGTGAAATCGATTTCGCCTGGCTTCAGGCTGACTGCATAGGTTCTAAGCGAGTTTTTCTTGTTGCTGACAGACGTAATGAGACAGAAGGCTTCATGGCATCTGGTAACAGAGGAACATGAAGCAAACGACTGAAGCAAAACCAGCGATGAGACAAAATACGTGTGGCTCTGCTGCTGTGATTACTCGTAACCTTGTTTTTTTTCGGTGAGCAGCATAACAGTTCACAACACGTGATGCACAATGACCACGGCTGAGCCTTTTTTAGCCCACATTTCTCGATGGCATCATGTGAATGTGATTCTGCCTCTCTTATTTTCCACTCAGTTTATTTTAGTCACATAAAGAGGAGCCAAAATGATACAGTAGTATGAGTATTCTTAGTACTGCCCTTGGATGTGACTGTAGGTGGAAGATCAGGCCAGTTCAACATTATGAAACATCTAAAATACAACAAACGTCCTCATAAGAGGAATAAATCTTAATATATTAAAACCACTGCAACAATCTAAGGAAATGAAGACCTGTGTACAATCTCATGATTCAGTCTCAACTGAATGCACAAGTTAAATATGCATCTGCTGCTGCTGAATGCTGAATGTACAAGTACAATCAGACATGAGATATTATGCTGTTGCCTCTCATTAGAGATAAGACTGTTGCCCAGCAGAGGGCAACATTTACTTTTTTTTACTATTCCTTCCATCTCAAATTGTTGCTCATGTCCTTTGCATGATCTGTAGACACGCAACGTACACATTAAATTGTTTTCATGATCTTTTTTAATGAATATTGTCACCGGCCTCTGTGTTTATAGCTCTTTCAAACCTTGCTGCCTTTGTTTACATCATTCGTCTCTTTTCAGCTGTGACAGTTCTTGTTTTGTGCCACTACTTTTGTTAATTTCCCCCGCTCGTTCCTCCTTCTCTGCTCTTTCAGGACCTTTAGCAGAACCAAAATACAGTGTTTAATTAACTCACTCTTGTGAAATAGAGGTTAAGATCACAACTTGATTCCCGTCCTCAGGGTGTTGTATTCAGAAACTGAGGTTAAAATGTTGATATGAATACCTGCATGAAACCCCCCATAAAAAACCCAGTCCCTGGGATCCAGAGAAGGATGTACTTCACGTGGGTTGTCTGCATATCTGTGTCTGTATCCAATCACATTAGATGACTATTTCTTACGGTCCAAATGAAAGAAACATACCTTTGTGAGCACAGACCCTTTTGTAGTATTCTTGCCCCACCTCTAAAACTCTGCCATGACCTTGCAAGAAGTGCAAGAGAGGGAAAAAAAGCTAAAGAATATATATATAAAAAACATACGAATATCTGAATGCAAGGAGTGATAGATCGCTTTCCCACGCTCACTCATAAAAATGCTTCATAGTCTGATTTTCAGAACCGAAATGATGCTAAACCTTTCCCAAGATGCGGCACTTGAACTTTTTATAAACTGTTTGAAATGAAAAGTTTATTCAGCTGAGTGAAAGGTCTGATATGCACTCGGCACATCACAACAAAAAAGGTTTATGCCAGCTGTGAAAAAGATACTTTAATGTCAGGAAAATTAAGATCTGATATGTTGTACAAATAGTTGTTCATGTGTCTGCTGCTGCGTCTCAAGTCACATGTTTCCACCCTGAAGAAGAGACAATAAGTGTTGTTGAATTTTAATACCTCGGTCCCACTAAAAACAAAAGGCCTTGTCCAAAACTACTTTAAGTGTCTAAACCTGGATTCTTTTATGTTATTCTTTAGTCATAATTTTTTTTATTTTTCCTTTTAGCATAGGCGGTTTGAGGGAGACCAGAAACACACACCTGTTATTTTCTTTCCCCCAAAACTTCCATATTTATATTTTTATGTGTTCACACCATCAAATACGGCTACGTGAAGTGCTCTACCCAAATTATTACCTGGATGTTGTATCATTGCCCACTGCTTGCCCTTAGCAGTCGTCACCTTGGCTGCGTAGCAGAAAAGGAGGGATGACCAAACAATTTTTCTGCACCACTGAAAAATGCAAATGTCAGTGTTAGCTCACAGATGTGTTTTTTCTTAGGGACTGAAATTAAGCCTCACATTACAACTGCAACGGCTACAGCAGCAAAAGACCAAAGTGGGTGCTACTCCTGCTAAGAAGAAAAGGAAAATGAGGCTACAATTTGCATGGACTTAGCAAAATTGCACCACAGAAGATTGTGAAATGTTGCCAGGTTCAGATGAGTTTTGATTTCATTTCTTTATGACCAGCAGCATAACACGTCATGTCAAAAGCTCAAGTCATCTCTAACTGGCCACTAGAACATGACAACGTTCATGTTAGCGTTATGGATGTGCAGCAACTGTGCGATGCCACCGTGTCAATATAGCATGGCCAAAATCTCTGAGGAATGTTTCCGGCACCTTCAGTAGTTCTGAAGGCAACAAGGGGTCAAACCAGTACTACCAAGGTGTACCTAATAAAGTGGTTGGTAAGTGTAATTTCCAGTAAGAGAGCTTTTGTGTTCAGTTTGAAACAACACTACCCTGACAGATATAACACAACAAAACAGAAAGTGTTCAACATTTAAGTGTGCTGTATGTACTGATGTGCGACACAATCCCCCGTTTCACACCATCCTTCCTTTATGTTGATTTCCTGCATTGCGGTGATGATACGTGTTGCTGTAATTCTCGTTGCTTTAAAACAGACTTTGAAGTCTCGTAAAATGCTTTGAGAGCATCAGGTTAATTACGAGATGTTTGTGTGTTTGAAGTGATGCACAGGCTGGATTACAGTCTGAGGATCTGAGCCCTAACCCTGTTTAACACTTTGGAAAAACACTTTCATTGTGATGACTGGCATAATCTGCACCACATGCTAATCCAGCTTCCTCCCTCTGTTACTCTGCCAGTGTTCTGGGGTTTAGTTAAGCTTTAAAGTTCAATCCACCCTGAGTTTGCTGTTTTATTGCACTTTTCTTCTGGTTTATTGCACTTCTAATCAGCTTGAAATACGAAAGACTCCATCAAACTTTCTGTTTGCTCCCGAATGTGTGTCAACCATTTTCATGCCAATCTGCCTTGAGTGATGATTAGATAACCTGCGTCAAATGCTAATCCAATTAACTGCTATACCTGAAGTATTGTACAGCAAAGGCAACCAGGTGAATTTCTTCCACACTTGGCAGACTACGGCAATTAAACGCACACTCGCATGCACAATCACACAAATGTATTAAATATGCAAGCAGGGCTCTTCTCCGCTGCCTCTGAGGACGTGAAGGAGAAATACAGAAGCAGCAATTTTCCTGATGAAACTGCAGGTGATCATTCATATTAATTTCAACTGTATTCTCATTGATGATCTGAATCACATTCAGCAAGTTGCCTTAATCACCAAATGAGACATCTGCACAGAAATCACACATTTGGATTTCAGTGCCTCAGATGTAAGGCGCATAGCTGAGCTGTAATCGGTGCACATATAATATTCACTGTTTTTCAGTGTGCAAACATTTCTAAAGAGTCAATAAAGCAGTTTTTCTTGTTTCTGCCTTTGTTTAGTTACTGTAAACCTATTGAAACTTATGTATAGTGCTTTTCTACTCTACTTGAGCACTCAGTGTGCTTTGTACAAACATGTCTCACTCACCCATTCACTTTTTCTATTTTCGAAGAGCTTTCTATCTAACATTAACACTCTAATGAATGCATCAGAAGCAACTCTGAAGCATCTCAGGGTTCAGTATTTTGCCCCAGGATACTTCCAATTGGTAGATGACCTGCTCTACTTCCTGAGCCGCATCCTCCCAACTGGAAGTCAGTGATTACTGGAGTCCAGTCCAGGTGCTCCAGGTTTTTCTCATATGATCTTTTTTGTTTTTTAGTGAAACGTCTTAATAAATATTGGAAGGATAAACAAAATGTGTCAAGGAGCCCACATGGGTCAGTCTAATCTCTCAGTAATTGTGGTGATGTTTCTTCTAGTGTCATCATCAGGTCACAGAATCTAAATTTGTCCTCCACTTTAGTTTATGACCTATTTCCAATTAGCCAAACGCCGCTGTAGCTGTGGAGCCTCATACAGCCGATGTAGACACTGAAAACACCTGAATTTTGTTATGCGGATAAAATGAAACAAATACAATCCCAAGCCTTCATCCATTTGGTCTTTAAACTTAAAAAAGGTTTAATTGTCATAAAAAATAAAATAAGACGAACCTCAGCTTTAGAAAGTGGTTTGGATCAAATTTATAGTTATTTATGAGTGAAATTTATAAAAGTTATTTGTAGTAAACTTTCACCTTTGGACAATCCAAAGCAAAGTCAGGACTGTCATCAACATTTCAAGGATTTCTATATAAATTCTGAAAGAAGCTGTCCTTGTTTTATATGAAGTCATACTGCAGGGCTCTTTGACTGACATTTATCTTTAGAGACTGTTTCTAATGCGTGTAAAAGCTCTCAAAAGACACTTCAAAGATGCTGAAAATGAATCCAGCAGCGCTAAACAGATGCATGAGAGATTCTTCATGCACCCCATTGGCATCAGAAAACACAAGAGCCAAGTACGCTTGATGGAAATATCACCCATTTATAAATCATTGGATGTGACGGTAAAGATGCTGTTATTATACAAGAACCCAGCTGTTGCTGAAATTTCATGTCATGTCCTTGCTTTTCTAATTGGACTTCTATAGTACTTGAAAAAGGATGACACACACACAGTGAGATGCACAATCAAAATTGTGTAGTATATATATATATATAAAAAAAGTCTATTGTTTATTTTACACCTACACAGATCGGATGAAGCCCCCCACAATGATCTATTAGCCTTATTACAGAGATGACCAAGTAGGGGTGACCATGGCTCAGGGGGTTGGGAAGCGTATCTGTAACCGGAAGGTCGCCGGTTAGATCCCCAGGCTCTCTGTCCTGGTCGTTGTGTCCTTGGGCAAGACACTGTACCCTACCGCCTACTGGTGTTGGCCAGAGGGGCCGATGGCACGATATGGCAGCCTCGCTTCTGTCAGTCTGCCCCAGGGCAGCTGTGGCTACAACTGTAGCTTGCCTCCACCAGTGTGTGAATGTGAGAGTGAATGAATAGTGGCATTGTAAAGTGCTTTGGGTGCCTTGAAAAGCGCTATATAAATCCAATCCATTATTAAGTAAAATATCTACAAAACATGCTAAACAACCTTGAATTTTACACCTGTATAACTAGGTGAAAACAGAAATTTATACTGTATCCTTTAACAGCTCATTTCAGCTGCTTGTTTATGGTATATCTCACATAGGAAAAAAATGTGCCTTGAGTTCTGTTTGTGTGAACTGGAGAATGAGTGTAGGTGGTGATATATGAAAACTTGGAGAGAAAATTGAAGGTGAGCAACTTCAACTTCAGTTGAACTTTGCCCTGAAACCTGGATTATTGGATAACAGTCTCCCTTAGAGCACACTGCACCATTTTCCCAATCTGGTTTTTACCATCTTTGTAATAATTATCTTCAGCTACCTACTGTGAACTTGTAAAATATACCCAAAACATAACCAACCAGTCACAACATGTGTCCATCCCTAAAACATACACAATAACCCTCGGTGGGTTTCCTTTGGACACCCCAAGACTAACCAGTGATTCCACATTTGCCATGGATGTGAAGTCGTAGTAAACTTCATTTGTGGGGGCAGCAGTCTGCACAGAGATGCTTAGAACTCCTTACTCCAGCTACCACTTCCAGCTCATAGTACTTGGCTGGACCCCCTTTCTCTTCTGAACTGCTTTAATGCTTCTTCGCATAGACTTAACAATGTGCTAGCAACATCCCTATGCTCTCAGACATTTAAAAAATATTCACTTGGTATTTTTCACCAATTGAATATTTCTTGCTATGCTTTGGGACACCATTACAACACCATGATCATACTGTCCATAAGAACTCTAACCAGTAAAAAGCGAGACTCATCAACTTTTTCCAGTCTTCTGTTGTTCAGTTTCTCTGAGCCAGTGTGAATTGTAGCCTCAGTCTCTTGTTCTTAGCTGACAGGAGTGGCACCCAGTGTGGTCTTCTGCTGCTGTAGCCCATGAAGAAGATGCTCTTCTGCACTCTGACCATTCTCCTCTGACATTACCTAAATATTTTAACCAAGAAAACGGACACATCTTTTTGAGACCATTCTTTGTAAACCCTAGGGGTGACTATGTGGGAAAATCCCACTTCAGCAGATTGTCTCGAGTATGTCTGCATGTCTGAATGCACTGAGGTGCTTCTTTAAAGATCGTCTGATTAGATATGGACATCAAAAATCAGTTAAACAGGTACCTAATAAATTGTCAAGTGAGCACTGAAACCTACAAAAAATTGTATAGCTGAACTAATAAAAACCATTTTTTTTAGAATACCTAAGGGTGGATGTACAAAGTTGCAGCATTACAAAAATAAAGTGCTGATCATTAAATTCATAGTCATGGCCTTTTGTGATTCTAAAACGATGGGCACAAAGGGAATGCAAACACAGTTTAAATATTTTCCACACTTTAACAGCAGATGAAGCACTTTTGTAAATATATTTTCAACAGCTCCAGAATTTGCCCTTTTTTGATATCACAATGGATTTTTTGTGCTGAAGTGGCTCACCTGTAGAGTCAAATATACTTTGCATTGATGCAAGTAATTGAAATCGCATCTTAATAACTGGCTCAGATCAAGCGCTTCACTTTTATTATGTCCCTGGGCACAAAATAAAGGGAAAGAAAAAAAAAACACAATTTGTAACACAGCCCAAATGAAATCCTAATATTATCTATGAATCAAGTGAAAGAAGTGTAGCTGCAGGTATTCAGCCGGGTGTTCAGGAGGTTGTCCCAAGGCCTATGGAGCCTTGATGGAGGAATTTTATCATTTCTATTATTAAATAACTTCACTTTAACAATTGCAAGACCAGGGTCAGCACAGTTTCATACTGGTGCAGCATGGAATAACGAGGCTTATTTTACAGTGTCAGCAGCAACATACTCCGGTGGCAGCTTCATTAGGCAGGCCTGCTGCCTGTTCTGCTTGAAACAGTGTTAGAGGTTATATTGATTTACCTTCATGTTCAATTTGAGGGATGTTGTTGGATGTGTTGTTTCTGTTTAGTCTGCTCCCGTCAATCTAAAAGGGGTGAAATAAATCTTACAAACACATGCCTGTTAACACCAATGCACCTAATAAACTGGAAGATAATGTATTGCTGAACATTACCATAACACACCTTCTTCCACCAGCATTCACATCAAGACTGGGCTGGCCAGAAAAGCACTGTCCAAACTTCTTAGAAGGGACTTCGCCTCATGAAAATATAAAGCTAAAAAGATACAGCAGGATGCAGGTTTAATAAAACATGCCTTGAGTGTCTGACAAGACTGTGAGACTGCAGCCACTCCTGCAGCTGTGGGAGGCTGCGTCGAGGCACAGCGGTGCTTTGAGCTAAACGCTTACATCAGCACACCGGCGTTTAAAGACGATTATTATGCTGATGTTTGGCAGGCTGTATGTATTTCTCTTAGGAGAAATTAGGAGTTGCTAAGCAAAGTAAGCAGTTGGATTGTGAAGAGTAGCTGTTGAACTAGGTGAAATTTAACAGATTCGTTTAATTAAGATCAAATGGCTGACCAACAATGGCCATTTAAAAATGTAAAACTAATCCAAAAATATTAAATAATCAAACTTGTTATGACCACAGTTGTACTTTTTCAGTGTGTGTTTGAATCTCTGTAACCTGTGTTTTCTCCTTGGGTGCTGTATTTCCTGGACTCTTGTGGCTTAAATCTGACATGTTTTTGTAGCAACCCCATCCTCGAGGTCATAACAGTGACAGCTTCATGAATATGACAAATATGAACTGTGACATCGAGACATGGTGAGTTTCCTTCCAACCAGAAGTCTTATGCATTATTCCATTGAGCAGTGGAACAACATCGTAAATAGGTAAATTATTCAACCTACTTACTCGCACACATTTTGGTGCTCTTATTGAATCTCAAGTGAAAAGCATGTGGCCAAAAGCGTGAGCTAATCAGCTGAAGTGTTCCTCGCTGTCATCTCCTGGCTAAAGCCCTGTCTTTGCAGAAAGATATACCGCTTCATCCACAACATAGAATACAGACACTTAGAGATAAGTGGATGAACTGCAGTTTGTGCACAGCTACGCTCTATTATCTAGCCTAACAAAATAGCATAACAAGTTACACGGCAGCAAATAAATGCTAATGTTCCAGATCAGCTAGGTCAGAGCAAAATGCTTCCACACACGGGCTTTGGAGAAAGCAGTCTTCAGCTGATTGATCATTTGTCAAACTGCTGATTGAGTTCTGATTATCACCGAATGGAAACACGCAGCATGAATATTATATGTGGTCAGAGGTAACTGCACCCCTGTGATCTCATTTGAAAAGGGAGATAATTGAATGGATCATAACCAGCACCTAATGGTGCATTCTCTCCAGGGATTGTAATGAAAATATTCTGTAATTGCTCAACAATTTTTGGTTCATAAATTCAGAAATGTAATTTACTACTGCAAGTCATGAATTATATTATACGCTGACATAAGCCTGAGAGCTGAAGAATAGAAATAGGGTTAAAAAAGACATAAGTTGCACGTTTCAAAGACGGAAACAATGCTGGAAAATTGAGTTTCTATAATGGGTGGGAATGGTTCCTGATAGTTATCTCTGGGTAAAATATAAAGTATTTATTATATAAACACACATTCAACCATTTGCACCAGATATCCACCCCTCCCTGAGCATGGTTCTGCTGGAGGTTTCTTCCTGTTAAAAGGGAGTTTTTCCCCTGTCACCAAGCAATCATGCATGGGGTGTGTGTGTGTGTATAAAACAGGTTATTGTAGGGTCTTTACCTTACAATATAAAACGGGCATTGAAGCAACTGTTCTTGTAATAGTAATAAACCTGAACTAAAACAATATCAAAGCCATTAAAGTCAGCTTTGGTATGAAATCAGAAAAAAATTCAAGACTGTCGTACATTTCTTTTTCTATCTAGCTCTTATTTCAGGGACATATCAGCAACAGGTGGTTCCTCCTCTGCCTCAGTTGTAACAGTTTAATATCTTTATATATATATAAAAAACCTGAAAACCTCCTTGTAATGACTTTGGACTGAATACTTTCTTGATAGCAGATTGCTGGAGCCACCTGCAGTTTGTATTGAAGATGCCAGCCTGTCTGCAAGCACTTTCCGGCTAGTAGTGAAATTTGAAAAACTGCAGTGCAAAAGTTGTGTCACTTGGCTTCATCCAACATGTTTTAAAAGATGTGACTTTTACTATGAAAGCAAATATTTTTAACTGAGAGCAATTGGCTCCGTATACTTCTTTATAAACAGTTTTACCTGGTGACTTCCAGCAACCTTGAGTAACTGCTCAGCAACCAGTCAGGAAATACCTGTAAATGCTATGGGTCTGTAGACTGGTCTCTAGGCATGTGAGACTGAAAGCGAAAGTATACTTCAATAAACTAAAAATTTAAATAGTTATAGAAGTACATCAAGGAACAATCTGTAATATCAAATTGCAGAATCACTGCTCTCTGGAACATTTATAAAATTCTGTAATTTTAGGTTTGTGTACAATATTTAAACTGCTGCCTTCTGTAAAGGTCAGAGTGAAACTATTTGAAATTAAAGATAAAAATGCAAATCAGAAGTATTAACCGTAAGAAACCTGTAAGCGGACAGATTGAACCCCCCCCCCCTCCCCCCATGAAACAGTAAAAAACTATTTCCCTCATTAAAATCACATGGATACAGGTATCTGCAATGCTGATATATTTCGGAAGCACTTCATCAGTGCATATATTTATACATTTTTTCGATTAACCATATGTTCACCTCTGTGAGATATAAAGTGGCTACTGCAGATTATTTATCATCAAAGGTGCAACTTAGCTTACCTAAAATGTTGCAGTTCTGGATCATTTTCACTGTCACTGAAATCTGTGAAGTGATTACACTGTCTTTGCAGAGTCTGTTACCATATTAATTAGAGTTAAAGCTCATGGAGAAGTGAAAGTTTCTCAGCTTTTTCCTCGTGCGTTTAGATGCATTTCCTTTCGGTTTGTCTTAGATATCCCTAATGATCCCTCTAGACAGGATCGCTGGACAGGTCGTGAAGTAGTTGTGCAGGCATTAGACCAGTGTTAGCACACATGGAGACAATTATTAGGAAGAACTTCATTATGCTAAGCCACTCATTTTTATTTGGTCTTTGGTTGCGACAATACAATGAGATGGGAGGTAATGAGCAGGTTGCATAATAAAAACCAGATAGCTAAGCAGGCAGGATTGAAACAATTCCATCAGCTGCGCACGGCCAAACATCTAATTTACTGCCCTGATATTTATTCCTGTCCACATATGTATTACTGTGCCCTTTGTTTAATGCCAAAACTGCTCGGGTAAATATGCAGGTACTGCTGATTGATACGTTGGCCCCCACTTTCAAAGCCTTGAGATTGTTGAAGGAAACACAATGAAAAGAAAAGAACATTTCCACTTCAGATGACAATGCCAATCTGTGTGATGGTACCTCTTTTCGAGTTTATTAAAGGGCTCATTTGAAAAGGTCTTTAAAATGATTATTTTTCCCATTTATTTTTTTCCTTTTGAGTAGAAAGGTAGATAAGTCAGAGTTTACTGTGGACCAAAGAACTCAATCAAGAAAAATGTGCTGTGCGGTGCTGATACAGCCTCCAATTTAATGGAGGGAAGAAGATTTTGATTGCTGTAAATCTGACAGGTTGTCCAAATCCAGCACAGCAATTTCAATTTCAATTCAATTTCAATTTTATTTCTATAGCACATTTAAAAGTCACAAGTACAACAAAGTGCTTCACAAACGAACCATACTTGCAATTTACAACAGGAGAAAACAGTTAACAAAGAATAAAATTATAAAATAATAATATATAATTTGTGGTTACTGTTTGTGCGTATTGTGTAAAAATGATTTAAAATGAAATACAACACTACTATAACCTTTATTTAATAACCATTTTGATCAAATAAAGTGAGGATAGTTTTTATAACACTGGAGCAGAGCAAGCACCTGGGGAATGTATCGTGTGTTACACGTGTTACAGGAAGCTTTTATTTTGAGGCTTTTGTTTGATTTCTTATTTGCTTTTAACATGGAGAATATGCATGATCACCTTCTGGCAAATACTCAAAGTATAGTAATCTTCTGTGCGTGCCTCAGGCTTACCCCTTATGACTCATCTCTACTTAATTTAATTTAGGAAAGGAATCTGATTGACATGTTTTCTCTTTAAGGCACAAAAGCTGATTAGCAGGTCACTTGTGACTGCTGTATACCGCAATCATAGCATATGTAAGTATACACTCTTAATTGAATCGCGATGCGGGGTGCATGCTTGCATACAAAATATGAACTAGAGATTTCAAGGGCGATGCTTTGTCTGAATACAAAATATTCACATTCTAACACGTGTAAATCAAACTGCTGACAAAATAAAAATCACCTGGGCATTTGGAGGCAAACAGACTGCACAATGCCTGAAAATAATTGGATTTACTGTGCAGTGAGATTAAAGCTTTTGCATGGTTTCCAGCAAGCCAATTTCCCTTGTAAGTCAAGTTAACTTGACCTTTGTTTTTTTTTTTTCAAAAAAAAAGAAAAGAAAAAAAGAAAAAGATAATGACTAGAATAATGGATACTGACCTACAGGAAATATCATTATCATAATTATTGTATAAAAACTGCTTGTTTTCCATCTTTTACATTTTAAAAGCCACTGTAGTGCTATTCGTAGAGTTAAACTTATGCGTACATCAGTACTGCAGTGTGTGCAGAGTTTGTGTTTCCTTTATTTTAGTTTGTTTCTGTCCTCCCATGCTGTCGCTCATCTCCTATCAGGAAATTACTGCATGGCGAAATGAGTACACTGAATGAGAAAGAGGCACACAAGTAAGCAGAAGTGGGACAGTTCTTTGCCTACATCTTTATAAAAGCCTTCATCCATTACTGATAAAATATTTAAATGTTTAAATATTAAAGTTTTCTTTTTTTTTAATTTGCACATTTTTTTTTTTTTGAAATAGCACCAACCTTGAGCGAGGCTACAAAAAGGACAAATTAAAATTGTATGCAAAACTGGAATTACATATTCATCTTTTTTAGCATTCACTTTGTAGAGATTTTGTCAGGTAGAGCAGAGCCGGGTATTTGTTGTTAAAAAAAAATTGTGAGTTATCAGTTTTGACACAAAACACATGGGAAAATGTATGTGAAGGAAGGAATTTGTATGCTGTCGAGCAAAATTAAAAAAAAAAAAAAAGCCAAAAAGAGAGTACACATTGTGTGACAAGCCAAATCCCAGATGGAATTGCTGTAAGGAGAAATAACACTGACTACGAGTAAAATCTGTTGTTTTTTCCTCAGTTGTGCAGAAACCTAACAGCACTGATATATTAAAGGCTCAATCAGGCTATGTAAAGTCTTTCATCACTGGCGTGGATGTCGCCTTTGATTCGATTGTTATTGAAAGTGATTTCTCTGTTGCTGTGATTGCTTTACCACTGACCGATAAATCATGTCAAAGGAGAAAACCTTAGAGCCCATGAATCAAGTGTTGCTTGCATTTTATGGTATGCAGAAAGGTGACAACAGTGTCACTTGCAGACAAACTTGCAGAAATATTTTTAATTTCATTTAAAATACATTTATAAAAAGTAGCTTTTAACCCTTGCCACACTTCAAAACCATGACGTGATCATAATGACAGACAGACTTGTTTTAAATCTACTGAAATAAAAAAATCTTTATCTTACATTTTATTAACTTATATTTTAGACATTTTTCATGGTTTCACTTTTCTCCAAAGACTCAGAATAAATTATGTTTTCATAGATATCTTTTATAGTTTCCTTCACATAAGACTTATTACCTGGACTATGTAAAATAATCTTCCTTTTCTACTTTATAGTTTTTACATTAGCTGTATTCTACCACTGATTTAAAGTGCCATCAAACCAATGCCTCCACCGGTAACATCAAAAATGAATGGACTCTTCAAAGTTTGCTCAAATATGGTTTTAATGTATACTTGCATGACCCTTTTCTTTCATTGGTTGCTGTAGTTACTGGACACAAATACACCTATCTATTATGGCCTGCATTAGTCTCACCCCACAAACCGAAGAACACAATTATCGAGTACTCTCAGATAAAAAGGGAAACACGGTCGCTATGTAGGAGGGAAACTAATTACTGGAAAGGACAAGAGAGAGAATTAGAGTCACTGGTCCTCTATGTTTTGTGTGTCTGTGTGCATTTTTCAGAGTTTGTATATGTTCATGCATCTTTGAATTTCCAAGGCATGGAATCAAGGAACACATGCAATAAATACCAGAGTCATGTGTGTCGCCAAGGCTTCTGGGGATTAACACCTTAATATTAAAGGAGGTGAACTGGTGAAAGAGCAATGTCTGAAAGAGCCTTTGACAGATGAGAGGAGGTGGAAGTGCGGGGCATATCATAAATTAGGGATTCAGAGTGAAACTAATTAGCTCAAAGACAAACATTTCACAGTGAGGGACACAACTTTATCGGCATGTCGGGGACAAAGTGGATTTTTCCAATTAAACGTTCTCTCTTGAGCACAGTCTTTCTGTGCCTTACAAAGGGATCTTAAATGAATATTAAATGTGTGAAGTGAAGCTGTGGCTACAAATGGAGCATGTTTTTTTTTTTCTTTTTGAGCTCCTACCAGATCCCACTGAGTTTTACTTTGCTCTCCAATGAAAGTCGTTCTTAGAATGATAACCTGCTGATTTACCCGACCTTGACAGATTTCTCTGAAATCTATCTCTGAACAATCACACTGCTGCTCTAACGAACTCTTTAGCTGGTAAAGCGCTGACCCTGTAAGGACTGCCCAAATAAGGGAGAGCACAGAGTTCATGCTTGAATGCTGCAATAATCTTCACCTGTTATGTAAAACATTTTCCAACTTCAAAAGGCAATTCTGTAATTTTTCACTATTTTTAGAGTCCTTTTTATTGGGTCCTATGACACCTTTTGTCATTTTGACAGATCTTGTTTTGGGGAAAATAAAAAAGATGTTGTTGTGTACTTTAATACATTTATTAAGGGATAATAAATGTATCCCATAATAAATACATTTATTTATTATGGGAAGTACTGTATGTTTTATTAGGCACTATATGACGTTCTAGGGTTCAGCAATGAGTATTTTACAGGAACGAAGAAATAATTACGCTGACCCATCTGATTTTTTGTGTCTATTTTCCCAGCTTCCTGAGTTTTGGGAATTTTAAATTTAGTTATTGAAACTTTTTTCCTCCCTGCTCATTTCCCTTCCTGTTTCCTTCATCTCTTCCCTTTCTTCCTTTTGTAAAGTCAGTCTCATCTCCTTGTTGTTTACCCGTCTTTCCTTTAGTTGTGTCCACATGTCTGGGTAGCGTCTGTGTCCTGTCTCTGTGGTTTTCTGGGTTGTCTGTTAATTATGTTAATTAAATTAAATTAATTATGTCAAGTTTGCAAGTCTAACTTCTGGCCGATGTATTAGTTGCTCCCTATTTTACTGTGTTAGGTCCTTGTCCCAAATATGTCATGTCTGGCATGTTCCCCAGGTGTTGCCTGTTTCCTTGTCATCTTTTGTGTACAAACTGTCTGTCTCCTGTTGTCCTTTGGTGTGATTTCCCTCATTATTTCCATACTCTTGTGCTGTGTGTCTTCCATTTTCCCCTTTGTGTAGTAAATTCCAAGTTCCTAGCATTCCTAGAGTATTTGTATTCCTAGTTACCTTATGACTTTTGCATCAAGCATCTCCTTGAGTTTGGAGTCCTGCATTTGGGTCCTAACCTAACAATTGTGCACCATTAATTTTATTTTAGATTTTATGATCAAGGTTATTGAAACTTTAGTTTTTCTTTAAGAAACACTGTTCAACCAGGACTTTCAAAAAGGCTGTAAAAAAGTACAATATATTGATAGAGGAAATAGAGAAATACTCCAGTAGAGAGAAAGAATCCAGTAGAATATTCTTTCTGTCCATCCATCCAATTCAGGCTTGCAGGGGTCATATGACGAAAGACTGCATACACCTTGGTCTATCACAGACACCTATGGCCAATTTAGAATTTGCAGTTAACCTCGTGCTTGTCTTTGGACATTGGGAGGAATGGACACTGGGAGGAATAATCAGTGAATAATAATAATTTTGAATATCTTACCCTGGTGTGTAGTTATTTGTTAGCATCTAAATGAGGACAGCAGACATATAAAGAAAAGAAAACAATCACAGACTCTGTTGTTCTTAACTTAGGCAGCAAAAGTAATAGAAAATGGTGCACAATAACATTAGCCTTACATTCACATCGGCTCTCTAGGGACCCTGACAAACCTTATTTAAACTTCTTCTTTGAGCTTTATTCAATGAGAAGTGGCATTTGAAACAGGTGCGGAGATACACTGAGGGGATGACCGCTCAGCGCTAATGGACCAGGATCAACCAGGGATGGAGGAAAGTGCAGGGAGACAGACAGTTTTAAATATGAGAGTGACATACAATTGATGTCCGGGGCACAGAGAAGAATTTCATGGATGTCAGAATCAAGTTGAGGTGTTGCAAAGAGTGTCAGGAAACACTGAGTGCACCCTCATTTCAACCCTGGCCAGGAGCAGCATGGCATCTAATACTTTCAGAGTGGCGGAGGTAAAAAACAAAATAAAAAATATGGATTGTAGCATGTGGGAGTTTAAGGTGAAGAACTGTGAGTGTGAATGAAGTGCTGTCTGTTTTTGGTGTAAATGAGATAATTAAATACAGTTTGTAAAGGGTGAAATAATGTTTCAGTGTTATCTGTTTACTTTATTCATTTATGCAGTATCTGCATGCCTGAGCTTTTTAGTATGCTGTTGGTTTACTGAGGCACAATCATGATTGTATTTTTTTTCTGTGCTATTTTAATAGCTCATCGAGCTTCTCTATTTTGCATGATTTTCCACCCTACTAAGACTGGGATTTGTGGAGAAAAAGAAAAAAAAACCTTGCAATGTCTTGATATGATGTGATATCCTGCATTTGTAGCATTTAAAATCACAAATATCATTAAGCTGTTATGGTTTCCGTGTCAAGACTCACTTTCCTATTTACACAGGAATCATTTTCAGTCATTACTTTCCAGTAATTACTCCCTGTTAAGTTTTATTCCTCATCAATTACTAGAAAAAAATATATCGGGCTCTTTAGCTGCTAAAATTCTCAATATGTACTCCAGCTGGTTCTGTACTATGTCTGCCGTTTGGAGTGGGCAGAATCAAATGGGTTCATCAAGGCTTTTTGTTGTTATGAACAGCTGCCAGATGTGGAAGCTATTTAGCAGAATATATCCACTTTGAGAACTTAAAAGGATTCAGGTAGGGGATTCAGTGATCTTAAGGGGATTTATTTGCAAAGGTTTCATCACAGACACATCTGGAAGTTGGGTTAGAATTAACAAGTAAACTTTTAAGTTTAGAAATGAAAAGGAAGATGTGAATTTTGAGGTACTGATAAAGAAGGAGATAGCAAAAAGTTAACTCTGAGAGCACAAACCTCCCAAGGCAGCTCACTCTCTGGGCAGCACTTACTTTTAGGGGAATTTTATTGCATTCTGTCTATATTCAATTTGGTTTCTTTCTTCTTTTTAAATGTACTTTAAGAAGTTTGTATAGCAGTAAAAACAAGTGCACAATGATATGAAAAGAATGATATGATATGACATAATATTGAGTAAGTTTAAAAAAATATTCTTCCATATACATCTCTCCCTCTCTCTATCATTCCCTATATGCCCATATATTGTCAATACATTATTGACAATACATTATTGGCATTATTATCACTTTGAACTTCAGATCAATCTATGAACCTTGAAGCAGAGGTCAGAGGTCAAATGGGACATATTTTCAATCATTATATGTTATTTTCTATATGTTAACACTGCACACCAAACTTGTAAGAATCATATTTCCTAAGTTATAAGGCATTTTCTCAATTCTCAACCACACCGTAAAAAAAAAACCTAAATAAACAGTAATATTACAGCAGCTGGGGCACCAAAATAATAACAGAAAATAACAGAAAATAACTTTCTCATGAAAATATGGTTATTTTCAGTAATGACAACACAGTTTGTTGCCCTAATTTTACATGGGATTTTGCCTTTTTCACGTGCTTTTAAACATTAAATTAGGTACATTTTAATGTGATAAAACAATGAAATTACCTATAAACAAGGTCAATGAATGCGTCAATATGAATAATAATACTTAAATGTACAGAAATATGCAGTTAACAGTTGGTTTAAATAATAATGGATTGCGTTCATATAACACTTTTTGAGACCCTCAAAGCACTTTACAATTCCACTTTATAATTCCCCTCTGGCCATCACCAGTAGGTGGTAGTTGAAGTGTCTTGCCCAAGGACACAACGACCGAGAGTGTCCGAGCCGGGGCTCGAACCGGCAACCTTCTGATTACAACGCGAACTGCCAACTCTTGAGCCACGATCGCCCTAAATAACAATAATAATAATAATTATTTAATGTAAAAAAGTTTATAAGAATCATTTTATATATTTTTCCATAGCATTACATTTGAATTTAACAGTTCAATCTTTCAAATAACAGACAAATATTTGTGAAATTATGATACATTTGTGAATGTTTTTTAACAATCTAAATATGCATATGTACAGACAAATACATTTAAAAAACAAGAAAATTATGTTTTAATACATTTACAGTGATTTTACATTAATTTACATTTGAAATGTAAAATCACAGTCTATTTATGTGAATTTAATGATATTCTAGAAGAACAGTACAGTTTTGTACTGTTCTTCTAGAATACCATTAAATATTACAATCTTTTTTTTTTTTTTTACAGTGCAGCATATCATTAAGTAGACCTTGAAGGTCAGATTTTAATGGGCCCCTCTACACCCCTACAAAATTTTATGAGAATTCATTAAAAACTTTTCAAACTATCATGTTTACAGACAGAATTATGACACGCATGCACGCATGCACACACACACACACACACACACACACACACACACACACACACACACACACACACACACACACACACACGTGAAGGCAGCTTTGTTAACAGGAGGGTTGTGACAGCTTCTTTGAAACCAGCAATTTAAAAATGATGTTTGAGCGATGTGTCAAACAAACAAGCGCGGACACACACACACACACACACACACACACACACACACACACACACACACACACACACACACACACACACACACACACCAAAAACAAAAAACATGAGCTCCTTGGTGGAGGTAATTAAACTTCCTTGAGATAATAAGACCACCACCAACAAGAACTGTGATCACAATGTTGCTGAATTTTCCTGTTTGCTTACTGGTTTTAACTACAGGCTGGCTTCTTCTTCTTCTTCTCCCACAGTGGATGGAGCAGGTTGAGATGGGGCACACCCCCGTGATGGTGGCAAACAGAGGTTGACAGGTTGGTTCTTGGTTGTAACTGACGGCAAATACTCTCTGAATCATTTTTTTTTAATTACTCTGAAATTAAATTATTTTGATGAAATTATTTGTTCATTCAGTGATACACCGGTGGCCTGTCCGCAGTGTACACCACCTCTAGGCCAATGACAGCCTCCACCCTCAGCTGCAGTCAAGAAAACTTAGATATGTTCTAATATATTAGTAATTTCAAGCAACTTTGTAAATAAAATTGTGTTTAATATCTGTTTAGAGAATTAAAATTTGCTGATTTTTGGATGAATGGATGGACAGCTGGATGATTCATTTATGCTTCTTGCATACCAAAACATTATTGTGATTATACTAAATGTTCTAGAACAAGCAAAGGCACATAGCTAAAGCAGCCCTCACCTTTATAAATGGTAAGGCTGTGGAGATTGCTCAGGATATTAAGAACGTGGGTACAGTCTTGGATTACTTGTTAAAACCTTGCAGAGAAAACACAGTTGAGACAGGCAGGAAATACCAGCAGTGGTTGCGTTTCCTAAGGAAGCTCAGCTCCTTTGGGTCACTTAGGACACCCTTAGAATGTTTTATTACTAATTCTTTAGGGGTTTATTTCCAGTGTTGGGGAGTAACGGAGTACATGTACCGACGTTACGTATTTAAAATACAAAATATGAGTAACTGTATTCCGTTACACTTACCGTTTAAAAAGGTGTTCAGAATACAGTTACTTTGTTGAAATAAATGGATTACACGGCGGCCTCTTCCTGTTTCAAATGTTAGGCTATGCCCTCTCTATTTCTGGTAATTCCACACCGGTGGAAACCCAAACAAAACATGCATTAAGAGGTTCAAATGCCTGTGTCTCAATCTAGCGTTTCATAATGACGTGAAGAAATATTTTTATTTATTTAATATGAAGGCAATAGGCAGTGTTACAGGCATCGCTCTAAAGAATGTAGCCTCATGGGCAGTGTAGTCCGTGCTGCAGGGAGAATGGACTGTCATACCCGTTATGTGTATGTGAGCGCAAGGAGGGAGAAAAAGGAGAGTGGAAAAGTACGAGCTTTCAACGAGCAGAAACAGGAGATGGAAGCATGTAAATATAATAATAACCACTGCAGCCAAGAAAAGTGCCTGACGAGCCCAGTTGTAAGTAAGCTATTAAGGCTCGACTGTACACTGTGTTTGTGTTTTCCTCCCAAGCAATAAGTTCCATTGGAGCAGCCTTTCAACGCCTCTCTCTGTGTCTCGCTAGCAAAGTTGACCCATGCAACAAAGTAAAGCTAGTTTTCAGCTATGAGCCCGACACGGAACCCGACGTATTAACCAGAGGTCCCTTTACTACGATTCAGAGCTGTGGACCTGTTTTATATACGCGCGGAATAGTTTTCTATACGAGATTGCTGCAAAAAGTGCAGCCTCACCTAATGTCCACCTGCTGTTACTCATTTTATATTAAGATTAAAAAATCTAGTTGGTATTATGGCGAGTTGGTATTATAGCGGTATTATGGCGAGCCTTCAGTAATAGTAATAAATCACACAGCAATAGTACATTCATGTAGTTGTAAAAAAAGCATGATAATATATTAAGTAATCCAAAGTATTCAGAATCCGTTACTCTCATTGAGTACTGTAATGGAATACGTTACAAAATACATTTTGGGGCATGTATTCTGTAATCTGTAGTGGAATACATTTTAAAAGTAACCTTCCCAACACTGTTTATTTCATTCCCTTTTACTTGCTGGTTTGGCCTCATCAGTCTCCAAAAAAGAAACCACATGCAGTTCACAGTAAGGCAGCTCCAAAATAAGAGAGGTTCCTGTCAAAACCCTCTCCACCCTATGTAGCGAAAGTTAGCTGGCAAAATCTTACTGGTGTTGTGTTCCCTGCTTTTGAGTTAGCTCCTCTGAGGATGTCAACTTTGCTGCCCAGGATGCAGTCCACAGAAAAGAGCAATTTTCAGCCTTCCACTTGGTTCATACACTGAACTACTCTCCTCTCCTGTTACACTGTTTGCACAGGGATTGGCACGTAGTTTTGGGCCTAGGCTTTCATCCTCCAGCTTGAGCTGACAGCTACTGTGTCTTAATTATATTCACCAAATTACCATGCTTTAGTATATCACCGACTACCAATCAAAATACAGTATTTATGTACCATCTGTGGGCTTTTATGCTTTGTTACATTATCACTCCAAACCTTTTAGGAAGGTTTACTACAAGGTTGCTGTGAGCGATTATCTTTATCCTTTGACTGGACATCATAATGGATGTGGCATCATCACTGGATGAAGAGTAGGTAAGATTTCAGATGAAAGGAACATTTTTCTTCTGGTTCTGGCCATGTGTGTCAGTCCTTTTCTCTACAGTGAACAAAAACATGACATAACAATGCTGTATTTTCATTTTAGAGAAAAGAGAAAAATGAAAATGATTAGAAACTGGCACAGATTCAGTCATGATGTTGGTTCATATTTAAAAAATGAGATATATTAATTATAATCACATATGGAAGGCATGATCTCTGTTTTATTACTAAATGGTGCAATTAACAGAGTTGCAAAAAAAACAACAAAAAAAAAACAATCAACAATCTTGGCTGAATCGTGATTGAAAATCTCACTTGGAAAGTGGGTCAGTGCAAAATGTAAAATTCTAATTACTGGTTGGCAGCAGTGGCTACTCACAGGCACAAACATAAAATGCTAAATTGTTCAATTATGAATCAGAACAAGGGGTCAAAGGTCACTCTTGTGTCTGAGATGAATCAATGGCTACATTGCAGGGAGAGGTAGAGGGGGAGGATGAATAAAAGGTAGACAAAGAGCATCCTTAGTTGTATAAGTCATTCCAGGCGATATTTCCCCTGCTGTTAAGCCAAACTGAATTGTGACAGAGAACAAGATCCTGGAATTAGCATCAGCTTATGTCAAATTTAAATGGTAGAAGCTCCAAAAAATGCAGCACATTTTCACTCATAAATGCTTATTACAATATGTTGTTTATCCTCATCAAAACGCAAAATTTTCAAGATACTGGTGGATTTGTGCATTTTTTTCTTTTTTTCTGCGGCAACAAGTTTGTATTAATAAGCAGAGGAGCTTAGAAATCCTGCAGATTCAGCTACCCCTTCTCATTTACATTTAAATGATGTTGTGTGATTGCCGTTTCTTTGTACATCCTACAATGTGCATCCATCTGTTTGACACATTTGATTATTTCAGGGATTTACTGTCCAGGGATTGTTTCAGTTTTTAATTGATATGCAGAGACTAAATAGACTATTATTTGCCGATGCAGATAACCAAATCAACAATATATCTCATACATTGTATTATTGACAGCATAAATGATCAGAGGCAGCAATTAGAAACGTTTTCTACTTTCAGGCATTTAAAATCTGGGTAATGATAAGTAAGCACCTTGATAAGGATACAACGTGAAAGCAGACACAGTACTGATAATCAAACAACTGTTAAAGTTAGGATCAGTGTTACATAGTTCATTTTCACGACACACATGCAGCATACATGCAAAAACTCACGCTAGTGAGTGGTATGCACAACACGGTCAAAATGGGTGTTTGAAAACTTTACACCAACATAGTGTGTTAGCTTAAAGAGAAAGAGTGAAAATCTCCCATAGTGAGAGTTTTCAGAAATACATTACACTGTCAATGGGTATTAACGGGTATCTAGAAATCATTTACCTTAATAAAAGCCAACTATCACACACAGCTGTTTTTTTTGTTTTTGATTAGGTTTCACAGCAAATTAATAAACTCAGGTGAAAGACGTCTAGAAGTAGCTCTAACCAAGAAATATAACTCAGTTCATAGTGATGTTATAGCTATAATAGTTTAACAGCCATAAGAAAATACACTTTGTCAGGTCTCTGGTTTCGTGTATCATGCCACAATAAAAAATAACCTTGTCCTTAACAGGTCTTGAAATGAGGTAAATACAACCTTAGATGAATGACAAAAAATGACAACACCATTACATTATTCATCAAAAAATTAACCAAAAATGCAGAAGCGTTGTGTGAAAAATTGTGTCATGCAGCATTATATTCTGGTTTCATAGGGGAAAGTGTCTTGTCTCTATTCTAGAGTCAAGTGTGAGGATGTTTGTCTGACAGCTAAAGCTCGTCTTAAACTGGATCATACAACAGGAAAATGATCCCACAGAGAAAAGAATCAAGGTACTTCAATGGCCCAATCACACTTCACACCTCAACATAATGAACATGTGGTGGGAGCTGAGAGCTGTGCATAAACAAATCCCCGCAAACCTCAATGAGCTGCGGCAACAATGTAGAGAGAAGAGCCAAAATTCCTCCAACAACAAAGTGAGAGACTAAAACTGTAACACACTCTGCTTGTGTATATTGGCTTCAGATGTTCAGTTAATAATAACAGTCTAAGATGTCATGTGTTGTTGTTCATCTCAGGTTGGATTTACTTATTTTGAAACCTGTTGAATACTACAGTTTACTGTATTTTTTTTAAATCACATCTTATTCTGATATACAGTATAAAACCTGACAGTGGGTGTACTTTCTTTTTTTACCATGTCACTTCCTGAGCAGACTTCATCTTCAAGAATCGAATCGTCCTCTCCTGTCTTCTCTTTCTTACATTTTTCTCCATTTCTAAAAGTAAAATGATCTCACATCCACATTTTTTTCTTCCATGGAAGATACAGAGTTGTTACCCTTAGCTAGCAGAAACACTGTGTGCCATACGCCATTCAGTGTTGTTCCCGCCCACTTTAGCCCCTGAGAACACTCTCTGGTCCAAGGTGACAGTATTGGTAGTCCCCGTCAAATACAGCTTTTTTAATATGCTGCACATGTCATTTAAAAGCAAGAAAATGATGCATTTTGCACTCTCTGTAAATGTAATCAGTCTTTTACTGGTGCTGAAATGTGAACAAAAGCCTAATGTTTACTTCTGTGTGGACAGGCATCCTATATACTTCACCGTCCTTCACTGATGACCTCTAAACGAAACAGCAAGAACAACAAGAAGAAGAAGCTTTATACATCTGTAGGCTGCTACAAAGTCAAAGAACACACAGCCACAGGTGTACTGTCAAAAAAAAGTGTGTTTTAACAACGCAAAACATAAAGCGCAGTAAAAATAAACTATTTTAAGAAATAAGCAGAATCCTACTCATAAACACTCCTTAAATGGTAAACGGCCTGTATTTGTATAGCGCTTTTACTAGTCCCCCTAGGGACCCCAAAGCACTTTACAGTCCAGTCATCCACACACACATCCACACACTGGTACAAATGCACACAAGCTACAGTTGTAGCCACAGCCACCCTGGGGCAGACTGACAGAAGTGAGGCTGCCATATCGCACCATCGGCCCTTCTGGCCAACACCAGTAGGCGGTAGGTGAAGTGCCTTGCCCAAGGACACAACGACCGAGACTGTCCGAGCCGGGGCTCGAACCAGCAACCTTCCGACTACAAGGCGAACTCCCAACTCGCCCCTTAACTCAACACAGCTCTAATAAAATGAGAGCTAAGTCAACCAGTATCAAGCAGAGAAAATGTACAAATGTACAAATGCAAAGGGGAAAAAACACCAGCACAATAATGAAATGACTCATTACAAGCATGCCATGCCATCGCAGCAGATGGTTCACTTGTTTGGCCTCTGTATTTCAGCCATCTCCACCCTCATTCTCCTCATTTATCAAACCAACAGTGGCTGCAGCAGACAGGTCAGAGTGTGTTCAAACAAATGAACCAAGTTAACTGAACTCAACAAACTCCAGTGATTGCACGTTCACGTATACACAGTGATGGTGTTAGAAGGTGTGAAACCTTAAATCTGTATGTGTCATTTGAATGACAACAAATTGTTATTTCAATTGTGTGGTTGTGAATATGACAGTCACAGCATGTCTTATGTCTTTGTTCCCCATCCCTGAAGGAGCTGAAGAGAGAAGAGAAACCTATTTAGATCAAACTTAGATCTAAACATCATTTTTCTATCAGAAACCTGTAGGATGAAGCAGGATTTTTGTCGTATCCAGGTAAGTGTTAACGCTGGGTTTTCCACGGTATATTGCCATGGTAACTTATGCTGCGGAGGGTCCACATTAGAGATCAGCAGGTACGAAATCACCACCTACTCACCAATCAGTTCTGTAGAAATCAGTGTCACTGGCCCTAGAAGATCCCTTAGACCTCTGGGAGCAGATAGGGAGATGTGTCACAACTGGCTCAAAAACAGTGACAAATAACCGAAGATGACACAATTGATCAAGTGAAAAACAGAAAACAAAAACTAAACAAACCTTTTCTTTGAAATGAACAAAAACATGCGGAATTACCAGAGTAAGTAAAAGTTGTGAGTTATATCATAACAGATCATGTTGGTATGGTTGCATGTGGCACATGAAATGCAGAGTAATCTTCTCTCATTATACTGGGGAACGCTGAGCTCGGGTGTTCCCAATCTCTGATGACTGGGCCACACCCACTGGGCATGTGCAACATGAAACACAAAGTCAAAGACAACCTGTTAGCCCAGCAGCCCAGAGGTTGTTACAGAAGCTCTATAGTGATTGATAACATATAATGTCTTTAATTTCATTGTTTTATATGCATTTATATATAACTGGAAGACAGGATGCCTGCAGGTCTTATGTCAAATTTGCATGCACACTAAGCCTGGGATTATTGTATGTTTTTAAAAGATCTCAAAGATCCATTAAAGATCACACAGGCTGCAGCTGAAAGAACAAAAACTAAAACAGTTTTTAAACATAAATTAACTTAACTCTGAAGGTGTGACCCAGGTCGGGGCCTTTCTGTGTGGAGCATGATGACACGGGTCAGCATGTCTCCCCACACAGTTCAAAGACATGCAGTTAGTGGGGTTAGGTTAAATGGTGATTTTAAATTGTCCATAGATGTGATTGTGAGTGTCAATGGTTGTCTGTCTTTCCAAGTTTACCCTTTAACAGACTGGTGACCTGTTCAGGGTCTTGCTCAATGTCATCTGGGATAGACTCCATGAAAACGGATTTGGATTAGTGGAAGAAAATGGTTGGATCCTGGTTTAGTGTTAGAACTGTGATATTATTTGCAATAAGCCTGTTAACTGAGCCAGTTTGCATTTTGCTGCCTTTCTTTCCTGGCTTCAAATAGGATAAACTTTCTTAATATAGTAGCATTTGTTACTGTGTGAAGTACCAATACTTCAAACAGTTATTAGATTGTACTATTTCATTACTTTGGTGTTTTAAGAGGTTAGTAATCAAAGCTACACCAGTAACTGCTGTGCTCTGCTTGACAAAATTGCTGTTTTTGTTTCTTTTTGGTCTTAGCAAAAGCACTGGAGTTGCTGGATAGGGCTATTTGATGTTAAGGTGAAGCAGTTGAACACACCACACACCTACAGTGATATTGATTTTTTTTTAGACAGGCCTTTTCTATGTCTTCACTTCCATTGTGGTTGTCCCATCTGCTAATCGATACTGGGGGCGTTCTGACCACCATTTACTGTGGGTAATACACCGATGAGGCAAACCAAACTGCTCTAGTTAGACGGGTAGGTGCCTGTCAGCAAAACTCAAAACACGCTACAGCTTTCTCTTTTTTCGAGCAGAGCCCACACAATACTGCACCCGCAGTTTATTTACTAATACTTTAATAACTGAAAGCCCCAGCTCATGTTTGGCTTTCCCAAGGTAAATTCAAATTTTTGAGCTGGAGTTCACATATTAAAGGGCATTGTGTGTCATTCCCATTTAAACGTGATATTGAATGCATGCTAATGAAGAATTCCAGTCATTTACAGGAGGTGTCTGTGTGAGCCACAGTCGTCTTAATAATGTGCTCATCAGCAGCAGACCATGAACCAAGAAATTGTGTTGTGTATGCAGAAGACCCCCACGAGCCAGGAGTCAAAGAAAGTCTTAGAAGAAATGATTAATATCTTTCTATTTGAATTAAAGATTAAAATTGAAAATACCAGTAAAGTAGGCAGTCCACACTATCTCCCCACTAAACCCCATCATACTCTGGCCTGAAGAGTGAATCTTAAGATCTTTAGCATGAATATTCCAAAATATATGCATGACTGTTTTCTCAGGTGGCAGCTTATTGTCATGGTCCCCTTACCTCCTTACCTCCTCACAGCAGCCTCATCTCTTTCCTGTGCGTCTGTGTGGACTGCGGCCACCACCTGGAACTGTGACCTCATCACACACCTGCCTCTCATCTCTCCATCCCTCCTGCAGCATTGAAAGACCCGCTCTTCCTCTTCATATAAATACAGGCCATTTACCATTTACCATTTCACCCTCGCCAGATTGTTGAAGCGGTAACGCCACGCTGTTAGGAAATGTTCCCTGTCCTTTGTACTAGAGTACTTAACATTGGTCTCGTCTCCCCTTCTAGGAAAATCTCCCAGTGTGTGCGAGTGTCACTGCCAAAAGCTTGGATCATTCCTCTGTCTGCTCCTATGAAAGTTTAACTCACTATTGGACCCCGGTCTGTTTGAGTTTCCCCTCACGTGACCTTTGTAAGAAGAAGGAGACTCAGTTTTGCAAAATAAATCCACTCACCTGCCTGCCCACTCTTCAGGAAATCAGTCGACTCAAGGACAGAACTCTTGCTAATTTATCTGCTAGTTTCAAAGTTATTCTGGCAGCAACTAACAGCAAGACTTTGTTTGCAGGATTTCTTCTTATTCTGTCATCAGTCCTTTTGTAAATAGAATATGTTAAACTGCTGTGGTTGGCTCTGTGTGGGTCTATATGTGTTAACATATAATAGGTCAGTTAATGTTTTATGTGATAAATTCCATAAACACTGTAAAAAAAAATCTGTCAAATTTACGGTAAAATACCGGCAGCTGTGGTTGCCAGGAATATACCGTGTAAAAAATGTGGAATCTGTAAAAGACAATACGGTATACTGGTTTTGTAACCCTAATTTTTAAGGTAGACAACGTATTATTTTACCAAAATCATGATAGAAAAAACCAAATATATTTGTCAATTATACAGCAATTTAATGTAAAAAATGTAACTTTCCATAGCTTTTTACGGATATTTGCAGTAAAAAAAAAAAGTAATAATATAATAATATTTACAGTAATTTGTTGTTAATTTAACAGTAATAGGATAGACCCTATTATTGTAAATAACTGTAAAAATAACAGAAATATGTTAAACCTTATTAAAACCTTTGACAGTAAAAAACACAGTGAAATTGTATAACAAATTACAGCATTTTATTTTGACCAGATACATTTTACGGTAAATTCCTGGCAACCACAGCTGCCGGTATTTTACCGCTAAAAATACAGTACAATATGAGGAACATAAATGGTTTACCGTACATTTTACATTTGCAACCGCTAAATATAGAAAAATCTAAAGATGCTCATATACAACCAAGGTAGAGAATATTACTGATAAACAATGAGAAAATTTGACATACCATTTGAAAACAGACTAAACATATTATTTTCTCTATTCCTACAAAACAGCATAGATCTTGAGAATACAGCATGTGTCCATATATATGGCTGGTAATCCATGGAGGAATGAATAAACATGAAACAAAATATTACCTGCCCCTGACCTATCAACAGTAATGAGTCACTGGGTCCTGCCTTGGTGAAGGAAAGGACTCGGTGGAGTTTCTAATGCGCATGGTGTTGAAGATACAAGCTCTGCAGGAGTACTTCAATGTCCATCAGGAGTTCACTTTGGACTGGCAGGATCCCCTCTGCAGCAAAAAAAATGGACAAAGTTTGATCAGTGCTTGATCACTTCCAGCCGCCATCATTTCTGCCAGAAGACTCATTGGGTGCAACGAAGCTTTCATTGTGGACTGGCTAGATACCTTCTGCATTCAGAAGGAAAACAAGAAGGGCATACACCATAAACAATAATAACTGACAAAAATAATGAGACAAGAAATTAAAGTAACAAAATAAGTGCAAATCAAGTTTCCCTGTGTTACAGTGTAGCTGAATGTTTTTCAACAATTTGATTTACGGTAAAACACATACCAAATATTTCCAGCCAAGGTTTGTTTCAATCTTCAGCATTTTTTTCCTGCCATTGTCTTGAAACTGTTTCATCTGTCTCTCTCATTTGATGCTGTTTACAAAAACAAAACAGCAATATTGTAAAGGGAAAAAGGAAAATTAATTTAATGGAAAAAAAAAAGATTATGACCTGAAATCTCACCATTTCCTGAGAGTCACAGGTCCTTTGAGTATCCTTATGGTTTCTGCTCAAATTCAGTGTCTGAAAAGGGCAGGAACAAAACAAACCTTTTTAATCATAATAAAGACAAAATAAGATTTAGAGACAGACGACAAAGAAATGTGTAAAATATCTTCTTGAATCTGTTTACTTTACTAACCTTGAAAGAGACTCTTGGGTCTTAGCTGTGCCACCACCCTTAAACCTTAAAACAGATGGAGACGATATGCTGGCCTGGCTTGAAATTTCCATATTTGGTGCTGTAAAACAATATCACAAACAATAGATTAATTGTACTTTTTGGACCTTGGCCAAAGCATAATAGAAAAAACAGAAAGTCCTTCATGGCTATTGTGCAATGAAATCATAATACTTACTGGTTTGTTTCTCAGATGTCTCCACTCCTAATGATTGTAGTGCCTCCAGTACAATTTCAAGGATTGAGGCAGACAGGTCCGGCAGCACCTTAGTAATGGAACTCCTTATGCTGCCCCCCATTTCCAAGATGTCTGATAAAAGAATGTGAATAAAGGTCAATTTACACCAAGTGGTACCTTTGGTCTTAAAATATGAAGCTGATCTTGCTTGATACTACACTTTTATACAGTGTTTCGTAAGTACCAAACTAACAGCACCATTATTGTGACAGCACACTGTGTTTCAATGGAACCATTTGGTACCCATACTTCATGTAAGATGTTAATGGATAGAAATCAATTAAGTCAATGGGTTTTGACCAAAAAAATCATTTTATTTAAAACAGCTTACTATCACTTATGTCACACAGAACATCAGCAGGAGGCTCAGTAGAGGGCTCTTCTGATTTCTGCCACAGATCAGACTCTAGCAGACATCTCAAAGTCTCTCTTAAAGGCACATAATAGGCAAACCTATCTTTTCTGTTTTCATCTCTCCCTAAAAATATTTTCTTTGGTTCCGCATAGTTGAAGGCTTTTTTAAAGATCTGAGCTCTGGAGTGCACTGTCCTCAATGGCCCGGTATGACATGCAGAAAAAAGATCATAGCTTTTGACAGACTCACAGACTTTGTTGATGTCCTCCTCTGATAATGATGTGTCATCTTTTAACAGTGATGCAAGTTTACCCAAACTGTATGTCTGTCCCAACTCATGCATGTTCTGCATTTCCTCTACAATGTTCTGTATGGTTGAAGCAGGCAGTAGAAACTGACCCTGCAATTTTAAGTAGAATAGTGAAATGTTTCTCAGAAAAAGATCACAGAATTCAGGGGGCATTTCCATGTTATCTTCATGTGTAATAGACTGTGCAGCAGGCTCGGAAATCAAGGGTACAAAGTCATCTGATGTGGTTGGAACAGATGATGATTGACATGCAGACTCTCTATATAAATCACCAATGCTGCTGTCTGAAAACTCTGTGTTTACGTGACATGTGAGCAGTAAAAGATGATTTAACTCTAAAGGTATTTGTGCATCCTCTTACTGGACAAGTGACCACGTGTCCTTCCACAATATGGCTCTTCAGATGAGCTATTAACTCTTTAGAGTTCTGACACTGACGTTCACACATCGCCATTGCACATGTAAACGAAGAAACCACCACCACACCAGTGACATGGGTGGGGGCAGTGTCTTCGGTAAAAATGAGCCTTAAACGCGCCATACCTGGTGTATGTCTGCTTGCAGCCTGCTTCAATACACCGAAAGAAACTACGTGGCTCATTCCGATGCAGTTTACAATGAAGCACGTAGCCCCTTGATGACTGAACTACCTTACCACAGAAATTACACGTTAACATAACTCCATGTACTTTGGTAATTCCTCCCTAGCGAATTAAGCACGCCATATACAGAAACTAATCCAGAGCAATGCTTCCCTCGCAACAGTAATGCTAACTCAACTCACAAATGCTAACTAAATTCACAACCTCACTCATAAAAAACGAACTGCTAAAATTATCTATAAACGCTGGGCTGGTGGATTTTTATAACAGAGATAACTTGAAGTTGCATGTACTCACCTCACCTCGAACTAATTGTAAGCTGCCAGGATGTCTACAAATTCCGAAGATGCTGTGGTCCAAGCAGCAATAAATGGCGCTAATATACGAGTTCAAAACTGTGTCCGTTAGCGAAGCCAACTTGAGTCTCCTGCATGAAAAAAAGAGCGGTTGGCACACAGCTCAGCAGCGCGCCGCGCTATTGGTCATTTTCAGGTGACGTCATCCCGCAATGTAACGTCGCTCTTTGTTTCTTTAGGAGGTTCGATCAGAAGTCACGTCTGCAGACCGCTGCAGCCACGTCTTACCTTGCTTCCCCTTTTTTTGGTGAAATGGTTCGCTCATACTGCACAATGTTGCTACCAGATTTTTTTTCTCTGCAATTCGAACGTAAAACGTCTGTACACAGTTTACCAGCAGTTTAGCTACCAATCAACAGCGATCACACAAATTCAAAATTTAAGGCCGACCCACTTAAGGTGGTCTGATAATATGGCGTGAAACACAACAACATAAAGTTGTTTTAAAATAATAATTAAAAAAGATTATTGAAATCAATTTTATTCACAACCATAAACTTTATTTTTAACATCTTCTTTTGCTGTTGATTTTTTTATCAGAAGGTTAACAATGATATACTGCAGGCCTAACTTTTAATCTGTATATCAGTATCTGAATTTTAAAATAAAAAAATACTATCAGTTTTATTGTCTTTCACTGCTGATATTTGCTTTTTTTTAATGGTATGTACTGGTTGTATTATTACGGTGGACCCTATTTTTTAACATCTTGTTTCTGTAAAAATGAATGTTTTTGTTTGCTTAAAAATCTACAGCTTTATACTGTGAATTCCAATGTGCACAACCCCAAAAGATGTAGTTTTACTCAAATAATACCGTAAAATCAAAGTTTTTCAGACATTTTCAACATTACAATATGTAATTGTAAAATGTATGCATATTTATTTGTTTTCACAGAAAATATTTATAATTTCAACATTTTATTACAGTAAAAAACAAAGTTTTATCCAGTCTCACAATTAACGGTTATTCAATCTATTTAATACAGTAAAAGGAAGTTTTTGGTTTTACGCTCCATTACCGTTGGAATTTGACGGTGTTTTGCTGTATATTTTACTGACTTTTTTTACAGTGAATATACAAGAGCAGAAACAAAATAGTAAGAATAGGAAATTGCTTTAAAATTCAGAGTTTCTCATATTCCCAAAATTAAGCGATGTTCATATTAGTTTACTTTATATCTTTAGTATGAATATTTTTACTGTATTAATGCCGTGATTTGATCAAATTTATGCAAAATGTCTTTTAAAAAAGACAAAACAAAAAACCAAGAGAAGCAAAGTGATGTCCGCTGTGAAAAAGTGGAGTGTTCCACTTGAGGTTTCAGAGAGCTACAGCTCAGTTACACAGCTCTGAACTATGGATGTGAATATGGACATGGAACTGAATATAAATGTGCGCAGCATACAGTATGCAGTATGTGCCTTTGTGGAGAGCTCTGGCTTGTGTCATTGACAAACTAATGATCCATTCCCAGTAAAACTCAGCTTCTTGTCAGCGGGAGGTACTGACTTGATCTGACTTTATAGTTGAGAGAACACAACAATGAGAATCACGATGTATTGATGCATTCTATAGTCCGGTTGGAGGAAAGTGTTTCAAAAAAGTAAGCGAAATATGTGTGAAAATAGCGCTTAGTTATATGTGTGAAAACTCTGATGAAAAATAAAGTTGCAGCTTCAGATTAATCTGGAAAATAACAATTAGGTGTTGATTTGCTGATATGGCTACTTATCACACTTATTTGTAATTTGGTCTTTTCTAAATTCCAAAGTGGCTTCATAAAAAAGTGATTGGGTTGTGGAAAGGGACTGTTTTTATGATTGCAAAAAGCAAAACACCCCCTCAGCAAATCTTTTTAATACTTCAAACTGAATAGATTAAAAATTATTTTTATTTAGCTCAGTCTAAAATACAGGGCATTCCACAATTTAAAAAGAAAAAAAAATTCAAAATGAGATAATGATCAATATCTCTGAACAAATGAAAAGCAGAACAAATGAGAAATCTTCTCCTGCTTTCCCAAAGGTAACTGTTTAATACAGATACTATCTAATAATCATAGTAAAAACCCTTGGCAGCTCTGTTATTCACCTCTGATTCATTCCTTGTAAACTCGTGTTTACATAAAGGGTGATCCATCCCCGTCCAACCCCAAGCAGCACGTCACACAATTAATGCTTTGTGACAGTGATTTATTTACAATGAGTGAATTTAAACAAAGGAAGGGAGCGAATTATAACTTCGGGGTGAACCCAAGGCCAAAACAACAAACAACAAGTAGCCTATCTCAGGAGTAAATACAACTTACCTAATCAAAAGAACTAAACCAAACGACAATTACTTTCCTCCCTACCTAACAAAAACAGGAGAAAACTAATCAAACAAAAAGACGGTCCACCCCTACATGCTCCTACATTAAACCGACATAGTGAAACAGTGAACACACGGTCTGCCGGTTGGGTTGGGCCGAGGATGAATGACCTGGCAGTCCCTGGCGGTGTCTTCTTATGCACTGCCTCCCGGTCGTTAGCCAATCGGTACGATCCATCCACCCTGGATGCACCAATCATGGAGGAGCACCACTCAAATTTACCTATTATAATTACGACAACAGTCAAATCAAATCAAATCAAATCACTTTTATTGTCACATCACATGTGCAGGCACACTGGCACAGCACATGCGAGTGAAATTCTTGTGTGCGAGCCCCACAAGCAACAGAGATGTGCAAACACAACAACACAAACGAGCAAAATACAAGAATGGCCAACCTGAAACTAATAAATATATGTACAATATATAATAGTGTATGCATTTCTGGATGTGTATACTAAATATTTTCCTACGTGTGTGTGTGTGTGTGTGTGTGTGTGTGTGTGTGTGTGTGTATACACATTTTTACAAATTAAATAGTAAAAAAAAAAAAAAAAAAAAAAAAAAAAAAAAAAAAATAATAAAATATATAAAATATACAGAGTTTAATATGTGCAAAACAAGTGGCATTTATATACAGTGTGGAGTGCATAATGTTGAAGTTCCAGTAGTGAAGCTGAGGTGTCTATGACGTGTTCAGCAGTCTGATGGCCTGGTGGAAGAAGCTGTCTCTCAGTCTGCTGGTACGGGACCGGATGCTGCAGAACCTCCTTGATTGGTAATTTGATTGGTAATTTATTTCAACATGTGAACAATATACAAGTACATTTAGAAAAGAAATGAGAGAAAAAAAATATATACTATACAAATTACATACAAAAAAACATTCTGATTAATTTACATGTTGAAAGGGAGTGGGAAGAAGTATACACTTATTTAATCCCACCCCTGTCCCATAAATTATCAGTGAATATTTAGTCAGCTTCCTTACTGATATAATTTGTAATAAAAATAGTGAACAGATTTCTGATATACTATATACTATAATATCACATCATGAATTTTTTGTTTGTTTGTTTGTTTTTAAATAGAGACATTCACTTAATTTAAATATTTTCCTTTTCTTTATAGATCGAGAAGATCATATTTTTATAACTCTTTTTGAACAGTTTTATGTTTGGACATTGCTTTAATTCCATATTCAGTTTGTTCCATAGTTTCACTCCTTGAACAGAAACACAAAAGCCTTTTCTTGTAGTACGTACCTTCATTGTTTTGAAGTTACAAAAACCCCTTAAATTATAACTTCCTTCTTTCAAAAAAACATACTCTGAATATTACCTGGCAGTTCTTTATTTTTTGCTTTGAATAGAATTTGTGCTGTTTGGAATTTCACTATATCGTCAATTTTCAATATTTCAGACTGCAAAAATAGTGAGTTTGTATGTTCCCTATAACCTGCATTTTGGATGATTCGAATTGCTTTCTTTTGAAGAGTAAAAAGTGAATGTAATGTGGTTTTATAGTTATTGCCCCAGACCTCTGCACAATAGCTTAAGTATGGTGAAACCAGTGAACAGTAGAGAATATGAAGTGATGTTCTGTCGAATACCTGTTTTGCCTTGTTTAGTACTGCAATGCTTCGTGATACTTTGGAATGAATATATCTTACGTGAGCTCTCCAGTTAAGTTTTTCATCTATTATTACCCCCAGAAATTTATTTTCACTGACTCTTTCAATATCAACACCATTTATTTGAATCTTTGCATTTGTATTTAAACTACTATTTCCAAATAACATCAGTTTAGATTTATTCAAATTTAATGATAATTTGTTTTTATCAAGCCAGAACTTCACTTTACTTATTTCATTAGTCATATCCTCCAATAAATTCTGCAGATCATCACCAGAGCAAAAAATGTTTGTATCGTCAGCAAAGAGAACCATTTTTAATACTTTGGACACTTTACAGATGTCGTTAATGTACAAGTTGAAGAATTTTGGACCCAAAACTGACCCTTGGGGTACACCACAAGCAATGTCCATACATAAGGAGCAACCACCATTTATTTTCACAAACTGCTTTCTGTCACTTAAATAACTCCGGACCCAATCTAAAACTACCCCTCTGACACCATAACGTTCCAGTTTTCTTATTAATATATCATGATCTATAGTGTCAAATGCCTTTGTCAAGTCTATGAATAACCCAGCCACATATTGCTTTTTGTCTATGGAATTTGTGATGTATTCTATTGACTCTAATAGTGCCGATGATGTTGATCTGCTTGATCTGAATCCGTACTGACTCTCAGTGAGTAGTTTATGTTTATCTATAAATTTTCCAGTCTGTTTTTAAACAGTTTTTCAAGAACTTTTGAGAATTGAGGTAGTAAAGAGACAGGCCTGTAGTTTGTGAAATGGTGTTTGTTTCCAGATTTGTATAGAGGTATAACTTTTGCTATTTTCATTCTGTCTGGAAATCGACCAGTTTGAAATGATAAATTACAGATGTATGTAAATGGTTTTATAATAGCCTCAATGACTCTTTTAACCACTATCATATCAATATCATTACAATCCAAAGATTTGTGATTTTTACATTTTTTGACAATTTCAAGAACTTCATTTTCATCAACGGCTGTGAGAAACATAGAATATGGATTTCTGTCAATCAGTGTATCAGGTTTTTCCTGTGCTTTCCCAGGATCAGTGATTGTTCTTGCTAAATTTGGTCCAGCAGTTACAAAGAATTCATTGAGACTATTTGCCACAACATCCATATTGTATTCTTCATGGTCATTACAAATGAAATACTTGGGATAGTTCTTTTGTCCAGTCCCACATTTTATAACACTGTTCAGGATTTCCCATAATCTTTTATTATTATTTCTATTTATATCTAATTGCTTCTTATAGTATTCCTTTTTACTAAATCTAAGTATATTAGTTAACCTATTTTTATATCTTTTGTATCTGATTTCAGCATCTTTAGTTCTCGTTCTTAAGAACTCTCTGTATAGAGCATTTTTCTTTGTACATGCATTTTGCAGACCTTTTGTTATCCATGGACAGTCCATATATTTCTGTTTCCTACTATATTGCTTTATTGGACAGTTGGTATTGTACAGTAATGTAAATATTCTAAGGAATTTATTATAAGCACTATTAACGTCCTGTAACGTATAATGCAGCTTTTATGTGTTTGCTTTATGTTTGTGAAAAGGGACCTCGTTGCAAGAGTTTTCCATAAGACAGCGCTTGTCCCCAGACTTCTGTGAGGAATTTATGCTGTAAGAGCTAAAGGCAAATAAGAATATTCGATGCACATAGTCTGTTTAATTAGAATATGTTTGTGTGGCTTTTTTAAAGGTAAACATCGACTCAATGCCTTGAGGCGTGTGCTGGGATATATTCTGTGTACCGGGATATATTCAACACCTTATTATAAAAATGCTGCCTTTATGTAGCTTTATTTGCTTTTGTCCGAATGCCAATAATAAAACATTTTTATTGTAAAATATCACAATGTGATAACTGCAGCAATGAATAATAGAGACTGATGATTAAAAAAATGTCTGTTCTAAGTCTGTCACACACCTTTAGGGATTAACAAATTCAGTACTATATGTCCTGTTTGCATTCTGTTCACAGAGCTGCCCTTTCTGACAGGACTCTGACATCTCCAGGGAAAGTAAAGCCTGAAGGCAGGGCGTTTTTGTTGCTGGGGTAGCTACAGCACATTCAGAAACCACACAGAGCAGATGGCAATGGATCACAATCCAATATACTGCATATGAAGGTCTCTGTGAGTTTAATTCCACAGGCTTCCATGCATGATGTTTTTATTATTATTTTTAAAACCTCGACGGATATGTCAGAAACACTTTTTCATCCGAAGACGGAGCAGGGCGTGATTTCTTCTCTGTGACATTAGTGTTTTCCTGTATGAAATATGCACTCAAAAACCTTTGCATCTTTGGATATAAGATGGAAATAAATAATAATATTAAAAAAACCAAAAAGCTGCTGAGATCACAAGTCTTAAACGACTGAGGAGCTTCAGTGAGGAGCGATCCCACACTGAACCGCACCGCAGATTAAATCTCAGCTGAGACGTGAAGGCAGCTTTGTTAACAGGAGGGTTGTGACAGCTTCTTTGAAACCAGCAATTTAAAAATGATGTTTGAGTGATGTGTCAGATAAACAAGCACGGACACACAGTAGCGAATGGCACAAGTACAGATTCACACCTGAGCCTAAATAAAAAGCATGCAAACAAAATGAGGTAAGTGACATAAAAAAGGTATTTATAGGGCTCAGACTTACAACGCTGGACCGCACTCTTTATGAATGCAGAAGACGCTGACTGTCTCAAAGGAAGAGATTTGCATGAAATATGATTTGGCAAGGGGACTGGCTACAAAAAAAAAATGAAGACAGAAACTCACAAGAGGAAGGGTTATTTACGTCACTCATCTGTGTCTTTCCATAGCAAGGACTGCTTTGCTGCAATAGTAATGTTTAAAATCTCATTTATACAACCTTTAATGTCATCCATCTGCCGGTCGATGAGGGAATGGAGCCTAACCTTTAATATAATATTATATAACAAAGATGATACATTTGGGATATTGGGTTTATGAGTTTTAAGATTAAACAGAATAAAAGGACGATGAAATCACCATGATTTGTAAATAAAGTAGCGCAGCCGCTGTTGGCAAAGGAAAAAAGGTATATGTCACAGTCAGTTGGAGGTTTATTTGTTACTATTTTACTTAAAGGAGTATGACAGCTGTCATGTCACAATTCAAGAATAAGAGGTGTTAATCACAGATAGAATGAGGAATCCCTACTGAATATTGAATCCCTAAAGTTCAGGGTTTTCGCTATTGTCATTGCTTTTACATACCCTGGATAATCCTCATTTCTGAGTCTTAATAAGGCTTATAATTTACAAAACTTGATATCTTAGTCAGTCTGACCTGAATCTAGATCCTGAGCCCACAAAGTCATTTGTAAATTAATTGTAAAGTATTGAGTCCACAAAGAAAGGCTGTTTTCCTATAGCCTTTACTGTTAGTGTTAAGTGTTGTTGCAGCTAGAGGAGTCATCATCTGATGGACATGAAAAATACAACAGGTGTAAATCACCTCTGTGTTGACTTGTCACTAAGTACGTGTTTGCATGCTATGTTGATCTTTTAGTCTCCGTCATGCACGCAGAGGGACTGATCGTCAACCTCCTGGCAATCACAGGTTGCCGGGGAAAACTGGCTGTTCCCCAACAGGTTGGTGAGTGGATCCTGGAAGTTGCTGGCTCTCCCTATGTGAAATCAAAAGTCCTGCACCTAAAATGTCCTTGTGATTGATTTGATTGCTAACAGATTGCATCTTTGATAGTTTGGGATATTCCATATGCAAACTGAGGGAGGCTGTGGGAATATGCCAAAGCATTTGCTAGAAGGCTTCAGGTCCAGCTCCCAATAGCTTCCATTAATGTCAGTAACATTCTCCAAAAATTGCCAACTGTTTGGCCAATATACATTTTTCCCTTGCAAACAATGGTTGTTATGGGGTTTTTAAGCAGTTGCTAAACAGTCTTTAAGCCCGTGTGACTCATACAGTCTATAGCAACATAACCACGTGATCACTTTTTGATGAAGGTGCCCAGCAAAAGAGATGACACTGCACTTACTTGGCTCATCACCAAGTTTGAAGTGAAGTGAGAAAAGCAAAGAGCGCGCACGCACGCACGCACGCACGCACGCACGCACGCACGCATGCACACACGCACACACACACACACACACACACACACACACACAGAGACTTATTGATATATTACAGAGATTAAACATCACTACAGAGGATCTGGAATAAAGGAGACAGGATATTGGATTGAAACATATAGTCTGATTCCCCCTGAGGGTGCTAGGGGTAACTTGATTGAAGGCTCTGTCTGCATGCTTAGTGTACTGCCTGGTAATACCACTTCGTACTCTGAACACTGATTAATCAAAGGTCCAAAAAAGAAAGGAATTAAGAACAACAAAATCAGGAGGGAAAGGATTTTACTGCATTGCACACAAACAGGCATATACACATCAGTTTGGGTTTCACAGTCCCAGTAATGAAAGAAACTGAGAAGATGTGGACTCTTAAACTCTGATCTAAAGGCTTTTCTGTATTTTCTTCCACTTATTCAGCCTCTCAAATAGCCAGGATGGCTTCTATTAGAAATCCTCTTTAGACTGTCTCAGAATCCTTGCCCTGGTGCTTTCAATTTTGAGAGAGGTGCAAAGAGAAACCTCCCGAATAATGACATCTGGTCAAAGGTTTAGGGATTGCAGAATTGCTTTGCCTGTCATATGACAGTTGTGCCAAAAGTACCACCTCTATTATCCAGAATGCAGATGGCGACGACCTCAGCTTGAGTCAATCAGTTCTTAATTAAAGTGCTGCAGTAAATCCAGTTTATGTTGCAGAGTCTGGGTGCTGGTGCTGGCAGGCACTTGGACTGCATATGATTAGTTAAATAATTTGATATATATCAATTTCTGGGCTAAACATCTTGGAGTCTATATTCTAGTGATTACTATCATAATTACTAGAATTCATATTCCAGATTGGCTGCTCCAAATTGCTCCTCCAATTAGTCAGAAAGGAACATCTGTGTACTTAACATAGATTTAAAAAATCTAATTTGATTATTATAAACAGCCAGAATGACGCTTAAATATTTTTTCATTAAGTATGTCAAATGAAATATAAAAACCAAGCAGGCAAAGTCAGTGCCCAGCTCGTGTCCATATTATAAACCAAGCAGGAACTCCAGGTCTAATGACCACCTGAGGTTGGCCTCAAGTGGTCATTGTGCCGAATCTCCAAAATTCACCACATGAAAATACTCAGTTTTACAGCAGAACTAAACATTATTTCCTTATTCATGACAAGCATAAGGGTAATACATACACCCATTTATAACCCACCAGTTTAAATATTATGAGGGCTTAAATTTATGACCTTAATAATACTGTTTGGCCTTATTCTGAGTTTCAACTGATTAGTTTCTTCAGTAAGTACGTGCAATATTGATTTAACAATGTTTTTTTCCCCAGTGTGTGAATGAGCTGAAACATGAAGCCAATGCAGACATGCCAAAAACTGCAGTTGCTCTAGTGTTTGTTTTATTTAGTAAGTGACAGTTTTTGTGTTGAAGCAGTGGTGGAATAATGAAAAGTTGAACTGAAAAATGTTCTGTATCATTCCTTATTTACATAGTGTTGTCTTTACTTTCACAGCATCACGAGCACTGAGTGACAGTTTTTGATTTGTTATTTGCATTGTAGACTGTTTCAAAATGCAGTGCTTTAAATCATATCACACACACACCTTTCCAAGTAATCTAGCTTAGAACTTTACCCTCTCCTCCAAACATGGCAACTTAATGCTAAATTTGAAGCATTACAACTCAGATTTTAAAACAACTTGGGTAGCGTGATGGTGTTGTTAGCACTGTAGCAACACAGCAAGAAAATCTTGAGTTTGAATCCATCATCTGCCCCGGGCATTTGTGTGGGTAGACTGCATATTCTTTGTGGGTTCTCTCTGGGTTACTCTGGCTTCCTCCCACAATCCAAACACATGTAGTTAATTAGGTTAGGTTAGGTTAACTGGTGACAATGATTCCCACACTCTAAGAATTGTATCCTAAAAGAAATACAGAAACTAATTTAAGCCAATGGTGGGGGCGTGCTTAGCTTTAACTACTGACATCCAGATCCTGACCCTGTATACCTCTGATGATGCAACTTAACTGAGGAGCTCTGTTAGTCAATTGCACTCAACAACTACAGTTGTTAATGGCAGCTCTCCCCTTATGGAACCTTGGGCTTGGTTACATGGTTACATTATTACTTTAGAGGCAAGAAAAACAGGCCAATTTAGCAGGGGAATAGCAAACAGCAAAATCAAATAATATGAATTTTATATACAAATTACAAGAAATAATATCAAAACCCGATACCCTGATGCTAATGTCCACTACCAGTCTTGAGAGCTGGATGTGGAAGCAATAAAATTCAATTCCATTTAATTCAGTTCAGTTTATAAAGCACTAAATCACAACAACTGTTGTCTGAAGATACAAGTAAAGACCTTACAAAGGTAAAGACCCCACAAAAACAGCAGAGACAGACAGAGAAAACCCTAACCATCAGAGGACCCTCTATGAGCAAGCAGTTAGCGACAGTGGGAAGGAAAAACTTCCTTTTAATAGGAAGAAACTGCTGGCAAAACCAGGGGAGGGGAGGGACAGCCATGACCAGTGTTGGGGAGTAACGGAATACATGTACCGCCGTTACGTATTTAAAAAACAAAATATGAGTAACTGTATTCCGTTACAGTTACCGTTTAAAAAGGTGGTATTTAGAATACAGTTACTTTGTTGAAATAAATGGATTACACTGCGGTACTTTCCTGTTTCATATTGTCGCGGGTCAGGACTGTTTGGGTTTTGTTTGACAGCTACGTGCTGTTGTTCCAGGCGGCAGCGTTACGGTTGCCATGGTTACAGGGCGACGCTCTATCTCTCGCACGGCTGTGTGTTTCCTGGGTGAGAGAGCACCTTTTTGTTGTTGTTGTTGTTGTGCTAAGCTAACAGGCAGAATGCTACAAGAATAGCTCGAAAGAATGTAGCCTCATGGGCAGTATAGTCCGTGTTGCAGGGAGAATGGACTGCCATACCCGTTATGTGTCTGTGAGCAAGAGGAGGGAGAAAAAAGGATAATGGAAAGGTACGAGCAGTCATCGAGAAAAAACGGGAGCTGGAAGCATGTAAATATAATAATAACCACTTCAGCCAAGAAGAGTGCCTGAGGAGCCCAGTTGTAAGTAAGCTATTAAGACTCGACTGTACACCGTGTTCTCCTCCGAAAACAATAAGTTCCGTTGGAGCAGTCTTTCAACGCCTTTCTCTGTCTCTCGCAAGAAAAGTTGACCCACACAACAAAGTAAAGCTATTTTTCGGCTAAAAGCCCAACACGGACCCCGCCGTATTAGTCAGAGGTCCCTTTACTAAGGTTCGGAGCCGCGGACCTTCAGTAATGGTAATAAATCACACAGCAATAGTACATTCACGTTGTTGTAAAAAGCATGATAATATATTAAGTAATCCAAAGTATTCAGAATAGGTTACTGTCATTGAGTAACGTAACGGAATACGTTACAGAATACATTTTGGGGCATGTATTCTGTATTCTGTAATGGAATACATTTTAAAAGTAACCTTCCCAACACTGGCCATGACACTGACCATGAACACCACAGCTGCTCTGTCCCAGTCCAACATAGTGTATTAATGTAAACTTCACCACTGGGGTCCGTTCTTCGTACCTCGCTAAGTAAGTTAGCTGGATTTGATTGTTGACGATTTCGCGTGATCTTGGATCGTTCGGTTCTCCGAAGCTCATCCGGGACTTGCTGTCATAGCAACAGATCCGTAAGTGTAAACCTGCTTGGGAGCAGGTTCACTTTATGTAAACAGGATTAGATCGCGGCCACTCAGGTATGTCCGCTTCATTTACACGAAAGCAACAGCGATATTTTTCCACTGTTTTTCCATAAATAAATATTATCAATGTAACTAAAGATAATGCAGTATTTGATTCTTTTATTGATTTCACACAGATACATACAGGTCATTTCCTAAAAAAAGGGAAATGTACCATTAATCATTCTATTTCATGTATTTGATTATTTCAGATGTAATTCACAGTTCAGAGTAGTAATAGTAAATTACTTCATGTAATCAAGATGAGAGACCACGGCTATAAAAGCGAAGGTGGATTTGGGAAGTCTGTCGCAGCCATGTCCTGTCCGTATACGCGAGCCACCCATTGTGGAAGGTGCAAGATTGATAAGGAGAGTTTTCAGAATTCAGCGTATATTACGGGATAGACAGGATCCTTTAGCTCAGCGCGACAGTGTGCTCATAGAGAGATATCGATTTTCCCGTGAGGGTATTATTTACTTAACCAACTTGTTGACGAGGGGGTGCAGGACCACCACCTGTCCTTTTTTGCTCTGCCCTTTTCTTGGTTGCTGTTATGAACAAACAAACAGATTATTTCAGGGTCTCTTTTCAAGAGACTAAAGGCAATATAAGTGATAAATATTACCATTCTGTAGAATATTCTTATATTCCACTTTTACTTGTTCCCATGTTCTAGTGGGTCCTGTTGTGGCTCTAATGTGAAAGAGGATATAATGTAATATAATAAATTTACCCTACTGCCTACTGGTGTTGGCCAGAGGGGCCGATGGCGCGATATGGCAGCCTGGCTTCTGTCAGTCTGCCCCAGGGCAGCTGTGGCTACAACTGTAGCTGCCTCCACCAGTGTGTGAATGTGAGAGTGAATGAATAATGGCATTGTAAAGCGCTTTGGGTGCCTTGAAAAGCGCAATATAAATTCAATCCATTATTATTATTATTATTATTATTAAATTACTTACGAGCTTAATTTGTCAGCAACTTTGTGCCAGCCCTCTCTCCTTGCTTTTGCAGCCTTTGCAGTGTTCCCTTGCGTTTTAATTAAACTCTGAAACTCCTGAAATCCCTCACTCAAGAGTTCTTGCTCTGCTGCCGAAAAATACCGAGCGCTCTCCTTTGACATTTTCGCCGACCAATCAGAGGGTTGCCGATCAATGTTTCTACTATCGATGCGTAGCCCCTGTTAAGCCACCCAGTGATCTCACATTACTTCATCCAGCTATACTAATCGTCAACGACAGGTGTGTTCGGAGAACTGGAATAGTGAGCTCAAAGTTGGCGCGATGATTTGATCTTGGATGTAGTAAGCGAGGTACGAAGAAAGGACCCCTGTACTGCAAACTAAACACCTTAGCACCAAACTCTCTCACACAGTATTTCCATGAATACTGCATAATGGAGACAAATTTAGTATATTTCAATTAGTTTTGCTCAGCATTTCATAATATGAAAAATTTAACTTAAGCCACACATCATGTGTAGATCCAATATCTGCAAAAAAATTCTAAAATGTATGAGGACATTACATATGAACTTTAGATTTTCACCTTATCAAATTTCACTTAGCTGCTCTTACCTTTAAGTATAACCTCTTTTTATCCTCTCCTGCCCTGCCTCTCTTACATCTTTCTCCATTTCGCAGTGATGTTATCTCACATTATTTTCTTTCTATGGGAAATACAACAGCTGGACATTTGGCTCACAGACATGCCGCGCAATAAACTGCATAGAAACAGTTTGTATGTTTACTGATATTTGTTGAACTGTTGAAAATACCTGCCACTTAAAAATGTTACTTCCTTTTTTATTGCTACATTAGTGAAGTGTTAGCTAGATGCTAAAGTACTGCAATGTCATCTTCACTTACACCTGCAAAAACACTGTTCTGGATCATTCTGGTCAACTTGAACCCATGAGTGTAATTCTATAAATGATATAACATTATATTTGGAAATTTAGAGAGTGAAAGTAAAAGTTGGCTGAAAAGTAAATTCTCAGTGAAAGATACTAAAAATTCAACTTAAGTGCGGCAACAAAGTATTTGTACTTCTACTACTGAACCTCCCACCTCTGCAAGAAGGACACACAAAATCCAAATGACGTTGCTGGGCCTCAACACACGGACACACACTGTGGGTATGGTGACACACACAAGGGACACAGACACTCCCGCTCAATGGTCACTCCACTCTCCTTCCTCGACTGTCACTGAAAACACAAGAAGAGTCACAATCAGTCACTCGTCCCAAACACCTGTTCAGCCCCGCCTCCGTGCCACCCCTCCTCTGCAGCGGGCCAGAGACCGCACCCGTGCCGCAGTGACCAAAAAGCTAAACAATTGAGCTTAATTGATCAGAAAAGGCTCTGACAATAGTGAGGATGCACTGAGTCTGTCAACTTTATACATTAAAAAAATAATAAAATTTGATACACTTTTTACATGTATGAACACAATATGTGCACATTTGATTTATATCGATCGTTTAATGCAATGAACTGAAGTTTCATTCTTTAGTTACAAATGCACAGAGGTTATCTAAAGAAGGACTGCAAAGAGATCATCTTAGTGGCTAATATTTATTATTCACTCTTCACTGGTGATGCACGTATTGTCCCTTGTGCAAATATTCATTCAGATTAAATTAGTATAAAATCAAGAAAACTTTCCAAAGACCTTTGACAAGGACACAACATAATGTTAGAAGTTCCAAGCCATTAAGTCTTTAAATAAAATGATACGTCTATCAAACAACCTCGGCTTATGGCTTTTAGATCTGCTTGAGACTTTTGAGGCTTCAATAGATCTGTCCCCAGGGTATAGTTTGTGGAGAAACCCAGCTTTTCATACTGCATACTACTGCTTTGCCATAATTGTGTTTGAAGTGCTTTCACTCACATTGGGGGCACTATTATAGACAAGCTCTCCTGTCTGGCAGAACTTCTTTTAAATGAAAATGTTTACATTTTGAATGATTACACAATTTCACCTCAAACTGTGCAGCAAGATGAGGGGGGACATTTCAAATCTTCAAAAGTTGGACCGAGAATGCTCTTGTGGCATAGGTTAATCGTTTAGGTTTATGGACCAAAAAGAACGCTGTGCGGCATCATTAGCTGAAGCGAATCTCAAACTGTGGTAATGTTTGTGTGTTTTTCCTATTACACTGTGTTCTTCCTGAGAGCTTCCTAAAAAGTCTCTAAAACAGATGTCTCATGTAACATTTAAAACTAGTAGAACTTGTAGAAAACTATAAAAGGCACTAATACGTATGGTCTAAAAGAGCCTCGGAAGCATATGCATTTCACACAAGGTTAAACCGAAGCATTCAGTGGGAATAAGATCCCATAAGGCAGTCCTTTTTGTCAAGCAATTTCACAAAGGCACTCAGGGCGTGCCAGTCTAGCATCAATAATATGATGAGGATCATGGATGGAATCAGCCTCTGGATAATAAGTGGTTGAGATCAACATTTTTTCTTTATCCTCTGTGAGTAGATCCAGCATCTCACACATGCAGCCTCCCATTGTGACACTTTTCTTATTAAACTGGACAAGCATTTCTCCACAAACTGCATTTTATCGTCTGTTCATTGTCATGCATATCTTTTTATAGGTGAAGAAAAGTATTTTCACGCTTACCCCGGCATTGCCTTGTACTCCGTCCTGCAGTGTAAAAAGACAACTAGAAATGTGTGTGAAAAGAACGCCCAAAAATAATGCAAAGTTACAAAGAATTAAGTTGTAGTCTGTAAACTAAACAAAGCTTCATTTGTTCTACCAGCTTTTCTTTTAGACTGTGTTTGAATAATTATTTCATGCACAGAATTACTTTGTTTTTCCTTCAGGGGAGAACCATATCTGAGGCGGTACGGTGTTCTGTTGGTGTTGCTTTGAGTTTTCAGAAAGCACAAACAGAGCAGCGGTGAGTTGGGCTCATTTAAACCACAATTTAAATTAACCTTGAAAGTAAGTGGACCACTCGAGCAACGTACAATATAGAGTGTCTGGAAAAATGTGAGAAAGTGAAGTCAGAGAAGAACATGTGGCCTCAAGGCATCCTTTCACAAGCGAATGTATTTCTGTTTGAAGAGCCTTTGCAACGGTGAGGGGACTACAAGGGAAAAAAAGAGCATACAATTAATAAGTAAACTTTATGTGGAGTCTTTTGGAGATATCATTACAGACACATGTAGTATGTCTATGTAGGTTGTCAGTCTTCCAGGTCATGGCAGTATTAAGAGCTTGAAAGAAGACGCTTTATGTTGTATGTCAAAACTGGTTGCCAGGTTGGAGGTAGTCTGAAGTACAGTCAAATAATGTATCATATAGTGACTCACACAGAAACAACATCTCAACAATTCCAGGAAACTTAAAAGGACAAACCTTTATATGAAAAAGAGAAACAATGAGCCGAATCCTTCCCTCAGGCTTCATTTGCGTCAGTGTTCAGTGATGAAGAATTCAACAAGATCATAGAAGCATCTCTGTCGTGTTTCAAAGAGCAAAATTTAACTGTGTAAATTGTCCATAAAATATTATAAGTGAATTTGATATTTTTGGGAGACCTAAGTATGCGCAGCATGCAGCTGCCACCGCTGCTGTCTGAGAACGGGCCTTAATTGTATATCTGTGTTCTCTGGTGATTTGGGAAAATTTATTTGACAAAGAATTTAAGCTGTGACAGCCAAAATAGATATATTCAGGTAGCACCACTCTTTATAAAGCTCAGGGAGGAAATTACATGCTTTGAGACGAAAGATTTAAAAACAAAGAAAAACAAAGGCTGCAGCTGAAAAGTCTTCTCTCATCTATGCCTCAATAACTCACACTTTAGAGTCCAAACTACTAGGAGTCATTTCAGATCCTTAGCTTTAGCTCAGTGTTGGGGGGTACACACACTCTGAATTGGATTCTCTTCACAGTAGATAAGAGGGAAACTACATGCAAACGCACACACATCGACAAATAAGCAAACAAGACAAACACATCTATCAGGATAAAAAGTCCAGGCTTCGGTTGAACTTTAGTGCGAGTGTTTGTTCGAAAGCTGGAGGGGTATTCACTAACCACCCACATCTCATGGTCTCATTATAGAGCCTCTTATAGCAAAGTAACGCACCTCTGCTTTTCTTTCCTCTCTCTCTCTCTCTCTCTTTTTTTACCTGTTTTGTTCTATACAGAGAACAGCCTCAAGCTAATTTTCTTCACTAGATTTTTTTTCTTTTGGGTTTGTTTTTAGTGACTGTGAAACTCCTTCAGTGTGCTGTTTTTAGCATCCCCCTCCCCAAACCCTAAGAATTCATTCCCAAAAGCAGACATAAAAACACCCACACTGACATTTATACCATCGCAATTCATGCAACACGCCAGTTTCGCTTGAATCTTCTATTCCCTTAATTATATTCAAATTGTCTTAATGTCACAAAATTGTCCTTGATGCCTTTATAAGCGCACCAATAAAAATGAATGGCACAAAACTACTAGCTACTCTCTGTGATCATCTCACTAATTATATTACGCATCAACTATCATTATGCAGGTGCTCAGTGGAATCGGATCATCTAATCCCTTCTTAAAGTTAATATAGGCAACATGTTGTTTTTCAGCTTCTGTTCCAAACATTAAAACCTGTGTTCCTACTCACAGGGTGGTGGGTGAACGATTTGCAGTACAACAAAGTGACATGACACACAAAGCCAGCGTCAGTAATACAAAGCTGCGTGTTTATCTACAGTGCGACAGCAGCATCACGGTTTGAACTCAGCCCACTGTAATGATCTGTTTTTGCAAGCCACGTTGAAAAGATGTGGGATTTCCATGCAGCCTTCATAATGCATAGGAAGTTCTCTGCCTGTGATAAGGCACTGCATTCATCGTGACTCGCTCTTGGAAGCCGAGCTCGCAGAGAAATGTAGGCAGTTATTTACAAAGACGCCGCTGACAACAGCTCATTTCGTTTGGAATATTAATTGCAGTGCGGTTGCCTCCCTCTGCCCCCGAAGAGGTCACTTATGGTATTTAAACATGAAAGTGTGTTTAAACAGAAATGAAATGGAGTGTTTAACCGCTGCTTCATGTCGGCGCGGTCACTCACTTCAGACGGAGCATCAATCAGCCTGCCGTTCTAGTGGGGTTTTTTGTGTGTGATACTTAGAGGAGTGTGTCATAGCTGGCGGCAGCAGGGAATCAACAAAGTGGACTCGACCGCTCACATCCACAGCCAAATGGTCTGGGAGTTAAATGGCTACAATGAGCAGGGCTTATCAATTATGCCACCTTAGCAGGAATCAGGATGTGACTGCTTAGCTGAGCTGTCAGATGGTTTCATGCTGTGAGGCCTAAAACACCGCTCACAAGGGTATTTCTTCTGTCATTTCATAGAATCAAATCAAATCAAATCACTTTTTATTGTCACATCACATGTGCAGGCACACTGGCACAGCACATGCGAGTGAAATTCTTGTGTGCGAGCCCCACAAGCAACAGAGATGTGCAAACACAACAACACAAACGAGCAAAATACAAGAATGGCCAACCTGAAACTAATAAATATATGTACAATATATAATAGTGTATGCATTTCTGGATGTGTATACTAAATATTTTCCTACGTGTGTGTGTGTGTGTGTGTGTGTGTGTGTGTGTGTGTGTGTGTGTGTGTGTGTGTGTGTGTATACACATTTTTACAAATTAAATAGTAAAAAAATAAAATAAAATAATAATAATAATAATAATAATAATAAAATATATAAAATATACAGAGTTGAATATGTGCAAAACAAGTGGCATTTATATACAGTGTGGAGTGCATAATGTTGAAGTTCCAGTAGTGAAGCTGAGGTGTCTATGACGTGTTCAGCAGTCTGATGGCCTGATGGAAAAAGCTGTCTCTCAGTCTGCTGGTACGGGACCGGATGCTGCAGAACCTCCTTCCTGATGGAAGCAGTCTGAACAGTTTATGGCTGGGGTGACTGGAGTCCTTGATGATCCTCCCCGCTTTCCTCAGGCAGCGCTTCCTGTAGATGTCTTGGAGGGAGGGAAGCTCACCTCCAATTATCCGTTCAGAGCACCGCACTACTCGCTGGAGAGCTTTGCAGTTGTAGGCGGTGCTGTTGCCATACCAGGTGGTGATGCATCCAGTGAGGATGCTCTCAATGGCACAGCGATAGAAGGTCCTGAGGATGCGGGGGTTCATGCCGAATCTTTTCAGTCTCCTGAGAAAGAAGAGGCGCTGCTGCGCCTTCTTCACTGTTTTGTTTGTGTGTACTGACCACGTAAGATCCTCAGCCAGGTGTACGCCAAGGAACCGGAAGCTGCTCACTCTCTCCACAGCAGCGCCGTTGATGGTGATGGGGGTGTGTACTTCTCTGCACCTCCGGAAGTCCACTATCAACTCCTTTGTCTTTGCGACGTTGAGGGTGAGATGGTTGTCTTGACACCAGTGGGTCAGGGCGCTGACCTCCTCCCTGTAGGCCGTCTCATCACCGTTGGTGATAAGACCCACCACTGTAGTGTCGTCCGCAAACTTCACAATGATGTTGGAGCTGTTAGTGGCTGTGCAGTTGTAGGTGTAGAGTGAGTACAGGAGAGGGCTCAGTACACACCCCTGTGGAGCACCAGTGTTCAGTGTGATGGGGGATGAGGTGATGCTGCCCAGTCTGACCACCTGGCGTCTGTCAGACAGGAAGCTAAGGATCCAGCTGCAGAGGGAGCTGCTCAGTCCTAGATCCTGCAGTTTCCTGTCCAGCTTCGAGGGAACGATGGTATTGAATGCTGAGCTGTAATCTACAAACAGCATCCTCACATACGTGTCTCTCTTCTCCAGGTGTGACAGGGCAGTGTGTAGTGTCAGGGCTATGGCATCATCAGTGGACCTGTTGTGGCGGTATGCAAACTGTAGAGGGTCCAGTGAGTCGGGTAGTGCAGAGCAGATGAAGTCCCTGACCAGCTTCTCGAAGCATTTGCTTACGATGGGGGTCAGGGCTACAGGTCGCCAGTCGTTCAATGAGGAGATGGTGGAGGATTTGGGTACAGGGACGATGGTGGCCATTTTGAAGCAGGCTGGGACTACAGACAGAGAGAGGGAAAGGTTGAAGATGTGCGTGAACACTCCAGCCAGCTGAGCCGCGCATGACCTGAGGACGCGGCCGGGAATCCCGTCCGGACCAGTAGCTAGAGTGCAGTAAGTAGCTCATACTCCACCCTGCAGCCATGCAAAGTTTCTCAGCCTTGCTCATTATCATTAAGCCCTTCGATAATGTACGGTGTCATGTTAAAATCAGTCAAAACGTGTCACTGCCCTCTATAGTATCCATTGGCTTTCTGTATTTTTCACCAAAAAGTTATTGCTTTGACCTTTTTTGTTGCTTTTATCCGGTATAATTTTTTGTTGTGTGCAGTTGTTTTTAACCTGGAAGATCATCGAGGTGCTCTGAAGTGCACTTTGTGTCCTCCCCCCTACAGTTTTCTCTCTGCGGTTGGTTGCTCTCTTGTTTGTCCTTGCTCCGAGCTACTCTTGTGCATATTTAGCCAACATATCATAGCTTTCTTAGGAGTTTGGTTCTGTCTTTGCAAAGCGAAGGAGACCATTTTTGTGCAGAATAGCTCAGCTGTATAGGCTGCAGTCTTTAGAAACAGGTCAATTAGACTCAGAGTAACTGACAAAGAGAATTTCAAGTAATATAGGGAACTCTGATACGGCATATCTGATTAGTCATCCTGAGGCAGATGAAACTTGCATCTTATCTACTTATATTACCAAATGAAACCCTGAGTCATCAAGTACCCTTAGGCTAAGGATAGCAAAGAGAAGTCCCACATAAGAGTCAACAAGCTTTTAGAAATCAGAATGTGTGCTTGAGTTATGTGGGGTTAGGTTTAAATGCCTTTGGGTCCTGAGGTACTCGGGCTCCCAGATCTGAGGCTCAGAGATGCAAGCATGGGGCCGCGCAACTGTGATGAAATGTCCCTCATCTGAGCTCAAAGTGAACACACTGTTGTTCAAACAAAAAAGTGCTGAAATCATGAGGATGATTATATATAATGAAATGGCATGCAAGCAGAAAAAAGTTTTTCATTCCATCACAAATCTGCTGTGGTGAAATATATGCATCACATTTATATATGTTCTTAAAGCAGATTCATTTTCTTCTGATTTTCCACTGAAAAATTGTGAGCATTAAGTTTTAAGACCAAAACAAATTTACTTGATGCTTTTTGTAAAATATCGGCATTAATCAGGTCAAAACATTTAAATAACTGAAGTCAAAAGGCAGCTGAAAAATTATGTTAAAAAAAAAAATCAGATCTTTTGGCCAAGAGTGAAGGGCTCTGGTTATGCTGTGCAGGGTATTTTGCTGGCATTGTTTGGGCTCATGTCCCCTTTGAAGGGAGGTCAGTCAAAATCAATACAAAGGAACTCTAATTGGTCACCTCTAACCTATTATGAAAGGTTTTATCCTGAGGGGAGTGTTTTCTTCCAAAGTGACAATACCCCAATCCACAGGGCATGGAAGGTCACCAGATGACTTGATGAATATGTCAGTGTTGTAAATCATATGATTTGGCCTTCGCGGTCACGGCCGGCTCTTATCCTCGTTGAACCCCTCTGAACAAAATGCTTTCCAGCATCATTAAAACACAAATGAGGAAATATCTTTTTGTTTCACCGCTAAAACAGAGATTCAGAGACTTCTAGAAATCACACTGGAGCTGTTCTGCCAGCCCAGCAACTTAATAAGACACAGTCCACTGCTGTGAAAAAGTATTTTTTGCTTAGACTTTACAATTCACAGAATATTTTCTAAAAAATCTCAAGGATCATCAAATGCGAGACAAGATTGCTCCTTTTTGGTCAGCTGTGGTTTTCTCGGAATTCTCCCATGGATGCCATTTTTGCTCAGTTTCTATCTTATTGCTGAATTACAAACTTTGACCTTAACTGACCTAAAGTGAGGCCTGCAGTTCTTTAGATCTTATTCTGGGGTTTTTTTGTGACCGCCTTTGTTGATGTCCCCTCGAAGTAATTTTGACAGGCTGGCCTTTCTAGTTCTTTCTCTATTCCTGGATAATTTTCACACAGTGCCAGGTAGGTTTGAATGTTATTTTTTTCCCTTAATAAATGAAAAAATAAATGGAATCATAGTTTAAAAAACTGCCTTCTGCATTCATACTCAGAGGAGCTTTTCTTAAAATCAAGGTTTGTTTAAAGAAACATTAAAGTGTTACAAATATACAAAAACGAAGAAATCAGGAAGTGAAAAATGTCTTATGAGCATATGGGCGCATATTTCGACCAATCTGAGAACTAAACATTAGGTTGTGTGTTGCTGCAAAACTTTTAGGTCATTTCAGTGGTCAAATCAACCTGTGGGCTGCATCTGACAATCATTGTTAAATTTCATTTGCTACGATTTCATTGTACCTGAAGGAAAATTCACTGATTAAAGTTTAAACTGTGGCTTCAGAAGTTTTGTGGTGCAGTTTGCTTTTTGTTTTTTTTGTTTTTTTTTTACCCTAGATTGGCTGGAAAATTCAGTGGGAAAAAAAAGGGAACTTGCATTGGGTTTTTTTAGGATCCAGTAATGAAATTTTCACTTTGAGCCAGGTTTGATGTCTTCTAAGCTTGGTTTCTTTTTGTTGAAGGAAAGTGTTTTCTGTGTGAGCAGCAGAGAGGCTTTCATCTGTTTTTCACTTACGACCAGGAAAAAATAGATTAGGTAAGTTACAAAGAGACAGCGACTTCTTTATTGACATTATGTTAATGATTGGAAGCATTTTGTTCTCCAGGTGACAAATGGAAGAAATTTGTTCTAAAGCTATTCACAAAGCTAATAATCTCAGATATCCCGAGAATCAAACAATGAAAGATGTTTTCTTTTCTTCAACCTAAAGTGCTTTTTTGCCTTCCCATACCTGGAAGCAGTATAACACAGAGTGGATGCTGTGGGAGAATTAATTAACTTTTTGGTGCACTATTTATAGCTGGGTAATTACAACAGTGTTCATCACATGGCCAGGTCAACCCAACAATCCGATCTATGACTGCATGACTGGAGCGTAAAGTGACATGGAGTTCTGCATGTGGAAGCTAAGAGGGAGCTTAGACAGAAAGCCTCTCGCTGGTGAAAAGGTCACGTCTCACATTTAACAGTAAACAGCCAAGATATTAAACTCTGTTATGAGTCACATTTGCAGTCTAGACACTTTTCATTAATTTGAATCGAAGTTTGAGACAAAACATTTGAATTTTTCGTCGTGCTATATTTGCAGCTCCAGAATTTATGAGAAACTGGAAGATTTAATCAAATAATGTAAGCCTTGAGATTTTATTATTGATACAGTTTATTTTGTTTTGTTTTGCCCCATAGTTAGCAGAAATTATTGGGAATAGAGCTGCGTGAATCTCACTTTTACGTTGCAGTAATTAAAACATCAAAATTGTCGAAAAAAATAACAATAAATAAAAAATGACTGTTTAAAGCAAAACAGACCACATCTTTAATAAGAAGCATTCAGTATTTTGAGTCACTCATTTGTGGAATGAACTGTACTTTCACTCAAAGGGTACTCAAAACTGTAAACCTGGCAGGGAGTGTTGGTCTGCATGATCAGTGCCATTGTGGTCATAATTATTTTCACCTTTTTACAGAAAAACTACTCAATGTACAAAAGTGCAAAATCGGGCTCTGTTTCATGAAAAATAAACAGTTGTGAGTGTACACACTCTGAAGGTACACAGTAGTATTTTTTATTTAGTTTGTACTTTCCTCAGTCTTCAAAGAGACTACCCTCTACTGCACCATGGCATTTGTTTAAATGCTTCCGGTTTTTGTGAATGGGAAAAATGTATCAGGTGCACATTTGGAGCTGACAAGATACGTTCACAAAAACCCTCTGCTGAGGTGGGTGGTTGGCTTCCAAGTGTCAGACTTTAATGCCAGAGATACAGCTTTTCTGCTACTAGAAGCACATTTGGTTCTTTCACAGTCCTCGGGTAACCTCGTAACGATTTACAGGAGGAGACAACCCAAATCCAGGACACCAGGGGCAAGAAAAAGTCCAAAAATCCAAAGATTAATGATCACAGCAAGGGTCAAACACAAGATAACCAGAAGAGACAAGGGGAAAGCAGAAAGGGCATGTATTCTGAAAATCTGTGGACACAACAATGAAAACAAACTTGAAGGGGTTCTGGCTGAAGCATATAGGTCAGGGAGCTTGTATGTCCTTTTGCATGCAGATAAAGCCAAAAAACAAAAAAACAAAACCCCAGAGAGAACCAAGAAATTACTAGAAGGCTTGAGTATAAGGAGTACAAGCATCTAGTTGGAGAGTCAGGTTTAAGTATACTGCCTTATAGTGACTCCATTACATAATAGGTTAAGGATGGTGTGCAAAAGTGACAGAAAACAAATCAGTTCAACTTAATTCAGTTGAATTCAATCTTCAGTTAGTTGTATTTATATAGTGCCAAATCACAGCTTCTCCTCAAGGTGCTTTATATTACAAGGTGAAGACAATAATGGAAAAAGTAAAGCAAAAACACATAAGAATTACAGATTTCAAAGTAAAACAGGAAATGATAACAGCAATCCAAAGCAAAAGTTAAACTTGGTTATGTCCAAACATTCCAGATTAAGCTCTGCATCATCTTAAAGAGTACCGACAGAGTTGTGTCCTTAGTGCTATTTAGAAACAAAAGCCAAAGGAGCCGACGTCATCACCGAGTCTAATTATTGTACGACATACAATCAGCTTTTCAGCTTCCTGCCCTGAAAACGTCCGTTTACTATTTGCATACAGAAAAAAGGGCTCTATGATACAAATATAAAACCAATAACTGAACCCAGTATTCTTCTTACTGCTTTCTGTTCTGTTCTGTTTCTTTCCCTTCCATTCAAGTTTCACTCGCAACAACAGGTAACCTGGCTGTACATTTCATTCTAAATCTCTCCCACACACGCTACTTTGCATTTCAAACGCAGCGACTTTTTCCTCATAAATAAACACGACAGGTGGGTAGCAGGTGTGAAATGTCAGAGTAACAAGGCTCATGATCCGGTCAGTGCGGTGTGACGGCTGTCTTTCACGTGGAGGGATGAGCGGATCCGCGGCTCTGATTGGCCAGGCGCGCGCTCTCCAGAAGGCGCGCCGGGCTCTCTACTTGTCATTACGGTTGTACCGATTCACATGCCCACGAACACGGCTGGGCACGGCAGTGTGCCTATCTCCTCTCGGACTTGCACATTATTCAGACCAAAAGTGGCGGCTCGCACTATGGATGCTACTGTTTATGAGATCATATTTGGAGAGCTCGGGGACCTAAATTGTAGTTTAATAGAGGCTTTCCAGGACACTTTTTTGGCAAATGCTTCATTGTCATTGCTGAGCACTGATGGTAAGGCGGAATTGCTTCATTCTCCTTCCTCAGTATTGAGATGTTTTGCTGTTACATCTTAAAAATAGAAAGCTAAGCGTCGACCTTTATCTTTTATTTTATTTTCATTTATTATGTTTCCCCCCTAAAAGGTTTATATTGCAATGCCACAACCGATGAGATTGGAACCTGCTGGCCACGGAGCAGCACTGGCAGGATTGTAGAAAGACCTTGCCCTGAGTACATTAATGGGGTGAAGTACAACACAACGAGTAAGTCTTTCCATCGTGGAAAAAAGTTCCTTAACGTGTGGGAAACTGTGGAGCATTTTGTGGAAAATTATTTAGACAGTTGTGGAAAAAGAAATAGCGCAAAGCAAAAGAGCGCAACATTAGCAAGTGCGTTAATTACAGCAAGACTTCATGAAAAAAATGATTTGTGCTGCAAACAACCGCCCGTTAATATAAGCAATAACAAACAAATCCAGCAGCTTAATGATCTCTCATTTAGTCCACCGTCTTATGAATTTTCATTTCTACCCTAATTAGATAATTTTTCCACAGGCTTATTATTAGTACCCCCCCTGTGTTCACAAGTAAAGCGGCATAGACAGCGAATCAGTGATCATTATTAAACCTCCTGTTACAGGAACAGCTGCTTAAGAATGTGCGTGTGTGCTTTTCACTTAAAGGGCAAATACACCTAAGATCGCTCAAATCTCTGCTTCTGTAAGCTACTTACATGTATGTGAGGGCATCTCTTGGTTTGATTTTACTGGAGGGGGAATTTTGTTTGTTCCAATAGACAGCTGGACAATTTGGCATTGTACTGGTGTTCCAGTATCAGCAGAGAGAGTGTGTGTGCGAGAGAGCGAGCAAGGTGATCTGCTGTAAAATTGAGACTGACTGCCCATTAGAACTATTGTATAACTGTTATCATAGCAGCACCATCTAGTGTCCAAAATAAGAGAGGATATGAAACAATGAAAGCCTCCATTGGGAGGAGGTTGCGGTGGATGGATGGGTCTACTAAACATTGGACCTTAATACTAGCCTGCTTTCTTTAAAAATCTCCTTATCTTAAACAGGTGTTCAGTATTCACATGCTCGACTTCTAACAGTTAGACTGGGGTTTGAGATTTGTCTGGTGTGACCAAACAATGGACTCTATGGACGCCTTCCACTTGGGCTGCATCATACAATATAAAACAGCATAATATACAAAACTTTTATGTGTAAAAAGTGTCATATTGTGATATCACTGCTATAGCAATGGTTATTGTGCAAATTCCTTATTGCGCAAAACAACAAGACACACCCAGACATTTAGTAAAAAGGGAGATATTTGAACATCTTCCAACAAAGCACAATACTTAGCAAAGTATTTTTCATCACTTGATGTGAAAACACACCATGAAATGCAAGGAGGCCCAAAAATGGTATAACTGAGCATCATTGTAGCACTCGCGGGCCTCACTCCCTATGACAGGAAGCACAAATGGTAGAAATTACCAGTGCTGCTTCATATTTTTTGGGCAAGTATATGTAATAATATGATGTCAATTGAAATGGTGGAAAAACAGGACATTAAGCAAATTGTTTGACCTAAGTAACAACATCCCAGGTAGAAAATGTTTTCAGCTTCAGTTTTATTGTGCTGGTTGCTGATTAGATACAAGTTACTTTAATAATTGCTTAAAAGTATCAAATAACTGTGTGTCCCCACAATCCAAATGCAAACCACCAAAATTTCCACTGAAACCACTAACCAGGCTCCTTTTACACTTACATTTGTCTTATGCTGCATCACTGAATATAATACTGTGCCACTACTATTGCACTGTGATATTTCTGCTGCTGGGGGCACCTTGTTTCAGTAGAAGCACACTTTGAATGAGATCGTCTGTCATCGATGACAGCAGCTCATTGGAAATGAAGGACAGAAAATGTCCATTATTTTGTTTGCACAAATAAACAGTGCTGCAGGCAAGCTGCAATCTCAGATAAAACATTGTTGAGGATTATTTCTCTACATCATCAGAAATATAATTCTTGCAGATGTCTTTGAAATATCATGATACAATTTTTAGGCGCCCACCCCCGTCCCTACCTGCGTGTCACCCTGGATCACTCAGCTCCTGTAGGCTACTTATCTCCAAAATGCAACTCTAGTTCATAAGAGCTTGCGGAAATGACTTATCTGGTCAATTTCTTTGGGGGGAGGGTGGGTGTGGGATTTCAGAATAATACTTTTCATTTTGCTTCTGATTTCAACAATACGCTAAGAGGATGGTTTTAATCTGCTGGCTTGACAGGCTGAGCAGTTTCCAAACTAATCTGTGTCAGCCAACAGTTTAGCTAAGAGCTGAGAACAGCATATCACAACTCCGCCACCCAGCACTGTCACCTTATGTAACTCCTGTGTTAGTCATAAGGCTGATGAACTTGTTGCCGAGAAAACAGCACCATTCATTTCACAAAATAACCGACCTGCACCAAGTGTGAGTGTCCAGAGTGTCCATATCTGGACTTTTCATTTAACACTACTGTTATCTCTGTAATAGACTCAGGTGTAGTGTCATTACCCACCAAACCTCTGATACACACCCACAATCAACTGCTGTCTGATCACCTTTGATTCAACTTTGCTCTGCTGCTGCTTAGTATTAGCATTAAAGAAACTGATGGACATTATGAACAATGCTGGGCATCCTCTGCACACGGCCATAAACAATCAGAAGAGTCTGTTCAGTGACAGGTTGCTTCTCCCCAAGACAAGAACTAACAGACTTAAAAACTCCTTTGTCCCACACGCCATCAGACTGTTTAACTCCTCTCTGGAGGGGAGAGGGAGGGGAAACAGGAGGACAAAGGAGGGGGGAACAACTAAGCTGTAGTGCCTCTTCACCTCACTGTACAATACCTTGTGCAATACTTTTTGTAAATAGTCAATAGTGCAATAGACTCAATACTTGAAATGTGCAATTCACTTGTATTTTTATTTTTTATTCCTATTTATTCTATTTATCCCCTTTGTATATTTTATTTTAGTTATATTTGTCTCTGTATTTATATATGTGTGTGTGTGTGTGTATATATATATATATATATATATATATATATATATATATATATATATATATATATATATATATATATATATAAATAACAATTCTGTAACTGTAACTTCGGTCGTTGCTGTGCTTTTTGGAAGTCGAATTTCCCAGAGGAACCCACCCGAGGGATTAATAAAGTTCTATCTTATCTTATCTTATCTTAGCTGAACACGCCTGTTGGTTTGATCCACCAGTGTGAAAAGCATACCGAAAAGCATTGAGACACCTTGTCCAGTGAAGGTTTAGATAGCACCCTGGTGAGTCAATATTACATTTTTATCAGGCTCAGGTTTAGATATTGAGGCTGTAATATACTGACTGAACTGTGTGAAGAGTTTCCCGTTAGATAATAGGAGAAGTACAAAGAACTGTACAGCTGCAGTTTCCTGCATCACCCAGGAGTGAATGAATACAGCAATCAAACAGTAAATAAAATATTGTTTGAATGTTTGTCTCAAACATATGTGCAGTTCAGAAATTAGATAGAGGAGGTGACAGATTTTTCGCCCTTGCGCGAAAAAGTTGATGAGTAAGTTAATTACAGGGATTGGTTCTTGTGACAGCAGAGATTACAGGTTTTATTCTTTCACTGTCACCAACATTTGTAATTACATGGATTGTTATATTTTTAACACAGATCTGACATGTGACATGTGCAGCTAATACGCTTTGAAATGCTTGGATTATCTTAGCTATGTAAACAAATCTTTTTTTCTTCTTCCTGTCAAATCAGGAAATAGACTTTCAGTTTTTTAGGATGTCAAACATGCAACAATAAATGCATTGTTTTAAGTCAGACTATTAAAGAAGCCAAAGCAGAATATTTAATAGATTGCGGTTCGACACAGCAGGGAGGCCATTACAAAACTCTTCACAACTGATAGCTTAACTGCAGGATTCTGCGTGTTTTCACAGCAAAGTGATGTGACACCAGAGACAATGTAGGTGATTATTCTCATCCTCCTAGGTCACATTAGCAGCCCTCATTTGCATTCAGGAAAAAAAATACAAATTTTAAACCACAAAATAGGTCAGACTAAGAATAGAAGTAGGCCCTAACATCCCATGAGCAGGTGTTAATTAAAACAATGCAAAAAAAAAAAAAAAGAACTGTGAAAATGCAGCGCAGCAATTTGCAAACTGAAGCCAAACAAGATGTGTTTTAAGCCAATCACTTTGACCACATGCCTAGCAGCAGCCATTTGCCCAGCATATATCCAAGAGCCAGGTATTTCATGCTTCTATACAAGCCTGCATATTAGAAATGAATGACCCAGGATATTTTAAGGAGAATCCCTTGCGGTTTGTACTCCCAGTTGTTGAACAGTACAAGATATAAATGCCACATCTTGCTTGAAACCGTGTAGGTTTTCTGTGGTGCTTTCAAATGAGAAGCTGAGCAAGTGTAAAGTAAAAATGTTGCGATTCTTTTGCAAAAATTAGAAGTTTAAGAGGCTTAGCGGGGCAGTTCAGGTAAGTAGCTATAAATTCTTTTCCATTTCATCTGGCTTGTATAAATATTAATGTCTGCGCAGAGTGACTTAAGAGCATTTATGCATTTTTAAACTTTCCTCTGTTCATGTTTTTTTTCTTGCAGCGCATTTATTCGTTCCTCTGGTTTACATGAAATGAAAATCGCCACCGTTGGGCCACAGTTGTTAGATACGGTGTGCTTTCTAACGACTATATGATGTGCTCTCTATCAAGCCTCAGGCAAAACAAGCAGTCCAAAGCAGTACTGAAGAGTGGCACTAGTGCTGAAGTTTTAGTTTTGGAAGATAAATAAAAAATGTGTGACCTGTATGCTTTCTCTGTTCACCCAGAGCACAACTTTAATTATTCAGTGAATCGCTCATATTGTTCTTGTAAATTCACCTCCTCCCAGTGAGTGTGTGTTCATTCTCACATAGGCGACATCCTGTTAGCACATAATGTACCATCCTAGTCAACACAAATCAAAATCAGGGCAGCTGTTTCTACAATAGAGCTCTATTGATTCTCTTATCAGGATTAATAAAGTCTGAGACATATCAGTGCTGCTCTGTGTATCTGGTTCAGACTGACAGTGGAGAGAGTGAAGCTGATGTAGTGTTGCATGTTGGGGGATACAGCTTGTCTCTTTATTTTAAATCACAGCTAATTCTGTACCTCGCCTTCTGGAGGCAAACATGACACTAATATAAGGTGGTGGATAAATATAGACAGGCATTGTTAGTAATTGTGAAACTGGTATTAGCACAGTTTTTTTTGTAGATGTTCCCTATTAAAAATTGTTTAAGAGCCTATGGTGGCAGACGGACCCATGAGCACAAGTCTTAAAATGTAGAGCAGATTCTCAGGAGGACTGGTTGTGTGACGAGGAATGTGTAAAAGAAATCCTGCCTTATTTGTCAAAAGCTTACTCACTGCACAGCATGACCAAATGACTCGCTGAAGTTTAATGACAGTTCAAATGGCTATAATGGCTGTTTTGCATCTTCTTGTCTGTGAGCTGTCATGTCCCCACTCAGAGGAGAATTAATATGAAACTCATTTTCCTCCCTCCTAAAGCTCTGAGAAGAAATTGGAGAAAATTACATGTAGACAGTCAACGCTCATTGTTGCATTCACTTGTTTAGGTGTTCCCAAATCACAAAATGTCTTATTGTGACACTTATCTTACTGATGCAATCTACCTCATGTGCATTTTCTAATGCCGAGAAACATGCACATGCGTCTGCCACAACTTGTGCTATTTTTTCTTTGCTCAATCTGATGACGGCACCACAGGTCTCTGCAAAATACCTCTCCTACTGCGAATTCTAGCCCTTTGAAACCTTTGATCCCCTTCTCCACGGTGAGACTGAGTAAGAGGTTCAATCAGCAAATTCAGGACAGTATGTGTTGCAAACATTTCACTAGCCATTGCACACCAAGACCCAGAGGGGGTCCAATCAGCACCAGCCTTCGCTGGCTGCACTCACCACAGATGACACACTAAAGTACCGGAGACATTTTGAAGCTACCAAATAACACAAATATCTGCAAAGCATGTCATGATTATTTATTATGGTTTATTTTCTTTTCATTCCTACTTCTGTGTTCACTCGTAAATCCAAGTCCTCCTTCCAAACATTTTCATTTTATCATTTCAGACCAAATGACACATTTACATCCATATGTCCTGAAAACTGCATTCGTTTTAGTGTTGCACTTGTGTCTCGATAGATGCCTCAAATTAATTTTCCACCCTCATCCTCCCCACTCTATCTCAAAGTGGCGTTTTCACACATCCAAACTCAGACCATGGACCGCCTTTCTTGTTAAAAAAGTCTTAAAATCTCAGTACCTGTTAACAGAGGTAACAGTTTTCTCAGTTGTATACCACTGAGACTCCTGCAGTGCAGCTGCCACCCATGAAGAATTGTCAGTTAACCTTGCATCCTTCTTACTGTCTCCTCCTGGAGATGCATCTCCCTGTTGTTCATAACTGTCATCACACTCTGAATTGCGAGCCAGCTTTTGTTCGTTACTTACTATTTTGAGCCGTGCATGCGTACGTGCAAGAATAACTAGCTACTGGGGTATCAGGGATGTTCATTTTTGGATTCTTATTTTACCGTTGCTGTCCAAAGTGAGAAAATGACCATATGTCTGAAATCAAAGAGAAGAGTGCAGCACTGCTGAATACATCAAAGGAAAATCGGTCACATATCTCATATCTGGGGCTGCATTTTACAAATTTCCTCGATGTTAAATCCCCCAGGACTGAGGCGGGGATAACACATATGTGCTTAATACCATATGTTTACACCTTTGATTCATATAGGACTAAGGTTCATAAATACCTTTATCTTTTTTTTAAAAATTTAGCTAAAGCTTCATATTGAAGTGTGAAAATCTTTTGGCTTGACAGAATATTTTTTTCTCCCCACAAATCAAAACATGTGGTTAATTTTTTTTTTTTTTTTACAAGAAAACAAAAAACATAATAAAAATATTGAAACAGTAAAAAAGACATTATTCATGTGACATCATAGCTTTTTTCTATATTGACACCAATATATATAATCTTAATCTAAGCTTAATATTTCAAAATTGTAAACACTGTATTGTGGGACCAAGAGCAATAGTGTTTCCTCCAAAACATATTGGATTTTATACTAAATCAGCCTCAACATTAAAGCAAATACACCCACACGTGGTTGAAACAGCTGTTACCTGTCAGCGCTGCATGCTGGCAGCAGATCCTTCTGGTCCTATTTATGGCTGTGCAATTAATCAAATTTTTATTTGAATTACAATTTTACCTTCCGCTGATTATTAATGTGAGGTAGCCTGTGTGTAATGATGTTGAATACCTCTGATTTCAGTATTGAACAAAGCAACTGTCGTGGTTTTTGCCATAACAGTCATATAGTTTGCAGGCTTCATCATAACGGAAATTTCTGAGTAAATGCCTTGAGCTCTTTTGTTTTGTTTCTTGAGGCAGTCCTAATTAGTTTTTGCAAATTGTGGTGTGCAGTGGGAAAGCACCTTCTGTCACGGAGCGGTGTTGCAGCGTTTGGTGCGGGTGCTTGGTCCGCATCAGTGTTTCGCTTGCTGATGAATGTCAACAACCAGAACATTGCACTGTTACAAGATTATAAATGGGATTTAATTCAACTGTCAGTGATTTTACTGTTGTGACTGTTCTGTGCACAGTTTTGCGTGTGGAAAACAGAGACCGAAGAGTTAAAACTCAAAGACTACAGGACCAAGACTCGATTGTGGCAACGGTCAGACTGAAAAGCCATTTTGTTATTTCACTGAGCAGCTATAAACAAGTCTTTGGTAAGGTTGTGGCCATCCTTGCATACTTTTCATTTTTGTACTGTGGGGTAATGTTCTCACTATCCTCCTCATGCCGTCTCTGTTTCCCGGAGGGACATAGTCTTAGTACGTGGGTTTTTGCTAATTTTCTCTCACCAGCTGGCTTCAGTGCAGCTGCTGAGGGTTGAAAGCTTGACAGCAAACAGGCACAAAAATTTTGCATTTGCAGTTACAGCTAATATGTCAAGAGGGCATGGAGAGAAGAAGGAAAGCTTAAGAGCCACAGCTGTAAGTAAAAGATTACCCGGTATCTCTTCCTCGGGCTCTGCTGACTTGTCTGCTTCAGTGGTCATTACTCAAGGCTTTTTAAGCTATTCAGTCGTCCTTGCTAAGCAAGAGGAGACACCCTGACAACCCTACCCAATCTCTCTTTCATAGCAAATGTTCATTTTGTGGTACTTATAAGGCATGCCCAGTGAAGCTACTACTCGTGATTTTATGAAAGCTGAAAGTTGATTGTGTTTACTTACTTACTTATCGTCAAATTCTAGCACTCTAGCAAAACCTCTCTGGTCTCCACTTCTCAGATGTGAGTATTTGCTGGTTTCCTCAGTCTTCTGATGTTGAACTGATTAGTTCTGCCCTTTCCCCAGCAATAAACAGCCACAAATAATAATGCTCACCAGCCTTTGACATGTTCTCAAACAGAAGTGGTCAGATGCTTCCTTTATTTTTCTCTTCCCATAACCTTCCAAATCTGTATATTCAGTTATGAAGCTAAAAAAACAAACAAATGGAAATCTTCACTTGAAGGAATGGTAATGGTTGTAGGCGCTCTGTCTCCCTCCTGGTGCGTGTGTGAAAATTAAACAAAATCTGTCCTCTTCTCTCATGTTGAACTGAGAAAAGTCGGTTCTTTAAACTTTAAAGTCGGACTGAAAAAATGATCCCAAGCACTGAGCACATTTGAAAAGAACATATGGTACGGGGAATAAACAAGTTAGACTTAATACTCACCACATTCAGTATGCACCGATGTGATCATTCTCATTAGCTCGTTTCTGAAATTCATTGAAGCGTCTAAAGTGAAGTAGAGTGGCAGTCATAGATTCTCTCTTCCTCCCTTCATAAGGGATTCATTCTTCAGCTTGTCAGTACTGTGTACAATCTACTTGTTCGACATGATGAACCTTACAGAAGTGCTCAGTAACCTTCAGCTGCCTGCTATTACCTACTCCGAGGTCTTTGTTTTGCTTCGCCTTAAAACTAAATGAGCTGTTCGTCATGCAGAAACTTTATAAGCTTGCTCAGCTACTGTTTCCCTCTTAGAAACCGTGTTATCTGACCAGGTCGCCAAGCCAGTGAAGCAGCTGATTTGTTACAGACAGCTAATAAATAGAAAGTATTAACCTCTGATGATGATGGGCGACACTGCAATAAAACAAGCACCAAAATAAGCACTACTTTTTCTCTCATTTGTCATACATGTCAGCGGCTCCAAGCAATCTGAACTCGGGGACAATTGAAATTATTGACAAGAACTAAAGATGCCAATAATGCCTTGACAGAACAATGCAGATTTTGATTAATAAAAGAAAACAGACCATTTCTTTCACTAGCAGGACTGAGCGTTCATAGGCTGCGTACGCCTGTTATTAGGCACAATAGGGCTTAATGGTAAAAGCTAATATTAACCTGCAAATGTTCATAAATGTAAACTCAGATAACTGTATCACCAGCATCATTATTCATTGGATCTGGGTGGGGCTGAAAAAACAGAGCAAATACATGAAATATATTTTAAAGTTCTGTCTGGACTAAAGTAGGAGACTGAGCAACCTTTCCATACAAAACTTAACAAATGTTAGTTTTCTGTTTGCATATTTCTGTTTCTTCACGATGAAATATACAGTAAAGTGCAAAAGTCTTGAGCCCGCAGTACAGAAATGATGGCAAACACACTGCCAGTGCAGTAAAAGTATACCTGGATACAAAAACACAGACACACACAATGGAAATACTGTTACTCGTGGATTAGCCTACCGAGAGCCCAGATCTTAACATTGCTGAAACAGTGTGGGATCATCGTGACAGAGAACAGAACAAAAGGCAGCCAAGATCCAAAGAAGAGCTTTGAAGGAATAGTTTCTAAAGGACATTCAGACTACTTAAAGAAATTACAAGAAATCTGCCTAAGAGAGTTCAGGCTGTGCTGAAGAATACTTGAAAGTAATATTTTTTGGTATGTCCACCTGTTCATACCAAAATATTCCCTTTTGAGCCTTATACACTGTATTTCCATGACCACACACACGTTTCAATAAATCATTTCACCTCAATTCCTGCTTTTTCTGACAGAATATGAAGACATGAGTACTGTACATGCATATAGTTTTTGATTCTATTATAGGTAATGTACTAATGGAGTGAGTAATTATTAAAGTAATTATATACTTATTAGAACATTGCAAAAGTCATGATATACTGGAATGAGCATGTTTGAGACCAAGAGTTTCCTTTAAATTCCTTTAAATATCCTTTGAATTCATATAATTTCTGGATTGAAATTAGGCCATTTGTTATAAACATGTTCTGTACAGATTGTTAGCATTTAGTGATTATTTCGTGATGTATCCAACCCACATCTATCTAAGACGCAAAGCAAATCTGCCTTTTTTGTTTTAATACAATGAGCAGTGAAGGGTTTTATAGACTGATTTCAGTGTCCCCCCCCCCAAATAATTCTATAAACTGTATAAATTGTAAATGAGACTTTATGGCCTATATAGAATAATCAGATAACGTTGTTAGATTTTTATGACAAATCATTGCCCAAACGTTGGCTTTTTACTAAATGAAGTCGAACTTTAAGAAACTCAAATTTGATTTTTGCAAGTGAACTTTTAAAGAAAGACGTTCCTGCTCTGTGTATTCATCATGGATGTAGAGTAAAGACATCAAAGCCAAAGCTTTTAGAGTAGCCCCATATGTCTTTTGTTGATTAGCTCAGTGGGGCTTGTGTGGTTAGGTGGCCCATGAGGCTGCTCCACGTCCCGGTCTTTCTGAGAGTTTTCTCTCTGTAAACCTAGTGAAGCGTTTCTGCAGCCACATCTCCAGCTGTTGTCAGCTGTAGGAGGAAGAGCATGACACTAAGGCTTAAAGTCACTCTGAGAAAACACCAAGGCTACAGTGGGATTTTCGACTCAGACAGATTCCCTGCGCTAAATTTAAACATCCATGTGTTAATGGCTTTAGTACATATTTACACAAGTTGTTTTTCTTATCCATGGTGGCTGTGTTCTCAAGATCTATGTTGCATTTAAGCTATAAGATCTGTTGTACAGTAGAAATGGATGACTAATTTTGTCAGCAGAAATATGTCAGGAACACTTCTGCACAAGCCTGTGTGCAGCACAACTGTGCATGAGCTACTGCTTCCCTTCGGCTGTTCCCTTTATAGAAGTCATGAGTGTGCGTAGATTTCACACGAGTCTGATTATAAAACAGAGATATTCACCGCAGTCTGCTAAATGGGTGTTTGATTTATAAACTTTAAAAGTTTGCATTTATTTTTCATTTTAACAGTGGCAACATCTAATTTTTTTGTTCGGTAAAAGATATGATATAATACTTGAACGCAAACACTGTTTTTTTATCAAGCTGGTGACAGGCCTTGCACTAAGGTGTTGATTACTGGTAGACATAAATGCATGTGAAAACAACAAAAAAGCTCAGTGCTTAATGGCACCAAAAGGGCCTTGTCTGCGAAATGAGTTTAAATACTTTGTGATGTATCCTTGACTTTGATCTAACAAAGTCTGGGCTTTTAGTAATGTCGTAGAATGAATCACCCAGAGATTTATTTCAGGTAATCCAGCCTCAGAGTGTGCTGATAATGCCAGAGAGCCAGAGACTGTTTTGATTTGAAAAGGATCAGCACCTCTGACAAAATGTATAACAGAGTTAATGTGACAAGGACGAGACAGTAGGTTTTTGGAAAGTTGTTTAGCTGCCATATTGTCTTTGATCAAACTGAGGTCAACGAAGGGCTTTGGAACAGCTGCATTTTAATGCTGACATGTCAGTGTTGACGGGTTGGGCTCACTGGAGACATTTTATGATCTGAACCACCGGTGATCTGGGTCAAATATAATATTTTGGAAGCTGGAGGCAGTAAAATATTTTTTAAAATAAAAATAATTACTTTTTTTTAAGGCAGAGAATGCTTGCTTCCTGCTTTCATCAGCACAACTCAATCACAAGTGTATTCTCTGTGTGTTTTGGGCTGACATACCATTTAGGCCAACTCCTTGTGGCAGACATGTGATCAAAAGGAAAAAAAAGCCCTTTGAAAAGGACTCATTTGCAAGAGAAAAAGGGCTAGGTCAGTCGCTGACACATAAAAAAAGCACATGTGATGCTATCCCAAAAAAGGAAACCGTCCTGACAATGTTAAACAAGCAACCTAAAAACTCACATTATAAAACAGCTGCAGACAAATAGTGTAAATACATATGAAAATAATACTATGAAGCCATTTTCGCAGTTATATAGCATCTGTTTAAAACCATGTCCTTGTAAAAGCTTACAATATTAGAGAAAGAACCCCACAGATCCAGAGATAACCTGTGTCCAAGCATTAAGATGATAAGAATTTCTGGAACCAAAAGGCAGGACAAACATACTCAGGTTGGCAGTGACTCAAAACAAGCTTTTAGTGCGAATGCTCAAGTAGCTGTATGTGGATGCGATGGCTCTTTGGAGAAAGAGCGTGCAGGCTCAGAGAGCAGAGAGGCAGACAGAGGATTGATGGCAGCGGCAGATAGTGTGTGGTGTGGCAGCCTGAGTGAGAGTGGGCAGGTGACTCTCCCGTCACTCCTCCGTTGCTGTAGATAAACTGACGAGCGGAAGCTTGGGTGGGCAGGCAGGGAATGCGTTTGTAAGTCTAACCATCGCAGAGTTCAATTGGTTCCAACCAAAAGACATACTCAGAGTACAAGGCCTTAGCATAACTACCACAGCAGCAGTCAGAAAGCTGAAACGAGCAATGACTGCAGACAAGGGCATACTGCACAAAATTGAGCGCTTGAACCACAGGTGTGCACACTGATTGGAGTGGATCCAGGAGAGTGGGAGATGGAGGGCGCCGCATAAACCCTTACAAACACAGATGCAACACAGCAGAGATGGAAAATAAAACACGAGTCAAAAAGAAGAGGGGAGAAAAAAAGGACACATCCCCATGTGTCCTTTTGTTGTAGCAATGGCTACAAAGACAGCATGACAAATTAAGATACTGCAATATATGACTTTCAGTGAGCAAGAGCAGTAGTTGTGTTAGATAGTAAGAGCTCACACATGCTGGAGGATTAACTTTTACAGAGACATAAAATAATGATTTTTGTAATTATCAGTGCTGTTAATTGAGGTCAGCTGCGGAATAAACCGAACAAGGGTGGTGGTCTAATAAAATTGTTAAGCTCTGCGGGAATTTAACAAAAACCTCAACTAACTGAATGAAATCAGTCATGTGGTTCAGAAAGTAAGTTTCCCAATGCAACTCTAGTAAGAGTGAGTGAGTGAAACATAACTTTAACTAAGAGAAAAACACATTTTAGAGTAAAATGTGTTTATTTTACTGTAGTTTTACTGTGGCATCGTATCGCTGCTGAACCACAAAGCGTAGATGCAAAGAAGCCGTTTATTCAGCAGGATTTTGAAAATCCAAAGCAACAGAATGAGTGATGTCACCCTTTTGTTCCAGTCAGAGTTTCTTTTTCAAAACGACGAGACTTACAGTACTTAATGAATTTATTAGGCCACCTGTCATAAAAATAAGGAAGCACAAATATTTTAGAAATCTCTCAAATTATTTATCAGGCAATTAACAAACTGAATTAATGTCTTTCTACCCAAACTTGAGCCGGCACACTGAATTCATCCGAGAAGTCAGAAATTAATTAATGATAATAGTGGAACACTAAGACCGTTTTTTCTGTTTAGAAATCCAAGCAAATGACTGTAATTTGTCATCTTAATCAAAGAATAATAATAGGTTTTACTATTTTTCCCCGCTTTTAAAAAAATAGGGAATTTGAAAAATCATTGATAATAGCAATGATAATAATTTAGCACTAAAAACATAATTTTGATTAAAGAGCTTGCACATACTGCTGGATTAACTGTTACATTGATAAATACCAATACAGTTCATGTAGGAATTAATTTATGGAATTTTCCCACCTAGTAATTCTAGTAAGAGTGAGTCACCACCAAGACCAGCCCGATTTTAAAAGATAAATGCAACAGAATGAGCCTTTTTATCTCACCCGAGTTCTTCTTTTTCAAAACTAAGTAAGACGTATATACACATATATGTCTTGCAGAGGCCCATAGTGGCCACAGTTTAGTATAAACATTAAACTGGGACCACCGTTTACTTAGAATCATTTATTGGACTAACTGGCTGGTAAATAATTCATTCATTTTCTTTAATTCTCTTGAGTTTATGTCCTTGCCTGTTCTCGGACGTAGATGTCTGTAATATGGCAGCTTTGCTCTAGTTCCTGCTGCTTGAATAAAATATCAAAGTGCAATGAGCTATGATATTCCCATGTTATTGTATGGCCTAGTTTATTCCATCTACCCAGCTCATGAAATCAAATTTCATATGGCTCGAAGTAAAAGCTGCTGTAACTGGCTCAGGTGCATGGCTTTAATGTGATGCGTTCACTCAGTTTTTAGATATCGTAGCCTTTCAATTTCACTATATTTTGAAACCTATCCACATAAAAAACCTCAGATTTAGTGACTATTTCTCAAAACGGCAGAAAAAAGTGGGTAATTTTTGATAACCTATAAAGAGCGGCTTGGTCTTTTGAGGAGGCGTAAAAGTCGTATCAAGTTTTTCTTTTCTTTTTTAACCCAACCACCTGGGATAAGTGGAAGTCAGAGCAATCAAACACCACAAAAAGAAAGACAGCCTTGTGCAAACACTAAGTGAAATATTCCTGTTTATTGTCGCTTCACAGTTGGTATAGCACAGCTGACAGCACAACCCACAGATAAAAGAAACAGGTCAAGTTTAGCTGAAGTGAAAAGGCACTGATTTGTTCTTTGGATTAGGTGGTTTTTTTTGCCAGATTTATCTTACAATTTCAATCAAGATCAAGCAATATTTAGTCTTTTTAATCATCTATCTGAACATTTATGCAGGAATGACCAATCCAGACTAAATTTAAGCGCTCTTTTCCTCATTTAGAGCTTCCAATTTTTCTAATCTTTGAACAGCCGTACAGTGTTTGTTTGCATGCCTCCAAGAAAGAGGACTGGCAGAGTGGCTAGCTGAAGAGGTGGGCATTGTTGGCAAAGACTATATCAGTTGGAAGTTGCACGTTTCTTCCATGTTCTTGTGCGTCTTTACCCCCAGTGGAGCGTGGTCAGTGTTAAGTCGCTTACAGCATTGTTAGCACCTCACATGGAAGCTTTTAATCCTCCTCCCAAACTCACAGAATGAGTCATTTAGAGATTTTTTTTAACTGCGTGAATGTAATACCCTGTAAGGATAATGCGAAGAAAAAAGCCTCATCATGCCCACTGCACAGATGGTTTGTCAGAAATGTGCTCTCCCTGCACCAGTGCTTTGAATTAGTCCTGCCTCAGTGGTGTAGCTCACAGGGAGAAATCCACAACCTGCTCCCCTTCCTCTGTTTCTTCACCTTCGCTGATTGATTCGCAAACACAGTAGGATACTTGGAAAGTAACTGGAAAGTACTTTGTGCTGCAGTTATAATAATAGCTTAGCTTACTTGAAGGCGTCACGTCCTATTAAAATGGATATTAAGTTAATGAGATTTTAAAATATGTGTTTTTTTTCACACAGATTAAAAATAATGAATCAAAAGTGCCTTGAGGAATTTTGTCTGTTAATACCTTTAAGTAATACAGTCATCCTGTTAATGTCATCATACTGACTTTTAGCTTTATTCGCCTAAACTGAGACACCTGTGATTACTCTTCTTTTGTAATAAATGTGAAAAAATGTTTTTAATACCTTATTTATTTGCTGCTCAGTAGCAGCCACAGATTGAAATAAAAATAATTTGCTGTTCTATTTTTGTTAATTCAACAAGCTTAAATTTACTTCCCTGAGAACCATTGCAGTAGCTCAGTAAGACAATTTGCAAACTGCAAGTAATGAGTGAAGTGGTTATGGTGACACTACACTACACATCAAAGCCTCGGCATGTTTTTAAAATATCTTGGCGTTGTGCTTCACAGACATGTGGTGATGCAGTATTTAATCAGTATTTAATTCAAAAGAGTGTCTTTTCTACTCTGAGCACTACAAGCCACATTCACGTTGCACTCTTTTCTATGCCTTTAAAGTGGCTTTCACACCCACAGCTGGATGCCTAGGTGGAAAACTGAACCACTGACCTTATGATTGCTAGATGGACCCGAGTGCAAGACGAGCACGACCACACCTGACATTTCTAATTCTGCAGTTCAGTTTAAACTGCTATAATCTTCCTTTTCTCTCTACTATTATAAAAAATACAATTCACTTGTATTTTTATTTTTATTCCTATTTATTCTATTTATCCCCTTCGTATATTTTATTTTATTTATATATGTCTCTGTATTTATATATATATGTGTGCGTGTGTATATAATATTCTGTAACTCTGTAACTTCTGTCGGTGCTGTGCTTTTGGAAACTGAATTTCCCACAGGAACCCACCCGAGGGATTAATAAAGTTTTATCTTATCTTATCTTACTAAAATGATCCTTTTCAGCTATTTTATGCATGTTGCCTCCAAATGAATGCAATGTGTTGAAGTAATGCTCCTGTTAGAGATCCTTGCCGTCTTCACTGCTTGTAAAAACAACAAATTAAAAAAAAAATGCAGGTTCTCTCATTTGTTTGAATCAAACTTTAAACCCTGCAGACATGGAACCTTAAATGCACCGGGACTTTGCTGAATGCCACATGGCACTTGATCAATAAACACACTGAGGCAGTTTCACACGATGAATATGGTTTTAGAATACATAAAAAAAACAAACTAATTCACGGTGTCGTATACCACAGAGTCAGTTGTTTTATTGGTTTCACTGAATTGCCACTATGCCTGCACAAGTCGATCCCTCTCACATGGCTGAGAACTAGGATTTTCCCTCATGAAGAGCACAAAACATTCTGCAGTCACGACGTGTCGCCATCAGTCAAGTGAAGAGCTTAAACCAAGCTCATTTTAAATCTTATTTCTCCTTGTCTTGTGTAGCTGCCACAAGCAGTTTTGTGGTCTCTGCTGTCAAAACTGTCACATTATATAACATTAAATTGAATGCAAAGGATATTACTCTGTTCCTGCCACTGCTTCAAAAATTGAGGTGGACGTTGTCCTCGCTTTTTATTTTGTTGTTGACAAGAATGTTTGAATTAAGATGGGTTAATGTGAATGTTGCGGTTTACAGTTGGGTATGATATCAGTTTTCTAAACGTTCAGAGGAATGCATTTATTCATTCAACAATGCTTATTTTCAGGACAATATCAAAACCTTGCAGGATAATAAGTTACATTAATGATTGCATGGATTTGGAAAACTGCACAAATTAGTTAAATAAAGGAATAAAATTGATTAAATGAATACTTTAATTGGCCATCATAATAATACAAAGGCAGAAACATGCTGCTGTGTTCCCCCCTGCCCTCTATACATTTCCTAGTGTTAAAGAGATAACAAGAACCCACTGAATGCACAAGGAAGAACTTCAAAATGGAAAATGCAGTTCAAAGTTGATTATGGGGAGCGGGTTTTAAGAGATATGCAAATAAACTGACAGAGTAAGAGGCTTTGCATTTCCCCCTATGAATAAAAATTTGTATTGCTAAATTGGTATTCTGGGTGAGAGTCAGACGGATAGTAGTGCTCAACTTTGAACTGAGCTCTGAAGAAATTACAAGGATGGTTTAGCTTACCTACTTGGAAAACACTTTACTGTAACAGCAAATCACTGGTTTATGCCTGCTCTTGACTTAGCTGATTGCAGTGCTTTGGAATAATGAATATGCAAGATCTGTATTTATCTTTATAGCTCAACGTGCATTTTAAAACAATATGTTTGCGAGAATGCCAAAGCTTTACCGTTTTCTCTTTTCTTGCAGGGAGCGCTTACAGGGAATGTATGGATAACGGAACATGGGCGCTGAAGAGTAATTACTCCAACTGTGAACCCATTTTGGAGGAGAAGGTAGGTGACTGCAGGCGGGAGTAAATCCTGCAGTTCTTCAGAAAAACACTCATCATCGTCAGAAAAATTGCAATCGGATGCAACAATGAAAAAGAACCAAACAGAACCGTATGTCCCTTTATGATACGGTGCGGTTAAACCCCCCCCCCCACTTTAAAACATGTTCTTTTTGAGCAGTATTGTCTGTGTCTTTGTAAACAAAGCCGGAGGACAAACTGCAGGAGCGATGCACTGTATGTAGCAAGTTTTGGCCTGATTACCTCGTACTGTGGCTCCGATTCTGTGTCTTGCTCTATATTCTTAGATAATTTTAAGCCAAGACTGAAGTATGTCAATGACATTTGCTTTTTATAATCATAGTTAAATCTCAGTACAATGAAGCCTGGATTGAGTAGCAGCTGAAATGATGTAGAGACAGCCCTCTCATACAAATTATGTTCTTGTTATCATTCAAATTCAAAAATCTCGGACTAAAATTATTTAACTGCAGCCTAAGGGAAACGTATTTGCTCCACCAATGTTGGGATCATTAGGTCTCTCAATAATGTTTGCAAATGGAACAGTTTAAAAAGACAAAAAACCTACTTTCATTCAAGCATAGAATACTTTGCTAACTGCTTCATTAAAGATGAATGATTATTTGCATCAGTAATGTAAAAGCTTGGCTTTGAATGCACTCTGCATGCCACTGCCTCTTGGTTCCTCTACTATTGTCACGACCTAAGCATGTAATTACTTGTGACGACCTATTAGTGCACTGAACATGTATTAACATCTAAAATTTGCAGGGAAAAGGCACTCTTGTTGTTAAACTGCATGCACTAGATAGGTTCTTCCACTGTGTTTATACATTGCTTTGTCTTTGTTTCTATTATGCAGCTGTAACAATAAAGAAGTAATTCATGGGCTGTCTTTTCAGAGAAAATATCCGATGCATTATAAAATAGCGCTGATCATCAACTACTTAGGCCATTGCATCTCTGTGGGAGCTCTTGTCGTGGCCTTCATTCTCTTCTTGTGCTTAAGGCAAGTACAAAAATAGTGCATATTTGAAACGTGTCCTGTATGCACCTCATGGAAGACAATCAGTGAAATCCACATCATACTCACACTGCTTATCATTAACTTGCTTATGTCAGATGAATAGAACTCTGCAGCTCAGCCGCGATGGAGCACTCAGGCACGGAAGGGCCTAATGTGCGTTTCCCAACACTTGTGTTTGAAGTTGTATCTCTTTTCATATCCTGGCTTCAAAACACACACACACACACACACACACACACACACACACACACACACACACACACACACACACACACGATATATCAGTTATGACAAAAGAGGGCAAACACCAGCATCCTGAGATACTTTGTGTACTGAGGTTAGATCAATATGGGCTTCTGAAAGCAAATACCGATTATTTCATGGAGACTAAAATAGTTATTGTCTTCTGAGGTTAAATCTCCCTAGACTTCACAGAGAAATCAGCAACTATTTCTCCACATATATATTTATTCTTGGCCATTTCGGGAAATGCATTTGAAGAATCACCTGCAACTATAAGTCAGTGCTAAATCTTGTACAAAGATTAACTTTCAGCAGTGTTTTAAAGCTGAAGATGTCTACATTTTTAAAAAAAGTAAAACCCTAATTTGCATGAAAGTGCCTGTTCCCTGAGTCATAACTGTGTCAAATCTGAGCACACAAACATTATACATGCATTTTTAGAGTTAGCACACTTTTAGTTTATCATGAAGTTTTATGTAGTTCGAAACTAATCTCGTAATAATTGCCTGCAAACAGGAACTGGCAACTGGAAAAAATTGATTGGCCTAAAAAAGGCTCAGTTTTCACACACTGACTGCAATTACAGAACTGCCAGAAAATTGATCAAAGGTGTAAAAGCCAATAACCGGGCAAACCATTGCAGCGGCTTCATCCCAAGTATAAACTTATTTTGTCAATATTCCAGCCTATAATGTCATCTCACTGTGAATAAACTGTCCTTTACTTTTAAACTTTTGACACTTAGACAATGATGCAGGAGAGCACAAAAGAAGCAGAAAAAAAGTGCCTTGTGAAATTTTAAGACATTCTCTAAACACATATCAGGAGGCTGTCAAGGCCTTGAGAAACAAATGCTTTATTTATTTCTCCTTACTCCAGCAGATGAAGGATCCTGTTCAGCACTATCAGTTTTGTCCTTAACCACACTGCCTCTATCTTTCCAAGTCGTTCTCCTGCATTGTGCGACAGCTTTCTAAATTTTTTCTTCATACGATCTCACTTCTTAGAATTAATGCTGCATTGTACAACTGGTTCAAAATGCTGACTTCTGACAGGTACACAGAAGCACAGTCAGAAGCACAGTCGTATTTAGCCCTGTCTTAAAACGCAACACTGGCTTCCTGAGACATACAGGTTGAATTTCAAAATATTGTGGCTCACATATAAGAGGTTGAATGGGCTCGCTCCAGGTTATCTATCAGACATTTTACAGTCCTACATCCCATGCCACTCACTAATAGGGCATAGGATGTAACGATATATATCGGATGATGATATAAAAACGTCTATCGTTTCATTTGACGCTATCGTTTGTTTCGTGGTGTCGCAAAATAAACTGTTTACGGCAATATTTTTTTATGGTTTTGATGGTCACTGTAGTGGCTATGTTAATTTCTTAAAGTTCTCTCTTTCTCTTATATTTAATATAACCACACTGTGGACGGACAAGCGCCTGTTTTTATGCGTTGTCATTAGCAACAATGACGGTAACACCATCGCGTGTCCGCTTGTTTATGTTCCACATAAACCTTTCACAATAAAGCTCAAGATCCTGTTGAGACTTTTCAAAATAAGCTGAATCACGTGAAAGAGCAGATTATTTACTGATGAGAAGTAAAAAAGATCCACCAGGTGCTAAAAAATAAACCTTAGACTCAAACGTTAGAGCAGGCGTTTCCCCGCAGCACGCCGTGTAATAAATACTCACAAAGAAAACAGCGGCTGTTACAACTTATGCCTAAAAATGTATAGTTTCATGCATCGGTTAAAACACTCGACCCCAGGTACGCAACGCGCAGCTGGAAACACTTAAGGCAAGATGAGCTGCCTGAGATTCACAGAATTTACAGAAAATGTTACATTTGTGTGATTTATATCGTTATCGGACGATAGAATTCTTATATTGGGATATGAGATTTTGGTCATATCGCACAGCCCTACTCACTTATGTCCGCTGATTAACGTCTTACAGTAATTGGCTTGTGCAGATCACCCTGCAGTCTTAGTCGCAGCCTTGGAATTGTCTCTGTTTCTGGATTAGATCATTTTCCTCAGTAACCCAATCCAACTGAAAACCTACATCTTCTCATTAGCTTTTCTTTTCAGCTCAAATTACTGTAGTTTTAATTTATTGTGCCATTTTCATTCATTAATTTCATTAATTTAGTAGCTTAAATAATTATATTTTATTTCTTGTTCTTAAATCATTTTGTATTGTTTCTGTGATAGCACGTTGGTTCATGTGTCGTGTGCTTAAACGGTCTAGATGCAGTAATTAAACTGACCTGACTTGAGTTTGTTTTTCAAAACATCTTAATCAGCCATCTGCGTTTGGCTTATTGTTTTAGGAGCATACGATGTCTTCGAAACATCATCCACTGGAACTTAATCACCACCTTTATACTGAGGAATGTTATGTGGTTTTTGCTTCAGCTGATTGACCACAATATCCATGAGAGCAATGAGGTAACAGTAGTGATGTGTTATGGGGTTTGAAAGTATCACTGAGGTGTTAATTTACCAATACAAAGTCTTTAAAATCTTTTCTGAATTCTTTTTTTTCAGCCTTGGTGTCGCTTAATAACGACTATATACAACTACTTTGTGGTGACAAACTTTTTCTGGATGTTTGTTGAAGGATGCTACCTTCACACAGCCATTGTAATGACATATTCAACTGATAAGCTGAGAAAGTGGGTCTTCCTGTTTATCGGCTGGTGTAAGTATGATTGTTATCAATGCATTTGTCATGCTATATTCAGCTCAAGGCATTTTTTTATGAAACACATTTCATACTCTATGGAAAAACCATAGTGCTTTATAAACTCTATTCAAAGCATAAACAGGCTGAATATACAGACTTTAGTTTAATAAAATGGTAAAATGAAACAAAATAAGACAAAGTATTATTAGGTGACATTACCTTTACCTTAAGCCAAGCTATCATCTGTTTGGACACAATGAACATAAGCTTTCCTTTGATGAACCAATACTTTTAAATGAGTGGATTGTGTAAAATGCACCATTTCAAAGGCCTTGAATAAATCTAAAAACAGGGCACAGCAATGATATTTTTATCCACTGTGTTATTAAAATCTGTCACTGTATTTATAGAAGTTTTTTTTTCCATTTTACTATACTCTGATCTCTCTAAAAACTAGCTGATAAGGTTATAAGACATTTCTTTAGAAGATTAAAGTACAGCAGAAAAAAAATTGGAAAGCGGCTCGTACGAATGTCAAATATTTATTTATTTGTGTTATTGATTCTTGAAGGACATACATAATCAGGTAATCATTAAATCAGCAACCAGGGCACACATGCATTTAAACATGTAGACATGATCAAGACGGCCTGCTGAAGTTCAAACCAAGCATCAGAATGGGGAAGAAAGGTGATTTAAGCGACTTTGAACATAGCTGGGATTTTTTAATAAATCCTCTTGAGAATTTACAGAGAACGATTAAAAAAACAAAAAAACAAAACAAAACAAAAAACAGTTCCCTGGGTGAAAATACCTCTTTGATATCAGAGGTCAGAGGAGAATGGAAAGACTGCTGCAAGCTAGTGGAAAGGCAGCAGTAACCACTCATTACAACCAAGAAGAGCATCTCTGAATGCACAGCTCTTCAGACCTTGCAGCCACGTCAGAAGATCAGACTTGGCGCCACTCCTGCCAGCTAAGAACAGGAAAGTGAGGCTCCAATTCACACAGGCTCACCGAAATTGTACAACAGAAGATTGGAAAAATGTTGTCTGGCCTAATGACTCTCAATATTTTCTGCAGCACTGTCAGAATGGTGGAAACAGCATGAACAGAGGTGGCAATGTGATGATAAAATACTAGTATATAAGTATACAATTTTTATGTAAATTGAAATAATCCTTAAATGTACTCAGCTTGAATCAGTTAAAGAGAACATGAGCAGAAAAAAAGAAGGAAAATGAAAAATAGCCCTGTTTTTTGTTGCCTACATTGTAGAGGGTAACTTTGCCTCTAACGAGGAACATGAGTAGCGAAGAGGTTAAAGTGGGATTCAGCAGGTGAGGGAACCCTAATATTAGTTGTGGTTCAGCGTGGGGAAAAAGAATCGCAGCTCACAATAATTTCTATTGAGAGCTCCAGTAGGTTTTCTTAATGTAGCGGCTGTGATCAGCTGATCTAAATCCACCACAGTGCAGCAAGTTAACCAGTTTATCCTGCACTAACCTGCAGAGTATTTTCATGCAACCTTTAACCTCCTAAGACCTAAACTCTTCCACGGCATGCATTTTTTTTACCTTGTTTTTCTTTTTATGAAAAATGAGAGCCGCATATGAGGATATTCATTTAAAATTTTGATAGAACAGTAGCAGTATAATGTCCTCATAAGTGGATATCAGGCCCTTGTAGAGCAAAACTGTATTTTGGTCTAAATAACCCAAAATGTGATGTCCACATATGTGGATGCCAGGTCCTAGGAGGTTAAATAGCACAGTTAGTCTTGCTCAGTTTGTTTTGCAGCATGTTTCACAATATGAAAAAAAAAAAACATGTCGCATTTACAGACCTGTACATACCTGATTAAAAAATTTGAAAACTTGCATATCCAATTTATCAAACACTACTGAGCAGTCCTTACCTTTAAATCTAACCTCTGTTCTTCATCTCCTGTCCTGCCTTTCTTATCTTTCTCTGAGTGACGTTAGCGCTCTTTCTTTTCTCTCCCTGTGAAATACAGCAGCTGGACCTTCAGCTAGAAAAAAAACTGCGAAATAAACTGAACACAGACAGTTTGTTTGTTAAGCTGATAGAAACACTGCATTTGAAATTACCTGCCACAGTGACAAAACGTCACTCCTTTAATACTCGCTTGTCTTCTGTAGAGCTGACTATGGCACACGTTTGGTTTTGTTGTGTGTGTGATGCTGTTATGTCAGTATGAACCAAAGGCTTTGAGGAATTCAACCTTGTTCGATCTATGCCATGAAATATTAAGGCAGTTTTAAAGGCAAAATTGGATCCAACATGGCGCTAGCAAGCTGTAACTAACAGAGTGACTGGTGAATGTGCTCAAAATTAGAAAAAGAACAGTTTGTCAAACAATACATATACTCAAAAGGAGAATTTCACTTTTCTTGCATTAATTGAAAACCAGGTTGTGACAAAATACTGTTATCAGGCGTTATTGTTTGAACTGAACATGTGCCCGAGAGTACAATCACTTCTCCAGTGAAGAGGAGGGAAACTCTTTAGTGGTTCATATCCGAGATAAGACTTTAATTTAATGAAAGAACCGGCATGCAGCGTGCTTGACTTTGAGTCCTGAATATACAGCAGATATCCCATCATGACCCTATAAATGATCTCACCTTGACTGATAAATCAAGCATATTATATGCTGTACAGAGCCAACATCATCAGGGACAGAAATACACAAAGTATTCTGCTCGCATGCTTCCCGGAAACACTGAGATTTTCTCCTTCTGTTTATGTAATGGACATAGTGTGCTCAGCAGAAAGAAAAACCCCTCATACTTTACTTCAAACTAGGTCATGAGAAAATGAGTTAATGGAGCTTTGTGAGCACAAGATTAAAATATGAAATCTTATCAGCAGATGTAGAGAGTAGATGACGGTGAATGACAGATGGATGATATTATTGGGAAGCTAATGTTAGCTTTGAAATAGAAATAAAAAAAAGATCTCACACATATTCATCAGATTTTTAATTCTCTAATATGATTTTAATAAGAATATAATAGTAAGTACTGGCAGCTTGTCTCAAAAAGATTAGATTAGCAGAGTAGTTCCTATTTGCAGGTCCACTCATCCACTCCACCTCCATATATAAAGTATTATCCATTTAAGTCGTTAATTTCATATTAACAATCATAGAGTATGTACAATATAATATATGCTTTATTTTAAATGGGGTTATTGCAGGTGCTTTCTCATTGGGTTTCATTTGGAGAGGCTTCTAATTAATTTCATTAGGAGGTGATAGAAGTGGGGCGCATGAAATCTGTCCGCTACCACAGGTCTGATGAGCTGGGATCAAAACTGCTTTTGATGTGTGTTTTATTTAAAGTGATTTTACTGATACTTTTCAGATTTACGAACATTTCGTCCGATTTGTGGACATTTTCCTCCTGCAAAGCTGTTATATGTTACATGTAACGAAAAATTTGATGAAAAACAGTCTGAAGACAGCTAATAAAATTAGTATGCTCTGAACGGTGATTGCATTCGCGTTTGATTGATACGGTCAGTGCAGTTGCTCTTTTCTGGAGAGGTCAATGCTTTTTATAAGAAATCTCAGCCTATTCAAGCACACTTGGTCTTACTTTGTCAGGCCTGGCACCTAACACGCTGATTTGACACGTTAACGCATGGCCTTTATTCAGCAGTGACTGATTTTAGAGGTATGGTGAACTGGTCCTTTTTTGTTTTATTAAAGCAGTTAAAAAAGATTGTTTTGATTTGTGTTGTTTGTTTTATATGTGAAAAACCTTCTATTTACTTTGTCAAAGCATCAACATCAAAACTTTTTCCAGATATACATTACATGCTGGACTAGGGGAAGCAGTTGTGATTCATGAGTTATATGGTATGACTCTGAAGCCCCTTTTGGCAGAGATTATGCTACTGTTGCCGTTACTCTATAACCCTTGAGGGCAGTAAAAATTGGAGCATGTTCTGTTTTAACTTGATTCTTTGTAGTTGAAGCGTGTTAGTTTGTTATCCCCTCCCCCTCCCCATGGCTGTGCATGTAACAAAACAAAAACCGAAAAGCAAAGAAAAAAAAAAACAATCTTTGATTTTTGTCTTTATTATTCTGACCTTCTTTCTTCAATTCCATGAAAAAAAAAATCTGTTTACCAAATACGTTTTATTTTATTTCCACTTACACGACTCTTCCTTGTTACTCCAGGTATTCCGTGTCCTATAATTGTGGCTTGGGCCATAGGAAAGCTGTATTATGAAAATGAACAGTAAGAAATCCCCTAATAATTTGTGGCCACATAATTAGAATGTTTTCTGGATAATTTCTTTAATTAACGGTACGTTTCTTCTTCTTTTCCTGTCAACAGATGCTGGTTTGGTAAAGAACCTGGAAAATACATGGACTACATTTACCAGGGACCTGTTATTCTTGTGCTTTTGGTGAGCTACAACAAAGAAAACGGACTGTAAATTTATTGCCATTAATTTGACATTATTTGCTAATTAACATAGAAAATCTGCCCTATACTGATTTTTTTTTTTTTGCATTTCTGTGCAGTGACTAGATTAGAAAGTCACAAAAGCAGTACAGTGCAAAAGTACTGAGCCCCTCACTTTTGAATATTTTGTGCAGCCATTTATTGAAATGTGCAAACATGGAACATTTTTGGTGTGACCACCTTTATTCTTCAACACAGCCTGAGCTCTCTTCGGCAAGCTTTCCAGCAATTCCTTTAAGCAGCCTTCAGGCTCGAAAAAGAACTTTTACAATACCAGCAAGCTTCAAAGGCAGCACGACCAGCTGGTCATACCAACATATTGACTTTCAAGTATTCTTCAGGACAGTCTGGACTCTCTTAGACAAGCTTTTTTTGTAATTTCTTTAAGTAGTCTTCAGAATTAGGCTTCTTTGAAGGACATCAAAAGCTTTTCTTTGGATGTTGTGTTTTGTTCTGTTCTCCATGAAGATGATCCTACACTTTTTCAACAATGTTGTGGTCTCAGCTCTGTGGAGGCCAATCCATGACTAATAGTATTCCACTGTGTTTTTCTATCCAGGTAAGACTTTAGTATATAGATTGTTTGAAATACAAAAAAAACCCAAGCTGTTGCCAATCAGATGCTTTAGATATGATATTACATAGTTAATCAATATCAATTAATTTCACTTTTCTGCATTTTTGATTCCATATGAAAAATACAGCCCCAAAGCAGGACACAGCTTCATGTTTTTACATATGGCCAGTGGTCAGCATTAAGTGAACTGACAAACAAAAAGCATCCCACTGAAAATGGTCAGGTGCAAGGACTGGACTGAAAATGAATTAAAAAGGACTCAATGTCCAAAGAAAAACTTCTGTCTGACTCCTTTGAAGCTAAATATAAAGAAATGAGGGATGACTCATGACTTTTGCACAGAACTGTAGTCTTAAGGGTTTCCAAACAAAAGACTTCTGAAAATAAGAAATTGATTTCACATAAATGTTTGTGCTTATGTAAGTCCTTAGCAACATGTAATATGATTAATCACTGTCTTGTTAAGGAAGATTATATGCTGTGACGAGTGTTACTTCTTCTCTCCCAGCTCAACACTGACTGAGCTGTCTGATATTTTCCCCTCTGTATAATATAAGTCATTAGCACAGCATTTTAAAGTAATAATTTCCTTATGTCTTCTTCTTCTAGATAAACTTTGTTTTCCTCTTCAATATAGTTCGAATTCTTATGACCAAACTAAGAGCTTCAACCACATCAGAAACAATACAGTACAGGTGAGTTGATTCTGTTGGTAACTGCATATAAATTTAGGAGCAGTACACTTTGTCTTCCTTCTTTCAAGGACATTAAGGAGTGTTTCAGAAGAAGCACATTTTTAGAGTGATTAGACTCATTTAAACCTTTATCATCAGCATCAGACCTCATTTCATACAAATCTAAGAGCGTTAATATCCTATCAGTGAACAGATGTTTGGTGATCAAAGGGTCCGGTGTTAATGATAATTAAATCAAACTGCTATTAAGGAAGAAATCTGTTATTGTGGTTGTGACTTTTGCCTTATGACTTTAAGGCTAAGTATTGGAAATTTTGTGGGAAAAGAAACTAACTTCACTAAAAAACTGTGCTGTGATTTGGTGTCTTGTGAAATTTGGATGGTAGAGTCATAGACCACATGAAAGCATCCATCCAACCTTGTATGAATGGTTCAGGCTTTTGGTGGTGCTGTGATGGTGTATGGGGGATATTTTCTTGACATACACTGGGCCCTGTTGTACTACATGATCATCATTTAAACACTGACCACCTCCATCCCTTCATGACTACAGTGTACCCATCATCTGACGGCACAAAGCTCAAATCATCTCCAAGTGGTTTCTTCGACATGACAATAAATTCACTTCGCAAATGCCAAATGTCGCCACATGTCAATTCAACAGTGCACCTTTCGGATCTGGTGAATGGGAGGTTCACATCATGAATGTGCAGCTGACAAATCTACAGCAACTGCGAGATGCCGTCATGTTAAAACGGATCAAAGTCTCTGAGGAATGTTTGAGGAACCTTATTCAAACTATGCCACAAAGGATTAATGCAGTTCTAAAGGCAAACAGGGGTCCAACACAGGTCTAACCTGGTAACCAGTGTGCTTAATAAAGTATATAATAATAATAATATAAGCCTGAAACAAAATAAGTATATTGTCTTGTCTTGTAACTTATTACAGGACACTGCAAAAGTACTACAAATGTGCTTCTTACCCATAAAATAAAGATTCAAGACAAACGCCTCAACCTTAGTGAACTCAGTTGCAATACTTCATGCAAGAAGTTCTTTCATTTACACGCACTAGTAACAGTTAAAGGGGAAAAACCTTGGGTTTGTCTGATTCTGTGTGCCTGAGAAGAGAGCAGAGATTTAGCGTGCGCTTGAGAGGCACGAGCTGAGTGCATACCTGAATTATGCTGTTAGGTTGTAGATCTGGAATGGCTGAAATTGCTAAAAGAGTGAGCTTGTTTACCTACCTGCTGTTACTGTGTCAAGTGTGTTTTTCTCCAGTGGGGATTATTTCAAGCGCACAGAGTGTTTTCAGTGTCACGGCTCAGACAATCTGAGTGTAGTCTTTTCAGGCTGGGGCTGGATTGCTGGTGATTGTTGTGAGCCATACAAATTTAAGCAAATGAAGCACAGGGGTTTCAAGCTGAACTTCTTGACCTTAAAAAAACCGATTGTTTTAAAATGAAAATTATAATCAGTAAGGGCAAAGAAAGGTTTGTGGTCATCCCTAAATTATGGGACTGTCATAGCTCATATTAAAAGTCCCCACCATGGTCTTTTCTGTTATTCCTTGAATTAGGTTTGGCTGTTGCCCTTATGATCTTGAATCTTTTTCTCACGTGAGTGCTTTCAGAGTTTTCCCTGTCTGAGCCTGTGCGTATTTTGTTCTGCAAGTATTGGTTTTTTTTGTCCTTCTTTCTTTTACTTGCCCTTTTGTTTTCCTCATGTGGCTTTATGTGTTTTCACTTTCTTTTTCCACCCTGATTTGATTGATTTCTCCTGTGTCTTATTATCCCTCTCCCTAGTCCGTATAGGCGTTGTTACATCTCTCGCCTGTTCTCGAGACTCCCTTGTTTTCTGCTGCCTCCCTGTGTTTTGGATTGCTCCTGTTGGGTTTTAGATTCCATGGATTTGGATTCATTTGAGTTTTTCCATCACACTTCACACTGCTTTTGGTTGTCTATGAGTTCTAGATTAAGGTTTCTAGTTTATCCATCCACTTGCCAGTGCCTGCTGTGTCTGCTTATTGGATCCTCTTGTGAACATTTCAAAGTATGGGACAGTTTGAGCTTTATTTTGGAAAAACAAATTCAGAGAGCCGAAGCAAAATTGGCTTGGACGTGCTCAGAGGAGGCGTAGTGGACATGTTGGACATGTGACAGGACCACAGAGGAGGTTTATGGATGCAGTGGAGGAGGACATAAATCATCCACATTTTCATCTATAGATGTGATGGCTTATTGTTGCATTGCAAAACCAAGAAAGCTAAACTTTGCTCTTATTCACACTGTCAAAATTATTACAGAAGAGCTAGAATTATATGTGACATACATATTTTTGCTACCCCTGAAAAGGGGCCCATCTTCCAATCTGAAACATCCATGTGGTGGAGGGTGACATTTTTATTTTTATCCCTGTCTGCCGCTGACACAGAGTCATGCATTTTCCAGAATCCACTGGGCTGACATTCAAGGCTCAATTTTTGCAATTCTATAAATGAGACTCCAACTCTGTCTTCACAGAAAAGCCGTGAAAGCAACACTAGTCTTGCTACCTCTGCTCGGCATCACCTACATGCTCTTCTTTGTGAATCCGGGGGAGGATGACATCTCGCAAATTGTGTTCATCTATTTCAACTCCTTTCTACAGTCTTTTCAGGTGAGATTATGATTAATAATACAGTGTGACAGTGGCCAGAGTTTGAAAGCTCACACTCACTGCCCACAAAGCTAAAAATATGAATCATTCTGATTTCTTAATGTGTTTTTATCTCAGAGTTGTATCGCTACTTTAAAGAGCGACTTTTCAGGTTCTAAGGCTTCTTGTGGGAAGATGATTTGAAGTAGCATCCTGGCTGCGCTTACACACAACATGGCCCTCCTACCTCATGTTCAGTGCTCTCAGCTGTCAGGAATAACAGAGCCATGTGGGCATGATTTCTGCTCTGTGGCTATTATTTATTTATTTATCTCCTGTGCTTAAATGTAGGGCTGAGTAGGGGGAGGGGGGGTTCGAGTAGAGCTTTAAAAATTCTATATTTTGCTTTGGAAATTTGTTTTGCCTTTTCTTTATAATGATTGCGTCTAATTACAGTGCCATTACATAATACAGGCACATTTTCTGCTTCTAATTCTAATGTGTCTTATTTTGCAGGGGTTCTTTGTGTCAGTGTTTTACTGCTTTCTAAACGGAGAGGTGAGTCACTGGAGTTTAGCAAAACGCCCGTTATTTATGATGTTAATTTTACTGTCAATGTCTTTGGAGTTTTTTCTTTGATACACAAGCTTAATAAAACCATAAATTGATAGCCTTAATTCGTTTTAATATTGTTTTTCTAACTTGCCTCCAAGTTAACATTTTTATGTTCAACCAGGGGGAGGATCAAGTAGCTGTAATAGAAAAGAAAATGCCAAAGAGTTTCCGTGCAGTCAGTGAAATAACAGCATAGAAAACTTTTATGAGGCTGTCTCATTTTTGCCTGATTGAAATAAAAGCAAATTACCAAAACTCCAGCTGGTTGAAAGTCATTAACGCCATTATGATTACACATAAATTGTGATAAATTGTGATAGAAAAAAAATGAAGGACTCTCTTGCTGCGCGCTCTCATCCCTAAAATTATTGAAACTCGGGGGTAAAGAGTTTGTTAATTTAATGACGTGATGTGAAGAAATTGAGTCATCCTATTTGAACAGATATTAATTGCAATTTAAGACTCTGAGTGGCAAACAACAAAACGAAAAAAGCAATTGTGTGACTTTAGGCCACATTACAAACGACTGCTGTAAAGCGGTCCTTATTTAAAAAATGAAAAATTAGGAGGCTTGACTTAACTATTGCTATTTATTATATGATTTTGCTAGTATAGTGCATAAAAACCACCCAGCTCTGTCACAGCTTGTTGTTTTCCGATTTTGGTTTTTGTCCATATGGACATTCTGGCTTCCTGTCTTTGTCTGGCTTTAGTATCATTTTTAGAAAAAGAAATAGTGCATAAATATGTAGAACACTTTTCAAACCACAGCTACAAAATGCTCCACTAATATAAAACAAAATACAAAATGACAAATACCACAAATATAGAAATGTCATCAAAACTTACGCTCCCTTTTTATGTGAGCTGTCAGGGTGGGTGTGACACTTTAATATAACCCCTGATTTGGCTTCATTAGTTGGAAGGAAATTTGGAGCTATCCAGCTTTTTATTGCCGAAAGACGGACAGGGATCTGAGAATGGTCAGTATAGTTTATATATCATCTGACATAAATAGAGCTTAACACAAGTAGAATCAAGACTAATGAGAGACTAATAGATCTATTTGCAGGACTCAAACTGAAATTGATTCAATTGGCTACTGACGTGGTTCATAAGACAAAAATATCCAGTACCAGGGGATCCAATTATTAATTTCTTCTGCAGTGGTCAAAGTCAAACCGTGTTATGTTTACTACTGTCAGTTATCTAGACACAGAACAAGTGTTAATTGAAAGAATTTGTGTCAAAACATCCTTTTTCTGTCATAACGCTGTGTGAGGCAGGCAGGAATAGGACCCAAAAACGCAGAACACACATGCAGGGCTGAACTCACTTTACTGCTGGATTCAGAAACTAAGCTAACTGAAAAACTAAACAAAACAAAACTGGAATGACACTAAGAAACTAAACAGCCAGAATACACAGCCAGAGGAATGAGGGAGATCAAGAAGAGGCCGGAGGAGACACAGGCATATACACACCAGGATTAAGGGCAGAGAGGAAACACCTGGGAAACACGGCTGGACATAATCTAACTGACGAGACAACAGTGGCGTGTCTAGAAAATTTTTGTTGGGGGGGCCAGGTAGGGGCACAGATTTGGAGAAGGGTGGCAGATTTAATTGGCAGATAATGTTTAAAAAAAAAAATTCTACCAACCATTAACCATAATTCAATAATCCTATAAACCTAATAACCAAATGCACTTTTAACTCTTATTAGAATGAGATTTTAACCACTACGGTGCAAAGTTTTTAGATACTGCGTTGATAAAGTACAAGAGATACAATCAGTGCTTTGTCAGTGTTTACTCAGCATTCAAGGACAGCAATATTTGCATAGTATTTTTACTGACATATACTGCACATATGTTTTGGGCAAAAACATTTTTGAATATTAAAATACGAACATTTGTAACAAACAATTGACAAATTAGCCAGTTCCAATGTAAAACTTTCTCTGCCTGTTAAAAAAAGAAGATAATCTTCTCACAAACTGGTGTTTGATTTTGAAACAGGAAAAAAGTGGAGAAACAACTGAAAAGACTAATATTTGAATAAAACTTTCTATGCTGCCTTATGGTAAACTTTGGTAATATTGATAAAGAACAACACTGGCTGATGATGAAATACATTCAGCTGGCATGGTGACACTGCCAGTATAACCTGCAGGGCTGGACTGGGACAGAAAATCGGGCATTTTGACTACAGACCGACCCACCAGGTATTAAAGCCATAAAGCCTTTGAATGAAAACAAACCCTGTTGTGACAGTGATGTACAGTCTTTTTGGTATATGTATGATTTCTATACATTTTACGTCAGATAAAAACTTTGGTTGTAAGATTTAGATAATTATTTAATAAAAGCTAGATATTTTAAATGAGAATAAGAAAGAAAAGTATTTCTTTGTGCCCCCTTTCCCTGTTAATGCCCTACCTGGCCCCCTGGCAAAACTTTGCTAGACCCGCCCCTGCACAGTTACCAGCTGTCAGCTACATAAAAAAGGATCCTGGTGGGTGGTCTTCACGTTTCCCTCTCACCAGATATCCAAACCGACATCATGACCAGCAGCTTTACAGCTGTGGCTCCAGCAAACATCAGCTGATACTAGAAATTAATATTAAATAAATTCTAACAACAGCCGATCAAGCTTAAACGTGCTGCTGTTGTTTAGCGCAACATCTGCTGGTTTCCTCTTTCTGGCGCAAAGTGGGCGATAAACAAACAAGAGAGAAAAGATCAGCTGATCATCGATCAGTTTCATGATTGAAGTAGCAACAGGAGAGGCAGGATGAGAGAAGAGGCAGCTGTGCAGCGTAAAGACAGAATAAATCCAGCTTTGTGTCTTTTTCCATTCTAGCTGAAGTTCGGGACAAACTGCGTCTCTTCTCAGCTCAATACGAAACGTGTAATATTTTCTCTGATTGAGGGACCATTCCATTTTTTTAAGGAGCCGTTGGCAACTCTACTAACTAACCTTATGAATAAAATAAAGTTCACTATCAGTAACATCATAGCAACCGAACAGCTGTATAAAAACTCCAAGCTGGCTAGAACGCAGTATGAGTTATTGCAACTGACAGTAAAAAGTCAGCACAACGAAAATAAACTCCACCTAAACTTAGTTCATATCTGACCCAGATAGACTGCAGGTCATAACTTCTTACCTGAAGTTCAGTTCACCTGACACTCGGACTGGCGGCTGCCTCGGGGCTCTCCTCCTGCCTCCCCTTCCCTCATCCACCTGTTGCCTCTGTGGAAGCCCCGCCATAGCCACCACCAAACAACGGAGTTATTTCTACACATCGACCTGCATCTGGCCAATCCACCACCTCTCATTGTTCATGCCGTTACAAAAAAAATAAAAAATAAGTCAAATAAGCCCGATGGCCAGTCCAGCTATGTTAACCTGCAACCAAATCTGCAGCTCCATACAGCAATGTTACGACTTAGATTACATCTTATAACTCATAACTCTTATGTTAGCTCCCCTCTGTAGCATACTGTCTGAAATATTCCACGGCTGCAATTATTCTTTAAGTGTTATTTTTTCCTTGGTATTCTAATTTCACCGAAGTTTACTAAACTCAACAAACTTAATATTACTTACCGGGACATTTATTCTGTCCTCATTTTCTTTCACCGAAAAATTGTTTCCTGCAGTGCTGTCTTTCGTGCTTGGCTCTCCTACCTTTGCTAACATGATGCACATAGCGCAGAAGCCGATGCTGCATTCACTTACACTCGGATATCTGAGCTTCACCGTGAAAACATAATCGGACATTTGATATTTGATTGAATTTTATTGTTTTGCCTTTGGGGTGGCACCTGGGGTGGTCAGTCTGGTTGGGGGGGTGGCCTGTGCCCCCCCAGGCCACCCCGCTGGACACGCCATTGCGAGACAAGGGAACCAAAACTGAACAAGATGCACACAGGACAAGAGACTGTCAGAATAAAACAAGAAACATGCACTGAGCCGCAGACTGACTGAATACAGGGAACAGAGGGAGGAGAAAGAGACGAGTAGGTAGACACAGACAGGGGGCAAGAGAGTGAGAGCAACCAGTCAGACACACAGAGACATGACTGGGAAACAGGCGAATAAACAGGGAGACAAGAGAGACTTCACAGGGAGGCACAAATAACTAACACAGGAGATTCTGGGGAGGATGCACACAGACCGAGACAAACGGGACACGAAAGGGAACAAAACTTGATGTACGAAGAAATAACCCCAGGGCTCTCAAACTGAACATAATAATCACAAATACTCCATGAAGAAAGAACAAGAGCAAACAATGCAAAACAAAATGCCTCATGAAGCCAAACAAACTCAAAACACTAGGTCAACGACCCAGGTCCATGACAGTTTCAGATACTGGGTCAATTATAGACCGGCAAGCCATTGAAATCAAATGAAACATTACGTCCTTCAAGTCTAAAGGATGCATTTATTTATATAGTGAGGCATAGTGTTAGCATGTTTAGTAGGAAATTTGAAGCGTTGACTTAAGTCAGTGGTGTCCAACTCCAGGCCTGAAGGGACGATGTCCTGCAGGTTTTAGATGTGTCCTTGATCCAACACAGCAGATTTAAATGGCTAAATGACCTCCTCAACATGTCTTGAAGTTCTCCAGAGGCCTGGGAATGAACTAATCATTTGATTCAGGTGTTTTGACCCAGGGTGAGATCTAAAACCTGCAGGACACCGGCCCTTCAGGCCTGGAGTTGGACACCCCTGACTTAAAGGTATACTGATTGAGTTGATTATCTTGAGTTGAGGTAACGTGGTTGTAATTTTGTAGCAAGGATTTTGCTTTTTGAGACTTTTGGATTAATATTGATGTTATCTGGAATTGTTGAGGCTCTTTAGTCAAAGATCTTGAATTGATCAAAGCAAACAGAAACACTGAGGCATATGCATCATTGTGATGGAAAGAAAGATTCCTGAATAAAACTCTGTTGGAGGATTTCATAATGAGAGGGACCGCATTTTCCGCTCTTAACCCAAATGAATCAATCAGATGCTTTCTGGCAGCCAAACCATGAAACACTTGAGGGAAGATGAACAACTTTAATAATTGACTGACACTTTTCGGCTTGTGGCCTTCATCAGGGCCTTCATCAGGCCACATCTTCCCTCAAGTGTTGCTGGAGTTCCTGCATTGTGAATTCTTTCATCCTCTCCATGCACCTTGGAAGTAGGTGAAGTTGTGCCAGAAATTTTTGCAGCCAAACCATGAAACAAATTAGTAAGTCATGTTGTTACAAGTGCACAGTCAAGTTTCAACATTTTGGGGATAGACATAAATATGCGTAGTGTTGTTTTTCTTAGTTTACTGTACCCATATTAATTAAACTGGCTTTTCTTCAGTGGTCTGGTGGAATGAGTCAGGAGGATTGTGTTGGGACTCTTGATTGAGCCGATAGTGAAGCCAAAATGCTGTGTAACTCTTCACAAGTGAAGTAGACGTATAACTTCTGAGAAAGAAACCTTTTTTTTCCAGGGCAAAGTTGCCAGGCCTTTTAAGCAGTTTCACTCAATGATTTGATGCATGCAATTTTTATGTTCTGGGGGACCATTGAAATTCCCATTCTTTTAAATGGGGTCTTTAAAATAAGTGCCCAAATAACTGCCTAAAAGTGTTAAGAAGATGTCAAGTCCTAGCAAGTGGCAGGACCTGCATCAAAAAACATTGACTGCAGTCATTAAAATTAATGTGAGTGTGGAAAACTTTGTACCTGACTTGGATTCAAAGGACTGAATACGGACACGGGGAGGTGGATGAGCAGCAGAGACAGAAATTAGGTTTTGTGGCCAAATATGCTGAAATCACCATTTATTTGATTTTAAAATATAACGCCAGATCATGGTGGAAGGTTGTGAAGGTGACTTTTATTAAGAATCACATTCAGAAATTTTTAATAAAAGAAAAACCTATAAATCGAGACAAAAGGACAACAGACGGGGAGTATAACGATTATGTCACGTTTGATCGTAATCGAGAGGAAACAGAAATTAAATCAGTATAATAATGGGGTTTAATTTATACATAAAGACACACATTGTGGGAACAGAGCCCTTTAAATTATTGGCAAAAAAGTTATATTTTTTTAATATAACATTTTTACCTGAATATTATTTTTCATTAGTTAGTTAATTAGTTAATGTGTTTACGGTCTCATAGTCTACCGTTAAAGTCATACATTTACAGTCATGAGAAAATCAGAGTTTTAACAGGACTCATTATAATCTTGTTAAAAACTTAGCACACCCTTACTGCTTCCACAGGAATGCAGTGGGTATTGTAAGTAGCAGCCAGGTGCTGCTAATCAAATGCACTCGATCAGCTGCTCATCAACAAGTGTGACAACCTCTTTGGTGACAGAAACAGCAAAAAATCCAAGAACCACATCGCAGACTCTACAGGATTTAGTTAGCATGTTAAGTGTTAAAGTTCATGAAAGTATAATTAGAAGAAAAACGAGCAAGCACGGTTTGTTTAAAAGGGTTGTCAGGAGAAAGCATCTCCAAAATCACATGGCAGGAACGCTTAGGTTTGCAAAGTTGCAACTGAACAAACCACAAAACGTCTGGAACAATGTCCTTTGGACATGTGAGGCCAAAGTAGGGATGTTTCGCCATAAAGCACAGTACCATGTGTGGAGGAACCCAAACACAGCAAATCAGCACAAACACCTGAGACCAACTGTCAGCACCGTGTTGGAGGGCTGATGATTTCGGCTGTTTTTTGCTGTTACAGGACCTGGGTACCTTGCGGTCACTGAGTCGACCACAAACTCCTCTGTATACCAAAGTACTCTTTCAAATGTGAAGCCATTTGTCCAATAGCTAAATCAGCAGCAAATCTATAACAGAATCTGAAAAAGAAAAGAGTCAAAGTGTTATAATGCCAAAGTCAAGACCTAAACGTGACTGAAATGATGGAGCAGGACCTTAAGAGAGCTGTGCATAAACAAATGCCTACAAACCTCAATGAACTGAAGTGTTGTAAAGAAGTGTGGGTTCTTCCAGAGACTGGAAGTCATACAGAAAACAATACTTCAAGTTAAGGAGCGCTAAAGGTGCTTTCTACAAGCTGAACTGAATAATGGAGTTTCACAGGACTGCACAGAATCGTCTAAAACAATTATTTATTCACATGGCTCTATCTTTACATTAAACAATTAAAATGACTTCCCAAAATGTTGTATAATATCTTAAAAAATAATTTGAAGTTTATTGTAATATTCTTTTATTCTCTATATATCTTGTTATCGTTGTAGGTTCGCTCAGCAGTAAGAAAACGGTGGCACCGCTGGCAGGACAACCACGCTCTTCGAGTTCGAGTGGCACGAGCCATGTCTATCCCGACCTCTCCGACCAGGATCAGCTTCCACAGCATCAAACAGACCACAGCCGTGTGACCACAGAAACACGCAATCTCCATACTGATTCCTCCAGCAAGGTCGCTGTTTGTCCGGTATGACTAAGGAGTCATGCGATTTATTTTGCCTGGTGACAAAAGTTCATTTTAACTGCACAAAAATGACATGAAGTTCTCGTTATAAGGTACCGTTCGGGACGTAGACGGGCTGGGTTTTTTCGAAACAACGAAATGGTTCAATGGTCACATTACATCAGGTTTGACCCTATAATTTTACTGTTGTTACTGGTTATGAGTACTTGAAATTTGACTGACCATGACGCATTCATATGTTGCCAAAACTGCCATTTGTATCTATTATGATAAAAATGCTAAACTGCTCTTTGAATTACCTGCTCTTTATCAGCAGCTTAATTTGACAGAAAGAAGCTTTTTGGTAAGGAAGAAAACAGAAAACAGCACAGAGTAAAAACAAAATAATAAAAAATGAGTCATAACACTCTGAAGTGAAAACAATTTAACGTACAGTCATCAACTGCTTTTTTTAAACTAAAACACAATCTCAACACATGATGTTTTGGTTAATGTGAGATGTGGCTATTTTATACAAACAAGCCATTGTTAAGAAGCTTTTATAATGTGTCTTTTTTTTTAAATCATTTTTCTTCTTTCTTTTTTACATCTTTCTTACTGTTGTAAACATTGGTAAATACTTTTTTTCCCTCTTTGTTCTGAGGATTTGATTTTACAACTATTTTTATTTCCTTTTGTTAGACTTGGTCTTATTTTTTTGTTGCTTTTTTTTTTTACTGTGCAAGGAAGGTGTTGACATAAAGAGCAATTTAACGTATTATGTGTTTGAACTCCCCGAGAGCGATAAATGAGCGTTCCCAACTTAGAGTTCTCTTGCAGACGAGGAAAGGTATGATTATATATACATTATTTTATGGAGCCAAGTGATTCTCATTTATGTAATCTGTTAAGTGCTGCGCATGGATTTGTCATGCAGGCACAGTGGAAGCAGATTAAATTCTTTTGGCTTTACGAAATCCTTGTGGCTTCCTTATAATCAGTGTTAAGCTTCTGGGTCAAAGGAAGAGGAGCTTGACAATATGAGGACCGATCCTTTTCCTAAACCCTTGCTCTGGTGATATCAACCTTCTGCTTGCCTGTAACCCCGGCTCTTACACCTCCTAAGGCTGCTCACCCAATAGTAATTTAAACAGCCATGTATGGACAGATAATAATAAGGGAGGAAACGTTTGTTATGAAAAGGTTTATCGATCAATTACAGCAAGCTTACATTTTGATGCACATATTCCCTTCTGTGTTGATAGATTAGCTACACATCTGTTAAATAAAAACTGTCTGACATTTGATGGGTGGCAAAATCAGCACCCCTCATTTCTGTTTGATGTGTGTTTTGTGTGGATTTAACAATAACGCTTAATACTGTGATACTCCAGAGGGGTCATTAAGAAGATTTTGCAAGCTTCGGACAGAAAGTGAATGACCTTCCCATGTTTTATTTATTTATTACGTTTATGTATTTATTTCAGATTATATTTGCATTGATATCGGGGTTTGTATTTAAAAGTGTCACATAAAACATCCAGAATTTATTTCAAAAACTGAACCCATGTGAAGATGGTGTATATAACACAAAATATTTAATCACATCTTGATGTAAAAAAAAGTATTTTGTAAACTTTTGCTACATTACAACATCTGTTTCTGTTGATCTTAGTTCATTTTTGCTGTTGCTGCTTGATGACGCTTGATGTTAGCTGGTAAATACTGATCACCTCTCATTATTTACCCATTAATATATAACTCTGATCAAGGGCGTCATAAGTTAGCCATGGCATTGCGCATCCTCCCAAGACTTCAATATGTTACATACATACAAAGTGTACCACATTACATTACAACTGTGACGTATTTTCATAAAGAAACTTTTTTTAAACAAATGTGAATAAAATATAAATAAAACTATATTTTATTTGAACTCACCAAAGAGAGAAACCATGTTTACTGACATACTGACTTTTTAACTGCCTATGTATTTCTATTATTTCCACTGGACTTTGTCGACCAAATCTTGTTTATTTTGTACATCGTTTGTTGTACATGATGTGTATTCAGTGCTGTTTGATGTCAGACATAATTTTATAAAAACTCTTTGTTGAACAACCCAGGTTGCCTTATAAACAAAAGAAAAAAAAGTTTTGTGAAAATGAAGCCGTTGTCTCTGTAAATCATGTATCTTTGTGTTACTTGTATACACTTGGACTGTATGTGTGAAAAAATGATTTTGATTAAAATTTTACTTTAAATTATATAACACACTATATATTTTGGAGGGGGGCATTTCAGTGCATTGGGTCCATACAGTTTGAAAATCTTACAAAAGTCACAGATTGCACTAATAGAATCTGTTCAGCTGATTCATTTGCTGTGTATCTCCCTCACCTCCAGGCACTTTATAAAATAAATACAGCAGTTTTATAATGATCCAATCTCATATTTATTTTTCTGATAGACTGAACGACTGCTGCTTCACTGGCATTTCCTGATCTGAAATTGTAGTTTTTACTCACAGAATGGAAGACACACTCAGAGAGCACTTGCTAGACACTGTTTCATACACTTCAGGCTTGACTGGAGTGAAATGGAGCAGAAACTACAGCCTATCCCCAGAACCCTCAGGATTTGAGTTATACATCCCCAAACAATCGGCCGGGACTCTGATGTAGCCCAATCAAGCCTTATTGTGACAATTAATGTTTCTAATGGTTTCCAGCATTGCAAAAGATAGACAATGCTATCAGATTCTTCAGTATCATGCCAGACGTGTGCAGCACATCTGCACAGCATCATGGATTATTTGCCCTGAACTCCCATGTGTCTGCATTAAACTGCATTCCACATTGCATCAACTAAAAATAAATAACCAGCATGACAACAAAAGGCTGCCACTAAGCCTCGAATTTCAAAATAAACCCATCTGTAATATAATATTTATATCTTAAGCTCAGATAAACTAATAAATGACCTCGCTTAATGAAGTATCTCCCATCACTTAATTATTGCTGCTTTAAGCCAAAACTCCTGCAAAGGTCACCCTGCTGATTTTATGCATAAAGGTAAGTTAATAGCAATTCCCACAGGCAGCATCCTTCAGCCTGGCTGTAAAGGAACTTTATTAAGTTTGCGTTTTCAACTTCAGACTTCAAGACTACAAATTTCTAAAAGATGGTGTGCATCACATGTGCACATAGAGGGTGGAGTAAACCTTAAAAACACATTTACCAGCCTGGTGGGGCTAAGAAAACAATGTTTTTGGTGGTATTTGCCTTCAAGGTTTTCTGGCAGAGAAATTCTCGACAGAGAGGATATATTTTAATCCAATCCCTAATATTATTCTAAGCCTTACCAAGTAGTTTTGTTGCTTAAAAATAACCAACAGCACCTGGAAACTGAAAACATTACAAAAGAAATTAAAGCTCTCTGTCAATAAGCCGTAAAGGGAAGCTACTCCCACTGGCAGTTGCTCACATCTTCACCACTGGCAAAACAGTTCTTACTGGTTGACTTGAAATGAGTCAGAACCACTGTGCCAGCACATTAATGTCTTCAGCCACACCGGATTTATAGCTCTGCTTTAATGTTACTTTGTGATGATGGGCCTAATCAGCATTGAGTCAACTCAGTTAGCAAGGGGTTTAATGTAAATTATGCTCTCTGGCTTTAAAACTCTTGGTAAACCTTAAGGGTGAATGGCATTAAAATATATAAACTGTTTTCTTCCAGGAGTTTTGTTATTAAACGGAATTAATGTGGAAATTATTCCAATATGATGCTGCCAGTTTACTGCATTACTTAAACCATACAGTCAATATGTCCCAGCAACTATAAACTGGTGCCAGTCTAGCCGTCTGGTGGAAAATTGGCTGTGAACACATAATAGGTAAATATACTATATAGCCTGAAGCGGCTGGATGAGGAAAGCAGACTGAAAAAGATTATGATGAAAGTCAGCAGAGCAGTGAAAAAGAAGTGCTTGAAAAGCTATTTAAGGTGAAGGATAATGCCACGGTGAACTTGTTTCGAAATGAGTTAATCCCAAAATGGGATAGTCTTTACTGTAATGTCAAGATACAAGCGAAAAATCAAAGAAATTTCTATTTTATATTCAGATTTCAGACTTATGTTGAAATATGTTGTTTGTTTTTCAGCAATATCAGGAAAATAATGTAGGCGTAGCATGTTTGTATTTGTAGCCTCAGGCCTCAGGTAACAAACGAATGTAGTAAGTGGGTCCTTTTCAACTCATTCACAACTAGCGAAACCCCACAAGTATAAATAATGTCTAAGATTGTGATTCATTTAATTGAATGGTGCAGGCATAAAGCAACGGCGCTGAATATTTTACTTATTATTGCGTAGGTCCATAGAGCACCTGTTCAACCTAATCTACAACATGACAATGACGATATTGTTCAGAAATCTGAGCGCTTTTGTTCCTCTTGGGGAAATAAAAGGAAGATCCTTGTACAGGGTTGATGTCGTTAAGCTTGTATGAACTTTACCACCAAAATAGTATTTAAGCAGTACTACATAACAATGCTCACAAACAGCGAACATTTTATCAGTTATGGTAAATTGGCTCATTATGGGTCTTACTAGAGGCGTGGGTTTACACGCTGATTAACGAGCATTATGAAACTAACCCTGCCATTGGATAAAATGCCAACCAGAATTTAAATGACTTTCCGTAATGTGGGACTAGCAGGATGGATAGGCTGTGGCACCTTAATGTTCCTCATTTGTATATTTGTAGCAGGGCTGGAGGTGAAGAATGGCATGTTGTTTTTCATTCGTCAGTGTTTACAGAATCCCCACATTTACCGCAAGTGAGACATTTTTTGAGCAACAGCTCCCTCTGTTGGCTGATTAGGGAAAGTACTATTTTTTCAAAATTTCCTGTGATTGACACTGTAGTAAGTGCTGCTGCCCTATATTAGGTTTAATACAGACTTTAAATGTCAGTATTTATTTTTTTACTCTAAAGATGCTTTTCTCTTGGGGACTTTGACAAAATAAAATACATTTTGAGAAACGAAATTTAGGTATAACATTTTTAGAAGAAGTAATTGAATCAAATATATGCTCATTTACAGCAAACTACAGAGATTTTATATAGTTTCCTATTTTAATTGTTGTCCTGTTGCTATCTTAAGAATAACAAACAGGACACTCTATTGATTTGTCTGTTAGTATAGCTTCTTTTATTCATGAGGGGTCACCACAGTGGATGGTTCCACATTTTTTAATCAGCATTTTTTTTTCCTGAAACCAGTGAGCTTTTAGATTTGGCTAATGTGCTAACTACTAAACCATGGAGTCTCTGATTTGCTTCTTAATGCACTATATTATATATTATGACTCAATCTGAAGCAAAATGAACTGCCTTATGTGAAAGGCGCAGACAATAACACACATTTCTGCGTTCGTTTTTGAAAAATCGAGTACAGCCACAATGAGTGTTTTTATTTACCATGCTCTACAAAATAAACAGGGGCAATGTGCAGTGTGCGCACAGCATTAACATCAGGGACCTTAGAAAAAAAAAGAAAACATTGAAATATTGATGAATTATGCTGTAGATCAATCCAAGATGCATGGAAATGAAAAATATACAAGATGAGATGTACAGAAATCTTTTGCGGTCAAGAATTCACAATGAAGGAGAGACAAACTCATTACTCACTCATATTGATTTCATTATGTACTGCGATGTAGCACCAGAATGACAATGAGGCTGAAAGAAACATCGGCCCCTCTTAAGATGCCATAATGTACTTAACAAAAGCTTCATAATTTATGCACCCATTAGCATCCTCTTGGTTTTGCATTAGCTGCTCCACCTCGTCCTCCCTCATCTTCTCACCTATGATCCCCAAGGAAGAACACAGGAAAGCAGTCAGTTCAGTACATTTCCTTATGATGACAGATTCATGAATTAAAGTTGTTAATTAACTCACCCAGTGTTGCCAAAACGTGTCTGAGTTCTGCACCCATGACCGTGCCGTTCCCCTCCTTGTCAAACACCCGGAGGCCCTCTACAAAGTCCTCAAATGTTCCACGGTCCTTGGCTTTGCAGATGTGTTGGTGGATGGGTAGAAACTGGTCAAAGTCCAGCATCTTGGTATTCATATCTGCAGAAAATAATGAAAGTGTAACAAATAAAGCACAAAAAAAAAGAGAAAGAAAGACGGAATTCCTTTGTAGTGGTGAACTTTATTTAGTCCGATATTGTACAGATTCTTGAACTACATCCAGCTCCAACGCTTAACAACAGCAATGACTCAGTTTGCACACTTGTCTCATTACTAACCTTCAGCTTTGGGCTTTCCAAGCACGTACATTATCTCTGTATTTGTGGGATTCTGGCCCAAAGCTCTTATTAGGTCACCACACTGGGCATAAGTGATTTTCATCTCACTGGTTGGGGTCCTGTCAAACAGCTGGAAAGCATCTTTGAAGTCTGTGAATGAAAAGAAAGCGCATTATTCCTTTTGATTTCTCATCTTGTTATTGTAATCTAAGAGAACATGCAAAGTCTTTGAGAAAAGGCATCACATGCTCTCTGTTTGTGTAACGATCAACAGCATAATTGCACGCCTCACATAAAAGAGCCCACCGCTAATGAAGGAGTCAAACCCTCAGATGTTCCTCTCTACCTAGACTGACATGCATCTTAAAGCCTTTTCAAAGCAACTGACACAGATGGATGTTTATTTTAATATAATAGCATATGCTGGCTCTAGTGTATCACCAGCTGCTGCTGAACATTTCTCACACACTTATGGGTGGCATGATCACACAAACAATTTATTCACTCTATAAATAACTCACAAACCATGCAGCCCAGAAGACAACTGTAACAGCCGCCTGAGCCTTACCCTCAAGTTGTTCAGGAGTAAATTCCAGCTGCAAAAAGACATAGAAAACAAAGCGACTGAGGGATGCTGATCATTTGGGACATAGTACCGCAAACACAGTGAATTCATTTAAGACGGTGAACTTGATGACCCTCCTACAGCAAGCCATTTTAGCAGGTCGAGTTGTGACCTTGAGGCTAAAACCCCCTTCTTACTAGATGTATACTGTCTACCAGTGTCGGCGTCATTTGAGTTTATTTTTAGATGTAACGTGGAATCTTTGGTGCTGTCAGCTCCACGGGGAAGTAACAAGGCCATAATGTCATGTGCATATGCACACGAGCAGCATTATTAGATATAAAGAGTGTAAAGTACATAAAATCTGTTAAACACCATTTAGAGTTAGAAAACCTGAGATCCAGCGATTTATATATGCTTCTAATTATTCTTCTATTTGTTCAGCAGAACAAGCAGAACAAAACCTTGAAGGGGAACCCATCTGTTTCATCTCATTTTTTAATTTTTTAATTTTTGTGTTTGTGTGAGAGAGAGAGGGCAGGGCGGTCTTTATCCTTCAAGCTCGGGTCCTCTACCAGAGACCTGGGTGCTTGAGGGTCCTGCACAGTATCTTTGCTTTTCCTGGGAAACTGCACATGTTTGACACTCAGGTGGTAGAATATATAGTAGAAAGAGAACTGAATGTTAAACCAGCTGTACAGCTCGTTTCTACAATCAGCTTTGTGCTCCATTAAAATCTGTTATTTTAAATCTAAAAATAGCTTTGGCCTCAGTAACCACAACAACTTTTGAAGTTTTGCACTTCAAGCATATTTTGAACTGTCAGGGCACGCCCCTGTTTCTGTCTCATGTCAGGCTACATCTACAGACCCCTAGACCCTTTGTGAGGTTTTGTAAAAATATTATCCAAAAACGTATCTAAGCATGTTTAAAGATGGATGAAGATGGCTATAATTATCTGTATTTTTCTTCCTCCCAGTTTTTCCACCCCTTTTTCCCCACAGAGGAATGGTGAGGGTGGTCTGCTATTTGCAGACATAATGAAGATCATATTTTGTGGATTTAACCACGGTCCATTGTAACATGGCAGCTCGCTCAACCAAGAAAACATTTATCCATTGAGAAAGGGCCAAGTCAGCAGAAGACAATGTTTCCATGATGTCTGACGTATTAAGTAGTTTGCTTCTGAACCTCGCCCTGACAGTGAGTTACGTGCTTTTTCCCCCATAACTGTCAAAGATGCGCGCAGTTTATGAAAAATTCTGTAAAGCTATGAAGGTTAGAAAAAATATTACAAGAATCACCATAATGCCTTGAAAAATCTTTACCCTCCTGTTTGTCTTGCACTGCCAAGTAAATGTCACATGGGGTCTCTGATGCACTTTAAACACAGGCATAGGTAACAGCATTGGACTCTTGAAATGAAGTCTCCTTATCTGTCTAATATGATTGAATAAAAAAAGGGGTTAAATTCACCAACAACCTCTATCTGAAGCCGATCCACAATCTGTGCGTACAATAATAATATCTGTTGATGTTTTACCGTCACTGATGTTGGGTCAAACTCCGGGGTCTTGGGGCGCTCAGGCTCTGGGGGTTTGGGGGCAGCTGGTGCGGCAGGTTTTGGCTCTTCTTTCTTCTTAGGGGCCATTGGAAGAGACAAAGGGGAGGACTGACACACAGCAGAGTGATCCTGGACACTGCGGTCAGAGATGGGTGATTAGAGGCCCTTTATCCACTGTTCACAGGTGTCACCTCCACCCCCACAGTGCCAACAATAGGGGAGGACTATAAAAGGATATGCCTTTGTGCTTCTATTTAAGACAAAGGTTGTTGTGTGTATAACATCATCAAGACAGGAGTGATGGAAAACTACATTAGCTGAGATCCCCGGGCCTGGTTCCTTCTGTTAATGAAATATGAGCGTAGATCAGACTTATTTGCACAATCTTCTATAGATGCAGAGAAAAATGCTTTAGTGACAGAATGATGTCGTACAAAAATACTCAAAAAGAAGAAAGTGTTAACAAAGATCTACAAACTTTTAAAATGTCAAATCCACAATGCATCCATGAACATGCTCTTTATGAGCATGAATAATTAAGTCTCCGCTGGATCTGTGAATGGACGGCTTGCTTTTTACAATATTTTTATACGCTCACTGGTCTCTTTGTTAGCTACATCAGTTCAATTAATCAGTCAGTCATATTGCTGGGACTCAGTACTTTTAAGCATACAGACATAATCAGGATGACCTGCTGAGCAGAATGAGGAAGGTCGTTGACTTCAGTAATTTTGAATATAACATGACTTCTGTTGCCTGACGAAGTGGTCTCAGTATTTCAGAAACTGTTGATCTACCATCTCTGGAGTTTACAGAGAGTGGTTTAAAAAAGAGAAAATAAGCAGTAACTCAAATAAGTACTCATTGCAACCAACCCTTCTGCTACAGAAGCAGAAGACCACACTGAGTGCCACTCCTGTCAGCTAAGAACAGGAATTTTAGCCTAAAGTTACACAAGTTTTAGTAAAAAAATAAATAAATTGAACAATAGAAGATTGTTGCCTGGTCTGATGAGTTTACTTTCTGCTTTAACATTCACACGGCAGGGTCAGAATTTGGCACAAACAACATGAACACATGGATCCATCCTGTCTTGTAACAGTTCAGGCTGTTGGTGCTGGTGTAATGGCCCACTTTGGACCTCTTAGTTCCAGCTGAACATTGTGTAATATTATGATGGAACAATTCAATTCAGTTTTATTTATACAGCTCCAAATCACAAGAGTCACCTGAATGCGCTTTATATTATAAGGCAGACCCTACAATAATACACAGAGAAAAAGTAAACAACCCTATGAGCAAGCACTTTGGCAACAGTGGTAAGGAAAAACTTCCTTTTAACAGGAAGAAATTTCCAGAACAACCAAGCTCAGCGAGGGGCGGCCATCTGCCGTGACCAGCTGGGGTGAGAGAAGGAAGACAGGAAAAAAGACTTTTAGGATCAGGAAATTTTCATCATGAATGTGCAGCTGAGTAATGCTACAATATCTCAAATCCCTGAGAAATGTTTCCAGACCCTTTATGAATCTATCCCATGAAGAAAAGGGGAAAAGGTAGTCCAACCTGATCATGAACCAAAGTGCGTTACAGTGGGTTTATTTCTGTAGCTGGATAAACAAGTCACGTGTGGATACATCCACACATCTTAATCAAGATTTGTAAAGTCAGAAAATCACAGGAACTGTGATGCTAATATGAATGTCAAGCATGACCTTTCATTTCCAAGAAATTTCACTCTGCGTTAATTAGCAAATTAATTGCATGTTTGTGTGAGTTATTCTTGCACACATGATTCTGAGTTCATAACTATGTGAATAAAACCGAAAACATCAGACAGCTACCACCCTGTGTCTGCATTCAAGTGTGAATGGCAGCTACACAAAGCAGCACCCAGTGTTATCACAGATTACTTTATTCACTTCTCTGTTTGTTGTATTCAACTTTGCGAGTGGTTTGTACACATATAATCACCCTCGCAAGACTAAGATCACACAGACACAACACTTGGTGAATCCTATTTTAATGGCCTGAAAATCCCTCTGATTGCACTAGATAAACGGTCATCATAAAGGCTTGTCCTGGCACACAGTGTGCACAGCGGATGATGCCGTCTCATTGGTTGTAATTTTGAATAATAATCAAGGATAATTGCTGTTCATCACAGAGCATTGTGGCACTGGAATTTAAGCAACTTCCCCTCTTGTTCAGATATCATCATTTTCGTCTTCCTCTCCTCACTAATAAATGCTACACTTCACCGAACAAGGTCAATAGTCAAAGATTGGTTAGGTAACATGAGGTCTCGCGTAGCTTGATTAAGGACATTTGTCCATATAAAAACTTTAACAGTGCGTAAAAACCACAAAATCCAAAGGCTGATATGCTATGAACATCTCATTTCTTTGGTTCACATGACAGCAGGTAAAAATGAAGTCAAAAATAATTTTTATTATCGTAATTATAAAGACAGCAATCTTCAATTGATTGTCTACACTCCTCCAAGACTAAAAAGGGCTTCTCTCTCTCTCTCTCTTTTAACGCTGTGATTAAACAGTCGCAGTTTTCTGAATTTTCAGAACTCATTTTTCTTTCGATTGGCTAAAGGTAAGTGGTGAGCAAGGCAGTGGAGTATTTTGATTTTTTGTTCTGGTGCTGCGATCTGTGGAGGATGAAATTTGAACTGTGCCTAAATACACAAGAATGAAAGCAGTGTGAAAAATAGCAGCTACAGATTCTACAGCAGGGAAAATGTATAAATTTGGCCTGTTTTTAGAAATATATGCTCGATGTGCTCCATGTCTTCACTCTACAGACTGATCATGATTACATCTCCATGTCTTTTCAAGGAAAGATGCTTGTCAGCAGCTGCTCTTGGCTTGCCTTTAAAGCCTTTAAAGAGCTCCCATCAAGCTCATGTGATAAAAATGTCAACTAATGAAGTCAACATTGCCTGATGGTAAGTTTGGTAAATCCTCTGTTAGGAAGTGGAAATACTGAATAATGTGAAACAAATCCTTTAATCATCAGTTTTGTAGGAGCCTGAATCATGTAATTTCATGACAGTGACATATTCAAGCGCTTGATTTCTTGAGCTAACTATAATTTCCTTTATTAGGAATGATGTCACAAAAAATATGACTGGCCTGTCAGCACCAGCTTGTAGAAATGCTAGAAAAGGAGAGAAGGAACTAAATCATAATGATCAAGGGGATATTGTCTTTAAAATGCAATGAAACACAAGAGAAACACACAGGAAAATAATTTGGCACGCTCTTCTTCTGTTGCTCTGTTTGACTGTGGCTTCATGGGGGAGATGGTGCATAAAATTGTAAAAAGAACAAAAAAAAAATCTGATGAGTGAATGCTTGAGAAATGATTAGTCATGGCTGCAGTTTGTTCCTCAATATCTTCAAATGGGAGATGACTTAAATTGTCAGTGTCTGGTTTGAGCGAACCTACACAGAGACAGATGGAAACAGTGTATGTTAGCCCAAGTATAAATGGATCCAGCCATACATAGCTCACTGCCACCTCCCCCCTCAGATACTGTCAGGTGATCCCATCAACAGGCCGCAGCAACAACTCCTGACATGACCAACCACAAACACTCAAGCTCTCAAACCATCTAAGACCTGTGCAGTTTGCTATTTTGGAGTTAGTCTGTTGTCTGGCTGGCATGCACCTTGGAAAAACTCCAGTAAGCGCACAATGCCAATTGTTACTCTGACCTATCACACGACCTTCAGTGCAGCTGTGGCTTTTAGTGTATGATGTTTTAGCAGCCAGGATAAAGCAATGCTATTACACTGCCATTCCAAAAAGTGGCAGTCCAGTTCTGATGACTCACTGAAAAAGTACAGTTTTTATCAGTCAGACATCAGAAAGACACAAAAGCCGCAACAGAAAAATCACGATGTGTCAGTGACATGTGTTTTTTTTCTGAGGCAATTAATAGTATATGATTCTGCTATACTGTAGATGTGACTCTAGTCTTCTGAGGATGTACTTAGCAATCTATGGGACTGTTATTTGTTACCACTGAAGGCAAAGTCCTGAAAAGGCTGCAAAATGACCCCCCAAAAAAACCTTCAACAGGGGTCGTCATAAGCTCCCAGAAGCCCTGGGCCCATTCAGCACTGTCAAACAATCAGAACATGTTAGCGACAGGCTGGGCGAAGACCTGCCAGATCTGTTCTGCAAACTATGGATATCGATGCGTGGATAACATAACATGTATCACATCCGGGTTAAGATTTTGTTTTTCTCCAGCAGGCATCCATTATTGAAGATTTTCTCATGTGCAGTAATGAACAAACAAAACATTCAGTTTGTCACCTCTGTAGTCCAGAACATTTCACACTGAGCACTATATTTGGATGCAGGTTAAGACCCACTCTCGGGATGTGTAGCCCCCTCCGAAAACATATTTTTTTTTGTAATTTGTTTTCCCCTGTAGGTGCAGGGTAGCACAGCTGCACATGCCAAAGCATTGTGTTGCTTTCAGAATTTGTTGTGCATTGTGTTGACGTCACTGATGTGGAAGCAGCCTGAGCTACGGCCGATCTTCAGTGGGGAAAAGAAATAGCTAACCCTCTTAACCAAACATGTAAAAGAGGCTGAAAGCAAAACTGCAACCTGAGCACTATGTAGATGAAGGCTTGAAACCTCTGTCATGTTTCATGGCTGACAAAAGCAGCCTATTCCCCATGAGCGCATCTGCTCATGTTGAGGTGCTACATTATCACTGATAATCAAAGAAATAATCAAAAAAATGCCTGACTTTAATGCAGAAAATATCTTTGGTCATTTCACGTTCTATGCTGTACAGGCTGTGGATTCACTTCTGATCCGCAGCAGAGAACCTGCAACCTTCCTCAGAGGAATGACTCACTGCTGCACTGAGCAGTAAGATCAGGAGCACACAGCGCTTGACCACACAATCTGCTCTGCTAACATGATCACAGTGATGGCATAGAGATGTAAAGCTCCTAATGCACCCGAAAGCCTCTGTTATGGCCTGCGCTAACATAATCGCTGTGTGAAGTAGCTGAAGAGAAATGGGCTCAGGGCAACGCTCCTTTACAAGCTGCCTCACTTATGTCAGCATAGGTGCCACATGGTGCAGGTCAAGAGGTAAAGAGGTAAACACCACCATCAGGCTGTTCCTTATTTAACTATCAGCTTTCATCTGAACCTATTGGTGTGATCGTGCAAGCAGTGTCAATAAAACACACTGACAGCCTGCATATTAATGCTTCTGTCAAACCTGGTGTTCCCTTATTCTGAGTTAGCTGGGGGCTTTCACTTGCCAAGCTAACGACTGAGCTCACCTGTGATTGTGAAAGTAGGAATAAAGCCCATAGCTACCATCCCCCTTTATTTATGCCACCTATAAGCTAAAAAACCAACGTATTTTTGTGCAAGACAGAAGCTTGGAAGCTTGGAAAGCCCCCACCTCAAGTAGGAGGTGGGGGCATTAGCAGGTCATATCTCCGCTGTGGTCAAATCTGTGATCTGGCAGTTTTTATTGTGGGAAGTCTGCCATGCAGGAATGCTAAACTGCTTGCCAGGGCTATTGCATACGCATACGAAGCAAGAATACAATAGAAAGATAGCTTATGAGCAAGGAAGACTGAAAGTGTGCAGGCTGGGACTGTAGAACAAAAGACAGAAAGCTTCTCTGTGTCAGAGCTCGGTGCAAGCCTTTCCATTGCTGGCATGGAGGGTTCAGACAGATTCCACGAGCTGCTGTGGGCTCGGGGTTAGCCTTGGCCTGGTGAGTTTGACTGAGGGAAAAACAGGCCTCGGGGTGAGTGTGAAGTCTAAAGCCGAAGAGACATAGAAGCTACTTAATTTTCTTTTTTCTTAAATTGCTTGTAGACTTATTTAGGTCCTGCATCAGTGTAGCAGAAAGATAAAGGAAAATAAGCAGCTTAGGTGGGCAACAGAGCTTTTGTGAAAAGAAAGAAACATTCTCGGGATTCGTTTCTGTCATTGAAATTGAACATAAATCATCAGAGATGAATCATTATGAGGTTGATACATAATTTTACAAAGCAGGTGATCTGCAGTAGATGAGCAATATTTTATAAATTGAATTGATTATTTGTAGCCCATATAGAATACTGCACATTCACTCAGAGATTTAAACACAGCATTAATGTGATTATCAGTTTTAACACTAAACAGATCTGTTCTATACAATTGAAAAAATTAAATCTGAAGCTGGGGAGATTTAGTCTTTTCCCTGTTGTAGCAGGTGCGGTGTTGGGGAAACCTTTTTTATTTGCTTTCATAATTCTTTACAGGGCAACATTAAGTCCAGTGCTCTGTAACTGCATTAACAGACAAACTACCCTTTGGCTCTGTGACAGGGCTCTGTGGAGCGGGGGCGACACTACTCCACTGTGATCATTTACGAGCACTCAGGATACAGCGTGTCCTCGCCAACATTAATACTAATAAGGTGGTTAATATACCAGCTCAATTCCTGGTAGGTTTTGACGTGTTCATTATCAGGTCCACAAGGCAGTCAGTGAAGTGAAGGAGCGTGTAATTAAACTGTCCCCTGTCCAACTAGGATCCGATGTGCTATCCAGTTTAGTGTGCTGAAGTGGTAATGGTGCCAGTCTGCACAGGCATCACTCCAACATAGACTCCATAGCTGCCATGTTGTTTGGCAGAAATTCTTATTTAGTAAAGAAAATATAAACACAGGTTTTTTTGGGGGCTCTCAGTAGGATTTCCGCTAAAATATATTTTATGCGAAACATTTAATCTACGTGTGTTTATGAAAGTGTGCGTCGCCAGACAGCAACATTCGTCTTACAAACTCCTAGTCTTACCTATTCTGTCACAAACATTTACACGTGTAATAGATATATAAAAAAGCACCCTTAATGTTCACAAGCTAAAACTTCATGCATCAGAGGCTTCACGTTAAAATGTAATGAGAGAGAGGTATTATTATTCAGGCGCAAGATGTCAGTCCCTAATTATAACTTGTCAACATCTGTGCTGTCAAACATGGAGAGCCCAGCCAGCATCTGAACTACACTGCCCTCCTGTGGTCACAGGGTAATTAGCTGGGTGTCGATATTGCCACTTAATTTAGTCTTCTCAGTTGCACAATACTCAAAAAATACAGAGAGGGATGACATCTAACAATCCAGTAACATCTTATTACTGGTGGACATTTGAAAGAACATTTCTCGTTATTTGACCACAATTTATTGATCAGTTAGTCTTAAGAATATGCTAGCGTCATTTAATTGAATATGTCATCATCTTCAGAAAATGGGGTGGTTAACTGTCACAATCTGCCAAACTCACAGGTGTAAATTATGAATAGAAATAATTTTTTGTGCATATATATGTATAGAATATGAAAGAGTCTGCTCAGACAAACATTTATTAGCTGGTGAAAAAGAAAGAGGAGCAAAGATATGGCAGTGTACCAACGGGAAGTCAGCAGAATACAGAGGGATGCAGAAGAAGTGCAGAGGTTGGATGCAACAAATCCCCTGTTACCTTGTAAGGGAGAGCATTAGGTGTGAGGTTTAATAGAGCCTGCGGGCAAAAGGATCCAGTGATTTCACAGCACAGCTTTGTTATTGTAGCATTCTATTGCACGTAGCAGACTCGTGTTTTGTTTCCACAGTATGTGTTTTTTGGCACTGATAGCTGATGTGTTTTGTCTCTGTTTTTTCAGTTTTTCTGTAACTATAACTGTAATGTGCAGCCATTTAGAGGAAAAATGACTCATAAAACATGCAAATCACAGAAAACATTTTGTTTGCATGTCGAATGTAAAACCATAAACGTGCACACTCTCATATACAGTTGTGGAGTCAGAGGTTTACATACACTAATCATGGTCATGAATGTCATGGTAGCTTTGTACTTTTAATGGTTTTGTTGAGCTTTTTGTTTTACAGGGTGGAACAATTATACAGCATGCATCTTTAATCACTTAAAAAAAAGAAAAAAGAATTGGATCCACAGGTTTGAATTTATTTTGGATTTTCTGTCAAGACAATAATCCCAAACACACATCAAAACTGATTTTGAAATGGATAAAGCAGGCTAACATTAAGCTTCTGAAAGGCCCTGACCTCAACCTTATTAAAAATTATTTAAAAGCTGGATCTGCACTAGGAAAACAACCAATTTAAATGACCTATGTCAATTCTGCCAAGAACAGTGGTCAAATATCCAGCCAGAATTATGCCAGAAGCTTGTTGATGTCTACCAAAAGCATCTGATTGGGGTGCAACTTTCTAAGGCACATTTAACCAAATTTTAGTTGGGCTCTTTGGGTATATTTGAGCACAAAGAACAGCTCAAAGAAATCATCAAAACCCCCAAATTACTGTGACATTTATGTCCATGATGAGTCTACATTTAAACTTCAGACCACAAATGTAGCAGGTATTCTCAGGAAGGAATAACAGTTTTATTCAAAATGCATTTGTTGTTACTGAAAACACGAAGGACAAGACTGTAAGGAAACATGAAGAGAACAAACAAACTAAATGTCTATGCATTTTTCTGCCTGGCTTTAAACACTTATTCATTTGCACAGAAAAACTTGAATTTGCCTGCATGTATGAGCAGTTTTGGGAAATGCAGAGAAGAGAACTGAGAAAAGAAACTTCAAAAATCTTTTGAAAAATGTGCCAAAGCAATTGAATAAAAACAAACAAACTGTAAAAGCAAATCTTTGAATCCGCAAATGATTCATCATCATGTGTTTCCCTCATATCACCTTTTTCCCCATTAGAATACAAAATGTTTTACCTCAGTTAATATGAACTAACATAGAGAAAATAATGGGTCAATCTGGAAGTTTGGACACTTAATCGTGCAGAGCAGCACTGCTGAATTATTCCGACTTTTCGAAGACAGCCTTGTTTAAAATTATCCTCACATTAGTTTGATGTCACATCTAATTTATTTGATTAAGGCCCCATTCTTTCTGCTCTCTGTGTAATTATCTGCTTGTACCTTGTCCCCACTATAGACCTCTTATATTTCTGTGAGTCGGTGGGAATGAAGAAAGATTTATCGAGGTACTTCACATGTATTGATCCTCCCGAGGACATTCATTCTCTGAGTTTGACCGAGCTCAGCAGCCAAGTGGTCACAGTGACCACTAGAGTGCCCTTGCTGAGAGGCAAAAGTGTCACACCAAGTAACTCTGACAAGCGTTGTTTATTTAAAATTGCATTTTCAGCTCTGCAACGTGCAAACAGTTCTCTTATTAAAGACAGTTTTCGCTTAACTTTAAACCCCATGTTGCTCTTGACCAGTTAAGTGTTTACTCTGCTCTGCTCATATGATTCCTGTTTACCACAACCATATCTACTCACAGCAGTGGAGGCCATAGTTTCCACTGTAAATATGTTTTCCCTTTTCCCCTCATGTTATTATTTATGGCACCGAGCTGTAAAAATTTAATTCTGCTGATCTTATATTTTTTGTAAATAATTAAAGTTTTCCCGTTCCTTAAAGTTTGAGGCCAAGCGTGATCATGTTAGGACTCTGCAGGTGTGGCCTGGTATAACAAAAAATCATATATGATTTACTTTTGAACTTTTTTAACCTATTTTTTAAAGAAGTTGTTTAAACGATAATGATGGAAATGATGACCAAGTAGCATGCCACAACAGGACCAAGTCTAAGAGTATTATCATCACTTTGTTGTTTAGAGCGACCCACTTTAGCAGAAGCAACAGTGTCTATACAGAAATATAGAAGATGGGTGACGTGTGTGTGTGTGTGTAAACCAAAAATAAAAGAAAAAATGAGGAAATACACAATTATTCCTTCACTTTAACAAGGGGAAAGTTACATACTTGATGGCGCTCACCCTCCTGTGTCTCTGATTCACTTCTCATGCCTAAAACAACCAATTATCATTCCTCATGACTCATGCTTTAACCTAACCCTGTAAACCCAACCCAATCAGAGGGACAAAGCTTCGTAGAACTCTCTCACAAAGTTTTCAAAGTAAACGCCATCTAAAGCATCGCACGCTGGTTCGAGCCAGTTTCTGCTGTTCTGTTTTGGGAAAGAAATGGTGACCTCATTGCTGATTACATTCAGTTTATCCAGATAGTATGTCTGTAACAACAGATTAATTTGCTGAGAAAAATACATCGAGCTATCAGATATCCTAAGCAGCTACTGCGCTGGCCCCTCTGACATTAACTGTTAGATTTATGTGCCAACTGTTTTTCTTTTCTCGTACTTTAACAATTACACAACCCTACTTTTGTTTTTGAGTCCCTTTTTGGTTTTGTCTTATTGCTCAACACTTTGGTTATCTTGGAATTTGATGACAGTGGTGGACAATCTCAACTCTGAAATTATAGCGCATTTTGTACTGAATTGCTTGTTGTGTTTGAAATGTTATTATATATATATATATATATATATATATATATATCCATCCATCCATCCATCCATTCGCTTCCGCTTGTCCTTTTCAGGGTCGCGGGGGGCGCTGGAGCCTATCCCAGCTGTCATAGGGCGAGAGGCGGGGTACACCCTGGACAGGTCGCCAGTCTGTCGCAGGGCCAACACACAGGGACAGACAACCATTCGCACTCACTTTCATTCACACATTCACACCTAGTGACAATTTGGATTATTCAATTAACCTATCCCCACAAGCTGCATGTCTTTGGACGGTGGGAGGAAGCCGGAGTACCCGGAGAGAACCCACGTGGGTGGGTATATATATATATATATATATATATATATATATATATATATATATATATATATATATATATATATATATATATATATATATATATATATATATATATATATATGTGGGTCAGTAAAGGTCATTGGTTAGCTCATGCCGCCTTATCTTCACGGGCCATGTTTTTCATCAAAGTAGTTTCATGATAGACATGAAAGTGGAAGATTGATGTTCGTAATCATCAACTCCTCCACTTCCACAGTGTGTACGTGTGTCCTATGTTCACAGTGTCAGGTATGAAGTTTCTTTGACCAGATTTGTTCCTTTATTCTATTTCTGGATTATACCTCTGGGAGACCTGAGTGTGTGAGCTGTCAAGACAGCAGGAGGAAAGATGAGCTGACCCTAATCCAACTTGAAAAAACTTTGTCTGGCCCTGGGGGGCTTCACCAATTGTTTTGTGACAAAAACTGGGTATTGACTATATTGTATATGACATTTGCTGCCTTGGAATCATGATTAAAGTAAATAGAAATGATTAAAAAGGAAGCCAAGATTTTATTCCAATTACAATCCCTGGTGATTTCTGAGGAGCACTTGGTAATTGTGTCAGAATTTTCCAAAATGTTTCTAAACATGGGGAATAAATTATATGTGTACATTTAAAGCTTTCTTTTGCAATTTCCTTTGTTAGGGTCACGCGTGTACGTGAAAGTCAGGGCAAAGCAAACCAAAACAAAACGATGTTTATATGGAAAAGATATAACTGGATGTATAAAAAGAAGTCCAGCACACTATATGAAACCATACAAGAATGAGGAGTATCGTGTGTCCAGACATACATGTGCTTTGAATTTTTGGCTTTTTTCATGGCTTTTGACATGCGTCACACAGATATACAATTTCAGTGTCCCCATTCCTGGATTGTTGCATAGGGTGCAGCATATAGCTTATAGTATCATTTCAGTGGTGAATACGTAATACAAAATACATGCCATATGTTACACTGGCGTGTTTTTTTTAACGTATTATTTTTTTGTAAGTAGAGTCCCCTTTGAGATTGTGTCAGGAAGGGCATCTCGGGTAAATCTGTGCCAAATCAAACATGCAGTGGTACCTGCTGTGGCGACCCCTTGTGACAAGTGGAGAAGCCAAAACTATCTTTATTTTTTTTTCTAAGTAGAGAAAGTTAACATGAGTGGATGATAATGAGAGCTGATAAGGGGAACAGCTAATTTCCTCCAAGTATAACAGATCGTGGGCGATCGTGGCTCAAGAGTTGGGAGTTCGCCTTGTAATCGGAAGGTTGCCGGTTCGAGCCCCGGCTTGGACAGTCTTGGTCGTTGTGTCCTTGGGCAAGACACTTCACCCGTTGCCTACTGGTGGTGGTCAGAGGGCCCGGTGGCGCCAGTGTCCGGCAGCCTCGCCTCTGTCAGTGCGCCCCAGGGTGGCTGTGGCTACATTGTAGCTTGCCATCACCAGTGTGTGAATGTGTGTGTGAATGGGTGGATGACTGGATGTGTAAAGCGCTTTGGGGTCCTTAGGGACTAGAAAAGTGCTATACAAATACAGGCCATTTACCATAATAGATTTCTTAATAGCTTTTTTCACTTTCATCTACTTTGATATCTGATTCCTTTTGTAAATGTGAGAGAACAAGAATATACAAGTTGGTCTCCTACAGAGTTGGGCTCCAACCATGATGGAAGCTTGCTGCGCTCATAGATAGATAGATAGATAGATAGATCGATCGATAGATAGAGATGTGCTGTCACAGCAGAGCGCTGAACCTAACAGACAATTACTGGACATGGATATTAATCATTCCAGATGGACAGAATGTTTCTGTGATAAATTTGATGGCAAAAGATGCAGGACAGGGTGAAAAATTAAGAATAAGTACCATGGATAAGACCATAACCAGCAGAACTGGCACAGAGATACAGTAATTGGCTTGAAGGCAAGGTTAACCTTTCCCAGAGACTGTTTCAAAAGAAAAGCTCTGTTTTAGAAAGACAAACCCTGACAGATGAATTGAAAACTGAGTGGAGATTATGCATATGTCTTAAACACAGTCTCGTCTGTTAATCTTCTGCAGCCTACTGTATCTTGAGTTTTCCATAGAGGCACAGTGGGGTGCAATCTTCTGCAAGGCAGATGAGCAAATATATTGATACATCTTATTGCTTGTTTATGACCGCTTTTATATTGTGTATTATCTTGCACCGCAGGAATTAACCTATATTTATGATGGAAAAGAAGGCTCTGCTGGTTAATACTGAGGACATTGTTATAGTAAGTACCATGACCTCTAAGAAATAAATACACAGAGCAAAAAGAAAATAAGGAAGTTAAAAAAAGGAAGTGGAAAATGGGAAAGATATTTATATATCTTTATTTTTCAATGCTGTGCAAAGACACACAGTTTCATAACCTATAGTGCATTGCTGCTTAGTTAAGGGGTTATAAAAATGGTACTGGATCTTTTTTGATTTTTTCATGCAAAAACAACTTCTCGTTATGTTGCGGCTTTTTTCTTTTATCTTTGACTGACTGAGCAAAGTGACACAGCAACAACCTGACATCAAGTCCTTATAAAAAATAAGAGACTAAATCGCTATATGTTGTTGCTTTTTTCGTGAAGAGGCAGAAAGAATATAGCAAAGCTTGGTCTTCTTATCAGCTTTAAACAAAGACATCAACTGCACCTCACTGAATCTGTCGGCAAATAAAGAGCTTGAATTATAGGTCCTATCATATCCTATATTTTAATTGCAAGTGAACAATATATAAATACCATCTTTGACTGACTTTTTCAAAAACGTATCACTGAGCAGCAACAACAACACTTTCTTAGCAGGTATGATACACATGAAAATCGAATGTAAGAACCGTATTGTGTGTATCCTCTAGGGACAACTGTAAAAGGCTTGAGAGCTCCACAAATGTAGTGAACCTTGAGTTAAGGCGAGCTTTTATGCTCAAATTACTAAATACCCATTATCCATCCTAGTACACAGAGAACTGGGGCTGTGAATTTGTCCACTGAGTCATTATTCTATCTTAGTTTCACACTGTTAACAAAACGTACAGTTAATCAGCTGGTTAAAAGACATGAGCAAAAACGCCAAACTACAAAGATTTGGAGCATTTTAAACCCCACAATAAACACGTACATTCAAGTATAACTGCACACGTGATGAGTGCTGCTGCGACTTAAACTTTGATTTGATGCATGAAAACAATGTCAGCATGAGATGCCAGCCTGTGCCCTGTGTGGCGGAAGCATATGGCAGTTAATGACTTTAAAGCTGATTGCTGAAACATTATTCTCTCTGATGGATAATACACACGATGTTCATCCACAACAGCAGCCAATCACGGTTGTCTATCAGCATTGATGGCTTTTATAGTGAGTCACTGCTTGATGCTTGATATATTGTATCAATACAAAAGAATTGTATTTATATATATCAGAATAACAGTTGTATCAAAGTGCTTACTATATTCTCAGAAAAGAAATTGCCTTAATGGGCGCAGTAGCATGTAGCTGGGGCAGTACCATCTAAAGTGCTGTTGTTTGATACCCTTGATATTTGTACTTGCTAGCATACTTGTGGTTTGTACCATGTGGAAACCAGTCTTGAACCTCTGGTGTCTATATCTTAATGCCCTGTCAGAGCACAAAACAAATTGGAGAACAAATGCCTCAGAAAAGTTTAAAGCTAGAACCTTCGACAGAGCTAGCCTCAGCATCTCACCTCCTCTGTTTTACTTGGATCTGACTTCTTCTCTTTGACTGTACCTAGGAACCTCCAAGCTTGTAGCTTAATGCCTTTAAATGTTGCATTAAAAGCTATTTTTCTTAATTGGAAAAAAAAAACCAAAATGATCAATAACTCACTGGCTCAACTTGCTAACAGATCATGAAAATTTAGATAAATTGACTTCAACTTTATAGAAAAACTTGACCCAGTTAAAACAAAAACACTGCCTCCATGCTTATGTTGCGCCTAGAGCTCATTCCCTTTATAATACTCGGCATGTACTTCAAACACAAACAAGATAATATAAATCACATGCTAAGGCTGGCCACCATGATCGGTACATACAACCTTATCCCCATCACCCCAACCTCCATGTACTGTTTCTGTGTGCTCCTGTGTTTAATGCGAAATTATCTTGAAAATTTATATTTCACCTAAGACCTTGCATATCCCTGAACACACACACACACACACACACACACACACACACACACACACACACACACACACACACACACACACACACACACACACACACACACACACACACACACACAATCTTTTTAAAAGTAATCCTGTTTTAAAATCTAGATGAAATGGTGCCAGCGTGTACCTTTTTACTCCCTGGGCCCAAATATGTACCCTTTGTTCTTTGAAAAGGTGTAGCTGGGTATTTCTAGGTGGTGCACTGTAGGTTACACCCAGCAGGACTGAAATTGCCTTTTACTATATCTCTGCTTGTGGGAGCCTGTGAGGTGGTTTTATAATCCTACAACTATTCTATGATAGCTGGGACTCTGCATGGTTTAACAGCTGGGGCATTTCAGTCATTGTGCCATTTGATCACAACTGTGACCACACTGTAAAAAACAGCACTGTACATTCTGCTGTCAGAGTACCATAGCAACTGGAATAAGCAGCTCCAATGGTGTTTGCCATTTTCCCCGAAAACCATCATCATAACCTGCTGAACTGGTGGTTCTAGAATCACTTTTGAGAAAAGACACTTAAAAAAATTAAACAGCTGGAGATCTTCCCACTTGCCTTGGTCAAATGAGGACATCACAGCGGGATTGAAAGACTTCAAAATCAGAAAGTGGAAATTTTCAGTGGGATGGGGACACTTACATAATTTCATTACAGAATGAAATGTGAAGGAAGGAAGGAACAAGGAAGATAGTCAAAACATATATGTGATGTTTGCATGCATTCATGCCTGGTTTGGCATGGCAGTGTCATCATGTGTCATCAGTGTCAATGTGGGTCTCTGTCTCCAGGTGGACAGGAACTACTTTAGTATCTATCACAGAGTCCATAAAGCGCTTGGACATTTGGGATATAAAAGTGACATTATGAAAAACAGAGAGACCAAGGCTCAAAAAACGTACAAAAAACATTTATAGTTCATATTTCAAGTTGTCTAACATTTTGTTCATGTTAAATACCAGTTTTCACTTAATTATAACCGTGAAGACAAAAACTGTTTCCCCCCCTTTAAACAATTTTAAAAGTCAGTAATATAAAACAACTGCAAAGCTGAAAGCTGAGGTTAATCTGAAAGAACGGCGGAAAAAGCGTTCACTCATGTATGATTTCGGACTTTTACACCCAAAGTTACCAAATAAGACCAGGCGGCCTGTATTATATTTGGACACTAAAGGGTTAATCGTCTCTTAACCTGATAATCAGTTATAAACAGGTATTTGATTAGGAACGACTTTGTATATATTATTATCACCATTACAATAATAGTAATAATTATGTCTGCCTGCACGATTAAAATAACAGTGTCACACAAACATATTCGCGAAAAAGCATAAAGTATAAAGTATAGACAAACTGCTATGAGACTGTCCACAAATCCTCTATTATTTCATTTCCAAACAAAAATCTTGATTCGTTAAAAGAAAATTGTGCACGCTCTCCTGCATTATGTCTCAGTAATCCAATCCTACTAGTAGTTGCAACTTTTGAGAGAGTGCAGGGGGAAAAAAGCGGTTTGGCAAAGGCCCTGCGATCTGTTGAATGTGGAGTTTGTTTGAGGGGTGAGAAAATATGTCATTTCGGAGCCGTGGTTTATTCCAACGTAAGAGAGCGCACCAATGAAAAGCTCTTACGCTCCACCCTACCTGCCTCCTTTCCGCCCCCCCTCCTTTTCCATCCACATACTCACTACTGAGCACGACCTGCCTCCTGCCACATCTGGAGACGCTTTCTCAACACGAGGAACTTCAAGTTTTGCGCTTACTCTGCGAACAAACACGCGTTTGCGAATTATCTGTCCGTCAGGGTGAATTTGGGTTTCTCTTGATAGTAAGTAGCCTAAATTATTCAGACCAAGTTGGCGTTTTTCCTCCTTTCTGAAGCTTTTCACATCACCATCGGTAGCTTAAACAGATCCACAGAGTTCCATACATGCCGTTTCTGTCTGTCACGGTGGATAGATTTATAATTCGGCACGGTTTGTGGACATGACAACTGATACACTACCGTTTTGTGCTTTTATTAATTTATAAGAAAAAAAGAAGAAGAAAGAAAAAGACCGGTAACCAGGGGTAGCGAACACGCGTACAGTGATTGAGTTGAAACACGCAAATCAGACACTTCTATTAAAAGTTTGAAATTTCACGCTCCGCTCTTTCACTTGGCTGCCATTTACTGTTAAATGCACAAAGTAGACCCTGTCTGCGATCCTTCTGCTCCACTGCCGCCCTGCACGATAGATCCGTGCGTTGTTGATGGTGACATGAGTCACAGGATTGAAGTTGTGAAATTCAGCAGCGACTGGTGATGGAATGATACGTTTCGGGCTTATTTTTGTACAACGCTGATCTAACGCTTGGAAAAGAATACTGGAATAAGCCGCAAGGCGCACAGCTCCATACTGAAGTGTTTAAGTTAGTCTGAGGGGGAAATTTAAAAGACCTAAAAATACAGCGTCGGTTTCTTCCCTACAAAGAATCATTTGAACTTCCCACCGCAGAGCTAGGGCGACATAAATAGTTCTGACATGTGGATGTAATTTCAGAAGAGGAAAAAAGACAGATGCAGAGAAATAAAGAGAGCAGACTGAGCCGGAGCATATAGTAGATTATAGGAAATTAAATCGAGGGCAAAGCGAGGCGATTACAGAGTTATGATTTCACAAGCCATCATAAGCATCGAGAGGCCAGATGGAGTGAAAAAACACAACTCGTTCCACTTTGAAGAGAGTTAAGTAGATTAAATAATTTCATCCGAGCTCAATCAGCATCTGTCTGAGCCCTGCAAGGACTCTTGGAGGTAGAGTTGCCTCAGGTCAGGGATGGGATCCTCTCTGCTTCTCCGCAATCTGGACTTTCTACTCATCTCTCTACTCAGCGGTTTATGCCTGGTAAGTCATTTCAAAATGAAAATAAAAATGCAATAAGCACATTTACCCTGCCTGATAGACAAGATGCTGCTTTAATGTTGGTAAAGTGTGCACAGATCACTGAGAGGTTGTCAGAGAGATATCTGCATGTGCTGTGTGCCAAGTAAAACTCAAGTACCTCCTTTAGGATGATTATTTTTTGCATCCCAAATTGATGAAATCTGCAAAATTCACTCTGATTTCTGCAAAATTTGTCCATTGCTTCTTTTGCAAATCATGATTGAGGAAGAATGTGTTCAGTGTTAAGGAGAGAGTGCGTCCTCCAGGAGAGACTAAGTGCCTCTGTTGTCAAAAGCTTTTTACTCGCATCTGCTCAAAACCTTTAATTGTCTCTGCGCTGGAAGTCAAACTCTTGAAATTGCTGCTTTATCGGACCACATGGCTGTTTTGCCAGATTCAGTGAAAAGAAAACAACACATTTAAGCTGAAATTTCAAGAGAGACGGTTGACTAATGACAGACATATTGTCAGTTCCCTAACAGGATGGCAGCTAACAAAAAGCAGCTGTGATTAGTGATTACGCTCTTGTTCCATTAAGTGCTTCTTCCCACCCTAACAGTACAATTAGGGTTTGTGTAAGCACACAGTAACCTAGCTGCCCTAAAAGGCAGAGCATTGTGTTTTACTACATCACGTTTCATGCTGTAAGCTCGGAAAAGCTCTGACCCGCATGAGCTGATGCAGCTCGTGCAGTCAAAATGGGGCTAGAAATTTTCATTCACATCTGCAGCAGCAGCGGCCGAACAACTCGCCCAACACGGTGCTCAAGTATTGAGCTTTCAAACGTTGCCACAGTTGTATTTAGAATGTCTGCATACACAGGGACACACACACACAAACACACTGTGCAGGCAGAGCAGCACACGAAGTTGGTTCTGTGTGTTTTGGCTGAGGCTGTTGTGCATTCAACAGGCAGTTCGCCCAGGTTCTGAGGTACAGTGCATTTTCCCAGTGATGTGGTCCATCACTGTACCGCAGGACCTCTAGGCTCATTGGTTTAGATGGCAGAGGAAAACAATTATAACATAGCTGTGTATTTATAGCTGATTCAACACTGAGTCGTTCAAAGGCTCTGTCTGTGAATGGTGTTTACCCGTTTTTAAGTTTGGTGTTTGCTTAGTGTTCCTCTCCACAAAAAAGTATTTATTTTTTTCCAGACTGTAACCAAACGGGATGTAGATGTTCACTGAATCTAAACTAAGAGTGGAAAAATCTGGGTCTGTGTTTGAAGAAAGAATATGAAGGAATATTTTAAAAATTGAGACATGCTGTTTTCAAAATACAGCGTTTTACAACTTTCCCAGAGGCTCTGCGAATCCTCGTATTAAAAATACAAATATCAAAATGTGTACTTGCTATTTTTATCTGAACGAAATTGGCTGATACGGGGACTGACAAGGAATATCTCAATTGTGTTTTACACCGTAGCAGGCAAGCTGTAGTGACAGCTGACAGACAAAGCACTGCCTCATAGAGCCTTTGTTCAGTGTGACTGCCTGCCTCACTTACTCGGTTATTACATTTATTAAGAGGCAGCACTGCTTTCAGGAAAGCTTGGTGAGCGTTTAATTTTTACCTCATGACTTTGTTTTCCCTCTGTGATGACTTGCATGTGTTCGGATCCTAACTGGAAGAACTCAAACTGTAACTGCATCAGCATGACATTGTCAAGGTTTATGTCAGCTCTGGACAGAATCTGACTGTGACGGCTGTCATGTTTAGTATTGCACAAGGCAGTTTTGACTAGTTTCACAAGGTGTGGAAAATATCAGTTGTTGACATTTTTAGCCAAAACTTTTTTCCTTTCGTTTCTTTTTTTTCCTATTTTTTGTGCAGAGAATCAGCAGTTTTCTTTGTGGCTAAAATTCTAGATTAAGTAGTTCAATCAATGTTGTGTTAAACCAGAGACCGCCAATTTCCCTGAGGATATTTTTCAAAGTTATACCGAACTGAACTGACTGATGCAGAACTCTTAAATTCCCCACAGATGAACGACGTCTGTATTTTTCTCACCAGAGAACAGCTCAATTGATATTCATAGACATGGTTGATCAATTTGAAATCAAGGGATCACGGTTGTGGTCGACAGCCGAATGCATCCAAGAGGAGAGCAGAGCACACAGAAAATACATTTTCATAATAAAGTACCCCTGTGTCATCAGTTAAAAGACTTTAAAGTTACTGATCCCCCCAAAAAAGCAAACAATGAATACATGAATCCCCCCCCCCCCCCTTTTCCCAATAATCATTCAAAGTAGCTTTATCCATCTCTGTTGAATCATCCTCAATAGAGATTCATAACATAGATTAGAGTGGCGGATAATCTCATCCCAATCTGTCACTGGTAATTAGGGGCAGCAGATATCGCCTTACTGATTCAAATGAACTGCTGCTGCATCTGTGAAATAGGCTTTATTATTGAAATTCATTTCTGCACACCCATTTGACTGATCTCAAATATGACTTATGATAATTTTCTCCCACTTGTCTGTGTTTGCGCGAATATATGTGTGTCTGAAGATGCATGAAATGAGCCGTCCTCCTAAATTTATTCCAGAAATGTGCTTTTCACTTAGTCATTAAGAGAAAACTGCTGAAACTACAGACTGTTTGATTGCTGCTTTTAATTCTACTTCATATGCAGCTTCATGCACAGAGTTAGCCTCCAAACTTTCTCAGATAAGAGCCGATCCAGTGTGGTAATTCTATTTATTCACTATGTATTGTTAATTAATAATGAATGCTGATAAATTTATATAGAGACATTATACTATATAGAGACAATGTTTTTTGCGTGTTTTCACCAACTGTTCATAGTTTGTGTGAGTTATTTCTTCACACTCAGCTTGTCTACATCTATACACTCACTGGCCACTTCATTAGTTACATCTTGCTTGTACTGTAACTGCCTTTTAATTTCACAGCTGCCTCAACAAGGTGCTGAAAACATTTGCTCCATATTGACATGACAGCATCACACAGGTGCTGCAGATTTGTATTTCCTCTCTGCTCTGCTGGATTGAAATCTGGTGACTGTGAAGGGAATGTGATTGCAGTGAACTCACTGTCATGTTCAAGAAACCAATTTGAGATCTGAGTGTTGTGATATGGTGCATTAGCCATCAGAAGATGGATACACTGTGGTCATAAAGGAATGGACATGTTCAGGAATGTTACTCAGGTAGGTTGTGGTGTGTAACCAATGCTTTAATGGTATTGTGTCAGGACAATATTGTCCAATATTGGAGAGGCCATGTGAACAGTAGTCACTAGTTTTCTGTTCCTAGCTGTGGGTGTGGTACCCGGTGTGGTCTTCTGCTGCTTTAGCCCAGATGCATCAAGTTTTGACATGCGCATTTAGAGATGCTCTTCTGTGAACCTTGGTTGTAATGAATGGTTCAGTTACTTTCTATCAGCTCAGGTTTTCCTCTGGTGTCAACAAGGCATTTTTATTGGGAGCACTCGCTGGATATTTTCTCTTTCTCAGGCCGTTCTCTGTAAACTTTAGAGACGGCTGTGCAGGAAAATCCCCCTAGATCAGCAGGTTCTGAAATACTCAGAGCAGCCTGTCAGCCATCAACAACCACGTTCATAGTGACTTTCTTCCCCATTCTTTCGCTCACTTTGAATTTCAGCAGGTTACCTTGGCCATGTTTACATGTCTAAGTGCACTGAGTTGGTGCCGTGTGATTTATGAATATTTGCATTAATGGGCAATTGAACAGGTGTACCTAACAAAGAGGCCAGTGAGTGTATAAATATTTGTCTGCATGTGTGTTTCTCTGCTTATATTACCATCAGTGCACTGAGTGTGATGAAAATGCTGGCCTCACCGGCCACTATTTTATTTCATTTCCTCAGAGAGTTCAAACAGTTTGGATGCGACTTTGATCTCGATGCAATTTCTGTTTAGCCTCCATTAGGACAGAGAGGGACAACAAAGCCTGTCAGGGCCCATTTACTCATGTCAGTGGACACCTCACTGACAACTGTCCACCGCGTGCCAGACTGAAGCCTTTTTATATGGGAAAACCACCTTCCTGTCATATATATATATATATATATATATATATATATATATATCTTATACTTCATATATTGAATATTTCATGATGAAAGGCTCGCTTGCTTTTTTTTCTTGATGACAAATTTTCAAAGGGCTACTTGAGGGTTAAGATTTGGATTTAGAGTTTGAGCTGGAATGCGGTGTAAATTAGAGCAAGGGGTGTGATTATATAAACACTTAGTTATTGAGGTAGCCCTGACATCTAAAGGCACTGCAGCTCAAGAAAACAAATCCAAATTGAAAAGCACAAGAACATATCATAACTAATTTGCCAACACAGAGGCAGCACTTATAAAATAAAAGGCTTCAATTACAGGAAACACAATGGAAGAGCAAAACATGTTGCAGTGATGTGATGAAATATTGAAGATGTTGTCTTAATTTGCTTGCATGTTATCTTTTTGCTTTTTTAAAATATTTTTTTCTTTGGTTTTTGTTCAAATTGCAGTACAATGAGCTTTCAGGGCCACTGTACAGCATTCTTTTACTCTTTGGATTAGTAGCTAAGGAATACATCATGTCAATAAGTGTCCTCACAAAGATAGGCATGGAAATGTGTGTGTGTTTGATGCACGGCTGGACTTTCTGACCTTTACATTTCCCAAGATGGCGGGGAGAGAAAGTAGGAGGTGTGTCAGCAATGATTAAATAGTGAAGTGAGGTTTTAACATGAAAATTTACTCAACTTTGTTACCCAGTTTCAGTCTACATCTGAATCATGTGATACACGCTTTGTTATCTAACCTTACACACAATGAAGAAATGACTACTGCTTACAACAAAGGGGCTTCTTTAAGCAATCCATTACAGCACTACCGTTATGCTCGAGTTCATCCGTTTTCACTGGGATTTGTGATAAGTTGCTTATTAATTAACCTGCTTAGCACTCAGAAAAATAACCGTAGGAAGTCATTCAGCCTTAACACAGTTTACATCTTACTTTTTCAGTTAGTTTAAACTCAGCAGCTTATGCTTAGTGGAGGGATTTGCTAATTGCTCCTAATCATGATTCATGAGTGAATCAAAAACTACTGGACAGGCTAAAGGAGGACTGCCAAGCAAGCTATGTGGATCCATTAAAATCCATTTGAGGAAAACAAACAAACAAAACACTAATTAATAATCTAGCACGTGAGTTCACATGAGTTTGTGATGTGCCACCATCTACCACTCAAACACAGAATCTTTTATATTGGATCCACTTTAGCTTGTTCTCTTTATCACTAGAAGTGCAGCTTTGCAGAAAATAACTGCATTTAAAGGCGAGATAAGGAGCCATTTTAAATGGTTGTCACTGAAGTGAGCTCCTAGTGATCATTTAATGCACCTCTCTGAGTTACACCCAATTTCTAACCAGGCACTATTTGTGCTACATGAAATCTCTAAACATCAGTCACTGTGCCTTGTGTGCCCACACCTAACCGAGGTGCTGCACTGTGTGTGCTCTCAGTCTGCCTCTCTGCTTTTGCTTCACTTTCATACCTTTTACAAATTAATACTTGCTTCTGAAATTGCTACCTTTTGTCTGTGGCCACAGGGCAAAATAATATAATCTAGTTAGTGAAAAAGCCCTTAAATGTTTGTTCTAATCAGTGAGTTTAAATGCATCACTCCTCTCTTGGGCATTGGATCTTTGCTATAGAGCAACAGAGTGGGGGAAATAATGGATTTCTTGCTGTTGGAACCTGGTGTTAGTATGGAGCGAGTCACTGTGTGACCAAATAATTTTTCATACATTGATTTTGAATTTAATATACAGTGAGGTGAGCAACAGAGAGTGAGGGAAGGCTCAGAATCATCAGCCTCATGAGAGCCACAGGAGGCCAGTTTTTGGTTTCAGTTTTTGGGGCATGTATTCTTACTTTACATTCAATGTTTCACTGCTTTTTTACAGCCTTAAAATGTTTTGCGCACACTCAGCATCATGCTTCTTTGCTTCAAGATGATGAAATCACAAGAACACAGTCTTTATGGTTTTTTCCCCCCTTTTCTTTATATAATGAAAAGGGGGGAAAAGGGGCTTTTATACTTGTGTTGGAGGTATAGTCATGGATGATGCTCTAACCACTGGAAGTATGAGGCTGAGTGGAGATGGCTCAGTGACACTGCACTCTGATTGAGTGGAGTCACTGAAAACACCAAAAATAACACATTTATACCTCAAACAACAGAGAGAATCGTGTAATTGGGGCGATCGTGGCTCAAGAGTTGGGCGTTCGCCTTGTAATCGGAAGGTTGCCGGTTCGAGCCCCGGCTTGAACAGTCTCGGTCGTTGTGTCCATGGGCAAGACACTTCACCCCTTGCCTACTGGTGGTGGTCAGAGGGCCCGGTGGCGCCAGTGTCCGGCAGCCTCGCCTCTGTCAGTGCGCCCCAGGGTGGCTGTGGCTACAATGTAGCTTGCCATCACCTGTGTGTGAATGTGTGTGTGAATGGGTGGATGACTGGATATGTAAAGCGCTTTGGGGTCCTTAGGGACTAGTAAAGCGCTATATAAATACAGGCCATTTACCATTTACCATTAATTGTGCATGATGGACTGAAAAATCAACAGTAGCACATGAAGCTGAAGGACTTAAGAGCGGGTATTCTAGTGCACAGAGGGTATTTATACCCAACTTGGATAGGATATAATTTCTCCATCCTAATAAGATTAGGATGGCAGATCTGAGACATCCTGTTTTGTAATTTGGTTTTTACACCACGTGTTGTAGATTTAAGCAGTATGGAGGTGTAACCTCAGTAAGCCCTCGTTGCTATATGCGCTTGCTGTCGTCAGTTTGCATGTTTGCCGGAACTTTCGTGCGATCAGCACAAGATTTACCTCACAGAGGCAACTTGTAGTGGGAAAAATAACCTTTACACACATACTCTCCTCATGCTGAGAGTTTTACTCTCAGTAGCTGACACCACCTCCTGAGATAACTGCAGAATAATCTAATTCTTGTAACTTTCTCTCAGGAGTGCATTCATCTGTGTGGCGTATTGACCGATGCATTGCTCGCTTTCAGAGGGCCTGTGAGTCAGACCCATAACGCATGTGTTAATACGCGAGTCTTCAGTTTCACCAGCATGGTAAGGTAACACCATGGCAGTATTTGACTCAGGAAAGGGGTTGTTTTCTTGACTTACCATGACCTCTGCTTTTTTTTTTCTTAACTTTTCCACTTGAAGAATGCCAGAATATGTGTAACTCAATGCCACTTTTACACCTCAATGAAAAAAGTTACACTTCTCACTGATATTCTTATGATGGTTCCTATGTTCCTATGACTTTAGCACCCACAAAAATATGGTGTTGTAGTGAAAACATTGCATTTTGTTTTATTTATTATTTTTTAAACTCCAGCTTCATTTGTTTAACCATGGCAACTCGTAAAAATCTGCTTCTTTAAACTCAGTGATGCTTCTCTTGATGCTTCTTCAAAAGCAACAGTAGTGAGCAGCAGTTATACAAAGATACTGACGAGAAACCAGCTGGTGATGTCAGTGATGCTTCACCCAATTGCATTTAACAATTTAGCAGAAAAACCTCTAATAATTTTTTCCTGTGGAGTTTCAGCTGACTAACAGCATCATGCACTGTGGTGATGCTTATCAAAGAGAAGCTGAATCTTTGAAGTACTCTAATTCATTGCGATAGTCTTTTCTCTCGTGTCGGTTTCTGATAAGATTAAGTCTGTGCAAAATTCAAATGCAAACAGTCTTGAGAATGACCAATATGAACATTTTTTTTATTTAAGCATTGGAACTAGAAATTGTTGGACCTAAGACCAACAGTGTATTATAATCTCAACATTGCTAGAAGTCAGGGACACGCTGATTGATTGTCAGCTCTGTGACGAGTTTGAGTCCTATGCAGTCTTTTTTCATCAGTTACCCGCTGTATCAATATTGTGGTGCAGACTTCTTTGCGGGCAATATGCTTGGAATCCCAGAGCACCTCCGTTGAGTTGACATGTGAAAATTCTCAGCTATGCAGATGCCTTTGCCATTGACCGACAGTTCAGCTCAGCCCTACCCCCACTGTTAGCGAACGGATTGAATTTCAAATATACAGACTCTTCCAGTCTCATTCTGTCCTTTTAAATGCAACAACAAATTAGGTCGGTAGACAGTTCCAAGTCAATTCCTTAATTACTGTGGGCACAGAGAGTAGGATTTCACACGTGATTCAGTTGTTTGCGTAATTTGGAAGCGGTTCAAATTTTGGGTAGGAATACTCCCCTGGCACATGGCTTATGGCTAAGAGGAGGCTGGATTTCTTAAAAGGACCTTTATTAGTTTCATTGCAAAACTCAGGGGCTTATGGGTTTGTAAGTATGCAGTTCACAGCTCCAGATTTTCCAGCAATAAGTAAAAAATCCTTACACTGCAGTACAGGGGGAAATCTCAGCCAATTTAAATTCAGATAACAGTGGGTGGATGGGTTTTTCTCTGTGTTAAATTGGTGGCATTTAAAGACAAGCCCCTCTCAATGCGGTTAAAAAGTTATAGTTTGAGTCATCACAGATCTCAAGTTTGAGTGCTTCGTATAAGATACTTGTTGGTCGTGGAGAGATTTAATGAATGTTTTCAGACTGACATTTACAAAAAGTACCGTTCATTGTGTAGTGAAGGTCAGACACATGATTAATTTCAAGTTTTGTCACAAATTATTTTGCATGAATTCTTCTTCCAGCATTATAGCTTATTGCTCATTGGTTAAGGTTCACTGTGTCTCTCTTTGCTAGACTGTGATTAATGTGGCCCTATTAATGTAATGAATAGAAATAAAATATTGCAAAAATTAATTACATTTAAAATTTTTTTTTTAATATAATTTGGGTTATTTTATTGGTACAGGCAGTTTTTTTATTACAATTATTTGTTGTTTTATTTTGGTGGATTCAGTTACTATTAAATATTTAAAATTGCAAAGACACCAAAAATATTGAATTAGTGCACTGTATGAGTCCCACAGCGGATGATGGTGCATAGTTGGCACTCAGTCATTGAACTGTCTGCATCCATATGTGGACTAACTTCAATGGATGCAATATTTAAAATGTAATCCTTAAACATGTAGCATGGTGTATGATCTCCATATACACTGACTATTATTCAGAGCTTTATTGTTCCATATTCGAAGTGTATTTATACAAAATGTCCTTGTGTGATGTAGCTGTATTCATGGCTACAGAAATACTATACTATACTTTAAACATGATGCAATGAAGATTTAAAATACATCAAAAATAAATGAAGGTAATAAATTTACCTTCTTTTCATAAAATCATTTCAATTCTATCTCATTTTAAAGAGATATGCACGTGTCCTCTCTCGTGGGAAATTGTGTTTCTTTGTAAAAAAAAACAAACAAACAAGCAATTATTTAAGTAAGAAACATATATTTCAACCAGCCATTTTTACAACAAAGAGAAAACAAAATATACCAACAAGTGTGGCAGTATTGTTTTTGTCGAGGGTAAGGGTTAGTCTCAGTCTTGCATTCAATCATACATACTCCCATACAAGCATTTGGAGTGATAGCTGATTGTATTGAGCTGACCTGATGGGCAAGGAAGGCTGTTTATTATAGTGAGAAATAAATGATGTAGACATTAGGGTCTACATCATTTATTTAGCGTGCTCTTACTCACTGCTTTAAGCTACATTAGCCATTACAAACACAATACACTGACTGAATAACTATCCGATTTTTGACAAGAAAGAAGCATACCTATAATGAATAAGATTTACCCGTTGTTATTGTCTGTCTTTTAGCGGAGTTCAATAGTAAATCAGACGGGTGCTTTTTAAAGATAAAAATGTAAGTTTTAAGGTTTCTGGGGGGGCAATTAAGCTTATCTGATCTGCAATGGAAAATATTGGTTTCAGTTTAGAGCATATGACAGGACAGACATTGTTTTGTCTGGGATGAATTTGAAAGGGATCGATATCAGCTAGAGAGAAAAACTCTGAAAACAGTATTGATATGCAAAGGATCAGCTGTCCTTTAATTCATCACTGCACTGCAACAGTAGGTGCATTTTAATTCAAAGATGTGAGCCTTTTCCCGTTGTGCAACAATTCAAACTTAGTTTAAGGTTCGAAGGTTCAGAACTGGACTGAGTGGCTGTCTCCTTAAAAATAAAGTGGTCAAAAATATATATTTCTTTATGTGCAGCACAGCTGTTGCTTTTATCTCTATTAGCTTATTTTTACTTTCTATTGCTGTTTTCTGGTGAAGTACCAATTTGATATTTAGATTGATTATTGCTCCAATCCTGACTGAAAGAACAGTTTGTCAGTGACAAAATGCTACATGGGGTTGATCTCGTCAGAGTTCAGTTTCGTGCTTACTTTGCAGCAATTAAACCAGCTTTTCTTTGTAAGCTTTTTAAAACATGTGTTCAAGTGAGTTTACACCAATGAAAACCTCGAAGAGTGTCTCTTTCTTGGCCACATGCTTTTACTTTTGTTATTGCCAATCTTCACTTGTGGCTTGTGTGTGACAGGATGACAGAAAAGTGCAGTAATGAGTCTCAGACTGGGCTGTAATGAGTCTAAGTCAAAAAGTTTGGTTAAAAATGTTAATAGATTTTCATTTTTTTATGTATGACCCGTGGACTTTAGCTATTCTAATAGTAAGCACAAATTCAGGGAATTGATATTCTTGGATCTGTTTATTTTTCACATATTCTTTTACAAAGTCAGTAAACTAGCGTTGAAGTCGAGCTCATAACTGAATGATGAGTTTTGTCATTGCAATATATATAAAACACATAACAATGCAGTGAGAATAATATTACAGCAATCCCAAAAGGTTCATTCTGTTCATCTGGACGTAGCGTTTTCAGTTTCTCCCACTGAAAACGCTACGTCCAGATGAACAGAAACAACCATGCAGCAACTAAAAGGTATGTTATAGTTAGCTTTAGGATTCAAACTTAATTGTCATTACACATGTATGAACATGTACAGGATAACGAAATACAGTAGATAAAAGGGCTGCAGGTCGGACTCTAATCCGGGCCGGCTGCTCTCGGCCACGTGCCATATGGTTGGCTGCACATCCAACTAAGCTAAATCTGCACCCATGTTTGTGAGTCTGCTATGGTTCACTTTGGTCCAAGTGATGTTATCAAACAGCGAGTCCTAGGTTATGAGGGGACATCCACATGCTACCAAATTTTCTGTGACCGTAACAACTCGTGTTTACATTAAAATTCAGCTATTAGATAAGTGCCATTCAGTCAGGCTTTAGTGAAGTATCACAAGACCTCCAGCTTCCCATGTTCACAACAGAGTATAATCACCACTTAAAGTAGGAACACATGCAGATGAACAGATAAGCCGACAAAGGACAGGAAGAGAGAGAAAACCTGCAGTCGCACACATACACGCTCAAGCACAAACAGACCTAAAGTAATGCTTTCAAAAGAAAACATATAATTAGACAAATTAAACCATTACTTGACAAAAACTCAGCACCATGACAATCCTGACTTTTTTCTGTTTTGCCACCGACCTTTTATTCACAGTTTCAAGTAATGTTTAGTGAAACAGGAGCGTGGTTCGAAGGCCTCAGCACCATTGGCCTTGTAAGAAAGTGTGGACGGCTCATGCTGACAGGTCAGCTGCAGGCCTCTCAGCTGGAGTACAGCACAAACAGTGTAGCCTGTGTCTGCTTTAATTTTCCCTGCTAAATAAAGTGCATCTTATTCACGTGCATTAATGTTAGTGTTTAAAAAATACATTAAATCCTTAAATGTTTTACTAAAGAGATCCTCTGTATATGTTTATCGCCAATAAGTCCGCAATAAAATATATCTGCATTTCATTTAAAGGTTTTATAGAATCAGAAAACCCATTCAGGCATTTTCTAGTGAAGTTAAAATTTGAGAAATTAGATAAATGTTTTAATGTATTTAGAAAATTCAGGAGTATGAATTACGGCTTTATTGAAAATGCAGTTTGAATTTTATTCAGTCTTTCTTAATAGTTTGTGTTTTTGCTATATAGGTATTTTTCCTGGAAGCCTTGTCAGTTTTTATTTCAACTCTTACAACTGTATATGCAACACAAGATTATTTTAATTATCATATTGCAGGTCATGAAAATTTACTGCTGTCAGATTTGATTATTATCATTGTATAAATGCAGAAATATGAAAAAATGCACATTATGTAGTCTTGATCTAGAAATAATTCCACTGCATTTAGTGTGGTTACATAGGTGTTAATTACATTCTGAATACGTATTTGATATTGATTGTTATTTTATTAGCGTGGAGTATAATTCTTACACCCTGTGTGGTTCTATTCAATTTGAGAGCATGACTTTTCCTTTGCTTTTGATTTGAAATTATTGACTGCCCTGAAAAGCACTTCAATCAAGGTGACCATCTGCAAGAGGTTCACTCTAAGTGGCCCCCTTCAGCAAATCAGAAGAGTGCAATATTAACAGGCAAAGAGAGACACCTTGGGTGATTAAGCTATGTCCAATTAGTCCACAATTTTGGAGCTTTTTATTGGGAAGGCAGTTATGATGAGGGGTCTTATGCAAAAAGTGCCCTTGTCCTAGTTCTTAGCGGGCAGCGGGCCCCTTGGTGTCCCTTTGGTTAACAGTGGAAAGGGGCTGATTGAAGTGCTGTCCTCTATATGTGTTGTCTTTTTGTATTCATCCCCTTCCTCACTAAAATTATAATAATTCATAGTTATTCAAGGTAGACTGTGAAAATTCTAGCATGTCCATAAATTACTTTTAGACAAGACAAAGCTTTCTTGCCTCAATATATCTGTCTGTCTGTCTGTCTGTCTGTCTCCCTCCTCCTTTACCCAGCCCTAACTGACTGTGTTAAACAGACAGTATTACATTGTTTGGTGTTGACACATTGTCTGCATTACATGCAGCATGCATGCTGAGATTGCTCAGTGGTGTTTCACACTCATTTGGAATTGTAAAAGTTGGCTTTGTGATACTAATTGAAAAACTCCCTGTAGGCATAATATTGACAGCGAGATAGACAAGGCTCTGCGTATTATGTGAATTCACTGTTAATTATGGGATCAAGCAGCAAAACAAATATAGCAGTAGAAAAGATGCTGATATGAGTGAGTTGACTTGAATGAAAAACACTCACTGGACAGCTGGACAACTCATCTGAGTATTCTCACTGTCATCATTCATTGATGAAACTTTTTCATAAATGCCTGAATAAACTTACCTTTAGAAAGTTTTGAGATGTTTCAAAGTTTAACCTGTGACTTTTATTCTTGCTAAAGTATGTAGTTTTGTGGGGAGTCTCATTTAAAAATGGATGAGTCTGTCCATGGTAATAAATATTGCATAATCCTACTTTCTGCAACCTCACATAGTTAGTTTTTACAATTACTGTAGGGCAAGGCTATTTGCAGGTATATGATTGGATTGACCCACAAACCTGACATCATTCATTACTGTTACAGATGACAAAAATGGAATAATCAGTTTTGACTGATTGAAGCCTGTTTTCAGTCATGCATTTAATCCCTACTAATGTTTTACATCAGCTGATGTTATTTAAAGGGGTAATAGCTGTAATGCCAAGCTGTGACTGAGATGGTCTCATAATCCATTAATGCCGATCTGCACTATAAAGCCACATATGTAAGGTCTGAAAAAACACATCCAAAATAAGCCTTTTATGGGTTTTAAATCTACTTTAAAATGTATATTTTAACCTATAATCCTCTTATTTCATGCATAAAGTTGCATTTATGGCAGTGCATCATTCTGCTATTGAGGCCCAGTGACCTGTGAGCGTTGTTTTGTTTGTTTCATCAGTTGCTTTGTGACATCCGTTAAGACATTATGAAATGTCTACTGCATTTGACTGTTGCATAACCATTAGTTGTTTTTAAGCTTTTGATGAAAATTAAAATAGTGCATTTATATTGCTTTGCTAAAGCAACAGTCTGTAGTTGCTGTATTAAATCACTTATATAATGCAAGAATGATCCCTTTTTAATTTGTGAGAACAACAGTCACAGCTATCTGCCTTGTGTGCAGCCTCTCGGAGTACACACAATGTTTCCATCAAGGACAAAAGTGCTGTTCTTCAGGCTTACGACCAGAGCAGGGTATAATTAGGAACTAAATGCTGCTTTAAGTCAGAATGTGGTCTGCGAGCATTTCCAAAGGACAACCAGTCTTGTGGTTTGTGGTTTTTATCATCAAATGCAAATTGCACAGTTGAAGAGGAGTGGCACTGACTCATAGAGTTTATAATATCCAGGAACCTCATCCGCTAAAACATTCATGCGGCGCAATATGTCAAAAGTAACATATTCATGTTTTTTCCAGATAGTAGACAGCCCATTAAACACTAGATTCAGCGAAGTTATAATTTTCTAGAACCTTACTATTTTGTGAAGAAAAAACATGCAGGAAAGTCCAAAAGCCCTTGGGATCAAATTTTGAGCACATGCCAACAACAAGGAAGTGAATGTTAGCCTATGGTGTAAAGAATGGCAAATGACCAAAACAAGTACATAAAACAAACATTCAGCTGTATTCCTAAAATTGAGACGTTTCACAGCAACCAGAGTAAATATTATATGTGTAGTATTTATCATTCATGTGATGAAGTGTGATCTGGAATGGAAAGCCTTACTTATGACCATTACCTAAAAAAAACCCTTATCTTCGCACAGGGATTGTCTAACAGAGAAGCATTATTGGATGTCTCTGAACTTATAGAAAAATTAATATGGTTCCCACTGAAAACACTGCCAGAGTTGTGATGAGAGGTTCTATGTTGACAGTGAAAACATCTGCAAACACTGAACTGAAATAACACAGAATATGTGTCCAGTGCTTTTAAAGTCATGTGAAGTTTGGCCTAAAATAATTCTAATAATAGTTATAGAAATTTTGTTTCAGAGTTTCTTCTGCTTTCATGGTTGTTAAGGTTTTACCCACAATTTTGGTAGTATTTTTAAATATGAAATCACTGTAACCAATGAGCTCATATATGCCACTGCTACAGTAATCCTAGATACACTTGGGTATAAGATCAGGAATGCATATAGAGAAAGCCCTTATGGAAAGGTAGGCTGGAAGCCAAAATCAGGGAAACTTGAAAGGATGTTATAAAAGTTATGAGATGTGGGTACTGGATGGATGGGAATGACAAAAAATGTCCATAATTGGGGGCTCTACAAACTACCAAGCAAAGGCTTATAACTATGGTGACTAGGCTGAAGAGATACACCAGAGAAGCAAAGGCCAAGAGAATAAATGGTCTGTTTGCCAAAGATCCAGCAGCAACCTCCCAGAAAAAGAACCAGTTAACAACACAAAGGCAAAAATCTTATAAGGTGTCTCAAGAATGAAATGCTGATAGCACCAGGATCTGATATCCACACCAACTGGCTGAAGAAGTGGTACTTCATCAACAAACACCTGGCAACACAAAGAAGCAGGCTGCTAGTAGCAGGTACTCATCTTGACTTGCTAACACAATCATGAAAGATCCCTGCAAGTTTATGACACCATGAAACTACCATGCCAACTAGCTCTCTCTCTAAAACATGGAAGCTCCTCTAAGGCATCATAGCAACCAAGCTGAGTAGGCTTGACATGAGTTAACATATAAGCACAGCTCAGAAGGCATTGAAAATAATACCAGAAGGCCAAAACACCAACTGCTGGTTAATAGAGCACTACACCAGGGCTGTAAGACCAGGAAGACTAATCTCAGCACTGTCTGGTTGGACTACAAGAAAACCTACGACTCAATGCCCCACACGTTGATAGTGGAGTATTTGGCACTATACAAGGTAAAGTGTGTTCATAACATCAATCAGGAACTCAGTGGAAGACAACATTTGAGGCCATTTGGCTGGATAGGTGTGGCTGGAAAATTGCAAAGAGAGGTATCGTGATCAAGGCTGAAGGGGTTAAGATATCAGAAGGTATAATAGCAGATATACAGGACAGCTACAAATACATGGGTATCCTATAAGCCAACAGGGTCCGCAATAAAGATCCATGAAGATCAACCCCAGTCAAATATCTCAGTAGGTAAGATAGATCCTGAGAAGGTAGCAGTAGGAATAAGAGCTGAACTATCAATACATATGACCTACCACTCATCAGACTGTTACTCAACTGGAATAATAAGCTGGCCACAGGAGAACATAAATGCCACTGATGTCAAGACATAAAAACTCCTTACAACATATGGTGCTTTTTACCCAAAGTCCAACACGCGGAGGCTTTACAGCCAACAGAAAGTAGGAGAGCAGAGCCAGAATCCAGGAAGAAAGATGAAAAATCAATGAATGCTTTAGAAAGATGACCCCAGGGATAAGCTGCTCTAAGATTTCCTCAGATATCTGAAGACACAACAGTGATGAGAAACTATCATGGAATACCAAGCCACTGCATTGGATATATCATGGACTGATTGAAGAAGGGGTTGACATCAAGTAATCTGACTAGTGGCTAGAAAAGCACAAAAAACAGGGAAGTAACAGGGGCTGAAGGAACAACTGGAGCAGATGTGAAAGGTAAAGACCAAAGTGGCCCCACAATGATAGGAGCAATAAGACCAATAACGCCCAAGCTGGAAGAGTGGCTCCAGCAGATTCCAGGCACATCAGAGGCAGCTGTGCAGTAGAGTACAGTTCTAGGAATAGCTAAGATGTTGATGCATTTTTACTCACCTTCACCAAAGAAATTACTCACAAAAATATATATATTTAACAATTGTGCAGACTGAATTTTGAGCCAGCTTCACCTAACATATATTTATAAACATTCATTTATATTAAATCAAAAACTCTTCTTGATTTGAAAAAAAAAAAGCTCATAGCTAGTTTATGTAGTGTCTGTTTACCTCCATGCATTGAGTGGTTGCTTTGGAACTTTTGGTCTTGTGGATTTATTTTTTGTTTATTGCTAAAAAAAAGTAAAAAAACAAACATTCTGGCCAATGATAATTTCTTGCAGATCATTAATAATCCTTTCTCTTCGACTGTTGTCTTATTAGCGTAAACTGGATATAACCCCAACTCCACAGAAATGTTGGCTTTTCATAAGCCTTTTAAACAATAACACGGGGACAGTCTGATGTTGAAAAAGAAGATAAAAATGCACACCTTCGATACTGAAAGCTAAAATCTGCAGTGTCTAGTTCAAGTGTAAATGCTGAAATGGAGCACCGGAACATCTTTAACTATGGAAGAAGTTTTTCAGAGACCTACAACACCTTCTACATGCATGTAAAAAGCCAAAATGCATAGATGGGGCTCGTGTATAGACAGGATTTCAACAATTCAGTTTTAACAAACTTCTGAAAGTAATCAAAGCTGTTGGGATGCATTTTTTATTGCCCACTGAGTTTAGCTTGAGGATAAAGTATATTAATTTTGGCAAAGGAATTGTCCCTACATTCAACTTTCTGGGAGATCAGTACAAAGTTCAAGCCACTTCGAAGCTGTAGTGTTTTGCTCAAAAATGCTTGCGTCTTTGCCGTCATGATTGGAACTCGCTTTATGTTGTGTTTTTGATAGAACTTTTTCATGGTCTGAGATAGTACTAATGAGATCACTGAGCTTTATTTTGAATCCAAATACACTGTTGACTCACTGCAGATAATTATACTCCACTGAATCCAGTGGTTTTTGTGGTTCATTTAAACTTTTTGGATACTCGAGTTTTTGTTTTGTTTTTTCTAATGAAAGTCTACCTCACAAGCTCCACCATTTGACTCTCTGATTCCGTGTAGGACATTACAGGAAATGACTTTGGTTAGCCACAACTTTCTTCAAAAAAAGAAAGAAGAAGAAATAAAAAGCGCAAAGCAGTCCGCAATGAAGGCTGTTGGTAATGCAGTGGAAACCCAGTGTCTCCACTCAATGTATGCATGGCGTCTAGCCATATGACACATTTCTGATGGACAGTTTATTAGAATTTTTTTTAACCTTTGGTGCAAACTATTTGAAAATCAACAAATGGACACTGAAAATATTTAACTGTCATGCCAGACAAATCAATCTCTGACAGATAAATACAACTTGCATTAATGACCAAATGCTGAAAATAGAAAACTAAAACTAAACTGTAAATGTGCCTTCACTCCCACACTGTATAATGTTAGCATTTCATCCTAGCGGTTAAACGCTCTCTTGACTGAGCACCCTAAATACAGTTCTCTCAATATTGGTCTTATATTCTTGCAGAGGGCTGCAGTTTAAGTCATCAAGCTGCAGTTTGCAAAGACAAATAGAAACTTGTGGTTTATCCAAGTGGAGTTTGTATTCTAGCGACCGGTGATGAAAACACACATATTTATATGTTGTGTATTTTTCTAATTCTCATTTTGGCACAAACTCAAAAGCATTTCACAAAAAGAATACTGTGTTTTGAATGCAATGCAGTAAATAAGAATGTCCACGTTTCTCCCTGTGAGAGGTGTGTTTACTTTGGAGGTTTGGACTCTGGCCAGTGGAGGAGGAATAGTTTTCAGAAATAATCACGGGGCATACATATCACCACTATAAAGGCTGGGATGTTTGTTCTTAATGTGCTGGAACAGCAGTCTCACTCAAATGGCAGAAATAACTTAGAGAAATTGCAATATTTCACACTGATTTGAAGTGTGTGGAAAAATTCAACATATATCAGCATAATGCATGCAATTATTTAAATGGTGAAAATACATTATGCAGCTTCAGCTAGCCTTGTCACTTATTCTCCAAATCTTATTCTCCCCAAAGAGCCCTCATTTGGTGTTTTACGGTGGTGATGAGGAAAATTATCTGCCAGTACAAATTCTCTCATAAGGCTATAACTACCTTAAAACCTGGTGCATGTTATTGCACCTTAATAACTATGCAGGAAGTGATCGCTCGTATCGGAAAAGAAATATATGATCTCAAGATAAAGCTGATCGTGATAACGCCTTCTGCAGCATAACAGTCCCCTTAATGTAGAGGTTAGACGTTCAGTGTTTTTCCTTTAATTTGTCACCTGTCCGCAAATAGAAAGAGTAATGATAGTGGTGTTATTCTTACCAGAATAACTTCCACATCCACTGTTTCTGATTACCTATTGGTCATTACCTAAAGTAAGACTAGGCAGCTTTTCAGATGAAAATAGTGTGAACGTCTCAGAAGCTGTCAGTGGAATATTCTATATTGGCTTAGTTAGTACAGTAAACAGGTAGTATCTATCCTTGTTCGCCTGCGGTAAAATGTTATTCCATCTGTGGTTGTTTACTGTGCAAAGCCATAAACGTCTTCATTCTGTAACCTTATTCAGTTCTCAGACTGGACATCCTTATTTCAGGGCTGAAAGTAGTGAAAATATTGATGGATTGAGGTATTGTGGGTTTGTATGGAGCAAACCCACAACGGCTTGGTATTTACAGTTAAATTTAAACCTCGTGAAGTTGCGTACTTCTGTTAGAAACAAAGTATACATGTCTTTGTTCCTATCTGTACTTATTTATTATATTTCTCATTATGAACAGGCACAAGAGACGGCTGAAAAAGTCTTGAAAAAGGTTATACAACAGTTGGTTCCTATACGGAGCTGTATTGCCAACTGCAAAAATATAAATACTTCTTAGTAGACTGTACATCTACTATAGTAACTGTTATAGTAAATAAGTACATTCTCTTAAATGTTGTACTCGGGAACCAGTGTAAAATTCTTGTAATTTATTTCAGTACTGCAGTGTTTCGGTACTGTCCTTTTTATGGTTGGTTCTCAACATTTATACTGCTGTTACTGCTGTAAAATTTCAGCATTTCATATACTTTAAATAAACACCACGGCAATTGGCTGTACTAAATTATAAATAAGAAGAATACAATATAAAATACTGTTGCAGAATGAGTAAGCTCACTTCCAGTATTTCTATACTCACAAAAAAGAGTATAAGAGTAAAAGTCTTATTACTAAAACTTATTTTTCATAAGATGTTTTATCTATAGCTAGAGGCTTGAACACAAATATTAGAATGCAAACATCAGCTTTCATGTTGTTTCATGTGGCACATCAGACCAGGTAATGTTTTTCCAATCTTCTGTTGTCCAATTTTGTTGAGCCAGTGTGAATTATGGCCTCGGTATCCTGTTGTTAGCTGACAGGAGCTGTACCCAGTGCAGTCTTCTGGTGCTGTATCCATCTGCTTCAAGCTTTAACATGTTGTGCATTCGAAGATGCTCTTCTGCATACCTTGTTTGTAACAAGTAGTCATTTGAATTGCTGCTGTCTTCTATCAGCTCAAAGTAGTCTGGCCATTCTCCTCTGATCTCTGACATCAACATTGGATATTTTCTGTGGAGATCAGCAGGTTCTGAAATAACCAGGCCAGCCCATCTGGCACATTCAAATTCACTGAAATCACCTTTCTTTCACATTCTCATGCTCAATTGATAATGGCTACTTGGTTAAACACACTGAGTTGGTGCCATGTGATTGACTGATTAGATATAACAAGCATACCTTAAAAATAAGGTACACAAATTATTTAGTTAACATCTGTCTGAACAAATTAACAAATATTGTAGAGACTAAAATAAGATTTTTCAGGGCAACAAGAGAAAATCAATTATATTACTTATATTTAGAGATAGAATCAGGCATGATCATTATATCACAATGAGATTCGACAAGCAAGTCTCCACACCGCCTTTACTTTGTACCTGCAGCTATCTGTCCATGGTTATATATTCCATTGTGTCACGTTTAAAAAATATATATTCTAGATCCAAAATGACTGTGATAAATGTTTAGAAAGGTGAATTGTTTATGCATAGATTTACCTTGTTCTCCCTGCTGTCTCTTGCTCATCAGTAAAACAATTACTCGTTACTATTTGAAGTGTTCTGCTTCTTGCTTTCATAGAAGCAAAATTTGATTTCTTCACATCCAGACATGTAATTTGTGTCTGAAACTGACAGATGCAACTGCAGCCAGGCAGTCAGCTGCTCTGAGTAAACGTCTGTCTTTAATTTGCACTATTTGCTCTGGATCACTGGACCAAAAAAACAAGACTGTGTGTGTGTGGGTTTTTTTTAGCCGCACCTCCAGGCGCTCTGTACGGCATACGTGTTAGTTTATGTCTCATGGTGTGCGTCTTATAGTTTTGCTGCAGTGTGGCTCAGAGAACAATGATATTGCCTACATGACAGCATTAAATATCCTGGCAATCTAGCCTTTAGTTTAGGCGGCCTGTTTTTTCATTTCAACTCTTCTTGTCATGCTCTGTTAAAAATGAATGTTGTCGTTTTCAATACAGTCACATTTGTCAATGCCCGAAAGTGATCCACAGGCAAACAGCAAGTCAGTCAGTGTGACCTATTAGAATGGAAAAAGTTTCCCTGACTGGAAAACCACACCTGCGTTACCACGTCACCCTCATATAAAACGTTCAGAAGCTGAAAATATATAAGGGGTAAAAAAAAACAACTGCATGGAATAAAATGTAATTTTTGTCAGTGTTAAAATTTTCCTCATGTCGATCAGTTTACCGCTGGAATAAGCCTGCATGCTGCGAGTGAAACTGATGCTGTTGAGTCAGGGAAGTTTAGCTTTCATTTTATCACAGTAAGACTGATAGAACTCTTCAATGAATCCACTGATGTGGTCAAAGTACGGGACTTTCTAATATTTATCCACTGTATTACTGTCACTCATATCCGGTGAATTTTGGAGGTAGGAAACTGGATTTAATTTTTTTCTCCACAGCACCAGGAGCAGGGTTCCAGACAGTTTGACAGTTTTGAAGCAGCTGTAAAGAGAAATTAATGTCTAAGTCTGAACTGATTTTCATGCTCATTTCAGATCCAGAGGAGAGTCTACATCTGCAGCGAAATATTTACACTTTTATGTTGTTCTTGTCATTTTAACTGCCATGTAGCTGAGTTGTAATAGATGTTTTGTGTTGGAAATTTTCTTTGAAAGTATCTATTTTTCACACTATTCCTGTTTCCACTTCCATATCCTTCCGTTAACTCTGAGGCTTTCCCCCTGATTTGCAGGTTTACACCGATGATGTGCTGACAAAAGAGGAACAGTTAGAGTTTTTGTACAGAGCCAAGCAAAAATGTGAGGCCATCATCAAGGCAAAGCAGAGGATTCCTGGTGAGTACAGAAACAAATCTGTCAGTCTTTAGCCGTATGAGTGGCTTTGTGAGTCTGTAATGACAATACTGTTATTCTTCAGGGGGACTTGAACTTTCAGTATTGAATTTCATGGCAAAATGGTCAACAGCCACATAGGAGATTTAAGTAGGATTCATCATCAGGGGGCCGGAGGAATATCTGTATAAACCAGCATGGCTCTTTAATATTTGTTCACATATTCCATTGTGTGCTACAGCTGTGGATTGAGTGCAGTCATGTGAAAAAAAAATCACAGATCCCTAAATCCAGAATTAAACCTTAAATCGCCTGTAGGATGTCTTTTAGCTGGAGACTCATTTTTAACCTGGGGCTTGAAATGGATGTGCACCGCTTCTCTTGCAAAAGCTGAAATCTGTAAAAAACAACAAAAAACAAAAACTAGGTTAAATGGCATATCTGCACACCTGACCCCAGCCCCTTCCATTTTTTAGACTGGGGAAAGTGGTGAAAGTGGGGTGTGAGGGGTGGGGTGTGGGACATGTACGCACTTATCAAGGTGTGCTGTGGTTTAAAATAGGAACATTGCCTCCAGGTGTGCGTGTGCATGATAGTGCAGATTTGATTAACATTTAGCGCATGCACAGGACATTGTTTGCTTTTGGTTCATTGTTTACTCTGTTAGCAGGATTGTGATTCTCCTCATTCCAAAGCAGAGTAACAAAGGGATCACAGATTCAATGTTTGTCATGCAAATCACCCAGTAAAAGGGGTGTGTTAGAGAGATAACAGATACAAATCCATAAGTCGTCCCTAATAGCTTCTGTATATCGAATAACATGTCTTGTTTAGCTACAGATTATTATTACAAGATAACTAATAGCTAAAAACTGGAGGAAACTAATCAAGCAGAATGCGTGAAATTGAAATGGGATCATGCGTTTGGAAGGTGCCGCTTTATTTGCCTTTTATTATTGGTTTCCAATAGTGTGATGTTCCACTACCTGTTAAAGGTTTTTTAGTTAAAAGATTTCTGTCACAGGCACATTTGTCAAAGGCGTTATCACTTAAAAATAGTTTGGGGCTTTCCGCTTGTGAGGAAGCTCCCCAGTGAATTCTAGCTGAAGCTAGAGGTTCAATGTGGAGTGCAGTAAATCCCCCAGAGGCTGCACATGGCTGCCGAGCTGAAATATAATGTATGAGGCGGAGGATGCCATCAGACACGGGAGGTGTACCGAGAGAAGGCTGTGTATGGAGGGAGAAACCAATCAACAGTGAAGTTTACCAAGAACTGTGGAAGTAAACTGCATAACCAGCAACATGATGAACACAAGCTTGAAAGTAAAGAGTCCATCGAGACGCCATGTTGATTGAATGTGATTGGTGACTTGTTTGAGAGTGACTGTTGATCATAAGAGCTTAAACTAATCAACTGATGATGTTCATACTTCACCATAATAAGTAAATATTTAAATTAAAGGGACCGTTTTGCCTGTATTTCGCTGATATGTTAAAATCACGGCCCATTCTTGGAGCAGTTGCAAGACATTTTTTGTGAACTGTAAGTTGATGGTTACATTTAAAACCTCAGCTTTGTTTCCTTTGTCTTCTCTGTGGCTTTCCGAAGGCTGAGCTCGAAGGCAAACCTGGTCCTGGGGTGTTTTTCAATATTTATGGCTATCTGAAGAATGCCATTTTCCTGCAGACCCCAGCACACTGTATCGTCATGTGGTTGCTGTCATTCTCCCAGTTGATTGGAGAGGAATTCCACAGCCAAACCAATCATATTATTTTCTCTTTAACCCCAGTGCATTGTGGTCACATGAAATTCTTTGCCCTCCAAACGATACTCCTTGTAAATGAAACACATAATTAAAAACGTTTACTTCCTGGCTCAGAACACAAAAGCTATTGTTGACTGTTCCCTGTAGTTACATTACCCACGTGGTATGTCCCAACTTTTCATGGTTTTGATAAATATCCACTAGCTCAAATTAGATTAAAAAAAAAAGTCAGAATTGCTACTTTTGAGAATTGCAGAGGGCCGAGCAGCAGATTTTGTTTGCTTAGGGTTTATGTTCCAGCTCTTACAGCACGCTTAACAAGATGGCTATAGGCGCCAATGCAGAGGAGAGCAATCAGTGAAACATCAGAGATCTCGCAGACGAGAATCTATCCTGACATGTTGTAGTGACAGGAAAGGTTGGTGTCACATGTCCACATGCACCTCCGAGCGCATGCTATGTTCAGTACGAACAATGGGATAAAACCTAACATTTTGCACTATCTTGACTAGACATATGGGACTATATGTACATTTATATTTTAATCTGGTATAAATAGTTGATAACCACGGCCTTATTGCACTCGCATGTTCCTGTGTCTGCACATTAGGGGAGACTTTGGCGCTCAATCTGGACTCTAACAAGCCCATCGGGAATGCCTGACTGGGATTCTGTGAAATGCTTGAGGTGCTGTTTAGGGGGCACATCAGCACAAGAGAGCTGACCTGCATACCTGATGATGCTGGTGTGCCGAATGTGACTCATCCTGCATGTAGTGGTTTTTTGCTGACCTCTTTTGGAAGGTTGCACATGTCTGTTCAATCACATTACAGATGAAGAAATTAGAATAACCCTATTACCTTAATATAGAGTAGAGTCCTCAGTTAAGTCCCCCAGTGTGGTGGAGACTAACGGCTTGAGAAGCACATATGTGCTCCTTGCATGTACTTGTTTTGAGATTTTCTTTTTCCCTGTAATGCCAGATGAATTGCTTTAACCTTCATTTCGATTTGATTTGAACTCCAGAGCCACATCTGGCTGTTTGTAATTATGCAGTGTGGAAGTCATTTAAAATCTGGGTAGTGGGTTTGCTGTGATGTTGAGTAAAATTATAGATATTGTCAAGATTTTGCCATTAAGTTCAAAGAAAACCGAACTTGCGCTTTCTGATGAAGGATGTCAGTATTTTCCTTGAAAAAGTCATCAAGATTTCAGCAGAAATCACTTTTTAAGAGACATTTTCCTTCCTTTTTGCATTGTGGCGTGAACTTCAAACCATGGGTTGAGATAAACTGATTGCACCAACTACTAGCTTTAGATTTATATCTGTAATTGTTTTGCCTAATCTCCCAGGATTTTTTTTCTGGCTCTTTAACTGTAATCCTGTGGCTTTTTGAACTATTATTGGAGATTAGGAATTACGACGGCTTCAAATGGCAGCAGAGTAAAATGCAGAACTATCCAAAATTATGTGTTAATTAAGAAAGCTTTGAGTGCTGCTTGAAAGGAAAAGCCGTTGTGCTTCATTTGGGCTTCAAATGTGTAAAATTCACCATTTGATGCCTGGGACAAGGTTTTCTTTGAGGGATGCAGTGAGGTTTGCCTGGGGAGGACAGTGGAGGGATGTGGGTTCAAATCCCCAGACCTTGCAGTGTGAAAATAGCTCAACCTTCAAGCTTGTGGTCTGGGTGTAGAATAACTTGGGGAATCATTATAAAAGGCTGCATGTATCAGGAGGAACTGCATGCAGTGAGTGTTTTGACATCTGCAGGTCAGAATCACATGAGTTGGGGGAGAAAAAAACATTCTTCAAACCCCAGTGACATCACAAATACCAAAGTCCCCCCGTAGGCACGTTTATATTTAAATTGTGGTCAAAAAATTTACAGGAAATTGTATGTGTGTGTGTGTCTGTGTGTTTGTGTGTTTAATTTAAGCCTGTTAGTAGGTGGTCCTATGGTAGTAAAACCTATGGCAAAAGCAAGCAGCAATTCTACTTTTACTCCCAGGATGTGTGGTCAGCGTGATTTTCAAAACTAAACGCATTTTTTTCCCACCATGCATCTGCAAGAATCAGTCAGCTCCACTCAGTCTACTCTTTAATTTTGTGATCCCAGTGACAAGCAGTTAAAAGCAAGTCGTCATTTTGTCAGATGTTTCTTTGTAAGTTTGATTACAGGAATGAGAAAATAATGGATCTACTGCAAAGAGAGGAGAGTTTTAGTTCTATGCTTACCTACTTATTAGTGGTCAAAGTGGGGCAGATGTTTTCAATAATACAACATAAATGCCAAGCCATAAGAGAGGTTTTGCCAAGAATCTGTGGTGAAAGGGACTCCGCTCACACTATCAGCAGGCTCCGTTCCACGGTTTAGCTGAGAATTAGGGGACTGTGTGCACTCATAGGTTTTCCCCCCACTTTGAACGTAAAGTTCTTTGTCTGAACTTAGCACAGATGCATTATGGCAAAGTTTAATGTAGCACAGTCTTTGCTAATAATTTGACACAAAATTTTCTGTTGTGATCACCGGGATCACCATGCATCTTGTAAAAATGTGGAGAAAACTTTTTTTGCTTTAATGATTCCTGGTAAAAAATTTTGCATTCATAATCAGCCTCATTTAAAAAAAAACGAGAGAGAGAGAGAATTATTATCATTAACCAATTCTGTTGTTCAAAGAGAAATATGCAATAACTGTTTTTCATGTGATATTTTTATATGTAAAATAATGAATGCAAATATGGGATTTCATGATCATTATTATTATTGTTGTTGTTATATTATTATTATTATTATTATTATTATTATTATTATTAGTCAATTCTTTACTATATAATTTATTGTTATTAATAAAGTGAAATCACCCAAACCACTATGGTCACCTAAGTCCAGACTGATACAAAATTGTAGTTCCTAACACATTTATTAGACCACGTCTCATAAAAAAAAAACCCCAAAAAAACAAAACAAAACTGAAAACTAAAAATGACTGAATTCAAATTTTACCTAAATTTGAACAGGAAAAAAAAGAGAATTCTGAGAACCATAAATTAATCATTTATTACAAAATTACATGTTTTATTATGGTTGTTTTGAAAAACAGTGAATCTGAAAATTCATGTATATTAAGAATAACTATACTTTAGCACTAAAAATGTGATTTTGATTAAATAGCACAGCTGTACTGTTGGATTAGCTGTTATAGAACATAAAACAATATTTTGGTAATCATAAATACTGTTAATTTAAGGAAGGACTGGCACAAACCTTTTAGTCGGTGGTGGTCTAAAACATGTTGAGGACTGTAAATTGTAATGAGAACTTGAATTTTTTTTTTCAACTTAATTACTAAATTTTTAAAATAAATATTTTACATTTTCAAAAAATTAATTTAAATATACATAAAATTGTTGCACTGGGTATAATGATTGGCCAAATAAGACATTTGTTTTACATCTTATCACCATTTTTCCCATTCTCTAAAATTTCATTCACCCTAGCAAGACATAACTCTGTACGTAAATGAATAATCAAATTGGATGTTGTTAATTAATTGAATGTGATCCATCTAAAAAAAAACCTCAAAACATATGATACATATTGAAAGTGAATTATATAATATAGTGCTGTTATTTAACCATAATTTGCCAGTTAGGGCACTACAATGCAGCTAGTGTTGCAGGAAGTCTTTAAATAAGATCCATGCTAAAACCAATTCCATACAACATTATAATGGTTGTTGTGTTATCAACAACGGAGCAGTTATGGAAATATCCGGCAGCTAACAAACAAGCCTTAATGAACACACCACACCAGATTCAATGGACAACTTGTTGTCAGCATGCGGGAAATTCCATGGTTGCAAGTCTTAATTATGTGACAATAGATGGGAAGTGGACAGGCATGTGTTTTCTTTTGGTGACCCATATTTCCCACAAGTAGAACAAATATGAATAAAAAAAAGGGGGGGGTCAGTTATGCCACACATGAAATTACAAGGCTGCTTTTGCAGTGCCATTCCAGTGCTGTTTATGTATTGTGTGTCTGCTTTTTAAAATTCAAACAAAAACCCTGAAAACAAGCAGATCTTGGAAATGCCTACTGACCATTACTGCAGTGCTATAGTCATGACAGGATTTGGTTTTAATTCAACTCTTTTCTTTTCTCTGCAGATGGTTTCTGCTCACCAGATTGGGATGGCATTGTTTGTTGGCCTGAAGGGCCTCCTGGGAAAATATCCACTCCCTGTCCAGAGTATATCTTTGACTTCAACCATAAAGGTAAGCTTGGCCCTGGATACAGTAAGCAGTTAAATCCCTGAATTTTAAAATGAGTTAGGCTGCGCTCTGCAAATTCATTGCAAATTATAACTCGAGCTCTCTCTGAACCTGCTTTGGCAATTTATTGAATTATGCAGCTTTAAATCTGTAATTAAAAACAGACTTCTTTTGTTGATTTCTAGGATTAGCACACCGTCAGTGTGACAGCAATGGGATATGGCAGCTGGCAGCAGCCAACAGAACATGGGCCGATTATACTGAATGTTCAAAACACCTCCCCGAATATAACCCAAGCTATCAAATGGTAAGATCCATCTGATTTCCATTTACATGCTGACACTGTCTCCCACCAAAATAATTAACAGCAGCACCATAGCAAATTGTCTCACTTAAGGTATTTAAGAAAAAAATGTACCCTGCAATTATACTTCCTTTGAAATGCGTAACAAATTAACAGCATGCCTTCTTAGTAATGTGCAATGCAAATAAAGTCTGATCGTATTTACTGAAATGTTGAGAAGATGATGAGGGGATAATGAAAGGATATTCATGTGGTCGCTTTGTGATAAAATGGCTGTAACTGGCTAAATTTATGTTATAATACAAAGTGAAAACAGTGCCAGATTAGTCTTGAACTGAGTCATTCCCTCGCAAATCTAAGACCACTAAGAACTCACCAGGCATGGCTCAGTTGAGTAACTTAACAATAATAAGACCCGCAGTTGCACAGTTGAGTCATGCAGCTACATTCGTCGATTTTAATGATTTTTATGCATCCTTTCTTGTGAATGCAGTATCGTCAAATCTTGCACAAATGTTCTCTTGGATTAAGGAAGAACCGATTAGATTTTCATCTTCTTTGAAAACCATTAGTGTGGAGCATTAGCAAACATTTTTATGCTTTTGCAACAGCCTCGACCATTTTGGGAAGACTTTGCTGCAAATCTTTGATATAACCTCGACAGCATCACTAATAGGTGACGAGACCTGGATGCTAGTCAGGGGTCCACCTTATTACAGGTCTCTTCGAGGTGTTTGATAGGATATATGTCAGGGCAGGCCAGACCTGTGTAGGCCAGTTACGTCTGACAACACACACATATAAAAAAATATATAATATGCTATTTCCAAGTGTGTGCATGAAATCTATAATATAAAAGTCAGTGAGTGAAGAGTTGAGAAGGTTTTAACAAAATTTTTAGGATGGTTTGGAAAGGGTTAATGAAGTTGCACCTCATACTGTAGTGCAATCTATTTCATTGATTTGAGGCTATTGCAGTGAAAGGTAATTTCTTATGACCATTTTATGCTGTAGAATTATTATTTTTCTTCTCTAAGGCCAAACCATAAAAATTGACATACTTAGGCCCAGGGTGGAGTGTGTTGTATATTTAGCTCAGCTAATGTTTTAATGTTAGAGCTTTGTTGTCATTTACCTGACGTTATAATTAATTATCATAATGAGGTCTTTATAGTTGTTGTATTTGTTTCATTGTTTCATAGCAGACCTGTCAGCTGATAGTGTTTCTTTGCTGTGTATCCTGACACAGTTGCACATTTTAAGCGTCTTACAAAATGGAAATCTTTAACTTTAATAAAGAGGATTATGTGTTGCATAATCTGTAATACCATGAGCACCAACAGCACCATTACACTGCAAAGCATCGTGTGGAAACAGTTAAAAGAAGAAGAACTACTACAACCCAGTGTGACTGACAGCTAGATGTGACCTTGATCGCAGGTGCCTGTGCAGAGTTCCTCTACCATCGCTCGGGGTGTTAGATGTCAGTGCTGGCAGTAAATAGCTCTTGTAAGAAGGATGGAAAACTTGTTAAAAATATTGATAAATGAAAACATTCAAAGGCTGTGAGAAAGCCGTGAAAGCTGTCATGCTTTGATCGTCACCCTTTTCTGGCCTGAAACGATACGATACCGCTGTCATCTGTATGACGTCGAATGTTCAGATCGATGTTCCAACAGAGGAGCAGTTGCAGTAGATAATGATAAATATGTGTGCATGAACTAAAGCAAACAGCAATACTGCAGACGCACATTTTTTTCTGCCACAAGATCCTGATGCTAAATGATAACAGCAGTGTAGTATCAACTTACATCACAAGGAGGTCCTGGCACTTATTAACTTGGTGACGTGCAGCCAGGCTTCTTCTGCTGGAGGATTAAACTACTGCCCAGTGTACTGATGCTTTCCAGTGACAAACCAGGTTATTTGGAGACATCCTTAAATAAATTTTCCCAACAAACAGGATTAGCATGTCTGACTAAAACATACAGCGGATCAAACAATGCAATTAGGAGGGGATAATGTGTCTGTTGATATTCTAACAAATTATCCTTTTCCAACAGGACGTCTTTCACCGTCTGTATCTCATTTACACGGTTGGGTACTCGGTCTCTTTGGGGTCGCTCATGGTGGCTGTGGTCATTTTGGGATATTTTCGGTGAGTCGATGCTGCTGCTGGACTTTTTCAATCAGTACTTTCAACTACAAATGTTCCCAAAAGAGAGGGCGTTTGATCAGGTCAGAAATTAAGGTTAGAGCAATTGGAGAAGGGATCAAAACAGGGAGTCCAAATGATTCACAGCATGATGGCATGCTGTGAATCCCCCATCACCCCCACCCCGACTCCACCGGATAATCGTGCATCGCAATATATGTGTTGTGTCACAGCGACGGCACGGAGCACACAATCTATATCAAGCATTACCTTTGACTTTTACTTTGACTTTTAACAGACTGCCTTTGAGGAGGAGCCTGCCTTCAGGCGTGCTGTAATGCATGCCTCATTGCCTGACATTTAGGTTCTTTGTTATTTTCATGCTGATTTCAGATTTCGCTGACACACAACCAAAGTGTGTATGCTGAGTTTTTATTTTTTATTATTCCTCCCAGCTTACAAAGATTACATTTCCTAATCAACATCCACCTTTTCCCACATGTAAACATCTAAACAAGGGAGTGAAGGGATGTGAATTCAGAGCAAAGTGCTGTGTTTGAAAAGCTCTCCTCCTACTGTACAAACATAAGAGGTATCAGCCTTACCTTAGGGCTACTTTCTTAAATGAAAAAGGAAAAAACCTTAAAACAAGGTTGAATTCAGTCTGAAAATGTCTGTTTTTTTTAATCATTTTGATTAACACAGGGCAGATTTGTTATTATTTGCTTATTTAGTTGAGCACAGGGACTATCACTAATCAATGGGAAGGAACTGTTTACCAATGCTCCAACCGGCGTGACTTACTGTACAGGCAGGCAGTCAGAAGGTTTTTAGGAATGCTCCCAACTGGCACCAGGAAATCTACGGGCAAAATGAGTTTAATAAGTTGTCCCAGGGGCCCATCTGACATTCTGGCTCTGTGCTCAGAGCACTCCAGCCATGTCTCCTCTTTAACACATCAGCTTTTAGACAGGAGAGTTCATAAATGTTTTCCAGGGAGAGAGAAGAGGGGATATTTTGCATTACCACTTGTGTTCAGAATTTTTCACTGGGGAAATGTACGCTAGATTAGTTTTTCTCAATCAATAGCTCTCTGAGGGTTGCTCGTCAAAGAATTCAGCTCATTAAAGAGTCTTTAGAGAAAGAAACAGTGGGTAGAAATTACACTGATCTAATGTCAGCGTCAAGTAAATGTTGACAAATTTAGACTTTAAACTGTCATGTCTTTTTTTTTTTTGCACTAGTAAATATTCAAGAAATTTTAGCATTGACGTTTTGTCTTGACTGCAATAATGTAGCCTTTATGGCTATTGATCCTGCAGCTCCCTTTGGAGCACAGTGCCAGAATCACTTCACAGTTGCAAATGTTAACATTTCTACAAATGTTAAGAATGAAGAATTTTTGACTGATAAACTTGTGCTTTCGTGGAAGCAAATTTGGATCCCTTTCAACACATGCTTGCAATTTCGTTTTTACTGCTCACTTTGAGTGTAACGATTTAATATTTGTGTGTTTCAAGCTCCTAATTCTTGAGAATGTGTTGTAGTCAGCGTGGAATTCAGCTGGCTCTAATTAAGATGCGTATTGTTTGTGTGCGTGTGAAAAGTCGAGCACAAACTTAACATTGAGGTGTACCAACTGTCTAAAAAAAAGAAAAATAGGAAAAATTTCTCACATATCTGATATTTGACCATACCACTCTTTTTTTTCTCTCTCTCTTTTTTAGACGGTTACACTGTACCAGGAACTACATCCACATGCACCTCTTTGTGTCCTACATGCTAAGAGCTATAAGCATTTTTGTAAAAGACGTTGTTCTCTACTCCGGATCGACATTAGACATGGAAGGAGTCAGTGTGGAAGACATCAAGTCTATTTCTGAAGCCTCACAAACCGACAAAACGCATTTTGTAAGTAAACCAAATAGAAACAGAAGCAGCAGATAAAGTTGTTGTCGTAGTCAGTGAACGTGCAGTACTCACAAAAAAATATAATGTCAGGATTTGTTTGCTTTACGTGTACACATAATTTGATTAGTGTTGCTTGGTGTGAAGAGTTGTGTTTCCGCATGGGAAGTGTTAGGTAAGTTTTGCAGGAGTCTCAGTTGCTTTTCCAGTACTGCAGCAAATAAACTGTACTGCTTGTCACCGTGCCAAGGTTTTACTAGGCCAGGACTTGGCTTTCCTGAACAGAGTCAAGTCTGAAAAAATTTGTAAAGACTGTGTACTTTTCACGGATGCTTTAATACACAAACAATTTACACTATATATTTAGGGATATCTTTCATCCTCTGTATCTCTGCAAAGTGACTTATACTGTATTCAAACTGCTTAGTAAGTGAAATATTGTGTGTGACACAATGAGGGAACTTAGGTGTGTGTACTCTGGCATAATTCATCATTTTATGTATGGAGCAAATAACCTTTTTCAACCACTTATTTTCTTAATTAAGAAAAAGAAAATGTAAGGTCTGAACCACAGACCAGTCCGATCACAAAAGGTCTGACGCTCCTGCAGAAATCACAGGCTGAATATGTGTATATAATGCAAAGCCTTCTTCTTTATAGCAAAATTGGAATTAGGTGCAGCAACTTATTGCACTTTATTAATAAGGATGTATGGAAGCTCAACTCAGTCTGAGCTCTCTTACTCAAACTTTAAGTAGTCTTCATGAATAGTCCCCGAGGCTTCTTAAAGAGATTCCAAAATTCCTATTTGGATGCTTGTTCTGTTCTCTGTGAAGATATTGCTGCAGAATTTTTGACACACTGCAAACCAGTTGAAATATGTCAAGTTTTCAGCTTTGGGAATCACCTGTTGGTTCAAAAATACCTGTCAGACTGTGTTATGTGCGTACTTTTTGTTTGTATATTCAGTAAAGAAATGGAAAGAAATTATGGGTTTAATGATACTGTTTAAAATTGGTTCTTTGCTAAGTGCAAGTTAATTGTAGACACAACACTCGCTCGTCCTTTGAGTTGTGTGCAGTACTCTGTGCTTTGAGTCCCAACTTTAGTGTTTGCGGTTAATTTTGTTGGTAGTCTATTGATACATTTATGTCACATTGCTTTTAAAGATTAATACAATTGGCATGAGAGACACCGATCATTCACATATAAAATGTGCTTCCCGTATGTTGCATGGTGATAACGCACTTAGTTTCAAAACTTTATTCTGTGCATGAAATAAAACATTTTCACTCAGGACTTTGAAACAGTGGGTTCAAAAGCTTTGTTCCACACAAATACAGATAATGGATTAAGACACTGGGATGGACACAGAAAATAAGAGGCTGCGAATAACACAGGAACAACATTTGTGAATTAGTGCGCTTGGGACTGATAATTAGACATTGCGTAAGAACTGAGTTAAGCCAGTGAACTACATCCATTCTCTTTATTTGTGGTAGAAATATATATAGATAAAAAGAAGTCAAACATTTAATTAAATTATTATTTAATTGAATGTTTTAATAAAACAGACGCATTTCAGAAAGCTGCAATAATAATCCATTGGTCGACCATATAACACCGTAACTATGAAGCGCAGATGCTGTGAAAAAACTCCACAGTGGACTCTGTATGTGCTGTCTGCATGCTTTTAATCTGCATATTTAACATGCAGCATATTTACCAGACTTATCATCTGGTCTTAACTCGCTAGCATGATGATGTTTTGGTTCATTTACAGTACAAACATAACACAGCAGAGGTTAACAGAAATGCTGTTAGTTTGCAGGTGATGAATATTAACCTGTTGCTAACTCTAGTACAATTACAGCAATGTTTATTAATGTACACTGTCCCTGTTAAAAATAAACAAACTCAGTTCTATTCAATTCAATTTTATTTAAATATTTAGAAATGATCAAAATAATCAAACAAATAAATAAATAGACAATTACTGATCACATGGAAACTTATGAAGGTACTAGATAAAAAAAAAAAAAAATCAAAAGATTACCAAAGCCAGTCGTGGTAGACGCTAACCTCTTTTTGTCTGTAATTCCACTGATACCCATCTAATAATCTAATAATTGCTAAATTTTGTAATCAAGAATCTCAACCCTATAATGGGAAAGGCAGATGGCCACGACGCTTGAGACCTGAAGCTTTCTTAATAAGTGAAAACGTATACTTGCTGGTGGTGGGAGGAAATTGATCCACGCCCTCTGGGGACCAACAAAATTTAACAGCAATCCATTAATGCTCAAATGCGTACAATGGATTGTTAGCACCCTATTATGGGTTATGTCTGGGAAGGAGTCATATCTCTGTAACTACTCGCCCCAGTTTGTTTGTTTTTTCAGAAATTTTCTCATCCCCCCCACCCGTAAAAAAAAAAAAAGACATGTTATTTTTTATCAGAAAAAGAGTCTGGCTAAAAAACCAACATATACAGTAATGAGCCTAAACTCACACAGTGATCCATGAGCAAAATGTGTTGTTTCCACAGTAACAAAATGGCATTGTAACTCGGTTACAGATGTAGTTCAGAGCAGTATTTTCCCATTGGGTGGGTGCAATGACAGTAGCGCTGCAAATTTAGATGTTCCTGAGGTACATCTAATGATAATGAGAAACTTTTATGTGTTATTCAAGATTTGAACTACATTACATTTGCCCATGCTTTCACAACATATGACCCAGCTGTCAAAATATGTCCAATTTCTCTAACAGTCCTAAAGAAAAGGAACACCTGAAGATGGGGAAATCTCATAAAGCTGTTCTGCTATGAGTAAATAGTTGTCACATTGTCTGGCTACATTTCTCACTGAGGCTAGTCAGAAGATCTACGAAGATTCCTCTCGAGCTGCTGTGACCGCACTTAGAGAAAAAGAAAGAGGTCCCATGATTCCCAGTAAAAGTCTTTATTTTGTTCAGAACCATCCTTCATCACAAGGATCTGTGAGCACTTTGTGTGCTAACCAATCTGCAGTAATTACAGACAAGAAAATGTGATTAGAGATCGATGTGGGCTAGAGTACTGTAGCCCGTTTGCTTCAAGGCTTAACACGGTGTGCGTTCAGAGATGCTCGTCTGCATACCTTGGTTATAACAAGTGCTTATTTGAGTTACTGTTGCCTTCCTATCACTTCAAAGTAGTCTGGCCATTCTCCTCTTACCTCAGGCTTCACCAAGGCATTTCCACACAGAGAACTGCTGCTCACTGGATTTTTTTTTCGTTTTCGGACCGTTCTCCATAAGCCCGAGGGATGGTTTTGTCGGAAAACCCCAGTAGATCAACAGTTTCTGCCACCAAAAACCATGCCACATTCAAAGTCGCTTAAATCACCTTTCTTCCCCATTCTGATGCTCAGTTTGACCTTCAGCAGGTCATCTTTACTATATCTCCATGCCTAAATGCATTGAGTTGCAGTCATGTGATTGACTGATTTGCAATAATAAGCAGTTGAACAGGTATACCTAATGAAATGCCAGGTGAGAGAGTCTTCATTTTTCTGACACTATCAGAGTTGTAAATTGCCAATATATCATTCATGTTTATACTAGCTGGAGGTCAGCTAACAAGATTTTAACCTCGTTCGTGCCTCTAAAGTTGCTCAACAATTAGCGGTGTGGCGAAAAGCAGCAGGAGTGAATCCTGCCTGAAAAATAATCATGCCTGTGGTGAATAATCTGAACATGAGTAACATAAGCCATATTGTTTTGCACCTTTCAACAAGAGGTCAGTCAAACGTGCATGACATAAAAATGCATGAAGACAAAAGTTGCAGCTGCAGACACAGATAAATTAGAGCATTATTAAATGGGAGACTATAAAAAAATAAAATATATTTTAAAAAAAATGGGTAAAGCACTTAATGTGTGAATTAATTTTATTTATTACAAGGTTGTAGCAAACAGAAATATCTAAGCCTTCAGTGGAGCAGTCCTGCTGAGTTTTTTTCATCTTATCTGGATTTTTTGGGAGCTCATTTCAGCGCTGATGCACAGTATTGCAAAAATATATTCATTTCTCAATGCAATTTTGACAGTGTGCAGGACTTTGTTTGCAATGTTAGATCAGTTTCCCCTGCTCATATTCAGCTGTCTCGTGAAATACATGTGCAAAGTGTTTTTCTGCTCAGCTGTGTGATGCATAAAAACCAAATTCTTCCTCTCCATGCTTAGTCCTGACCCTGGGGGATAGCGAGTAAAACCGTACCCAGACAACTTGAGAGGCGTGAATGGTCCATAATGTATCAGCAGGCGTGAAATGTATTTTGGACCCAAACCTTCCAGTGGCCTTTAAACCAAGCAGTATTTGATATTCAGCTCTGTGGCACATAGGAAACCAGCGCTGACATGAGAAAACTGTAGAGGCCCACAATCCATGTCAGTGTCATCATAAAAACCTATTGAAAGTGCCCTTCTAGTTTATCACCTGTAGCTGAAATCAGAGTACCATAGGTGTATGTTAGAGTTATAAGGTATGTGTTTAAACTTTAAATCTGTTGCTTCTTTTCTTCTTCTCTCTATAGATTACCTGTAAGGTGGTCGTGACCTTGTTTATGTACTTCCTGGCAACTAATTACTACTGGATTCTCGTGGAGGGTCTCTACCTCCACAGTCTCATTTTTATGACCTTCTTCTCCAATAGAAAGTGCCTGTGGGGATTTACTGTGATTGGATGGGGTGAGTTTGCTTGCTTAATTTACATTGTACTTGCATGTTCAGTAGATCCATTGACCTGCAACGCAGCTCTTATCAAAGGAATTAAATTTTTGATGGTGTAATTAGCATGCAAATAAGTTGGAACACTTTGAGGTACTTCCATATCTGCTGATGAAATTCTCATGAATAAGAAAGGACAATGGAGAATGACTCATCTGGAGAAAAAAAAAAGAAAAAGATTTTGAATATGGGCTTTACAGTTCCTGCATTGTACACACTGTGCGTATAAATGTCATAAGCACAGCGCATACAATGTGGATGCTGTGCTACCCGGATTCTTCTCACATGAGCAAATTATTTTTTGTCTTTTTGATAAATTTTTTATGATACCAAGTTAGACATTTTTTATTTTATTTTGCAGGTGTACCAGCTGTGTTTGTAACCATTTGGGCAACTGTGAGAGCCATGTTTGCAGACACAGAGTAAGTGATCCATAGAAGCAATTTAGTTTCACTACTTTCCCATTAAGTGTGTGTGTACAGTTGTGTATGAATTAACCGCACATATTTGGTATTAGTGTGTCCAATAAAGCTTAAAGTGGCCAAAAATCAGTGTATTCAAATTCGATTTACAAATGGGCAACTTCACCTGGGTCAAAACTGCCAAAACTCCCAAACCAGACGGGCAGAACTTCAACCACCTCCAACTACCATTATCTGCAGCGTCCACATTGGTCCTGTACCACAGTAAAACATGAAGTTTCTGCAGCTGGGAGCTCGCGACTAAGCTAGTATCCAGCAGCTGTAGAGTGGAACTAAACCACATAATTCTCTTCTCTGTCGGTGAGAGAGCAGCAGAACATTTCTGCCTCCTGTCTGGGTTGTTTTATTGTTGTTGTTTTTTTTAGCAAAAAAACCTACCATACATGATGATAACCACAATATGTACCTTTGCAATATATTTGGGAAACTGAGTAAACATAATAATATCCATATGGCTTAAAATCTAGCAGTAAAACCGGCCTATGGTTAATACCATACTTAACCTAAATCAAATGCTGTCATTGTGCATTGTCTATAAATCTTTGAAATGACATCTGGGGTCAAGTGAACTTTTAATTCCAAATAAAAAGAGCAGATTTTGTTATTTCAAAGCCTTGCAAATCTTAAAGTTCTTTGAGAGCCATAAAACATGACCTGATGTTGTGTTTGTGCCCTTTCTGTATATCCGACATGATGGCAGAAAACAATACCCCCCCCCCCACAAAGAAGGTTGTCATATCACTTGTTTATTGATGCCTTGTTATTATTTGTCTATCACAGGTGTTGGAACCTAAGCGCAGGCAATTTTAAATGGATATATCAAATGCCCATCGTGGTTGCTGTAGTGGTGAGTACGTGCTGATTTCAACTTTCCCCTACCGTGTGCGAAATGACAGTGTTTCGCTGCACCTGTGGCATCACAGCTGATGGATAAGACACCTTTCAGTGATTCCAATTACATCTAATTCTAACATTATGTTTCTATTTCCTCTTCAGATTAATTTTCTGCTATTTCTGAACATCGTCCGAGTCCTGGCAACTAAACTGCGAGAAACAAATGCTAGAAGGTGTGACACCAGACAACAGTACAGGTGCTGCGTACTAGCGAAGTGCAAAATTATTATTTCTTTTTTTCAATATTTTCTTTTCTGAGTCATGTTACGATTCATTTGAAATTTAATGCTGCAACCAGCAAAGGTAACATTTAGCTACATCATGAGATGCACACGATATGGACAAAAGTCTTGGGCCACATCTCTTTGTAAAATCATGGCTAGACTGCATCTAGCCATGCAGTCTGCCTTTACAGGCATTTGTGAATTAATGGGTCGGTACTGTAATAGTATGTCACCATTGCAACAAGTCAGTTTGTGACATTTCTTTCCTCCTAGATATTTGCGATTAACTGCAAGTGATATTACTGCAAAGTGGAAGAGCTGAGGAACCACAGCAACCACAGTAAAGTTACAGAGCAGGGTTGCTAAGCGCTGAGGGGTTTAGTGCGTAAAAGTCACCACAGCTCTGCTGACTCTGTAACTGCAGAGCTCGCAACCTCCTCTGGCATTAACATCAACACAAAAATTGTGCGCCCAGAACTTCATGGGAGAGCAGCTCCTGTACGCACCTTTGTCCATATAATGCATTTTTGTAATCACTTATGCTTCTCGGGGTGACAGTCTATCCCAACTGTCAAAGTAAAATAAATCCTGGGAACATACTCGACAGGTTTCTAGTCCATCACAGTGCACGTACAAACACACCTAACCCTAAACGACACACTTTTATCTGCAGTGAATTTCCCCACATAGCCTAAGTCTTACAAATGTGGGAGAAAACCCACACAAACACAGGGAGATTAAACGTGGGAAATTCTCAACACAGACTACAAGGTCATCTTTAAATTGCATTCCAACTGTTCTGCACTGTTCAGCATTCAATTTCAAATGATTTCAAATATCATCAAAAAAATCATCAAACCCTTGCATGTAAAAAGCTGGAAATTAAGCTTGATTTGTGTATTTATTTATTTTTTGCTAACAAATGACTTTAACCTTCAATCCACCAACTCATCTTTATTGTTGATCTATCAAAATGAGATGTTTATAAAGTATTGTGTTACGATTTTGAATGTTACAGAAAACTGTTGAAGTCCACGCTGGTGCTGATGCCTCTGTTTGGCGTCCACTACATCATATTCATTGCCATGCCATATACAGAGGTGCATGGGATTCCATGGTTGATCCAAATGCATTACGAGATGCTCTCAAACTCCTTCCAGGTAAAAATCCTGTGATGAAAATTTCATTTTATTCTGATATAAATAATGATGTGCTCAAAAAATCTAATAGGCGTGATTTTTCAGGATTTTAAATGTCCTAAGGGTTAACCTTATCACCAAAAACCAGTTAGTGAATGTCCAGTTGTTGCTTATTGTTTAGTTCTTGAGTTATGGTTAGATCCTAATCAAGATTAAAAGAACAACAGGAGTAGCTGATGACTGAAAATATCAAACAAAATGCCAAATTTTACAGCTAAAATGTTAAATTAAAGTGCATTGCAAAGATATTTCACTCACGGATAATGGGAGTAAAAATCACTGTTTTCTATATTGCAGGGATTCCTAGTGGCAATTATATACTGCTTTTGTAATGGAGAGGTAAGAACTCAGAAATGTTGCCTTTTACACATTTTTACTTCTGCTTTTATGCATAAAAAAAAGTATTTTCTCTTCTAAGGTGCAAGCTGAGATAAAAAAGTCCTGGAGCAGGAGAACTCTAGCCCTGGACTTCAAAAGAAAAGCTCGAAGCGGCAGTAACACTTACAGCTATGGACCTATGGTATCACACACCAGTGTTACCAATGTCACTGCCAGAGGACCGCTGGGCCTCCACCTCACCACGAGGCTGGGACCGGCGCCTGTGAATGGGCACAGGAACCTCCCTGGGTATGTGAAAAATGGCTCCGTGTCAGAGAACTCTATACCATCATCGGGACAGGAGCTCCACATTCCAGCCGAAGAGCATTCTGCGCATACTCGGCCTTGTGAGGACGAAAAACCCTCGCCCGTGGTTGAGGAGGAGAGGGAGACAGTCATGTGACCTGCAGGACGCTGTCTTTGTCGGTGAAAATCGAGGAAAGAAAATCATCACGAAACAGTCTCAGGATGCCTGCATGCATCGACACTGCCAGTTTTTTTCTCCTGTGAATTGAGCCGGAACATTGCCAAGCGATGAGGCTCGAGGCAGAAAGGCCGTATCGCTTTTGCGGGCTTATTTGATGGGTGATGACTGTCGTTGTTGCAGCAAATAACTCTTTCACCAACCGCCTGCCACACTGAATGTGTAAAATGTTGAGAAGAGGACTGCCGTTCTTTACTTCTTATTCACTGCCATAACTGTTGTTATTCTTCATTTATGTTTCCTCTGGAAGCAATCATCTTGTGGTCATTTTTTTTTGTGCATAAGTAAAAACTGGGGTTTTGTAGTTACTACAATGGCCAAGAATACCCTTAATCACCAAAGTAAAGCCAGGTGGGTACTGAGCGCTCTCAGAGGCAAAAATGTTGGCAATTTAATCAGGAAGTTTTGAATGAAGATTACATGTGGCTTTAAAACTATTAATCCTACTTGTTGAGACGTGTTCATGTTTCCTGGTGTGGAATCTCATTTGTTCTGCATTGGATTAAATCCACTTCAGCGTAAAAGGGAAGTTACTCAGGTAATTGAAGTCCTCTGTTGTTGCACACCTATTTTTATACTGTTCAAGTGGTGTTTTAGCATAGTCAGCTTTTTGCTCCAGAGGATCCATGTGTGTCATAAAAGATTATTTTGTGTTTCTCTTCCGTTCACACACCGCTCCCCCCACCCAGTATTCAGTCCTCTGACTCCACAGATTTTGAATGGTTAAAATGAATGTACTAGTTCTTAGTTTTTTGTCCATATAAAATGTTAATACTCACACGGCCAAACTAAAAACACCAAAGTAAGAATGTCTTTGCAGACAACCCTTTTCTCTGAGTAACGTCATGTAACTCAAAGGAAAACTGTATATACTGGATATATTCTCAAAGTTGTCAAAAGATGAAGCCCTATTAGAAGGCACAGGATGGAGGCAACAGTCTTATTAATATTCCAGAGGAATATTAATTTAAGGAGGAAACAAAGAGTCTTAAATTCCCCGTGGGATTCTAGGAGTGATATTTGTGATGCTCTAGAGAAAAAAAACTGAAGTTACTACTACACAGTATTTTTTACAGGTAGTCAGTCCAGTGTTGTGCTGCTTCTATGATGTATATACGAGTCACGATGTTTACAAAAATCAGAGATACATTCTAATTGTGAGCTTAAAGTGTTCCTATGTATGGATATGTTATATGTTATAAAGCTGTTTTGATGTTTTTGTTTTTTTCATGTATTGGTTTATGGGATGTTGGCAATATTTGGTTATGTACATAGGCCAAAACAGAACAGTTGAATATCTTTGTAATTTACTATACTTAGCCTGCATGATTGGCAGGGTAGCTCACATGATCTATTATACCAAAGAGAAAAGACATGATAAGCTGCCAGAGAAGAGGTTATACTGAAGATTTTATTTGTATTATCCTCCACCATCACGTTTACAGTGACCAGATTGTCTTAATTTTGCAGTAATATTTTATTTTTTTCTTGTCTTTAAAAAAATATTTTGCTATTATATATAAAAGACCAAAACCAAGAATGATTGAACTTACAATTTCAGTGTCATATAACAAATTCCCGTTTGCCATAGAGCTCCTAGCTGCTTTTGACAGTCAAAAGGAACATTTTCATTCTGCTATAATTATGACGTAAGCTTGACTGGATTGACTACAATAGTAATTACAGGTGGCTGCATGCCGCAGTGATGAAAATAGAAAAAGACAGACTGAGGGAAACCTTTATAAAGTCATGTTACCGTACCTTGCTGCCACAGAAGATTTAAATATCTATCATCCATTTGTATCCTTTATAATGGGTAATTTAATGCATTTCTCCCAGGCTTGTGACAACTGAAAGTTAGCCTAATTTGCAGACCATCAAAGAGTATACCATGTTACTGTTGTATAATCCAGTTTTTCACTCAGAGGTCGGGCAATGTCAGAGCATGAAGATCTTTTTTTTTTTTTTTTTTTGTAAATCAAGAACACTTGGAAAATTCTCTTTGACCACTTTAATACCCTTTAATATGGTGTTTTGTTCTGATTGTATTATGTAAAAAGATTGTGTTTTGGAATCAAGTGTACAATAGGGCCAATAACCGTAGAGCTAAGGTTGTATTTCATTGTTTCAAATACCTCTCATGGAAGTATAATGTGTATTCCATTGTCATTTATTTATCTTGTGCCGAAGTGTACTCAGTGGACTTGACTTTATAGTCTTCATGCTTTAGATACTGTAATGCGGGCAGTGACACATCATTCAGTCATTCTCTCTTCACTCCTTTGTGACGTAGGCATGTTGTAGATACCAGTGTAAACTTCAGATGAGATTGGAGGATGCTTTCTGATCTCTATTGTTCATCAGTGAATTGTGAATAAGATAATAAATCTATAATTCTACTGTCTTTTCATATCCTAATAAGACACAAACATCAATAATGTAATAATGTATCCGCATATATTTTATTATCAATATAATATACAAATTCCACTTTAGAAAAAGAGTTTCAAAATGTTCCCAGTGAAAAAATTGGATTTTTTTCTCCCGGTATTTACAGAAAAGCAGAGTTTACTTTTGAGCTTTCTTGCCCCCTCCTTTAGCCCCTCCTTTTGCTCCCTTTTCCCCTTTGTCTCCCTTCTCTCCTGGTTTCTTCCCTTTCCCGTCCCCATCTTCCTTCTTGGATGCTCCCTTCTCGCCTTTTTCACCCTTCTTCTTTGTAGATGCGTCCTTTTCATCTCCTTTCCCCTCTTTGGCACTCTTGCCCTCTTTCTTGCCCTCCTTGGTCTTTTTCTCTCCTTTTTCAGCATCCACCTTCCCAGAAACTGTTTTTACCTCCTCAGTGGCTTCTGCTTTTGCAGCTGCAGGAAAAAAAAAGAAAAAGGGTTAAAGGCTTCACAGCGACATCAGGTATCGTCGACACTCTCTGCCTCTAATTTTAATTGGGTGGGAAAATTTAATCCAGCGGAGTGTTGGGCTAAGTAGGTTGAATATAATGAAGGCGCATCTGTTTCCACCTTTTCTAATAACCATTGTCTGTTTATTCTTTTAATGGGATTGTTTGAAGTGCTTAACAGATGAGAACAGGAGAGCCAAAGTTAACAATCAGGTTTGTTTTCGCTCATTATTATTCAGGAGGCGAGATCTTGAGGCTGAGGCCAACAGAGCTACTGAAGATGCATATCGCATAAAAAGCAGTTTAGTATTGGAGAACGATACATTTGAGTAAAATAAAATGTATTTTTATCTTGTCTCATCTTAAATATCACCCTGCCTGGCTCGCTAGCCCTATATATTAGCCCTCGTCTTTGTTTGATTTTTGCCAGATGTGTTGCTGGTATAAGTCTCCTCATCTTAATCTCAGACAGACACTAAACAAGGATATATCCAAGGTTATCACACTTTATCAACACTAAGTGAATATAAACTCCACCAACAAGGATTGATGGGCACCCAACAATGTAACACTCATTAGGACCAACTGTGAAAATTCCTCAAAGGACATACAGACGACGAGCTGGAGTGAAATATGGTTTCTTCTATTTTTTCTTCTTCTTTGTATGATTTTTCCAAAAGCTGCAAAAAACACTGGCTATATAATCAAAGGCCAAGAAACCAAATGACAAACACACACCAAATGTCAAAAGCTGCCAGAGGGACTCGGAGTAAACCTAAGATCATTCAGTCCCCCGTTTAGCTGAAGTGGGTGAATCCAGCTGACTTAAAATAATCAAGCAACCATAAGAATGTCTGTGAATAGATTTCTTTGTGTTTCCATATTTTGAAGCTGTCTTCTGCTATTATCCTCGACTGTAAAGCTCTTTTCTCTTGGTTTCTTCTAGAGCTATCAGACGGGTTATGATTGAACCTGGCGAGCAGAAACAAGCATTTAAATTTCCAACATTTTGATCCCATGTCCATCAGACTCATATGTCATTTAAATTCCAATGTCAGACATGTAGGCTTTGTGCCATTTTGCCAGTGTCCTGTTGTTTACTTACTGCGGTGGGTTAGTTTAAGGTTAAGAAAGGCTCTGACTCTCACTATTAAATGTCAGATGTTCAGCGTGGATAAAACTGGCACAATTTTTGATAAAACATGAAGGCTTAGTGAATTTTAGAGCTGTGACATTTAGAAAATTAAAAAGTGACTTCCATCTCAATAAGTGTATTAAGATTTTGACAAATTCAGCTAAAAATGGCCACAAAGACATCATAAACAGTGAGTGTTTAAGAACAATAACTTTTTATCTTGCCCTGAGATGGGCTTGTAATAAGACTAAAGTTGTTTTTGGAAGTCTTTGCGCATCAAACTATGTTTTCCTTACTGTCTGAGGGGGGCAGATGTGCGAGAAATGCATTTGATTTCTTACAAACAAAAGATGCAACTACTGGCTGACACACGGGAATGTCTTCATTTCCAGCTACTTGAAACTATTCACTTTGAGCTCCAGAAGCAGCAGCTCTGGATGAGAGATGATGGTAGATAAGCGAAGACGACAAATTGGAGGAACTGCTTCACAACTGTCTTCTGTGAGTGTTTCTGAGAGAGATGGGGAGAGAGAGATAATAAGTTGACGCTAACGCTCTGAGGCTTCCATCTCTCACTGTAACAGTAGTTGAAACAGATACAGGCTGTGAAGCCAGAGATGCTCACTACTTTCTTTCCACAGATTTCATTTTTGGAGCCAATATGCTTGAAGCTAGTAGGTGCATGCAAGTGACACAGGATGCCCGACATTTTAGTGGCGTGAAAACCAACTCGGCTCATTTTACAGATGCTCACAATATCTGCCTTTTTGTTTAGCTGCGTTTTTGTTTTATGTTTTTTTTTTTTTACTTTTATGCAATGAACCTATTTTATTCCTGATTTGTAAACAGATCTGATATCCACACACATATCCAAAAAATAGGAGTGGACACTTCTTGATCCTCATTTGTAACATTTAATTAATAATTCAGTGCTACTTTTACCGATTAGCCTACTTCGGGAAAGCATTTCATGAATTTGATGTTGCTTTGCATAATCAAAACCTCATTGTAGAAGAAAAAACTCGCAAAACTTTTAATCCTGAGCTCCATATTAACATATTTGCTGTCTTACATTCAGCAACACAGGATTCGTTTTATTTTCTTTACTTACAGGGCCATTTGGTTTGTCAGATTTTACTGCTTAAAAACTTGGCGTTGTGTCAGCTGGTTATATTCCCCGGAGAGAGGCAGCAATTTGCATGTTTGCTTGTGTGTTAGTGCTCCTCTTTTGTAAACCGTGTACTGTGGTGTGTTTTTTTTAGCACAAGCATATATGTTTTCACTCTTTTGTTTCCCTTCAGCCCCACTTCAAGACATATGGTCACTCAGTTTATAGCCAATAACAGAATATTTACTCCAGTGCATATTGGACCAACATTTTTTGGTTGACACTAGAGAGTATAAAACTCTGGATGCTTTGACCACAGCAGAGTCATCATGTGCCCAAATGCAGGTCTTATTTTAATAAATGATCACCTGGCAACTCAGTGACTGCTGATTGTGTTGTTTTTTCTTTTTTCTGATTTTTACAATAAATAGTTAATGTACTGTTACATGATATAGCACCTAGAGGAACAGGAAGTGACAGCTGTCTGTGGTTATTTGCCATTATTCTTACCTAAGAAAGCACCATCTTTGAGGAAACGCACCAAAGAACATTTGTAAGAATAAGAACACTTAATCGTTCAAATAATTAAACCCAGGAGTGCCGTGCAGATCGTCCATATACACTAGAAAAAGAGAGCGTGCTTGATTTGCTTTATTTAAAACCACTTTGGAGAAGCAAACAGACAGAGAGGGACGGGGACAAACACAGAGCACAAACAATAGATACGAGGCGTGGTACGTTCATTACAGTTTACAATGATTTTGTAATAGCAATATCCTGTCTTCAGAATTTCTGATCAAATCCGTTTTGTCTTGAAATCCACATTTTCATCAACATGAAGCAAAAAAATATTGGGACATTTAGGGACATAAGTACACAAGAACATACAGTATGGACTACAAAAGCCAAGCTGCCCTATAGAGCCAGAGTAGTTACATTCACAGAAGCAGCACAATACCTACTATTCAGCTCCATTAAAACTCACTATCAAGCAAAGTTTGGAGAAGTTAGATTAGATTGTACCGGTACTCTAATTTCTGACTAGTTCAAAAGTGATGAGGTAAGCAGCTGAATGAGAGATGCTCTTTTCTCGTTGAGCTTCTCTTAAATTTCATTCAAGGAAAACCAGATGCACTAAATATCGAACAGGCTGATGCATGTGTGATAAATGCAAGAAGGGGACTTTTAGAGCAGCTGCCAATGTGCATGCTATGTTTTTTTTTGTTAAAGCGATTTAGCCAAGAGGAGTGTCTGAAGGAAGATAAGAGCTGAAGAAAAGGAGGGGGAAAATATCATGCTGTCTCTGGCAAAGTGAGGGAGCTGGGATGCTCCTCACTGACCCTAACAACTGAGGGCTGGCTGTTGTTAGCACTCTGAGTTTGAACCTGCTCAGAGAGTGTCTGTACTGCAGAAGCATCAGGGGCAGCTGGAAGAGAAGAGAAGAGAAGAGAAGAGAAGAGAAGAGAAGAGAAGAGAAGAGAAGAGAAGAGAAGAGAAGAGAAGAGAAGAGAAGAGAAGAGAAGAGAAGAGAAGAGAAGAGTTTAGTACATGAAAGTATCAGAAGAAGACTTTAACCAAGTGTGAAACATTTTGTCAGGTGAAAAAAAAGAGACAGCAAAAGTTTAATAAATCAAAGCTATCCTAGAAAATAAGTTATGTAAAAAGAGAGCTGTCCTTGATCTTAATCACAAAGCAGAACTGCAATACTAGAGAGAAAAACTTCTGTGATTGTAGATAGAAACCCAAATTCCTATTGTAACTCATCCATACAGAACTGAAGTCACCAGTGTTACCCCCCCATCCATGTCTGCGATGTGCTTTGGTCTAAGGGAGTCTGATGTCTCTCTCTGTCTATCTCTGTGCACTTCACTAATGGTTCAAGAAGAATGCATGGAAAATTCAAGCAGTTATCCATCATTTCTCTCATTTGAAGGAACTGGTAGTTGAAGTATTTAAGGAGTAGGACAGTTCTTGTGAACTTCCGCAGCTGGTAGCTGGTACCTGCTTGCAATTATAACTCAATTATAAACCAATCTAATACTATCATATTAATATTTGAAAGATATGAGAGAGGGGTACTTACAGCCTGGGATCTCAGTCAGCTCATTAAGAGGTGGCACTGTCTCTAATGTGTTGGCGTATTTCTTGGCAGCCTGCCTTTGTGCATGCCTTGCTTCAATTTCCTTTTTTGTTCTGGGAATTCGGCATTTGAATATACAGCACAGAGTGATGACTAAAGGAGAGAAGAACAAGGATAAAGACAGGGTGGCGTTATTTGAATAAGACATTTTAATAACACCTTACATGATCAATAAGAACTTAAGGGGCAGTGGCAGTCACAATATGCAGTGGGGTCCAAAACACTGAGAATACTAAGGTACATTTTTATAAATTCCACATTACAAATGAATATAAGCAAAATACAATATATATTAACATTCTGACTGAATGTTTAAAAAATAAATAGATTTCAGAATATCTTTGTATTTGTTTGGTGTTTTGGTCGTCCTCCTCCCATTCTTTGATGACAGAAAGCAATCAAGCTGGAGGTGTGTGCAAGAAAATACCTTACCCTATCCTACCATTACCGGACAAAGTTCCAAAGAATGTTTTGTGACATGTTTTGCTTTGTCAGCATACAAATGCTTCCTCAAATATTCAGTGGTGAGTAAAGTCGAGCTACTGAGGAGTCCATGAGTGCTCCTTAATCCTGGTTCACTTGGACTCATTATCCTGCTGCAGTATGAATCTCTCTACACAAAGATGCAAACTAAGAGGGAGAAAATGTCTAAAAACGCCTGTGAGTGCTTCTTGTTCTAAACACATCCCTCAATGACTAACTGACTGAAACCGATGCTGACGTGTGATGAAGTTGCACCACAGCCACATGGCTGCATAATGAAGTGTAACTGTGTTACATGTTTAGCAGGCCAACTGTAGTTTTGCTGTGTTGGTTTGCTGTGTTGCTCTTCCCGGTCTCGGTACAGCCCACCTTCCAGTGGAGCCAGTGAGCAGCTGGCTCCACTCAGCAATCAGCTGTGGTAGTACTTAAGCTGAGGAGAAGACAGCCAGCGCCAGAGAGCTTTGTCCTGACAGGGACTGAGCTGTGGTGTTTGTTGCCTACTCCCTGGTGAATGTGAATTTTCTTCTGGATTGATGTGTTGAGCTGATCAGCTTCAAAGTCTGTTGCCGTATTTCATTTTGTTTTTCATGACAGTTGTTGCTTGGTCATGTTTTTTAAAGTTAAAATGGTGATAAATTTATTTATTTTGTCCCTCTAATTCTGCTTCAATTTCCCCGCAGACACCATTTGTTAGTTCCCCACATCCATTGGACTTACTGGTGACAGTTTTAACATTGATTGGTGTATTTTCTTTTTCTTTTGTAATTCTAGCTGGAGAGAAGGTACACAGCCACAGGATATGTTTAATAGCATCCTACATCTTGCATGCTACTTCTAGTCTTGCTCTCTCTTTCATCACTCAAACATGGCATGCTCAGCAGGGAGCGGTGAATGAAACATCCATAATTAATCTTTATTTACCAAAATGCTGGTTATGAAGAATCTAGTTAGAATGTTAGATTAGGTTTAGTCATATTTGCCCGTCTGGGTCTCTGCATGTGCGAGTGTAAAGTGTAAGTTTGTGAAAGGCTTTCTATTGTTACAAACCGCTGTGTGCACATTGAATAGGTTTTGTATATTGTATTGTTAAATTGTTGCTATGCTTTTATGTTTGTTACTGAAGCAGAAGCAGCCATGCATGTAGAGCCCTTTTACAGATTACATTGTCTATAGAAGTAGAGATAAAATGTTTGGTTGATTGAGCACAAAATTAATTAGCAACTATCTAGTTAATTTTCTAAAATAATTTTTAAAAACCATAACATTTCATGCATGAAACGATAGTCCTAGCTTTAAAACAGCCACCCCCCAGGCACTCAATAAACTATTAAAGATCCAAAGTATATACTTAGGATTTTTTTTTTTACTTATTTATTTATGTACACGAGGATAATTCATTCATGTCTTAAAAAGGCTCAGCTGTAACTCAACACCTTTGGCTCATTTTGTATATGCACATTGATGAATATGCAAATTAATCTGCACCTCTTCCCTGCATCTTTTGCCCACAGCCTCCACCTACACTCTCCCATGGTATCGGAAAGAGCTCTTGCAAGATGAAGTCAGACATAGAGACTGCCACTGTGTGTGCCTTTTTAAGCAAGAGAGGAAAACAAGAGGTTTAGGACACAGTCGGGACTTTAAGGGTAAGGGGAAAGAAAAAAATAACATAATGCTTAAAATATATGCAGCACATTGAAAAGCAGCATCAAGAACAAAGCAATTAAAAAGATTAAAACTGTCAGGGAAGCTTCTGCACACCAAATCCCCTCCTCGTGGCTCCATTTGTGTCTTCTCCACTCCTCTCCACGTGTCTCCAAGTGGAGCAGAGGACACACAAATGCACACAAATGGTGCAACAGAGAGCAGAGGGGAGCAAAAATAAAAGTAGAGCCTCTCAGGCGGAGATTATATTCATTTCAGGAAGTATGCATGTGCAACTGTGGACACGATGGAGGATTAGTTACTCTTGTTGTACCTTTTTCCCCATGAGTCTCTTTGATGACACATGCATGAAGGGCAAGTGGGCTCTCATACATGCACAGACACATGAAACGAGTGTAGATTAGGTGATCAAATAGCTAATAATGTGTCATTAAGCTATAACTTGTTCCCTATCACCTGCTTTGACAAGTTAGCCCCACTTTGCAAGTTCCCAGCTTCTTGTTTTCTTGGTTTGTCTCAATCATGTTTTAGAGACCGTTACTAGACACTGAAATTCCACAAATATTGCAAAAATATTTGGCCATGCCATCAATGCCTTTGCAGATGACATGTCTTATACACAATTTTAAAACCTGCTTTTCATTAATTGGGTAATGTTGTGAGGTTTGGGCTGTTGGTTGGACAAAACCATGCACTGGGGTGACATCACTTTGAGCCCTGAGATTTTTTAAATAATTTCAAACCAAATAATTGAGAAAAACATAATCAGCAGATGAATCGCCGTTAATAACCATAAGTTGTAAACATCACATTGTAAACGTCCACGGCAGACCCAGTGGCATTTCGATAAGTTTTTATTAATCCCTACACGGTTGCTGTACATTCGCACTCAGAGCTGCAGCTCTCCCGCTGCCAGCTCAACATAACACCAACAACAACAACCCAACCACAGGACCCAGTACAATATTTAAGTCGGCGGGGCATGATTGCGGATGCCGTGCAGGTGCGTTATTTTTGATTACTTTCTGTGCAGTGTGTCAGCTCAAATTTGGATACAAAAAAATTGAACAAAATTTGGTTTTTGCTTAACAAAAAAGTATTTTTGTCAAGTTTTGAAAGATTTCTTAAATATTTGTGTTTTCTTGTTTTTATGGCGAGGGTCTAAGAAATTTGTTAAACACTGTATGGATTAAGCTTTCAGTACTAATTACACTCAATTACTTTTTAAACCACTGAATAGCATCACCTATTGAACAGTTGTAGGTGTATAAATGAGTTTATCAGAAAAGCTACACCTGTGGCGTTCATGGATTTAATGGTTTTATTGAGGTATTGTACTTTTGAATCACTGATTTTGTGGGTCTGCATGCTGATAGATAGATAGATGATTGCTGGCAGCAGATGTCATATGTTTTTTGTATTACTGTACTGCCAATTATGTTAGCGCTTTATTTTGCTGTTCGGTGTTTTTATTTAGTTCCCTTTTGCATTGTTCACTGTAAAATCTGTATTTTGCATAGTTCGAGGATTCAGTCCCGTTGCTCAGTGTCTCCAGTGCTTTGGCCTGTGTTGGTCTCTAGTCAAAACTGTAGTTTGAATATGAGAATTGACTTGATGGATATTTGTGGATGTCATTTTTTTCTTCTTCTTCTTTTTTTTTTTTTGAGAAAATGCATGTTTACTAAATCTTTTCATAAATAGCCAGCCAAGACAGATAACCCACAGAGTCTGTTGTGGTATCTTCACTTAGGTCAATTGACTCCCAGTGGTCTATGAACAATGGGTGTGAGTTTATTTATGAAAAGAAGCCTATGATGAGTAGGTCAAATCAATGTGATGCCGGCTGAATACATGTCTCTGTGAAAGGTCAACATAGAGAAATAAGACGTGCATGGGGGAAATGCAGACTTGGTAGGTGGACAAACCATAAACTGTCAGCAGCTGCTCTGTCAGTGCTACAGTCCTGTCTGCTTGAAGGACCTGATGCTGCTAGCCCAAGTTTACAGTAGGGCTGCAGCTCTGGGATGAGTGATAGCGGTGAAGCCTGGGGTGGCACTACCAGATAGGGTTAAGAGGGATAAAGACAACTCCAGTGGAGAAAAAAGCTGCTAATAATAATATGTCGCTTCTTATCAGGGCCTTTCAAGGAGAACAGTCCTTTTGGCAAATATTCACAATGTTAGAAACTATCTAAGGATAAGACGAACACACCCAAACAGCCTATCACTTATGATCTGGTAGTTGGACTTGATTGATTTGAGCAGTGACTTTTCCCAGAAGAAAGTCAATGCTTTAAGTCAGACATTTCTTCCGGTTTCCAGTTTTATTTCAATTAAAGTATGTCTGAATCCTTAAGATGTAAAATCGTGCTGTAAAATATTATATACTGTATATACAGAATACATAGAACAGGTCAAAATAACACATTCTGCGTGGTTGTAAGTTTCCTTGTGTTACTGTGCAACCAAAATCCATGTTCTCAGAAAGGGCACATGGAGTGTTTACTCTCTGCATGAGTAGGTAAGTAGGCCCATGGCATTTTTGTGTCTAAGGCCAGTGGTCATGATAACCCATCATGGCACCAAGAGCTTGCATGAAAGCAGGGTTATTATTTTTTTGCTTGCACAGTGACATGTTTCACAGTGGCACTAGGACTGTTTATCAATCAAGTTCTTTAGGATGTGGTAAAATTATTATTTCATCTAAATGCACCGGGAGGTCATGTTTTCTAAAAAATGATTGGTGAAGTATCTCAAAAGCAAATGATGTGGTGTCTCCCCTACAGTATTCCTTTTTAATATGCAATTAATGATTAGCCCCGGCTGAACTGCATCAGGGAACAAATGTGTAACCTGCTAAATGTCATTATGCTACCACTGCCAATGTGAGCATGCCAAAGACTCCATTCAGGCCAAAATGCAGATAAGAATGAAGACTTGAACTGTTTTCTGAAACAAATCTGCCAGAATAAAACAAACAAACAAACAAACAAAACAAAGTATCTCTGCCCTCATCCTGCAGTTGTTCTTATCAGCTGCTTAGTGAAATTGTTCCATTTGCTGACATAATATCAGTATTATTGTGATAATCAATCACACTGTGCTTGATTATCACATCGTGAACTCATAATTGAGGACATTTGCATTCTGCGGCTACATCTCAAGATAGCTGTTTTCTTTATGAATGATTTGTGAAGGTGACAACAAAGTGATTTCCTGAGATATACTAACCAACTGCCAGAACAAACATGGAAAAGATACCAATGACCTGCCATAACCGCAGCCCCCAGAAAATAACGGTCTCTGAAGTGACAGGGTCGGGCTTCTTTGGGGGATCTGTGGGTAAAAGCTGTGGGCAAAAGAGAGAGAGAGAGAGAGCATCAACTGTTTTTTATATATCTGCACACAAACTAAAAATAAATCTTCACAAAAAAAAAAAGGATTAACAACAGTGCAAAGCTCAAGGAGCAACACGATCTTAGAGGACCTCAAATTTCAGAGAACTATTTTTAGTTTTCACTGTGATACTTCATTCTTTAGGCAATGCAGCATGTCAGTAAAGTACTTGGTGTTCGAGTTTTCAGTCACTCTGCAATCTTTTCTGACTCAAAGTAAAATGAAAAGTTTTTGAATCTGTCATATTGTCACAAAGCATTACCATTTAGATAAGAAATAAGGGTTGAAGTCAGACGGGCATTGATTCTTCAGCATACAGCTGGATGAAGCATTAAGGAATAATATCTGCCTCCTTTCTGTGAATTTACTACAAGTGTGCTGCCAACATCCTTGTACTGTATGTCCTTGTACAGCCTCACATTTCATTCCGAGCAATGTTAGCGCCTCAACATCATTTCAGTTATTAACAACAACTACAGTGTAGCTCATATTGTATTTACCTGGCAAGGATACTTTGGCAAATGTTTACATGTCCACAGATTGTAGATTTTCTTAACACAATTTCATGATAATAAAACATTAAAGGTTTATAGCTGATATCAAAATGAACCCATATAATGAACTCATATAATTATAGACACCATCTGGTGCTGGGATCGTATCAACCCTAAATGCCGTCACCACCAACTCATGAGTACACAGTAGTCATTACAACATTATTCCATCAGTAGGCAGTGCTGAGTCTTATCTTTGAACTCTTTCAGTTTGATGACACCTGTGAAATCACACTCACTGGGCCACAGAAACACATTTTGACAGCCACACGCATGCAGTACATTTGATATATAGATGTACTGTAAGAAAATCCCAAGAGACAAAGCAAACAATTATCAGAGCATTTTCTAACAAAATTGTTTAATCAATTATCGTACAAATAAAAAGGCTAATAAAATAAAATAAATAAATAAATAAAAAGGCATAAATATATGGATTTGGAAAATAAGTAAATAAATAGAAAATAAATAGCTATAAATAAAAACTAATTCCCTTGTTAACTTAGTGAATGGAACAGAAATTGTTGAAATCATTTTCAAATAATATATTAATCCATAAATATGTTGTTAAAATGAAAAATTGTATTAAATTAAATAAACTAAATGTATTAATAATAATTAATTAATTAATTAATTAATAATATTAATAAACCAAATGTATTAAATGAAAAATATATTAAATTTAAACATAAAGCCATCCATAAGTATGTAGTGAGTAAATAATTAATTACAATAATAAAATGTAGTTTGAAAAGAGAAATTGAACAGAACCCCCTGCTTCCTATTCCTGTATTCCTCTCATTTAGTCTTTCCTATACATGTTGATCCATGTGCTCCATTCCTAAAACAATTTGTGAATGTTTTGTAGCTCTCTTTTAAAAACTGCATTTTAATATACATTTTCATTATGTTCTTAGATTTATTTGTAACACTTTAAGATGATCAAATTGTATTTTTATGCAAAGTATTTATTGTTGCTTCATATTCAAAATCTTTTTTAAATCTCATATACTATAATTTTTAAAAAGTAATATGTAATTTAGTCAAATATTTAACTTTTGATTAATTTTTATTCTGAATGTATGTTTTCATATTGTACATTCTGTTAGTGTGACTGCATTTTATTTCTCTAACATTTTAATGACACTTTCAGTCCTCCATAAAAAGGATCTTTAGTATTTCTTTAAGGAAATCTCCCCAAACCCCCTGTATGTTTCCATGCCAGATGTGAACTTACATGGTCCCCCTTAAAAACAAGTACCCACAGTGACAGCAGTGAATGTGTTGCACAAGTTGCCTGCTTTCCATAAACTTTCTCAGTGTTCTGAGATGTCTCGCATGTTGTACAAAGTTTTTCTTGTTACCGTCCAAGACCAACTATTTTGTGATTTCAAAGCTCTCTCCAGAGCTGTGGATTAGGGAACAATAAGTGTAGAAACTGGCTGTAGTATGCGTTTGTCTTCCTGCTAGATCAATGACTTGGATCGGTACTACCACAGCCATCAGAGGGCCGGTTCCCTGATAAAATTACTGAGTAGATTTCTCCCTGTCTCCTCTGTATCGATCACTTGATTTGATGATACAAGGCTGTTTTGGAAACTCTACACTTTAGTCCATAAACCAACAGAGAACAGATCAGAAAATGGACATTATTGCATTTGTTGCCTTTATGTGTAACAGAATTATGAGATGAACCACAAAAAATCAAAGTTTCAAAAATAAACTAAAATGGTGATATCATACACGTGATAAACAGCAGCATAGGATGAGATGAAAAGGAAACAGTTGATGGGAAGGGTAAGTCAGTTAAAATACTAAAAAGGATGAGAGATGTCACTATCATACTAGAAATTAAAAACAAGCGCTCGTCAACTTCCCAGGATATCTCTGCTTGCTTTAAAAGCGCCAGTGCAAAAGGACCAGTTTGTTTACTCTAGTCTAAAAAGAACTGATAACAAGCAAACACGCCAAATGTGACAGTGTACACGGCTTCAGGGTGTCTGCACCGTTTATGCACTGAGCAGGATACAAGAAGGGCTGTGATCTTTAACAGAGAAGTTGCCAAAAAATGTTTTGTGTGTGTGTGTGTGTGTGTGTGTGTGTGTGTGTGTGTGTGTGTGTGTGTGTGTGTGTGTGTGTGTGTGTGTGTGCAACTCACTTATTGAGGATATTTTGCACATCTAATAAAACAACTGTTTTTCTTTAAGAGTGATTGTGTAATGCTAAGTACTTTCTTCCTGAGGACATTTCTTATTTTATTAATTATTTATTTGCCTTTTTTTTTCTTTCAGTGAAACAACAAGCACAAAATGACCTCAAGTAACCCCAATGTTAATGATTACATACCTAAATCTATAAAACATTTTTATTTGTTGGATGTTTGGCTGATTAGTTGGTATGTTAAATCTTCAAAGCCTTGATTGAATATTCTCCCTCAAATAATAGTTCTGATTTGCTCCGCTAAGGAAGACCTCTGGGGACTAATCAAGGAACATTAGTATAAGAACAAGGGATTAATACCTAAAAATAGAAAAGTGTGCACTTGGTTAAAAATGACTCAACATATAAGCGCAAAAGGCCAATTACTCAAGTAATGAAGTACAGGACCAATATTATGCACAAAGAATATGGACAAACAATTTCCTGAAATCTAAAGCCTTATATTTAATTCTACATTTAGCACATGCTTACTAGAAAATAGTTTTGCTGTCCTCTACAGCAACAACAAACATTATTATTATTTATTAACCATCTTCTGTCTCAAGCTCTTAAAAGGCATCACACAAACACCAAGAGGGAGACTGTTACTAGAAGTTTCTCGTGCTTTCTCTCATCTTTCTCTTAAACCTGTTTGCTGCAAACTGAAGTTCAGAGGATGTTGATGCAAAAATGAGTCATAGATAAACATTGGTATATTGTTTCCTTGTGGAACACATTAAATATCACACTATTAGTATTCAACACAAAATTCATTCACTTTCATGTTCCTGTAGTTGACTACTACTGATTGACTTGATGTTATAAGAATGTTTAGTCATGCAGTCATCATTTATTGTTTCATACCTAAGAAAATGGACTTCAGATCATTTTTGTAGCCAGGTCTAATCAAATTCTCTGAATGTAACTCTTTTTTCTCTATCCCGATCAAAAGCACGAAAACCCTTCGAGTACTAGTCACCTAGCTCCCCTCTAAGAGCACCCATTTAAACATGTGTGACATGGCTGTTCATGTCAGCCCATATAATATATCAGGGTTCAACATAGGTTCACCCTCTCCTCCTCCAATAAGGCAAGACACAACTACGGCGGCAATACAAAGGAGCATTAATCGTACACATTTAGGCTTCCCCTTAAAACGCCGATGTACCTGCACTCGTCACTTAGAAACCTCGAGGCTCTTTCTGAGAGGAACCTGTGGAGGACAAGGTGATGTATCAGGTTCTTACCTCAGGATCCGGGATCTGGGAGAACACGGAGGACAAACACTGAGACAGCAGCACTGTTCCCCAGCCCCGCAGTAGGAGCTGAGGCGGGCATACAGGCTGATCCCCAACCATTCTCTCCCCTCTTTCTCCCTGCAGCCACCCTGCCCCCTCTTCCTCTCTTCTTTCTCTGCCTGCACTTGCGCTGTTTACAGGACAGGACCACAATGGCCCTGGGTGATTAATAGTGACTATGGTGATGAAGTCTTCCTCCTATCCACGGTCATGTCTATCTGTTGCCTTTATGTCACACCAGAGCAGGAACCCAAAAGCACCGGCAGTCACCAGTGCAGCCAGCTGAAAACTGCTCCACTAGAATGGAGGGAACCAGCCCTGCAGTTAGGGTACATTAATTAATTAACAGACCTGGTGTGGTTTACAGCCAGCTCATCCTGCTGGGGACAGGCTGTTAACTCAGACTTGGGGGGGGGGGGATGAGGCTGGCCTGCACAGACACAGAGAAGCGAACGAGTGAGTCATCGCCTTTATTGCCCCTGGCTGAAGTGTAAAATCCTCACAGCCTCATCCTTTCAGTGTGGTAAAAGATGACGAGCCAAGCTGTCGTTTTCAAGTTGGACTTGCCTGAGGAAAAACGAATGACTTCTATGTGAAAATGAACACAACAGGGTAAATACTTGAGAAAAGAGCCAACACCACAAACCTACATTAACTCTATATCCAACTGCAGTGTTAAAGAGCTTTAAACTTTGCTGTCCAGCGACCTTGTTAGTGCAATATTGCCTTTATTGTAGCTCTACTTTAGTCTCCATCAAACCCTGAAACAATGCGATGCTCTGGTTCTGCTGAATGCTCAGTTTGCCTCTTAACAGTTTTGTTTTTGCATGTTGCAGCTGGCAAGTAAACCAGATAAGAGATGTGAAAATCAAATGATGTAATACCCCATGTGGAGCCTGGACGAATAAACTGTATGTGATAGTCCTCTGTAGACAAGAACCTTTGGATAACACACACTCAACTGATTGATTGTTAATATGAAATATTGATTAGACTGGCTGTTGATCTTGCTCTCAAACACATTTAATACTTTCCACAGCAATATCTGGTTTTCTGTTTTTGTAAGTCATCAGTTTCATTACTAATGGAACATAATGTCAATATGTCTTTTATTATCAATTATCCCACTACTCTCATCTGCTTCTGCTGTAAACGTGAATTTTCACAAATTTCACATATACCGCTTTATTAGTGGAGAATTACAGATTACATAAAGGTTTCTGTGAAATGACTGCAAAGAGACTGACTGACGCATCCTGCAGAGAGATGCTTTTCCAAATAGATTCGAGTATCATGCTGATGTCTCGGGGCACGTCTAATAGGCCCTTTGACACGAAATGTCATTAGTCAAAGTGGATTCGGTGTCATTATAGCTCCATTTTTGCCATCCAGCCCTTTTCACATTCCTGAGTAAGTCTTTAATTAACAGTGACAAAGTACCTTGTCTTTGAATGTTTTCTTTATAGCTAAAAACAGTCTGAATTGTCCCTGTAATCACCAAAGAAACAGGGACATCGTGTATTATTTAAACTGATGGGTGAACACACACTTCTGTTCCTCCATCACACTTGAATCTGACTTCCCTGATCAAAATCACTGAGAAACATACACTACTTTAGAAGGCAGAAGCCCCATCCTGAGGGGGTTTCGGTGATAATGACAACCCTTATCTGCATGCAGAATTAGTCAGAAATAGCTCCCTGTGATTGGCTTTCTGACAGAGGTGTAGGATGTAATCACTATACCAGTGCAGGATCTGTTAGGTCCAACCACTGGTGTATGAAAGAGCCTTTCTTGTTGTTTAATGCAATATGCTTGCACAAAGCTTCTTTTTTGTTGTTGTTTTTTATTTTTGCCATGAAATTGCTATTCGTCAAAAAATGTTATCTCACAGGCAGTTTAAAAGAAGTCTTTGAAATTGTGTTCCCCTCACAGACTATATATATATATTACACAGTGAGTGTCTCCTCTCTAGCTTAGCATTATATTTATGCGGCAAGCAGGTCTGCTGGGAAGCAACCCTTAGTGATAATGATGCTTTGTTGTGACATTTTATATGTAAAATGAGATGGTTATGAAAGACTGAACAGCCAATTCACACCCATTACACATTTGTTTTTGTTTTTTTAACCAAGGTTAAAGTATTAAAATGAAGCACCAGCTTCATATTTTACATTTGAAGCACTTCACATATCTACTGAGTGCACCTCAAAGCCCTGAGCAAATCCAAATCTTGTTTGATTCTATACCACTGTGATCGTAATTGATGGTGAGCAAAAATATTTATACAACAACATATCGCTTTGTTTTCTCTAATGAATATTGATACACTGGTGCCAAATGCATTAGATGAGACTTCCTGTGGTCCCTCTTATCAAATGAATCATGGAAAAGTGTAAGGAAATGAACTTACCTGCAACAAACACAAAAAAATCCCACAGGATAAAAATCGCAGACAGTGGTAGAAAACAAAGTCACAAGCTAATTAATTTATGATAATATACACATGCTATTTCATTTCAATGCAATGATTACAACATCTGTTTTTTCTTGGTTTTGTTGCTTTCAGGGATCTTTTGGCTTCTTGGATTAACTCTACCATGGTGCATCTATTCTAAGTAATTATCTTGCACGTCACATAATCTGTGTTTAGAGATAACACTGTTAGTGTCGATATATGTGAGCATGAATTGCAAAAATAAGAAAACAAAGGGAAGGAAAAGGAAACTGCTCAACAGTACAATATTGCCATCTATATAGCCGTGGTGGCTGGCACACTTGCTTACTTTTTGTACTTCCAAGAGAACTATAAATTCCTTCAAAGATGTGTATTATTCTTCCTGCAAAAATGGCAAAAAGTAGTGCAATGGTGCTTGTTAGAAGTGTTTCTTGCTTATGGACACCTGTACTCTTACCTGCAAACAGTGTATAAAGGGGACCAAGCGAGAGTCACTGAACTTTTTATTGCCTAATTATTTCTGAAGTTTAACAAAGTGCTAAAAAATTGTTGAATGCGCTACCCTTTGTGACTAAAAATAACAGTATTGCTTGCGGTGGGCTTGAGGTTTGAGGTGAGAAAGAAGAACATGAAGACATGGAAATACGGGAGAAAAGAGAGCAGTGGTGGAGGAGGAGAAAGACATGATCACAAAGAAATGATCACAAAGAAATGATGAAAAGATACACTCACAAATGTTAAATGGACATATAGTGTTTTAAAAAGCTATCTGTGATCATGAAATTAAAAGTAACTTATAAGACATACGTAACTGGCTGGTCATAGACTGTGATAAGGCAGAACAGCGATGTCCATCTCAGCCACCGTATTCAAGATAGCAAAGTTACATGGTAGCTTCCACAAACCGGTGTCCTCTCCCTTTTTTTTAAAAAATGTGTTAATTTTAAGTTTATAGGAATGGATCATATGTTGGAAGATGCAATTACACAGTAATAAATGTATATTCATGAGTACAATATAATTTTTTCTGTTAAATAACTTTAAAAAATGACTTAATGTACGTTTAAGGCTCTTGTTGAACTGTCTTGTTCTACATGCCTCATATGGAAGTCTGGGACTGATTGACAAATTTGAGATGGAGGTCCTCCCTTTTTAAAAAAGGGAGCAGTGTCGCTTCCAACTTAAAGGGAATTACACTTTGTGGCCCCCTGGTCAGAGTACTGGAGAAGAGAGTTCACTGGTTATTAAACTGTGGACTGAGGAGGAACAATGTGGTTTTCCTTCTGGAAAACACTGGACCAGCTCTTTATCCTCTTGAGGATATGCAGGGGTGTGTGAAAATTTGACAAATCAGTTTATATGTGCTATGTGGACTTGGAGAGAGCATTTGAAGGTCACCCTTTGGGGTGACCTGTAGGATATATCCTGTAGGGGGTACTTTGGAAGTATGGAGTGTCAGGCCCTTTGTTATGGGCTATTTGGTCCCTGTACAACTGTTGTGAGAGTTTGGTTTGCATTCCCAGCAAGAAGTCATGCTGGTTCCCAGTGGGTGTTGGACTCAGGATCCAGGACTGCCCTTTGTCACAGATTCTGTATCCACCTCAGAGGCACAGCATCAACTCCAGGGGCATTGTTCACAAGTGAGGGAAGGAAAAGAAGCCTGGCAGATGGATTGGTGCAGTATCTGTAGTAATGGGCATGCAGCCATAAGTTTGGTAAGGAAACTTATGGCAGCACAAGCTGTGAGTAGTGAACAATTAGATCATAGACACAAGTGGTGGAAATGAGCTTCGTCCAAGGGTGGCTGGGCTCTCTTTTAGGGTAAGGGGCTCGATCATTTGGGAGGGGCTCAGAATAGAGCCACATCGCCACCACACTGAGTCAGTGCAGTTCAGGCATGCTCAACTGGGATGCGACCCAGGGCAGACACAGAAGAAATTATATCTCTCAGCTGTCCTCTGCGTCCTCCAAGAAGAGCTGGAGGAAGTGGCTGGGGAGGAGGTGGTCTGGGAATCTCAGCTTAAACTGCCCCTGCGACCCAGATAAGCTGCAGAAGACAAACAGATATTTTCACCAAAATTAATTCACTTGCCCATTTTATTTACTGTTTGACGCTGATTTGTTTTTGCTTTCTTCGTGTTGGTCAAAAACATGATAATAATGACTTGTTGCATGTTCATGCCTCAGAAAAGGTCAAATGGCTTGTCTGATTATTATGCAGGGAGTAAAAGGTCTCCCAAAATGTTTGACATTTTCGTCCTATGGCTATGTGCTGAACTAGATTCAGTGCAAAAGAGGAAACATGCTCAGAGACATTATGCTATGGTAGTAGAAAACAACAATGGTAAAACACACACACAAATATATATATTTATTTATGTATTTATTTATTATGTATCAGGCTTCTTAAAAAGTGTCAGCTTTTTAAAATAAAGCAACTGTTAGTAGTACAACACACAGGGTGGTACCCTGTTTTACTAATTCAATATGAAGTCATAATCTGAATGATTAGCTGAAAAGAGTTAGAGGGTATCTGTTGTCTTGCCTGAGAATATTCAACCACTTTCCACCCTTACACGCCTACATGCTACATTATATGATTTTGCACAGACACCTTGAGGACCTGTTAAGTGTTAATTAGTGGATGTGACTGTTGTGTCAAAACAAATATTCATACATTTATATTCAGAAAACATACACAGACAGCATTTCTGTGAGCAACTGGCCTCCTGGGGCTTCACTGCATCTCAGCTGGTGTGTCATTCCCCTTTGTCTCCCCCAATTATTTCCATCTCTCTCTCTTTCTTTAAAACCTTCAGACAAAGGTAAAACTAGAAAAAGAAAATCACACCCTTGTTATCAGTGATGCTCTCGCACACATCTCCAGAAGGCTGCAGATCTCATTAACCGTGATCATATCTGTGAGCAAAATGTCAACTCTAACATGGAAGCATTCACTAAGGGACTTATTAAACAATTTTTGCTTGTTAAAGGACGTCCTGCCACGCAGCTGCAGTCAGGCAGAAAGTCTGCTTGCAGGAACATAAAGGATATCTGCACCAGTGGTGATGCATACATATGACGAAACAAGCGTGTTCAAAAGAAGTTGGGCAAATAATACTGAATAAAAACAAAGAAGTTTTTTTATCCTTTTTTATTTCCCATGACCATCATCGGATATAAGGTGGAGTGGTTCCAGAAGAAATTGATTATTACCAAGTTTGATACAACATGGTGAGAAAATTCAATTTAGAGTGAGAAAATTGCCGGGAGGATTAGATGTGGAAGAGCCATGAGTCGAGAACAACACTGGGTTACTAAAGCGAATGGGGAGGGGGGGAACGCAGCCTTCAATGACAGAGCACTTTGAGCACAGATTGTGAGGAGCTACAGTTTTTCACAAGACAGCATTTTTGTAAGCAGCCCCCCTGATCCAGAATCAGTGTGTTGTCCTCTCAAGTATCTCAACCAAAACATCACAGCTGGTTTAGTCTCCAGTATTAATAATTCTGTATTATAACTGTGTTCATTCTTTTTATCAACTCCAAAAGCTGGAAAAATCAATGATTAAATGACAACTGTGTCACAATAACGACAATTAAACTCTGCTGTATGAACCGATAATGCACATATTTGCTGTTAGTGTCACATAAATCCTGCAGGATCCATTTAATTTCATTTTTGGCTTCAGATCAAAACATAGGAGTCGCCATCAAGTACTGTACTTAACTGACCACACTGCCATCTAGTGATGCAACTTGTATTTAAACATATCTGAGCAAACTGAAATTACTACAGGGCTCACGCAGTATTGACTCACTGCACTGTACATATACGAAGTGTAAGCAAAGGAAGGAGTTTGAAAATGAACAAAAAAAGACTCAAAAAGTTTGAAATATGGGTGCAAGAGGCACAAATGAGTATCACGCTGAGGTGATCTGCTCACGAGCCTCACGAGGCTTTAGTGAACACCTCCGCACCTGATTTTTAAAATCAATTTCAGTGTCGTTAACTCACCCCGTACACTTTGATCTTTACCCTTTCCCTCACCGCGACCTGGAAAAGATAAAAACTCATTACTTTAATTCTACTTACTGTAAATGAGCACATTAGGACCCTGCTGTTTATTTTCTTTCCATTACATGTAAATGAGAGGGACTGGGAGATGAATGGACGCATAGAGGTCCAAACCGTTTTCTGGCCTGAGCAAAGTTCACAGATCCCTCATATACTGATGGCTAACTTTAACCTCTGCGTTCACAGCTGCACTATTTACTTTAGTTTCTGGATGCAGTCAATGGTCTGCAGGAAGCATTGGTCCAGAACGAGGGAATACCTCTGAGGAGAAGGATGGAGAAAGGAGTCATTCAAACTTGGAATGACAAATAGGTGAGGCTGTTTACGTATGCTGTGTTTACATAAGTTTGTGTTTGGTTTGGTGGGTTATTGGGCATTTTGGAATAAATCTACACCTTTCTGCGTAATACAGCTACATAAAACAATAATAAAATTGTCTGGCAAGGTGTAATTTATTTGAAAGTGATGACACTCTTAAATAACTGAAGTCAACATGAGCAGTCACATTAATCCCTGATATTAGGTCAACTGAAACTTCAGTATAACATGTCTGAAAAAGAAAAGCTCACTGAAAAAGGATGGAAATGATGTCCCTCTTGCAGTCATGCACTGCGTTAAAATTATATACGATTACAGGTTTGCGAAAATGCTCAAACGCTGGCTTCATATAAAGTACAGTTTTGTGGCAAAGTTTGAAAATGACCCCGCAAAAAAACCATATGAAGTTGAACGCTTTCCTGGCAATCAGACGCAGTTAGGGACCGTGACAAGCATTTGCTCCATCAACACCCTTTCTGACGCACATTTCCTCACTTGATACGTATCTGGCAATCTTCATCTGCTCGTCTCTCATCTTGCTCTTACGGTGACACGTCTCACTCTGTTGCATTAAAGAGCGCCTCACCTTCCATCCAGGAGGTATTCAAACACAAGCTGTTTTTTGTTACTCTGAGCATAAAGGCTTTCTTCATCATGTCCAAACTCTGATATTTTTGTCTTGTGGCACTTTCTCGCTCAGTCCAATGGGGACCTGCCAATCTCCCACAGGGTCCTGGAAGACATAGTGCGGTATTTGAAGCAGCACACTAACTCAGCCATGGTTTTAAATTAAGCGTGATGTGGAGAGGGAGGAAAGGGGGGGGGATGTTCTGCTGAAACCCTTTTGGCTACATCGGAAGAAAATAACTCGGATGTTAGTATGAATGTAAGAGCCACTCCCACTGGGCATATCCAGACAACCTTTGGATTAAGAGCCATATACTGTACATGTGTGACCTGCTCTGGGGAATGTATAGAGGACTACAGTGGGAGTTTGTGCAGCTTGAGTTTGCAGTTATTTTCAACCGCTATTCCCACAAAACTGGTTTCAAGTCAGAAATGATTAGTGTTAATATTTAATAGGAATATTGAAACGATTTGGGAACTTAACTGTGGTGATTACTATTTAGCCTGGCCTGTCGCACATTTATTTACAACTGTATGGAGCCAAAAAAAACCTTAAAAAAAGAAAGAAAAAAAATCAACCAAAGTCATCGCCATGAAGGTAAACAATGTATTGAAAATATTTGTTGAGGGTTCGGTTCCTTTTCACTGATTAATTTGGATGTTTCTTTGGTTTACAGAAAATATTTACTTTGAAAACAGACAGCATTGGTCTCGATACCTGTAATGCATTTAAGGTTACCAGCCGAGGAAAGACAAACATATATTTAATAAAATGTGACAGTGACATTTATAAAACAGCGAGCAGACGAGATGTGAAACCACGGGGAGACGTCTTATCAGCACCGACCGCTCCTGCAATCACCCGGGACACTTGTCTGATGCCATCAGGGTTAAGTTGAAAGCTATTTTACTCAAGGTACTTAAGTCGTTAAACCGAGGTCACCCGACCTTACGTCGCAAACTGTCTTTCGGGGACTCAAATGGAGAGAAAGTCAGAGATGCATATAATGTTTGCGTGGCTGAAGAGGAGAGTTTTTTTTTTTTTCCTTTCTCCTGCAGGCTGCTGTTTTGTCACATGTGACAGGAGAAGGTAGGGCTCAGCTGGAAGTGAGGCTGAGCAGGGACCAGCCAGTTCCCCTGGATAGTGTCTTGTCTGTGCTGTCACAGAGCCTCCAGGAAAACATGCCTGACTTGTCTCATCACGTCACTGAAAGCTGCAGGTCATGGTGGAGAGTGCTCTTTAGGGATGCCCTCAGCGCCCGCGTTTCCTCCAGCTGAATGACCAGCCAAGAGACAACATACAAGAACAACATGAACATCTCCGTGCAACCTTGATGTGACGGGCAGAATGAGCACTGCTATCTGCAGCGTGTCTACCGCCGCACATCATTATTTCTGTCGTCTGGTTAACTCTTATGGTTGGAGAAAGAAAACTCCTGAACCAGAACCAGTTTAAGGCAGTGTTGTCAAAGAAATAAAGTGTTTACAAATTCTGGACTGTTGGACAGTCTGTTCAGGTTTGTCTGTGGACAGTTCCTGTTGCTCAGAAACTCCATGGTGCTCAGGGACTCTGCTCCTGCCGACAGAGCTGTGATAGCCACGTGCAAGAAAGATAAGGGGGAAATTGAAAAAGAAGAAAAAAAAAAGAGAAGAAGAAAAAAATCCTGATATTGTCACATCATGCTGTCACTGAGCCTTGGCATATCAGTCCTAGCCATGCTGCATGGACAGTGTTTACTTTAATCTAATTTTGGCCTCTCAAACTCCTCCAGGATCACTGGCCTGTGGTGCTCCTCTTGGTGCTTGTGCCTCCAAACATGTGTGGCTCATCACTTTCTCTCTAGAAGAGTAAGACAAATGTTGGATTGCATTAGAGTTAATGCAACGGAATTCTTCTTAACAGACACAGCTTTGGAGTGACAAATATACAGTGGGGCAAAAAAGTATTTAGTCAGCCACCGATTGTGCAAGTTCCCCCACCTAAAATGATGACAGAGGTCAGTAATTTGCACCAGAGGTACACTTCAACTGTGAGAGACAGAATGTGAAAAAAAAAATCCATGAATCCACATGGTAGGATTTGTAAAGAATTTATTCGTAAATCAGGGTGGAAAATAAGTATTTGGTCAATAACAAAAATACAACTCAATACTTTGTAACATAACCTTTGTTGGCAATAACAGAGGTCAAACGTTTACTATAGGTCTTTACCAGGTTTGCACACACAGTAGCTGGTATTTTGGCCCATTCCTCCATGCAGATCTTCTCGAGAGCAGTGATGTTTTGGGGCTGTCGCCGAGCAACACGGACTTTCAACTCCCGCCACAGATTTTCTATGGGGTTGAGGTCTGGAGAATGGCTAGGCCACTCCAGGACTTTCAAATGCTTCTTACGGAGCCACTCCTTTGTTGCCCGGGCGGTGTGTTTTGGATCATTGTCATGTTGGAAGACCCAGCCTCGTTTCATCTTCAAAGTTCTCACTGATGGAAGGAGGTTTTGGCTCAAAATCTCACGATACATGGCCCCATTCATTCTGTCCTTAACACGGATCAGTCATCCTGTCCCCTTGGCAGAAAAACAGCCCCATAGCATGATGTTTCCACCCCCATGCTTCACAGTAGGTATGGTGTTCTTGGGATGCAACTCAGTATTCGTCTTCCTCCAAACACGACGAGTTGAGTTTATACCAAAAAGTTCTACTTTGGTTTCATCTGACCACATGACATTCTCCCAATCCTCTGCTGTATCATCCATGTGCTCTCTGGCAAACTTCAGACGGGCCTGGACATGCACTGGCTTCAGCAGCGGAACACGTCTGGCACTGCGGGATTTGATTCCCTGCCGTTGTAGTGTGTTACTGATGGTGACCTTTGTTACTTTGGTCCCAGCTCTCTGCAGGTCATTCACCAGGTCCCCCCGTGTGGTTCTGGGATCTTTGCTCACCGTTCTCATGATCATTTTGACCCCACGGGATGAGATCTTGCGTGGAGCCCCAGATCGAGGGAGATTATCAGTGGTCTTGTATGTCTTCCATTTTCTGATGATTGCTCCCACAGTTGATTTTTTCACACCAAGATGCTTGCCTATTGTAGATTCACTCTTCCCAGTCTGGTGCAGGTCTACAATACTTTTCCTGGTGTCCTTCGAAAGCTGTTTGGTCTTGGCCATGGCGGAGTTTGGAGTCTGACTGTTTGAGGCTGTGGACAGGTGTCTTTTACACAGATGATGAGTTCAAACAGGTGCCATTCATACAGGTAACGAGTGGGGGACAGAAAAGCTTCTTACAGAAGACATTACAGGTCTGTGAGAGCCAGAGATTTTCCTTGTTTGAGGTGACCAAATACTTATTTTCCACCCTAATTTACGAATAAATTCTTTACAAATCCTACCATGTGGATTCATGGATTTTTTTTTCACATTCTGTCTCTCACAGTTGAAGTGTACCTCTGGTGCAAATTACTGACCTCTGTCATCATTTTAAGTGGGGGCACTTCCACAATCGGTGGCTGACTAAATACTTTTTTGCCCCACTGTAGATTATACTTACCCAGACAAGCTATTAGCTTGATAAATATGTGTAATTTTATATAAAGTTTCATTTTTGCACCATTAAATTTCTGACGTTAAATTGAAAACTGTAAAATAAACCACCACGCTCTCATTAGTGCACACCACAGTCATTACTGTGGTGTGCACTGCATAAATAAAATGAACAAACACCAACAGAAATAGCCTCCCTGTGTTTGTAATCTTGGGATGGAAATATACAAACTGATTTAACATTTTAGTTGTGCAGCATTATAGCATTTAATTTTTACACTGACAAGAAAATAAAATGGGCTACTTTAGCTTTGTGCAGTACGCAAAAGTGCAAACTTGAAATGTGAAGAAAGAACATTTGCGTGAATCATCCGACCACTTCATTTGCAAAAAAAACCCCAACAAAACAAAACAACCAAACAACCAACAACCACCACATGGGTATTGACTCAACTGGCCTTTTTTCACCAATAAAGCACTCCTTCATCACCATCTTTGACGAGTAAGAGAGCCAGCAGCAGTGGCATAAAGATGCCGTTCCAGATCAAGCTGGAGAGCTGTTAGCTACAGCAATCTGGATCCTCTGTAAGAAAATGAAAACTATCTCGCTTTTGGAGACATTTCATGACCTGTGCTGCTTGCTCGATGTTTTTATCTATTTTTTTTTTGTTTGGGTATTTTGGAGGAATCAATCAAAACTGTTTTAAGCCTTCAGGTGAAGTGGTATTTTTCGATCTATACTTTCACACAAAGATGTGCATTTCACAACCCTGTCCCACTGACAGAATTACACTGTGAGCGATAGACTGAAGAGAACAAAAAAAAAAACAACTAAAGAACATCTGCAGTATATTCTACAGACCTCTCAAGCTTGTTAGTCCTTCTCCACAAAGAGGACTTGGGTTATCATGTCACAGTCAGGAATTTTGTTTACTAATTTCATAGTGATGCCCATGTCAGTACAGAGCAGACATGGTACACATTAAACTTACGTGAATTCTATGCCACTTCCCACAGCTGGCAGCACCAGTTTGTGACCAAATTTAGAAATTGAACTGAAAAACAAAACATTTGAAGGTGGTAAACAGAAATCCCACAGGAATACAGAAGTGTTTAACATCACAGTCATCAATACGCCAATAACAGTGCACCCCAATGTTAACCTTAGGTAATTATTTAGCTTTATGTTTCTAGACAAGACGAGAGATATCAGTGCTATGTGTGACACTTAGCCTCAGAGGCTGGTTTCAAGTGCAAAACAGAAGACGAGATGAACAAAAATTATCTGTCCTAAAGAAGTAAATCAGGGTTCCTCAAAGTTGTATGAAGCTAAAACAGTTCTTACTCAACACGTCATAATTCTTTCTCAAACCTAAAAAAAAAAAAAAAAAAAAAAAAAAAGGTTCCCAGCTTAATCTTACTTAAGTAATTTTTGGCTTAAATATTTTATTTCTCACCACGTGCAATGGATCCATATCCCACAGATTGGGACCCACTAAGCTAAACTAACAATAAGCATATTTTAATGATTATCAGATATTAAACCAGCACAAGTACCCTGAAGATGGAATTCTTTTGGTAATGTCTCCCTCTTCTGGGGAAACAGCAGAAGTACAGTTTGTTATCCTGATGCTGGGCTGTCTGTGCACATCATCGTTCTTCAACACCTATAAACACACGTTTAATTGCTGGTCAGACATCTCATGCTGAATCTCGGAGAATGCACAAAAATAAAAAAACAAAAACAAAAAAAACCCTGGTAATTATTTCTTGATTACCTTATCAGAGAATTGCTGTTTTTTCTGTAGTTTTTTGATAATAGCATCTTTCTCAGCAAGTATCTCCTTAAATCTCTGGATGATAGCACTGTGCTCTGAAGGTATGTTGCTCAGCTGTTGTCCTACACTCTGCTGCATCACCTTGCTCTGTACGTTTTGCTTTTGGCTGAGTTGTTTTAATACCATCTGCATCTGGGCCTGCTGCTTCTGCCAGAGGTAGAAAAGATATACACACTTTATAGGAACAGTAGTAGTAAAGCATGGACACATCACAGGATATCCTCTACTTTGCAGTATGTTGACTTCAACTCATAAATGTCAAGTGAAATTGGTACTGTAACAGTTGGTGAAATGTTAGTATTTGACCACTAGGCGGAGCTCTTGTAATGATAATGTAACTAACGCATTTTATTTTGTATGTTTTATTTTTGTGTTAACATTTTCCTTTTTTGGTATAAGGTAAGGGCAGAGGTCACTTCCTGTTTTGGGAAGTAAGGTCAGAGAAGCTGCGCATGGTGACGGTCTAGCCGTGTAAAAGTCAAGCTAAGAAAGAAGAAATAAGCCCTAAGTTCCAGTTACACCAGTTTGTCTACTTGCAGGCCAAAGTAGTATGTTTGTTTATATTTTGTGAATTTTATATTGTAATATGTTTTAATGCTGAAATATAATTTTCTTGTACATTTGTATTCACCAGTTCTACGGTGTACCTGTGTACGTTAAGAGAAGCACAGTAAACATCAGTAAAGAAGAACTCTCGTGTCTCTTGTGTATGTGTACAAGCCGGCATAGGTACTAACTGCCATGGTATTTAACAAAACTATTAATAGTGTAATCATGCATGAGATACCTTATTTAAAGTCTTACAATACCTACTTTCTTATTAATATATACATTTATTAAAAGGTAGAATCTATACGACTCTAACCAGATATTTGTCTCCAGTCTAATTTCTTACCATCAAAGCAGCCACGAACTCATCATCGTGTTTCCCCTTCTCCATCAGGGTTGATATTTGATGCTTCAGAATTTTGACTTCAGCAGATAGAGTTTTGCTCCTGGCTTTAGAGGCTTCCAGCTTTTGCTTCACATCTTTGTGTTCTTTCAAGAGCGCCTCATAATCCACTGAGAGCCTCTGCACAGTTGTGGAAGGAGAGAAGGGCCTTAGCACATTAACAATGTAATGTCTATGTTCATATAAAATCATTGCCTAAGTCCCAGTTAAACAGACAGAGAGACCAGTCAACAACCCTCTCACAATCCAACATGCACGTGACTTCCAGCAGGCACTAAATGGCAGTTTCTTTTTTTGATTACATGTAAAGTCTGTTTTCTTAACATAAGAAATGAAATCAGAAAAACGTATGTAGGTTTGCACTGGCTCAAGGTGATTAAAAACACAGAGACATAAAATACAAGTCAACACACACACACACACACACAATTATTAACTGTAAGCCTGTGAGGATAACATGGTTTGAGTCTGTCTGACCTCAAGTCAGTGGGATACTTGTTCCAAACAACAGGACCACAGTAACTGAAGCACCTGAGCACACTTAAATCTAATTTTGGGAATAGCCAAAAGATCTGCACCTGCTGACCTGAGAGGTCTAATTGGGTTAAAGAGGCTGCGCAAGTCAGAGATGTACTGGGGGTGCCAAGCCATTGAGAGCTTTATGAACTAATAGAAGGGTTTTAAATGTAATTCTGCATTGAACTTGGAACCACTGTTGTGACTTCGCTCCTTGAGTGCTAATAAAATGCTGAACTTACAGCATATGTGTAAGGACTCTCTTACAGCAATACAGTTTAACCTGCTTGATATGAATGCATGGACCCATTTCTCATAGTCAGTTTGAAATAAGAACTTTTTATATATCTCTGAAATTCAAATTTTCATTTAATAAGTGGCTGGCATTGGTAAAAAAAAAAAGAAAAACACACACACACACACACACACACACTTTCGCCAAGCAACTGATGGTTGGTCTGCAGGCCTCTGTGGTTGTGGCTATACATACCTCAAGGGCTACCCTCTTCTCTTTCTCTATAGTGCGGATGTAGTTGACATTTCTTTCCTGAGGAGGAGTTTTCTGAAGAACACCCATGCCCAGAAACTCTTCCTCTCCACTCAGAACACTTGACTGCCTTTGTTGTGTTGATTTGTTCAGCTGCTGCTCAAGCTCTCGTACCTGTTGTTCAAGTTTTGTTCATCATCAGTTCAGTTTCAGGGGTTTTTTTTTATGCTTTCCTGTGAACTCACTATTTTGAAAAGCACTTCATTGGTTATAATGTTGTAACTTTAAAATACATTTATGTAAAATCAAGTTCAACTTCAATTTTGAACCTACCCTTGTCTGCAGAGCCAGTATCTGCTGTGCTCGACCTCTAAAGCTCCCAGGGCAGCTTAGTAATTGCTGAAGGTTGACCTCCTCTCCAATCTCACTAATCAGAACCTGAAGTAGTTCATATTTTAGAATCTATAAGTCACTTGTGAAAAATCATTCAGATATAAAATATTCTTCTTGAGTGATTGCATATAAGACAGAAAATAAAGTAAGTCTCCTACCTTCTGTGCCATTTTCAACTCCTGCTTGGCAGACTGCACCTGGTTGCGATACTCAGTCACCTTCAGTTGGGTAGTTGCTAATTTTTCCTGCAGAGATTTAACCAGTGCACTTTCCTGCTTTCAGAAACAAGTCATAAATGATCCTTTCAGTGATGCCATTATTTTAGTTAGGACCCTACAGCAAAATGTTCCTTTTGTTATTATTCCTTACCTCACATTCTTCAGATGAGATCTTAACTGGTGACTTTGAATCTACTTTTTGCCCAGGTACACCATGTACCAGCATGGCCTGCAGCTACAGAAAGTCACAACAGTTTTTCTGAGAAGGACAAATTTTCATGCATCAAATTATTTCAAATGATACACATAAAGCAAAACTTTACCTCTCTCTCAAGCTCTTTGATTCTGTTGCCGTTTTGCTTACATTTAATCTTCTCTTGCTCAATTTCAGCAGTTAGTTCTCTATTCTTCTTGGATAGCTCAACAATCTTGGTGGCAGCTACAGCTCCTGCCAAGCCTGAAGTACCTAAACAGATGAGTTGATGAAGCAGGAAGAAGCTGTCACATGTCTGTAACATCTCAATGCAAAAAAAAAAAAGAAAAAAAAAAAGAGTAAAACAATTTACATTATACCTGCTAAAGCCAGTCTTTCTTCGTCTCTTTTCCTCTTCAGGTGCTTAATTTCAAAATCCTTCTCGCTCAGAAGTTTGAAGAGCCGACCATTTTCATCCTTTAGCTCTCTCAATTGGTCAAGGAGGGCCTTATTCTGAATGTGCAACAGCCTATGGTAGACAAAATGAACAAGGATGAATGTAACATGACAGAATGGTTATTTACAACCATGTGAAAATGACAGTTTTCATGGGATTCTGTACAGTCCTGTGAAAAATTGAGTCCACCTTTAGTGGTTACCTTAAATGGGTTAGTGGCAGCCATGTGCAATTAACTGATCATCAGAAAGTGTGAGCGCTATGAAAAGCAGAAATTTTGGCAGTTTACTGGTCCGGACCATTCAGATGCCACAATCTTCCAAAAAGTGGGTGTCCCAGCAAATTCATCCCAAGGACAGACTTAGCAACGCTCAGAATCTACAGGCCTCACTTGGCATGTTAAATATTGAAGTTCATGACAATACAATTAGAAAAAGACTGAACAAGTATGGCTTGTTTGGAAAGGCCAAGAGAAAGCCTTTTCTCTCTAAAAAGAACATGGCATGGCATTGCAGAGTTGAATCTCAACAAACCACAAAACTTCTGGAACAATGTCCACCAAAGTGGATGTGTTTGATCATAATGCACAGCAACATGTTTGGTAAAAACCAAACACAGCATATCAGCACAAAAACGCCTCATACCAACTGTCAGACATTGTGGTGAAGGGGTGGTGATTTGGACTTGTTTTGCAGCCACAGGACCTGGGCACTTTGCAGTCACTGCTTCTCTGTATACAGTACCAAAGTATTCTAGAGTCAAATGTGAGAACATCTGTCTGAAAACTCAAACTTGGTTGAAATTTGATCATGCAATCACAGGACAATGATCTCAATCACAGCAGCAAATCTGACTGAACAACAACAAAAGAATGTGTTGCAATTCAAGTCAATGTTCAGACCTCAGCCTGACTTATCAGGCCATGGGACCTACCCTGCAAACCTCAAAGAACAAAAGCACTGCTGTATGGAAGAGTGAGCCAAAATTCATCATACAGAAAATGATTACTCGAAGTTATTGCTGCAAGCCACTTAGTTTTTCACATGACTGCATGCAGATGACAAAGATTTCCAGTCTTGAATAATATATTCCTTCATAGTGGTTTATGTAGCAACATTTATGGAAAATACCTTGAAAAACATTTAATTTAAGTCTCACCTGTTTTGGGGAGCATCACAGCTTGCCTGAACACCTTGGTTAGACAGATCCAAATCATCCTGAGCGCCACTGTCATTGAGCTTGTCTGGCTGTGTTTCCTTTTTCCTCTCCTGTTTCCTTTTTTCCTGCTGTTTTTGCAGTGCTTGAAACTGAAGCCGCAGTTCGTTCAGCTGATCCTCAGACTCCATGATCTCTGATTTATGGCATTGGAAAGTTAAAGGTTGATATTATAATCGAATCAATGCTGAGGCTTAAACTATTATGTCGTGTTGTGCTTCTTATCTGACACAGAGAGAATGCCCTTAATACGATGTCTGTAGTCGACGTTTACGGTACGTAAACCGTACGTACGTACCGAAAGACTATTTTCTGAGCCTAAGCGAAAAGTTCCCTTAAAGAGAGATTAAGTTGAAGAGAAAATATCTCACCTGTTAATTAGTCGGGTCCGTGTAAACAAATTGGTTTTAAACTTCACCACAGGTGAAGACAACTCCTGTATCCATAGCAACTGCCATCCGGGGACTCAGCTCAGCTTAAAACAACATCTCGCGGGAGCAGAAATGTAGTCATAGAGACCAGGGGACGCTTATAAAGGCTAAAACATATTTTTTAATTGTGCCCTGGATATGTCACCTTTAATTCAAAGTCTGACTTTCTATGGCACAAATGTATTTACTTCATTTTTTTTTAACTGCACTGACAGATAAAAGCACCTTCTGCATCTGCAGTGCTTCTTAAACTTATTGGGCACTGTGCTAGTATTCGTTCAGTATAGCCTAGGTTTTGCGAAACTTCCATTGTTTTTGTTCTTCTTTTGCTCTTTTGTTTTTATTTTCCAGTGTAGTGGAAAATAAGGAGGCTACTTGTACTGCAGCTCCCTCCGGTGGATTGTAGATTGTTCACCACTACAAAAAAATGTAATTGGAAATTTTAATTTAGTTAGTTAGTTTAATATATTTCACATTAGATCTGTCCAGGGTGTACCCCAGCTCTTGCCCTCAGACAGCTTGGATAGGCTCAATTTGTTTCATGTTATGTCACCATACATCCCAGTATAGTGTTTTTAACTAATTTTAATTACGATCTTTTGTAAATGTGGTTTTAATCACAGCCAGAGGTACTCTTCTATGGTGTTTAAGCATGCGATCAGATCAAAGCTACTTTGAGTTACTCCTTTAGTCACAAGAGGTCAGCACAGCAGTTAGCTCCACATATTTGATTTGGCAGGCCCCTTCCTATCCTTGCTGTTGTTTCATGTTGCTATACAGCTAAGCAAAAAGGCATAACTCTTTGCTTAGCTGTATATTGCAGTGATAATGTAGGCCTGTAACTGTAACATCCACGGGTTGGATAGTTTTGGAAGTGATAGATACATACAAATCTTAACAGGAAACTGGAGTGGTCATAACTCTTATCCTGTGTACAAGAACGACCAAAGTTGTCTTCATCTGCTGGTCAGCTGAAGCCTTTTGAGAGGTGCAGAACATTACAAGGACCTTTTATGACACTTTGACTCCATAGAGGAGGTGGATGGGAGGAGGATGTTAGCCAAGCTAATGTCCATTATGGACAACAACTCTCACCATCTGTCCCTGAGCAGCTCCTTCAGCAGTAGACTCAGGGCTCTCAAAATTTCAAAATCCCTGGTAGCCCTTCGGGCAGGGACTCTTCAGTTTTTGGTAGCCCAAAATAAATGTAAGTAGCCCGAATAAAAAAAGAGAGCAATTTTTTGATTGATGTTTTGTTTCCTGTTTTGTTTCCTTTACAATATTATACATTAAAGTATAATATTGTAAAGGAAACAAAACATTAATCAAAAAAATGTTGAAAAACAAATTACAACATTGTATAAAAATTACAATCATCAACTCAAATACTTGGTTCTAATTGAACAGAAATTTCTATGAACTTGTAAGAACTGTAGGACATGAATCAGTCTGTGTCAGATCCTGACTTTGAAATTTCCGCTGAAGTCACGGGTAAGAGACAAGTGGAACCAAGATCGAGGCCATTTGCTTTTTGAAGTTTGCAAAGACTGCTAAATTTTGCCAGTGGTAGTTCACTCTTTGCAACATAGTACGCTGTTCTAAACAGATTTTTCAGGTTTATTTTTAGTATGTTATTTGCAATTGGTGTTTGTTCTGGGAAAGATATTGCAGACTGAGCAATAATGCATTTCTTGCATTTCTCATGGGTTCTAATGGGGGCCTTTCTTAAAATGACTGGTCCCAGTAACAAAGGCGCTTGTCGACTCAGAAATCGAGAGAAAACCAACAACACACCCGGCAGAACATTATGTTATTTACACGGGTGCACATAAGTGGTCCGCATGTGCGCATTCCCTGTCAAAATAAAAGACGCGCACCAGATAAGAAGTTGCAACGCGCGTTTGCGTCCATATAAAAAGCACTGTTTTTGTCCGCTAGAGTGGGATTTTCACGGCATATTCTGCACCACATCTCTGTGCGTTCATCATTTGTTTGAAGCCAGCTCACCTCCTGCAACCACTTTTCTGAGAATACGCGCTTCTTTTGTGGTTCGGACTCCTTCTGACATTTCTTTGGAGGTAGAGGAACACCAAAGTAATTGCTTAAAGGAGCTTCTTCGACATCTTTAAGAGTTCTAAACAAATGTCTGTCCTCCTCCAGAAAATCTTATGTATGCAAACACGCGTTGCAACTTCATATCTTGTGCGCGTTTTTTATTTTGACAGCGAATGCGCACCTGTGGACCACTTATGTGCACCCCTGGTTATTTAGCTCGTCATATTGCAGCCACAGAAATTCTTTTGTCCATGAAACCATAAAGCTGCACTTTCTTTTTGCCTTATAGTCTGATTTGTCATAACTTTTCCGTTTTGTGGTAAGCTTTTCTTTGGCTGTCACTTCTTCACCCTGACCTGTCTTATTTGGCTCAGCAGAACTAAAATATATATCCTGCTGCTTTTACATACACACACATAACGGTCAGCGATTCTCTGCTCAATCAACCTCTCATATGTTTAAGCTTGCTGCGGGAGATTTCACTTGTCATGTTTGCATAGTAAGCTAACGATTGATAAGACGATGTCAGAGGAATTGGTGCGCAAATTATCATCACTCACCAATCAGTACTGTCGCTCTCTATACACAGTTTGCGCGATTGCAAAGTGAAAGCAAAAAACAAGCGCAAATTCAAACGCGATTTCAATATGTCACATATTGACAGTGGCTCACCGATGACATAATTACCCAGCTACATTTCTGAAAGAATGCAAAAGCATTGGCATATATTTTTCCTTCCTACAATAGCCCGACGGGCAGGGCAGAGATAGATTTTGGTAGCCCGACTGGAAAAATCGCTAGCCCCGGGACGTCGGGCTAGCGATTTTGCGAGCCCTGAGACTGTTAAAGCTACAATGTAAGACTGAGCGCTATCATATGTCCTTCATCCTGACAGCAGACAGACTATACAACACAGTATTGGGGGGGGGGGGGGGGGGGGGGGGGGTTGTACACAAAAGCGCAGCCTTACCTAATGTCCACCATACTGTTGCTCATTTTATGTTAAGATTAAAAAATCTATCTGGTGTTGGTATGGAGAGTAACCTTCAGTAATAGTAGTAAATCACACAGCAATAGTACATTCATGTAGTTGTAAAGAAGCATGATAATATATTAAGTAATCCAAAGTATTCAGAATACGTTTCTCTCATTGAGTAATGTAACGGAATACATTACAAAATACATTTTGGGGCATTTATTCTCTAATCTGTAGTGGAATACATTTTAAAAGTAACCTTCCCAACACTGTCAGTACTGGATGTAAGATGATACTCGGCAGATGTCACGTAGACTTTATACGATGTCTTGGAAATGCCTATTTTCACAGCAGCCCCATAGTCACAGTGACAAAGCATTTTCATACCTCAAAATGATGCAGTTAATTCCCCGTTTAGAGGAAAAATGAATACAAATAATATAATAGTGTATCAGTTAACAGAGTTGAAAGACTCTGACTTCAAGACCAGAAATGACATATTCGGAATAGCTTAACAAGACATCAATTAAAGCACAAAACAGGTTAAACAACATTTTGGTGGCTACTACAAAGTATATATATAATATCAAAGTAGCACAAATAACAAAATTAAAATCATTGAAAAAAATGAAAAAGAGAGTTCATTTTAATTAAATTACATAAAGGCTACAGAATTACATCTCAAATTCTTTTCCAGTTTCAGTTTATTGTAATGGCTTTATAAATGTCTCCTTCGGGTTAATATTAGGCCACTAGTGCCAGTTATTTTAGAGCTCTACTCATTCTACAAAGCTAAATGTTGTGAAAAGCTTCCTCAAATGTTCCAAATGTACTGGGATGCCCATTTAATAATAAATGGGCTCAGATGCAAACAATGTGAATGTGGCAAACATCCCTAAATGACTCTCTTAGGCAAGCTTTCTTGTCATTTCTTTAAGTAGTCTTTGGGAAAAGGTCTCCAGGCTTCTTCTTCACAACCCTTGTGAATGTTGGCTGGCTTTTGCTCCGTTTTCTTGCATTGCTTCATTAGTGTTGAGCACCGCCCTCTTGGAGAGGCCAATCCATGACTGAGAGTGTTCTTGGTCTGTTTTTGTTCCCTAACAGCAGCTTGCCCACCAAGAGAGCAGGGAACTACCAATCACCAATCACCAATCGAATTGGACACCCAGTGAAAAGTTTCATCCAGTGTGCAAAATTACCTTTGGATCATCAGCATTTCATAATGCATTTCATTTTTGTTGCATACAAAGAACTGATTTTGTCAATTAATAATTATAATGAAGACCTGTAGCTTGCACAAACCCACCCACCTCCCCCATTCGGACATTCCTCAAACACCAGTGGGCCTCTGTGGACCACTGCTTTAGGCCATCATTAGGCAACATCCTGCGTGAATATATGAACTGAGCTGCTATACAAAGCAGTTTTTGTTGAACTGTAAGAGGTAAATGTGATGTGACTTTGCAATTTGAAACAGGTAACACACAAGAACATGTTTATTTAGTTTTTTCCATTTGGAAGATTTCCAGTATTTACATCCAGTCCATGTTTTTAGTAGAGATCATTTGGCATGGATTCCCAAATGGCAGGGACATCAAACTCATTTTACATCGTGGGCCCATACAGCCCACTTTGATGTGAAGTGGGCTGGACCAGTAAACTACATTATAGACATGTAATGTTACAGAAAAGGTTCTGGTAGATTATTGCTCAGACTTTGTTGTAATTATAAATTTATTATATAAACTTTTTATGAACTCACAAATTTTTTTATTGTACTTTGGTATGTTACGGATCACACTAGGTGGTGGGGATCTGTAAGAATAGGCAAAGCATTAAAACTTCTGTAGTTCAAAATATATGCACTCCTTGGCATTTTATAGTATCCCACTGGATAGCTTTGTCCAGATTGGAGCCAGGCTGATTTGGGCCCCTGGACCTTATGCAGTCACCCGTGCCACGGGACCCTAACTATGTGTCACTTCACATACATTCAGATGTGGAGTCTGTTTGAGGTCACCACTCTACCACATTTCTTACTGATGCTGTTTTTGCATAATTTTGTGCAAGACAACTAAATGAAGATAACAGCAGGATCTGTGCATGTTTACGCATGCCATTGATAGGTGTGCTCTTTTCGGTACAGGATGTAACACGATACATGGCACGCGTCAGGTAGAATATCAAGGAAATGCCTGTTTACACACTTTCCAAAGTCACAGTGACAAAGCATTTTTCCCAGCTTAAAATGATGCCAGGCATTCCCTGATAAGAAAGTGAATAGAAACAGCATATGACTGAGCAAATCACAGAAGCTTTATTTGGTAGAATTAGAAAGGGTTAGAAGATTACCTGACCTGTTAGAAACTGTGTTGTCAGTGAGAAGCTCAAAAAAAAAAAAGAAAAAAAAGAAAAAAAAAAAAAAAAAAAAGACCCTAACAACAAAAAGCTGCAATGTTATATTGTGGTTCAAACTTGGGGAGAACTTTATGATCACTGTAGAGTCTGTCCTTTCATGCTGCTGAGTTCATTAGTTTACAGTGTTGTGAGCCTTTCCTGTTAACTGTAAGGGTTTTAGCTGCTGTAGGTGTACTACACAACCCAGAAGATGGGTGATCAATAACAATATAATGGCACAAAGACAACATTTAACAGTCAAAACACATCAAGGTACCAAAATCCATACACAAAAAAAAACCTTTTTTCTTTAACACTTAAAAAAACAACAACTCTAAAATGACATCCTGTACTTGTGTACAACTTAGCTTAGAGAATAACTTCACAAGGCAACTATTTAAACACAAGGCTGCTACACAGTGTATAGCTGTTCCACGGAAGCCAGTGCTAAATTGAAGTGAAAAAATAAATAAAAGAACTTCACCATTACAATGAAACTGCATAAAAGCTACAGAATTAAAGCCTTTTTCTCCACACAGTTTCAACATAATGGCTATATAGATTTTTTTCTATAGGATAAGATAGCTCAACACCACCAGTATCAGTTATTTTATCACTATCATTATTTTTTACTTTAGAGCTCTGCTCCATCTGACAGCCAAGTGCTGTGAACGGCTTTAAATACCCAAAATGCACTGAGATGCTCATTTAGAAATATATGAGCTCAGGTGCAATCAATTTTAATCTGGCAAACATCCCAGTATTAGTACAGGAAATGAACAGGGATGGTTAGCTGATACGAGACAAAAAATAAATATGTAGCATTTGGTGGTTAATTTTTAATCCAGGCCCAACTTAGTAACACACATGTTCAGCAAAGTTTATACATTTTCATTTTGTTATTTTGTAGATATTTCACTCACAGCAAGAGCAGATGAACTTTCAGTAATGCCCCCAAACTATCAGGGATAATAACACCAAGAAAAATCTGATGGGATCAATACAACTCCTACTATGCACAGTGTCATCAAATAGTTTCAGCTATTTACAGAAGACATGTGCATAAAAAAAGTCAGGACATCTGTGAAACAAATCTTGTGCACACCTTAATATGAGGCAATACTAAGGGACATAAAATATGAGTCCAAGAGGCCATGTTCACTTGGGTTGGGTTGCTTTCTGTTCTTGTTCAATAGGCTTTGCAATGTAATCTCTGTACATGGAGAACAGGACACCTGAAAACAACAACAAAACATAAGAAGCATGTAAAATGACTCGTGTTTATAGTATTATGATTTCAGGTTCAAACCACAAATCACAAATAAAGAACTGGTTGCAGTTTGGCAGTAAGAACTGAAAGATGACCCACCAACAGTCATTGCTCCCACCACAAAGCCTTGGGCAGCTACACGCATGTGAATCAGGTGCACCGACATTTTTGTATCTCCACGACTTTTCATTTTCATCAGCCTGTAGCCAACAATAGCAACAAATCCAGCCATCCCTGCAAAAAGCAAAAGTCACTAAAACAAAAATAAGACAGCAACATATCCCCCAAATCCTCTGAAAACTCACTCAATAAACCCCAAAACTTAAACTTTTCTGAGCACATATTTTATTTGTCCTTGTCATAATATGTACTCACCGACTGGGACAAATGGATTCTCCTTTGCCTTTCGCCAGAATTTGGACTCACTCTCCTCATAAGAAGACATCTCGCCTGAAACAAGAACGAGGTCGATTGAGTTCAAACGTTTGTTGGCCGTGTAGCAGTACAGCATGCAAGCTAATTCAGTGCTGATAGAAACCAATAAAACGCATAGAGAAACATGTCAGGAAGTATCAGGCTGTGCCTCACACAAAAAAAAATCTCCAAAATCAGGCTTTAAAAGTCGTTCCCACGAAAGAGGTCCGAGAGTCGCTATTAACAGGACATGAAAACTTCAGAGGTGACAGATGAAGGGCACGGACTAGACCCATCTTTCACAGACCTAACATTAAACAACTGTGCCTGATATGACGCGACACTTTTAAGTAGTATTATATTTAAATATTAGATATTTTGAAAGGGAAGAATTTTTATTCAGCTGCGAGGCCTTTCCGTGTGGTGCGGGAGAAAAATGTGGAAAAGCAACAACTCTAGAGTTAAGATGAGCTACACTTTAAAAAGCACGTAAAGACACTTCCACCGAACTGAAGAGGGCTCCCTCTTACCTGCTTTAAGGTGTCGTTAGCTGGAAGCACCAGTGAAAGAATTATCCGCGGAGATCTACGTCTCCTCCGAGCAGCAGCCTGTAGTTATGGAGGAAGTAATAAGCCGGCATCTACGTGATACATTCTGCGTGCTACATAACAGTTCCCTCATACGCATGCCTGACGTCAGCAACCGCTGTGCTGTATTCACGTTCCAAGAGAATGTAGTAAATACAGGCAACATCTTCGAAAGCCTTGGACCTACAAGCTCAAGAAGGCGGAGAAAGTGGATGAGGTCCTGTTAGCATTTTCACAACATGTGGAACACGACCCAGTGTGACCTAGAGTAATGTGTGTCTACAAAGGATATGCTGGAGCACTCTCTGTATGTGTTAATGTGCTCTGGTTTTGTTTCAGTTTACTATACTGTCATTGCTGTTGGTCAGGGATCAGAATCAGAAAGACTATTTATCCCCAAGGGGCAATTAAGACACAATAGAGCAGCATGACGTTGAAGATAAGGACAGGTCATAAACAGGCAATAGTAGTGAGATAATAAATACACAGAATATACAGTATATATACAGTTTTAAAATGACACAGATTTAAAATTAAAGTGACTGAAAGCTGAATAAATAACTGTAAGTGAGTAAAGTGTTGGCAGTATAAAAAGAGTGTAGAGTAGTTTATGTTTATGGGTGTGGAAAATGGTCTTATTGGCTGGAGTTAAAAAGCAGGGTGGCTTTGTGGACAAAGGTTGCTCTCCTCCTCTCCTGCAGGAAATGCAGCGGAGGCGTCGCCCAGAGGGGAGCCATTGAAATGCGGGGTGAAGAATGTGAGAGGGGTCATTGATGATTTAGGCTGCCTGGCTGAAAACCTGTACCAGAGTTCTGACAGGCAGGCCAATGATTTTAGAGCACACTGATGCAGTGTGCTGCAGTCTGTTCTTCTTCTGAAGGCTGAGGGAGTGGATCCACCAGGTGATGGAAAAGGTCATAATGCTTTCCAGGAAGGCATAGTAAAAAGTCATCATGATGGGTGTGCTGACTCCAAAGGAGTTGAGTTTCCCAAGGAGGTATAGCCATTGGTGGCACCTTCTGAAAATCTCTTCTATGTTGGCAGAGAATATCAGGAGGTTGTCAAAGATGGTTCCCAGGTATTTGTACTCCTCAACTACCTCCACTGGCTTCCCATGGATGGTGGTGGGGACTGAAGCAGCCAGCTCCCTCTGCCTATAGGACTGGAGAAGGTCACCACCATCTCTTTGGTTTTGCTCACATTCAGTTCAAGTTTGGAGCTGTCACACCACTACAAACTCCTGAAGAGTGGGCCCATGGTGTTGTGAGGGGCCTGACAGCAGTGACAGGAGAACCTTGTCATCAGCATATTTCACCAGGTGAAAGTTGGGCTGTGTGGATCTGCAGTCATTGGTGTAGAGGATGAAGAGCAGGGGGGAGAGCACACAGCCCCGGGGGGAGCCAGTGGAGGTGGAACGGAGACCGGAAAGAGAGTTGTTGACCCGAACTTTCTGAGTCCTGTTGGTCAAAAAGTCCAATATCCACAGGATTAGCTGATCATCCAGGTGAAATCAGGAGGAAAGTTTAGTGGCCAGGATATGAGGCTGCAGAGTGTTGAACACTGATGAGAAATCAGCAAACAGAAGTCTGGCGGACGAGTCAGGGAGCTCCTCTGTGTTTGAGGGATGTCAAACTCATTTTACATGGTGTGGGACATAAGTGGGCCAGACCCTTTAATCCTGGAGATATTTTATTATATGGCAAAAGAAGTGTTAAAGAATTTCAAGAACCTTTTTGAACAATCGCATACACTTGCACACCTTCGTACATCAAGTTTCTTTTTGGACAATGCTAAGTACACTGAAATACAGGATAAGTATGTTACAGTTTAAACTGAAATGATAAGTCATTCGATACTGGAAGAACATGTAAGCGCCACACAGAAGTGAACCTGCTGTGAACCACCATGCCACCCTTTATCACTATTTAATAATAATTAAATATTTTGATGTTGTTGTTGTTTTTTTGTTGGGGGGGGGGGATGTTAGTAATGTAAAAGATCGAAAATCTTGATGAGATTACAAAGAAAATGCTTAAATGAATTCTGAATAAGAGGCTCCATGACTGTATAAAGACAAGGACAACTGGTGCACTCTGGTGGCTTGGCTAACAGAACGGCAAGAACTAAAAGTTTAAAAAGAGAGAGAGAGAGAGAGAGAGCGATGTATAAACATTACATAGAGTAGTAAATTCAATCCGGTTGTTCAGTCTGACGTCACTAGCCGTGTCTGGACCTAAACTCCGCTGCAGGTCCATATATCAAACGATCACTATGGCATTACTGAGAGTTGAAAAACTGTCTAAAGTCTTTCATCTTTAATAAAATGATCAGCATTCTGCTCTACCAGGTGTAACAATTGAGTTTAACATCCAGGCATCCATGAAAACGGAATTTATGACATTTAACGGAGTTAGAAGTTAGCAGATAGTTAGCTCGCTAGCTTCTATCTAAATACAATATAGCATGTCCTGACTGCGGGGTTTTGGAAACAAATGAAAACGTACAGCTCTGCTATCACTTCCAACATAAATGAAGACAGAAAACTAAACAGCAGTGACGTTTGTAGGGTTACTGAAGTTTGGCTAGCTGGTATATAATGATGTGCCTAGCTTGCCAGCTATGTTAGCATAATATAAACAAGCAAACTTTTTTTCCACTCGATAAAAGTTAACGTGAGTGTTCTCGGTGGTCAGGAACAAATGTAATCGCATGGCAGGATGCTGTAAAAGGACCAAACTTCAGCCAGGAGAACAACTGAGATAGTTAGTCATTCATATATGCTGCATGGGCCGGGCTGTATCGTAAGGTTTTAAAAACTGAGCTTAAATAAATGATTAGTGGTAATAAAAGCCGAGGGAGGTCAACAGTGATCACTGACTGTTTTGGGAGCTTTTTGAGATTAAATAGAAGAAAATACATAACATTAAACATGTTAACAACACAAAAGTCATATTAAACGCAGACTACTTTAGGCCCGGAAGTAGGATTCGTCACGTCATCACTTAACAATCGGATAGCCAATGATAGACATCATGATGACCCCTCCCACTCGATTTGTTCTCCTGGTCATGTGAGGAGGTGGGGCTACAAAAGAGCCACGCCTGACACTAATTCACTGAATTGCTGTAAGGAAACGTTTTGTTTCCGAGGTGTCCTAAATGCAACGTGAGATCGGTAAAACGCCTTTGAATAAAAAGTAAAAATGGGGACACATGATGCAAAATAGCTCTCTGCCTGTTGTTTTCTAATGTGTGTTATTGGGTTGCAGTTTTAACGAAGCGAGAGAGCTGTATGGTGTGAACTAATCTCTATTTAACCGGTCGCGGAAGTAGGTGTAAGGGAATCCTTTTGCTTCTCGTGTTAATCTCGGGGATGACGTAACTGTGGCCTCAAGTCACGTGCAACGCCTGCAACGTGCTGCATATGCTGTTCCATGATGCTGCTGGAACAAAAAAAAAGGAAAGAAAAAGAACTCTGTGAACCCAACCTCTCCATCTAATAACAATACACTGAGAACGAGAACTGTGGAGGCTTCACTGTGCCAGAATAAATCACAGTATTTGATTAGAAAATTACTTATTATGATGAATTTAATATCATCAACTCAATTTATATACTATGATTGGTTTGTTGTTGTATCAAAAAATAGTTGCCTATATTCCTGATGTAAAAGATTTCACTGCACTTTACTTTTTGTAAATTACACCCCAAACAAGCCCGTTATCTGAAGCAGAGGAATAAATTGTTTGTTTCTTAACAATAGTAGTTGGCCGTGCCTCTCCAAAAGCTTCTGCGCTGTGTTCAGCTTTCTTGAGAATGAACATCAAAAGAATCTTTCAAGTCCTAATGAGCCTGTGGTATTTCCTTCATGCAATTATGGTCCAGTTACCACCAATTATATGCCAGAACAGAGTGTACACAGGAGATTAAAGTAGAGATACAAAAGTGGGAGAGCAGCAATCGGCCTTCCAGACAACCTTATGACAGCACAATTAAATAAACATGGTTCATATTCATTCCCATTTCCTTTTAGAGCTTTAGTCTAATACCCTCTGAAGTCCTTTGTGCTATACAACCCATAAGATTCTCATGATTTCAAAAAAGATTTATTTTAAGAACTAATGACTAATATACTATTATACTATAACTCTTATCAGTGACCAGGACAAGTCACTGATGCTGTTTAGCACAGACCTGAACCCCGTGATCCAGCTCATTGCAAAGACTCGATACAGATACAGATTTAGAAGCAGACACCAAGCTTTACACAAAGAGGAAACAAGACATCAAATCACAAATCGACCTCACCAGGATCTACTGCAAGGATATCAGGATGTCCTAAAGATATAGTAACTCTGGTGATTGTCAGAAAGCCTTCCTACAGTAGATGGCTACAAGTTCCTAGACCACAAGTCAGTGAAAATCACGATGGAGATACTGAGGATGTCAGCTAGATACAAACATCTCCTGAAGTGAGCTTAGTCAGCCTTACATATATGGCCTACCAGCCACAGGAGGACATAGATAAAACAGATATGAAGACATAATGCAAAGTCCAGCACCCTAAGACTATACATTGTTGCAATAAAAAAGAGATAGGGTAAGGTTTAGCAAGGGTGGGATCCACAATGGGGGATGAAATAAGGAGTTCATCAGAGGGATGACAGATGATGATGGGAAGGAATAAAAAAATATAGTGGAAAACCAAGTCTCTGGGATATATCACTGGGACGTAGTGGAAGTGGGTGACATAATTGTTTATATTAGCTCTAATAAATGAGACAAATGCCAGAACTAAATTTCTCGTGTTGCTAAGGCCGTTCTTAACCACAAGGGGACCCTGTGCAAAATTTAACTTAAGGGTTTCTTATCAGATCCTGTAACGAATGAATATCTCCACCTCTGTGAGACTCAATAGCTGAAGTGGGTGACATCAAGAAATCCTCCCAGTGGTTAGAAATGGGTAGCCTGGTGAGCAGCACGGAGGCTACATATCTGATCCATAGAGCAGACAAAACCCAAGCTTCAGGCCCTGCAAAGATGAGACAGTCCAGAACATAGGAGCAGCAGGGAAGTAGGAAACAAGCTAGGCAAAACTAAGTTTATGGCATAGTGCAGAGGAAGACCTATTTATGGATTTGAAATCCCAAAGGTACAAACCTCTAACTACTTTTAGAATTCTCTTCTTCTTCTTTTTCTTTTAGTGATCCCTTTGGGGTTGGCCACCGTGGATCATCTGCCTTGATCTTACCCTCTTCTGTCACACCAACCCTCTCCATGTCCTTTATCACTACATCCATGAATCTCTCTGTGGTCTATTTCTTTTCTTTCTGCTTGGCAGCCCCATATTTAACTTCCTGTGGCCAGTATATCAACTATTCCTCCTTTGCAACCAATATCACATGAGTGCTTTTTTACACACATATCAGAGCACCAAATATGCATTCATCAGGGTGTCTCAGCTGAAAATCGATATTTCCTAATAATGAAGTGGAAAACTGCAAGGGAAGCTCAGTATTAATTCTTTCTTTTCTTTTCTTTTTTTTTTTGCAAATTTTGAGAGTTTAGCGAATTGGGAATTTCTTCTGAAAAGGGCTTTATCAATGGCCATCCCCAGGATTAATGAATGAATTTAAAATTTCCATCCAAAATTCACCATATGTAAGAATTGGAATTTACATACATTCAACCGATTTTCATCTGGTATTGAGAAACTGCCCTGCTGAGCTATCAGGATTCTATATTGACCTTAAAAAACAGATGGTTGCCAGACTTAAAGGTTTTGTGTTGTTAAGGCTATCCTCAGCCATTTGGGGACGGTGGCTGAGATTTAATCTGTAACTATCTGCACCTCTGGGAAACTGATATCATTCACTTATATCACTTTTATATCTTTGTGATATGCAAACTATCAAAGTACACATAAATTTGCACATATTAGGCTAAGCATCCCTATAATATTCTATTCTTTTGATTATTTTAATAAAATTTATTTCGGTTAAACAGTGTAACACAGAAATGTGCACAGTTGTGTTTAATGGCAGACAATTAATGTAGTTCACATACAGTTCATATATGCTACATTATACAGTTGATATAGCAGCATACCCTGCTTCTAAGCCACATTGTCACTTGTGTTGATGTTTAGATTAACACCTGTGCTGTTTTCTTTTTAAAAAAATAAAAAATAAAAATAAAATAAAATAAATGGCAAGCTGAAAAACAGTTAAGCATTCAATTATGCTGATTCTTTTTGTTGTTCGCCATTAAAACAAAAGTCCACTAGATGGCGCAACATTCCCACTGAATTCAGTAGATCAGCGTGCAATTAAATTAATAGAGTTTAACGTTCAAAGACAAATCTCTAATCATTTATGATCGGTAATGGGTTTCAGGGTCAGTCCCACAATGCATGCGAGCTTTCAAATGCAGGCCGAAGTCAGCTTTTTTTCTTTTTTCTTTCTAGTTATCGCAACCATGAAACTAGAACATGTATAATCTCCAGGAAAATCTGTAAAACGCGTTGTTGAAATCTCCCAATTCTTTTAATCTTTGGGCTTAAGGAAGGACAATACTCGGTGTATAAATGCTCAATCAACAATTCTTTTATTTCCATACAATTCAACACTTATGAGCATAAGCCATCATGATGGGGAGACATGCATGAAGAGGGTCACAGCAAATCTCAAAATGGTGACGGGTTACTCAGCTTCTTATAGCCTCTAGTGGCCCCCACCTAGTCGTAAAAGCCTAAACATTCACATTCTTTCTCTGTTACAGCGCCTAAGTTATGACCTCGGCTCCCTGTCTTTCTGCTCTCTGTAAAGGTGGGGGTATGGAATGTGGTCTGTCTCTTCTATTATCGGCACAAGGTCCTCTGCACACAACATTCTCTTCATGATTCAGCAGTATGAAATGTCAAGAAACAGTGTAACACATTCACAGCAGATCAAGGGTACAGGGTAATGCACACCTGTCTAACAAATCCAAAAATGGTCACATTCTTTTAACCCAAAAATATAATGGAAAATAAGCTACATACACAGCACACAATCTAGACTAAAGGATATTATATGACCTACAGCAGTTAACATAATTCAACTACTTTAACTACAGATATAAGATAACATATGATAACAGAATAATCTCACAGCGTCCTTCCCACATGTTTCAGCTCAATAGTTTCCTTTTTGGACAAAACAGTTTCTGAGTATTGGTTTGTTTTGCTTGCCTTGAGAAATCTGCAGTTTTTCTTTTCTTTCTTTGTTTGGTGCTATGAAACATTCAGTCTGTAATGAAAATCAGCTGGCCTCGATACCTCCGATGTGAATTGTTGCTTGTATTCAGGAGACCTTTGCTTTTTTTCCCCAGGACTATTTAGTTATCAGTTCCAGGAAAGCTGAAACCCGTTGGGCTTGTCAGAGGGGAGGAGCAAAGGTCTGCTCATTATAGCAGACCTGAAACTTTCCTTCAGATGAATCTGTGCTGGTTAACTGAATCAGTCATGGAGCTGCTGCTGCCGATACTTCTTGGCTTTCTTGCTTGTCTGGTCGGAGGGCTGTACCTTCTCGGAGTGTTCAGACAGCGGCGACCAGGAGAACCCCCCCTCGATAAAGGGCTCATTCCTTGGTTGGGTCATGTCTTAGAGTTTCGCAGGAACACCTTGAAGTTCCTAGAGAGAATGAAGAAGAAGCACGGTGATATATTTACAGTACAGCTGGGAGGGTTTTATATTACATTTGTCCAGGACCCTTTTTCATTTGGGGGGTTCGTTAAGGAGAGTCGGGACAAACTGGACTTTCGAAAGTTTGCAGTGCATCTGGTGCACAGAGTGTTTGGATACAAAGCTGTTGAAGGGGAGCACATTGTTCTCCACAATTCCAGCAACAAGCATCTGAAGGGGGAAGGTCTGCAAGAACTGACCCAATCTTTTATGAGTAATTTGCAGAACATGATGTTGCACAACATTGGATCAGCTGCAGAGGACAGGACCTGGAAAGAAGATGGACTGTTCAGGTACAGCTACAATGTTGTTTTCAGAGCTGGATATTTGGCCTTGTTTGGCAATGTGCCACCCAAGTCAGAACAAAGTGAGGAGAAAGCCAAAGAGAAAGACAGAGCTGAATCAGAAGCTTTGTTTCAGGAGTTTCGTAAATATGACCAGCTCTTCCCCAGACTGGCGTATGGGGTCCTCCCACCGATGGAAAAGTTGGCTGCAGAGAGGTTGAAGGCATACTTCTGGGATGTTCTGTCAATACTGAAAATGAAAACAAAGGACAATATCAGTGGCTGGGTGTGGGACATACAGCAGGGTAAAGAGGAGATGGGCATCGATATGTCAATGGTAAACAGATACATGTTTGTGCTTCTTTGGGCCTCTCAGGGCAACACAGGGCCTTCTTCATTCTGGCTGCTGCTCTTCCTCATGAAACACCCAGAAGCCATGAAAGCAGTGAAGGAAGAAGTGGATAAAGTTCTGAAAGAATCTGGACAGGAGGTCCGGCCTGGTGGTCCTATGGTCAACCTGACCCGTGAAATGCTGTTGAAAACACAGATCCTGGACAGTGCTGTTGAAGAGACCCTCCGACTCACTGCTGCACCCCTCCTCACCAGGGCAGTGATAAAGGACATGACCTTCAAGATGGCTGATGGGCAAGAATATTTACTTCGCAAGGGTGACAGAATTGCAATCTTTCCCTTCAGTTCTGTCCACCATGACCCAGAGATCCATCCTGAGCCGCATTCATTCAAATATGACCGGTTCCTGAATCCAGACGGGACCAGGAAAACTGATTTTTACAAAGCAGGAAAGAAGGTAAAATATTACACCATGCCCTGGGGATCTGGGGTCTCCATGTGCCCTGGCCGTTTCTTTGCCACCAATGAGCTGAAACAGTTTGTTTTCCTCATGTTGGTCTATTTTGAACTTGAGCTGATGAATCCGGATGTGAAGATACCTGAAATTGACCTCAGTCGATACGGATTTGGAACGATGCAACCTGTCAGAGATGTCCAGTTCAGATTCAGACTCAGATATTAAGACAGTCAGATGAAAATAAAACTGTGATTTTCTTTTTCTTTGGATCAAGATGGTTTGATGAGCACATTATAGAAACTATGGAAGCAGATTTAAATCTAAAATTTTTGACATGTTGGTCAACTGTAACGATTCCATATGCAATTGCACTGATATTCTAGACATGTATATGTATATTGAAGGAGGCTTTGGACCAAAGAGTACCGTAGCCTGGATGTGTTGCCAGGCCCAACAGACACCAACTGCGATCTTCAGGTATGCTGTACGGCCACAGGCCAGACGTCTGTGAGGATAGGGGCATATGGGTACATGCATAGCAGTCAGTTTTGTTATTCAAATGAGCTGTAGTGTTCATAAACTGCCACCAGAAGTTAGTGGCGTATCCATGGGGAAACTTGGTGTACTTTCCTTTGTCATACAGTGTCTGCCTTTTCTCCATATAGCGTGACTTGTTGTCCCTCACGGAAGCAAAGGTGAGGAGCCCGGCCATGGTCAGTGTTAGGTATTTTAGTACCATGGGAGCATTTACTGGATATTGTTTTATAGTGACATTATGCAGGAAAACTCTGTCATTCAATAAGGCCCCTTTTGTTTTAGTTATTTTTCTCTTTGACCCAAGAATTGATGTGTGAGAATCACAGGCTGGTACAAGGTTGAAATACCACAGAGATCACTCCCTCAGCTACATTAGTTTCTTAATCTTTTAGACGCCTGTTGAAGGCCAAATGGTTTGTTTCAGATTTCACTAATGTAAGAACTCTTCGTTTTGTGCCTTGAAAATATGTCGCTGAGATAATCACAATTGTAGCTGAACTAATAAACTACACAAAGGATGCTTCTTCACCCAAGGGCAGGAAGACGCTGCCTTATCTTGGTCTGTACTGGTTTAAACTGATAATCTGCTGTCTCATGAATTTTACCCTCTATATAAACTGTTGTACTTGTGAATAAAGTTGAGTCACTTTGGGAAGACAATCTAAAGCAGTCTCTGTTTTCTTGTTCTCCCAAGCTGCTCCCGAGCTGCTCGTACTAACACGCTGAATGGCATGCTTGAATATTACTTGAGAATATATTTGACTGTGTTACAGACTAAGGGACATTCTCTGCTGATAGGTGAAGGTACATTCTCTGCTGATAGATGTCCACGCCTCGGAGGAAGCCGATCCACGGAGTAGGCCCTGGAAACAGTTTCCTTCAATTTTGGTGTCAGAAGTGGGATCCTGACGAAGGTAGGCACTTGTCTTTTATTTTATGAGACTGTGTTATGCCTTTCTCAGTGATCCACATAGAAACGGGATACGCTGACGAGGCCTTCTTCAGTGGCCCACATAGTAACAAGTGGGATACACTGAGGAGCCTTCTTTAGTGGCCCACATAGAAACACAGGAAGTTGCCTGTTGTTTTGTAAAATAAAAGCAGAAAGGACACAGGAAGTTGTCTGCTGTCATAAACTAAGAAGTTGCTCACCAGCAGAAAGGACACAGGAAGTTGCCTGGGGTCATAAAACGAGAAGTTGCTCGTTAAAAAGTGAGAAGTTGCTCACTAAAAACATAAAATTGCTAGCAAAAAAAAAATCAAGTAACCTCAGGTGTGCCACAGCAAAAATAAAAACTAACTTAAATCCTTCAAAGCGTCTAAACCCCTCTGGAAATCACTGACCATGGGTCAGAATAATTCAAAGACCTTAGACGGGTCCGATAAAAACTCAAAATTAACTGTAAAACCGAAAAAAATAAAATATAAAATCACAAATAGCGGCTCAGTACGACTCCCACTTCCGGTTACGTTTAACCCACGCTCGCGAATCAATGAAGACTTCCATGATTACGTATCCAGAACATGCGGAAGTGCTTACGTGACTGATTTCGTCTCGAACTTAAGAACTATAACTTTAATGCATCCTAATGTATTTCCGGAGCCCTATCCCGAACGATTATCGCCAGAAAACAGGTCAGTAGAAATGTTAAATACTATTTGTGATAAGAAAAGTAGGCTGATTAAAAAGTCCTGTAAAAAATATATGATAGAATGTCGTGATGTGACCAATCGCATGCTACCACTATGGAAAAAAGGACCCGAGCCAGACGTAAATGCTTTAAATCAAGCCAGTGTAGGCTCTAGTAAATCCACTGCAGAAAAAACTAGCCTTATATGCCCATCCGTTCAACCTACGGCTCCGCCGCCTTATGATGAAAAAACAGAATTAATAGCTGCTGCGGCGGCTGCACGTCACCAGCGCGTATATCCTGATATAACAGCAGAATCCCAAAGGAGTGAGGAAGGCACTGAAATGACACCTAAATCAGAAGAAGATGACTGGTTTAACCTAGATCAAAGACAGGAACGAGAATACACTGAACGAGAAAGAGAGTTACAGGAACATAAAAAGCAAACAAAACAGTTAATGACAGAGTGTGAGGAAATCATGAAAGATCCTTTAACTGAACGTACGGAAGCTGAACTGCAGGAAGCCGTTTCCGTCATAGATAATCATGTTCAGCGCCACACTAGAGTAGCGAATGGTTTAACTGTGCCAAAAGCAATAACTAACACCAGAAATTTAATAAGGAACTACTTAAAGCAGAAAAAAGAGGAAAAAACTCAAGAGGGCCCCCACAAAAACACCCGTTATAAAGAAAAGCAGGGATCACAATTTAATGACGTCAGCACCTCCCTCCCGTTCATGATAATAGGGGACATGTGTTGCATTCAACCCCCTAAAATTTCAGAGTTAGCAGCAACCATTAAAGAACTTCCCGATCCTCTACAAAATCCTACAGCCTTTGTTTCTGCATTACAGAGAAGTACCAGATACCACCACTTGGGTGGGCCTGACTATAGATATATATTATGTCAACGAATCCCAGGTGTGACTGAATCTCAGCTTATTGAAGAAGTAGAGGAACTAGACCCTAAAAACGACCAAGCAGCCAACACCACCTCGTTTTTGTGGATAAATGATGACAAAATCACAGCCTTTTTTCAAAATCTAAAGAGATTTCTGCTCACAATGTCTAGAGATAAAATTGATTTAAATGCAGTAACCATGTGTAAGCAAAAGCCAGATGAATCCATTCTAGTGTTTATGAAACGTTTCACACACTGCTGGACTAATGAGGCATGCATGCCTGAAGGAGGAAATGATCAGATTTTCATAACAACATTCTTAAACAATATTCATCCAGAATGTTCACAACTATTGAAGCTGACTGCCACTGATAATCTCTATGACATGAAAATAAAGAACTTTATCACACTTGTCAAAACAAAAGCTGGTGCAGATCTTTTCCCCAACAGCACGAAGGCTAAAACTGTTAAGATGTTGTTGAACTTTGATGTTGAAGGCTCAGAGGAAAGTGAAAAAATGATGTATGCAGGGGCCCCGTCCCCTCAACAAGCGCAGCAGGGAGATTTCAGAAGGAGAGATAGGAGTGGAGACGTATGTTTTTATTGTGGAAATATAGGACACTGGAGGAGGGAATGCAAATCAGCAGCACGTAGGTCTCAACCACAAAACACAGGACCAGCTCCTGCCACTAGGCGTCAGCAGAGCTCTTACAGACAAGGTAACTGGCAACGCAGACAGGAATCACATCAAAATAATGGCCCCTTTGCACTTAGGGAGCAACCTTATAATCCACATTTTAATCCCCACCCATATGATAACGAAAGACTGGACCGACAATAGGGAGGCCCAGGTGATGATGAGGGACAGTGTGAAGCACTACACACGATGCTGCATTTGCAATTGTCCCGTAACACAGAAAGCTTGCCCACGTTAGATATAGAAATAGGTGAAAAGATTTATTCCTTTTTAGTTGACAGTGGAGCCACTAAAAGTTCACTGTCTGGAAAATTCTATAGTGGGCCTGTTTCCTCTGTGTGCATCAACACCATGGGAATAAACGGAACTCTAGTGCAATGCCCCAAAACTCATTCTCTAAAAACACGCTGGGGCCCAAAACCAGATGAAATTACATATCATCCATTCATAATTATTCCAAACTCGCCTGTGAATCTATTAGGCAGAGATTTAATGGCAAAAATGAACTTGTGTATTTCATTTAACACAAAGGGTGAAATGTTTGCAGATACTGATAACAGCTATGTTTTCTCTGCCCTATGCACCGACACCATGGAGAAGGAACATCCTCTGTGTCAGCTGGACGCCTCAGCGGAGAATGAACTCAATATCCATCTGACTGGTATCCCACGTCACACTCTGTGTCAAAAACATGTGCAAACACCGTTACCAGGTAGCCCCATGCCAGGAAGCCACATATTTGTTTCTCTCACACTGTTCAACAACATGATAACTGCTCACACCAGTGAAGGCCAAACAGTGGTTTTGTCACATAACTCAGACATAGGCTATGACATCACTGCACCATGTCAACACATAGATCTAACCTACCCCATACACTGTACTATCTCTGCTGTCACATTGCCAGCTGAATATCAAAACATGACATTATGGTCAAGAGGTGAGAATGATGTAGGATTTATTGACTGTACACCTTATCATGCTCAGCTGAAAAACAACAAGCCGGTATATGTCAAGCAATATCCCATTTCCGCTGAAAAAGCCGCAGCCTTAGACATCATCATAGGAGATTTATTGACAGCTGGAGTAATAAAGCCCACAGTATCTCCATATAACACTCCTGTCAATCCTGTGCCAAAGCCTAACAAACCTGGCGTATGGCGTTTCACACAAGACTTAAGGCAAGTTAATGCAGTCATTATGCCTCTGCCACCTATTGTCCCAGATGTCCCCAGCATACTGACATCTATTCCAGCAACAGCTACACATTTTACTGTGGTGGATTTGTGCTCCGCCTTTTTCTCAGTACCTGTGCATGAAGACACACAGCCGATATTTGCATTTACACATAGAGATAAGCAGTACACATGGACTCGCTTACCCCAAGGCATGGTAGACAGCCCTGCGGCTTTCTCAATGGTAGTACGTGCTACCCTGGACGGCTTCACTCCTCCAGAGGGCTGTACTCTGATCCAGTATGTAGATGATCTCCTCCTCTGTGCTGAAAGTGAAAAACTATGTCAAACTGCCACACACATGCTACTCCAGCACCTCCAACAGACTGGCCACAAAGCATCAGCAAAGAAAATGCAGTACTGTCAGACTTCTGTTCAATATTTGGGATTTACACTGTCTCACGGACAACGTTCTATGACTACAGACAGGGTCAAAGCTGTGACCTCTGTCCCTAAGCCCACTACACAGAAGGAAATGCTGTCTTTCCTAGGCATGGTGAACTATTGCAGACAGTGGATACCAGACTGTTCTTTTCATGACCACATTCTGCGTGAATGCTGCAAAAAAGACAAGCCTCCTCGAATACTGTGGTCCACAGAAATGACTGCCTCTTTCAATGCATTACAGGGAGCGCTGACCTCCGCCCCTTGTTTGGGTCTGCCTGACTACCACTTACCGTTCCACCTGTACGTCACAGAGAACGGCACAACCTGTGCAGGTGTATTGGCCCAAGAGCATGGCTGTGGCTACCGTCCAGTAGCCTTCTACTCAAAGGTGCTGCCAGCAGTAGTTCAGGGGATGCCGGCCTGCCTGAGAGCAGTAGCAGCTTGCTCTATAATGATAAGGGACTGCGAGAAGCTCACACTCTCACATGACACTATTCTACACACCAATCACCAGGTCACGACCATTCTAGCAAACATAACTACACAACACATGACCGCACAACGTCGCTCAGGTTATGAAGCTACACTGACTTCAACAGCAAATCTCACTATAAAAGCAAGCAGCACACCCAATTCGCCAGCACACTTACTCATTCGTATGCTGTGTTCCTCTGACCGACAGGATGGTTCAGACGACCCTGACGATCATGATTGTATGACACGTATACAGGAATCCACAGCACCACGCCCAGACTTAGAGCAGACACCAATCCCAGACTCAGTCATTGTTTATGTGGACGGGTCCTGTTCAAAACCAAATGACAACTTATTTCTTTGTGGCTATTCGGTGGTGACATTGCCTGACATCATACTAGAGGCTCACTCATTACCATTTCACTCAGCACAAAAAGCAGAACTCATGGCTTTAATACGCGCCTGTGAGTTACATGTGGATAAGCGGGTAACAATTTACACTGATAGCCGTTATGCATTCGGTGTGGTGCATGACTTTGGCACATTGTGGAGACAAAGAGGATTTAGATCTGCTGATGGAAAATCGATCGCTAATTCTGACCTTGTTCAAAGACTTTTGCAGGCTATACAGCTGCCATCGGCAATTGCAGTTGTTAAAACGAAGGGGCACAGCACGGCTGACACAGACGAAGCAGTGGGAAATGCTCTTGCAGACGTAACCGCGAAAGCAGCTGCTGCCTCACAGCAACCACCCAGAAGGGAAGTATTATCTTTGCCTTTACAGCTGCCACTTGTCACGCTCCCAGACTATTTAGAAACAAATGTTGACCTAAAATTCATACAAGAGCAAGCCTCTGCCTTAGATTACACTTACTGGGAAAGTAATGATTGTACCTTAGATAACAGAGACGGCTTATACAAAAACCTTGAGGGTTTGATTGCCCTCCCATCTTCACTACTGCCAATCCTTGTCCGCCATTTTCACGGTGTGAGTCATGTCGGACAAAGAGGGGTAATAGGAGCAATAAAATCAAGATTTGTAATCAAGAAAACATCACACGCAGTAAAACGCATATTAGCAACCTGTCTAACATGTGCACGAACTAATGTAGGAAAACCAAAAGCAAAACATCAGCATTTACCACAACCAGATTTCCCATTTCATACATTACAAATTGATTTTACACACATGCCAGCACAAGGAAGCATCAAGTACTTACTGGTAATAGTGGACCAATTTAGTAAATGGGTAGAAGCTTATCCAACATCAAAAGAAACTGCAGAAGTAGTCTGTCAAAGGTTGTGCAATGAAATAATACCCAGATTCGGAATACCTCACCAAATTAACAGTGATAGAGGACCTTCATTCACATCAGAAGTAATTCAAAAGTGTGCTAAAACTCTAGCAATAGACTGGAAATATCATGTGCCATACCATCCTCAGAGTTCAGGAGTTGTAGAAAGAATGAATAGGACCATAAAAAACCGCCTGACTAAAGCAATGATAGAAACAGGAATGACCTGGATCAAATTACTTCCTCAAGTCCTCTGTGAGATTAGAATGACTCCATCCGCAGCAACCAAATTATCTCCATTTGAAATAATCATGGGAAGACCGTTTCCAACACCATGGTCAGCCTCCAGAGGGGCACCGCTATTGGAAGGGGACATAGACACTGCATTGTCTGACTATGTTCATAACCTGGTAGAAACACTGAATAATAACTATCAGAAAGTTTGTCTCTCTCAGCCTCTCCCTTCCATAGATCCAACCCATCCGTGGAAACCAGGAGATGCGGTATTGGTAAAGTCGCTAAAACCAAGGGCACTCGGGGAGGCCGCGTGTTCCAGCCCCCAGACTGTACTTGCAGTGACGAGAACCAGCATCCTAACAGACGGACAACCTCAGTGGATTCATGCCAGCAGGGTTAAGACCAGCCCCACCAAACCACCTAAGGCGTCGGATCAAGTAGATGACGTCTCCGGCGAGCCAGCGCCCGGATTCAATACACCTATAGATGACGACTCAGGCGAGCCAGCGCCCGGATCCAATCCGCCTACACACACACAATCACTGATTAACACACAACGTCGGAAAGAGCCAAGACTCAGAAAGCCCTTTGATCCCCCACCTGAACAACAACAAGGTACTCGAACATCCAGCAGGAACAGAAAGCCTAGAGTACCACACAATGTCTAACCTGATAAAGATAGACTCGTTTCATCCTGATAATGGAGAAAATGAAATGCCCATTGTCATCACACGACGCTTATACGGTGTCTCTCGAACCTGGGACCAGGCCAGGAGACGACTAAAGAACTGTCTTTTTTATATATTTAGGTTATTAATCATATCTACTGCATTAATCTTAGGATTTTTATTTACTATTTCGTATTGTAAAGTGCAACCCTGTTCACGTTTCTGCAAGCCACATTTTGCTGACAATACCTCATGCTCCACTTGGCAAGACACCCACCTAGTACACTCGTCACGTTCTCTAAAATCAGTAGAAAGCAACACAGACACCACCAATAAACCATCTTATGCACCCCCTAGAACAGGAACTAACGCCTGGTATGACAATGCCAGAACAGCCGCTCGTGACTTAGGAAACAGTAACTGTTATGTCTGTTCAAAGGGTAATCCAGAACAGGTCATAGTGGGATATCCAATTTCAGGTTTTCCCTTAACAAAGATGCTATTCAAAAATGATAAAAAGGGGCCCTTAACGGTAACCCTGATTGAAGCGCTGCGAGTAGAACTAAGTCCTTTAGATTGTTTATTCATATACACAGCACAAGTCTCTAGTAAGGATGTTAGCATGATTAATGATTCTACCCACCCCTGCAACCAAATGAAGCGCCCCGAAGACCGCACTGAACCTCTTTCGCCCCCAACACAGGTGCGCCATCACCCAAATATCTTGATGACATGCATACACCGACCAAAACTTGAAAACATAAATTATGACACACAAAACTATACGTTCTTTTCTGACTCTCCAGGAGCACGCTGTAACGAAACATGGCTAGCAGCGAGTGTTGACAGGACACAATATAAACATATGTTTTCTTATATATATGCATATATAAGTACGCATTCAGATAACTCAACAATCCTGCATTCGCCCAACACACTAAACGACTCGTACTGGGGAGGCATATTAAAAGGCTTTACAGCTTCGCGCCTGACCAGACCAATCCCACATGCTTATTGGATGTGCAATAATACTCTTAGATTAGCCTTACCTGTTAATTGGACCGGTACCTGCGGTCTAGTAACTTTAGCTCAAGAACTACTGATACAACAAACCTCGGATCTGCCTGTATCCAGCAGACGGACAGAACGCTCCGCTTATTCACATAACGTTTACATAGATGCTATAGGAGTTCCACGCGGGATACCAAATGAATTAAAGGCACAAGGAGAAATATCAGCAGGGTTTGTCTCAATACTACCGTGGATACAGGTAAACAAAAATGTAGGCTGGATCAATTATGTTTATTACAATCAGCAAAGACTTACTAATCTGACCAATACGGCCCTTAAAGCCCTAGGAGAACAGATGTCTGCTGCCTCCTTAATGACCATGCAAAATAGAATGGCCTTAGATATGCTGTTAGCTGAGAAAGGAGGTGTTTGTGCTATGTTTGAAGATTTTTGTTGTACTTTTATTCCCAATAATACCGCCCCTAACGGTTCATTTACACAAGCTATGAATAAACTTGAAGCATTGCAGATAGAACTAAGAGCCAATACAGGTCACGGTCAGTGGCTAGACAAGTGGATGCAGGACACGTTTGGAAAATGGAAGGAACTCATTGTAGCCTTTGTAACAGTTGTAGCATGTATTATTTTGTTTTTGATGATTATTGCCTGTTGTGTGATACCCTGTGTACGCTCAATGATAACCCGTATAGCTACCAGTACAGCTACTTCAATGTATTTGCAATTAGCACAAATTGATCCTGAGGATGTGCCAGATCTTACCAATGATGTTCCTGATGTGTATATTGAACATTAGGTTGTGAACTATTACATTTTATGATTTGCTTTTTATATTATGTTATTACATTTGTGATTTTTCCTTTCTATTTGAGTTATTATTTTTAAAAAATAATAAAAGAGGGGAACTGTTAGGTATTTTAGTACCATGGGAGCATTTACTGGATATTGTTTTATAGTGACATTATGCAGGAAAACTCTGTCATTCAATAAGGCCCCTTTTGTTTTAGTTATTTTTCTCTTTGACCCAAGAATTGATGTGTGAGAATCACAGGCTGGTACAAGGTTGAAATACCACAGAGATCACTCCCTCAGCTACATTAGTTTCTTAATCTTTTAGACGCCTGTTGAAGGCCAAATGGTTTGTTTCAGATTTCACTAATGTAAGAACTCTTCGTTTTGTGCCTTGAAAATATGTCGCTGAGATAATCACAATTGTAGCTGAACTAATAAACTACACAAAGGATGCTTCTTCACCCAAGGGCAGGAAGACGCTGCCTTATCTTGGTCTGTACTGGTTTAAACTGATAATCTGCTGTCTCATGAATTTTACCCTCTATATAAACTGTTGTACTTGTGAATAAAGTTGAGTCACTTTGGGAAGACAATCTAAAGCAGTCTCTGTTTTCTTGTTCTCCCAAGCTGCTCCCGAGCTGCTCGTACTAACACGCTGAATGGCATGCTTGAATATTACTTGAGAATATATTTGACTGTGTTACAGACTAAGGGACATTCTCTGCTGATAGGTGAAGGTACATTCTCTGCTGATAGACGTCCACGCCTCGGAGGAAGCCGATCCACGGAGTAGGCCCTGGAAACAGTTTCCTTCAGTCAGGGCCGCTGCAGTTGATAAGAGCCACCACCTCATGACGACGGAACACACCCTCCTGTCGCGAGTAGACCCCCCGGCCAGGAAAGCTGACCCCTCCACCGGGCGAGATCACAACAAGTAGGCAAGCCTGCCGTCAGCTGTGTTTAGATGGCTTCACTGACTCGCCTGCAGTGACTCTGATGGACCCAGGATGGTCGTTCCGCAATTTTGCAAGCGGTCGGTGTAGTGAGGAGGACTTGGTATGGCCCCTCCCACCTGGGTGTGCTCCAGTTTTTCCTTTGGAGCACCTTGATCAGAACCCAATCACCGGGCTTTAGTCTGCAAGACACTGGAGAAACATCATCAGGTTGTTGATTATGTACAATGATCTCTTTGTTTTCTAACAGCTTAGACATCCATTCTGCTAATGTGTTTTCTCTGATTGCTTTGTCTATTGGTTGACTGGTAATAGGCAGTGGAAACGGCCTGCCATGAATGATTTCAAATGGAGTTAGTTTATGGGAGCCTTGTGTTAAGCGCATCCACATCTTCACTAAACCCAAACATTCAGGCCACGGCCTTCCTGTTTCTGCCATGCATTTCCTGAGCCTTTGTTTTATAGTGCCGTTAGTTCTCTCTACAAGGCCTGCGCTCTGAGGGTGATAAGCACAATGGTGTTTTATGCTGAAACCGAGTGCTTCAGAGACCTTAGTGATGACATCATTTACAAAATGAGTGCCGTTGTCTGATCGTATCAAAGCTGGAATGCCATATGTGGGTATGAAGTGATTGCACAGGCACTTTGCTACTGAAATTGCATCTGCCTTTTTCACTGGATAGATTTCCGGCCACTTTGAGAACACGTCTATAACCACTAGGGCGTATTTTGACCCTTGACATTCGCTTAGTTCAATAAAATCCATATGAATTGTGTGAAAAGGATGAGGCGGAGTTGGAAAACGGCCTCTTCTTGGTCGCAGGTTACCTTGAGCATTATATTTTTGACACGTCATGCACGTTCTGACAAATTGTTTTGCTGAAGTTTCAAAATTTACAGTGTAGAAATGAGAGTTGACAATACAGGTCATTCCCCCCGATGACAAATGCGTACAGCCATGAGTCACTAATGCCGCCATCTTGTGGAGCGATTTTGGCAACACTGGCTTGCCATAACACATCATTAAATCGTTTGTCAGAACTGCACCGTGTTTTAGCCATTTTGCCTGCTCTGCTGTGCTTGCTGCTTTTTGTTCACTTTGCAACACATCCAGTGGAATCTGATGCGTGTTTACTGCTGTCTCTGAATCTATGGTGAAGACGTCAGCCTTATTTTTCTGTTTGTGCACTTTTGTGGCGTGTTCAGCATGTAACAGGGCATCTGGCAGGTCGCCAGTGTTCATTGTGACCCAATGTTTCTCTACATGTGCTCTGATTGGTGGGAGCAGGCCATTTAGAAACGCATTTTTTAATTGCTGCTGGAATGGCGTTGCATCGCCATCGGCATAATCTAAACCTGAATGCTGCCTAAAAACTGGGCGCAGGCGGTCTAAAAAGTCTGATGCAGTTTCATTTTCTTTCTGTTTTACCTCTCCTATTTTATTGTAGTTTGGCTTGGGGGCCAGCTGTAGTTTCACACGTTCATAGAAATTATGTAGTTGGCCTTCTAATTCAGGGTCACCTGCACGCAGGGGTTGTGGTCCGTTGCCGACCACTAAAGAATCTAAAGGATTATTAATTGCCCCCCCCAGTGAAAGAGCCTTTCACTGAGCCAAACTTCAAACCTAAAAGATCTTGAAGCACCTGGTACATTTCATGACCGTTTAAATACCACTGAGTCCTAATTGCTTCAACTGCTCTCTTCCATGTGTCAAAACCGTCATGCAGGGGCGGGACATCTTTAAGAACATTTTTGCGATCCTCATGTGACCATGGTCTAAACACAAGAATTGTGGGGTGTGCGTCTTGATGCCCCATAGGTCCAATCGGCTGACCATATCTGGGGTTAGGTGAACTTATTAATGGAAATACGCCTGGGGGGCTTGGGGGGTCAGGCCATATTTCCCTGCCTACATGATCTTCCCCTATATCTGCTTCAGGTGCATGTGTTAATGACATTTTAGCTAAATCTGCCTGCACTGAACCGTAAGGGTTATTCACAGCTGCATCTTTGTCTGTTTGCTTGGGAGTTGATGCAGAGGCAGTAACATAGGGGGGAGGGGCTGCAGCCGTTGCTTCAGGCACCTCACAGCTTTGCTTTTGTTTTTTATTCTGTCTCTTTTCTCTATTCTCAGCACGTCTCTGTTGCTCATTTTTCCATGCATCTAGGAAAGTTAATTCATTTGTGCGTTTTCCTTTCTTTCTAAGATTTGTGGTTGCACTTATTTCCTTTAATAAGCTATCTTTGAGCTGTGTTAAAGCTGCGGGGCTGCACGTACCCTCCCACCCAGGACATGACGTCTTTTTAGGATTACGCCATCTCCTTGCGCTGATTTTTCCTGCACCTGGATATTTATTTTCTATCCACTGTTCGTCATTAATGAACTTTTGTGTATACTGCCCATTATTGGCAACAGGTTTAGAGGTTTTATTCCCCATTTTTCAATTTTTATTATTTAGTGTATCTTACTTATGTATTTATTTAGTTATTTATTTTTATTTATTTATTTATACACTGGCAATACAGCTGCTATCCACCTTCGCTGGTATGAGGAATGAGAGTGGTTGCTCACACGCCCTTCTACTTTCGGACTATTTCCAAAAGCGGTGTGAACTTTACGAGGCGGAACTCGACCGTTCTCCCAAACCACCAGCACTTCAGCGAACAGCAGTGAAAGAAAAACACAGTAGGAGCGGCTCAGTCTCTTATTGGACCGTGAAAAGTCAGCTTGCTCCGTTAGTTACAACAATACACACATACATTCACATTCACACTTATTCGCGCGATCGGAGCCCTTATAATAAGGGGAGCTGCCAGTCTTTCTGTAGACGAGCTACTTATTCCCTTGACCCAGCTGGGGGAGCTACTCAGAGCTCCAAACCTAACCCACAAGAGTGGGGAGCTTCCAGTCGACGAGCTCCAAGCTACCAGCCGACGAGCTACTTTAAACCCACAGAAGTGGGGAGCTTCCAGTCGCGACGAGCTACTTTCGCTATTTTAAATTCCCTGAATTTAAAATACGATTTTACGCAAGATTGTGTCAGTGTGTCTGTATCTACCTGGTCAGTGTCGCCGGGTCTGGTCCACCTCGATCGGGCCCCACCACCGTGGGTCGCTTTCTAAGAACGTTGGCCAAGACTCGAATTTAACGCCCTTGGTCTTTGACCACACACCTAGTGTGTGGGCTGTCGACAGACGAGCAACGTGGACTGGTCACGGAGATGGGACACGATGGAGGCGCTCCGGCTCCGAAGGACCAAGAAATGTTGGGGGAAAACTCTGTAAAAAACCCAGGAGAAATAAAGACACAATGAGACAAAGTTACTTTCTTTATCAAACGTGTACACGGGTGAGCTGCTAAGGACAACTCACCCCATGCACAGTGGCTTGGTAATTTTTATAGGAAAGACAGTGAGAACAGGATAAGAAAATACAAAACAAATAAAATAAACAACTCCATATGTGGCGCTAGTCTCGTCAGCAGAGAGCTGGGAGAAGGCTGTGAGAGATAAAACAATCTAAAACAATATGTCCCAAAACAGTATGTCTTTGCTGAGAAAGTCTAAGAAGATAATTCTAAACTAATCTAACCATAGACAAAAGGGCATGCTTGCACATTTAAAAGAAGGTAAAGAAACATAGAAACATTTTTCCTGTAACATGAACACATTCTGATCATAACTCTTCATATGTAATTTGCAGATCAGCAATCAGATTAAACACATTAGAAATGGTATTGATGGGAATTTTTTAAGATAACAACAATTATGATTATTGGTTATTAATTATTATTGAAATGCCTGTTTACACACTGGTTCCAAAGTCACAGTGACAAATCATTTTTCCAGCTTAAAATGTTGGCAGCCATTCCCTGATAAGAAAGTGAATAGAAACAGCATATGACTGAGCAAAGAAAAGAAGCTTTATTTGGTAGAATTGGAAAGGGTTAGAAGATTACCTGTTAGAATGTGTGTCATCAGTGAGAAGCTTAAAAAAAGACCCTAACAACAAAAAGCTGCAATGTTATATTGTGGTTCAAACTTGGGGAGAACTTTATGATCACTGTAGAGTCTGTCCTTTCATGCTGCTGAGTTCATTAGTTTACAGTGTTGTGAGCCTTTCCTGTTAACTGTAAGGGTTTTAGCTGCTGTAGGTGTACTACACAACCCAGAAGATGGGTGATCAATAACAATATAATGGCACAAAGACAACATTTAACAGTCAAAACACATCAAGGTACCAAAATCCATACACAAAAAAAAACTTTTTTCTTTAACACTTAAAAAAACAACAACTCTAAAATGACATCCTGTACTTGTGTACAACTTAGCTTAGAGAATAACTTCACAAGGCAACTATTTAAACACAAGGCTGCTACACAGTGTATAGCTGTTCCACGGAAGCCAGTGCTAAATTGAAGTGAAAAAATAAATAAAAGAACTTCACCATTACAATGAAACTGCATAAAAGCTACAGAATTAAAGCCTTTTTCTCCACACAGTTTCAACATAATGGCTATATAGATTTTCTTCTCGTCAGGACATCTGTGAAACAAATCTTGTGCACACCTTAATATGAGGCAATACTAAGGGACATAAAATATGAGTCCAAGAGGCCATGTTCACTTGGGTTGGGTTGCTTTCTGTTCTTGTTCAATAGGCTTTGCAAAGTAATCTCTGTACATGGAGAACAGGACACCTGAAAACAACAACAAAACAAAAGAAGCATGTAAAATGACTCGTGTTTATAGTATTATGATTTCAGGTTCAAACCACAAATCACAAATAAAGAACTGGTTGCAGTTTGGCAGTAAGAACTGAAAGATGACCCACCAACAGTCATTGCTCCCACCACAAAGCCTTGGGCAGCTACACGCATGTGAATCAGGTGCACCGACATTTTTGTATCTCCACGACTTTTCATTTTCATCAGCCTGTAGCCAACAATAGCAACAAATCCAGCCATCCCTGCAAAAAGCAAAAGTCACTAAAACAAAAATAAGACAGCAACATATCCCCCAAATCCTCTGAAAACTCACTCAATAAACCCCAAAACTTAAACTTTTCTGAGCACATATTTTATTTGTCCTTGTCATAATATGTACTCACCGACTGGGACAAATGGATTCTCCTTTGCCTTTCGCCAGAATTTGGACTCACTCTCCTCATAAGAAGACATCTCGCCTGAAACAAGAACGAGGTCGATTGAGTTCAAACGTTTGTTGGCCGTGTAGCAGTACAGCATGCAAGCTAATTCAGTGCTGATAGAAACCAATAAAACGCATAGAGAAACATGTCAGGAAGTATCAGGCTGTGCCTCACACAAAAAAAATCTCCAAAATCAGGCTTTAAAAGTCGTTCCCACGAAAGAGGTCCGAGAGTCGCTATTAACAGGACATGAAAACTTCAGAGGTGACAGATGAAGGGCACGGACTAGACCCATCTTTCACAGACCTAACATTAAACAACTGTGCCTGATATGACGCGACACTTTTAAGTAGTATTATATTTAAATATTAGATATTTTGAAAGGGAAGAATTTTTATTCAGCTGCGAGGCCTTTCCGTGTGGTGCGGGAGAAAAATGTGGAAAAGCAACAACTCTAGAGTTAAGATGAGCTACACTTTAAAAAGCACGTAAAGACACTTCCACCGAACTGAAGAGGGCTCCCTCTTACCTGCTTTAAGGTGTCGTTAGCTGGAAGCACCAGTGAAAGAATTATCCGCGGAGATCTACGTCTCCTCCGAGCAGCAGCCTGTAGTTATGGAGGAAGTAATAAGCCGGCATCTACGTGATACATTCTGCGTGCTACTTAACAGTTCCCTCGTATGCATGCCTAACGTCAGCAACCGCTGTACTGTGTTTACGTTCAAACAGAATGTAGTAAATACAGGCAACATCTTCGAAAGCCTTGGACCTACAAGCTCAAGAAGGCGGAGAAAGTGGATGAGGTCCTGTTAGCATTTTCACAACATGTGGAACACGACCCAGTGTGACCTAGAGTAATGTGTGTCTACAAAGGATATGCTGGAGCACTCTCTGTATGTGTTAATGTGCTCTGGTTTTGTTTCAGTTTACTATACTGTCATTGCTGTAGGTCAGGGATGTCTAACTCATTTTACATGGTGTGGGACATAAGTGGGCCAGACAATTTAATCCTGGAGATATTTTATTATAAGCCAAAAGAAGTGTTAAAGAATTTCAAGAACTTATTTGAACAATCTCATACACTTGCACACCTTCGTACATAAAGTTTCTTTTTGCACAATGCTAAGTACATTGAAATACAGGGTAAGTATGTTACAGTTTAAACCAAAACAATAAGTCAATAGGAAAAAAAAATAGGGTAAGGAAGGAAGTGGCTGGCTGCAAAACAATAACAACTATATCAGTTTAAAGAAACTACAGAGTACACTCAGACTGGAAAGCTGTTCTAACAGTTATTTGGCAATAACAGGAAAAAGAAGCTTTTTCATACCCAGTCGTAGGGTGTAATATGTAGCTATAAAAAGTTACAGCACATGACAGTACTGAAGAGCATGAGCAAACTCAGACAGTGGAAAGATCACCAGATTACCCAGAGGTGAGTTTAGCCAGAATACTCAGAGAGCAACTCACACTGATCCATAGAGCAGACAAAACCCAAGCTTCAGGCCCTGCAACGATGAGACAGTCCAGAACATAAGACCAGCGGGGAAGTAGGAAGGAAGCAAATAATCAATATTCTTTTGATTATTTTAATAAAATTTATTTCGGTTAAACAGTGTAACACAGAAATGTGCACAGTTGTGTTTAATGGCAGACAATTAATGTAGTTCACATACAGTTCATATATGCTACATTATACAGTTGATATAGCAGCATACCCTGCTTCTAAGCCACATTGTCACTTGTGTTGATGTTTAGATTAACACCTGTGCTGTTTTCTTTTAAAAAATAAAATAAAATAAAATAAAATAAAAGCTGAAAAACAGTTAAGCACTCAATTATGCTGATTCTTTTTGTTGTTCGCCATTAAAACAAAAGTCCACTAGATGGCGCAACATTCCCACTGAATTCAGTAGATCAGCGTGCAATTAAATTAATAGAGTTTAACGTTCAAAGACAAATCTCTAATCATTTATGATCGGTAATGGGTTTCAGGGTCAGTCCCACAATGCATGCGAGCTTTCAAATGCAGGCCGAAGTCAGCTTTTTTTTCTTTTTTCTTTCTAGTTATCGCAACCATGAAACTAGAACATGTATAATCTCCAGGAAAATCTGTAAAACGCGTCCTTCCCACATGTTTCAGCTCAATAGTTTCCCTTTTGGACAAAACAGTTTCTGAGTATTGGTTTGTTTTGCTTGCCTTGAGAAATCTGCAGTTTTTCTTTTCTTTCTTTGTTTGGTGCTATGAAACATTCAGTCTGTAATGAAAATCAGCTGGCCTCGATACCTCCGATCTTTCGTCGGGGAATAAACGGATGAGAATGGAATTCTGCTGCATGCCAGATGTTAACTGATTGAAGAACTCAGTTCCAGAGAAATTTGACACTGACTTCAAAGACCATTTACGGGTTGTTGATCTTGATTTTAAGGATGTTTGAATATTATCGGATTGCATAACGGTAATTATAAGCAATTAAGATGAAAATTATTCTTCCGCGAAAGTACATTGTTGATTGAACACAATGTGAATTGTTGTTTGTATTCAGGAGACCTTTGCTTTTTTTCCCCAGGACTATTTAGTTATCAGTTCCAGGAAAGCTGAAACCCGTTGGGCTTGTCAGAGGGGAGGAGCAAAGGTCTGCTCATTATAGCAGACCTGAAACTTTCCTTCAGATGAATCTGTGCTGGTTAACTGAATCAGTCATGGAGCTGCTGCTGCCGATACTTCTTGGCTTTCTTGCTTGTCTGGTCGGAGGGCTGTACCTTCTCGGAGTGTTCAGACAGCGGCGACCAGGAGAACCCCCCCTCGATAAAGGGCTCATTCCTTGGTTGGGTCATGTCTTAGAGTTTCGCAGGAACACCTTGAAGTTCCTAGAGAGAATGAAGAAGACGCACGGTGATATATTTACAGTACAGCTGGGAGGGTTTTATATTACATTTGTCCAGGACCCTTTTTCATTTGGGGGGTTCGTTAAGGAGAGTCGGGACAAACTGGACTTTCGAAAGTTTTCAGTGCACCTGGTGCACAGAGTGTTTGGATACAAAGCTGTTGAAGGGGAGCACATTGTTCTCCACAATTCCAGCAACAAGCATCTGAAGGGGGAAGGTCTGCAAGAACTGACCCAATCTTTTATGAGTAATTTGCAGAACATGATGTTGCACAACATTGGATCAGCTGTAGAGGACAGGACCTGGAAAGAAGATGGACTGTTCAGGTACAGCTACAATGTTGTTTTCAGAGCTGGATATTTGGCCTTGTTTGGCAATGTGCCACCCAAGTCAGAACAAAGTGAGGAGAAAGCCAAAGAGAAAGACAGAGCTGAATCAGAAGCTTTGTTTCAGGAGTTTCGTAAATATGACCAGCTCTTCCCCAGACTAGCGTATGGGGTCCTCCCACCGATGGAAAAGTTGGCTGCAGAGAGGTTGAAGGCATACTTCTGGGATGTTCTGTCAATACTGAAAATGAAAACCAAGGACAATATCAGTGGCTGGGTGTGGGACATACAGCAGGGTAAAGAGGAGATGGGCATCGATATGTCAATGGTAAACAGATACATGTTTGTGCTTCTTTGGGCCTCTCAGGGCAACACAGGGCCTTCTTCATTCTGGCTGCTGCTCTTCCTCATGAAACACCCAGAAGCCATGAAAGCAGTGAAGGAAGAAGTGGATAAAGTTCTGAAAGAATCTGGACAGGAGGTCCGGCCTGGTGGTCCTATGGTCAACCTGACCCGTGAAATGCTGTTGAAAACACCGATCCTGGACAGTGCTGTCGAAGAGACCCTCCGACTCACTGCTGCACCCCTCCTCACCAGGGCAGTGATAAAGGACATGACCTTCAAGATGGCTGATGGGCGAGAATATTTACTTCGCAAGGGTGACAGAATTGCAATCTTTCCTTTCAGTTCTGTCCACCATGATCCAGAGATCCATCCTGAGCCGCACTCATTCAAATATGACCGCTTCCTGAATCCAGACGGGACCAGGAAAACTGATTTTTACAAAGCAGGAAAGAAGGTAAAATATTACACCATGCCCTGGGGATCTGGGGTCTCCATGTGCCCTGGCCGTTTCTTTGCCACCAATGAGCTGAAACAGTTTGTTTTCCTCATGTTGGTCTATTTTGAACTTGAGCTGATGAATCCGGATGTGAAGATACCTGAAATTGACCTCAGTCGATACGGATTTGGAACGATGCAACCTGTCAGAGATGTCCAGTTCAGATTCAGACTCAGATATTAAGACAGTCAGATGAAAATAAAACTGTGATTTTCTTTTTCTTTGGATCAAGATGGTTTGATGAGCACTTCCAAACTATGGAAGCAGATTTAAATCTAAAGTTTTTGACGTGTTGGTCAACTGTAACAATTCAATATGCAAATGCACTGATATTCTAGACATGTATATGTATATTGAACACATTCTGATCATAACTCTTCTTCTTTAAGTAATTTGCAGATCAGCAATCAGATTAAATCCAGTTAGAAATGATATTGATGGGCATTGTTTAAGATAACAACAATTATGATTATTGGTTATTAATTATTATTGTGAATGTTCCCTTTTTTTCTGTAATTGATGTGACATGTGCACTTAGAAATTTAGACGATTCATGTATATCGTAGTCAGTTTAAATTTTTAGTTCAATTTTCTATGTACATTACAAGTTTTTGCTTTTTGTTTTTTCCAAAATAAATTTTTTTTGTAAATGTCAGATTTTGGAGTTTTATGTGAGCCTCTTTTAAAACTCAAAAAACCAAAACAAACAAAAACAAAGTTATAGGCTGACTTCAGTCAACTCAGTGACATAGATTCTTTTACTTGTTCCCTACAACAAAATCCAATAGATGGCAGCAGATTCCCACATTCCCAATGTTTTTAAAATAAACAATAAATTGTACAAAAACACAGAATCTTAGAAGAATGATACAAATGAAAACTAATATACGTGATTTTATATTTAATTTATTTTAAAATGAATGTCAGGAGTTTAAATACATACTCCAGTTTAAAAATAAAAATAAAATTAGAAACTTTTGGCAGTTATTTTATTGTTCATGCTTTACAGGTTAAAAAATTCCATTCACAGAATGGCTGGCTCACCACTTTAGTGATGAAACCTCAGTTACAAAAATGCTTTTGTGAATTTTGCTGAAGTTGCAGATAAATAGTAAGAATAAATGCATTTGCCTGATTAATAACTTAGAAGGTTATAATAAGAAGGATTTTGACATTCAAACACAAATTAATCATGAACAGAAATTATTTCAAGGTCATTCACACAAGGCAAGTCTGATTTCAAATGCAAATCAGGGTCAGATTTTTTTTACAACCATAAAACACGCACACATAGATAATCTCTAGGACAGCGTGGGGAGAAAAAAAAACAAGGAGTTTGTCTTCTGTGGTTCAGCTCAGTGCTGCTCTTTTAGGCCAAAACATGACAGTTTCTGTGTCTAATTGGAGTAAGCCAGACATGTTTTTGTTTGCCTTTGCCTTTAGTGTTCTTTGGTCTATGACTGATGCTGTGAACCATCTTTTGTAAAGTTCATTTAGCAAAACCAACAAAAACACTCCCCCTGAACTCCGTGACCTTGACCCGATGTTGCACCATATCGATTTTTAGCTTTCACGTGTTTTCTTGATCCCTTTGGTGCTCTCATCAGGAAAGTTCAATCTCACCACTAATGAAAACAGTTGAGACATTTTTAATAACACAGATTCATCACTGCAAAAGAAAGTGAAATGAAATCTTTATCAAATATGTAAAAACATGCAAAGCCAGTCAATCATTTTTGAACTTCAGCAGACTGTCTCGACTATCTACCAGACATGTGCAGAGGGGCCGGCAGGGGCTTGAGCATCTGCCCCTTTCCTGATGGGTGCCCTTTTCTTGAGCCTTTTTTTTAATGTGTGTGTAAATACAAAATATGAGTAACTGTATTCTGTTACAGTTACCGTTTAAAAATGTGGTATTTAGAATACAGTTACTTTGTTGAAATAAATGGATTACACGGCGGTACTTCCCTGTTTCATATTGTCGCGGGTCAGGACTGTTTGGGTTTTGTTCGACAGCTATGTTCTGTTGTTCCAGGCGGCAGCGTTACGGTTGCCATGGTTACAGGGTGACGCTCTCTCTCTGCGTGTTTCCTGGGTGAGAGAGCGCCTTTTTGTTGTTGTTGTGCTAAGCTAACAGGCAGAATGCTACAGGTATAGCTCTAAAGAATGTAGCATCATAGGCAGTGTAGTCCGTGCTGCAGGGAGAATGGACTGCCATACACGTTATGTGTCTGTGAGCGAGGGAGGGAGAAAAAGTAAAAGTAAAAGCTGTCATCAAGCAAAAACGGGAGCTGGAAGCATGTAAATATAATAATAACCACTGCAGCCAAGAAGAGTGCCTGAGGAGCCCAGTTGTAAGTAAGCTATTAAGACTCGACTGTACACCGTGTTCGTGTTTTCCTCCAAAAACAATAAGTTCTGTTGGAGCAGCCTTTCAACGCCTCTCTCTGTCTCTCGCAAGCAAAGTTGACCCAGACAACAAAGTAAAGCTATTTTTCGGCTACGAGCCCGACACAGAATTACCATATTAGCCAGAGGTCCCTTTACTACGTTCGGAGCCGCGGACCTTCAGTGACAGTAATAAATCACAGCAATAGTACATTCACGTAGTTGTAAACAGCATGATAATATATTAAGTAATCCAAAGTATTCAGAATACATTATAGAATACATTTTGGGGCATGTATTCTATAATCTGTCGTGTAATACATTTTAAAAGTAACCTTCCCAACACTGACTATAGTCTACAGCCCACAGGAGTATTCGTTTGTTATGTACACGTGGTTAAGTTCTCTTGTGGCAACTGATGAATTGAAACAAATGAGCATTGTTGTATGTGCACTGAGCGACAGAGCAACAAAACATTACCTGTCCTTTTATTAACTACAGAAGTAGTGGTAGTCATTAGCCGCTAGCTAACTGGGTAAGGGTGTCAGAGGTTTGTAGCTCTTATTATAATTACGATATTCAAACACACACACACACACACACACACACACACACACACACACACACACACACACACACACACACAGTATTTTAAAGAAAATACAGATTATATTAGATTTATATTTCAAATATAACAAAATGATGATTCTTCAGCAGAAAAATTATTGTATCTCTACGGTTTAAATATTGTACAAATTGAATCATCATAAATACATTATTTTATATTTATTGCTTTTTTTTTAAATTTTTATTACTTTATTTTTATATAAAAAGGGAAGAATTCTGGATCAGCATCATGATCGAAACTTTTGGCCATAGTATATACAGTGTTCTGGAGAAGGTATAAAATGTCACTGTATGCGCATGCGTGTGTGCACTTGTTTAATCAGCTACCATCTTTCCTATGGACTTTTTAATGTCTACAGTCACAGATCGACAGCAACATTTTACCCCATCAGGTGAAACATAGGCTATGTTTGCTTTGCATTGACCCCACCTGATGACAGTGATACAGTATGACGCGATTCCATATTAGATTCTTGATGAATTTGGGTTGTTGTTGTTCAGCCTGGTTATATGTGACCCTTTTTAACTTGTTTTGTGATGCTCTCCTTGTAATTGCATATGTATGCAATTTGCGGGGTGGGGGTGGGGGGGGGGTTGTCTCCCCTCTCTCAAAACATACAACTCAGACGGCAGGTATCAGGAAAATGAGGACAAGTGGGTTGGACATTGACATCAGCTGTTGTTCTAGTTCATTCTATTAAGAAAACAAGTTCGACTCGGGTAATTTTCTGCACAAGAGATAAAAAAGGTTTGGGTCATGACTTTATTGTTTTGAATTCCGAGATTAAACCCCACTGGCTGAGCAGGTGACCATATTCTATACAGCTCAATGTTGGCCCTTTGCTGTGTGTCTTTCCCTGTTATCACTCCCCTCTTTTCTATATACTTTTGACTGCTGCACTATCAAAATAAAGAAGCTGGCACCTGGGAGGAGTCAGTTCAGTTATAGATAATGCAAATGACAAAACAGACCATGTGGCTTGCAGATGTGTGCAGTTCTGCATGGCAATGGGTAAAACTGAAGAAGATACAAAGCCCTAGAAATAACAAATATAACAAATCAAATCAAAGAAAACAAGAGAACTCCATATGAAACTCTTTGCTAACCTCAACAAACCAGACTAAATGCACAGATATACATATGTAATGAGACCAGTACAAATGCAATACACATGTAGACTTATTCCAATTAAAGACTTGTTCACAGAGTAACAAAGTGTGCAGAAGCAGAATCAAAAAAAAATTCAAAAATCTGAAATTTTAACAACAAAAAAACAAATCTGTTTTCTCTCCATTGTGTATCCAGCCTCTTGCCCTATAACAGCTGGAAAAGGCTCCAATTCCACTGCAATCCTGGACTGGATAAATAGAAGGAGATGGACGGCTGGCACTGATTTTCAGAAAAATTCTACTTAATTTGGATATGGAAAATGTAACAGAAAATCTGCAATACATGTGTTCCCATGCTTCATTTTATAAGTCTCCATGTATCATCCAAAGAATTATACAAAAAAAGGTGTTTAAAGATAAGACTTTTGTTTTTATCTGATTGGCTTAATATCTGAGTCTGTATCTGAACTGGACATCTCTGACAGGTTGCATCGTTCCAAATCCGTATCGACTGAGGTCAGTTTCAGGAATCTTCTCATCAGGATTTATCAGCTCAAGTTCAAAATAGACCAACATGAGGAAAACAAACTGTTTCAGCTCATTGGTGGCAAAGAAACGGCCAGGGCACATGGAGACCCCAGATCCCCAGGGCATGGTGTAATATTTTACCTTCTTTCCTGCTTTGTAAAAATCAGTTTTCCTGGTCCCGTCTGGATTCAGGAAGCGGTCATATTTGAATGAATGCGGCTCAGGATGGATCTCTGGATCATGGTGGACAGAACTGAAAGGAAAGATTGCAATTCTGTCACCCTTGCGAAGTAAATATTCACGCCCATCAGCCATCTTGAAGGTCATGTCCTTTATCACTGCCCTGGTGAGGAGGGGTGCAGCAGTGAGTCGGAGGTTCTCTTCGACAGCACTGTCCAGGATCGGTGTTTTCAACAGCATTTCACGGGTCAGGTAGACCAAAGGACCACCAGGCCGGACCTCCTGTCCAGATTCTTTCAGAACTTTATCCACTTCTTCCTTCACTGCTTTCATGGCTTCTGGGTGTTTCATGAGGAAGAGCAGCAGCCAGAATGAAGAAGGCCCTGTGTTGCTCTGAGAGGCCCAAAGAAGCACAAACATGTATCTGTTTATCATTGACATATCGATGCCCATCTCCTCTTTACCCTGCTGTATGTCCCACACCCAGCCACTGATATTGTCCTTGGTTTTCATTTTCAGTATTGACAGAACATCCCAGAAGTATGCCTTCAACCTCTCTGCAGCCAACTTTTCCATCGGTGGGAGGACCCCATACGCCAGTCTGGGGAAGAGCTGGTCATATTTACGAAACTCCTGAAACAAAGCTTCTGATTCAGCTCTGTCTTTCTCTTTGGCTTTCTCCTCACTTTGTTCTGACTTGGGTGGCACATTGCCAAACAAGGCCAAATATCCAGCTCTGAAAACAACATTGTAGCTGTACCTGAACAGTCCATCTTCTTTCCAGGTCCTGTCCTCTGCAGCTGATCCAATGTTGTGCAACATCATGTTCTGCAAATTACTCATAAAAGACTGGGTCAGTTCTTGCAGACTTTCCCCCTTCAGGTGCTTGTTGCTGGTAATGCGGAGAATACCGTGCCACCCTTCAACAGCTTTATATCCAAACACTCTGTGCGCCAGATGCAGAGCAACCTTTCGAGCGTCCAGTTTGTCCCGACTCTCCTTAATGAACCCCCCAAATGAAAAAGGGTCCTGGACAAATGTAATATAAAACCCTCCCAGCTGTACTGTAAATATATCACCGTGCTTCTTCTCCATTCTCTCTAGGAACTTCAAGGTGTTCCTGCGAAACTCTAAGACATGACCCAACCAAGGAATGAGCCCTTTATCGAGGGGGGGTTCTCCTGGTCGCCGCTGTCTGAACACTCCGAGAAGGTACAGCCCTCCGACCAGACAAGCAAGAAAGCCAAGAAGTATCGGCAGCAGCAGCTCCATGACTGATTCAGTTAACCAGCACAGATTCATCTGAAGGAAAGTTTCAGGCCTGCTATAATGAACAGACCTTTGCTCCTCCCCCAGGATAGGTTTCTGCGAATTTGTTTGGAATTGTTTACTAAAAAAAAAAAATAATGTACTTAAGTATCAATTGAGGACACGATTTTCCAATTGTCCTAGAGATTCCCCTCTTTCGAAATCCAAAAGAACATACTGTAGCCTGCAGTGATATTATGTTTATGTTAACAGCTCTATGACAGCAGGTATGAAGAGATTGTGGAGCAATGAGTGCACACTGGCAACAAATATCACTCTATTTAATCATAAGTAAGAAAAATAAAGTTTTGAGGGGTCAATGGCATTGCATGCTGTTGACACTAGATGCGTGATTCTGGTTTATTTTTTACCAGAATTGTTTAGGAACAGTCAGTCAGTGTTCAAGTAAATTATAACTAAGAAGAAAACTGTCACTGTTCTGGGTAATTTTGACCCAGCTTTTTCGGTTTCTTTTATTTTGGTGTTTTTCTAGATTATGTTCATTATATTTATGTTCTGATTCCTTAGCTATCCTGTGTTGATTATTGTCAATGGAAAATTGTACTAAGTAGCCAGTATAAGCTTTTAGTGATATAAGTTTACATGTGATAGAATACTGCATGATGACCTTTTCCTTGCTTAGAACTGATTGTCCTTTATAAAACGTGTTCTGATTTTTCTATCTGAATCTTCCCCAATTCTGACCTCGCACACACACACACACACACACACACACACACACACACCCTTGCAAGAAAAATCTGCAGCGTGTGTGTGTCTTCACTCTTCAGCTGAAGAAGTGTCTTTTAGAATAAATCTCTTGACATTTATTATAATTATTCTGATTTAGGCTTTGTTCTCTTGCCCTCATGTTTAGTATAGGTTTAGTTCTGTGCTTAGTCTTCTCTGCTCGTGTGTCCCTCTGTGTAAAGTCCATGTTTCTCAGTCCGCATCTTTGTGAATTGTTTCTGGTTTCCTGTTTTACTTTGAAAGTTCATGTCTCATGTCAGTGTGTTCAGTTTTACTTCTCCCTTGTCTTGTTAACCTAATTTCTCCCAGCTGTGTCTCCCTCCTGTTTCTCATTCCCTGATTACTTCCCTGTGTATATAAGCCCTGTGTTTTCCTGTGCTCTCTGTCGTGTTGTACTTTCTCCATGCTGTGTGTTTGTCGTGGTCCAGTATTCCAGCGCCTCTGTTCAGAGTTTTTGTTCTGTTCTTGTGAGTCTTATTTTGAGGAGTTTTTCCAGCAATAAAGCTGCGTTTTCAGTTTAAGTCCTGTCTCTGAGAGTCCTGCATTTTGGGTCCTTTTTCCTGCCTGCCACACAGCCAACCATGAAAAAAACAGGTTTTGACACTAGGCCTGCCAAATGGCCTTATTTTTTTTGCAGAAGAGTTTAGGATAGCTAAATAAAAATATAAAATATCAGCTCATTCGGGCCATGCCTTTTTTCTTTTCAGAGATTAAAATCAGGCACCAGTTTAGTTCTCTGGTTGTGAAGGTGATGATCTACAAGACCGCTGAAATGCATTCGTTCTTTGCTCTGTGTCTTAACGATCAGTCTCTCCCTTTCTCATTGTGCCAAATCTAAAGTTTGGTGGAGGGGAGATTATGATGTGGGGGTGATTCTCAGGAGTTGGGCTTTCCCCCGTAAATCCAGTGGAAAGAAGGCAAGAATGCTCAAAAATTCCCCTAAACACATTCCTAAACAATATGGCAAGCCTTCCCAGGGGAGTTAAATTAATATTAAACCATATTTATCAAGAATAGGATGTCACTCACGTTCATATGAGTGGGAAGATAGACCAGCAAATACTTTTGGCAGTATGGTGTATCTGCAAACACAGTAGTATATGTGAGGGGGCAAACTCCTCAAGATGGGTGGTGACCATGGTGGCCATTTAGAAGTCGGCCATCTTGGATACAACTTTGTTTTTTCAATAGGAAGAGGACCATGTGACACATCAAACTTATTGGTAATGTCACAAGAAAAACAATGGTGTGCTTGGTTTCAACGTAACTTTTTTCTTTCATGATTTATTTACAAGTTTCTGACCACTCATAAAATGTGTTCAATGTGCTGCCCATTGTGTTGGATTGTCAATGCAACCCTTGAGGAGGACTTTAATATCACCAACCATTCCCATGTTATTACGGTGTATCCATATAAATGGCCCACCCTTTATTTATTATCATTGTCGCAGGTACAACAAAATTAAACGTGGTCTCTGATCAGTGCATCATCCATAGAAATATAAAAATATAAAAAAACAAAATTGAATAAAATCAATGAAAAAAATACTTAAAGTGCTAAAAAAAATAGTATGAGCAAACATTCACATACATTCCCACACATGCTTCAGGCAGTGCATAGATCATTATAAAAGTGGTGTGATTTTTTCAGAAGCAGCATTCAGACATGTTATTGCGGTTGGGTAAAAGCTGTGTTTGAGTCCATTTGTCATTACACTGATTGCTCTGTACTGTGTGCCCGAGGGCAACAGTTCAAACAGGGAGTGTGGGGTATCTTTTATTATGTTCTGAGCTTTTTTAATACAGCGGGTATTATGAAGATCTTCCAGTGTGGGGAGAGGGCAGCCAGTGATCCTTTGAGCGGTGTTAATGACCCCTTTGGAGTGCTTTCCTCTGAGCCACCGTGCAGCTAGATGCAATAGATTATTACACACTCGATGGTGGCTCTGTCAAAGGACAGAAAAAAAGTTTGTTGCTTTCTGCTTTTTTTGTATTCTGTTCTTTTTGCCAATAAAAATACACTCTGAGTTTCAGTCTGTCGTCACTGTCTGCAATTGGGTCCACGCTCTCTCCACTCCACGGATCTGCCAGCGAAGGCGTGACAAGTCCTTCATTCTGGTTTATTTTCACCAGAATTGGACATCAACATCACATGTTGTTCTAGCAAATTATAACTAAGAAGTAAACAGGTTTTAACACTGTTTACTTGAGGACATAGTTTTTATTTAGTGAAAAATTTCCAGAAACCCATCCTGCGTGCTGGGGGAGGAGCAAAGGTCTGCTCATTAAAGCAGGCCTGAAACTTTCCTTCCTTCCACTACCATGGAGACTATATTTTTGGTAGCGTTTGAATGAACGTCAATCTTTCTGTTTGTAAACATGATGGCTTAAAAAACTTTCAGTGATTTCTGAAAGTATTTAGAGTGTGGTCATATTAACAGTCCATTTGTCTTATGTCCAATGAGATCTTTAACTTCATCCTATTGATTTAAGATTTTGGTTTAAAATGGACTAAATGTCTAAGTGTTGGGTGTAAAAATCATATTAATGAATGTTTCAGGTATTTATTAAAGCTGTGAGGGGATCAAATGCACAACAACACACACAGAGGAAGTGACTTTATACCCTAAATTCCACTATATTGTTACATAACACACAGCCTTGTGTTTAAAATCTTACATATAAAACCTTGTTAAGCAAGATTTTTTTGGTCTAAATCTTGCTTTGTTGTTTCGTTGCCTTAAGGCATAGTAGACCTACATAGATTTTTTTAATGATTTAATCTTATATGTTAAGCACATTGAGTTTACTTGGAATGAAATGTGCTATATAAATTAAATTCACATTACCATTGTAAATACAGGTCTCATTTAGAAACTCAAAAGTGCCTCAATAGTTTGAAGAAAGGAGAGGTTAACTTCACTCTCACACTATGTTTTACAAGCTCCTTGAGGGTTAAAATATTTAGTGTTGTTTATTGCTGAGCACACACATCAGAGATCTGCTTGCTATATGCTCTGTTTTGGTGTTTAGATCTATTTCAACTGTAGGGAACAATACTCACCTAAAAGTGGTCATAATTATCAAAGCAAAGCAAGGAGGTTCAGATTTCAGATGCAGTTCTCACATCAGGAGTACATTTCCCAATCCATGTTAGTCCTTCTCTTTGAGTCTCACTGCTATTGTTTTTACACCTATTTCACATTGTAATCTAAGGAGTTTGGAAAGAAAAGCATCTAGACTACACAGACCTGGCTGACTGAGAACCTTCACGGACCTATTTCACATTGTTTTTTATTTATCTATTACGCCTTAATTTCAAACAAAACGTCTGCTGAGATTAACATCTCTTAAACTAAGCTTAGCATCAACACATATACACATAAAACAAAGAATTTACACAGGCAAGAAAAGAGATCACCCAGTAAGACTTTATACATAAAAAATATACTTTAGGCTAAATGTAGGGCAAAAAAACACATCATAAAGTACACAGTAATGTCTACAGGACAAAACATTTGAATTGAAAAAGAAAAAAGCTGACACATTTGCTGTCACAAGCTTTAGGTATGAACAGAAATATCATATGTTATAAACATGTAATATTTTAGAAACAGGTAGAAATGGAGGCCACAGTTCTGCAAGCCTGACTGCTCGTCACTGCTTTTGTGTCCTTTTGAAGTTTAGGGTCTGGCTGCTGGACTGGGGTCAGCAGTTGTTTCTGTCTTGAACACAAATTTTTTCCTTTCTCTCCGCTCAGAGTGCCGTCACTATTATGACAAAAAAGCAGGGCCCTATCGGACGGTTTTAAAGAAGCTGTGCCAATGATTCCACACCAGTCAATAATTCGATTATTCCTTTGCCTGTGTTTCACATCTGCATTAATTTGTATGAACTGTGGCTTGGTAGTTCTTACCCAACCTCAGGGTTAATGTACTCCTAGTGCTGGTCCCAAGCCTAGATAAATGGGAGAATTGCACATCTAAATCCACCCGATCTGGCAGCTAGTTGGGAAATAGGTAAGCAGCTGCCACCAGGTTTTAGTTCTTGTTTAACCTTTCTGACAGAAAAAAAGACAAAAAGAAAAGCTACTGAGGAGGAATTAACATGAGGCACATATATATTTCAAAGTATTATTGTTATTAAAGCTCAGGACATTTACATACTTAATCACAATTTCTTCAGCTTAAAACAACACAAAGTGATAAGTGTTATCTGCAGAGATAATCCGATTACTTTTTTCAAGTAATGAGTAAAGTAAGGGATTACTATTGCAAAAAAGGTAATTCGATTACCGTTACTTTCCCGTAAGCACGCTGCGATACTGCATTACTAAAACCGTGATTTTTTTGCGAGAGTGTCTCATGTCAATGACGTAAGCGAGTGCGACGTTCGTGACAACAGCTGTGTGCAGATCAACAATGGATAATATATCGAGTGCGGCGAGAGTATGAGCGTGCAGCGTTTAAAGCGTGGAAGTACTGACCTTACTTTGAGTTTAATTCCGTAAAAAGTGACAAAAACATTAGCGTCCATCGTGCGTGGGAAGAAAACTTCTTTTTACAGCGAAAAAACCCCCCTAAACTTCCAAGCAAGCACCGAGTGCGCTACCACGGGAATGTGAAATTCACAGAGAAACTCGTGGATTCTTCCACTGACATAAAGGCTGCGACACACCTGCACCAGGGCAAACATCCGCCTGCCCCACTCCTTACTCAACTCCTGCTCAACAGATAAAAAATAGAGCAACAGGACCGCTGAGTCTTTGATGTTATTTATTTTCTGCTGTGTTTTACTTACTTCTATTTGAAAGAGTGAGTGTAAACACAAAAAAACTATTTTATTTTATGTGCTGGAATGTGCAGAAAATAGGTTTAAATGTTAAACAAATTTCTTCCAGTCAGAGAATGTTGCACATAATTTAATTTTTGCTTGATGCATAAAGTTAAAATATTAAAACTAATAAAACAAGTTTTAAAAAGAGACTTCTTCATTTGATTACATTTTAGTAGAATCGGGCTGAAGGATCTATCGCTTTATTACCTATTCAGGTTCTAAATCATGTTTTTAAAAAGTAACTAAGAAACTAAGTAACTAATTACTTACTAAAGTAACAGGATTACTTTTGGGGGGAAGTAATCACTAATTAGTTACTGATTACTTTTTTCAAGTAACTTGACTAACACTGGTTATCTGCTGTTTTAACCAGCAGATAACAGTTTATAATTTGGGGAAGTAATCTGACTCATGCACCCACAAATATTTCTTAGGTTTAATGTTAACTGATAAATCTCTCAGTAAGTTAAATAGGCCTGTTCCTGGAAACAAAATAAACTGTCGATGGTCATGGCAATAGAGGCACATGAGCCGGGAACAATGGGGCCTTTGGCAGGATGCTGCTTTCCTGAGTGTCCTGCCTGTACTTGGTGGTGAGGGGTTTTGGATAAAAAGGCCCCTATTGTCTTGCTCATCCTTCTTCTGAGCTTTAGCAATGAAAGGATGCTTCTGGATGCCTGCCCAGCGTGCGTTACTATAAATTCTAAACACACTTTCTTCTTTACCCACATGGACAGGTAGGTGCAAGTCTTTTATTGTCCTTTGACTGTAGTGCTGTGGATTATGCTGAACATTAGTTTTAAAGCTTAAAAATTAATTTATGCATCAGTAGACGGGAAATCAGTGAGTGCCTCCCATTGATCCCCTCAGAATAAGTCAATTCTTTTTTTCTTTTTTGTACTTTATAGCTTTTTTGGCTTCATTAAATAGGAGACAGGAAAAAAGACACGCTGTGGAAGAGAGCCAAAGATGAATAATAACTACTGATAACCAGACTTTGGCAAAGTGGTGACACATCTGAATAACTTGCAGTTATGCATAATTGTTTGAACTGATGATCTGGGATTCTGCAGTTTTTTTTAGAAAATGCTTCAAGTGACCTTTTCAACTTGTGCACAACAAGTTCTCCTTCTTACGTCTTTGCTGAGTTCATTGTGTCCCATTGTTCTGAGTTTTAGTCAATCGAGTGAATGTTATCAAATTAACCATTACCAAGAGAAAAAACATCCGCTGGCCTTCTCAAGTTAAAAGACGTTGTAGAAAATTAGTTCCTTCACCTATTGTGAAGGATCAGGTGATAAGTTGGGGCCTGATAATTCAAAATCTTGTATGTGAGGAGAAGGGCTTCAAGCTTCTATTGGGCAGTAACCTTCATGATAGTTCTCCAGTTTTCTTGAAGGATTTTAAAAGCTCTTCTTTGGGTGTCGGCTGTTTTTTGTTCTATCCTCTGGCAAGATGATTGTACACTTCTTAAATAATAATACTGATAATGTTTTGGGGAGGTCAGTCCATGACTGATAGTTTTCCATTGTGTGTTTTTCTGTCCTCGTATGCTTTACTGGATTGGTAGTGTTTGAGATCATTGTGATGCTGAAAAATAAAGCTGTTGTCAGTTAAATGCTTACATACATGGTGGATCAAAATCTGACGGTATCTTTTTGGGCTCATAATTCCATCATTTTTTTTTACAAGATCCCCAACACCACCGTAGTTTTGTCTCCACTTTACGGTAACATATTTGAGTCACTGTTGCCAGCGTCATACCGTGACACCGTGTTATGGTAAGTTACCGTTCTTCAGGATGATACTGTTGCTGTTGTGCTATAATAGTCTTGGAAAAATTATGCACTGTAGCCTCTTTTACGGTGATAGTGACGCCAGTGAGATACCGTTATGCCTTTTGTCGTCAAAAGGCAAAGTAACATCATACTGTGGTTAAGAAATTGATACACTACCGTTTATTCACACTATGTGACTGTTACCATGCTTCAAGGTGCAATATATTTACTTTGGCTGAAATGGAACCAAAGACTGAACTATATTTTACCAATGACTGTAGACACTGCTGTTGTACTTCTCTGCTGGCCTCTTCTTTACACTGATTTTCAATACTGAAATGGTCTCACTTCCACCAAGATCATTTCTTTTTGAGGTGTCAGTGAACAACTGATGGACCGACTGCAGGGCTAGCTGCATCTCTCAGGTCCTGTGTCAGAGCTTTTAAAGACATTACTTTCAGATACTCTTCATCTGCTGTAGTTTTCTAGGCCTGCCACTTGTTCTTTTGTCCTCCACACATCCAATTTCCTCTGATTTTTAGGAACACACTATGAAAAGTACTGAGATGTGACAAGTTTGCACATTGGGAATCACTTGTTGATGGAAAAATACTATTTTATACCAGGTGAATTACCTTATCTTTTTTTATATTTGATATATTCAACAAAAGAAATGGGATAAAAATATGTGTTTTGCAAGAGGCTACTAATAACAAAGTGCCTAAAGATACAACTTAAAAGGGAGTCTCTTTACATTTTCTGTTTATGTGTAGACACAACACCGTTCATCCCTGCTTCAGGTATCTTTTTATGCTTGAAGGCTTCATTGGTGAGTGTTACATGGCTTTAATGACCCCAGAAAGTTTGGCTCCTTAGAAGTAAAATATGAAGATGATGAGAGAGATGAGATAGCCTTTATTTGTCAACTGCAGTTGCCCACAATCGAGATGACAGACCTTACCAACCGTACATACAATACACACACATCACATTGGGGAGATGGGTCACGGGAAAAAAAAACATTGAAATGTGTAACACAAAAGGATAATCTAGGAATGCACAGATATCAACACACCATAACACAATAAAACACAGACAAGCAACATGGGAGAATATTCCAGTGTGTACAGCTGGATCTGGGACCGCTGCAATCTTCAATCGCGCCTCCAGCTGATGCGCTGTCCATGGGAGGTAAGCATGGGAGGAGGCGTTAGATTCGGGGGAGGGTTGGTGATAGTATCAGTATCACTGTACATGTTTCGTGCGTGTGTGTGTGTGTGTGTGTGTGTGTGTGTGTAGGTGGCCTTGATGGAGGGACAAAGAGTTCTGACAACAATCTGTTATAATGGGAAGAATTTTTTGTTCCAGTCCGCTTCGACCCTGGCAGGTCTTCAGCTGGCGCCAGTGGGATAGCCACATGAGTAAAGATGGTGAATGTTTGAGTTAGTGCGAACAACTGCATCCAATTTTTATAGTTGGTCTAATGTCCGTCACTGGTCACCAATTCTCTCAATTCCCTTAATTCCTGTTCTTCTTCTCCAAGATCTTATCCATATTGTGTTCATTAACACAGTCTTACTCACAGCCTTGCCCATCGTCTATCATGTCGGCCAGCTTTATGGGATTTTGAACAGCTGTAGCCGCTTCTTGTTCTTCGACAAGCCAAGTCCGAGCCAGCTCCAATCAGCCAGAACTCTGTTATCGTGGTTCCGAATTGGTAGATGTCATTCAATGTCCTCCACCAAGAGTGTCGCCAGACACACGACGCAACTGACCATCGAATATCCAGCAGCAACCGTCCCCGCAGGACAATCGGGCACTCCCAAACCCAGGAGGGTGTGAATTTTGTTATGGGACCAGTTGATCAAATCCATAATTCTTTAGGTATTAGACAACAAAGACTGAGAAACTATTTGAGGGTTAGAGTTAGACGAGACTAGACGAAGACATAGAAGCAGCAGCAGGGAAGATAAGGGAGGGAGAGGGTGAAAGATGCGTCCGAATCCTCGGAGAGCCAAAGAGAGAAATGAGACATGACTCAAAACCTTTTCACAGTACTGTTACTTCAATATTTTGTGCTATATTGCAGTTCCTACTTTTCTTAAACAGAAAAACTGAACAACAAGAAAAAAACAATAGTGCAGAAATGTGGGGAGTTTCTCAGGGAAGCAATGTGTGAAAGCCTGAAAAAGCACGCAGTCATGCCTAACAACCTCGCTTGCTCTACTCTAAATCTAAATGTTGATTGCTAGGCAGTCTCTGCAGGGATTTCCGTCTGAAGTTTTTGTGCCATGTTAACATAGACTGTGATAGAAAATAATAACATCAATTTCAACTGTTCTGCACTCCTTGGTATATAATCTGATGCATTAAATGCCTTAAAATATTCTTCCAGAGCCCTCCGTAAAAGATTTAGTCGTTAACTCTGGAACAGGTTATTTTTATTGTTTGCACACGCTTTCAAAGTTCTTAGAGAAACAGGGCTGCTAGTATTCCACCTAATCAAAGCCTAAATAGGTCAGTCACCTGTTTGCCTTAGGTTGTGCAACAGTCAAACACCTTTTAAATGTCTGTTAAGAGTTCAGCAGGAGTCAAACTTGGTGTGTTTTAAATGAGTACATGCTTGCCATCTAGTGGCTAATAATGGCAATGCCAGAAGGATAAAATGAACAAGATTTAACACATGTAGTTGTTCAAATCTAAAAAAATATGAATACTACTGTACACTTAACATGCATTCAGTGGTATAATGAATAGCTGCATGAATAGTTGCATATTTACTTGGTAACAATCACAGTGACCTTGAAGGTTAATATTCTCCGGAGTAGATTAACTTTTCTTATCACAAGATTAAGACTTTAATTGTTATATGTGTTAAGTACTATAGTACTATACAATGTAACCATAGGTGGAGTTATGATCCTGATTGTATTAATTTACAACATTAGAAGATTAAAGATTTTTTTAAAAAAGTATCTTGCTGTTATCTGAGGATGTCCTGCAGCGTTGCTATCAGTGTCTGGAGTTCACTCAGTTAGAGAAAGGCAACGGCACTAAGATGCCCAGAAGAAGGAAGGAGCTGCCTTAACATACCCCTGACTAGGTCTGCTGCTCCTTTGAGCTTGCCCCAGCTCATTCCCTGACATAGACATTTAAGACAAGATAATGTCAAAGATCAAGGCCTCACAGCTCTGCAAGCAAAGCACTGTTATTTCAATTCTTTCTTTTTGATGGCTAGTTGTGAGTTGGATTGTATTGCTCTGATGGAAAACCTAATCAGAAAGTCATCATATGAATAACGGTGGTCAAGTTACACAGTGAATGTCGTTATGTTTATACGTTGAATTTTACAATATTAGTCAGTTTTTATGTTGCTACCATTTTTTTATAACATTTTGAAAACTTTTAAAATTTCTCTAAAATTCGGTTATCTTTCAGAATTTAACACTGAAACTCTGTATTAGGTTATAGCTTACAAACAGACCTATGAGCTCATGCCCATGGAGGAGGTATCTGTCAATACTTCCTCAACAGTATCGGTCAGAATAAACACACATGATCACCTAATCAGTTGTTACACAAATCAAGGTTAAGTTCAAGGTCATATTTCACAAGAATCTCTGCTCCTCCCAGGGCACTGGCCAGATTTTTGTGAAACCTGCACTCAGTAATCTCCCAGTGTGTTTTCATCCAAACTGTGCCTGAGATAAAGGTCAAGGTCAAGGTCATTTTATGGATACTAACCTGTGAACTGTGAGGGATTGTGAACTGGATAACCTACGATTTCATTTCTTTTCTTGTTTAAGACGGCAAATTTTCTTCTGCTTTCCAAACTTTTCAGCTGCTTTGTTTTCTTCTATAGGGCTCTATAGCTCTTTTGGCTAATAAAGATTACTCTGTGTTAAGATGTGTTACTCACTTTCAAATTTAACTAGACAACTGGTTCCATGCAAATATTTTTATTTAAACTCAAATCAAATTACATATCTGAGAAGATTTAACTAAAAACATTGCATAATTCATCCGTGTCACATTCACCACAGCCATACAGTCAGTTCTACAGGTGAGAATAGTTCAATATTGTAAACTACCTAATCAGACAACTACTAATGAGTTAATTTTTAACTGGCAATGAAGGCTGGCCTGATATAGCTCTGAAGTTTACATAATAATAATGTTTTAATCTTCCCCCTATAGATCAATGGGAGTGTGGATATATTATCTCTGTTAGTAATAGAGCTCTTTAAAATCCCTGTGACTGCCAGATTTGCTGCAGTGTTGCATGCTATTTGTCATATTTATCTTTAAGTGAATATGGACGTGCATGAAGACGAGAGCTTTTACCTGCATATCGGACTCTTAATGTTTTATTTTCTCTGTTCATTTAACACATTCAAAAATAATAACCAAGTCGACACTTTAATATTGAAACTAAACAAATATGAACTTTCACTTCCTTTGTCAGCGTAATGTAATGCACACTCAATACGAGTTGCTTTGCTCATGTGTGGGGGACGCAGAGCCCTGTCTGAGGGAAGTTGTTGGCATCCTCCTCAAGGCTTTTCATGCAGTCGCTTCAGTGGAGTCCAGCCTTAGTGAAACTGGCACGGGACGCACTCACCCCGGGGGTAGGAGATGCTCAGCTGAGAAACTGGGAGAAAAATGAACAAATGCGATGGGACTGCCACCACTCTCAGGCTGCCTGTGGGACAGCCCTTCACAGCCTGGTAAGAGTAGTTTAATGATAGTGGTAGCAGAGGATCAGAGAGGAGGAGTCCAAGAGCCAAGTTGCATGTTTTTGCTCGGGTGTCTTGTGTCACTCTTTTCTCCCAGAGGGTGGGACACATCCAAGTCACATGGTGGAGCTCGATCTGTTACATAAACACAGACCTTCACAGCCCCCAGTCTACTCGCATCAACTTTGTTCAGTAAATACATGCGGATAAACCTGTTGTGATGTCATTAGCGGCGTCCAAGGACAGTTGTTGAGATGTTCGCTCCTCCATGCTGCATCATTCAGCAGTCACTAGTCCACAAAACTTAAAAGCTTGCAGTGACCTCTTAAGACGTAACCGTCTGCGACTCAAAACTTACATTTATTTGGTTGGAATACTGATGCATGAAGTATAAGTATACAGTATACATGAACCAGGGGCTATGAAAATGGTTATGAAATGGTTTATATAGTGAGTATTCAATTCAGTGTATTTTTAAAACCTTTTTTTAATCTGGTAAATTCATGAGACATTCCAGTGTCTTTCTCTTTATTTTAAGTGATCTGTTTAACATATAACAATAAATATAACCTTAATGAATATTAAACACCCTCTTTTGGCTGTTACATGTGGCCAGTCCTTGTAACAACAGCAAAGTCAAACAATGTCTTACAGGGGAATACTGTGATATTTTCCTGGCTCAGGGCAGTCCAATCAATACTTATCAACATGAACTTCAGTTTCCCAAAGCTAGAACAGTCTGACTTGTCCAAGGACACAATGACTGTGTATCCAAAGCTAAACAGCCAATGGGTTGACTCTATGGGTTGTTTTTATTCAGTAACTTTGTGCATCTCATGCATTTAAATGCACGCAAAAGCTGAGTTTTTATTGTTTGTCACTGCCACTATCAATTTTCATATCATGTCAATTTTTTCTTAATCTTCTGCTGTAAAACCAGTAATCCTGCAAACAGTTATTTATAAATAAAATGAAAAAGGTAATACTCAGGCATATATTTTTGATTACATAAGGTGTTTTAGTAGATAATGGTTCTAATATCTTGACTGAATACATCTGCATATTAATCTCTTCTAATATTCTGAGTGCTTCCTTTGCTCAGAATGTTATGATACCAGAGTGATAAATGCAGTTCACATCAACAGTGAGCAATTTATACAACTGTTGAGGAACATAAACTCTAACTGACTTCAATTTCAAGTCACACAAATGTTCACTTCTTAGCTATCTTCACTGGACCATCTGCGTCTTCTGGATGATGGAAGGACTTTAGAGGGAGAGCAGTGCGTTACAACTTAAAAGCACGTGCTTAATGGTCCCTTAGGGAAAGCACATGTCCAAACGCCAAATGCTCAAGCCATTCCAGAAGCATCCCCTATCTTCTTTTCCTCACTGCTGCACCAGTGGTGCTTGCTACACCGCATCTCCTCAGTCAAATGGAGAGGCGAGCCTTGAAGGCGAGGCCTCTGGAGGAAGGCTCCTACAGGCCCAGATGGCTAGCACTCAAAGATTTATTAAGACCACAAATGACTCAAAAAGAATGAGATTTTAATGCAGACTTCTTTTTTACTGCTATTGTTTTAATCTGGGCATTTATTTTTGTTGGCTTCCTGCGCTCATAATATTGCAACAGTGTTTAAAGACACTGGAGATCAAGAATTTTGCATCATTTCTGAGTTGAAACTGTGATTTGATTGATGGTGGACTTGCTGATGTTGTTGAACGTTATTCTCTGCTTTATAGCTGTACACAGATCATAATTAAAGAGTTATTGGGGATCTGGTGAAAGTAACTTTATAATAATATGGCCAACGTGACAATGACCAGGCACATTTCATTAATGCAAGCCAGACACTAACCAGTTTATCTGTCTTCTATTAAAAGTAGTCGAGTTTAAATCTCTTCCAAAACTTGATGGAAGAATTCTTACTTCTAATCTTCCATGAATCACTTCATCATCTGTATTTTGGTGTTTCATTTCTGAAGCAATTAATGTAATGCACGTGTATGTGTGTGAGATTTCTGTTCATATAGCACAAGTCTTTTTATCATGATAAAATAAAGGCCATTACGTCTCTTTAGTAACAATGTATGCCGCTGCACTTCACAGACCAAGGTGAAAGCTTTAAGTATAAACACCAAGTTGGGAAAAGACGTGTAGCCGCAGCAATGACTGCGACCTGTCCACTGCTTCTATCTGGCCATCTGCCTGGACAGAAGATCTAAATATTATGACACTTGATATAACTGAGCATACCTGCTGGTTACATTCTAGCGGATCTGTATTGAGGCAAGGTGGCTTATATCTCAGTGACACTGCTGTCCTTACACTTACTGGCCTCCCCAAAGTTGTTTTTTCATGACCGTCACCCACTGTAAACTGTTATGTAATTGATAATAGAGAGGTTGCCTGTCTGCATTTATTTTGGTTATATTAACTGCACTCCAGATAAGAACCCGCTACACTCCTTTCTTATTCATTCACACTCTCTCCTTTAACATGAGTTTAAGCTAGTAATATCAATATGATGTCATAGCAGATATAACACCGTCACCCTCCGTCATTGCTTTAATTGGAATGTTTCCGTTTCGTTTCTTTTTTTTTTTTTGTTGTCGCTCACAGTTCATGTGGTTTCTTTCTTTCTCTTGTCTTTCACTGCTGTGGTCACCTACTTCCCCACTCACCTACAAACAACACCCTCTATTTCTCCATATTTTCACAACACGATCACGCAAACACATCAGCTCAACGGCAGCACATTCACAACAACCTCACAGCACGCACAGACTTGCAGGACACATAAGCAAGCCACGCTTGTTCATATTAGTGAATATTCACACACATAGTCAGACTTATGGAGTCTCTCACCACACTTCTTTTTCTCTTTCTATTTACAAACAAGGGATGTTTCCATATTCTCTCCACCTGTCTAAACGAAACACCCAGCATACATCATTAGACATACACGCACAATTAAGGGCATGCTGAGGTTTGTCACATGGAATGTAAATGGAGCTGGCACCAGAGGAAAGAGGTTAAAAATATTTAACCAGCTTAAAAAACTACAGGCAGATGTTGTTTTATTACAAGAAACTCACAAACCTGTCATAGGTTTAAATGAACTTAAAACACCTGAGTTTCCTAATGTGTTTGCAGCCGGTTATAATTCTAGACAACGGGGAGTAGCAATTTTAATACATAAAAATGTTAATTTTACAGTACTCGATACAGTTATAGATCCAGAGGGTAGATTTCTAATTATTAAACTATCAATATTGAACAAAAAACTATGTATTGTTAGTATATATGGTCCAAATGTTGATGAACCCTCATTCTTCCACGGTTTTTTTAGTGCACTCTCTGAACACCTTGATTGCACACTCATTCTTGGCGGTGACCTCAACCTTGGACTAAATGAAGAAATGGATAGGCTCAACACAACAGGAACTCAGCGTAATTGGCAGTCCACAAATATAATCAAACAGTATATGAACGACTTTGGTCTTTGCGATGCATGGCGCTCTCTTCACCCCACCAGTAAGGAATATACTTTTTTCTCGCATGTTCATCACTCTTACTCTCGTCTGGATTATTTTTTGGTCAGCAGCTCACTGCTGTGTGACATTTCAGACACTGAGATTCATCCTATAGCTGTCAGCGATCATGCTCCTGTATCTTTAACACTAATGCACAAGAATAATACTACGCCAAGTAAAAACTGGAGATTTAATATATCACTACTTAAAGATGAAGACTTTATTAAATACTTTAAAAAGGAATGGACTTCATATTTAGACTTTAATGACACTTCCGGAATATCTGCTTCTGTTCTATGGGAAGCAGGGAAAGCTGTGATGAGAGGTAAAATAATTTCTTTCTCATCACACAAAAAGAAAGAAGAAAACAAAAATATTCAGGAATTAGAAAAAAACATCAAATCACTAGAAGAAGCCTACGCGTCCCACCAAGATCAGGAAACATTGAACAAAATACGCAAAACAAAACTAGAATTAAATGAAACTATTAATAAAAAAACACAATTCCTTATACAAAGACTTCGCTTGCAGAATTTTGAACACAGTAACAAATCAGGTCGATTTCTAGCTAACCAGCTAAAAATAAATAAAGAAAAAATAACTATATGTGCTGCTAAAGATTTATCGGGGAACACAATATATGATCCTGGAAGAATAAACAACATTTTTAGGGATTTCTATGAAACATTATACTCACCACAAATAAACCCATCTAAAAATGAAATTGATCTGTTTCTTGACAACGTAACTCTTCCAAAATTACTAGACAGTCAAGCAATGGAACTGGATTCGCCACTGACGCCAAGTGAACTCCAGGAAGCCCTGATAAGTATGCCCAATAATAAGGCTCCAGGTCCAGACGGCTTCCCTGCAGAATTCTACAAAGAATTCTGGACAATTTTGGCACCAGTATTCCACAGCATGTTGCAGGAAATCGAGGAAAAGGGCAGACTACCACCAAATATGAATTCTGCCAACATTAGTCTCCTGCTAAAACCAGGCAAAGACCCTTTATTTCCCTCAAGCTATCGTCCAATTTCTCTTTTAAATGTAGACCTTAAAATAATCTGCAAAGCTCTCTCAAAGAGATTAGAGAAAATGACCCCCCTCTTAATTCATCCTGACCAAACTGGTTTCATAAAAGGTCGGCACTCCTCAACAAACACTCGTAGATTACTTAATTTAATAGACTACTCATACGATAAAAACATCGAAACCATAATATTATCTCTAGATGCAGAAAAAGCATTTGACAGAGTTAATTGGAAATTTTTATTTGCAACTTTACACAAATTTGGTTTTGGAAACTCTTTCATAAACTGGATAAGAATATTATACAATTCCCCAACGGCTCGTATCAGAACAAATGACCAGACATCCTCCAGCTTCTGTCTCCTGAGGGGCACCAGACAGGGATGCCCACTCTCCCCTTCACTTTTTGCAATTTTTATCGAACCTCTAGCAGCAGCATTTAGACAGGCTACAACAATTAAGGGAATAAAATGTAAGAACATAGAACATAAAATCAGTCTCTATGCGGATGATGTGTTGCTTTTTCTGCAAAACACACAAACCAACCTCTCTGAGGTAATTACTTTAATAAACTGGTTTTCAAGAGTTTCAGATTATTCAATTAACTGGCCAAAATCTACAGTTCTCCCCATTAACTGCTCCTTCCATAATTCTTCCTCTGCCCCACTGCAATCCGGAAATATTAAATATTTAGGTATTAATGTCTCTCCTAAGCTTTCAGACTTAACTAAACTAAACCACATCCCACTTCTAAAGAAAGTAGAAGGCGATCTGACTAGATGGAAATCTTTACCCATATCACTCATGGGAAGGGTCGCCACTATAAAAATGATGATCTTGCCAAAAATAAATTACTTATTTTTGATGATCCCTAACAAACCATCACAAGATTGGTTCAGATCTCTGGATTCATATATTTCCAAATTCCTTTGGAAAGATAAACCCCCGCGTATTAGCTTAAAAACGCTACAAAGAACCAAGGATAGAGGAGGATTAGATCTGCCTAATTTTCACCAATACTTCTTAGCCAACAGGCTTCAGTTCATCTCAGAATGGTTAAAACATACCTTCTTAGTTGAGCCCTGGCTAGATGTTGAACAGGCACTATGCAAGGATCTAGAGATTTCAGACCTACCATTTATTAGCTCAAACATCAAAAGACATGAATGCTTTAAAAGTATCAACATCAGCTTTTCTCTAACAGCATGGTGGGAGTTTCTAAAAATAACGGAGTCTTCATTAATCCCATGCAAACGTACACCTATCTGGAATAACCCTGACATATTACAAAACAATAATATGATTAATTTCCCAGAATGGAGTTGTAAAGGAATTAAATACTTAGAACATATATTAGAGGGAACAGAATTTATTCCATTTGACAGACTAGTTGAACAATATGGGATCAACAAGACAAGGTTTTTAGAATATCAACAAATTAAATCCATAGTAAAAAAGAAATTTAACCTCAGTCAAGTTGAATTACAAACACCACTAAGTGCGGCACATTTTCTTACTCTTAAATCCCCCAAATTATTATCTAAAATATACAGAACACTTTCTAAATTAGATGAATCAATATCCCTTCCTACTGCAAAGTGGGAAGCAGATTTATCAGTCAACCTAGACCAAAACTTCTGGTCTCAGATTTGCTTAAAAACTTTTAAATTAATTAAAAATCCCAGTCTGCAATTAATACAATACAAAATACTTCATAGAGTGCACTATACAGGTCATCGGATGTTCAAGATGGGCTTTACATCTTCCAACAACTGCTCACACTGTCAAGGCAATACACCAGACAATTACATCCACGCTCTTTGGTTCTGTCCACCAGTGCAAAAGTTTTGGCGCGAGATATGTGAAGACTTATCAAAGTGTCTGAAATGTAACATTCCAACTTCCCCCTTAGTGTGTTTGTTGGGCAGCTTAGATAATGTCACTTCAGAAAAGAATATAGCCCATATGATCTTCACTGCCCTATGCATAGCCAAGAAAACAGTCCTCATGAACTGGAAAAATAAAAATAATCTTAATTCTAACCAATATAGAAATTATCTATTAGATTACATTAGTCTTGATACAGCCTCTGCCACCACATTAGATCAATTGCTCTGGGCCCCTTTTATCAGCTCCATCACCTAGTGGGGGTGGGGGGTCATAGTTTGGTCCCGCCTTCACTGTTGTGATTGGTGAGGGGGTAGGGACAGGCTTAGGGCGTCGGGGGGTTCCCCGGAGGCATCTTCCTTGGGGGGCTCAACCCGGGGTAGCGGTCACGTCCGGTTGGGGGCTCTGTTGGCTCTCAGGTGACTGTTTCCTCGCGGCTGCGTGCAGCGGGGCTAGGGGAGGGTCTGTGCTGACGGACGTGGGTTACTGACCTGGCAACCTGGCTGCCCCTGGGTGGGTCCGGGATGGGCGTGAGGTTCTGGGGGCGCTCCGTCTCTGGGCTGGGGCCCGGGCCGGGCCTCGGGGGCTTGGGTCCTGGTTGGTGTGTTGCCGGGGTTGTGGGCGGGTGGGTGCATGGGGGCCCGGCCCTGGAGCAGGGTGCCGCCGGTGCGTCGAGCCGCCTGGGGGGCTCTTCAACTGGTGGGGGGGATGGTCACATCTTGCAGGAGCTTTCTTCTCTTCAGGAACTCTCTGCAGGAGGGGGAGATACAGGAGAGGTGGAGGAAGATCTCAGCCTGGGCGTTTACCGTCTTATGTAGTCTGGAAGATGTGTGGATGGTGGGGTGGGTGCAGTTTTCTCTGTGGTGGGGTTGGGTGGACTGTCCAGGGCTCTGTGGAGCCGGAGGGCGCTACTGCACTGGGCCCCGGTCTGATGGGCCTGGGCCCCCCTTCCCTGGCGGGTCGCGAAGGGTGGGAGTGCCTACTGGGGTCAGCGGGGGAGCTGGCCCCAGGGAGGGGTTACCTGCCCCTCCCTTCCTTCCCTCCCCATCTCCAGCTGCCTCCCTCTTCCCGCTCCTCCACAACCACCCACACATGCAGGGCCTTGGAGTGGGGGTATGTCACCAGGGTGCAGAGGAGGCTACCCCCCCCCCCGTCCCCTTCTGGCTGCCTCTGCCTCAATTTTATCCCACAACTTAGACATTCACATTATTCACACTCTCATTACACATACATATAGGATCTTGGGGGTGGGCACAATCACGGAGTCCAAATTACCATCAGGGTGTATACCTCACCCCTGACGTCGTTGCCCACCTCTCAATTTTAAATACACTTAGTCATTGAGGGCTAGCAGGAGGGACTATGCGCTTACCTGCTGCTCCTTGGCAGGTAGCTCCATGCCCTCCTGGGTTTTAATTGCACCTTAGAACACATATGCATCAACACTACAATGAGCGGGTGGAGGGAGGTTTGGAGTCTTCTCCCACCCCCATTCTCTGCGGCCTGCTGGAGCGGGAGGGCTAGTAGGAGGAGTTGGCCGTCCGACTGCGGTCTGGGGTGTGGGGCCTCCCTGCTGCTGCGGAGTCGGGGTGGTCTGCCTCTCCCCACCGCAGGGAAAAGGGTAACACCACCTGGGTCTGGGTGCAATTCCCCCCTCCAGGGGCAAGGGTACCTAGACCCGGTTTGTAGAGTACGCTTGGGGAGTGTGATTGTGTGTACAGCGTCTCTTTATGTCTGTCTCCACGTTGGTTGAGTGTGGAGTGAGTGCATATGAGAGCATGAGGGTGGGAATGGATGTTTGTGTCTGTGTGTGCCTGTATGTCTGTGACTATATGTCAGGTTGGGTATCAGACGCCACCTCTCTGGGGACACCTCAGGCCCTCCAAGGTTTGGAGGCCTATCTCCACCCACCACCACTTCCCCTGCCGGTGGCGGACTCCCTCAGGTGTCGGTGTGTTGGTGGTTCTTTGTGTCTGGGGGTGGGCGTCCGGGTACACACCGGCTCACTCCTTGGCGGCCGCTTGTCGGGGCCTGGGACCTGGGGCTCGCTCGGGCCCCTTTGGAGGTGGGGTGCCCCCGGCCTCTCGGCCTGGGGCTCGGTCACTCAGGCACAGCTGGGGGCCGGCGGAGCTCACGGGCGCGTCACTGCAACTCCCCCTGACTTCTGCTCCGCGGCTGCTGGGCGAGCCCTCATCTGGGACTCTCCTCAGCTCTTACTGGAACAGTGGCGCGGCTGCCCCTCTGTTGGTCTTCCATGGTCTCTTGTGTTCTGGGGGCCTCTGGATGTCTGGAGTTTTGATCTCCTCCATACCCGCTTCACACCCTGGAGGACGGGGCTGTGGCCCCCCCACACTCCCTAGCAGATCATTACATGGAGAAACCTTTGGAATGCAAGCATGCTGATCCACACAGGTATGCACACATGGGTATTCACAGACGCGGACTAAAGCTTTCTTGGCTGCTGCCTCAAAGCACACTGTGCGCTGTCTATCTTGCGTGCTGCACAATATCGTTTATTACTTAGTAAATACTGATATCTATGACTAGCTAGTTTATTGTGATGGTGCTTTGTTTTCTCTATTATTATGTTGCTCTTTGTTGTTTGCTGTCTCCTCTGTTTGTTTTTTTTGTTTTTTTTGTTTTTTTTTCTCCATACAGGTGACCCAGGAGTTCTTTTTTTTTTTTCTCTCTCTTCCCCCCCCTTCTCACCGTCTCTTCTCCCCTTTGGTTTTCTTTCTTTCTCTCCCCCTCTTTCTCTCATTCATTCCCCCTGTCCTATTTATTAAAAAAAAAAAAAAAAAAAAAAAAAATGACAAAGGATGAACTGAAGCTCTGCCATCACGTAATGTCGCATACTGCTGTTTCTGATGTCATTTAGGGAAAAAAAAAAAAAAAAAAAAAAAAAAAAGATAATAGAGAGGTTGCCTGTCTGCATTTATTTTTTGTTGATATGCTTGTATGTGACAGAAAGAGTGGGATAGAGGAAAATGTAGTGATGTCTTAAATGATCTTTTGAGAGAACTAAAAGTGTTTATCAGTCATTAAAATATAAAGGTGCTAGAAGCTGAGGTGCTTATTGTATGTTATCGGAAACAGAACGTGATAAAGACGATGACAAAGTGAGAAAAAGTAGAGAAAGAGAGAGAGAGCGATACTTCCATCATCTGTGTTACAAATGTTGCACACGAGCGTTGGGGGGAGGTTGACTGTGTTGAGATTAACGTCCTCCCTCAGCTGGGTGTTCGTTTCAATCTGCAGTACCATATCCTCAAGTCTGAACCCTTGGATGAGGGTCAGTTGCCAGAGGAGGATTTTTTCTTCTCTGCCTCTCTGTTTTTTTTATACTTCCTTCTTGGGCAGGAGGCTGGTGTAATAGAAACCAGACACAGGCTAGAATGTGAGGCATTCACAGCGGCGAGACTTCACTTCTTAACAGAGTGGAAAAACGGGATGAAAAGAAATTCCAGTTCAACAGGTTTAGTCATTTTTCTTATTTTTTTGTGATTCTGGAAGTGATCAGTAAGACGGAGAAGGCCAGGACATTAGGATGGAAGTGGTATTCCATGGATCAGACTGTGGAGGGGATATCTAGAGAGGGCAAAGGAGACCTTCAGGATGGGGGAAACGTGCAACTTTTCCAGGTGAGTTGTTTCTAGCCGACTTTCTTCTCTAGTCTAAACCAACTAGATATTTTAATATTTTTTCAACTACAGACTTGCATCATGGCAGCATGGATGTGTTTGCGTGGACGTGTTTCAGAAAAAAAAAACCTTGCTGAAAGACATTTTGACACTACTGCAGCAGTCTTTCAAATATCAAACACTCTGACATATGCAAAGCAACTAAATGGAAAAATGTGTAGCAGTTGTTTTATATTGTACAGTGCAAAAAATATGTCCCAATCCAAGAGGAAGCTCGTCACTAAAAATATTTTACGATACTACTCTAATTTAGCCAGAGTTCCCATTCATAATATGGTTTTATGTAAAACATTATTGTCAAGATGCATAAACCACACATTTTAAATATTTTGTGTAATGTCCTATATAACTACCTCTAACTGCTTCACTAAATACCTCCCTGTTATTTACACAATAAACAGATTCTGGGACATTTGACAAAAAACATGGCAGCTCTTCCTCTTTTTAATGATTTGGAAAAATATTACAGCATTAAATTAAATTAAATTAAATATCCAACCTTAATTTTTACATGTAATTAATAAGAATAGTTACTCTACTACTAATGTAGGCCAATTTATATTAATCCTAAAAAATAACCTAAGAAAATCTATCAGGTTCTACAGACATTTAAAGCTCAAGGGGCTCATTGGGCTGAAATTGCTGCAGCTCTGCAATACAAACAAAACTGCACAAAACTTATATAAAATTTTCTAAAACGGTTTTCAAAACACATCAGCAGCGAGTGTAAATGTATAGGAGTTGTTATACGAATAAGGTTGATGTTAAGCTACACAGCAAATTCATTGCATCCTACATGAAACAGCCCTTCTGTCATGCCATCCTGGGGCAGAAGTGAACTGCCCACCATAGGTGCCATCTGCCTCCATGACGCCGTAGCCCTCCCCAGCGTCAGCAGTGCTGGATCTGCAGGGGAGGCCTCGTGGCAGAGCAACAAGCCTCTCCTGTTCTCTCAGATGGCAGCAGAGATGGCACATCACACGCCAGGGAATGCAGTGTTGCATTCATGAGATCACCGTGAACCATGAATGAAGGGACAGAAGTACTACGCTGTTTCCCTCCATTACAGTTGCCTCACTGAGTCAGTTGTGATGCAGGCTATGAGAAGAGTATGACACTGTGAGATCTCATTTCTGTGTAGGATCATTGGCGTGGAGTTTTAAAACAAAGCTTGCAGTATGTTTCTGAAGAGGCGCTCTTTGGTTTCCGAACTGGCTCGAGTTCTTTTCTTGTAGCAATCGGTTTTGTTCTGTCTAATCAAATGATTGATGGCGCGTTTGTTTGTTTGGCTGATGGAATGCTTTCTTTTTGTCTTTTAATCTTCCCTGAGCTATTTTGTACTATTTCAACCATGTCAAAAACTATTCCAGGATGTCCTAATGACTTTACCCTATGCATCAACACAAGCCTTTGTTTATTTGTGGCTGTGCAATCACTTGAAAAGAGAAATAGCCTTTACAAAAAGAAGTAGTCAAGTGAGCTGGTCACAGGTCCACACTGTATGTTTCGGCAAGTCTGCTTGCAAAGTGACTGTTTAAGTCTGAGATAGCAACAAAATCAGTGAAACACCTTCATTATAAAATTAAAATTAATTTGCAATAATTGCCTTTCTCTTGAAAAATGACGCCACACTTTTCAGCAAAAACTTCACTAACAGAAAATATTTTAAGACTATAATTTGGTCTTAAGTTTAAGGAAACTCAGATGCTTTGCTGTTCAGGGACTGTAAATTACTTCTGGGTTTGTTTTCTTGTCATCGTCTTCCTGGGATCTAAAAAGCTGCGGGGTTTTTTTAATAATATTTTGGTATATTTTTGGTAATTGTATCTTTATACAGAGTAAAAAAAAATTAATTTAATTGTCACTTAAAACCATTTTAGTTAGAGAACACCACACAATGAATACAATGGGTTGATTAGTCAAAGACTCGAGTTCATTACAGTTCTAAATGACAGTTTGCTAAAATGTAAAATGTTCACATCATCAGTCCAAAACATCTCTTGAATAGTTCCTTACTTACATTTAATTATTACTTATCTTGTTTTCTTTTTAACAGATTCTAGTTGAAAAGCTTCTTAGAGCAACATGAGCTGGAGCTTTCTCACTCGCCTCCTGGAAGAGATCCACAACCACTCCACCTTCGTGGGGAAAGTGTGGCTGACTGTGCTCATCATCTTTCGCATTGTGCTCACAGCAGTCGGAGGTGAGTCCATCTACTCGGACGAGCAGACCAAGTTCACCTGCAACACCAAGCAACCAGGCTGTGACAACGTATGCTATGACGCATTCGCTCCCCTCTCGCATGTTCGCTTCTGGGTCTTCCAGATCATCATGATCTCCACTCCCTCTGTCATGTACATGGGTTATGCCATCCACAAGATTGCCCGAAGTTCAGAGGAGGAGCGCAGGAAGCAGCAAAGACTTCGCAAAAAGCCACCTCCTCACTTGAGATGGAGAGAGAGCCACCATCTGCAGGAAGTCTTAGAGGAGGAGGAAGATGACGATGCGGAGCCAATGATCTATGAGGATACACTGGAGGTGCAGGAGGCCAAACCTGAACCAGTAAGCAGTACTAGCAAAGACCCACCAAAATACGATGGCCGCAGAAAAATAATGCAAGAAGGCCTGATGAGAATCTATGTCCTCCAACTCATGTCAAGAGCTATTTTTGAAATTGCTTTCCTTGCTGGACAGTACCTCCTTTATGGTTTTCGAGTTAATCCTTCGTATGTATGCAACAGGGTGCCCTGCCCACACAGAGTGGACTGTTTCATCTCCAGGCCCACAGAAAAAACAATCTTCCTCCTAATTATGTATGTGGTAAGCTGTCTTTGTCTCGTGCTAAATGTCTGTGAGATGCTTCACTTGGGGATTGGCACTTTTCGGGATACTCTTCGCATGAAGAGGAACCGTGGCCAGCGGATGTCATACGGCTACCCATTCTCCCGTAACATCCCAGCGTCCCCTCCAGGGTACAATCTTGTGATGAAGACAGAAAAGCCTAGCAGGATCCCCAACAGCCTCATCACACATGAGCAGAATATGGCCAATGTGGCCCAGGAGCAGCAGTGCACCAGCCCAGATGAGAATATCCCCTCTGATCTTGCAAGTCTGCACCGGCATCTACGGGTTGCACAAGAGCAGCTTGATATGGCTTTTCAAACCTACCAAACCAAAAACAACCAACAAACCTCCAGAACCAGTAGTCCTGTGTCGGGAGGCACTATGGCTGAGCAGAATCGAGTTAATACAGTCCAAGAGAAACAAGGAGCAAGACCCAAGTCAGCCACAGAGAAGGCTGCATCCATTGTAAAAAATGGGAAGACTTCTGTCTGGATCTAGTGATAAATTTCCTTTAGTAGATAACAGTGAAAACTATCAAGTCCCCAGAATTTCAAAGTGACCCAGGTGGAGGATGTGTTTGTGTGAGATACAACTTTGGACGATAACAAGTGAAATTTCAGTCTCACTATTTTAAAGAAGTACAAAGTAGGAAGACAATTTGGGGGAATAGAAAATAAACACGAAGGAATTATTAACTCCAGTATCATAAATCTTCTTTGTTACTGTAGCGTGTCATATTGTTCTTGCAATAGATTTTGGTTATAGGCTAACAAATGCTTGCTCAGTTTATTCATCTACTTCCAATTAAAATGTCAAAGCATAAACAGACTGCTTCAAGCGAATTACCATGACTGATTTGAAGAAATTTTACTTTGAAAGGACACAAGTGGATCTAAACCTGAAAATGCAGTCTAAGACACTGTACACATGCACAATGGCTCATTCTGAAGAATGATGAATGTTATTATTATTAGAAAGATGCATGTTTAAAATTAGAAGTATTTCTGGATGTAGTATGGATGAGTGTCCCCTCAAGAAAATTAAATGTAAAATTATATACATATAACTGTTTGACACTGAAAGCTTTAAATCTTTTTAGTGTCATCGCCAATCAATGTGTCCCAAAGCCTTGCAGTGTCACATTTGAACAGAAAGAGGTAAGTAAATAGAAAATAGACTAAATACTGATTTTATGCAATCTGAAGCAGATGATGCATGCTTTGCAGCTGGGAACATACAGCATAGACATAGGCTATAGTACAAATCCTGTCCTTAGCTATTCAATAAGCTCCTAAGTCTTGGCATGTTAAATGAGATTATTACCTTTTTTCTGTTTCTATAATTGCTTTCATAATAATGGTTAATCCTGCCTTCGCTGTTTTCATACAACAAAGTGCCTCAAACCTTAAAAGACTGTTCAAGTATTTTATTTATGAAACAAAGATAAACTTGTTTGAAACCTCAGATTTCTGTCTTTACAGCAGCACTCTGCTTTTGTCACTCTGTGCTAATAAAGAAAGTGTTTCTAAAAGTGCAAACGCTTTAAAGTTGTTTTTTTTATTGAAGTCTGACTAAAAATTAGAGCATTGAAGAAAGTTAGGATGTTACTGCAGGTCCTTCTCAATCACTTCTGACCATCTGCTGGTTGAGCCTTATCTTAAAATGGGGTCATACCTTTCCTGTCATTGCACCAGGACTTTGGAATTTCTCCCAAGTGACCTCAGACAAGCATCGACTCTGAACCTTTTTAAACCTAAGCTGAAGAGATACCTTTTTTGTTTGTTTGTTTAGCTTTTAGATATTCTTACTTAAGTAAATAAATGAGTATATTCACTTACTTACTGACATAGTTTCATTTCTATTTGTGCTCATATTAATCTGGGCAAACTGCATTCAAATAAAATAAAGGCTATTTCTCCTTTTTATGTAATCAATGCCAAACCTTAAGCTCTACAGACTGTGCATATGCATCTATTAAGGTACATATAGGAAATTTTCAGACTATCTCTCATTCCATTTGCCCAAATAATATTAGTTGCCCTACATTTAATTATTTTAATCTGTTGTCTTATAAAATCACAGCTAATGAAAGATCAACATCACAATGTGGGAGCTGGCTACTCCGCTGACTTACAGATTCACAGCACCACGATAGTATTAAAACAAGAACATTCACAGAGCGTTACTCCCCCTGAAGGCCAAGGCCTAGACCACATGTGTCGAACTCCAGGCCTCGAGGGCCGGTGTCCTGCAGGTTTTTAGATGTGTCCTTGATCCAACACAGGTGATTTAAATGGATAAATTACCTCCTCAACATGTCTTGAAGTTCTCCAGAGGCTGGTAATGAACTGATCACTTGATTCAGGTGTGTTGACCCAGAGTGAGATCTAAAACCTGCAGGACACCGGCCCTCGAGGCCTGGAGTTCAACACCCCTGGCCTAGACTAAAACTTTGATGTTTTTATTACAAACTGGTATCAGCCTGTTATGGTGTCATTCTACAGAGGGTTGTACAGCTCTCTCCATGCCCTTTCATATGCTATATTACTCAATATGGTTTCTTTACATTTTATTTTCAAAGTCGATTTTGACCTTGAGCACTATCTGTCATATATTTAGCCAACCTAGGTACTCATGTCCCTCAAGGCCTTTGTAAAGTTTGAAGATTGTAATAAAAAAAATGTGTGTAATACAAAGTTTTTACTGATTATTTTTACATTTGGTGAGACGTTTGACAAAATTAAATCAGCTCGAGCTGTTCTTGTTGTCTACCTATCACTCAAAATTTGAAAATGATATCATTACTGAGGAATATGCAAAAAACTCGCAAACAAGCAACTTTAATAACTTTGATTTTTGCTGCTTTGCTGTTCTGTGTGTCGTTTTTATGTTTTACAATCTGATAACTATTTATAAAGAGATAGTAGGAGAGCTTTTATTCTATCAATAAGCGTCCCATACCTCACGAGAAAACGACCGGATCAAATATCGCTCACTGACACACACGTGCTATCGAGCAATGCATTGTGGGATTTCAAAATGGAGCTGTTTGTGCAGAGTACGCTGTGATATCCTTGGTATTTAGCTGTCCACTGTCGTTTTTAGTGGAGTAGGCAGTCTTTTTACGACTCAGTACACTCCCGTGCCACTGTACATCATGGGGGTTTTGTGCTTTGCTCGGGGAGTGCTGGCGTCCGCCTCCGGGCTCGGTGTTTACGCCAGGAAAAAACCCGGAGGTTTGTGTGTAACCCTTCTCTCAAGTGTGTTAGCTCCAGCTGGGATCCGTGTCAGGAGGTACAGCCAGGACACCGGTAATCCTAAACACTCCCAGGGGCAATTTGTGTGCTATTACCTTCCGCACAGGAGCCTGCTGAAAATTCAGGGACAAGACACGAGCGCGTTTCTCCAAGGTATTATAACCAATGACATGGCGGTGCTGGATGAGCCTGAACACAGAGCTTTATACGCACACATGCTAAACGTGCAAGGAAGGACACTATATGACATCATATTGTACAGGTAAGAGCAAACTTAGAGCACTGTTCAAACGCTTATAAGTGCATTCAGTAAACGCGTTATCAAGAGGGTGTGTCTGCTTACTGCTTACGTAAAGGCGTTTTTTTTCCCCGAGGCGTCACACTGGCCGACATAAGCTTATTTTCTTTTTCCTTCTATTTTTTTAAACCCCGGAAAAAACCAAATTGTATGACAGAAAACGAGCTCAGGCTGACAAACCCTTATTTAATAAGCTGTAAAATTCAGCACGGGAACAACAACAGCTCTTCTTTATCACTTGCCTATTTTTTACTGTTACTAAAAATAATGTTAATAAAACTTTAAAAAGCAAAAACGACTAATGTTGATGGTTGAAGTAGAAACCATTTTTAAAATTCTATATTAAAAAGCGTTTGTCATGTATGCTGTACTTGAGTACATCTAAATTATAGAATATAACTTCTCTAATAAACTGCAAAAAGACATTTTGCAATATTAGCATCTCAAATTTTTAGTGACTGACACATGATCAATGTTCTTTTAGTTTTGATGTACATTGTTGGGTGAACCACGTTTTCTATACCTTAAACTATTTAAGATGATATTCTTGTACACCTGGTTGTAAATATCCCCAGTTTTGAAAAGTTGCAGTTGTTGCAGTTCTCACTACTCATAACTCATCTTGATATCTAAACAGCATTTTTACTAGTCTTTGTAGTACTTTGTAAAGCTGTGTTTAAAAACTCCTTGCTCTGTTTGACAGTATTTGATGTTACAGCAAATCCTGTTAAAAATTACATTCTCATAAGGAGAGAATTATTAGCCCTCCCATCTGTAAGACACAGTGGGTGACCACAGATGCTCCATCAAAGTTCCACCAAAGGTCACCCAACCAAAATAAGTGAAAACATCTGCGTGTGTTTGCTTTCATGTTGTTTTGCATTCTTCTGAGTCACTCATCCAGTTATATTTGCTTTCAGATTAAAAGAAACAGAAGGAGGATACGGTGTTTTCCTGGAGTGTGACAACACAATTAAGGACTCCATCTTGAAACACTTGAAAGTATACAACCTCCGCAGAAAAGTCAACATTAGCCCTTGTTCAGAGCTCTCTGTGTGGGCTGTGCTGTCCCAGCAAAACAAGCCAGGTCAAGAGTTCAGTAAGCCTGAGCTTTCTTCCCCTGATAAAGCTCTGGCATGGGAGGCTGATCCAAGAACTCAGCAAATGGGCTGGAGATTTGTGCTACAGAGTGATGTTGATCCTCTCAAAGTCATTGCGTCCTGTCAGAAAGGAGACACTGAAGACTATCACAGACATCGCTATGCCATAGGTATGACACCAGCTTTGAACAAAGACAAACAAGAACACCCGGAGAGAGAGAGCAACTTATTCCGAAGGGCAAGGGCTTTACTAAAGCTCTGAATTTTTTTTTTTTTTTTTTTTTTTGGGAGGGGGGGGGTTTTATAACAGTGGGAGGACAGGTTGCTTTTAATACAATATGCTCTATTATCTTTAGCCAGATAAGGACAAAAATAAGATTTACCCGTATGGGCAGCACGGTGGCATGGTGATTAGCCTCACAGCAAGAACGTCCTGAGTTCAATTCCACCACCTGGCCAGGGCCTTTCTGTGTGGAGTTTTGTTCTCCCCGTGTTTGCCTGGGTTCTCTCTGGGTACTCCAGCTTCCTCCCACAGTCCAGACATGCAGTTAGTGGGTTTAGTTTAATTGGCCATTCTAAATTGCCCATGAGTGTTAATAGTTGTGTCTCTCTGTGTTAGGCTTGCGACAGATCTGCCACGTGTAGCAAACTGTTTTATTGGATATGCTATTATACCCTATTTATAGTGTTTATTGTTTTGTTTGATATGCTTTTATTCCCATGTGAAGCACTTTGAAAAAACTTCCTGTTTTAAGAAGCGCTATATAAAGACATTTTACTTACTTAGTTATTGCCTCTCGCCCTACCGTAGCTGGGATAGGCTCCAGGAAAAAAAAACCTGCTAGCTAGATCCTGAGATGAAGATAAATTCATGCAGTGTGTGATTTTTGTTGTGAGGTCATAGGGTGTTGTATTGAAAAAAAGTATCGTGCAGCTCTCTCCATGCACTTTCATATGATATGTTATACTCTATGGGGTTTTTTATTTCCAATTTCTTTTCTAGGTCAACTTTGACCTTGGGCTATGAGAAATGAAGGTCGAGGTCAAATGCTTAGCCAACCTCAGTGTCCCCCAAGACCTGGAATATTGTTGCGAAGTTTGACAATGATCTATAAAAAAATTGTGGGTAATATGAAGTTTTTGCTGATTTTTAGTTTTGGTGTGACCTTTACTGTATTCTCACCAAAGTTAAAATCGGCTCGAGGTGGCATTGGAATCTACCATCACACAAAATTTAAACATGATATCTTGAAAGCTGTGGATGCTAGACTGCTAACAAAGAGACAGACAAGCACAGACAAAAGGAGGAGGGGGTGGTTCTGAGAAGCATTTATTTGTCTGAAAAAGTACTCTTATTTTATGACGCATGTTTGTGTCCTTTGCTGTTTTTGTTGTCTAGGTCTACCTGAGGGAGTCAAAGACCTTCCTCCTGGGGTTGCATTACCACTAGAGTCCAATCTTGTCTACATGCAGGGTATCAGCTTTAGCAAGGGCTGTTACATTGGCCAGGAACTCACAGCCAGGACTCATCACACTGGTGTGATTCGAAAACGCCTGATGCCAGTACGCTTGTCATCTCCAGTGGAACACCTCGAGGAAGGAACGGCACTGTTAACCCAGTCAGGCAAGCCAGCTGGGAAGCACAGAGCAGGGACAGGAGAACTGGGCCTAAGTCTGATCCGCATGGCGCACGCCAAAGAGGTGTTGACGCTCAGATCTTCTGACGACACTACAGTGACACTCGAAGCCTCCGTGCCAGACTGGTGGCCTGAAGATGCGAAATGTAACTGAAGGGAATGTTTTAAAGCTCCCTAAAAATGACATGCATCACATCTGACAGACTTCTCATGGACATAACCCTCAAGTACAGTATGTTACACTGTCATTGCTTAACAGCTGTGTGGCACTGGTCCATGTTTGGGTATTTTTTATTTTATTTTTTTGCAATAAAGCCCAAGTTTGTGTGTTTTTGATTTTTTGCTTAAGTATTATTTACCACTGAACTATCATAGATTTATCACAGCTCTGTTCATACTGGACACAAATAGTGTTGGTGATTATTCAATAAATATTTAAAAGAGAAAACTCAGATATTTAATGTGTTTAATCTGTCAGTGCAAAAACAAATGCAAGACATTCACAAACAATATTTGAGATTCCAGTTCAACTCAACCCAAAGATGCAGTAACAGATGTATCATCCTTTTTTTTTTTTTGCACTTTTGCAAACGGGCACTTTTCATTCAAGCTATTTCCAGTCGATAACAATGGTGAGAGGCCGAACACATTACTCCTGATAAAGGAGATGCTGCCCTCTTGTGGACTGTATGGTGTTACGAATTTGCTGTAACATTGTTTCTGGCTGCAGAGTCAATGTTGAGTGATCGAGTCGCTTAAAGTCTTCATTGCACAGGAGGCATTCGATTATATGAGCTACTCTTTGTAGGTCAAAGGCCGCGTGGTAAGGTCCCAACGTGGTGAGAATCTCTGAGAGATGACGTGAGTAATCGGAGGAATCCCCAGAGGAACAAGCGTTAAGGAAAGCCATTCTGTTGTTGGCAATGATTTTCAAAAATGAGGCAAATTCTCCATAATTGATACCGGAGCAAGCCTTCATAATTACCTAAAATGAAACGCACCAAGCAATTGCTATTATGATCAGAGCAGAAGCACATTTAAATGACATGACTGAAAATTTCCATGCATTGTACCTGGCAGTGCTGATGCCACGAGTCCATCGTGTTTCTCCACTCATTTATCTCTTTTTGAACAGATGACAGTTCAGTCTGAAGAAACTGCCACATGATGTCAATGTTGCAGCCATTTAGCCAGTTATGATTAATAGAGATGGTGTCCTCCTGTATGAAACAGAATGTTTTAATATGTCAAACTGGTGATAAATAAAACGCAGTGTTATACAACTTAGAGTAACTGTGATGTCATCATTTCCTGCAAAAAGCCATATTTCTACCAAAAAATATACACAAGGTTTAAATTTATGAAAGATATGTTGACTGGAGGAGATAAACCAGAGCTGCTGTATTGAAACATGAGTGTGTCTGTAAATGTGTGTAATGTTAAACAAAACATGAATTTTGTTTAAAACCTAATTTGAAAAAACATTATTAGGGCTCTTGTCATCTAGTACGTAGTAAGTAATCCAGTCCATTAGACTATTAGGGTATGTTCACACTGCACGCGAAAGCGCATCAAATCTGACTTTTTGACCCTATGCGACCCATATCCGATCATGGTATGACTGTGTGAACAGCACAAATCCAATATTTTCGTATGTGGTACTGAATCCAATACATATCTGATGTTTTAGAAAGCGACTGCTGTTTGAATGGTCATGTCGCATTAAATCCGTCTTTTACGTCACTGATACAAGACAGACACCAATTGTCAGCGCCAGAGAAGCGCCCAAGAACGCTTCCTGGCCATCCAGTGAAACTGTTGGGAAGACAACGGTGGAGAAACGTGAACATTTTATTTGTACTGCATAATCTGCAGATTCTGACAGCAATCTGCAACTATCCTTTGAAGCACCGCTCCTCTCTAAAACAGCAATAAGGATAATTATTAGGCCATATGCAAACAACAAAATAACTTCATAACTTAAAGCAAAATTGGGAAACGTAAAGTCCGAAACAAGTCTTTATATTAAGGGCCATCAGTCAAACAATACTGTTTGGTCTGGGTCTGAACAGAGCGCGTTGTGTGTGACGTTTTCTTTTGCGCACACGGGCCGCTTTGAGGGTTCTTAGCTCAAAGGAGTAGCCAGGCATGGTGTTCTGTTGCTGTAGCCCTGTCTGACATGTTTTAAGTTCAGAAGTGCTATTCTTTTTTTTTTTTTTTTTTTTTTTTTAAATGACATCAGAAACAGCAGTATGCGACATTACGTGATGGCAGAGCTTCAGTTCATCCTTTGTCATTTTTTTTTTTTTTTTTTTTTTTTTTAATAAATAGGACAGGGGGAATGAATGAGAGAAAGAGGGGGAGAGAAAGAAAGAAAACCAAAGGGGAGAAGAGACGGTGAGAAGGGGGGGGAAGAGAGAGAAAAAAAAAAAGAACTCCTGGGTCACCTGTATGGAGAAAAAAAAACAAACAAACAAAAAAAACAAACAGAGGAGACAGCAAACAACAAAGAGCAACATAATAATAGAGAAAACAAAGCACCATCACAATAAACTAGCTAGTCATAGATATCAATATTTACTAAATAATAAACGATATTGTGCAGCACGCAAGATAGACAGCGCACAGTGTGCTTTGAGGTAGCAGCCAAGAAAGCTTTAGTCCGCGTCTGTGAATACCCATGTGTGCATACCTGTGTGGATCAGCATGCTTGCATTCCAAAGGTTTCTCCATGTAATGATCTGCTAGGGAGTGTGGGGGGGCCACAGCCCCGTCCTCCAGGGTGTGAAGCGGGTATGGAGGAGATCAAAACTCCAGACATCCAGAGGCCCCCAGAATACAAGAGACCATGGAAGACCAACAGAGGGGCAGCCGCGCCACTGTTCCAGTAAGAGCTGAGGAGAGTCCCAGATGAGGGCTCGCCCAGCAGCCGCGGAGCAGAAGTCAGGGGGAGTTGCAGTGACGCGCCCGTGAGCTCCGCCGGCCCCCAGCTGCGCCTGAGTGACCGAGCCCCAGGCCGAGAGGCCGGGGGCACCCCACCTCCAAAGGGGCCCGAGCGAGCCCCAGGCCCCAGGCCCCGATAAGCGGCCGCCAAGGAGTGAGCCGGTGTGTACCCGGACGCCCACCCCCAGATACAAAGAACCACCAACACACCGACACCTGAGGGAGTCCGCCACCGGCAGGGGAAGTGGTGGTGGGTGGAGATAGGCCTCCAAACCTTGGAGGGCCTGAGGTGTCCCCAGAGAGGTGGCGTCTGATACCCAACCTGACATATAGACACAGACATACAGGCACACACAGACACAAACATCCATTCCCACCCTCATGCTCTCATATGCACTCACTCCACACTCAACCAACGTGGAGACAGACATAAAGAGACGCTGTACACACAATCACACTCCCCAAGCGTACTCTACAAACCGGGTCTAGGTACCCTTGCCCCTGGAGGGGGGAATTGCACCCAGACCCAGGTGGTGTTACCCTTTTCCCTGCGGTGGGGAGAGGCAGACCACCCCGACTCCGCAGCAGCAGGGAGGCCCCACACCCCAGACCGCAGTCGGACGGCCAACTCCTCCTACTAGCCCTCCCGCTCCAGCAGGCCGCAGAGAATGGGGGTGGGAGAAGACTCCAAACCTCCCTCCACCCGCTCATTGTAGTGTTGATGCATATGTGTTCTAAGGTGCAATTAAAACCCAGGAGGGCATGGAGCTACCTGCCAAGGAGCAGCAGGTAAGCGCATGGTCCCTCCTGCTAGCCCTCAATGACTAAGTGTATTTAAAATTGAGAGGTGGGCAACGACGTCAGGGGTGAGGTATACACCCTGATGGTAATTTGGACTCCGTGATTGTGCCCACCCCCAAGATCCTATATGTATGTGTAATGAGAGTGTGAATAATGTGAATGTCTAAGTTGTGGGATAAAATTGAGGCAGAGGCAGCCAGAAGGGGACAGGGGGGGGGGGGGGGGGGGGGGGGGGGGGGTAGCCTCCTCTGCACCCTGGTGACATACCCCCACTCCAAGGCCCTGCATGTGTGAGTGGTTGTGGAGGAGCGGGAAGAGGGAGGCAGCTGGAGATGGGGAGGGAAGGAAGGGAGGGGCAGGTAACCCCTCCCTGGGGCCAGCTCCCCCGCTGACCCCAGTAGGCACTCCCACCCTTCGCGACCCGCCAGGGAAGGGGGGCCCAGGCCCGTCAGACCGGGGCCCAGTACAGTAGCGCCCTCCGGCTCCACAGAGCCCTGGACAGTCCACCCAACCCCACCACAGAGAAAACTGCACCCACCCCACCATCCACACATCTTCCAGACTACATAAGACGGTAAACGCCCAGGCTGAGATCTTCCTCCACCTCTCCTGTATCTCCCCCTCCTGCAGAGAGTTCCTGAAGAGAAGAAAGCTCCTGCAAGATGTGACCATCCCCCTCACCAGTTGAAGAGCCCCCCAGGCGGCTCGACGCACCGGCGGCACCCTGCTCCAGGGCCGGGCCCCCATGCACCCACCCGCCCACAACCCCGGCAACACACCAACCAGGACCCAAGCCCCCGAGGCCCGGCCCGGGCCCCAGCCCAGAGACGGAGCGCCCCCAGAACCTCACGCCCATCCCGGACCCACCCAGGGGCAGCCAGGTGTGGCAGAAGTGCTATTCTTGCAAAACTTGTTTCTAACGAGTGGTTAATTGAATTGCTGCTACCTCATCGAGAACTGTCGCTCACTGGATATTTTCTGTTTTTCAGAGCATTCTCTAAGCTGGGAAAAGTTTCTAAAATACTAAGACCAGCCGGTATGGCACAAACAATCACATTCAAAACCACTTAAATGGCCTTTTTCCCTAATTCTGATACTCAATATGAACTTCAGCAGGTCATTTTGACCATGTCTACATGCCTTAATGCACTGAGTTAGATAATTGTGTTAACGAGCAGCTGAACACGTGTACCTAACATTGTGGCTGGTGTTTACATTCAGTCTAACAGAACACTTCTCATAGTAAGAAATGCAACTTGTCTTTTATAATACTTGGCAGACCATTTTCCTCTAGATCACCAGTAGATATCCCTCTACAGCTCTTACCAGGTTATAAACTTGATGATGCCAACCACTAGGCACAAAAATGATTTCTCCTGCCTCCTGAATGATTTCAAGAGGTTGGCAGGCTTCTTCAGCGTGTGGAAAAAGGCCTCTGTCTCGAAGTTCAGCTGACGTAACATCATAAGGGAGGTTGCCGTGAGTGTCTCGTAAAAACTCCTCCTGACCTGGAGGATACAAGAGCCACTTCTTCCTGCCACAGATGTTTGCAGACCAACTGTATGAACGGAACACATCAGAGTGGAATGGTGTCCTGGTAACAAGGAAGTGCACTGGGTCAGATCATGAAACATTTTATATAAGCTTATGTTTTGTTTGGTTTTTTTGAAATAATGTTTTCATACCATGACCCTTTAGGTCCCATGTAGACAAATCGGTAGTCATCCACTTCGAGGGTGTCCCAGTATTCATTGAGCCAGTCAGAAGTAAAGAACACTGGTGTGGTGTAAACATTATGTTCTGGAAAGTCCCTGTGGAGAAATTTACAAAGGATAGTTACATATTTTTCATACAATGGTGTAAACATTTTTCTTTGGATTAATATTACTGTGATACCTTGACATGTGCCAGTCTTTAAGATAGAGGCATCCTTTGGGTGATGAGTGTCCATTCAAGATGTATTCCCTCCAGTAGTGTATAAATTCTTTAAAAGGCATGACTTGTTTGGGGTTGGCATTGTACTCCTTCGCATTGCAGTTTGCAACAGGGACTGGAGTCTCATCTGTGATTGAAACAGTAACAGTTATTAAGAATTATCACAGATTATCTTTGCAGACATTTACACAGTAATGCATGTTTGTTTTACCAAACTCTTGCAGCAATTTCTGGAAATTAGGTTTCCCATCCTCAGTCACCCACTGTTTCCTACACTTCCACTCCTCTGTGAATCTCCTTGAAAACATACAAGGGTGATTGGGGAGCAGATATTTCTTGAAAAACTTGGAATAGCTAAGCTCCTTGTCAATGTAATCTACAAAATGCGAAGACCAAAACTGTTCATATGACTGCCTTGGTATTTTGACCAGGCTGCTGCAGTTACGGTACGCCTCCCTGTCCATGATGGTAAACAAGCCCTCGGCTAGCTATTTAGCAAGCTCAGCTGTCAGGGTTTGGACAGCGGGGGAACTGTGAGGGGGAAAAGCTAACTGGAAGATTAACTCGCCATTACACCGCGTACGTATTCTCACGTTTCTGCCACATTTGAAAATCTGGTTAAGCTAGAAAAAGATACTAAGCTAAGAAAAACGCAATTTTCCACTATGACAAGCCGCTACACATTAGCGCATGTTGGGACTCCTGAACGACGCACATATAAAACCGTTGCTATTTATATTTTGTCACGTCACATACATATATATATATTTAATACATTATATTAACGTTATGTTTTTCGTATCGCTTGGAAAGCGCCGAAACCGCCGCCGCTTTCATTATTTTTCGCCAGACATTTTCGCAATAGTGCTTCTTTTTTTTGACAGCAAGTTTTTTTCCCCCCCCAAGTCGGACGGTAAATACGGCCGTGCTCGAGCGTGACGTCACTTCCGCAACAAACAGCCGAGTTACTGAGAGGACTACGAGGTAACGTAATGCCCAGCCCGGTGTTGACGATTAATGTGGTGTGGGTTTAATTGCACCGAGAGGATATAAAACACGTTAAAAGGGTTATAACATTATAATGACGCACGCGTAATGCGGTCAGCTGGCTAGAGAGCTGAAGCTGCCAGTGTGAACGCCTCGACTGAGCTCATCTTGCTGTCTGGATTACACTCAAAAGAAAGTATGTTCTTCATCACGACTCGTAGATCACTCAGTACAAAGTGCTTCTGATGTAATTTCATCTTAACCTGCAGCAGTACCTATGTGCATGTTAAACTGATACCTATTTGTCCCCCTGACAGGTGAACCTGTCTTATCTCCTTCCATCACAATGAGCCGGGACGTTCCCATCCACAGCTGGCCAGGCTCCTATTACATCAACAGTGAGAAACGGTGGGAAAACGGAACCCTCTCTCTCACGAGAACCACGGTGTGCTTCGTCTCCAACCAGAGCAAGGAGAGTCTTGCAAGCTTCCGTCTCTCGAGGATCGTGGAGATCAAGATGGAGTCATCTAGTTTCATCTTCAGCACTCTCACAGTACTTGAAGAAGGCAACGTGAAACATTGGTTTGGTTCCCTTAAGCCCAACAGGGTGGTGGTTTATAATGTGTTAGAGCATTTCTGGAGAGAGCGGCTTCTCTCTCCCAGCTCAGAAGCCCAGCGGGCTGAGGCTCAGCCTTCGAAGGGAAGAGAGCTGATCAGCCTGGTGGCAGGGGCCCAGAAAAGATTGGAGGACACTGGCAGAGTCCTTGGCCATCAGGGAGAGCAGTTTGACAATATGATGCAGGGCCTGGAGAAGATTGACTCTGACTTGGGCGTGGCTGACAAGTATCTTAAGATATTTTTAGTTATTGAAGTTTTGCACATGTCTTGTTTATATTGCTTGGCTAACTATAACAAGGCCTAATTTATGACTAACATCAGTTCCTCCTGCCTCTGTATTACAGACTTCTGTCAGAACTGGAGTCTCCTTCCTGGTGGCCTTTTGGTAAACTCCCCTGGAAGACCCAGCAGGATGCAAAGGCCGATGATGCTGCGAGAGCTGCAGCTACTGCTTCTTCTTCAGCAGCCAGGGGCTCCAGCAGAAATAAGTTAATCACAAGCATCCCAGCAGTGCTGTCCAAAGGTGGAGAATCGGACTTGAAGCCAGGATGTTTGTCGGTGCTAGTGTCCTCGCTGGAGGTGCGAAACACAAACTGCCAGCTCCTTCACAGATTTGAGCGAAATGAAATTGATGAAATCAGGGTGCACAGCCCCTATGAGATTACCGTCAGGCAGCGTTTCATCGGGAAGCCAGACATATGTTACAGGCTCCTGTCCGCCAAGATGCCAGAGGCTTTGTCCGTGTTAGAGATGCAGTACAAAAAGAAGATAGAGTTCACAAGCGAATACACAGATTTTAAGACAACTCCAGTTTCATCGCCACGTGACACAGAAGGGAAAAGCTGGACTGAAGGTAAGGAACACATCAAAAAATAAATAAAGACACTCTTATTCCACAGTGGTTTCCATGCCTGGTATAGATTTGACCACTAAGTGGCAGTAAAGGTCTGCATTTCCACCTCTGTGTATTTATAAGTGTGCAGCCACATGTAAAAACATTTCATCATGGTTATTGGTGTCTCCTTGACAGAAATGTATTTTGATGAGTCACTTCACCCTGATTGCCTCAGTTGCTGTACTCTGAGTTTACTGTCTGGTTTCCTCATAAACAACATATGTACTCTGCACTTTTTCACCATCTCCACCCATGGAGTCAGGTTTACGGCAGACGTGCCAAGAGACAGAGCTCCCACTGGAGGTCCCCGCTGGAGAGCTGTCCCAGTTGCAGGTGCATGTCTTCCAGCCATCTGTCAGTCAGGCTGAGGCCCAGGAACTCAAACAGGTGAGAAAAGCTGGACTCCCAAATTTATGACTACACTACCGTGGCCTTAAAATGTTTCATATTTGTATTCACAAGACAAGTAACACAAATGAAAAGCCGTGTGTGCTCCGGGAACGGATTGATTCAAATAGGGGTAGCTGCTATTGTAAATAATCCCAGAGTCTCAGCAACACGTATTTTGATGTTTCCAGTCCAAACCACAATTCACCATAATGATTTTTTATTTTATTTTTCATCCTGTATGTTTAAAATGTTATTTGGTGAGACCACAAACCAATGTCCATCCTGGTTTTAAGAGAGGAAAAGAAACACGGTTAGTTATTTGGTCAGAACCTACAATGTCTTTCCATTCAGAACCTCACAGCGCTGAATGCTGTTACAGACACGGTCTGTGGTGGCAAGACCTACACAGTGACGCAAATTCAGACCCGTGATTTGGGCAAGTTTTATTTTTTTATTTTTTTATAATGTGTGTGTGAATCACTATTACAGGTTGCTTAGACCAGGATTTTTCATGTAAAACTTTCAGAAAGTTGCTCTTTGTTTTATCATATAATGTTTAAATGATCAAAGTTAATGAGTGACTTCAGTCTACAAGGCTCTACTATATGTAAAGGAAAAAAACTATATTAACATTTACAAGTGAGAAGAAACCAAGCAAATACAGTTAATAATGGTGCAAATGTGCCAGTATTGAAATATGTAGCAGACAAAGATGGCTTTGCATTACATATTAACACATAAACATATTAACTCAAAGTTTTTCATGACATCATTACCGCCCTCAACTCCTCAAATCAAAAACTGAAGCAACAACATACAAATGTCTTGTCAACAGCAGCAGTGACACCATAGACAAATACTGTGTTGGGGTTAACAAATAGCTTCATGCTGTAGCTCAGGAGGTAGAGTAGGTCATCTACTAATCTAAAGGTTGGCTGTTTGGTCACTTTGCCAAAGTATCTTTGGGCAAGACCCTAAGTTGCTCTCGGATGCATTTATTGGAGTGTGAATTTTATAGATAGAGGGATAGAAAAAAGTGCTTATATGAATGTGTTTGAATGGGTGAATGAGGCAAGTTGTATAAAGCGCTTTGAGTGCTCCAGTAGATTAAAGCAACACTATATAAGAACCAGTCCATTTAAGATTTGCTTGCAGCCTTATAGTAGTATATAACATAATATCTCTGAGGACCTAACAACATTCCTGGCAAGAACTAATGTACACAGGGAAAACCTGCAACCTCCACACAGAAAGGCCCCAGCGAGCCAGTGGAATGAAACCCAGGAATTTCTTACTGTGAGGCAACAGTGCTAACCACTGCTCTGCATGTTCGGTCAATTGGTGATTCTTAAATGTACGTAGAGGTGAATATGAGCGTGAACGGTTGTCTCGCTCTGCAGTAAACTGCTGACCTGACCTCTCACCCCATGACAGATAGGCTCCAGCCCCCTCCTCTGCCTCCAACCTTCTTCATGATAAGCAGAAGAAGATTGATGGATGGATAATAATATAAAAAAGAAACAAGCACACCATAGCAATAATAGCACCAGGCCAATCACTGGCTAGCCTATTGTGCTTTAAATGGCATGTTATCTGCGGCTGATAATGGGTTACATTTCAAAGCGTGCCAGTTTTGCCTTAATGCTATGCTTTTGTACACACCCTGCTCTTACTGTAATCCATGTCAAGATTAGAATCACTGTGGGCCAACTGGTACTGATAACTTGTACTCAGTTTCATGTCCTGCCCTAAGTGCCGTGCCAAATAGTCTTTTTGGTGTCAGCATTTGTATGTTTTATTATTGTTTGTGGTTGGAAATTCCCACTTGCTAAAAATATGCTGTAAGAATATGAAATTGAGTGTGCTGCTAATGCACAGTCCCAAAGTTACCGCACCTAATACACAAGACACTCAGACTTTTTTTTGCTAATATATTTTTTCTTTTAGCTCTAGCCTAAATGTTTGATTTGAAGGGTTTCTACATGACTTAAGTCCCCTAGCCATTATATAAACAGCGGCAAGAAGTGTTCATTTTTACTGTTTTTCTATGACACACCGAAGCTCTTGTGAATGTTAACTGCAAGGTGTGATTCAGTCATGTCCTCTCAGTTTAAATTGTAAAGTCACAGACCTGAGTGAATGAATATCGTTGTTCCTTGGTGTGTATTGACATATTATCTGTTTTTCAAACTGCTAACTCGAGCTGTTTTTGTGCTCAGCTGAAATGTCCACATAAACCAGCCAGAGAACATAATGACATAATGTGTGTGTGTGTGTGTGTGTTTGTGCGTGCGTGCGTGCGTGAGGCAGATCATGTAGCATAAAATACTACCAGTTAAGTAACCATAGTGGTAGGGTTTGAGGTGAGTGTTTATTAGGCTTTGCTTGGCACATCACAATATATTAAAACTGTTCCATCAACTACAGCATATGTAGTTGCTGGATCATGGTCATGTAGTTGTGATATCCCTTAAAGTCACTGAAAGTGAGGGAAAAAACCCAGTATGATATCACCGATCCCAAGAATCAAGCCAAGACTTCCCCCTCTGTGTGTCATCAAGTTTCATCTGCAAAATGAATAACAGCTATTATTGTGGTGAATTCCATTGTTCCTTTCTGATCAGCGCACAATTAACAGCAAGCCTTTCTAACGCTTAAATCAGATGGTTTAAGCGTTAGAAAGGACCAATGTCTATGTCTCTCCATATGTGGTGTTGTTTTAATGTGCCTTACTTCTTATTAACACAAAACGTTGTGTCTTTTTATTGTGCTGTGGTGTGTGGGTGTGCTTTCAGATGCTCATGCAGCTAAAGAACCTTGCCTTGGAGGCTGAAACTGAGCTGGAACGCCAGGATGAAGCCCTGGATGTCCTGACGAGCTCCACAGACCGGGCCACCATGCACATAGAGAAGCACACCTGTCGCATGAAAAGACTCCTGTAGTCCTGACGCTTAAGGAGATGCACATAGGCTCAGTGTCCTGAGAAAAACACCGTACACCTTTTTACTGTTCACATGCAGTTTGAGAACCATGAAAAACGCACATCAACAAGGACTTGTGTGTAGTCTCAAAATTAATTTAGTTGCATTTGATGGCCACCAATTCTTGGGAAGTACAGCAATGGCCACTTAAAACAAGACATCTTTAAAGTTTTCACTTTGGTATTAAAAAGAACACAATTGTTTGTTTTAGAGAAAGTAGATAACATGTGGCTGTGCACATTTCTACATGAGAAAACTTGAACTTTTTGCTAAATTGCATCTTATCAATTCTAAATTTGCCCTTCTCTGTTGGAAATGGTCAAAACATTTAATTGGCCATAGCACGAGTAAATGCTCTCCCTGTGAATGCATATTTTTCAGCTGTGGCCTTTGCATTTGGCTTTAATTCTCTCAGCTGCACAACATTTTGAAAGACAGATGTCCTCTGAATACTGGCAAATAGGTGTTAGTATATAAGCCTAATCAGCACATGACAGAAAAAAAATGTAGCCAGTTAACCCCAATTTAAAATATTACCAGTGGGAACCCAATGATGGAGCCCATCGATTTTAATGCCCCAGTGATTCATACTGATCAGTCATGTCACCTGAGTGGGAGCTGGCAGGAATCTCAAGTGCACGTCGTGCGCTCCCTGTGAAGTTGGCAGGTGAAAAATAAGCAGATGATTTCAGGGTAGACAGGCAGCAGTATATACCCTCCACATCTGCAGTACAGAACAATCCATCCATCCATCCATTTTCATCCGCTTTGTCCGGACAGACGGACAGACGGATTGGGGCTGCAGCTGCAGTAATGCGGACGCTGCACCGGTCCGTCGTGGTGAAGAGGGAGCTGAGTGTAAAAGCGAAGCTCTCAATTTACCGGTCGATCTACGTCCCTACCCTCACCTATGGCCACGAGCTGTGGGTAGTGACCGAAAGAACGAGATCGCGGATACAAGCAGTACAGAACAAGACATCCTGAAATGAAAAGAGAATATATTGTACATTCATTCTGCAGTAACTCATTTAAAACAAGCTGCATGTTGGGTCTCTCTTTGATAATCGACTGCCATTATTTCCTTTTATAACCGTCTCTGTCTTTCTCAGGTTCTGTGTATCACGTATCCCTTTTAGTGTTGCATGTCCCAATAATGCTGCTTTGCATAACATCGAGGGAAAATCTTCCATCAATATCAATATATTGCTGAAAAATGTAAATTTGCAACAAGTTCTTGGACCTTTAAACAGAAAACACTACCGATCCACATCTATTGTATATACCTCTATTCTCCTCTAAGCCTGTATTATCTGTAAATGATACATACAATGTAATTCTGTAATGTTATAACAGTCTGTTGTCGCTGTGAATGTGTAATTAGACACTAGGTTAATTTAAATATATGTCTAGTTTAAAAATCTTATCAATGTTTACTTTTTCCTGTGATAATTACCGTGACAACGAATGAAACTAAACCGCTCATTCTAAATACAAGGGAAGACCGTCTGCACTATACTACCATTATAAGCAATGAATGAATTCCTTTCACCATTCAAGGTCTGGAAAGCATATAATGTAAATAAAACTGAAGTTAAACAAGTAGTTTGTTTGTTCTTTTTTGAAACTGCTGCTTACAGTTGCCGTAATCTGTGTCATTGTGCTTGTCAAAGGCGTGTGCTTCAATTATACGATCACACACTGCAGTCTCCCTTTGCAGGCCTCTTAGCGTCTTTGAGTCTTTTGTTTTGGTTCACCCTCAGTACTTTTGTCAGCAGTGCAGGGTGACATTACTTCGACAAGCAGCTTGTTACAGCATGTTCTTGTTATACTCATTACCTCAAATAACACCCCCTTGAACTAAGTGTAATGTATACTGTCCAGACTAAGATGTGTACTGTACTACTGTATATTATTCCGTTCACTGTTTAACGAGTCTGGTTTCATTTTTATCATTTTTCTCCACCACACAACCACCAACATGCTTGTTAGTTGCACTCGGGGTGACGGCATTAGCTATAGTGCTGTGCAAATGTCTTGGGTTACCCTTTTTTTTTAGGGAAATAGGAACTGAAGACTGGCTGCCTTTTGTTCCATTCACTCTCAAGACGATCTCACACTGCTTCAATGATGTTGATGTCCAAGCTCTGGGGAGTATTAGGGCCACGTTTAAATATGTATATATATATATATATATATATATATATATTGTTGATCATTTTGAGAATAAAACTGATCAGTTGTCTTGTGATACAACATACATCCTCTTAATTGCATTTGGATGTAGCCATTGATAACCTTGCATCTGTCCATTAAAAGCCATTTCCTTTTGTGCAAATCCACTCTCCCACATTTGTCTGTTTTTCCATCTGACCAGATGGAGCTTTCTGATAATAAAAAATAAATGACAAACAAAGTAATATTAAATCTGCTATAAAAACATCACTTCACCAACGCATTAATCATATCTAATTTACCAACGTATATGTCATTCTTTCTAGCTATAAAATGTCACATTGGAGCCTACTGATGATGGGAAATGGCAAACGTCTGAAAATGTAGTTTTTCAGGGTGTTTTGCTCCATGATACCCATGAACTATATTCATCACAATTTGCATCTCTTCTAAAAAGTGTTCCCCTATATAGCGTCTAGAGAGAAAATGACCATTAAAGAATGAGATACGACTGACTTTTTTTAGATGAAAAAATAGGATTACTATTTGTGGGGACTTGTGAAATGGGCCAGTGAAATGAGTTTTAACCAGGCTTTAGGTCTTAACAGAAAGTAATTGGGAAACACCCCTCACAGTCAGCTCACATGTGACAAACTGTAACAGAAGACTTGAAAACAGTTCATTATGGTATCGGTCGCTGTGCATGCTGTTGTGAGGAAGTCGCTCACTTTATTCCCTCTAATATTATAACATCCTGTTGGCACCGGGGCTGTTGGCATTGGTTTGACCACCCCAGCTGGACTGCTTTTACCAGAAGGGGGGACTACTTCATGTCAACAGGAGACCACATTTGATTTGGCAAGTGTCTGAGTAATTAATTATGAATCAGGAAGAAGTCTTTCATAAAGAGGTTTGAAAGACTGGCAGCCTCATTCAACAGTTTGGTCCCAGTTAGCATGAACTTATCACTTCTATTAAACAGAGCCCACCAGGAAAGATGTGACACTCAAAACTAAACAAAAAAAGGAAGGCCTCAGTGAGATGTTATGCTTTCTTCTGCACAAGTGAGAATGTTTTTACTGTGGGTCATTTTTTGGTTGATTTCTGTGATAAACAGAGTTTTGAAAGTCCCAAACTCCAGAAGCATACCACATGGTTATGTGAATTCCAATCCTTAAAAAAGGTTAGGGGAAATAGAACACACACTGGCGTGGTTTTCAAGCAGCCTAGCAATACGAGGAAGTGGTGGCGGTCTTGTCTGACCACAGATACACGAGATCCGGCTTTACTTTCCCAATGGATGGTATGAAGACACAAGAGATTTTGCTGGCCTTGACTTCCAATCTGTTTACTTGATAGTTCTGTGGTGAGCGCTCTCATTCAAGGAGCGTGTCTGCACTGATGGCCAATCAATCAACTGCTGCAGGGAAAAAAAAACCAGCCAAAGTTTGTGGGCTACAAGTCGGTTGCACTGCACTCCAAAATATGGAGTCATGTGACTGCAAGAGAAAAGGGTGTATTCATCATCCCAGAAAAAACCATCCAGCTCTTCAGTGTTTTATATTTATGTTAAAGTTGAAGCACTTTTCTTTGTGTTGCTTGGCAATGTGTAAATGATGCAGCAATTATAGTTTGAAATTAATGGGTTTTTATATAAATGTGTTTTAGTATTACACATCTATTTTCATGAGTAATTGTTGACGAGGAGCAGATCTACTATACATAAATAAAATATTAGAGAAATTTAGCTTCCACTGCTCTATTAGACCATGTCTGAGTCTAATGGCCTGATTTTTGACTCACGTCCTGGACAGCCTGTTTCTAGTGCAGGTGTTGCTGGGTTTCCTTTTGCTGAGGGAGTTTCTGGTTTCAGGAAATAAGGCCTGTTGGTTAATGTTAGAACTGGGAGAAAACATTCCTGTAGGGAAGGTGCTTGAGTCCAACTAGGCGGTGTGTATGTAGTCTCAAACAGAAAATGAGATGACATCAAACATCCTCTTCTTGTTTGTGCGTGTCAGTTTGATAACCTTGCCTCTTTTGCTTAGGTCAGATACAAACATTTTTTGCAGGGATGAGGTAACCTGTAGATTTGAATTTGAGTTTTATTTTTAAAAATAGAAATACACAATGTTTATGAAGCTGCTCTTTGGAAATGTTCTTTCTTTCAGTTTAGTACAATCATAAATGTGCTTTGGTTATGCGGTACTTTCCCAAATGCTGAGCTGCATGATGATATCATATGCCATTGCACATCATTATGCTTTCCTTGGTACTTTGGTTTTCTGGCTTTTGTTTCACCAACCTTTCCCATTTCTGCAAGACAGAGTTAACAGCTAGCCGGCCAAACTAAACATGGTTGTGGTTGTATACAGTAGTATCAGCCTCAAATGAACTCCAAGAGAAACCCCACATTACAATCTACCTGAAATCTGCCAAGGTGTTTGCATTTCTTGTATGAATGTTATATAACTTGCATAATATTACTTATAGTGATATACACGCAAGTCCTGAGAATGGCTCAGTTTATATCGAGTGCAATGTGCAGCTAACAGACTACAAATGTATGTACTGATTGACTGAAACAGTTTTCAACAGTTTTCAACTTGATTATGCTAGTGTGGTACATCATTTTCTTATTTATTTTACTCTTTTTTTCTGTACAGTTCATTGTGAGTGCTTGACTTTGAAAACTGCTTCATAAATAAGCTCTTCTTACTTACTGAACTATAACTGAATAAGATGAAAATGTAAACAAGAATTTGATATTAGATATTGCAGCACTTTTTAGACGGTATTTTGTACAGAACACAAATTGGGTTGGGGGGGGGGGGGGGGGGGGCTATATTAAATGTAAAGTGTTTAAAAGCACTGTGTGCCATTACTCAGAAGTTGTACGTCAGATCATATTCTTATCTATCATGATTTCTGTGCTCATGTAGGATTGCATTCTCTCATTCACGCACGAATACAGGGTCTGATAATATGGTGAAAAACGAAAATATTGTTCTAGCAAAATGATCCTTAATGTGTACTCATGGGAATCAGTAGATGGCAGGAGTGGGTTGCTGATGGTCAGTTTTCCATCCATTGATCCATCCATTTTCTTAGCAGCTTCAGAGTCACAGGGGGTGCTGGAGCCTAAGAGGAGAACCTGGTCCTGGTCTCGTTACCAGTCAATCACAGCATGAAATTTTCATTGAATAAAAAAAATTAATTTACCATAATTTATTTGGTTGGTGTTGTGTTGGAAAGAGTGTGTGTTGGGGGAGTGTCCACCAGGTATATGAAATGCATTTAAATGTTTACGTTACACTCTGTTATTATACAGTATATCATCATAGAAATGGTTTTATTTTTAAAGTCAGTACATTTTTTCCACGCTTTTTTCATAAAAATGATAATAGCCCTAACAGCAGTAATAATAGCAATAGTAATACTTATAGTAGTAGTAGTAGTAGCAATAAAAATTTCATTGCAGGTCTTGTTTATTTTCTTTGGAAAAACCAAATCTCTAAATACATTTCATTTTTCTGCTTAAGGTGTATGAGAACACAACAATCCAGACCTGCAGCTTTGGCAAGTTTGAGGGCTCCTTTTTGTGATGACTGGATTATGTATTCATTAAAAGTCCATCTATACAGCTCCCCAAACAGGTTGTCAGGCCATAAGCCAGCTCGTACCGCATCAGAACTTTTACAAGCAGGCCCCCCAGAAATCTTCAGCGAGGCTGTTTTTAGTGGCTCTTACTGCAAATGGAAACACTTAGCTCCCACGATAAATTACCCACCCGACTGATGCCACACTGCACAGACCCCCAGCTAGTTGCAGACATACTATGGATTTATATTTCAACATTAGTTTCTCTTGGCATTTGCTATGCTATGGTGACTCTGGGTCCCATGAACCGATAAGAGGACAGAAAGAGGAAAAGAAAATTAATCACACAAAGGTTGTTGCACTAGCGTGCAGCCTGCAGGCCCAATGGTTTGATTAAAGTTACGGATGTGTCACCCGTCACCTCAGTGGGTCTGACTCGGGGGTCATTTCGGGATAAAAATAGACTTTGTTGGTTACTCATTTTCTCTGCAAAGTAAATAGCCATTAGTGCAGCAGGCCAATGATCTCAAGAGCAACACTAGTGTTCAGGCTAAACTACTGTTTATGCTATAGTCGGATGATTAAAAGCACCAATGGGGTACAGGAGACATGCTTTTAAATAGCAAAAACAATGATGATGGTGCTCTTGTGAACACAGTCCACTGGGGTCAAGTTGAGCCCCTGTGAATACATACTTAAAAGCATTTGACTTAAAGCGCTGCGTTAAATGTCGAGGTGTGTTAGAAAATAAAAACTTCGTGTTTGACCCTCTCTAAGAGTGCCCATGTAATAATCCTAATTATCATTCCAGCTAACTTATGCGTTTGACCACCTAGTGATGTAATTGCAGCTGACCAAATAGATTGTTGTTGAAAGATTGCCCCGCTGTTATAGGTACGTTGTGACAGCGTTGTGTGTTCACCGAGGGCCGGCGCAACCATAACAAACACAGCTGAATCTGGGGTTTACATTTCAGCAGGATGACGGCGCATGCAGCGTCTGGGTGGAACTTGGGAAAAGGAGCCAGGGCTGACAGCCTGGTCTGGCTTCCTGCCAACATGGTAAAAACAGCCTTGTCAGAGGGGCCTGTGAAGTTACTGTCCATATGCTACAGTTTGTGAACGCAGATAGCTTTACATCAACACAAAGCTTGAAGGATGTTTGACTAAACCGTGCCAGTACAATAGACCGGGTCTGTAATGAGGGTGGGGACCATCGAGTTGAGACTGGAATAATTGTGACATTTTCTTTTGAAAATTCCAAAAGGAAGCTGCCAGGCTAATACCATCCAGGACTTGTGATTTATGAAGTCAACGCAACCACAATGGAAAGAATAATTGCAATCATTTTGGTTTAAGAATGCGTTTAATTTAGAAATGAAGTGAAACTTCTGTTGTGTGCACATGTCCTTCAACTACTAAGAGACAGATTTGATTTTCTGTATGTTTTTACTTGAATGTCTGCTGAAAGAGGTTTCCTCATAAATTATTTGATTTCATCAGAATTTGCAAAAGAAAAGCTACCAATGAAAAAAAGAAAAAAACAAACTCGAGTTGATTCAACCAAATTTCAAGTTTCTTCTCTCTACTTTTCTCAGTCTCTATAACGTGTCCTCTTTTTGTGGGTTTATTTCCATAAGTGCAAGGAATTTTTGGACAACACCTATTTTGTGGAAACTCCTTCCGCAATACCCAAACGTTTTGTCCACGTAACCTCAAGGGAGCAGCCAGCAACTATGTAATTGGAGAAGATTGAGTACACACAGCGAGACCATAGTCTGGTGAACTATTGAGAAGCTGAAACAAAGATTAACAGATGTTTACCCAGCCATGCCATATGTGAAGTGGATACTAAACCTATGCACAACATGTGTGACTGGCAGACAGAAACATTATGAACCTTTGACCCAGTGTCCATTACAGGTTAAGAAAAACTATAATGCCAGTTGACCATGGAGCCAGTGCAAAACAATGACGTGCTACCCTGTTTGGTTTTCCTCTAAAAGGAAATCTAGTGTTCCTCAGGATATCATTCAGGAATCCCCTTTTACTGATGGAAACCATGAAGCCGTCAAAACAGAGCTCTGTAATTTAGCTGCCTGGTTTCAATTAAAGCATTGAATATCAAAGACAATCACTCCCATTTTAATGTGCAATTTTTATGTGTTCCCAGTTTATTTTGATGGAAAATTTGTGGGTGGAGCACTTGCTAATTGGTATGGAAAACTTGCACCTGTGGTAGACCAATGTTTTGAAAGTCAGAAGCATTGAATATTTGCGTTCTTTTCTTCTGAGAAAGAGCCCGGCTTTATCCAAAAAAACAATTCCAGACTGGAGCTGATGTGTAGGATTGTCTGGAACAAATTGGTTGTGAGTTTTTCAGGCTCATGGCGCAGCATAATTTGTCATTTATCACAACCACGGACCAACTATTTAACCATTAATTTACCACAAGATACTTGAATTGCAAATGAATTTAAAAATATTTAATACCAGCAGACATTAAATGTTCCAAGATGACAAAGATGACAATGATGGTACAATCATCTACTTTGCTCTTTGATGTATTCTTTATCGCTGAAGCACTGGGTCTTGAGTATTTCTGGACTTGCTTTGCTACGTATACTCAACATACCCTTAAGAAAAAGGCATTCAATATTAGCTGCTACTACCATCTAGCATTCCAGTATTGTTGTTTCAGGGTGGCTTTGTGAAGGAAATCCTGTTTGTGCTTTATTCCCTACTACTGCTGTCAGCACTGATACACTTTGTTCATCTACCATTTTTCATATTTGCTGTCAGTCCACCTCAAGTTGGAAGCCAGAGTTTCCTGTCTGTGTTCTAACAGCTTCAACAATTCTTGCCAACTTTCTGTTAAAACTATGAGGGTCACTGCTTTACTTTATCACGCCACTTTCTGCATCTGAAAATGCAATTACTGAGCAGCATTTGTTGGTGAGCAACATTATGTTTCCTTTATGGTATGTTCTTTCTGTCTGCATTGTTTAGGTGTCTGCTGGTTTGCCATTATGCAAATCCTAAAATGATTTTTTTAGGCTTGAACTCGCACGTTTAAAGGTATTGTAGTTGTATGATATTATTATTTAATAACAGTGTAATAAGAGTGTCTGCAGAATCATTTTAGGGCCTTCTTTTGTGGCTGTTTTTCACTCTGTATGGATGCGTGTGTGGGATGGGTCTATCAAAACATTCCTTCCATTCTGGTGAAAGAGAGGTGGAATCACTATGTCTATATATGTAACAAAATGAGTCACTTTCCACCATCCTCTGTGGTTTTCAGGACTACAGTGAGATCCGTATGTAACTGTGTTCTGTCATTAGTGGTAAGCTTCAATCTCCAAATTAGAGGGGTAAATCATTAAAAATTGCTTTCATGTGTAAACAGGAAGACGTATAATGAGTCTTTCCCTTTTCATAAAACAACTGGCTGACATATACAGGGGAAAGATAATGTATTTAGACACAGGATTCCCCAGCTTTCTGCATTCGTTTTTTTAAATGCTCATCTTCATTTAAATATTAATAACATGCTTAATAATGACATCACACCAGCAATTACAGTTTTAATGGGTATCAAGCGCCAAGATCTGGCTTCTTCTCCTTACCTCATTAAGCATTTACCTTTATGACTTTAGGGTGGATTTAGCTGAGTACCAAATAACAAATTAAATTATAATTTTAAAGGCAGATCATTCCAAATGCTTTGCTTGCTTTTTCTTACAGTGGAGTTCATCCAGCTCTGTAGTGATTATGGCCATTGAAAAATGAACAACCTTTGGTATAGTAATGGAAAATGCCTCGTAGAATTACAGCACACAATCATTATCGTTTCATTGTTTTTTTTGTTGTTGTTTTTTAAAAGAAGTATTAAAAGCAATATACTCCCATATTTATGAGCAGAAACTTACATTCAGTTTTATATAGCAAGCATTACAGACGATACACTGCATTTAATGCACTTCAATTCATTCTTAAACTCCAATGAGTGACAGACCAGAGTTTTGCTTGGTCCCTTACTTGTTCACACCCATTGTTGTCAAGATCCTTAACTTGATTTATTGCGTTCTAACGTTTCACTGTGTTTAAGAGCTTGAGTTTATTAGTTTGGTCCTCACAATTTGTTTTCCGGAGAGATATGACGGACCTCTGAGAAAGTCAATTTTGTGGTTGTTAGCTCAGTTGCAGTGTTATGAAGCAGCTAGAGACATAACAGTCTCCAGTCCTACAGAAACATATTTTTCAATGACGGCATGAGAACATCTCGCTGAGGTGATGCTGAAATCAACCGAGCATAGACGTCACAGCTTTGCGTAAGCAGCAAACCTGACCATGTAAAAGAAAATTAGTTGCTTTGTTGTAGGCACTCATGAGATCTGAACTGTTTTGGACTGCTTTGCAAAAATATTCATGGTTATAGACCCCTATTAACCTCCTAGGATGATTGTTTTAGTTTTATATGCCCACTGAGCAGTGATATTAAATTTTTTTTCCAGGTGTCAAATAAAGTTATCATTTTATAAAGTCACATACTGTGATTTTGTTATGGTTTTTACATGTGCACACCTGTGCTTGATACATTCTCCTTGAAGTCTTTGGGGAGGTAGTAACCACCATCGATTATGTGAATTCATTTTGCACTTTTATAGTCTACTGAAAAAGGTATTGAGAACCAGCGAAGCAGTAAATGAGCACTCAGCTATGAGACCATGTCTGGTTTTATTATTACCTTCATATGACATTTCACTCATTACTCCCTTATAAAGAATACCAGAATACCAGAGCTTTTTGTCTTCCAAATCATTTAAAGTAACTTCTACGCATGCTATGATTTTAAACTATCTTGCTTCAATCAGACATTTCTGTTACCTTCTCAATCATTGAGGGATTCACTCCATTATGGCCTTTAAACATATGCAAAGGACAGCCCTTCCTTTCCGCTGATCAAGTATCTTCGCTCTGTTTCGCCTGTCAAAGTGAAGCTACATCTGGGAGTTTTTCTCTACAGTGACTAAGCTGTAATCCGAGGCTTGCGACTCACTCCTGGAGACTGTGACCTCTTGTGATTTGGGCTTATGCTGCTGCTTACACAAGGCCACCATACCAGAATGAGGTGGGACGTTTTACAGGCCCACCCGCAAGGAGGAAGCTGCTATTTCCTCTCCATAAATCAAAATGGACATCCTCTGTCAAGGGGTTTTCGATAGTAAAGGACCATGTTCATTTTAAAATAAAGCTAAATTCATTGCTACACATGAGCTTTTGTGCACCAATGGATTTACAGTCTGAACTATGTACTTGAGTAATGTATTTTTAAACCAAGTGACCATTAAGTGTTCAACTAAAACATTTTAATATACCACAGAAATTCACAGACAGTATAGATGGATAGAACCACAATAAAGTTGCCCACTGGTTTCTGTGCCCCACTCCATTTTGAAGACTTACTGATAGATAGATAGATAGATAGATAGATAGATAGATAGATAGATAGATAGATAGATAGATAGATAGATAGATAGATAGATAGATAGATAGATAGATAGATAGATAGATAGATAGATAGAAGACGATAAGATGGTTAAGCACTAACTAATAACTTAGCAGATATCTGTGTTGTGTGTTGTGATACAGTGTTGGTGTTACAGTGCTAGTGCTAATGGTTACCTTAGCAATTCCATCAAACACTAGCAAGCTTGGTTAGCTAGTTGCATCTATACAAAGATATCATCCAACAAAATAAAGAAATACTAGAATAAGACTTACCAAAACAGCAGGAAAGATGTTTTGGATTTGCTCTACCACACAGCAACTCATAATATTTGTCAAATAACCACACTAAAAAGAGTTTACAATGGCAAAACACAATGGAGACTAGTGCTAGTGAGGTCTAGCAGCACCTGTGACTTGCTAAATCTTAAAAATTTCAGTTGTTAAAGAAAAGAAAGAAACAAAAACAAATGCATATATTTATTATGAATTGGTAAGCTAGTCTTTATACCATGTTAGTTTCAGGCCAAATTGGCATTTTAACGTGGGCCTGTGAAGACTTTTTCCATTGACTAAATTTTTCAGTCCCAGAAGTTGCCGCTTGGAGAAAACACCAAGGGAGTCCTCTTAATGTTCCATCCAACTGATGCATGTAAATTTATTCATTCTCCCATTAGTTGTGTACAATCACTGCCAAATCCTGAATTTTTCCCACCAAGGCATACCTCAGATATAAATCATTTAGTGATAGATTTGAGAAATCGGACCCATGTCTTCTGCAGCTGACCTGAGCTGACATCACCACCAATGCATTAGGCTATATCTGGCTATATCTGGTGATTAATATGACTTGCACACTTCAGAATTCCTGACAAATGTGATTTTTCTTCCCGTCACAAAAACAATTACCACCATTTTCTTTGTGATGTGGTTTTCTGTTGGGACCAGGGGTTATGGAACGCACACAGACGAGTCATGACATGACTCACAACCAGCAAAGCACATCCACAAATATGTGCCTGATGTCAATGACACCACGTCTCGAATATTAAAAACACTCATATCCCTGAGAAAATATCAGCCAGTAATTACACATTTCCTCTGAGATATGAAAATTATTAAAATGTGCTTCAGACAGACTAGCAGTGAAATCATTATGAAACTGGGGAAAGAAATGAAGATAAATCTCTTGCAGGCATGCATATGTCTATCACCCATTTGTAACTTGTACAAAATCAATCCCTAGCAGCCTATGTGATTGGTATTTGTATTGCTATTTGCAGTGTAAATACACAGGAACAATTCAGCCAAAGTGCTTGACTGAGACTCTGCAGAGCTGTGGGAAGCACCCATAAATAGTATTGTGTTTGTGTATTGATAACAGAACATAGTCTTATGTGATATAAGTTCTGTAATAATTCCTTTATTAATACATCAAACATTTATCAGCTGTTATGGAAGAAAATACTGTTTCACTGCAAAGTCCGACTTTACTCTGCACTTTACAGTCTCCCCTGGTGAGTATAAAAGTGTAAGCACATTTACAACACTGGGATACTAGAAAAACATCCATCAAAAACGAGGAGTGCCCAGTCCCAGCTCTGGATAGAGTCCATATCCATATACATTTGTACTGCATGACCTTTGGGGTAAGACCCTTATAACTGCATGAAAGCCAGTTTCATACACGGAAAACTGGCCTCCCCTCAGCAAAGAGCTTGACGGAGAAGCGAATCTTGCCCACCATACCTCTCCTCTTGTTCGATTTGGTCAATATACAGCACCAGTGGTAAATGTTATTGTAGGGAGCTCCCCATTGATCAGTAGTGGAACAGAATCCAGATCCAGCCAGCTGGGGCTGTTAGCTGGGGAAGCCATGTTCTTTGCAATGAGGTAATACTTCAGACATCTACAGCAGGTTCTAATTATGCCAGAACAACTCAGTGTCTGGCTGTGTTTGGCTAGAGGATTAGCCAACACAAGCCATTCTACTCTTCTCTGTGCGTAAGCCATAAAGGCCAAGGGGATGCCCTCATACCGCCCAGCTTCGTCACTGAGTGCTTGTGAAATTCTCCAGAGCGAAATGTGCTGAAAAAGTATAACCAAGTCGTGAGGTTACATATTATGTTTGTGGTCTCTTTCAGTCTTTGAGTTACAATGTTTAATGTCCTCCCTGCCCCTATCAGCAGTGATAATGCAGTAATGTGATTTAGTTTAATTTTGAACGTTACATTTGATAACGTTAAAACCCCCATTGTTTTAGACCTTTTAACCTTTAGCTGTGTCACAACACAAGGGGGTGCTACAGTATCTTTGTGCTATTTTGCTGATGTAGCAGACAAAGGACTAACAGGGTAAAGGCCATGTCTTTAAGGTCAGGGCTTATGTTTAATTTAAGCAACCAATTCAACATCTTAGAGGAGCAAAATTATTAAAGGTTCCTGTACTGAAGACTATACTGCCATTGGTGTAAAATATTCTCAATGGTTACAGTTTCGTGCTTTTCTTCATTCAGTCAAGGTTTCTTTTTTATGAAGTCATAGATTCAATATGTGTCCTTTTGTGTAATTAAACTTACATTTCCATTCCTGTAAGAAAATTAAAGGCTTCACGAACAACATCCCAGTCTTAAAATAAGAAGGTATAACAAGAGCAAAACTGCTCTTTGCAATGCAACCCTTGATTGGAGTAAATTGTAAACTGTAAGTTGACAGTGATTAACACAAAAACATTGGTTGCTATAGCCACCGATTAACAGAGTGTGTAACAGAGATGCCTGTGGATATACTCACATACAGTACCTGGCAATTACATTCAATCGGTTTTAATTGCCCCTTTTTGAACAACTATAATTCAACTTTCTTAAAGTGTTGAACATGCATCTGCAAAAGAAACATGCAAGCAAAGTGTGCCCGTAACACCTTGCATGCACGCACTTGCCACAGCTCAACAGTAGCTGCAAATACAATCTTGAGTTTAAATTGCACACATGGCAAAGTGGCTGCCCAGCCTCAAATCTCATCATTACCAGTGCTGCAGGGGACGAGAGAACCCCTTCTGTAGTCCCACTACAGAAATAGAGTGGTGACAGTTTAATGGTCTCTGGGCTCAGAGAACCACACCCTTGCCAGCCTATATGAAAGACCCTACTCCCACCACAGCTTGTGACGTCAGGTGCTTGAACCTGCTCTGCAAAACTTTCTGGCATTGTTAATACTCGGGAGGGTTAAATTCCCTTTAAGTGATGACATTACTGTGCGTGACTACAAATGGAAAGTTTTTTAGGCCTGCATAACTGTCAAGGCTCCAAGTGTCAATATTTACTTCTCATTTATTTATGCTAATCAGTAACAATTGGATTTTTTCGTAATGATTGGCAATTTGATATGGATAAATAATTAAAAGCTGGAAGGAGATATACATTTTTTTCATACTTTGGGAATTATTTTTCTGTTGATATGAGAACCTCATTTCATTGTAATACATTTTTTATTCGCCAGCTCCTGTCCACTACATCCATGCTGAATATTCATTAATTTTCCCCTTAAAGACTTTTCCAAATAATATGACTACTTTTTCTGGTGCACTCAGTGAGCCATCTGCGTGGAGAATTACAATCCACAGACTTTCTGTCTCTCTCAGCCCCGTAGTCCACAACATGGGACCTGGTTGAGACAACTGCTGAAAGTTTGCTGGAGCAGCTTTGCTGGCCTGACAGCTTTTGGTGTGAGACACTCCAGATGGGATCCCACACTTTGAGCTTTCCTAATGACCACCAGTATCGCTAGAACCATAAGTTAAAACCTTTGATGTGACAGGGAAGGAAGGAACATCATTAATAAAAATAATGAGGCAGATGGGTGCTCTAATGGGTGCCTGAAGTACACACTGAGGAGTCAGTCAGGGGTGAAGACATCGGATGTGTTTGTTAGGACACATTCAAATATAGAAACCGGATGCTTGGGTGATTTTGACCTTGAATAACCACAGTAAATACATGTCAGGCAACTTTGCCAAAGATCAGATTCAGTGGATTCCACCACCTTCACGGCTACATGTAAGCTTTCCCCTTATCTGATATGAAAAACAGTAATATAATCACAGTACTGAAAAAAATGGATCAAATTTAAAGCCACAAAGGCCTTTTTTATGTTGCACATTTTTCTCCTTTTCAAGAAGTTCAAACACTATTTACCACCAAGATAATATGGCTCAGTTCTGTCAGCTTTATAGTTTAGCAAGCTAAAAAGTCTTTGCCTCAAGCGATATCACTTAAAGCAGTCTATTAGATTTCATGAAGCTCCCATCTACCTTGTTACTCAACCTTTTTTGGCAAAACATGCAGCAACACTTCACCAAGACCTGTGCTGTCCAGACCTGAGGAGGTGTGAGTAAAGGCATGCATGTAGTAGCTTCAGGGGGGGCTCAAAACTTTCAGCTAGCTGAAACGCATTGACACATTATTCCAGATTTGAACTTCATGTAAGATAAAACCATTGCTTTCATATACTTTAGTGTCAGTTTCCATTTTATGTTTTGACTTATGAGCTGGGTTGTAACCATAGACTTGGATATAAAAGATGGACCTAGTCACCGTGACATTGGTTTCTGCATTTTGAACCCCTCACTGTTGGCATTTCGTCCTCTCTCTTGTTAGGGTTTTTTTTTAAATCCTAAGCCAGAAATGATTCAGACCAGAGCACATGGTGCCTTGTTATCAGTTAACTATCAATGAACTGAGTCAAGCGTTAATCACAGATACCTGCTAAATAGCAATTAAAAAGTAATAAAATGCTAGATATCACTCACTAAAACTGTAGAACAACTTCTTGGATGGTCTGTAAAATGGTCTGTAATCCACAGCAAGTCTTTTTTTTTTTCAAATAAATTCATAATAAATGCACCAAAACACACCTACTCAACAAACATATAGGTCCAGTTGTTAGTGAAATTAGCAGAGGTGAAGTCTAGCAGACAGTATCAGCAGCAGCTGTTCTTGTCAGCACAGCTGTCAATCAAAAGAGCTACACCCCTAATTTTAATTGTCAGCAAATCAAAAGTATACAATATTTAAGAAAACAAAAAAAACATCACCCTATATAGTTATTATGAGATGAGAAATGTGTTTGTTCAGCAACATATAGTTTCAGTTCCGTATAAAAGATGAATGTAGCTTTAGAGTCGGAATTTTCTTGAATCTGCATTGTTTTTATTGGCCTGTAGGAGGTGACATCTGTGGCTGCAAAAAAGACACCCAGTTCCATAGAAATGGCACTGTTGCATATCTGTAAAGACTTTTCTTATGTGTTTATTCAGACCCTACAATAAGACTAGGGAAAACCCCAGCATTAAGTTGACCCTCTATGAGCAAGCACTTGGCAACAGTGGGAAGGAAAAACTCCCTGGTAACAGGAAGAAACCTCCGGCACAGCCAGACTCAGGGAGGGGCAGCTGATCTTATCCCAGATGTTGATCCAAAATGGCAATGATAAAAATAGTAACAGATTTCTGGGTTTTAGGACTCGCAGATCTATTTGGGCTCATTATGACTTACTTTGTGAGCCAGATTCAAGTGGCCATTAATGAAATTGCAGGTTGTGACACTACTTCTTGACTGTTAACTAGAGGTTGCAACTTGGTCACGACAAGGTGTTGCCTGGTTTCATGGATACAGTTGTGATGATCAGTCCAATGTCTACACGTCATATCACTAAGGAAGCAGAGAAGATGATGATAGGCCTTTTATATATCTTACCCCAGGGGGGCATCAATTTAAAAGTTTTCTTATGTGCAGCCTACTAATATTTTCACTGATAAGAGAGCAAAGGGATGAATATGTTTACATCATCTTACTGCATTTGCATTTGCATCTGCTGATTCATTGTTGCTATCAGTGGCTCATTCACAGCTATGTGGCTCAGGTGACTATAGTGAATTTCAGTCATGTTCATGCTGGTGAGCAGGATTCCTGTTATATGCAAACACTTCACACTATTACTCAAACTGATATGCCAAAGCCAGTGCTATTTGCTGCAGCAGATACCTCTACCAGCCTATCTTCTTCTTCATGTGTGATATTTTTAGCATCGTTGTTAATGTGTTTGTATTAAGTTTGAATACTGCTTGTTGCTCACTGTCATTACAACTCAAGCACAAAACAAGCACTGTCTTTCTGCCATGTTTTATTATAAATATTCATTTATATAATGCATGTGTTTCTGAGTACATTTAGATTTTGTTCTGATATTCCATGTCCTCTCATGTCCTTTCTATGCCCACTCCTTCTATGTAAAATGTCTTCTGTCAGCTCTGAGGCCAGGAGATATAGCCCTATGAGAAGGGAAACAGTGTGTTGATACGCCCAGGGGCAGTGGAAAAAAGGGGTCTGTGTGAACTGTCAGCACCAGATATACACAGAAGCAGCTAATCTTCTCTCAGGCCACCATTTACTACCATATGCCGCTTGCACTCTTGCTGACCAACTTCCTCCATGTGAGCACAGGAGTTGGAGATGGTCTGGGTGTACCCGCAGGTGGAAATCCTGAGTGTAGATATACGTGCATTAGGAGAGGATGACCAAACATGAGATGCAACTAAATTCTGGGAAAACGGTTTTCCTGGCAAAGGACCCCCATTTTGTAAAAAGCACTCTGAATGCAGACTTAAGTGTGGGTTGTCTACAGATTCAAGACACAATGACACGTAAATGCAACTGTATTATCTCACTCTGTACACTGGGGGAAGTGTTGACATGCAGCCTGTGCGTTAATTAAATATACAATTTTCCAGACAATGGAAAATGGATCATTTAATCAGCCACTCCTAGCAGAATGAGAAGAGCAAATAAAGGGTTGTTTGCTCAGTGACTAAGATTTGGAGATGGATTGAAGATGGATAGCTACAAAAGAGACCAAACCCCATGATATCATATCCTTTACTGTAAATCTTCCACCATGAAACTCACTTCACGATTCATTAGTGCTGAACAGAGTCTGTCTTGCCATTAAGGCTGTTTAAATCCTTTGATTGCTGTTGAATGATCAATAATAAATAAAACTTGGTTTGGGCATAAAGGGAAGTTGTCATGACACTGAACAACATAATAATAATCTTCTTACATAAAAGTTATGCCATGCCCTGTCAATCATTTACAGTGTAGCAACAGTCAACAAATCTTGACTCCACCTGCTGCTATTCCACCGGATGTGGGGACTGTCTCGTCTAAATAGCTGGTGCCCAAACATTGTGCCCGACCACTCATGGCTGACACAGTGACCATCAGGCTCCTGTTGCCTACAAGGCAGTCCAGGAGCTGGTCAGATCAAAGTCTAAAATCATGCCCCACCAACAGAGATAAATACACACTTCCTCTCTTCTCTTTCACACCGCTTTTTTCCCACACTCCTGCAAACCCATATGCTGTTGCAAGGCTAGCTCAGAGGAAATGACTGACCACATCAAGGGTCTGGCTGCTGCTTTGACACGAGGGCTCGCATCAGCCTACAGGATAAAGAGAGACGCTTTAGTATCCATCAGCAGGTTGAAATCTGTTTATTTGTCTTTTGCAAATATTTACACCTGCACAACAGCACATTCAAATAGAAAAATATGCTAGTTTTGACATGCACATTACCTACATTAATCACACTCTCAAGCAAATGTGCTTAGTTATTTGAAATGCCAAGTCATTAGTGTCCAAACCCCTATGGGAAAGAACTCTATAAACTTCGAGCTAGTTTATTATAATGAGAGGTTGCAATTTAGAGTTTATTTTTTGCATCCATGACAAGCGCGTGATTGGTCTCACTCTTTTAAACAAAACCCAATTCTCCAAAGTGACTTCTTCTTAATTTTGTCATGGGTTAAACCTGCCGACTGATTCTTGCTGCTTTCAGTTTGAGCAATTGTTTTCCTTCCTTCTGTTGAGATCAGTGAATTTAAATGCCCAAATTCCTGCTTGTTTTCTTTCTGTATTATACATAATTTATAGATCGTTCAAAAAGAGCAACTTTAATGTGCAAAAACTGTCAAATCACAGAAGCGCTATACAAATAATGGAGGAATGAGCCAGGAAAACCTGACAGCTGCTTGCCTCATGCTGACGACAGAGCTGCCCCTTGCAAAACCGCAACTTGTTTCATCATTTTCCTATTCTGAATATTAAATACTGAATATTTCGTATAATTTCTATTGATTCCTACTATTCATTTACTAGCTATGATTAACTGAGCCCATAAATGGGGAGTTTGTAAGTCATGCAACCTTTGAATGCCCTGACACTTTTATAAATATTTATTTGCTTGCCCTTTCCAGTGGCTGACTGATGTTCTTCTCACTGAGTGGCATATCACAGGCAAATACCCTCCTAATAGCTCAGTTTTACTGCCTATTAGGCTTCTGGCTGTTCCCGGGAAATGCAATGTAGTACACCCGTGTGTGTTTTAATAGCATGTAAATCTTGCACGTCTGATCTCATCTGAGCCTTGCAGACTCGACAGGTCTCAGTAGAAACATGAATCTAAGCAAACTGATACTAAACCAAAACCTTTGGGAGATAAATAATAAACGGTTTTGTTCTTCCAAGGTCTTTAGTCATTTTTAACATCAGCATCTTCCTTGCTTTCTCAAGTTGTCCATCATTACTGCTGCACTGCAGACATGCCCCTGTCCTTGGTTTTGGGGTTTGGCCTTGATACTTACCTGTTTCCTCAATCAATGTTTAGCAACAAAAGGCCCTCTCATTTTGAGCAGCTCATGGAGTAAATCAACTTTACTTCTGGCCATGTTTCTCTAACATGATCCTTCTGAGACATGTACTTGTCATGGCAAAATATGGCAGCTGTAAGGAAAATCTTCTCCTCAAGCAATGAATTATGTTTGGGCATTCCCTGGACAGCGTCTGTTTATATTTTCTTGGGGGGATATGGAAGGCCACCCAAAACAAAGTTGTGTAATGTTATATTATTCCACTGCTTTACTACAAACAAGAGAAAACGCCAGATCCTCCTAATAGGGCTGTGCAACTTTTCCAGTTTTCTCCTCTGTTTTATGCTTCTCCTCAGGAAATCCACCCATGCTCATAAGTTTCTCCACCTGTTTGGAAATATGTTTGAATAGTTTCTGGTCCCTGTGAAGGATCATAAGCAAGGCCCTTAATGAGCAAATAAAGTTTGCCGATGCTTTGCACCCAAAATCGGAGCAAATGAATCATTCTGCAGATTCATCTTCTGCAACACCTAATATTGTTCGTGATTCATGTAGACATGTCAAAAAGGAACTGGTGGGAGAATGGGAAAACTGAGCCTTGATATCCCACTGCTGAGTCCAAATCCTTGTAATGTAACTCAACATTTTTATGTTCATGCTTTCAATAACTGCCCAAATGCGTGAATGTGCTCTGTATTTAAAGTACAACTGTTAAGACAAATTCTGTTCTGACACAGATTCATGCAAACACAGAATGCAAAATGCAATATTGGGATTTTGATTTTGCATTTATCTCAACTTATATTTAGAAAGGTGCAAAAAATTGTTACAACATACAAATATTCTTTTGTTGGGTGGCTGTAGCGCAGGTGGCAGAGCAGGTCAGCCACTAATCAGAAGGTTGGTGGTTCGATCCCAGGCTGCCTCCTGACTGCATGCCAAATATCCTTGGGCAAGATATTAACCCCATGTTTGCCTACTGGTGGTGGTCAGAGGGCCCGGTGGCGCCAGTGTCCGGCAGCCTCGCCTCTGTCAGTGCGCCCCAGGGCAGCTGTGGCTACAATGTAGCTTGCCATCGCCAGTGTGTGTGAATGGGTGAATGACTGAATGTAGTGTGAAGCGCTTTGGGGTCCTTAGGGACTAGAAAAGTGCTATACAAATGCAGGCCATTTACCATTTTGTTTGGAAACAATTTTTTTTTTTTTGTTAAACTTAAGTCCATGCACATGCCTGAAATTTTACTTGAGACTTGATTTCAAGGCAAGTTGGCCCAAAGTCTTAAATCAAAATTGCAAATAGCAGTCTGTTAACAAGAGGCCTGTGCAGAGCCCTACCATTTTTGGTAATGGATAGGTGAGCATGTTCTGTGGCTTTACCAAAATAAGTACAATTTCTAAATTCCTGCACAGTCCAAGAGAAGCCTTTTAAAAACCTCTGTTAACTGTACTTCTGCCAGCCAGGTTTAGTCCATGGGAGCAAAGTGGTTGCCTTAGCTATGCGATGTGGAGGGGTAGCAGAAGTATGTCCGACCAATGAAGAACAGGTGGCTTAACAGAATTGAATCAGTTGTAGAGAGAAGTGTAAATTGCTGGTAATAACTGAGGGCCTTCAAAGAGTAGGTAGGAGACAGCTGATATATATTCAAGGAAGGGCACAAGCTCCATCGATATTATATACAAGACAGTGAATCTGTTTGTGTTGACCATGATTCTTCACTCTCCCTTATATCCTCATAACCTCAGTGACCCAATGGGCTTTATGTTGTGTCACTGTAAATGATCAGTGAGTATAAAGAAACCCAACCTTAGCTGGTTATGCTGTCAGTGTCAAGAGAATGTCAGAGGGGGAAAAAAAGTGCCAGAGCTTTTTAGTGATCTGTTTGTTTGTTTTCTTTTTCGTTCATTTGTGGCACTTTTAAAGCTTTTGGTCATGGGATGATTCCGGCTGGCACCCCCCCCTTCCTCTCTACCGCACACCTTCCCTCTTGCCATCCGTAATTACCACACTGTTCGAGTACTAGCCTGTCCAAAAGCCACTGCAGGTTTGATGTTTTTGGCTTGGCTCCTCTCTGACATGCCTGGGAAGGGCAAGGAAAGGAAATGGGTGGACCAGTCGCTCTCCGTTCCCCCAAAGCAGGCCTGGGAGAAGCCAGCCCAGTGTTTTTCGACTCGGCTGAGCTTGTAAGGGAGCACAGCCCATCTGGTTCTAATAAATCCTCCATGCGGCTTTGCAACTGGAATTGCCTGATCTGTACGGGGATGTGATCAGTGATACAGTCATTTTGCAAAACAACAGGGAAGAGCTTGGGAACAGTTATGAATGTCATCATATTTGTGGTCCCCAAACAATCTTGTAATCTGCAGAAAACAAAGCTCATACTAAGCAAACCTCCCCAAAACCTAACATTGCTAGGTGATGGATGTGTGGTATAATGGGGACCGTGCTGTTACTATGAATTCCTGCCAACAGTGGGCAACGCATCACTGTTTTTTGTATCAAGACCCTTTGCACCTTATCAAACACGGGTCATGTTTAGACCAGCACTAATTTTTATAATGAGGCTATAATGAGTGCTCTATTAGCCAATTTGTAATTACCTTTGCTATCACACAAGTACAAGGTCGAGGACATCCTACTTGGCATGATATCTATAGCAAGCACAGAAAATGAAAACTGCTCCAAGTGGAGAAAAAATAAACTGAAATCCATCCTTTAAAAAAATCACTTGTACCTTCTATTACACCGGGGCAGTAAATCTATGTTGCATTGTGAATGAATGGTAGTATAGGCACACCAAAACAACACACTACGCCATCTATAGCCTGCCAGATCATTAGGTCATGCAGCGCTATGTTGGTAATGTCTGCCTCTCGATCCCAGGCATATATTTATGACCTGTTGGCTGCAAGAGTCCTACTGACTCGTGTGTATGAGGTCAAAGCCATCAAAGTGACCTCACCATCAGAGACAGCACAACATCTGTCCTCATCTTTCACACCTTCGGTGGCTGGGTTTCCTCAGACCTCCCTGCCTCTCGATGCCCTCACTTCCCTCTAATTAGAAAGAGTTTGATTCAGCACTGTGAACACTGTAGATAAAAATAACACGAGCCAAGCGCGTTAAGGCTTAACAGGGAAAATTTTACAGCAGCAGAGTTTACAAATGAATGTAATGCTCTCTACATTTAGCAGCTGAATCAAAAACTACTTAATGCACTCTTCACATGATATTAAAATAGAAGGAACAGCTGCTGTATATCCAATATAAGCCTTACAACTTGGTTTGTTGACATTTAACTGCCAAAAGCTTTTGAGTAATAGGATTCAGTGGTAGCATCTTTCGCCCTATGATAACACACCGACCATACAGTAACACTACATGTCCGCTTTTTCACTACTGAAAAGGTATTCTAAAAGGGAAAACATGCGACTCTAACAACAGTCGCTTGTATGTTAATAATATTAGCAACAATAATGATATAATATCCCACAGGTATTATCCTGTAATCAAAATGGGTGATAATAGGATTTGGGTTGGGGTGGGGTGGAGGGTAGGAGACCACACATGGGGTAAGCTTGTATTGTACATGATTAATCTGATTAAAACTTTAAATGTGATTATGAAAAAAGAGTGACACAGACTTGACAGGAATGTTAACATAAACCTGGATTGTTCTTACAGTCCCTCCTGACAGGGCAGGACTTTTCATTTCACTATAAGTCTCCTCTCAGAAATTTTCCGGAGGATTTACACTCAAGTGGGCTGAGAGAAACTTAGTGAGCTTATGGTGCAGATTTGCACACCTGGTAGAGAATCACTTATCATCCCAGTGTCTCAACTTTCAAATTTTCAGTCAGTAATGCAGCAGTGTGGTGACTCGGAAGGTACTCAAACACATTCGCGTTTGTGTTTTTTAGTCTGTGCCATTCAGTTATTTATACAACTTGTATAACTGTTTAAATTTGTGTTTTTGTACTTTGTTTCCACGAAATAAACCAGTGTGTTTTTTTTCTGTTACTTGCACTGATGGAAAAGTGTGTTGTGAGTAGGTTGTTTTTATAGTCAAACTAAACAATCATTTGTGTTCAGTAAAACATAACAAAGTATTAATTGACTTCATCTGTGCCTGATGAGGACTCAGCTTTGTTATTACAGATTTCTGGGGGTGAGTGAAAGTGGGCTGGTGTTTGCCGATACAAGGCCTTACATGTCTAATCGCGTAAACATGACCTTCATCGCACATCACATTATCAGTTTTTGTAAACAAACTTAAGTATACATATTTGATATATATAAAAAGTAATAGCTTATCGAAATTGTTCAGTAAAACAGCCGTATACCTGAATATACAAAAAAGAGACCTTTATGCATAATGCATGCATGTCTGTTTATTATTGATGCCCTTCCAAAATTCCTTCCAAAATGCTGTTTGAGTTCGTTTTTTTTCCATTTAGTTCATAGCAGCTTTTGTCCTCTGCAGGATGCAGGAAATTCATGCTTCTTTTTGTCTCTTTGTGGCCACAAACGGCACCATAATAAATTGCCTGAGCACGGTGGTAATAACAGTAACATCTGAGGACCACATGGGACGTAACAAATTCCTTTGCATCCTTTGCCTCTCAGACAAAGAAACTCAAATTCATTTCTGCCACAGTATAATACAATAAATATTAGTAGCGCATCAATAAGTTTGTTTTTTTTCCACTAGGAAAGAAACCTTTATCTTGGGAAGTTCAGCTTGCAAAGTGTAACACCTGGTATGTATCAGTAAATTGAAGGGAGGAAAGGGAAAGCCATATGTCCACCTTCAGTCTTCAAAGGAGCTTGAATGTGTATCTAAGTGCATTTGAAGACTGAAAAAATCCAAAAAGGAAATTTATCACTGAGCTGAAATTTCTGGGCTCTTAAGGATTTAGTTTCATAAACATTGCATGCTGGATGTTTTTCAGCTCAGACTGATGCATGCCATTTGAGCACAGACATCTACGACTGTCGGTATATTTTCAATGTATTTGCCAAGGCCGTTCATGTGTGTCTGCAATAGCTTTAGTAATGCCACATATATCATTCGTGTCTTTAAATGCACTCAAACAGACCAGATTCCTGTTAATATTTGCAGCCTTTTACTCAGAAAGTCATTTTTTCCTTCACAGAACACAAGCTGTTAAAGAAATTGTTTGACACTTTGGAAAATTGTTTTATTCAAATTGAGATTCAGATCCCACGAGTTAGGCGAGATGATTAGTATCAGTACAAAGTCTGTTTGATAGATATGAAAAAGGAGAAAGTTAGCTCATGTTTAACATTAAACCAGATTGCCAAAGCTAAAAATAAAATTCTAAAAATTCAATTAATATCTGCATATCATTCCCTTCGATTTTCATTAATAGCTGTTTTCATTAAAGTTTTTCAGAAATATTACATGAAATCATTATAATAATTTTATGGTCCACAGACCTCCATAAACATGCATCAGAAATTATAGCTGCCCAGTAGTCCTATCATAGTCACATTGCAGAACAAAGTTTAGTAGTGAGGTAATAGAGCCAGTAAGATATAATCTGTGTTAAATGTGTTTAATTTTACTGAGTAGTAGAAGTAAATAACAGTGTCTCACACATTCTTTGTTTATAGTTTGCAAAGTAGAGGAGTTAGGGAATGGTAGGCAGTGGACCAATCCATTGTGTGGTACATGAAGGGGAATCTATCTTTCAAAGCTTACCAATTAATTGTTGTACGTATGTCTATAATTAAACCAAAAATTTTCATTGCATGTAATATTTAAGATTGTTCTACATATAGCCATGGCTATACCTTCTTATCCATCCATCCATTCATCCCCGGTCTGGGTGGGTGGGGGCAGCAGTCTAAACAGAGATGCCCAAACCTTGCTTTTCCTAGCCACCTCCTCCAACTCTTCTATGTGTACACCCAGTCATTTCTAAATCACCATTCATTCATCTGCCCTTGAGGCATCCTCCTGCCACCAGGAGGTGCCCAAGAAGCATCAGTCAGATGCCTGAATCACCTCAGCTGCCTCCCTTTTATGTGGAGCTGAACTGAATGAGCTCTTCACCCTATCTTCATATGCACAGGTGGAGATGTTCATTTCCATCTCCTGCAGTTGCAGTCTCATTAGTTTAGTCAATATCCAAAGCGCACATCAGTAACAGAGGCCAGTAATGTGGATTACCCAGGAAACCAACAGCTTCACTCTCAGCTCTCTCTTCACCACAAGAGACCCGTACAGCAATCACACTCACTCATCATCTTGCCAAAGCTGGAGTACAAAGACTATGAATGCTATTGGCCCTATCAGAGTCCAAAACCCATTGACTGGATGAGTTACTAAAGCCAAAATTTTAAATAAATGATGTAAATAAATGTAAATCATTTATTTAAATGATTGTTTCGTTTAAATAAATGACATATTACGTGTTAGTAGAGTGTTACCAATTCAATTCAGTTTATTTATATAGAGCTACATCACAACAACAGTTACCTCCAGGCAATAAGGTTTCAAAATTAAACCTAGATCGCAGTGGTATAATCTGACTCTGAGAAGATTAATGTCAAACAAGATTTAGATGACTGAAAATAAAATCATGTCAAGTCAGGGATAAATGTTGGATTATATCGCCATTATCTGGACTATCAATAAAGTACAAGAACTCACGACTTCTCGCTGGCTTCCCCTTTTCTTACTCTTAGTACACCGACTGCATCATGATGTTGATAGGTTTTTTAATGGTCTTCCTGTGTCTCATCCTGTGTCTCCGTGAATCATGCCCACTGCAGCGAGGCTCTCCGGACAGTGAGGTGTCATTTCATAATAAATAACATGCACTTGGGTGGGTGGAGATGGGAGCGTTGGATGATAAGCGGACAGAGAGAATCATCATTTACTCTGCTGGGAAAAACAAATACATATGGTAGTTAGATAAACTTCAAACAGGGTACAGACATCCTGAGACTAGAGAGCTGCTTTGCATGTCTCTTTGGACTAGAGAGGAAAGAGATTGAGGCTGTGTTTGGAAAGCAGAAGTCCCTCTTGATAAGATAAGTTTAAGATGTCTAAACAGAGATAAAGATATTTGTTGTGTTTTGCAGCTTTGAATGACATAGTTATGTTTTGTCTTTTGAAAACCAGTGTTGCTCTTCAAATATTTATCATGCTAAATTTACAATCATTTTCACTTTAAAAATATTTAAGTTTTACTTGATTCGAGGCTTCGGCTATAACATCTATCCATGGGTCAGGAGGATATTATTATCCAATATTATTTTCTATTGCATAGCAAAGTACATGGCAATTTTTAGGCTATTTATTTTATGCTTCTATTGTACATTAGACAGATCACAGGAACTGATGGGAAAGAGTCATGGGGAAAGACATGCCACAAAAGCCTTGTACAGGATGTTGTGGTTCATGGTGTGTGCCTTAACCCCAGGCCACCAGAGTACCGTAAGATTGTCAAATTAGTTACTGTTTAAGCAATCCTAGTGTTGACATACTGCAAATATTTAACAGAAGTACTGTGAGTTCATACTTCAGTATGAGTTCATTTCGAATTGTATTAGTCAAAAGGAGTATTTGTTGTAATTATGCTGTTGCTGCTGCTGCTGCTGCTGTATAAAACCTTCAGAAAGATACTAACTAGAGGTAGTACACTGTAAAAAGAAATGTGTAAAAAAAAATGGATAAAAGCCCTGGTAGTTTTCTGCTTTTTAATTAATCTAAGTTTCCATAAATGGCAAAATTCACAATATAATGTCTGATTAAAAACTGCAGACCAACTTTTAAAATGGTATGATGTTTTTACAGATTATTTTTTACGTGGTGGGTGTAATTGTCTTAAAGAATGCTTCCACTTCCAACATCCAAAGCAATAAACAACATTCATTGGTAAACAAACACCCAAATAAGTTGATGGACAAACAGTCCTCACACAGTCTGCATTCAGTTGTTGTTTTTGCTTGATGTCATCTTTTACCTCCTGCTTAAACACCTTTCCTTGCATAACTGCCTTAAGGTCCCTTGTGGCCCTCCACCCTCACAGGATCTGTAGCCAAAATGTGTAGTACCTGTCAAGTTTACACCAACAGATAGCATCATTGCAGTCCTGACAGTGAGCGACAACTACCCCTGTATAGTATTTGGCCGCATAAACGGGAGTTTCCAAGGGACTGCATGTTTGTCTGCTACCTGCAGTCAAAATAAAACATAAATACATGTCTTGGGGATATTTAGACTTTTGAATGACCCCTATACATGGAAACATGGTGGAAAACAGCACATCACAGAACTTGGGATACCCTCAGAGCAACCATAGTAACATGATAAACATCGTGCCTGCCATTAGACGAAGAAAAGCAAATAAAGTGACTCACTGATTCTCATTTTTCATCCTTCTATCCATTCTGCATCAGCAACATATACACTAAAGAAAACAAGTGGGCCGAAAAGCGCTGGGTGGGTTTGTGCTTCAGTTTCAACTTCGGCTTTGCTGGCAAAAAGAACTGCTGGAGGAAAATGTGAGCTGACGATGGTCACGCCCAGCCAGCGTCAGGTGAGTCATTTTATGTGGCAGTTCAGGTTGCAGTCAGTCCAAACCACCCGCGTCTTCTTGTGGCCATCATAGGTCAAATGGTGGTTGGAAAGAAGGGAAAAATCGAGGTAGACTTAATTCATTCTGGGCTGTGACAGGTGTGTTTTTATTTGAGGTTTTTTTGGTTTTGTTTACCTAAATCTCTCTTTGCTAGACAGTCTCTTGCCCCCCAGATGACTGGATCTGTCATTTTGAGGCTTTCAAGGCATCATTAACTCCTGATTTAGACAACATGTTGAAATACTATTTAAGACAAAGTGGATTATATCAAAATTATGTTCCTTTACTACTCTCAAATTGGTGTAGTCAGAAAATACTAACAGATACAATCGGTTTTGACTTGTTAGCTGCATTACAGTTTTCTAGCAATTTAAAGTGGAAGGTAGAATTGCGTAATATGAGTTTTAACCAGTCTAAATGTCGAGGATATCGTTAGTCTACAGCCTCTACAATATGCCTTCAGGATTTATTTCAATCAAAAAGATGCAGTTATATTAAAAAGACACTTGGACCTTCATGAAGGCCTGCTGTAGTTCATTTGTGGACTTTTATTTATGCACGACTCTCTTTGGTCAGGTTGAGGTTAGGACTTTGACTGGGCCGTTGTCACACCTTGACCTTTTCTTTTTCAGCCATTCTGTTGTAGATCTACTGCAGTGATGTGGGATCATTGTCTCATTGCATGACCCAATTTCATCAAAGTTTTAGCTGTCAGAGAAATGGCTTCACATGTGACTCTAAAATAATTTGGCACACAGAGGAGCTCAAAGTCAACTCAGTGACTGTAAGGTGCCCTGGTTGTGTGGCTTTGAACAAGCCCATAACACCACTGTCCTTGCCAGTTGGTATGAGGTGTTTGTGCTGATCTGCTGTGTTTGGTTTTTGTCAGGCATGATGTTGTGCATTTGACCAAACATCCCCACTTTGGTCTCATCGGTCCAAAAGAAATTATTCCAGAAGTCATGTGTTCAGATACAACTTCGTATACTCAAGTTGTGCTGCCATGTTCATTTTAGAGCAAAAAACATCTACTTATGTAGAGGTACTCACACTAATGAGGTGAATTTATTAGAAAATTCTGGCTGCTATTTACACTTAAGTCCCATGGAAACAGCATACTTAGTTTTTTAGAGGATGCCATAGAATCCTGTGAAAATGTTCTTTTTATGACTTTGAAAGCAAAACACTACAGAGTAATGTTTTGAACTGACGTGCTCATGGCGTGGCACAAGGAAACTTCATTGTCTGGGAATGATGAGCATCTGAATGTTATATAAATCCTACCAAGAAAGTTGATATTACTGCAAGTGCATTTGATTAGCTGCAGTCCACTGGTAGTGCTGGAGAAAAAGTCCAGAGACCAAAAAAGTTTGTCAGCATCATCCACTGGGGACCATCAATTTTTTGGCAAATTATCGATAGGCTGGAACCAAAGACCAACAGACCAACATTGCCATCCCCAGAGCCACACTGTTAGTGCTGCTTAAACACTGATTGCAACAAATAGTGACCCCCCCCCCCCCCCCCCACACACACACACACACACACAAAAACCTTTCCCACAACTATTAGAATAGGAAATGTGCAATGTCTCACAGTAAGTCGTGGATTCAATTAGGCAAGAATTTCCATGCAGATGAACAAGTGCTTTTGCTTGAAACCAGGTGACGACCGTCATTTAAGAAGCGGGAGAAATGTTGGAGGGGTTTATTTCCATCCACGTGTTTTTGTTTTAGGAGAAATTTATAAAACCCTTTGTTTTAAAATCCAGGGGTTGACCTGTGCTATGCCTCCTCTTTCTCACCCTCTCCAATCTTGTTTAAGCCTTTAATCAAACGGACATCTGGATTGCATTGAGCGTTGCAGAGAAAGAGGCCTGATTGCCGTTAAGCAGACCACGCGATGATGTCACTTTTCATTAATAATGATGCTGCCCATAGCAGTCGCATTTATCTTCCTGTCTAACAATGCAGAGACTGGAGGCCGAGGACGCAACAATGACCGCGGACACTCGACTGAACAGCTGAGAAAACAGCACAGGCTGCGTGATCACTCTTTGGTCCAATTCATACAAGAAACACAACAATGTGATCATGACAGAGCTACTTAAAAAAAGACAATACCTTCATTGTCATTAAATTCACATGAGAAGCTATGCCAAAGGTTAATCTAGTGACTTGTAGCTAACAGATAACAAAGTACATCAGCAGGTTACTCTCTCAAAGTTTCGATTTACAAGCACTTTGAAGTGACAACAAGCAGTGAATCCAGAGCTGTTGGCATTTTCATAATAGGGAAAAATCTCAAAAACATTCCAACTGGTAAAGTATTTCAGCATTAATGAAAGATGTTACACACATGGGAAAAAATTGAATGTCTTTTTTTTCCATTTAAAACGAACAACCCAACAAAGTTCATTCCTAACACAGTTACTCTGTGAACTCTACAAGCCTTTCTTCTGAGCTCAAGTTTCATTTAGTTTTGACAGTCAGGGGTGGGCTCAGTTTTAAACCATTGTGTCCATAAATTTAATCTGTTACTGTTAAGTCTACACCCTTTTCCAAAAGCCTGTTATGACTGGCTGATATGCTGTGCAACAGCGTCAATACAGATCAAAAGCAAAATTTAAAAGAGGACAGCGGAAACAGGCCTTTTTCTCATTTAGAAAAGAAGTTCTTCTCACAATACATTTTAAAGAGGACCCTGTTACGCTCATTTGTCTTTATTTTTTTTATTGTGGCTTTCAGAATTCAGAATAATTCTTATTTATTTATTATAGCCATAAAAGGTAACACAGTCCATGTTTTTTTAATTCAGTGAAGATCACATGTGCCACTTGCAGTGGGCAAGGACTTTATCACCAAATTCTTCTCTTTTTTTTTGTAATTTTCAAATTTATTTTATCTTCTGTGGATACTCTATTATTGTCCATTGTTTTGTTCTGAAGTAAATAAATATGTAGTTTATTAATTTTGATTATTTAAAATCCTCGTGCAAACATTCGACTCTCCACATCCAAAACAATCCAAGTTCCACAGAGTAGTGTTGTTGCTGAGATGAAGGGACACTTACTTTCAATATTAAATACATACATACTCAAAGCACTTTCTTACCACAAGCATCATTCCCCCACACATTCACACACCAATGCTCCAAGGGCAACTCCGGGTTTAGTATCTTGCCCAAGGATACTTCAACATGCAGACCAGAGGAGTCAGGGATTGTACCGCTGACCTTGTGTGTAATAGACAACCCTCCATCCTACTGAGCCACAGCCGCCCCTAAAATAAACTAAAATCTGTAGAGGCCTGTGATGTGAAGTCAAAGACTACCTTTACCTGCCTTTATCTCATATGCATACCCGTTCCAGCTACTACATGTGACAGACTCAAACAAAGCAAACCATGACATTTCAGAGGGACAGCATGAACTGGAGCAACTGGGGGCAGTTGTGGCCCAGGCTGCAGCACAGGTTGTCCACTAATAGGAAAATCAGTCATTAAGCTCCCAGCTTCTCTCGTCTGTATGATGAAGTGACCTTGGATACTGAAATACTGAAATGAAATCTGAATTGTCCTTGAAGTATCAGAATCAGAATCAGAATCAGAAAGGGGTTTATTGCCAAATGTTGAGCAGGTTTACAACATTAGGAAATTGCTGCGGTGCTTCAGTGCAATCCACTTGAGCGTGAGTGTGTGTATCAATATTAGAGAGTTATTTTAGAAATAAATAAAAGCACTAAACAAATGTGTGTGCGTGTGTATGTTTGAGTAGAAAACTAGTACATAAATATCAGTGTATAAGCACCTTGAGCTCTTCAGCATTTGATAAAACACAAATTAGTCCACAGTCAGAGTCACTTTAGGTTGGTTTTACTTATTCACATGAAAGTACACACAAGATATATTTTGCAAGCAGGAAATTATGACAGCAACAATCGAATCATCTTATAACATGTTGAATTATTTGTGTTAGTTTTGTAAACCTCACTGTCACTGCAGTCAGAGTGGAAGTGATTAAGAAGTAATGTATATCTTACACAGTGCTTTCTTTCAAAATGAACAGCTTATAGGTCTTCTCCTTCAGAGGTTACACTACAGTTGCCCATGTGAACTTGGACAAAGTACAAAAGTTTCATGAACTTTATTGAAAAAATGCAGTCCAGTTTGCCTAAAAATGTTTTTTCTCTTCCAAACTGAAAATACCTTTATAGTTTAAAGAGAACTGTCATATAACTGTTTACCTCTCAAGACTTTTTGGACAATTTTTATTATATTTGAATTATTAAGATACAAAACGTACTACATTTTTTTCCACACTGACAAAGTGTTTACAACTAGTCAGACAAGTAGAGCACATGTTTAAATACAACCACATGCTGTACTGTATTTCAGTCCTTCTGGATAACTGTAGAGGGTAATTGGAAACAGCGGGGAACCTCATGTTAGGTGTTTTCAATTTTACACCAGCCAGAGGTTTCGGACATTGAAAATTTTTTATGTGTGAATATTGAATATTTCACAGCTTTTTGCCCTGAAACCGACCCAATAGGGCGATAGTGGAAAGTGCAATTTCTGATTTTAACGGGAGACGCTTCTGCTTCATTCTTGCTGAATTATCAGACAGAAGGTACAAAAATGGTTTTGTAAAGTGATGAGGCATTTAAAAGAAAAATAGTGCATTATCCATGAATATTTATTTTAAGTGAAAGAGTAGAAGGAGTCTATATTTGGACATCTTCTTAGACATTTCACTGCCATCTGCTTTTGATAGTCATTAAGTTCTGTTTTCACTCTAAATTATGTCTTGCTGTTATGCTCCGTCTGTTATGAGGCTTAAAGTTATGTAAATTTAAACTAAAAAGGATTGTTTTATTCAAAAAATGTGAGTCTGCAGCTGTGATGTTCCTTTGTGTTTCTGACATGAAACATTTGAGAAGATAAAAGACTTTTTTTTTGCTTTTTTCATTTTCATCGCAGAAGCTCTGTTTTATGTCATTTCTGTCAAAGCCAAAATAACAGTTCGACTCTCTAATGAATTATTAAATCCCTTTGTTAATGGACAATGAAGCTTCAGCTTTTCAGAGTCATCAGCGCATGGATTATGTCCAGACTGACTCGGGTGCAAACAAGAATGCCCTGCTTCAAAGTTTAAGTGAACATTAATTAGGATATTATTTTTGAAAGTGTTTTGCTGATTATGTTTCTTATCCAAATGAGGAGTGGGACCTTTCAAAAGAGGAAGCCATTTATCTGTGCAGCGACAGCTGAGCTGGTCTGGAGAGCCTCACAGTGCTGCTCTTATCAAGAAAAACTTGCGGCGATTCAGTTCGTAATGGCACTCATTTGATCTCGATGGGGTGGTGGACTGTCTACTGTCAACTATGAGCCTATGAGTTTTATCCAGAATGTTTCACAACTCCACCAGTGTGATAAATCTGACAATGAGCATTTTGCAAGATCCACGTCTGAAATGGCAGGCAGATCAAGAAGCTCCAGAAGTCACGTGTCTTGCTGTGTCAACAATAGCGTGAAAGACTTTGAAAAGCAAAGAATATTTCCATGAAATATACTCCAGATTTAGAATATTAGTCCGCATGCCTATTCTGTCCTCGAGCAACAGCATGCTGTGATCATACGCAGGCTTTCTGTCAGTGCAGAAATCATTACTGAACTGTGCTTCTAAAAAAAGATGAAAGAGCGCATCTGGACTGGCAAGGTGGCCTCTAGCAGGTCTGGTGCACCATGGCGTGCTATCTGTGCCGTCTTCTGAAACCTCAAGGTGAAGGGGATGAACAGAAACACATGTGACCTGGGAGGGATTTCACACTGCAAAGCCAGGTCAGGTCAGTCTCCATATTCCTTTGTTTCAGGTTGCTTCTTTGAATCGAAACCTGCTAACTCCATCATAAACACAACATGAATCTTCTGGTATGAGGGGCCAGAATATATCACAGGCTAATACTCAGATGTCCTTCCCTGTGTTCCACCTTATTTCTCAATGAAGCCTGTAGTCTGCTTTTTCTTTTCTTTTTGTTAATTCAGCAGCAACATGTAGTACAAAGAACCAAATTATTGCTTGAGTGCTAAACCCAATGAATGTTACAAGTTGAAAAAGTACTGCTAGATGTGCTTCAGATTTTCTCTATGTTTTAAGACTTTGGAAGTAAACGAATTTGTGCCTGAAACCTTACCTCTGTTTCAGCTGCGCCTCCTCTGTACAATCAATAATGCCTGAGCAGAGAGAGTTCACATTCCAACTAAAAGTTGCATTTTTGGAAGTGTGTTGGCGGCAGTGGTAAAGCACAACTTTTACTTTGATCGTGAATGTTCTTCTTTTTCCAATTTGCATTGAGTAACCTGAGCCTGCACAGAGGTTTGGGCCTTCGGCGCAAACTATTGGGCAACTATAGTTTGCACCGAAGGAGTTTCGGTGCAGCACCCTCAATTTGCAACCTCTGACAGCCACTCGCCAGATGGTGGAGATATGCACATTTTTTCCCTAGCAACTAGAGGTTGCCTGGAGGTCGCCAACCAGTCTCTAACCAACTAGTGACTAAGGCCCTAAATAACTGAGTAATGTAATTTAATATAGGCAATACTGTTCTTTTCTAAGGCTGTGTAATGTCTGGCTGTTCTTTTCTGAGTTTAGAAAGTTCCAATTTGAACTTTGATCAGACGATGGACAAATTTCCCATAAGAACAAACAGCCAACTAAAGCATTTAGTGCGAAGTGTGCAAAGCATCTGCTACAACATGTTTATGTTCGTTTTCATATTTATTTTTAAGCCTGCGCTGTGACAGGACTTGAATTAAAAATCTTGCTCAACACGCAGGCCTGCCGGAAAAAATTGGGAGGTGTGCATGTGGGATTTTTTGTGAGCTTTTTCCCATCCATTGCTGCATAAATTCCACAGAGACATTTACGTCTATCCCAGGGAAGCACAATTCGAACATAACAGATGCAATTATAAGTGCACTTGGCGAGCACAGCCCTCCGCCAAGGCCAATGTCACAATTTTTAGGGACCAGGATCTGCATCAAAATATAAATGGATTTTCCTTCGCTCATGCATCACCCCTCCAGCAAGTTTCATGAAATTCAGCCTGTTATGTTTGGGATAATCGTGCTGACAGACAAAGAAATTAACAACTTGCCCCCCTCAAGACACACACTCACACACACACAGATGCCACACACAGTGTTCAGCACAGCTCCAATCAACAAAAATGAGTAAAAACACCTGTCCAGTGGGGACCATGTTGTATAGAGGTTTATGAATTGCCCGTCATTCCCTATTCTAAAATACGTCTTCTTACACATTACACAATATACTCCACAAATGATTTTTTCTGCAAATCAAACAAATCTCTGATGCATGTTCCTGCAGGACAAGAGCTCTTTTCATTTGCTCGTTATAACTAAATGACATTAGTCAGAATCAAAAGTCTTCTCGGCCTACAAATATTTATAATTTTCATTTGATAAATTACGTTGGCACTGAGGAGAAACCGTAATGTGTTTAGGAAAAGAGTGATTTGAGACTGGCTCTCTGCCTGCGTATCTCGTTTGCTGCCCTAGTATGTTTGACTTCACTACTTCACTTGCCTTCATCCACCGTATGTAATTGTGTTATCTCTCTCAAGCCCTTTCCTTCCCAGCTCATTGGCAGAAGCAAGCTGGTAACTGTTTGATGAAAGGCATCCAATTAAGAGGAAACATGTAGGTCCTGATGTCTACGTTTTTGTCCCGACGACGCTGGTGGTCATGGAGGCCCACTGTATCAGTCTCTCATAGTGTGGGAAGTCTGCATAACCCTTTGAGACATGGCCACAGCTCAGTATTAATTCCTTTAGTCATTAGTAGCATTTCACAAAGTCTTTCGTATATTGTTTTAATAGGGGAGCGGAGCTGACGTAAGGAGGGAGCAGTGTTCTGACTGCTCAAAAGGGAGGGGAGACCAAAAGGTTTCCATTGTCTCAAATTAAGTTGGCAGTGAAAGTGGTTTGCTTGGATTCTCCCTGCATGGTGTAATTTGTGAGTATTATATTGATAACCTGCATTCGGCTTCAGTTGTTTGTCTCTTCTCTGCTGTAATAAGAAATGATGGCATATGTAACCGAAGCCAAACGGAATAAGATTTCAGCCAGACGGTTAAGTGAATCACCAACTGTGTTGCATGTGAATTGTACATTTGCGTGACTTGTTGTTTATTGCCCACATTCAACTTCGTGACTCTCTTCCATATTTGTGCCAAGTCTGAGGCCACCTTCCTAAATCTCTCCAGTTTGTTGGTAGAGAAAGTGGCTCATTTTCCTCCCCTGGATTATTCTGGTACATTTCACATCCACTATATTTACTGGGACATGTATATTATACTATAAATATCCCGTGTGTGGCCTGTGTGTGGCATAAAGGATAAAAAAATTTATATTTTCGTGATTCTTATTCTTTCTATAGGAACTAATTCTTTTAAAGAGAGAATTTTAATGAATGTCAGCAGACTTGGATTAATTTAAACCTTTATGTTACTTGTTTTCGTGGCTTCACTCAGACACTCAGTACTGGCAGAATCAGAGGCCACATTTATAATGTAGTTACAGGCACATTTTCATAGACACTTTCATATAAGTATGTGCGGCAGCTCACCTTCTATGGAAGAGGATTTGGGCCTTTTTTTTCTCAGAATGATAAAAAAAAATTACAATTTTGAGATAAATAAATAAATAAAAGCACATATAACAGAAATCTGAGAAAAAGTCCAAACCCTGAGTTAAGATCTCACATTTCTGATTTAAACTCAGAATCCTAACATTAATGAATTCAGATCTCTGACAAACACAAAAAGTAATGGCCCAAAAATACTTTTCTTAGTGGCCCCTATTCTCTTCTTTACAGCTCTTCTAAGGGACCTAAACATGGCAGCACTAGTTGCTCTTTTGATTTGACTGGTTGAGTACATGATGACCTGCTGACTCTACATGCTGTAGATGTGGTTTTGCCTTATTAAACTTCATGAAACATGCTGTACAATTTTCATCAGCAGGTGCAAAATGTCTTACTCCATCTGCCTGATTGTACATGAGCACACGAGTGCCAAAATGTGGGATTTATTTAACACTGACTCAAGCTAAACTGTTTTGATCCACTCTGATGTGTTTATTTCACAGGGAAAAAGAGTCTGGTGTGATTTGCATTCTGGAGATTCCAGTTTTCTAAAACAAAATGAGAGAGACTTTCTCCTGGGTCTCTGTGCTAATTTTATGCTTCACGTGCTTAGCATGCGTAACATATTTAAATGTTCAAAGGGTTGAGCTGTGCTAATAGGTTGTTCCAAACGTCCGACAGTGCCAATCAAGTGTATAGGGAAGACCTGTGATCTAAAAATCTTACCTTTCCCAAAATTTTCTCAGCATTCTCGAGGGATTTGGATGGATCCCCGAACAATATGTTACCAATCCTGCATGTTGATTTCTTTTTTCTATATTCTTCTGTGTGCAGAGATGAACCGCATCTGCAAACCCTTGGATGCAGTAAATAGACAACAGTGGAACTGATGCATGTGTTTTGCTCATGGACTGAATTTCTGTTGCCTCAAGTCAAAATGAATTTGAACCATTGATCAAAGTCTGCTGTAGTTTGTCTGAAGGGTTAATCTGCAAACGATGGCACGTTACCATGTCGGGAATAAGATGGAAAACATCACCATGTGAACTTTGTAATCATGAGCATGTTGGCATGCTGATTTTGCTCAAAGCAGTACCTTTTAACAGCTGTGTTGGGCCTGGACTTTTAAAGAGACAGTGCTGTTGGGTGTTAAAGGAATAATATGTGGATTTTGATAGTTCAGTAGCCTGAAGGACGGATAAAAGGTATCCAATCCGTTCGTTGTTCATTTATTCATTTAAAATTAACAAAAATCATTTTATCTGAATATCACTTCATTACAAGAATCTGTGAATTGTGCATAATTTTAAGCCAGATAAGATAATATGCAACTGATTGATATGGTCCTAAAATACAATTTTTATTTTGAGTTATAATTTAATATTTTGATTTTTGGGGAGAACAATCCATGTCTGATAGTGTTTCACATTTTGAGAAGAAACAGGTAAACAATTTAATATTAAACTTCATAAAGGTCAATATAGAGTAATGACAAAGTACAGTCTCTTTAAAGTCTAAGGTTTTGCATGTTAGGACATAATAAAAATCATCTGGTGCTTAGCTATTCTTAAAAACTTACCTAAATGTGAACTTAGATGACATACAAAACATGACATTTTACACATTCATTATGTATTTTTAAAAAAAAGTGAAGTTAAAATACAGAGGCAATGTGTGAGAAACTAAGTGTGCCTCTACTGCTTCCATATGAATTAAGAGGAGGTTAAGTAGAAGTCAGATGTTGATAATCACATGCACTTGATTAATTGATCATTAGCCAGAGTGAGCACATCTATAAAGCAGATTTGCAGGTTTGCAAAAAAAAAGATCAAGGTGCTGCAATGGCCCACTTAATGTCCAGACCTCAGCCTGAAAGAAATACTGTTGTTGAACCTTAAAAAATGAACTGATCCATCCATCCATCCATGAACTGATGCAACATTGTAAAAAAAAAAAGAGTAGGCCAGAAGTTAATGTCAGAGACTTTGAGTTAAAATTAGGTTAAATGATAAAAGTGGTTCTATAAGCTACCTAATGATACTGAATGGTGTACCTAATTTATACACTGTTTCTTAATAATGCCACAGTGTAACAGTCATGTGCTGTTTTTCATCTCAAGCTGTATTTAGCTAGTTTTCAGACCTGGTAAGGACTGGATCGTTTTTTTATATCCTGACTTACAGTTAACAGAGGGTGTACTTTCTTGTGACAGTAAATCTTCAAGCTAATCTTTAGTTATCTTTTTCATTCTGACTTGTTCGTCATAGCTGCATTTATCTGTCTGCATCTACAGTACTTTGTCTGAGAAACATGTAGTTACTGCATCAACCAAGGAACTTGGAGCACTCCAACAGCCTAATCAGGTTTGTCAGCCTACCAACTGCAGCGAATGTCTGGAGCTGAGGCACTGCTGCGCACATCAGCAGACGATTGTTAACAGCGTCAGCGAATTTCAGACGACAGTGTCTCTAAGACTGGGAGGAGGTGTTCAGACAGCGACAATTAGAGTCCCATCTGAAGGGTGATCATCATTTGAGTGCTTTTATATACTTTCCCACAGCCTGTCCCCATCCCACGGGGGACTGCTGATGCTATCTACTGCCAAATGTGTTTACCTAAAACGTTAAAAGAAAAACATCAAGAAGATTTAATAAGGCAGATGACATAAAATTTTGAAAAAATGACCCTGTGCCATGATGACACGATTATGTGTCATCTGCAAATTATCAGATGATCGAGTTTTCAAAATTAATTGAAGACAGCAGATTCTACACAAGTCCGTACTATCTACAAACTGATACAAGTGGAGCTAATCCAAACACTGGCCCACCCTGTGATTGAATTTAATTACAGATGGTCTTCCTGACAACTCATTCACTCAAGCAGCTGTTGCATCACATTTTGACTAAAGTTAAAAATCAGAATTTGCAAACAAGCTCTTTGTTTGGAGCTACTGCGTGTGGCTTTGATGATTTACCCTTTTCCTTTTTGAAGCATTTCGGCGTTGTTCATCAGCCCTGCCTGTCCAGGATTTTGAGGTAAGGTTGGGTTCAGCCTGGATCAGGAGGTCACATCCTTCAGTATTTGTCAAGTTGATATACTGCTGGCTGCATAATTGAAAGGCACGAGGTTGTCTGGCTGGCTGCACAAGCACTTTACAGAGTGTTGTTTTCTTTGGGCACATGGTGGATCTCCAACTGCATATTTTTCTTTTTCCTGTATGGATTTCACATTTGCATGGAAAAAATCTTTCTTGTGTGCTTGGATTTCCATTGTGTGGACAACATAAAGGGCGCTGGGATGGGATGTGGGAAAAGGGAGTGTGCAGTATGCCTAAGTGCATGTTTTGATGTCTATTTGACAGCCTTGGTCAGTGGCTGATGTCAGTACACACACAAAGTTAACGGCCATCCTCTTTCCTACTCTTAAATTCACTAAGGAAAGCCAGTGAAAAGGCTGCTACTGAAGATATCCCACATTATAAAAGTGTGGAACGTTTCCAGTAAATACAATGTTCAATCATTATGCCAAGCCTGGAGTACTTCAAACAACCCAAAAAATTAAACATCTGCGGTTGTGATGATATAAAAACGACTAGAAAGTTTAAAACTGATCAAGAATCTCTGTAATGTGGACTGTAACTGTGCTTGCCCTTTAATTTGAAAATAAGGGCTGATTTTCCCATTTCAGTGGTTCCTTAAACACTATTTTGAAAGGAAGTATCTCAGTCATATGATTTGTCCTGACAAATTGTGGTCACAGACCAATTGGGCAAACAATCACTGAGCAACTTTCACCGAAGTATTTTTTAAACTGGAAATGGGACGTCTGCTAAAAATGTATCCAATTTTTTTCCCTTGGTGTTAATTATTTGTTTAAAGCTCAAATGTTCCCATGACTGTTCTTGAGCTGAGAGCAGCAGACAGGGAAACAAATGTGGACACTGGCATTCATTTAAAATAAAATCAATACCTGTATTTTCTTTTGTAAGCACGCACATCTGTCTCCCTTAGTCATCTCTGAGCCTCAGCTCATGAAATCTGCCCGGTTTTACTGCGTTTGCTATGGCTGAGCCTCATGGAAGAAAAGGGAAGCCTTGCTGCTTCAGCTGAGCATGAGGAGTACCTGAGCACGTCATCAAGTCTGCTTCATGACCCTAGGTAAAGCCTTTGACCAATGCAGGGTGTTGCCTCCAGATTAAACTTCCTAAAAGACTGGCACACTTACTTTCCCCATTCTTCTCTGGGTTCCCCTCTTTATTGCTTTTTTCCGGCTTCTTTTTGTCGTACAAGTGTCCAGAGTGTGAGGTGTTTTAATAAGTGTCCACATTTCCTCTACAACAGGAAATAATAAATCCCAGCTCATTATTTCAATAAACAAAATGTACTACTGTCCCTCAACAACTAATGAGAGAAGTGTGTTTGGCACATGCACGAAACAATGATATGCCAGGTGCTGCCAATCTGTAACTGAGCTGTTCTGGCATAAACCAGGCTAGTCATAATTTTACTTGACACTTAGCAAGAGAGCGTGAGAGCCTTTTTTCTGGGTTATAATAGACTTTGACCCAGACCTGACCATGTGGTCATCGTTCTGAAGTCACTGACTAAATATTGGTGCATGAGGTAAAGAATGTTTTATGCAAACCTCATCAATCGAGTTTTTCCATCATGACACAGATGTATCGCGCTACCTAGAGTCAGCTACACAGGCGTGAATGGAGGTAAAAGTCAACCACGACAACAGCAAAGGTATGAGGCTGTTGGCATGGGCCAGAGAAATGCCTTTCACGTCCCTGTGACTGATGTCACCTCAACAGGCTAAATAAAGCCTGCGGAGGTCTTGTTACACATGCAAGATATCTGAGCGATAAAACTTTATGCCACTCGGTGAAATGACACTATGTTAGACTGTTTAAAGCAAGTCAGTACAAGTAATTGTTAAATTTCAATAACATTATGCCAGTTCTTCCCCTAGGAATGTTACATTTTATTGCATTCGGTCACAATTTTACTTATCCAGTATAAATAGCAAATGTTCAACAAATTCAAAAATTAGTCTCCGACATTTGTTTTAGTTCTTGGCTCTCTTCATGGGAGGTCAGTGCAGATGATACTGTCATTCTAAAGTGTGATAAAGTGTCAGGGTGGATATTTGCCAAAATCTGGGTTTGGACCGGACTCCTCCAGTTCAAGGACAACTGTCTCCTTGCTCCCTCTGTTATCCTTTCTAACCACAGCACTCCACATGGGACGGAAAGACCATTCCTGACCCTTGTGTAAAAGACAATAGGAAATATGACGTGGGAACGTCTCAATTGTCAGGTTTTCCAACACTGAAAACCACAAGTCAGACCGGGAAGGGGATCCCCAGTTCCAACCTGGGAGCCTTTAGTTAGTTGTGGGAACAATCTCTTATCCTGTTTTTCCTTCCGGTGCTGTGGGTGCCCACGGCCAGGATTCCCCACAATTCTTGAAAGTGGAAAATGACCGTTTGTGCGGAGAGTGATTGACAGTCTCTCAGGATACTGCTAAGCAGTGGGGCCAAAGGAGTTTCCATGGAAAGCTCTGTTACAAGACTGAACCAAATGTGAAGACGTGGTCATGTAAGCTCACTTTTGAGGTGCTGACTCCTTCAAAACATCTCAGCTGTAGGAAAATTTGAATTCACGAGTGTCATGACTTATTTATTAAGTCAGTAGTGATATAAAAGTGTTATTATGCAACTAGCATTCTGTATTTAACACCATCCTGCCCTTGACTTCTAAAAAGTATGATGTCAGTACAGCATTCAAGTAATTTTCATTCATGTCTGTAGCATAACTGATGAAATGTGCTATTAGTTGATCTTATTTTAGTTTTTTACTCAAAGTTACATTAAATATTTCCACTGGATTTATGTATACAATATGGCTGCAGTAGTTAAAATTAGTAGCCAAATTCATGCCTTTACTCACCTTCCCAACAGCTGCATGAACTGGGTATGTGTTTGGATTGTCTATTTTGAAAAGGAAGCAGCCCCTCATGATTTCTAAACAAGGGGGGGTGTGGACGGTGTTAGATGATCTAACACACTCTTTTGCCCAAAACGAGGCCTTTATTTTTAGCTTCTGCCTTTGTAACCTTGTTAGGAAACATATATTTATTACTTACTGGTGTGGTCTTTGTTTCATTGTCACCTACCTCACTAATGCATATAAAGTTTTCCTTTTGTCTAATCTTCTCGCCATCTATTTGTATTGGACTTATTTGGATTGCACTTTTCTGTAGAAATTAGCCAAATACAAGCAAAACTTTCATCATATCAGAGATCATTTCAATGGTCGGGTCATAAGGGTGGATACAAAAATCCCACCTCTTAAATCCAGTTCTTCTTCTCTCCCCTTGGACCAATACAAATCCCACACCCAGAAGCCCAACCACCACCACCACGGGCCCAAAATGTGTAATGCAGAAGCACAAAAAGGGGAAAGAGAGTTGCCTGACCAGTGAGGCTCTTTCTTTCGTTTAATTGAGTCTGGCATTCTTTCTCCCTGCCTGGACCTGCTCTGTACAACAAGGGTGCAGCTCCAGTGGCTTAGGCCACTGGTGGCACCTGTCTCCTCTTCAGCGCCAGGCCGGGGAGACTGCTCTACTGGTCTTGATCCCTGCGCTAATTATTTTCAAAGCAGCTGGGATTTATATCACTCTCATACAGGCGCCAGTGGCGCTACAGCTCCCCTAAGAAGCAGCTTTTCTGGCTGTTCTCTCTTGCTTGGTGGGCAGAGATTGCTGCCACGGACATAAGCACTCACTGCTCTGGCACCATCAGAGAGATCTGGCCAGCTGGGTGGATTTTGATGTTTTTCCAAATTCAAGTAGCTTCATTTTTAGCAACAGAAATAATTTCACAGGTAGCACACTGTCACAGTAGTTAGTGCTGTCACTTCCCCGGGCTTGTGACCCATGTGTGTGGAGTTGAATGAACCTGAACCGGTTTTCTCTGTGTAGTCACTCAAAATCAGTCACATTGATCTGAACCTCTCCAGGACATACCCCAATCCAGACCCTCCTCAACTTTTTAGATTAGCAAATCAGCAAATTAATGGATTGATATTATAAAACAAAAGACTATGAAACGTTTCAAAATAATAGGGACATGTTTTGACCTACCTTTAGAGGTGTATGGGGTCAAAAGCAGGGAAAAGAGCATGATTCTAGTAAATGGATTTGCAATATGCACTTTAATTATTATCTTTGTAAGCCAATAAAAAAATCAAAGCCTTTTCTATTATTTGGAACTTGCTCAGACTCTTCCCAAGCTGTTGCCACATCCAGGATGTAGAGCCTGCCCGTTTTTAAATAGGTGAAATATTTTGGTTCAACAGACCATAAAACACAAAGGAACTTGAACTGCAACCTTTCCACATACAGTAGTCTTTTCTCTCCTCTCTTTGTTTTGCGCAGAAGTCAGTCTGGATCATTAATTTTACAGGCTCCTCAGGGCTCTGTGCCTTCTTTGATGTTTTCTGATACACCGCACTTAACATTCCACATGTATTTCTCGCCACTCTCCAGCCTGACGTGACTGGCGAATAAGTTATATCCCAGGTACCACGTGCTTATCTAAATGCCGAGCAAAATAAGGAAAAGGCATGCATTCTTGGGCCCGTGCCAGCACACCATGTAGATCAAGTTTCCATTTGGTGATGTTTCTTGAAGCATGAAGCCAACTTAGTTAGGGTCAGAGTGCTCTTGCCTTGGGCAGCTCATATGCAGCAACACTTACAGAATATAATGGACCAAATGACAAATGTTCAGTTATCTGGTGCAAGAAAACTCCTTTTTGCTCTTTGAGAAATCTATAATACTTTTGTTTGATTTCATTTAAACTGAGCAGCCTGCACTCTTCTTAAAATCGCCAAAATCAGGACGTTAATATATAGAATAAAACATTTAAATAAATAAATTAAAGCAAAGTGAAGTTTAAAGATAAAATATTTGTTGAAACAGTCAGAGATGTTTGTCACAGTGAGCTTAAGGAGGAATGGAAATTCATCTTCTTTAAGCTTCCTGTGTTTTTCATTTAAAATTATAGCGCTTGTCTTAACTCAGTCTTGCTGGCCCATAAAGACGTTTGTTTCTAACCGACCGACTGGCAGGGGTGCTGTTGCTCCTTATTGGCGACAGGTAAAAAGTCTTAAAGTTATTCACTCTGAATCCCAAAGGGAACCTAGAAAAACAAACCACCATGTTTGACCTTTGCAGAGACTCTTGTAGCAACAGGCTCCTCTTACAACACATATCAGCTTCCATTGAATTACAAACAAAGGCTCAGTAATAGTAACCAAATAGACAAACGGAGCAGAAGTCTGGCATGGGCTGGGGAACATGAACACGAGGTGAATCCAAACTTTATATTATAATTATAACCAAGCCCATGGCAAGTATTTGGGGTCTTTTAGGATCACTAATTTGATATTTTTCATTAAAAGCTACCTTTTCTTTTCTTTTTTTGAGGGTACACTCTGATCACATTTGATGCCAGAAGTCACAACTTTCCACAGTAACTCAGGAGAGGATGGTACTGCCAGGGGAGTAGCCCATTACAACTGATTTTATAAATATTTAGGCTTAGTCACATTAAGCTGATTTTGGTACTTTACTCTGCTGGTCTGCTGTGAACACTTGAGTATAAATCAGCTTAATTTGTTCTGTGCCACTCCGCGCGAGTTTTACATTCTCCTGAGATAATGTGAATGCAGATTTTCCAGTTATGTCATAACGCGTTTCTACTTATTTAAGAAGAAATTACTCGATGTTTTGCGACTTAATGATTGACGACATTTGCGTAGAATTTGATCTGGTGTTTTTCGAGCCTCTGAATAGAAAGAAAGGCTTCCTTCATCGAATGGGAAAGTCAGAGCAGATTTGCGATCATAGATTTGGGAAGCAAAGACCCTAGAAATGCTGGCAGTTGCGAGTTCTGGGTGGGTAAGTATCCAATACCAGGTTATTGTGGTGAGACAGCGGAGATGTTGCGGTCCAGGGCTAGGCCAGGCTCTCTGGGTGAAGAGCAGTGATCCTTGCGGTTGACTGAAAGAACAATTACTGGAAGATTAAAAAGGCCTTCAAGAGAAAACATGATCAGCATTATAAAGAGCTGAAATAGAGATGTTTGTTTTTCCACTGAATCGTCTGCCCCGTTTTTAGATTTTAGACATTTTTGTGGAGCTCGATCAAAAACGAGGATGCAGACGAGAAGACTGTGGTTCATCTTTAACCCCTGGTCTCAAGGTGCTTGCTTTGACCACAAGGCAAACTTATAAAATTAACCCAAAAGGGTGTGTTTCATACCAAGAACCTGACATCAAGTACAGTAGATATTAAAATAAATTTCCCAGGGTAAGTTAAAACTTTGGCCTGGTCATGGCATTCAAGGTAAAAGCTAGATTCGATACTTTTGCATCTAAAGCATGGAAATCTGCATCAAAAGGCCGGACCAGCAAGCAGGTAGCCAGCCCAGCATCACTTTGCAATCAAATATTGCATGTTTGTCTTCCTGCAAAAAAAGGCAGCCAAAATATTTACAGTGATACCCATCAAAAGCCCCTCCTTTTCTGTGCATCAGTACTGTGATTTGATCTGCGGAGAGCCTATTAGCCTCGCTGCTCTCTCCCTCACTGAACCTACTATCTTGGGCAAAATTCTTAACACAGCCAATGACAAGCTGGTCACACAAGTATTATGTTTTATGTTTTCCCCATTGCTGTCTAATGTTTCACATTGAGGTTGGGACCATCAAGCAAACTACAGCTCACAAAAGAATGGGCCCATTGATTCTCAGAGGAATAATTTTAGTGGAGGGAGTATTTAGCACAGACCCAGCTAGAGAGACCTATTAGCTGCTTCTCCAGCGCTGTGATCCATGACTGGAGAGGCTCAGTGTGAGGAGAGAAAGAGGACCCTCGCTTGGCACGGCCTCTGCACTTGTTTCACCATGCAGCCACTTTGCTGAAGTCACGTTTCGTGGCTTATCTAAGTCATAAAAACATGGTTTCGGTTACATATTTTTTTTATCTGATTGCACAAATAAACATAGCTTTAAATTTCCAACATAATTTAAAAGCACTTTTATCTCTTGATATGATGGTAAAAGAAAAAAAAAATACTTGTAACGCTCTGTTGCACCTGAATAGCAAATTTGCATAGATATGAAATAAACACAGTTGTTGTTCAGGAAACCAGTTCTGCGCATAAACTGACCCTCTGAGATTGGGTCTGAATTCCTTGTTCTCAGGAGAAACCAAAGTGGTCCATCATTACTGCCTCCTCCCCTTTTCCCATTTCAGCACCACACTGAGCTAAGATATCAGCTAACACATTATCCTCTTAGCCCCGGAGACTGATAGCCAGCGAGGGCCTCGAGCCAGGAGCAGCCACACAGATCAGGGAATAAAACTGGCATTGCTGTTACGGCAACAGTAAATTTAACACAGATCAGATATTGCTCACTTGTTGATCTATTGAAAAGTTGCTTTAAAAAACCAAACAGATTCGTTTTCAGCCCCGTGTACTGTAAATACATCCCTCTTACAGTAAGAAAGTGAAAATTGGACTTTTGCGTTCAATAATAGCGCTTGGATTTATGAAAGCGGTAAAAATGCTCAGTTAGAAGTTAGCAGTGGGACTTTAAATGTAAAGCAGAAGCATTCATGCTGCAAAAAGTATTTTTCTAGTATTTACTCGTACACATGAGCCCCACCCTGCCCCTTGTAAGGTTACACTACCACAACAGAAAGACCATTAGTATCAGCGAGTAACATCAAACCATTATCCCAATATCACCGAATATCAAGTGACATTATCCTGTCTGGATTGCCCACCATGACTGGCTTTTTCAAGACCATTTGATTGTATTTCTTGGCCTCAGGCATCTCTGAGTCAACAAAGGAAGCCAAACCCACCAGGTTTTTACGATTAAGTGGACAAAGTCAGGAGGGTTTTATTCCAGAAAGGTTGCCAAGTCATTTTATATCAGTAAAACAAGCCAAAAACTGAACATATGAAATTACATTAATAGCTGTCAATGTAAAAGAAACAAAAGCTCGTAAGAGTTGAGGGATGTTTTACAGCAAATCCAGCATTTCTCAGGCACCGTGTTTTTATCATAGCTCAGAGGCATTTTATGTAATAGCTCAAGCCCTTAAACAGAGATGTCATGCAGCTAAAAAACATTACAGCAGCCACACATGCTGGCAGTGGCCCAAGATGCACCTGCATTGTCAATTACTCATCGAGTAGACTTCTCCCTGCTAGTCTAGACACCTGCTGCACATTAATCTGTAATGGTCTCCACTGCCGGATATTTCCAGTTAACAAGACAGCATTTGATTGCCACACCTTTCCCACCTGCCCCTCAGGACCACGCTGCTCTTTAAAGGGCCGCATGCTCAGCTTAACCAACTGATACTCATCACAGAGCGTGTGGTTCGGGGCTCTGAGGGGAAAAGCCAGGAAGGTGGCAGATCCGCTTCACGTGAATTTGCCTTTTTGGCAGCAGGATCGTCAGTTTGAATGAAACCGAACACCTCCATCCAGATTCACTGGAAGGTTACAGTGTTTCTGGAAGCGATCCATGGGTCTGGTCCTCGCCAGCCACCTTCTTCACCATCCACACAGTGATGTCATTATTCCCTGTAGGCAAAACTGAGAGCTACAAATTAAAAGCAATCACAATCTGAACTGCATACTCATATTTTAATGACCTCCAGTTTTTAAATATCACTAAACTCAGCAGGTATTCAGGTTTTGCTCATATAATTCATATTAGCGGTTCCAAGCAAGTGAAGTTTACTTTTATAAAGCTGATCTATATATATATAATATATATGATTACACACACACACATATGTACATATAATATATAATATATTTCACTTCTTGTTTTAAAGGCATAAAAACTCTGCAGGGATACAGAGTTAGATAAAAAAAAAAAAGGAAGAAAACAAACTTAGAACAGCACACTGCTGAAGAACGTAAAGCTCAGCAAGATCTCAAGTGAACAGCTGTGCACTTTTACAGGAATCAACACATTACTCTATGCGACTTGTATGAGCATTTTACCCAAATGTCATAGGTCACTTTACAGAAAATACACCTGCTTTATAATTAATTGTATTTTTTGGCCACATGAACAAGTGGAGTGCCCGAAGCTTGCAGCATCAGCGAAATGTTTAGTAGCTTTTAAAAAAAAATGTCTGACTCCGTTTCACTTCCCTGGACTTCCCTGAATCGCAGTTGTAAAGTCTGAGAGGATGCACTAATAAACAAATATACACATGCACACTGAACTAAACTAGCAGAATACTAATTGATCCGACTATATTAAAGTTCCAAGTCTCAGCTTTCATTTGAGAAGGTTTGTGCCACTATTGAAAGAATTTTGTGGGAAATATAGCCTTGGACGTAGCCTTGGCTCATGCACAACAGAGCTCATGTGTCTCAGAGCTGACTGAGACATGAAAGTTGCCCTTTAGAGTAAGGTGGAGTTGTCAGTAGGAAAAGTTTAAAGAGGTCATCGTACAAGTGAATAAGACAACAGCCAATTAAACCATTGCATTTGATTTCCACCACAAGGCTAAAAATGACGAGTTGCAGTGGAGTGCATAACCATCAAATGACTTGCAAGTGAAGATCGCTCTTTATATTGTAGGCGTCCATGGCTTCTTGTCAATTCCAAGATCAATACGTCATGCACTCAAAAAAAAAAAAAGATTCCTTGGACTCACAAACATGATGCAATAATTTGGAGTAAAGCGCATTTGAAATGTATCAAATAAAATGTTTATTTATTCAAATAAATAATCAATTAAGGCAAATATAAAATTTACATGTAATCAGATAACTTTAATATTTATGCATTTTGAGCAGAAATATTTTTGGGGGAGTTCGATGGTATCTCAAAAGATGCATGCATACCTGTGGTATGTCTCAAAACCAGAATAAAAAGAAAATGAAAAAATGTTTTATGAGCTGATGAAACTACAAATCAAATTTTATTAAAATTACACAAAGAGGAAGCTGTGGAGAAAAAACAATGAACAGCTCATTACCCAAAGTGCCACCCAGTCTGTCAAAAACAGTGGCGACCTTGCTATAGCTTGGGTGTGTGTGGCAGCTCGAGGAAATAACAAATAGATGATATCACTAATGATGAAAGCAAAAGGGTGAATGCAGATCTACACAGAAGAATTTGGTCAAATTAATAAAAACTCACCCGGTTACATTGCATCATTATGTAGGAAAGCAGGCCCAAAACAAACAACCAGTACAAGAGAGGTGAAATATCACATGAGCTGTGAGCCTGACCGAGCTGACCAGAAGAGGCCACAGAACAAGCAAAAGCTGAAATGGTCTCTTATAATTATCATTTGGAAATGTGTGCCTTTAATGGGGAAAACTGGCTTGACCACATTGGCTTGACATACAAAAGGACAGTATCAGTGCTATTTTTCTAAAAATTATATTATTATGAATAAAAAATAAATGGTTTGCTTTTTTCCTATGAAATAAATGTAAATATAATAGTTGTTCAGTACAAGGGGATTAACAGAAAGTGATAAAGCTCAACATATAGACCTTCTTGTTCTTGACATAGTGTAATGTTGGCTCTCTAACGCCGCACAGAAAATAAGAGTGACTGGCATGAACATCTGACAGCAAAACCAGAGTTGGGATCATTACTCACAAAAGCAATTAATTAAACTATCTAAGTTACTTTTCACTCCCATGAGAAATAAATGTGTTGCACTTCTCATTACGTTACTTTTGCATTTTTTTTACATAGCCTTCGATGTGCTGCCATTTAAAAAACATCTTAGGGTACAGTTCTACAGAGGGAAAGGACGAAAAGCCTCTTTAATTTAGTGTGTAAGCAGTAAAACAAAGCTGGCAAAAAAATAGTCCAAAGAGTGTGTCACAGTAATCACTAAAGTGATTCTACTATAGAAACAGCCTGATTGCTGTTTTTGTTACCTGGAATCAGACTCTCAGCTTTAAAATTATTACGGGTTCTTCACTCTTAGCTTGGTGTTAGTATGCTGTATTAGCAGATGCTTGCAAAGAGTCATTGTTGTGTTAGCAGCAGTTGTCTTTTGAGGCAGTAAAAATGAAAGAAACACCTACATCTGCACATCTCAAAAGTTGTAGAGTTCTCATGCATTTTCCTCCTCCATGTATACATAAGACCCTGATCACATAGGCCTGTGAGCAATTGCTGGCTGTTTCTGAGTGAAATCAATTGTAAAGAATGCTCTGTACCCAAAACCTCCTTGTGATTGTATATTGTGCTCGCATATTGCCACAGTCGCCCATAGTTTGCATGGTAGACACTGACTTGTCTGACTTGCTAACTTACCACTGACCAGTAGGGAAACTTGTAAAAATATAACACAAATGAGAAACAGAGAACATTGAAAGTTCTCTGAAACTTTGAACCAAAGTTTGGGCACCAGCTAGCAATTTGCCAGCAACCAAAGCAATCACAGAAAGTTTTGGTACACCACTGTGTATCTCTTTGCAACCAATTACACAGCAACTGCCAGCAACTGCTTGCCAAACCATTTGGGTGAATACACATTTATTCATGATGGCACTGATTTTAAGTCCTGTTCTTGCATAATTTGGCATTCCTCTGGCTTTTCTCCCCGTTTCCCTTCTTTAAAAGTGACTTCTTGATAGCTGCCCTTCCACTGAGATCATTTCTGATGAGATTTTCTCAAACAGGAGACGGACCAACTAAAAGGTCACAAATATCTCTCAGGTCCTGTGTGAGGTCTTTCCCCCCTTTTTTTGTAAAGAACTGTTCATCTCCTGCAGACAGTTTTCCAGGTTACTACTTTCTCTTTTGTCCTTCACTTTCCACAGATATTTTAAGCACACACTGCACACCATGTTGAGAAATGTTAAATTTCTGGCTAATAGCTCTTTCAAAATCTGCTTGCTGGTGCAAGAACAAATTGACTAAAGATCAGACATGGGCAGTTACAAGTAACGTGTTACTGTAGTCCGATTACTTTTTTCAAGTAACAAGTAATGTAAGGGATTACTATTTTCTGCTGCTTTATTTGCATCTATTTGAGTGAGTATAAACACAAAAAAATATTAAATTGTATATGCCAGAATATGCAGAAAATAGGTTTAAATGTTAAACAAATTTCTTCAAATCAAAGACTCTTGCATATAATTCAATTTTTGCTTGAGGCAATGTGCATAAAGTTAAAAGATTAAAACTCATAAAACAATTTTAAAAAATAGACTTTTTCACTTGATTACATTTTATATGATGGATTATGCAAAAGAATAGAATTGGGCTGAAAGGTCTATTGCTTTATTACCTATTCAGGTTGCGTATTATGTTTTTAAAAAGCAACTAAGTAACTAATTACTTTTGAAAATTAGTAATCAGTAATTAGTTATTAATTACTTTTTTTCAAGTAACTTGACCAACACTGCTAAAGATACAATTTAAAATTCACAGTTTTTTGCTAAGATGTCAGTTATGTGTAGAAACAATGCTGGTTTATCCCTTCACTGCAAAATCTCCAGTGTTAAATTGACACTAGAAAGTGTCTATATGTATCCACTCTTTTGAGTGTGAAATTAACACTTTTGACAGTGTTATATTTCTAACAGTAACCTAGTCAGTGTTAAAGATTAACAATGACTAACATTAGCAGTGTTGTTTTTCTAACACTGAAACATTACTAGCATTTTTAGTTATTTTCCAGTGATAGAAAATCAGCACTGCTCAGTGTTAGTCATTGTTAATCTTTAACACTGACTAGGTTACTGTTAGAAATATAACACTGTCAAAAGTGTTAATTTCACACTCAAAAGAGTTAATTTCACACTCAAAACAGTGGACACATAGACACTTTCTGGTGTCAATTTAACACTGGAGATTTTGCAGTGTTGAGTTAGGTGCCTTTTTTATGCTTGAATGACTCATGGGTCAGCGTTACGTGGTTTAACAAGCAAAAAGAAAGCAAAAAGAAATTCCTTTGAAAATAGTCAGTTTAAAGAACATGACTAAAAATGAGTGTAACAGCCAATGTCCAAAGACCTTCCAAATGCCTGGGGAACTATTGCTCAAGACTGCTTACAACAAAGCCTGGCTCCTTGGAAGCAAAACATAAAGTAACGAGTGGTGGTGCAAGACTTTTGCACAGTACTCTATATTTTCCTGCACTATTCCTTATAACTGCTTTTACCCATAAAATCAGATCTTCTAAGATTTGATAGACTGCGTTTTAGCTGCACTGTAAAACCGTCCACTCCATTCACTCAAAACATAGTAATGTGTAATTTAATACAACATATTTCATTGATGTAATTTTAAAGACGAACACCTTATCTTTCAACAGTAATTTAGACAAACTCCTCAGGTTCATGTTACATGGCTTGAGCAAACAAACAACTTTGCTTTTGTCACACAACAGTCTAGAAAAAAAATCAACTGGCTGGAGTAAATTAAACTTTTGTCTTTGGCCAACCAAAAAAAACCTTTTTTAAATCGATCTATTATTCGTGTCAGCAGGTGGATATCCATGTGGGCGTCTCACCCACAAATGAAAGCACATGAGATCTCCCTTAGTCAAAAGATTTAAAGCAGCCCGAGGCTTCTGCTTACATGGATTTCTTGCACATTTCCTACATTGTTTAAAACTTTAAAATGAGTATCCACCACTGGTTCCCGGGTCTGCCGTCCAACAAGATTCATACAAATATTTCTAACCACTACCTACATAAAGAGTCTGCTACTTTCTGCATTAAATGTTGGTGTTGGAATTATATCATAGGTGCCAAATTACAAAAGGATACGTGGGCATGTTTCTTGTGTCATTCAGCTGGTCAGGAGGAGAGGGGTGAACGATAAAGACTTGGGGTCAATGTGATTTGAGACTGCAAGGTGCAACCTTCTACCCTTGCTAGCTGCAGCCAAGTAATGGAGCACACACTGACAGCTGCAGCACAGTGTTGAATAAAGTGTATGCAAGGAAACACAGAGAGAAGGAGACAGTTGCTCAACCTGTCGACAGCTTCTCCATAATTCAATAAGTCAAGGTGGAGGACCATTCCTGAGAAGCTACAGCAGCTCCAGAAATAGCTGTCTAGTATGATGGGTGTTTTTTTTCCATGGTAATCTTGCTTGTCTCTCTCAACAAGACTGCTAAGATAATTGAAAACACACACGTGAAAAAAACACAAGTATCACTGACACCAGGAATGTTTCTTTGTCCTGAATGGTTCTGCTTTGACTGTCCTGTTTTAACATGTTCCAAGAATCTCTGAATCTGTCTACAGGTCAATATATTTGACAATGCAGCCCTTGTTCCATTATCTTTAAAATGAAATTATTCATCACTATTTTCATGCATGATGACAATGTGTCTCATGTTTGCATTGCCAACGAAATACTGGCCTGTCAGTGCGATATAAAGCAAAACATTTGTGTAAGATTTTTGGCGTTGATTGTGAAGTTTTTGCAATTTGTCTTTTCAATAAGTCTGCCTAAAAAATGTACATGTACTTCCAAATGTGGCTGGCTGTTTTGTATTTCTGTTGTGAAATATCAAAATATTACTAAAAGCAAATTACAAAGTTTAGTGTAGAAAAATAGTAAATGACTTTTTAAGAAACCTACCGCAGACTGTTGCTTCAATTTCCTCTTCAAATTCCCTCTTTTTGTCAAAGAAAAGCAGTATTTCAACTTTCCCACCATCTCCTCTCAATATATCTGCCCCGCTCCAATTGTGACTTAAGTCTCTGTTGGACCCCGGCCAGCATGTTAACTCCAGCTAAATCAGTGGATTAACAGTTTAGTCCAACCTCATCTCACACACACACACACACACACACACACACACACACACACACACACACACACACATGCACGCACCTTCAGCACCACCAATACTAATCTTAAGGAGCTGACCTCAGCCAACAAATGACCAAATTCACACAAAATGAAGACCCGCCCCCGTCACCAATATGGTCTTTCCTTTCTTCTGTCCTTATGAGAGGCTCCTATTGAAGCAGCCAACCACACTTGTTGAGATTGTGGTGACAGATCCTCAAGTGCCTCTCTTTTAAACTAAACCCCACTATCCTTTGGGATTCAATTTAGTTGGCAAATGCTTGTCACAAAAACAGCAAGGGTGGGAATCCAACTAAAGCAAACTATCTTGCATTTATAGACGGGATTACTATCTCCTTAGCTCATATTCCCACACCAAATTTGTCGTTTGTGGCATAACAGTTGAGGCGATGACTGAATGAATGATCGGCCTTTCCATATGCCTCGCACTTTTACCCTATTTGTGCTACTCTGTCTTAATTTGTATCCAATAGCAGCGGCTTCACCGCCTGCTGTTAGCAGGCTACGCTGGTTGTGACCCATGAGGTCAGCGTTACTGTTGAACCCGTGCCACAGCGTCTGGTACAGTCAAGCGGGCAATGTGCAGCTGTGTAGGACTCTGGGCTGGAGAGCCACTAACACACACCATGCTGTCACACTGTTTGTCATTCCACATGTCTGTCATACTGAGGTCTCTGAAGCCAACAGGAACACATTTTAGTAAGATGATGCAAAAGGAGAAGCACTGAGTCTTCCTGTGTCTGCATCAGTGTTTCCCATAGGCAAATACTCCAAGACCTACTCTAATGACACAGAATACATGCGGTTGGTTAGGCTTTATAGCACACGCAAAACCATTATGGCACCTGTTCTGACATAAACGGTAGTAACCAGACTAAAAAGCAGCGCACATTTCGGTGCTTTTTCGGTGCTTTTTTTTCCCTGAGATGTCATACACTTTGGATTCTAGCCAATCATTTTACCTTTACAAGGATAGTAGGCGGGCCCAGGTAGGTACGTTCTTTTAGAGCAGAGCTACAAATTAAAAATGCCCAAGGCGAAGCGGTCAGAAGTCTGGCTGTACTTCACAGCAAAAGATGCAAACTCAGCAGCCTGCAACAAGTGCTTTAAGGTGATACTGTGCAAAGGAGGTAAAACCTTGAATCTGACGACGAACCTGGCGACGTATAGCGTTTTGTTAAAAGCCAAGAAATGCAATGTATTTGATAGCTTGCTGCGAGACCTCACACCGGCACATCTACTGCGGGTGTGGTGCCTGTTATCGACCCGGAGTTAGCAACATCCCCCAAGAACCTGAAGAGTCCTGGCCCCTAGCCCTGCCAGTGTAGCAGAAATGATGACGGATGATGATGGCAGCAGCAGCCGTTCGTCTCTGCGTGAGTAGCTTAATGTTGTTCGAGTGTAATGAGTAGGCTAACCAGGTTATTAAATTAATGCCTGTAAGGTGAACTAGCAAACACCATCAACAACACCAGTTACATGTGGCTGTCTTCTTGTTTGTTGGCAGATACTCCCTTCACCCTGGCCAAAAAGGCTAAAATGACCAAGAAAAAGTGGAAAACAGCTAAACAGGTTTTTGGACAAAGTTTGAGTTTTATTTCCATTGTTTAAGCACTTCATCCAGCCAAGAGTGATACCATATATGCCCTATAGCTGCAGAAAAGGCTAACATTGTTATCTTTTTACAAAAAAGAGCTAAACATGAGAGGTTTTTGGACAAAGTTTGTATTCTCCATTCTTTAACCACTGGTTCGAGCACCGTTTAAGCACCGGCACCGTTTCAAAAGTACCGGTTTGGCACCGATATCGGATAAAACCTAAATGATACCCATCCCTACACATGACCTCCACAGTCATCTGATTTCAATCCAATGGAATGTGGTGGAACAGGAGAGTCTTATTATGGATGTGCAGCTGACAAATCAGTAGCAACTGTGTGCCGCTATCATGTAATTATGGAACAAAATCTCTGAGGGATGTTTCCAACACCTTGTTGAATCTGTGCCTTAAAGAATTAAGGCAGTTCTGCAGCCAAAAGGGGGTCCGATCCATTATAGCAAGGTGACTGTATGGTTCTTAATTCTCTGATTCTTTCTTTAACTTTGCAATGAAGTAATATGATTTCAAAGTATACAATAGCAATTTTCATTACAGAACATCTCCATACAATACTAGTGAGCATAATTAGTCTGCTTTGTTAAAGTGGTCTGTATAAATGATCTTGTAATTAGAGGACGATGCATGAAGCTAGAAAAATAAATAGGAAATTGAAGCTCACTCGTACTTTGTAATCCATCCCTGATAAGAAAACATCCTAGAAAGCTAAAGCTAAACATGAAGTTTCTATCCATTCAGCAGCTGTGGATAATGATGCCAATTAAGCCAACACTCTATAGCACAAAGTGAATGAAACATCAAGATGAGTAAATAAAGTCCTGCTTCCTTGTTAAATTGTCATATTTGTTCTATTAACTGTGAAGTGCTGTTCTAATTGAAAAAAATAACACATACAATCTCAACAGTACAACCAGCCTGTTCACTTCAATTAAATCGTATTTATAAAGCACCGATTCGCAACAACAGTCACCTCAAGGTGCTTTAAATCCTTTAAGCCCTACAATATCACAGAGAATCCTCCAACAATCAGTCGATCCCCTATGAGGTAGCACCTGGCAACAGTGGGAATCAAGAACTCTCTTTTAACAGGAAGAGACTTCTGGAAGAATGAGACTGAAAATGAAAGCAAACACTGAGTGCTAAAACCTTAAGTCATGTTTGTTTTGCCATCACCACTATGCCTCCTGGGTTGGTTGTTTTCTGTCTTTTGAAGAGGAAACCTTTCCATAAGTCATTTCAGGAATACTATTATTACTGGTTATTTAAGACGACAGGTACATATGACCTGAAAGATGGAGGCCTGATTGTGTTTTGGAGGTAAGCAAGTAAAATGAAGAAAGATGGGGGCAGCATGCAATTTAAGTCATCAGAATACAACCGCTGACTTTGCAGTTATTCAGGATCAGCATTATGCACTGGGTTATCAGAAAACCTTTGTTTTTATCATCATCACTCAACCCTTCTGGTAATTTAGCACATGTTCGTGTTGTGTTGCAATGGTGCAATAGCTAAGCCTTTAATACCTAAAGGTAGCAACAAACCCATGTTTTACGTTGGATGTTTTTGGCCTCCACAGCATCACCCGTCCATCCTTTTTCCTCCCATCTCATCTCATTCTGCATTCTCCGGGTCAGAGGCGCCTGGTCTAGCCACGGTGCCATGTATCCTAATCACATAAGCGCACAGGCTAATCCTTAGGACAGCTGGGGAATCTTTACTGCACAATTGAAGCATGAGCTGGACAGCAGCTTCATGGCCCATCTCTGTAAACCCCCACGCTTTCATTGGCCTGCCATTTTAACCCTCCATCCACCAACACACACATAGTCACCGCAAGTGCACCTAATTTCCCTAAATTACACACGCACAAATGAGTGTTTCGAAGGTCAGCGCAGCTGCTGATAGAAACTTCCAGATCTTCTTCAAATTGCAGTTGTACAACTTTCCCTTATGTGCTTATATAACATCAACATTTTGGGGGGAAAAACTAAACAGAATTTGTCCCAGTTGTTAATATTTCATACATCCCTGATGCACAAAACAGGTGGTGACCTGGTTAAAGGAAATTTCTCCTTCACAATTGTAAATGACTGTTCTATTCTGACATTTAATGTTATGTAGTTATGGTATTGAATATCCATTCACTGATCTCCAAAGTACTTACTGTCTAGGTGAATTGATGGACTGAGGAGTATATATCCATCGCATACATCCTACTGGTAATACATCAGAACACTGTCCTGTCTAGGATATCTACTTTGATGAACTGTTTTCCTGAAAACAGTCTCTGTTAGAGCAGTTAGCGCATCCATCTCCTCCGAGATTATGATGAATAAGGGAGTAATACGAGGAATTTCCTCAAGAATAAAATGTTTCTAACCCTGCACCTCTCCTGGCTAGCAATACAATTCTCCTGGTGCAACTGATGTCCAACCCCCCCCAAAAAAAAAACCCAAAAAAAAAACCAGGCATCTCAACAGATCTATGTTTATCCCATCCCCCTAGAAACCCTGCTATGGGGTCTCTGGGGCTTTCCCTGGTCTTCAAGTATGTTTGCCAATGTAAGAAACATATGCTCCATTATTATGTATAGAACTATTTGTTTGTTTAGTATTCTATTTTTTCCAGAAGGTGAATGTCAACTCAGGTCTGCTCACTTTTTCTTTTTCTTTTTTCCTTTTTTTTTATTATTTACAATTTATGTGCCATATTAAATTCTTCATTTGTGCAGAGGTAGGAGTGGAGCATGTTATAACAGAAGGAGTGTTTTTTGACAAATGAGCTTAGTCATGTGAAGCTGACATTTTTATGATTGTGAGCAAGTGTTGAAAACCTCCCGAGCCAGTTATCATCATTATCCATCGCAGTTTGTGGAGAGGCCTCAGTCATGGTCTATGAGCTTTCCCCCTACTCACAGGTTTGAAAAAAAAAAAGCATGGGGACCTCCAGTACAGAGTGATTCATTCCAGTGAAAAAAACAACACTGATAGTTTTTACAGCAAATAGTATCACAAGACATATTAAAGATATATTACATGTCAGCGGTCATGATGGTGCTTAGTCATTTGTGCAGCCGGTTCATTTTCAGTGTTTTTTTTTTTTAATGTTTATCTGAATCTGAGTCACAGCTGCTTCCGGAGGGGATACTGAGGTGGTCCTAGGCCAGCAGAGCGATATCTCCAGCGAGTCTGTCCGGGGTCTATTCCAGTTGGTCCCGCCCTAAAAACCATACGATGAAGCTTCACAGACAGATACCCAAACTGTCTCACCTGGCTCCTGGATGCGGAAAGGCAGGAGCACTACTTTTGGTTCCTCCCGAATACCTAATCCCAAATCCTCACCCTGTCTCCAAGGTTTAGGCCAGACACCCCTCAGAGAAAACTAATTTCTGCAGCTTGTATCCACAGTCCTACTCTTTCAGTGTCCGCAGCTTACGGCCACAGGTGAAGGTAGGAACATAAATCCATGGGTAAAATAAAAGCTTCACCTTCAAGGTCACGTCTTCACCACAACAGAGCAGTGCTGCACTCTTGTGCAGGATTTGAATTCCTCCACTTCAGGCAAGAACTCATCCCTTACTCAGGTAGCAAATCCACAGTTTCATGACTTGACAACCTCATAGTTTAGATTGATTTTAAAACTAATTTGGTTACAGTTTTTACTGTAGAGCTCAGATCTGTGTTGTTTTTAAAACCTTTTGTATGACTGACCTCAACTTCCAGTGAAGAAAATTTTCCTGTGGTTGCACAGGTTTGTTAAATGTGCTGCTGATTGTAAAGGGTGAGTTGAAATCTTTTATCAGACTTGGTTCATTATATATGGAGTGTTAATCTTTATGTAAGCTGCCTTGCTTAAGGACACAGCCTCTCTAAACCTTTTCACTTGTCTTAACTGAAATTCTTCAAGCAATTCAACTAAAATCATCCTTGTACAAACAACAGATCTACACCACAAGATGTTCAGTACACATTATACTGAGTAATAATATTTTTCCATATTATGGTGCTTTTTTTTAAAAAACCCATGTTTTGAGAGATTCTGAGCTCACATGTTTTTCCAGCATGAGGAACAAGCAGGAGCTTTGACAGGTGCTTAACAACAATCAAAAACAGTTATAAACAGGGTATGCTATTGGGCAGGGTGCAGGAAGAAGGCAAGAGGCACATACTCTTTAGACCCCTATCACACTTTCCAGAGAGGAACTCGCTTTTTCCCAACTTACTGAAAAAAAAAAAACAGAAATCTGTGAGTTGCTCAGACCGGAGCTATGAGCTAAGGTGTTTTCACAGTGCTCAGCACATATGTTAAAGCAATGTTTTGATGTTTATAAAGCTAATGCTTGAAGATTAACTAATTATAGTAAATCTCATATTCCTTTATGCACTGATTTCGAGTGCCTTTACCTTTTAAAGTACGATGAAACTGTTCAGAGTATGACTTTGTAGCCAATGCAGTTGACCCTTGTCTAAGGGTCAAACACTTTAATAATATTTTTAACGTCAACTTAAAATTAACTATTAAAAAAAAATTAAAATTAAAAAAAATGTACTTGGTGTTGCAAATTAGTTGCATATGGATACAACTTTGTGGAGAACGGGCTCTTAATATTGTGACTAAGGGTCACTATTTACGTCCAAATCTCAACAGTATTGATGTCAACGCTCTTATTGGTATTGGATTGATACATCACTATAGGATTGTTACTTTGTTTCTATCCTGAAGTTCAGTATGTAGCCCACTGAATTTGTTTTAGGAGGGGGGGGGGGGGGGGATTAGAAAATATACCTCAAACATCCACTATAAAAAATGTCTGAAACCTTTTGTGGTTTTTTATTTATAACCTATATCACATTTAAACAACAGAGGTTGACCCAAAGTACTTTAGAGGCAGGCGTATTTATATTTAAGGTCTCTAAAAACCCAGTTTTAAAATACATAAAGAGCTGAAAGCTGTTTTTTGTTGCATTAACTAATTATTGTGGAAAGTAAAATGGAAAGTGGAAAGTAGAATTTGCAAACTGATGATGAGAAGTGTTCTCTCCCTTATAAAAGTTGCCCTTATAGGTTATTGGCAATACTGGCCCTGTACTTATTTGGTATTGGATCGATACCAAAATTTGCATTATCACACATCACTTATTTGTGACGTTCGTATTTATTTATCCTATTTCTTTATCCATTAAAACCACTCCACAATCAACACCTTTTAGTTAAGCCCTTTCAAGGCAGCATAATTGCAACCGTGTGCAGAGAGGTGATGCTGGAAAAACAACTCATCTGCCACTTTCAGCAGTTCAAAAATAGTCTCTGCCTTTCTGCTTGACAGCCACAACCAGAGCAGACTAGGAGGATGACAGTGGGAATGGTAGGTTGTCAGGAGGAGGTGGGGAATGACGCTCTTTTCTACTTTTTTTCCACCTTGTGCTTTAGTTGCACCCTCTTCCTTCATGCTAACAGCTGTCAAAACGTTTTTTTATTACAGCAGACCGCAGAGTTGCAGTTCATATTAGAGGCTGGTACAGGGCAGGAAGTTTGGAGGAGTCCAGCAAGCGGGGCACATTAAAGCTTCCTAGTTTCTCAAAGCAAAGCAGCTAGGACCCAGGGGACGAATTGCTAACACCAAGAAGGTACTGCTCCTACGCTAATTTAGGTACACATGTCAGACATGTCAAAGGCTTTTGCGCTGATGTTTTAGGTGTTAGAGCAGATACTCTCGTAATTGTGTTTTGTTTTCACTACTGTATGTGAAGCTTCTATTAGCCTAAGATCACAGAACCACTTTCCTCTTGGATTAATTGAGCTTTAAGACTTACATGATGAGGCCTCCACATATTTGAAAGATTGTTGAAAGAGAAAACTCTGAAATCTCCACTCTGCTCGGGGGATAGAGCCTGTTGAAATAATATGAGTTCGACACGGTGATTCCCCAGCTCATAGCAAATGTCCGAACACGGTAAATCCAAAACAGAAATGTTTATGTCTTGCATTCAATAGTTTTAATGGTTACATTGTTTGGAGTTGATGTAAAAACATCAGTGTTACGGTAATATACAGTGTAATATGTCAGAGGCTTTTATAATCAGTTTACACTAAATCAATATAAATTGTCATAGCAATGGGGGAGCGGGGGGATACAGCATGAAACAGTGACGATCCAGCAAGGTTTGCATCAGATTCCCCAAAACACCTAACCTCAACCGTCTTATTACGTAGCAAAATCACTTTTCTTATTTAAAAGGTTGGTCTCAGGGATTTTATTTTCCCAACATTTCCCAGATGGAGACCTTCTGTGTCTCACATGTTATTTGCTGTTGTAGAACAGAGGAAAAGCTCTCAATACCGGCTTGATTTTGACTACTCACAGATAATAATTATACCAAAAAAAAGCAAACAATTTATTGAATCTTTATTTCTTTTTTCTCTTTTTTCTCCATTTTTGGAAATTTAAGCCAATACCATTCATTTAAAGAAATCTTTATTGAAATTGCTACAATTTAATGCCCGAGAAAAGCCACCCACTCAAATGTAACTGAACATTTAAAATTAAAAATTGCACTCACCTTCCTAGGCATTGAGAACTGCCTTAATTCTTTGCGTCATAACATCAGTGAGGTACTAGAAACATTGCGCAGAGATTTTGGTCCATATTAAATGTGTGTGTAAAATATACACCATACCATTACACCACCATCAGCAGCCTGAAAAGAGACAGAAGGCAGGATAGATCCATGTGTTCATTTGATTTATGCCATAACTTAACACTACCATCTAAATGGCATAGAAGGAATTGAGGCTTATCAGAACAAGCAATGTTTTTTCAATCTTCTATTGTTAAATGTTGGTGATTGTGTGCAAATTGTAGCTTACGTTTCCTGTCCCTAGCTTACAAGAGTAGCACCCAGTGTGGTCTTCTGCTGCTGTAGACAGGCTTCAAAGTTCGACATGTTTTGACATGCATTCACAGATGCTGTTCTGTAATAAGTGGTTATTTGGGTTAGTACTGGCTTTCTACTGCCATTCTCCTTTGACCTCTGGAGGACTGCTGATCATGATCAACTACCAGAAGTTTTCTCTATTTTGAATTATCCATCCATCCATTCGCTTCCGCTTATCCTTATCAAGGTCGCGCAGGGCTGGAGCCTGACACGGCTACCATAAGGCAAGAGGTGGGGTACACCCTGGACAGCCAACGCAGAGAGACAGACAACCATGTAGGCAATTTAGAATAACCAATTAACTTAACCCCACTAACTGCATGTCTTTGAACTGCGGGAGGAAGTGGGGTACCTGAAGAGAACCCCCGCAGACAAACATGCAAACTCTACTGCTAGATGGTGGATTTGAACCCAGGTCTACTTTGGGCCATTCTCTGTAAACCCTAGAGATGGTTGTGTGGGTAAATCCCAGTTAATCAGCAGTTTATGAAATAGTCAGACCAGCCGGTCTGGCACCATGTCACCTTGTTTCAACTTCAGCACATTGTCTTGACTTGTTACGTGCCTAAATGCATTGAGCTGCTGCCATGTGATTGGCTGGTTACATATTTGCATTCATGAGCAGTTGAACATGTGTACCTAAGAAAGGAGCCAGGAATGAACATATTAATTTCTAGTGATGTGCGATACCACTGATTTCCTTTCCGATCCGATACCAAGTAAAATTCAGGGTGGTATCGACGATACTGATACGATACCGATACCCTATACAAAACGTATTTAATTTATTCTATCTCAAATTATAGCGTCATAATGATTACAGGACATCAGATTACTTGTTCTTATCACTTAATAATGCAGAGTTCATCATATAGAAATAAAAAACTGAAGTTTTGCACTATTTGAACACCTTGCCTGCCTGCAGCACTAAAGGACTCAGTGAGAGACATCTGTCTCGCCCTAGCAGCACCTGTCCACTCCTCCTCTTCAGTTCGCCTCAACATATGCTCGTCATATTCTGTGATATGATTTACTCTGAGGTGTTTGACAAGGTCAGTGGTGTTGCCACAGCACCTCACTTTTTTGCCACATGTATCGTAAACCATGCCTCAGCTGTTTGTGGAGGTAAAATACGTCCGCACATGACTCCAATTACGCTCAGCCATTCTTGTGAGTGCGCACGCCAAGGGGCTGCGACACATTTATACAGCTATATTTCACACATGACTATGAAACCCGGAAGAGGAAGTTGTTCCTTCGAATGTAGACAATCCGAATGTTATAGTTTCTTTCCACTGTGTTCCTGTTAATGATAAACTACAAATTTACCCTAAATTACTAAAATATCGATATTTTAATGTGAGAATCGATTCTAGAACATAAATGATTGGTATCGGAGGAATCGATATTTCAGGATCGATCCGCACATCACTATTAATTTCACATTTTCAGAGGCTGAATCCAGCAAATATGTGTCATCAGTAATGGAAGAACTTTAAATTCAAGGCATGATATACTAATTAAACTTCAATGCTACCAAATAATGCACGTACATATTAAATAATTTAAAAATCCATTTATTATTTCAGATTTTTTCCGCCTTTGTTATACAAAGATGTTAAATAACTTAAATACATTCTTACCAGTCATTTGTGATCTGTTTAAACCTACAAGCTATACACATGAGGTAGAGGAAAATAATTTAGAGTTCCCATAAGACATGAATAAGTGAACATGGACAAAGCTTTGTTGGTGTAATATTATCACAAAGGACAATACATAGCTGGTGTATTTTATCTTTGTTTTACAAGCACAGCACAAATCCTAACAAAAAGTACATGTACATGTAAAGTGACCCTAAGGTGAACAAGTCCATACTGATCATCAGTCCTTTCACAAAACCGCTGATTATACAAGATTAAGTTCTATAAAATATTCTTGATAACTGTGATTTTCTTTGCATGCTTTCAGAAACTGCATTACCGCGAGTGAATTAAACCAACTAAAAGTGAGCTGATTTGAATTTTGTTAGGATTTGTTAGTGCTTAGATAACAATCTTGAGATATAAAATGAAATATGTTGATAGTATACACTGCTTCTCGAAGCCTCCACCCCAAAAGGAACAAACACCCAAAAAGAAAACAGAGTAAAAAATACAGGATATAAAATCAATTTAGACTTTGAAGTTATTTACACTAAACACATGCTCATAATATATTTAAAAAATAATTTATCTTTCTTTTCTCTACAACATAGAATTTTGTACATGATCCACTGATGACTAAACAGTGCAGAGTTTTGGATTTGAGAGCGTGGATGACTGTGACATCTAAAAACCCAGCGGACTGCTGCATCATGCTCCTCTTTTCTGGACTAAATTTCTACGCCTATGTACAATCTATAAACAAACAAAAATGCAATCTGTTTGCATTTCCTGTCGTGTCTGTTTTGAATCCGTTCAATGGTAGAGAACCTCACCATGTTTGGGCTGAGGCGGAGTGTGTGGCGCAAACACACACCAGAAGCTGTGGCAAGCAGGCATTTGTGCTTTGCGTCTCTGCATAGCTATTATGGTTTCCATGTAGCGTGCAAAGTTCTATGTATATGTTTTGACCAGTCTTTATTTGGCATGCCATCTCATATCAAAATGCTTGGAATTCATCTCCTTTAGACAAATAAGCCATGCACGGTTCTCTTCTTATCAGAGGGAGCTTTGATTTAAATCACTGTGAAACTCCTTTTTAAAAATGCACTGTGCAGCATTGATGATTGAAATCCGTAATCATCTCGTTTCAGCAGCTGTATGCCGTTTCAGCAAATGCTTCACTCATTTATTTAATTTCAATTTGTGTTTCAGATGCTTGTGAGAGTTGAACATGTGCCTCACTTTTGTCTCTATACCACAGGAGAAGAAACCTTTGCTATTTACATTTTTTAATAAAAAACAAGAAGAAAAAAAGATTCTGCACTGCACTGTATCCATAAATACAGATCTTTAAATACTTTAAAGGGCTTTTGGGCTTCAGTGCGTGAATGGTGCTATAATACAAAGCTGGGTCCCTCACTCAGTAGTTAATTCACACCAATCTAAAATATGGCCTATAAGGTCCTGTATTTGATAAAATATAATGTTTCTAAGCACTAAGTGCTGAGAATATGACAAAATTTTGTCTGCATTGTTTGTGTGCACAGAGGCATTTCTCATAAAACTGTAATGGAAACAATTTGCATGTTCTTCTTATCAGTCAGCTAGTTAGCTTTGCATAAACGCCGCAAACTTGGACACAGCGAGACTGAAATGTGCCCTAAGGTATCAAAAGCCACCTTTCAGTACCTTTAAGGTTCACTGATTAACAAGTTACATCCTGTCTGTTTAATATGTACAAAAAAGCGTAACAAAGACGAGGCGTGGTTTAACTTCCTGGATTAAACAAACAAGATATAGGAGGCCAAACAGTGAGTTTAGAGGTGCTGATGGGCAAATTTTGTTAAAAGTAGCAGTTTCCTCTGTTTCTTTATGATAGGCTAAGGAAAAACCAGACTGAAGTTTATTATTTCATACCACGCAGTACTTCCTGCAGTGTCAAACCGTCACTCTTGTATGGTGGGGTCAGCATGCTGCGTTGTGTTAACTGTGTCAAAAGGTGCTCAGCAATAAGATGAAAAGGTAAAGTTAACTTATAAAAACAACTTCACTGACTTCAGAAAGAAGACAGCCGATTAGTAAAACGTAGACATAAATTTGCGGAACAATTACACAAATATTAGTTTTATAATAGATCTTTATATTAGCTAAGAGGCTTGTGCTTTCATCTTCACTTGAACAAAAAGTCAGTCGCCCCATACTGTTTGAACTTCCACTGTACACACTGCGTGTCAATGTATTTCATATGGCTCAATCAAATTTGTGGAAGCAGAAGAGGAAGGAAGAATATGAAATGGCAGGGAGTTAAATTCCTCCAGTTCTCCACAGTTTTCTTTAGAACTACAAAGTAGATTTAAGCTTCACAAAGCTCTACACTTTTTGATCCGAGTCTCACGTGGGCCTTCTGCTGATCAAGAGATCACCTGTTGCTATGCTTTTGACTGTAATAACAAGGCCGCTGTCATCTCCACCTTGGATTCAGATGTTCTTTCTGGTTTAGTCAAACACATATAGTGGTTTAAGTTATTCCCTGAACACTGGCCGAGAATAGCCTAAACTGACTGGTTTAGTTATCTTCTGTTAATGTATGCACTAACAGCTTCATATTACAATATTACAAAAAAAGAAAAAATTAAAGATATTTTTGTTCCTCCTCATGAAGGAGTAGTCCCAAAGGATCTATAAATTATCCACAGAAAGATGTCAGACACAAGCGTGCTGCTTTCCAAAGGGCCTTGTCAACATGAATCAAAAAGAAAACTGAGCAAGAGCACACAAACAACAAAACATTTGTGTGGTTAGTGGTTTGTTTTAACATAGTTAGATAAGTGGCTTATATAATATCATTACAATATAACTGAATTTATGTACATATATATGCAAACACACAATGTGTGTGAGTGTAAATATGTGCGTGTAGAGTAATTCTTACACCCTGTCTTTTTCCTTTTTTTTTCAGTTTCCGTATATGGTTTTGAATCGCCATAAAAAGTCGTCACTTAATTTTTCCGCTCCCCCCCCCCTCGCTATCTACCTCATGTTCACATGCTTACAAATACTGTACACACGTAAAAATTGACAAACACACACACACACCATTCCTCTTTGGGCAAAGCCCCAGAAATCAGTCTGTTGATGTAACTGTCCTTGTGTTGTATCCTCATTAACTGGGCGTTAATCGGTTTTCTTGTGAATTGATGACAAAGATTTTTGTTTTTCTTAAAGGAAAGTGAAAGCGTCTCTCTTCAAGGTAACGCTGTGATAAAGAGCTTGAGATGTTGACCCAGTTGTCTGAGAAAGTTTTTATTCTGCAGGACCTCTGAAACCCAACCCACAGAAATCCCTCAAAGTGCTTATTGCTTCTTGGCTCGCTCCTTTTTTGCTTGCAGAATGCTGCTCCGACACTGAAAGCAAAACTCTGCATGAGAAAAAAAAATGCTCCTCTTCAACACAACCACCTTCCTCAGACTGAAAGGGCTGAACGGTGCCCCGTTTACCCCTTGCAGGTGTAGACCTCCTCTCTCTGTGTGCACTGCTTGCATTCAACGTAGCAGCACCAGCGCACCTGGCATTGGCAAGGCCTGGTCACCTCCCTGCTTTGAGTGTTGTGGCCTCGCCCGCAACAGATAGCATCACAGTTTTTGTCCTTGTAGCATTTGCGGGCTGCGGTGCCCGGTGAATATTTGGTGGGTCTACAGAAACTGGGTGAGTCCTCGATGTGGAGCAAGTCCATAGTGCGGGGGATTTGATCGTTCAGGCCGGGCAGGGGCTGTTGTTGTTGCTGCTGCTGCTGCTGCTGGTTGCGGCCCGTGGAGATCTCTCCCTCCCCGGTGGCCTCGTTGGTGGAGCTGCCGACCTTGACGGAGGTCTCGTAACGCTGCTTCAGCTGCTTGCCGATCTCATGGAAGGGCTGGAGCTGCCTCCAACAGGTCTGGACGGTGCAGGAGCCAGATACGCCGTGGCATTTGCAAGTGGTCTCCACTCCAGCCTTGATTACCTGGACCAGAGACAGAGCAATACTGTTAACCACTGAGAACCAGTGAAGGCACACAATGAAAGGTATGCAATTTAACAAGCTTTTGTTTAGCAAACAGAACTTGAAAGAGCCAATTCATTAAAGTATTCTCACAACTAGATGAACTGGGTGGAGTACGGCGGCTTGGGAAGGTTATAGACATATATTTTACATTCATTGCTCTCTTTCATATCATAATTAAAGGGGAAAAACTTCACTTATTGCTTGTGAACTAAAGGAGAACAATGGCGTCTGAGGCTTCTTGTATAAAAGAAAAAGAGAATTATAGTTTGTGGGAGGATTGATTTTGTTATAATAACCACAGATGAAATTTTGATTAAACAGTTGTGGTTATTATGATAAGTGAGGGGAGGTTATGGGTAAGAAGAAGCCACAAAACAATCCATTCAGTCAACTATGGGAACCCTTCATACCTCCTCCTGTACTGGGTACTTTACTAAAATGTGTTTTTTAAGCCCAGAGTTGATCAACCCAGCGCTATAGTGCGGTCATTTTGGCATAACCCAGAGCAAAGTCACGCAAACGTTTGGGAAGAGAAAGAATATCGAAGAAACCGTTTTTTGTCTTACACAAAATCACACATAATTGCAAGTGAAACAGAGGAATTATCAGCTAAAGAGACCACAACACGTTACTTTAATATCACTTGACCCCCTAGCAGTCAGCCAGAGTTCATTTCTGCATCCACCACAATGTGTAAAGCAGAGTGTGTCCGCGAGAATCAATGACAATAACATATTGTCTTATACAGGGTTTGGAAACAATTTACAAATCTTTTCTCAGACTGTGAGCGAGATCGGGGAGCAGGAAGTGCATATTCATCACACCAGCAGGTCAAGAAAATTTGATAGGTCAGCCTTTAAAATGTCGGGGGGATGCAGAGGCTCGCACATTCCAATTTTGTCCTCGGCGTGGGAATTCATCCTGAGCAAATGCGATACACCTCGCTACATGTGCAAATTATGAAAAGAAAAAAACAAAGAAGGAGCCAAAACAATGTTGTAAATCTTTTATCACAAATAAAATCTCCAAGGAGGCTGGATTTAGGAGAGCCAAGTTGAAAAGGAAGAGCTCGCATTCGTTTGGGGGAGAGTTTTATATCTGTTAATATTTGGGAAGTGTGCTTTAGCTGTAATTCATTTTGAAACCAAAATGAAAAAGGCCACAACAGGCACAAAGCACAGTAAAAGAAATATATTCCAGACCATTAGTTTGCTTTGGCTTGACATATTAGGAGCATTTATTCTGCTATTAAAAACACTTCCAAGATGAAAAACCCGTATTTGCTCACCACAAACAATCACTGAATTCTACCAGAGCAAAAATGAGACTCTTAGCCTATCTAATCTGAGAGAGAAAACCAAATATTGACTAATGAACACTTTCAGATTTCACTAAAATTTACAGCAGCATTACTCTGGGTTTCTTTTAAACTTGTGTGTTGGATTTTTGAAACACTTCACAATTTTCAATTGATTTTGCTCTCCCAAAATGCCCCAGTTAACATCATCCAGGTGTAGGGAAGTTCAGGTCCCATCTGGTGATCCTAATTACATATTTGGAGACAGTTAAGATGGAGCAGTTTGAGTCAAACAGCAGTGCTGTAATGTTTAAACTCCAGTACAAAAGCAAAAGCCAAGATATGGAAATGCAGTGTATCCGGGATATGGCGCAAAATGAATCGGTACTTCACATTGATGTTTGCCGACAAAAAGAACTCAGAGTATATTGTATTAATGCTATTTTCCCATCGTTTAAATGATTCATACAAGCAATTAGCAAACCTTTCTGTTTACATAATGTCTGTCTCGCCATATGAACTCTGACCCTCTTCAAACTGAAGTGTGTTTCCTAGTTAGATTCATGTGTATGGAATAACTCAAAGTCTGTAGAAATTGCAGCGTTAATAAAAGGCGAGTGAAGCTGACACTTTGGGTAAATATACTGCTATGAAATTAGAGTTTGATAAATCTTTCTTTTTCTTTGACTGTTACTCCTTAAAAGTTTTCCAACATCGCTGACATGTAGATGAATAACTGTCACAAATTAAAATGAAGTCGAATTTAATGTTTTCAATAAATTATTAGCTAATATTGTTGCTGTCACAGACCATCATATACCTCTAAGAGGCAACAATGTCGTAGAAGGAGTTGGAGATCTGAGATCAAAGCAGCAGATGTTGAGATATTTGCTTTTGTTGCGTCGGCTGACTTTTGGCTCGAAGCACGGGTCAAGCTCCAGAACGAATGAATCCCCCATTTCCCATGGTGCAGCTAGATCGCGTCATTGGATAGACCAAGTAAGTAAATAGTGCTATCGGTCGGTACGTCATGACCATTTGACGCACTTACCTTCATGCCCACGTTCGTATTGTGCATGTCCACACGTGCACGTAGATCCTTGTTCGAGCGTTTGCCCAGGAAGTCCTTGACAAACTTGTTTGCGTATTTGAGGTTGTCTCCGCAGCCTCCCCACTGCCACGCCTTACGGTTCTCCAGGTCGGGGGCCTCGTCGCATGTACAGCGCTCCATGCGTCCTGCGCTGCAAGCTTTGGCCATGGCATGAGTTAGACCCGCTGAGGAGATGGCGTACAAGAAGGCCGTCTCTTTAAATCCTAGAGAAGCCCGATGGAGAGTGGCAATTGGGAGACAGGAAAATAAAGGGTTTTCTAAAGAGTTGGCTCACTCACACATTAGGTTTTAAGTGCACAAGAATAAAATGCATATTCAAATGGGAAGAAAAGTAGTAATAATCACCTCTTTTTAATATGTTGGCTCGGTGGCGCCCCTCTAAGGTGCAGTTCCACCTCTCAAAGCGGAATTGGTACTGGCATTCTAGGGCGCTCATGGTGATGGCCTCTCTTAGAGTCTCCGCCACGCCCGGGTCTCGTCTGCACATCCTGCGCTGCTTCTTTTCTAGTTTGAGCCGGTCACACAGCTTGAAGTGGGCCCTGCCTATGCTCTCCTCTGGTAAAGAGTTCAGTGGCAGGACAGACAACGGTTCATTACCTGTCAACCTGGAAGAAAGCATCACAAGCCATTTGGAAACAGAAAGATACTGGGATTGTCTTGATAAAGTATTCAGACAGAACAACAGGATACTGACAAAGCTATACTGCATACACAGCACAGGAAGCACAGCTGCTCACATAATGCTCAAAAGTTTGGTTAATGTTCAAATGAATTCAGCTGTTCAGTGGTTAATGTTCAGGGGAATTCAACATTTGCTGGAGATTGAGATCAACTCTCGGTGGAGGTGTGTCTGAGTAAAGAGCAAATTCTCTGCAGTGGTGGAAAAGTCAGGTTTACCATGTAATTCTTTTGAATTTTGGATACCTAAAAATCCCGTTGTAGAACAATGGAGTTATAATTAGCTTTTGTTTTAAAGCAAAGGAGAAACAAATTATACTGTTAGCATTTTTGTGAGAAGTTTTTATCCACGGGGAAATTTAAAAGATACGGGGCACTTAATGTAAGAGTGCCTCTGGAGTACTTTCAAAAAAGAAAATGTACTCAGTAACTTTTTATTTCAGAAGCAGGGAAATCAATATCTCTGCCCCTTACAATGTAAGTACACAGTATTATTAGTGGTGTGGGCTTTAAAAATACCTGTAGTTGTAATTAGTTTCTCCTCTCCTTTAAAACTGAAAAAAGGTTACTTACTATGTTTTTTTTACTGTAGTGACATTTTAAGTACCAGTAGGAACACAAGTCTTTGTACTGAAAATTGCAACCTATTCACAAAGATTTACATGGGCAACTGGACCGTAGGTTATGGGCTGTATATTGACGTTCTACCAAAGGTTCCTGAAATCAATTTTTTTCCATTTTACAGCAATAAACTTACAGCATCAGCTGCATACTGAACACTTTAATACTGCAGTACGAGGTTATAATGTGCAGATGACAAGGCATTCAGTTAGTGTGGGGACATTTTAAACATTTGTACTCTGTGATCGTGTCTGTCGTGTTACAGTAAAACAGTAGCCAGCAAATGGTTGGTTAAATATTTATACCAGATCCTTCAGATGGGTGGCAGGTTGTACCTCGCTGTATAGATTTAAACATGGCACACAGTATTGCTGCTGTCATTATAAAAAGTCTTATATATCGTATAAAAGTCTTTACATCTGAAAATCTAGACTTTCTGTAGGGGACATAAAACGTGGTGATCTTTTTAGTTCTGTGTTTCTGTCCCACCTCACTCTGGGCTAAACTCTCATTTATGATATCATCAAGGGGTTTCACTTAAGGGCAGACTGGAACAGCAATTTGACTCCATCCCACGCCACTCTGTTCATGCAAATTGTAATCGAGTACTACCTGGTCATCAGGCTTTTTACTGCATAATTATTATGTCAAAAGATTATTGGACATCCACTTTGGAAACTGGAAAGTATGTTGATGGTGAAAGTGTCGGTATCTACAAAGAAAAAAATGAAATAAAATAAACTCTACAAAAGAACAACAAGTTAATTCATGTGCTCTTTTGTATTTTGTGATGTTGACATAATATCGTTATCTGATTTGACATAATGTCACAGTTATCATTAATTATGGTATGTAGCAAAACCCCGTCACTGAAACTGGCCCACTTATCTGGAATAAATGTTAACAACATTATAAACACAATGGGACCAACCAGCCAATCTCAACACTGAGGTTTTCAGGTATGCTAACAGTGCTCTCAAAATGCCCACAAAGAAAACCTTGAACTCTGCAGCTTTATTTTTTGACAAACAAAAGTATCAAACAAAATCCCCCGAAACTGAACTTAAGATACACCGCCACAAGAAGGGTGTGTGTTTAAGCTACAGTCCACCCAGACCCAGACCTTTTTTTTAACCTTTTATATTGAAGAAGACCTTCTTAACAGGTGTTACCTGTTAAGAAGCACTCCCTTGCAGAAAGCGAGAATGAGCAGATTCAAGTGCACATCTGTGCAAGTCTTTGGGGTGTGAACTCTGATGCTAAGCATGCTGTGGAGATGCATGCAGTCTGCGGGAGTCAAGGGTGTCTGAGAGGTCTTTCAACTCACTCCTGTTTGCTACATATAATGTAGCAAACTGTCAAGATGACTGTTCACAGTAGCCCAAAGTGGCCCTCAGGCTGCTGGGAAATGACACGGTGCTCCAGACAGCCAATGGTTAAAGTTAATCCCAGCGCTCTTGATGAAGCGAGTACAAGTTAGAAATTATATTTTTAAATAATGCTTAAACAAAATTTGTTGTTTATTATTACGCTCAGCAACATTTATGAATCAAACAAAGGCAGACCATCAGGAATGAGCTTAAGACTCTAAGAACAACTGCATAAATGAGGCACCTGTATTACTTGCTGTACTTTAAATACAGCAAGTAAGAATTTCAATTCTAAACATGGTATGGAGAACATGTGGCAGACTTGCACTCCTTTCGTCAGTTTATTTAAGGGATGCATATATAAAACACACAAAGCGGGGACTGCCACATAGCTGGCAAAACCTATAACCAGCGTTCTGAGGTTGTGATGGAGAGCGCAGGGCATTACTTTCATAAACACACACGGGGGACATGACTGTCAGCCTGTGACCATTTTGGTCACACCAACTGACAGGACTGGCACCCTAGTTGTTCATTATGTGTAATTTCTGGCCTCCTTTACACTGTTAAAGTGAAACTGAAGAATAAATGGATTTACTGAACTCACAAAATGCACAAGCTCTCTGGCCTGTGTGCTTTTTGCAGCCGGACTTCAGACTTTTGAAGGATACTCGTGCAAGGAGCGACACAGTATTTATCAATGAGATTATTTATCAATGATCTGGACTTCTGGCATTCAGTGTAGGCTGAATTTTCCAGTGCACTAAGGATTACAGCTTGCACATGTCAACACCAAGGCACAACATCTGAAAAAGCGTACTTGAGAGACAGTGAAGAATTATTTTATTTTGAAAAGAGAGCAATCGGAACTGCATTTATTTTTTGGGCCAATGTTTGCTGCTTTCAGCTGTGATGACAAAACATATTTAGCATTTAAGATTAACACTTTAATCCTTCATATTTCCACTATCACAGCACTAATATACCAACAGTCATAAATTGTTGTCCATCCGTTCCTGGTTGCTAAAAGTATGCATACAGCCAAACCAATTAAAAGAAGTCCAACTTTATAACTGTGAAGCGTAACCGCAGCAAATGGGAACGTTGCCTCACAGTTTACTACAGCCAAGCAGTCTGAAAAGAAGATGGAAATAAATTCTGCAATATTTTTGTAAAGGTGCAGAGCACCTGCTCACTGTCTACACCTGGTTAGTTAATGTACCAGAAGCGATGAGCGCTGATTCGCATTACTCACATTTTAGACTTCTTTATTATTTTTCAGAGAATATTCTGTCACCACTCATGATCACTTGAGTCACGAACAGAAGGTCACAGGATTTATTCAACACAAGATTTGTTTTATTAAGTCCAATAACCGACTGAAATGTTTCCCCTCGAGTGCTCAATTTAATATCAGTGAACTTAATAGTTCACAGATGTTATTTGATATTTTTCTTTACAATAAATTCATAGTCTGGTTGAGAATCCGTGTAGTCAAATCAAAAAAGGAGTCCTCGGGGTTTGCTTTCAGAATGGGTCGAACGGTTTTCTTTTTGCAAAGTGTGTTTGCCTATTCTTAACTTGTCTGACAGCAAGTTCAAATGGAAACCTGGCAAGCTGGGTCTTGACAGAGATCGCCCTCCCAACACACTCGGAGAATAAGAAAAATGTATGGTTTGAGGCGTACGCAGCGAGGCAAAGGGTGTCTTTCTCTGAACAACTGACATTTTCCTCTAAATTGTTTCACGCTTTGTTAAGACACTCTGATTGCAATGTCAAGGAAACAAACATAAAGTCTCTAAACAAACAAATCCAACGGGCCCGGCGTGTCGCGTACGATTGCCAACCTTTCCTCAGCACTTCTTTTGCAAGCGAATGTCAGGGATTGAATAACGCTGCAGAGCAAAGAACCTGTCGTGTTAAAGAACATGTAAGACTTTTTTTAATGCACACAACATTTTGCTCATGCAAATGTCTGGAAATGAACACAGAGACATCGATTAAGTGTACTGCTTTGGAAAGACTGCTAATGGTAGCTGAAATATACGAATACCAATATGCTGTGGACATTCCTCAGAAAGACATGCACAGTAACACGTATCAGCTCAGACCTTCCCAAACCCCTACATGCCTGCAAGTATTAGAACGACAGGCCTCAGATGCCTCGGCAACGTCTACTTGTCTGAGACAAAAATGATGGTAAGCGTGAAGCTGGAGGGAAGCCAAAGATGACACGACACTGATCTCAGCACCATTGTCTCTTTTTCAAAGAAAGGTGGGGGGGGGGGGGGGGGGGGTTCTAGCTAGCTGCAAAGAAAGCCTGAAGGCAAAGCGAGGAGGAGAGGGACATTCGAGCAGAGAAATACTTCTTCACATCTCTGGAGAAGAAACTACTGGCCAAAGCTCACTCTTGTGCAATGTTTCCACTCTGTGGCAGACGAGAACGCAGTCAAATAGTATCGCAGATGTACCGTGCTTTATTTTCTTCTATATTTAAAAAAAAATGTTTACAAATGGATGCACTTTTTAATACTTGATGAGAGGAGCTGTTCATTTTAATCCGATTCAAATTCGCTGGATTCAAGATAATATTTTCCCTGGATGAAGGACAGTGACCCCTGCTATCACACAAAAGGGTCGCACACATTCCAATAAGATGATCTGAGAAAATAAATAAATAAATAAATCACACTGCTGTTTGCTGAAGAATGAACTCATTCAACTCGCTAAGAGGAAAAGAATTGGATAAGAGTTAACCTGGGTCAATCATAAAGTCGACTCTGAGACTCGGACAAAAAGGAATAACTGGAGTCTTCCTGCAACGGTGACAACAATCGCTCGCTCCATGAGAGCGTTTCTTAAAAAATATGGGACCACTTTTTCTAGAATAAATGTAATTCACAGAAAAGGTCAAAGGTGAACGACGCAAAGACAGCTGCTAATATACCGTGTAGATATCCAATTTTTTAAAGTTACCTATAATTAACCTTGTCAGATTCGTGTTCACATCAACACATCCAACAGTTTTCACTCCTACATGTCGTTTATATCACGTCCATTAAAAGCATCCATCCTGAATCCACGTGATTATCACGAAACGTGCGCGCTTCAAAGCAACGCGCATGCATCTTCGCAGTATCTTCCCCACAGTGAATAAGAAAGCACGAACATGTGTTTTCACATCACGGTCCATTTTCTGTCGTGTTTTTGTTTGAGGTGTTGGCACAGCAACACCAATTACGGAATATAACACCAACATATAAAACTCATTATTATCCCATGTGAGGTGGGATTCCTGCTGATGTTTGCTCAGCTTTGCTTTTTCCATTCACACTCTTGCCTCTACACACTGTGCAGACATCACTGACCTACTCTCACGCTGCACCTCCTCCACTGTCTTTCACTTGGTAACAGTGCAGTTTGTTTAGTCCTTTCTCTCCACCTGTCAGCACCTCCCATTGCCCGTGACATTTACTTTATATACATTTTCCAATGCAGCGGGTTCAGCGAAAACGGCCCATTTCACGCGGCGGAGCACGACAGTCAATCCTTCAAGGAAATCATTGACTAACTCTAAACTTTGCCATCATCACTCGCTCTCTGACTTTACATTGCACTCCTGGAAGTGACCCTCAGCTGGTAATTCTGCTCTTTCTTTATTAGTAAGGTATGTAGACAGCTAAGAATACCTACTATCTGTCATAGTCAGAAAAAAAATCCTATTACTTAAATGTGCTAGGCCTAAACAAATTCTTTCTCAGACTACAAACGCAGCTTGTTAATTACTCGTGGTGCTCATGTGCCCACAGAGACATATATTAACAGTCTCTGTATAGACATTAATCTCGAGAGTCTAAAGTTGAAAACCTTAGAAAAAGCAAATCTAAATCAAGCAAACACGCCAAACATCTGGTTGTTGAATAAGAGGTTATTTTCTCCTTTTTGTTAATGTGCGTTTGAATTTTGAACAGTTGGCGGCCAAACAGAAATTTTTGCTGACGATACATAAGAAGGGATGAGTCTTAAAGAATTAAGAGAACGTACAGGGCTTGAGCTGCGGCTCTGTATGGATGCTTTCTATGTTAGGATCTGCAGCCTCTGTAGGAGATAGCCATATTCAGTAAACATGATATTACAGATTGCTGACCTAGTGTGTAATCACCCCCTGGAGATAAGAAAACCACCTGCTGAGCAATATCATTGAAAATATGTTTTCTTAAATAAAACAACAAGTTAATACAGTAAAACAAACAAAAAAAACTTTCAGTTTTCTGTTTTTTGGGGTAAGAATTCACGCAGCTACACGCATGGATCTATGTGCACACGCACGTGGAGTCTTACAACCTTAAGTCAACACCTACAAGTTGTGGCTAAATGCGCCCAGACAGGAAAAAAAAAAAAAAGCACAAAAGCCACAATTTCTCCATCAGCCTCAACTTGCAGGTTGTGTGGTCTACTGTCTCCTAGATCACAACCAACCCCCCTCCTTCTTCTCCTCCTTTTTTCCCCTTTTCTCCAAACTTCCCCTATTCCCACTGGTCAGTTAGTCTAAACGAATGTCAATCATTCCAACCCAGCTGTTGGCTCAAAACAAAACGGTCTCTAGACAAAACTATTGCCGTCTACGACCTTAACCTACACAAGACAATGATAGACGTGAACATGTGTCCTGGAAAAGTTTAACTGTGATGAAGACAAACTGCCGTGCTCACCTGATATTAATATGTGCAATGTAAGAAAGCATATTACTCTGAAACTCTGAGTTTTTGCAGTAAATTAGGCTTACCATCGGCGATCCCTTTTTCTTTTCCTTTCACTTTTTCCTGCTGCCATAACAGCATTTAAAAATCCTCCTTTTGGGGGGGGAGAAAGTTGTGTGCTTTTCTCAGAAATGTTGGATGAACTTCAGACCACCCTGCCCAAGTCCCATCTGGTGTATCCCAGGCCATGCCAGAGGTAGTAGGAATGTGAGCGTGTGTAGTGTTTTCCCACTGGCCCTCTCTAACCATTGCTGACAATCTGCTCCACAGCTTAGACATGAATAATTGGAGAAACCATGTATCAGTGTCGAATGACTCTCTGGTTGCTGTTGTTCACCTCCAAGAAGAAGTGTAAGAGAAGAAATCCTACACTGACCTCAGGCGTTTTCTCCATGGTGAAAGAAACTGTTAATTCCCCGAATCATTAAAACAAAAACAAAAAATGGGGGAAAGAGTAAACGATTGTGTATATGGCTAAGATAAGATAAGTCCCTAGTTGAAAGCGCTGGGTGTTGTGATTGCTTCTAACAAGCTGTGACTGACACAGTGCAGTAACACGACAAAACAAAGTGGTACTGGCCTGGGACTTAAGTAAGTCATTATTAGTTGAGTAATGAGCCTTTCTGCGTAGTGGGAATGTCGTGCAATGTCTAGAAGTACTGCTGTTCACAAAGCTAGGGGGGGAAGTCCGCTATCTTGTATGACTTAACAGGATATGACCCAAAGTTATGTCATCTGCTGTCGTTTCTGGTCATTTACAACCCACAGAGGGTATGTCAGACTACTCCCATAAAGTATCTGAAGGAGACAGGACTCTGATATTTTAAATGTATATGATACTACGCATGGGTAATAAGTTTCACTAGAAAATACTTTTGTTTTACAGGTCAAAAAAGTAGGAAAAGGGGGGGAAAAAATCTAGTGTCCAGCCTAACTTTTTAATCCACAACTGTGAATGTGGAAACTGGTAGCCGAGTGGCAGCACTATAGGATCTGGCCCTGGGAATGGGAGTGCGGGGCATGGTAAGAGGTTTAACTGCTATGTGAGAACTCGAGGCTTCTAAGGTCAGCAGCTCAGTTATAGTCACTGTGTGACTGGCACAGATTGGGCGTGCAGCAGTGTCCGCATGACTCCCCAGTTCTAGCCCACACCATGGCACAGAGTAGCCCTGTACCAGCGCACCGACACACCAAACACACTCAGGCACACATACTGTACTCGGCTCTCACCGATTCCACGTGCTGAACCACACTGTGGCTATTTGGTGAGACTTTAAGGTCAGAGAAATTCAGCAAAGCAGATACAAACACAGTACTTTTTTTTTCCACATATAACATGTTATTCCTTTAAATCTCATTTCAAATATTAAAGCCCAAATACCTTTTGTCACAGCATTTTTCAAAGTTAAAGACGCGAAGTGTCGATTAACCGCGTCTGACAACGATTTTTTCGGCTGTTTTTGTGCTCACTCGTGACTCGTATGTTAACGGGAGTGAGAAAAGTTTGACTCTTGACAAGTGCTTGATGATTTAAAAAGCAGCTGAACGTCATGCAAATGGGCCACTTTCAACGTGAAATGAAATCTGCCCCAGGGTGAATCGCAGAACGTCTTCCGTGCCTTGGCCTGTTCACATCAGTGTGTGTCTCACTGTGTCCATTCTCAAACTAATATTCTGCCTTTATGGATAAATAAGCCTTTTGGGAGAATCTTAGAGTATATAAGCACACCCATCCCAGTGAAGCATCTGAGTGCACATCAGCTTAGTCTTCTATATGATCGTGTTTATGCAAGATAAACTCAGGTTACCCTGCAAACAGGTGGATGATACTAAAAAAAGGGTTTTATGCTGACTGCTGCAGAAATAATCTGTTTGATTTTTTTTTTTAAAAGACACTAAATGTATCAAAATCTATTTTTCTTGGATGTGATAAAAGCAGATATTCTCTGGAAGGCCAAAGTTTTAAGTGAGGGTTTTGACAGTCTGCTAATCTTGTCACGTGTGAGGTGCCATGTCTCTTCTATCCCCACAAACTACGCAGAGAAAACTCGCCTGTGGTCAAGGATGGAAAACACAGGACATAGTGGTCACACTAACTAGCATCATCTCATCAATGCCTGACCACTAAAAGTATCTTGAGTCTATATTAGTTTTCCTGTTTTGCAAATTGCCCATGTCTCCAGCTCCATCTGCAAAGATCATCATATGTTTGCATTTTAACCAAGAAGATTTTCCTCTCCGTATCTTCAAGCAATCCATCAATGAAATGTACGCCTGGACCTGCTGCCCTTTTATAATCAAGCGTCTCTTAATTGTGGTCTGTTTGGCATCCTGATGACACGAGAACTGTACCTCCTTCAAATGTGAGCACGCCAAACGTATTTTGAAAGCCTCTCCAAACCATTCAATCTTCAAAAATATCCATCACAACCATGTTATTACACAGTATGAGTCCCATAACAGCCCACATCAGGGGCCACCGAGCTCTTCTTAACAAAGGTGAGTACCAAGCTCTGTAATTACTGATGGTTCAACCCATAAAATCAGCAGCTACACTATGCATCTTCCAGTTTAAAGACATGTAAATTTGTGCAAAAAAAAAAAAAAAGTACAGCTTTGCTCTATAAGCTTAAGTTCAAAGACATTTTGAACCCATCATGCAGGATGACCACAAGTGGGCATAAGCCAAGTAAATGTTGCACTACATTTACATTTAATGTTTTCACGTTTTGTCTCCTATTTATACACAAGAAAGAGCTGATGGAAGACCATCCTGCACTCTCAGACAGTACTGCACCACCATGTGGTACCCACTAACATAGCAGGACTCCAGAAGGATGTAACAGGGTACAGAGCTCAAAGCAAAGCCTGGCTTAGCTCAAATCTGGATGTATCAAACAGAAATATAAAGAAAACAAAACTCTCTTTTAAGAGGGACGAGCGGTCAGCTATCTAAGCTTCCAGGTTCGCGTGATCTCACTACACTACACTGTCATGAGAATCCTATCTTCTTGGCTCATGCTAAAGTGATACCCTTTGAGGTGTGGCTTTGGCCACAGGATATCCTATGTAGTTGGGAAATCCCTCTATCAACGGTGCTCCCCGCCCTGCTGCACGTCAGGGCTAATCAGTCCTTAAGGCCTGGTAATGAGACGCTTGCCACCACTGTCTGCCAGGCAACGCCAGCCTGAGCCCGCACTAACTCTGCTCCTTCTAATGAGTGGTAATCACCCAGAAGCTCCCCACAAACCACTGCAGGGATGCCAGCACGCACATAAGGCAGGCAAGCCAGAAGACAGGAGGGTTGGGGGGGAGGAGGGAACCAAAGGAAATGGTTAGATGGAGCTGCTTAAAAAACAAATTTTAACATTTTTGCACTGTGCTCAAGAAGTAAGGCTCCTTTGAAACTTAAAAAAAATGCCGTTTGATACATGCCAGGAACTAAGTCAGCAAAATGATAAAATCCTCAGACGGGCTGCACACTGAAGAAAAAAGAAAAGAAACATCACTCCTCAATAAATTTACACACATCCCATTTGCTATCCTGTTGCTCTTGGCTTACTGCCTCACTTAATGGAGCGCTGAAAACAATAATTGCATCTGAAAGGAGCTCTACTCTTCAGGATCAAACCGATGATAGAGATTTTAAGGATATTGCAGCAATTAAATAGCAACCGCTATATTTGCTTCTTCCGGATGCTGCGGCGCGTCTGTGATAGTAAATCCCAGTTGCATGACTGTGGGCAGCCTTCCTGTATATGTCGCATGTGTGCTAAAGAAAAACAAACCCTTGACTCAGTGTAAGGACTCACATCCAGCACAGTTTACAAGACCGCAGAATGACAAGCCTTTTACCAAAACTTAAATTTAAACCAACAGAGTCGTCTCAGAGAGCACTCTAAGCCCTCACGGGGTCACCTGAGCAAACAAATCATCCCCTTTGCTGACAGTTAACGCCATATCTAATCAAGGTGCTGTAACCTTAAGGTAAGTAAGGCAAGCTCAGTGAGCATCTCCAATTCAAGCTCTAATGATAACGGATTTAGCAGAACCAGCACCTGCCACAACAGGCTGAGGGAAAGAAAATGAGTGTTCACATTCTTGTGGCAAAGGATGACAATTTAAGCGGGTGCTTGGCTACGCCAGGAATCCCACCCCACCCTCAGCTACAGCAGACTAGAGGCAGGAGAGATTGTGTTTATGTTACACTTATGCTCCACCGCACTTTGGAAATTGGGTATGCAACATTGACCCTCTATTTTGAGTAAATCAGTACCCAGGGATGCCTCGTGCTCATGGAATACTTATTTGAACAGGTTTGTGTTAGTATGCCCCCTGGTCAAAGCTGAGCAAGACTGTGCTGGAGTGTCACCGGTGTCGAGTTTCTGGGAAGCCGGCCACGGGGCAGTCACATTTTGTGTCTGTGTCACCTGCGCAGGCTCTTTCAGTATGTTTCATGTTCCTCAGCAGCAAGGCTAAATCATTCACTGACACTCATTCATATTCCTTTCTCCCTGGGCCACAGAATAATAAATCTGGAGTATTGTAATACCACATGTCTCTCTGCACTACACATGCCACAGATAGAGAACAGACTGACATAGGTAATTGAAAGCAAGTGCTAACTGAATAAGTAAATATGCATTACCATTAGAACCATTAGGGCTGATTTTGGTGCCAATTTGGCACGTCATCTTTAATACAAGTGCCTGCCAAAGGGCGACACTGCAACAGGAGGGGAGACAGAAACAGAGAGCAGTGATACATTTGTCCTTCTAATGCAATTTTAGAAATGAATTGAAACCAAAGACCAAGAGGCAGAGAGAGAAACTACTTGATACGTGCATGAGTATTAGACATGATGATGCTTTGCTCAGAAGGGGCTGAGATATTTCCATCACACGGAACTACTGCAGGTGTCATACAACTTGCTTGCATCACCCAGTTTCCAAAATTAGTGCCAACACTTTGTGCAACACTCCACCCCCACCCCCCAACAAAGAAAAAAATATTACCCAGAGATCTGAAAAACAGTTACTGTGAGATACATAGCGTTTTACTATTTCCAAAACTTCTTTTGCCTTGACTCAATAGCGAATACATACTATTCAGATAACATTTGCCTCCAGGAGAATGTAAAACCCACTTCAACAGGTCGGCAGGTCTGACATACTAGGTTAATGGGCCCTTAGGGGACAGTTCTTGTGCTCTCTTGCAGATTCACATCAGTTCCCAGATCACCTAACACTCCTGGATCCTGCACAACACCCATACCTACCATAAATTTGACTCTGCTGGCAAAGCTTCAAGTGTCATCACTCTGCAGTCTACAACCGTTTGTCTCTGTGTGTCTGTGTGTGTGCCTACCCTGTAGGGGAGCACTAATAGCACCCATCAACAGAGATATTTGTAGATAATACAGAAAAGCACCAAGATCTTAAATGTGTTTAATGTGCATTTCCAGTTGCACAGGTACATTCCAGTCTGTGGGTTTCTTTTCGGATTAAAACTCTCCAGCTCCAGGTGAAATATGGCTGCGGTCCCACCTGACATGCTGACCTCATTTGAATGACCTTGGCTTCCCAGCACTGTTAATGTTCTTCTGTAACTAAGACAGAAAAGGAAGCTAAGAGTGTAGAGTGTACGAGTAAGCAAAGTGCAGCATGAGTAGCCACTCTGAAGTGGAGGTCATAGTGGGCTACACCTAAAATCCAAGGCGTTCCCTGGGAATGACTTACTTTGAAATATACACCCGTGTGCGCTTTCTAAATGAAACAATGTTAAGTGCGGGACGCGATTCACGAAACGCTAAATTTTTCAGATTAGTTTCCTGACACGTGTTCCAGCTGTTTTCGTTTCTCCCGTTTTTATCTGATGGAGGTAGCAGAAGAAGAAAAAAACTGCCAAAGTTGTGTGATGTTTTTGCTGGATGGGGGGATTTTTTCTGTGCAAGCTGAGCAGACGTTTCGGCCACCAGTTCAGTCAGTCAGATCGCTTTATTGTTACCAGCTGTTGAGTCTGAGGCATATACACTCACCTTTCGGCTCCACGGCTGTTTTCAGAGTCGACTAAGGATATGATTTTACAAGTGTTTCAGCAAAATAACCCCTTGACCGCTACCTGCCACTCAAACGTGCTGCGCTCACTGAACAGTGGGCGCTGGCTCAATTGTCAGGGAAAGAATGGAGGGGAGGGGGCTCTCACCGGTCAAAAATCATACATACTTCCACCTATATTATATTAGATTATATTTGATTTAATGTCATTCTAAGATAACCAACACACTGCTACTTTTTTTTAATTAGCAGCACCTTCACTGAGGTAAATTCTTGAGCAGACAACCGGCTGCACACACCAGCTGTGAGGCCTCCAGGTGATACCTCGCTGACCCGAAATCAGTGCTTTAAAAAAATAAACTTCCTTATTCCACTTTCTAAACTCACTAAAGAGTTTTCAGTGACTTACGACATTTAAAAAAAAAATACCTGCTTTGAACCAATCAAATCAATGAAAAGTAGCATCATGGACTTAACAGTGCGTCTGTCATCTCTTACCCGAAATATGCTATGGTGGGTCCAGGCAAGTTGAGAAGATACACTATAACTGTGAACGATAACCATCCCAGGAGTAGGTGTCCATCCAGCATTTTGCTGCGGCTCCAGGGCAGATCATTTCGTTTCTCCTGAGTAGCTGTGTAAAATCCCTTGTTGAACGTTCAACACTTCTTATACAGAGAGGAGCTGCTCTGCGCTCCTCCCATCAGCGGAGAGAGAGGGGGGGGAGGGAGCAGCACCGCGATACATACAACCCAACTGATTCACAATTCCCCTCTCATGTTTCAGAAAGATTATTCATCTCAGTGCGTCTTAATTTATGATTGGTGTGACAGTTTCTCCTCTGTGGGCGTTTTAAGCACCACGCAGTCGGTGTTTGTGCAGATTGAAGTCGCTCTGAGCCGGACTGGACGGTGTGATAAAATACCTGCACTCAGTGACTGTTTATTTCCAGAATGGCAAACCAAGAATTGGTTTGAGTGCAGCACAAGCAGCACTGAAATATCGCAGCAGTGTTATTGTAGTCTATACACTGCCCTACATAGAAGTCCAGGTGTGTTTTTGTTTTGGATTTGGTGTTTTAAAATGTCTTTCATGTGCACGTGTTGGAAACTAGCTGAGGGTTATTGTTACAAGTACTCTACTCAGATACTCAAATACTATAAGTATACTTAAGTATGCACAGCTGATGAAAAACCCTTACCACAAGGGCACCGCTGACTACAGAGGAAGATCATGTGATTTTACTGAAAGCACCAGAGCAGCTTCTGGAGTAGTTTTTATTTTTATTATTATTATTATTATTATTATTATTATTATTATTATTATTATTATTATTATTACAAGTGTATTTTGCATGGCAATTGTGTTATAAACTCATGTTTGATTTGTTTAGGTTAGAAGTTTTATATTGCTGTTATGGGCAATTCACTCACACTCATTTCTGATACTTTACAAGTATAATTTTACTCGTAGTATAATTTTACCTTAGAACTGAAGAAGCTTCTCGGATGAGAGGTGAAACGTCTTCAAGTAACTTAAAGAAGTCCAGACGCTTTTCTTTGCAAGCTCCTTTGACTATAATTTTACTCAGATTACTACTTACAATAATGTTGTTGTTGTTGTTTTGTTCTTTTTTGTATAAGAAAAAGATTGTGTGCATCCCTCTGTAGACATTTCTATCCTCCAAAGTGTGTCATACCTTGGTTCTGTAATCAGGATTTTGGGGTAGTTCACACATTTACAGCTTCCTGTTTTGTAGATCTTGCCTAAAGAGTGTCTACTGAAGTTAAATATCCGTCAGGTCTTGCCTTTTTGCAAGACGCGGTGATCAGTTCTGCTAAACCAGCTGCGCTGAGGTGAGTTCACCCGCAGTTCACAATGAAGTAAATTTGTCCGCAAATATAACTGTAGGCGATTTCACAAGAAATCTGAAAGCAGAAGATGAAACCTTTAATCGCTTTGCAAAATATCATATTGAGCATCATAAATCAATTGGCAAGCTATCAATCGTTCAAGGAAGTAATGTGAACCTTTTGGCAGGCCTGCTCCTGAAAAATATTTACTCTTCCTACGCACCGATTGCTCAAGATTTTGAGATTACCAAAAGTTTTGGTTATTGTCACAGAATGCCTTCTTTAACATGCGATCACCTCTGCCTCACTGGTGTTTGAAACATGTATGCTTGTAGAACATATATGGCCCATGAACATATACAACTGCAAAGCTTTATTTAATGAATGCACATTTTATCCTCTGATGATACACAATTAGGTTGTTATTTATTTTTCCCAGAAACACCCGGCTGATAAAACAACAGCGTTCATAGATTTCTACACAATCAGTGCAATTACAGTGGGAGTGAGAAGCAGCACTGGTTGACATAGCTGACCTCTTGATTTGTAAATAATATCCACTTACTGTTTGCCAGCTGAGAATATCTTTAGGCAGGGACAACCCTTCTTAACTCCTGTGTAAACACCTTTCAATCGCTCAGCTACCAACTAACATCTTTTGTGTCCACACACACCTTGATTTTTGGCACGTAAACAGAGAGAGGGATCTGAACTTGGGACGAGTCCAGGTTTTGCTCAGCTACACCTGGGGAGCACTCCTGCCAGGATTCAAGATGAAGTCTATTCATTCCCAATCTCAAACAATATCCAGAGCATTCAGCGCAGATGGGCCAAGTGACTTCACCGAGCCAACTTTCTACTTACTGTGTGTAAACACAACAGCACCTCAAATTAAAGATTAAAGCCAGCAAGTTTTAAAATTATAATTGCACGCTCTGGGTGATATTGGATCTGTGCTGATCACTCCCCAAAAAGACACATCAGCAGTTATTAATCTTTCAAATTTTTTGTGCAATTAATCTTTCGTTCAGAGGTTTTAAGCACTGACTGAACTAGTGTGGAAAAGTATTTATGAGCAGAACTTTGGTATTTTGAGTTAAATGCTTATTAGCTTTCTAGGAGAATATGCAGCTGGTTACCTTAGCTGAACAGAATACAAGCTTAGCTTACATTTGGCTGACCAAAGGTTAAAAAAAAAAATTTAAATCCACCTACCAGCACCTCTAAATATCACATATTGGTTTAACAATCCATAGAAAAATCAAGGTAGTTTGACATTTTACATTGATTTATGTGTTGGAAGAACACCACCACAGTCCACAATAAAACTACGTGTTGATGTTTTTATACTCTAGTTTTTGCAATCAGCTAAAGCTTCAGAAAGAGAAGGAGATTGTGTTGTATTTAAAATATACCTCCCTGTTTCCACCCTTTTTATTTAGGCGATGCTGAATATAAAGATTAAAAGATCTTCTCATCTTACTGCCCATCTGAATGCATATTTCTAGTCACTTTGTCAAAGCAGGTTAATCAAGACAGCTCAAGCTGTAGTTCTTGCAAGTTTATTTTTTGCATGATTTCCCTTTCAGTTTGGACAGTGCTCAATATAATCTGAAAATTCGCACAGGTGAGCACATGAAAGCACAGGAATGCGCTTTTTTTTCATCATTATAAGCTTGTCAGTCCTTCCTAAAGGGCAGTTATTCAAAAGCCTATAGGCCCCCTGTAAGGGCCTTGCTTCTTAATAACACCTGGTGTTAAGGAGATCAGCGGGAGGGTTTGTCAGTACATGACAAGAATGGACACTAATCCCAAGCAATACCCACTGGTCCTGCATGTCTCTTGAGTGGGATAATTGATTCCCACACCCTTCTTAAAACATACTCGCCCCCTCTTCTCAGACCGAGCAACCGAGAAAACAGAGCTTGTTTCATTCTGGCGTCGAGGGAACACCGCTATGAGGACAAAAGCGTGTGCTTTTTCTTTTTTACTTTCTTTTTTCCCCCTAAAGCTCCTATGAGAGTTGAACTGAAGGCTGTCATAAGTGTTGTAGGTGGTAGTAGAAATTTGTTTGGTAATACACCCTAATCTCTTCAGGTTGTCTGGAATATTCCTCTCTTTGCTGTTGCAGATCCCGTAGCTAGGCCTCCTCCTGCTTCACAGACCTTCTCTCAGAGGAAAACATGCATATAAGGGAACTAAATGCATTTTTTTAATAGATTAAGACAAGTAATACAATGCAGAAAAAGAAACAAAAGCACACAAAAAAATTCCACCAACTTTGTTTCAGCTCCAAGTGTGACCAGAATACTCATTTCAGATTAGAGTGTTAGACTGCAGTGTTACATTTCTTTGCAATTACAATGAGGTTCCCTTTGGGCTTTGAGGTTAGTCTGACCATTGAAATAAGTTGGAATGTAGTGTAGGATGTAAATCGAGTCTGGGGTATTTCCTTGAGAAGGCGAATGCATTCAAAACATCTCAGTGTTACGGCACATATTTTAAGAAACAGGGTATACAAGGCAAATTAGACAATAGGAGGTGATCTAGAAAGATGTAGGCAATTAGCTTAATTCAAGGCAGATTGCATCTCGTAAAAGGTATGCAAAGTTCACGCAGAAATATGGTTTTGCATTCTATATAAAATGTCATTTTGAGTAAAGAGCAAAGATTAGATTCCTCCTCCCTCTCCTCGGAGACTTGTGTATTAGCCTTGGTCTGACCTTGTCTTGATATCACATCCCTGGAGAGGAATGTAAATCGTATCCGTCCAATCCCAACCCAGTTACCACCAAACTCCTTGTTCTCACCACCTCTACTCCGCTGCAGGGCCACATGATCTTTTCCATGTACCAGACATAATTTGTGGCTTAGGTTTGGAGGCTGACGGTGCGTCTGCGCCACTCTGCTGTTTCAGGCAACCGGCGCACCATCTGCAGCAGTTCTCAGCATTCAGGATACATACAGGAAGAGTCCGTCTTCGTGGGCTATCACGAGAGCTCTGGAAACCTCCAATCGCATCCGAGACAGCAACAGTTTGGGGATTACTGATCAATACATTTAACATGTTTTTCTTCCACTAGGAAGATTTTTTTTGCAAGTTAAAAAATAAAGGAGCAAAAAGCCCCACTAAAAAACACGCCGCTCTTAATTTAGGAGACACCATGATTGTTGTCTAATTCTCACTCTTGGATTTCTTGTGCAAAAACAAAACAGTAGCTGCTCTCTCTGTTGTGGAACTTAATCCCAGTCCTTCATTTGTGGCAGTTAACCTATCATCCATGCACATTTTCTAGTGAAGTGTTATGACACACCTGAACCAAATTGTATGCGAGCGTGTTGTGGCCTGAAAATGTTTAAGTATGCACATCTAAGCCACTGCTGCCATGCAACTGCATAATGGATACTTTCCTTCCAAAAGGCATATTTTGGATTGTTTCATTGTATAACAAATTTGTTATGTAACAGCTGTATTAAAACAGTTTTGCTCACGCAAGCCTACATTATGCTTTCTTGTAAACAATGACATTAATATCAGACCGCAGGCTGCTATTGCCCAAGCAGCTTGAAACAATCCACCTCATGGTTTTCCAGCCACGTGTGAAACACCCAGCCTGAGAGGTGTTTGCAGAATTGCAGTTTTCTATTTGCCCTTGAACAAGCATTGCTATTCATCTAGGTTGACTTCATTCGACTGAAGAGAGCACCTAGAATGACACAAAGCAGTCTCAACAGTAAAAGCCAAGACATGTCAGCAGTTCTGTGCCAGGAAACTACAGGTTGCTGTACATAGACAGACGGGATGGTAAATGTATAGTGAATGGGTCGCGGTCCTGACCGGCAGGTGTTGTTGATGGAACGGTATGATCTGCTTTGCTTAGCATTAATGAAACAAGACAGAGTCCAGCCGAGCAGCTGCAGCCGGTGCAAGTCTCCCCCTCTGCTGATTGCAACCTGGGATGACCCCAGGAAAAAGTGTCAATGTGTGGGAAAAGATGAGTGAAGAAGATCAAGAAGACAGAGGAGAAATGAAGACTTTGTCGTTTTCTCAGCAGCTGATAAAAAGCACTGCTCCCTGATATGACATGCAAGGCTGTTCCTGTAACGAAAGCTGTTTTGTCTCTTCGTGCTTTCTGGCCCCCAGAGCTTCATCTCACTGCCCTAATGTGTGACTTCACCACTAAGACAATTATCTGAGTCACTCTGAGGAAAAATCTTATGACCAAAGACCTCCACCAAAGACTGATTTAGACTTGCTTTGACCCACACAGAGAGACAATCATCTATTTGCTTCTCAAGGTTTCAGATCGTGACCTCCTAGGGAGTTGTTTTATTACATTTAGATCAAATTCAGCTTGACTTTAACTCTATGTCTACATATGTGTGTAACAGAACCCTGTATATCCTCTAGTACCCCTTTCACCGATGTGTTTTTGTCTTTTAGGCAATTTTAGTATTAGATATGTTTCCCTTTTATGCTAATACTTCTCTAAAGGACTTCTCTTTGAAGCTCTAATAATGTCTTTTAGATAAACTAAGCAGTTAGTTTTAGATTTGTGACTCTACACTCAGTCAAAATCCTCAAACTTTGCAGCATGAACTTTCTGGGTGACATCTGATAACTAGAGTAATTTGAATTCATTTGAAGTTACTTGTCCAATTTTTCTCCAATTTGCAAAGCAGATTCCTCCCTCACTATATTTATAACTGGCTTCTAGGTTGAGATCTGGTGACTGAAGGCTATAACACACAGTATTCTCACTCATGTTTGCTTCTATTAGTTTATCCTTTCAAAAATGTCTTTAATCTTTTCGTTGCATCTGCTTGGCCCTCCATTCTACTGATCGGCTAAGATGCCATATTACAATAAATGACGTGCTTTAGGTGTGTAGTTAAACACAGCAAATGTGACGTCAACATGAGTTTGAAGTTCCTGATTTCCCTTATCAGGAGGCTTTTTACACCCTGTATTGCCAAGAGGCAAGCGGGGCAGATAGAAACGTCAACGCCTGTGGTAATGCCCATCCTGAAGATAAAGTCAAAGCAGGGGCAGAGCCTTAGCTTTGTTTCCCATGTCTGGAGATCGTCAGAGAAGCACAAGGGAAAGTGATGAGTTGTTTCCAGGTGTGAGCTCGTGGGGCGTGTCACATCTTATTGAGGCAGCACACAGCAAACATGTGGTATTGTTTTTAATGATCATTTACAGGAAAGAGCATTTGTGGTTGCGACACAGCACAACAGATGATGATGATGAGAGAGATCAGTGCAGGCTGTCGCAAACGCTCAGCTTACATCTGTTTTGTTTGTTTTCTTCTGTGCTCGCCAGAACAATCAGAAAACATTATCAAAGTGAACCACCACAGATCAAGTCTGATTTGATAGAAATATTCAATAATGTCAACGACGCAGCTACATAGCTCTTTATTTCCTGACGTTTAACTTGTATTTGTTATCTGTTACTGCATTTCCAACCAATTGGGTTTTTTTTTAATCTAACTTTATTGAATAGATTTATCTTTGATTTTATCTTCTTTTATATTGCTTGACATCAACCTCCCTTCCTTAGAGATATAAAAGTGCTTGCCTTTTTTAAATTTCAGATCTTTACAAAAGCAACCAAAATGTGTGCATACACGCTTCAAATTTAGATTTTTTTTTCTATTAAAAGCTCAGCAGTGATAGAAGAGCGGATCACAATTCCACTACAGCGGTGACATCTAGTGGTGCTTTTGCATTTTCACGTAGCACAGACCTAGTTGAGTGCAGTAGCTGCATTAAATCCTTAAAATCCTTTAAATCCTTGTTGTATTTGTTACATCTTATGTAAACACTTTAGTGTAAGAATTAGCATTAACAGCTTCATGTTACACCAGGAAAATATTTGTGGAAAATTGAGTGAAGTAATGAAAATGTGATTAGTTCAGATATTTTTCTATGGCATGATGTTAGCGTGGCTGTGTTTTGTCAAACAGGGGGAGGCCGATGATGCAGAGCAATGACAAGACTCACTTGTCAGACACGACTCCCTTCTAAGGGTGCTTTTCTAAATGTCATCACCATCAGAGTGAGGTCACCATGGGCACACAGAGGTGCCCTGATGTCCTTCTGCTCGCTCCGGGGGAAAACCTGACTAGATGGGCTGCAGGGAATGAAGTAGAGCTGTGAAAGATGGAGAAAAGAAACTGAACACAACCTCATTTACGTTTTGTTAGTGAGCCGGTTATTATAAGAAGACATGTTGATCGTGTGACTATGCAGAAATAACAACATGTTTGCACTCAAATCTTTAAGGAGCTATTTCCACTTCCTGGTAAGTCTTCTATATTCAGGTGCCATAAGCTTAGCAGGCATCACATTTTTCTCATGTATTTAACATTCACTGGCTTGGCCTCAGTACCAGTGCTGACAGCTACTGACTCAGTCCATAGCTGCTCCAAATTCCAGATTTCCACCTCTGCGGTTGCCTAAAACCCACTGACTGTACAGTGCATTTCTCATTTTTATTTAGTGTTTGGTTTTATTTATTTATTAGCAAACAATTTATATTTATGGTAATAGTAGATGAGTTATTTAAAGCAGCAACAACGACAGTAGGATCCGCAACATTTATCTGACAGTTTGCCATCGTTTTGCTTTAAGAACTGCTTTAATTCTTCAAGGCATAGATTCAATAAGGTGCTGCAATCATACCTCAGAGATGTTCTATATTGATGTGATGACATCACACAGTTGCTGCAGATTGTTGGCTGTACATCCATGACATGAATTTCATTTTCCACCACTTCCCAGAGGTGTTTTATTGGACTGACATCTGGAGACTGTGGAGGTCATTTGAGGCTGTGGTGTTTAAACTGTGTTCACTTTGTACTAAGGGGCTTAAAGTTTGCCAAGAAAATATCCTCCAGACCATTGCACCACCACCAGCCTGAACCCTTGATGCAGGGCTGGATTTATCTGTGCTGTCTTGGTGTTTATGCCAACTGTGTTTAAGAAAAATCCCAGTAGATCACCAGTTTCAGAAATACTGAAACCAGACAGCCTGGCAACAACAACGAAATCAGTAAGATCACCTTTCTTCACCATTTTGATGCTAGGTTTGAGCTTCAGCAGGTCAACTTGTCCGTATCTACATGCACACAGTTGCTTGCAAAGTTGCATTAATGAGTGGTTGAACATAACAAAGTGACTAGTGAATACATACTGTAGACTAATGCTGCTACTATTATGACTAATGATACATAATAACAACATGATAATAGTAATAATCCGATTTTGATTAATGTCCAAGGAAATAGCAATCTTCAGTTACTGTGGGGAAATATATCCTCTGCTCTTGTTTGAGATTTTTACTTAACATGAGAAAGTTCTCCTGTAGTACATGTGTTGTAAGCAAGTACATGCGGTACTTAAAATAAAAAAAATAAATAAATTTAAAAAAACTACTTCTTCTGTGGCATCATTCCTGTTTTAACTATAATAGCACATATACATACAAATCCATACACCAGTTAAGTCCAGGCAAGGAGTAAAAAGAACAAAAAAAAACCCAAAACGCAGAAACTGTATAAACTTCAGTGTCAGTAAAGAATGAATACTTTAGTAAAAGTAATTGTCTAATGATCATATTGAGGCAAAACATTTACAGACTTAACTGCATTCAAGTCATTTAAAGCTGCCTTACATTCATCAAGTGAGACTCGCTCCTTTAGTTTTAGATGATTCCAGGAGGAAGGAGCTAGGTGCAAATCTTAAGGCTGTTTTTCCAAATTCATTGTAGCAGATAGAAGGAATAACTCTTGGGTATATAAGACAATAAATTCCCACACTTATTGAATATAAGTCTGTAATTAAGATGGGAACAAACCAAGAATAGCCTTCTAAATAGGAATAAACCAGTGCTTGGGTCTATGACGCGACAATGCAGACAATCCAACCTAACGTGCAGTGGTGAGTAAGAGCTTTAAAGTTTGTACTGAATCTTAGTGCTCCGTGATAATGGTATTGCAGTTGATGTTGTAAAGTTAGTTTTATTTGAAAAGATGTGATTACCCTTTGCTTGACTTGCAATGTACAACGATGTCAACTAGATGGCGGTAACATCTAGTCTTCGACCCCATTAAAGGTGTTTTTTTCGTTCTGCGCTGGCTTTCAGCCTTCTGCGCCTTCGGTTTGCCAGCAACGTGAGGAAATTTGAAAATAATGGCAGGCAAAGCTGAGTGGCCACTATGTAGCCAATTAACGAGTCACTGAACCGGCCAGGGAACGGCAAAATGAACGCACCGGGTAGGCCTATACTTATTTTGCAGCAGACCAAGTATGACGGTGTGGAGACCGTAAGAAAGTGTGCAAGACGCACATGGAACAGCTGCATTTGTGCAGTAAAGCAAATAAAACCTTCACTTTGTGCAAGCGTATTTTCTGTACAGGGTAGTCACAGCTATCAAACAATCCATGGCTGGGCATGTGTTGATGCTGCTGCAGCTGAAGCTGCCGTACATTAATCCAGTTTTTTAATTTTTCCTGTTGTTGAACAAATTCCCCCCAAATTCCAAAAAAAGCAATAATAATGCATGTGGATGTTTACTGAAACTGAACTCACTACTCTCGTAGTTACGATCATCTTCATAGCAACGACAGGTGCTGACTAAAACACTGAAGTGACTGAACTTAACTAAAACTTGAAGTAGTGAATTTGTTCCCCCCTCTGTATCGCGTCACCAGCCTCTGATATTGCACAACAGGCAGCTTTTTCCTTTCTTCCTTTTTTAACTCCAACGACAAGCATCACTGCCTGTAGATAAAAGACCGGTCCACCTCATATCAGCTATCAACAGCCACTTGACACTGAGAAGGGAAAAACCGACAGTCAGCTTTTTAGAGTCAGTGTTGCGGCCAATTTTATCGGATATTTTCGTTGGAATGGCAATCTGACAGCTCATCATACAGATAGTAATATTCTTAAGTGTGTAGCATTAGAAGTGGATGAGGTAATACCTTTTGAGAATAAAAGAAAATGTTGCTAATCAGTGGCTTTTAAACGCCAAGGTGCGCCTAATTTATCGGCTGATAAAATAGAAATAGAAAATAAATAAATAATACAATTAGAGCATCGTTTTCACATTTTACAATTTCAGAAACTATATGCTGCTGACAGAAATCCTGAGGTTTTATATATTTTTCAGATTTAAACTATATAAAAAGATATTAGCTGTTTATTTGTAGGGAATTTAAATAAAATTTTGTTTTTGCTATTTTTTTTTATTATGGCCAGATTTATTAAATTAAGCCAACCCTTCAGCTTGTTAGAAGCACTTCCAAACCTCTAATTTTACATTCATGACAAAGAGGCGCACATAAAGGACTGGAGAGGCTTAATTGTGGTCTGAAGCAATTCACACATATTTATTTCTGCATTTTAGAAGCTTCAAGCCAGGGAGTGAAATCCGGACAGGTTGTTATAGCTACGCAATCCACAGGGGTTCCGATGTCTATTTAAAAACCTTCAGACCCTCCCTCTCTCCTTTAAACAACATTATATATCACACACACGCTGCATGCTAATGCCGAGCAATTCTCAGTGAGCACTAAAACACATCTTAAAATTAGCTCATTCTGGTGTTTGAGTTCAAGCTCCCTGACATGGCAACAGAGGGAACATATCATCAGAATTCCCCCTTTGGCAATACCTGCTGATTGGGTCCTAAAAAAAAAAAAAAAAAAAAAAAAAAAAAAGCAAGCGGCTTTTAACTTTTAATATTTGGCTCTGAGAGTTCTGCCACGAGCACTCGCGAAAGAGAGAGTTGCCTCTGATTTTTCTTCTTTCATTTTTTTTCTTTTGGAGAAGAGAAATAAAAAATTGCCAGTGCAGCTTCGTTTTCGTCTTTTGTTTTTATTTTCTTTTTTCTTAGCACTTCGGTTAAAATCCGTACGCGGATGAGTGCGCATGTAGGCATTCTGCTTGAGATGTTTTACGAAACTTTAAGGATGATATACCTTGGATGTTTCCTGTTGCTCTGTGGGCTTACGCATGTCATGGCAAGCTATCCTATCTGGTGGTAAGTTTAATTTTCATTATTTCCCGGACAAGAAGTGACACATTAAAAAACATGCGGGGATTGTGGATGACCTGTAATTTTGAGTTGTTATAGTTGTGACTGCTTGTCTGTCAGCTGCAGAGCTTTAGCGTGTGGTGACGGTGATCTTTTAACGTTACTTTTTATAATATTATAAGACATGCACAATGTGACTTTCTAATCGGGTCATTAAAATGACATTTAGTAACCCATGGAAACCGAAAGTATACAGGCGAAAGGATGGGCTGAATTGTAAACGCAAGAGATGAACGAAACGTGCAACTTTGCAAATCGGGAGCAATTTTGATCTCCAGAATGCAGCAGGTGCAAACTTTATGTGCTTGGAAGCGTGTGTCTATGTGTGCTCGTGCGTCCAGTGTGTGCGTGTGTCTGTGTGCGCGCGCGCGCGTGGTGATGGTGATGTTGTCATTGTATGTTGCCATGTGTTGTCATTTTTGCACTTAGCTCCCGACTTCATGTTTTCAGTCTTTCTGCCATGTAAATGCCAAAAAGAACCAAATGCGTGACGCTGACATTAATGAAGCAGAGCAGAGCTGCGTTAAAATTACGATAGTGTAATTAGTTAAAAAAAAACTACAGGATTATTGTATTTTGGTATGTTGTGCTGTTTTGTAATATTTCAGCTTCATCCATCAGTCTTAGCTGTTATCAAAGCACAGAAATATATATATATATATATATATATATATATATATATATATATATATATTTCTGCCTGATTTCTAATAAATCATTCAATATTTGGAGGACGCTTAATCTACTTTTCTTAATGGGTCCCCTGGTGGTAAGACTGATGAGAAACTAATTACATGCTCAGCTGGAAGGAAATCCTGATATAAAAGTGGGCCCTCTGGATGGAGCGATGGGGGGACTGCACAAACTACTTTTTTTTTTTTTTTTTTTTCCAGTGTAATTGAATGTTTGGTTTACTTTATTTATTTGATGCCAGTGCAAGATAAAGTTTTGCATTTTTTTTCTTGGTACTTTGGCAAACACAGCCAGGGAAAACCTTGAAATTCACCCTTCATAAGAGTTTTCTTTCTTCTTTTTTTTGTGGAGCTTGTTATGAATGACACAATGGAAGAACAGTTTTCCATTCTGTCATAGCTGAAACCCTGCAGCAAGCCCAGAGCTAACTTCTGTGTTGATTGTTTGATTTTGGAGGGTGCCAGTGATTGAAGGGTCTAACAACAGGGGTAAACATAATGGAAGCAAATTTTGCTGCATCACTCCCGCCTATACAAATAATGTCTAAGTGCAAAAGTAACTCATGAAATCACTTTTCAGTTCTTTCATTCCTGACACAATGCTGAACTTTTTTTTAACTTGAAAGATTACTTGAGTGATTTTTATGTCTCATGGCAACTCATCCCAAGTCAAATAATGTGGTTCCTTTGGGATTGCACTTAGCATGCCTGCATTGTCTTTCCGTTTGCTAACAGCATGCCAGCCATCTATGATCTAGACCTTCTGTGAAAAGCAGCTTACAATGTTTTGCTGACAGAAGCTTGCCTTCAAGCAGCCATGGGAGCTGCATCACTCTCAACCCCTGCACCGCAGTCGTTCTTGGGGATACGGCTCTGCACTAAGACAGGTTCATGTCTGTCTATTCTCGACCTGCCATGACATAGCCTGGCTGCACCCGCCACCCCACCACCTTCTTCACTGGTCCACCCCACCTTAGAAGATAAATACCTGGAGGTGAAAGCTTGCCGCACATTCCTTTTCCCAAACATATTCTCTTGATGTCAAAGTCGGCTCCAAGGCCTCAGGGCCCACAAGTAAAGTGGTAATTCTAAGGCACCCTGCTTGGGCTTGCTGAAATATGCATTAAACCTGTACTGGATAAACTTAGATGAGTGGGGGAAACTTTGTACTGAGGCAAAAAGTCATATACATCGTATATATTTTGCTTAATTTATCTGTAACAGTTATCACTAAGGTGCTCCTTTGAAAACAATAGCCTTAAGAGCATGAGTGAATCCTGTGTTTCCTCATTAGTTGTACTAAACATCACATGTGCAACATCTCTGCAAAGCAGGAGAAAATCAGTGGATTTCTTTTTTTTTAGAAAGAATTAAAGAGATTAAAGTTGCCAAGACTCAATAAATACCTAAAATCTAAATAATACAGCAGGTATTTTAAAATAGTTGTTGGAATTAGTATCCAACAACACAGTCTTTTGTGCAATAACTTCTTAAAAAATCATAAATCATCCATGGTGAAACATGCCCCGCCGCCTCTCACGGGCCATTTCCTAACACAGAAAAGAGGTGGCAGGGATTACTCAGCCCCAATGAGACAGGCATGGAGACTCTTGAGCCAAGCAGCCTAAGCACACTGACTCACATTGAGCTTGTGGGGTACAGTTCAAGACAGTGACAGGGCAGAAATACCTCTGCTGACCCTCATTGGTGTGAGTACAAGGACCTTTAAAGTTGCTGGTTTTCCCAAGATGATATTGCCACTGACCTTCATGATTACCTGCTGTTGAGATGCACACTTGCCAAAAAAATTTGAATGCAGGTTCAAGAAGAGACAGAGAAAGAGCTACAACTGACAACTCCCTTCAAATCCATTAAAAAAAAGAGAGCTCTGCTCCTAACCTGAACATCTGTACCAGTTCTCTTTGGCTGATGAACTTTCACCAGTAAAAAAGAGGTCAATTGTAGTAGGAAACTGCCTTGTGTATTGTTGTTTGTAGCAGACAAAAGGCAGATAAATGCGATATGTTCTGAAGAGGTTTTTAGCATGCCATTGCTCACTTACTGGCTGTCTCATTTATGATGAATTAGGCTGGTGTAGTCTGTAGAAATTAGGCAAGAAATTCTGTTGAAACCAATGTGACTCATTGCTTTGATGTTTTCTTGGGAGAAATAACAGGAGTAACTCATTGGGTCAGTTCATGGCTCAGGAGCACCTTTGACACCTGGCAGACATCCTTAATAATTACAGAGAGCTGAAAATCAACCTTTGAATGTAAAACCTAATTGAGGTATTAAAGGTTGGTACGATGAAAGCCATCAGAAACCGTCAACATGTGGGGTCATTTGACTGTGAGGCTCTTTCTTTTCTTCAGGTTAAAAAAAACCCTGCCTGAGGGCCAAAGTCAGGAATTTGGTAATCTTGTTTTGATCAGCGATTAGTCCTTGAACAGCAGTGAACAGGTCAGCAGATAGTGAGCTAACTGCAAAGCAAAACACTGCACACCTGCTCTTAAGCTGCATTTATAGAGAATCTACATTAACCATTATGACTCCAGCATCGCCCAGGGGATGACAAACTGAACACTCCTTCCAGCGTTCAGTCCTTAATAGACAGTTGATGTAAATTAAGGGCTTGTCTTGATTGCCAGCAAGCTACTTTGTAGCTACTCCAAAAGGTATTTGCCAAAGATAACAGGAACTGTGCTATTCAGTAATTTGGCTGTTCTGTGCCATTATGAAAGAGTCAAAGTGCTGATTTGATAATTTACCATAGAAGGCAATTACTGCAGGCCAGTTATTCATGCATTAAAAGAAAAAATGTCATTTTCATCCATCTGTTTTCCATCCATGCTTCTATCCAGCTTATCCCGGCCAATTTATTAATTTTTATAGATATATATATATAATCAAATGTATTTAAATGGAGAGTTCAGAATCCAAATTCAAACCTGTTAACTGCTTTTATATTGGTAGAAGAGAAGAATTAGAAGCCGGAAGTAAATATTTGATTTGCTTTGGAAATCTGTTTTTTAAGTCATTGAGGGGCAGAGCTTTGCTGTTTTTAGGCTAAAGACAAATCGAATCAGCCTCCAACACTTTTTGCACTGCTTGATTAGAATTCTAAGAAAACTATATAAAATTTTAAACAAAATGGCATAAATCAGTATGCCTTTTGTGCAATGCGGAAATTCCAAAACATGGCCATGCAAGCACCCTGCAGCGTCTTTTTAAGTCCTTCTTAAAAATGGGTCATTCATAAAATGGATATCCAATATCTGTGATTACTACCTGCTAAAAGTCTTAATTGAGAGGACACAGAAAATAAAGACAAAGAGAAAGCAATACAGGCACAAAGAGAGCAAGAGAGAGAGAGAGAGAGATGTAATCAGTGAACCAAGTTTGCACTTGTTGTATCCCAGAATACCTTCCTCAAAAGAAAAAAGGAGGGGAGGTTCAGCGTTACTCTTAATACACTCTCTGAAGTTTCAGCGTAGGGTTTGCACTCTTATTACCCTAAGCTGAAGGCCTGTTAAGTGTGCGGACAGTTAATAACAAGGTGCAGTTTTCCAAGTTGTCAGCTTAAGGTCTATGAAGACCTCTGGATGCATAACGGACTTTCATCTTAAACAGAAACACTGCCTGCTTCTGAGACTGCAGGGCTGCAATTTCAATACACACAAAGGCCAGGTGCCTGCAGAGAGGGTAGTTGAAGGGATAAAGAATGGATGTCTAATGGTAGCATCTGATACAGAAAAATAAACACACACAATCAAACGTACTCAGACGTAAAATTACACTGCACCAGGAGGGAAATTAGTCCCCCACTTGAGTGGTGTTATATCAGTAGATAAAGATGCAGACAGATAAGATATAATTATCCAAATGCACTGACAACACGACTTCCTTTCTGCTTGTAGGTCACTAGCAGTCGGCCACCAGTACTCATCACTGGGCACTCAACCTATCCTTTGTGGCAGCATACCAGGCCTAGTGCCCAAGCAGCTGCGTTTCTGCCGGAACTATGTGGAAATCATGCCGAGTGTGGCTGAGGGGGTGAAGATTGGCATCCAGGAGTGTCAGCACCAGTTCAGAGGCCGACGCTGGAACTGCACCACGATCAATGACAGTCTGGCCATTTTTGGTCCAGTGTTAGATAAAGGTAATGTTACAAAGCACACAGAGTTTTCTTTCCTGCTACTTTTCTGTCAAAAAATAACAATTTGTAGAGTCCTTAAGTCTATAAAGATATTTTCTTGAAGAAATGCCACTTATCAGTAAAAAGTAGGCAACACTTTTTGCAGAAAGAAAAACAAACTATGCCTTTCTTTGACAGGAAAAGATGACCAGAGTAAAGTAGTATTATTAGCTTATGATGACTCCACTGTCTTTGAATATGTATTTGAGAATGTCTTAATCTCTGCAAAGTTCTTGGAAGTATTTAGCTCTTTAAACCGACTGAAAAAAAAGAGCAATAAAAGTGACTTATCATGTCTCTCTCCTGATTAACTCTCCCATTAACAATTCTATATTCCCTTTGTCTTATATTTGCATTAGAAGAGCTGCACTCCCAGCATGCATCATTCATTATGCTGATTCAAATCCTTGTTTAAATAGACTTTAGACTGAACAAGTCTCGGGGGTCTGCATGCATGCAACGATGTACACGACTAGCCTAAGTCGAGTGAGTTCTGTCTTGTTGGAGTTTTCTTTAGGAGGGGATCCCCTGTGATTGCTGGTATTTTCTTCTGATGTACTTTACCCAAGAGATGAACTGAACTGAAGCATAGAGGTTTTCCAAAATACATTTTAGCTTATGCAGTGATAATTTTCAGGCATGTGTCTAATCATGAGCTCAGGCAAGAGAAATCCCCATTGCCCAGAAAACTAGCCATAAAACCAAGAAAGAAAGAAAGATGATATATGTGTATATTTAATAGTTAATGCAGTTGATCATAATAAAAATTTTAAAGAGTGAAATATTTCTTAGTAATTAATGAGGGGCTAGTGCAATATTTAGTGTGCAGACATAAGTGTGATCTTTTTACTTTATTCCATCTCCCAGCAGGAAAGCAAATGAGACTGTTTCCCAAAACATCAGATTCACACTTTGATTGGATAGATGAATTCTTCTTCCTGATTTCTGAAATGAGTTAAAATCAAGAATCCATGCAGGCCCCAGTGGCTGAGGGTCGTGATCCAAACTCGTCATCTAGTTTACGGAAGACTGATGTAAACACAAGGGGGCCGGGGGTCACGTAGGGCAATTGCTTTTAATAAACTCTTGAGCCAGTTGATAGAAGAGGCTGGAGTTGAAGTAGGTGGCTAACGATAGGGGTTCTCAATCCCACTGCTATTGTGGTGCAAAATGCCACCACGTCTTTCCCTCTGCATCCCCTCCCAGGCCTAAATTGCAGGGGTGCTGACTGGAAAGAGAAGGCGGCTACTGGGCTCTAGTAAATCATTTTGATTGGATTAAGGTCACTCAGGCCCTTAATAATGTGAGAGGTCAAAGTGGCTGGATTAAGTGCCTTTGTCAAAGGCTGAGGAGAGTAGCTCAGGGGCTCACAGGCCTTTGATAGGACTTAGTAGGAGAGAGCTTCCATTTCATTGGATTTGATTGATGCTAGTGTTTGTCCATGCAACCAGGCCATTGTCCTCACTGGTGTCAGTTTGTCTGAAATTCAGATTCTTGTTAGTCAGTTTCCTCCTTCCTTTTTGTTGCCAGATTTGAAAGGAAGAGTAGGCACCTTTATTTGCTACAGAGGCTTAGTTACTGTCAGTTCAGTGCATCACTGCCCGTGTCCACTTCAACTCCACTGAGAACATTAGAAGTTTGTTTTAAAGAAGTGGATTAAGAGGGACTAAAGGAGTAAAGCCTTTACAAAAAAGAAGGCAATGTAGTAAACGGAGTTGAACTACAACTAAAAAATCAATTGAAATGAACAGGTTGTGCATTTTGAAGATAAGTTTAATGGGTTACATTAAACTATATGCACATAAAAATGCTCTTACTCAATGTGAGCATACATTAGTTGACCACACAAACACTCATCTAAGAGTATTATTACTTTAGAAAAAAGCATATCTTATATCATGTTCTCTCCTTACACATGGTCTAAACCTCTTTTTTTCTCCACACCCCTGCCTCCAGGCTATGTCTGCGTCAGTGCTCATTAATTTACATTAACTAAAGTGTCAAAACATGCACCACTGGAATCTGCCTGTGATGAAAGGTAATAGAAAGCTGCACAGGTGTTCCTCAGTCTGCAGAGCCGATCCCAGAGCTATTTCGGCATTCTTGGTATTTACAGAAAACCTGAATGCTATATGGGTATAATCAGTCTCCAGTTTATGACTCATGTGATGGGATTAGGTTTCTTTGCTATAAAAAGTGGACAGTCACAGTTTCACAAGTCTTAACACCCGTACAGGAAGTCAATGCACCGTCATTTTTCTTTTTGAAGATAATGAAGTTCACTGGAAATTCCTATTATGTAATTTGTTAGCGATACTGAAAAGTTTGACACTATTGTAGCTCTAGCTTGTCTTCATTCACTGTGGGCACGTTTGCACTGGGCAGGATGCTTTGTTTGCCAGGAAATACAGATACCTAAATTGATCTAAATTATTAAGTTCCATCTAAACTAACCAGGAAAAGGCCAGGGGATGTGGGTTGTGACCTATGACCTGAGGATGAGAAAGAGTAACTATTTAGGATGAGCCAAAAGGTCCCTGCATTTCATGAGACGTATGTCTCTCCATGCTGGGGGAGGGAAGCTGGCTCACCAGTATATCATTAACTCTGTGCAAGAAAGAAAGAAGGGATGTGGTAAATGGAGTTGATGGGGGGACCTTAGCCCCACTCCCCGCTGGGCACTGCTCAGAGCACAATATCTTCGCAACCATGAGATTAAGCAGGAGAAAAAGTGCTTTTCCCCATTCACACGCCCTTTAGATTGTTTTATTAAACCATTTGAATAGGGATTTCCCTGTCTGCCGACAAGCAGGGTCCAGCCAATGCATAGTTCTCTGTTGCTATGACTTAACTTGGTCCCCACTAATCACTAGCCAGGGCAAATTTCATATAAAATATCTGGGGCTATTGTGGGACTAACACAGCGTGACAGTGGCAACACAATAGGGGATTCAACCCCCCAGCAGGTTGTAGGGACCGCTTGGCCTGCCAGAGTCTGGCAAAGTTTGGTGGAAAAGCATTGTCTGAGAAGAAATACCACAAATTGGTCATAAAACTAAGGAAAAGCAGTGGAGCTAATGTCACAGGTGGAGTTTCCAGGTACAGTGAATGCTGTCAGAGGTGGATTTAAATCCAAATGAAAACACGCGTTTAAAAAAATGGGTGATTGTTCTGATTAAGTTTTCATTAGTTCCTTCCAGTGAGTTTTTACTGTCATGTATAAATGGGCCACACACGAACAGTGAAACCATAACATCGAAACTAAATTTAGAATGTGTTGTATGTTTATAGTCAATATCAACAAAAAAGGTAATCTGATGAATCAGAAGCTTGCAGGTGGGGCAAATGGGGCAAATTTTCAGCAAAGCTCTTCAAAATTTTAGAGATATTTCCATTTTCTTGAATGCTTATTCATTTGATAACACCAGGCTTTGTGAAGATCTTGTAAAGTAGCTTGTGAAAAATTGTAAATACTATATAAGAAATCTATTATTTCACACAGAAATGCCAGGATATTTTTTGTGTGCTTCAATCCTTCTCCACTGACTATTTTACCACAACATTGCACTCCCCTCACATAATTCTATGACAAGTTCACAGAATATCTATGCTGATGGCTGTGCGCTCTTTTTAGTAGCACAGAAGTATGTTCAAAGATATTTTCAGACACAAATGTTAGTTCCAAAATCCTTTTTCGGCATTTGAAATTAAATCTGTTTTCTAAGTCACTTCAGATTTAATGTAAGCCAAACACCTTAGATATTCACTCAAACTGAAAACACAAAGCTCATGCTCAGTCAGCTTTAGATGAAGCATGGTGATGTGTAATTAATCACTGTAGACAGTTCCTTCATGGCGCAGTCTTTGGCTACTTTGACTTTTCACGAAAATGAAACAACACCAAATAAAAAGAAACGTGTTGGATTCACAAAGTGGGATTTGAGGAAGGAGAGCATTAGTTCAAATGTATTTGAACATTAGTAACCTTGTGTGTATACAGTAGTGGTAATGAAATGGGTGGTGAGGGATGCCAGTAGACCTTTTCTCTTGCATCATTGTTTCTAATGCCCTTTAGTCCTGGAACTGGTTGGAACCTGCTGTAAGGGAGGAGCTCGTTCTCCCCTCAGCTTTATATGCCTTTACTTTTTTTCTTTTCTTTCTTTCTTTATCATTTTTTGTTCTTCAGACAGAAACGTGCACTGTTTCTATCAAACACATACTCAAACACATCTCACGCAGACAGCGCAAGATTTCAATATTGATCTTAAACCATTTCTTTTACTCTTTTTTTATCTTTAGTGTGTTCAGTTCATGTTTACTCCTGAAGTTTCCACTTCATCCTGTCTCTTCTCCTTCTTTGTCTTTGCTTGTGTTTTTGCAAGACCATACAAGTACATATATTCAAAGCAAACACTCCGTCTAATGATTCATGTTAAAGCAGCTGACAAGGAAAGGATAGAAGGAAAGTCTTTCCCTTTTTGGAATGGTATATCTGTTCGCTAAAGACCCATCTCCATGTTGTGTCTATGAGCTGTCCCCTCAGTGTGAGGCTGTTTCCTAACCTTTCAAAAGCTTAATTGAGTCTCTTAATTATAGGCCTGTCAGGCCCGTCTCTTCCTCTCATCTCTCTGGAAGATCCTGATCCCTCTGACTCATCAGTTAGCTATGTCAGACAGAGACGTAGAGGCCTTGCTGGCCTTATTTAGAGACAGGACGATTGATGTCTGGTTAAATTAACCCACACACTGTTGCGATATAGTAGATACAACCCAAATACAAGCAGCAGACAGGAGTAAAGGTCTACTTAGTTTGTTTGATGCTTTCTTGTTTTGTTTGGTTGAAGATGTTTGCTGCCAGCATATCTTACATATTATTAAATTTACACGTTGTATATATTATATATTATGTATTAAAGCTATATCTTTCTTATTCATTTTTATTTAAATTTAATATAAATTGAATTCTGGAAATACTCAAGAGATACATTATCCAAGTGATGCTTGTCTGTCTTTGTCTTTCCAGCCACTCGAGAGTCAGCTTTTGTTCACGCTATTGCCTCGGCGGGAGTGGCGTTTGCGGTGACCCGTGCCTGCGCCGAGGGTTCAGCCAACATCTGTGGATGTGATACACGTCACAAAGGCCCCCCTGGTGAGGGCTGGAAGTGGGGTGGCTGCAGTGAGGATTTGGAGTTTGGAAGCATGGTGTCCCGGGAGTTTGCTGATGCAAGAGAGAATCGGCCTGACGCACGCTCAGCAATGAACCGCCATAACAATGAAGCAGGGAGAGTGGTTAGTTCTCTTATTCATGTTTTTGCTGTGTCTGTGGTAGCAGTTCTTCTGCTTTTAAAAGTTATATTAACTAAACTTTATTTTTTTTAATCTGTAGTCTCTCAACGACAACATGTTTCTGAAGTGTAAGTGCCATGGACTCTCTGGCAGCTGCGAGGTCAAGACATGCTGGTGGTCTCAGCCTGACTTCCGAGTTGTTGGGGACTACATGAAGGACAAGTATGACAGCGCTTCTGAGATGGTGGTTGAGAAACATAAGGAGTCCCGTGGATGGGTGGAGACCCTGAGACCCAAGTACAACTACTTCAAACCCCCTACAGAGCGCGACCTGGTTTATTATGAAAGTTCACCCAATTTCTGTGACCCCAATCCTGAGACCGGCTCCTTTGGCACTCGGGATCGCATCTGCAACCTGACGTCCCACGGCATAGACGGGTGTGACCTCTTGTGCTGCGGCAGAGGTCACAACACGAGGACTGAGAAAAGAAAGGAGAAGTGTCACTGTATTTTCCACTGGTGCTGCTATGTCAGCTGTCAAGAGTGCGTGAGGGTGTACGATGTGCACACCTGCAAATAGAGAGGTTTTTGTCTTTTCTCACCAAAACATAATGACTTCACTGGGTTGAAGAAGAAATGCAGATTCCCACCTGCAAGACCAGAGAGACTGTAAAGCTCTGTGACATGTGCGCGGACAAAGACACAACTGCCTCGTGTTTTTGTTTTGATGCTACAAAGAGTGAGTCTCTGCCTAAATTAACTGAAACAGCTGAGTAGGTGTCAAAGTCCACGAACGTCACCCTGATGGATGGATAGTTGTGATGATGGCAATAATGTTGATATCCTTACCGAGCATGAAAAAGGTGTCCTGATGTAGGAAAGGAGAACTTGACAAACACCATATTGGTGATTTTTTTCCCAGTGTAGTTACTTTTAATCAAGAATAGTCCAGCACTACCAATGCTTTCAAATCTGCAAGGCAAAAAAAAAAAAAAACATTAAAAAAAGGCATTTCGTTGAAAGTGAACGTTTCCTTCAGTGTGTAATCATCGCTTGTTTTTGCAGTGAAAAGTAACAAGAGTTGTGAGCAGGTCACATGATCAGACACTCAACAGCATGTTTTCTCCTCCTCGACATGACTACTTTATTTGCGTATTTTTGAACACTAACACGATCATTGTGTGCGTGAGTGTTTCTTTTACAAAGTGTTATATGTTACTGATGTTTGGGTAAGAATGCACTTGCACCTGAGTGAATGTAGTTGTTTGCTGTGATGTGTTTACATTCTCAATCTCTTAAGCTAACCAGTTAATATCTGCTTTAAACCACTAATTTTATTCGCGAGTAGAAAGGAAGCCACATCCAACAAGCGTCGGCAAAACGAGAATATAGTACGCAGTCTGCACATTTCCTGAAAGGCCAGAGAACACCTGGATCAAAAAAACCATCAAGAGTTATGACCAAAGACCAGAAAAGAGCCTCCCCATCCACCGCATGAGGCTGTGATAGTCAGTACCATTGATGAATATGAAGCATGTTCTCCTTATTCTTAACAGTATTAGTGATGTGCCACGTGACTCGGTGTGGGGAAAGCTGTTATTTATTAAAGGTGTATTCCCATATACACATATAATATAATATTTAATCAAATAGAAGCATACTCCCTGGTAAACACAGCACAAATGGTAATTAAAAAAAGCAAAAAAAGAAAGCAGACAAAGCTGTATTTTATAAGCTCTCAATATTGCAGTGTAATTTGCAGTAATGTGATGACCAAAACGTGTGTATGCGATCATCCTCAGCCGTGGCTTTTTGTTCCCAAACTAAACAACAAGCAGCATCACTGAAACTATCAATACTTCCTTTGTTTTAATGCTGCTACGATAATATGTGTACGTGTTTAGGTCCTTACACACAGTTTGTCCTCGTCTGTCTGTTTAATATGTGTATTCTTTGGCATGTATTGATTCTTTCTGTGAAAGAAATCTATTATAAGTAGTTTGGGTTAAAAAAAAAAAGTGAAGTTTTACTAATTTTTGCATACAGTTTAACCAAATAGACCAGAATAGAGTTTAATATGTTATTTTAGTCATCTGTTACCTTGTAGTCATGCTAAAACACCAGGGCTAAGATGAAACACGTTGTGCTCTCTTAATTTGAGAAGAAATACAAAATAAAAATTCTTTTTTTACTTACGTGGAAAATATAAAACTACTGAAAGCTGAGACAGAAAGTTACACAAAGTTTATGAAAAGTGCGTTTCACTGATCGCCTCCACTGTGGAGGAGTGTGTAGAGTTTCTCATTAATGTTTACAGCTAATGTAATGCTACATCTCAGGCGTGCGCGTTTAATTCAAAAATGCCCACCCAGGATTCGATAACGTCACGACTGAAAATATCAATAAACAGCCATAACCAGTTTCACATTTTAGATCATTTTTAGCAAACTACGCAACAACCAGCATTCATACTAAAAGAGCTGTTACAGTACACTTTTTCTGTGAGTGATCGCCTGTATGGATAATTTGGTTCGTTCTAATTTGTTTTTGTTAAGTCTTTAAATCCAAAGTTTTGTACAAACTAGTTCTGTGTTTTTATGAATTTCTAAAAGCTGATGTTTTTTTATAATTATTTATTTTATGCTATGTACATATTAGTAATTAAAAGTATATATTTGCGGAAATACATGTTTTGAAATGGTGTTGTGTGACTTGTAACTTGTAGCCTTTTTACCTCATCTCTGTTGTTCCACTGACTGGATACAGGTGTTTGTCCTACTGCCTGTAGTAGATTTCTAAACGTTAACTCTGTAACACCAAAATAAAATAAAAAATATTTTAAAAAAGAAAAAAAAGAGACAATGTTTCTTTTTCTGTGGTTGAAGATTTTTATTACAGTTTTTCTCAGTCGCTTTGGTGCGTTTCTCAGATCAGAATTGAAATTCTCATAACTATTAGTTCAACCTCCACAACACTCAGTCATTTGTGCACATCATAGTAGCAATTTCTCCTCTCTCTGAACAAACTTCAAATGATTTTGGACATGAATCAGTTGCTTCCATACATTTCCCTGCTGCTTTCTGACATTTCCATTTGCTTATGTCATGTCAGTCAAAAGTAATCATACCTATGGATGCTGAATAGTCGTTCCCAATAAAACTAATAGTCATACATCCATTGCTTGAGTCATCACACACAAAATTGTTGAACTAGTTATCACATGCCAAATATTGGCCATCTGTCAAGCAAATCCTATACCTTTCTGTATCATTTTTCCTGGAAATGTCTCCGAAATTGAACAATTGATCTCGGGTGAATTACAGCTGTCACTCATGAGGAGGCGTGTGAAAGTTTAGTTGTAACCAATGACAAACAACTTGTTCACTGTCAATTATGGATGAATCCTGTGAATCCCCAATTGGCAAGCATATATAAACTGCGCAGGAGCTAGTGTGTACCATTTCTACACTTCTGTGACACAAAATGGAAGGTCAGCACCGTGGAAGAGGGGTGAGGATGCGGGGAGGAAGGGGAAGGGGAAGAGGGAGAAGAGGCAGAAATAGGCAGATTCCTAATGAAATAAGGGCTACAATTGTGGACCATGTTGTCAATCACGGCCTCACCATGGAGGAGGCTGGTCGAAGGGTGCAACCCAATATTGGAAGAACTACTGTCAGTTCAATCATTCAAACATTCCGTAGGGAAAACAGGTATGCAAACAGTAATACACTGTACTGTACTGTGCCATCTCAGACACATCACATGTTACTGTACTGTATTTGCAATTTCACAAAAAGTTCACTCTGCACCACATAGGATTGTAAGATAACCTCGCGGAGGCGGAAGAGGGCCCCTTTTTACCCCACAGCAAGAAGAAGCCATTTGTGCAATGGTCATTGCAAACAATGCAATAAAGCTGAGAGACATACAAAGCGCTGTCATAGAGAATTACACGGTATTTGGCAATATTGAATCTGTTTCAATTTCAACAATTGACAGAGTACTCAAGAAAAATGAAATCCACATGAAGCAATTGTATAAAGTGCCATTTGAACGAAACAGTGACAGGGTGAAGGAGATCCGTCACCAGTATGTGCAGGTAAAGCTGGTCTTCTATGTTCTGCACTGCAAACTGTTTTACAGTACTTCGTAGTTTCATGCAGTACACTTGCAATTCCACAGCACATACTCTACAATGTGTTTTACTAAATGCATGCATTACTGTTTGTTACTGTACACAGGCATATTGTGACATTGCATTTCTGTCTCTCTCTAAAGCGTGTACTGGAGCTGGAAGCCAGGGAAACACTGCACACATTCATATATGTTGATGAGGCAGGTTTCAATCTGGCCAAAGGCAGAAGGCGTGGAAGAAATCGCATTGGACAGAGGGCAACCACTGAAGTCCCTGGTCAGCGCGGAGGGAATATTACCATGTGTGCAGCCATCTCAGACAACGGCGTCCTCACCCATATCGCCCTTCTTGGTCCATACAATACCCAACATCTCCTGACATTTTTAGACACTCTTTACAGGGACCTAGTCCCTGAGAATGAGAGAGGTGGAGGCCAACTCAGCAAGTATGTTGTTGTCTGGGATAATGTCCGTTTTCACCACTCCCATCAGGTCAGAGAGTGGTTTGCAGCACATGACAGAATTCTGGTTGAATATCTCCCTCCATATTCCCCATTCCTTAATCCAATAGAGGAGTTTTTCTCTGCCTGGAGGTGGAAAGTTTATGACCGGCATCCACATGAGCAAATGGCCCTGCTAGCAGCCATGGATGCAGCATGTGACGACATCACAGCAGGGTCCTGCAGAGGATGGATTCGCCACTCCAGGAGATACTTTCCTCGCTGCATTGCGAGGGATAACATCTGTTGTGATGTAGATGAAAATATGTGGCCAGACAGACAGGAACGTCTGGATGTGCCAGAATGATTTACTGTACTGTTACATGTGCTGTTTATTGTTCACATTAGTGCACAGCTCTACCAAATGGGTGATTTTATGTTTACATGTATTCTACAGTGAACAAGTGACTGTAGCATATTTTTCTTTTGCACAATTCTGTAGGATTACAAACACTTCTACACAATGGAAATGTGAAACGTACGTATTCAGTGTCTCAGTTACTCCCAAGACTCCCATAACATCTACAGTGACTTTACTGCACATTTCAGATGGCTGTACAGGTAGGCCATAGTGCTGTCGTCAGCATTTTCAGGTGTCACCAATTGTTTTTGCAATGGGAAACACTGAAATTATAAACTGTCATAGTGGAAACATGACAATGCCATTTGACTATCTTGTTCATAAAGATGGTGTCAAGACTTTTCATTTTGATGGCACTGACAGTTTCATTGACATGGATACTTGCTTTTGAGGTATGGATAATCAATTCTGTGCATGTGACGTGCTTTTGCAGGCTATCCACTAGGTTTTGCAGTTTGCACTAATTGTTTTGGGAAATGCACTAACTGCTGTGCAAATGTTAGTGGTGTTCTGAGGAACGCACCAAAGCGACTGAGAAAAACTGTAAAAACATGCACAACTGGTGTAGAGCACCCTGAATTACGTTGTACATGTACAACTACAATAAAGGCTATTCTATTCTAAAACAGGGGCGGCCAATTCATTTCCCCAAAGGGTCAGATTGGACTGGGACTCTCTAGATTAATTTTATCTCTTCATAGACTTATTGGGGCATGTGCTCATTTTGGCCCTTGGGAAAATGCCAACCCATTATCAAAGATAAAAGTGAAAGATAGATAGATAGATAGATAAATAGATAGATAGATAGATAGATAGATAGATAGATAGATAGATAGATAGATAGATAGATAGATAGATAGATAGATAGATAGATAGATAGATAGATAGATAGATAGATAGATAGATAGATAGATAGATAGATAGATAGATAGATAGATAGATCTTTTAAGCAGAAAATTAAAAATTGGTATGTTGAGTTAGTCATAAACACCAATAGATTCAGATCCTAATGCCCAACCACAGGCTTTGGATTTGTTGTGGGACAAAAGAAGAAAAAATAAGGCTGGACTCATAATTTGATTCCTTTGAGAAACTGCAGAGGCCAGCTGTGCTTTTTAAGAAACAATAATGGCAAAAAAAATTCTTAGTAATGAGAGTTTAGAATAAGATGGAGCTTTGTTGAGGAGAAAGACCTTATCTCAAGATAGATTAGGAGTTGGGTGTGAATAGAGCCCACCAGTGTTCCAGCTCAGCTGCTGGACCCCTGATAGTCTTTGAGCCCGGCAACAATGTCACCACCAGAGGCCAGGTCTCAGTGCTATCTAACCCTATTATCACACAGAAAGATTGATACACACCCCCTCCAGAGTGGAAGCACCACAAAAAAGTGATACCCTTCCGTTGTCATTCATGTGAATTTACTAGTGTGCTCACCTCCACATCGAGCTATATTTTAAGCTTTCTGTCCCAGTTTAACTCATTACGCGGGTGCACTCAGACACTCATTAGAGTGCTGCAGCTTCTAAACCCCTCCCCATGACTGAAAATGAATAAAGACAAGTTGAAAACTCTGTTGTGTATGAACCTGGGAGCCAGCCAGGTTCAGGAGTTATCTAACGGCCTGGAGGGTGTCGGCAGCTCATTCCACAATGCAACCTTTGACATTTTTCACACCAGCTCAATAGGCGAATGAGTAGAGAACATGAAACACATCACAGGATGAACAGAAACTCGGGCCCTGCAGCAACAGTGTGCTTTCCTTTAAGGAAATAGCCCCTTCAGTCAGACCCTCCTTGCTGCTTTGTCACACAAGTGAGATGAACATTGTTAGCAGATAGTTGTCAGAGGAGGCTGCAGAAGCTGCACTGAGTGAGATGGCATCCTGACTGTGAGAACTTTGACGCGACCAGACTGCAAGTGCCGCCACCCAATAACCATATAAATGGAAGACAATGGACCTAATTGCAATCAGTGTCCTCTTTTTAGTTTTTGTCCTTAGTTTCACCCTGGCATTCAGTCGAGACCGCTGCATGCATCTCAACAAAGCCATGTTGTTGTGAGGAGACCAGAGCGACATATATGCAGCGGAGCAGCGCAAAGGCCCACACTCTCATGACACAATGCAAATACTCCCACAGAAGTCACACTTTGGTTACAGCCAGTTTCTGTTTTCCTCATTCTGCATCTGTTTGATCTTTATTCCAACACAAGAATCACAAATGCTCAGCTATAAGTCGGGATTATTACTCCTTATTGTGATACGCTCAATTTGATCTTTGATCTGTCTTGAAATATATTTAAAGGTAGATTTAAATCTTAGAAACTTAGCAAATCAGAATTTGAACCTGAAATGTTCTGGGGCAAAGCTTGTCGCTTTAAAGAATGATTCTCAAAGCTGTTCTTTGTAGGCCGTACACAGCAGAGGTGACAGACCAAAATTGAGCTACAGAGAAGAGTGAAGTGTGTGGGCGCTTCATTATGTAACTGACTTTGAAGCCGGTCTTTTGATGTCTGGGTGTTCTTCTCTCTGGATTCAGATCACTCCCTTGGATTCACGCATTTAACATAGCAGCGCGTGCGGATGTAGAACAGACGTTAAACTATTTTATATGTATGGATATTAGAAACATTTGTGGTGTACTGCTACAGGGCCTGACAGCCAATGAATGAATTTAAGACACACATCATAAGTCTCGTCTTGATATCACAGACTATTGAAATGTATATTAAGTAATGTATTCATATGCCCTGGAGGTGATAATGGCTCTCACTTCTGTTTTCTAAATAAATAAACCCTGACAGCACTCACACCTCACCCAACACCTCACCCACTAAATTCTAAATAAAGATTTAACGTGTTGCGTATCACACAATAGCAGTCACTTTTTGCCACTTTTGGATAAACGTTCGAATCACGAGAAGAGAAAAATCATCTTTTACAGAAAAAAATGTGTTTTTGTTCCCATGCTGAAACATCCTAACATCAACACCCGAAGGGGAATGCGTGTCACCTGCATTCGATGAGGATGATGGCTTATCTGAGAGATTTCTAAAGAGGGCAGCCTTCACGAGAAGAGATGTGACAGCTGTAAAGCAGCCTCATCCCCTTTTGAAGTGCCTGTTTGTATTGTTGAAGCTCACAAAGGAATTTTGTCACCTCTGTTCTTACAAGAGAACATTAGTCAAGCTGGGCTGATAACATTGGGGGGGGGGGGGGGGGGGGGGATATGGGGAGACTAATGCACTACAGGCATGTGTATGCGATACCAACCCTGATCACTTTTGCCTCATCAGTGCTTGTCGAAGAAGCCACATGTGTTTAGATCTGCTTTTGTAAGATGAGTTGGTAATTGAGTGCTGAGCATCTAGGTTAACAAGGGGTCCAGATCAGCGTGAGCTGGAGGCCCACACAATCACTCATTAGTCCACCTTTCACCTCTTTGCAGCTCAAAGCAGTTCAGCAGGTAGGATGAGCGTCTCCAGCTGCAGGCTCAATCTTTCTCACTGGCATTCATTTCTTTCTGGGGAATCATATTTTAAGATCTACAGCAGCATAGAAATCATTGCAGCATCATGGTTTTCAGTTATTGTCACTTTAAAGTCTGAAAGCTGTGATTTTAGTTAGTTGGTAAGTTAGTTGCTGCTTTCAGAGCATGCAAACTGTGAGAGTTGGTTCCTGCTTGTGTCGGGGTTTCAAACACGTGCCTTGAAAGTCTTTGAAATGAATGCAGACTTTCAGGATAGACTGTCATTTCTTGCAATGGTGGAAAAATAAAACCAGCTTACTTCCTGGTTCCAAGTAACACTGAGTATAATAATATCTGAATGTAAATCATGCCAAAAATGTTATTTCTGTTTCTTATTTGACTTCCTTTCCTTTTTTTGGGTGCATTTAATCATCAGTTTATCCTCCAGATAAATACTCACATTGGAGGGGTTTGAGATTTGCTCAGTGCAGTTTGAAGCAAAAATGGATAAAAGGTTCAGATTTTTCTGCATTATTGTGGACATGTCCCGGGTAAGTGAGATTGGGTATATCAATTACGAGGTGACCAGCAGGGGAGATGAGAGGGGTTATCATTAGCAGGGACTGGCGCTGGCCCCTGGTAGTTCCAGTAATTACCTCACAAAGGGTGGTGCTTGCCTTCCCACTGCTTTTCCCACACTGCACTGCAGGCTCAGAATTCCTGTCGGCCCCAGACCTGCAATCTCCTCAGTTTTAGACAGCAAATTACTGACAAGTCCCATTCTTCACAGCACTGTAATTGCTTTTTAGTGCTGTTTTTATTGAGGTAGCCACAACCCCCTTACCCTTCCCTCAATAAAGCAAAGTCAGGGAGGGGGCGAAGGGTTAATATAGATGACATTAGTCCCTAATTGGAAGGTCCCGAACCTCAGGAAAGTTTCATACAACTCATGTCTTCTTCTTCATTTGTTAAAGATCTCTTCACATTTCTTGAGTGCACATATTTGTGTGTCTGTACCAAATCTATTTTGTAGCAATTAACACAAGCTTTTTAAAATGTTTGTGACTTCCACATTGGTTACAAACTCTGTAATAACGCTTCTTTGAGTGTTTGCTCCACAGAAGTGATATTATTAAGGTTCTTCACATCTCATACAAAGCAAGAAGCTGAGCATCTTGGCTATTCTAGGACTTAAATCACTTTGTGTTGTCTTTCCCACCCCTGCGCATTACTCTCTCAATCTATTACTTTGTGGAAATCATTAGTCTCCATGTCAATACAAGCTCCAAGCAGAGAAAACATCTCATTATGGGACTTAAAGAGATCCGTAGCATTCTTGGCTCTGTCAAGCTGTTCTTCCTTTCTTCAGTATAGTTACTTTCCTTTCACTGAGAGGACAAATTCTCAACGTTCCAATGCCGGACAACCAAACAGTTACCATTTGAAATGAGAAAAAGAGAAAGAATGGAAAATGGCTGAGGGATTAGAGGATCTAAACAGGATAAAGGGATAGGAGATTCTTGGTGTGATCCAGTTTAGTTTGAAAGATGGAGGGTCTTAACAAGGATTTGAGACTTTAGAATTCATTGTGCCATTATTTCCATCCTGTGCAGTTTCAGCTAAATTGTTTGCCATTTTTTGGCCTTTACAAGTCTCTAGTTCTTCTACCGACATCTTTACATCTTAACATCTTAACATCTTTACAAATGCAAGTGTACACACAATATTTAACATTACTTGGTAGAATGTGTTGTTTTTGTCTTGTGCATTTTATAATAACATGCATTTGAGGGGAAAAAATGTCTAATGTCATTATCACTCAACTTGCAACCCTCTCAGATGTTGATACAGCCAAAAATTGTGCAATAGCCATCAAATATAATCATGAAGACATGATTATATAGACTGTACATGCCAAAACATGACCAGCTTTTATCCTGTTTTCTGTAAATCAAACATGAATGCATCTTGGTTTGGCAGGGCAGTAAAGTGCCCTAGGGCAACAACCTCCAATTGACTCGGGCAGCAACCTGCGCCCTCGTGTGACCATCTCCCTGTCAGTCTGAGCATGCTGACACCCCTGACCCTGTCAAGAGTGTCAAATTGCTTGTCAGCGCCCTTCAGTAAAGCACAATGACAAGCCCTCTAATGTATTACCACACGAGTGCCAGCCAGAAATGAGAGGCTGTACCTCTACCTGCAGCCTCAAGGCAGACAGGTGCGCCGTCAAGCAGCACACACACCAAGCATACACACACGAGGAAGCCCTTTCTATCAACAACAAAAAAGTGACCAGACAAATGGTACGCTGGTAAGAGTCTCGATGCATGAGGAAGCATCAGTTGTCAAAAATATTAATTATGTTCCGCATGATTTCATTAATTGTAATGCCCATGCTTGAAGACTGTGTTAGAAATGCATCCAAGATCATTACTCATGCAGTTAAAGATGCTCTTTGGGGGGGCTTACAAAACTCTTGTCAGTAGCAATCAAAACATGCTGCCTGGACCACCTTGGTAGCATGTTAGGCCAAAGGGCCACTCATAATCAACTTGTCAAAGTCACAGATAGCTGAATGTCGGAGAACTGCAAATAATACCAGATCAACATGACAAGTAAAAAAAAAAAAAAAAATTAATTTCCAAATTTGGAAACTGCCTCGGTTCTGATGCCACAGATTTTGGTTGTTGCTGGTTGTCCTTCAGGCCCTGCTAGAACATGCTGTGCATTCCAACCAATTATCTACCCTGAGGTGCAACAGGTTCACACTCTAATCTTTGATGCCTCCTCACATGGGATATAGCTGGATTTAAACAGGGAACAAGGGTGGGACAACCCTTAAAAACTTGTATACATAGCAAACATGAATCAACTTCAAACCAACCCACTGAGGGAAACAAAAAAGTCTTTCAAAGAAATACTTTTATCCTCACTATTGTTTCATCTTGCAATGGCTCGTCATAGCCCATGTGGATGCTTAAGGTGAGTTTCAAAGAGAGCAGAAGAGGCAGCTTCAGATATTACATCCATCAAACTGCCCTTTGGCTTCACTGAAGGTGATGAAATGTCTGGTTCGAGGTAGGTCATCAGAAGTCGCTTAGAATTCGAAAAATGGACCATGGTAACCTCACGTCTGACCAAGTCATCCTTAACCAGGAAATCCAGTTCCCTGGCATGGACGTTGTGTTCTATGTGTACTCTTACACCTTGCCAGTATACCCACATACTCGAGCCAGCAATTTCCATTCTTATTACATCACCCTTACCACGCCAGAGGATTCATGTCCTTTCCGAGGAAGTGCGTCTTTAAAGAGCTTGTCTCAGCCATCTGTCACGGATGTCACCATCTCCCATCAACACCACTGGCTCCCACATATCCTGCACTAGTGGTAACTGAATGAATGAAAGGGTCACACTGGAAGTAAAACTAAAAGAATATTTTAAAAATAAAAGACCAAACTACAAATACTTTCTGACATCAAGAAGGAAGAATTCTGCACTGGGCAAGTCGTTTTATGGGAAAAAGATTTGATGTTTCCAAACCTGAGCTTTGATGCATTTCAGTCAAGCCACCTCATTACCTTTGTTTCCAGAAACTGTGCCGTGAAATACTCAAACAACCTTAAAGTAGTATTGACTCAATATTGAATCGAACATTTAGGTACATGCCCGGGGCGGAGTGCAAAATTTTATGTAAATCCCCTTAACGACCTTTTCAGGCCGCCGACAATCGCCATACAAAGGTGACTGGCAGGCGACACTGGTGCACATTTATCCTTTTGCCCCGGCCTGTCTCTCTCTGTGGCGCCCCCTACTGTGATAGGCGTGGGGTAAGGTGCCCAGTCGTACTTGCTGCCAATGGAAGAGGCCAGCATGGACCCTCTCATGGCAACGATGCAGGTCGTTGTAATAATGTTCGGTTTGTTTCCTGCTTCACACCCCCGTAATCCAGTACATGAGACGCAGAGGGAGGTATCCCATGCCTGTCCATCCGAGTTCCAACACTGCTTAGCCAAACCAACTCCTTTGTACGACTCACACAGCAGTCTATTGGTTGCCTCCGAGCCATTTCATAATGTGCGACTATTATCACAATTATTAAGATTAATGGAACCCCACAACACAAAACCCCAAGTCCAAAATAAGTTAGTTAACGCAATGCGAAGGCTCGTGAGATTACAAATAAAACATCTCTTGTGCATAGAAATGTATGCATGCTCACACCCATTCTTTTTTTCTGCCTGTTTCATACACACATACACACACACACACACACACTAGATCAGTGTTCCCAAGCCCCTTACTGAGCGTTTTTATCCTTGCTAGGCCTCGTCTCAGAGGGGAGCCAGGCCCCTACTGAGATTTTTACCCACTTCCTTGTGCAAAGCCTGTTTTGCCCCTTGGTAGCCATCTTCCATTCACTAACAGCAGACGAGCTCTGCTTTCTGTCTCATCAGCTTAAAATTACTTTGATTTGGAAATGACTGACTCAGGCGGAGATGGCCATAATGCTTCATAGGTGAAGACGTAGTCCATATTCCCATCACAGAAGTAAACATGAAGCATATTATCCTTCCAGACAGAGGCCATTTCTTGGAGTCCTACTGTATCTATCCCGTCTGAAGCCGTGGCTCCCCAGGAGGGCATAAGTCTTCTAGGGACACATTTAACATGAATAAAGAGGGGATTTTTGGGGGGCTATTTAAAAAAGAAGAAAAAAGAGTGCACATGTGTGTATGTGTGTGCGCAAGTTTGTGCATGTGTTGGAGAAAGCTGTTAAGCGTGATGATGCCATGAAAATTTGTTTGCGTTTGCGTGTTTGTGTGTGTGCTTTCGGGGAGGGGGTGTAACATATAAACCCCCTACTGTCCTATTTCTAGTCGTCTGTCCGCACATCACAGCTGTCAGTATCCAGTGAGATATGAAGACGAAAAGGAATACAGAGAAGAGCCCTTCAGTTGGATATTACCGCTGGCTTTCCCCGGGGAGTATGTTGGATTTAGCGTTTGCCTCTGGGATCTTTACTGTACTTTCGACTCCCTACATGGTACGTTGTAAATGCATATTATGATCAATCCAATAAATTCTGCTGCTTTTACTTAATATCCTCATTCAATAAAAGATAACACTGTATTATTATGATCCTTAAGTTTACAGATTATCTAGCTTTATTTCTGCCTATTTGTCTGCAGATGTTCACAGACAATATTGTTTTCAGCCCAAAGCTATAATTTTCCAGCGAAAGGGATTATCTCCAATTCCAGATATATGACTTGGCTAAATCCTGTGGGACAATATCTAGTTATAAAATATGAATTTGACAAGTTGCATTGTAACTTTTTGTGCTAATCTCAGTTGTCACATCTCAACAGCAGCACCTGCGCTGTGGTTGTGTGTAAAAAGTAAAACTGGGACTTGATTTTGTTTTGGGTTTTTCTTTAGTTCTATGGAGTACATTTGAAATAAAGAAAGCTTTAATGCTACTTTTTTTTTTACTTCCACTCCAAACTTCTAGCAAACTTTTTGTGGGATGAGATGTGACATTTTTATAGTGAAAAAGTAGAGAATATTTGACAGATGAAGCTGACAAACTCACTGCACGAATAAAGCCTTATTCTCTACTCTCTTTTCTTTTTTCGCTCTCTGTTTTTCTTTGATTTAGGTATTGTGGTTTATCTTGGTCCAGATGGGACCAGTAAACGTAAATGGAAAGCCATTCAGATGGCTGCTTAATAATACAATTATATAATACAATAATACAATATTTTTCGTTCTCTTTCTTGTTTCTTTTTCATATCTTACTCTGTTGTTTGCCTTCTAAGTCATCCGGGTAAAACAGTTCGCAACAAGTCTGCCTCAAAGTAAACATATCAAAAAGTAGTAAAAGTTCTGTTGCCGGAATTTAAGGAGGCAGTTGCTCAGATTATGGACAGATCTGCACAAATTATCTTCAGTGAAGGTTTTAATGTTGAGACTTTTGTGGATGTGTGAAGATTGTGGAGATTTAGCGATGGGTCACCATGAGGAAACTACTGTTGCAATTAATCACCTCCAGCCAGTGTTCATTTTCAGGGTGATTTATACAATAGTACAAGAAATCATAGAAATATAAGTCAGGATATGATAAAGGACAAGTATTTAGGTATGGATATTTCTCACTATCTGAGAAAAAAAAAACTTTGATGCACAACATGAAACTCTTTGAAATGAAATTCTTTATTCGTGCAAAGTTTTAAATAAAATGTTTCTTTTCCACAAGTGAAACCCATCAGCGGTGATGTCTGGAAGTGTAAAATTTTAAAGTGAATCTCTAAATCATCCTGATGATTTATCCTGAACAATTATTTAGCAGCAAAGTAAAGTAGTGCAAAAACACTGAGTCATTGTTTTGTTGCTGTGGAAAATGCAGAGAATAAAAATATACCGTACAGTGCAGACGTCTTGAGTCACCTTTCATTTCTTTATATTTTGATATGAAAACACGAGATAGGTGCAGCGAATCTTGGAAACACCTGCAAACACGCAAAGTGAAAGTCGATATTTAGTGTGACCCCCTTTATTCTTCAACACAACATGAACTCTCTTGTCCAAGCTTTCTTGTGATTTTTTTTATATAAAAGAAATCTCCAGGCTTTTGAAGGACATTCAAAGCTCTTCTTTGGATGCTGGCTGCCTTTTGTTCTGTCCTCTGTCAAGATGATCCCACACTGATTAAATAACGTTGAAGTCCAGGCACTGGGGAGGCCAATCCATGACTGATAGTGTTCCACTGTGTGTTTTTCTATCCAGCTGTGCTTTTACTGCACTGGCAGTGTGTTTGGGATCATTGTCATCCTGAAAAATGAAGACGTTGCCAATCTTATACTTTCCACATGGTATTTCATGCTGGATCAAAATCTGATAGTATTTTCCAGCATTAGTAATTCCTTCAAAGGATCCCCATTACCACTGGGTAAAATGCAGCCCCAAACCATAACAGAGCCTCCACCGTGTTTTCAGATGAATGTAGACACTCACTGTTGTACTCTCTGCTGACCTTCTCAATATTGACAAGCATTTGATTATGTATGCAGGCATTTGAAATCTGGATTCTTCGCCCCATAAGACCTGTTGCCAATTGTTTTTAGTCCAGTTAGTGTGTAATTTGCAATACCTCAGCCTTTTATTCCTTATCTTATTTCTTGACAGCCAACTTTCAGCTGAGATCGTTCCTGCTGAGGCTTCAGTAAACTGCAGATGGATGAACTAAAGTGCCAGATGCATCTCTCAGGTCATGTGTCAGGACTTTTTTTTCTCCTGTTCCTTCCTTTTCCTGACTTGCATACACTTTTCATCTTCTATAGAGAGCGTTTTGGGTCTGCTATCCCTTATTTTACTCTCGACTTGTCCACTTTCCTCCTTTAAGGCCACACTGCACACCACGCCAAGTTTTTTGGATAATAACTCTTGGAGAATCACTTGGTTGGTGAAGAAACTCTGTTTTATGCATGTCAGTCTCCATTATTTTTTTTCAGAGACTCATCTAAGGAAATGGGAAGCAATAATTTGTTTTTGTGACAGTAGCTAAACGACGAAAGATGCCATTTAAAATTTAAATTCTCTGGTAGGTGTAGATACTGCTTGATCGCTTGAGTTAGGTGTCTTTTGTATGCCTGAATGAATCATAGGTTAGTGTTAAGTGGTTCAATAAACAAAGGGGAAAAAACTGTTCATCTGAAAATGGTGAAGTACAAGGGCTGGATAAAAAAAAGGAGTGAAAAAGCAGCCCATGTCCAAAGAAAAAGTTTGAAAGTCCTTTGGAAAGATTAACGAACTATTTCTCAAGCCCACTATTACTTTTTACCAAAAGAAACTGCAGTAGATTTCAGTAAGGGCTCTGTATAATAACAGTGCAATGCTGGCAACGCTAGCTGACAGTATTTGATTGTATTTTAACGAGAAAATTTGCAACAGTTTAAGCTTGTCTTGGGATTACAAAAAGGAGCTCTCTGTTATGGCATTAGATATCAATATTTTAATTGCACTCACTTCAGATGTTCATAATGACAGTACAGTGGGGAGAATGAAATGCTTTGTTATGCTTTCTAATCTTGTTAGTACTACACAAACGTGGACAAACCTCTAATTTACTCTACTAACTACAGGTAATAACAGACTGTACAGTGTTCATTCTTCGACAGAAAGACACATCCACAATGTGAGCACAGATGTTGTGGATACAAATGAGCATAGCAACTGTTATGATGTACACCACGTATTCTTTTGCCTTTAAAATGTTCTAAAAGTAAGAATGCCCGTTTACTCATCAGATTTATATCATTCATTTTCCTGCTTTTTTCCACGCCTTGTGTTATGAATTGAATTGGTCTTTTTCATTTTAGAAAAGCACAGATTACATCATCTTTACATATCTAAGAAAAGCGTGTCATTCAAAGCATGACAGTCATGCAAACTGGCACATGTCAGGATTTGTTTTTGAAAAACAGAAACTCTTGGCCTTTTTTTGTCACTTAGCAGCGTGTTTGCTTTGACAGAAACAGTTTGCAGTATACACTCTGCCAATATGCTCCCCCTCCCTGACTGTCTCAACAAAGTTCTCTGTGTGCTCTCTATCTCTAAAAGCAAACAAACAGAAACATAGTGGGGTCTTTGCTTCTTTCTAATAACTATATATAATAAAATGTATTTATTTTTCGTTTGTTTTGGATGGCAGCGTTGATTTTAAATGTCCGACAGCTTTCCGAAAAATGTAGGCCAAACTAAAAAGACAGTAACACTTTGCAGAAACTTTTAACTGCTGCTATGAAACACCTTCCACACCTTTAAAGAAGGACAACTGTTGCTTTGAAAATATGCTGAAAGCGATCTCTATGGCATTCTGCGGGGCAAAACCACAAATTACGGTGGCAGAGTGAATGGCATTATGAGACTTCAGTGTGTGGTCCTTCACTAGTCTCCCCTCCTGCTGTTCTCTCCTGGCCTTCTCCCCTCCTGCTGCCCCCTCTGCTGGGGTTAGCAGGCATAGTTGACCCTGGTTAAAATTCAACTGTCCCGGTAATAATATGGTTAGTTTTTCCCTTATTGGCTTGGTCATGGAACAAAAGGAAGTGGAAACTGCAAAATTAAAAAGGAAAGAAAAGAAAAGAAAAGAAAAGAAAAGAAAAAGAAACTCAAATGAATCTGAATCAAAAAATTATGATAGACTATAGAAAATGATGCATGCTGCGGCAAGCTTTGGGTATAAACGCACATGTTTAAAATAATTAAAAAGGAAAAGTGAAGCAAAATTGCTCAGGCCTTAAATATAATTATGTGTGTCCTGGGTTTATACTGTGAGTACTCTGGATGCATTTACAGTTTTTAAATCCAGCAGTGAATCATTTACTTACATCGGGAGATAGTGGTTTTATCGTTAATCCTAAATTGCACCTCTTCTTTCTTACATCTTTACCTTGGTTTTTGTCCTCTTCAATTACAGTGTGTGGCATCCACTGGAAGCAATAGCAATAATAATAGTAATAATAGTAATAATAATGATAATTGGTATACAGACTGTTGGCAGTCGCTTTTAACCAAGTTCCATGTCTGAGCCTCCAGCAATCCACCCCCAGCATGAGTCAACTTTGGTGTGTGTGATTAATTTATCAGTATACCCCCCTTAAGGATAAACTAGTCACCATAATTAACTGCTGAATAAAGTGAAGCTCGTGGCTGCCACCATATTTTCAACAGAAAATCGTTTCCTGAGGTCATATCTAAACTGGGACGGTGGGTTGGCTTCAGATAGTCTTCATCAGACTTCTTTTTGCAGTCAGAAGAGCTGCCCACTGCTGGCCATCAGAGGTAACACAGGTCTAAGGCACTTTTGCATTGGCTTTGTTTTTCAGATGTGGAACCGAAGTCTATTAAAAATAGATACAGCCAGTGATTTTCAAAATATTTTTTTCTTTACTGATAATTAATTTACCACTGGAATGCACTACGAGTCAAAATTACTTGTTTTAATCAGTGCTTACAGTATAGACTGTATATAGAAGCTAGATGTAGGCACTGTGATGTCTGTTTTGAAGTTTCCAGTTGAGCATCTTGTCCAGCGCTGACATGGATTTTAAAAACTTTCCCAATATTCACAAGTGAAAAGGTGGATCAGATTTTCTCGTTTAATCTTAACTTAAAAGATGGAAACTTCAAAATGAATTATATATAACTTGCTCATAGAAGTAGGAAAGTCCAGTGGTCAGGTCTCTGCAGGACAAATTAGCTGTATTAATGGTGGCCATCGCAACAGATTCTGCCAAAGAGAAGCTGAAATGAGCTCATAAGACAGGGCTCTGACTTTTTTCCTTTCATATCTTATCAGTCAAGAAGAATATTATAAAGCTGAATGATTAACCACAAGTAACTTGCGGACTCAGATACATGAAGTGTTTCAGGTTTTGATTAGTGCGGTTGGAAAGGAGGTGAACCTCGAGCAACTAATAAGCTACTCCTGGGAACTTTAGCAGTTAGTGGGTCTTCAGCAGGGATAGGAATTTAAAAAAAAATTATGCCACTTGGGAACCGCTTCCAAGTTTTTCAAAGCATTGGAACTGTGTCTGAACTTATCAATTCTTTTATCAATCCCTGTAGCTGCTGGCAATGCACATTAATTTCAGATCAGCAATGTCATACATGCGTGTCTAGTGTTGCCATAAAAAAGAGTCATTGCAGGGAAGACGAATGATTACAAAGCATTGCTTCATGAAGACAGATGATAGCCGTGTTAGTTGTAATGTCTGTAACATAATTATTTCAAGCGGGGTGGAAACACCAGCAACATGCGCAACATGGGATTCACTTCAAGGAGTGTCATGTATTTGATGTGCACCACAAGTGCTATCGCTACAGTTTCCCAACCGAGCAGCTCATCAATGCAGATGTGTAACAAAAATTTTATTTAACTAAGAAAGCCTGAAAGAAAATGAATGCCATACTAGTCTGCCTTTATTTACTCGATTTTAGATGTTAACTGAGAGATTGATGTTACATCTAGAAATAGGCAGTAGTCTGTTTGGGATTTAAAATAAATTAAAAAAAAATCAGTTTTGATGACACTGAAAATCTGTTTATGTATAAAGGTGGATCAAGGATCAATAAGGGCTGGGCTGGTGAGCAGATGCAATGATTGCACTGGTATAAAAAAAACTTTATAAATTCCTATTCCTAGTTTTCAGGGAAATTTAAGATTCAATTTCAGTAGTAAATTAAAGTCAACAGGTCATAGACACAGCATGCTTATCGTGCATTTGTACTTGCCAGTACAAGGTAAAGCTATTTTTACTCTAAATAGTGCCATAACTAAAAAAAAAAAAAAAAACTAAACTAAAAAAAAAACGAACTAAAAGTGGAGGCTGTCATGTGTGCGTGTGTTTCTCCCCGCAACCACAGGGGGAGACACTTCTCCCGGCACGGTGAACGCAGGAGTTTTGCAGGAACCTCTGACGTGTCAGACTGTCGCCATTTTCCTAAGGAAGGAAACGCCTAGAGGGAACAAAACATTTCAACTGAGTAAGTGCAAGAGAGACTTTTTGTTAAAGAAAAAAGAAAAGGTAGCTTTTACAATATCTGAAGGTAAATGTACAAAACCCCATGTGTTGTCAAGCAAAATCGGCTTTAGTGTGTGCGATTCCGATCACCATAGTCAGAAAAATCTGACTTGCACCTTGTTAGCGGAATTATCTGAATCGACGAGTCTGTCCTTCCTTTCTGTGTGCGTGGGAGGTTTTTTTTGTACTCTCTCGCACATGATTTCATATTCAGTGTAACTGGGAAACACATAAATAGAAATGCAATTGTTGTTTTTATTTCTCAAGTTGGTACTCTTAAAATCTGAGCGGGTCGGACGACTATTAGCGTTGCACCGTAACAAGCTAGCATCACCGTTTGTTTACCTGCTCTGAAAGTTTTTGCTCCGAGCTAAATATTGAAAATGCTCCAGTTAGCCGCGTAAAATATTCGGTTCCAAACTGCATAAACTGAAAAGACAAATACTGGTACAGGGTGACAGCTAGCGAGTTTCCTTATAATTTCATTTAGTAGCTTTCAGGAGTCACGGAGCGTTTAACGTCCCTTTTATCGAGGTTGGTGCTACCACGAGTTTCTGCCTTTAAGTAGAATTCAGAAGCTCATATATTGCATATAGTATACATCACACTGATTAATGCGAGTGCGATAACAGAAAACTGCTTACAGATAATTGTGTTTAGCACAACAGTAGCATCATACTGATTTCTGAGGATATTTAAAAATGTCCTAAAAGTGTCTAACAGCCTTTACAGTTGCACTCCCATGCTGCCCACGTGACTCAATAACAGCAAAATTTCAAACATTCACCTTTAATATTTTGACACAAGCAAATGTAGCTGTCTGTAAGATGATTTGATCACGCCGTAAGACCCATCTCACTGATTAGATGAGGCTAACAAAACTTTAGTCATGGACATAGACTTTATTTAATCCCACACAGAGGAAATTCACTTGTTACAATAGTATAAGGGACAGGAAGAAAAAGCAAGTTAGAGATATATATTAGAAAAATAAAAATTGAAAATAAAATAGTGTACAAAAAATACCAAATTGCTATATGCAGAAAAATGCACCACTGTTTTTTTTATATGTACATTAAGTGCAGTGGGAGTAATAATAATAGTAATACATATGTATTTTTTAAAACTGTATTTAAGTTGCACACAATATTTTTTGTTTAATGTATGGCGATATTGAAGTTTGTTCTAGCCTGGATGGTGTGATCAACACATACTCAGACCTTCAGTTTACTGTCACAGCAATCAGAGGCAGTGTGTCCGTCATTTGGGAGGTTGGAACACGGTTTGGTGTTTTCTTATGTTTACCAGCAGCACGTCTCTGTATTGGAGCTGAACAACTCCTCTCTTTCTTCACAGGTTTTCTTTTTGTTTTTTTGGCCTTTTTGGGTTCCTGTCACCAGCCGCCATGGGGAATATGTTTGCAGGACTGTTTAAAATGTTCGGGAAGAAGGAGATGAGGATACTCATGGTGGGTCTGGATGCTGCTGGAAAGACAACGATTTTGTACAAGCTTAAACTCGGAGAGATTGTGACTACCATCCCTACAATAGGTAATACAAAAACTGTTTTACATGACACAGGAAGGAAGCCTAAAGACTCGGTTTGTTTTTAATGTGAATATTTGTTTCATATCTACAGGTTTTAATGTGGAAACGGTAGAATACAAGAACATCAGTTTCACTGTATGGGATGTCGGCGGTCAAGACAAAATTCGACCGCTGTGGCGTCATTACTTTCAAAACACTCAGGGTAGGTTTTTTCCTCATCGCCTGATATTTGATGGCTCATGTTAGGACTGCTATTTGAACATGTCTTCTGGTTTGTATTTAGAAGATTTACACCCATTTATTTGATTGCACTTGCTCCAGGTCTTATCTTTGTCGTGGACAGCAATGATAGAGAGCGATGTGGAGAAGCTCGTGAAGAGCTCCTGAGAATGTTGGCAGAGGATGAGCTGCGTGACGCCGTGCTGCTAGTGTTTGCCAACAAACAAGTAAGTCATCAAGTCTTTTATATAAGCAGGTGTACATCATAAACACTTTTCACCTTTCCTTTGTCTAATGATTTCTCACCTTCTTTTTTTTATAGGACCTCCCAAATGCTATGAATGCAGCAGAACTCACAGACAAGCTCAATCTTCATTCCCTGCGCAACCGACAGTGGTACATCCAGGCGACCTGTGCCACCACCGGAGATGGCCTCTATGAAGGGCTGGACTGGTTGTCTAATCAACTCAAGAACCATTAATGATTACGGCATTTTAAAATCCAATCTCCTCCACCCCAATCTCTGACCTTGCTCTTTACTTTTAAGATCTTGCTAAACTGAGTTATGTTGTACTGGAAGCTGTTATTACCACAAACATGCAGGCCAGTGGTGGGGGTGGGCTATTCTTGTAAAGCAGCTTTATTTTTATTTTTTTTTCACATTTTATGTAAGTGTAAATAAAGTTGGTAATGGGGCAGCTTGTTGCACGCTTTAAAATCCTACTGTGGTGATTTGTCTTTCTGGCTGTTGGGCAGCCATGTGTGCATTGAATAGAAAAACAAAGGCAGGGACTTTACCAGCAGATAAAGGTTACACGTACTGTAAGGACTGATTTTAATTTTTTATTAGAAACAATAAAGAATCATACACTGATTATGCACTACTTGCAACTACTACTGGTAATTTTTATCAGTAACTAGAAGTACCAGCGCCTCAAAATAAGTATAAACACTGGCATTGACTATATGTACTGACATTGCCCCCCCACCTCCGTCACGCACAATCTGTGAACACCTACCAGCCTTTGTTGTTTTAAACTAAGAAATGTTGCATTGACCTCACATCTACCTGCTTTGGGGTAACAGGGAGGAGCCAGCCTCTTGAGCCTGCATTGAATTCTTGTATTTTAGAGTCTCAGGTTGAATATGTGCTGCCTTTGCAATGTACTTGTTAGCAAAACTGCATGATGTAGTCTGTTTGTCTTTAAGGGCATGCATTATTATCTACTGGGTGTTTACATCATACAGCTGCAAAGGAACTCTTAGCCCACTAATTACTATAGCCATACACTGTTAATTTGTTGTAAGGAGTGGCTTAGCATCCTCACTAAGGGCTCTATTAACGTTTGCCTTTTATTGAACTCAAACCTGGGAATTTGCATTGTGCAGCTATGACATTAGTGCCAATGTTTTCCTTTGCAGCACGTTGGGTTTTCTTTCGTAAACTGGCCGTCCATAAATGCCTTTTTTTTTTTTTTTAATATGAGACACATCACTTCCCCCCCTCCCCCCAAAACTTATTTGTAAAGGGTGTGGCTGTTTTAACTGATTGCATCGTTTGATTTTTAGCTGCCTAAAATGTAATGTTATTCTCTTCTGGTTGTCTGTGTTCTTATGTAAAGCTTGATACTGCAATTGATTTTCATTTTGTTTCACACCATGTAATAAAATCTAAGTTTATGCTGCTTTTTGTAGGCTGTCCCTTGACATCAACTATTACAGAATTAAATGAAGTTTTAGACTATTTAGACAAAAGGATTAGGCATCACCTTGGCATTTTTCTGCTCAGCGAATCAATCTAAAACAGAATATGAGAACACGTATGTGCAGCAATTAATTGGCAATTGATTTTAGTTGCAGCATTAATAGAATTACTATTACAAAGGCCCCAAACTTGTGTCTGTGACTTCTTAAGGCTATCACCCCTTGACCTAGGAAGAAATATGTTGCCCCAAGGTGATGAAACCACCCAGTGCTTAGGTTAAAGCAGTTATGTGAAGAGCACACCCTGTTTCACATTGTGTAAGGGTGGCAATCTAGGACCACATTCTTGCAGGTTGATTAGGCTGCTACGGTTAATGCAGCCAAGCCTGTAAAACATGGCAGGAGAGTATGGTAGCGGTGGAAGAGGAGGTAGTTTGAGTCTTGGGTCCCTCATAGGGTGGCTTTGTCTAGCCTTCTCTCCTGCTGCTTCATCAGCTTGGTTTGTGTGTGGCGGTCTAACGGTACTCGGCCATATAAAAAAAAAAAAAAAGGGCCAGCCTAGTTTTTTGCACTCTTCTTTATGAATGCCTTGCTCTTTTTTTAGTGTACCCCCCCAGGTGCCAGTCCACAGAATACCCTCTTTCAGACCAATTCAAGGCAAATGCAAACACTACTCTATTATGACCAGTAAAGAGCATTCCAATGGTATCGCACCAGTCGGAGCTGAACCTAGAATGACGAGGGATTACTTAGAAAGGAGAATGGCCAGTGTCTGAGTAGTAGGATGAGACGGAGATGTATAGATGGAAAAAAAGGTGTCAAGAAGCATCTTGAAGGAGCAAATGTTTAGGTTTTCCAATATGAAAATGTAATCAATAGAAGTTTGTGTTGAAGGATTTTTGCCGGCAAGTGCTTAGGCAGTCAGGTGAACGGCTCGAATAGAACTTTCACTCAAAAGAATGGGGTTCAAGTCTATGCATTTTATTTGTTTTGATATGGGGTTTTTCTCCCTGTCACTGTGTGGTTAGGCACCAAAACTACATGCTTAGATTCAAGAAAAGAAATACTTATTAACATACACTCTTTTACCAGTTTGATTATAATCGTAGAAGGCTTCTTTGGCAGCAAGCCCTTGAAGCTACATTCCTGTGCAAAAAGTGCCAGTTGCACCATGTCTTTATGGTAACCTTAAAAAAAATAAATAAATCAGACACGTTCATGTAAATAACTGAATGAGTCATGTCATGACAGGGTCATGTAAGAATTTCCATGAGGGATTATTGTGTGTGCTTGCAGTAACAATGATCAGGGTTGAACTAATGTTAAATAAAAGCTTTGAGGACAAGGAAGAAAATCATTCCACTAGCTTTGGAAAAAAAGTTTCTATATTTATCCAAGATAAAACCCCCAAAATACAAAGCTTAAAGCAATACAGAGTACTTGATATTTGATGATTAAATAACTCGACGTGATCAAAAACTGTCAAACCAAAACACCAGTGTCACATGAGCAACCTTCTGAATGAAGAAGTTAAAACCTGAGGCTAAAGTCTGTTACACTGATTAGAGTCCATCCACAGTCTGTTTGGCTGTTCAAGTAAATAAGGTCTTGAGGGTCTGTCAAACTGCTGTAGAGCACTCTGTCCACATTATGCATGTTTGAATCGGGGGTGGGGGTGGGCACGACATTAGTCGTCCGAGTCTGTGTCATGGCGCCGCCTGTGGCTTTGTGTGGCACCAGCAGGGGCCTTCTTGTGGCTGGCAGGGTTGCGAGGGACAGGAGATCCTCCATCAGAGGAGTCTGTGTCGTGCCGCTGCCTTCGATGATGGGGGTTGGAGCGCTGTCGCTCAGCCTTTGCTCCCCCCCTTGAGTGGCTGTCATGGGGTCTGGCTCCGCTCTGACTAACGTATGATGGATTATGATGATGGTGGTCCTTTCTGTGCCTAAAAAGTACAAGGAAACAAATAGTGTTGGGATTAATGCTGTGAGGGTATGGAAGAATAAACGGCACCTGCAAGTGGAAATAACTGGCTATTTTTTTTGTTTGATAAAATTGTGTTCAAGGTTATTGTTATTCTTTTCCTATCGCACAAGTTACTGAAGCACATAAATAACAATGTTTAATCTGCCTCTTCAAATATTGAAATATAAAGAAAGTCTTGTGACGCATGCACCCCATATATAACACAACAAGTGAAGTTGTTGCATGTAAGACAGTGCCTCACTGCCCTCTAGTGCTGACACAACAATTTGGCTCCCAACAAAAAGACTGCAATGTAATTTAAAAATATAAACAGGGCTGCACATAAGTGGTTCGCTATCAAAATAAAAGATCCGCACCAGATAAGTTGTAACGCACGTTTGCGTACATAAGATGTTCTGGAGGAGGACAGACATTTGTTTAGAACTCTTAAAGATGTCGAAGAAGCAAGCTCCGTAAGCAAATACTTTGGTGTTTCTTAATGTAAACCTCGTTCACCCATTCACACACCTACTTGAGGAAGTGCTTTTTTTTCATGCCTAAGCACTTTTAACCTAATACACACACGCTCACATTCCGATGGACGCATTGAGGGCAGACTGGGGTTCTTTGCCCAAAGATACTTCCAATTAGAAGTGGGAGCAGCCAGGGATTGATCTACCTCCACAGCCCCCGTCTTTAAAAACACGATTCTAAAAACATATTTTGAGTTTGGTCCAGACTCACGCTGAATAGTGTTTGAACGTTAAATGCAGAAATAAACCAACCTCTTCCTGTTGTCCTCAGAATCGGAGGAGGATGAGTCTCTCCTTTTTCGTTTTTTCTTTTTTTCCTTTTTCTTTTTCTCCTTTTTGTTCTTTTTTTCTTTGTTTTTCTTATTACTGTCATGCCTTCAGAGAGGGAAAAGAAAGTAGTGAAGATTACATTTCAACAAATTACATTATTTTTTCATTTCAAATGTATTATTATCAGTATTATTATTATTTACGCATTCTCATTCATTTGTTCACTGGCTATTATTAAAAGAAAACTTAAGAAACTGGATACAGGGTCAGATTTTGTCCAGTAAATCTAAAAGTTTGTGTGTCTGCAACATTTTACAAGTAGTAATTATCCAGTCTCACCTCTGTTCCTCCACCTGTTTTACTGCACTCTCATTTGTTTTTGTTGCTGAAGCTTCTGTATGACCTTCAGTCCTGACGTGCTGGACAAAAAGCATTTCTTAATTTTTGCACAGAGTGTAAAATGCCTCAAAGCAGAGTAATGTCTAAGCACCACTACCCCAAAAAAGGTAATAACACAATCTTACTGTAAAAACCGGCAAGCCCATTTTAGCAACTTCCTTTTCTTTCTGGGACAGGACCATTCTCCGAGACCCTGCACTGCAGAAGGAAACATTGAAAACACAATAAGACACTTTAGAATCAAAACATTGAGAAAAGAAGCTCTTTTGACACCACTTTTTCCATGATGACAGTTTACATTTTTGCTGACTTATCAAATACACTAACTGGCCACTTTGCTAGGTACGCCCGTTCAACAAATATCTAATCAACCTGTCACAAGGCAGCAACTCAGTGCATTTAGATGTGTAGACATGTTTAAGAAAATGTGCTGAAATTTAAACTGAGCATCAGATTGGTGAAGAAAAGTGACACTGAGCAAGGCATTGGTGTTGGTCCCAGATGGGCTGGTCTGAGTTTTTCAGAAACTCCTGATATACTGGGTTTTTCCAACACAACAATCTCTAGCGTTTACAGAGAATAGTTTGTTTTGGGGGTTTTTAACTTAAAACATAAGATATCCAGTGAGGTACTATCATGCCAATATAGACCAAGATCTCTGAGGAATGTTTCCAGCATCTTGTTGAATCTATAACACGAAGAATTAAAGTATTTCTGAAGGCAAAATGGCGTTGAACCCTAATAACCCCCAACGAACTAGCAAGGGGGTACCTAATAAAGTGACCAGTGAGTGTATGATTAATTTAAAACAAGAGTCCCTGATAAAGATTAAACTACCTTCACCTTCAGGTTCTACCTTCACCTTAGTGATGCATACTGTCCTTTTAACAAATATTCATTTATTTTTATGTTGTTGCTTTTCTAGATTTATTTATTTTACTCCAAAAATAAAGCACCTTTAAACATCACTGTTTCATGTGGAAAAAGCAAACATAAAAAGAAGTCACCTGGAGCTTCCTAAACCAGAAACACGGTCAACATTTCTCTCGTCGCCATCAGCCTCGTCCCTCCTGCAAACCTCTACAAGGTCCTGCCATAGAAAGTCAAATAAAAATTCACATCACTAAGCTTTTGAACAATAGCAGATTTTTTTTTTTAAATCATTCATAATTTAAGTCACACACCTCTTTGGTTAGACCAGTCGGTTGTCTCTTTATATTCTTGTGCCCTCTAAATTGATAATGGAAAATGAGAAATTACTAAACTGGTCAGTTTAAACTTCCTGTTTTATCTCTTTTATGGGAAGTTGTACATACAGTGCAGCCATCAACGCTTCTTCCTCTGCTGCCTTGACAGCAGCAAGTTCCTCCTCTCTGGACAAAGGTGCACCACCCTTTTTGTCCTTTGCATACCATGTCAGATCTTTGCCTTTTTGCCAACGCCCCACTGGTGCCATCAAGGAGTTACCTGGAAACAGAGGAAGTGATGACACGTGATAAAGATTACGGATTCCAGAACATGATGTATGATCATTTCCTTTTCATTCTTAAGTAGGGCTGTGCGATATGACCATATCCAGATAAAAAACATCTATCGTCCGATAATGATATAAATAACAAAAATTTATCATTTTCTGTAAATTCTGTGAATCTCGGGTAGCTGAAGTGTTTCCAGCTGGGCGTCGTGTATCTGGAGTCGAGTGTTTTACCGATGCATGAAACTACACATTTTTAGACATAGACACTCTCAACAGGATCTTGAGCTTTATTGTGAAAGGTTTATGTTTTGGGCCATAGCATAACACTGAATGAAGCCAGTGTTACAGAAATCCAGATGGTGTCAACATTGTTTTTTCCCCAAATAGTCAAGAATTGTGCATTTTTGTTTTGAAATTATTTACAGTACGTATAGGAGGGTAAAGTCAATTAAAACAATGTCTTGTGTACACACGATAATTGTGTGTGTACAAAAATGTGCACAAACACAAACTTTAATGGATTTTAGGGGCCCCTCACTAAAACGACTTATTCATTAGTCATGGCAAAGATGATGTTGGTATTGTTAGTATTGTCCCTTTTTTAAGTTTCCTTATTATGTACAACTTAAAAGAAAAAATACTTTTTTTTTTATCTTTCTATTAGCATCCTCCCCTCCACAGCCACGTGTTTAAACAATATATTTTAACATATGCTGATAACATCATCTATAATGAGGACCTTACTGTACAATAATATTAATATGATGCTTTTCCATGAGTGCTTTTTAAAATGCACGTTCCTGAACAATTTAAGTAGGGTTACTTTTGGGAGTCCTATTTTTCATCGGTGGTGGCCGCTATGTAGGCTAGCTGCTGTTGGTTTGCTGGGCATGCTGGCAACTGTGTAGGCTCACATAACGGAGAGACTACGTGTCTGTGCTCAGGGGTGGGAGCAATGAAAGCTAGGACTTGCTTTGTGTAGACTGAAAGACAAGGCGAAAACCCAGCCATTAGACCCATCCAGACTTCGTGTAATGAGGGAAACGACAACAAAAGGTATGGGAGAGTTGCATGTGAGGCCGTGGTGTGCGTAGTTTAAGAGCTCAGTTAGAGCGATATGAGCAGCACCGCATCTGGTTGCTGCTGATAGCAGACAGATGGCTACTATCTCCTGTACTTACCGAGATAGTTTTCTCTGTGTTTGTCGACTTTCACTTCATTCCAGTTGAACTGGTCCTGACCTCCCCGTACACCTCCAGATCTCGAGGAACCGAACATTTTAATCGGGTATCTCTAAAAGTTAAGGCAAAAACAACGTCCTGTTAACGCGAAGAGCTAACTTTTAGCCACGTTAGCACATGACCCGCGCGACCGGCTAGGCCTTCAGCTAACACTCATCCGGGGAGTTTTTGTGGTAAGTTTAAATTCCCTATGGTTACTAGGACCTGTTGGTGAGAGGCTTGCTTCTTAGTGGTAATGCTTCCTTTGCCTAGAGGCAAACTGCTTCCAGTTTCCCCAAGTCTCCGCAGAGCGCAGGGGAAATAGTTTGTTTAAACGCTAGTTAGCTTAAAATCGTTAATATGCGTCTTTAGGTTATAGTAATTACTGCCAGCCCGCGCACATGTCGGTACTGCCGCTTTTGAAGAGGCTGCCTGATTCCAGTTGAAAGCATACATGCATTCACAATAATAATAGCTTTAAAATATCAGCGTCTTCGTCATTATTTGTTTGGCTAATGTTGCTAAAAGCCCTGCTTTTTCAGCATTCTCTCGCGCGCATTCTTGACGCTCGTGAACGTCACTTGTTGGTGTTTTGGCCTGTGGTGATGACGTAGGCAGCACGGGTATCTTTAATGGCTCTCGCGGTGAAGACTCGGAGCACAGCAAGGGAGGGAGAAGACACGCAGGAGACGGTGCTTTAAGTTGTGGATTAACGCTATTCCTGTCCCATAATGAGACATTTTTCCAGGCTATTTTCAGGTAGGAATGAGGACGTTTGGTGGGGTTTTCTGCTCTCTCCAAATTGCGTGTTGTGTCACGATATCTGAGCGTGCCATTCATTCCTGGAGTCCCATAAGAGAAGAAGATGGTTCATGTGTTTACCAGAGTGTTTTAAATTAACATGGCTGACACAATGTTACCTGTGGTTTAATTGTTAGTAAGTCTGGTTTGGGATGTGTGATTCAGGCATGGAATAATGGTAGAAGTGCATTTAAGCCTATTTTAAATCCCCATTTCACTTCCAACAACTTTAATTTCTTATTACAATAATGCCAGTTTTTATATGATTATAACATACAGACTTTGCAGTTCCTGTGTGCTATATATTAACATCAAATGCATATGAGAAACAGATGACGAGGCCTCACTATGTGAAAAAGATACGAACTGTTTGTCCTCCTGATTAGAACAAAGCCACTGTTATCTTGATGTTACATAGTGTTAGGGCGACCAGATGTCCCCTCTTTTGTTCTCCTGCCTTTCACACATCTTGAGACAGCGTCCCACATTTTGGCTGGGTCTGCAGGACACACACTTTTCTAAACTCTGGGCCTTACCCAGTAAATATGAAGGGCAGGCTTCTTATTACAGTCAAATTAAGTAAACCATCTAATGTTGGGCCCATCAGCGAAAATTACAAATTACCCCCCCCCCCCCCAAAAAAAAGCTATAATGGAAAATACTATAGAGAAAACGAAGCAGCAGCTAAATTGTGTGTGTCATAATCGCCTAAAAACTGCTGAGAAAAATGTATACCAATTTGTGGATCCCTACAGAAACTGACAGACTGTTACCAGACAGAATAGAAGCTGAACTAAGAGAAGATACAGAAGTGTATATAAAGCTTTCATGTGGTGCAAAAGCTAACTTTAGCTGCCTTTTATCCTTATTGTGTTTACTTAGTAAGAGATTTGGAAAAGCTGCACTAATCTATTTGACTACCTCCCGTCATTGTTTTTCCCCACGTTTAGTTTGTTGTATCTGTTCACCCAACATCCTGTGTGTGGTATTACAGGATTGTTACAAGATGGACCAAAGCTTTGTAACTTATTTTTTCCAGCTACATTTTCCCAGTTCAATTAGACATCAATTAGATTTTTTTTCAATTCAGTTTTAATTTTATAGCACCAAATAACAACAGCAGTTACCTCAAGGTGGTTTGTATTGACATACTCATTTTTGTTTTGTTTTGGGGCTTTTTAGAAAAATTCCAGAGACCAGGGATATTATTATAATGTCTTTTTAAGCCCATATAAGAACCAAATATGCAAAATATCAAGAAATATTTGCTTAAAAGGAGGCTGCATAAACTTTCTTTAAAGAAAAATATCCAGATTTTTATTTCTTGTAACGTTCACACTGAACATGAAGCGGATTGTCTCTGACTTTAAAAATGCAACATTGCATGTGATTTTCAAATCGCGCTTCAGGAAATGATTGCATTACATGCAATTTAGTGCACGTGGTTAAAGTCAGGCGCCATGCAGCTTCCAATAAATGCTGTGTGTTGATTATAAACTCACATGGCTCTCATTTCCTCTCATGCTGCTCAGTTTATGTAGGAAAGGTGTTCTGTATTAATTATTTTAGTGTCTTGTGTTCTTACTTAAAGGGTGCACGCTATGCTCTTTACAGCTTGATAATTTCATACTTGGACTCCGCTAGAGTGGCTTTGCATGATTTACAGTCTCAGTCCAGCCCTGCTGGATTAAATAATCAAATATTAAACATAAAATCCTATAAATTATTTAAAGAATCCAGTTTTTATAAAAGGAACTCCTACATCCTTTTATTAGCCATGATTCTGTTTATGGGAAGCATTTGAAAGATGATGGAGGAAAACTGCTTGGAAATCAGAAACCTCATAATAATGTGAATTTTATTCTCTGCTCTTAAAAGATCACACGAGCATCCAAACATGCAGATCAGTTTACTTTTGCTTTCATTTTAAAAGATTGCTTAGACTTTATTGGGATTCAGACACCTCACCTTGACGTAGTAGTGTAGTTAAAACTAGTGTTTTAATGCCTTTTATTATGCTGTGTTATCTTCTTTACTAGGTTCAGTGTTTTTTTTCGAGACACTTTGAGTGTCTTGTAATGAGAGGTTGTTTGAGCATTAGGGCTGAAACCAAAATGCATACATGGCTGCATTATAGCAAGTCACTACCAAGTCATAAGATATTTAAACTGAATCATAAGATGGAACTTTAAAAAAAAAACTAGTGCAGTAAAATTGGCCCTGCCCACTCCCCGTCTCTCCACCCATCTGCTTTTAAACACAATCTGCAGACACACAATCGTTCCCTTCCTGTTGACTTGATTTTCCTGTCTGCGTCAGCTCTGTGTGTTTTGAGGTAAGGGGGTTAGGAGGAACGTGAGACTCATTGCTTAATTCTTTACTTTTGGTTGATAGTCAAGCAATTTGTAATAAAAGAAATGTGATGTAACAGGGAAGAAAAAGAGAGATGTAGAGAAACAAAGAACTCTGACTGCCTGCTCACAAGATGTTTGCAGATTTTAGTTTGAAGGCTGATGAAGGTGTAGTTTGAGTAAATAAAAATATCTGTTAATTAAATTTAAGATAATTTCCTTTTCTTTCTGACACTCACAACCAGAGTTGGGTGCTTCAATTAGTAGTTGTTCCTCGACAGCACTATGGTAACCTCACAGCTTGCTTACCAGTTGATTGCTTTAGCTCTCCTGAGGGCTGTTTTGCTCTCATCATGGTTTGTTTTTTTTTTTTTTTTAAACATTGCTGGCTTAGCATTTTATGGCGTGTCCCTCACCTCGCCGAGGCTTCTCTTTACCTGCCTTTTTACTAACAAAAGAAGCAAAAACCCTTGTGACTGCACAGAGTAAAGTTGGTCCAGTGATGACTCATATTGTGTGGTTACAGATTTGCTCTGCAGCCTCACCCATTTGTTTCCTATAACAAACCACACTCTTCTTTTCCGCTGTTATTTCAGTTATGGCTGGACCCAGGCCCGTGGTGTGTAGTGGCCCATCAGGGGTGGGAAAGAGCACTCTGCTGAAGAAGCTCATGAAGGAATATGAAGGTGTCTTTGGCTTCAGCATCTCACGTAAGTGTGTCTATGTCCCTGTAAAGAATTTCACATTACTTTTAATATTTATTATTTTGCTGTTGAGGTTTGTTAGTCATGAGTAAAGCTTTTATTTTCTCCCTAAGCGAGTAACAAATTGTTGCAGTGCCAGATTTTTAAACTCTAGTGTGACAGAAGTGTCTTTTCCGTTCTCAGATACGACAAGAAAACCCCGACCTGGAGAGCAGAACGGCATAGGTACGGCATGTCACTGCTCTTTCACAACCAATGAACCTGAAAGCAGGCTGATTAAACAGTTGGATTTTTTTCTCAATTGTCCTTTTTTTGTGTACTTTCTTTCTTCTTTTTTCTTTTTTCCTCCCGGGTTTCAGATTACCATTATGTTACGCGGGATGTGATGCAGGCAGGCATCGACAATGGCGATTTTATTGAGAGTGCAGAGTTTTCCGGGAACCTGTATGGGACGAGTAAAGCAGCTGTCCAAGAGGTCCAATCCAAGAACCTCATCTGTTTATTAGACATTGATATGCAGGGTGTGAAGAACATCAAAAAGACAGACCTCAATCCAATGTTCATTTCCATCCAGCCACCATCCATGGAAATCCTGGTAAGCACATAAGATTTGAAGTGTACACAGCACGTGTCTGTAGTTTCCCATTTTTGCCACCAAACAAGTGGGTGTTGTCACCAGTTAAATTTTGCATCACAGGGATCAGGTAAAACGGGTTTTGGCTTCTGAATTGCTTCTGTAGGTTGAACCTGTTCTCTTGTTTCAGGAAAAGCGTCTAAGAGGCAGAAAAACAGAGTCGGAGGAGAGCCTCCAAAAGCGTTTACAGACAGCCAAAATCGAGATGGAGTTTAGTAAGTAGCTGTGATTTGCTCTCAACAGATCAAAGTTACAAACTATAAATCTGCACGTCATAACCGACCATGAATGGATCTCTTTCTAGGCAAAGAACCTGGTGCGTTTGATGTTATAATCATCAATGATAATTTGGACGATGCTTATGCGAAGTTGAAAGACGCTCTTAAGGAGGTGAGTTACGATTTCACAACACACACTTTCTATTTATTTTTTTGTTTTTTGCAATCTGTCAGTTTAAAGTTTGGCAATTAAAGTTTTAACATTAACTTTAAATGTTATGCCAGGAACACTTTTAATTATTCAATGTATTTTATTCTAAACTAAACATCCGAATAGGGATATTTACTCTGTCTTCAAAATGACAAAACTGTGATTTATAAACAGCAATAAGACGGAGATGTTCTGCAGTTGAATAGGAGCATGTCAGCAAGTGCATGCAATTTTTGTAACAAACAGGTGGAAAGTGCAAATCTGTTGCCATCTGCATACAAAGAAATTCACATTAAACAGAAATTTGATGTTAACTGTTCACATTCAGTCCACCAGGACCTCATGGAACCTCTGAAACAAAAAATCTATCTAAACTTTATGAATCTGATGGCAATCTAATCGAACTGTCACCAAATTGAGAATGACTGCAGTCATTACAGGTTTCAATCATTTCAGAGAGGTTTTAAATTTATAGTAAGCCCTCTGTACTAGTTGGACTTGTGTAAAATGCATTTAACCTTAGATGTTTGTCAGAAAGATGTTACTAAAAGTTGATGAAGAATAAACCTTTATTGAATCCCGTTAGCTCAAAGGATTTTCGTCCGGTATGACTGGTAGGTTATGGATAAGAAAAATATTGGAACCACATCCTATAAAAAACTACTTGCAGCCAGAGTGATTACTGTTCAGCAAACGTTGCATAGGCTTGCTTTCATGTTCTTAGTCTGTTCTTAGTTTCTTGCCACAGATCGATGTGTTCCCTGACTAATTATAAAACCTTTTTTTTTTTTTTTTCCTGCAGGAAATTCATAAGGTCAAGAAAGTGTCCTCATAGGAGAAAGCAGCATCATGGTCGTCGCTCAGCCACTCCACCGACACACAATTCCACTCTTGTACATTCCCTCAGATGGTGGTCTTTGAAACTAGGACAATTTCCTTCAGCAGATATACAAAAAGTTTTTTTTTTTAGAAGTAGTTACTAATAAATAACTTAGTGTAAAGTGGGACATTTTTATTTAATTTTTTTTACAAACAAAGTGCTTTTCACATTTTATTTTTACACTGAAGAGGAGACACCCTGAGAACTCTTACTTGAAGTACAACTGGCATGATGAGCGGGAACAGTTTGATGCAGACAGAAAATACTGTGTGCAACCGTATTCTTTTGCAGAAGTACAATTCATTGCATCATCTGGACAGACTGGTTTTTCAAGGATTAGGGGTTTTTTTGTTTGTTTTTTTTGAGGGGGGTGGGGTTTCTTTCAGTCTTTTGCAACCAGCTACACTGTGTTGATGTTTAATGTCTTAGATGCAGTGAAATACACAAGTGATGGTCAGAGTTAGAGATTAAAACCAGCACTCGGGCCCCCTTTAAAATTTGGTAAGTAGGTTTGGGCAGTATCTTAGTATCGTGTGGTACCAGGCTTTTTTTTTCTTTTTCTTTTTTTAGACAGAGTACTTTCTGTACTGTTAAAAATACAGACACTCCTTTGTGTTATGCTTATGTGATGTATTTAGGTCATATTGTAGTGCACAGCACTCGTCAGAGGGCAATTACTTCTGATTAACAGCTGAGCTGAGTGAGCTGTGAAACATGGCAGTTGCAAATGTTGGGGTGGATTTCGAGTTTAGTCTCATCTCCCTAAAGATAAACAGTTTGTCATAGTTCAAAGTGAGCACCACCTGCCTGTACTGAGTAGTGTTGCTACGCTCTGGCTGTGTAGTTAAGCCATTTATTCTGACACAACTGTGCATTGTTAAGATCAAAATAATCAGGAAAGCTGATTTTATTTTATTTTTAATTTGGCAGATAGCCGCTTAACCTAATCGTGAATCAGTGTTGTGTTCTGATAATGTTCATGAGTTTCATAAACTAATATTTTTGGTGCCAGCTAGCGAGGGTGAGAGAGATTAAGCATTCAGCCAGCTAATCTCTCACCCTCCTACCTGAAGTGTCATCTGTCATCATCAGCTTTTAGTTTATTTACACAAATGTAATTGTAGACTTGGTGAAATGTGAGGAAGGTAAGAAAGACTATTTTGGCCAAGCCTATCAGGAACATGTGGTGACTCTTTACTTTTAGGGGATATACCTTTGAAACAGTAACATTATTCCAGAGTTAGTAAACGCTTTATTTTTTTATTATGTTATATAACTTGCCAGGTAATGTCCTGGTTCCTTACACTTTGTTTGCTGGAAAACTAAATACTGCTGTGCTCATGTAGAATTGAATCCCATCACAGAGTTAGAAACAGTACAACTACATTGTATTCTTTTATAACACATGTTTATTTAATGTTGTACATTTGTGAAAACTTTATATTGTGTAAGTTTCAGCTTTCAGCTTTAGCTGTACAGTAAAATGACAGCAAATTTGTTGCTTTTTTTATTGCTTAGAATTGAGAAAACAGTAAATATTTTAAAAATGTCCATTTTAGATTGGATAGCCAATTATGCCTAAATCGTTATATTCCTGTATCTTGTAACATTCATTCCTTTGCTCAGAGTACTTTATGTTCCTGATGCTACTATTTAAATTCAAGTCTCACAAATGTTACATCATGCTGAACAAATACACGAAGGCCTCTTTAAAACCAAACTAGCTGTTATAGGAATGTGCTTGTTGTAAACATGTACTCAGCACTATGACTTTTATGTTGAAACATCAGTAAATGTTACCATACAACAATGCAGAGTTTGTGCTATATAAAGAAATTACTACAGAAGCTAATTATGTGGCATATTTGCAGTACTTTTATTCAATTGAACACGTTGTACTCAACCATGTTTTGTCCAAAACTACACATGTACAGTACAAGCAAGTACAATCAGTTTGTGATTTAAAATTATTACATAAAATCATCCTTTTAACAGACACCTTTTGATCAACACAAACACCACACATGTTTAATTAGGAAGTTACTCTAGTTACTTTTAAATTGCACTAAAAAGTTAGTAAATTTTGTCAGCTGAAGTACTTTGCATAAACATCTGCGCTCAATCAAATATAGGATGACAACTGGTTATTCTAGAGAAACACATCTGTCTTGGAGAAGCAAATACATGCAGTCACTCATCTACATATTTGTCACTTGCATAGGAATATCCCTGTAACAACCTGAGTTTACAGGCTGTTTCACCGCACTAGCAGACACAAATGCCAAAAAAGTTGAGTAAAAAATTCAGTTGATGGTAGGAACTTGGAAACAGGCATCTGTTCACCTACCAAATGATTTGCTCGCGCAAATGTCGTGTTTATAAACTGCTCACTAAGGAATCATTCACAACACCACAAAATAATGTAGTAGAGATTTGTGATTCTCCAATTTGATTAACTAACAGCTCCTGAAACACAACAGTCCCCAAGTTTACACTACTTTTATATTCAGTGTTGTTTACTTGAAACATGCATCTCATTACCTCCCAATATTTCCAGCTCCAGGAATCCAAAGTGCCATAGCATGACCTGAATGGTACCAAAGTAAAACCTGAAAAAATATAAATCCTATTCATGTATGTTGCAATGGACTAAGGATTACATCTGGATCAGTTAATACTGGGGAGTAAAGCTGATCATTCAGCGTAGGTACACTGTTAAACATCATTGTAATTTGTTATCTCTCAAAAATGCATTTTATACCCAATAAAGACCAATAAAAAATAGACACTAGATTTCTCTGCAGTCACAAATTAATTATAACAATCATGCAAGTAAATAACTGTAATATGGTATACCAGTGGATTAACCATCACAGAAACATAAAACTTGTTGGTAATCACCAGTACTGTTAATTTAGGGAGCTGTGACATAAACCTTACACTGGGGGTGGCAGTCTCATAAATTTGTCAATCACTGTATGTATAACCAAAAAACATTTATTTTATTTAAAGACTTCAACTCACCATTAGATATGAAGGTTTTAATCAGTAAATGTCAGACCTTTCTTAGCTTCTGCCCATCATGCATATTGTACATCACACAACATGTATATCCCTATAGTTTCCATCTCATCTGTAAGAGACAGTAGAGTCTAACAGTCTGTCAAGAAAATATCTAAGGATGACACTATTATCTGATTGGCAGGCTAAAAATGGAATGGTTTGTCAAATGCAGTAAATGTTGCTCAGGTTACGATCTGTATTTTCATGTTTAGTGAATGTCCCTATTTAAGACTAAGAGGGTTTGTGATGCCAAATTAAATGTTTGCTTTTCACTGGTTCTGATAAAGGTCATCTCTAATTTGAAGAGTGACAGGATTGCCAACTGATGTGTAACCATAGGTCTGAGTTGACACTTTGGTTTTAAAACTCTGCTGCCTGCCCTCAACTCTCTGCACCTCTGAGCAGTACGAAGGCTTCACTTCCAGCTTTGCATGGCTCACTTGAATAGGCACATTCCTCTCCGCCCTGGACCGAGCCTCCCTGGCCTGCGGTGGGACAGCAGATGAGAAAAGGCTGCTGGAGAGATTCTCCCTGAACCGACTAAAGAAGCCAGTCCTTTGCCGGGGCACCACATCAGGCCGGCCCACGTTGAGAAGCACCGGCTGTCCCACGGTAGAACCGCCAATCTCTCTCTGAAGCACAGAGATCTCACAAGGCTTTTCGTTAACGTGTTGCGTGTGGGAGGAGCCATAAGTCTCTCCTTCCTCTGGGACGTAATCCTCCAAGTCCTCAAGGGTTAAAACACGATCTCCTTGTTTTAGGAACACAGGCTCTTGCTTTCTTGCAGATGTATCCTCCTCGTCATCGGGTTCAAAAATTACAGTTTGTTCATCATCCAGGTCGTCGTGATCTTCTCCAGCTGTAGCGAGAACAGAAGAGAGCTCGTGCGGCTCCCCAGAAGCAGACCCAGATGCAGCATCAGTCACCTCTTCCTCCCATGAGAGCGGCTGGCTGCTGATGTCTCCCTGCAGGTGGGCCTGTGCTTGCTCCACAAGCTTGTTGTTGGAATTGTTAGCATTTGGGTTTTCCACTGGAGACCTTTTGGGTCTCGAGGGTGTGCCTGCACGATCAGACCCTGCTGGCGAAATACCTCTCCTCCTGGACAACCTGGGAGACTTATTGACCTTATACTCGATGACCTCTTCTACTTCAACCCACCTGGGCTTGCTCTCTGTTCCCCTGGCTTCCGCCCCCTGGGGATCAGTAACATAGAGAGTTGGGATAGTGGTCTTTCTTGGAGTGGGCATCCTCCTTGTCCTGGCTGTAGGAAGCTCGGGGGTGGAAGTCTCAGAGCGGTGGACACCAGCAAGAGTCAAGCCAGGTGATCTGTGTCTTCTCATTCGAGGATTCTTCACCACGGTGGTTATAGTCTCCTCACTGGAATAAGAAGTGCATTAGGCCTATGTAAATAAAACCCACCTTGCTTGGAGTCTTGGATTTAAAAATAATATGATAGTAATAAGCTGCAGTAATTAGGCTGACAGTTGAAGTAGACAGCACCCTGATGAGAACAGCCCACCCTTTCATTATCCTTGTGATAGATTCCTTTTGCATCGAGGCTATAAATACTACACAATGCATACATGGAGCCAGAGAGGAAAAACACACACACACACACACACATACATACAGAAAAATGCCCCAAAATGCCCTATGATGGGCAATGTTATCTAATGATAAAAGCAATACCTACACAGATACATGAACCCCAAAACTGCAGTGGAACTTTATCTTAAAAGAACCCCCTTAAAGATTCCTAAAATATATATTATATAGAAATTATTTTATTAAAGTATACTGTAGTGTTAAGTTAAGAAAATCCAAGATTATTCAACATCCAACTATTCGATCTTACTTTGATCGTACTTACATGATGATGGTTTTCTTTGGTATTTTCGTCTCCTGCTCGGTAACTGTGGGAGGAACATGGACAAAGCATGATGGTTATTTTGCATTGCTAAAGCTGCACTCAAAGCATTTTCTGCTCAACAAAAACCACAAAACGTCCGAAAAGAGTAAGACTGTATGGATAAAGCCAGACTTGCTACCTTCAATGGTGATGGCCTGCTCACCAGAGCGAGCCACAGCGGAGGGGAAGACCAAGTCAGCAGCACACTTTGCACTGCCCAGACGGTTCGACAACTGAAATCCAACAGATATATTTTTAGAGTCATAAATGTAACTCACTGCTGCTAATTAATATCAACTATCTTGAAACTAATTTATAGGCACAAAGGCAAATGCATGACCTGCATTAAAATCTCCCCTCATTGACCCTTAAAAATAAAGGAAATGTTATTTTTGTAATTATCTGAGATATTTTCTTGTATTGAGACCTCTTACTGTAGAGCTCCAAATTCTGAACAAATAGATCTTAATAGTTTTAATGATCCTAATATATTTGGAGTACTTATGTCAATCATTTAACATTAAGTGTACAAAACTCGAGGTTCACGAGTCTCCCTGTCTCACATATTATAACTGCCCTCCCAGAGCCTCTTCATGCCAGACATTTCTTCCTCTTAAATGTATTTATTTTACTGTTACTTGCAACAGGGCTTTCAAATTGTTATATCTCTCTATGTAATGCTGTATGGTCTTAACCTTACTAAGTGATTGCCCAGAGATTATGTACACTCTGAAATGTCACAAAACGAATACAGATAAATGGAAATGAATTAGTCTAGACCAACCTCGCACTCATAGTGTCCAAGGTCTCTCTCTGTCAGGTTTTTGATTACCAGAACCAGAACGCCACTCCGGAGCTCACTGTAGGTCTGATATTTCTGCTGGTCAGTCAGCAGCCTGCCATCCTTGAACCACCTTGAACAGGGACACATGCAGAGAGGAGACAAGATTAGAGGACGGGGTTGATATTCAAAAAAAATTGCAAAACTGAATCAAAATGAAGGAAAGAAGAAAACATAAGGAAGGTATCCATACCTCACTTTGGGCTTGGGGGCGCTTTGTATTACACAGGTGAACTGAGCGTCCTCACCGGCAACAAAGATGGCATTCCTTATTTTATTTACAAAACGAGGAGGTACTAAAAGAAACACATGACAGTGTTTTATGTTTTAGACTATTCATCATTGTTCACAAGAAAAGTGTAATGAAGCAGTAGAAAAGAATACTCTTAGGATCATCCTATATATAGGTATGATGTGCCACTTACCCTGAACTGTGATCTTTCCCAGAGTACTGGCATTGCCAGCTGGACTTGTGGCAAAGCACATGTACTGACCAGAATCATCTGCAGTCATATTGTCCAGGATTAGTGTGCAGGAACCATCAGGGTCCTCGATGATGATGTGATGTGGATCTGCCCCCACTGCGCGTCCACCTGCATCCAACAAGTAAACAAAACCACTCATGAAACAGTCTTTGAATGTCACTCCACATGGCTAATAACCATAGAGGAAATGCCTCACCCTTGTACCAGGTAACCGCAGGTTTGGGTACTCCAGTAACTTTGCAAGCCAGCTTAACAGTCTGGCCCAGCTCTGCTGTGCAGTTTGCCAGAATTTCATCAAAATCAGGGGAACCTAGAAAATAGTTTGGTATAAAAAGCTGTGCTAGAAATTCCAAGCAATAGAGAGGTAAAGAAAAAAGTAAAACTGCATGGAGTCCCACTCACTCCATGCAGGCATGCTGTATCGCTGCTGCAGTTCTCTGAGGTCTCTCAGCCACGAGTTCTTGATGGTAACAGTTCGGGCTTGTAAGGTGTACTTCCTCACAGAATCCTCGCGCTCATGCCAAATCTCAAAGGCACGGTCATCACCCTCCACTGTCTCATTCACATCAATGTTATTCAGCTGAAACAAGATAAAGAAACCAACAAACATCATTTAGGCCGCTGACCATGAAAGAAAAGATGAAACTAGATTATGTTAAAAACACTTACCTTCATCATGTTCTTGAAAATATATGCTTGTGTATCAGTGTTGCTGTCTCTCTTGGGCTTGCAGATAATGCAGTAGTTCTTAAAGAGGAAGACGTGACGGTGGTGACCTCTAGAGGACGTTCTAATTCCAGGAGCACCCTCCCACACTTGGAAAGGCCCCTGGTGGGAGAGAGTAAGCATATGCAGACAGTCAAATGCTTATGTGTAATCAAGACCCTGCACAGTCGGCAGCTACGTGGTACCTGTCTAATTGGTTCTCCAAGAACTTCGAGGGTGGCAGGATAGTTCTCAATCATGGAGACATGGTGGGTATTCTCAGAACGCTGAGGGAGTGCAGACACCATTGCAAAAGCTTCTTCCAGCAGGCAGCAGTTCTGACCATTTCTTGCTTTGTTTCGAATGAGCTCCTGAAGATGTTGCAGCAGAAATTTCAACAAAACTGAAGTTACACTGATCGTGTACATAATTTAAAGGCTCTAAAAGCAAATGACTGAAAAGTAAATAACTGACTCTAAGATGATTGTATGCATGCACTCTATTACCTTCAGGAAGGCCTTGTACTTCTGAATCCTCTCCAGTGGTTGTTGGAGATAGGCATTTATGCTTCTTACTGGTGGATCTGCAGGGTCTGAATTAGCCTGCGCTGTGTCAGTATATTCCTGTTTTTTGGAGTTTAAAAAAAAAGATTTTAACAGTTGGCACATTTGTAATTCATAGTATAGCAATAACAATTCTGCTGTTACCTTAAAGAAGCTGTGCACAGTCTTGTCACTGATGGCAGATTCAGCTTGACTCTGACCTACAAGATACTGAAGGTACTTCTCAAAGCCCTCCTTGTTCTTCAGGAAACACATGGCTATGTCATCATCAGTGTCGCAGTCATTCAACTTCGGAAGGAATGCCCTAAAAAGAAAATCATAAGAATGATGCATACTGATTATACTAAAAAATGGCTGAAAATAACATTTAAGAGGTGAGCTCACTTGTTATGGAAGGATTTGATATCATCAATGTTTCTGAAAATAGCCTCTTTCTGGCTGGTGACGTCAGGCGGTGCATCAGAACTGTCTGCATGCTTCAGGTGATGGGAGGTGAAGAATTCCACCTCCTTGACAAACTCTGATTCTCCGTTTATCAGTTCCTGGATCAGTTGGCTAGAAGCACGAATTAATAGTTTGTTATGGTTCTTTGGTTGGTTTGCTTTGTCACGACAAACATGCTTCACTTACAATAATTTTCTCTTGTATTCTCCTTCAGACACCTCTTCCACACTTGTTTCTGGAAGATCGCCAGCATCAGCAGACAGCTGTAATAGAAATTTTAATTTTTAAAAAAAAAATATTACCCAATGCGTGCAACATGCAGTGGCAAGCTGGAAGCAATTGTCTTGAGACATACTTTGAGTTTTTTGTCCAGGTAGGCCGGTGAGACCCAGCCTTGGCGGGATGGTGTCATTTTGGTGGGTTTGGTCCGAACTAACCATTTGAGCGGGTGAGCCGAGTCCAAAACCTCAACATACTGTCCCTCTTTTAGAGAGATGGAATCTTTGCTCGCCACGATGGGGTTGTAATCAGCTGTTGCTACATAGATATCAAACATCTATAAAAAAATATATATATATGTGTGTGTATTAATAACAGGATTGCAGGGGGACTGGAAGCTATCCCAGCTGTCAGAGGGTGAGAGACAGAATACCAATCTGCCCCAAGGCTAACACACAGAGACAGATAACCATTCACACCTGTCTATGTATAAAAAAAAAACTTAATTGAATTTCCCTTTATTTCTTCAAATAAACTGCACCATTAAAACTTTCATTTCCTTGTTTTATATAGTATCCTGCCATGGTGTGTCAGAATTTAATCGATGAAATTCTGATATAAAGTCCAAAAATTTATGAACATTATGAACTTAATGGAAATTTTTTTGCATCTCACCTCTCCCCTGGCGTCTCCTTCATCAGACTCAGAGGAGGAGTCAGCAATGAGGGAGGGAGGACGGGAGCGACCGTGATGAGGTGATGGAGAAGGTGTCTTGGTCTCATCATCACTGTCACCACCTGGTACGCGTAATGAAGCTGGAGCAGTAAGGAGGAAGTCAAAAGAGGACGGGTCAGTCGCACGGAAATGTCCAATTAGTATAATCTGTCCTTTAAACCTATGCAGTAGGTATTAGTACCCACACTCACTCAGGTCCATCAGCTTAAATATATATTTAAAACCATAACTGTGTGCTAGTGTGTACCAGTGTTGTATTTACCTGGTCAATTTGAATTTTTCTGTATACTGAAGTAACGACATCGTTTTTACGATGCAAAAAATAGAGGGGAGAAATCCACAGTGGTTAATCATTCTAATGCTCTAACATGTATTACTGTATTAGTATCATGACAACATGCAGCTTCACTTTTATCTCAGCTCTCCACATACATGTCTGCTTGGTGAGCATGTATTCCACTTATACAGAAGCTTCATAGGTTATTGCAAAAACTATTTTAGTAACAAGAGAAAGGATGAGGAAACTCATTGAGGATGAGTAAGGAGATATAGAGGGCACTAACAGAAATAAAAGGGGATGGCTTAGCTGTTATTAAGCTGACACTGAAATAGAGTTGTTGTATGTATAACTAAATATTTCTTGTATGTAAAAGGAAATGTAAGGAAAACTGTTTTATAAAGTCATTATTAATAGATAGAAAATATTTCAGTGGAAAACTGCAGAGTATCTGTGATGCTGATGCACTTGGGATACATACTGGCAGATTTGGGCCAAGATTTCATCCACTGGAGCACTTCATGATTCTGTAAACTGTCTGAATAACAAATTAATCATTTAATGAGTATTTATTTAGTGGGAGTGATAAACTAATGGGTGTAAAGGTGGTTAGGAAATGATGTCTGTATGAAGGAATGGGAGATTTTATGTCATAAATGCATAAATAAGCTAAAGCGTGCACTAGATAAGCACTAACATGGCACTAAGAAACATTCCTCGGTCAGGTTTGGTGTTCAGAAACAAAGGAAAGTGATAGCCAGTTCAGTATTTAAGCATTAAAGCATTCAGATTAAACATTTCTTAAACAGCCAGAATGAATTCAAAGAATTCAACCAAACCTGACAAGAAAATAACAGAGCAATGCAACAGAAGCACTGTATGCAACATAATCTATGATCCATACTTCAGTCTTCAGCATTAGTAACTACCAAATGCAGTCACTGCAGAGGGAATATGGATAGTTAACCTGCACATTTTTAGTACAACTACAGACACAAGGTAATTTAAGAGATTGAAGGTGTTGTGATCGTTCAAGTCATATAATTTAATGTTTGTTCTCCTGAGAATGTATGTTCTCTTGAGGTGAAACCTTTTGGGTTTTTTCTTTTTAATCTAAACTGTTTATGAGACTTGTTGAGAAGGAGCTAAAGTCCAATGCTAGCATAATCATTCATTTATCTTGGTTTAAACCAGACTTGAAGCCGGAATAGACCAGTTCTGAAATGCCTTATGGACATAAAAGTTTGTATTTTATAAAGTACGATGAACTCATTAGTCTCTGAATATTTAATGCAGAGCTATAATGGTCCACTTACCTTGGGTGATCTTGGCTGATACCATTTCAGTGATCTGAGAGGTGAGTTTCATGAGGAATTCCTCTGAACCTACTTCACCTAGGAAAGGCATTTTGCCCTCTTAAGGGTTGGCAAAAAGTAAAGAACACCATAAATATCTTAACATTTATTTTTATTCATTTATATATCTTATCAAAAATAAACATTACTGGGCCTGATGATTAGCTAGTACGTCTTACCTTTTCCTTTGCTAGTATCTTCCTGTGGAGGACTAACTGTAATCCCAAGAACCCTGAGCGGATTTCAGTATTAAAATTTGTCATGTATTTACATTTATATTAAATGTACTTACTACAGACATCTTTTTATGTGCAAGGCAATCAAAAGGTTTCAAAAATAACTTACTCTGAAGCCACTGTCTCTTTCTTGGGCTGAGGAGCTAGAGAGGAGGGAGAAAAAAAGAAGAAGGGTGGTTTGAAAAGTGCTCTGCTAAGTGTTTCTGATATAAGAAGACACTCATTTAACCTGTCATTTCAAAATAAAGTGTCTTGATGACGTTATTCTCCTTACTCTCATCCACCTCCAAGTGAGCAGTGCAGATGGACTGTCCAGCTTTATTTGTTGCAATGCAGGTGTAGGCACCAGTGTACTCTGTGCCCACGTCCATCAAGATGAGACTGTGGTGGCGCCCAGAGCTTGCTATTTTGTATCCTTTAGTGTCAGGCTTGATCCACAGGACATCCTCCAAAGATTCCTCCTTTAGCCAGTTGACCATGGGAGTAGGAGATCCTAAGAGAGAAGAAGGGTGATTATGGAGACTTTGTAATAATGATGCGTGGCAGATAGAGCCCAAAATCTAGACTTTCTTCTTATCTAGAAAAGTGTAGTAACGCACCTTCTACTTTCACAGACAGAGTGATGCTTGTTCCTTGTTTCACCTTCCTATTGCTGAACCTTTCAATAAAGCGGGGTGGCACCAGGGGCTCTTTAGGGTCTGTGAAAATAAAGTGTATAATGTGACATTTTGAATATATGGACATGTCTACTGAAAGTACATATACTTGTGCTGTGGTTTGTAGGATAAATGTTAAATTACCCTTTTTCTCTTGTGGTAAAATCTCCCCAGGACCTGTTGCAAAAAGTGTTGCAAATGTATAAAGTGTATCTCATCGTTTCATTTGAGATTTGTATTTTGTATTCAGGCACGTGTATACATACTCAATACTATCATCCGGGCAGAGGAGTAAGCAGAACCAGCTGCATTGCTGATGTAGACGGAGTACTCCCCCATATCCTCTTTTTTCACCTCCGTGATCTCCACGCCATGAACGTCTCTCTCTGCTAACAAATGAATTCTTTCTGAAGGTCGTAGAGGGTGGCCATCTTTGAACCAGTATATTCTGGGTTTCGGGAAACCTGGAAAACAACAAAAATTTGACAAACATTATTCTTAAATCATATGCAATGTTTTTAGAACACTGGGATGGATTAACAAATCTTTACTTTACCCTTTACTTTAAGCTGCATCTTTGCAATAGGTGAACCTGGACAGACGTGAACATCATGAAGCTCCTCCACAACCTGCGGTAGCTGATCATCTTCAGCTACAGACTCAAAGGTCTCAGTTTCCCTGTTGGAGGAGAGTAAAGCACAGCAGCTCCAGTATATCTATAACTGTATGTGAAGGCCTCAATATAAAGGTTTAGTTCATATAAATAAATAAATAAACATAAATAAATTTACCTGGACATGTATCCTTTGGCACTGACGTAAGAAGACGTCTCAGTGGCATCAGCAGCAGTGTCATAATCTGAGCTGCAAGACACTGATGGAGGAATTTTATTATAGTTTTATACAATGCTTAAGGTGTAAAGGGACTCTGCTTTTCTAAGATGTTGATTTATGGTTCGGAAATTAGCTTCATGCTTCAGTTAAATGCTACATCTGTATAGCTGTAGGTTTTGTGGGTTTGTTTTTGTTGTTTTTTTACCCCTGCCTAATATAAAGGCAGGGTGAGAAACCTGCCTTTATATTAGGGGAGGCTCAAGGTCCATCTCACATATTCTGCATGCTAGTTTTGCTCTGACTTTGTCTGAAGTTCTCTTCTGTTTTAAAAAAACAAGCTATACAGAAGTTTGCATACATTTACGGGCATGAATATTGTAGTAATTTTGCCCTTTTAATAATAACAATAATAATGGATTGCATTTATATAGCCTTTTCGAGACCCTCAAAGCGCTTTACAATTCCACTCTCACATTCACACACTGGTGGAGGCAAGCTACAGCTGTAGCAGACTGACAGAAGCAAGGCTGCCATATCGCGCCATCGGCCCCTCTGGCCATCATCAGTAGGGCAGTAGGTCTGTGTCTTGTCCAAAACAGATAGAGCTGGAGATAGAGCTGGGGATCAAACCTTCTGGTTACAAGATAAGCTTCCCAACCCTCTGAACCACAGTCGCCACATTTCATGCTTTCTTTGAACTGTTCTTTTTCCAGGGTGGAATGATGTACAGCATACATCTCAATGACTTCAAAAAACAAGAATTTGGTGTCCAAAATAAATTCAAATTTGTGCACCAAATTCTCATTTTTTAAGTCATTAAAGATGTACAGATGCTGTACAGTTTGCCTAGTCAATTATCCCAGGACAGGTATTTAAAAAGCAAACGTGTGTTTCTTGTATCATCTGTTCACTTACTGTCAACCCTGAGTTCAGCTTTAGTAGATGCAATGCCACTGCTGTTTTCAGCTGTGCAGCGATAGACCCCCATATCAGTAGGCAACACAGTGGTGATGATAAGTTGGTGGCAGCCCTCCTGGTCTTCATTGATCATGTAATGGTCGTTCTCCTCCAGCAGCTTGCCATCCTTATACCAGCGAACAGTGGGAGGTGGCTTGCCAATCACAACACAGTCAAAGCTGACTGGATAACCGTCTGGAACATCCTGACTTTGTAGCTCGGTTAAGAAGACCGGTGCAGCTGGCAACAAGAGCAAACGGAAAGCAAATATAAAAATCCCACCCCTTACATAGAAATTGTTTTTGGTGTATTGAACTTGGTGCATTACTAACCAGACAAAATGTGTGTAAGAATAAAGAAAGTTATAATTAACAGAGAGCAAGCTGCTTCTTACCTGGAGCTCCAGTCATGAAAGCAGGAGGCTGTCTATCTTGTGTGGGCGTCTGTGTACCATCTTGTATGTAGCTCATCTTTTTAATTCGCAGCTCCACTTTGTGAGGTCCTGCAGGTAAGATTGTGGTCTCCACAGGAACCCCATGGACTGTAAACATCTCCTGAAATCTCATAGAGGCAACTTCAGCTTCTGTCCGTGAATCAAAACGAATGTAGATATAATTGTCATCTTCACGGTAAGATTGTGGGTCTGGGGCTCGCAAGTCTCCTTCATCTGCACTGACAAATGGTTCTTCCTCAACATCTGGTGGGAGACGCGTGCGCAACAGGCGCCGGAGGCGTCTGCTTGCCTGTCTCAGCGACTCATCCATCTCACTTCCGGAGGAGCTCTCAGGCTCACTGTCAGCACTGTAACCTACAGTAAGCGGCCGTCGGCCCGATGATTCTCTTACCGTTCCCACAGTCACCTTACCACTGTGAGAAGCTACCCCAAACTTGTTAGTGGCTTCACATGTGTAAACTCCAGTGTCCTTGGTGGTGATTGCAGTAATGACCAGTGAGCAGGTGCCATCATTATAGATATCAATATGATGATGCTTGCCATCCGTCAGTGGTTCTCCATCTTTCAGCCAGCGGACCTTATCAGGTTTACCTTCTGTCACACATTCCAGATGTATGGTGCCATTAGGTTCTTTAGTCTGGTCTTTGAAGACTTCTTTAAAAACAGGACGCATGTCCTTGCGGGCCTTGTAGCCCTTGAAGGCAGCTTGAATCTTAACAGCAGCTTCTCTGAGCTCAGGGTCATCCTCTTTACCGATCTCCATGATGCTAGTTTCCTCTGTAGACACGTGTTTTTCTTGGGTTTGCTGAACTACAGTTGTTTTCACTTCTGTCTGCTGCACAGTTTTCTGCTCTGACATTTGGAAATGTGCGAAGAACCTCTCAGTAGCTAGAGTATCTGCTTCCTTTGTCACTGTCTCAGTAGTCTTGCTGCTCTTTTTGAGGTAGGAAACAAGCGTCGAACGCCCAGAAACAGACTCGTCCTCAGAGCTGGTGCACAGGCTGGCTTCTGTCTGCTTCTTTGACACAATGGCCTGCTCCTTCTCTGTTGATTTGACTTCCACTTTCTCAGATTGTGGAAGCTGATTCTGGTCTAATTTGCTCTGACCCCTTTTGCCATCCTCCTCTGGTTGTTCAGAGATGGAGTCCAGAGTTGGCTCCCGACTCATGCGTCGTTTCTTGGCTGATGCTTCCCAAAGTTCATGGAGATCACCTTCTTCAGCAGCCTCAGGAGGAAGACTGGGCTGTCCCAGTGCCTCAGTTACTTCCTGTTTTGCATCTACACATATGACCACAATGGAGTTACAGTTATGGTCCATACAGCACCACACCCTCTTTAATTGGTGCTTAATCCTTACGTTTAACATTTATGTGCAGGGCTACATTAGGGCTACAGCAGAGCTTGTGGAGAAATACAAAAAGTACCACATATACAGCGTACAGTGACCTACCTGGAGTAATCGGTGGCAGAGGAGGTGCTTCTGTGTTTCAAGAAGAGAAGAAAAACAAATGATATTAAAGTTTATAAAATATCAAAATTCCTTGGTTTCTAGCATTACATCTTTGGCTAGAATGTTGCAGTTGCATAAAGCTTGATCTCATATCACCATGTGACATAAAACATGAACTGCAATTGCAATTATAAACACAACATCACAGAAAAAAGCAGCTACTTGTGTTAAGTGAAGCGTACATTCACTCACCAAGCTGAACAGTCTGAGGCAGCTCAACAGGCTCCCCTATCCCTGCTCTGTTGATGGCTGCCACTCTAAACCTGTAGGCACTGCCTGGACTGAGATTTTCAACCACAAATTCGGTGTTACGCACAGGCTCAGAATGACATGGAAGCCAGAGGGCACTGTCTACCATTCGGATCTCCACTCTGTAGCCCAGAATGGGACTTCCTCCATCATGCAAAGGTGTGAACCAAGAGAGGGTAACAGACTTTTTTGTCTTACTGAGGACCTCCGGATCCTCTGGAGGATCAGGCACAGCTATGGGGAAGGGAAAAAGAAAAACCGCCATTGGATATATTTATGAACACTAATTAAAAACCAAATACTCTACAGTGTTAATCTGTTATGAAAGTTATATGGAAGGTGTTCCAAATGCTCCAGAACTTTCCATGTTTTTGTTAGATAGCTTATCTTTTCTAAAGAATGTCTTAGGCCGCTGTAAATTTGCACAGGTTTGCTGCTTCTTCAAAGAGAAAGCTCTGTACTGTTTGGCTTCCAAAAAGCAGAAGTTAAGTAAGGACCTGATATTCTTAGAGATCACAGCACCATCTGGGATAAATATTTACTAAGCATAAATTACAATTAAGAGGAATCTATTACTCAGAAATTTGGTTACATATTTCCAGCAGCCTTTTTCAAAAAGATTGAATCAGAGGGCATTCCCACATAAAGTGGGAACAAAGATTCTTACATTTAATGCAAATGTTGAAAGTATTAGCGTTAACACAGCCTTGTTGGAGCAATGCATTGCCTATTTATCCATTTATATTGCTTTAGTTTGTGTTGGAACTTAAGACCACACTTCTGACCATTGTTTCTTGTTTACATAATATTTGAAATCTGTTCTCCATACTAGTGGCATGTAGTATGTTATGAAATGACACGTTGTACCTACTAGCAAACATGTTGTTGAAGACGGACACCAGGCCACTAGACTGTACAAATTTCAAAGTGAAATCTTCAGTGGTGGATAAAGGCAAGGCAAGGCAAGTTTATTTGTATAGTACAATTCAACAACAAGGTGATTCAAAGTGCTTTACAGAGACATTAGAAACAAGAACAAATAAAAAGCATGATTTAAAATTGATTAAAACAAGCAAATAAACTAACTAACTAATTAACAAACAAACAAACAAACAACAGTATATAAGATCAAAACAGATAAAATCAGAACAGTAGATAAAATCAGTAGTTAAAATGTAAGTTTTGAAATTTAAGCTTAAAGTGTGGATTTGGTGCTTTATTCAAATGCAGCTGAGAACAGGTGAGTCTTCAACCTGGATTTAAATAAACTGAGTGTTTCAGCTGATCTGAGGCTTTCTGGGAGTTTGTTCCAGATATAAGGAGCATAAAAGCTGAATGCAGCTTCTCCATGTCTGGTTCTGACTCTGGGAACTGATAAAAGACCGGATCCAGATGACCTGAGGGATCTGGATGGTTCATACTGGGTCAGGAGGTCATTGATGTATTTTGGTCCTAAACCATTCAGAGCTTTATAGGCCAGCATCAGAACTTTAAAGTCTATCCTCTGACGGACAGGCAGCCAGTGTAAGGACCTCAGAGCTGGACTGATGTGGTCCACTTTTTTGGTCTTAGTGAGGACTCGAGCAGCAGAGTTCTGAATGAGCTGTAGTTGTCTGACTGATTTTTTAGGTAGACCTGTAAAGATGCTGTTACAGTAATCAAGCCTACTAAAGATGAATGCATGGACTAGTTTTTCCAGGTCCTGTTGAGACATCAGATCTTTTATCCTTGATATATTCTTGAGGTGATAGTAAGCTGACTTTGTTATTGTCTTAATGTGTTTTTCTAAGTTTAGGTCTGCATCCATCACTACACCCAAATTTCTCGCCTGGTTTGTGGTTTTTAGATGTATAGATTGAAGTTCTCTGGTGACCTGTAATCGTTTTTCTTTGGCGCCAAAGACTATTACCTCAGTTTTGTTTTTGTTTAGCTGGAGAAAATTGTGGCACAACCAGTCATTGATTTCCTCAATGCATTTACCAAGAGCCTGTACAGGGCCTCGGTCTCCTGGTGACATTGTGATATATATTTGTGTGTCATCTGCATAGCTGTGATAGTTTATTTTGTTGTTGTTTATAATCTGTGCCAGTGGGAGCATGTAGATGTTAAACAGAAGGGGTCCCAAGATGGAACCTTGGGGAACTCCACATGTGATACTTGTCTGCTCGGATGTGAAGTTACCTATTGATACAAAGTATTTCCTGTTTTCTACGTATGTTTTGAACCAGTTTAGTACAGTTCCTGAAAGACCTGTCCAGTTCTCCAGTCGTTTGAGTAATATGTTGTGGTCAACTGTATCAAATGCTGGACTGAGATCCAGTAAAACTAGGACTGACATTTTTCCACTGTCTGTATTCAGACATATGTCATTAAACACTTTGGTCAGAGCGGTTTCAGTGCTGTGGTTCTGTCTAAAACCTGACTGGAAGGCATCGTAGCAATTATTCTGTTTTAAGAAGTAACTGAGCTGTTGAGAAACTGCTTTTTCAATGATCTTACTTAAAAACGGGAGATTTGAGATCGGCCTGTAGTTGTTCATTTGTGTCTTGTCAAGATTGTCCTTTTTCAGTATAGGTTTGATTACAGCAGTTTTTAGTGATTCTGGAAACACATGGGGGACAAAAAGGGATTGGGACGGGGGGTAGATCTGAGCCCAGCATTGACCCGCTCCATCATCTCCTCAGTGAATTTCAGGTGTGGGGAGGAGGGAGAAAGGGAGGGGGAGGAGGGTGATGGCCTGTCAGGGGTTTGGGGGACTGGGGAAGGTCGTGGTCCCTTGTCCTGGTCGTTGGTGTTGTTGAGAGAGTTGGAGGCAAATAGGGACCCCTCTTCTTGCCTTAGATGTCTCTCCTTTCTGAGGCTCTTCCTCAGATGCCATGGATGTCTCTCCTTTCTGAGGCTCTTCCCGGGTGGGGGCAAATGGAGCTCCTCCTCAAGGTTTCTGCTGGGCTTTGTCTGTTCTTGGAGTACTGTTTGTTCCTCTTTATGAGATAACTCCTCGTTTATCTCAGCCTTGGCACCAAGCACGGATGGATGATGTATGGAATAAAACAAGTTGGAGGTGAACAGTTTCACCCCTGACTTGTTAAAATTAAATCCATTTGCTTTGAACAGATGCCTGCGTTCCCAAAAAATATTAAAGTTGTCGATAAAATGCACTGAGTGGTCAGCACATGCTGATATAAGCCATTTATTCAGTGTAAACAACCTGCTGAATCTCTCGTCTCCTCCTCTGACCGGCGGTACAGGTCCACTGATGAATACAGCTGCATTCAGAGAGTTTACAGTATTTAATAATCCAGTAAAGTCCCGTTTCAGAACCTCCGACTGTTGTTTGGACACATCGTTTGACCCTGTATGCAGAACAATGTTTGTCACAGTTGGATATTCATCTGCAATTTGAAGAATTCTCTCCTTCAGGTTGTTGACCATATCGTTAGGAAAGCAGAGGACTTTAGTGTTCTTACCGCACATCCTTTGTACATCCTTTACGGCAGAGTCACCCACAATCAGAGTTTCAGGCCTAGCCTTTAGCTTTCCCTGTGGCCTTTCACTTTTCAACAGATTTTCAGACCTTATTTCGCTGCTTTTAGATGGATGGTTGTCCGATATAGATCCAGGGTCCTTTGATAGTGGAGCAAATCTGTTCTGCAGTTTCACATTCAGTTGTTTTGGAGGTTTGTTGTTAACCTTCCTATTCACGGTTGTCCAGTCCTGTTTCCTCCCGTATACAGGGGTAGAAGAGCTTCTCTGTCTCGTAGGAAGTGAAGGCCAGTCGGTTTCAGAGATTTCAGCTCGCTGTGCCCTGCCTGTGATACGTCCTCCCCCTTCCAGGAGACATGATTTATGTCTTGGTTTTGCACCAAGACAGTCTAAGGGGGGATTATCACTTGAGGATTTATAATAATGCACAGAGTCTACTTTCTTGGTCATGTTATCTGTGCTCCTTAGCTGTGTACTAGCTTGCTCATCGCCATTGTTTTGAATCAAAGGCAAGGTTGTTTCATTTCCACACAGTCCATTTACCTCCACGTTTACTTCTAAGCGATGAATTTTTGTCTCCAGTACTGCAATCTTCTGCAGGAGGCTGTGGTAGTCATCTGTGGAGAGGGAAGGCATCTTGTTGCTAGTTAGCCTAGCGGTTAGCACCTTTCCAGGCTATTGAGGCTGCTCGGTGCTCAGACGCTGTAATCAGGCTTCAGCTGTGTCTAGGCCACAGACACACGGAGCGCTGAGGACAAGGTAACCGTAAAATGTTGCTGTTTCTGTTAAGAACACTCTAGTCCTAATGATCTACAAGTGTCCAGAAGTTATCGCAGGTAAGCTCACACGGAAAAAAGGGAAAAAATCAGCATAAAAATCAATAAAAATCAATATAAGAAGCAAAGCATTCAAGAGCAAAGAGATGAAGCGTCCACACTCACAAAGGGGAGGAGCCCTCCCCTTTGTGAGTGTGGATAAAGAAGAGAGCTTCAAACTACTACTGAACTGCCTAGCTAATATAAAACTTCACAGTTGGAGGTATTAAGAAGAAGCTTTGATGGTATGCCATACCTGCTCAATACTTCTTCAAAAGATTTTTATTACCTTAGCTTCCTACTATACCCTGAATTGTCCAAAATTTTAATTCTGGTTCTGCGCTCCCTGGTTGAAACTCAGAATTACAAAAAATTGGAGTAAACTCTATATACAGGTTTAAAGGGATATTTGTTAATCTTTTCATAGACATAGACATAGACATTAAACACTTACTGATGATGGTGAGCTTGGCCAGAGAGATAGCATCTCTGGCAGCAAATGTAATTTCCTGCTGGGGCAAAAGAGGCGCCTGTCTCAGGACAAGGCGGTAAGACCGACCATCGGCCCTCATAGCCCAGAGGTCACTGGGCTTCAGCTCAACTCCATTAGCATACCAGACCACTTCTGTCGTAGGGACCACCTCCGTGAGCTCAACACAGAACTCGACTTTCTCCCCCACTGCAGCCACTCTGTCCTCCAAACCCTTCACAATGGCCAACTGCCAACCTTACATGGGAAAAATCCACAAAAAAGTCGTAATTCACAGCTGACTAAAGTCAAGATCATAATATTACTACAGCTTCACTGTTGTACAGTCTTCATTTTGATGACTTACCTTTAACAGTGAGCTGGGCAGATGTGGACGCTGCGCCAGCTCTGAAAGTCACCGTGCAACTGTCTTTGACGCGCAGCTCTTTCAGCAGGAGCAGATGGCGACGACCGCTCTCAAATGATACAACCTCAGCATTCGGGGATTCTTTCAGTGGTTTACCATCAAGGAGCCACTGGCAGTTTTTGCTCTCAGGACGAGACAGGGCACACTCAAAGAGCGCTTCGCCTCCATCAAAAGTGTCCACATTCTCCAGGCCCTGAACAATGGTAATGGGTTTGGCTGTAGAAAGCAAGAAACCATGGTAACTTAATTATAATAGATTATAAAAGGACTGCAGTTCTCAAAGACAAAAGTAAAATAGTTAAGCCTTTGTCAACCAAGAGCAAAAATGCTGTGATGATGAGTAAAAGGCCTGTTTTGGGTTTTTTTTTCCAAAGACGTTTTTCTGGGAAGAAGCAGAGAAGATCCCCTAAAGCCTGGTGCTTTTTCCATGTGGAGGGAAGCTCACCTTCCACATGAAGTGAAGCGACCACGCAGGTCCCCTCTGCCTCACAGGAGTATGTGCCCCTGTCCTCAGCAGACACATGGCTAATGTACAAGCGAGCCACATTCCAGTCCTGCTCCACTACCACCCTTCGGCCATCAGGCTGCAAAGGCTGCCCATCTTTCTTCCACTGAGCCTTCACTGGTCTTGAGTACTGGCAGATGAACTCAGCCGGCTGGTTTTCAACCACCCGAAGGTCCTCCATCTCGCTCACCACTTCAACTGTGGGATCTGAGGTTGGGGTCAGGGGATCATAGGATCAAATCCTGGCCATGAGATGTAAGGATAAAAGCGGGCCATGCCGACTGACATAAGAGCTTTATAACCCCCAAAAGCATGTCTGAGTGTAAATATGTGAGTGATACTATTTTGAAATTACTGATTGTAAGGTACCAATACTCTATGTATATTTTTATGTATTTTCAAATCGTCCAATGCATTAACCTACATAAGCTCTCAGGGGGTCAAAAAGTCCAACAGTCAAAGTTCACAACCAAGGGTCAAGACTTACTGGCAGCTCATAGAGAAGAAGGGAGTGATAGTAGATAGAAATGCCAAACTCAAAGTGTATCTACAAGAGTTAGAGATTTTAATGCTGGAAGGTTAGAAGAAGGGTTTGGTAGGATGGGACAGAGGAGATGAATAGAGCATGACTATTTGAGAGCAGCCGGCCTGTATGGATGGGTGGAGCAGCACTTTCTTTCAAGCATTTCAATATTCTGGTTCACCATCTGTGAACTTTAACATGGCGGAAGCCAGATCTAGATTATGTTTGTTTTTTTTACTGAATCCAAACATCAAATAAGACAGGCTTCTTATTTATATTACTGAGGGATACTTACAGTTAGGGCTGCAGGTTAACATTGTAATAATCACGATCATGCTTAAAAAAAGCTTAAAATGAATGAAGAAATCCCAGATTGATGATGCTTGTTTTCAGCATTCTTGTATTAATTGGTCTTCCCTTCCCTGTTGTTGAAGGCATGGTTAAAAGGAGCTGCTTACAACTTTAATAGCTGTTTGGCTACAACATTTGCAGTCAGAATATGGATAATAGTATACTGTATAGATACGAGTGTAATTAAAGCTTGAATCTGGGCATATAACCTTAAATTGAGCATGAAAAAACCGGCAAGATGTTAAAGCAGGAAAATCAAACACAAAAAGTCACAGGATGTGGACCAGAAACACCACCCACCAGCCAAAAGGTCAGCTAGCCTGATAGCTAGACTGACTAAACCACAAGGGACTCACAATGAAGACTAAACTAATAAGAAGCACTCCGAGAGTCCAAACCTGGGCAATATTTACTTTTCAAGAGAGTAGTACTGTATGTTGTATATATTCATTTTGTTTTCTAGAAGTACTTTTGGACACCTCCCTTGTTAAAATCCTTTTAACACACTTGATATAATTTTGAGAATAATTTTTCAAATTTCAGATGATATTTGGATGCAAACTATAATGTTGTATTTAAAAAATTTTATCCCCATATACCAGTATTATTTCCCAAATGTTGTCAATACAAACAAAGGCAGTAAAATTTAAAGCATACTTTTAAAGATAAAATACATTATTATCATTATTAAGTTTCAACATTATTTTATCTTGAAGAAGAACTCAATGCACACACATGCCCATATACTGACAATACAAATGATGGCAGTAAGAAACATAGTTTTAAATACCTCCATATATATCATTATTGTCACTTTAACCCTCAGATTGATCTACTGACCTTGTAGGAAACACACATGCACACTAATGCCTCTAAAAACATCACCTCCTTGGGAGAGGTTTTAGACCAGAGCATCACTCTGAATCAATCCTTTTGTGTTCTGTTTTACACCAGGCTCAAAGTGAGGTCTGTCTACTGTAGCTTGAATGTGAACAATATAAGGCTAGCATCATTAGAAAACTAGTGTTTATATCCGTTTGTAAAGGATTTTATCAACAAAACTGTCACAACGTTGCTAGATTTAGTCAGACCAGGTGTGGGGGCTTGTGTGATCCCATTGCAAGTTGCTCTCTAGTTGTCCTTTTCACTATTGTGTAATTATACTCATTGTTTACACGTCAATGATGATGCATCAGAAAGTACTTCTTAAGGTATAACAATGCTCCACAAAATTAGTAAATCTGATTGTGTTTCAAAGTGAGAAACATAACCGTGATTATTATTTTTCATCATTTCAGCAGCCCTACATTCAAAAGAAGAGCAGCATTTTTAATACTAGTTAATTGAGTCGAAAAGGTTCCTAAAGCTTTACTGTGGTGCTGCACCCAGTTGTATTTTTTAGATTATATCAAAGCATATTGCATAAAACATAACTTCTTATTATTAATGAAATGCAAACTACTGCTTCTCATGCATGATGGAGCACTAATATGTCAAATAGCTGGATGGAACCCTGCAGTAAAAAATATGATTATATATGAAATATGATTATATTTCATAGTATATAACCCCATATTCTTCACTAAGAATGGCACATTTTTTTGTAGTAAATGCCAGTTATTAGATAGAAAACATAAATATATTAGTTTCCTGCTTCTACTATTTAATTCAAAATAATAAGGAATACTGAAGTAGGAAAATTGACCCATTAAGATTTTAAATGTAGAATTAAAACACTGCAGGATCCTTAGAGATTGTATAAGACTAAAAGAGACTGTTTTATCTCAGTCTCTGGGAAAAAGCTTATCTCAGTCTGCAGTTAACATTTTCATGATACCTTTGACCAAGAGCTTGGCTGTTGATGTTAAACTGCCAGCTTTGAAGGTGACAGTGCCAGAGTCATCTGTGGCCAGGTTCTTTAAGGTGAGTGTGTGGATGTGGCCCTGGGCCAGCCCTATCTCACTAAAGGGGCTGTTCTCCAACAAGCTGCCATCCAGCCACCACTGCACCTTGCCGTGGGCTTTACCAGAGAGCTGGCAGGAGAAAGTTGCCCATTCGCCAACAAAAACATCGGTGGACTTAAGGCCAGAAACAATGAAGACTTCTTTTGCTGTTGAGTGGAAAATATGAATACATTGAGCCTTAAATGTACTCATAATCATCATAATGCCAACTCTAAACAAAAAACACACAACATATGAGCCAGATAGAAGTTTCACAATTAAGAAAAACTGCAACAGTACTGAATGGGAGGCTACCTTGCACTGCTAAAGAAGCTGTAGTGAGCTGGTCTCCTGCATCGCAGGTGTAGTAGCCACTGTCATCAGGCTCCAGATTCCATATACAGAGCTCTTGAATACACCCTGACTGTCTCATCTCATACTTCTTACCAGGCCGGAGGACTAATCCTCCTTTCCTCCACTCAACACAAACACACGGCTTAGAGAGCTCACAGTGCAGAGTAATATCATCACCCTCTATGGCATCCTGGTTCTTGAGCTCTGTCTGGAAGAAGACTGGGGCACCTGGTGAGAGTTTAAAGTAAGAAAAGTTGATATAACATATTGAGATGGCAAGTTCGATGTCAAATAGTGGAGATGATGAGAGAAACATCCCTGAGGGCTTCAGACTATACTGGGTGGTTGAAGGAGGTGGACGTTCAAGAATATTTTAGTTGTCCATTTCAATCCAATGTTTTTACCTTCCACAGTCAGCGTGACATCACACTGTGCATCCCCAGTGTCGCAGGTATACGTTCCGGCGTCCTCAGCCACCAGGTTGTGAATACGAAGCTGATGAAATGCTGCATTCTTCTTCAGGTCATACTTGAGACCCGCTTGGAGGGCCACATTGTTTTTGATCCATGTAACCTTACCACTGGGGTCAGAGATGGTGCAGGCCAAAGTGACCGTTTCACCTTCTAATGCAACAGTGTTGTGTGGCTTCTCTAATATTAGCACTGCAAATACAGGACAAGTAGCATTTATATGCAACCTTTTCCGTTCTGCACTGGCATTATGCTTTCATTCTTGATTTCTGTGCACTACTGTAACACAAATTATACATAAAATAATATGACAATTTAAAAAAACGTAGAATTATTGTGTTGTGTTTGTATGTTTCTAGCAAGCAGTCAAATTTACTTTAAATCCATGTCCAGCTAGACTAATAAACAAGCACAGGGATGAAAATTACATACAGAATTTAACGGCTGGGCACCAAAGACTAATGTAAGAAATGTATTACCTCACCAAATGGGAAATACAGTCACAATAATAACTATGCTGCAGAACTACATTATATATATCTGAAACTACCCAGTTTTAAAACATACAATTTACAGTAGTATTGCTTTGTTGAGCTAAAGTACCTCTATCAGCCCTTTAAAATTAATAAATACTATAAAATATATTTAATGAAAATACAAAAAATGTGAAATGCCAGTGGATTTGAAAAAGAATAATAATAATTTGTGGTTTTTGATGAAAATGGCTCTGAGGGTGAAAACTCTCATCTCCTTTACCTTTGGGTTTCTCCTCCACCAGAAGACAGGCCACACTCTTCTCTTCTCCCACCACGAAGGCAACATCTCCAGATTCATCCGTGGTTACCATCTTGAGGACCAAGCGGTGCACTCTCCCTATAATGCTCATTTGATTCAGATCATTATTTTGAAGCAGGTTGTCTGAAAGCCACCATTCCCCATTGGTGACACCAGAGTGTGACAGCTCAACCTCAAAGACGGCGTCTTTCCCAGTGGTCACAGTAATGTCGCAGAGTTCTCGAATGATTCGCACATGCTCTGAGGGTGAATGGGATGATGGATGATGAGAGATCAGAGATCAGTTCTGTGCAGAGCTTCCAGACATCATGACTATGAGGGCATATGCTTACTCAACATGTCATTCCCAGATGTGGTGTTTTTTAACACCCTAGAGCTACTAAACTATCAACAATGCATATAAATAAAATCAGATAATTCCAGTAAAGCACTGGATTCTCTAAATCTGTGAATCCAAGAGAATTAGCTGTGAGTAGAGGATACACTTTTCCCCAGTACTTGATAATGCGGTGAATATGAACTTCAGGAAGGATGAAGACAAGAGGAAAGGAAATGAGAGACACAGACAGATGATAGATGAAGATGTGCTCTGTTACCTTTTACAGTCAGGGTAGCAGTGCTTTTCTGGTCTCCAGTATCACAGGTATATTCCCCACTATCCTCCATGATCAGCTTGTGTATGATCAGAATGTGAGTGGTTGCTTTTTGCTCCATGGTGTATTTCTCTCCCTGTGTGAGAAGAGTTGAGCCCTTCCACCAGGTCACCTTGTGATCAGGGCTTGATACCTCACAGGACAGAGAGGCTTCGCCACCTTCTTTGGCCTCTTGACTTTTCAGCTCCTTCTTGAATACTACAGGTGCAGCTGCCAGAGACACCAATTTCATTACGATGACAGACTTTAAAACTTTAGAAAGTGAACACTGACACCAGAAAACACACTATAATCCACAGCGAGGCTGCACAGTCCTTCCAAAATTTACATACAATCAATCAATGTGCTCCAAGGAGACCTACAATCCACCCATTCATAAGTTTAAAGAAAGTCACAAATACAACTAATCAGAAAAAACTCAACAATCAGAACAGTTTTGCTGTTGGTGGTGCATGGTGCATGTCTTAAATCCTTAATCCAAGTAACCCCAAACATGAAAAAGTCAAAGACTCAACACTTCCAGCTTCAGCTTAACTGAAGAAAAGTAAAACAACAGTTATAACAGCATTCAGTGATGTACAAAAATTTACTGGATGAAAACACATTGATCAACAAGACCAATATGTAATTTTAGTACTAAAATGAAAAGTAAAAGAGTTTTATTAGTTCCAAGTTCAATGGAAAGTAAGGTAAGCATGCATGTACTCTGGAAATAGAAATGTAATGGAAAGTGAGAATTTTCTTTAGATGCCATAGCAAGATGAAAAGATAACAAGACAGTTGTTGCTTTTAAGAACTTCTGAAAAAATAGAGAGAAAGTATCCAAAAACAAGAAGACTGACAGCAAATGAGCAGAAGATAGTCCCAAAATTATTGTAGAAGCCAACTGGAAGATGTTCCCAAGGAATACATTGCCTACAATTCCCTTACCTCTGACTGTCAGAGAAGCTGTGGAAGTGTGGTTTCCCACAGTGAAAGTTACTGTCCCCGAATCAGCTGTAGTGACGCCTCTGAGTGTGAGGCTGTGCAGCCGGCCCTCAGCCTTGATCAGGTTCATTTCATTATTCTGCAGAGGGACATCCTGGAGTTTCCACAGTGCCATTGGTGCCTCCTCATGAGAAACCAGACACTCAAAGCAGACATCTTCACCCTCGTACACAACGCAGCTCTCCAAGAATTTCAGTACTTTAACCTCGACCTCTGTTTGACAAATACAGTTTAGAAGCACACAACGTTTGGTGAAGTTCAAGTTGATCATTTATGAAGATTTCTGCTGAGCTACAATTACCAGTGCCAAGTGAAGAAAACAGAGTAGTGTTTGTTAATATTTGTGAAGACAGAAATGAGAAAGGCTCAAATGGTGAAATCAGTGATTGAGCTCAAGAGAAAAGTGCATACAAATAACAAGAAGTGCACAAAAGAGTGAGGTGCTACGGAATATGAGACGAGCAAGTTTTCTTGAACACTGAAAACACTTCATGCTCAAGTGTTGCTCTGTGAGAAGATGGTCAATAAGAGGGAGTATGTTGGAAATGAAGGATGACTGGGCTCCAGCTCAAGAGAGTGCATGGGAGGAGGAGTCTTAAATAGAAAAAAATCCTACCCTTCACAGTGAGGACAGCTGAAGTCTTCTGCCTGCCTGTATCACAGGAGTACTCTCCTGAGTCAGTTCCTTGCAGTTTGTAGATAATAAGCTCAACTACAGTCCCTTCCTGCTTCAGGTGATACTTGCTGCTGGATGCCAGCACCCGATCACCACACCTCCAGACCACACTGACCCCCGGCTTTGTGATTTCACAACGAAGACAGGCGCTCTCTCCTGCTTGTCCTTCAAGGTTCTGTAGCTGGGTTTTGAAAAGGACAGGCTTGGCTGTAGAAAAGTGAGAAAAAATGAGGGAAATATTTTAGGAGAAATGAAAGAATGAATACACTTAGGCCAAGTTTTAGCCTTCAACTCGCACATGTGAAGAAGTAAGCAGCAGAAGTTGGAGTCAAAGCTACATACTTTAGTTTAGAGTTTAGAGTATTAACCCTAAGGTCAAGTCAGATATTTCGAGCAACATTCTAATAAAGATCAACCAAAAAGTCACTATTGCCACTATGTTTAAACTACTAACAACAGCATACCCTTCACAGCTAGCTGTGCAGTGCTACGACGATCACCGGCATCACATGTGTAACTCCCAGAATCCTCTGAGTCAACATCATGGATTATTAGTGTAGCCAGGTGTACTTTTTGTCTAATTTCATACTTTGCACAAGGACAAAGACCAAGTTCTCCCTTCCTCCACTCCAAAGGAACACCAGCTTTAGATAGTTCACAGTTCAGGGTGACACTGTCACCCTCATCAGCCGTTTGGCTTTCCAGCTCTTTTGTGAAAATAACTGGAAGAGCTGATGGACAAAAAAAAGGAAAACGGAGTAATTATGCAAAAAGGAACAGGGATGATGAAGAAAGGAGAAATGAAGTAACAAATGAAGGACTTGTTGGAAGAAGAAGAAAACATGCGATAGCTTCATCCTACCATTTACAACCAGAGATGCTGAGCTTATTGTATCCTCTAAAGAGCAGGAATAGCTTCCTGTATCTCCAGGCCTCAAATCAAGAATGTGCAGCTCATGACAGAATCCTTTTTGTTTTATCTGGTACTTTTCTCCACAGCTCAGGACTTCTGATCCTTTCTTCCACTCTACATGGACTCCAGGTTTTGATAGCTCACAGTGCAGGGTAACACTACCTCCCTCTTCAGCTACTTGGCTCTCCAGGTCTCGAATGAATATGACTGGAAGAACTTGGGATTAAATAGATAAAATAATCTGTTGGTATGTATTATGGTAACCCATAGGATTTAATAACAAAAGATTAGTTTGGTATAAAAATATAATTTTTAACCTACTAAAAACAAAAATAGAAAATATAAAAAGCATCCAATATGGTAGCTCTATTGCACAAACACAAATAACACTGATACACAGTCAGGGCAGGTACACCTCTGCCTATTCGAAACATAGCACTTAAAAGTCTGTCAAATACAGCTCTCAACTATTCCTGTTTGAGAAGAACAAGAAGATAATTCTGCAAATCTGGTATTCAGAGGTAATAACAAGTGAGTAACAACCAATTCGGCTGAATAAAAACAAAACAAGGAGAATAAAGAAAGCACAGTGCCACTAATTTCATTCCAGCGCTCTGGTATCCAGCTGTAGCAGAGGGATGACATCAAAACCAGCAGGTTTACCTTCAGTCATAAACACAGTACCAAACAAACACAAGAAGAATGGTGATGTTTAGGATAAATAAGAGAAAATGCTTGTTAACAAACTAGTAAAATACAGAAGAAAGTCTATAAAAATCAACAGTGAATGATTTACAAATATCCAAAGTGCAACTTCAGACTTGAAGTTCTTTAGAAAAACTCAGACAACATCGAATTGTTTGCTTTTAAATTGACTTAACCTTAGAAATCAATTTAACTAACTTTAAAAAAGTCACACAGACAAGCTACAGTCAAACATATTTCAATCCGCCAAACAATGTGACGAAAACACAAGCATGCAGCAAAACTAACAATGAGAGTAATGTAGCAATAAAGTGTACTGTACAGCAAGAAACCTGCTGGTCAATGCAAAAGTCAAGTCTTTGCGTACCCGCGAGCTGCTCTTTGGTCCCCTGTCGCTGGGTAGCTGGTTTGTCAGTGGTTCCAGCAAAAGGCTTATCAGCTGGGATAAAACACAATAATCTTACAACTGGAGTTCTAGCGTAACTTTAACACAAGAGCCAGAATTAGAAAGGCACAGACACAAACACGAATGTCGCACATTCTTATGTGATCCGAAGTTCTCAGAGAGTACAAACCTCCACCAAGGCAGCACACTCTCTAGTCTCTATTTTAAGGGAATATTATTGTATTTTGTGTAATTTCATGTTGTTTTCTTTGTTCTTTTTAACGCTACTTTAATAATCAGTGCAGTATAAATCAGATAAGGACAGCAGGACAGATGTTTACTCTGATTACACAAACACGTAGGGGTAGGTAGTGGAAATAAAGGAAGAGTAAATAACTGGACATTAATAATTTGACCTTATTTTATAATATCATCCTATTAGATAGTTATTATATTTCCAACTATCAAGGCAGCTCATTATCGTCCTCTTGACAGTATTGTCTTGAAAAATATAACACATCTTGGGGTCAACTTGAAATAAAGGTAAATGTGACACATAAAAGTGAGGTCAGAGGTCAAATGTGACACGACATTTGAATGCAAACTATAATGTGATTTACAATCCCCATATACGGGTATCATTTCCTAAATGTATACGATCCAAACAAAGTCATTAGAATTTTAAGCATAATTTTTAAAGATTTTTTGGTTATTTTCATAAAATGTATCCACATGTATTTCAGTTATTTTATTGTTATTTAGCCTTAAAAAGAGATCAGATGTAACACGATATTTAGGATCTCCATATATCATTCCCTATATGTTGTCAATAAAAACAATGACAGTAAGACGTTTAAACAGCTTTAAATAGCACTATATAGCATTATTATCACTTTGACATTCAGATCAATCGATTAATCTTGAAGTAGATTAATAGGAGTATGATACTTTAAATTCTTATTCTGTAAATTGACAATACACACCACACACACAGAGCCATAGTTTCTAAGATATGTTTTTTTGTCGATTACTGACCGATAAATGATTAAGCTCACATTAAAGGGTGCATGTAAGAGATTTTCAAAGGACTGATAACATGCCCCCACTCTACACCCTACACCCTACAAAGTTTTATCAGAATGCATTCAAAACTTTTCGAGCTATTGCGTTTACTAACGAATGACACACACACACACACAGAAGCACGCAAACAACTGCTACCAAAAACAAAACCTTCTTGGTGGAGGTAAAAATAATTCGGGGCGGTTGTGGGGGGTTAATATCTGTGATGACATGAAGCACTGAAATATTTCAAAATGAAAAAACCTACAAGCAACAACAAAAAACAAAAACACCTCAGACCATTATCTCAGTGATCCGACACAAAATGCGTCACAAACACAACAAAATGTTCCCTGTTTAACACACAACACAATGCAGCTGGCACAATAAAAACATACAACGAAAGCCAACTTCATTCTGTATTTTTGCCATTCACCTCACAGTACATATAGATGAGCACACACTGAAGCAAAGACTGACAGGACTGCGCACAACATTTTAAAAGACTGCAACTGAATTTTCTCACTGCTCTTGCAGTGTCCAGAAAAATCCATGCAAACACGCACTGCATTACCTTCACTTCCCACTTTAAGCTCTCTTGAATGTCCCTGAAAATCCTGTTTAGGAGTTTGTTCAGTTGTTGTCAATGTCCCCGCTAAAACGATTGAACACAACATTGGTCCCATCATTTGAATTTGTCACAGTAAAGCAGCAGAAACATGTAATTCAAGTCTCATCAAGAGCAGAAACACAAACAGCTAATGGAATCAAAGACAGCTTCATATCTTCATACTACGTCAGCCTCCATGCAACAAAATAATCTAGTGACCACACAAATCCACAGATGTGGAGACTGAAAATATTGCTGTTTTTTTTCTGCAAAAATAGCTCAAACCACAAAAACATGACAAAGACCAAAACATCAGTAAGTGCAAATCAACAGCAGTTTTCCAGCAGCAAATCAACAGCAGTCCCACAAAAAACAAAGCAAACTAAATAGAAATTACGCCAGAAAGCAACAAGACAATTTAAGCTAAGTCATGACCCAACAACTTTCTCTCTTTGGCAAAGGTCAGCAGCCAAACACAGAGGTACAAAGTCCCTAATGGCTTCATTTACTTAATTTGTGACTCCTTTCAACAAAGAGCTGCTGTGCATACACTGATTCACTGCAAAGGCACAATGGAAACAGGATAAACTAGCAAACAAGTCGAGACTATTGAAAATTACCTTCTACCATCTCATTTACAGTGGGGCAAAAAAGTATTTAGTCAGCCACCGATTGTGCAAGTTCCCCCACCTAAAATGATGACAGAGGTCAGTAATTTGCACCAGAGGTACACTTCAACTGTGAGAGACAGAATGTGAAAAAAAAATCCATGAATCCACATGGTAGGATTTGTAAAGAATTTATTCGTAAATCAGGGTGGAAAATAAGTATTTGGTCAATAACAAAAATACAACTCAATACTTTGTAACATAACCTTTGTTGGCAATAACAGAGGTCAAACGTTTACTATAGGTCTTTACCAGGTTTGCACACACAGTAGCTGGTATTTTGGCCCATTCCTCCATGCAGATCTTCTCGAGAGCAGTGATGTTTTGGGGCTGTCGCCGAGCAACACGGACTTTCAACTCCCGCCACAGATTTTCTATGGGGTTGAGGTCTGGAGACTGGCTAGGCCACTCCAGGACTTTCAAATGCTTCTTACGGAGCCACTCCTTTGTTGCCCGGGCGGTGTGTTTTGGATCATTGTCATGTTGGAAGACCCAGCCTCGTTTCATCTTCAAAGTTCTCACTGATGGAAGGAGGTTTTGGCTCAAAATCTCACGATACATGGCCCCATTCATTCTGTCCTTAACACGGATCAGTCGTCCTGTCCCCTTGGCAGAAAAACAGCCCCATAGCATGATGTTTCCACCCCCATGCTTCACAGTAGGTATGGTGTTCTTGGGATGCAACTCAGTATTCTTCTTCCTCCAAACACGACGAGTTGAGTTTATACCAAAAAGTTCTACTTTGGTTTCATCTGACCACATGACATTCTCCCAATCCTCTGCTGTATCATCCATGTGCTCTCTGGCAAACTTCAGACGGGCCTGGACATGCACTGGCTTCAGCAGCGGAACACGTCTGGCACTGCGGGATTTGATTCCCTGCCGTTGTAGTGTGTTACTGATGGTGACCTTTGTTACTTTGGTCCCAGCTCTCTGCAGGTCATTCACCAGGTCCCCCCCGTGTGGTTCTGGGATCTTTGCTCACCGTTCTCATGATCATTTTGACCCCACGGGATGAGATCTTGCGTGGAGCCCCAGCTCGAGGGAGATTATCAGTGGTCTTGTATGTCTTCCATTTTCTGATGATTGCTCCCACAGTTGATTTTTTCACACCAAGCTGCTTGCCTATTGTAGATTCACTCTTCCCAGTCTGGTGCAGGTCTACAATACTTTTCCTGGTGTCCTTCGAAAGCTCTTTGGTCTTGGCCATGGCGGAGTTTGGAGTCTGACTGTTTGAGGCTGTGGACAGGTGTATTTTATACAGATGATGAGTTCAAACAGGTGCCATTCATACAGGTAACGAGCTTCTTACAGAAGACGTTACAGGTCTGTGAGAGCCAGAGATTTTCCTTGTTTGAGGTGACCAAATACTTATTTTCCACCCTAATTTACGAATAAATTCTTTACAAATCCTACCATGTGAATTCATGGATTTTTTTTTCACATTCTGTCTCTCACAGTTGAAGTGTACCTCTGGTGCAAATTACTGACCTCTGTCATCATTTTAGGTGGGGGAACTTGCACAATCGGTGGCTGACTAAATACTTTTTTGTCCCACTGTATCTCTTGCCTTTTGTGCTTGTCTTTAGCAACTACAGACAGAGATTCTGAAATACAAATATGATATAGATATTACGCATTGTAGCCTTAAGGGAAAGAGACCTAAATACTCTATTGTAAGACAGAAGGAATATTCGATACAGCCAAAATCTAGGAAACAGCATACTGACAAATATATCTATCATGCATTTTACAGGCCACAGCATACAGGTACAATTTAAAGGAGGATTGCAGATGGCAGCGCAGAGGCCATTATCAAGCTGGACAGGGCAACATAACACTGACAGTTATGTTATTACATCACCATCATCCTTTCATACCTTTTTCTTTGGTTTCCTGCCTCTTAGATTCTGTAGCAGCTGAAGGAGGAGCTGCCAGCTTCACAGCTGAGAGGAAATAATTTTGTTTCAGATCGCTGTACTTCACCAATATATCAATTGAAAACTATCATCTGACAAAAGGGAGTTTCAGGAATGATTAGACCCCATAAAACAGAGCCAATAACTGCAATATAACACGACAGAACAGATCAGATGAAATGTAGACAAGAGAGGTTTATAGACCAACATAAATATAAGATCCAGTGCCAAGACTACCACCGATGAAAACAACCAAAACTCACAAAAATGCAGCAACAAGTAAGGCTGCCTGAAATAGGTGAAGTGAAAAAGAAGAAGCAGTGAAATCTTCAAGGAAAAGTCAGACTGTCAAAACGCAGGTACACTGCAGAAAAGCAATTCAGACGAAGACTGGTTTCAACCTGATGATGCACTAAAATGTGACAGATAGAGTAACACCCACATGAATGACATTTCATTATCCATCAGAAACAGAACAACTAAATAAACAGACAGTCGGAGAAATTTCAAAGCAGAAGCAAGTGCCACAGTACAAGCGCTTCAGTTGAGATAAAATCAGTCAAATATAAGACAATCATCCACGCGGTTTAATCCAGGTATTATCATTGCATTTAAATGTAAACAACAGGTGTAGTGACAAAAAAGTCAGAGTCTGAAAAAACAAAAGGTGAGAACTGTTACTGTATTACAAAGAAAATTTGATATACTTTAAATACAGATTTAAATCACAAATCCTACCCTTGATATTGAGACTTGCTGTGGTCTTCTGGTCTCCACACACACAGCTGTAGTCTCCACTGTCTTCAGGCACCACTTTTTCTATCACAAGTTCATTCATTGAGGCCTTCTGCTTCATCTGGTACCTCTCCCCAGACTTCAGGACCTGTGTTCCTTTCTTCCACTCTACTGGGACTCCAACCTTAGAGAGCTCACAGCGCAAAGTAACACTGCCTCCCTCCTCGGCCTCCAGGCTCTCCAGCTTCTGTCTGAAGGTGACTGGTTGGGCTGAACATTTATTAGTTTATTAATAGTAAGTTATATCCCACAACATGACATATATTTTGGGGGGGACAAAAGTGGTTTAAAACATAGAACACAAAAGGCAAACAGTGACAGCTTGAAATAAAAAAATAATAATACAAAAACAAAAATAAATAAATAAATACATCTTCTCTTACCCTTTATGCTCAGGCTAGCTGTGGTCTTCTGGTCTCCACACACACAGCTGTAGTCTCCACTGTCTTCAGGCACCACTTTTTCTATCACAAGTTCATTCACAGAGGCCTTCTGCTTCATCTGGTACCTCTCCCCAGACTTCAGGACCTGTGTTCCTTTCTTCCACTCTACTGGGACTCCAGCTTTAGAGAGCTCACAGCGCAGACTAATGTCAGCTCCCTCCTCAGCCTGCTGACTCTCCAGCTTCTGTTTGAAGGTGACTGGTTGGGCTGAGCATTTATTAGTGGGTTAGTAATCAGTGGCAGGGCATTACAGAAAACATAAATATCACATAACAAAAATACAAAATAACAAAGTGAGAAACAAGGATCCACAAGAACATGCAAATTTGAATCCACTGCACCAACTAACTGTGAAATTCCTTTTCCTACCCTTTATGCTCAGGCTAGCTTTGGTCTTCTGGTCTCCACACACACAGCTGTAGTCTCCACTGTCTTCAGGTACCACTTTGTTAATCACGAGTTCATTCACAGAGGACTTCTGCTTCATCTGGAACTTTTCTCCAGACTTCAGGATCTGCGTTCCTTTCTTCCACTCTACTGGGACTCCAGCTTTAGAGAGCTCACAGTGCAGAATAATGTCAGCTCCCTCCTCGGCCTGCTGGCTCTCCAGCTTCTGTTTGAAGGTCACTGGTTGGGCTGAGCATTTATTGGTTCATTTCCAGTCAGTGATATGTCATGACATAAAATACAAATATACACATAAAATAAATACAACTATTAAATAACAAATACTGAGAAACCAGTGGCATGCTGACATAAACTATATGGAATAACTCTGTGAAAATCCTCTTCCTACCCTTGATATTGAGACTTGCTGTGGTCTTCTGGTCTCCACACACACAGCTGTAGTCTCCACTGTCTTCAGGCACCACTTTTTCTATCACAAGTTCATTCATTGAGGCCTTCTGCTTCATCTTGTACCTCTCCCCAGACTTCAGGACCTGTGTTCCTTTCTTCCACTCTACTGGGACTCCAACCTTAGAGAGCTCACAGCGCAAAGTAACACTGCCTCCCTCCTCAGCCTCCAGGCTCTCCAGCTTCTGTTTGAAGGTGACTGGTTGGGCTGAACATTTATTAGTTTATTAATAGTAAGTTATATCCCACAACATGACATATATTTTGGGGGGGGACAAAAGTGGTTTAAAACATAGAACACAAAAGGCAAACAGTGACAGCTTGAAATAAAAAAATAATAATACAAAAACAAAAATAAATAAATAAATACATCTTCTCTTACCCTTTATGCTCAGGCTAGCTGTGGTCTTCTGGTCTCCACACACACAGCTGTAGTCTCCACTGTCTTCAGGCACCACTTTTTCTATCACAAGTTCATTCATTGAGGCCTTCTGCTTCATCTTGTACCTCTCCCCAGACTTCAGGACCTGCGTGCCCTTCTTCCACTCTACTGGGACTCCAACCTTAGAGAGCTCACAGCGCAAAGTAACACTGCCTCCCTCCTCAGCCTCCAGGCTCTCCAGCTTCTGTTTGAAGGTGACTGGTTTGGCTGAACATTTATTAGCAGATTAGAAAACAGTGCCAGTGTTTTACATAGAACATAAAAATACACACGAAAGATTCTGAGAAACACTGATTTGCAGTAACATGCAAACATAAAAACACTTTGCTGACTAACTGTGAAAATCCCCTTCCTACCCTTTATGCTAAGGCTGGCTGTGGTCTTCTGGTCTCCACACACACAGCTGTAGTCTCCACTGTCTTCAGGCACCACCTTCTTGATTACGAGTTCATTCACAGAGGCCTTCTGCTTCATCTGGTACTTTTCTCCAGACTTCAGGATCTGCGTTCCTTTCTTCCACTCTACTGGGACTCCAGCTTTAGAGAGCTCACAGTGCAGAATAATGTCAGCTCCCTCCTCGGCCTGCTGGCTCTCCAGCTTCTGCGTGAAGTTTGGTGGCAATGCTGCACAAGTTTTCATTACTCATCACAATTAGGTCATACAAACAGTTTTAACAAGGCCACAGAATTGTCTCTTTGAAAATTCGCACACAAATGTTTCCAAAACTATGCTGGAAAAAACATCATGAATCCATACCAGTGACTTTCAAGGCTGCAAACGTCTTCTCGTCCCCGCATATGCATGTATACGCTCCACTATCTTCTATCTTCAAATTCAGAATCTGAAGTATACAAGAGCCCTCTGCCTGCTTCATGTCATACTTCTCTCCTGGTTTGAGAATTTCAGAGTCTTTTTTCCACTGAACGACAGCTGCAGGTTTTGATAGCTCACAGCGAAGTGTCACACTCTCCCCTTCTTTTTTCTCCTGGTTTTTGAGCTTCTCAATAAAAGTAGCAGGCAGGGCTAAAACAAAATGGAAAATTACTTTGAGTTTTGTTGGGTTGTAATGAAGAATGAATAATGGGAAGCTAGGACGGCGGATGGAGTTGAGGTGCTCCAGTTGTCCAACATTAGTCTTTGGAACAGTGCAGCTGATTCTGAACAGTGGATTAAAATCTAGGAGCAAAACCCAAACTTTACTGCACTAAAAAAATTTAAATTCTTAAATGAAAGGAGAATAATCCAATGAATTTGGGCAATGGTCACTCAGAAACGCCAATGCATGCTCATGAATGTCATTCACAGTTTGTGGATGTACAGACAATACCTCAAACACACATATACCAGACAAAGATATGAACGCCACTTAACACAAAAGCAAAGAATTCCTTGCAGTAACCTAAATGCTGCAAATGACTGTAGAAAAACACAGTAGAACTGTATAAATACATAAAGATAAAAATCCACAAGCTTGTAAACTCCTTGGATGGTATCAGCTGGTTTGGTACCAGTTGTTTGCATATGCGCTCTGATCTCCTGTGACTCCTCTTGAGTGACAGAGTGGACTTCCAAGGGTACAACACAATGTAACCACTGTCCGTGTGTTTTGAGAACAAAATGTAAAATTGTGATTTTTGGATTCAATTTATTAAAAAAATAAAATAAAATCTCAAAATTAAAAGAAAACTTAGCTCAAACCTTTCTGCAGTGTAGTAATGTAAGTAAGAACAAAACGTTGTCTCACCTTCATTCATGCTAAAGTTCTCACCTTTAACGGTCACCTTGGCCATGCTCTTGGCAGTGCCTACATCACAAGTGTAGATATCAGTATCGTTCTCCTCCAGTTGTTTGATCATGAGAGTTAAGACGCCATCTTTCTGAGACATCTCATATCGCCCTCCAGCCTTGAGCTCTGTGTGACCTTTAAGCCATACAACCGTGGATGGGATTTGTTCCGTCGTGCATTGCAGAGTCACGGAGCCCTTCTCGTCTGCTTCACTGTCCTTTAGCGTTTTAGTGAATTTATGGATTGGCTCTGCAAAAAGGAAACTTCGCTGTGACAATGTTTGCCACAGAATGAAACTACGGCACTAATCTATAGTTTAATTTTTTTTTAAAAAGACTCCAGAACATATTCTATGTCTAGCAAATATTTCAACTTGGAATATCATTACTAATTCCTGCACCTATACACACCTGAGCTGGCATACTGGAGAAAATGTAGAATGATTTTCTGCGTTAAACAGATTAAGTTTTCATGTAATGAAATGTGCTATATAAATACAATTGTCATTTTATCTTTACATACCTTTACCAGGGATATTTTCCAGATGAATTAAATCATCATCACAAATACTTTTTAAAGGTCCTCTTGCCAGCTAGTATAAAAGCCACCACTAGGTGCTGCTTCCAGAAGGACTGACCCACAAGCACCTTTGTGTTACTTTACGTATGTGTGTGGTGTTTATTTGCTTGTGTGTGGAAAATCGAAAACAACGTAGAACAATCGTATCCCATCAAAGCTGAACTGTGAAATTAGACCAAGGCAATTTTTGAGTTTTCTTAGAGTCTTACCCTTGATTTCTAGCTTTGCTCTGGTGGTTGCACCTCCAATAACTTCACAGCTGTACTCTCCAGAGTCTTGAGCAGACACATTATGGATGGTCAGTTTCATGACTCTATCTTGCTGGCTGAGCTCATATTTCTGGCTCTTTTTGATGGCTTTACCATCCTTGGCCCACTTTACAGCAAAACTAGCCTGTGTCACCTCACAAGTAAAAACAGCATCTTCCCCTTGAATGACACAAATATTCTGCAGTCCTTTTGATACAGATGATGCTTTACCTGCAACATAAGAGGACAAATGTTTATTTTATGATTTGAATCATTGCCAAAGCCTCTTAAAGACTGATATCAAGCTTACCTTCAACTGTCAATGTTGCTTTGGAGCTCAAGTCTTTGATACTGAAGACTACCTCACCAGCATCAGCAGGGGAGACATCTTTAATAGTGAGCATGTATTTGCGTCCTTTGGTGGAGATGTTAAAGCGGCCTCTGTTTGTAACAGCTTGGCCATTGACAGTCCAGGAGCACTCATCTGTGCTCTCACGAGACAGGATGCACTCAAAGCTGCATGTATCTCCCTCATTCACTTCAACTGATTTCAGCCATTTAGTTATTCCAATACCAATTTCTATGACAGAAACCAAATTGTGTATAAGTTAACTGTATATACGAAAAACTGTGTACAAATAAATATACAAAATGATAGAAAAACACACCTCTGACCGTAACCTTTGCCTTGGATACCTCAGTGCCAAGGTCACAGCTGTACTCCCCAGCATCATCTTTGGTGGCATCCTTGATGATCAGGCCCAAAGACTTGCCTGTGTGAAGGAGCTCATATTTTGGCCCAGCTTTTAAGACTTTACCCTCTTTTCTCCATGTGGGGGAAACTCTTGGCTTGGATGCCTCACATGCCAGAGTGATCATGCCTTTCTCTTCTCCAATAACATCGTCTAGTGACTTGAGGAACACAGCGCGCTTCTCTGCAGAAAGTAAAACAGTGATTGAGGGATAAATAAAAGCCTCATTTGTGAAATATCAAATAACTCTGGAACTGTATTTAATGCTCTCACCTTTAACCTTGAGTGTGACAGACTCTTTGACCTTGCGGACTTGAAAGGTGATTGTTCCTCCATCTTGAGGTGCCAGGTTCTTCAGTGTCAGCTTGTGAACCTTCCCCTCATGAGCGATGGTGTTAACTTCATTTGTGAAGAGCACCTTGTCATTCAGAAGCCACTGAGCTTCTTCATCAGCGTAGTTAATCTCACAGGTGAATACCGCATTGCTGTCTTCATCGACTTCTGTATTGGCCAAGTGCTTGGTGATTTTGATTTCACGCACTAGGCAGATGAATCGGGACAGCAGTTTCAGTTTGAAGAGCAATCACAAAATATTTCAAATCAGTTGTTTATGCTAGGGGAACTCTGTGATATTCAAACAGACTGTATAAAAGATGGATGTAGCTTCTCGATCTGAAATAAAAAGCAAACGTGGAAGTGCTGCATTTATTTTATTGGTTGCAAAGAGACTTCTGCTTGGATAAAAGTCTTTTGAGAATGATATTAGAATGACACTAATATCAATATTAACTATTATTGAAAATCTTTAGCCAAAGAGCGTGCAATGTCCTCGGTTTCTCAGTCAGATTCTCACATCTGGTTTCAAGGAACCAAAATGGATGGTGATAGTGAAAACACTGAGCTCGAGGCTTCACAATGGGGAACTAATAGGTGGCTGATGTCACGGTGGCTTCATCCATATTTTAAACACAGTCTTTTGACAATTTAAAGTTGGAAAACGTACCTTCAACAGTAAGTGTGCCTTTGGTCTCAGCAGGTCCAGACTGACAGCGGTACTCTCCACTGTCCTCCTCAGTCAGCCTGTGAATGGTAATTTGGGCACGTGTACCATCTTGCTTGATGTTGTACTTGTCTGAAGCTGCCAGAGGTACTCGACCTTTGAACCAGTTAACCTCTTTGGGTGGAGCAGAGAACTTGCAGCTGAGTATGGCTGAACTTTTCTCCTTCGCCTTAACATCTTTAATAACTTCTGCAATCTCAAGAGGGCGCTCTGAATGTGAGCAACAATGACTGATTAGACTCAGCTCAAATCTAATGGAAGTTTTCTGTGTATACATACAGAATTTTCTGTGTGAACACAACACTGAAAACTTTTACCTTTAACTGTGAGCTGGGCTAAAGATTTGCTCTTCCCAGCTGTAAACTGTACAGCTCCCGTCATTGATGCTTTAGTCTTTTTGAAAGTGAGACGGTGCATCGTGCCTTCTTTCTCCATTTCGACATCAGGCCCCTCCTGCAGAGCAACTCCATTCAAAGTCCATACAGGAGGTTTCACCAGTTCCATACTGATTTCCACTTCAAAAACAGCTGCAAAGGGTTCTGTGACTTCTACTGGACTAAGTTCCCGCACTATGCTGATGGACTGCTCTGGAGGGATCATAAAAAGAGAATGGATCAGTGAAAAGAATTCATCAACTGCAAATACTTCACATTCTTTCCCAGGGATTAAGAAATGACATCCATTTTTTGCATGAAAGTCATTTTACAAGAACTAAAGCGGGGGTGTCAAACATAAAGTCCAGGGGCCAGAATCAGCACGGCGAAGACTCCAATCCAGCCCGTTGTTTAACATTGGAAAATGTAAAGAAGGATTGTATGTATGTTTTACAGTGTTTCCAGTTGACAAAGACCTCCCTGATGGCAACAAAGTAATTAAACAATAGAAATTATGTAATTTTACACATTTACTTACAATTTTAAGCCCAAAGAGTCGTGCTGACAGATTTATTTCATTTACTACAACAGCATGTCTATATCATGTAGAAAAACTGAGACATACTGTTGAAATTGTGCTTCTTTTTTATATTAAGATTATCTCATTGCTTAAATTTGTAGTTAATGTTCAATGAACTAAAAGTTGAGGCCAACCCTGAGGCCACACTTAACAAGTGTAGCTTTAGATTGATGGAATTTAAGGTTGATAAGGATATCTGAGAGTTCAAAGGTCAAAACAAAATATAAGCAAACAATCTTGATAGGGATCCCTCAGATTTGTACTGTTTTAATGCTTGTTTATTTTTTAAACTTCACATTGAGAGATATGTTTGATGTGCAAATATATAACTTCATCAATATTCTCCCCAGACACGATTTGTTTATAGTATGTTCTCGTGATGCTTTCTGATGTATTCACCGTTAGGATTTATTGGTCTAGCCCTACACATTGTTTACTTGACTTGCTAAAATATGCACAACCGTCTGGATGATCTATTAGCATGTGTAAACATTCATCAATGATATTCAAATATGATATGACAGTTTAATGACCTTACACATATGACTGCTTATATGCTTGCCCATATTTAATGAAGTTGATATGTGAATTTTTAATGGTATAGCTCATATAAGGGATTTATTTTTTTTAAGGCTGTATGCAACTATTATCGCTACCAACTATTAGCAATGGGTTCGGAATTATAAATCTTACTTTATAGGATGGAAACACCACACATCATATGCAAAATAACTGTATTTAAGTATAAGACTTTCATTTATCCAGAGCAACGCATCTTCATACAGTGTATGAAGTCGTCCTGTGACTTCATACACTGTACCCCACACGGTGGTACATGCACAAAGGCCTTTTTTCTGTAATAACAGAAAATTCCCAACATAAAACTTCAACACATCAGCAAAACTAAAAACAGGTTGCACTAAAATTTAGTTACTCATTTAGATTAAGAAAAATCTTAAAATTTCAACCTCAATGTTAATTAATTTAGTAGGTTAGGCTTGTTATAGAACAACTGAGAGATAACATATTAACAACCTATTATACACATATTTCCCATTAGTACACTATTTCAGATTGGCATACACCTCATTGAATTGGACACTGATGGCTTGTTTTCTGAGGATATAATGAGAAAGTATTTACATTTACAGTGGCAGTAAGTTTAAAATGAACTATTGTCACAATCCACTGTTTTACCTTCCACAAGCAGTTTACAGGATGTCTTGTCATCAGTGGCATCACAGGTATACGTGTCTTCATCCCCAGAGTCCACATCAATAACGGTGAGCTTTCGGTACAGGTCTTCGCTTTTGATCTCGTACTTCTTGCTGGGTTTGATCTCCGTCTTGTTCTTGTACCACTTCACCTTTGCGCTGGCACGTGACACTTGGCATTCAAGATGACCACGATGCTTATACATCGCTATCTTATCCCTGAGTCGCTTCACAAACTTCACAGGCAGCTCTACAGTAACAATAACACTTAATCAATGAAAACTATTATGTGTGCTGCAAAGGGTTTGCCGGTGTCTATGCATAAGTTAAAGTAATTTCAGATGGTATATGAATTGTATTGCATATTAATGCTTTTGATGATATATTAATGCTTTCATTGAAATATAACATGTTTTGCAAAAGCTAAAGAAAAAAGAAAGAGTATATAATGGCACTAACATAAAATTAGCCCATATATGCAAGTTACAGCAACTGATACAAAACTAGACAGCTATTCTCTTTCAGGATCAAATGATCTTTTCATACTAATAGAAATCAGATGCACTAAATATCTTATCTTTATGGTGGCCGTGAGACACCAAACGGACCGCAACTTAAGAAAACACCAGCAATAACAAAAGCGCTGCAAAAGCACACAAAACACAACGGAAACAGGAAAAACAACAACGGAAATAGGAAAAACAACAACAGAAATAGGAAAAAACAAAACAGAAATAGGAAAAACAACAACGGAAATAGGAAAAACAACAACGGAAATAGGAAAAAACAAAACAGAAATAGGAAAAATGACAATGGAAATAGGAAAAAACACAAGGGAAGTGTTTCTGGGGAGACAATAACCCGACGGACCAGTTGCAGGAACCCAAAACATTGTAGGTGTGCTTTATCATGATTCATATAATATTGATGACAGATTTTTAGGCTAATAGTCATCTTTTGTTTCCTCACAAAACTGATAGATCCTCCACATCTTTTAAGTGTCTCCCAGCGCAATTCTTAGCATATTTTGGTTCCTGCAACTGGTCCGTCGGGTTATTGTCTCCCCAGAAACCCTTTCCTTGTGCTTTTGGAAACCTGTTTTTTCCTATTTCCTTTGTCGTTTTTCCTATTTCCGTGCTTTTGCAGCATTTTTCTTATTGCTGGTGTTTTCTTAAGTTGCAGTCTGTTTGGCCTCTCAGGGCTACCGTACATCTTACTATAACACACAAAATCTGTTTGTTTGCCTACAAAATCCTCCTTCACAATCGATCAAAAAAAAATTGGCACAAATGCATCTTAGGCCCCTGAAGTCTTATCTACACCACATATTGTTGATGTCATAATGTTGCCTAGGCTGGAGCCTATCATAGGTGTCATAGGGCAGGAGGCTATCCTGTAGGTTTGTCCTGGGGCTAACACGGAGAGATGGACAACCATTCACACCTGTGGGCACTTTAGAATCACCAGTTAACCCAATCCCACCAACTGCATGTCTTTGAACTGTGGGAGGAAGCCACACAGAGAGCATGCAAACTCCACACAGAAAGCCCACGGCCAGGTGGTGGATTCAAACCCAGGACCTTCATGCCATGAACTGCTCCACTGTGCTGCCCTAACAATATCTAATTTATAACCACAAAACATATATTATGGTGCCAGCATGTTGCCAAGAAATCACATAGCAATAGACTAAAACACTGGTGAAACAATACTGCATTGTGGGTACAAGTAATCTGTTTCACAATTAAATCACATTCTTGTACTGCTGGAGATTTTGAGATCCAATCTTCATAAGCCATCACACATTAAAAACGAAAAGAATGCTTTTCCTCTGGAATAAAATTATAAAACTGTAAAGCTGTGCTGTTGTTGAGTGCTCATTTTGCCATCAAGCTTCAATGAGGAGTGACAATGTGAATGTGAAGTTGCAAATGGATTTTATATCTTACCAATAGAAAGAATAAATATATGCAGAATGGCACAATGTGGTGACTCTCTTAGAATGATACTTCCTCAAGTTTTATTGTTTGTATCAGTAAATGATGTGGACGCATTCTGGGAGAATAACCGACTAACAGAAGTCAAGCTGTTCATCAAATTTAAACGTGTGTTTTATTGTTTGCAATTTTCTAAGAGCTCTTAACACAGTGAGAAGAAATAATCCATTTGCAGCCACACTGAACATCGCGGTGTGTAACAGCATTGGACTGATAAGCTATTACCATGCAACCATGCATTCAGTGTTATGCGATTTTAGTGCACAGAACACATATTCGTTTACCTTTCACTTTAAGTTTAGCAGTTGAAGATGCTTTCTCAGCTGTAAACTTAATTTCACCCATATCTTCTGGGGTAGCAGACTTGAAAAGCAGCACATAAGTTCTGCCTGGAATTAGAAACAGACATCATCGTGAAAACATCCTTATTATTCCCAATCTTTATTAAGGCAAATCCTGTAGCACTACATGCTTAGCTTAATTAAAATGGTTTTCCAATTTCTTGAGGCCTTACCCTCTTGCCTCATCTTTATGTTGTCAGTGGCTTTGAGTTTTGTGTTTCCTTTGTACCACTGGCACTCCACTTCATCGTGTGAGATTTCACAGACAAATTTAGCACTCTCCTTCTCCATTACCTCCAGATCTTCCAGCTTCTTGATGATCTTGATATCTCTGGCTGCAGGAAAAGGCCAAGTACAGAAAACTTTACTGAACCTAGATTAATTGTACCTTACTGATTTCCTTACTTTGTTGCATAATTAGTAATTACCATGAACAGTGAGCTTGGCGGAGGTGTTATCATCAGTAGTACGGCAGATGTACGTGCCTCCATCTTCAGGGGAGCATTTGTTGATGGCCAAAGTGCGCTTTTGGCCCAATGAATGAATAGCAAAGTTCTTTCCCGGTTTTAGTTCTACCTCATCCTGCAGATTCAGTGTTATTCAAAATGTTACATGTGTACTGCACACATTTAAATCAGCAGACAGTAATAATTTCTCACCTTGAACCATCTAACATCTGCATTCGCTCTGGACACTTCACATTCAAACGTAACCTTCTCCTTCTCAGGAACACTCATATCCATAATAGGTTTGGAGATCATAGCAGGAGCTTCTGTAGAATCAGCACATTAGACTTTTTTTAGACTGGATTTTTTTTAGGAAACCTAGACCTCATCAGGACAAACATGAGCCCACCGTTACCTGTGACGATCAGTTTAGCTGAAGTATGCACTCCCTCTGCCTGGAAGGAAATCATTCCTGCATCCTCCTGCTTGAGACTGGACAACGTCAGGATGTGCTTCTTTCCCAGAGCTGTGATATGGCAGTTTGGCCCTGACTTTAATTTGACCCTGTCTCTGTTCCAGGAGCCTTCAACATTGACCTGACTGAGTTCTACCTCAAGTGTTACTGTCTCTGTTTCACGTGCCTTGGTTTCTGTTAGACCCTTTATTACCTGGATCTTCTTCACTGAAGGGAAAAGGAAAAGAGTGTTAACACGTAGGACTGATTTTGTGATAACAAGCGCCATGACAATGACATTCTTCTTCTTGTATGCTATGCACATCATATTCTGTATTTAAAACATTAATCTTGATGAGTCTTACTCTCCACGCTGAGCTTGGCCTGGGTCTTATCATCCAGAGTTTCGCAAGAGTAGATGCCACGGTCAGCATAAGTCACACTCTTGAAGACCAGAGCCTGCTTAGCTCCCTCTACCCGAATCTCCATGTTTCCTGCAGGTTGCAGCACTACACTGTTCTTCATCCACCTGACTTCATCCGATGCCTTACTGAGCTCCACTTCCATCCTCACTTCGCTTTGCTCCTCCACTGTCAGGTTTTCTAGCTTTTTCTTGAAAGTCACAGGTTCATCTGGAAGGGACACAAAGAATGTTAGATGGAAGTATGTGTTCATTTATATAAACAGTTAAACAATAATTCCCATTATTATCTTACGTTGCACTTGTAGAGTAGCTTTGCAGCTTTTGCCTTCTGCATCAACACTTATCTCTCCTGCATCTTTCTGAGTGACTGAGGTGATGGTAAGTGAGTGGCTGCCACCACCTTGCTCAAGCTTATACTTCTGCCCAGAAACGATGAGGATACTGTTGTGGAACCATCTGACGCTGACGTCTGCTGGGCTGACGGCACACTTGAAAACGGCATCTTTTCGCTCCGTTGCAACCACGTTGTTCAGTTTGGTGACCAACCTCACTAATCTTGGTGCTGAAAGGAATAAAGCATAATTATATAAAAGAAAAGGCTTCCATCCTGGAAAGACGTTTTTTTAGTTAAACTAGTTAATTACCTTTAGAGGAGACTTTAGCAGATGTCTTGTCATTTCTACATTCACAGCTGTATTCTCCTTCATCTTCCTTGGTCATGCCAGTCACAGTGAGAATTCGCCTAGCACCATCTGCTCTGACACAGAACCTGCCTCCAGGTTTAATCTCACGGCCATTATGGTGCCATACAGCATCCCCTGAAGCTTGATTTAGTTCGCAAATCAGGCTTAGTGTACCTCCCAGTTCCACTGTGGCAGGTTTCAAAGGGAGAACAAACTTCAAAGCTGAATCTGAGAAGAAAGCATGAGAGGGAAAAGTTCAAAGAAAAATCTTGCATCTGCACATGCATGAGAGTTGTATTTAAGACTTTTCTATGACCTGCCTTTAACTTGAACTTTGAACTCCAGTTTATCATCCGCAGTTTGACAAGAGTACGTTCCACTGTCTTTCATTTCTGCAGATTTCACTATCAGGGTACGAGAAAGGCCCTCTTTTTTCATTTCATACTTGCTGCTCTCCTTGAGCTCCATGCTATCTCTAAACCATCTCACACTACCGCCCTCTGAGGTCAGTTCAGTGGATAAAACAATGCTTTCACTTGTTTGAACCACGCATGTGTCCTTGACAGATTTCTTCTGGAACTTTATGGCTAAATCTAGAAAGAAGAACTTATTTTCAGTACTTTGTACAAATAAGTGGTAATCCATTGGCAACATGTTATATTTAAAATAAATTTACCTGTTAGCTGCAACTTAAATACCAGCTTCTCTGTTCCAGCCTCACACGTATATTCTCCAGCATCCTTTTTCTCCACTTTTTCTATCACCAGCTCACGAGTTTTGCCCTTAGACTCCATGTGGGCTCCTTTGCTGGAAGTCAGCAGCTTGCCATCCTTGTACCACTTTACCTCTGTCTTGGAATCTGAAACCTCACAACTAAGCGTGGCTCTCTGTGAGAGATAAGTTTTCACTTCCTTCTGGACTGACTCCATGTTAGAGAAGCCAGCTGGGGCTTCTGACCAGCAAATGGACAAAAAAAAACATCAATCAATGTGAAATGCAAAAAAACTTTAAGCAACTATGACTCAACTTACTGGATACAAACGAGGCAATCTGGCAGAAATACTACACAACAAGACTATTTTAAAGCTCATTGACATACAGTAGGAAAGTACTAGAGACAACTTATTGAGCTTACCTAACACCTGTATCTTAAAGGGCAGCTTCTCAGACCCAGCCTCACAGATGTACTCCCCAGCATCCTTCTTATCCACACTGTTGATCACCAGCTGCCGACTCCTGCCTTTTGACTCTACATGAACTGTCTTGCTGGTGGTCAGAAGCTTGCCATCCTTGTACCATTTTACCTCTGTATTGATATCAGATACCTCACAGGTGAGAGTGGCTTTCTGAGAGAGAGTAGCTTTCACCTCCTTTTGGATAGACTCTTTGCTGGAGAAGGCAGACTTCACTTGGATCTCTGCAGAAATAACAGTGATTAATGTCATGGCAATGTAGCAAGTTTAAGTGTGATGTGAGATAAATATAACCTAGAAAATCAATTTTCATAGCAACAAAGTGGATAAATACATAGGAAAGCCAAAACCAGGGAACAATATTTAACAGCAAAAATGTAACGTGACCACAAAATATGCAAATATGTGAAAACATCTGCAATTCCACCAAACCAAAAACAAAAATTTCTAAATCTTTCATTGAGTTTCTGTTACAGTTTTACTCAATTCAGGTGTCAGGAAAATAAACCTAAACAAAGATTTCATAAAGTATTTAAAAAAATCTCTATAAATGTATAAATCTATGTAAATGACGAGTCAGATCAGCTGATTGACTATAATGTCTAAATTACAATTTTCACAACCAAAGAATATTATAAGAGCATGATTATTGTCATGTTTTTGCTTTGTGTTCCAGTACTCTCCTTTTTCTTACAACGTCTTTACAATGCCCCACCTGAAAGCTCCAAACTTAGTGCCCACCACCTTCAGCTCATCTCCACTCAGAGCAACACAAAGAGCCTAGACAATCATCTGTCTTGCAACAGTTTTTTCTATAAATTCAACATTGATGTATGATGCTTGATGATTCAGGAGTCAGTGAGTTACTGTAATATTCACTTTTAATAGTTACTAAAATAACAGCAATGACAATAACTATTACATAGTTTTTGTTATATAATTTGCATGTACTTCTCTTTTAGGTGTTAAAACACTTAACCTGTATGTTACATCCCCAATTTTCACTTGCTTTTAACATATAACCTCCAGCATCTTTCTTCTCTACATTGTCAATCACCATTTAAGTAATCCTGCCCTTTGAATCCATGTGATCTGCTTTGCTGGGATTTGGCAGCTTGTCATCTTTTTACCATTCCGCCTCTGTCTTGTTATCAACTATAATGGAGTAAGGTGACAGTACAATTACCTGTACAAAAACAACAGTTCAACTGAAATCACACAAAAACGCACAGCAAATGCATGATAACTCAGATTAGAGCAGGGCGATATGGCCAAAAATATTTATCACGATATATATTTGAAAAGTTGCGATAACGATATAACCGACGATATAATTGATGCGAGACAAAATACAACTCCACAACATTACTAGCGCAAAAAGACAACCTTCCATTTATTTTCACTTAAACAAGAAGCTGGTTTTTATGTACATTAAAGCTTTATAAAAATGTAACAGTGCAAATGCAAATTCCTTGCTGAAAGTTTAACCAAAAGGCATTTCCAGTAGAAATGGGCTGACATATCCTGAGCATAACCATGTATAATATCCACTGAAGTTAAAAAGAGGTGCAGTACGCATTTTTCGGACCATAAGGTGCACGGGATTATAAGGCACATTAAGCGAAACAAAGCAGTCAGATAAATCAAACTTTATTCAACTCATTCTTCTTGCTTCCTCCACTTCTGTACCATTGATTCATTAATGTTGAATTCTCTGACAGCTGCTCTATTCCCATGTTGTTGCAGTATATTAATGACTAACCTCGTATTGTGGATGGATTATCTCAGTTGTTCTCCTGACTGAAGTTTGGTCCGTTTACAGCATCCTGCCATGCGATTGCATTTGTCTCTAACCATGAAGAACCTTCACGTTAACTTTTATAAGTGGAAAAGTGTTAGTGTTCCTCCTCCAGCTTCACTGTTTATGTTATGCTAACATAGCTGTGTCGCTAGCGATCACGTAGCACATCATTATATACCAGCTAGCCCAACTTCAGTAACCCTACAAACGTCACTGCTGTTTAGTTTCCTGTCTTCATTTATGTTGGAAGTGATAGCAGAGCTGTACGTTTGATTTTTTTCAGAAATCTCTCAGTCAGAACATGCAATATCATGCTTAGGTAACTAGCGAAACTAGCGAGCTAACTTCCGCTAGCTTCCTGCTAACTCCGTTAAATGTAATAACTTTTGTTTTCATGGATGCCTGGAAGTTAAACTTTATAGTTACACCTGGTAAAGCAGCAATGCTGATCGTTTTATTAAAGATGAAATAATTTAGACAGTTTTTAACTCTAAGTGATGCTGCAGTGTTGTTTGACCTGAAGCATATGGAGTTTAGGACCCAGATTACTCCCAGATTTAAGAGCATCTTAGTCCGACAAATATGACAATAACGACGGCCGCTTGCATGTTCTGCAAAAAAAATGTGCTTTGTTGTGTATCTGACGGACAAACACCAAACCAGTTCCACATCACGGAAGTTGCACCATTTTTACAAACCAATTCTGGTTCATCTGTTTCACTCAACAATCGGCCATGTGCGTATGAAAACAAAGGCACTGCGCATGCGCGTTTTACTCCCATTCTATCGCGATATTTCATTTTCCTATCGTTGCCTAACATTATACCGGTATTACCGTGAACGGTATAATATGGCCCAGCCCTAACTCAGATAACTAGAACCTGGCAAATAACCAGCTAAAGATACCAGATCTTGTAACCAGAGACCAAAACATGGAGCTCAGCAGGTCATTTGAACAACATAACTCAATTTTCTACTCAAAGGCTGCAACAATTTTTTATCAAATTAAACCAAATACTACATCCCACAACTGAAGCAACCAACAATGTATTCAATGCAAACACAAAAACACTTTTTTGTGAAGAAGCCTTTGCATTAAACGATCTAAAATATGTTTTACACGTTACACTATATTATTATAAGTGTGACATCCATAGAGGCATACCTTGCACATGTATCTTAAAGGCCAGCTTTTCAGTCCCAGCCTCACAGATGTACTCTCCAGCATCCTTCTTCTCCACACTGTCAATCACCAGCTGGCGATTCTTGCCCTTTGATTCAGTATGGATTGTCCTGCTGGAGCTCAGCAGCTTGGCATCCTTGTACCACTTCACTTCTGTCTTGTTATCAGATACCTCACAGCTTAGAACAGCTTTCTGTGACAGGGTGGCTTTTACCTCCTTTTGGATTGACTCCTTATTAGAGAAAGCTGACTGGACCTGTGTGTCTGAGGAGACCATGAATATGGATGATAAATTTCTCTCTCTCTGCAGCACCTGCAAGCCCCATGAATCAAACCAGTTAGATCATTGCCCCTACCTGCCACCTGTAGTTTGAAGGCAAGCTTTTCAGTCCCAGCCTCACAGATGTACTCTCCAGCATCCTTCTTCTCCACATTGTCAATCACCAGCTGGCGATTCTTGGCCTTTGATTCAGTATGGATTGTCTTGGTGGAAGTCAGCAGCTTGCTATCCTTGTACCACTTCACTTCTGTCTTGGCGTCGGCTACTTCACAGCTCAGGACAGCCTTCTGGGAGATGGTGGCTTTCACTTCCTTCTTAACTGAATCCTTGTTAAAGAAGGCTGATTGGACATGTGTGTCTATGGAAACCATGAAAATAAATTCAAATTCTTTGCTGTCCAGAAACAAATAGGTTTAATATCTGTAAGGCGCATAACTCAAGAGGAAAAACTAGAAACCAGTTAGGGCACTGCCCCTACCTGCCACCTGTAGTTTGAAGGCAAGCTTTTCAGTCCCAGCTTCACAGATGTACTCTCCAGCATCCTTCTTCTCCACACTGTCGATCACCAGCTGACGATTCTTGCCCTTAGACTCTGTGTGGATAGTCTTGCTAGAGGACAGGAGCTTTCCATCTTTGTACCACTTCACCTCTGTCTTGGAATCAGAAACCTCACAGCTCAAAGTGGCCTTCTGGGACAAAGTGACTTTCACCTCCTTTTGTATAGAGTCCTTATTATAGAAGACTGATTGGGCCTCTGAACGAGGAGTCATGAAAGGAAAAAACATCAGATGATATTTATTCAAAATATAGAAACTAAGTAATGCTATGATTTCAAAAGATCTTACCTGCCACCTGCAGTTTGAAGGTGAGCTTTTCAGTCCCAGCCTCACAGATGTACTCTCCAGCATCCTTTTTCTCCACACTGTCAATCATCAGCTGACGATTCTTGCCCTTTGACTCAGTATGGATTGTCCTGCTGGAGCTCAGCAGCTTGGCATCTTTGTACCACTTCACTTCTGTCTTGTTATCAGATACCTCACAGCTTAGAACAGCTTTCTGTGACAGGGTGGCTTTTACCTCCTTTTGGATTGACTCCTTATTAGAGAAAGCTGACTGGACCTGTGTGTCTGAGGAGACCATGAATATGGATGATAAATTTCTCTCTCTCTGCAGCACCTGCAAGCCCCATGAATCAAACCAGTTAGATCATTGCCCCTACCTGCCACCTGTAGTTTGAAGGCAAGCTTTTCAGTCCCAGCCTCACAGATGTACTCTCCAGCATCCTTCTTCTCCACATTGTCAATCACCAGCTGGCGATTCTTGGCCTTTGATTCAGTATGGATTGTCTTGGTGGAAGTCAGCAGCTTGCTATCCTTGTACCACTTCACTTCTGTCTTGGCGTCGGCTACTTCACAGCTCAGGACAGCCTTCTGGGAGATGGTGGCTTTCACTTCCTTCTTAACTGAATCCTTGTTAAAGAAGGCTGATTGGACATGTGTGTCTATGGAAACCATGAAAATAAATTCAAATTCTTTGCTGTCCAGAAACAAATAGGTTTAATATCTGTAAGGCGCATAACTCAAGAGGAAAAACTAGAAACCAGTTAGGGCACTGCCCCTACCTGCCACCTGTAGTTTGAAGGCAAGCTTTTCAGTCCCAGCTTCACAGATGTACTCTCCAGCATCCTTCTTCTCCACACTGTCGATCACCAGCTGACGATTCTTGCCCTTAGACTCTGTGTGGATAGTCTTGCTAGAGGACAGGAGCTTTCCATCTTTGTACCACTTCACCTCTGTCTTGGAATCAGAAACCTCACAGCTCAAAGTGGCCTTCTGGGACAAAGTGACTTTCACCTCCTTTTGTATAGAGTCCTTATTATAGAAGACTGATTGGGCCTCTGAACGAGGAGTCATGAAAGGAAAAAACATCAGATGATATTTATTCAAAATATAGAAACTAAGTAATGCTATGATTTCAAAAGATCTTACCTGCCACCTGCAGTTTGAAGGTGAGCTTTTCAGTCCCAGCCTCACAGATGTACTCTCCAGCATCCTTTTTCTCCACACTGTCAATCATCAGCTGACGATTCTTGCCCTTTGACTCAGTATGGATTGTCCTGCTGGAGCTCAGCAGCTTGGCATCTTTGTACCACTTCACTTCTGTCTTGTTATCAGATACCTCACAGCATAGAACAGCTTTCTGTGACAGGGTGGCTTTTACCTCCTTTTGGATTGACTCCTTATTAGAGAAAGCTGACTGGACCTGTGTGTCTGAGGAGACCATGAATATGGATGATAAATTTCTCTCTCTCTGCAGCACCTGCAAGCCCCATGAATCAAACCAGTTAGATCATTGCCCCTACCTGCCACCTGTAGTTTGAAGGCAAGCTTTTCAGTCCCAGCCTCACAGATGTACTCTCCAGCATCCTTCTTCTCCACACTGTCGATCACCAGCTGGCGATTCTTGGCCTTTGACTCAGTATGGATTGTCTTGGTGGAAGTCAGCAGCTTGCCATCCTTGTACCACTTCACCTCTGTCTTGGTATCGACCACCTCACAGCTCAACGTGGCTTTCTGGGAAAGCATGGCTTTAACCTCCTTCTGAATAGACTCCTTGTTGATGAAAGCTGACTGGGAATCTGAGGGTAACACAAGTAAGAAGAGCAGTGCTGTCATAAGCTTTAAAATCACAGATGATTGGAATAATTTAGAGGCAAAATATGAAACACACACTTAGCGCTTGATAGGATGATATGATAAATCTAAATATGTATATTTTTGGCACTTCAAGATAGTGGATGGTTTAGATGATTAAATGTACACCATGAGCATTACTATGAATTTTATACATTTATAAAGATTAAAAATCTTTAGATTTAAATGAATCAACCAGGCTGTCCCACCTGTGACAAATATCTTGAAGACTAGCTTGTCCCCTCCAGCTTCACAGGTATACTCTCCAGCATCACTCTTCTCCACCTTTTCAATCACCAGCTGGCGAGTGTTGCCTTTTGCTTCTGAGTATATGGTCCTACTGGATATCAACAGCTTGCCATCTTTGTACCATTTCACCTCTGTCTTGCTATCTGACACATTACAAGTAAGAGTTGCTTTTTGGGAGAGAGTGGCCTTCACTTCCTTTTGGACTGACTCTTTGTTGGAGAAGGCAGCTACAGCTGGAGTTTCTGTGAGGAAAAAAGAAGTTTCTGTGCCATCAAATACTCCCAAATCAACATAAAAAACCCAGCCTTGTGCCATCATGCAGTGTTACCTTTTATCTTAACCTGGAATGTGATTTTGTCAGCTGCTGTCTCACACGAATAATGTCCTTCATCAATCTTCTTGGCACTCTTGATAATGAGTTTCCTTTGAGTCCCTTTGGAGATGATGGTAGTTCTTTGGTCCTCAGTGATTTCCATTTGATCTTTTCTCCACACAACAGCAGCACTGGCAGATGAAACCTCACAGCTCAGCTCAAGATCTCCTTTGAGAGTCGATGACATTCCCATGGTACCTCTGGCTTTGTTTAGAAATTTGGCAGGTTCATCTTAGGGAGGGAAAAGCAATAAAAAGTTACCATGTGACTTATGTGTAATAATAAAATTAAATGTCTTTTTTAAAAGTTTGGTTGGATTGTTAACGCAGGAGCTCATGTTTAGGAAGAGGGTTGGCCACGGCCCAACCACTTCCAACAACAGGGGCAGCCTGAGAAGCAGTTTCTTCTCAGGATTTATTTTCAATTAATTTAAAATAAACATTTAAATAAACAAAAGGACTAAACATGTTTTCCTTTCCTTTCTAATAAAGTAAAAGGAAGCAGTTATTAAATTATCATACATGAATTCCAACCGATAGCAGCCACTTTACAGTGACCCGTTAAATATAAGAAAGCACATCACAGGTCAGAGGGTTGATCAGCAGAGGATGAAGAAACTTTCCTTAACTTTACTTTGAATTGTATAATGCTGTGGGTCCATATCATGTGACATGTGGATGATGTTCTTGTGTTTTTATGAGATATTTACATTAGAAAAAACTCATCTAAAACATGTCACCTGTAATTAATGGATGTTTTTTTCTTGCATTTAAATTTTTTAGGCTTTCACATTTTTATGGGGTTTTTTGTTTTTGTTTTTTTAATGGCAGGAATACTCGGGTAATGGGTTAGAGTGAGGATGAAGTCACTTAATGTGGAAATTCATTTACAGTTAAAAACAGAAAAATAAACAGAGAGCATACTTGAGTTAGAGCGGACCATTTCTGCCTGTTTTATTTTGTCCTTGAAAGCACGGGCAGTTTCTTTTGAGACAAGCTAATGAATCTGTTTGATGCCTCAAAGATAAAACCAATCAGAGCAGCTCACATTCCAGTAAATCATTTGAGGTGTTTTGCACCCTGAACCTAGTTCCTATTACAAAAATCCTCTCTGGAAAATCCTAATTGTGATTTGAAGCAACAAATGATGTAAAGTTAGCTGCAATTTTTACACATACCTTTAAGAGTGAGTTGCATGGACATCTTGTCATCAGGTAACACACAATCATAAATGCCCACATCTTCCTCAGTGACGTTGTGTACCATCAGGATCCTCTTGCGGTCATTAAGCACATATTCATACTTTTTGCCCATTTTTAGCTCCCGTCCGTTCTTCGTCCAAACCACCTGAAGAAAGAAATACAGAAATGCTTTCCAAATTAAACAGGTTAGGATCACACAAACACATACATGTGCTATTAATGTTAACTGGAATTACTCAAACACAAAAGTGTCTCATTTGCAGATTATTCAGAAAAGGGTGCACCAAGGGTGTAGCATTGGAGGACAAAGAACAAGGCGGTCACAGGAAATTTGAGTATTTAATGAAAAGTGAAAAGTTGTGTTACACAAGAGTTAAAACAGAATTTTGTGTTAGGTAAAATGAAAAAAATTTATACAGATGTAAAAGTTATAATCCTATTAAGTAATCTAATAGTGCACAAGTTGTATAGTCAAAATATAATTTGAGGTACCTAAAGTAAGCACATTAATCATGTCGAATTTGAATCAAAATATTGTAGAGTAGAAGCAGGAAGTAACACTACACCGAAGTGCTTAAATTAAAATACAAGTACATTAAACCAGTACTTAAGTAAATTACTCAAGTAAAGCTCTTTGTCTTTGTCAGGTCAATTCAATTTTATTTATACAGCGCCATATCACAACAGCAGCCGCCTCAAAGAGCTTTATATTGTAAGGTAGACCCTACAATAATAATATGTAGACGTAGAATTAGGATAATTAAATATCCTATTGACACATCTACAAAGCTCTTTCAAAAAGACGTTAAACGTTATATTAAAACAGCTGTTTTAATAGAGTCTGTAAAGGCAAAAACTAAAACAAATTATTTACATATTTCTATCACTAACCTGTGTGTCGTAATCTGACACCTCAACAGTCAGCTGAGCAGTGGCTTGGGCACTGCAGGTCACCACCTCTAGATGATCGGATTTGTTGGTGAACCTAACAGAAGGGGCTGAAAACAACGTGGCACTGTAAGAGGGTATTACTGATTGGAAGAAAAAAAAACCACAAAAAAAGACACAAATTAATAGGACTGAGGTCATTTCTCTAGTATGTACCTTTCACATTGAGGATGCAACTGCTTTGTGAGCCTCCACCCACAAACTTGACTTCAGTTCCATTCATTTCCATGGTCACAACTCGGATGAGCAATGTGTGTATGTTTTTTGACCTGGTGATGAGGTAGTCGGCTCCGCTGCGCAAAAGGCGTCCGTTTAGGGACCAGAAGCCTGAGCAAACAGCAGACAGCTCGACAGAGATGGAGAATTCCTCACCGGAGACTGCAGTGCTGTTAATCAGACCTTTTCTGATTTCTGCAGTGGGTTCTGAAAAGAGGCCCGCAAACAGGATTTTAAGAAGGAAGAACAAAAACCAAACATAGACATAAATGACAACAATCACAGAGAATTCAGTCTTACCAAGGTAGAAGGTTCCAGGTACCTCCAGGTAGGCACTCTGCCCAAAGTCATTAATGGCAGAGATACGGAACTGGTAGCTAGCTTCTTCAGTGAAGTTGCAGATTGTAAACTCTGTTGTGACAATGGTTTCTTCAGCATTGCACCTCTGCCACATTTGGGTACCAACCTTCCTTCGCTCTACAACGTAGCCTTTGATGGGGACAGGGCGGTCACTGTCAGGAGGAGACCACTGAATGGTGATGGAGGACTCTGTTTTGTTCTGCACCACAGCGTCAACTGGGGGATCGGGAGGATGCTTCCGGGCAGCTAGAGAAAAATATTGTGATGTTATTTAGTTGGAGTACTAGTTTCAGTTCTTCTTTTGTATTTACGTAATATATGCTGATATTTGACCTAACAACAAGAAATATATCGAGATACACTGTTTTGTATAATTCAATAAATGTTTGGTTCATTATTGTACCAAAGGGTCCTGTCACCCTCCCCTCATCCCCAAAAGATTGCAGCAGATGGCTGGAGTTTTTCCTTCCCACTGTTGCCAAGTGTTTAGTCATAGGGGGTTGTCTGATTGTTGGGTTTTCTCTCTAATATTGTAGGATCTTTACCTTACAATAAAAATCGCCTTGAGGCAACTGTTGAAATGATTTTGCACTATATAAATAAAATAAATTGAATTTAAATCAATCGCCACAAGATATTTTGTATATATTTACTACAGATATCATTAGAATGTATCAAACAACATTTAACCCACCAGTAACTGAGAATCGGGTGGATGTCTTGCAGTCTCCAGCCACAAACGCCACTTCTCCAGAGTCCTCTGCCTGGCAATCTCTAATTGTGAGTGTGTACTGTCTAAGCACGCAGCCGATTGAAATACGTGAATCCTCTTTTAACTTCTCGCCATTGCGAGTCCAGTAGGCGTCTGGATAGGGATGTTCCAGCTCCACGCAGAAGATGACAGTGTCGCTAACAGGAACTACTGTCCTCCGAGGAAGCTTCTTAGTTATGTTACCTGAGATATAAGAAGAAACTGATTTGAGATGAAGAAAACAGAACTGAAAACTGCATTTTTCAAATAGATATAGCAGTAAATAATGGTCCAATGTAGTAAACATTCACAGACCAGGTCATGTCGCATTAAGTATCCACATGAGATGCATGTAATATTTACATTAAACCCATATAGACAATTGTAATTACACTTGATAAGTGCACAAACACTGAAGAAGAACAGTGGAAAGAAAAAGAGTCTCTACCGTACCCAGGACTGTGAGCTCAGCCACAGTGCGACTGCCCTCTTTCATCTCGCATATATAAACTCCATCGTCGTTGGTGGTAACGTTGTGTATGGTGAGGCGACGGAGGGTGCCGTCCTGCTCCATGCGATATTTAGCATTTTGCTGCAGTCGCGTTTCCTCCATGAACCAGTTGGTATAAGTGGAACTAAGAGGCACCTCACACATGAGTGTGGCTGAGGTTTTTTCCTGCACCTCCACATCCTGCAGCTTTCTCCTGAATGGCACCTTGGGTTCTGGCACAAGGAAATATGACAGAATCTTTAACCAAAGCTGAACTACATCACACTTTCAACTTCTACATGTATTTACCCACATATTCAAATATATGTCAGGCTAATGAAATATCAATAAAGTGAGAGAAACTAGAACATTTAAATTCAGGAATCAAGTGTAGAAAATCTGATTTAAGAAGTGAGATAAGTTCAACCTGAGCACTCAGTATAGCCAAATAAAATATTTAACATTTGCATTCATGTTTTCCAATATGTTTCCTAAACTGTGCTCTCCAAAGACTAAGTGAGTTAATTTCATCTTGCCATGCTGAATATTTTTGCTTCAAGCATGGTTGTAATAACATCCAAACAGGCACTGCAAAGATTCAAATACAGGATGGCTTCCAAAGCAAACATAAGATTACTTTTTATCACCAGAAGTGGCAATAAACTCCAAATCCAAGGGGCAGGTTACACCATGGACAGTCTGTCACATTTATAGAATACATAAGGTGCACTGATAGGAATGGGATCCTTTCTGTCAACATCTCTTATTCATCTCATATTCTTGTTCTTGTTCCAATCCACTGCCTTTATGTGTGAATTTTGCACGTTCTCCCCTTGCCTGTGTGGGTTCTCTCTCGGACACTACGGCTTCCTCTCAAAGTTCAGAGTCATTTATTTTAAGTTAACTGGTGATTCTTGGTGTGAATGTAAGTGTGAATAGCTTTCTTTTTCTGTATGTTAGCCCTGTGGTAGACTGGCAACCTGTCTAGGGTGTATCCAGCTTATCCACCCATTGACAGCTGTGGTAGACTCCAGCTTAACTTCAACCCTAAACCCTAAACTGGACAAGTACTAAAGAAAATGGATGAGTATTAGCAAACTACTTCTCCAGTGCATATGTAAAGAATGGTATATAAAGACTATCATGCAGTTCATGTGCTGGATACTGTATTTGCCATTACACTACCATTTATTTTCTAGCCACATATAGTAAAACTTCTTTCCATTTCAAAGCTTTCTGCAAAACTCCAGCAAAGTACCAAATTGCTGGGAAAATATCACACAAAGAACCAATTTTCCTGCACTTTGAATTCAGCTGGTACATCGGCAGCTTGGCACTCGACATCGGACTGACTGGAAATTAATATCTGAAATTAAAATCTGCAACTCTACAGCTTCATATCCTGGACCAACATCTTCCTGAGGGAAGTCACATCAGCAGTGTGCCAAAGTGATCTACTGAGTGAGTGACCATCTTAGCAACTGTGAACTACTCATCGCCAGCAGAAAATAGCTGCAACACAACACCTTACTTCAGGACATGAGCCAGAATTCAGTCTTGTTGTTAAAAGGCAAACAACAACACCCAGAAGATTCAGAAGAGTAATTACAGTTCCCAGTAAGCACTGCTCTCAGTTTGTAACTATTAAAATATACAAATGAGTCACACTGGAGCATGGGGGACACGATATTTAAGTACAACGGATGCTGCAGATTATAGATACACCATGACAGTGTTATAAACAGTGTAATAAATTAATATGCAGCTCAAAATATCCTCATCAAATAAACCATTTACGTCTCCTAGAAAAGGATTCATGACTTCTAAACTATTAAATATGTACATAAGTATGAGCTTTTTATAAACATTTGTATCTTCAGAGGGTTAGGGTCTTTGACCTGAGTACTACAGACAGAAAGTGAGTTGAGATTTGTTAGCATTATCAAAAAATAAGGTAAAGCCAGCCTTAATATTTCCCTGCATACTTATTAGAAGTATGCAAACATATCTTTACTAAAAACTTAATTCAGGAGGATTTTCTTAACTGCGATTGCTCAAAAATGGTAATAGCTTACCTTTGACTGTTACTAACACAGCGCTGTAGGTCTGCCCTGCCATATTGGTTGCATTGCAGGTGTAGAGGCCATTATCAGTCTGCTTGCAGTACAGGATTTTCAGGATGAAGTTCTCAGCTTGGTCCTCATAAATGACATGTCTGCGGCCCTCGCTGATGTTCATTCCATCCTTCCTCCAGATAGTGTGGGGTTTGGGGTGACCGGTCACAAAGCAGCTGAGTTTGGCATGTTTCCCCTCAGTCACGGTGCAGGTACGAGTGAATACACCTTTAGGAAGCTTCGCCAGGGCAGATGCTCGCAGATCGTGTTCCAGGCCCAGAGAACTGAAAGCATCCGTGATTTTGGCCGTGGAGGAGGAAGAAATGGAGGCGCTGCTTTCTTCATTGCGGTAGATGGAGATCTCCTCTTTGCGCTTCTGTAGGTGAGAGAGAAGGGAGCTGCTCTTATCTACAGCTTGGCGGTGGGAATCCTGAGCATCTACAACGAGGGCAGCCGCAGCTTGTGCGCGGCCGACAGTGTTCTGGGCCCTGCAGGTGTAAGTGCCGCTGTCCAGGTTTCGTACGCACTGGATCTTTAAAGTGCTGCCATCGCTCTCAGAAATGATCTTGATGCGACTGGTCTCCCCCAGGTAGCGCCCATCCTTTTCCCATTCAAAGTTGGCCTCAGGGTAAGCTGCAACTTGGCAGTGGAAAACAACATCACCGCCCAAAACAACACGTGCAGAGGCAGGCTTCACCATGAAAACAGGGGCCTTCTGAGACATCTCTGTCGGCAGCGCCACTTTGAGGGTTACAGCGGCGTAAGCTTCACCGACGCTGTTCTTAGCTCTGCACATGTACTGTCCACTGTCCTCCAGAGTTAAGTCATAGATGGTCAGGCGATAAGCGTCTCCATCTTCCACAGTCTTGAAGCGGCCTCCGGACGTCAGCTTCAGCTTGTCTTTTTCCCAGGTTATCAGTGGAGTTGGGCTGCCCACAATTGTGCAGCTGAGTGTGGCATCCTTGCCCACACACACTGAAAATGCCTTTGGGCGAGTGAGAAACCTGGGGGCCCCTCCAAACAAGTTTTGTTCCATCGTTTGTTCCTGTGATCAAACAAAGGGCAAATATTACACATCTTATAAGTCTTATTAATATCTTGGAACAGTTATTGAGTCCAAACTCAACTTTGAAGCAACATGTGTGCAAAAAATCTCCACACTGATAAAACCATTTGTTTCATCCTGCTTTTTTTAGTCTGTTTTATCCTTTTTATTTGGTGTCACGGTGTTGATTTCTGCCTCTCTCTCTTTTGTCCTTTCGCCCTACCCTCAACCTAACCCTGACCCCAATCAGTCATGGCAGATGGCTGCCCCTCCCTGAGCCTGATTCTGCCAGAGGCTTCTTCCTGTTAAGAGGGAGTTTTTCCTTCCCACTGTCACCACATGCTTGCTCATAGGGAGGCATCTGATTGTTGGGGTTTTCTCTCTATTACTGTAGAGTCTTTACAGTATAAAACACTTTGAGGTGACTGTTGCTGTGATTTGGTGCTATGTATATAAAATTGAATTGAACTGATATTTATCTGTGAAGGACAGAAAGGGCAGATTGGTGAGCCACGGCTGAGCTCAGCATCACTGTACACCACAATTATAGTGTCTGCTGGGCATGATTTTACTGGACAATTTGCTCCCTTTGCATAGTGACTTTCAGCTTCTCGTCCCAAAGTGCAAAACAATACGGTTTACAAAACAACTTTGTTCCAGCAGCCATTACTCAGATTAACCGAGCATAGCGTTGCTATCCTACATGATGCCAAGTGAATTCTCTGTAATTATAGTATAATTATTTCTTCAGTATTTTTTATTAAGCTTATATATTTTCTGTGTTTGCACTGACAAACATGGATGGAAGATGGATGACTCTCTACTCCAGACCAAATCTACCCATGGGTACAAATAAAGTAATTGAAACAATAAAAATATTAAATAAATAAATACAAAACTGATTTTATATATGTACAAGTTTAATAACCTTTATTAAAAACACCAATCTTCAACTGCAAGTATAAATAAACCAGGAAGTACAAATGTAAAAATTACAAAACTATATCAAGAAAAAATAAATACATTTACTATTATTTCCTGTAGATCATATTCCTCCACAAACACCTGTCAACTTTACACAAACCCATTGTAAAATCTGGCCTTCTGCTATGTGTTCTCTAAAATATGTTATGCTATGAAAATAGACATAAATCCAGAGTTAGGGTGGCATATTTATAGCTGACAGTTACAGTAGCTATATATCAGTCAACATATCCTTGACCTGCCGCAGCGGACATTCATCAATACAAAGACCTATTCAAAGGGAAAGAAGCTAAATAGCAAACAAATTCCCTCACAACAAGGTCAGAAAGAGCGCTTATGTGTCTTTCAAACAGTGACATTTACCAGCTTTGTCACCTCCGCCGCTTTAACTGCCTGTCCCAAAAATAACCTCAGCTGTCAGACTCCGTCTCTGTCCATTGCCATTTGTAGAAGCGAAAGGGACATCAGCTGTTTGATAAAGCTCCCACTTCACAAACATACTTCATTTCTAGCACTGTCCGTTTTCTACCAGCTGAGGAAAACTCGTAAAAAAAGACACTGGAATTTAATGAACGACTAAAAAAAATCACGGAAAAAATTCGACAAAGGAGCTTGTGTTTACTTAAATATAACAGAAACTTCAGCTGGATGATGCGGTTAGCTAATGAACTCAAATCCGCCCCTGTAATAGTCACAGGTGAAAAATGACAGCTATCTACCTCTTTGAGCTCAAATTAACCAACAAAAAAAGGAAAAGAAATTCTAACTTCGACCAAGTTCCTATGTAAACTTTACTGTAAGAAAATGAGTTAACTGTTGTGTTACTGCTTCTTCACCTTGAGTCCTTAACCGCTCAGGAAATTCAGGCGCTGAATCATGTGGGCCAAACAATCAATAGCCCGTCAGGATTTCCGGATGATGGCCCTCTCCAACAGCGTTCAGGGGCTCCACATGGGGGGCAAGAAAAAGTCTTCTTTGACCTCAAATATATTTCAAAATGGTTGTAAATCCAAGATAGTGAAACATCCCCCCGTCTCCTGCAGTGGGCGGTTGAGCAGACTTACGTTTTCTTTCTTCTCTGGTGCCTCATGATGCCACATAGCTGACGTGCCTATTTTGGCGCAGCCTCCTTTCCAAAATAGACCTGTCATTTGGAGATAGGAGATAGCCTGATGGTGGCTTCGGGAAGGAGAGCAGGCTGGCCTGGCCTCTGCTGGGTTGCTGCTGCTGCAGGCTGGAGACGGCAATACGGACACAAGTCATAAACAACTCATACTAGGTGTAAATGTGCCGCGTGTGGACGCGTCAAGCAGGAGCAGTTTATTGAGTTTCAGTTCAGTTCAGGTTTAGTTATATATCAGTCGCCTCAAGGCGCTTAATATTATAAGTTAAAGACCCAACAATAATACAGAGAAACACCAACAATCAGACGACCCACCCAATGAGCAAGCACCTTGGCGACAGCGGGAAGGAAAAACTCCCTTTTAACAGTTAGAAACCTCTGGCAGACAGGGGCGCTACCAAGGGAGAGCCGTGCCCCCACGCCCCCCCCCCCCCCCCCCCCCCTCACCCAGGTGTCACTTTATATATCCCTCACATTTCCCATCATCACATGCTGCACTGTTCATGTTTTTTTTTTTGGGTTTGCCACCCCAAGATTTTAGTGCCCCCCCCCATAGTCAAGCCTATAAACAAATTCTGGTTCTGCCCCTGCCAGCAGAATCAGGCTCATGTAAATCGGCCCACAAAAAAGTTTTTTTTTACCACACAAGTTTAAACACCTATTAACTACTTCTGTTTTAATATCATTTTAACTGTATTCAAAACTTGTCAATTATCCCCTCCAATGTAAAGGAGGGCATATATTTTGGACTTACTGTATTTTCGTGGTTTTAGAGATTTTACTACTCCGAAACAAAAAATTCCCCCATGTCTATTCATGTAATGAAGTAACAGATAGAGTTTTATTCTTTTAAGTAATTAAATAACTTTACACATTTTTGTACTTTTAAATCCAAATTCTGCTTCTTTTTTCTCCTATTAAGATATCTCAAGGATTGAATGTTCAGTTAAACTTCTTTATCCTGACAGAAAGATGAGTTTCCTTTAAGATTTTTCACTTAAAAGTACATGTAAAATGAGTTTGATTTAAGTTCTGTACTTGGATAGTCAAGGTAATTGACACAAATTCACAGGCAGGGTATAATTCTGAAAACTATGTCCCGTAGGGGATTATTCATGATTTGAAGACTTAACAGAGCTGCAAACAAAACTGAACCTCCACTTCTTGGCTTGTTGTTGTTCACTTGTTTCAGACTTTCTTAGATGTGCAAATCTGAGATGCTCAAATCAATCTCTTGCCACCTCTGTCTCTACTTAATGAAAGTTTACCTCAGCTTACAACAGCTCAAGATGTGCCAGGTTAAATGTGAAGGTAATTAGCACCAAGACATCATTAGATACTGCATCACAAATCCAGTCCCTGTCATCATATTACCAGTAACAGAATCCAGCCTGCACTCTGATATCATTGAACATTTGCAGTGGTGACAAAGGCACAAACAGCTTCCTCATTCTTCTGCTTATTTATAGATCTTGAACAAAAACATAAATCTATCAGTCTGCCTCTCTTGATAGTTCATTCATTTGCAGTAGTTGTAGTGAATAATAAATCCACTTAATCTGCTTATGATTAGGCTGAGAGGTTGACTGAGCTTGCAGCAGACTGTTTTCCACAACATCCACTGTGACAGCTGCTGTCCCCAGCTCATCAGGGCCAGAATGAAGTTATGACTTCATATTGTCCATATTGTGGAAAGGACTAGAATGCAGTAATACTTTAAATGTATCCTTAGTGAAGTATTCACTTTGATTAAATCACTTGATAAAGCATGGCAACAAACCTCAGGTTGCAGTGCACATTTTTAATATAGACTCTCAATTTCCTTTTAGGAAAAAATCATTCTACTTGAAGTGACTAAAGCCAGTGTTAACCCTTTTGTCCCCAAACTTTGGCTTCCATGTTATTTTCTTACTCTTCCAGTGCGGGCTTTCCCCCCAGTGCCAGTGACTGACAGCAGCAGGTAGCCTGGACCCTGATTTAAACTCCCAGAAACTCTAGCAGACGGTAATCCACTGTTGCTGCTTTCCTCTGCTTCATCCTCTCCTGGCCACTGTGTTTAGTTTCCATACTCTAACTAGAGTATGTGTACTGAGGAAGAAAATAGTTTAGATAATGCTATCCTCTGTGTTGGCATGAAATACGTCCAAACCTTCTACTGCGGTACTGTGTCACAAATTAGCACAGGCTAGGTTCCTTGATTTCAAATCACTTAATATACCAAAACAACACCACGACATATTTCTGCAACTTTTTGGTAAATGTTTAAAACTCACTTGCAGACAGTAACCACCCTCTCATGGCACCTGCCAACAGCCTGGCTATAATTTAGCAACCTAAATATTAAACACTAAGTAAAACATGTCTTTGTAATGAGACTTTTCTTTTTTTTTTTGCTAAATGGAAGCAATGCATACTCTCCAGTCCGGTCTCCGTGGCCTTCCACTTGACCTCACAGCCATTTCGAGAATAAGGTCATAGCTGTATCATGTTCACAGCTTGAAACACATGGGTGTTACCTTAAGAACAGTTACATGGCAGATGACAATCAAAGGAGCTTGCAAATAAAAGACTTCTTTAAGTTGCTTGAAGACGTTTCACCTCTCATCCGAGAAGCTTCTTCAGAACTGAAGAAGCTTCTCGGATGAGAGGTGAAACGATGGCAGATGACAAGTGAGACAAATTTTAGTTCTACCAAAGATTAAGATTACTAAGACTGAACAGCAGATGGCAGGCATGTCCTCCCCAAAACACTCAAGGGGCTTGGACAACATTAAAAACAAGCAATAAGGTGGGCAGGATCAAGTAGGCGTAAGCTTCATCCTACCCCTTTTGAAGCATGTAAATTGTATGGTAGAGCGATTCCTTTTTTTTGTATCCAATATTTTTTTTTATATTACTTATATGTTTGAAATAAAACAATTAAATAAAAAATGAGACAAACTAGCAAAAAAGAAGCACATCTTTATTTACAGTCTTGATAGTATTTACAGTATTATAGCAAGCACAGGACAATAGTGGGAACACGTGGCAGTGAGGTGCTGTTAAAGAAAACAACTCACCTTAATTATTCCATATGAAAAGTCCTGATTTACAAAAAAAAAAAGACTTGATCAACAGGTTACCCTAACACTGCCACTGAGCTCTTCTAGAAATGAGGGTCACTGAATGCGATTTATGCAGCTGTTGATGCTGTATGATGTAAAATGACGTTTAATCAATGGACCATGTATATGTGCTATTCCTTCATAAGTTCCAACAAGACTGTGAGCAGAATCAACTGGTTAGAAAGAGTCATAGAGCAAGTCAAAGGGGAGAAAGAGACAAAGGACAAAAGTACGGAAAACATATATATGACAGTGGTAACAAAATGTGAATAAGTCTGTATAAAACCTTTATATTCATTCAGAAGCTGTTCACTAAATACTTTCTTTTTTATTGTTATATAGATTTAGGTGTTATAGTTCAAACTTCTAGGCATCTATCTATCTATCTATCTATCTATCTATCTATCGATCTATAATGTCTCTTGTCTACAGTTATTATTTAACCAAACAAATGGAAAACACAGTAGACTCCTTTGGTTGGAAAATGTGAGGGTAAAGAATCGAGTTGTTTAAGTATTTAAGTTTTTACAAGTTAAGTTACATGAAAAACTACTTCCAAGCAACAGCAAAAACAAAAACAAAGAAAATTAAACTTTATTCTTTTTTATTTTAAATAAACATTACATAATCAACCACACACAGAACGATTAAATACACTCAAAATTAGATGTATTTGCCTCTCTACTCAGTCTCTGAAAACAACACGTACTGTAAAGCTGTGCTGAAAACAAGTTCTTTTGGCATGTTTCATATTTCAGCTAATGCTGCTCAATTTACAGAACAAAAACATACAGACAAACTTTTGTAACCACAAAAAAAAAAAAGAAGAAGAAGAAGAAGAAGAAAACAAATTCACCATTTCAGGATGAAAACATAGCACCTTGTTCCAGTCACTGTGATCCTTCGACTGGTCTATATAGTGGATAAGAAACCATAGTATGATCAGAAGGTTTGCCATAATGGCATGCTCCCGTTTCTTCAGGATGTTAAAGACAGCGCAGTCCCATGACAAAAGACACACTGTCAGATACAACAGACTGACCTGTCAGCTAACAAGACACATCCACAGTTTCACTATATGCACTCGATGCTATACACAATGGCATGGAAATCAAAAATACTGTACATCCTATGTGCTGGTAAATATGTGAAAGCAAATCTGTTGGTTAACATGAGACGGCTTCTAAAAAGAGCAAATGCTAATCCTTATTACCAAGGCACTGCTTATAATAAAACGACTAACATTAGACACTACCATGGCGTGTAAATGTGGAGACTATCAAAACTCTGTGTTCAAAGCTGCGCTCCAGTGTCTCTACAACACAAACTCATCTCATATGGAAAAAAAACACCACAAATGAACTGCGACCACAAGAAATGCGTGTAAGCACATTTAAGGCCGTGTGAGGGAAACAGACATTTACTGACCAGCGGCAGAAGAAAAAAACAAAAAACAAACAAAACAAAAAACCCAGCAAAAAAACATTATGTGCTTGGCCACAGTGTTTCCTTTAGAGATGGACCGATCCGATCGGATATCGGAGAAAAATAAAAAATTGAATCCGATCCACTAAATATCACGAAAGCACCTCACAAAACTTGCAACACGCGGTAACTCACCTCAGAACGTTAGCATGTCGGAGCAGTATGCATCACGTGATAGAGCGGCTGTGGCATGCGGGACCTGTCGGTGGTCTGGATAGCATGTGGAGCTTCGCTAGCAACCCGGCATTTCATCTCCGACAAAGTTATCCCCGAGAGAAGTAAAGCAAGTGTGTAAGTCCATCTCTGAATGTTTGTAAAGCATTCCTGCGTTAAGCTTACCAAACGATATATGGAGCGACTGCTTCTTCTGGCTGCTACTTCAATCATGAAACTGCTTAACGATCAGCTGATCGGCTTTTCTGTCGCGAGTCCGTCTCTCTGGTTTGTTTTTGGCCCACTTTGCACCAGAAAGAGGAAACCATCGGCTGAACAACAGCAGCACGTTTAAGCTTGATAAGCTGTTGTTAGAATTTATTTATTATTATTTTCTACTCGAGGATCTTTTTCTACGTAGCTGACGGCTGGTAACTGTGCAGGGGCGGATCTAGCAAAGTTTAGCCAGGGGGGCCGATAGGGCATGAACAGGGAAAAGGGGGCACAAAGACACACTTTTCTTTCTTATTCTCATTTAAAATGTCTAGCTTTTAATAAATAATTATCCGAATCTTACACCCAAAGTTTTAATTTGATGTAAAATGAATAGAAGTCCATTACTGTATATAGTGACTATTAAGTCTAATATATATACCCTAGTAAGCTATAGTACTTTTTCCTTTGGGAAGGTACCATCTGTGCAGTCTGCAATTTTGTTGAAGAAAGATGTTGAATCTATTTAATATTTCTTGAAAAATAATTGATTTCTGTGCATTTTTTTTCACACTGCATCAAATTAAGGTTGATTACGTTGATTAAGCATCATGAGGTGGAGTGTGAGGGGTGGTTCCCTATTTTTTATTTATTTATTTTTGTTGTTGCTGGGAGTTGGAACCCTATTAGTTAGGTTGCTTAATATTTACGCTAAGTACTCTTTAAAATACCAGAATAGGGAGGATGGTGTAGGTTTAAGTTTATTAGATTGATCAGTATTGCTGAACTATGAAATATTTTTTTTTTGCATATAGGTATAACAGAATAGCTTTAGTGTAGTTGTTGTTTTAAACTTGAGTATGAACTTATACAAAATGCAGCAAGATATTTTAAAAAAAAAAACAGTTTTGTTGATTAAAAAACATTATATCGGATTCATATCGGTATCGGCAGATATCCAAATTTATGATATCGGTATCGGACATAAAAAAGTGGTATCGTGCCATCTCTAGTTTCCTTATAGTCTGCTGAGGACAAATGACAACACAAGACAGGCTGATGCAATGCTTATCTATAAAGTTAAATCAGGATGCAAGTACACACACACACACACACACACACACACACACACACACACACACACACACACACACACACACACACTAAAAATGCTTTTCAATCAGTGCAAAAGTGTTAGCATAATTACGCAGATGTTAAAATGCATTCCCTCCACAGACGCATGCACGCTCAACGTGAGAGTGAAACAACTTCTAAACACACGAGAGGGTTAGGACACACTCTGAAGTCTTATAGAGGTGGAGGGCTCAATTTATATTCCTTTGCAGAATGCAATAAAACTGGGTTGATATTGTCATCACTAGATCAACTATGAGATTTTGTCCCAGTTTATTTCAGGGTTTACCGGCAATTGCATTCACCATCTTGCCGCTGGGCATGGCATCTTTGCAATAACACCAAAATTAAAGACAAAAACCACAATGTAAGAGGGGCCACACACCACCTCCATTCGTAAAAGTTTATGATTGTTTAATTTTTTTTTCCTAAATAAATTATATCTCTCTATATACCTGTATCAATTACATATGTGGGGAAATAAATATATATAATGATCTTACTTTGGAAAAATAAAGTCTTAGCAGAATTGCCGTCCTTAGCACGCACTCTGAAATCAGCCCTTATGATGAAGTTCCATTTTTATATGATCAGTTTGAGGGAAAGCACAAAAAATGGTAACAAGCACACAAAGTATTTGAAAAAAGTAACACCTTACTGTTTTGTTCTTTTAAAAATGGTTTCCACCTACACCTGCCATTAAAATCAAAATGCAGTCGAAAGATGCACCTCTAGAATGAAAAAAACGTTTATGTATAATAAATATTTACACAAGAGTAAATACACTACAGAGGTATCGATTTGTGTATTCGTTTTTTCTCCTCCACAACTGAGGTAATGCGGAAAACTAGGATTTAAATACATGTTTTTACATCGGTGTTAAGGCATAACGCTGGCTCTGTCCAGCTTAAACAGATTTCAATTACATCTTCTATCTGCATTGGGATTTCTAAGACAAGTGTACTTGGTGCCCATTACTACGGCTCTGCTTTTGAGGAAAAGCAACTGTCTTGACAGATGAGCCGCAGAAACAACAACACTGAACAAAAATCTGCATTTAGGACCACTAAACACAGACAGCAGCATCAAACCATGTGCATGCTTAGGCTCAAGGAACTCCCAGATACACATAGTGTTTTAGCAGTGCGGCTACTGTATATAGTGAACTTTTGAATCATTTCAATACTTGGTATATTTTGCAGGAATTGGATCTAGTAGTAAAAATGTGACCTTTGAAGGAACAAGCAAGATGCAAAAGTGTATTTACATTTTACAAGAGTCAAATAGCACAACTCTGAAATGCTTTTTTTCCCCCCAGATGACTAAAATTGTTCAGGCAAACAAGATGCAATTTGAAGACTTCATGCTGTGGCACAGATTGAGACACTATTCTGTGGAAAACTTCAATTATACTTGCACCGTAATACCCTGTGATGCTCAAATACTCGATTTGTGCGCAGCAGAAGTTGTGATGAACCTTTCGCGTTTCGCGCCCATCGTCGCACGGTGGATCTATGATTACCCTACACCTCATCGATCTTTCTGTCATACGAGCTTCGGGAAAAGTTCCTACAAGTTGATAAGAAAATTGTGACAATGTGGACGGAAGACATATGGTTTCCCTGATGCCATAGTCTGCCTGATATGACAGGATGAGGCGTAGAGGTGCAGAGACTGTGGTTATTCAATGAGTCCCTCCTAAAAACGCTGAATGGTGTATTAAAGGTCCATGCTAAATTCTCCATGAAGATCATCTAAGGCCACAACTTTCGTTGAAGAAAGTAAAATGTAAACACTAAAAAACAAAACAAAAGAAAACAAAAACACAAAAAAAGAAGAAGAGAAATGATCACGGCTTTGTAGCTTCAGGACAAACAATGCCCAAAAATACAGAACCACAGAGCATTGAAATGAGAGCGTATACCTTATGACAAAAGGCACTTCAACAACTACCCCCAGTGCCCTGTTTTGGAGTAGATCCACTATTAATCTCCTGATCGTCTTCTTCATCTTCTTCTACCTCTTGCCAGCCACCAAGATGGACAGTGGTGGGCACAGAAATGCTGGAACTGAGGCCGCTGTGTGCCTGGTAACCTGAGAATAAGGGTATAATATCTATTGGTTTGCTGTCTAATGATTTGTAATATCAGGGTATCCACATCAGAACCAGGATTTCAGCACAACAAGAATTTTTGTCACATTCATTTGATTCTGAACTGACACCAACAATATTTATAAAAGTCCTCTGCAAACTAATATTCATAATCTTTGGCTGAATTAAAAATAACAGGTTCTTAAAAATCAACACTTTCATTTACCAGTGTGTGTGTGCAGATCTCTCATTGGCACTGGATTATGCCACTGGCCTGAAGTTCTTGGTGGGTGGGAGCTCTGCTGGTGGAGCTGAAGAGACAAACAGTTTTCAGTGTGCAGCAGAAACGGGTGCTAAACTTATGGTACCTACAAAAGATACTAAAAGCATTACTCTGGCTCAAAATGTGCCTTTCGAGCATTAAATCTTTTAAGCAATACTAAAAATGAAACCATGAACTGAAGCTACGATGATACATGAGAGACCAAAGTAAAGATTTGCATGTTTGTGCATGTCTATGTGCAAAAATAGCACCTAAAATTTTGGAGGAAAAAAAAAGGGACATTGGACACACACGTTTGAGAGGCTATAGTTCATGAACAGGAAATTACCTCATGCATGTAGATGGCATGGAGACTCATCTCGGCTGAGGCAAACTCTGACTGCAGTGCATTGCTCCGGACACGAGAGTCACTGTTAGACATACTGGGAAAAAAGCCAAACACTTTTTTTTCAACAAGCATTTGGATTTTGTTTGGTATAGTTTTGTTATAAATAAGCTCAGAATAGAAGTATATAAAATTTAATATTGGAAAATACCTGTCAATTACGGTGCGCTCACTGTGGTACATGGTAGTCTCAGGGTGGACGGAGGAGGGCAGGAGGCCGTGTGACCGGCCACGACTGGTATGCGCGAGCTGAGACGTGGACAAAGAGGCGAGAACGCTGGCTGCAGCAGAAGCAGCGGTGCTCGGTGGGATGAGTCGATGGTCTCGCCCTTGCAGTCCAGATGCAGTTATAACAGGGTGAGCCAGGACACTGGCCAAAAGATTATCAGCCTGGAAACAACAAATGTCAGAAAGTTACAAAAAAATAAAGGAAAAAAATTTATGAGAATAGAAATTACAACAATATATTTCATAATGAAGCCATTATCAGTAATCAAATTTCTAGTAGTTTAGGCATTAAGTATTTATAGGGAAAAACTGATGATCCTAATGGAAAGGGATGACTGCATTACTGAGTTTTCTTTGTACATTAGCTGCCTATATCATTTTTGAGCAAATAAGTAGTTCTTGCTGTTTGTGTTATCGACTTGGTTCCTACCCCAGTGCCAGACTCGTTGGACTGCAGCGAGGTGCAGAGAGGCGCCTCTGAGAGCAGCAGCTGAGTGGAGGGGCCGGCCTGTGCATCATGGTGCACCTTCTCCTTTAAATGGCTGATAAACACTGAGCTCTCCTGAGGGGGCTGCCACCGTGGATTCTTTATGGTGAAATGCATGAGGGACAGCTCCGTTTTGCCATTTTCAGCCTGCTGGTACACAGATGCCTCTGTCTGTCCTTCTGACAGCCACTGAAAAAACATCAATAGACAGATCACCTTTTTGATATCATTTTTTTTTCCACAGTCTTCATTCACTGAGACATTTGTTCATTCACTCCTGCCAGACAAAAGGAATGGGTCTTACTGTTGGGTTTCCATGGCGTCTGATGTCCATCTGGGCAAAGGAACAGATGTCACCAACTCCAACGACCTCCACGGTGAAGTTCCTGAAGAAGTCAATTATTTCTAGAGACTTGTTTCTCAAGAGGAAGATGAGAATGAAGGGTGTGACAATAGGACTGAGCAACTCCTCCAAGATGAACACCTGAGTGGACAGAGATGACATGAATTTCTGGTTCTGTACGTTTTATTTTATGTACACCCTATAAAAATATGACTGTGACCAATCTGACAGTTTTAGCATTACCCAGGTCCTAGATTAAAAACCCTCATCACAGCCAGAACAAGCACATAATTTCAGTCTGACTTGAGTGTGACAAGTGTGTTCCTATCCACTGAGTTTCTGCATTCCTCACCGCTTTGTACTGGAACAGCTGTGCCACCTCGTCACGGGTCTCACTCTTGTTAGCGTTGCCCCTCCAGTGGTCTGGCATATAGTGAATGTGTGCCAGCACACACTGCAGCAGCTGTTCTGGACACCACGCCATATGCTCATCTGGGATGAAAGACCTGGCGTGGGACAGGTACAAAATGTCAGCATTACAGCTGTGCATTACCTGCACATATGAGACAAATGGATAAGCAAAAGAGAAAAGCTTTATCATAAAAAGTTAAAAATTCAGATGGGAGTACCTGATGAAGAATATCTAATACTTGCTCATAGTTTTAATGTGAGTTATTTAAAGAATTACTTCACTGATTAGCTTTCAGCTGAATAAATGAAATAAAAATAGACAAATAATTTGTAACAGTGTATATTGTAGTTGTTTTTTGATGACTGACTGGGTGGGCTTGCTTTGAGGACTCACCTTGCGATAGTTATTGTCACCCCCAGCACAGTAATAGCAGTCAGAATGTGCTGCACTGTCAGAACATCCTCATCATAGACTGTAAGTACGATGAGAACAGCCAGCACTGAGCCTGAGAAGAAGGCAATGTTCTTAGCAATCACAGTCAGCAGTGGCGATGTAAACGAGTTCATGTACTTGGAAGTGGGTTTGTAGCCACGACCCAAACGCCCGTGCAGCTCATGGTCCAGCTCATTGAAGTGACGCAGGTATAAACGACCGTAGAGGGACCATCGACGTGCGCCCAAACTCCCAGGTTCTCTGCGGATCACTTCTGTGTAGCTGAAGAAAGCATAGAGCACCTGCCACACTAGGATGAAGGGACATAGCAGCAAATTGGCCAAACCCATCAGGAGGATGACCCTGCTGAGCTGCTGGGCAAGCTCCAGGCGGTTTCCACTGCGCTTGTACTTGGGGTGCAGATTCCACTTATTCTGAAAGAGTGAGCCAGGGCCCCAGAAAAGGATGAGTTCAAAGTTGTACTTCAGACCCTGGGTTAGAAAGACCACATTGCCCAGCAGGGGGAGCTGCAGGTGCACCGGCAGCAGGGATTTGTTTATCATAGCCACCATGTAGTTCTTAAAACGTAGGATCCGGTGATAAATATCAAGTTCTGTCAGCTCTTTCTTGTGAATGCACATTTGCTGTTCCCTCTGGAGGCTGATTAGACGGTCTTGGACTTCCTGCCATGTGTAGTTGCATAGTTCATCCTGGGAGAAAGACACAAGGAACCCACTCACATTGAGACAAAGCCACAATTTAAAACACTGAGATTTATCATCTCTCTGCATACCAATGAACATGAGTCAAAAAAATTTGTTTGAATGACCTTAATACTCATCTCAAGTTGGTGCACTCACCATTCTGATCTTCAGTGCTTTGATGTAGAACTGCCTGATCTCCCAGTAGTTCAAAAAGTTGCAAATGACCTTAATAAGACGATAGATCCAGAATATAGCAGCCATAATGAGAAGGAATATGATCCAGCTGTTCTCTTGAATCCTGAACAGAAACAAAAGCTCCTTTAAAACATGGCTAACTTCATGTATCAATTCATACATAGTAAACACTGTACATAATGTAGAGTCATTGTAAAATCTCTTACACAATGTCGGTCATACTTTATGGTTTTTAACTAACTTCATTTATACTTTTACTTGTTTTTTAATCACTGTTGTGTGTATAAAATCCCTGCACTATCTCAGTATAAGGCCCGTACTGGGCATCTGTGGCACTTTTATTTTAACTGTGTTGTTTATTTGTCATTTATTGTAGACAGTACTATTTTTACTCTTTATCATGCTGCAGTAATGGTAAATGGCCTGTATTTGTATAGCGCTTTTCTAGTCCCTAAGGACCCCAAAGCGCTTTACACAACCTGTCATCCACCCATTCACACACACATTCACACACTGTAACACAACAATTTCCCTTGCGGGATTAATAAAGTATTCATCTATCTATCTATCTATCTACACACATTCCCCTCTCCTCTACTAATAATTTAAGTTGGCTCTTCATTATCTAATGACATAATATTTATATGAAGTATGCAACAGCTGATCTTAGATGGAGTAATCTAGTAAACTTCAGTTAACATGTTTTTGGTGGGGGGGTGTTTGAAGTACAGTGGTGGATGTCTGCTCATTATATTCTAAATTTAAGGAAACCCTTTAATGTTCCCATGTGTCTAAACAAACATTAGCAAATTTCAGTGCAACTGTAAAAGCTCTTTATGAGTTAACATTCAGATGTATTAAACAAAATACAATCTTGTTTTCAGTCCGAGCGTTTTAAAGCTGCTTTATGAGGGAAATTAGATATGGGGTATGAAGAGGACAGAGAGAGCCTAAACTGTGGGACAAGTTGTTCCCAAATTAGAAATCCAAGCGGACGTCATTGCCTTTGATATAAACAACTATTGAGCTGCAGTCAAGCTGAGTCTAGGTTACATGTTGTCAAAAAAAATGTGACAACACAGGAGTGGGAGGGGTAGGTGGGGGGCTTACTCCTGCAGTCAGCTTGTGAGGTGTCATGTGGTAGTCAGCTCGCTGTCCCAGCCAAGCTGTCAGCATCTCGGTTGGCTAGCTGTACCTCACCATAGCTATCAATTACATCGCTCTGTTCTCCAAAGCCAGGCTGAGCTCTCAAAACAAACACCTCCCTCCAAGTAACCATGAGTTGCAGAAATGTTGAAGCTACTAATCTCAGGGTGAATTAAACCAAAAATGAAAAAAACAAAAAACAAAAAAAAACACAAAAAAAAAAAAAAACACTGAATGAAATATAGAAACCAGTCTAATTAATCTGATGACAAACCATTGCCTTGCATTACAAAAACAAGTGAGTTCTAACAGATTTCTAGATTAAAGGAGAAAACATGCTGGTTACAGTTAAATAGTTTTTTTTTTTCTTTTCTCAGAGTATGTGACTGTATCTTGCACTCTTGCCAAATCGTTTACAGCCCATAAAGAGATTTAGTGTGAAAGTCTAATTGCGACTGTATTAAGTCAGAATAATGACATCCCTCTAAAGGCCTGTCTCTAATCCTGGACTCTGCTTGAGAACAAAGTGTCTAATCAAACTTCCTGGAATGTGCATGACTTTTCATGCCTGTACATTCTGTCAGATTAAGTCAACTCATCCTTTTCCCACCAGAAAAAAAAAAGAAAACGAATCTCCTTCAGACACCTAAACTGTCTGTAGGATTGTAATATGCCATCATTACCTTGCAGTGCACTCCTGAGTTGGTAGGATGGCATCTGGCAGTGTGACTTTGTTCCGGTCCAAAGGGTTCTGGATTGGCCCTGTGTGGTTGACCGCTCGATTGGCAAACAGGACATCGTATTCCACGCAGTTGACAAGGAACGTTGTGAATGTGACAACAAACAATAGCTGACTGTGAGAGTGAGATTTAAAAAAAAAAAAAAAAAAGAGAGTGATTAGGTTACACACTTAATGAAAATACCAAGAAAACCAAAAGATAACAATGAAAAGTGTTTAATGTTTAACTGCTATAAATAATTAGGTTATAAACAATACACTACACTACACACTGTAGTTAAGTAAAGTCGCCCCATCTGATAAACACCAGGAATAACAAATGTCATACAGGCATGGCAGCAGCACAAACAGCAGGAGTATAAAAAATATGTTGCATTAACATGGCAGCTGGTGAAGGGATTAATCCTAACAGAAAAAGTCATAACAGAATAAATGACCATATTAAAAAAAGATACAAAATAACATTTAGAGACGGAATTGCTTAAAAAAAAAAGGGTATTGTCGTCAAAGGCTGGGGTGCACTTAACTCACAGACACATACACAAGGCCAAACAAATTTCCTCTTAGATCTGCAAACACACATCAACCTAATGTTTTGCATTCAATGTGTATCACCTGCTATGATGGTGCAATATTTTAGCCATCTCAACATGGTGAGTATTTCTGTGCAACTCAGTACTTACGCAAGTTCAAAGAACTCGGAAAACATCATACAGGCAAAGCCATTTTTTTGATGAAAGTGATATATGTGAACAACATGGTTAAGGAAAATTTTAAACAGCCCTACAACAGGTATGCAATTATTTTAACTATAAGTATTTAGGGTGTGGACATTCACTATAAGTAAGCTGACTGCACAGTGAAGTGATAACAATCAGTGTAACACAATGTCTAAATATTCATATTTGATCCCATAGCAGCAGCAGCAGAAGTGACATTCAAATGATGTAAAAGGGATCATTCTGGCTTTCGCCAGTTTGTTCACAGAGTTTAAAAGGATATCCTTGTAAAGAAGTTATCCAGGTTCTTGATATGGTGCCATGAGTCTGAAACAGAAATGAGACCATTGGAAAGGGAGAAGTCTTTTACAACTTACTTAACCTCTTATTTTGTTGCATCATTTGTCAGCAGATGGCCAGCCTTTTTAACCTTAACAAGTACAAACTTTAACATACATTAGAAACCACTTTTAACGTAAGCAATAATAATATGTTTACCTTTTAGGCCCTCAGGCACGTGCACCAGTAAATCCTCCTCTCCTGGTGGTGAGTCCTCCTCGTAGTCATCAATTCTCTGATACTCCTGGTAAGCTTCAAAGTTGGCCATTGTGCTTCACATTCTTCAGGTCACCCCTCCACAACTAACGAGCTACTTATACTAAAGACTATACGAAACGAAAGCAGACTAGCAACCACAACTACATCCTGCAGCTAGCTACTTAGCAGCTCGAGCACTTCAGGAAGAAAGGAGTTTAGCTACAGCTAACATTAGCCTGCTAACCTGCTCCACTAACGGACGGCGCTTGTGTAACCCTACACGACCATGATGACAAGTAAAATTCTGCGTTGGAGTTAACAATTCAGCACATGAAGCTTCCGTATAGTTAGTAATGAGCGTCCCTTACGTTAATAAAAGATTACTACCTGAGCCAAATGACTGTGCAGCGGCTGGCTAACCTGTGAATGATTCAGCCAGTCTTGTAGTCAGGGTGACACGGTTTGTTTTGTTCCCGTCTGCCGTCGGTTCATCTGCTGATCTTTATCCCTTTTTTAGTGTTTGCTGCTCAGTGTCCACCTCTTCACCACAGCTCGCTTATCTCACACAACTTCGTTTCAGTTACAACACGGCTGTCTTCGGTCGGTTCCGCGGTCCGTTACTTGATTTCCAAAAATACATCAACCTGTGCGTGTGTACTGTTTTTGTCTTTCGCTAACAAATGTCAACAAAACGACTTTGACGTCACTTCTGATCACACTGACGCAATTTCCGAGTAGCAATTGTAGTTTTTTAAATAATTTTCACATGGCAGACCCTCTGTTGTCCGACTTTTTCGCTTTTAGCGTCGTCCAAATAGTCCCAAATATCGATATATAGCTTGCTGTGAAGTAAGCATTTATTCGTCTTGCTTGTGGGTTTCACAAAGAAAAAATCATCTTAAAGCAACGGTCCTAGCTTTCCAGCTGAAATGCATCCTGGGAGAGTTTGAACATGGCAACCTGCAGAGTTTCGCTGGATTACTGTAGAGCTTAAAGATTATTTTGACCTCATGAGTTTATTATCACTGAAAAAGGAGTAAAGGATGCTTCAGTTGCTCAGTTGTAGAGCAAACATCGCTGCTGCACCATTGCGGCCATTGTCGTTGCACTGCCGGTGCAATAAAAGTGCAGATTTATGGAAGTTTTCACGGTAGGTTAAAGTGACCGGTAGCTAATTTAGCCAGTGACAGGCGACCTGTAGATTATACCAGCTGTATAATCCCATATATGTGGTTCTCCTCACTGTCACACTTGACCTACTTTGATTTCCTTTAGCACTGCCAGACTTATTCAGATCTTTTCTCTTAGAAAAAAGCAGTACTGTGACAGTAAAACAAATCAAAACAAAACCACTTTAAAAATATTAAATCATTAACACACAAATGTGAGATTTTTCTTTCTAACTTTTGAGATAACTGAAAATTTCGACTAGTTTTCCTGAATTTTTCCTGAACTGTAAGATAAATGTATAAAAACTTCAACATTTGCCCAAAAAATAGTGAAGTAGCATTAACATACTCAAGTAAATGCATTCTGTTAAATTAAACTTTGGCTTTTGGAAGAAAAAAACAACAATTTGCGGTTTATACTCAAATTCCCACGCAGATAAAGGCTCATCAATCGCTGTAATCACCGCACCTATTAACACGAGCCGTACGTAATCCTAACGCAATAGAGCAAATCCGTTGTATTTGCACATATTATCACTATATATATATATATATATATATATATATATATATATATAAAACTGAAGAGAAAGTTTTATACTGGTTTTATACTTTATGCTTTCTTTTGTGTAACTGTGATTATAGTGCCACTTCGTTATAATTGTTAAATACAGGTTCTCTTAACATTGTTTGTTTTCTTGTTTTTTTCTGTCTCATTAATTTCTCAATTTATATATATGTGTGTGTGTGTGTGTGTGTGTGTGTGTGTGTATATATATATATATGTGTGTGTGTGTGTATATTTTATTAATACGAAGTTGTCAATAAAATATATTTAAAACAAAAATGTTGTTTCAGTTGGGCCACATTTCCTTGTGCTACTCAACTGTAACACAGGGGAACGAATTCATTAAAATTGAGTAGCTGATAACGGCCAGGATTTTTGTTACATTAGTGTTGCAAAACCTTCATGATTTTGATTCCCTGATTTTATTTCTGTCCTGGTCTGTATCCAGGTGGTACACATCCCCAGGGTCTAATGCAAACAGCTCCTCACAGCAGCGTGGTGGTGCTGTCAGTCGCATTTGGAGCCTGACTCAGAGAGCTGTCCGTCAGTCCACCACCAGGACATCGAAACCCCCGGGAGTAGCTTTGAAGTTTATCCTGGGACCAGCAGTACTTACTGTTTCAGCTCGACTGTTTTGCCATGTAGCCCACTGTGAGGCAGATGTGAATAATAACACCCCCGTGGAAGTTGTAGCCAAAAACCCAGTGCCTGACTTCAAATGGCACGTTCTGTGGGAATTTGTAAAACCTCAGCTGTTCACTCTCGTCTGTGCTGTTGTGGTAAGACTGAATCTGTTTACTGATCAAGAATGTCAGTGAAGCAAAAGATTTTAGCCAGTTAGGACATTTATGCTTATCATTTAAAATGGATGTTTTGGGGGGGGGGGGCTGTTTTCCTCAGCTCGCTTTTGGTGCTGCTATCTTGAACATTCAAATCCCCTTGATGCTCGGTGATCTGGTAAATGTTGTGGCACGCTACCTGAGAGAAAATACTGGGAATTATGTTCATGAGATAAGAGGTCCAGCCCTGAAATTACTTGGACTGTATGGTATCCAGGTAAGTACACATGAAATCTCACTAGTTGCACAACTTACTTGTGAACATGAGTCAAGCACAAAATAAATACTACAATCATGAAGTTTGCAATTATCAGCTTTATAATGCAGTCATTCTAATGCTATAGTCAGTGCGTTTTCAGTTAACTATATTAAATTGTTGTGTAGCCGTATACACACACATTTTCTCTCATCTTACTCATTTGGCACTTAAAGATCTCACTGTATAATTTATTTATTTAATCTATTCAATGAAAATTGTTTATTTAACTGGTACTTAATTGCCTCCTTTGTGCAGGGACTGTTGACGAGTGGGTACATTGTTCTGCTCTCGAGGGTGGGGGAAAGAGTGGCGGCAGACATGAGAAAGACCCTTTTTGCATCCTTACTGAGGTACATACATACATATTGACACAAAGGGAAAAAAATTGATGTATACAATAAATGTTATGTATAGTTTGGTGCAGAAGTGTTTAGACCATGAGAAAAGTTTTGTAATTTGGGCTCTAAGTGCTCCCCACAGAGGATTTTAACTCAAAACATAAAGACTTCAGACTGAAATTTGCATTAACAAATTTATGTCTGTAATGTTTATTTACAGACATTTTTCTAACACAGTGACCCATTTTCAAAACATCAAAAGCAACTGGGCATTTTAAGTAATCCAATTACTATGTGTAAAATTGTCTTTCTAAGCAGTTAGTGCAAAATCTTTGATTAATGTTTTGAAAGTCTGCACTTTGATTGTCTAATTTAAAGTTTTTGTCGCGGTGTACAGAAGCACAACTGCAAAAACGGTGTCATAATCCAAATACACGTAACTCTGACTGTATGACATCCACTGTCTGGCAGGGATTCCCATAGTTCACATTGTCTTGTTTGCTTTCTTTCAATTCAGACAAGACGTAGCTTTCTTCGATGCTAATAAAACCGGGCAGCTGGTGAATCGTTTGACTGCTGACATTCAGGAGTTCAAGTCATCCTTTAAACTGGTTATTTCTCAGGTAATAACACAAGAACGATCCGGCAGTGATGATTTTGTTACTAAAGTTTTTCTGGTTTTACGCTTCTAATTCTTATTTTTTTGCACTTTTTTGGTATATTTTCAGGGTCTGCGGAGTATTACACAGACAGTCGGATGTTTTGTCTCCCTCTATGTCATTTCTCCAAAACTCACAGGTTTGACAGTACTTGTCCTCCCCTGTCTTGTGGGAGCAGGAGCTCTCATTGGCTCATTCCTTCGCAGACTATCCCGCTTGGCTCAAGAGCAGGTGTTGTACTATGCATGTTATATTTCATGTATTATAAGCATATAGCGGCTGTCTTAATAAATTCAAGATTTGTTCTAATTACTGCCAGCAGATGTTAGTTAAGTTTGAACTCCTATTTTGAAATGCAGTAAAATGTAAACGAATGCAGCAGTGCTTAATTTATTAGTACCACTGGCACTCAAAGCAACCAATAAAAAGCACTGCATGAGCTGTTATTTGCAAAATTAGTATAATTTGCTGTCTGACTGTGTTTTTACTTCTTGCTGTCAAATGCAAGGTAGCAAAGGCGACAGGGGTGGCAGATGAGGCACTTGGTAATGTGCGCACAGTAAAAGCTTTTGCAATGGAGGAACGAGAGCTCCAGTAAGTGAGAATATTTTTTGTTATACTTCTACCCTTTGTACTTTCAGAAAAGCACTATGACAGAGATACAATGTTTTGATTTCCGTAATGTTTTTACACAGGTTATATGCATATGAAGTTGACAAATCATGTGAAATGAATGAAAATCTTGGTACTGGGATTGCCATTTTCCAAGGGCTGTCAAACATAGCCCTGAACTGTGAGTGTCTTTTACAATGTTAATTAGTTGACACACTTTTTAGCAGGCTGTTAAACTACCAACATTATGCTAATGTTTTTGTGTCGTGTTAATACAGGCATTGTCCTTGGAACTATTTTTGCTGGAGGAACTTTAATTTCAAGCAATGAAATGTCTCCTGGAGACCTAATGTCCTTTTTGGTTGCCTCTCAGACTGTTCAGAGGTAAAAACACACAACTTGCTCCACGATGATTTCTCTTTTACTGTTAAATGTATTCTTTCAAAAGTAGTTAATTACAAGTCATGCATTCATTTTATGTTTAGGTCTTTGGCCAGTATCTCCATACTTTTCGGTCAAGTAAGTAAAAACTACGATTATCTGATTATCCAACCAGATTTGAAACCGGAGTATTATAATATGTGAACATTTCCAAATGCCTCAAATATTTTGCTGGCAATCTCTTAACATTTGTCGCAGGTGGTAAGAGGAATGAGCTCTGGGGCTCGGGTTTTTGAATACCTTGCTTTGCAGCCCACTATCCCCCTCTCTGGAGGAGGACGCATTCCATACCATTCACTCACAGGAAGAGTGGACTTCATGAATGTCTCGTTCAGGTTGAAATCCTTCTAATTCAGCTCCAAATCAAATATAAGTTTAAAACTACAACAGAGCACAGACATAAAAGAATGTTTTGTGAATGATGTATTGTTTTCTATTGATATGTTTCCAGTTATCCAACAAGACCAGGCCATCAAGTCTTGCAGAGGTTCAGTTTGACACTACCACCCAGTAAAACAGTCGCCATTGTTGGAGAATCTGGAGGAGGTAATTTCTGACATTTCATTTAGTAACTGTTCGACATTGAAACAATATTGGGTCATCTGATAAATGTTTAACCCTGTAGGAAAGTCCACAGTGGCGTCCCTGCTGGAGCGTTTCTATGACCCTACCAGCGGCGTAGTCATGTTGGACGGCCTCGACATTCGAACACTTGACCTTTGCTGGCTCAGGAGCCAAGTTATCGGATTCATCAATCAGGTCAAGGCTGCTGATCATTTCATGTTCAATTTTTAAAAAGTATTAGTTCCTAACAATTTTCACTGCAACTTTCTTTTTTTCCTCTTTCTCCTTTCTTTTAGGAGCCAGTTTTGTTTGGATCATCCGTCATGGAGAACATCCGTTTTGGGAAGCCTGAGGCTACAGATGCTGAGGTCATTAATGCAGCAAAGCAAGCCAATGCTCACGGCTTCATCACGGGTTTCCCAGACGGCTATAACACCGTGGTTGGTATGTGCTCCCATTTGAGCTTTCACGACTGTTAAGAAACGGTGCCGCTTGTTCATTCTAAACTCCAGATCTTTAAATCCAGGTGAGCGAGGTGTGACATTATCAGGTGGACAGAAACAACGCATTGCCATTTCCCGCGCTTTGATCAAGAACCCCAGTATTCTGGTGCTGGATGAAGCCACAAGTGCTCTGGATGCAGAATCAGAGCGAGTGGTGCAAGAGGCTCTGGACAGAGCCACAAGGGGTCGCACTGTGCTCATCATCGCCCACCGATTAAGCACCATTCAAAGGGCTGACTTGATCTGCGTGATGAGCAATGGTCGTATTGTGGAGGTGAGAAGGCTGAGTATTCAGAACATACTCTGACCTCCATTTAAATCCTCCAGCTAATTTACTCTAGCTTTTAATGTCAGAGATGTACTTTGAATTCTTTCAGTATTCAGTAATAAATATGGACATACTGGTAGCTTCCTTGTTGAGTTGATTGTGTTATATCAATTTTTATTATATCTAACACCTTTTTCTTTTTTGTTACAGGCTGGGACACATGTGGAACTGCTGAGCAAAGGAGGATATTATTCTGATCTCATCCGCAGGCAAAGAGCTGAGGGGCAAAAATGACCACACCCATATTTGTTTACAGTAGCTGTATAATACTGTATAATGGTGTTTATTTTGAAATGCATAGCAAGACATGTGTGGAAAATTAATTATTTAAAATGTACTGTAAATTTGCCAGCTCTGTGACTAGTTTTATGAGAACTTACAAATGTGTATGAACAAATGGACCAATGTGGATTGGCCTGTGATGAACAAATTACACTACTGTATGCGCTGTTATTTCCAATATTGTTGATAGAATGATAGATTATAATGTGCTGGGATCTTTTGGCTCTTTAAAATGTTTTGTTGTTACACTCTGTTCTTGAATCCATGAATGTGTTTCTTGATTATAAACTTCAACAATAATACAGCATTATACATATGGGCAGGGATAGCTCAGTAGGTAGAGTGGTGGCCCCATGACCGGAAGGTCGGGGGTTCGACTCCACTGAACGGCTACCCTGAGGTGCCCCTGAGCAGGGTACCGTCCCTACACACTGCTCCCCGGGCGCTGCATTGATGGCTGCCCACTGCTTCACTGGGTGAATGGGTTAAATGCAGAGGAACTATTTCCCTATGGGGACTAACACACACACACACAGCAATTTCCTAGAGAGTGTTCTTAACTTGGTAAGATGTTGTGAAGTTGTTTTTCTTAATCATAGAAATAATTTTGTCATCATCCACATTAGTTTTGCACTCACTCAGGCCTTTTGGTGTTGCTGAGCTGGTCATCCCATTCCTTATGTTTAATAATGAACCAGGTTATTGATTTGAAACACATTTTGGCATCTCTATAAGCTGCAAACAGAGAGATGCCAAACTGTGTTTCATTGTTCTTACATCAGTGACAATAAAGATTTATTCTATTCTATTGGCCTCCCCTAAAATTGATTTATTGTCCTTTTTAGCCTTATGATAGCCTTCTTCACTTGCACTAACATCTCTGAGTCTCATATTTTAAATTACAGCGAAAAGCTTTAAAATATAATCTCAAAACGTTTAATCAAGTTTGGATATTATGTCCTGTTCACTTATCATGACAGAACACGGGAACAGGCCTCACCTGGCTATGAAACTGCTTGTCAATCCATTGTCCAATTACTTTTAAGCCTCTGAAAATGGGTGACTATAGAGAATGCCTGTAATTAAACAGTGAATGCAAAACGTTTGTAAAAACTCCTTTAATTAAAGCGGGAAATATGCAGCTTGATTTTGATTGCTTGATTTAAAATCCACTGCTGTGGTGTATAGAGGAAACACCAAAAAATTGTTCTTTTGTTCAAAAAATTAAGGATTGCAGCTGTATGTGCTGACATATTCTTTTGTAATAATAAACAATAGCAATCAGTATTCCGAACAATGGGCTTGTTTGCTGATCACATCACAAAGGACATAAAATTAATCGCCTTAAAGTTGTGTTTACATCACTACACATATATATTAGGCCATATTGGAAGTCTACTGAAGAAATGAACAGTCTCACAACTTCCTAGAATACATTTGCACTTTAAGATTATGTTAGTAATGATCGCCCCAGATAATCACATCTCTACCATGTTCATATTATCACTTTGTCTGCAGCAACACCTCTGTGAATGAGCCATCTTTAATGAGCTTTAATGCTATTATGGATTACTTTACTTTTGTACATAAACTTGCGTTTTACACGATTTTCACAAATGATGTTTTTTAAGGACACGAAATTCTGCTTGTTAAAATGCTGTTCATTATAGCAGATTAGTTTCAAGGTTGCTGTAATTCGACTTTCAGCCTGTAGATGACAAACAAGACATGCTCGGCTGCAATCCGAAGAGCAGCAGCATAGTAGACAGATTTAAGCTAACGCTAGCTACAATAACATTTTCTTTTCACCCCAATTTGGGGTGTTGTCATTCGTTGGTTTTTTAACGTATTCGAGGCTGGCTTCACTGGCCAAACATGCAGAAATATGAAAAGCTTGAAAAAATCGGGGAGGGTAAGTTTCAGACTTTCGTTTTGGTTAATTTCGCAAGGTTGATATTAGTTAGCCTAGCATGCTAATGTAGCATTCATGCAGGTCGAAGGCTAAAGTTAGCTAATCTGTAAGCAATATGTATTCGTTGATGTATGCCCCAGTTAACCACATGGAAACATTGCGAGTTTTTACTCGCACTAGTATGTGCTAGTAACAGTGCCAGTCCGAAGAGCTCTGCCTTCCACTTTTACTATATTAACGCTAGCTAACGGTGGGCATGTAGCGAGCTAATATTAGGACCCCTTAGCTGTGCCCATTCATCGGGATATGTGGTTTAAATAAATTTTGTCTGCTCCATAGGTACGTATGGGACCGTTTTTAAGGCAAAAAACAGGGAAACCCATGAAATTGTGGCTTTGAAAAGGGTCAGGTTGGACGACGACGACGAGGTTTGTTCTTTATAAAATGATATGAGAGTCACAGTGTTTGTTAGCTAGTGGTTAGCAGGCTAGTACTAAATGGAAGCTGTTTGTTTTGTTTTATTAAAATTTAAAAATAATCTTTTAGGGGGTGCCTAGTTCTGCTCTGAGAGAAATTTGTCTTCTGAAGGAACTGAAACATAAAAACATTGTCAGGTAAGTCTGACAGAAGAGCTGAATGCCTCCAGTTTGCATGTAACCCTGATGTCAACAAACACCAACAGAATATTATTTTGCCTTTTTTAGACTACATGACGTTTTGCACAGTGACAAGAAGTTAACCTTGGTTTTTGAATACTGTGATCAGGTGAGTTGATCACCCCTAAAACGCACTACATCTTAATATGTACCTTCTGAGGCTAATATGTCTCTCTTCTCTGCTGCAGGATTTGAAGAAGTATTTCGACAGCTGCAACGGGGATCTAGATCCTGAAACTGTGAAGGTGAGACATAAACATGAAGAGCATTTAAACTATGTAAACCTGACTGCTTAAAAGCCTGTTTTTTGCTTAAAATTTCAAATTAACTCCATATTGTTGATGCTGTTTGTTTTCCTGTACAGTCATTCATGTACCAGCTGTTGAAAGGCCTTGCTTTCTGTCACAGTCGAAATGTTCTTCATAGAGATCTGAAGCCGCAGAATCTCCTCATCAACAGAGTGAGTGTTTAGGTGCATTTGGACTTGATGGCTGATAAACATTAATTGCTGTGTGGACTCCATCAGTATACTATTTCTTTAAAGTGAAAACTAAGTGAGATGAACACTGGTTTTCTTTGTGAAAACAAGCACCACTGAGTTTATCATTGAGATTCTGTGTAATATCTTTTGTTTTGAAGTTCATTCATTTGAGCACTGCAGCTTACTAGTGTCTTAGTTTACCACGTGTGATACAGAGATTGCATTCACGGGGCGACGATGAAATGATAATATACATAATATAATTCAAAAGCAGTGGGATTTAGAATAAATAAAAAAAAACAAAGGTTTTTATATCAAAATTTTGTTAGATTGACTCAGGGAGGTGATAATGTGGATACAGACATGTATCCATTTATATGCTTTGATAATTATAGTAAGAATTGTTTATCTGTCTGTAGAACGGAGAGCTGAAGCTGGCTGACTTTGGTTTGGCTCGAGCTTTTGGAATTCCTGTGAGGTGTTACTCAGCAGAGGTAGGTTATACATCATTAATGCAGAAGGTAATAACAGCTCACTGCTTTAAACTAAAGACATATGACCAGTGTTAAAAGCACAATTTTTGGCACCTGCTGTGTCTAAAGAGAGGACAACTTATTTTTAATGTTGTGTAAACTAATGGTGTAAGAATACTTTAAAGCTGGCTTTCCAAGAAGTATTGGTATCCAAAAGGTTAACAATCTTATGATGAAACATACTATCTCAGTTTTTAAAACAAAACCACTCTTCCTGAGTAAAATGAAAGCTTCCAGCTTTGTTTGAGAAGTGCACTGACCTAATTACCTTAAGATCTAAATATAAAAGGGAGCCAGAATATAGCACAGTATTTACATCTAACCAGTAGATTCCCTTCAACTTTTTCAGTGTTTTATTTCGTTTTTAAAATGTGCTTTCTTTGCAGTCTCTCATGTGCACACAGTTAAGGTCGTCAAGTTGTTTCTTTTATCTTCAAATTAATTTGTTTAATTAATGATGAAATGGAGTGACGCATGTCTCAGCATGTGGGTGTTTGATTTTTGTTATTGCTAAAGCTTTGAGAGAAATGACGGGCGAGGCTTACCTAAAAACCTGGCAAACGATTCTCATGGGGATTTTGACCCAGGTTGACGCTGCTGATCTGAAAATGTAATAAACAGAAAATCTAGTGGAGACCTGAGTTTGAAGCATTGAGATTTTAAAATATCATTTACATTTAAGAGGATGTATTGCTCTGTGGCTTCCACAGTTGCTTCTTGTTACATCGACATACTATATAATATACATAGTACGAGCAGCTTAAACGTAGTATAGGGTTTGTTTTGTTTTTTTTAAGTTTTTACTTTATCCACAATACTATTCAGCTAACCCTTATAAAAGCCAGTTTTATCATATTTAGAAGCAAGGACTTAACAACACTGTACTTTTTTCATTTGTCGTAGTTGAAAAACTTGAAATCCTTTTCTAGCTGGAAGCTCTACAAGTATAAGTTTTATAAAAAGAAAAGTTAGTAGTTGTTTTGTAGCAGGTAGTCATGTTTAGTAATTTGCACAACAATTACTAAGGTGAACTTTTGCACTTTTTAAACTGAAGCATAGTCACTTGCAGTCAGCCCACACATTTGCTCTGAAAAGTGGAATTTTTCTATAATTGCATTTGATTTTCTTTTTTTTGTCCTTTTTACTCCTGCGGTGCCCTCCAGGCGACTCATTTTCATAAGTCCTTGGAAAAATTAGTGTGTGACACAGCAGCAGCTTTTTAAAATGCCAACAAGTTGTGGTGGAAAGCAGAGGGAGATTTAAATATGCCATTCAGTATTAGTAACAGTTAGGGCTGGGCCATATTATACCGTTCACGGTAATACCGGTATAATGTTAGGCAACGATAGGAAAATGAAATATCGCGATAGAATGGGAGTAAAACGCGCATGCGCAGTGCCTTTGTTTTCATACGCACATGGCCGATTGTTGAGTGAAACAGATGAACCAGAATTGGTTTGTAAAAATGGTGCAACTTCCGTGATGTGGAACTGGTTTGGTGTTTGTCCGTCAGATACACAACAAAGCACATTTTTTTGCAGAACATGCAAGCGGCCGTTGTTATTGTCATATTTGTCGGACTAAGATGCTCTTAAATCTGGGAGTAATCTGGGTCCTAAACTCCGTATACTTCAGGTCAAACAACACTGCAGCATCACTTAGAGTTAAAAACTGTCTAAATTCTTTCATCTTTAATAAAACGATCAGCATTGCTGCTTTACCAGGTGTAACTATAAAGTTTAACTTCCAGGCATCCATGAAAACAAAAGTTATTACATTTAACGGAGTTAGAAGTTAGCAGGAAGCTAGCGGAAGTTAGCTCGCTAGTTTCGCTAGTTACCTAAGCATGATATTGCATGTTCTGACTGAGAGATTTCTGAAAAAAATCAAACGTACAGCTCTGCTATCACTTCCAACATAAATGACAGGAAACTAAACAGCAGTGACGTTTGTAGGGTTACTGAAGTTGGGCTAGCTGGTATATAATGATGTGCTACGTGATCGCTAGCGACACAGCTATGTTAGCATAACATAAACAGTGAAGCTGGAGGACGAACACTAACACTTTTCCACTTATAAAAGTGAACGTGAAGGTTCTTCATGGTTAGAGACAAATGCAATCGCATGGCAGGATGCTGTAAACGGACCAAACTTCAGTCAGGAGAACAACTGAGATAATCCATCCACAATACGAGGTTAGTCATTAATATACTGCAACAACATGGGAATAGAACAGCTGCCAGAGAATTCAACATTAATGAATCAATGGTACAGAAATGGAGGAAGCAAGAAGAATGAGTTTAATAAAGTTTGATTTATCTGACTGCTTTGTTTCGCTTAATGTGCCTTATAATCCCGTGCACCTTATGGTCCGAAAAATGCGTACTGCACACTGCAGTTTAATGTTGCAAAGCACCTATTTTTAACTTCAGTGGATATTATATATGGTTATGCTCAGGATATGTCAGCCCATTTCTACTGGAAATGCCTTTTGGTTAAACTTTCAGCAAGGAATTTGCATTTGCACTGTTACATTTTTATAAAGCTTTAATGTACATAAAAACCAGCTTCTTGTTTAAGTGAAAATAAATGGAAGGTTGTCTTTTTGCGCTAGTAATGTTGTGGAGTTGTATTTTGTCTCGCATCAATTATATCGTCGGTTATATCGTTATCGCAAATTTTCAAATATATATCGTGATAAATATTTTTGGCCATATCGCCCTGCTCTAGTAACAGTGTTGCCAAAGTAATTTCTTTGTGAAACACACCAAATGTAAAACCCACCTCAGAGAGCCATCATTATGCCCAACATTTATTTTAAGATTAGTCTGGTTGTGATAATATATTTTGTTTTGATTTGTTTTTAGGTGGTGACATTGTGGTATCGGCCTCCGGACGTGCTGTTTGGAGCCAAACTTTACTCTACCTCTATCGACATGTGGTCTGCTGGATGCATATTTGCAGGTCTGTGTGTGTGGTTTGTGGAATCAAATGAGGATAAAATTAAACAAGTAATCCAATAATTTGGTGCTGGGTGGTAAGACCACAAATGTATCTCTTTTTAGGATTCTGGTAGTTTCATATTATTTTACAGTATTATTAATATTTAAAGTATTACTTTTGAAGGTTCCAGTTCAGGTCACAGTGTGAGCAGGTGACCATAAGCTACAAAGTTAAATACAGCAGCCTGGATTCAACTCCAACCCAAAGGCCTTTGAAGTCTATGCAGAAATAGTGTCATTGTCCTTCGTACATATAAATAAACAGAATGTTTATATTGTACAATAAGAGGCTAATATGGATGGCTTGTTTTTTCCATTCATAAATAAAAATCAATATTTTAATGAGATAAAAATATCTTTACTTTACTATGTAAAGTAAAGCTCTTACTTTATCAATAAAGTAACAAAATAATTGATGTAATACTATATACAAGTAATAAATGTGCAAACAAAGATTTAAGTTAAAGAGTTGCCGCTTGTCCCTGCTCTCTCCCCCTGCTTTCTTGTCTAGTCTTCTTTAAAGTCACTCAACATTTAAGTAAACAGTCATATTGTGTAGTGGTTGAGGCCAGCATCTTTAAAGGATAGTTAGTTGGTTTTTTGTGTTCATGTTTTGAATGGTAACTTAATTTGATGCCATTTATTTAATTTTTTTTCCAGAGCTGGCTAATGCTGGAAGGCCTTTATTCCCCGGGAATGATGTGGATGACCAGTTGAAAAGAATTTTCAGATATCCTTTCCATGCTAATGCAGTACCTTCTGACGATATACAGTTTGGTGTGTGGGTCTCTGGTTTGTTCGGGCAGAACTACTCATATTTAAATTATTTATGAACAGCAAGTCTTAAAAGTAATGTTAAAAGTTTGTCTTTAACTGCTCTGTACATTGTTGGGAACACCAACTGAAGAACAGTGGCCAACAATGACAAAACTCCCAGATTACAAGGTAGTTTTTTTGATGTCATTTCTTTGTAAAACTTCCAGTGCATTGAGCTTTTACTGAATTGTTTTTATTCTTTACAAACTCTTTTTCTTCCTTTAGCCATATCCCATGTATCCTGCCACCACCTCACTGGTTAATGTGGTCCCTAAATTAAGTAGCACAGGACGGGATCTACTTCAGGTACTCTAAAACAAATTTGCGCAATATTTGAGTAGCTACAGTAAAATAATGGAAATCTGTTATTGTAGCTGGGTTATTCCATCTAAAATCATTGTGGGCCTTCTGCTCAGTCACCTCCGGTTTGCTGAAAAACTTTAGACAACTTTTAGTAAAGTTTTACTTGATAATTTTCAGATTGGTGTCTTGTGTGTGTGTGTTTTTGTGTTTTTGTTCTTGTTGTATTTTTTCCACCCCAATTTTGAAAAATGATTGGTCCAATTCTAGCATTTTTTTTTTTTTTTCACATGTTGAAATATGTTGCAATATTTGGACGTGAATATGTTAACAAAAAAATGCAAAATTATATATATAAATATTGCAATTCTTACAATGGTCATCATGAGGATAGCATGATCCCTGTTTGCCTGTTGCAGTCACGGCTGGGTTAGAGGGTAAGGGTCTTGTATCAGACTACCCTAACCATATTGTTCCATGTGGACACAGCAACTTGGCCTTGCAAGGCTCCTCACATGAAATGAGCTATTAATCCCTTCTTTATCACTCCTAATTATGCTGCTATATTAATTTCTATGAACAAAATCTTTTGCAATTATAGTTTATGCATTTTTTTATTGCCTCTTAGTACATTTTAAACTAAATCTGACTCCTTCATGGCAATGTGCATGCCTGCAAAGTGGGTTGCGAAAATGCAAAAATAAGCCTATATTTAACAAAATTATTTTCTCAGTTATAATTAGAGTACCCCCTGGAAACCCCAGAATTTTTTGTATTTAGATTAGACTGTCTAGTGACATTTTTGTGGTGTAACTTGTCACATTTGCTCGATGACAAAATTGGTTTATTTTTGTGACAAAAGAATTTCATGTTTATTTTCCATTACTGTGAAAAACATCTACATAACATTAAAAAATTGTCACTCGATGTCTTTTGCAATAATATATTTTTTAGTATATGCTCAAATATGATACCTTTTATTTTAATTTTGACTAGCAAATATTCAATAATTTGTTTTTATAGTAAAGGAGGCCAGTGAAAATTTTAAACTATTTGATAGTTTTTAGATATGTTAAAATGGCCTTGGATTCCAAAGTGTTGGGGGAAAAATGCAGGAAGTGGGTAGGCAGAATATTTAAAAAGAATAAATAAATAAAAAATGAAAAAAAAAAAGCAAAAAATGTTTAAAAAATGTGATGATTTGAGATGGATTAGCCCAGCTAAAAGTTTTGCTGTAGGAAATCTGATACTGCTAATCACTAATTTAAAATCTATCCTTTGATCTCACCCAGAACCTGTTGAAATGTAATCCTGTCCAGAGGATCTCTGCAGAAGAGGCCTTACAGCATCCTTACTTTGCTGATTTCTGCCCACCATAAATGCTTAACTGCCTCTCGATAAACGTCAGCTGCCAGAATCAACCATCCCCGCTCTCTTTTGGGACTTCAGGAAAAATTCAAAACAAGGCAAATCCCTCACTGGATTTTCAAACACTCCCCCTGCTATTCATTCTGTTGTGCCTCTGTGAGGAACAAAGTCCTAGTGTCGCTGCAAGGATTTATTAGCTTCTTTTAAGTTGAAAGCCTATTTTTAATTTGGCACATACACACTTTCCAGTTAATTGGCACAAATGTGGGACGACGTTGGACCGCATAAACCTTATACGTGTGAAAGCGGTATATCATAATTAAAAATGGCCCTTAGAATCTGTGGTAATCTCATTTGGTGAATTCACTTTGAATAACTACAATTTTAGTGCAGTACAGTAGCCCCTAAAAAGCCTTTGTAAATATATTGTTTCTATTATGTTTTTGTTTTCAAAGCAGATTTGAAGTCTTATCATTTGTAGAGGTTTTGATGCCAGTTCCAATATTTATATCTGAAAGTTTACAATATGTGATGGTATATTGACCACCTGAATCTGGTTATTAAAACATATGGCTGAGACGTGTGGACAGACTAATTTAATGGTGGCGTTCTAAATGATCTCATACTCTTATGTGGCATGTCTGTACAGCTGTTTACCTATTAGCCATCATATATACATTTACTGATTTAATATTTTTAACACATTCCAGAGGCCACTGATGCTACAGAGCTTCCGTTTACGATTAGACTGCATTAATAGATTTGTGGGCTTTAGAGTCATGCTATTCATTTGAAAATGATTAAGGCATAAGTCAATGTTTTTGTAACACAAGCTTTCAAAAAGCTTCCGTGGGGGCTTCCTGAATATTAATATGTCATTTGGTAATAATCAAAGGGAAATGGGAATTCCCCCCAGTTAAAAGCTAAATTTAATTACCTTAATCACTCTTTTTACTCATTAGGTAATGCTAGCTGTTAATCAGACTTAAGATAAGATAAGATAAGATAACCTTTATTAGTCCCACACGTGGGAAATTTGTTAACTGTAAGTGTATCTGTTGAATAAATGAGCCTTTTTTCCTACAGCTAGTACCAAATTAAAAACTGACTGGCAACAATGTAGAAAACAGTGAGACAATTAGAGACCGTTTTGATTACTTGGGCTGTACGCACTTTTGCGTTTTCTGATATTTTACATACCAACGCTAAAACTCATTTTCCAATTACCTATTACAAGATTTTTGGATAGCACGAGAGGCTAACTGATCATTTCTGTTTCTCAGGCTTTTATTCTCTCATTTTGTATTTATCTTTTGTGCACTTTGTGATAGTTTTATTTCCGATTGTTTAGTTGTCGTTACCTTAAAATACGTTGAACACTGACAGCCAGGATTATACCAATTAACAGTAAATGGGCTAATATATATGTGTGTTAATGACTAGTGGACCATTGTTGAACATTTTTATTTGTTTTTTACATTTCTATCACCATGACACTAACACTTTTCTCAAATGCTTTTCTAACAGTTGTTAAAAATGGAAAAACAAACCCAGATAATCTGCTGATAATCTGTATTTTTGCGTAATAACTGTTTTTGCACCATTAACTGTTTCCATTTCAGTTACTTAATAACATGGTTAACAGCTCGCAGTATTATTTTGCTTATGATTGTTACAGAGCTTCTAGTCATCCCATAGAAATCATCCATAATGAGCTGTGTTTGAAGTAGCTGTCTTAATAGGAAAGGGGTTCATTTTCTTTTCGCTGATGTAAAACAAAAAAATTGATGCATGTATTTATTAATGATGGAATATCCACTTTTTAATTATTATTATTTTTAAATGTAGCACACTTTCATTTAGTACAAAAACTCTTTGAATGAACTGAGTATGCTCCAGTCTATTGTGTTTTGCAGGCTATTTTTAGGATTTTCAAATGTTTGAAGGTTGTGTGGGCGTGTGGATTAAGTTATAATGAAAAAAACAAAACATGTTTTCACTCATCCACTTGTATTGACAGAACATTTGCAGAACATTTACCATTTAAACGGCTTAAAATTGAATTTGAACGATGAGTGGATTTTGCACTTTGTCTAGTCTCTGCTTTTGCTGGTAGACTGTGGGGCAAATGTTTTATGTATATTTCAGCTGATAAGACTCAGTATTCAGTAAAGTCAACATAAATACAAGTTTGCTTTGATTTAAAATGAATTTCCTGCTTGATTATTCAGTAATTTGGGGGGGAGGAGCATGTCATTTTGTGCACAGTTATTGACAGAGTGATCCTATAGCAGTGCACACCTTAGATGAGAAGACGTTACAATCATCTATAATGAAAATCACTGGACAGTAGAACTAAATACATGTTATTCAGTGCTGTATACTTCTCATGTTCTTCTGCTGCCACGCTTCTAATATATAGTCCAATAAATTTTGGAGGCAAATATGAAAGAACTCCAGCCTATATCAAAACCACACATTAATAATGCAATACTGCATTATACAATAAAATAATATTTTGCATAATCAGTGCCACTTAAGGTAAATTTGGTTATAATGCTGATGTTCGTAAAGGTTGAAATACATTTTGCAGTTTGTTTTCTACATTTTCTTGTAGATTCCATGTGTTGAAACGGGTTTCTTTATGTCTCACCTTGTACATCACTGAGGTTTAAAAAGAGTGCAATTCCACCCTCCAGACACACGAATAATTATTTTTACTCTCCAAATAATTGTGATTGATTTCACACACAATGGACAGGAGTGTGGGTATAATAATTATACAGTAAGGTCCATAATTTCTTGGACAAACATAATTTTTGTAGTTTTGCCTCTTCACACCGTCACAGCGGCGTCTAAATCAATCAATAAAGGCTCTCAGCTTTAATTCAAGTTGTTTTTTAAAGTTTTGCGTGAACTGTTTACGAATTACAGCTATTTTTATACACAGTCCCCATTTTTAGAGGGTGAAAATTAATTGGACAGTTGACTGACGAGCTGTTTCTTTGCCAGGTGAGGCCTGTTCACCTGTTATTTAAAGATAAAGGAAACAAACATGATATCAGTAGTTAATTTAAAGTTTTGTATCGTAGGTTACTGTAATTGTAAATCTGAAGCTCAAGTGAGGGACATCATCATTAGGCTGAAAAACAAACCTTTCAGAGAGACCAAATCAACAGTTAGCTATGTTCTTAAAACGAATGATTGGATTGGCCAACAAGGGTACAAACCATTGGTTACACTCAAGAACAAGAAGGCTAGATTAGGCTTTGCCAGAAAACCACTAGAGCCTGCACAGTTCCAGAAAACAACCTTTAATCACTTAAATCCAAGGTTAACTTGAACGTGAGATCTGATCTCAACCTAAGGGAGCATCCTTTTCAGTTATGAAATACAAAGAATGCAGAGAGATGCACAAACTGAAGATGGCTACGGTAAATAAATGGCACAGACTAGACTTCAGGCAGTCACCGAATCCAGATGAGTTTCATCTAAGTGCTAAAAACAATCATTAAAATGATGATAGTGTGTGCAATTACTGATATCCTATGAAAAAACTAGGGTCTAAAAATGGCTGTAATTTCTCAACAGCTAATGTAAAACTTTTGTTGCAGAGAAAGTCTGCACTTCAATCACATATTATAACAGTTAATGGGGAAACTTTCTCTAAAATCCCTTGAATTAAAACTGGAAACTTCTATTGTGTGATTTAAAATGCACTGTGATAGAGTACAGAGGCAAAACAACTACTATCATATTACCACTAGTGGTAAAAAAAAAACAAAAAACCCTCCTTTGCAGTATTTATTCTCCTTTGTTACCCGTTTAGAATATTCTGTTGTGCTTTAGCTTCACTGTAGACTTTATCAGGTTTATTTAAGCTGGATGTTACCTTTTTTTGCTGGCACATAACATCCTCTGTAAGTATTGTTTAAAAAGCAAACAAACATCCAATACAGTTTTATTTAAAACTGACTACGTTACACATAGTTAAGTGTGTTAACTATTTAATGTACAGCTTAGAGTTAAAATCACATATCTACAATAAAATGCACATATAGCATATAGAGCCAGATGAAACAACTTCTTGTTCTCCAGGTGTGTGTGTGTGTGTGTGTGTCTATGTGTGTGTTGGCACAGGAAAATCTTTGTTACCTGTAAGAACCTGTCTTAAAGGCACATTTTAGTTTGATTTCAAGCCACACAGTTTAATCAAGCCACAAAAACTATTCTTCTGTGTATTGCACAGTCCCAAGCCTGGTTAGAGGAGGATTCTTACATCATAATGTAATCATAATATCCAGGACATTGTAGTGCAGGATGTGGAGAACACTGTTTTGATTCATCTGACTCCAAAGAAAATACACTTTGAACAGTACAAAGTGAATAGCATAGCTAATATTACATTAATAGATCAGAGATAATAGGAATACACATGCAAGGAAGAAAATGGGTGATGTGCTGTAAATTATTAGGATAAAATCAATCAAATTCAGGTATTTGGTGGCAGAAATATATAGTGAACTTTTTTTTCTACTTGGCCGTAACTATGCTGTAAATATCCATGAAAGATTAGTTAATGAGAATAAATAGTTAAGGAATATTTTCTGCCAGCTCAGATACACTCTACTGCTTCTTTGACTGGTAGTAAGGCAGGGGGTGGGGCGAGAGAGAGGTAAAGCCTTCATATCTCCACAGTTTGCGGTAATGTTGGGTCACTTGTAGCCCAGCAGCATCACACACACACTCAAAATCATCATGGCAATACAGCATCAGAGGAGGATCATTGTGTAACATGAATTGGCATCTGCGTCTCTTATTGAGTTCATGATGGTTTATTTGTCATATCATACATCATTGTTGCAGGCGGCAGCTGCTCGGTTTACATCCATCGTAACTGTTTCATACATCACAAACTGATAATTTGGATCCTCAATCAATCTTTTTCTGGTCAGTTTGCTAACAGTGCTGTCTGATTCAGTGCATTTATTGCTCGTAACACAATGCCACTGACTAACCCTTTTTTTCTTAGTGTCTGCTTCCTGAAAGGCAAAAGTTCCATTTGGATTAAGTCCTTCCACAAGGTGCTCTCTGGCTCCGCTTAAATTACCAGTCTTGTTCCTGATAACGCCGGAGCTGTGAGCACACCACATAACAGTGTGTGTAGTTAAATCTAGAGCCACAAAAGGTAGTTACAACGATAGACGCCCAGTCATTGGCTTTCCAGTGATGGCTGATTTCCAAGGGTTTGTGCTTCACATCAACAGTCATCTAATACACAGACAACAGAGTAATAAAGCTACAGAGTTATGAACACCACTCACTTGACTGGCGTTATACATGAAAGTTTCACGAAAAAAAGGTTCCCAGTATTTATAGTACCTACAAATCATAACCGAAATATTTAAATAACACGCTCTGTGTTATTTAAACGAGAAAGGAAGTAGACTTGACACGAAGGTTCGAAGAAAAGTTGTGTACATGAGGAGTAAGATGAGTAAATATAGAGTTTATTATACTTGATCATTTATACATCACAAACTGTTATTTGTGACTTATTACATATTCTGTAATCATAATAATAATAATCGTAATAATAATAGGTTACAATGGTAAAATTTTACAATGCATTTCTAATATAAATCAACTGAATGGGGCTGAGGTGCAGTGAGTTGTAGATGTATTGAGGCAAAGTCTCTTGTACCTAATAAAGTCTGCCATCCATGTTGTACTCAAAGACACTTGACGGTCCACCTAGATAGAAAGTCCAAATTCCTTGTGGTGTAAGAACGGATGAAGAAAGATTTTTTTTTGTATTTTAAATTTATATATCTATATTTATATGTATATATGACATGTTTCACATGAGCAATGTAGAATTTCTTCATGGCATTTGATTGTGGGTATTTACAAATTTCTGTCAAGTTTAGGAATGTCACCAGCAAGCCTTTTAAACTCACAGCATTTTCAATAGAGAATAGATTACTATCACAGGGGATTGTGCTGATGAATCTTTAAGACATTGTGATGAAAACAACTGAACTATTAGGAAAGGCAAAAGAAATTCAGATTGTTTCTGTTGGAGTGAATTCAACTGAAAACAGGGCCAGCTTTTATGGGGACAATTTCTGCAGCAACTATATAAAGAAATGGAAATATGACTGAAAATGAAATATAACAGTACAATCAACTGCCTTTTTTTGCCTTCTGACTTCTTTTTTTTTTACCCTCACTGTCTTAAAAAAAGCCTAAAGTCAACAAAACCATGTAATTCAGGAGTCTTAAAACAGCATATATACAAATCATCAAGTTCCTCTCGTGTTTCAAAGGTGGGTAAGCACACATGTCTAATTAAAGACAATTTAAAGCCCCATAGTAGCAAAAGGCAACATTCAACACTAGTCTAGTGTTTTAATTCATGTCAACAATCAGCTCATTAAAAGTGGAGCAGATGTCTAAAAGGCTCTTCCGTTAAAACGTGACTGCTATAAGGTCACTCAATACAGCATTGGTTAGATGCTGGAGGCATAACACTGATAAACGCTGCTACACATACAAATCCACATGCGTTTGTTGTTGCTTTTTTTTAACTAGACTGATTGATGTACATCAATACTAGCACAGCAGTACCACATGACTCATCGCAACACAGTTCAGATTCCTCTTTTTGAACACGTTTATCCTCACGTATTGTATACTCGATAACATAAACAAATCTACTGAATGAAACATGAGTAAATTAACATGGATGCCTTGACATGGCAGTTAAACCTGAGTTGTGTTTTGGAAGTGGTCTCTTTTGTTTCTGATGATAGTATTCTATTTCTATTCAGGCATTGATAAACTCTACTACGCATTTTGTGAGCATACACTCAAGAGCCTTTCTCTGTTAAAATGATTTCACAGTTTGCTGTCAAGTACCCAGATGTTCCACCCCATCCCCAACCCCTGCTTTATGTTGTCAACAAGCAAACTCCTCAAAGTTGCCTATAGTCGGGTGACGAGGTAACATGTTCGGGGTGAATCCGAGACTGTCCGAGTGACTCCGGAGGGTGTCACAGGTGCTCTGCAAGAAACAGAGAGGAGGGGAGGAGGGGAGACGAGTTCAACCGGGTTAAGGGAGGAGCGATGCAGGGAGCGATGATGATGCCGATGATGGAGGAAATAAATGAGCCGCAGGTAAAAAGAGAGCAGCCAATACAATCGTAGAGGGATGCAGAGGGGAGAAAAAACAAACAATGTAACAAGGAGAAATTGATCAAAAACAGGAAAAAATGGGGGAATGATTGTGAATGAAAGGATAATGAATGACAGAAACATATGTGCACAATGATGAGGCAAAGAGTACAACAGATTCAGGGGTTTCGACATCAGCCACATTGCATATGTTTCATATGTAATGAGAAGATAAATTGAGGGGGTAAGATGATGGGGTAAGATGAATGAAAGGAGGGAGAAGAGAAAGAAAACAGCAGATTTTTAGTCCTGGTTTTACACTAGCATGTGTAATTCTGATAGTTATGCAAGTAGTAACATCCACATATGTCTGCATTTTTCGTCATGTACAAAGGCCCTTATTTAGCAGATAACTGCAGATATGTGGATAACAAACACCGGTAGTCCCATCGACAAAGAACCTATCTTTGTGCAAACTCACTGCATGCAGGCCTGCGATAACATCACAAAGTAATGCATCTAGTGATGTTATCTGGCTCGGACCTTCCAATGCATTGCCTCTAAATAGACCTTAGTGCTGCAGGGAAACAAATAGATCTCATGTTGTTCAGAGTTTTGTGCAATTCAATAAATATGTGATATGCTTTCACAGGAGTACACTTTATCCTACGAGGAGAAAAAAAGCATCATTATTCGGTGGAAGGAACAAGTTTTGCAGAGAATAAGATCTTTATGCACTTGGAGAATCCAACCAACTTCAGCCTTCCTTCGGCCCAGCACCCTTCTGTCAAAGCAGACAACAACTAACCTGTTCTTACACGGCGGCAGATATTAAAAGTGCTCGCTACGGCTGGATAATCACCCCTCTCTTTTGTTGACTGCCAACCAAATCATTTGTAACCATGGAGAAAATGATGAATGTGATGATCTCAAGTATGTATGAAAGAGAGGGACAGCATGGGAGGGAGCATCTATTATCAATGGGATGTGCTACCTGGGGGCATGATTAGGCGTGACACCAGGGCTGGTTGGGTTCTCTGGAAACTCCTGGAATAGACATGATGAAAAGAAAGATGGGTGAGGGTGACTGAAATGAAAATAAAATACAATGTAAATGCTATCAGTTAAACTCCCAAGGGAACACGGTGATATCATTAAAGCACTGAAGGAAGATGATCGTTCAAAATGAAATATGAGGGGGTTTCTTAATGAGCAGGGAAGGCTAAAGTCAGTGTCACCCAGAAGGATATCTCTTGAACAATTAAAGCACTTCATTAACAGATTGTCTGAGTGGAGATGTGACAGTGAACTAGTTGAAAAAATATAATTAAATGTGAGAAAAAAGAAGTACAGAGGATGGTTTATTGTAACGAGGTGAACACGTGACATGAATGGAGCAGAGTGCAGAAGAGAAAACACTATAAAAGCTTGAGTGCAGCCCACTAAATGAAAGCTTTCTTTCCTGCTGTTTTAGTATTTTTCTTAATAAAAAAACGACTAAACGAATCTCCTGATTGATATTTTTGTTTCAAATCTATAAACCTCCACTTTTGTAAAAGACATTAAACATATTTTTGATCGTTTCCTCTACAACAGCTAACAAACTCAATACTGACCCAAGCATGCAAGAGCACAGCCCTCATGCAGAAACAAAACCACAACTTTCAAACAGATTTGAAGACAGAATTGGCCACAACTTATTTTGCATGCTGTCTTTTTACCTCTAATAATGTATGACAGAGAGCACGGCTTTCATTTCCAGCATGAAGCCAAGGAATGCAAATTGGCAGATTGAATAAACTCAGGGACAAAAGGCAATTTCTGCACTTAACAAAAATCTGCTTAAATGCTTTTCATTATGACAGCACCAGAAAAGAAGAGATGTTGCAGGTAGGTATCTGATTTCATTAGCTAAAATACATAAACAACAGGTCCCTACCGTAACTAGGTAGTGTTTTTAAATGTTTTATATAATCGTTTTTAAGGGGCTGTTTTAAAAATTCCATTATTTAGGAAACCTGTTGAGCTAGCTCCTTCAAATTCTTTTAGTGCAACTACCTCTGTGAAGGTCGACTCTCTGTAGCTCAAGTTAACAGAAAGATAGAGCCTTTATAATATTTGGATGCCCAATCTCTGACTGCATATTTTGAGGCCTGTAAAAACATTGTTTTGCAGGTAGGGGACAGATATTTTAGTTATGGCTTCTCTCATATACAGACAGAGCACATAAGATTATGCAGCACAGTCCAAATCAGATAAAGGGTTCCACACATATTAAAGCTTAAACATGGAAAAAACGCAATTTCACCAAAATTCATTGTAATATTTCCAAGACATGAACCAAAATCAGCCTCACATCTGGAAAACTGTAGTTTCTACCAGTCTCCGAAACTGCTGTCACAGATCAGGCATCCAGATATTTTAGGGACTTCAAGCACCCATCACTCAAGTTTACCTGAGCTACAGCCCTGAGATTCCACATTGAAAGTATCTGATATTTGCCTTAAAAATATCAAAGAACCTAGCTCAAGTAGCTTTATAGATAATGGAATTCTAAATATAAAGAAAAAATGATGATACTAAAAAATGTACACTATTTATACTCTTATACCAAGCTCTATTTTCAGTGAACGTTGAGTTTGAGAAAATGTGGATTTTTAAAAAATATTTTTGGCTACCATACTGCAAGCAGAAATATATCCGGTCAGCTAAAGTAGAAAGGTTGATACATTACATTTACTACTACTTTTGATTGTATATACTTTTCAGACAAGTTAATTTAACATGCAGTTCTCCTAAAGACTTCAACAATTTACTGAAGAAGCTTCTTGGCTATCAAAGAGGTAAAACTTAAACCAGTCCTGAGGTGTGCACTACAAAGTGAGACCCATGGCTTAGGGAGCTATGTCGAGCTAAAAGTCAGAGTTTTCTATGTCAAGTAGCTTTTTTTTTTACCTGCCTAAATCACCGTGGTAACATGGATAACAGCAGATTCTGAGTTTTCTTGGTTTAAAATATTTAGGCTGGCTGAGGAGCGTGTTTTAAGTGAACCGCATCTGCTGGTAAAATATATTTCATATGTGCAACTTGTTTAGCTAACATCACAAATGAAAGTGTAAAGTTGCTGCGATGCAAACTGTGCATCCCTTTGTCACTTGAATTTCCATGTTGCTGAAAGAGAAATAACGTTTTACAGGTGATCCTAATCTGCTGCTAAATCTCGTTTACAATGCTGGAACTGCAGCTGCAACACACCAAGAATACCTGTTCAGTCAATAAAGTTAATTTCACTTTGATCTATTGACAAACTAAAGCACTGAAGTCTCCTTTATTAGGCGATGGGACAGAAACCTTTAATGTTTAAACGTGTCTAGTTTAAAGCTTCAGAGCTCTAATGTGCTGCGGTCGCATTAGAAACAAACAGCAGCTGTTTATTTCAGTGGTAAAATGTTTATTTTATTGCTTTGTGCGTTAAATCACCAGTTTAACGATTTTCTGCAGCATTAGTCTTTTGTCTTATTTGCGACAGTGTTGCATTTTACTGTTATATTTTTATGTTCTTTATAGATATTTACCACTATATTATCATCATCATCATCTATTAACATCTCAGGAGTAGGCAGCACTCATAGGGATCATTTTGTGTGCACAAAGACTCGCTTGCCGTGTCAAACACCCCTTTTTATTTGAGGACACACAGAATGGTGCAGAATGCTCAGGTTAACAGAGAAAGCTGATAATCACTGGCGTTTTAAGTTCTGTCAAGCCAGCAAACACAAAGAAAGCTGGACTTTGTTGTATTTATACCTCTACCTTTTTAAAACTCTTTCAGAGTGGCATTACGCACAATATGATCAATAAAATCTATTTATAGCTTGACAGAAGGTATTTAGCACTTGTCAAATGCACTGATATTTTCACAGCGAGTGTTGGGAAGTAGTAAAGTACATGCAGTTAAACTATGTTATGCAATAATTTGTTGATTCAAGAATTTTGTTTAGATAAATATGAAAACCACCCACTATTTGCATGGGTGTAACTGTAGTGATTAAAATCTATCTTTCTATATGTTATAAGCCTTGATTTAACATTATGTCCTGAACAACAGCTCATTGCTAATCCTAAAACGATGTGTGTATGTTATTAATCATTTCCTAACTTGCATAACAGGAGGAGTGGAGATGCCTCCGGATGCAGCGTGCTAAACCACAGGGTTTGATGAAAATGCTGTTATTTAGGGCATGACTGAAACGCCTCGCAGTACTACAGTTTCCATTGCTTTGTTTTTACCATGTTAATGAAATCTCTTTAGAATTTTGGTGGTAAAACCCGGATAACAATAACAGCTCTGTAATAGTACAAAAGAGGGTGACGCTGAGAAGCTACTATATAGTGTGGAAATACTGAAAATTGGGTTAGTGTGTGGGATAAAATGAGATAACCTCTGACAATAAACAGAGTTTATGAGTCATGAATAAAATCCAATAAAACCAGGTCAAACTCTTTACTTCTACTTCTCCATGCACTGAGATTTAAGCGCACTAAGTGGCAAAACACTTGGGGAAAAAGCTTAAAAAGAAAAGGGGCACAAAGTCAATTTGTTCTTTTGGAATACTTATGTGCATCCCAGATTTTTTGTCATTACACGGAATAATTTATGCTGCTTCTCATCATGTAAAGAAAGTACTGTATGCGTCTAATACTACTCTAATTATGCATTCCCACTGTGCAGTAAAAATATGTGCGTATGATTAATGATTGTGTTTTCTAGAAAAATATTTTGTTTCTGCAGGGCTAATTGAAACTAATGATGGCATAATGCCTTTGCTTTCTCTCTGGTGCTGTTCATTAAAAGCATTTCAAGTGTGAGCAGATATTTTGATGTTGCTGTGACCATTGTTCCTGAGCTTATTTTGTACATCACATTCACTTCACTCAATCAAGTGTATTCTTAGGGACTAAAAAATTACCAGGTTGTCGCTCTGACAGCGCTGTGGCCGTTTCTTGCGAATGAAGTAACCCAAAAGCTTATCTTTAAACACCTAAAAAACATCAGAAAAGCATTATTTACAGATTCACACATCCAATAGTTTGCTTTCTTGGGGAGTGAAGAGGATCAATACTGAGGCTGACAGCATCTATAAAGATGAAGCATCGTATCTTGCACAAAAAAATTGCATAAAAGCTTGAAGTCTAAGATGTTTAGGTTAAGAATACTTTTGGGTATATTTTGAGTAGAATTATTTCCAATTTAACATTTTAACCCATACATACTGTTCACATCACATATGATGTGTTTCTGATAAACAAACATTTTATGTCTTTTCCTAAAGAGACCAAAATACACCAAAATGAAAATATCTTTTATACTGTTTTACATTTGTGCTCCGGGTCAAATCTGACCAGAATCTCTGCAGTTTAACTACATTTATTACATTATCCATGTTTGTAGTATCGTAACCTTACATTTGCTTGCCTTGAAGCAATTGTCGTTGTGACCTGGTGCTATATAAATAAAACTGAACTGAATTAAATCGAATCTACTGAGTTGGATCCACCAGCATGGGTCAAATATAGGAAAATGGTTGTTTTAGAAACCTGTGAAATTGTACATGACATTTCTTTGTGGGCACTGGTGACAGAGTTCAATGGGAATCTTGTCACTGTCATGAGAATTGTCTGTGTTTCTACAACATATACTGGGGAACCCAGAGAGACGGGTACTTTCTGGTCTCTGAGGGAATCCTGAAGGTCTCTGAACAGTCATGGGGGAATTTCAAAGTAGTAAATAGTAAAACTGCACCGGAGTGACAATATATTGGAACAGCGGTCATACAGGGGTCAGAGTGTGCCCTAACACAGACATTAAATCTGTAAAAGAGTGGATGTGGTTTGCACTGTCACCTCACAGCAAGAAGATTGTTGTGAGGTGAGCTTGTCTATGTGGACTGTTGGATTTTAAATAGATCTGTAGTTTGTTATAAACACTTATTATGAGACCATTCTTGACCCAGACCATACTGTGCAGGCAGCTAATATGAACAGCATGTAAAGGTTAAGTAGCAGACACTTTATGCTTTATGCTAAGCTCTCCAGACTCCACAAGAAAGCCATAAGTTCTCTACTACTGAATTAAAAAATGTAAAGGTTACTAAAAATGAATTTAATGTGATCTAAAAACAGAAGAATTCATTTAGTTATTGCTTAGAAATCTTTAACAAAGATCATGACTTTACCTCATATAGGTAGTCGAATATTTCTAGTATTGTAAGAACACTGGCTCCAATAAATAGCCCCATCTGGCCTCCAATGTCACCTACAGAGGGAGAGATTAACAGATACGGGTAATTAAACAATGGTGCGTGAAACCATTCCCCCTTGCTGTCACATTGAATTCTGTATCTCTTTGAGGAATCTGAGCGTAATTGTCAAAACTGTCCAACCAGCCCCAACTTCACAAACGCAGCTGCCCTTGCAAGAGCATCAGATTATGAAAACATGCTCAGCCTGTTTCACGAGTTCAAAGAGGGAACCTCAAAGCACCAGGGATGAACACAATATGCGAAATATGCGGCGGGGGGGGGGGGGGGGGGGGGGGGGGAGGATGCCCGCCGAGGGTGCTGATTCTGAGGTCAGATTTATTTATTTATTTTTTCTCACAGTAAATATGAAACTGCAAGAATCTTACCGAGAAGTCCAGCAATTTCATAGGCCTTCTTTTGCTCAATCTTCTCATAATTCAGAGCTTCAAAGAAGATGTCCAACACCAGAATATTTTCTCTGGAGAGAGGACACACACGAGCACATCCATCAGATTTCCCCCAGGGCCATTTTCCCAACAGAACGAATGATAACTCACATCTCCTGCGTAACTATCATTCATTATTGTTACATTGAAGGTGAACGATGGAGACTCAGACCATGCTATACCACAGTACATCCATCCATCAACAGGAAAAGGAAAAAGAGGCCTTTATCTAAATAACTAGCTAATAATACTTACCCAATATATTGCTCAGTTTTGTTGAATTTCTTAGCCAGATATTTAGCAGATGCCTTACTGGGGATCTTAACCATGGACAGCTCCTTGCCATAGCGAGTCATGTTGCAGGGGGTCTGACAGACACAGTAATTGTTGTCTTTCTCTACCAAAAAGTCTGTGGATGATCAAAGTCATTTCAATTCATATTTCATTCATATTGCGATCACAATCAAACAAACCTGTATCCAGAGGCCCTGCTAAAAATATCCCACACAACGCACAACAGAGCTACATTCGCTGCCATCGTTCACTTTCCATGAAAGCAAATAATGACTGAAGCCATAAAACAGAGGAAGGGGGGAAAAAACTCAGCAGGATTTATTTGATATCAGCGAAGCACAGACACATCACAAATCTTCCTAATGGGATTTTTAAACAATGATTTTTACTTTATTGCTTTTGTTTCAGCACAATCTGGAATTAAAGTAATTTGAAGTTAAGGTTCACACAAGTAGTATCTACAGGATACAACAAGCTTGTGGCACCGCTGTTAATGCAAATACCTCACACTAATATTTTACACTTAATCCAATAAAAAAAAAGTGTGTGCGCTCACCTAAAGCTGGATCAGCACAATCTTTGTACTGCTCAGGTGTGCAAACGGCTGTGTTTCCTGTTTGAACCAACATAAAAGTGAAAATGATTACTTATTTATAAATGCAACACGAGGGCACAGAGATTTATGGGGTTTTTTATTGGTCAAGTAACTCTCAGTTCATACCCGGCATGTGAACCATCCTGCAGTTACAGTTCTCCAGAAGGTACCGTGTTTCACAGTCGATGCGACATGCAGTGATGCTGTACGTGGAGAAGTAATCAGAGTCTATGGGAGTAGACTTGCAATCTCCCCAAGGTGGTGGGAGGTACTGAAGCTGAAAGAGTGAGCAGCACATGTTTTGCCCTCAGTGTATCAGCACACAGGATTACATCAAATACCATAATGCAAGCCCGGTGTAGCAGAATTTCAAAAAGGGAGACAACAAGCTGACAGAACCCAACACAAATGTCTTAAACATAAAAAAAAGAAAAGAAAATACAGAAGCACTTGAATGAAAATGTGCACTCAGACAATACTGGCATAAAACGTCCAGTCGGAACAACATCATCGCTCATGTGTAGCAGCAAGCAGACATCATGCATAACGTTACTGATGCAGGTCTAGGCCCCGGTAGAAAGCAGAGTACCATGGGGATAGAGACAAGCTTACGAGAAATCTGTAAAATATGTAGATACAGACAGGACACCACAATCAATGGACAAATTTTACAACCTTGAGAACGGAACTGAAAACAATCAACGGTTTACTGGAGGATTCATTGAATTTAAAAGACAACATACGGAGCTTTTTTTAAAGAAAAATTCTTATGGTAATAAGTAGTATATAACGGTAGGTTAACCTAAATAATCCAGTCAATGAAAGCTTTCTAAAGAGGTTTTACTGTTGATTAACAACCTATATTTTCTCATTGATGCCCGTGAGAGTTTATTACACAACTACCCTGAATATCCCTATGAATTTAGCAATCAGGAGGAGATGTAGTGTACACTCAGTTTGCGGTCTCATTAGTGGTAGAACTCTCATTATAAGGTGAGAGCAGGTCATTACATTTATGAATAACTCTGAGAATTCTAAATGAATCCATTAGGGAAGAATATTTAACAAGTGAATTTTAAGGACCCAATTCACACTTAACATTAGACCTCGCCATCCGTCTTGGAGCTGCAGCAGCGTGCCCCATTTTGTGTGAGATCTGCTTCGACGTTAAAGGGACTTCCTCTGTGGTGTGCTGCACAGCGTGGCCTCTAACCACCAACAAGACTTCCAGCCCCCCTTTTAAGTGTCTTGTTTTCTGCCTGCTACTTATTTTCATGACAAAAATAAGCCAATTATTTATGAAGGCCGGCGATGCTTGGGTAGTTGCGCATTCAGCCGCTAACTGCAGTGGGGAGCAAGCCAACAATCTCTGCCAAAGGCTTCTTCTTGGGAAATTTCTCAGAGAACTTACACCTCCATTGTCACATTAAGGTTCACTGTAATTCCCAATCATTTCCACCAGCTCTAACCAGGTGCTAACTCTGACAATGTAACTGTCATTTAGCCAATACAAAGTGACAGAGATAGAGTGTGATTCGCAGAAGAAGTGGATTTAAACTGGCAAACATGATTAAGCCTTTATTGAACTCCATTTCTAGCCCACAGACTCTCATAAGTGGAGATACACTGGAGATAAAACCCCCAATATAATCAAGACTATAAACTCATGCCAGAGTTCTCATGGGTAATAAAACCTAATGAATCACATTGTCTGGTCCCTGCAGATGAGATTAAGCAGAGGTCCAGTGGATCACCCCGATAACACATATAAGCAAAAACAAAATGCTTACAAAAGCAGATGTGGATGTGAAAGGGTAAAGCCAAACAACAGCTCTGATAAAGACACAGATTTGGATGAATGGCTCAAAGAAATAAAACACCTTTCCAGCTCTTTGCTGGTGAGGACAGAGAGCAGAGATGGCAACAAGGACAGACTGCAGATGCTGTTACATATCGTTGCTTCAGCCACACAGAGGAGGGGGTGGGGGGGATGGTGGGGGCACACATGGGTCCATTCCTTGGAGAGGGCGGGACCAGGAGATGAAAGTGTGGAAGTTAATGAGTATGTACAATACAGTATTTTGTGGCATGCAGCAAGCCCAGTCAGTCATACGCTACCCTCTGCTCTTGGGTGGAAACGAATGTTTGGAAGCCTGGGGCAACCCCGAAGCCCAGCTCGTGGAGGAAAGGAGGCTCTGACTGAGTGTGAAGCTGTACCTTTATGCCGGCCTCATAGGACGTCTCATCTAGGGGTAAGGGGTGAGGGAACACAGCCCACATCATTATCGAAATATAAGAGGAGATAAAGTAAGGCAAGGGGACAGAAAATGACCCCTCCAGACAAACATCCTGTTGTCAGAGTCCCAAGCAGGACTGGTAGGTTGTCATTCAGCCATTCTCTTCTTACTTTCACTCAGTCTTGAGCTACAGATCGCTTCTAACTGTTGGTGGTGGAGTATCGATGTCTCTCTTTGCTCACAAGTCAAAGTCTCTTATTAAAAATTAAACTCCTCCGACAGAAGATTTACAAATGTAAAGCCTCGAAATCACGAGTGCTATTATTCTTATTGCACCGAGAGCAATGTCACTCGTTGGACACTGAGTGAAACGAATGCAGGCCAGAGTTTATAATGACAATCTAATTAAGTCATCACATCGTTTAAGCCATAAACACGTCTTTCAGCTGTCAGTGGTGTGGGCGCTCATGTCATGATTGTAAATGGCAAACCATGCACTTTTGCCTCCTGGAGGAAACTCTGTGATGGTGAGTAACAGAGCAGGTTTATTTTTTTTTTGGAAATGGCTGAATGATGATACACTCTGAGCACCAACAACATTTGCAGAGAGAAGGAGAGAAAAATGAGAGAAAGATACATTTCTATGCAAGTTCCCAAAAGTTACATTTGTCATCTCTTGTGGTGTCCATGTGTCTGTTTCACGAGACAAACCGTGCCTCAACCATCCCATGTTATTCTGCTAGCACGCTGAAGCTTGTGAGGTGAACGAGCCAATTCAATTTAGGAGCAAAATCATTTCAATTAGGCTTAATTAACTGCTAAAGAAACTAAGTTAAAGCGCTGCTCAGGCGTCCGTTACATCATGACTTCACAAGAACTGATTATACGGTGGAAATTTTTAAGGAGCCTGCGGCACAAATACACTTGATCTCAAAGGTAATCACTGCAAAAACCTAAAATCCTCTGTGGCACTGCCGCCATTTTCTTGGGATTTACACTGAGTGCTTCTCTGTTTGTCAGAGGATATTTCCTTATTCTGTCAGTGTTTCTGTTTGAAAATCAAAGACTTTTCTTTGTCTTTGTGAGCTACGCTAGTGTGGACAAAAGCAACAGAGTCTGAATTTGTTCTCCTGGCAGATCACATAAGTGCCGTATTGTTTCATTAGATTTGGATGGAAATTCCATGTGAGCTCAGCGTTATGACCTTGCACACGGGCTTTTCAATCAATTCGGGCTTAACTATAGTTATTGCTTTTCATCCTTCAGTGACGCCAGTGTCGTGGACTCGGTCAACAAACCGGCCACGGGCCATTTTGCTTCTCTTTTTACCGTGTCATCAAATCATAGCACATATTAAAATGTGTCTACAAAACAGCCGTGGGTCATCTTTCTCATCCAATAACGCATGCTTTTTCCATATTACTGGTGTTGGGAGAAAAAATAATGTAACGAGAAGTGCACCAGGCTCCTTTATATGGTCCAAACTGACATAAACAACATTATGACAGTTTTAGTAGATTTCCTTTAAGATATAGTCAGCTTTTAGCTAAATGCCGATCCCAACAGTTAGTCATAAGAAAACATTAAGTCTCTCTTTAAAAACTGTAAAGTGTGGGTTTTTAAAAAGAGTTAATCAGCGATAATGTCCGATGATTAAAGACTGCTGAAGTTGGCTGTGTGGATTAGTCCTCAATGTTTTTTGCTGGCTTCTGTTTTACTCTAGTGTCACTAGAGATGATTTTCAGTGCTGCAAATAAAAACCTGTTGTCCTTTTTCTTTCTCCTGAGCTCCAACTAATGAAGACTCAATATAAAAAAGTAAACTAAACACCCTGAGCTGCTATATATTTTTTGCATGCTGTGCAGTCTAAAGCTTTTTTGGCTCTGATAAGCGCAGTATGCTCATATTCCTGCATGCAATCATTACTCGGCCCTGCTCTATCAGTACTTCTTGGCGGCTATAACCAGAGATGGGCAGTAACGCGTTACTTGTAACGCGTTACTGTAATCTGATTACTTTTTTCGAGTAACGAGTAAAGTAAGGGATTACTATTGCAAAATCGGTAATTAGATTACCGTTACTTTCCCGTAGGAACGCTGCGTTACTGCGTTACTAAAACCGTGATTTTTTGCGAGAATGTCTCACGACAGTGACGTAAGCCAGTGCGCCGTTAGTGACAACAGCTGTGTGCAGATCAACAATGGATCACATATCGAGTGCGGGAGAGAGTATGAGCATGCAGCGTTTAAAGCGTGGAAGTACTGACCTTACTTTGAGTTTGATTCCATAAAAAGTGACAAAAACATTAGCGTCCATCGTGCGTGGGAAGAAAACTTCTTTTTACAGCGAAAAAAACCCCTAAACTTCCAAGGAAGCACCAAGAGCGCAACGACGTAATGGGAAACTCACAGAGACACTGCCGTATCCTTCCACTGACCGCTGCACACCTGCACCAGGGTAAACCTCCGCCTACTGCAGTCCTGCTTTACAGGTGAAAATAGAGCAACAGGACCGCTGAGTCTTTGACTTTATTTATGTTCTGCTGTGTTTTACTTGCATCTATTTGAAAGAGTGAGTGTAAACACAAAAAATTATTTTATTTTATGTGCTGGAATGTGCAGAAAATAGGTTTAAATGTTAAACTCATTTATTCAAGTCAGAGAATGTTGCATATAATTAAATTTTTGCTTGATGCATAAAGTTAAAAGATTAAAAATGATAAAACAAGTTAAAAAAGAGACTTTTCCATTTGATTACATTTTGTATGATGGATTATGTAGAAAAAGTAGAATTGGGCTGAAAGATCTATCGCTTTATCACCTCTTCAGGTTGTAAATCGTGTTTTTAAAAAGTAACTAAGTAACTAAGTAACTAAGTAATTAATTACTTTTGAAAATAAGTAATCAGTAAAGTAACGGGATTACTTTTTTGGGGAAGTAATCAGTAATTAGTTACTGATTACTTTTTTCAAGTAACTTGACCAACACTGGCTATAACTAAGTTTCATTTACTCTAACCCAACTCATCGGCTGTCTATGTAACACATTAGACACGCATCTCAACACAAAGGTAATACTAAGATCTGGATCTGATTTTGCTCCGCGCTCTGTGACACAGAGGTGATGGACACTGGCTGGCAAGGGTTTTTGAGACGAACACAGGATGAAGCAGAGCAAAAGACGCTGGGGTCGGAGAGGAGGCCGAACGTTAGGTACCAGTTGCTGCTGACATGACACAAAAGTTTGAAAACCAGGTGCCACACCAAATCCCAGTTGGTCAATGAAAGGAGGCTCGTCCTGGCTGTGGATCTGAACCTTGATGCCTGCTTCGTAGGAGGTCTCATCTGTGGATACAGCACGCCAGAAAATACAACAACATGTACGGTCATCGACGGAAACCAGTGCTGTTTAGCGATCCAGCAGTCACATTAATCCAGGGTTTCTACCCCTCCGCTTTCATCATATTAATGGAAGCTAATATAAGAAATAAACTCTTGTGTCAGTGTGCCGGTTCAATATCAAACAGATTTAGAACCAGAATTAATTACATGCTATTTATTTTATGAATATATGGTCCCATTATGTTGTGGTCCACCATAAATGAGAAACAATAAGTCAGTAAATGCAGTTTTATTGGGTCTGATGTCAGTTGTAGACCTGGAGAAACATATCAAGATGATAAGTGGTTAACCATGGTAGTGCATCACTTCTTTGTCTGCTTCAGTGTGGTGCAAAAAAATATATAGGCAAAGATTTATAGGTAAAGTGAAAGATGTACAACATTCCTCTGTGGAGCATCCATTTGTCATGGAGATGACAAAATACTGTGGCAGTTGTCAGGACTTCAGGGATAAACCAACAAGCTGATGAGATTTCCACATGGAAATCTGCGCAAATCAGATGTTACTGTAAAAATGCTTCACTGACCTGTCTCGCCCCAAACAGGCAAGTATTCATCCTGCTGAATATCCAACATGATCTCCAAGCCGTTCCCCGTGCCGCCCTTTAACGTGGTCAGCAAAGGGTTGCCATCTAATCCCGAGTTGAAAGTGTAGCATTTTCCATACCGTGTGTAAATCTGTAAGAAAAATAGGACACACACAGAGAAAAATAAGCACAAATAAAAAGTTTGATCCTTTTCACGGTGCAGCAGCACGAGCTATATTACATGCCAGTCTCACATTGTGCAGGGCAGGTAATCATTCCAAAGATTTTGTGATTATCAGAGAAGACAGCGCAGGTCTTAAACAGGCACCTGGCTCTGATTTGAGGAAGTAATGAGTGCTCCTCAGTAGCAGCTGAGTGATTTAGACTGAATTTACTATTTTGCCATCACTTAATGAGAAACATATGAGGGGGAAGAATCTGGACACACAAGCAGACATTTTTGTATTTTGCTTTATAAACTTCTTAATAGACCAAACCTCTGCCAGGAAAGCTTAGCAGGATTTAATGTTTGATGTGCAATCACTATAGTAGATTTTCTTCTATGTTTAAATAATTTAATTTCAGGTTCTGTGCCCCAGAGGGGATTTTTTTCTTTTTCAATTTTATGGCTTTTACCTATAATTGAAAAATTTCTATGTCATCTACCAAGCAAGTAAATATAAATCAGTCAAGAAGAATGAAAATGTAGAATTAAAATCATCGACTCTCCATAGATTTAAACAAACTATAAGCATTTCAAGATGTTCATCATCATGACGTGTGCAGCAACCTGCTGTTTGTGTTCACATCAACGGCTACACATTAAAATGCGATAAGTTATGGCTAAACAAGAGAATCATAGTACGGAAGCCAAAAGGGGACATAAATAAATGAAAATGAGTGTCGATGAAACTTTGGCAGTTGCAAATGTTCTTACTCTCAAAAACATTGCCAATTCAGAAGTATTAATTTAAATTTATGTTATCTAAGTTTCACTCTGTGATGTATAGTTTGCAATCTGTGCTTGTAAACTTTTGAATTACAATATTATTTTATGTAATGATGAATTGAAATCAATCTCAGGTAAAAGTGAAAGCTTACAGACCTTAAAGTCCTGTTTTAATGATCATAGCTGCCCTAATAGACTTCCTTTTCTCATCATCGTAACAAAAATGTGTGCTGCTAGCATGAGATTTTTGATGTGCAGGAAGGACTGAAGTTTGGATTCATTTCTACTGTGGTAAGGTCATAGAAAGAGGGCTGCTGGTTAAAACTCAGCCAGCATGGCAAAGCTGATCTCAAGAGATCAGATTCAGCGGTCAACATCCAGACCCAGACAGACTCACATCCATCTCACACAGATAAGTTTCCCCCCTCCCTGCTGGCTATATAATGAGGGAGTGCCTATACACATCATACAATTTATGACTGTTTTAAAATATTCATATTTATGTTTAGATCAAATGAGAGCATCAATCATCCATGCCGCAGACCCAATATGAGTTGCTCAAGAACAACAAACAGATAGCAAAATGTAAATCCTGCATATCGCAAGCCATCAATCTGGCCAAAAACAGAGAATTTGAAGATTTTAAAGCCTCTCCGTTGCTATGAAGCCACCATGGGTAGCTGACCTCTTGCAGCCTGTAAGACTTCCCACTGTAAATGTCTCACATCAGCTGAAGCTGTCACAGTTACATGTTTGATTTTTATGACTTGGATCTAGCTGTTCAGACCCACCTCAGCAAAGGCAGGGAGCTAAATGTGACGCCTGTGACAGGTGAGGGTTTTATATCTGGATGTGTCTTGCCAGGTTTAAAATATTCTCAGTCCCTCTGCATGCAGGCTTACCACTGCAGAAACTTCCCCAGTCGCCCTTGCTAATATTTTCTAATGACGTTATAAGCTACCGGTTTGTGTGCGAATGTATTTACTCAAGATATCACCACGCGGAAGAGCGGGACTATGGTTTGCAAATGTCACCCACTTTCTCGCTTCAGTTATTCAGAGATGAATGGCTGTAATGGATCCACGTCTGGTGCGTTTAAATGGGAAACTCAGCTGCATATTTTGACGCATATCCTCCTCGTGCCCAACAGATGTTTAATTAGAGACGCTGAAATTTTAATTTGAACTGATTTATGACGTCTGAATTATTAATGCGCTCAATTTTCGCCCAAATGTTGTCATGTTATAAAGCAAAAACGACATTAGAGGGACTCGGGAAATAGCCAGTCAACATAGCCAAATACGAAACCTTTAAATACAGCAGAAACTGAAGCCACATCATTGTGTTTGTGCTGTTGAGTGAATTTTAAGGAGACATGGGTTTTAATGAGGGAACAGCTGTCATGTCTTAAAGGCAAAAAGCAGGAGAGGCTTGTTTTGCAGCTCTGAAACATCAACGATTTAAAAGACCTGGAGAGAATGCCTGCTGTAGCTTTGTCAAATGCTAACATGAATTATTAATACCCCATATAAACAACGCTCACATCCACACCTGGCAAACACCATCTCTCTTTCTGTACATACAGTGCTGAAGTTTTTGTAGGTGCAGGTTTCCCCACGAAACCTGCACTCCAGCAGCATGTCCTCGAGCTGGTGACCGAGCCGACCCATCATCTCCGTGGTGTTGGTGTGATAATTGGGGGGTGGGGTGTAGCTGCTGAAGTCCAGGAGAGTGAGCAGACCCTGCTTGTGATTGTCTTTAAGGATAGACAGGCTCCTCTTTATGACTGTGTGATTATGATACAGGAGGTCCAACCAGTAGCCGCTGTGATACAGGTCATCTTTAGTCAGAGAGGATACCTGGAAAACATTTTTGTTGCAGAAGGTAACGGCTGGGAAGGACATGTTGTGAGCCCAGACCATGTAGATCTTGGTGACAGCGGGGTAGGACATCAAATAGAGGATTCGATTCCAGGACCAGGTGAAGAGGAGACTCAGACAAAGGAAGAAGGCCATGATCCAGATGACCCGCTGCGGTTTCGACTTGTCCGGAGAGAAGACAAACTTCAAACCGTGGATCTTGGTCCTCATTATGAAATCCACCGTGATCTCGTTCCATGTTGCTTTCAGCGAGCTGGACTGTGGGTTCTGAAGAGGGGGCTTCTGGGCATCACTTGATTTGTTTGGCTCCATGGAAACAGATTCGGATGTGGAGTCTTAAACCTTAATTGCGAGTCAAGGAAAGTGCTTCGTTGTCAAGTGCAGTTTCTCAGCTGCCCCCACTAGACTACAATTTACACATTTTCTCGACATGCACCTTAATATGTGTGTAACAGCGCGTGTGTGTATAAAAAAATCCAGGTAGCAGCAACTGGAGTCCTAACATGCAGCTGTCCCACTGTTCAGGCTTGAAAACACTTTGCCATGAAGATATAAACAAAGGAACTGTGCTCCTTGGGGGATGTAAAATTGATTTACATAATGATTCCTTTATGAGAAAAACAGCTGAATCACTCCATTAACAGAAACATCCAGCGTAACTATCCACACTCCTTCGTCAATAGACAAATGGACGTGATAATTGCAGATGTAAGCGACGGCTTCACTCCCAGAGGTAATCACTTTGAAAATTCGGAGAGGCTTACCCCTGTTGCTCAGATCTTTCACTCCTCCATCCCCCCTCTCCAGTGCCAGACAATACTTGCAGATTTCAGTGGTTTCTCTTTTTGTGCAGTAGCTGCCCAGAACCCAACTCCTCCCTTTTTCCACAGATTGAAGAGATGCTTTTTAGTGTGTTGACTTGAAGCCCGCAGAAAGGAATATAAAGCTTGTTGCCCCCCTACTCACTCCCTCTACAGTCGACTGGAGAATGAGGTGGAGCCACTGGATGAAATTGTTTTCCTCCGGTGATGAAGTGCACCTCCAATGGTATAGAGAGGAAGGGGTTGGTGGTGGTATTGATCAAAGTACAAATAATTGTGCTAAAGAAATTCCTCTAGAAAAAAAAAAAAAGATGAAGTCTGAAGTTCTTTAATATTGAAGCATCGCTCGCTCATGGGTCGATATGTCTATATAATTGAAGACTGAAAGGGAGGCAGCAAGTTGGAGAAAAACAGCTAAATATCCTTTAAAATGTGTTAGAAAAATATGTCACAGTACGATCTGTGATCTTCTTTTGCTCCAGTTTCAAGTTTAATTTCACAAATGCAGAGTAATGAGGGCTGACATCCTGCTGCATGCAGATGTGGCTCTGGCTGATATTAAAGGTGCTTTGCTCCATTTAGTGAGACTATCAGAGGACTGTGTTTGGCAGAAAGTGATACTTTCCCCCCATTATTTTAGCTGGAATAATTTCAATCTGTAATGCGAGTATTGGCTGGGTAACCTGATCAAAGCTGAGGTGACAAATGGTTGTAAAAAATTATTGCGCAAAGTTAAAAATAGAAAGAAAAAATGTTTTATTACTGTGCAGACTTAGACCAGAGGGTGTCATCTGCAGGTTTGGATGGTGGGAGCTAATAAAAAATAATTGGAATGAACTTATTTTAATATAACACAAACGAGTGTAAATGACTCTCGGGCTTCGTAGAGTCTGGGTTTCACTGACTAAATGCCAGAGAGGATCTACCAACTGATTCTGTTAACACAATAATAACATATTCATGTAAATTATTTCAGTATTTGAGGGCATAAACCTGGCTTTTTGCAAAAAGGCTGAGATATTACAAATGAAGAATTCAAGTAACCGATCGGCTATCGTTTAATAATTTAAGCTAATTCCTGAAATTACAGCTGCTGTCCCTCTGCAGTGGACTTAAAGTATCCCACAGTGCCTTGTAATAAGTTGCATGCAACCAGTGGTCACCGTCCAACTGTTGGATACAATCATTAATCTTCGTAGAGATAAATAAAGAGAAGGGCGACAAGAGCAACAGGAGCGCTCAGCAACATAAACTACCATTTATGTTCATTTATTTGGGATAATGTGCATTTCACAGGCAGATTCATGTGCATAGAGATTAGTATTTGGGTAAATGCGAAGCACAGTTGGCTAGCCCTGCCCTGGCTGCTCAAGAATCCAGGAGGTTACCGCATCTGAAGAGATGTATTTACACCAAACAGAAATTTCTCAGGCCTTTTATGTTAATAAAACAAAAACAAAGCAAACTATTACACCTGACACTAAAATGATCCCCTTGATGAGCAGTAAACTGAGATCTGATGTACATATCATGGTCATTTTACTTCATCAGCTCAGAGCATCAGCCCTGAGCTGGGCAACAGTTTGTTTTAACGTTCTGCTTTTTCAGGTTGTAATTTCTAAGGAAGTATAGACAGTCTTTGGACAGCCAACTAAAATCTATCATCTATATAAATATGAAATGATTTCATTGTGATATTAAGAGTATTTTGTCATCTTTGGGCAGAGCCAGGCTAGCCTCACCTGATCTTTTAGGCTTTATGCTAAGCTAAGCTAACTGGCTCCAGCGTCATACTCAATCGTCAAACAATCCCTGCTTTAGTCCCAGAAGAAGCTAACCTCTTGGGGTTGTGTCAGGAAGGGAATCTGATGTTACTTCAAACACAGCTCCCCACTGTGGGACCCCTTGTGAAGAAGGGAGTAGCTAGATATAGCTTCTAAAACAGCATTTATAAAAAGCACTGACGAGGGCTGCGGATCAGTTACTGTTTTGTTTTTTTAAAGTGGTTACACTTTCCTACAAAGGAGTTCTTTACAACCTCTGTCTTTTCTGGGGAAGGGGCTAAGATAAACAACATAAACACAATTAAAAGAAACTGTTCCACATATTTTTGACACTGCCACCTGGCGGCAGTACAACGCTTCAACATATAGATGATGGTCTGCAAAACCCTGCATCACACCTAAGCAGATAAATGTCAAATTACCCCTGTAAGAGCAAAATGGGCTCAAAATAAATGCTTGCACGTAATCCACAGGAAAGTCTGATATGTCACATTGAATTAGACACATGGCACTTCAAGCAGCCCAGCAGCCATCAAATCTACTTTAAAGTGCCAAGAAACACCACTAATTTATTCGTGGTATCTCTTCTATTTTCACATGTCGTGTTATTAAATTATTGTGCTGTCTGTGGTGATCGCGTCAAGATATTCATCGGAAATTATTCTGTCTTGGTTTGTGCTGTCCTCAAAATCAGTGCTGACAGCAAAGTATACATTAGTGTAAGTGTGATTAGAAAAAAACAAAGCTTCTGACTAGTGCAGGATAAATATAGGTTGTTTATTAATCTTCAAAGAAGCAAAATGTGATTCAAAGAAAGAATTATATAAAAAGAATTTCTACCCAGCCATTTTATTAAAGCCAAATTTACAAATGCATTACAAAAATAAAGCAACACTGTTTCCTCTGTGTTCAAAAGTCGTGATATTAATAGTCTGATAAGATTAATGAATGCCTGGATACTGAAAAACAAAGAATAGAGAAGGTTAAAGCTTCAATACAGTAATAATGGTTACTTTCCCTCTGTGTCCTTTCTAGCTTTCCAGCAGCAAAACAAGTAAATTAATTGGCTGAATTTAGCTCTAACAGCTACTATATGTCATGTCTGCACCAACCATCCTTTTTGCCCTCCAGACACAACAGATGCCCAGTATTGCTTTTCTTTTAGCCTTATATCTGAACCACTTTATTCTATAAAAACAACTGGATAAGCGTTTAATTGGAGAAATAGGGTATCTTTAATAATAATAACTTTAATTAGAATAACTATTTGCATAGTGCTTTTCAAAACGCACAGTTATAAAGTGCTTCACAGTTTGTATAAAACTACACAACTACACAAAGTTTGTGAGCTTCAATCTCAAAATAATCACCTCTGGTTTCAAAATAAGAGCAACCGAGGGGCGAACCCCTGGAATACAAGTCTTACTGGAATTTCACTTGAAGCCAGTACTAGCTAATGGCTAATTTTTATTTGCAGTTTAGCAGAAAACAAGACTGGATGATCTTTGCTGGTCAAGAGTAGTAGCAATTTTTTGAGCAGATATTGCCAAATGATACTTGACAGAAAACTACAGTCAAGTATCATTAGCACAGCAACAGCAGCAGATTCCTTTGTAGCTATTTAGTAGATAATCCAGGAGTAGCATATGGAAAGAAAAGTGAACTGGACCAAGAACTGAGCCTTGGGAGACACCACATATCAGGGGTGCTGAGGAGGACATGTAGTTATAAAAATGAAATTTGAAAAAGAGAAGTGCCAGAGATACTGACCCAGAAACTCTATAATCTGTAAATAAAAATGAAGGGCGAATAAGTCAAGCAATACTCAAATGGAATACTTACCTTTATCTATAAGAATCTCATTAGTAATTTTAAGTATCGCTGTTCCAGTGCTATAATTTTGTTGAAAACCAGACTGGAATTTATCAACATATTGTTACCCTATTTCAAGTAGCTGATGAGCAACAGCTTTCTTGAGGATTTTAGAAATGAACAGCAATTTGTAAATTGGCCTATAATTGTCTAAAACAGTGGGATACAGGGAGGGGTCTTAAAACAGACAAATGGTGACTGCTTTAAAGTATTCTGGCATGCAGCCAGATGATAGAGACTGACTGATAATAAAGCGAAGTGGGGGGGACCTCTAACAAATTTAGGATATGCACATATGAGAAAGTATACTCAGGGAAATCAGGAAGAAATTGAATTATAGAATTGGTTGAGAAACCTGTACAGGTTGGAAGGATCCAGGTTTAATGTGCCCCATCAATATCATAGGGCAAGCAACCCCCCCCCCCCCCCCCAAAATAAATAAATAAATAAGTAAATGAATAGATAGATAGATAGATAGATAGATAGATAGATAGATAGATAGATAGATAGATAGATAAATAAATAAATGTCTCACATCGAGCAGACAACATGGCAGGAAAACCAGACTGACATGACGAGCTCTTTTCAGTGACAGCGATCCAGTCAAATTTTGATATTTGATTTGTACTGACACGACACTTGACAACCTCTGTTTCAGACCCAGTAAAGTCATCCAGGCAAAATAAGGAGAACAAGAATACTAATGCTGTATGAGTAGCAGCAGAGTAGGACACCCAACAATACCGTCTTATCTGCCTTGTTTCTCCATTTATTGACCAGCTGTACAGACTTCCTCTATTATCATCGTCTTTGGAAAGATGCCAATAGATATGAAGCGCATTTAACTAGTAAGTTAATTGCTTGAGCTCATTTATTTTTGGAGGCGTGTGGCAGGCTGCTCCCGTGGTCTCAGAATCATCCCTCGTCAGCAGTTTGAACCAAAACGCAATTTCATTACTCTGATCTCCAGAGGTTACGCACTAGCAATACATGACAATCATCTTTACTCTCTTAACATGTGCTCTCTGTCTGACAGCGGCTATCCACCCTTTTTTCGATGTGGTATTTTCAAACAAAAGTAAACCGTGTACTTAAAAGGGACCTATTATGCTTCTTTCCGGCTAAAACTTTTTTTTATTCTTGGTCTCTACTAGATGGCTTTGCATGACTCACAGTTTGAAAATCTTATTTCATTTTTCATTCATGCAGATTTTTTTTTTTAGTTTTGCCACCCTCGCTATAAGTCAACTTCCTCTCTGATTGGCTGCCCCTTGCAAACAGAAGGTTTGAACAGCAGATTGGCGGAGCTGCTGTTCTCACAGTCAGAGCTCAGCCAAAAACACTAAAACTAGAGTCAGTTGATAATTCTGGGATTTTATAGTAGTAGGTATTGTAGCTTTAAAAGTAAATACTGGACAAATGTAACTATTCTTTGTATACATTTTTGTGTAAAATAATTATAGATTTCCTGAATTGAAGAGCAACATAATCGCATTAAAAAGGGGCTTTGTACTCCCGGGCTAACGACAAATATAAAGACAAAAGCTTTAAATCTGGTGTCAGACTGTAATCACAGCACTGCAATGATTTCAAACTTTTTTCTAATATGAAAAACTTTCATAACTCTGTTTGTTTGTCAACTCTTTCCCAAATCATTAATTTAATTAAAATATCCCCTCCAACACAGTGCTGCACTGACACAAGAATATATAGCACTCTGGGCAAAATGTAATGATTTTTCTTACCAATAAAATTGCTATCCTCCGTACTGAAAACAAACGTCTGCTGCTCACATACTGCTATTGTTATCATCCTTTGGATGAAAATGTATTTAAACTGTGTCTCAGTAAAGAAGCATGGTATAATAAGAAAAATTACCAAATTCAAATAAGCATCTCAAAGAAAAGCAGAACCATTTGAAATATCTATTCTTTCAGATTTTTGTATTACTAGCCCGACTTAAAGAGCAACTCGGTGATCCCTCAGGCTGTCAGGGAATGACACTAACCATCCTCTTTTATGTCAAAGCCGAGGCAAACCCCAGCGGTCTCATTAGAGGAGGAGCAGAGTTTTGACTGAGTAAAGGGGAGAGCTCCTTCAAGGGCCAGTGAGAATGTTCAACACCAAATGAAATCCTGGCAGCAATTAGATGCACATCACAACCTCACAGAGTGCAGCTGGGGAAGAGAAGAAGCTGGACACAAGACATGCCCAGCATTAATGTCCACTCACTATTAAAGCTTAGCTAATTAGCTGATTAGTCATTTAGGGTATTTATGAGCTGTTTAGGAAAATCTTAAGCAAAAATGCCAAACACTGTTTTCAGCTTTTCGTTATTTCTTAGTCTTCTATAACATATAGAGAGCGCAAACAGTTAACCAAGAAAATAACTTTCAGATTAATTAATAATGAAAATAATTAATTCATCTGTCCCAATGCCCTAATGCCTGCTTACTGAAAATGCACATAAAAAGGATGCTGCTATTATAGTACATGTATTATTAATCAGTCTGTTAAATAATCACATTATATATAGTTTTCCTTTAATTAAAAGATGTATTGATTAGATCATATAAAGTTCCCCCGCAGAGTTCGGGATCGTCTCCTTTATAATAACGCCAGTCAAATAACATATATTAAAGTCAGACACAAATCTAAACATTTGATAAGCTGAGATCAGAGAACATTTGTCAGCCTCGGAGAATCTAAACTGATCTAAAGCTTATCAAAACAGTCGCTTATTCAGTTGACAAAAGGATTAATGCATAAACAGAAATGACCCTGTGTTGGCTTTGAACTGCATTTTACACCGACTGCAACGTGTTTGATTTATTCCACTCAGCACATTTTCCGATCAGCAGGCCAAACCGCACTGACAGAAAAACAGTATTCAGTGTCAGCCTTGAAAGTTTTAAGATAAAAATTTATATTATTTAGAGCTTGAATAAATGAAGCCGGAGCACACTGAGTAGCATAACATTTTCTCTATGAGGTCAGGATTCCTCATTGCTATGCAGCATGTCAGACTCGGCGTTGCATGAAAACTTGAAAAACTCTCTGAGAATTTCCAAATTTTAGATTTAGGCCAGCTGAGAGACAGGCTGAGAGACACTGTGATTTAAAATGACCAAACAAATGCAAATCTGGACGAGACAGCCAGACAGAGCAGAAATGTTTGCAATCAGACTGTCACTCTGTTGGACAGGCAGCTTCTTTAGCAGAGGGAGACATCTTGTGGCCTGCCTCTAAATGAAACTAACCTCTCACACAGCCACTTTGTATGCTGCACCAGTCGTGCACGGAAACCCTGAGTGGATATTTTTGCTAGGAGAGGCTTATACTGTGAAATGCCTCATATAAAATTCATCAAAAGGAAGAAATATTGCCATAGGAATATTTATTAAACGTAGGAAAATTAATTAAACAAAAAATACACCAAAGCTGCTCAGAAGGAACATATTCAGTGTACATTTATTGGACATAAAAATGTTAGTCCTTGTTGTTTGTTACATTCCCCCCCCCCCCCCCCCCCCCCAAAAAAGTGCTGTTTTGTTGAGCTGAGGCAGCATGTTTTTTTCTGGTTCAGTTAAAAACGTGCCCTCCCATTACTTATTTAAAATGTAGAGTAATTACAAAGATCTCTGGCGCAGCATATGTACAGTATATCCTCCCAAGCAAACCAGGTGGAGGGCAGATGCAGTCTGTATCAATAAAACACAGATGCAGCTGGCTACACCTGCTGTCTTTCTCCCTTGTTCCATTCCAGGCAGAATCCAAGAAATGCTGTCACTCAAGCTTTCACTCTGCAGCCTGCAGTCACACTTTGATAAACTCACTCCTTGAATTTCCTCACCGGTACTTTTGCAGGGATAATGTCTTTTTTTCCACATCTTGTTTGCTCAGCTGGAGGCTTTTGGTACCCTGAATCCATTCAGGGATAAGCACTTGCCAGCAGTCTAAAATTGCCACAGTGTAACCCAGCATTCCATCAGGAACTTTTTTTGCCCTCCTCATGTATGTGTTAAGAATAAAAAGCATATCCTTAAACGTTCCTGAGGCTATACACCAAATCTCTCCCTCGCCAGCATTTAAAGGACTTTTATTACAGAATACAAATTTTGAAAGCCAATTACACGTTCATAGTTTAAAAATCACAACTGAAAAAACAAACAATGAAGTATATTATATGGGCAAAAGTACCTGGGCACCCACACATTACTCCTACAGGAGCTGCTTGGCCATGAAAACCCATGACACTAAGCTCCCGACACAGAATTTTTGTGCAGATGCCAGAGGATGCCAGAGTAGTTTTGGAGCTGTGCACTTACTGAGTTACCACAACATTGGTGCCTCAGTACTTTATGTGGTCTGACACTTGGTGGCTGACTTGCTGCAATTCATAATCACAACATAAAATCATGACATTCTTAGTCGTATGAGTTCTAAATTTAATTTTTCTGACAACCTTACAGAGATTGAAATCTTTGTAACTGAAAACAGTATGTTAATAATACTAATTAATCACTTATTCTAACCTATAAAACTATATTCGATTAATTTTTATTTTTATAGCACCAAATCACAGCAGCAGTCACCTCAAGGCACTTTATATAGTAAGGCTAAGACCCTATGTAAGTATGCATGTGTGTGTGTGTGTGATATAAATGAGTTACATAGTGTTTTGATGCATTCATATGCAGCATGTCACACTGCGTTTATAATATCTGACTGTGACAGGCTGAGTTGTTATTAACTCAGCCTGTCACATTAATCGCTGAGTTGTTATTAATAATGAAAAAACCATCCTTTCTAACCTCTCTAACACTCCACTTCAGTTAATATATAAATCATTCACCGCAGTCATGGGGCAGGTTTACAGATGTATGCTGACGATATGGTGATATATGTCTCAGACAAAAATGTCTCGTCTGTTTCTTTGCATCGTTTACATTCCATAGCAGCACGACTTTAAAACTCTCAGCATTAATAAAACTGTCAGTTTGCCTCTCTTCCAGGGCTCGGTACTGAAAGAAGCCCATAAGTTAATTTTAGAGGCAATTCACAGAACAGACCTCATTTAGATATTAGATTCTCTTTCATTTACCTTCAGAACCTTCAGGTGAACCCTGAAGCTACTCAGCTACTTTAAATCTTACTATACTGCAGTCTGAACAAATAAATACAAACATACAGTACATACAAAAATAAAAATCACTTAGTCATCTAGGAGGAAAGAAATCTCACAGAATCCAGTGAGCTCTTTAGAACGGCATAATCTTTCAAAATGTTTGTTAAGGCAGACTGCATTACTAGGTGCTTGACTGTATACAAGTTTAAGCTCGTGGCAGTGAAAACACCTGTATTGAAAGAGGTGTGGCCTAATAATAAGGCATTTCCAACAATAGGTGATGTCTAAGCTCTTCTGTCTAAAGGTGCAACGGGTTGAAAAATTAAGACGATGCAAAGTAACAAAAATAGCAGAAATGTAAACATGTTCACATGCTGGTACAAAAAAGTATTTTGGTATTTATGGGTAATTTATTTCTTCAAGATGACTAAAAAAGGTGATAAATTATTTTATAGCTTTACTATTTAAACTGCATTAAGGCTTAAAGTTAGGCCATTTCCACTTTAACTCACTGGTAGGCTTAGTAGGCTTCACCCCTGTTAATTGACTGAACTGGATCTCTGCAGCATGTTTGTGGTGTTTTCAGATATTTTAGTGGATTTATCTGAAAGAAAAAAATAGATGGCCTGCTGTGCGGATCATTCATTTGCATGTTACTTAGCAATAATACCTGGTGATGGTGTCAGTTTAATGGAGCTATGCAGTATACTCCATTTGTCCATATATGATCAATTCTGCCTTAAAAACAACAACAACATGGCACAAACATGGCCAAATTACTAATGCTGATGTTTCACAACAAGGTATCACAAACCAGTGGGTTCATCTTTTATATACAGTCTATGATATTGACCAAATAGTCTTGAAGAGTAATCTCAGAAAGCAACTCCACACTTTGAAAGGTGCAGTGCATAACATATTGGCTAAGAGACCAGGATGTAGATCCCAGAGGCCATTAGTGGAGGAAAAAAAAAAAAGCTAAATATGGCTTCTGAGGCAATCAAAAATCAAAAGACCTTGTGATATGAACCATTAGTCATTTGTGCTCCATCTGTGTTCAGTAGATTAGGAAAACTTGGGAGTACAATGCATGCTGTTGTTTGAATATCATGATGCCAGGAGGCTGATAATCTACAACAAAACATAATGGCTCTATTGGTTTTGGACAGAGCCATATTTGTGTCCGGTGTCTCCACCTAACAAGCCAATTAACTTAAGAGGTTCTGTCAACGGGCACCTCCGATGTCTGCCTATGGTCGTATGCCGGATGTGCAAGTCAGCATAAAGCACCCTCACACAGCATCCCCTCCATGAATTCCTTCAGTATTCCTCCTCAGTGCCATTGACTGGACTGCCAATGCTGCACTTAAAGTAACAGCGATTTTCACAGTAATCTTTTCTGATACTGAGTACTGGAATAAACACATTAAGTATTTGTAATCTGGCCTGTCATCTACGCTCGGTGCGTCAGATTTGTTTATTTCATTGTTTGCACTATACTCTATTTTATCTCTACTCTCCTTTTCATGCTCTAGGCAGCAGTGTAATTTTGTGCTCCTTCACACACCTTCTTCCTTTCATCTCTCCTAATGCTTCCAGTTGTGCATCGAGGCAGTGGCTCTGCTCCAAAGCAGGCTGAATCACAGTGATGGTGTCAGTGCTCAGCTGAGTCCCAGTCCCACCTCAATCTAAGCACAGCGCAGCCTCTTTTTCTGTTTTCTCTTTCTCATTTGTTTCCATTTTGTGTCAGCGCTCCCCTTCAGATCTATTTGTCGCTTTTCACCCTTTCCACCTCTCTCTGGTATAAGGAGCTATTCTTTTGTACTTTTCTCCACGTTGCCTATTTTCTCTCTCTGTCTGCATCTCTGACGCTCAATCCTGTCTTCTGCTTCTTTTACTCACCTTTTTCTTTTCTTTGACCTCCAAAGCCAACATCAGCCTCCAGACAATACTGCAGTGCATAAAGTAAAACACCAGCTCCTGGCTCTAGCTTTGGCAGGCAAGACTTAATGTAATATTAAAAAGGAAGTTTAAACCAAAGGTCTTTTGTTACACCATAAACTAATAGATCTACGGGAAGTTCAGTGACAACATAGAAGATCAAGCGTAACGGGATAAACATGTTAGGATCAGCTCTCTGCAGTGGCATGGGCCGGCTAAAGTGCTGAGCTGGTGATCGATTGAAATGATATTACACCAGCTTCGGCATGCATCCTGCATATACACAATGACAGATGATTTATTTGGTGTGAGCTAGTCTTGCAGGCTTAATCCACAGCAATGATTCAGGGTGTGTTGGGGTGCTTACGCTTTTGAGTATTAATGAGGTAATCAATCACACGCCACTTCACAGACAGTAAGGCACCAAGATGGAGGCATGAGATTAATTTGATAATGAAGTAAAGCCTCCACCAAGACACTTATTTGGCAAATCATATATATTATAATCTAAAAATGGTTTTCTTTAATGTGATGTTGTGTCATATACAGCGTCCTAGCTACCAAAAACTGTAATCTGAGCACGGCTTGTTACCACAGACTGATCCAGGGACATTCAAGGCTATGTTTCTATGCATATTTAGAGCACCGCATGGGCAGAACATTCCCAGCCTCTACCATCTGCCAGCTTTTAAATATACGAGAGTCGTTCTCCACCAGCAAATTACAGCATCTCTCCCCCCAAAAAATATTTCATTACTTGATGCAAAGGGAGTGATTGCACTTGGGGGCGCTGATATTTCCCCTATGAGATTTCTCAATACGACTGCACCCATACCCAGCTCATTAGCTGAAACATCTGGTCTTTCCTGTCACTGTCAGGCATGCCAAGTTTCTCCAGCCACTGTTACTTTGTCTAAAATGCTACACATACGTACACGCATGCATGTACTGAAATAGATCCGAAAGGACATCTGAAAAATGTTATCAAACTAAAGTGAAGTATTAGTATGCTACAACTAATATGGTCGAATAGCTGCAAAACTTTGTACTAAGAGGTTTAAATAGGAAAATCGAGCCGTATGTTTATTCTAATGATGTCCTTTTAAAAGCCATACCAAAATGGATCAATTAAGTGCATCAGCAGAGGTATCTGAATGATTCAGTGCATATATTTTCTCAGGTTTTTCCACATACACAGAGCTAATTGTCGGATGTTGTCTAGACCTTGTGTGAGTCATTTTGTGTTGATGTTGCTGAAGTATATAATGGGTAATCTCAATTCCATCCCATCTTATCTCCTATGAGAGGACCTGCCTCTCAGCCTCCCACAGAAAGATCAGCAGGCCGAGGGAATCGAGGAAGGGGGAATTCAGGCAGCTCTATGAATCTTTAATTAGTCCCCTCTATACTTAGGCCCTCCGAGCATCTCCAGTTTCTGACATTTAGCTGAAATGTGCCCTTTGTATGCAGGGATGTGAAGAAGCCAAGGTCATCTGACTGATCACAGCGATATCAAAATGTATCTTTATTAGCTCATATGCGCTGTGTTGTTTTTGAGAATATGACTCAAACCTGATGAGTCATTTAAATGTGCAAGTCTTCATAGTAGGTGTCAGGTTTGGTTTGAGTTGAAAAGCCAAACCTTTTCTTTTAATGTGAATCACTGTCACTAACAAAAAAAGAAATAAATAGCAACAGTAGCGCTACATTAGAACAGCTAGGTAATTAGTATAAATCGTTTGCCTCTGTTTCACTGCTGGTTCCCAAAGAAACTGTGCAGCATGAGACACCCGTCTCAGGCTGGGTTTTCATCACTCAAATCAATGGCCCATTTCATCGAAATACAATCCTTCCCCTGTCTCTGCAGCAGGACGATTAAGTTCCGCTCAGATTCTGCTGACATAATTTTATTTCTTTCGTAAAGACCTGAAAATTGAGAAGGAAAAACTGGAGTTCACAAAAAAAAAAAAAAAAATGAAGGCACACAAGTTAAGACAAATTACCTTTTCATCTCTACAATGACATTGTTCCTGTGACATTATGTGCTTTAGATTTTTGTGATCGGAGACAAATATTTAGAACATTTGGTGCCATTACTACGATGAAGACGACAATCCTTCTGAGGTATTTACAAAGAAAAACAGTAACGTGTTAAAAACCCTACTGGTCTTGAAAACAGCATATGCTTGCTTCATAATGCATGATGCATGATGCCAGCAGAGATTTGTTGAACCATATGGCACCTCAGTAGATTAAACGTTTCGGAGGACACTTTTAAGAAAGTAACTTTCATTTCTCCTTCAAGAAAAATTACAGCTAATAGCAGTCACAAAGTGAAGAACTGGACCCAGCATAAATATTGGCATCACTATAAAGGCGAACGAAACACATTCCTGCTTTGTAAACAGAGATAAAGTGCTGCTTTATTAGTATTCCTCAGAAACTTTTCCTCTTCCACCCACGTACCCATTGTTCTCCCTAAAGCTACTTTATCTTTTCACAAACATGTCATTTATACTAGTATTTTAAAAAATAAAGTAGGGATTATGTTAAGAAAAAAAAGCTAAATTACGCAGTGACAGCATAATTTGAATCAAAGTGATGTCTCCTCTACTAACGATATCTGATTTGAATGATTATGCTCATCATGACATCATGACAGTGCTCATTTTGGAAATGTAACGTCTTTGAGCAGATCTCCTGGTGTTTAGAAACATAAACAGACTCATTTTTCACTTCACCCCCAGGCAAAATGAAGCGCTGGAATCGTAGTTTTATAATGAATATTGAACAGCTCACAGTTGTTGGTATTTCTGCCTGAGGCTTTGTTTCTGTTCAAATTTTGCTTTCAAGCTTTCTATTAATAATTTCAAATTAAAGATTTTTAACACACGATTTGACACTTCCCATTAAATATTTTGTTTAAATATTAATGAATCAGCAATTAACCTGCTGAGACATTATGAAATATTGCAGAGAGAACATGTTCAACCTCTCATTGTGATCTTGTTTGGGATTTTTTGGTTTTAGCCCTAAATGATTGAGTGGCTACACTGATCACACAAGAGGTGACACCTACATGAGGAGCCTTACTTACTGTGGTGAAGTTCTCTGGACCACAGTCCTTGCCTCTGTATTTGCAGTCAAGCAGCATCTCCTCTATGTTATGACTAGTCCTCTGCACAAACTCCAGCATGTTGAAGGTCTTGCTGGGGAAAAACTTGGTGTTGCTGTCTGTGGGTTGCCCTATAGCGGCCATGAAATCATCAAAGTCTCCTTGTTCCACACCCAGGAGTCCAGCCATCCAGAAGATATCATTCCTCCGGAGCTGGGACTTTCGAAAGGTGTTGTAGTTGCAGAGGGTTATGGCTGGGAAATACATGACGGGACTGTCCATTTCATCCAGAATTGTAACATGGGGGTATTGATAATACTCGATAACACGGTCGGCCACTTGGAGCAGGAAGATGGAAAGTGAGGCGCTGAATGCAGCAGCCCAGAGCAACCGCCGGAAAGTCACTCCACCGGGCAGAAATATGTGGCTCAGGCCGTGGAGCGTACAGTTGGCCCCGAAAACAGTGATGTCTGATGGGGGACGTGGCGCTTCCTCCTCTGGAGCTCCCATTTTCTCCAAATTTTTCCTCAGTCAAGTTTTGCGGTTGTCAGATGTCGTGTGGCTGCAGCGGTGCCCTAACGAAAACTGATGGTAGCAGAGAGGTTTAGCCAACCAAGGGGAGGCTGGACAAGACAGTGTCTGGTTTCCCTTTCCCACCCGAGGGAGGGGAAAGGGTTGGATATCTGGAGCTGGGAAGCAGCAATGAACTGTAATATCAACCATTCCACAATAAGATCTTAGAGGGCACATTGAATGCAAGAGATAGAGTTTCAACGGGTAGCAGTGGATAGAGTCCAGATTGATGCAGCAGAAAGGCAAACGTGAAAGTGAAGCACATTACTGACCTCTGGTACTCAAATACTATTCTCTTCTGTTAAAATTCTTTTTCTAGTGGAAGCTTCCAGACATTTATTTGTGTTAACTTGTGAATACTTCCCTTTAACACTTGCATTGGGGACTTTTACTGTTTTATCTCAAACTGAATGATTCACTGTCATTTAATCAGTGGCAGCCGGTCAAAACCCTCGGAGACATCATAAATATGATGTCATGCAGATAAAAACATGGCTGTTTGACAGCCAGCTGACATTTTCAAGCTACAACATGTGATGAATTCTCAATTAGCTTCACATTTAGCTTGAGATGCCACACACCTTAGAAGCTACACTGGAGTAATAATTTAGTGCTTTCTTTAATAGCACCTGCATAGGGATTGTTCTGAAAGGTCAAAGATTTGCTCCTTCATGGTTTTCAGTTAACTTTTAATTCCTCCTGACAGAATCTAAATATGACACCCGTGTTAATCATGTTATGAAGTGTGTAATTGGTAAGATTTTTTTTTTTTTTTTTTACATACAAAGCATTATGTTAGAGGGTAACATACATATCTGACTTATTTCTTTTAAACCATTGAAATGGGTTAAAATAAGTACACTAAGTTCTTGTCACTCAGTACACATGTACCTGATCCTTTAAGTTTAAAGCAAACATCTTCTTCTGTCCTGCCGCAGTCTCCTTATCATGAGTTTTGTAACTGCATCAATTATTAATGCGCCCTCCTGCATATTTTTTTACTCATGGACAGAGGTGTATATTTGCAGAATGTGAGCCTGAGGCTACTTCAGTTCACACTGGCGAGAATCTGTCTCGACTAGAATTGATCAGCTTAGAGGAGCATTCATTTAAAGCAAAGTTAATAAGGTAACTGATGCTGGGACCTCAGCCACAGCTTTAATGGCCTGCCAGGACTACTTATAACAAGGCTGGTTAACCAGTTCAGACCAGCTTTCTTTCCCTACTAAGTAATCTCTTATATTTACTGATTTATATCTACTTCTTTGTGCTTTTTTGATGCTTCCATCTCACTTTATTGTTCCTTTTCTTTATTCAGCTATGTGCACTTACGTCCTTTAGTTGCTGCAAGTGACAGCTGACTTCTGTGAGTCGTATTGTCTTGTATTCATGATATGTGCATCTAAAAGTTTAAGCAACCCAGCAAAATTATTAGGTGACTTTTATTTGTCTCTTTGAGCACTTCAGCACTGTGTGCCAACATTATTAGATCGATCTATTCAAATCCTGTTCTGAATACTTCCACTTGTATGTCTATAACTTCACAAAATACCTAAAACTTGTGCACAGAGAAAATGACCTGAGTTCCATGCCAAGAATCTGCATGAGTGACGAGAGCTGGGTGGGAACCAAAACGATTGAGCCGAGGTCTGGCCCCAATCAGCCCAACAGCCTCCTCTGCAGTACGTGCCATTGTGTGCCCCCCTCATAGTGTATTAAAAAGGCAGGAGATTATTGGCTACTGTTAGATTATAATATTATTTTATGCCATGTTATACCCCTAATTAAAGATTGTGAATTATTATGTAGTTTTAGTTTGCATTATTCTCCTGAATTAGAAGAAGCTGATAACTATTGCATTAGTTAAACTGATTTGCATTACATTAAACTGCTGACTTGTTGTGAATGAATGATATTGTTTTATGATGCATTATACTGCTGAGTTATAAGAAATCTCATAAGATGAAGATCAGGGACCAACCCAGAAGTCACTGACACTTCACTAGCTGTAAACTATTGGTTTAGGAATAAGTGATGGCACTGAACTTTCTATTTCACAAAAGTCAATTTATTTAGGATATCTGAGGAAGTACTGATTTTATTTGGAGACACAAAGGAACATTTGGCACTTCCCTCATCTCACATCTGTTTCATTGTTGTACCCAATCATTCTACAACTGAAATGCCTTGGACTGCTAACCATTTCAGGCAAGTGGAGTGAACCATATTTTGCTAGACTCTCATCAGATTGGGGCTTCCTTTTATTGATCTTTGGAGAGAAGTCTTCATTACTGGTATTATTCAGGTCTTGTTCACATGTTTGTCCCAGGTTTCTCAGCTAAGAGGAGCTTAAACCCCAGATACTGTGAGTTCTTTTCACACATTGAGATCACTGATAACTCTCAGCAACGACGTGATCTCGTAGAAACAATTAGGTGTTATGGATTCAACTATAATTGCGACTCTTATTTTTTACTTTACTGGAAAAGATTTCTGCATTTTACCCATATTTTATTTTTAACTCAAAATCAAAATTCCAGATTCTACTACATGTTGGTTTTGCACCAGATAGGACGACAGATTTCAGGTGGCCCTGTGTCTTTCTCTATTACATCTGCCACTGCATCTCGATAATCTTTGTGTGGCTTCTAGTGGGTCCTGACCCTCTCATATTTTGAAAAATCTATGTTTGAATCTCCCTTAATAATTGTGTTAAGAATTCTCTCCGCCTTGGTCAAAAGTTGGGTATTAGGAAAAAGTGAAATAAATATAAATATAAAGTCCCAATGTGTAGAGCACACATTAATAAATTAGTCATGTTCCCAGTGAAAGTAAATGAGCCTAATTCTTAAAGACCCCTGAAATTATTTACTAGATGTTTATTTTTTGAATAAAATAAGAATCTGAGTTTAACAAAACATTTTAAATGTAAATATCAAGCTTACCTTTCTCTCTTCCATAAAATGTGCTTGTGGGCACGCCAGCCATTTTGAAAAGGTGGGAAAAACAATTGGCAAGGCCACACCCCCACACATGTGACATAATTTTAAAGGTACTGTTGTCCTCTCTAAGAAACATCAGAACTTAGAGGAGTGGCAAGTAGAGTATGAGAGCTACAAGCAAAAAACTAAATGTGTACTACAGTGTGCAAAAATGAATTACTGGGTCATCAGGGGGTCTTGAGGGACATTTATAAAAAAAAAAAAAAAAAATCCCACAAACCTTAAAAGTGCACTTGAAAAGCTCACACAAGAAGGTTAACCTAGCTTACCTAGAAGACCTCATCAGGGGGAGCACACTCCCCCTCTTTGAAGAGCTCACCCACTTAACTCGCATCCCAAGAAAATAGCTAACCCCAGATAAGGCAGCGTGATGTATCCCGAGATAACAGGACTGGGACATCTAAATAAAGGTGTGAAACAATCGCATGGAAAAGGTTATCAATTGACTTCAACCAAAATTAGGAACACTCGGTGCGGCAAGAATTAATAGCTATTAGTCTCAACACCCAAGGATAAGCAGAAGAGCATGATTGATATGATGGAACTGAGAGTTTGTTACACTTAACTTTTGCAAAACACAAATAAAACTAAATTGAAACTAAGGATTTTCAGAAAATAAAAACTAGACTAAACTAGCAAAGAATTGGTAAAAACTAATTACAACTGGCAAAAAATTGAAAATCTGGAGTCGAAACTAAATAAAAAATAAAACCTAATGAAAATGGCGAAAAGTTTAAAACCCTGGTGCAGAGATTGGCAAATCTGACCAGGAACGTTATAAAATGGATTGTCAGAACAGTCAGCGTTAAAGCCACATTTGACAGTCCATACTAGGATGGCATTGGACATCTTGGGGGTGGAAAGGGGTTGGTGTGACCAAGGTGTGGTTTGGCTTGTTGTATGTATATTTGAGATCATATGGCTCTGGATGGACCAGTTACCAGGGCATGGAAGGATGACAGACTCATTAAAGGAGGAGAAGGCATTTCCTGGGATTGGAGATCCTCTGGGTGAGTGGTTGATTAAAAGCATGCATAAAATAGAAGTTATCTGTTGTTATTGATTGGTAATAGATTGATAATTGGCCACATTTACAGCTGTATTGACTTGTTGTGGACGTAGTCGACTTCAGGTTTAAACACTCTCATTAACAGGTTGAAAATAGCGACATTAAAGGAAGAGTATGCAGCGCCACCCTGTCAGACGCCAGTGATGGTGGAGCTCACTGATGAATCAGGTGAGCTGGATTCATGGCTGATTCAAAACTAAGATCCCCCTGCTGTGGTCAGTAAGGGGAGAAAAGGGGGAAATAAAATCAAGAATAAAAGAGGCACTTATAAACGTTTAGGTGTCAAGTGAAACGGGACAAAAGGGGGTGTTTTACTGTTATTTTAATGTCAGCATTATTGTTGTATGAGAATCATGCAACAAGCATTGCATCGATGATCATTTATTGAAGCTTTTGACCTTATACTAACATCTGTGTTCCTGTGATTGTTATAACCTCTGATGAATCTTCTATTTACAGGTGTTAGGATAATGATATAATTTTTCATTGCAGGTGTAACCATGATCATTTTCATACATATTGCAACTTGTTGCTCATTGTAGAGTTGTGCTCAAGTTAATAAGGGTTAAAAGCTACAGTCAGCGCGAATGTCTGACTGATCTATGGAGGGAAAAGGCTTCGAGCATAGAGGGCTGCACGCGCTTACAAAACACTGATATCATGTTATTCTTTGTGATCTTTTCTTCAATTATGTCTTTAAGGTTAGTTTAAATAGTGGCAGTTAATTAAACGACATTTATTAAAATATTAAATACCTGAGTCAGAACGTTACACGCGGATCACCTTAAGAGTCTGGGAAACTTTGTAGCTGCCTAACTTTTTTTTTTTTTTTGAATGTTCTAGCTCCGTTGATTTGACACATTGGAATGTGTCAAAAAAGGGGGGGAAGGTTGAGCTTTAACATCAAACAAGGATTATTTGAACAATTTATAACTTCATTTGTGTCTTTAATAATTTAGGAATGGTAAAGCTTAAGCTAATAGCGGTCCGAGAAGACGGACCTTTTAGAGAATCAGTGAAAAAGCATAAACTATCATTTTCATGTTTAATCATTACTCATTGAAATGAACTGAATAGCGCTTAGAAGATTTGTTAATTTCTTTGTCTTTTGTTAAAAAGAGCGGTTTCAATAATTTTCAGACACACCTTGCAAATGTGCTTATAACGAGTTGGCACTCGGCCTTTTGAAGGTCAGAAGCTTCGTTCGGCGTGACTGTCCGGACTGATAAAGTGTAGGAAACGCCTTGAGTGCAGAGGGCTAAATGCAAACACGCTTACACACACATAAGATATGATTAGAATAAGTCCCTGGGACATTCTGAATGTTTTAGACCAATTTTGAATCACTAGAAGGTCAGTAGATAACAACATTAGATTATTAGGGTTAGGAAGAGAGGTGTTTTGGTTTTCTGTCTCTTACAGAGAAAGGAACAGACACCAGACGAGGCCACAGAGATACGAGGGTCCTTCGCAGCAGAGACAGATACAGTGACTGCCGAGACACCAACTGGGTCCAAGGGTCATGGCGTTTGGGCTCCAGCTAGTCACTTCAAAAGGATGAATCCCATATATACAGCAATAACCATGAAGGGGTTGGCGGAAATCCGGAAACACCAGACCAACGAGGTTCGAGAGGCTCTTGGGCAAAAGGGGGACGCCTTCCTGTTCTTTTCTGGAGGATACACGGGAGACACAGGACCCGAGGATACACAGATCGTTGTTTGAAATAGGGGCAGAATAATCCCCTGATCTGTGTCACGACTGAAGGGTTGTCTAACCCCTGAGGTTGAAGTAAGAAGAACAGAGGATCACGCAACTGGACGACACTGGTAGCTGCAGCAATAAAATAAAGGTTAAGAGCTCTTCGGACAGAGGTTCTAGTCTACGTCTGAATGGTATAAGGGAACACCAAATAAAGCTGTGGGAGAACAGGGGAGTGTCATCTGGACCTGCTATCCTTGTAGTAATAGTTTGTCTTGCACCTGACTTGCGCAAACACAGAGGTCATCTTACATATGGTTTGCCCGTCAGGGGGACACAGGACCTCAGGAGTGAGAAGAGATGAACCCGGCCACACTGGGCTACAGGGTGTTTGTGAGGTCATTATTCTAATGACCTCATCAGGGGGAATTGTTAGATTATAATATTATTTTATGCCATGTTATACCCCTAATTAAAGATTGTGAATTATTATGTAGTTTTAGTTTGCATTATTCTCCTGAATTAGAAGAAGCTGATAACTATTGCATTAGTTAAACTGATTTGCATTACATTAAACTGCTGACTTGTTGTGAATGAATGATATTGTTTTATGATGCATTATACTGCTGAGTTATAAGAAATCTAATTTGTCTGAGTAGAAGAGAACAGAGTGTGCTGGAGTTTTCTGCCCCATTTCAGCAGGAGCAGATAAACAGGGAGCCAAGGTCGTAGCTTAGGCGCTGTGTGAGAGAAAGCATGTGAATGTTTAGGCTTTGTATGATAAGGTGGAGGCACCAGAGGCTATAAAAGTTTGAGCAATGCTCCACCATTTTGAGATTTTGAGGCTGTCTGCATCAGTGTCCATCTCCCACGTGTGTGATCATTAAATCATCGTTTGACTCAACCCGACCGGACCAGTGTTGTTATTGTGGTTTTTCTCTTGTCTCCATCCCCAATATTTTGAACCTTAACACTACACCAACACAATCGTCACTCACCATCATATGTGGTGAAAACTGGACTTTAAGCAGCATGTGCAAAGGAGATGCAAAAGGAGACGACCTCACATGGGAGATCATCAAAAATTAAAAATTAAAATCAGATATGGTTTTTGCTTTTTGTGGGTGGAACAGCAGAACGTATTCATCACATCTAATAACAACCGTGTTACAAAGGATTTGCAACCAATTGGAAGTCCAATAGCAAGCTCCCTGTAAATTTTAAGATGTTGCTTCAACACATCTCTGACTCCAATTTTCCTTCTCACCTCTGTTTTGGTCCCCACCAACTCTCAGGAGAAATATCTGGTTCTTCACCTGAAAACAGTTTCACAATGTTCACCAGCTAGTTGCTAATTTTTGTTTCTCTGCAGTTTGGAGGCAGGCGAATCATTCTGAACCAGACTTTCATGAAAGAAAATCTGCCTCCTGATGCTTGTGAAAGCAGTGGAAATGAATGTGAAAGAAAAGGCTGTGGGCAATACGACCGAATGAATGAACTGAAGGCACTAAAACACTTTGAGGGTAAACTGCAGGGTGACTCTTGGTTACATTACGACAAACAACACAACAACATTGCTCATTACTCACCGTCATTTACTTCTCGGCTAATGTAAAAATATTGATCGGTGCAGCTTTAAGAGCTCTAACATTATTAATTAAGTTGTTACCTCCCCATATGCACTTAACACTGTCATAGCCCTAACTCTATCATTTAATGTGTGCCAGCCGGAAACGGACTGTACGTACACCATCAGTCATATGCAGTAAGTACTGATGGTACGTACTTTTGCATGCATAGTGCACATGCACTCATATTTATCATTTTATTTTGCATTTCTTTGATTAAAAAAGGTGTCCAGCACTACGCCTTTTGTCACGTTTTCTGTGATCAGTGTGACACAAACTGTAATGTCCATGAATATAAGGCTTGTCTGCAAACCCACTGGCTAGTCTGCTGACTTAACCTCTTGGGCCAACAGCTGATTTTTTTCAATTATTCCTGTGTAGCTGCACATATCCAGGGATAAACTTCCTGTTCACCCTTCGGTCATTGTTTATAGATGTACAGCATTATTTTTTGCCTTTTCTTGCCAACTATTTGTGTGTTTTAATCTTTCTCTCTCTTCTCTCCTTTCTCTCTCTTTCCCCTCACCCCTCAACTGGTTGTTGGTAGCTTTCTGTCCCTCCTTGAGGCTAGTTTTGTTTTGCTGGAGGTCTCTTCCTGTTAAAAGGGAGTTCTTCTTCACTACTGCTCCCAAGTGTTGCTCATAAGAGAGCCTCTGATTTTCTAATATAGTGGGCTCTTCACCTTACAATATAAAGGTGGAATAATTGCTTATTATTTTTTTAACCTTTAATAAAACTCTTGAGATTAAAAGGATTTTTTACAGTGTCCAGTCCAAGAAGGACAGCAGTACTGTCATAAGTTGCATAAATTAATATAAATTAATAGCACATAGATATATAAATCCATACACCAGTTAAGTACTGGCAAAATAAATACATGAATTAATTAATTAATAAACAAATTAAATAACCACAACCCAAATGTATAAACTTCAGTGTCAATATAGAACAAATGCCTTAGTAAAAGTAATGTTCTATTCAGGCAAAACATCTGCAGTCAGCACGTCAAGTCATTTAACATGGCCTTAAATTCAGTAAGTAATAAAATTTACTGAATTGAACAAAATGTTTCGAATTGACCGACTAGTTTTAGTGTTAACAAAACTAAACTGCAGTCAGAATGTGGTGTTTTTTCAGTCTCCAGATTAAGCTCAAGCCTACAAAGCAAACGACCAGCAGGAACCAAAAAGCTTTAAGTTGCGCGCATTCATATGCAAATATTTGTTTGTAGTGATTAAGGTCAAATAATGCGCTTAGTGAAAATTGCTAAAATATCCCTTTAATTTTTAAATCTATTCCTGAATTCAAAACAAACAATGTGATATTATAGGATGGTGTATGAATAGCATGCCGGTGGGGGCCCATTTCGCTCATTATTTTTACAAATAAATATTCTACAGACTAAAATAACACATAAAAGGTCAGAGCGTGGGTTCGTGACATGAAATGACGAGCAACACGCTATGTTGCAACATCAGGATGCAACAAAAACTAATCATTTGTTTGTTGTTTTCCCACCAAATGCCATTTAAAATTTGACACATGCAATAAAATAACAGACAAACAACCTCAAACCTCGATGGGAGTTCTTAAGAAATCAAGAAGTTCAGAAAATATTTTAAAGGTGTAGCACACTTTAGTCGAGCATTGACGTGTGTGTACATAAAAACAAAAAGGGAACCAGAAAGCTCTTAAACCTTGAAGATAGCCAACCAACAGGAGAAAAAAAAAAGCATAAAAATGTGAAACTATAAGGGTTCAGATAGAACAACTTAAAGAAGGTATCTTTAAACCATGACTTAATGTACAGGCAGTTTGCTGAGGCACTGAGACTTTCTGTTTGTGAATTCATTAGAGACTTCTTCATTATGCTTTCAGGAAAATCAGCACTGATGTTGTGTAAGTACCATCTCCGCTCTTCTTTATCATCTCTCGGGAAATGGAATTATCTTTCTTCAACTACAACAAACGCTAAAGTTGTCACAGTGTGTAATTAATAGGTGCACTCTAAGTGAAGTGCAAGCCACTGCTCAATCAATACACTGTGGAGTTTTTCCAGCTGCTTTAAGTTAAGTGTACTGGTTAATGCGCTGCCGCAAGAAATCAGCAGTTCAGTACATCATGGCTTCTCTGTGGCCTGGGAGCACCTTCTTTCACTCTACAGCAAGAAGAAAACGGAGCTGAGGCTGGATTCACACGTGTCATGGTTACTGATGTCAGATATCCAAGTCCTCCTTCTCATCAGCCACTTTGTATCCCGACCGTGTCGAGACTGTCAGTGCTGAATCTGACAAAGGGAATGTTATAGGTGACTACTGGAACATCTTTTGAAAAAGTATAAGGTTCGTTTAAATACTGACTGTGGAGGTAAAGTGTCAGACCTGCCCATCCGAAATCTTCCGAAAATCCTAATTAGCTTGCTATCTTTGTGGCAGGAAGGCCAGCAGTCACAGCTGGGAGGTACAATGTCCTGCATGAGTAGAATTCAAGCCACAGTGACTTTATGTAAGTGTTGCCCAACTGTCTTCCCTCATTCCTCTCATCACATGTCGACAAGTCCTTTCATGTATTTCCAAAATCAAAATATAGAAAAGGAGCCAAGTTTGAAAGTGCTGAGCTAACACATTAATGTGACGACACTTTTCACATCAATAAGCTTTACAGAGATAATGATGAACAAGTATGCAAATAGGCTCATTAAAATGCAGGGTGAGAGCTGGATGCTGGAATTCATCTCAAAATGTTTTAAACCTCAGACCCCCGAACCTTCTGGGAGTTAGGCTTTAGGGTTCGCCTAAGTGATGACGTCTTTTAGTGACCGGAGGGACTGAATGCTAAATAGCAAAAAACAAAAACAAAACAACAAAAAACAGAAGAAAACAAATAAGAAAAGCCACTCAATGATCTAAACTCATAGTCTGCTTTCTCTTCTTTCCCAGAACTTTTAACCATTGTCAATCTCATCAAAGTGTGCAAATGCAACTGCTGTGACTGACAGACTGTTGTTGGGTTGCACATAATGTTATTTCCATTAGATCCAATGATGTAAATCATAAAACATTAAACATTAAAAATGTCCATTACAATTTCCCAAGGCGTGTTGCAGGAAATGGCTTGTTCTGTCCAACAAAAGTCCATTATTCCAAAATATTTAATTCAGTTCAACTTCGGAATTTCAACAGACATTCACAGTTCAGGCCCGAAGCAGTGGATGTTTAATCTTTTTAAGCACTGAAATGATGACTTAATTATGTAAATAGTTTATCAGAACAGAGCAAAAATGAATGCAATTTGTGCAAATGTGCAAACAGACTGATCCTCAAAACCTTCTATTTGTTAGGGGCAGCCAGAATAAAAACAAGGAGCTGCAGTTTAACAAAAGAGGTCCCCTTTGACCAGCACTATTTTATTTTCTTTTTGCAATCAAAACACCTCATTTCCATGAGCTTCTATGGTGCAAAAACAATTTTAGATTTGCCTTTATTTCATTCTGCACGTATGCAGAAGTACTCACTGGTCATCTGAATAAGCCAGGACTACATACTACTCACACATTTTAATGCCAGTGCAGTATCTGCAGCTACCATCCGCTGGTCCACTTTCACATCATAAGAAGTGATCAGATTTTTAAATGGCAATAATCAGAGTCTGTGGCCTCAGTGAGTGTACAGCGCAGCTGCTTTCTCTTATGGCAAGCAGGAAATGGGCAGCGATTAATGAGGAAATTCAATATTTCAGTATTGACCCAAACACAGGAGAATCCTTGATAAAATGGCTGTCACATTAGCAAAAGGAAGGTGCTCGAATTGGCGCTTGCAAAGATGCAGTGGTGTACACTGTATCTTTGCTTCACATGCATTACGGCTTCAGAGGAGACAACGATCTTTGTATTTCGTAGTAATGACAGAAACCCTCCCCAGTTTGTTTTAATACCTAACTCCATGCTGACAGTTATTCATCAGGCACAAGCGGCGTTCTTCATACAGCTGCCAAAGTAATCACACTGAGTATGAAAGGCTGAAAAGCTTCACTGTGGGTACTTCAAAGAGCTTTCAAAAATACAGCAATTACTGTAGCTCTAAGCACAGTTAAGGGGAATAAAAGGTGACTTTTCCCTTATCCTTTTAAGAGAGCAGTTTGGAAACAACGCTCTCAAGAAGCAAATCTTAAAAAACAACAACAACAAAAAAAAAATCCATCTGATACATTTTTGTGCATGGTGCGAAGATCCGGCCTCTTCAAAGAGTGAACTTTTCAGAAATGTATAAAACTAATTTCACAGGTTTGTCTAAGGGTCAGAGAACACTGCTGTAGCATTTTATTCTCAAATAAGACAATATTCTATTTTTCTGAATAACTCCATTTTCCTCAAAGTCATACACGAGACAAGCCTGTAACCTGTGCTGTCATCACCAGACGACCTTTTAAGTCTGACGAATGACGGACTACTTCAGCTTCAAGAGAGGATAAGAAAAGTCCAGGTCACTTTCTAGGAAGCACTTTAATTCTCTAATCTTTGAGGATGAAACTTAAAATTAAACGTCCATCTTAAAATCGAATCAATGGTTACTTTTACCAGTATGTGAGGTGATCCTTAACCTGTGATAATAGACACTTTTCTCCAGGGCTATCTGGATAATGAAGGGGAGGATCTTAATTTGCTGACTTGGTGGAATTTGTGTTACATGGTATTGTTGGAGCTTTTATTTCTGAATCTGTTGCTCTTACCCCCCTGCCTGAACAAGGGCTCAGGTCTCCAGGAAATTACAGTGAATAGTCCATTGTTCAAAAGTTCACTGACTCCATGAACACAAGAAAAATATCCAGGAAGCTCCACTTGAAGCTCCACTTGATGAAATCACTGATAACATGGACACTCTAGGTCTGAGAGATGTTTCTAAATATAGCTTTCTCTGTCCTTTTCTTGGTTTCCAGCCAAATTTAGCAAAGTGCTGGCTCTAACTGAGTCCAAGTGTTGTACCTCTTATAGAGAAGAATGTTTATTGAAAATCCCATCAGGCTGAGTCAACCCAACTAGGAAAATTCCAAAATTTCGAAAGGGAAAGCTTTCATATATTCAATATCCATTACCTACAACGTGAAATATTCCAATCTTTTTTGCTTTAATTTTGATCAGAAATATTTCAAATTATTAGAATATTTAATTTACAGTTTGAGTAAATTGTTTTTCACACAGTATACATGGCATGTATTTCTCTGCTTTGTTCAGTAAACGTAACAGCAATCATGGGGAAGGCTGCTAACTTGACAGTTGTCCAGATGACAATCAACAACATCCTCCATGAGGAGGTTAAGCCACAGAATGTTAGTACTGAAAAGTTTGCAGACTGCTTTATTAAAGCTTATTTAGATCATTGGAGGGGAAACGTCACAGGAAAAAGGTGTACAGGCAACACAGATGATCACAGCCTTGTAAAGATTGTAAAGAAAAGATTGTCCAAGGACTTGGACGTGAACTGAGGCCGATGTCAGTGCATCAAGAGCCACAATGCTCTTGTGGCTCTTGATTCAGGATGAGAGGAGCAAATATCACATTCCTAATCTGAAGCAACTTCTGAAACACAGACAGTGTCAGAAGCAGCTTATCCTGGTAAAGAGAAAAAGGAACTGGACTGTTCTGTGGTCTAAAGTCCTGGTTTCAGAAAGTAGGTTTTACATTTCACTTGTAAATCAAGGTCCTAGAATCTGCAGGACGAGTGAAGAGGCATATAATCCAGGGTGTTTAAAAGTGCAAGGTGACATTTCAAATTTTTAGTTTAAATCAATTCAATTTTATTTATATAGTGCCAAATCACAACAGCAGTTGCCTCAGGGTGCTTCACATTCTCAGGCAAAGACCCAACAATAATACAGAGAAAACCAGAAATCTACCAGATGCTTCCATCTGCTGACAAGCTTTATGGAGATGCTGATTTCCTATTACAGCAGGACTTAGCACCTCGCCACAGTGCCAAACCTAGTACCAAAAGGTTTGTTGACCATGTTATTAATGAGCATAATTGGCCAGTCAGCTCTCCTGGCCTGAACCCACGGAGAAGACCACGAGAAACACCTGACCTCAAAATACCATCAAAGCAGCCTGGGCTTCAGTCACGCCTCAGCAGTACCACAAGCTGATCACCTCCACAACACCGATGCAGGAGCTCATGAGGAAATGTAGCCCTAACCAAGTACTGAGTACATTACATTTCTGTATTGTAAATTCTTGATTTGTGATTGCTCTTAGGCAATATACTAATAATCTGAGTTACTGGGGTTCTGGTTTTCATGGGCTATAAAACATAATCATCACAATTAAAACACCAAATTCCTGAAATGCTTCATTTTACATGTAATGAATAGAGAATATATGAAAGTTAATCTTTTGGAATTTCAATTATGAAAAAAAATATCTTTTTTCAGATCCAGATATTCATTTTTTTTGAGACACACTAATATGAGGCATCAACATGGTATCTTACTGCAAAACAACTCACTGTAGGTTGGTCCAATAACGTAGGCAGGATCATAATTTTAAAAATCCATTTGGCAGCAAAAGCCCAGAACTCTGAAGCCAAGGACTTACAAGCCACCGTTAAGAGAGCAGTCTTTCTCTCATTGTAGGCTGGACAGTGACCACTTCTTTAAATAATCTGAGAAATCAAAGGAACCAAGGAAAGAAAGAAAACATGACAGTCGTGCTTGTTTTGCATGTTTGGTGAGTAACAGACAATATGAGAGACGTTCTTTTCGTTTGCTCTATAAGAAGGGAAAATAAGACACTTAGCATTGAAGGCTGCAGCTTTTTTCATCCTTCATGTTTTTGCAACAAAATTACAATTTTAAATCTTCATATGGGTCATGACGTTTCCATGCAACTCCAGCATCTTACAGAAAAAAATATGAGCAATGTTTATTATTGCCCCATTTAGTGTTGAGAAAGGCAATAAAGCAGGGGGAATGCTTTGTAACTGACAAGTCACTACCCACGTCTGTGCACTGTCTTTCTGCTTCTCAGTCAGATGCACTCTTTGTTTGTCTCGTTCCATTTCAAAACACCAAGGTAGCTACATGTACAGCAAAAATGCTCAGCTTGAGGCTTCATAACAAGACATCTATAATCAATGGGGAAAGGCAAGATGGCTACTTTTATATACAGTCTGTGCACCAGACAGGTAATGCATGTGTTGTGTGGTTAGGCAACGTGAAACTGTACAAACAAGAGAAACTTGCAAAGTCAAAGACTATTACACTCTTTTGTTTTCCACCCTTCAAAATATGTGGGAGGAAAAAAATATCCTTTGCAGCTATGCAATGTCATGACATTGCAGTTCTCAGTATGATCAAATGGCTGTCTGTGACTATCAAATAGTATTTCTACTTCGAATGAACCTTAAAAGTAAAGTAAAAAGTTAAGAGGACAGTCTTGAGCAGTCCATTGTTACTTTGACCATGGAAAGAGTAGTTTGACAAAATAAACTGAACTGAAGGTCTGCATTCTAATTCAATTTTATTGACATAGCACCAATCACAACAACAGTTGCCTCAAGGTACTTTATATTGTAAAGCAGAGAAAACGCCAACATTAATATGAGCCCCTACGAGTCAGCACTTTGGTGACAGTGGGAAGGAAAAACTCCCTTTTAACAGAAAGAAACCTCCGATAGAACCAGGCTCAGGGAGGGGCGGCCATCTGTCGCGACCGGTTTGGGGGTGAGCGGATGATGATGGGACAAAAGACATGCTGTGGAAGAGAGCCAGAGATTAATAATAACTAATAATTAAATGTAGAGAGGTAGTGAGTGAAAAAAGTGACTGAAGAAGAAACACTCAACGCATCATGGGAATTCCGCAGCAGCGTAGACCTATTGCAGTGTAACTAAGAGGGGATTCAGGGCCACCTGATCCAACTAACTATATGCTTTTTAAAAAAAAAAAAACATTTAAGCCTAATCTTAAAAGTGAGAGCGTGTCTGTCTCCCGAATCCAAACTGGAAGCTGGAAGCATCTTAGCAGATGCACTGTACTCTGTTGTTGTCACGTAAATAATTGGGGAACAGCGACAGCAGTCGATTTTACATTTTGGTAAATAGGCAGAGTTTAGACATTGTATTCAGTGGTGAAGACCGTGAGACGCTTTTGAACCCTGACTGAACAAATATTTTGGACAAGGCTCTTCTGTTCTGCCCCTCTATCAAGCAGAGAAACACGCTCATCCTGCTTCTTAATCGTAAAAAATTCATGAAGTATCTGTTGTGATGTTGACTGATGGAATCCATTTATCACTCATCATTATAGCTAAGTAGTTTGCTGTATTTAGTCAGTATGATATCTTTAAAGCAATGCTGATACCAGTAAATAGACTTGAGAATTTTGGCGGCCCCACAGTCTAATGTCCTCCGTGCCTGTCTTTGCACTGCGGTATAAGTCAGCTAACTGGATTAGCACTGACAATCAAAAAGAGGAATTGGACAGTGCACGTCAATAAAGAATTACTCCCTTTTCGCATTAATGCCTAGGCGTAAAGTTTGCATGGAGAGCGCAAGCTTGCTTGTGACTCACACCCACAGCCATTAATTATAGTGGCTATAAATTGCTTCAGACCAATTAATATACTACTGGAGGGAGCTTGATTGTTTTGATAGCTGTCTAACAGTTGTCTGGAAAATGAAACAGAGGAGAAAGACAGAATTACTGGAAAGGCTGATGACCATGAAGTGCTGCGTGGTTTTTGTCTGCTCACTTCTCTCTCGGGGAGACTGGCTAGAAGTCCTTCAGAGGGACGTGTGACACCTATGCTGGCTGGATGTTCGACTTTAAAGGCTGACAGAGGCAATCAGTCACTCCGTCCCTCCCCTGGTATTCATTATGTTGTTTCGGTTTAGACTTGTGTTTACTTCTTTCGCAAATTGTAACACATTCCCCACTGTGCCATTGGTTAGAGAAAGTAAATAAGAAGACGTGATGACATTTAATTCGGGTAAAAACAGACAAGGAGGACCTTTTGAATAGGCTTGTAAGGAACAACCTTTATAAATTGTCTTTATTTAGTGGACTTTCTTGTTAATTGCAAAATAACAAAAGGAAAAAAGTCTTAATTTCACTCTAATTTTGGAGGTTTGGGCATCTAATTTAATTTTATTGCTATTTTATTTTGATTGATGATTGATGTTTTTCACTCCACCAACAGCATTACCATTAATTTCCTTATGTATTTGTATTTTATAAGATCTAATTGTAATGAATCTTAAATGCTGATTTAATATTTTTGTACGCTTCTTAAAGTAATTTTAATTCTTTGATGTTTGAAAAGTGCTACATAAACAGATCTGCCCAGTCATCCGTGCACTGGATAAACTGCAGAAGTTACTTGTTTACATATTTAAATTTGTCTCCTGGTTTTGTTAATAAACCTTCAAAGACAAATGCGTGGTCTCCTCTGGTAAGCTGAGGCGTGACAGACACATTGTGTGTGGGAACAACACACTGAAACCAATTACCTTCTTTGTGTATATCTGACAGGCACCTTTAAGCTGAGATAAAATAAATGAGGACATAAGTCCACTTGGGAATCAGGGGAATTAGAGTCAGTATTTTTACTGATTTCGAGAATCTTTCCTTATTACAGCTGATTGTTTGCTGTGGAAGAGAACTGTCAATGGGATGCAAGCTTGAGTTAACTAATCAGGCTATCTGCGACCCGTAATGACTGTGTAAGCATGAGGAATTCAATTAAACTGGGCAAGTAAACATTCACTCAGCTACAACCTGTGACATTAATCCATGCGAACACCCCGTTGAACCCTTCTTCTCTTATTCCCCCGGGATTAACTAAATCAGTCTTTCTAGCGGTTAACCAAGCAGGACAGAAGCAAGCACATTGAGGCTTATAAATATGAAGCATTTCACCCTCAACAGCAATTTTCCAAAGGAATTCAAGCTGTAAACGCAAACGCTCTCCTTATTTAACTTAAACGAGTTCATTTTACTCAATTTATTCTAGTTGTTAAAGTTTATTTACTTCTTTTCGGTCGTCTGTATTGTAACGATGGTTAAGTGTTACTGGACAGTGACATGTTGGTTTTCTCTGCACACTGTTGTTGTTCCTTTAAGATTCATGTTTGGTTGGGCTGCAGGAAGTAGTGAGGGTGGTGTACAGGAAGGGGTGGGGGGACCTGGTAGTTCTGTGTGTGTGCCAGGCTGAAGAGAGGTGTAGTTCGAGAGCGCTCCCCCTGAGTTAACAACCCGCTGGCTTATGTGCCGAATAAACGGACAAACTGAGACCCCAACCGTCTGGTTCTTGTGAACGTTACATTGGTGTCAGAAGTGAAGAAAGAAAAAAGAACCCCAGAACGCCCGAGACCCTGTTGCCGGCGACGCTTGCCGTTACGAGACGAGGATGTTGCCGGGCAGGATTAAGAAGGAGACGGAGGAGAGGGAGGTTCGTCCGCGCTCGCCCGCCCATGGAGTGAGGGAAACGGCGCTGCGGCTGTCTGCCGAGGCTGGATTTTCTCCAGGTTTGACTAGGCTCGGGAACTGTTCGCACAGCGGCCGCGATTCCGGCGGGAAGGAGTCGACCTCGCTCGGCGCGCCGTCACGTGATGTAAACAAACATGGTGGCGCCCAGCAAGCTGCAGCGAATATAAAAACGCCTAAGTTCAGCGGCAAGACGCCATGGGAAGTGTTTATCGCACAGTTCGAGCTGTTAGCTGTTGCAGCTGGCTGGTCTGAGGAACATAAAGCTCTCCAATTGGCTTTGTGCCTGTGTGAGGATGCAGCTGCATGCCTGCTGCTGCTGACCGAGGAGCAGAGGGGAGATTATAATGCTCTGGTCGGAGCACTTCAGAGGCGCTTCGGGCAGTATAACCAACCAGTGCTGCTGAGGTCGGAGTTCCACAACAGACGCAGATTGCCAGGTGAGCCCCTCCGCATTTTGGCCCATGAAGTCGAGTGCCTTTGCCGGAGGGCGTATGACAGCATGCCACCATCAGTGCAGGCGGAGTTAGCTCGGGACCAGTTCCTGCAGGCCCTGAGCCCTAAAGAGCTCCGCATGCAAACTCAGCTTGCTCGGCCGGCCACACTCAGTGCAGCCCTGGAGCTAGCGTTGGAGAGGGAGATGCTTGCAGGATCCTCTGGGGGCGCTGACGACGCACACGTGGTGAGGGCTGTGTCAGCACCTGTGGAACAGATGGAGACGCCAGCGGGCCTGTGCAGTTTGGTGCAGACAGCTTCGCTGCAGTCGCCTTCCCCTCGGGCTGGCCCACACCGCCGACCTCAGAGCTGCTGGGGATGTGGACAAGTCGGACACCTCATCAGGCAGTGCCCCAAGCTTGCAGCGGTTCAGGGAAACGCCCACGGGCCTGTGTAGGCGGGAGTACACGGGCCTGGGAGAACGACATCCCCACACCACCGCCACCTCCACCCGGTGCGGCCATCACTGTGGGCTGGACCCAGGTTGGTGGCTTTTGCCATGTTCCAGTGACGATTGCGGGGGTGTCCTGTACGGCCCTGCTGGACACGGGATCCAATGCAACGCTGGTCCGACCCGATATTGTCCCAACCGGAGCTGCTGTACAACCGACTAACGTGCAACTTAAGACTGTGACCGGTGATCTGGCCCCAATGAGAGGGAAGGGAGTGTTCCAGTTCAAGGTGGGGGACCTCGGTGTGTCTTATGCTGCCTGGGTGGCTGACGTGCAGGACGCCTGCATCCTTGGGCTGGATTTTTTACGAGCCATTGGTGGTGTACTGGACTTAGGCAAAGGCCTCCTCGTACTCCCTGATGGGAAGAAGGTGCCGCTTATTCCTCCCCCGGTCTGCACAGCATCTGCCGCGGCGTCCACCTCCACCGCAGAGACCCCTGCAGACCCGCCAGCAGAACAGCGAGCGGAGGAGGAGGAGGAGGAGAGGCTCTCAGCAGTGAGGAGTATCTGGTCAAAGAACTGTGAGGGGCTGACTCCACAGCAGCAAGAGAGTCTATGGCAGGTACTAAAAGAGTTTAGTGACATTTTTGCCCTGAAAGAAAGTGATGTTGGCTTGACACACTTGGTAGAGGACGTCATTGAGACCGGGGATGCCCAGCCTATTAAAGTGCGCCCCCGCCGCCTGCCCCTGGCTCATCAGGAGGCTGCAGACAGGGAGCTGTGTGAAATGATGAAGGCGGGCATCATAGAACCATCTGATAGCCCGTGGGCCTCCGCGGTGGTGATGGTGCCTAAGAAAAAAAGTCCTAGGATGCGTTTCTGTGTGGACTACAGACCACTCAACAAAGTGACGAAGAAAGACTCTTACCCCCTTCCCAGGATTGATGAGTCCCTCGACTTAGTAGCCGGGTCCTCCTGGTTTTCCACCCTGGACCTGCGGAGTGGCTACTGGCAGGTGCCACTGTCCCCGGAATCCAGACCGAAGACAGCCTTCTGCACTAACAGGGGACTATGGCAGTTCAAAGTCCTGAGTTTTGGCCTTTGCAACGCTCCTGCGACCTTCGAGAGGCTCATGGACAGTGTGCTGGCAGGCGTCCCACGGCAACGGTGTCTGGTTTACCTGGATGATCTTCTAGTGCACGGGAGCTCCTTTGATGCTGCCCTGGATGCCCTGAGACAAGTGTTGGAGAGGGTGGCGGCTGCAGGCCTGAAGCTGCATCCCGACAAGTGCCACTTCATGAGGAGGGAGGTGGAGTTTCTGGGCCACAAGCTGGGTCGTGAGGGCATCAGCACTTTGGAGGAAAAAATTCACACCATTACCGAGTGGCCCACACCAGCAGACCAGAAACAGCTCAAAAGCTTCCTAGGACTGGCGTCTTATTACAGGAGGTTTGTGAAGGGCTTTTCCTCCATAGCCGCACCACTCTTCCACCTGCTGCAGAAGGACCGTGACTTCATCTGGACCCAGGACTGTCAGCAGGCGTTCGACACCCTCCACAGATCGCTGACAGAGTCCCCAGTCCTTGCCCCCCCTGACCCCGCCCTGCCTTTTGTCCTGGACACTGACGCAAGTAATGTGGGGCTGGGAGCGGTGTTGTCGCAGGTTGGACCGGAAGGGGAGAAGGTGGTGGCGTACTTCAGCCGGGTCCTGAACAGGAGCGAGCGGCGCTACTGTGTCACACGACGAGAGCTGCTGGCTGTGGTGGCAGGGGTGAGACACTTTAAGTACTACCTGTGCGGCACAGCATTTGTTGTCAGAACTGATTATGCTGCCCTTCAGTGGCTGATGTCTTTCAGGGAGCCAGAGGGACAGGTGGCTCGCTGGCTGGAGGAGCTCCAAGCCTTCAATTTCACCGTGGAGCACAGAGCAGGGACGCACCATTCTAACGCAGACGCCCTCTCTCGCCGCCCATGTGCTGCAGCTGGCTGCCGTTACTGTGAGAAGCGAGAGGAAATAGAGCGGGAACTCACGACAATAGACGGAGCAGCACAGCTCGCCTGCAGGGTTCTTCTGGTGGTGGATGCAGCGGAGTGGAGGGCACGGCAGGAACAAGACACAGACCTGCTGCCGGTCCTGCAGTGGCTGGAGAAGGGGGAGCAACCCCTTTGGGATGAGGTCACTGGGTTTTCCATCTGTACCAGGGGGCTGTGGGCCAAGTTTGCAGCTCTCAGGCTGAAGGAGGGGGTGTTGGAGCGTGCCTGGAAGGATCCTGCCACGGGGGAGGAGAGGTGGCAGGTTGTGGTGCCAAGGTCGCTGAGGTCAGCTGTGCTGGGAGCCTGCCATGGGAGCACTGGCTCTGGCCACTTTGGGGTCTCCAAGACTCTTCGCCGCCTCCGCCAGGGCTATTACTGGGGTCAACAGCGGAGGGATGTGGAGGACTTTTGCCGCAGCTGTGATGCATGTTCCTCACACAAAGGGCCACAAGACCAGTCCCGGGCTCAGCTTCAGCAGCAACCAGCAGGAGCTCCAATGGAGCGAGTAGCTGTGGACGTCATGGGCCCATTTCCTCGCACAGACAGAGGAAACCGCTATGTTCTTGTGGCCATGGACTATTTTACCAAGTGGCCGGAAGCATACGCCATCCCAGATCAGGAGGCTGAGACTGTCGCTGATGTATTAGTGGAGGGGATGTTCAGCCGCTTTGGGACAGCAGAGACCCTCCACAGTGACCAGGGGCGTAACTTTGAGTCCAAGGTATTTGCTGCCATGTGTGAACGCCTTGGGATTAAGAAGACCCGCACCACCCCACTTCACCCCCAAAGCGATGGGCTGGTGGAAAGGTTTAACAGGACGCTGGCCCAGCAGCTAGCCATCCTTACCTTAGAACACCAACGGGACTGGGATTACCATCTTCCCCTTACCCTCATGGCCTACAGGTCGGCAGTGCAGGACTCCACCCAATGTACGCCTGCCCTGCTCATGTTAGGGAGAGAGCTGAGAACTCCTGCAGAGTTGGCTTTTGGGAAGCCCCCGGACGCGCCAGAGGCACCACCGGGCCGGGACTACGCAAGGAAGCTGCAGGACCGGCTGGATTCTGCACATTCCTACGCCCGAGAGCAGCTGGCGAAGGCAGGCCTGCGCCAAAAGAGGAATTACGACATCACCACTAAAGGGAGGCACTTCCGTGCTGGGGAGCTGGTGTGGGTCTACAGCCCAAAGAGGAAGAAGGGACGGTGTCCTAAACTGGATAGCAGCTGGGTGGGGCCTTGCAGCGTCCTAGAGCGAGTGGGGGAGGTTGTTTACAGGGTGCAGTTGCCTCCTAGGGGGAGGATAGTAGCGCTGCACAGAGACCGGATGGCCCCCTACAGAGGACAGTCCCTCCCCTCCTTTCCAGAGGGACGTGTACAGAGCGTCCATGACCCTGCTCAGAGGGGCCCCCGACCGGGGCTGCGTTCCCCCCCCTCGGACTCTTCACGCCAAAGCCCCGAAGCTCCGCGTCCTCCTCAGGGGCTCAGGAGGTCAAGGAGGGAACGTAGGCTACCGCCCCGCCTCAGAGACTGTGTCGTTCCCTCGGGGACGAGGAACTTATTGCTGGGGGGGCAGTGTAACGATGGTTAAGTGTTACTGGACAGTGACATGTTGGTTTTCTCTGCACACTGTTGTTGTTCCTTTAAGATTCATGTTTGGTTGGGCTGCAGGAAGTAGTGAGGGTGGTGTACAGGAAGGGGTGGGGGGACCTGGTAGTTCTGTGTGTGTGCCAGGCTGAAGAGAGGTGTAGTTCGAGAGCGCTCCCCCTGAGTTAACAACCCGCTGGCTTATGTGCCGAATAAACGGACAAACTGAGACCCCAACCGTCTGGTTCTTGTGAACGTTACAGTATGTTTTGCCTTCATGGTGAAGAGTATATTTCTGCATAGTTGTTAATTTGCAAGCCAAGTCAAGAACACTTCAGCAATGACTTTGCAATTAATATTAAAAATAATTGCATTTATTTACAAATAATTTCACTAAACTGAGGTTGCATGAAGTTTATTTAAGTTAAAGTTAAGTGGATCGCCAATTTCTCAAATGTTATAGTGCACAGTGTCTGAAACATGTTTCGGAAACAACTGGAAATTGTTTTGGGCGATAAAAAAAAAAAAAAAAAAAAGTAATAACACCAGACCTCTCCTGCTACCTCCAATTTTTTACAGCTTCACTGATATCTAGGTATCTCTGTCCCAATTTCGCCACTTTTGATATTACCTTGAGGGCGCAAAAAGCACCGGAGCTTATTGTATTGGGTGCACGTCTACTCTCAGAGCAGTATTTCGTGCGTGTGTCTGAGCCTTTTAACAGACAGTAAAGTGACAAGCTTCCATTATCCTTTTCAGCTGCCTCCTTAACGAGCTCTCCTGAGTGCCTCAGAGCTATCTGCTGCGCATCTCCACTGTTCATCCACCAAACGCTCGCCATCGTCACAGTCCCCACAAGCTGACTGCACCCCCTGGGTAGTACCGTCTTCAAGGCCTCAGCTGCTTCTCCAACAGAGATGGAGCTTTTACATTTAAACAACTGCACTGGCTGTGTATATCTGTAAAACACAAAGTAGAAAAGCTAAATGTTTGATGATATAGCTGAAGACACTTTTCTCCCTTTCAGTTAAGCAATCTGTTGGAGTATGACAGCAAAATTAAATGTCAGGCAGTGGACTGACATAGTGAATGGGGAAAAAAGCAATTCTTAGAAAAAATCTTTTTGTGCCATGTTTCAATTATTAAGGGCTGGCAGCAGGTGGCAATGTTTATTTAACCAGGGCCAAAACATAGTTTCTATTGTGTCTGAAATGAATGTGATAGGGAGAAGAAAAGTTTATTCTACATAATACACTCAGCGATCTCTTTATTTAGCTGCCTTGTAAAACCCAATGCAATAGCCCAGCCATAGTTTTTATCTCACAAAGACAATACTGTCCACATTTGCCTGACGCTGTCAGAGAACTATGAATTTCTGTATAATATTGAGGCTGCAGATTGCAATGATTTACACACATGAAAGGGAGGATATTACACATATTACTGAGGTTGTGATGCATTGTATTAAAACCTTAGAAAAACGCACATATGTGAAGTAACATCCTGCAGAAACTAGTATTCATAAGCGTCAGTAAAGCAGAATACGGCTGTGCTTCTGTGCCAGAGTAAATTGGATTGCATTGGAAATGTGAATCTCATAAAGTTAAACACTGGGAAGCCATGGCTCAAATATTAAAGCTTGGTGGAAAGAAATTGCAGGGTTTGTGGTTTGATTCCCAGCTCCTTAATGTTCCAATGTGTCCTTGGGGAAGACACTTAGGCGGCTACCAGTGGCAGCTCAGTATCTTGCATAGTATTGGCATGTGAGTGTTTAGGTGTGAATGCATGATTGAGAAACAATAAAGCTGTTTGTAGAACTTGGCTGGCTACAAAGATGCTACATAATCACACCGTACTCGGTGTTTTTATTTAAAAACAACACAACATTAAAGGTACAGCATGTACATATCTGGCATATCGACTGGCTGAAATGAAAACACAACAATACACAAGTGTAATTCCAAAAATGTTGGGCTGCTGGGTGAAAAGTAAAGAAAAACAGAATGCATTCAATTATGGGTTATGAAACCCATAATTTGATCTCTATTGAACATAGAAAACATGTTTAAACAATTAGACAATCTACCATTTTAGGTAATAAACAAGATTTCTATTTTAATTTCCTGAGAGCAATGCATTAAAAAATGTTGGGACAGGGCCGTATTTACCACTGTGCAGCATCCACCCTTCTTTTTAACAGTCTGTAACGGGGACCTTGGGTGAGATGTTGTTTGAGTCTTCACTGTTGTCTTTGTCAGAACATACTGTTCAGTGACATGGTCTTTGTGACTGAACAGTATGTTCCTTTGTTCCTTAGTGTCTCTTTGGCCAGGACTAGTTCAGCCTTTCTGGATCTGCATTTGGGTCCTGGCTCACCACTTGACAAACTCATTAACATTTTACACAGCATGATAACTTCTTTAGAATTGGATTTGCATTAAACACAACATTCTAAAAACATATGATCCATCCTGGGAAACGAGGCAAATGAAGTAATTAACAGTGTGCTGGGAAATCCTACTAACTATACAGAGGGGCATACGCACACATGGGCTGTGTGCTTTCCATTACATAGTAACTACTGTGCCCCAAATCATTCAGTTAGTCCAAGCAAACAATCTATTTATCTGTCTTGGTCCAGATCTGCAGCAGAGACGAGCCTCCAGATTAAGGCTCAGTGAACACTTGTCTGTGTTCTGCGATATGTTATTTTATTTTTGTTCCCATTGACGACATATTCAGCTGCATTTATTTCAAAATGACTAAGGCGCACAACTATAAAAACACTTTATTCATATGATTGGATAACTGAACATCAATAAATGAGAGCTGTCATTCATTCATCTTCAGGCATCTAAGAAAGCTAGAAAATCATGCCTGTGAGCTCTTAAGAGTAGCATTGCAAAGAGGGCACTTATACATTTCTGACACCTGAGAATTTCAATTTAATTTAAGTTCACTCGTGTGAGAGATTACAGCGGGTTTGGGTGCCTCTGAGAAGTGCCGGGACACGGCAGTGGAAGAGGACTTGGCTTTCCACCTATTACTCTCAAGCTGCCATGACCAATAGCATACGGCAAGCAAGCCTGTCCACCCATGATAAATGCTCTTTGGGCAAATCTGTGGGTGACAGAAAAAAAACCTTGCCATGTGGTGCCATTTGTCATTATAAACACAGCCTACAAATTAAAGACAAATATTTTCTCTGACACAGTAATCACATCTGAATGTAAAGTGTGAAGGAACAGAAAAGAGAGAAGTGGTTTTACCTATATGCGTTTCAAGCCTGCATTGATTTACCTGTGTAATCAGGGCGGCTAAGTTACTGTTATGCACCCAATTATTAAAACCTACTCCTTTGAACATAGACCAGATGCTCAGTCAGTCATAGAAAGACTGTTAATTTTAATGATCAATTGGTCTTTAGATTTCCGTCCTCTCACACTGATTATGCAGTTTGTGTGCAGCCTTGTGTCATCAGGGCGTGAGGGAAACAGTATTAGGCCTATTTAATACAGACTGGTCCAATGATAGGCACGTTCTGATGGATGGGAAGGGAGGGCTTTGGTTTCAGGGCTGCAGCTTTTTAATTCGTGAAGGATCATTAGCTGGAGAAGGCTTCGGCTTGTAGCTCTGGGGGGTGCAGAATCAAATGGATGCGGCACAAAGAGATACCTCTTCATCTATCTCTTTGCTGTTGTAGCTCTCACAGCTGGTAAGAAGAGGATATTATTTATGCACCGTGATGCGATGTGGACCATCACTGTAGACAATAAGTTGGCACGTGGTGGGTATTGACATGAAAACTACCTTTCCGTGTGATTTATGTTAGTTTTGAAATACAGGAAGGAAGGAACGCCGAGTGAGCTTGACTCAAGCACTATGTATCTTGGGCTTGTCATCCTATCCCCCTCCTACACACACAGCAATGTGTGTAGGCTGGGGTCTCACTTACCGCTGTAATGTAGATTCATATATGCAAACGGTGTAGACAACAGATTCAGATTTGCCTACAGGGTAAAAAAATGGATGCTCCAAACTTGTCTGCTTACCACCGGTAACATGACTTCAGTGGAGATTTTTTTTGCCTCATCGTCAGGTTTATTTCACAAGTAATACAATGTAACAGGGGAAATTACCCAAACTCCCCAGTACCATAATATGATAACGTTTCGTATCTTTTATGTATCTTTAATTTGATTTTGCATTCCGTTCCTCTGCCTACCTCAGAGAAAAACCCACACTTAGTCACAAATACTGTAATTTTAAAATAGTTTTCACACCCCAAGGTGCTGCTTTCTGTTGTTTAGCAGGGGTTAAATGAGCCTTTTTTTCCCTTATACCTCCTGCATTTTAAACAATATCCACTCTGCAGCTGTAGATGTTGTTTATCCTTGTGCCTACTCATGTGGTACCTTTTGATATCCCATCCTCCACTTACACCCCCCCCCCCACAGCCTGCCCCCCCCAAATCAATAGCAAAGAAACAATACAATCAAGTGCCTGCAGCAAAGCATTCATTCTATTGAACACATGTCTTCGTAGCGATTGCTCCAGGAGATTGAGTATAATCATAGCACACCCCACATCTTCCCTCTTTCCCTTCCTTGCTTTAAAAAAAGGAAAGAAAGAAAAAGATTTACACTGAAACAAATGAAAAGGATAAAAATTATAGCCTTAGATATGCAGAGCATCTCAGAAAATACAAGAATAGCAACAAATATAGCAGTTAATCTACATGTTTTGGCCACTGTGCATGTTTTACTCTGAACAAATGTGATCGATCGATTACAGACACGTTTTGTCTCAGGTATCGCTTACCTTTCTTTCAAGAAAAAACAGTCAAATGTAACGGTAATATTTGCTCATGTCACATACTTTTGCCATCATCCCACCATCAGTGTATAAGTTATAACATCCTTTGGGCAATTATATGTCCATGGGCAGCTTGGTGATTTAAAGCGGTGCAGTACGTGGACCCTCAGTGAAGATTTATTACAGCTGTTACCAAATGGTTTTCTCTGCAAAGAGGAAATGGAGGGTTTTGCTGTGTCAGTCAAATTAGATGTAACAGAAAATCTGATTGCTGGGAGTAAGTAGGTAGTAAAGTTAAAAAATATATATGAATGAGGCATATGTTTTAATGGCTTTGGCCCCTGTGAATTTACAGGATGAGGAGGATTCATATGATACTAGATAATTAAGCTTTAAACAGAAGGTGTCTGAGCAGTTGTGTCACGGAGATGCTGTTTATTAATTAGTACGTCACATTACATTTCTTTGTACACTGATCAAAGGTTATTAATAAAAATATAACACATTTGTTATGATGGCACAGTCAACAATATGTCCATATGAAATATAAACAATGAGCAATTTAAAGCCTTTTCATAAATTTTAAGCTCCGCTTCTTACAGTCTGAATTAATCAAGAGGAATGCTCCTCTTGCCGATAACATTTCCATCTCTAAGTGATTATTTCATGATTCATTAAATTGACACCTCAATTTTCACTGCCCTTTGTCTTTGCTATGAACTGCCATTTCTTCCCTCTTCATCTTCTTAACTTATCAAGTTTATGCTATCTCTCACGTCCAAGGCAAGCGTATAAATGAGCATCTGATTTTGTCATCAGTAGCTTCATTTTTGTAATCGCTTGATCATAACCACCTGGATATGGATGGATTATAAACTGTAGATAATTAGTCACAACTGTGTGACTGCATAACTTAAACAGTCTCTGGCACTGCTGGCTGATTTTGCCTCTTTCACCTGACTGAACTTGGACTTGTGAAATGCCATGACTCAACAACACTCAACTGTTGTCAACTCAACTTATCAAAATGAAAATGGAGGAAGCACTGACTTGTTTGACATCCCACAGATCACTGCCTGAGCATGACCTGGCAAATGGAAACTCCCGCTTTAATATGAAAGCGAAGTGAATCTGATATCCCTCATGTTTTTAAATGAATACTTCATTAACCCATTACTACACACATTTTCCCCTTTTGTTGCTCCTTAAGTAGCCTTATGGTTGTTGAGAGACCTCAGGAGACACTACTTGTTATGAGGTTGAGCGCAAATGAACTCCCAGTTTAAGCCTGAACATGCCCCGTCCTGGTCTATTGACTAAAAAAGTTCATCTTTATACTTGTACTGGGGTGTGATGAGCACACAAGCCAACAGACTGGTTTAACACTGTTAAGTGGAGCCTTATAAACTACTCATGCAAAAAATAGCTTTCAGTTAACACAGTCGCACTTGTCCTAGGTGGCAATGCCATAGATTCTTAACACATTAAAACGATTAAGCACCAATAAGAGTCAAACTGGAAAACATTTGTTCGTACTGAGTGTGACAAACTGCATTCTTATAATAATACTAATGCATTTTGTTTTACTTTTTTTAATTTGCTGAACTATCTAGTAAGAAAAGTCTTGACCGATCACTCATTTATTTATATTTTACAGTTATAAGGAGGCAAAATCATTTTTTAAAGTGGTTTTGAGCAATAGTTCTTCAGTCTTCCTGAAGGTCTTTCCAGGTTTTTCTTTGGACATTGGCTGCTTTTTCACTCATTTTCAGTCCAATCCTGACCATCTTCAGAGGAATGCTTTTTTGGTTACTATCAATCATTCAAGCATCAAAAGGCACCTAACTCAACATAACAGAAAACTTGGTAAAGGATTTTGCAAAGTTAAATTGTTTCCCTAGGCACTGTGTTGCTAGCAGCCCATCACAAAAAACAATCTGTTCTCCATTCTTTAGTTGAATCAATAGAAAATGCTAAAGATAACACAGTTTGACAGGCATAAAATAGTATTTTTGAACCAAAAAGATGATTCCCAAAGAGCTATTAGCTGAAGAGCTGGCATGGTGTTCAGTGTGCCCTTAAAAAGGAGGAAACTGGACAAGCAGGGAACAAAAGAAGTGACAGGTCTAAAAAAATACAGCATTTGAAGAATATCTGAAAGTTATGTCCTAAGAATCACAAAAAAATTCACCAAAGACCTGACACAGAAGGTGAGAGATGCATCTGGCCTTTGATCCATCTACTGTTCACTGAAGCCTCATCAGAAATATTCTCAGTGGAAGGGTGGCTGTCAAGATGCCATTCTTCAGTAAAGGAAACAGGGACAGGTTTTACCGAATTACCCAAGAACTGGATGAAAATCAGTATTGCATAGGTGGATAGAAAAACATGCTGCAGAAGATCATCAGTCAATGATTTGTCTTCTCTGAACCTGGACCTGTGTGGAATCATCTTGATAGTGAACAGAACAAAAAGCAGCCAGCATCTAACAATCTTTGAATATCCTATAAAATTCAAGACTGTTAGAATTGAATAACTATGTTTTTGTCTCTCACTATATTTCCATGTACGCTTGCACATGTTTCAATAAATTACTACAGCTATTTCCCATTTTCCTACCAAAATACATATTTTTTAAATTAGGGGTGGCGCAAGACTTTTGCACTTAACCATAAAGTAGCTGTAATATTTGGACAAATTACTTTAAAGGCTTTTGGTATACACACTCCCCCTAACACTGTGTATATAAATAGTGAGTACTAAACATTCTGTTACTTATGGTTGTATGAGGTGGTTGTAGCTCAGGAGGTATGGCAGGTTATCTACTAATCAGAGGGTTGGTGGTTTGATCCTGCATCCCAAAGTATCCTTGGGCAAGATACTGAATCCCAAGTTGCATTCATTGGAGTGTGAATGTGTGTGAATGTTAGATACAAAGCATAAGCATAGAAAAAAGTGCTTATATGAATGAGTGGATAAAGCATGTTGTATATAAAGTGTTTTGAGTGCTTAGGTAGAGCAGAAAAGCGCTATATAGGGAGAATATTTACGTCTTGTTATCAGATATATAATATAGGATATTATTATGAATTATTCTAATTTAAGAAAGACAAGTATCTGGTTATTTGTTGAGCTATCCATAGATATACAGCTGATAATGTTTTGTTACAGTTTGTGACTTTCCTGCTATGTACCCCTGGATAATGACTGAAACTCTCCATCACAGAGTGCCACCTTACTCAGGGCATCTGATGGAAGGACATTTAGTATGCTTTCTTCTTTCTTTCCTCTTTTATAGAGGAGATGTTTATGTGTTTTAGAAGGTCTGTGATATTGCCACCATACCGCACAGACATCTGTAACATATTGCATTTGGCGTCATCTTGCTTTAGCAAAGTATCTCGAAATGATGCTTCACTTTCTTTTTTCCACTTGCCTGCTTTTAGTCTGTCTGGCTTTATCTGCTTGTGTGTTTCTCAGGGGGCTTATGATAATTCTCATTACAGTCCATTCTGTCAAGAGCAAAAAGGTCATTACAAATGCCAACAAGCATTACTTTAAGGAAAACACAAGATTGCTCACTCACTCCATACTGCACAATTTAAAGTTCCGATACCTTCTTGATACGAAAGGTTACAGTTTATGTAAATCAAACAGAATTATTTCATAATCTGGATTAAATCACCTGCAGCCTGCTGCAGCTGTCAACTCCTTTATTGTTTATTGCAAATGAGCAAAAAGACAGACTGACGAAAATCAACAAATGACGAATAGGAAATATTAAAATCAGGTGTTACTGAGGGTGGAATAAAAATGTATATTTTCTGTCATCAGTAATACAACTCATTAGCTTTCACTTAACGATGAGGTCTGGAGGAGCTCCTGTCTATCTGGAGTTTAAGCTCAGAGCAACTGCAATAATTTGGCCTTTGCATAGCTAATAAACACACATTAATTCAATACCTATATATTAAGGAAAACTCTATGGAAGGCGTTGCTATTATTTAAACCTCATTACAGTCATTACTTCAGCACCACTAGTGAAATTGTTTTTTTGAGCCCCTCCTAATTATAAGGCTGGCCTCGTTGCGTCTTGCAGACTCTCTCGGCATTCACGATTGAAGGTTCAGCAAAGAATGGAAGCACATTTTCTAATACAACCTAATATAGTGCATCCATTTGTTCTGTTGTATTCAGGGGGAAGCAGCGGTTTAATCAGGTCTTGTGTAATTAAATGTGGCAATTTAACATGTGGGAGAAAAAAGTATTTCATTTGTCTTTCTTCTTGCTGGAACAGAATAAGTCGAGGTCTGAGGTGTGTTGACAGGAAAACAAAAGTCCTGCATCAGTGGAGCAGAAATCCTAAGCCAGGAACTTCATCGCTCTTTACTGCAGGGATACATTTCTGGAATTTTCCACTCTCTGATTTTAAATGCACAGCTCTAAACAAGTAATTTAAGATACAATGACAACTTAATAGTAATAAACTCAACTATACTACTTTAATTTGTTCCAATAAAATTCTGAGAATGTGTTTGTAGATAATCACATGGCTCAAATTGTACTAACAAAAAAATGTTCCAGTGCACAGAAATTAAAATGTAAGCAATAACTACATTTTAAATTTTGCAATAAGCAAAGAAAAGCCATAACATGAAGAATTTTGGTACTACAGTTAGTTTATGAACAATTTTATATATTTTTTACTATAATTTTCTTTTAACAACCACCATGTGTCTGATGGGTCTTGCAGCACTTGGCTGAATATGAGAAGATAGCCCTGGACACTTCAAGCTTCATGCTGCTGCTTCTGTCCAGTGGCCTGGTTCCTCTGGCAGCTACACATGCCCATATTTCAGCAATTCCTCCACCATGTTTGCCAGACAATGTGCTATGCTTCACATCTTGAGGTGTTTCCCTCCTTCTCCACACTTTCCATACTTTTCTTATTGTAATGCCTTATTTACCATCTCAGATAAATCATCGCTTTCACGCTTCTAAGTAATGCAAAATGTTCCAGCCATACTCCTAACACACATTAGCAAGTGAGGTCACTTTACCCCCATTTTATTCTCTTTACATTAGCTCACAGTTGTTTAAAAATTCTCATGCCTACTTACGGAGCACTTGACAGACAGGCTCCAGACTATATATATCAGCTTCTTGTTAAACACACTGCTGCACACTGTCTTTGCTCACAAGCTCAAAACCTATTAGCTGTCCTTTGTACAAGACGGAAGACTAGAGAGTTAGAGCCTTTCAGTCTGTGGCACCGAGGCTCTGGAACAGTTTACTACAGATCCGTTTAGCTGTGAAGTCTTTAAAAAAAACTGTTAAAACTTTTCTGTTTAATCAGGCCTATCATTGACATTCTTCTATTATTTATGTTTTTATTTGTTTCTTTTCTGGTTTAATATGAATATTAATTAATATGAATAGATGACCAGATGACCAAATGATGACCTCACCAGTTAACTTTGCCTGTGATTTGGTGCTGTTAGGTAATCTAATCTAACCAATTACATAATTTGCTTTCTTTGAATTTGCTCCAATTTTCACATTAAGCTCGTTATCTCTCCTGCCATAAACAAATGTATTTATTTATGTATTTCTTTTTTTTTTTACATGCTTTGGGAAAATGTAAAATGGCAGCATTTTTGCAGGCTTCTCAAAGATTAAATACCACTTATTCTCACTTGACTAATCTCATCAATGAGATTAATAATAAAAGAAGCAGCTATAGGTACTGACAATATGTCACATGATAATCTCCAACACCCCTGGTGACCCTAAATTGGATAAGCAGAAGAAAAAGGATGGATGGATAAACAGAGAGAAAATAGAGAGTTTCTTTTTTCAATAGCAACTAGGGCCATGTGAAATCCGCAATGAAGTACCACAACTATAACTGATTGATTTTTCACTCTTAGCCTTTGCAGAGATGAATGGTTATGAGTTGCAGGGGTTATAAGCGTCATGTGATTGTTCTGATTGTCTCAGTGAAGTACAGTATACATGTGACAAATTTAACACAAAGCCGGAAACAATTCACAATCATCAAAAACAGCAGTCAAATAATGAAGCTTTGTTTACCCCACATATGTTAAACAGTCAGTCTAATACACATGGGCAGCAATCAGCTCTAGACTGAAGATTTACAGCTGGCCAACATGAAAGAAAAAAAATCACTTGTCAGAGTGCTCCAATGTGTGACTAACCGGCTCTGTTAAGAGGCTGTCCACAGAGAGGAGATCCACAGTCGATCTACTTGTTTTCAAGGGGTGAATGCTGAATCTTGCGCTGCGTATAAGGTGAAAATGATTCAATTAAATTGCTTAGGGAAAAAATATCAGTGAGGAGGAGGATGACTCAGCGCACCTTCCTGGATAATGATGCATAAATACAGGTCTTGACATGCAAATAAGGATGATCGTGAACATTCCGTTTAACTATAGATTGGTATTTCTTTGCAGTGATGTCATGGATTCACCCCTCTGTTCAGAAGCAAACACAGTATCTTCCATTTTTACAGTCAGGCATCAATGCCTCAAACTCCATCTTCATTGCAGGCTGCACTGCTACAACAAAAACAAAATGGACAGAATTAGATTAATCAATGTCTTTTGTGATATACTGAGTTAACCTGATACCTTTCAGTTTAAGCTGGGTGGAAAATGTCCCATAATGTCAACATCCAAAAGGGTTTAGGTCAACGTTTTTGATTGAAATGCTAAAAAAAAAGGGAGCCCAAATGATTTGATATTTAGAGAAAAATACACATTCTAGGAATAATTTTTATAAGATCACATTACATTAGAAAAATCCTCATCTGCTCCTCAAACCAAGTTTCAAAAGTAGTAATCACTTATTTTCTGTGTGACTTGATCAGTCTGTCCCATGATTGTGGAGGAAATCTGGCCCACTCTGCTTTGACATCATTGTTTCAGTTTATTGAGCTTTATTGTTTTTGCACAGCTCTCTTAAGGGCCCACCACAGCATTGCAATCAGGTTAAGGACTAGATTTTGACTGAGCAAGACCCTGATTCTTTTCATTTTCAGCCATTATGTTGCACATTTGCTAATGTACTATAAATCATTGTCCTGTTATATGACCCAATTTCAGCTAAGATGCCTGAAATCAAACCAAAATCATCACTCATCCACCACCGTGCTCCATAGTTAGTATGACGGTTTTGTTCTGATATGATATGTGTGCTTTTTGCCATACATGGAACTGTGCACTATAGCCAGACTTTTCCACTTTTGTCTGGTCTGTCCAAAGGACATTGTTCCAGAGGTTTAGTGGTTTGGTCACATGCACCTTTGCAAAAAATAAGCCATGCTGCTGCGTTCTTTTTAGAGACAAGTACTTTTCACCTGAAAACTTTTCCAAGCAAGCCATGCTTGATCGGTATATTAGATTATCACTTCTAGGCTGGACTATTGTAATTCATTATCAGGCTGTCCTTGAAAAGCCTTCAGCTAAACCAAACTGCCACAGCAAGAGTATTGACTGGACCTAGAAAGAGAGACCATATTCCTCTTATAATGCTTCTCTTCAGTGGCTCCCTGTTAAGTCCAGAATCAAATTAACATGGCAAGGGAATGGGAGGCAGAGGTTTTAGGATTCAGGCCCCTCTTCTGTGGAACCGGCTCCCAGTTTGCATTCAGAAGACAGACAGCCTCTCTACTTTGAAGATTAGGCCTTAAAGTTTTCATTTTAATAAAGCTTACAGTTAGGGCTGGATCAGGTGACCCTGAACTCTCTCTTGGTTATGCTGCAATAGGCCTAGACTTCTGGGGGCTTCTCATCATGCACTCAGTGTGTCTTCATCCTCAGTCTCTGTCTCTCTTCCACTGTGTGTCTTTGTTCCCCTCCCATCACCCCGGCCTGTTTCTTCCTGCAGTTTCTTCCTGTCAAAAGTGAGTTTCTCCTTCTCACTGTTGCCAAGTGCTTGTTCACAGGGGGTCGTCTAAATGTTTGGGGTTTTCTCTGTATAATTTTAGGGTGAATTTCTGTGAATCTCATGTATTTATATGCTACAATATAAAGCACCTTGAGGGAACTATTGCTATTTGGTGTCATATAAATACACTTGAATTGAAAATTGAATTAAAGAGTATTTTTCTTATTGTACTGTCTTGAACCATAAAATTTAACATGCCAACTGTGGCCTGTAGACTCTGACCTCGGGATGAATTCATTACATGACTCCGAGCTAACTGATAACTTGTGAGTCATCTTTCTCATGGTAGAATGATAGACAAAGTATTTGGCCTCAAACCTTTTGCAAAAAGCTAGCTAGCTTTGTATCTTTTATCTAGAAAAATCATGGATCAAAGGTCCCCAATTCAACTCAGATTCTTTGAGCCAAGCTGCTGTTTGTCACAAATGTTTTGCGCTATTATGTTAATGTAACTCCCTTCTTGTGAGAAGCAGCTGCAGCACATCGTGCACATTGACATCGATGAGTACCTATAATCAGCCATACAGCATCTGGGCATACATATGGTTCAATATAACACCCATCCAAATGTTTTGCATTATGTTTCTTGCCTGTAAGAAAGGAAATAAAGATCCAGTTTATACAAAGCTAGAGGAGGTATCAACATCTTCTTGCTTTAACTAAATGTTGATCCAAACAGAAATCTCTCTTGCTCTTGACGAAGGCGGTCGCACTTTTCTCCTCTCCTCCTCTCCCTTAGCTTTCCTGCTTAGCCTCTTATGTCCTTGTCTAGTCTTGTGTTTTTTGTATTACTTTTCCCTGGAACACTCTCTCACAGTCTGTTCTCTAAAACCTAAAAGAGGAATTATGGATTGGATCAACTGGTCCCTAAATGCAATTGACACCCCTTTCTCAACGAGAAGTTTGGGCTTGGGTGAGCCTGAGTGCTGAAGATATCTACCTATTCGGAACCATGGTAACAGGGTTCTGGCTGATCGGAGCTGGCTTGGCCCTGACTTATCGAAGAATTAAGAAAGCGGAACCGGCTGTTCAAACCCTCACAAGGCTGCCCGCTGGGATTGAAACGATGGGAGACGCGTGAGTTTCTCAAAATGGGCTCATTGAGTGCAGCACGGATAAGATCTTGGAGAGGCTACGGCTGCTGTGAATACTCAGAATAAGATCTCTGAACAAAACAAGCTCCAGCGAACCGAGGGAATTGTCCAAAACAAAAACACATGCTGGAGTACGAGAACAAAACACAGTTCAGGAGGCCGGCCCGGAGGCTGACAACTCAGAAGTCCCGGACAGTTCATCTTCTGAGGCCGGCCACGTTGGCGACGCAGATCCATAAGCCGACCGTGCACACGGCAGCGGCGGCAACAGGGAAACCGCTCAGGGGGCCGACCGTGCGGACGGCAGCGGCGGCGATGACACAAGTCAGGCGGCCGACCGTGCGGACGGCGGCAACGGCGGCGATGACACAAGTCTGGAGGCCGACCGCGCGGAAGGCAGCGGCGGCATCTAGGAGGTCGTCCATGTTGACGATGACGCTCCACCAGCGGCCTGGCAGATGACCGCCGATGTCGAGGCGGCAGTTTGGGACCCGAAGGTGGCGAGACCGAAGCAGCGGCTGGACCAGACGAGACCGAAGCAGCGGCTGGACCAGACGAGACCGCTGATGAGGATGCTGGAGCCGGACCAGGCGATGCTGACGAGGATGCTGGAGCCGGACCAGGCGAGGCTGAAGACACGAAGGCCGGAGCCGGACCAGGCGTGGGTGAAGCAGTAGCCGGACCAGGCGACGGCGTGGGTGAAGCAGTAGCCGGACCAGGCGACGGCGTGGGTGAAGACACAGAGGCCGCAGCTGGCGAGGATGGAGACACAGAGGCTGCAGCTGGTGGCGATGATGGGTCTTGGGGCTGGACGGGCTCCTCGGGCCCCCCAGCAGGCGAAGCAGGAGGCTGGACGGGCTCCTCGGGCCCCCCAGCAGGCGAAGCAGGAGGCTGGACGGGCTCCTCGGGCCCCCCAGCGAAAACTGTCTCTGGACCAGTGGGCACCAGGGCCCCTGGAACACACAGGTCAGAACCAGCAGCCGCACGGGCCTCTGGCAGGCACAGAACAGAACCAGCAGGCGCACGGGCCTCTGGCAGGCACAGTTCAGAACCAGCAGGCGCACGGGCCTCTGGCAGGTACGGGTCAGATCCAGCAGGCGCACGGGCCTCTGGCAAACACAAGGCAGACTGCAGCTGCACAGAGCATTGACCCAGCTCAGGCAGCGACAGCCGGATGCAGTCCTCAGCTGGCTTCTTAATCTCCAGGGGTCCAGAGTCGGCCGGGGGCTGGGACCCAGCCTCTGGGGAGGCCCTGGAGTGCGTCACAGTCTCTGGGCTGGCCAGCTGTTGCGGACTGACAACTGCGTTATGTGGTGTGTCTCTCTGCTTGACATGAACAGGTGTAAAACAGTGCTTTTCCGGTTGGACGGACTGGACTTGTAGTACAGGCGGAGCTGGTGTAGATGGTGGCTGAATAGGTGGCTGAGCTGATAATAAAGCTGATGAGTCTCTTGCCAACTGAGCTATTGACTGAGCTATGGATTGTAACCAAGTGTCTAATAGGTCTGGCTGTGACTGTAATGGAGGTGGCGATTGAGTGGCTAACAGAGCTAGTGGCTGCTGGGCGGCTAACTGAGCTACCTGCTGGGCAGCTGGCTCAACAAACACAGCCCCGGAATAAACAGTCATTCGAGCTGGCGAAACAGACGGAGTGTCTTTTCCACTCACCACAGCCGGCAGTTCCGAAGTCCTAATCTCCGGCTGTGGGGCGACGCGCCGACGGCGCGATCGTCGCTTCCTCCCGGGCAAAACCTCCGGCGGGCCGGGCAAAACCTCCGGCGGGCCGGGCAAAACCTCCGGCGGGCCGGGCAAAACCTCCACCGCCGGGCTGGGTTGGGAAGCGGTAGCGGCTGGTGGGTGAAGGTGCAGCTCATGAAGGAGGAAGTCCCGTGCCAGCGGGTGAAGCGAGTCTAGCAGCCAGGAGTGTGCAGAGAGTAGCTGCTGTAGCCTGGCTTCTACAGCGCGGTGGAACTCTTCTTCCTCCTGCTCGAGCCACAGGTTTACCAACCTTGCGACCGTGTCGGTTACCTCCTCCCGAAACTCCTGGGTAGGTGCGAATGCTGCTGGGTCCATGTTGGTCGGCTCGTACTGTCACGGCTGGCGGAGGGAGCCGTGTGGTGTGGAGGAAAAGGAGGACCCAAAATGCAGCAAACTGGGACCATACAAAGGGGTGCGGGGCAGAGAGACGCAGAGACAGGAACACCATAGAACGCAGATGAATGTAGATTAACGCAGTGATACATGGATGAACGCAGACGAGCCGACAACAAACACAGACCGACACCCACTAAATATACACACACAAGGTAATCAGGTAATCGCACACAGGAGGGAAGAACAGCTGATCTGAATACACATGATGACTGGAGGACACAAGCTGAACACAATGACAACAGACACAGACTTTCAGAACAAAACAGGAAATCTAGAACCCGAACCGGACACAAGGGGGGAGGACACAGAATAACTAGACAGAGGGAAATAATCACAAAACAAAACGCTGGGTCAACGACCCAGGACCATGACAATTACACTGCAAAGCAAGACACAAGTAGGCAAGCTTCTTCATGTTTCTCGTGCACGGGAGAGAACCGGACAGGCACCGTTCCTTCGCTTGACCCCAGTTGCTCTCGTCCGTTCTCCCGTACCACTGGTCTTTTATTGAGGTTACATGAATATGCATAAGTTCATTAACATATGACGTCTACATACACACAAAGAGTACCTTGCCTGTGTGTGTGTGTGTGTGTGTGTGTGTGTGTGTGTGTGTGTGTGTGTACTGCTGATCAAAGGGTCAAACATCCTTGGTCAGGAAGAGGGTAGCCTCCCCCTCACCCTAGATGGTTCATCCTAGATAACACGGTGAGGAAGTCCTGCAGTTCATCTAAACAAAGAGCACTTAGACTAGAACAGACGCAACTACGTTAATCCTACCATAAAACAATAAGACACGGTATGACCTCTCATGCTCCCAAAGTGCTGTCTAATACACACAAAGTTTGCAGACTATCAAGGATCAAAACCTCTACCAATCTACAACTAATTACAAAACTCAAGCATATATAAGTAAATATTTCTAAGCATAAATGACAATCAACAATACAAATCTAACACTCTCTCATATCCAAACTCCTGAGCTGTTATATAACCTTCCTCACCCTTATAGTAACATTCACTGCTGAATGCCAGAGACCACAGCAAAATGATTTTGCAGTGTCACATCCAGCTCCTCACAGAACAAAGTGGGAAGAAACGGAGAAGCTTGTTTAACTGTACCTGGAATGATTTTCTAGTGTTCTGTTTACGTTTTCTGGTTAGGACTGATAGTCCTGCCATGACATAATGCTCATTTGGATGTAAATTTAAATAAACATTGGCCAAGTCTTCAAATTCAGGATATGTAATGCCAAAGGAGCAGTTCCACACTGCATGAAAGATTAGAGTCTTGTTTTTCCAGGATATTCACAGTTACAATACTGACTGAACTGTGACAGTGAGGTTAAGCTGAAACTTATTATAAGACACTTGAAGTTTTTTCAAGCATTAAATGAACATAGAACAAAATCATTCACTCCAGTAATACCACTCCCCCATGCAAATGTTAAGTTGGATTCCTTAGTTTCCAATATAACTGTTAGAAAAATACATACTATATCCATATACTGTGCATATGTATATAATACATACACAAAAAGCTAGAATAGTACGACTACACTTTGACTTTAAAACCACGAGCCTGTCTGTCTGATTGAATCATTTTTCTTTACCGCACTGTATGCTTTTAAGCTGTATTCCTGTAAGAGATGACCCGGTAACCATGCACTGAAACAGCAGCTAAGGTTATAGTCAGGAAGCAGGTACAGGGTCAGGGTGACTTTCTCTGCTCAAAATGAGCAGATACATTTACCTCACTCAGACATCACTAAAGCATGAAATGAGCCATCCCTACGGAGGCGTCTTTACAGCAGGTAGCTCTATTTCTCACTGCACAATCCTTGCGTAAAGTGACTCCAAAGAGACAGCTGGTCTGCACTACCTACACTTATACAGACAAAGCTGGTCGGATGCTATTATTGTCAAACAACAACCATGTTACTATGGTTACAGGTAACTAATCTAAATCCAGTTGTAAATCCAGTTTTGCCACACCTTCTAAAAGCTAATTTTGCAAATAAAGCAAATAAACTAAAAATCTAAATGTATTTTTAAAAAATTGTTGTCTGTTAGCGTAATTTTAATGGTAGCGCAGATTATTAGTTTCCAAATGTACAAAAACATACCAGCCACTTCACAAGTTAAACATGGCTAGTACTGGGTTGGACCTGCTTCTGCCTTCAGAACTGCCTTAATTCTTTGCGGCATAGATTCAACAAGTTGCTGGAAACATTCCTCAGAGATTTTGGTCCATGACATGACAGCATCACACAGTTGCTGCAGATTTGACGGTGGCACAAGCATGATGCAGGTTGTCCACCTCTCCACCACATCCTAAAGGTGCTCTATTGGATTGAGATCTGCCAACTGTGAAGGGAATTTGAGTGAGTACAGTGAATCAGTTTGAGACGATTTGAGCTTTGTGACCTGCATGCTGAAGCAGTCAAGAAAATATGAGTACACTGTGAGGGAGAGAGGCATAGTCAGCAACAATAGGCTCTGCTATTTAAAACTGCCAAGAAAATATCCCCTACATACAACTCTGACACCTGCACCACCCTGAACTGTTGATACAAGGCAGGATCTATTCTTTGTGTGCTTGTGCACCAAACTGACCTCACCAGTGGAATCTGCAGCAGAAATCGAGACTCATCAGATCAGGCACTTGTTGCCATCCTTGTTGCTCAAAGCAGTCTGACCATTCTCCTCTGACCTCTGTTATCAATAAGGCAGTTTTGCTTTTGCTTTCTTTAAGAGGTTAAAAGGACATGAGATTTCTTAGTGGTGGGTCTAATTGATAACAAAGTTAATATCAGCAGACACAACCCAATCTCTGAGCTCACCGCCTAATCTGCTGATTTAGCTCCTGAGGGCAACCACCATTTCTCTGAGAGATCTAATATGTGCTCATTTAATTTCATTTTGGCAAATGCAACCGCATATTTTTATTACCACACTGACTGTTCACTTGTGGCAACCAAAGCCTGCTCAAAGATGACTGGTCAAAACAACTCAGACAACAAAGGAAAACCAAAAGGCTTCTGGCAGCAAAAATCTTATCCCGTGCTTTCAAAATCTGCATATTCATATGAAGAGTACATGTTACTTATTACATAGACTAGTCCATGTGCAGAACAATTTAGGCAATATAAGATTTATATGTAATAAAGTTAAATGGCGAAAATCTCTTCAGAGTAAATTGAATACCCAGTCCACTTACAGCTATAGAATAGTGATACAGAATGACATTTGTCTTCCCTCTACCTGGCTGTAGAGAAAACTCAATTTTAGTATTTAGAGAATTAATATTCATGAGCTAAATCTGTCATAATATACCATCTGTGATGTGCTGTCATTTAAACCTTCAAAGGAATTAAAACTGAATTAAAAACTCAGCCACATATCTTAACCCATACCGACACAATACATCGCTGCATTCAGTCACCGGCACACCAGTAACAGTGGCTATAAACTACAGTGACATATTCATTCTCAGCACTCAGTCACTTCAAGTTTTTAAACGTGAATCTAAATTCTAGTGAGGTATCATCAAAAAGACTAACCTGAGGTGGAAAGCGGCTCAGTAAATCCTTCCATTTCCCTAAAGAGAAGCCACCAACACAAAAACCCCTCAAGTGATAATGAAGGGGAAAGATGTGATGGAAAAACAACTGCAAAGCCACTGTGCAAGCGAGGAACACAGGCCAGCTGCTCACTAGATCAGCTTCAGCAGGGGTATCTCACTCCATCACCACCGCATCAGTGAGCACATCGTGTAGACGGAGAAGGCCTGCATCAATCAAACACCACGCCACATGGAACCCAAGCTCTCAGCCCCTTGGGGAAAACTTGGGAGACAGAGCCAAAATGCAACAGAATATCAACAAATGAGCCTTTGGATACAGTGCATTTGGAGTGCAGAAATAAAAAAAACAAGTCTTCAGACTCCCTGCTGATACCGATGGGCACACTTCCTAGGTAAACTCTGAAGAAGGAAAAAAATACACAGAAAGGGTGTGAATTTTTGCTTTGGTTAGTATCATGATACAAGATGAACCATTAACTCCGGCAACAATTGGCAGATAAGAAAAAGTGATCCAGTGTGTAAATGTGAACCCTGAAGTAGTAAAGAAAAAGCTGAAAGCGCACTCTAAAAAGAACTCCCTGTACCTGTAGCTTCATAAAACTGAGTCACAAAATGTGACGATGTGGCCTTCTTGGATCTGGTAATGAAGGTACTTGATACGACGCACCCTGTGAAAATAAACAGCAAATGTGACTGCTTCTCACCATATTGTGTTAAAACGCAGCTCAATAAGGAAGCAGCTCGACGCCGCAACTGTCTGTGCTCTGATGTGAGAAAAAAGACACAATAAAGAAGAGTAGAGGGCAACGTGCCAAATGTTGAGGCTACAATGGGTAAGGAGACGTGAGCTGCATGGGCTGTTTGTTCTGCAGAGAGGTGGCAAAAATAATGAAGTCCAATCAAACCAGCAGGCTACACCGGCTCTTTCCTGATGTTTATACTAATACAGAGAAAGTTTTCCGTCCCATCTGCTGCCCACTGTTCTCCTTTTTTGTTTTCTCTCAGCAGAGAGTATTGTAGCTTTCTGCTAACAAAATTCAAACTAGTTTGGAAATCTCAAACTGTCTGAGGGGCTCAAAAAGTAGTTTTGTACCTCCATCTGCTTTAATCTAAAAAACAGCTCCAAAGTTAAACTGGATTTTCATTTCAAATGCTTTTTTATTTTTATTTTTTAGCATATTTACTTTACTTCCTTAAAAGTTAAACTTACATTTGTGCTAACAAACCAGACACTTATGCCATCCTAGCTGTTCAAAGCAGTCTGCCCATTCAAAACTGTCTCATTGGATATTTTGTCTTTTTCAGATCGTTCTTTTTAAACCCCAGAGTTAGTTCTGGGAGAAAATCCCAGCAGATTAGCAGTTTGTGAAATACTCAAACCAGTCCATCTGGCACCAACAAACATGGTCAAAGTCACTTAAATCCTCTTTTTTCCCAATTCTGATGCTCAGTTTGAACCTCGGCTTCTAAAATGCATGGATATTTGCACTAACTAGCAGTTCAATAGGTATTCCTAATCAAGTGGCTGGTGAGCGTATGTCAGGGTCTTTGTGTCCCCTCCCAATTTTCTAAGCACTAAATAGTGAATCTTCCTTTAAAAGCCATGCTTTATTTAAGAGGTTAAAATGAAGAACATGAGAGTTTTTAGTGGTAGGTCTATGCTAAAACCAGCAGACACAAACCAATCTGCTGATTTAGCCCCTGGGGGCAACAACCCAAGCACAAAAATATCTGAGGGGCTCAAAAAGCAGTTTTGTGTGCTCCAATCTAAAGACCAGCTGCAAAGTCATATTGGATTTTAATTTCATTTTTTTATATATATTTTTTTCAGCATATTTACTTTACTTTAAAACTTAAAACTTTAATCTTGAGTGGTTGTGGCTTTTATCATGGCTGCAAATGACTGACAACTGGAGCAGCTAGAAGATGGTACGTTACTATTTGCAGCATTGTTTGCTAGCCTGGATTTGTTTTTTAACAGCAAGGCTGACACAGCTACAGGAATTACATGGCCAGAGAAACCCATGAAGCCATGCCACAAAGCTCTCAGTACAGTTTTTGTGCTGATGTTAATGCCAGAGGTGTGGAGCTATGCAGTTACTGAGCCAGCAGAGCATTGGTGACTTTTGCGCTCCATCTGCCACAGCACTCGGCAACCCCGCTCTGTAAACACTTGTACGATCGACTGTAAGTTGAATTCAGTGAGTGCTTTAGAATGATCCATTCTTTCACAAATGTTTATGTCTATGTGCTTGATTTTATAACATGTGGTAATGGGACACCCTTTTTTAAAAAACCTGATGTGATGAGCAACAAGTGCACATGACTGAGATATCAAAGGATGCTGCAGCCTCATATGGGTATAGCAGGTAAATGACATTAAATAACACACAGCTTTTTCATCAACTTAGTTCTAATTGAGAGCATAATTTACAAAGTTAACAATATGCTTTATTCAAAATAAAGAGTAATTTAAAACCCTGAAGAAGAAGCAAAGCATCTCTGGAAGGATCCCCACACATCATCAACACCTACCTCCAGTGCACTGAAGAAGTAAAATGATAAATGAGGCCCATTCAACATAAGACACCAGTTGTTTCACACTCAGTAAAAAGATATTCAGCTGAGACCTATTACTGTTCGTACCAAATCAAGACATATTGTGTTGTTTGTCAGCTATGTAGCCTAATAAGCTACATAAAGGCATTTAATATAGCACAATACCACTAAAGCACACTGTGAAAAGAGTTCGGGGTATAATGCACCTGAGCATAAAGACTTTGTCAGAGCCAGTAGAATAATATTTGACATTCACAAAATGTACTAAAATCCCCTTTCCACTCAGTGGGGACATAAAACAAATGCTCCCTGAAATGGTCCGAGTTCAAACTACTGAACTGAGCTCATATTTAACCAACTTTAAACATAAGGATTTATGGCATACATCACTATCCCACCATTATCAGGCATGTGCACACGTACTAAAATTGTCTCATAAAATAATTAAAGGAGATAATGAAAGTACAGGCCCGCCCACTAAATTTACTTCCCTCGTTTATTTTGTAATGACTGGCCAATCTTTCTTTTAACTTGCAAGGAGAAAAAAGTGAAGGATCAAAATGCTCTCTAATGCAGACTTAAAAGACAGGTTGGATTTTCATGTAAACACTTGGAACATGACGTGTATATGTGTGTGTGTGTGTGTGTGTGTGTAACAATCCCTATGCCGTGTGCATATATATGTGTGGGAGGCTGCATTGTGTATTTGTGTGTTTCTGCGTGTACAAACCAGTGGGTGGATATGTGCATGCATGGGAATGTGCCTCTCTGTGTCAGTGTGAGTGAGTATACACAAACATTTATTTGCTCTCCCAGGTCTTGTCTTGAATGTACACCAGCTGAATTTGACCTTTTGCTATCAACTAAAGCACCAACAAGGCTAAAGATCATAAAAACTGTGACAGAGATCAATTCTCTCATTTCCCCTCTTATGCATCCCTGGGGGTTCTTCAGTCTAAAACAGAATAAGTTGACCTCCTGCATGGAGAAACTTTTATGAAAACTTTACAGTGTCGTCAAAGGTATAATTAAGAGAGTAATAATTAATTAATTCAGCCCTTCCTGTGCTAGTGCTACAGGCCTCTGCCAAGTAGATAATGCTCATCTGTATCTGAATGACGAGGTCATGCTTCACTGCTTGTGGCTGTGCTCAGAGAAAATACTTTGTGACACAGCACAGCTGAGGTAAATAAGCAAACCTGTCTGTATCTTCGAATATACAGAAACTGTATCCTTAATGACTTCTTGAGGGAGATTTTAAAAAGAAAAAGATAAGGGGGTAGGTGGAGTATTGGATGTCTAAAACCTTGATTATCCTTTAAAGGTCCATAAGTCCACCAGGGTCCACTTGGGCCTGACTGGCACAAATTTCATCATCAGAAGGTGAGCACGAGGGTAGGACCTCCGAGTGCCTGTCTGTTTTTCGTGACTACAAGGGTCTTGTCTGTGGAGAATTTACATAACAATGCACCAAATGCACATACGCTGCACTTGAAGTCAGGACTTCAAAGAGGTCTAACAGGATCACTCAACTGTCCGTGTCCACGACGAGGTATAATCAAGACATAAGACTTTCATCCAGAAGTCCAAACCTTGTGCTAGTTCAACTATTTTTTTCTGCACCATTTAATTCCATCCATCCGTCATTATCTGCCGCTTATCTGAGTTTGGGTCACAGGGGCAGCAGACTAAGCAGCGACACCCTGACCTCCCCGGCCATCTCCTCCAGCTTATCTGAGAGGACACGTTGGGAATTTGATCTTCCCAAGCCAGCCGAAATGCATAGTATCTCAAGCGTGCCCTGGGTTTGCCCTGTGGCCCCTTTGTGCTAGGACATGCCTGAAACACCTCACCTAGATAGTGTCTAGGATGCATCCTAGTCAGATGTCTGAACCACCTCAACAGGAGGAGAAGGGATTCTACTCTGAGCTCTTCCTGAATGAGCCCTTCTCCTCACTCTGTCTCTAAGGGAAAGCTCAGCCACCCTTTGAAGGAGATTTATTTCTACCATTTGTAGCTACAATCTCATTTTTTCTGTATCTAACCAGAGCTCATGTCCAAAGGTGAGGGTAGGATAAGATCAACCAGTAAAAACAGAGCTTTGCTTTCACGCTCAGCTCTCTCTTTACCAAAAGAAACCAGCATAGTCTGCATCACTGCAGACACCGTCAATCCGTTACTCTCCCACTCCACTCTAACTTCACTCTAAACAAGACCCTGAGATATTTGAATTCTTCCACCTGGGGCAGCAACTCATTCCTGACCCGGAGTTGGCAATCACCCTTTTCCAGCTGAGAAACATGATCTCAGATTTGAAGGTGCTGATTCTGATTCGCACTTCACATAAACCACCCTAGTGCATACTGGAGGTTATTTGATTTTTGTGTTGCTTTGCTTGCTGTTTTCTTTGATTTAGGCATTTGGGAAGTCTAAATTGGAAGGGACACTCATGCAATCTTAGTGTAAATATCTATCTAACTGGAATGTTGCTTCACCATTGCAAAACTCAAATAAAGTGGCCTGTGGTGGAGTGTGCTTTATGGCTCTGCTGCAGGGAAGGAGTAGAGTAGTGGGTTCAGGGTGTGGTGCCAAGCGAGGCTGACCAACACAGCTGACCTCCATCATCTAATCATGCCTCCCTTATTTGAGTAGGATACCGGGACCTGAGCTGTGTGTGGTGTGGAGCTGAAGAAGGCAGCTGGAAAGCTACGCAAGCAAAGAGCGAACAACCGCTGTAAATAAACATCCACTTATCTTGCAACGCTGTGTGAATCGGGTCCTTTGTCACAGTCCTACTGTAACAGTGAGTAGCCAGTAGCCATGTTCAGTTCAATTATATTCCTGAAATGTCACAAGTAAATATAATGAAGAAAGTTTGTTTTCCTTGAAAGGTAAATGATAATTAGCTGTGTGGGAACAGTTCTTTAGGTACAATACAAGTATTTCTTCAACCCTCCTTTTTGTACGACCCTGAATTTACATCAGAATGCCCTCTCTCTCTCTCTCTCTCTCATACATACACACACATATATATATATATATATATATATAGCCCCATTTTTTTTATTTATTTTTTTTATTTCAAAAACAATTGATTGTTAACAAATGCAGATTCTGAGTGGGTATGTTTGTCACTTTTTTTCTTTTACGAATGCAAAAATGTTAATAAGCAACTGCTCTCTGATTTAGTGAAAAAAAAAAATCACAAACATCCCAGAGCCAAGCATGTTTGTGATGTTTGGCTGCAGTTTGTTTTCAGGCCTCTGAATCTCTGCCCATATCCAAGATGTGTTTCAGTGATTCGGGTACATCTGGTGCTGCGGCACTTGGATAAACAACTGAGCCAATCAGAATTTTGAAGGCGTGATTAAAAAGGGGAAAGTCTTGTTTTTGTGCCTCAGCATAAAAAAATACCAAATGGGGAAAAAAAAATGGGAATGAGTTTGTATGAGACTGAATAAACAATCAAAGTTATTTAGAGTACAAAAATAACTTTAAAGTCGTATGAGAAAAGTTGAATGCTGGATGTTCACAGCCAACATTACTGTGGCTTTGTTCTGACTGACACAAACAAGACCAAAATATCACCGATGACTGATGAGAGGGCGAAAAAACAAATGAGTAAAACTCAATAATGTGGTGAAAACTAATTCAATTAAGAACTGAAACAAACAGTTGATTGACAGAAATTTAATTAGCTGCCATTTTTATAATTAATCCTAATGTAATTGCACTTTCCTGAATGTGAATATTTTCTGCTTGTTGTCTTCTATTAAAACACCCCAAATTTATTTTGGTTTGGTGTCTGAATAAAAAACAAAATCTGAACTAGAGAATTATGACTTTATTACAGAGAAAAAACAGATAAATAGTAGAAACAATCCTGCTTGTCTCAGTCAGCTTTAACTGTTCATCACTTTTTACACTCTGTCTTTTATTATATTGTCAGTTCACCAATTATTTAAAGGTAATCACAGCAGTAAGTCTGATAGAGCAACAGACATAAAAGACATTATTGTATAACACTTGGACAACAGCATCCAGAAACAACAAATTAACTGTTATGAGTACTCATAAAGTATGATCACAAGCTCACCGCTTGTTAGTACTTTGAATTTGGCTGCAAACCGACATAGCAATAAATATTACTTAGCAAAATGTGCTGATGCAAATATGAAACAAAAAATACTATTCCCTCCTTCCTTGGCACATCACAGCAGCACTACTGTGTGTGAGGTTGGCTACGACTGTGACAGTTAACGCCGCCTCGGTGAAACATGTATGCATCAATAATAAACTCACTGCACCTTTACCCTTCCCCATCAGGTGTTCATTGAGTTACAGAGGACGAACAAACCTCAGTCAGTCTACACACATGACCTTTTCAACTTCAACTATGTATCAGCAAAGAAGCTGCACCTCTGGCTCATTGAACAGGGTGATATTTTTAAGCACCAGAAAACCTTTGGCCAAGGACACATTAAATGATTCAGTCTAAGTCTTTTAATACCTAAGCCGTTTGCAAAGGCATCCATCAATATTCTGGCTGGCTTTATCAAAACCCCCGAACGTCACAAAATCTGGACACGGGAATCATCAGGTCACAAGCCCTTGCAACAAAACAGATTTCCTCAGTTACCTCTCTATATTCCAAGGTAAGAGCTGGAAAAAGGAGACGTAATCCCTCACACAGTTATTAAAACTAGCCAAATGGATCTCTGAGCACATGCAGACAAATCTTTTCTCAGCTGTCAATCAGGTGCCGTGAGGGAAACGGTAATAACAAATGCATTTTTTATCAAACCTTTTCTGAATTTCCTTGCAGCAGTGCCACAAAATAACAACCAAATTTTGTGTTTTTCCATGGTCTGCTGGGCTGAAGCTGCCCCGTCAGCAGTTTTGTCTGCAAGAGCACGAGACAGCCGTGTCCCAAAAACAGAGGAACCAAGAAGATACAATTGGCAATGACATTGGCTGCCACAGAAGTAATTGATTTCCTGATATGTTTCAAAACAATAGCAAAGAATAAATACAGTAACATCACAAAGCTATCTGAGCAAATGATCTAAAGAAAGGGTTCTTCTTAAGACTGGCTGGCATGTCTGTGAATGGATTGTAGTTCTTTTATCTTTAGCAAATGTTCTTTTTTGTTTTGTTTTGTTTATGAGACACAGTATGTATGCCACTTCTCTCCAGCTTAAAAGTAAAATCTATTTTAGTTATCCTTAAATATGTCACTAAATAAAAAGCACATGAAGCTTTTAAGTTACAGACATTTGCAGTGGCAAGAAAAGATCCTCTTAATTCACAAAGTTTAATAGATGGAAATGGGACGGAAACCACTCCTCTGACATTGCATGGCCTTGTAACAGTAAAACTACTTAACCCCCCTGCCATCCTTTAAAAAACTCACACCCATCACCCTAGGGACCATTCTCAGCCACGCCATAAAAAGACCATATATCCATATTTTATTCCACTTTAAATTAGCCAACCTTGTAAAACTACTTCTCCCTGAAATATTCATGTAAAGTTTTAATTATATTTTCGTTGTTTTAACCCTTCAAATCCCAGTGTTATTACATGAGCGCCCTGTGTTATAAGCCCCAAAAACCAAAAAACGAAACTAAATATTTCCACAAAAAACCAGTTGAAGTAATATGTGATTGTCATTATAAGTAGGCCTTTAGATGGACCAAAGATTGGCACCAACATACATTTTGACCTGCCATTATTTTTTTTGCATTTTTTTTGCAATTTAAAAATTAAAACTTCAAGGCCCTGAGTCTTCATTGACATCCAAGAAAAGAAGAAAAAATAAAATCATATGATGATAATTTGGGGTTGAAAAATAGCGTTTATAATGGAAGTCAATGGGCAGAAAATGGTCCCCAGGGTGATGGGTGTGGGGATTTCTGCTGCTCAGCCATTTTAGGCTGATTTAAGGAATTCACACTGGAATATTAACATTGACAGGTAAAAACTATCCTGTGGCAAGTTTGGTTATATTCCACTGAACACAGTGGAAATGGCAGCCATTTAACACATAGCAGTGGCACAAAAAGGTCCCAAGAAGGCAGGAAGGTTAATATCATATAAATAAACTTCGTCTATAATTTGGTCATTTTCAGTCTAGTTCCTCACCAAATCAAATTAAGAATGGTAATGTAATCTTTGTGATACACAGCAAAACTACCCACACTGTGACTTCAGTAGAAACAAGATGCTCCGATAACAGTTGTAAATACAAATAAGAGCCTTTCACATAGTTTTATTGTTGCAGAATTTACCTTCAGTATCATCGATTCAACAAGTAAATATCACCTTACACTGAAGAGTCCTTCACCCCACGTCCCATGTTTCCTCCACCCATAGAGCATCGTAAAAATATCTCTAATATAAAATAAAGTCCTCTTCCACAAGAACTACTGCATCTTTTTCTCAACAAACTGCCTTAATGCCATAAACTATTGCCGGTTAAATCTGAGAAAAGGCCTTTGCCAATAGGGCTTATACATGTGTGTCTACACAGTTTTTGAGCTTTAACTGTATATCTTTGTTATTAGAGTTTTCATTTCAAAGCAGTGAATCGTCTTTTAGAGGACAGGCCGTACATGTTCATTTGTCTGTTTCTGCCTCTTTAAGTTTACCTCTCTTCCTGTGTCTGCATCAAAGCTTTGATGTGTAAACTGTATATTCATTATGTTAACAACCCATATTTTAAACAGTGGCTGTAACTTTAACTATAGTGAGAAAAATATAAATAAATATTTAAAAATGGGCAGCTAACAGGGTAATGCTCATTCTTTCTCTTCACACAGAGTCTTCACACAAGCAAGTCAAGGAGGTAATAGGAAACAGACTTGACTCTTTAACTCAGTGTAATCTGTGACTGACACTGGAAATTATGGTCATACAGATACAAGGTATGTTGATAAGGGCTTACCATAACAGCTAAAGGCCTTTTTTAGATGCACTGCAGCTACACTGCCTATTTCACCTTGGGGTATACAATGCTCGAACAGGACATATTTGTATGTTTACTGTATGTTGCAGATGTACAGTTTATTATTATTAAACTCTTAAGACGAGTGTTTATGTGTACAAACACTGCCATATTCTCATATTAATCACACCATCTGTCCACAGTAATCAAAAGGTTTGTCTAGCCCGCAACCACCCATGAAATACTCATGAAATACTACCACTTGACCCTAAATGCTCCTCACTCACAGGACTGGAGGAACATCCCTGAAATCAAAACAAAAACCCTCCTGACAAACTCGAGTCACTGACTCAAATCGTGTCACTGTGTTCAGCGAACAGAGGAAACCCTCAGGTCAGGCTCAAAGAACAGTCTGGGTGTGTCACAACCTCACATAAATATTTCCACTGCACCACAGTCTGATGGGAGTGTGTATAGAAAGCATAAACTGCAGTAAAATAAGACTTGGCTTTATTTGGCTTCCTCACAATACAAGTAACCGCTCGTCCACAACGCAGATACACGCAGAGACGCACAGAATAACCACAAATGCTGGGTTTCACCTCACCTATTGTATTCACTTTTGCAGTCTATGCTATTTTAATTCAGTTTGTAAACCCACCTATTGAGGTTAAGGTAATTACATCCTGTGTTCAACACCATTTCACAATGCAATGATGCAAGAGACTGAAAAAAAAAATCTAATCTCCTGCAGCTTTGTGCACTTTGTCTGTTTGTGCTTCAGAAAAGAATGAAGGGGCAATGCAGTTGCCTCGTCATTTGTTCGCTCATGTTGCCTTCTTTCCAGCAATGTTTGGGGACAAAGGCAGCATGCAGATCCCGTGTGGTGTTAGGTTGGCTTTGAGCTTTGGGCACAGTGGATTTAGCTGCATATTGATTTCTACAATAATGCAGTTGTGCTTTGTTAATCAAGCACTCTGGCAGTAAAACTTATTTTAAGCTTGTTTTTAGGCTTGTTAACGGTGTAACAAGATCACTTGGCTGGGTTAAAAATTTTGATTATTCTACAGAACAGAGTCAGGAAAAAACACACAAAACACACACAAAAAAGGAGTTTTACCCCTACAAAATGTGATTGGGTACAATTTGTTTGAAATGTAAGGTACATAAAGACTTTCATTTGACACTCAACTACTCTATTAATCAAGGTAGATGGCTTTCCTTGTACCTATTTAGCTGAGGCTGGCCAGAGCTCATCATGGTGACTCTGTGATGGATTGTGTGTATGCTTGAGTAAGAAACAGTGCTCTCTGGGTCAGGCTAGCCCCAGTGGCACACAGCCATGAGGAATTAGCTGAGTTTGCCCCACATTTCTTTGCACTGACATGAGTCTGTAGATTCACTCTGGTCAATAAAACACAGTCTGGGGTGGGAGGAAGAGGGTGACTCATCATTCCACTTTGTATGTATATTTGGCAGAGTAAAACTGTGGAGTAACATGTTTGTTATCATGCAGAAATCATAACCTATAACTAATTTTGCTTTCAGAAAAGAAAAAAAGGAATGTCCCTATGAAGTCAAGGTGACGGAGGGAACGCAAATGTGATTTTTATCTACCACATTTCTGAATCAATCCAGAGAGTCCAAAAACTGATTTTGTTAGTTGCTGATAAAATCGCAGGCGGCGTGTGGGTGTAGTCGTAAGCACTGTCTCTTCATAGCAAGAATTCTCTTTCTGAGTTTGCATGTTCCCATTGTGTCTGCAAGAATTTTCTCTTGGTGCTTCAGCTTCCTCCCACAGTCCAAAGAGATGCATGTTAGGTTAATTGATGATGTACGGTTGGCTGTCTCTTTATGTTAGTTCTGCAAAGAACTGGCAGGAGTATGCCCCGCCTCTTCCCAAATGGCAGTTAGAATCGGCTCCCCCAGCAACCCTTTACAGGATAAAGTGGGTATAACTCATGAGTGAACAATATTAATATGGTTTTTTAACGTTAAGAATTAAAAATGTAGAACAATAATTTGGAAATTGTCCCTCCACACACAGACTTAAACTTTTGTCAGCTTCTTCCTGTAACGCACCAAATATCAGTGTGATTCCTCCTACATAAACAGGAGTTGTGCAACCAAAACTGGCACACAGGTATATATTAGGTTCTTATCTATATCCAGTATTATGATGTCGTTACATTACCTAGCAACAACCTACCAACAGGCTAAAATTATCCATTTTATAAATTTATGCCCATATAGCACCATATAAAATTATCATATCATTTGAACTTAATGTGAACAACATATAATTTATATCCAAGAACTTGAATATTATGATATAAATGATATATTATAGCAGCATCACATTGCCTGGCAACCACCTATTTTTTTAATAATTCAATTCAATGTGCTTGAATTACAGAGTTTCAACACAATGGCCCCAAAAAGGAAAGGTTCTTCATTATCCCACAGCACTGAAGGTGCTTCACGGAAGAAGAAGAAGAAAAATAGGTACACTGAATTTCAATATGAAAGAGAATATTTTCTAATATTTATTCATATAAAGAAGATCTACCACCCATTTTTTTTTTTTTTTTACTTTTCTCAGCGTGATTAAATAAATGAATATCCCAATGGCGCAACAACACCAAATAAAGTGTAACTTACTGACAAAACAGAGGTTGGCATTATATTTTATCTCATAAAATTAGCAAAGCAGAACCCTCATCTACTCCAAGTAGTGTTGGTGGTTGAGGTGGGGGAGATTAAACTAATATCAAAACAAAGAGGGTGCTGGCTAAATGTTTGTAAAACTCAGAGGAAAAAGTACACACATCTTTAACTGAAACGAAACTAATGTATGACTTGGGCAGTGAAAATAATTTTCATGTAAGGGAAACATTCAGAATGTAACTAAAGTCTACTAATATTATCATCAAATTATACCTGAAGGACTAAAAACAAAAGCAGTCATTGTGCAAAATGATACGTCTAGTTTTTTGTTGTTTTTTTTACCTGAAGCACCATTAATGAACTAATGGGATAGCTTCACTTTAATTGTCTAACTTTAATTGAAATTAACAAATAGCATAAGCTGTCAAATGAACATAGTAAAGTAAATGAAGTTTTCCCTCGAAAATATACTAGCATGTTAAGAAAAATACAATAGAAATGCTCATGCAAGTTTCAAGACTGCTGGTAAAACACCACACACCAGCGTCTTTGTCTGCATGACACAGCTAACAGCATCGGTGGGGAATATTGTTCATTAAAGAACACTGTAATATATTACTGTAATATATTTTCAGTAAATTGCATTTAGCCTTTTTTAAACAAACAAGCTGCTTTCATTCAGGGACCTTTATCACCACCAATTAGCTTAACTGCCAGCTAAAAACATGAGTGCACAGTGTGTAAAGTGTTTACTGGAACTATGCTGTGTACAGTCAACTGGAGATCAAATTTCTGAAACAAATCTAATTGTGGCATTACAAAAGGCTCTGTCCTCCATTTTATTAATTCAATTCAGTTCAATCAACTCCAAATCACAACAACAGTCACCTCAAGCCACTTTATATTGTAAGGTAAAGATCCTGCTGTAACATAGAGAAAACCCCAACAATCAAACAACCTTCTTTGAGTTAGCTCTTGGCTACAGTGTGAAGGAAAAACTCCCTTTTAACAGGAAGAAACCTCAAATAGAGCCAGGCTCGCCGGGGGGGAGACGACGACACCACTTCTACATTATTGCTTGACTTAATAAGTGTAGATCAGCTATTTCAATTAAATAATTAAATCAAGGAACATGTCAACATGCTGGTAGTACTTGTTAAAACATTAAAACTGTACAACAGTAAGTACTCATGGATCAAACCACATCCACCTTTACACTATGTCTTTTTTTTTTTTTCATCTCAACAAGAAGGAGTTAGAGAGTGCAATCCTCCACCAACAGATCTCACTTTAGGCAGTATTAACTTTTAAGGGATTAGTGTATATATTAATATACATATTTCTGTATATTAATTTGGGGGGGGGGGGGGGGGGGGTGTTTGCTCTTTTTAAACCCATTTTAAGATCTGTGTAGTGCAGTAAAAATAAAAGTAGCATGACAGGCATTTTTTTTTTCATACAATTATTATGGAGGAGTACACAAAGGGTAATATGTATTGATCTGTAAGTAAGAAAGACATAAATAACAGGAGCTTATTATATAATATTATACTAGAGTATATTTCAGTATAACTCTAACTAAATACCTGACTCCTGGCACCTTGAGGTGACTGTTGTTATGATTTGGTGCTATATAAATTAAATTAAATTAAATTAAATTAAATTAAATTAAATTAAATTGAACTGAATTGAATTAACTAACTACTGACAATACTTTTTTTAATAATAATAATGGATTGCATTTATATAGCGCTTTTCGGGGCCCTCAAAGCGCTTTACAATTCCACTATTCTTTCACTCTCACATTCACACACTGGTGGAGGCAGCTACAGTTGTAGCCACAGCTGCCCTGGGGTAGACTGCCATATCGCGCCATCGGCCCCTCTGGCCATCACCAGTAGGCGGTAGGTGAAGTGTCTTGCCCAAGGACATAACAACCGAGACTGTCCGAGAGACGGGGCTCGAACCGGCAACCTTCCGGTTACAAGACGAACTGCCAACTCTTTGAGCCACGATCGCCCTTTAACCTCCTAGGAGCTGGCGTCCACATATGTGGACATCACATTTTGGGTTGTTTAGATCACAATACTAAATTTTGCTCTACAAGGGCCTGATATCCACTGATGAGGACATTATACTGCCACTGTTCTATCAAAATTTAAAACGAATGACCTCATATGTGAATATTAGGCCCTTGTAGAGCAAAATCAGGTAAAAAGATAATCATTAGTTTTTACATTCATCAGGTCCCAATCAGCCCAAATAGCAAAGATAAATTAAAAGTGCATGCCCTGAAAGACTTTGATTCTCAGGAGGTTAAGTATATGATGGGTGTTGGAGTGAAACTGAAAGATATGGAAATTAAAAGCAAGTTCAGAGGTCAAATTTAAAATGATATTTGGATACAAACTATAATGTGATATTTAACATCCCCTACACCAGCAACATTTCCTAAATGTTGCCAATACAAACAGAATGACTTTAAGCATAGCTTTAAAAATAAAAGACATTTTATGAAACTATGAAACCTTTTTTGATATTTCGATATTAATCCCCATATATAATTCCCTATATGCCTATATGTTGTCAATACTAACAATAGCAATATGAAACATAGCTTTAAATAGCTTAGGCTTTTTGTCAATTTTTTACCAATAAATATTTGGTAAATGGCCTGTATTTGTATAGCGCTTTTCTAGTCCCTAAGGACCCCAAAGCGCTTTTCACAACCAGTCATCCACCCATTCACACACTGGTGATGGCAAGCTACATTGTAGCCACAGCCATCCTGGGGCGCACTGACAGAGGCGAGGCTGCCGAACACTGGCGCCACCGGGGCCTCTGACCACCACCAGTAGGCAACAGGTGAAGTGTCTTGCCCAAGGACACAACGACCGAGAGTGTTGGAGCCAGGGCTCGAACCGGCAACCTTCCGATTACAATGCGAACGCCCAACTCTTGAGCCACAATCGCCCTGTTAGCCACGATCGCCCTGTTATTTAAGAAGACCTGAGTGGATTTAAGCCGAATTTTAAAGGATTGTTAACAGGACTCAACACCCAGAATTCATTCAAAACTTTCAAGCTATCATGTTTGCAGACAGAGAGAATGACAAGCATGCACACAGCGGAGAATTAATAAAACACCTGTAAACTTTTGCAGCTGTACCTTGCACAGCTGTAGTCTATACTCAGAAAGACAGACTGGCACATAAATGAGTGCCACACTGGTATTAGCTAACAGCTCATATTGGCCTATTAAAGCAAGATCAGCACTGGTTGTCTGATGTGCACGGATGTGAAAACTTTTTTTCTTTACAGAAAATAAAGCAGATAATGATGCTTCAGATAATTTGGAAATGGTGACATTATGAGCAGAGCAGACGGTGGTGGGAAGTCAAGCAGTGTCTTCACAGTAGGTTGCTAACTAGTTTGTGAAATACATTGCTGGAAATTTAATAAAGAACGATCCCACCATTATCTCTTTTTAATTTAACTGTACAATAATATGATATTGGGCTATATACTGATATATATGTATATTAATATCAGAATGCTTTTATTTGGCCCCCAAAAATCATTTTCCATGATGCCCCTCCTACACACACACACAGCCTCACACAATGAAAACAATGCCTGCCAGTGTACCGTGGCTGGTAATTAGATTTTCTGTGAATAAATTGATTGAAACCTTTGACAGCAGCCTTGTCACCTCTAAGCGTACGGCAAACGTGCTGTATTCTCACTAAAGATAGCAGGGCAAATTACAAACACTAATCAACAGCATGCGTTTAACATGCTGCTGATGAAGGAAACCTGCTTCGGGCAATGACTGTTTGATTCAGGCAAATGTTATGGCTGTTTAAATATCAAGTACAATTTGTATTCACTATTCACAAACCCCTCAAAAAGAGGGGGAAAATGCTGGGCAGAGGGGAGGCGAGCGGGGAGGCGAGCGGGGAGGCGAGCGGGGAGCCTCCGTGAAACCCCCTGGTGCTTGACGTTTGCTGAATCAATGAGATAAACATAAGGGCTCTGAATGTCAGAGTTTACATCTACAAGATTGAAGACTTAAATTTGGTCACTGGCGACTGCTCGTAGGGAAAATTCCATTTAAAAAGGTCAGCCTCAGCTCTCCTCATACTAAATAACTAAATGTCTGGGGTCTGGGTCCCTGTACGGCTCTGGCCTCCTGTATCAAAAGCATGCAAACGAATTAAATACATTTGCCTTTGTTTCTTCTTCTTTTTCCTTTTTTTTTTAAACACCCATTCTTGAAAACAGACATTTGTTATACCAACATAAATGTCACTTCTTATAGTGTAATTCCTCCATCTGAACTACTAAATCTACAATGACACGGACCTTTGAATTTAATATGTTGTCCTACCATATGTGCAGTACTCTCCATCAGTGACTACCTTAATTGGCCGACACATTTGAGAGGACAACAATTAATTTTCTGCTTATTCAATCCTCTAATTCAATCACACCTAAACAAAGATTAGCTAAACACTTGGCACTGATGCTCGCTTATTCATACAAGTCGCTGCCAGGGTCCTTGCTGAGGTCTGATGGTGGGACTACAGCTTCATAAGAAAAACCTGGCGGCCTTATGGATGGGTCTCTGGCTGGGATTAGACTTACAACAGAAGACCAGGTGGCTGTGCAGTAGGAGGCTCTTGGCAGGAGGCACTTTTGTGAGACTGGAGGGGAGGAGAATGTTATCCTGCTGGCTGAGGGAGCTGTTTCTCACCCCCCTGGTACAAGCCGAGCACCATTCTGCCAGAACACGCCTGTGGCGTGTGGGACTTTCACCAAGTCTTGAAGGGAGAAGCTGAACGTCAGTTCACTACTAAGATTTTACAACTTCATTTTCTCTTTTATTTGGAGCTTAATTTTGTTGTCACTCCTAAAAAAGGTTATTGCTATTGTACAGATTAAACTTAACACACAAAGCTTGGAGTGGCAAAGGTTAAAAATCTCAACATGTTATAGATGCTACATTACTAGCGCCAACTGCTTGAAGTGCATCACAGCATAGCCCTCTGTATACATAACCAACATGTGTAAATAGAGAAAAATTAAGAACAATACATTTTTGGTCATTTTAAATTATAAAACTGGAATACCAAAACACCACAGCAGAAATAGCATAACATCAAAGATGCAAACACATCAAAGCATCCCTCTGCCAACCACTTTTAATGTGGAGCCAGAGTCAGTATTGTTATACTGTTATCACAATTATATGCAGTGTTCACCTCACCAAACATGTCAGCAACCTAACATGAATAAAAGACAAGAGCATGGCATTTTTTACATTGGCTCTGGTTTGCAGGCAAGAGAGGAAATTGGTCTGGTAAATGAGATTGGGGTGGGTGCTGAAGGCGAAGGAGGCAGGAGGCACAAGTTTCAATGAAATCCTCTTTACAAGGATAGCCTGTGAAAGCCTGAATGAGTACAAACCTAAACCTGGAAAATGAGGAGTAACAGCAGCCTAAGTGAGTTTTCCCCCGGCTCTCTCATCCCTCTGATGATAGGTTAAAAAAAAAAAAGCAACAAATCACTTCTTAAATATAAAATGCATAGCAACTGAGTGGTGCTGTGGGAAAATCTGCAGCAAGCTTTATTTATAAAACAGTTTTTTCTTTCTTTTTGTTTCGTTTTCCTCGTTGAAACAACCACAGAAAGTCATTTGTCTTTGAGAATTTATTCAGCAGTGAGAATCTGTCTAAACCAGTGTGAAGCACTCTTAACCCTTCCATGTGTGATTTCTCCTAAAAATCCCCCTTTTGAATCACTATCACAACTGTTGTTCCCAAACTCGATGTGGGCACAATTCACATGGATCTAGCTAATCTTGTCACATGTTCTGTTCTTCTGGTTCTGCTAATTCCATCGCTTTTTACATTTTTTTTTTTTTTTGTAAATGGATATGTAAGAGAAGGCGACTGAGCAGACGAAGGCAACACTTGTGAAAATGCAATCACAACCACATCGACAATGACCAAAAATAGAAATTAAAAGTGCAGTGCCAATAAGTATGGCTGTCTCGTTACAGAATGTTACACAGATTCTTGTATCAACACATACTGAAAACAAACTCAGAGAAATATCACTTGCCAACAGCTTCCAATCAGTTGCTCCAACTGAGGAGAATTATCAGACCCATAATGAGTTCATTAGGATAATGAAACAGCCTAGGCTGATTTTCTATTCTGCATCTTAAACTGTTGTATTAGCTTCTCCACTAGCAATTTAGATTAGCAAAGCAAAACAGACTCAAAAAAATGTATTGAGCAGATAAGATGTTGCAGAATGCACAATGGTTATGAAATATTTTGCATCTCAAATGACTGCCGCTGAGAAAGTATAAGTATGATCTAAATGAACACAGCTGTGTCTGCTTGTAAACTGATGTTTTGCACTCAAACATGCGGCTTTACAAAAATATCCTTGACCTATGTGGGATTTTTGAAGCCAGTAATAATATATGATATTGGATATTTGTGGTAACAACATAGATTAGTTTCGCAATATTAATACTTATACTTATATGCGCAATAAATGCATGCCCTAAAGCAATCATTCAAACACACCACAGACAGAATACAGATACTATGTTAACAGTAGCTGTCAAAACAAACAGCAGCTGTTTATCTGAAGTTCTTTTAAAGTTTTCTTTATTAACCCACTTAAAATTGACCTATGAAACATTCAAGCATAAAGAAATCACCTAACTTGGGGGATGAACGAGTGTCATGTCTACACATAACAAACAACTTAGAAAAGGAACAATTTTAAATTGTATCTTTAGGCACTTCTTTACTTGCAGCCTGTCATAAAATTCACATAATTGGTTCCCAATTCTTGAGTTGAATCTATGAAAAATGTCAAAGATAATGTAGTTTGACAGCCATAAAAATTGTATTTCTGCACCAACAAGGTAATTCCCAAAGAGCTATTAGCCGAAAACTTGGCACATCTCAGCAATGTGTGCAGTGTATCCTTAAAAATTTTAAGGAAACTGGAAAAGTGGAAGACAAAGAAGAAGTGGCAGGTTTAAAAACCCATCTGCACCAGTTGAAGCATATCTGAAAGTCATGTCCTTAAGAAACTGGAAAAAGAAAAAATCTAAGGACCCGAGAGATGTATCTGGCCCTTCAGTTGATCCATCTGCTGCTCCCTGAAGCTTCATTAGAATTGGTCTCAGTTGCTTAGAAAGGTGGCTGTCAAGAAGCCATCCTTAAAGGAAATAGGCAAAAAAAGGCTGAGAATGAAAAATTACACAAAAACTGGACTGAACTGGACCAAATTTTAAAATTTCGTCATCAGAATGTACACAGGAGGTCAGGATAGTGTATATCTATAGGTGTATGTAAAAAATTGTGGAGGCTTTGCCACCGTTTGGGGCTACATTTCAGGTAAAGGTGTTGGAGATTTTGTCAAAATTGATGAAACTGCAAAGAAAAGAACAATCAGATTTGGATTTAGCATGGAACAGTATGTGGCTTCATTTTTCACCATGATAATGATCCCACACTCCCAATGCAATGAAAACATACCTGCAGCCAACATACAAGGAAGAGCTTTGAATGTCCTTCAAGAAGCCTGTTCCTGCAGACTACTTAAAGAAATGACGTGAAACTTGAAAGAGAGTTCAGGCTGTGTTGAAGAATAAAGGCGGTCACACAAAACATCGACCTTTAAGCTTGTTAGAATTATACAAACTCTGTTTTTGCTTTATATACTTTATTTCCATGTATGTTTCCCCACAAACTCTCTGCACCTATTCTCATCTTGGTCCCATTTTCTAGCAAATTACAAAGACCAGACAGTAATCCTAAATTGACACTGTCTCAGTTTTGGTTGTGAAACCATTATAAATGTCAACTCTAAACCTCTTCAGCATCAAAGTCAGAGCTATTGCCACAATTTATTTAGTCATCTTTCATTTGTCACCTCTCCCAAAACATACATCAAACATTGTGATTAGTATGCTCCCTGTCTATCCACATTTCCTCTATATAGTTTCACTGTCAAGCTCAATAAAAGGACAAACGAAACAAATGATATTGGAAAAGAAATCCTGGATATTTGGCCATAAAACTCACTACTGCTGTATTTTCTGCAAACTGAGGGACTAAATACAATAAGGGATCCTAATCCTACATTTTTCAAATGTATGGATCTGAACACCTTAATAATAACTTATTCTATTTACACGTATTTTATTATCTTGTAGAGTGCCAGTGTACAGTCACTAATCCCTACACGAGGGAAACATGCTACATACAAGTTTCTTTGTAACTATCTTTTTTTGTTAAAATAAAACTCAGGTATCAAAGTATTTGGACATTTAATCATCGGTTTTTGGCTTCCTCAATAGGTCCCTACAACAGGTGCATACCTGGATTTGTGCAGTTTTGCTATTCATCCCAGTAGATCCTCTTAAGCTCTGTCATATTGGATTGAAAGTGTCTTTGAACTGCCATCTTTAGATCTCTGCAAAGATGTTCTCTAGGATTTAAGTCTCGACTTTAGCTGGACCACTCAAGGACAGTTTGAGATTTGTCCTAAAACCACTTCTGCACTGCTGTAGCTGTATGCTTTGGGTCATTGTTGAAAGAAAAGAATAACTGACACTGGAAACACATAACACCAGTTCTGGCTTCACTCCAGCGGCTTCCCGTACATTACATGATTGATTTTAAAATGTTGCTACTGGTTTTTAAGGGTCTTACTGGTCTTGCCCTGTCATATTGAAAGGACCTTGTGAAACACCATACATCCACAAGAACACTAAGGTCAAACAATCAATTGCTCTCAGGCCAAATCAGAAAAGTAGAGGTGACCGTCCATCTCAGCCCCGTCCATCTCAGGCTTTTGAATTAAATAAAGCTTGATATCTTAAAAATTTCTATTCTTTTCATTATTTTTGTATTTCTTTTTAAATGAATGAATTATTTTATTCATTATTTTATTCATGTCTTCTGTGTTTTTCTTCTTTTTTTCCTATCAATTTTTTGGGTGTTTTTGCTGTGCAGCACTTTGGTGGAACTATTAAGTGATATATAAATAAAGTTGACATTGACACTGTCCTCAGTCCCGGGTTAAAGCTGCACCCCTATAACATGAACAATCCACCTATTGTTCACCTGATTATCCCTTCACTAGTGGGCTTTTCTTCTTCATGATTTCAGAGTCCTGTAAAAGCTCCATGCAAGCTATCAAGCTGCGTTTTTCTTAAGAGTGCCCCATCGAACCACTCTACTCAAAAGGGCTGATGGAGGTTGTACTGCTAAGATAGCCATCCTTTTGGCAGGTTGTTGTTTTTCTGCTGAGAACATCTGAAGTTCAGCTTTGCCAATCCATCAACTTTAGGAAAAGTAGAACTGGCTCCAAATGTCTTTCACTTCACAGTTGATGTCAGAACCACAGGTGGACACCAGTAACATCTCACAGAAAATAAAAGTAAACTGGGAGAACTAAATGCAGCATTTTCGATTTTTTGTAAAATTGAACATTTAAAAATACACTGATGCACAGACATCATCCATCTATCCATTTTCTTTCTCTTATTCAACCCAAGGGCCCATCCCAGCTGCCACATGTCAAACGGCAAGGCATTTAAAAAGGTCGGTAGTCTGTCACAAGTGCAAAGATGTTACTTATCTTTTATTAGCTAAGTTCAGAATCCTATATATCTACTGACAATAATGAAAAACAAATACAAATGTGTCATCATTAGAGTATGTGAGCTAATTACTATATGACTAAGCCCTTGAACACATCCTTATTGAACACAAACCCCCCAAAAAATTACTGGTTGAAAAATAAAGCCTTTGGTAAGATCCGTGAATCAGTGTGAGTCAGAATTTGTCTTTTCAAAATGAAGCACACACATGTAGTCCCTCATGTACGGACTGTAAACAAATAAACTGTAATAAAAGCCTGACAAAAACAGAATGGCGATGAATCACTGATCATTTATTTGCAGCACTTCCCATAAATTATGACGATGGTCGTTACTCGTCCTCAGCTTGAGGCATGAGAAAAGGGTCGACGCTCCAGTCATTAGCCTCTGTGAAACGAGCACCACCCCTCAGTGAGAAGTTTGATACAGCACTCGGCAGCACAGCACATAATAAAGCATGGACAAGGCTATCTGCTTTAATTTATATGCAGGCAGAGAGTGATCTGCCCCGGGTGTGTTTGGCCTGACTAAGCAGAGCGAGTGAGACACTGACTTGTCTGCAAAGAGCCTTCCCACGATCCACTGAAGAGAAACTGGCCTCCATCGGCTCACTGCAACAGCATTACATCGATGCATGGATACTCCGGTGTCTACGCAACAGCTGCTTAACATGATGTTGACCAGACCTCACAGTTTCCATATGGCATCAGCGTGTAAACAGCAAAACAGGGACGAAAGAACCTTGACGACTCCAGCATTTTCAGGGGAGTACGACTGAGGAGTGCGTAGCCTTAAACCAGCCATCAGTGAGAGAGCTAGTTCAGCTACCAAAGCAGCAGTTTCCTAATACCAATTACTGTTTTAAGTGTTCAGAGTAAAGTGTCTTCTAAAAGGAATGTCCCCCTGTGGCTGTCACACAGAGACACCTAATAGACTTTATCAGCTGATATGACAGAGATGCTGAGACAGAGAGGAAGCGTGAGACAAACTAAAGAAGAGATGAGGAAATAATAAGGAGACAGAAGCAAAGATTCACTTGCTTTCCATGGTACACAATTTAGTTTTTGTTAAATGAAAACTGGATACTGTAATAAGTGCAGTGCTACATTATTTTAGTAATTACCACATTCAAAGGCTCCCAGTAATGACTGAAACAATGGCTCTTTTGGGAGTGGGATTTTCAACACAAAGCTACTCAAACCATAGGTATTACAGTCAAAGGAGTCGAGAAGGGTCTGTTTGAGCTCATACTGATGCAACAGCTAAAAACAAGTACATGGAACACCCACAGGTTTTTAACAAACTCTAACACGGGCGTTACGTATACACCTCACATGTTCAAATGAACCATTTTATGCTCAAAACACTGTGAGCTGTGGATTGTGTCGTAATGGGCAAAGTGTGAATCAGCAGCAGCAAAGGTTCACTAATCTGCAGATACAGAGGCAGGGACGGGAGACAGGAAGGTACAAACTGTGCTGCAGAATAGAGACACTTTGAGATAAGCACAGTTACAGAAAATGCAAACTAGATGAGTCACCACTCCTCCTTGCACGTATCAGAACAACATATTTCAGGTAAGGTCATTACAATTACAGATAACAACACAGTACCAGAATTCAGTGCCGCGCCAACTGCGTGATTTTGTTTCACTATCTCTTGCAGGTTTGCAGCCCTGTCAACGTCCTCCCAATAACCCTTCCAGCTCACTCGGTGGGAGGTTTGGACCTCATTTATAGAGCTATTGTTGAAACCACTGCAAATCTAAAGACAGGCATTGTGGTGATACAGACACTGTCTGATTCATAGAGCTCACTCATTATTAGCAGGAGTGCAAACTGTGAGAATACATTCTCAACACCTCCAGTGCATTTCTGGCTGTGCTCTTTCAACAACACAATGTCCACTTTTTGACTGACCTCCATTAAAATCTACAGGTGGCATGACAGCTCCCAATCAAACCCATTAATAAATGAACACCACTGTAATTCTGAATTACCCCAAACTATGAGCTCAGCCTGAGTCACATTTGGATATCCATGACAACAGTCACTTTAGCACTTTTGAAGGGTGTGACCACGAGTACACACAATTGGCATTTCAGTGTCTGAACTGCAACAGTCCAGCATCTTAACGAAACTAAACAAGGAAACACACAAGCTGGAAACTTCCCATTCCAAAAACAGGTTTCTGGTGACACTCGCATCCCCAGTGAAACCATTATTTTATATCCTCGAGATCCAGAGTCATAATGAGTCTCAGGGGAGTACATTGTCATAACAAGCATCTCTCCAAAATACAAACAAGGACAGGAGAGGCCAACATACTGAAACTTGTTACAGTTGTCACACTGTGGCTTTATCACATTAGAAGGAAACTTTATCTAGCAATATACTCTGGCTGTGAGTTTTTCCCAAATCAACTTTGAGCAACTGAAAATTAACACATATCTCATTCACATAACTACAAACACAACCCACATAGCAACTGCAGTTTTACAGAAAGCAAGGTAATGCAAATAATGAAAAGCAGCACTGATTCTTACCAAGCAGCAAGCTTGATCTTTAGAACTGCATCCAAACATAAAGAGCAGAGAGAGTAAAGTGGCATGAATTCATAAAACTAAAGGGCTAATTTATCAGCTAAGCCAGATGAGTGATGCCAGGATAAATATCTCTACATTAATTCAAATTCTGTGTCCCAAACCCTGTCACTGGTTCTTTTTCTTTCTTTTCTTTTTAAGTCTTGATGTCGTTTAGTACAGATAGAAATTGGATTGCTTTTTAACTGTTACTCCTCCTGCCCATTTGAAAGACGTGGGTACGCTGCCAATGATCTGGCCAGGACTAACTTCCCTGTCATTAGACTACATCTTTCTATTAGTTTTAGATATCTTAACACACGTTAGCAGGTACCCTTTCCACTGGTATGTTAACAAATTGCCCTCAACTTGAGTAGTGCTATCATTTCATTAACCTGTCCCTCCTCTTTACTCCATGCTAGGCTGTAATCCTCCTATCACAGAAGGGGAGGTGGAGAGGAGATGAATTACAGATCTAGCTCTAACTGGTGTCATCCAGTTTCAAAAGACCAAGGTGGCCACAGTCAAAATGGTCAACTTGAGGCTTTAAACGGGACTTCAGTGACAAATGGTTTGTGTTCCAGTGGGTACAATTATCTTTTATACAAAAAAGATCAAAACAGAGATTTCTTTTTTATATAAAGAACTTCAACCCATTACACACATGCATCGGGAGCAATTTGCAATTCAGTATCTTACCCTAAGTCGCTATCCTAAAACAAGGATAGAAGAGCCACAGAGCAAACCTCTGAATTTCAGACTGGTGGATGACCTTCCATGTCTTCAGTATGGAAGGTGAGTAGTTTGAGCCCCAGCTCCAGTTCACATGTAAAACTAAGCATCCTGCAATGAATCTTTGACTCATGTAAAATATACTATAGCCATCAATTTTCTTAACTACTTATCCAATTCAAGGGCACAGGGGCCTGGAGCTACCTTCTTATGAGGCATGAGGTGGAGTAGACCCTAAACAGCTTACCAGTCTATTGCAGAGAGACAGACGATTGTTCACGCTCATCTTCACACCTATGGCCAATTCAGTGTTACCAGATAGCCTAAGAAGCATGTCTTTGGACTGTAGGAGGAAGCCCAAGTACTCAGAGCGAACCCATGCAGTCTTAGCTGGAGAGCAAGCTCAAACCAGGTACCTTCTCTCTGTGAGATGAAAGTGCCACCTGTAAAATATTATTTAATGTTATATGACTCAAACTCGCACACTGAGTTTGTTGTGCCTCCATAGTGTCAGGAAGTCTGTCTGGTGTAAAAGCAAAACAAAAAAAAACAACAACTGCCATGTGGAGCTACCCACTGTGGCTACCACCTAAACAAAGGAGTTGAAAGTACCATTTTCTTTACATATTGATTCATTTGAGTGAAATCTACACTTACTTTAAGGCTCCCTTATGTAATAAATTGATCAGCACTCAATTCTGATGTAATTTTACTGCCTGCAGGGTCACATGTTGATCACCCATGGGACGTTCCACTCAGGGGTACAACTACAGAGCAAATACAGCAGGCAAAGGCAACATGATATTTGGTTCAACTCTGCATCACGCCCCATGTTAACCATCAGAAGAGTTCCAGCTGCACCTTAAAAGCTGGTTAGATAAGTCGGGTAATTGTGCAGAATGTTGAGTAATGCAATTCCTGATACCAGCATAGGAACATGCCTCACAGATGACTGCCATGGCAACAGACTGCCCCAAGGTAACATAGGGCTCGAATGAATTTCACTTCACCCTGAAAAGGAAAAAAACACATTTATCATCAACCAAAATATCGAGCTCTGGTCTAATGGATCCAGACTGAAGGTTTAATAAAAGTAGGTTATCAACACTGATTAGACACAGATAGAATGAATTGGTATTCAACTGCTAATGGTGTTTTAGTCATTACAGATAGAACCTAGAACACATACTAAATTTAGTTTTGTTTTTCATCCATTACTGGCAGGCATGTGGAATAAAAATCCAGACAATTGGTCACAAAAAGCATCTGTTCATCAGCAGCCTCGTGTAATGTAATTAACAACTATTCAATAACAACAACTTTAAATTCAAGATATTCATTAGCTTGTTATACTGCAGCAGATACAATGGTATATATGATGGCCTAGAAACTGTTTAAATTGTTTCTGATAGAATAGCCTTTATTGTCACTGTACAGAGTACAACGAAATTGGAGTGCCACTCCCTTGGTGCAAGTTTCAATAATAAATATAAATGTAAAATATAAAAAGTACAAAAAAAACAATCGTAAGTACTCAAACAATAGTATGTACAATATATACAGGATAGCAGCATTAATATAATGACAGTGACGGTATGGAATAGGTTCAATTGTTTTTGTGCTTATTTAAGATAAGACCTTGGCTGGACCCAGTAAAGGGAGACAAAGATAATTATGATTAAACAAGCTTTCAAAAGGCACACACTGTGCTCCCTTGTCAATGCAACAACTTTCCCTTTGGCCACATCTTTTGAAATCTTGGAGTTAACCACCACAGAGAGACATTTGGAAAAAAAAATGTGCAGGGAAGGACTGCTGAATCGCAAGAGACTATATTTAAAACACTGCTGAAAGCTGGAATAATAATTCACATTTAAATATGCTTAAACTTCTATTCTAGAGCTCGTTAGAGCCAAAATTATTAGGTAATTTATCTGTTATGTGGAAAAAATGTGGAAACCAATCAATTCATCACTTCATACATTTTTAAAGAAAAATTTGCAAAAAAAAATATTCTGACATGGATTTTGAAATGTTAAGTGAATAAAAAGCAATTTCACTTTATGTCTTAATCTAAGATACACATTTTTCTTATATTTCATAAATCTATCTATCTATCTATCTATCTATCTATCTATCTATCTATCTATCTATCTATCTATCTATCGATCGATACAGCATGCAAATTAAATGTTCAGACGTTCAGCTCAGATAGTTTCCCACATGGGAAAGGCGTAATAAATGCTGGACTCGTCTGTTACTCCCAAAGCAGAGGTGTGACCTTCTGTCTAGCCATTGACCGTGTGAGCTATCACTTCATCTAACAGCTTCGTTTCCATAACTGCACCATGTACTGTGAGTGCAGACTCTAGCAGCATATAGAAATAAACCCACTGCAAAGCCTATTTGTGACAGTGTCTTCATTTCTGGCTAAAACACTTGCAGAGTGGATTTTTTTTATCTTTGCTAAAGTGTTTGAGAACCACTGATCTACTACAGCATGCATTACTCAACATATTGCCACTGCAGCAGCAGTGATACTACACAATATGTACCACATGAGCTGTAGAAATAAGAATAAATCGCATAATGCATTGCCACCCATGGAAAGCCCTCATGTGAAGTGAAGAGATACTCTGGATTTGGTATTATCCACACAAATATAATAGTATTGGCCTTGGTTGTTACAGGACAAATAAAAGGGACAAGTCATGACAGAGCACATTATATACCGAAGGCAAAATAAGTGGATTTAATGAGAGAAAAAAGAAGAAGAAAAAATCGACAACAAAAAACAAAACAAAACACAAGAGCCAGTGTAGAGCTTAGAGGCACATAGCAACCTAAGATTAATTTCATTAAACAGCAATTCAAAACTCCAAGCTATCTCATATCAAAGTAAAGCAGAGAAGAAACTCCAACTTTTTTATTACTAGGACAAAATATTCTCTTTTTGTGGGGGGGAAGTGAAGATGTTCTGTTATTTGTATGCATTTATTATACTCTGTCATAAACCAGGCTTGTACAAAACAGACAAGACATGTTGACATCTTGGCCCTTATAAACAGTAATCCGGTTTAGGAAAAGATAAACAAACCACAACAGCCCATGAATGTAAATGAGCAAGGAAATGCAGCCCTGTGGTGCAGCACAGGTCACAATCACAGTAATGACAGCTGTAATGACTTCTAGCACAATTCTGGTTCACTGATGGACTGTAATGTAATGTAATGTAAGGGACTAAAGGAGTAGCCTATTTTCAACCTCTGGGCCAAATGTGGTGGAAATTAATAAAGATTCTGAACTTGTAGGAGGCAAAAATCAATTTACGCAGAGACATACTCATTTGTCCTTTCTCATTGTGTTGCTGCATGTTAATGGAAAATAAAGCACTCACGCAAAAAGAAGGTGCAAAATGCTCATTGTGTTTATGCAATGCCAAAAGTATAGAAGTTCTCATTTTTAAAAAGAAACATCCTCCTCTGTGTATCTGTTGTTCAGTACAGCCAAGTTATATTGTAAACTAAACTAGATTACCCTTTGCTTTTTGTATAAATGATTGTACTCTCTGCAGTAATAACACACAGTCCTACAAATAATTTAATTAAGTGATAATACTTTACCTAGGGTCACATGGATCAAAAGTTCATGACAATAACAGCCTCAAGCAAACTGAATGAGTCGTGTTCTTTTCCATTTGCAGATATAATGGCGCAACACATAGCTTCAAGGTGTAAGCTGTTGTTCTGGTGGTGTCATCTTTCTCAGGGGGAGTGATACTCGAACAAATACCCATTTTCACGTTTCAGAGCACAGATATAAATTTTCTGTTGAGAAATCTCTTTAATGTAAATGTTAATTCACGACGCTGGTCAATTTTATAGAAAGAAGTAGGGCCTGGGATGCCACTTCAAGACTTTTATAAAATAGAAGTTTCATGTTCTACTGCATAACAAACCTAAATACAAAAAGTAGCAGATATCAAACAAACGCTATTTATTTAGCACATTTAAAAATGACAATGTGGCAAAATGCTGTGCACACCATTCATAAATATGTGCTGAAATATAAGGATAAAAGAATGAAATTTGTAAAAGAAACAAATATAAGATACTAAAAAACTAATCAAACTGAATGAATGTATCACTGGAGGGGAAATGTTCGATTGAAAGCTGAAGGCTATTCCAAAGCTGCCACTGTCATGTCCCTTATCCACTAGCCTCAACTGTGGTTAAATGAAAGCAAATGATTAGCGCATCTAAGAAGCCTGGATTATTTCCTAACAAAGTACATTGGTGTCGTGTACAGGTTTGAAAATAAATATAAGAATCAGGGCCAGTTCAGGGCCACTCATATCGCTGTAATGCAGTCTGTTTTTCTGTTAGGAGTGTTGCTGCAGCATTTTAGACCAGCTCTGATTAGACCAGACAACTGGGACTGGCCAATACTCTGATACAGTTGCAAAGCCTTAACGAGCTGCGACCATAAAAATTTTCATATCGCTGACAGAGATTACTTCATCTTAGCAACACGCCTCAGTAACAGAACACAGAGGTCATTTGTTTGTGAGATTACAGTGTCGATCAACAATGACAGCAAGTTTAAAAAGAAAAAAAGAAAATGTACCGCTACGCAGCCACCCCAGGTTGGATTCAAGAGTAACAATTTTGGGGGAAAACAAAAACACCAAGTCAATTTATTTTCGTCTTGCTGTCATTCAGCTTTCTTGCATTTTTTGTGATTCTGATGGCAGAAGACAGAGCCTAAAGGTATATATTTATAAAGGCAATTTAATGGGGCCTAAACTAAAGCCATGAGGTACTCCATAAGTGACTGGGACAGTAAACACAAAGGAAAGGGCATGTGATGGCCAGAGACAACTCTTCCTGATCGGATGCTGCAAAATTATCCAGAAGACGAGATTTATGAAGCTGTCAGCCATTTAAATTGCTTTGGAGTGTGTATACCTGTCTCCTAATATTTGTTCTAACAAGCCATGGCATTATTTAGCCTTGGCTATGACAAAGAAAAGCTTTTATGCTTGCATTGCTTTTATTATTTTATTTGCTTCTTTATTAAAGAAGCAAATATCTTTCAGTTCACTTCTGAGAAGTTCTCATTGTTAAAGTCTCCAAGAAGAATGCCAGCCTTTATCGTATCAACATCAGCATTTTATATATGATAACTGCAACTTACCAGAAGTTCTCGGCTTGGTATTTCAGCTTCTGTTTATCTCAATTTATCTAAACTAGTGCTGAAGTACTGCCTCTAGATGAAGTGAACATTTCTATCAACAAAACTAGAAATACTCCTATTCCTTTTGTGTGTTTCAACATTATACTGAGGACTGAATAGAACAAATCACTTTCAGATGATCCAAGTCTAATTTAGCATCATCTTAGTCTAAATAACCAAAACTGTTTCATTATAATCATCTGGTAAAAATGCAGCAATCATGACTGTAAACACAACAGTTTCTATCAGAGATCACCTTTCGTGTAATCTAAAGTCACTAAGAAGAAACTTTTGATTAATAAGAGCATTACACAGAATATTACAGCACACGTGCCATTTGGTTGCAGAAGCTGTAGGCTGTCATAACTAACGTTATCTGCTGATGCCAAATGCGAGCTTTGACACGAGGCAATCTCGGCAGACATTAAGCTCAGCGAACGGACCGACTGGAATGCAGACAAGAATAGCCATCGTCGGTGGGAGAAGTGACAAAAACTGCATCCAGGCTAGACAGTTTCAGCCTTCCTGAGACAACACTGCCAAACGTTTGTCATATTGAAAAATGTCACTGCTGATGTTTCAAAAGAAAATAATGTGTTTATCTCATATGAATAAAGCCTATTTATATTGGGACAGTATAATGTTTAAAAAAAAACTAACAAAAACTGGTAATTATGAGAAAACCAAAGCCAGGGTCAAAGACGTCCCAGGATGGATTCGCCTGCAGTCAGAGCTGTGCCGGTGTCTTTGTAGCTGGACGTGCTATCTGCTTCATTTCTGTCAGAATCAGAATCAGAATCAGAATCAGAATCAGAAAGGGGTTTATTGCCAAATGTTGAGCAGGTTTACAACATTAGGAAATTGCTGCAGTGCTTCAGTGCAAACATAGTGTCATAAATAGCACTTAAATAGTGTCATAAATAGCACTTAAATAGACATGAAAAAATAAAAGTAGGGATAAGAATTAAAAGTGCTACGTAGAAAGATATGTGCATGAGCTATACATGAGATATATACATGAGAATAAGAATTAAGAGTGCTACGTAGAAAGATATATACATGAGTGCAGGTGGTGATCATTGTGCATTTGCACAATTAGCCTGATGTCAGCGTTTCATCTAGTTCTATAGTATTCCATAAAGCTTACAGGTTAGGGGAGACAGAAGATAACTGTACTTGTGCTTGTACACTGAGCTTATCCTCAGGACAGTGCTTCTGTACAGAATAGCACACTGCACTGCTTTAAAGGACAAAATTAGGGAATCATTGTCTCCAATGAGCAGTTAACTCCCTATATTAAATGTGCAATTGTGCTACTACTGGCTACATCTTTTCTCTCCAAGATACACACTGATGATAAATATGTCTATTTTTAGGGCGGTAGACAGTAAGCCCCTCTGCCTGGAGGCAGGTAAAGCCTTTGTAACACCTCTGCCTGTTGTGAATTTCAGGAGATGCTTCAAACTGCTGAACATTAATGAACTCTAAAGTAAATGCCTCACATGTAATGATATTTCTTTTTCTTATGGCCTGTCAATTTTTTTCTTTTCTTTTTTTTCAAGGTATCATGGATTTATTCTTAGATCTGGGTTGTTACTTTTATATAATTGAGGGGGGAAAAGGCCTATACTTCTTCCTGTAACTGCTTCCTTCCTGAAATACTGTTGTTCATCAAACACGATGTAGAAGCCAATGTTAAAGTGGCGTTAAATTGCACACTAGTTGAAACTTTACTTCTTTGACCACTAGTCCCAGCAACTCATCTTTACTTTCATGAAGCCGAGCATGTGCACAGACTTTTGACTTGACTTTATCCCCACATAAGCTTCCAATTAGGCTTGCTGTAGAAAATATGCCCATGTGCCATTCTGCGTATTTCTTGGTGACTGTGGCGTATTTGAAAAAGTACACGTGGCTGATATTTGACCCTAAAAATAATAACTCTTAGCACATTTCCTTGTGTGTATCCACATGAGGAACCGGCACATCACAGTGACATGAGGATCGCTTTAACGTGGAAATGTGTTAAATCCCACAAACTTCTGTCTAAAAAGGGGAAGAATATATTCTATTTTGTCAGCTCTGAGAATCACAGTGGCACTCACAGATTTTTCTTTGAAAAAATGCACGGCACCTTAGCCATATTTAAACATCAATTTATCTTACTTTTCAGACATGCCCATGTTCTGATTTTTCCCATCTCCATCTTCTCCTGAGTTTATACAGAGTGTGTCTGCTACACTCTGATAAGTTTTCATAACTCAACACCTCTTATAAAACTCATGAAACATTACTCAGTGGAGCGTCTTGTTTTCTTCTTTCCTGACACTGCCGCTTCGCCGTCACATATCAGCTGCTGTTGCTGAGCAGCAAGTGGCACAGCGTGGAGACACACATTTAGTTTTTTTCCCCCTTCTAAAACCAATTGGCTTAATGATGCAGATTTAAAGACTGCTCGTTCTGTCCAGCTGAAGAGTGAGGATAGCTTTGTTCCACACAGTCAGCCCACATACCCACTTAACAAAAAGACTACAGGAGGTCTACTCGGTGGCTGCTGGAGCAGCTTGATATTTTACTGCTAAAATTTGTACTTTACGGGAAGCAGTTTTGTGAAGCGTTGTTGCTTGCTCTCTGTGTGTGTACGTAAGGCTTCCTGTGGTAGTGTCAGCTGCCATGTTTCTGACTGCAGACAAGCCCCTGTGTTTATGTGCATGTACATACGGTAAGAAGATAAGCAAATAAAATTCTGAGCATGCACACTGATTTAAGCCTGTCTGGTGCTGGATTTTAGCAATCAATACAAATATTTTGGAGCCCAAAAGTCACATCGACAGCAGGCACAGCAGGAAAAGCAGTGATGTAATGTTCAGTTACAAAGCTATACTAATGAAAAATCTTATAATGGATTCAAGGACTGTGTGTAATAATTAAGCAGAATGCATAGTAATGAATCACATAATTATCACCCTTCACCGTTATGTTTGTGTACTCATACTGCTGTCATCAGCACCGTTTCTAGCTACACTAGCAGTTGTTTTTAATGAAAAAGCTCCAATAAATAGATTGTAAGAGCATTTAACAATAGACAGAAACAAATATAAATGATAGAATCATACACAGATTTAAAAGCTGGGACATTTTTCTTAAATACAGTAAGGTCCAAAATGTGTTGGACAAAGACACATTTTTTGTGGTTTTGCCTCTGTGCACCACAGTGGATTTTAAATGGAAAAAAATCATCATCTAACTGAAGTGCAGATTTTCAGCTTTAACTCAAGGGGGTCTCAAAAATTATTGCAGTAGCTATTTAGGAATTATAGCCATTTTTATACATGGCACCCCCTTTTCAAAGGCTCCAAATTAATTGGGCAATTGACTGACAAGGAGTTTCATGTCCAGATGAGGCAGATTCCCCTGTTATTTCATGACAAGTGAAGCAGACATAAGATCAGATTCAAAGTGCTGAATTAGTTTTTTTTTTTTTTACTTTTTTACTCTTATTTTAAATATGAAATCTAAAGTGGTGTCAGTGCAAGTGAGCGGGGCCATCATTAGGCTGAAAAACTACAATAAAGATAGCAAAATCAACAATCTAGTTCTTTTTTTAATGAGTGCGATGGCAAACTCAGCAACACCAAAGAGCTCAGGAAGTCCACAGAAGACAAAAATGGATGATAACAGAATTACCTTAAAAAAACGACTTCACAACATCTAATGATGCCAGTCTTGTGAAGCTAGTGTATCACTACCAAAGTCTACAATCAAGAAATGCCTTCATGGAAATAAAGACTGTTTACAACAAGGTAAAACCTCTGGCTACACTCAAGAACAGGAAGACCAGATTAAGGCTAAAAGAGTCTGGCTCTTTAAAGAAACCTGTATGGGCCAATGAAACCAAAATGTTCTTGTACCAGAGCGATGGGAGGTGAAAAGCATACCGAATTATCTGCCAAACATGGTATTAGACATGCGTGGACATGTATGACTGGCAGTGGAACTGTGTCACTAGTGTTTATTGATAAGAGAGCTGGCTGTATAAATTGTGAAGTGTGCAGGGCTACACTCAGATGAAGTTCAGCCAAATGCTGAATGCAAAGAGCTTCACAGAGCAAATGGATAATGACCCAAAGCAAAATCAAAACCAATCCAAGAGTTTCTCATTCTTCAGTACAAGATTAACTAGTCACTTAATCTAAACCCAATAAAGCACACATTTCGTGTTAAATACAAATAAATACAGTCCTGGTTACATACATAAATATGTTAGGATGTTCAATTAATTTTTAGCCTCTGAAAATGGGAGACCATGTATAAAAAAAATGACTGTAATTCTTGAACAGCTAATGGATTGTTTTGTTTTGTTTTTGTCTTCTTGGTTAAACCTCTTGAAATAAAGCTGAAAGTCTGCACTTCAATCATAACTTGATTGTTTAATTTAAAATCCACTTTGGTAGTGAACAGAGGTGTAAAATAAATTCAATTTTGGACCTAATTGTAACAGGAACATTTGTTAGACAAGAAGACACAGCTAGTCAATGTTAGATAATCATGTATGAAAGTCAGAAACAACATTTATTAGGAGAAAACATGTCAGTGTTATGTTTTCAGTTTGCTTCCTTTTCATGATATATAAAAAAAAATGAAATATTGATATTTTTTAGGTTGTTAAACAGTTGGGACAAAGACACACATTGCCGCGTTTTTATAGCTAATCATTAGTTATTAGTAACAGAATCTGCATCACCATCTGCTGAACTGTGATATTTTACTCCGCCAACTCAGCTGTCGCAGAGTACTGTAAACAAAAGAACCTGCTCAACAAACAGGGAAATAATGACTGTTTTTAAATGACTTCAAGTTGGTTTTATGACACTTGAACCCATCAGCCAATATAAACACAAAAGCTGACATAAAGCGCACATATATTCCAACAATGCAACAGCCTGAAAATACTGTCTGTCTCCAGCATCAGGCTGTTCATAGGCAGAAAATTAGACTCTCTCTTCCAAATTTTTAGACCCACAAGTCATATAGTGTCAGCCTGGCCGTGTTTTATACCCTTGGCACCCACTGTCATCGGGATTATAAGATGAAAGACAACTCACATCTTAAAGACTGAGCTTCAGCAGAATGTGATGATGAATACAGATTTCACACACTCTGTAAGAAATTGACAGAAATGTAGCCCATGGGGACTTGTCATAACCTGTCAGGACTTAAGAATGGAGCACTACATCCACACCATCAGATTATGATAATCAACTTCTTGCTCACTAGCTGCAGTGTATCATCGACCAAGGTTCCATTTACATAGTGTTAGTCATAGGTCTTACAGAGTCACAGCAACTCAATAAATGCATTTCGAAAAAGGTCACTTTCTTGAACACACCTTTTTAAACTCAATTAGAAATATAACTCTGCTATACAAATAAATATAGACATAAATAAGTCCCAGTTTGTTAAATTAAACTTTAAAAGGGAATTTCTCTTTAGATATGATTGCATATTAAATCACTTTAGGAGGTGGGATTTATAATGAGAATGTTTTTACTTCACTTTACAATGAATTTAAGCACGAGACTCAAGGTTGCAGATACTCAAAGTGCACAATACTTCCAAAGAAACTGAAACTTCCCTGAATTTCAAACTAAAAAAGCTTGTCAGTGTTGCAGCAGCTATTTTAAATTTTAAATGCAGGAAACAATGAAATAAGAAGAATCCAAATTCTTTGCAAAACTGTTAATATATGCCTCGTAAAATCATTACAAGGGATTAAAGTTTTTAATAGTATTCAAAATACAAATTACCATTCTCCTCTTGCCCATCAAACCATTACAATGCAAAACATCTTGAATGCTTTGTTTCCCAACTGCATCATCACCGGGACTTAATGAGATTCTTCCTTCATTTATTCAAGGTCAAAGCTCATCACTCCCACTGTCCTTTGCATTGTAAATCTGCTTCTCAACATGTCTGTGGGGGGAATTTGAATATAAGCTACAGCCACCACAATACTGATTTTTAAAAAGAAAAAAACAAATAAATTCAATGATGATATATTATGATATCAAGCCAGCCTAATCAAACCTGCTTTATGAGTTTGATGATTAATTTGGGTCTTTTCGCAGCATCCAGTGCACTGAAGCAAGTTATGAACTTAGTCACTCTATTAGTGAGCAGGAAGCAGTTTCTGCACTTACTTGTGAGAGATGATTCTAAGATACAGCAACAAACACTCTGCTAGATGGGTATGGCATACTGTCACCCATCCAAGTCCTGACAGACCACTCAGAGCACAGCCGAGGGCTGTTGCACTGCTTTGACCGGTCCATCCAAACAACATACAAAAGTGATTAATGGATACAAATAAGACTGCTTAAATATGGCACACCTATCCTCAGCCAAGTGGAAGTTTACTGTTGGATCTGCCGTACTTACCTGGCAACGAAAAACCAACGTGCAGCATAACCAAAGTTATTAAATTTTTCTAACAGCTCATTTGATGCCGCAAGCATTTTCAATCAACCCGTACAACAGCAATTAGCTTCCCATGAACGATTTGCTTCTCAAGACACTCTTGAGTGCTGCTCAGAAACAAACATGTAAATGGAGACATTCCCAGTTCGCAATATTTGCGACATAAATTGAAAAGAAGCAAGCCTGAAAGGCAATATTACATTTGGGTTTTATCTCCTCCTTCAGCAGAGAAGAAGTATGATTGACTCTGAAGATAGTGCCATCACTCACTTAAAAACTGGACATCTTGAAGGGAGGGGGTTATTTCAGGGTTGATTAAAGATACAACATAGATAAGCAATCATATTTTTCCGAGTGGATAGATTCAACTGAAAGATTAGCAAGTTCAGTGTAAGTTAAGTATTACTCTATCAAACCTGCACTGCAAGAGATGGAATAAAGGACACGGGCACTCTGAGAATAGTAAAATACCTTAAAATAAGGAAATGGGAGTGAAACAGAGACAGCTAATATTGCAGCTTATCCCTAGGCTGCACCTATTTGTTTATTTATTCACTGGCCCATGTACAGAAGTCTACTTTATATCAAATAATGGCTACACCAGACCAAGCCAAGGTTTCCCTGCTGCTTTTTGGGTCTGTTTTTCACTCAGACAAAATGAGCTAATAACAATTAAACAGGCTGATTAAGCTTGAAATTGCATCAACGCACTAGACAACAGCAAACAGGGAGATCACAGGTTGCCTTATATGGAAAATGCTTAGAGCATAATATTAATCACAATAATAAACTGGGATTCCAGTAAACCACAATGAAAAACAGTAAGAACACATTGCCTGTGCAGGAGTCACTCTTTAAGAACATGCAGACACATTTCACAGTGTAACGCAGCTGCAGTCCTTGGGTGTGTTCAGATCTTTGAGGAGACATCATTGCATCAGCTGATGCCAGACAAAACTGCCTACTTGTTCCACTCTTACAATTTATTTCCAGTCAACTCGATTCACCTGACAGATTTAAACATCTGGACAAGGCAATTATTTCATATTACCTGGATCCAGGTCTCTGCTTTAAATAATTAAGTCTGTCACTCTAAATGGCTGAACCAAGCATATGTACTGTAAATGACTTTCCAATTGTTCCCTTTCCTACCAACTATACACAATGTTTTAAATGAATGAGGGTCTCCTATTACCACACAAGCAGAAGGGCACTTTACAGTTTAGTGAATTTCATTCATACCGAATAGTAAATGAAGAGTTTGTGTGTGACTGCCAAATGGAGTGTGGAATGAATCAAAGCACAGAGTATGGATGCTTGGTGATAGCTCGGCATCAGAACACCTCTCCTGAACAACTTCTCAAATTAAACAAAAATAAATCTGTTACATTGCATTGTTTTAAGTGACAATTGAGAAATTACTTGTTGAAAACAGATCACTCAGAGCAACAACAGAGAACATTTGAATACAAAACAGCTGCAAAATAATAATCAGTTAGGAGGCTTAATTTCAACACTGTGACTAAAGTGTCTGATTTGCACAAACAAAGGTTTACGTGCACTTAAACTGTGTATCTGACCTCAATGAACCCCATAATAGAAAATATAGGTTCCTTCAAGATGAACACACACACACTACATATGTTTTCTGTATTCTTGGAAATCAAACTGTCTTCTGAGATCACTGAGCAAGTAATAGCAGTATCTCACCTCAGGACCTTATCCTTATTAAAGATATAATTCATAACATTATAGAGCAGTAAAAACACAAACTAAAGCAAGACATCTGTTCCAAGTAAACTGCAAAGTCACATTGAAACTGGGTCTAAACTTATCCAGATTCAAAATAAAGCGGCAGACTATCAAAACGAGCAGGAAACGAGATAGGATTACAGCAGCTTAAAGGACAAGCACAAGAACCCCTGGCTACTTACTGTGGTGAAGTTCCCCGGGTGGCAGTCCTCTCCTCGAAAGGTGCACTGCAGCAGCATGTCACTGATGTCATGACCAGTTCGGTTATAGAAATCAGTCATGTTGAACAGTTTTGGCTTAAAGTTCAGGAAGTTTGCCTTATCCTTTAAGGCGGCCAGAACTTCAGGCTCAGCCAGGTGCGGGTTGGCTATTTGGTAGTTATTATTAAGGAGGGCCAGGAGCTCTCCCACATGATAGAGGTCATTCTTGGTGATTTTGGAGAAGCGGAACTCATTGAGGTTGCAGAAGGTAACTGCTGGGAAGGTGAGGTTTGTTGCCGCCACCTCGTCCAGCTTAGTGACGTGAGGATACTCCAGATAATATGACACCCGATCCATGCAGACCAGCATCAATAAGCCCAGTGAACCCAAGAAAGAAAGCGTCCAAAGAAATTGGCGGAATGTCATGTGCCCATAAGCGAATATGTGACTCATGCCATGTAGGGTGGACATGTTAGCAAAAGCTTGCAGGTTGGAGGGCCTGACGCTCTCTATGCTTTCCTCTGAGCTTCCCTTCATGGCTGTAGAGTGATGCTCAGCACTGTCACCCCAAGAACTTCAGGTTAGAGACTTTGCTTAGCAACAAGAATAGCAGAAACCAACCAGCAGTGTTGGTTTGCCACACTGCTTCTTTATTCCCTCAAGAAGTGGTAACGGTCTCAATAAATAGCCACCTTTAAAAGGGTTGCCAGTCTCTGTAACAGTTTTCTTTTCATGACAGTTCGCATTCCACTGAGCTGTTCTTGTAGTCCCAGGTCTCCCCTGTTCTTTCAGGCTTCTGTTTTATTATCTCCAAAGCTGTCTCTCACACTCCCTGCTCAGCTGTCCTTTGTAACGGCACCAAACACAATGACAGAAACAGCCACTTCTACCCAAACGCAATGCCTCCTGATTCCTGAGTCGTGTGAAAAGGAAGAATACGAGGGACAAGAAAAGAAAGAACAGAGAATATAGCAGGCGTAAGGATAGAGGCGAAAGATGAGGGGGGGGGCACTGCAATGAAAAGGGCTAGCGTTTGGAGAGAGGTGCTAAGCCTGAGCAGTCAATGGGACCCTTCCTCCTCCAATCGGAGAGAATGCCTCTACATCGCTATGATAATGGGATGCAATGGTTTTGTGAATGAAGGTAATAAAGAGAGAAATGGCTCACTGGTCCCTCGCTGCCACCTTGCTTTTTTGCGCTTCTCCTTTCTTCCAGAAATGAAAATGAGGGGGTCAGAGACCTCCCACCAGCCCACCAGTGTGCTTGACAACCGGCGTTCACAGATTCCACGGGTTCCACTTCCTTATTTGCACAGATCTTCAGTTAATAGGGATGACCACCTCTTGACGCTTTACGATCACCCCCCACCAGCATAACCGCTAAAGCCGCTCCAAGACCCCAAGCTTTAGTCCTGTTAACATACAGATTTATATTCTGCCGTGTGGAGCCTTTCACTCTCTTTCTCGCATCCTCTCTCTCCCTCTCTCTCTCCCACCACTCCCCCATTTCTTGCTCTCTCTCTCTCGCTCTCTCTCCTCCTCTTTAGTAGTCAGGATCCATTCCACTGCTGAATGGCTGCTTTGTTTGTGTCTCTGTGCTCACAGGGGGAGTCTCTCAATCTGGACATCACCATCACTGTGTTATTATTTCTTAATCTGCTCCTACCTACTGTCCAGTCACTGTGTCATCAACCATTTTCTCAAACAATGCCACAGGTTGTTTACTGCATCGATGCACATATTAAGAGTTCAATGGTGTTCCAGAAGTTTCCACATGTTAACCTTTTTATAACGATGTCAACAAGTAAAGTGTGAAAAAATGGCTTCCAAGCCACCTAATATAATTATAACTGAGTATTAATCCAGTCATCGATGAGATTTCCATTTTGTCTTTTATATATAAAAAATAAAACAAAAATTTTAAAAAGTTATTTTAAAAATGAACAAAAAGACATTTTATATATATATATATATATATATATATATATATATATATACACACACACACACATACATACATATATAGCACATATATACATTTTCTTTTTGCTTCAAGCAATACAAAAATCCCAAAGCATTTCAGAGTCTTTCTGCAGCAGTCCTGGAACATTTATTTGTTGTGTGTATAATTACAGTTTAGGCTTGACCAGTAATGAAATTGGTGATTTTTCTTGTGGGGTCAAAAGTTCACCTCACCATTCTGACAAGCCCTTCAATTTCTCCTGGAACCAAACAAGACGATCACTCATTGGCTACTCAGGGATCACTTATTATCTTAACAATAGGTGGACTGCCAGGGATGAGACCACAGCCCTTTAGGCATCAATATCCTGTCCTGGCAACCGTGGAGCCCATAGGAACCTATAGCCAGAGTACTACAGAGGTATACATTTCACATAAACCCACAAAAAAAGACATTTGTCAAAGCTGAGATGGAATTTTAAAAATGCTCGCAGAAGGAAATGGAACATGATGCCTGAAGTGACAGGCTGTTGCACTTTTAAAATCTACCCATCACAACACAGGCTTTGAACATGTCTACCAAAACAAAATCTACAATATAACAATTTCCAAACTACAAGACAGTTGCATTTTTTTTCCCACCACAATATAAGAGCAAGATTAAGCCACTTTAATAACTCATAACATCATGACACGTCTGTATTTGTCTCATTTTATTGCTTGTCAAAATGTCATTAGCTTGATTAAGATGTTTGGATAAAGAAGCGGTTTGTGCTTGTCTCAATATTTGAAAATGAATACGATTCAGCATTCACAGTGAGAACTGATAATGATTAATGTGCTAAAAAACACATTGATGGATGGTGCTTTAGCATTAGAGACCTTCACTGAGTTTAAATATGGCTTCACTCACAGAGCAGGGTTAGGCAACTCAATGACTGCGAGGTGAGAGTCACTAACAAACTAAAAAATCCTTCACCGAGGCGTCAAATTACTGCCTGAAACAGAAATCAAGTAGGAATATGGCTAAATGCTTCTGGTACTTTATACATATTTGTGTAAAGTGACAGGAAAGCATTAAATCATAATGGATGCAGGGAGCATTAGATGTGGCAGTCCCTGCACTAAAAACAGCCAATTCTGCTGTTTGCTGATAAGACAATATGTAGAAAAACACATGTTCAGCAACAACACCCAACCTCCTCTGCAAGGGCTGGGCTTTTGTTAATGTGATGAAATGTTACTTTTTTAAAATAATGGCTAGAAAAAATGCAATACATTAGAACTGTGATTCTTATTTTCTGTGATTGTGAGTTAATTCCCAAACACCAAAAAAACAACAAAAACAAAGAAAAAAAAACCCTTGTTCAAATAAACAAGGTGGAAAAGCAATATTTTAAAATGAATTTGGGACTGTTTCACATTTAATGACTTCATAATTAACTGTGCAAATAGTTACATTTCGTAAACATTTCACAACAATGACAGATTAGTGGAGAAGGGCACTGAACTTGAGCACTACCTAATGAAACAATCTGTCGAACACAAACTGATGCACTTAAAAAAAAAAACCTCCCACAAACTGTGACAAGCAAAAAAAACCCAAAACAAAAACTGTCTATATATTGTGTTTTGCTTCAAAAGCCCTGCATCTGCACGCCTTTTGGATAATGATGGCTTTCCCTAAGTACCTATGCAGAAGAAGAGAAGCTGTTGTCCACTAGCAGAGAAAGAACATTGACAGAACAGCATCCGCTTTTTTCCCCTGATTCTTCATGTACCCAAACCCAGGACAAGTTTCAGCTGTCAGAGAGACGGCTTCATGTTTGACTCTAGAATACTTTGGTATACTGAGGAGTCAGTGACTGCAAGGTGCCCAGGTCCTGTGGCTGCAAATCAAATCATCACAAAATCATCACCCCTCCATCATTGTGCTCGACAGCTGGTAGGAGGTTTTTGTGCTGATATGCTGCGTTTGGTTTTCGCCAAATGTGGCACTGTGCATACATCTCAAACATCTTCATTTTGGTCTTGTCTCCCCAAAGGACATTGTTCCAGAGGTCTTATCATTTGTTCAGATGCAACTTTGCAAACTTAAGCCCTGCTGTCATGATCTTAGAGAGAAAGGGCTTTCTCCTAGCCATCCTTTCACAGAAGCAATACGTTTTTTTCTAAATGTACTGTCATGTAGAGCATAGGGTCCTATGCTCTACATGACATGAAGTATCCTTTTGAATCGAGATGTGACTCTGAATGAAATCACGGCACTAACAAATCAAATCAGATCATTAGATTGTTGAAGATCTGCACCACTGCTACCTTCACTCACTTGTATTAGAAAAACAGAAAACATTAAAGTGAAACTTTTGTGACACCAACAGCAACAATACTGACATATTTTCACTATAACCAAACAATCATTTAAAACCTCAATAGATTTAAATCCTCTTGATTAGAATTTAAAGTAGATGAATCACCCTTAATGGAATAAACATAGAAACATTCGTACACACCTCAATAAATATTCAGTATTTATCTTATAGTGATTTTCATCATCACTTTTGCATACATCTGCATTCTCTTTTCGACGTACACTCAGAAAATGCAAATGCTTTTCACACTGTATTTATTTCCATTTTCTATATTTTGATAACATCATCCTGTGTTAACATTAACAAACCTAAATTCACACTAGCAGGTAAGCCTGTTGTTGCAGTTGCAGCATGAAAGTGGGAGACTTTTCAGCAGTAATTGGCTTTCAAGTGGATGGTAGAATGCACAGCATAATGCAGTGAATATTAATTAGGAAGAGTAATATTTAAGGCACTACTAAGCACTGTACTCTCTTTGAAGGAGCCTTTGAATTTGACTTTAAACTATTAACTAATGTTCTGTAAAATTTCCAGGCCCCAAGCACCTCTGGGCTTTGGACTATGTACCATAAGGGACACAATATAATGTGTCTGTGTCATAAACACTGCTTACTAGTGATCACGAGAACCTGTTTTCTCATTATATACAAACAATGATGAAGTAATGTGTGATACAATTAAGCTTTAAGTCATAATCTATATTCCTCCATTTTTCTATATACGGTAGAATACTTCATTCAAATGGTAGATATCTAGTTTACAGTTCCATATATTGTTTTTTGTTTTTGTGGACTCAAACCGAATGTGTTGTATATTCGTCCATAAAAGCTTGCAGCACTGCCAGAAATGTGACCAAATGCATCCGCCTGGAAGACTTACTGAAAATAGTTTCTATTATTTGTGCTCTGACTGTAACAGATCACTGGGATGATTGTAAGAGTTTAGATTAAAATGTATACACAGTCCCAAACACTGATTCATTCTCATTCATGAGAACGAGGCTGCAAAACCTTTGGCAATCTTCAGAGTACTCTTAACACAGCTTTACCTGGTCTGACAATAAATGTGAAAACAGCACGTGATTACAGCTGCCACTTTATGTGACTCTAAACGGTGCTGGACATTAAGTAATGAGCTATAATTACGACAGTTCAGCAAAAAATTCCCATGACAAGCAAACCGCCCTGATATGATGCAGAGCTAAAAAAAAGAGCAATTACAGCAAGTCCTTCTATGCAGTGCCCAAGTTATGGAGATTTGGCAAGCACCTCTGAGAACAGATTACCCTGTTAGCAACTGGACACGGTATTAAAGCAGATGACATTTAAGAGCGCATATATCATTAAGTAAAGAATGAGAAGCAAAGATGCAACACTGCACTGGAGGGGGCAGTGCCAGGATGAAGACATAATAACAGACCCTGAACTATTGATTAGATTAAAAGTGTGATCCCAGCCTCTAAGCACTTTGTTTTCCAATATACAGTTTTCGAAAGTTGGCACAAGCACATTTGTAACAATGTTACTGTGACTATAAGAACAAAGTCAATAAATGTAACAGAGTTAGTTTTTTTGGCTAAAAATAGTTAAACAGCCAAAAAGTGCAAAAGCAGATTGGTGCTTCAGTTGTTAAAACATGTGATTGAAACCTAATATGTTAAAGAGCCAAACTCTTTGTCACAACACTGCAGAATATGGAGTAACCGCTTTTTCATCCCCGCAGGAACAGATGCTACATTTAAATGCTGGGCTTCTTAAGGGCTTGGAAAGATTTAAGATCTCTATCATCCAAACTCTGATGTTATCATGTCTTTTCAATAACCGAGACGCATTTTTAATCTGAATAGAAAGCATTTTTCACTTTCTACAGCTGCAAAGCTTTATAGAGCTTCAACATAATTCACATACTGGATCTCCACTAACACCTGCTGAAAATGTCACAACAGAGGGCTGTTTAAAAGAAGGAATCGCATCACAATTTTATAATCTGCTCTTTCATACCAGAGTTCACAATCTAAGCTGAATGCATGGAACGAAGATTTGGAAACTGAAATCTCTGCAAAGGATTGGAAATCAACTTGTGGTGGAACTGATACTCGGCTGGTGAACCATTGCCTCAGATCAACACACTAAGAGGTCAAAATGAATCTAAGGCTCTCTTGTCCATCCCTCCCTGTAGCTTTTACAAAAAACAGAATCACATGATTATGAAAAACACCCTCTTAATTTTGCTGAACCTCAATTACAGCAGGCAGTATGGATGTAGGCACATAAAATCTTCTTTAGTCCCTCTAACTATGAATTTTACAAAAAAGGAATGGAGGAAAACAGAGGATTTCACAGTGTTTGGACACATTTATTTGCTCACACTGGCTGCTGGTCTGCTTGATCTGCAGTTGGAAAATGAAACTGAAACTTTCATATTGTTTGTTTACTTTTAGTATCTTCAGAGGTATCGTACTGCTAATCGCTCTACTGGATATCAAACCAGCCTCCTTTTCATTTGATTAACTACAAAGTAGCTCTAGAGCTTTGGCAAAGTCACTCTAAACAGGACATTTTTCCTCCACTTCACAACAGTTCTCATCTTTACGTAATAAAAAGTACACAATTTTAGTTATTGTTGTTCTATAATTTCATAAATGCAGCAGAAATATGGTGTTACTGTAACCATCTAATGATAAATAGCCCACTGCAGAGCAGACACATGAGTAATGTTGGAAATTATCCTTCTACTTCAGGCTATGTACTCTTCATTAAGACAAGATAAGAGAAGAGTTATTCAAAGCTAGGACATTTCTTGTTACAGCAAATAAAAGTTAAAAAAGTTAAAGTTGAAAAAACAAATAAGTTAAACACAACAAACCTATAAAAATAGCTTAAATAAGTAGGCACTGTAAGATTCAGTATTTACTGGGTCTCCATTCACATTTTTTATCTCAATAATTTAATAAGCCTGGTACAGTTCCTTTAATAGCACTAAACCTAAAACTATTCGCACTTTGTTTGTGTAAAACAAACCCCCCCTCACCCACCCACAACACACACACCTCCACATGTTACCCAGAGGTTACCCATTAGATAAGACAAATTATGTCAAAACGTTTGAACTTTTTTTCTAGTCTTGCCTTTTTCAGGGTGGGGGTTAAGACTTTATAACCAATGTTAAGCACAATGCTGTGTTGTTATCAAGGCTTTGGACTGCTCATTCAATGACTGCAAAATGAAAGTGTGGGCATGCTCACAGAAACAGATGTATTTGTATACATCATTGAGACACAACATGAGCTGTAATAACTGCAGATATCGAGCCGAGTTTCATTCTAAGGGGCAACAAACTCTATAGAAAAGAATACAATAAAACAAATATGTTTCAAAGCCTTAAGCAACATTAAACTGTGAAGAAGAAGAAGAAAAAAGAACAACATCTCACTTTTTGTATGTGACAGTCAGACAGATTCACCTTTTTTTCTCATCTTTTCTTCTGAGTTGCAAAAGTTCAGCAGCAAAAATCTGTCAAACAACAGAAACAAAAAGATGGCCTTCTCATCCAATGGCTGCTACTTAATCGGTGACAGTTGCTGCAAATGACCTTGCATAAATGCTATTCTGAGATAAAAGCCGATTCATATGTAAGCTACTGCTCAATGTGTGCTTGCGACAGGAAAAGACAAATTCCTGGACTCTGGAATAAGTACTGGCATAATGCAGCACTATGAAGAAATTTGGCTCTGTTCAAACACTTTGTGTTAACACTGAGAATTCACTGATTAACACAAATGTGCAAATTTCAAACAGAAAAAGAAAGACAGACAATTTTAAATCTACGACATCTGTTCAGTGATAAAGAGTAAATCCTTAAGCTCAGTTCAATTCAATTTTAATTCAGTTCACTTCAGTTTTATTTGTAGCACGATCAAATCACAACAGTTGCCTCAAGTTGTTTTATATAGTAAGGTAAAGATCTAAAATAATACAGAGAAAACCTCAACAATCGGATGACCCCCTATCAGCAAGCATTTGGCGACAGTGGAAAGAAAAAACTTCCTTTTAACAGGAAGAAACTTCTGGTAGGACCAGATACAGGGAGGGGCAGCTACCTGCCACACCCAGTTGGGGGTGAAGTTAATACACTTTTTTTCCATATTGCATAATACTGTCTAATTTCCACCAGAACAGCTTGGGCACAGGACACTAGACCTCTGGGCGTCTCCTGTAGTGTGGCTGTGAAGTGGGCCCTCTGTGAAACCTGTCATCATTATCATTATCATCATCATCATCATCGTCATTAGAGCATCGTATGGAAGCTCAATCAAGTTGGATCTTTTGGAGCTGGATGCTTTGCAGCTTTTGCTGTGAGGTGCAAACCCAGTATCGTGCAGGGGGAGGCTGCTGCTACCTGGGAGCGCTTTTGCCATAGAGGCATGCTTGGTCTGCAGCAATATTTAGGTGGGTAGTCAGTCGCATCCACACAAATGCTCATTGTTTTCTAGCAGACAATGCAATGCAATGTTACATCATCTATCGGTGACTTTAATGTTTTAGCTGAACGCTATATATAAATTATGTATGCTTTTTGATGAGCAGATACCACTTGACAGAACTGCAGATTCAAGTTTTTTAAAAAGTAGTCCAGAGTTTTCAAGCATTAGAGAATTCAGTTGCCTTAAGCAACCTAAAGTGCCTATTTCAGAAAAGCAAATTTACCTACATTTTGTAGACACCTATAAGGAAATAAATTGTATGTATTTCAAATGTCACTTCAAACATGTTTAAGGCTGTAGAAAGCTTTGTTATGATGGAAATGAATGAGCATAACACGGTGCTACGCCGTTTAGAGAGATTTGTATGTGAATCATTTGTATTCAGTTTACTTCCTGTACCTTGGAGCTCATCGATCAAACAGATAAACTGCTGTTGATACAGAAGCTAAGACCTCCAGTATGCACAAACGGATCAGACAAGATTGATAAAGCTTTCGACTGCAATTTTGTCTAACACGTTCACTAGCGTGCCAGTGCTAGGAAATATCTTATTGCTATATGGAGAAAATATTTTCCAACTAAAATCATAAAGATGCAACAATGCTGAGAATTTCAAAGAATAAAAAAAGTAACCGCACTGCTTTAAAGACAAAGTCAAATGCTGATATGTTTTTATAATCACGTTGGCTCTAACTCGTCCTTGAATATCCTATTTAATGAATAGATCACATGCTGAAGGCCAATTTGGACGGTAAACTTTTCATTCCAGATAAAACAACAACAACAATACCTGGAATAAATACAGGCCTGGAGCATAAACATTTAATCTTAATCATCAGCATGAAAAGCTTACATGTATCGGGGATGGAAAGAGCCCAGGATCAAACACAAGCTTAGAGATGTAAACACGGCACTACTAAGCAAACAGCCACAATCACACATTTACACCAGCCCAGACTGAAATATACAGGGAGTGCAGAATTATTAGGCAAGTTGTATTTTTGAGGAATAATGCTATTATTGAACAACAACCATGTTCTCAGTGAACCCAAAAAACTCATTAATATCAAAGCTGAATGTTTTTGGAAGTAGTTTTTAGTTTGTTTTTAGTTTTAGCTATTTTAGGGGGATATCTGTGTGTGCAGGTGACTATTACTGTGCATAATTATTAGGCAACTTAACAAAAAACAATTATATACCCATTTCAATTATTTATTTTTACCAGTGAAACCAATATAACATCTCCACATTCACAAATATACATTTCTGACATTCAAAAACAAAACAAAAACAAATCAGCGACCAATATAGCCACCTTTCTTTGCAAGGACACTCAAAAGCCTGCCATCCATGGATTCTATCAGTGTTTTGATCTGTTCACCATCAACATTGCGTGCAGCAGCAACCACAGCCTCCCAGACACTGTTCAGAGAGGTGTACTGTTTTCCCTCCTTGTAAATCTCACATTTGATGATGGACCACAGGTTCTCAATGGGGTTCAGATCAGGTGAACAAGGAGGCCATGTCATTAGTTTTTCTTCTTTTATACCCTTTCTTGCCAGCCACGCTGTGGAGTACTTGGACGTGTGTGATGGAGCATTGTCCTGCATGAAAATCATGTTTTTCTTGAAGGATGCAGACTTCTTCCTGTACCACTGCTTGAAGAAGGTGTCTTCCAGAAACTGGCAGTAGGACTGGGAGTTGAGCTTGACTCCATCCTCAACCCGAAAAGGCCCCACAAGCTCATCTTTGATGATACCAGCCCAAACCAGTACTCCACCTCCACCTTGCTGGCGTCTGAGTCGGACTGGAGCTCTCTGCCCTTTACCAATCCAGCCACGGGCCCATCCATCTGGCCCATCAAGACTCACTCTCATTTCATCAGTCCATAAAACCTTAGAAAAATCAGTCTTGAGATATTTCTTGGCCCAGTCTTAACGTTTCAGCTTGTGTGTCTTGTTCAGTGGTGGTCGTCTTTCAGCCTTTCTTACCTTGGCCATGTCTCTGAGTATTGCACACCTTGTGCTTTTGGGCACTCCAGTGATGTTGCAGCTCTGAAATATGGCCAAACTGGTGGCAAGTGGCATCTTGGCAGCTGCACGCTTGACTTCTCTCAGTTCATGGGCAGTTATGTTGCGCCTTGGTTTTTCCACACGCTTCTTGCGACCCTGTTGACTATTTTGAATGAAACGCTTGATTGTTCGATGATCACGCTTCAGAAGCTTTGCAATTTTGAGACTGCTGCATCCCTCTGCAAGATATCTCACTATTTTTGACTTTTCTGAGCCTGTCAAGTCCTTCTTTTGACCCATTTTGCCAAAGGAAAGGACGTTGCCTAATAATTATGCACACCTGATATAGGGTGTTGATGTCATTAGACCACACCCCTTCTCATTACAGAGATGCACATCACCTAATATGCTTAATTGGTAGTAGGCTTTCAATCCTATACAGCTTGGAGTAGGAAAACATGCATGAAGAGGAAGATGTGGACAAAATACTCATTTGCCTAATAATTCTGCACTCCCTGTATTCAGTATTTAACATTAAAAGAGAAGAGTGAAAAACCTATGGGCTCACTTCTATTACCTGCTACCATTAATTTGTCCTTACTTCTGGCAGTAATAGTCGTATTACTCCTCAAATGAAAAGTTTTCCATTTCAAGTTTTTCAAAATAAACACAAAGAAAAAGGAAATTTCAACAGTTAGTACAGCAGTCTATATTTAAACACGTGATTTCTGTTTGCTAATGAGAGCAATAATCATGAAAATCATCATAAATAATGTAAGTTTTGCATTTGTAAAAGTTCAGCTGAAGCATAAATTCTGACATGTGAAAGGGGACATGTCCGGAGAGGTCAAAAGGATGGATGGGTGGATGGATGTGGCAGGAAACAATCATTAGCATCACACTGAATTTTTTTTTTTTTTTCAATCTATCCATTCACTCTGCTCTATTATCTTTAAAGCACTGGTGGAGTACAGCCACAAAGAGACTGGGCAACTAAGAGTCACCAGTAAACCTCCATCCATCCATTTGCTTCTGCTTACCCTTTTCAGGGTTGCGAGGGGCGCTGGAGCCTATCCCAGCTGTCATAGGGCGAGAGGCGGGGTACACCCTGGACAGGTCGCCAGTCTGTCGCAGGGCCAACACACAGGGACAAACAACCATTCGCACTCACATTCACTCACACCTAGTGACAATTTGGATTATCCAATTAACCTATCCCCACAAGCTGCATGTCTTTGGACGGTGGGAGGAAGCCGGAGTACCCGGAGGGAACCCACACAAACACGGGGAGAACATGCAAACTCCACACAGAAAGACCCTGGCCTGATGGTGGAATTGAACTCAGGACCTTCTTGCTGTGCGGCAACAGTGCTAACCACCGTGCCGCACCAGTAAACCTAACTTGCATATTTTGGACTGTGGGAGGAAAGTGGTGCGGTTAGGGGAAACCTTCACAGGTACAAGGAGATGGCAAAAAGACTGCCAGCTGGCCACCTGGGGTTACCGAGCCTTCTTGCAGCAGTCCAATCCTCTGCACCACTGTGCCCCATTAAGAGTGCAGAGTTAATTTTGTCACACTAAAAAATACTACTGTGAACAAAATGAACTCTGGGCTTTGGGGCTGGGGTTAAAGCTTTAATTCAACCTTGCGCATAATGGCATGCATTTTTAATAAACACAGTGCGCATTAATCTATCGGAAAACCTTATAACCTTACATGTCTGGCTGATTGTCACCTAAACACTGGATATGACTGCAAATGGAACTCAGAGGTGTTGTTGATAAATGTTATGATGCTTAATAGCATCCACATGTTTGGTACATTTAATGACCCACGAGGCAGAAGGAAGATTAAAGTGGATTGCAATTAAATCAAAAGCAAGTATAGAAATCCGCTTTCAAGCGCATGTCGAGTCTTTAAAACTAATGCAAGTCCGCCACCCAGTGGACACCATTGTTAGGCGCAACATCCTAAATATAGAAATCTACTTCCACTTGCAATAAAAAATGTAAAACTAAATAAATAAAGCCACTAAAACACAGAATACGAAGGAAAAAAGGAATAATACTATTGTGATAAATAACCGTTCTCATGGTCAGTATTTGGCTATACTTTGATGTCTATCAGTCTAGCCTAGAGAAGCAAACCAGGTGAAGTAAATTAATGACTAATTAAGGCACGCTACATAAGCAGCTGCCCGTCAGCCAAGCTTTGGGATAACCGCTCCTGAATAAGTGGATATAGCAGTTTTGACTAGTTAACATGACTAACGACGTATCCAAAAAGAAGGGGAAGAGTTCAACTGAGAAAAAAGCCAAAAGAAAAGCCAAAAGAAGAGAGACTTACGCGATGTACATCTATAAAGTTTTGAAACAGGTGGGTGAAGAAGAAGAAAGGCGCAACGAACCTTACGGCTGCCTCGGTTTTCTTTGTCCTCTAATTAAGTTGCATGGCAACCCTTCTTCCTGCCCTCAGGTTCATCCGGACACGGGGATTTCGAGCAGAGCCATGAGCATCATGAACTCCTTCGTCAATGACCTGTTCGAGAGGATTGCCACAGAAGCGTCCCGCCTGGCTCAGTACAACAAGCGCTCCACCATCACCAGCAGAGAGGTGCAAACTGCGGTGAGGCTGCTGCTGCCCGGGGAGCTGGCTAAACACGCCGTGTCTGAGGGAACCAAGGCCGTCACCAAGTACACCAGCTCCAAGTGAAAACTTCCAGTGCGTTATGTTGAGGAATTTAAACTTGAGAGTTGGCAGATTTGTAAGCTGGTCATTAAAATATTTCACAAAGCCATGATCTTCTATTTTCTTTCCCCCCCAATAAAGTAAAGCCATCGTGGCTGGTGTCGCCACTAGATGGGGTAATTGGATCTATCTCGTTCAGATGCACCTTCAAAGGGGACTTGTGCATTTCATCCTTGCATAAGTTGTATACCGCAGTGTGATGGCAAACTAGAAATTACTCATTTGGAAGCCAGTAGCACTCCGCATTTAAACATTAACATTCCTTTCACCGGCTTGATAACTTTTATAAAAGCCAATAAAGTCAATACAACAGCAATAACCCTTTAGAAATTCTACCTTAGCAACCCATTAGTGCACTGAATGCTATCATGTTTTGTCGGGGAGCTTGAATATTTCTATATATCAAGAATGTCCAAATTAAGCTCCATTAGCGAATTTTCTCTTACCACAATGAGCGAACATGGTGTGGTAGAGGTCTGCCATATTTCACCGGTACAGTCTAATGTATGGATCTATATGTCTGCTGGATGCCGTCCATAACAAACCTATTGAAAACATGGTTCTGATTAAAACATGACATCACACTTTCTTTCTGATTACAGATGCAGATTACAACAGCAGCAGGCACAGGTGGGCACTTAAACAGGTGTCTCCAGTTTCACCATGTAAACTTGAACCTGATCACTGCCAGGTAATATCGCCTTGATTTTTTAACGTATACTTTCTATTATGATTCGAGACCTCATAGTCTGTACGACCACAAATAATAGTCTCTTTTTCACTTCAGACATCGTCATCATCATCGTCATAACAGTTTTGATATTATCAGAAGCACCTGAGTGGTTGTAACTATGAAAAGTGACGTTAGAAAATTAGCTAAACTATAGCTTAGCTAGCTAGCAAGTCATCCTGTTAACCCTGACGACGATGAAAGAATGAAGGGAGGTTTATTTAACATGTGTGAGTGTATGCTGACTTATGCCATGTACTGAAACAAAAAAAGTGTCTTTGGTTTTGGTCACTAATCATTTGAACTCATTTCCGGATTGTCTGTCCAGCTACGAGAAAATAGAAGAAAAAAAAGTAAAAGAAATAATTTTTAAAAGTTATTTCTGAAATTTTGTCCATCATGATAATGGAAAAAATGAGATGATAATTTTATAAAATAAAAGCAATTACTTAATTGAAGGAAAACTTAGTGGTGTTTATAAGTTTCGAAGTTTGGTATGTTGTCAACATTTGTTTTGTGTTGTTTTTGACTAAATACACACTAGCCCTCTGTTTACTTATATTTTAAAATACAGCAATCTTTTCACTTATGATGAAGTTCATGCAAACCTCTGCAAGATCTTTATCTGGCTAGGTCATCCTTAAAATTGAAATATTTATAAACTAACAGAGGAGATAAAGCAACACTGTGTCCTTGTTATGCATTATAATCAGGTTTTTAAGAGACGGCACCATCAGCTGAATGCTACTTGATTACAGGATAATGACACTAGCGTTTGCACCAGTTCAATCTGCATAAAGCGGAGGAACTGATAAAGGTCTCTCTAATTAGGATGGTGTTTACATCGGGCTTTACATACACCTATTAGACTGCACTTATCAACGTCCCACAAAGCCAGACTTACTGTGATAATGCAGGTTGCCACTGACTGTTATTGTTGAGATACCATCTCAGATATTTCCTAGTATTCTTGGTAATGATATGACATCTAGAGACGTTATTATGAGGGTGATACGGCCTTTAATGGCAGTGACTTTGTTCATAATAATCGTGGCCATTTAGGTTTTGTGTCTTGCACTCTTCCCCATATCCCCTCTTATGCCTATGCCTAGTAGTAGTCATCGCTGTCTCCTTTAGGCAGACTGCTATGAACACATTATGGATGGGTGCATTAGTGAGTGATGCAGAGCCTGGGATGACTTGCCTTGTTTTCATGTGAGAGTGCATCATTAGAAAATGTTCCACTTGGCAGGGAAGCGCGTATTAACTGCAACCGCAATGAAATGAGGTTGTGATAGATGGTTAAAGTTATACAGGACTATTAGGTTGAAATATGAACCTCTCAATTGTCATGATGAAACAGAGGGCTATTTGCGTGGTGATCAGTGCATTGAGAGACAATTGGAATCTGCAAAGACCCATACAATACATTATAGGTAGTGGGCTAAGGGCTGAAAGAATACAGAAAAAGTAATCATGCTTCCACTGAATGGTCTGGGGCTACTGTTCAATTCAAGGCTCTATAAATTCATTTAGGTTCTTCACCAACATCTCAAGCATTGTGATGAGATTTGAGGAAAATTTGCAAACAGGAAACCTCACCTAAGCCCAGTTGTAGACTTTTATGTGTCACATGTATAGAAGCAAAGCATTGCTGATTAGTTATCCAAGATGTTTAATGGTATGAAATATGCAAAGCAGATTGTGTGTGCCTAGCTTAATACAACTGGATGAACTATAGTATGATACAAGGAAAATTAGAACAAGTGAGCCCGGATTAAAATCGGAAAATACATACAGTAAGTGCAACAGCTAGCTTGTCTTTAGATAATGTCAATAGCCAATTAAACTTGCCTATCATCTCTTATCAGTTGTTCCACGACCTGAATGCAAACTTCATGGCAGGCATGTGCTGAAATGTGTATCTAGCGTATTAACCAGCACAGAGTTGCTCAGGCACTGATCTCGCTTTTTCTGATAGGAATAACATGAAATAACACATAAACCACTAAGATAAGAAACACCTGATGGATAATTGATCCATGTCTAAACTTGCACGGTCTTTCTGACTCTCTTAAGCTAACAGCAGAGCCAATTGCAAACACATTAGCATTTAATATTACTGTAATTACTGTGTACATTTCATTATGTTCCCAGTATATTAAATGACTGCTCAGTGTGGAGGGAGGGCTATAGTTTAATTTCTTTCTGTAGTACTGTGGCACACAGTACTCAAAATAGCATTAAGAGCCTCATAATCAGAGGGAACTAATTGCCTATGATTGCATAAATGAAGTGCCTCGCGCTCATCAGGGCCGTTGCTGATGTCCAGCCTCTTACTGACTGCCTTGGGATAGGAAGGTGGTTGACCACAATGCAGAAAGCCTTGGAGAGGCAGCTACTGGTGGGTAATGTGAGGAAACCATAGATTTAATATGTCCACAGGGGGCTGTGAGGGCAGGGGGTGTTACTGCTGCTGATGTTTTTTTGTTATCATCAGAGTTGCCTCCGCTTCACAGAGAGAGAAAAGAGGGGAAAAAAGGAAACACGAATGCCCACCATTTGAGAAATGAATTTATCGAAGTGGCTGTCTTTTTCCCCATTAGTAAGTGTTTAGTTCAGCGTTTTAAATAATTGCGTTACCAGGAATGATATTTAAAATACATTTGGGAGTCAATGAGGCGGGAAAGTGCCTACATGTTTTGCTGATGACACCCGGGCCATTTGGAAGACATCAAAGTAGAGAGGAGGTAGCCCAGATGCATATTATAAACTCATTATGTATATCATTTAAAAGGATGTACTCCAGCCGCAAAAACAATATTCCTAGTCTCTCTCTGGTAATGTGTGTTTTCAAAGTTGAAACTCTTACTCGCCTTCAGTTTAATGTGGCATCTATTACCAACTGTAACATAAAATAAATGACCTTGATTTCCATACCAGAACAGTCGTTAAGGTATAGATGAGATGCGGCTCTGCCTCTGTGTTTTCGAGTAGAAAAGAAGGTAAAACCTCTTCGCCAATATCGTGTATTTCTCCACCTGTGGCGCAAACTTTGTTTTCCGCAGAGCTTGCAGGCATCTTAATAGACTCCAACATGAAGGCGGATAAATACACCTTAAAAAGTGTGTTTTTGATACGCAATGTATCAAATACTGCTAAAATTAGATGGTGATGGTGTCAAATTGAAGGTCACCCTTCCATCCTTGGTGTCTACAGAGCTGTGAGATCTGTTTTGTTATGGGTTTTTTGTTTTGTTTAGTTTTTTTCTGCTGGGTAGAATTTCTACTACTGGAAAATGGTTGTTCATCAGTCAAAAGAGATGTTTGTCAGATGCCTAGCGAGTAGGCTTAAGAGGCTTAATTATGTGCCGTCCCTCCGCCATCAGAACACTACACGTGGGGCAGAGTGACACAGCGGTTGCCAGTCATTCAGCCTAATGTTCTAATGCAGGGAGCCATGTGGATACATAAAATCCATTAAAGCTCTTGGAAAAAAAATACTGAGCTGAAAAAGGCATTCTGCTAGCTACTCAGGGGCTTACAAATAGGGCATTCTTATTTGCTCTTCCTCTAAGAAAAATGTCATGGCAAAATCTGACCTTATAGGTCTGGAGATTTTTTATTTTTTAACATGTTTTTTTTTTTTTTTTTTTGTTAAAACAGTGAAGGTGAACAGTGGACAAAAAGGTTCACATCCACTGACTTTTCAGACTTATTATGCTCAATAGATTTAAAGTAGGAAAAGTTGAAAGAACCACACTGAAAATCAGTAGTTTTTAAGCCTCCTTTTGGTAAGGTTTTGCTAAATTACATGTAATTTTAGTAAACATTGTATTACTTTTAAAACAGCATGCACTGGGTTTGATACTAGCAGCCTAACAGAGAGACTTTATAACTTTGCTGGAGGCAAACAGGAGAGGTTTGAGTGGCTGCGTGTGAGACATAAAAATAGCATTTACTTGTCACGCTGCAGGGAGGGTCTCATGCCGAATATCAAAACAACTCGGTGAATCAACCCTGTGAACAGCCGGCGGGTACAAAGTGGACATCAGCCAGAGAGAGTGAAATAACAACAGAAACAGAGAGAAGGGACTTGTTAGACATAATCATACACATATCGCACAACAAGCATGTCGAGAGGCAGCTTTGTCTTCACGTCCATGGCCTTGCGTTCTCTTGAACTTGACAAGGACACGCTAGAGAGATACAAGTACAGCAGGCAACTTGCCTCTCATAATCTGAGTAGCTATATGCTGAAGAAGGAGGCCAACAACAGAGCACTGCTGAAGTCCCTGCCACCAGCTGTCTGCCACGATGTGGTCATCCACAATGCTTTGTATACAGGAGACCTGGAGGCTATGCAGCACTTTTTTCCTAGAGGATCCACAGCAAACCTCATCATTGAGCCACAGGGAGGGGAAATGCGCTGGGCTGCCAGAGGGGAAGGTAAGAGACAACATCTGTCTTCATCAGTGATCTAAGAAGTCACATGAATCGGACCGTATTTTCTCGAGATTGGCATCCAAAATCAGAATGGTTTGAACACAACCGATATTTCCTGTGATTTCACGAAAAAACTAAAGGCAAAAACATATAAAGAAATCACTGCTGTGCATTGCTGAGCAACGTGCATCTGGCGCCTCTCGCTCAATAAATCAATGCAATATTTATAGCCACAGAACCCGAAGAGCTATTTATAGAAACCATCATATGCCCACCACATAATCAGACCTGCGAGTCATCTGTTTGTTCTGTGCAACAGGACAATCCATTAGATTCAGTTGTGACCCTTCCATTAAAGACTGAGTCAGTGTCCGTTTTCAATAACTTGTTTCGTCACTGGCAAAACATCATGAAGGACTTTTTTGTTGTTGCGAAATAATGTGTCACTTCTAATTTCTTAGACTGCAAAACTGTATTAGCTGGATAATTAGGCAGGTTACATGCAATGCAGTCATTGGCTCTCATGCCACTGGTTCAAAGGGTCAAGCACAATATCACATAACACCTCCCTGAAATAGCCCTGTCTGCACAAACAACCTGCATAAGTGGTGCTTCAGGAGAAACCTCACAACTAATACATTTTAAAAACAAATTAGCTCGCTGTAATATGGCTTACGTAGCACCTAAAGTGAAGTGGCGCAAACAAAAGAAATACAGAGAAGATGTGATCGCCACAGTCAAGGCTACAGGTTGTATCCTGCAGTTCTGGAACTCTTTGCTCGTGGGCGATGAGCTGACTATCCTCGGTATCGTGGATGATGATGAGTATGGCTACCTTATTGATGCAATTTATGACACCAGCAACTTGGAGGAGTGGAAGAACTTTAGATTTAACTACAGAGGCCTGAGTAGGTCCTTAATTTTTATGTTTAATCTTGCATCAGCAAGGTTAAACTAGATTTTGATGAAACATGTTATGAGTACATTAAAATGTTACGCTGTATACCAGGGATGCCAAATTACATTGAGGGTTACATACAGTCCACTTTGATTTTAAGTGGGCGAGACGGGTGAAACTCAACTTTGTCAGTGTAAGGATGTTTAACCAAACATCTGATCCCAGAGGTACCTTAATATAAGATAAAGAAGTGTAGTTTCAACATGACATCTCAGTTTTTCCCGCATGATAAATGTGTAAAAGTACAAAAAAATGCCTGGTAGCTCAGACTATCATGTATTTAAAAACCTAAGGTTTTTGTTCCACTGAAAGTTTTATGTTTTAACCAAGAAAAACAGGTACTTCTCTGTCATTTCATTCTTTATCTATTACTTAACTATGTCTATTAGTTTATAGCGGGAAAAGCTGTAAAACATATAAAAATACAGTTGAATTTCCAAAAATGTTTTCCCTATCTAATGTTTTCCAAAAGCCATCCCCTGGGCTGGATTGAAGCCTTGCCATACCTATTCTGGCCCCCAGGCCTTATTTTTGTCACCCCTGCTGTATACTATATCTGCTGAAGCATATATGTGACATATATACTTTATGGCTTGAGTTCAATGTTGGCTTCATGACACTTTTGCTCCCTGTTGGCAGGACTGTGGTCACTGACTTATGAGCAGGAGCTGACGACACCGCTTCACATCACAGCTGGCCGAGGCTTCGCGGACTGCCTGAGGCTCCTGCTGCAGCGCGGCGCAGATGTTGACCTAGCACCTGGCGGCACCACTGCGCTGCACGAGGCTTGTGAAAACTGCCAACCAGAGTGTGCCAAACTCTTGCTGATGCACGGTGCCAATGCCAATGCTGTCTCAGAGGACGGCCTTCTGCCTTTGCATGTTTGTACAAGCCCTGAATCCCTTGAGTAAGTGAAATCCAGTAAAACTATGTAAGGGTATTTTCATTCCTCATCTAGTTCAGTCACTCTTAAGCACCAGTACTTGAACTTGTATCCTTGTAGCTGCAAGGTTATATAAAAGCAAACAAAACCCCTGAGTATATTTACCTGAGCAAAAGGTGTATTTATTGCAGAGTAAACATTCTGTTGTTTCTGTCATTTCCTCCTTCAGGAGTTACATATTCCAGGAGCAGGAGGTGAAGCTACAAGTGACAGTAAAATATATTAAATTTGGGACTGCTGCTGCCCCTAGTTGTAAATTTTGCTGTAATATAAACAGCTGACAAAAAGCATAATGCATTAAAATGCCTTTGAATCTGAAAGGGAAAAAAAATCTAAAGTGTAGGAACAACTGATCTACCTGATTCTATTAATCCTGTCTGCAGATGTGCCAAGTATCTCCTTCAGTATGGAGCTGCAATCAACGGCTGCACTGTAGATGAATATGACACTCCTCTCCATGTGGCTGCCAGGAATGGCCTCCCAGACCACACTGAGCTGTACCTGCGTCATGGAGCTGCTGTGGACAAACAGAACTATGAGGGTCTCACCTCCATCAATTCTGCTTGCTCACAGCCCCAGGAGGCACAGGATCTCCGTAATTATTTCAAGGTGTGTCAGATACTGATAAACGCAGGGGCCAACATCCACACTGAGGAACAGGACAAACGCACTCCTTTGCACATGGCCTGTAAGAATGCGAACCCAGACATAGTGGATCTGCTGCTGGAAAATGGGGCCTGTGTTAACAACATGGACTATGGAGGTGAAGCTCCAATGCACAACATCCTGAAGGTGGTGGCCTACAAGATTTCCCATAGTCCTGAGAGGATTGTCCGCTCTCTGCTCAACCACGGCTCCATTCGGGTGTGGCCCGGTGCTCTTCCGAAGGTAGGGACCTAAATGCTTGAATATTACATGGAATCAGAATAAAACGTGTGGAGAAGCATGCTATCACGGCTACAGCCAATTATTCATCAAGGTGGCTCATTTTGCATAATTAGCAAGTACTGCACATGTAACACCTTGACTAAGATTTCTTTGAAACACTACACTGTTCCTTGCGATATTCCAGACTTCACAACTTCACATTCAAATCATTACCATCTCATGGCACAACATGAAGTGTTGCACTCTCAGCGGGAAACAGACTACAACTATCAGTGAACCCACGTGCACTACACAAAATGCCTGGTTCCTAATTAGGCAAGTGTTAATAGGAGATTAATTAGCACTAATTGCATAATTTCCAGTTAAACCCCTGGAGGGAAGACCAATCTGTTCATTTCACAAGTGTTTAATTACTTTATTTCTTCAGTTCTATGGAGTCACATGCTTGCTCGTGAACTTAAATGTTGATTGTTTAAATCGTACTGCTTTGCTCTGAGTTGTGATGCACCTTGCAGGTTTTGATGCACTGCTCCAAATCGCCACGCACTGTTGAGGTTCTCCTGAATGCCTACAGTCACCTCAAAGTCACGGACACCTGGGTTGAGTCCGTGTCAGAGGAGGTGTTTAAGGCAAGCTTTTTAAATGTGAAATTATGAATTAGGTTTACCATTTTTTAATTATTATTATTATTATTATGTTTAGTTAAATGTTTTAGTCTTCATTGTCTTTAAATTAATACTTTTAAAGTGACCCATCTCAACCCATCTTAGGTAGAGAAAAATATTGTAGTTTCTTATAAATATGAGGGCTTTTAAAAATGAAAAGAACATTAAGTAATTTATCATTATTTTATATTCAGAAAGCTATTTTTTAATCATTCATTTTTAAATATAAGCTGATTGCAAAACTAAACTCAGAATATCAAAGCATCAATATAGAGCCATCAATCTAGTATCAGTTCATCAGTTAAATCTATTTTTTGTGTGTTTCTGTCCAAAAAAGGAACACAAAGAATTTTATGAGTCAGTCTTCTCCCTGGAAATGACTCCTCGCTCGTTGCAACACTTGGCTCGCTGCAGTCTCAGGAGATTCCTGGAAGGCCGGGTACACAAAGTGGTCCCAAAGCTCGATCTGCCCAAGTTCATCAAGAACTATCTTCTCCTGGATTTCAGAGGATACATTCACTAAAAGTCCAATCTGAGTGTGAATATTTGTACCAAATATCGATGGTGAGAAAAGTCCAACAATGTGAATCAATACACAGATTTTTTTTAGGTTGCGTGCTGCCATACATAAGATTTTCAGGAGGCAGAGGCAGAGTCGTTTCCTGTCATGTTTTGATCCATGTCTCAGCGCAGAAACACGTTTGATGTTGCACCACAAGAGGGCGCTACAGACTAGAATTATTAAATTATGCAGTGGGGCTGCAGCTATATTGGTTTATATTTTCTTTACTTTTTTGATCACTTTTTCTTTTCTTTTTCTCTTACTTTTACACTTTAATTTAAAAAGGACGACTTGCTTTAAATTGTATACATAGTTATTATCATAGGTCAGCGCTAGGGAGCATAGTAATTATGTTTTGCACATCGAGTATTGCTATCAAAATATTTGCATTAATCGTTTGAGATGCCTGTAATTATATGAATATATGATTAAAACAGGCTTTAAATGAAAATAAAGTTTTCCACTACTGCTGCATGATCTGGTCATTGTTCTTTTCATGTTTCGTGTTTTTATATTTTTCTGTCATGTTTTTGCTTGTAGTCATTTTTCTCTGTGTGTGTTTACTGGCTGTTTTGTCATTGCCGCGTTTTTCTGGAAATTACTAATTTATAACACAAAAATATTTTAGGAAGCACCGGTATCCAATCCAGTATGCCCTCAAAAATTTTAAATTGAAATCAAATTAAGCAGAAATATGTTGAATAACTTTTAGAGATATTTGAATGTGTGTTGTGAAATTATTTTTAGATTTGGTTTTTGAGGTTAGAACAACACAGGCGAAAAAAAGAGCGCTTCTTCTGTTCCATTACTTACTGGGTGGAAAAGTTTAGATGGAGACGATCTGGACCTTTTTAGAATTATTACACGGGGGGAAAACAGCTTTAATGTGAATTTACAGACAGCAGATAGAGGTTCGGTATCATTTTTATATCCCTGCCGTATAAAACTTTGTTTTTAGTCATAAAGAGGTTGAGAACACAGGCCCTATTTTAACACAGTTTTAATTGGTCTTTAAGAAATGAAACAGGCAATCAGAATTTCGTTCACAAAGCGCGCAAAGAGCAGCAACGTAAACTCAGAATAACCCGAAAAAGAAAGGAAGACTAGCTCGGCAAATGGTTTCAGTAGATCAAAGCGAGGTGCTGCTGAAGTCACTTGCAATTATAAGAATTAGCCTTCCCTGGCCCTCCACTGCTAATCAGAGTCGGTGGTGATATGTTTATGTCCTCATGCAATCAGACGACCAGTTGGAGAGCCCGGGCACCCAGGACTCAATAGGGCTAATCATCATCAGTTCCCATTGCCATTTAAAAGGTGAGATGATCTGCGATTAAACCAGTGCTTAAGAAAAGAGATTTTTTTTCTTCCCACCCTATGCGACTTTGATCAGGGACAAATTACTTTTCCAAAAGCGCACAGTAAAATTAGTGCTTTATTTAGTTTCTAAAAAAAGAAAGAAAGAAAAAAGCACACGTTGTTTTAATTGGCATATGGCCAGCAAAAGAGATTAAAGTTTATAGATTTATAGATTTAGATTTGGGGATTACCGGTAGTAACTTTAGCCACTGTGAGTCTGTGTCCACACTGAAGTTGACCTTACAAACGGCTTTTATCTGAATCTAATTTCGCAAGCAGCATCTCTCTCTCGCTCTCTCTCTACCTCGCTTGCTCTCTCTCCGGGGAGCGATTGTCGTGGCACTTCTTCTTTCTGAAGCCAAACGCATTGTTTTTAGCCGCGGAGAATGGGAGAAACATCTGCCTCTCCTCCCTCCCGACTCTGATGCCCATCGGTCCCAATATTTCAACAAAAGCCACCGTTGTTTTATGCTGTCCCTTGAATCCAGAGTAATTACTTATCATCAATCAAAATTAATAATAGCTGATTGGGTTGGTGTGGTCAACGATTATAGAAGGGGAAGGGCTGGAACAGTCTCTCACACCGTTTTGCAGTCAATGGTGAACCTGGCAAAAGGGGAGGAGGGCTTGAGGAGGGGTGGATGAGGGGGGTGACTCGTCTATTTGGTCTCCACTGGGAAACTACCGCCTCTCAAGACGGCCAAAAAGTCAGAGGCTGAATAAGGAAATGAAGCGTAATTTGAGGAAGATGGATGAGCCCCCAGGGAAACACCCCCTTTTCATTCTTCTTGTATTGCAGATGATAACCAATGCGCTCTCGCCCTCTCTTTCCTCGCGCACACACACACTGTGCATCAGAGAGGGGTGAAGGGAGGAGTTGGAAAGAGGGGACAGATAGAAAGAGGGAGCGTGTGTTTATGTCTCAGTGTGTGACAAATAAGAGGGAAAGGGTAGCGCTGGTGCACACAACAAAGCGTCCGACTGACTGAAGCATTTAGAGCGCAGATATCCGAAGAAGAGGTCTACTTCCAGGGATGACAACACAGCAGAGGATCTACTTTCAATTCACGCTCTCTTTAAACTGAAAGTTTTGCTCGTCGTCGACGGAAGGACATTTGCTTTCAAGTTTTCACCGAACAAAAGTGTTTGCCTGCAAAATGCAGCGACCAGGCGGGCAAGGGACGGCGTTTTCAATCGATTCCCTGATAGGGACCCCTCAGCCCAGACCGGGACACCTGCTCTACACGGGCTATCCTATGTTCATGCCATACAGACCTTTGGTTATCCCACAAGCTTTATCCCATTCTCCTTTATCGTCTGGTATACCTCCACTCGCGCCATTGGCTTCTTTTGCGGGACGACTCACCAACACGTTCTGTGCCAGTTTGGGACAGGGGGTGCCGTCCATGGTTGCGCTCACAACAACGATGCCAAGTTTCTCGGATCCCCCGGACAGTTTCTATCCACCACAAGAGCTGCCTGGTCCACGTTTAAGCGCTGCCGACCCGGGAGCGAGAAGGCAAGAAAGCCCACACTCCGAGGAGCTGCACAGCCGGGACAAGAGCTCTGAGATGCTCAACTTCTCGGAAACTTTTCAGACAATATCAGGTAGGCTCAACCACTTCTACAAGTCATTCTCTTTCATTATATTTAAGCCTCGGGGGCTGCCGCGTAAAAGTGACCACTGTGCGTAAAATGCGATAAAGCGGAGATTAGTGGCCTCTTGGGTGAAGATGAATTAGCAGGTATAGTGTATAGTTCTAGTTAATCTCATCTTTTCACATTTAGAGCTCTTGATTAAAATGCATTTTACTAAATCCCGAGTATGCAGCATAAAGCGAAGCTTTATGAGGGAACTGCCGTTTCAGGCACGTTTGCTATTTTAAAAGGCCGTATTTGGAATGATTTCTGAACCAGTCTTTATTAAAGCATAAAACAGAGCTAAATGCCAAGAACTCCAGTCTATATGTGGATGCAGCATTTTCTAAGTTTCTCAGTTGCGGTGGAAACTTATGGAACAACTGAGTGACCACAAACAAACCGCTGATGATTCAGCATGACTGATCTGATTTTTTTCTGAAATTTTTTTCTGAAAAAAGTTCTTTCACATGATCTCTGCCAGCCTTTTTTCCCCAAAACACACCAAGTGTCGTCCAACGTTGTGAGACATCTGCAGCTGTCACCGCTGATTTGCGGGATCATAAACTATAAAATCACTAAATGCGTATGTTTGCGTGTGTTCTTTGTTTATCTTCGCATTTTAGGCGAGACCAAACTCTACAGTTCAGACGACGAGAAGCTGGACCTAAAATCAGCAGACACAGTTTGCAGCGACCGAGAGGACAGCTCCGCGGACAGCGAGAACGAAAGTTTCTCGGACGGCAACAACTGCGGCGCCCTGTCCCAGAAGAGCAAACTAAAAACGGGCTCGCAGGAGGCGCTACCGACCGGCAGCTCAGCAGGGAAGAGCCGGAGGAGACGAACAGCTTTTACCAGCGAGCAGCTACTCGAACTCGAAAAGGAGTTTCACTGTAAAAAATACCTTTCTCTGACTGAACGCTCCCAGATCGCACACGCACTCAAACTGAGTGAGGTGCAGGTGAAGATCTGGTTTCAGAACCGTAGGGCCAAGTGGAAACGGATCAAAGCGGGCAACGTCAACAACCGGTCGGGAGAACCGGTGAGAAATCCCAAAATTGTGGTCCCCATCCCGGTGCACGTCAACAGGTTCGCTGTGAGGAGTCAGCATCAACAAATAGAGCAAGGGACCAGGCCATGAACTGAGATGAAAATCCAAAAAAAAGAATATTATTAGAAACACTTGACTCTAGGTTCCACTGATTTGTTGAACGCATGAAGCACAAAAAGGATGTTCCAATTATTTTGTCTGAGGGAGAAGAGGATTTACTCACAGACAGACCAATTATTTGGCAATATGCTCTCATTTTTATTTATTGTTTCTGTTAATATGTAAATATAAATGGGTAAAAACTGGTACAAATGAGCACTATGAGATGCGACTGTAAAGATTTTTTTAAGTATTTATATGTAGGGCCAAACTGTTTTGTTGGTTATGTGCATGTCCTCATTTGATGAAGCTATTCTGGATTTCGTACAATTTGTTGGAGACATTTGCATGTAACTTAAGGCGTTTTTTGTTTGGCAAGTGTAGAAACCACCTTTTAAAGCTATTTGTGGAAGAACAAAAAAAATGTGAAGGAATTAACGACCAAACAAGAGACAACTGTAAAGTATATTGACCTAATAAATCGCTTTATACGAAAGCTGGAATCCAGGTTGAATCATTGTTATTAAAATGTAGAGCAACAGCTGTTGAAATCATTTGATTACGCTAAAATGAAAACAAAGGTGGCCTTTACTGTTTAAACATCACGAAAGATTATTGAACAAGTTCATTTAAAAAAAAAAAACTACGGTCAGGCGGCTGTTTTGACTAAAAATATATCCTGATGAAACGTTGAAATTTTATCATAAAAAATATTTCTGTTCATTTTTTTTGGACTTAGAAGACCTTTTTAAAGCATTTTTTTAGAGAGTTTCAGTGAGGCGTTAGAAGCACATTAATGTCTGTTTTTGTGTAATTTCATAGCTTCTGCTGCACATCTGTTAGTCTTAATTTCCTGAAGTTGCAAATTCTTTTAGAATCTATTAATTATTTATTTTATTTTATTTTTATTTTATTTTAGATACATCAAGGACCTGAGACGTGGAACAGTCTTTTTTAAGGTAGCAGCAGCAGTGATTGATTTCTCTTTAGGAGGCCATGTTGTCTCAACTGAACTGATGGATCCTCATTAGGCTGAGCACATTCAACACTCTGTAATGAACTTCTCTATCAGCCACTGCACCGACACAAACAGACATCAGCTCTTTAATCTCGTGGCGCTAAAAATGTTTTTTTGTAAATCGATCCAAAAAGAACTAAATATGAACAAGAAGTCATTTAATAGGACGCATTAAAGTCCGCTTTGAAGGCATAATTTATTGGTGCTGTGTCACCTAATAGATACGAGATACTTTATGCATCATTTTAATACAACTAATATCCCTCAGAAATGTCGACATCTTTCGAGATTTACTAAAATATGAAGTATTTCATCTTTTGTTTCAATGGCCGAAGTAGACGATATTTATAAGTTTGATTTCTAATGAATGTTATGATTGTAAGAAGCTATGTTGCTCCTAAAACGCGGATTTTCTTCAGGATACATACACAGACCTGTAGCTAGTAAATGCAGTTACTCGTCTTGTACTTACAGAAACAGACCTGAGCGAATAAAAGCGGTGCTAAATGAAATCAAGTCGGAAATTGTACTCTACATGCCAGCAGTATTAACATAATCTCTAACCAGAAACAGATACCCTATTACAGGAGGAAGGCTTGGTGTTTTTGTGAAAACTTTCATCGCGGTCCTCGGTTTACACGCTGTCTCTGAGCTGCTTGCACAAAACCTTATGTTGGATTTTTTTAAACTTTATATCAGATGGTCTTCGTGATTCCAGAAAGATTCAGTAGACGTCAGATCACGTTTATTTATTTATCATTTGAAATATGATAATGGGGCAGGATTCCTCAGATAATTAATATTTCATGAAATTAAACTTTTGCCACAATAAGGTGGGTTTGGGTTTTTTAAAAAAAACTAATCTCAAATAGCAACAGACATCTATAATAATCTTTACATTTAATTTTCCTCACGCCTCTGTTGAATACAGGCTTGACCTCAGAGCATAAACAGACACTTCATGACCCGGGCACCCATGAGTAGTAAACTTTATTTCACCGTCCACCTCATGCATTAAGATTGTGACACTCACATGGGGATTCAAGGAGTGATGATCGTGTGAAGGTGCAGTGGAAGTTTGATTATGGTCCAAGAGCTGACTAACATAGTTGGTTATTTCCACGTCACTGTGCCAGAGTGCCACAGCTATTTCAGACCCCATGCATGCGCTGCATGGAGGGACTGACGATGAGGAGCCATGACAAAACTCATGATAGGCACTGGCTGTTATCACTGAGATCCTGCAGGTTTAGAGCTGTTAGTGTGGAAAGAAATAATATTGCTGTTATTATTAATGAATTATTAACGTGCAGAAGCTTTCTGGAGGAGAGTAATGTGTAGCAGACTTGAGTTTCTCGGGTTACTGTGTTAATCCATTCAAAGTTTCTAACAGTCTGTTCTTTTTAAGCCGCACATTCAGTAAACACTTCAATCTCGAGACTCCATATTCTGCCATTGTGCTACTTGAATCACAAATTGAAATATCAGAAGTTCTTTCCAGCAAAGACGTGTAACTATTCCCTCATTCCCACCTGCAGAGAGAGAGAGAGAGAGAGAAAGGGAGGGAGGAAAGCGAGGGAGCTCATTACTGGCTTGGTTGTGTGAGTGTGCAGGCTGCTCAGCGCCGACTGGAGGCCTGACTTCTTGGGAGGGTCCGGACGGTCGTGGCTACAGTGATGTATGGGCAGATGCATCAAATCGCACAAGATAAACAAGCGATGAGTTTCATCAGGGCCATCATAGCTTTAATTTGGCTGCCTAATGAGTCAGATCTAGTGGCGGAGATAAGAGTTGTCAGAGGCCCGGCTCTAATGAATTTCTTGCCACTTGTAATCAAGGTTGCCTGTCTGAGGGGGGATGATTAATGGAACCCTGGAGGATTCCCTCGGCCCTCAGCCTTCATTACAGCTAATGCATTCTCAGGCAAATTAACAGCAAAATGCAGGCAAAAGCCAACGGGGAAGGGGAGAAAAAGTAAGGGAAGAAGGAGGGAAAGGGAGAGAGTGATGGGAACAGAGCGTTTATATAAGACAAAGGAGTGAGAGGAGGGTGAAGAGGAAGATGGCACGGTGGGTATGAAGCAGCCAGGTTGGGCAGCAAGTAGGGAAAGAGAGGTCGATCACTGAGAGGATGGGGAAATGAGTATGGAGACGTGGGGCAGTCAGGAAGGGCAGGGTGCAACATGGATGTACTGCTCAGACATGATGGAGCTGGAATTGATAATGGATGTTTAAGTCTGTGGGGGATTCAGGAGAGGAGAGAGGGTCAGGGCAAGAGAGGATATAATTACTGGTTAAAGAGACTGCAAGATTGAAAAGAGGAGGAAAAACAGGGAGCAACAGAACACATCCACATCAGGACAGGCAGCAAGGAACATGTAAGATAAACATTTGTTCAGTGCCACCTTGATGCAGCATTCATATCAGGACTGGGTGCATCACTCACTGCCGGTGACCTGCGGCCAAGCAGCTTCTGCATAAGGGAAGTATGGATTTAATGTTTGCAAATATGGTCTCGTCAGGTCTTTGTGTGCCCATCCATCAGCCTCAGACCCACCTCTGCAATCTCGGAGGCAATTTGTCTGAGAAGAGGTGGGCGGCAGAGAGCCCTCCTCACTGTTTAGCAAGCCCTGATGAAATATCAAAACACACGGCGGTGCAAACAAGCGCTCCAGTCTCACCACAACAAACACAAGTGGCCGGGGTCTGCCAAGACACGAGGCATGGTAATAAATTACAAGACCTTTTTTTTCTCCCTAGGTAAGAACAGACAAGCACTAGTTTAGATATGTGCGAGTAAACCCTTTAAATTTTGACATTAAAGACCTTGAAGGTTTATAAATCTTAAATCTACAATTATTATTATTAAACAAAACACAAGAGTGTTACCTGATCTTGCAATAGTCCCACAGACTACCTTTAAAGGTTCATTTGATATCATTTTTTTACATTCCCTGGGTTTCATGGCCTGCTACCTTAATCTGAGTTAACTCTCAGCTCTTTGTAAGCTGAACTTTTCCTCCAAATAGTTGCTCATTGCTATCAAAAGCCAAACAGGAGGAATTGTTAGATATATATCTCATGATTAGTGCATAGAGGCCAAAAAGAGAAGGAGTATAAACGAAAATAAGTTCAAAGGAATGTGAGATGGATTTGATTTTTCATGACAGCAACCGAACACCTCCCATCTAATGCTGCTAAAGGATAGCTGGTGATAATGTTATTCTAAATTAGCCCTATTAATTTCCTCCCTCTGAGGAGACTCCAGAGGAAGGTCACTAATCCGCAAGGTGAAGTAAGCAAAGACAATACTACCCAATTACTAATAAGGAAGTTGGTTGAGAAAATTTGTTTTTAAGAGCTTTAAAGCGTGACATGGGGGAGTCAGTCTCCATTTCAAGGCAGCGCAGAGGGAGGAAGAGGAGAAACTAAAGAGAAACCAGGTGATAAAGAGCAAACAATGCTGGCCAACAGAAAGAGGAAGGGGATGAAGATATGCTGAGACAAGATTAGCAGGAAATAAGAAGTGGATTAGTGAGGGCTTGACTCCTCTGAACACAGATCTTTCAGTTTTCCCCACAGTGTTGTGCTGCCTGACACTAAGCCCAGCTCTTTATCTTAATCCTCTTTCAGCAACTGTTGGGGGTCCCTCGAGCAGGAAGTGAAGAGGGTGGTTCACTTACCTCGAGGCAGGCCTGGCTGAGTTGTTTCGGACACGAAGTTTGATGAAGGGACACGCAAAAGAGGAAACGCGACTTCTAATTTGAAAGAAAGCCTCACCTTCACCGTTAAGGCACAGCAAGACAAGAGATGGGAGAGACAGGAGTGTGATGGATAATGAGTGAGCGACACACACACACACACATACACAAGACAAATGCGTTGATTTCCCTAAATCCAGGGAAGGCTACATCGTTTTTATTTGAGTGTTTATTAATAGGTCAACTGTCAGCCAAGCATCCAAGCATACAACAAGTTATTCTTTAGCTTTTGATTCACGTTCTGAATGTAAAGGAATTACAATAGGAAAATGAGCAAAAAACAAAACAAAAACAAGAAAATATATTTACATACTGCATTATAAATATGTTAAATGTACATCATTATACACAAGTACCAAAGATGGTCGGATAACGGCAAGACCAAACAGAAGTACCTTAAAAAAATATGCCAAAGAAGAAACAAACAAACAAAACAAAACATATCAAAATACGGTTTGTTGGTCAGGAAGACCGAAAACCATTTCAGTTCAGGAGTTTGTCTTCAGATAAAAGCATTAAGCTAATATTTACACTTCATCTTGTTTTCAGGGGAAAAACAGGCAGATTTCTAGTGTTTTTTTTAAATCATCTACAGTATGTAAATAAGGGTAATCACTGTACACGCTTAACTCCTCTTACTGATCCCCTTGGACAACAAAATGCACTCAATGAAACAGGTTGGTCAAGTAAAGATCAGAAATAAGGCCAGTATCACATTACAGTACTAGTAAATTCAAAGAAGTCAGTTTGATTTCTTTTGGGGATGTCTTCAAAGATTAATTTGACATTTTATTAAATATGCTTATGCGCCTCTTGCTGGGAGGAAGACAGGAAGATCGATACGACTGTTAGGTGTGCATAAACTCCAGAGCAAGAAACCCCAGAAATATAGGGACGTATGGAGTAACTTCTTTATTAAGCCTAGTTCCATCGTGGTAACGGCTCTGTAAACAAGGTGCAATGTACCTAAGTAGAACCTTTACCAAATGTGGTTGATAACTACTTCATATGGCTGCTCTGGAAAAACATCTGTACACAATCTTCCCATCAAGAAAGCAAATAAGCATATATTTTTTTTAAATGTCAAAACTTTCCTTTACAGTATCTCCATCGCCTGGATGAACAAAACCCTCTTTTGACCCCATGGTCATTTTCAGTAGGCTCTGAAAACAGGAATACTGTAACGCAACAACGAAACCATGTAGATAAGGTACCAAGTTCATAACTTGCTCTGTAAACAAACATTCTGCCTATGTAAACACGTAAAATCAAGATGTTTTAAAACCTCACAAATGGCAGTTTAATAAAAGGAGAAATACACCCACATTGTGCCGACTCCATCTAAAGTCATTTTTACGTCCGAGTCCCACTTACTCTAAATGAGCTGGCTCATCACGTCTGTGGAATACTGTACATTTGTAATAATGCAAACTAATTATACTCGTCTCTCTATATATATGAACATCTTTGCTCATTTGAATCCCTAAATGTCTCACGTCAGTCACGTGAATGCGCGTTGTTAGCTCCCTGCTTTCGGGCTGACAGGTTCTCAGGGGGAGAGCACAGAGGTTTAAGGAGAAGGTAAAAGGCTGCTTCTCATCGACTAAGTTCAAACTTCTTATAAGGAATAAGGCAAAGGAAGAAGAACTACTTTTTACAGTGGTCTGTACATTGTTACACAGTTATGATCCCAAATCGTCACTGACAGTTTCTGTCTCCTCTCTGGCGTCCTTTCAACAACAGAAATGCCCACGAACACGCGAGCACAGACGTATCGTAGCGTTGTGTACGGACGCACGCGCGCGCGCGCACACACACAGTACCAGTATATGCATTTCACAGCAACAACAGAGGAAGTCTTCTTTAGAGTACCAAATACGACAGCCTTCGGCCCCAGGAGGCGAGTGGATATTCCAGGACGCTCACGGGATGAAATTGCGCGAATCTGTGTCAATTATCAACACAATCTTGTCATTTGGGAAATTACTCCAACAAAAAGATTGTAATGGCACAATTTCACTGCTTTAATCAAACCTTTGAATCTGAATGAATTCTGATTGAAGAGGAACGCGTACAAAGCCATGTGGCTCACTGGTCATAAAACATTATGCCCTTTAATTCCTTTGTAGTCACGGACACTTTTACCCGAGCATCACAATAAGGGTGGCGAAGGAAATGACTCAATTTCACCCGATAGGAATTGTGCAATCAACTCCTTTATGATGATCTGAATCCATTTCCCTGTAAATTAAGTATCTAAATCATTTGGACTCTTTAACTATAATTGCTTTGCCTTTGTATATGAATAGTATGTCAAGAGTTTGATAGCTGTGTTGAAGACATGCATCATTACGAAAGCCTGCAACAGCCACTGATATCAAGAGAGATTTAGTTTCTTTCCCACATCAGTGTTTTGTCACTTCTAAAACTATTCTTTACAGTTTTATGTTATTACACTTAGGATTGGAAATTTGAAGGAAGTTTCTCATTCACACTGTATAATCAGTTCACATCGCAGAAGGGGAAGACATAAAAAGGAAATGTTCAAGCATTAAGGAAATGCTTTTCGTAGAGTAGGTATGAATGCCAAAGTAAGTCATTTGTTTGGTTGACGCTTAAAAAACAAAAAAGCTTAAAGCTCATCGTGATCACTTCAGACCGAGATTGAATAAATTTAACAAACAACAGGAATAAAAAATAATAATATAAAATAAACAATGTACAATGTCCGAAACCCCAAACGCTCCCGCTTCTGTCAGCGCGGTGGAATATCTGCAGTAGGTCCGTCACTCCTGATACCTATCCGTGCGTACTGGTTTTGGGTTACACAGTGTGAGAAACAGAGGAGGAAGTACTGGGAGGAGACACGGGTGGGTTTAGGTGGGTGCTCGTCTGCAGCTGCTTTCTGGCTCCTACATGATGCTGATACTGCGGTTGAGCTCACACTGGGCGTTGTTGTTGTTGATGTTGGGGTTGCGGCGGCTCATGTTGGGTGTGGGCACGGAGGTCAGGCTGCTGGTGTCGTTGGGGCAACCGTGTTGGAGTAATATGTCCGCGCACTCCTGGCTCACAGCCCGCCGAGCGTAGGACAGCGGCGTTTGGCCGCGGGCATCTCGGCTTTTCACATCCACACCGTACTGTGGGAGAGAATGGTTGGCAAGAAAAGAACAAAGGCCAAATTTAGGACATAAGCATAAAGTACAAGTAACTACACGTTATTTTTGGCACGTCCTCTGGAATTAATGCTTATGATTTAGGTTCATTGATTAGATTTAGTAATAATGTGATACGTTTTTGATTTCCCTGAAAGCACTCTGTGAAAAGCCCTTTTTTGGTGGGGTGGTACAGTACTGTGCAGTCTTGAGCCATCCTCCACCCCCCATTTCTTTGTATTTTGCTAAGAAAGTTGGAAATACAGCATATAAGAAAGACGTTGTTACATCTGAACAAGCACAAAAGCCAACATTTGGTATGAACACCTGTATGTATGACACAGCCTCTATTAGGCAAGCTTTGTACATTGTAATGACCTCCTTATGTACTGAGACCTGTTAGGGCTGATTTTCAGTCCAGTTCTTGTATACACTGTTTTCTCCTTATCTCCTCTGTACATAGTGATGATGACTAATTAAAAAATGGTTCTTTGCTAAGTTGTGAGTGCCGTTTTTATACTTGAATATACTATAATATACTTGAAAATACTAATATTCTATAATATTTTGCCTCCTACATTTGCCTTCCCCCAAGGTTCTCCTCTTTTTTTCCACATTGCCAAATGAATTCTTCCATGTTGTGAAATTATGCCCAGTTACTCACTGAAATACCTCTGTTGTCCATCCAATTCAAAATGCCACCTAATACTAAGTACTTAAGTGCTACTATTTATACCAAAACATACAATGAAACAGTAGTTTGTGTAGATTTCCAGATAATTTCCCCTAAAATCCCTTTTGAATTACTTTAAAATCATTTAATAAGTAAATTTAAAAATAATTTTTCCATGACTGACAGTTGCAAATGCTCTGCTGTGAAAGCAGAATTCACTGCTTCAAATGTTCATCCACCTTTAACAATGCTCCCAACAACGCTCAGTGGAGCCCACTCACCCAGATGAGCAGCTGTGTGATGACTACATTGGCCATAGCGCACGAGAGGTGCAGAGCGGTGCGTCCATCTCCATCCCCGTAGGTCTCATTAACCTCCTCCTTGGTGCCATGGGCCAGCAGCAGCACCACCAACCTTAGGTCATCCTCCACCACCGCCCGAAGCAGCTGCTGCCCCAGAGGCACATCTGACTGGGGCAGTCCCACCAGGAACAGCTTCTGCTCGTACTTGGCTCGGATCCAGCGCTCCTTCTCTTCCCTGGAGGGAAGGAAATGACAGGGGCAACGCAGGTCAGGCAGGGTGAAACATGACGAACACGCTATGAGCAATTTCGCACCCAAGTTAAAGAACTTTCTCGAAACGTATCTCATAATTCAGAGGCCTTGACGTAAAGGCAAAGACATGTACAAAAGGAGAAATGCAGACACACAGGGGAAATATTAGAGTAATTGGCCTAAGAGACTCACCGGAGTGCAGTGACATTTCTAAATTATTAGAGCACAGGAAAGTGACTAGCCTTCACTATCACAGTGGGAAATAATACAGCAAGATGTGCTGGAAAGATGAGAGAATGCCAAAGGGTGTGACGCTTTGGGCAATATTCCAGTTTCTAGTGATTATGGTCGTCAGCATGACCGTTAAAGCCTGGCCAGCTTTCTAAAGGTTACACATCCTGAACAGCATGTCTGCTGTGGACAATACGGGAAGGCGGGGGACGTATTTTTATCAGCACTGTCGGCTGTCAGTCTGAACTGGTGGATCCCCTCCACAAAAGAGGCAGTGTGTCTCAGAGCCCCAGTCTCCCTTGGGGTGGCTGGGCCCTGAGTCAGATCGATGGGGCTGAATGGCAGCCAGAAAGGGACAGTGGGATGTGGGGCTCCTTCACTCCAGCCCGCAGCAGAGAATAGAGGATGAGGGAAGGCTCCATCCTCTATCACCAGGCAGAATTCTATCTATTGCTCTCCATCTTGACCCCCCATTTCATTCTGTGCCCACATACAAACTGTACAAATAGGAAAGGGGGAGAAAAAAAAATCAATATCAATACGCGAATGACTGAGCATGCCCAGTGTGGTACTAACCCGGTGACCCTGTCAGTCGGTGTGATAAGAGGAGCAAAAAGAGGCTGTTGTTTGGATTTGTGGGTGAGTGACAGAACGGGGAAGGTTTGTAAGGATAAGTTAAAGCAGCAACGCTGGCTAGAGTGACAAGGCTCTCGTGGGACTCTCTATCAGCGGGTCGAGGCATAGCAGCAAGTACAAACGGATACTCTAACTCAATTCAACTGTATTTCATCATCAAATAATGGCCAGCTTTCATCATCATTTATTAAAAAATTACCTTTGGATGAGAAGTGGAAGAATCTGTCTCTACACAGTGAATAACATTGTGTATGTATCAGCTTACTATAAAGACCTGGTTTACACAAATGACGTAAGTCAGTTCTACATGCTCTGGTTTAAGCTACCCATCATGTAAGATTACATTTGTGAGTTTTGTTAGTTTATCTGTTAATATTTTCCACTCTGTAGGTCCCTCGCCAATTTCCCCACAAACTGAAATGCCCAAACATAGCTCACAAATATTTTTTTTTCTTTCCCGAACAGCTGGATATTTCTTGGACAGATTAAAAATCTGTGGGTTAATAATAATAATAATAATATTTTTATTTGTATAGCACTTTTCAAAAAAATAGGGTGCTTCACAGTATTAATAAAACTTACGCAGTGAAGATAAGTACATATATTGAAACATACAGACACGTAAACAGACTTACGGTCAGACACACATACGTGAAAATAGTTGCAAAAAAATGGCCGAAAATAAAAGGGGAAAAGTTTAAGGGAGCGCTAACCAATAAAAAGTCAATTAAAGCAAATAATAAACTTTTGAAGCACACACTAATTTATATCAGCAGAAGTGCATTCCCTGTGTTCATCATAGGAAAGGAACGTTTATACAAAGTGTTTTCCATCAACAGTGCAGCTCTATGGTATGGTCAAATTTTTGGCTACGCAGATACTGAAAAGGATAATTTCACTGTTGTTTTTAATCTATTCACAGTATTTTAGCAACAGATCCTGTTAGCGAAATCTCAATCAGAAACAACCATTTTAAAAACAGCAACCAAACTTCGCCACTACTTTTTATTGCCTTAGCAGCCCGGTGTCGAGGCTGCCGACTTACCGCAGACAGCAACTGTGTTCAGACTCATATGTCAGCTGCCAGGCTTACTTCACAAAGCAGTCAGTCTTGCACAGAGCAGCCTGGCACCCGCCCTAACTACAGGAGTTAAGGATGTGATGAAAAAGGGGCAAGTCTTCTTCTATCAGCACCCAAGCAGAGATTGATTAACTGCAAAAAAACCCAGCAGCTCATAAAGCTACTTAGCCCGCATCTCAAAACAGCCTTAAAGTAATTGCTCCTATAGACACATGGGTACATTTTTTTTTCATTATGACCTCAAAGGGAATGTGGTAATGTAATGTAATGCAGCAATGACGGAGAAAGGGGTATTCTGTGAACAACAATACAGCCCTAATAGCAGGCAATTGCTGTGGCTCAGTTTTATGGTGTAAGACCTCCATCAATCCCTACTCAGTCATTATGTGGGGACAAGCCGGTTAGCAAATCAATTGGCCTCAGAATCGGTGGTCTGCTCAGAACAGGAAGGGGCCGTCCTGCCGTCCACCATTATTTCCCTTCTTTACAGCCAAAGACATTTAAGTTTGTCAGAAATCTGACTGACTGGCTGTAATCCCGAAGGCAAACTCTACAACCTTTAACAAAAATCCGAGCAGGGTTAAAAACAACCTGTTGGCCAAAGTTTGCTTCAGAGAGCTGGACGCTGAATGAGATGCTGAATCCGTAAAGCCCAGTGAATTGATATGAGCTAAATGAGGCAGAAAGTTAGCACCAAGATGTGAAAACAAAAAGGCTGAGGAGAGCCATTAGGAAGACGTCAACAACTCAGAAAGGAGCCCTGAGGGCACTTTGTTAGCCCTCACTACGAAATCAGCCCTGGAGACCTGCAGAAAAAGGCCTCGCTCACTGCTGATGCTGTGCTTTAAATTCAGCAAGAATAGACAGACCAGAAAAAAAAGCTAGAACAGCCAGGCAGTGGTTTAAAAACAAAAAAACCTCAGCTGCTGCCACTTGAAAGAGTGTGAAAGGAAGTGAAATGGTAATCCCGCCTCTGTCTTTTGTTTGAAATTGAAAAACAATCCAAACAGAGGCAGGGTTTAGACAGTCGGGGGGGGAGGGGGGGGGGAACTGAGACCCTTGAAAAGGACACTTCCTCACCGCAGGAGGAAGAAAAATAAAATCAGCAGATTTCGCATGTCAAAGTGCCAGGACAGAGTAGCAGGGGAGGTAAAGAGGGAAAGGAGAGTGAGCTTCACAGCATGGGGGGGAATTTTGAAAATTGAACTGATGGTTAGTTCTCTATATACGAGCAGACATCTAAGCACACAGACACTAATTTCCCCACCCAGGCTCGAGCACATAGTTGTTCTAAATTTCTCTGTCGCTTAGGGATTAGAGGGGATCTTAAGGTTCCCAATAAAAATGCCTGCGCCTCCAACCAAAAAAAGAAGAGGTGTTTGCTTCGCCGCAAACTTCCTCCGTCATCCAGAGTTATCTCACGGCCGATCACTGCTGTTTAACTTTCTTTCGCTGGCTTTGATTCCAATGTAATCTTTGGGCAAACATCAAAACACTTACTGACTCTAAAGTGGAAATGGGATTCCTGCTTAGAGCTGGTGTCCCCTTTCATTTTCCTATGCGAAGCCCACCTAGATAAAAGCAGCCTTAACAGTGGAGAAAGGCCTCTTTTATAATTCTATTAGAGCTCCGTCCCTCCAGCTCTCCGTTGAGCAATGGATTCTGACCCTGACTTAATTAAGTGGCAAATGGCAGAATGATTCTCCTAAATCCAGCCCACGGAGTCAAGAACACATGACTGAATTCAAATAAAGAGGAACAAACAAGGATAATTAGTCAAGCCTGAAAGACAAAGGCAAGCAGGAATTTATAGGAAGGGAAGGGAAACTGAGACAAAGCGGGTGGAGCCAACGGTGGAGGAGCCACAGGAATGACCAATCTGAGTGCCTGCAATAGTGGTGCCTTGGCCTGGAGGAACAGGAGGATGGCCATCGCACATCTTTCACATGCCGAGTCCTCCTAAACTATCAAAGCGTCTAAGCTCCTCCCACTCGTCCATGATCATCCAGAGTCACTGTGGATACATCAAACAGACGCACTGAAGGGTGGAAATGGCAGAGGGAAGGGTCTTTGGGTTTGACCAGCCTGAACAGACTTCACAGTGGGGGTGGGCGACTTGTATGGGACCAATTCCCATGCAGCCAGCAGCTTCACTTCCACAAACCGAGGGGTGGGTGTGTGTGTGTGTGAGGGGAGAGTGAGGAAGAGGGGCAGCAGCAGAAAGACAGAGAGGGGGCTCAGAGGGAAACTACTGAGATGAACAAAAAAAAAAAAAAAAGAGCACACAACAGGGAAAGAAAGCTGGGCCCCAAAGCATCAAAGGTTGCTAAGGGCAAGAAATGAAGGAGCAACACAGTAAACGCCACAGCAAGAGTGCTAAATAAGGCCTCCTATGGTCCAGCGGGTTACACTGTAGACACGGTGTGCTCTGCTCTGAGAATAACAACACAAAAGAATTAAGACAAATATTTTACAAGTGGAATTGATGCTGCTTCTCTCGCTTCAAGAGTGCGGTCTGAACAGATGACCAGAATTCAAAAGGTTGTTGTGTTGGGCTCTAAAGAAAGGCCAGTGGAAAAGCATCTGGCTGCTGTAGGCAGGCAGAGGGATGAGTTGAATATATTGTGACATTAATGAGGTTGTCAGCCTCCTCATGATGGAGTGGCTGTGTTTTTGTGCCAGCAAGACTAACACCCTTAAATGCTCATGCTGTTAACCCCTGCTGAACCCTCGCCTCACATACAAAGCTGAGGGGACGACGAGCACATGCCCCCCTTAAGTGTGCGTCCCAGTGCACGCAGGTTTTAAAAAAAAAATCTCGATCACATAAAGCAGTTGGGTTGGATTCTTTTTCTTTATTAGTCTTTATTTTTTAATGCTAACAATATTGAATCTTAATTTCATGGCTTAGGCCCCTTCTTCAATGAAGCAGTCCTTCCTCTATGTCCACCTGGCCCTGAAACCCGGTGGCATGTGGGCAATTAGTGACTACAGTACCACTTCTCCCACACAGGGCTAATTACTGACCTGTGGGTTTCATTTAGAGAGAAACAGAGGCAGAGGACATGGTAAGGCCCAGTCATTCATTTGTCTTAATTAATTACCCTTTCCTCCACCGGGGCTCCTGGCAAGGCCAACTATTCTAAAATCTCTCTGGTGAGTTGGTGTTCCCGCACTCGTAACCTGTGAGTAGCCTGGAAGCTTTGCTCCATGTTTTGGGAACTAATATGCAGCACAGAGGCCAATCTGGTGAGATCCTAAAACAGAAGTTTATGGCTGATATTATTATTATTATTTAAAGCAGCAATAAAGAACTTGGCAGGGCACGCCAAGGTGGCACTGCTGGAGCAGAAGGGGTTAAAAAAGGCAACGGGGCCAGGTTTGGAGAGGTTAGCGGTGTGATTCATTTTTATTACCACGCAGCCCCTGCAGGCGGCAGGAGTGGCAAATTATTTCTGAAACAAAGTGGAGGGCTCTCATCAGAGCTATTACCTGCCTGTGGCCGAGGGCAGCGCGGAGCCTACAGAGGGTGACAGTGAGAGGCCCACGTCAGTGAGGGATAGCCGTCCACATCCGTCCACGCTCCAGGACATCTCCCCCAAATGAGTCTTGGTGTCTTGTGTATGTGTTTCATTTTTTTGTGTGTGTGTGTGCGCGGCAAAGGATAGGGGTAAAGTTAACCGCGAGACCTCTCCCACAGTTTCCGTAAAAATAATCTGTAGTGTTTTTCTATCACAAACATGCCACGCAATTAGAGGTGACATGCAAAACACAACGACTCCCAGGTGCTAATTAAAAGAACAACTCCCCTGCAATATGCTGACTGCAGAGATCAGCCACAATGCACAGCTCCCGCAGATTTATTATCACACATTTAACTGTATCCTGGCCAGATCTGACTTCTGCTGTTAGCATGTTGGCACTACTTGATACTGAAGAAGCTTTACCGCTCTACCAATAAATAATTATTTATAAATCTGCTGGCTGTAAGGCGTTAGCACAAGAGCAGTTTAGTTAATCGAACTGCTTTCCTTGTTTCGTTCTGGGAAGAGATCCTATAAGATGAGGACTAAAAAAACTGAAGAGAACACGAAAACCAGCAGACTTGGTGGCTCATTAGAACCTGAAAGCCCTGAGCATTTATTGGTGGATCAATAGCAGTTATAACTGCATTATAACAAGCCAAAGAGACTTTGTCTAACATGCCTATTCCAAAAATATTCAAATTTAACACCAACTTAGAAAACATTGAGAAATATTTATCTAATGATAACAAAAATCCTTTAAATGCACGCATACTGGTGCGTGGGTATTTATTTGTGAATTACATTAATTGCATTATTCTCACACGGACAAAAAAGTCTAGTTAATAGCTCATGCTTAAAAAAACAAAACTACAGCAAATAAATTACTACCATTGCAAATGATGCTTTATTGGTACCTTGCATTCTTCTGCAAAAGCAGGTAATCCTACGTACATATCCATGCATATTAACACGCTTTCTATTATGATGTCTGTAATCATTCTGTTCTACGCCAGCAATTGCACTGCTGTGCAGATCCGCGTACGACAAATCTATATATTGTGTTCTTTCGCACCCGAATATCATAAGCTAAAACAATCTTGTGGATGAGTGCTTTTAAGTTAAATCTCAAAAATGCAAAAGGGGTAAAACTAGTCTTGCAGGAGACATTCTATCAGACGCCGACTTGATATTCAGGTAGTTACTGAATCGTTTAGATTAGGTGTCACTAATGTTTAGTAGAAGTCAGGAGCCATACACCGCCTGCCTGGGTGCCATCACAAAGCTGCTGCATGTCACCGGTGTGACACAATTAAAATTCTCCCTTATGCGCGGTGCTCAATTTAAGAGAAGCACCCACAGAAGTGGCGTCAGAATTCAATAAAAATAATAAAAGAAACCGCATCCCTTTAAATTGGTTTGAATTCATCATTCAGGATAAAGCAAAATAGTCCGATGCAAAGCAGAGCAGAAAGTCCAGAGCATCTAAATGACCGGTGTCCATATATGATATTTCCAAGTTCTGTTTTTTGGCTAAAGATTAGTTATCCTGCAAATGAGATTTATTGTTTGACAGTGAAAACTAATGGAGATGCTGCTCCGGGATAAGATCGGATTTTTTAGACAATGAAGAACCTTCCTGCTCAAGGCGACGTGCGACTGACAGCGGTAGGGAGAGAAATCAACATCAATAATCTTTCATCAAGTCCACAGTGGAGCACTTTCACACAGATACCATTCAATAAACAACTGTAGGCCATCATTCAGGTCTGAACTGGCCGGAGAGTCAGAGAATGAATCCAAGAGGAAAAATAACTGAAAACTTGCTCAATGTTGCACAGATCATTTTATGTGGGCCAACTGTGAGCAGAAAAATATGCATTTCCTAAAGAAAGTAGTTCATAAAGGATACAATTTGCAGTTTTACAGCCTTATGCTGCTTTCTTATTAAGAGATCTAAGCTATAATAAGTGATTTCAAAGGTTAAACTCACAGGAAAAAAATACTATGAATTAGCAGCAATGGAGGTTACACTCATAATTAATGAAACTCCAACAGTAAGTTTTGGCATGTAGCAACAATATGTTATAAGTGTAATATTAACTGTTTATATGCCACTTTTGGCTTGTAAATAGCACCACTGTAAACAAAGTGTGCACTGGCCTAAAATGCACACATCAATCAAGCCATAGTATCACCCGAAGGTTGGAATTAGGCCGGGAACTGATGACCGTTTCCACTCATAATCACTCAAGTGCTTATTAGAGTTAGAGGTTTCAACCGATTAACCTATTTGTAGTCCAAAATACTACAAAAATAAATGACCAGCTCATCAAGCTTTCATAGCCCAACGTGACATCTTCCTAATACATTCTCTTCCACACCAACAGTTTGAATTTCACTAAACGGTTCAGGTACTTATATCGTGCTTTAGTTGAGCACTCAAACCACTTTCTACTGCAATTCACCCTCTTAGTGCTTTTATGTAACATTTACACACTCAGACTCAGGGTTCAGTATTTTGCCTGAGTATATGTCGACACATGAATTGTAGGAGCTGTGGAATCGAACCTCTGACCTTCCAACCAGCAAAAGACCCGGTCTATCTCCTGAGCAACAGCTGCCCCAGTGCAATAGTCCTTTCATGTTACAAAGTAGGACCATTATAAAGTGAGAGCGGTTCATTTATGTTTAACACATTCTTGCTATTTAACATATTATACTGTCTTAATCTACTAAGCATTGGCTTAAAATGACAAAACAAAGATGTTACACCTCTACCATGTTAAAGTCTGTTACATTAAAATTTTAAACCTAACCACTATTTATGTTTCATTATAAGACAGGTTGGCCACATTGATTGGATACTATCAAAATACATCTACGTTATCAAGTTGGTATGAAAAATGTTTTCTAATTAGTTTGCAATATTGTTAATGCCATATTGTTTTAATTTTATTATATATTTAATTAAAATTTGGAAAGATTTTAGTCTCTGAAATGTAAAAACAAAGGTACTAGCAAAGAAAGTAACCAGACGTCCTGCTTTCTTAAAGTTACAAAGCTGTGATGATCTAAAGTAAAACACACTGGCTTTGCAAACAGTGCTGAGAAAGTCCCAGACTTATCGGCACATGCTGGATCTTAAAAGAAAGCCTGAACAGAGAGCTGTTTCAGATGTGGTTTTGGTTTGCTAATTTTCTCTTGATTAGTACTTACATATCAAATGACAAACATGATGGATATGAAGCTAGTCAGAGCATTTATCAGGCAAGTGCAAAATGATGTCACATTCCTCTGGTGAAATATGGTTTTCCAGTGGACAGAGGGTCAGAAGCATAACAGAGACTGTTGATAACAACAAAGCAGTGACTGATACAAGAGAAGCACAGCGATCAGTGTGTACAGGATGGACTGACGCTCAGACATAAAATACTGTGTTTTTGGCTCAATAGGCTGACATTTATGGACCCCTGGTGCTTCTTATGGAGCATTTTGCGATGTGAATTGCCTCTGTTCAAATGTGGGTGGCTAATAAATGGCAGCTAATGGAGAGAAGACAGCGCTGCCTTCTCATTCTATAATCTCTGCACGCTTCATTAAGCAGCACCTTTATTTGTAGAAGTATGCTAACCTGGTGCTGTCGCTCCCTGGCTTGGTGTACCCCTCCAAAGCGCCTTCCCACACACTGTTGGCCATTGCGTTACCGATGGCAGTCATCACCATGCTGAGCTCCACCGGCCAGTCGTCCAAGTCAAGAGAGCGCACGCGAGACAGGTGGGTCCCCAGGTTCCTGTGGATGCCTGAGCATTCGATGCACATCAAGGCACCCAAGTTCAAACTGGCCCAGTCGGGGTCTGCGTGACAGAAGATAGGAATTAATAAAAAAATTAAAAGTATTAACAAGAGATGCTTTGAAAGCCTCACCAGGAAATTTGTGATGAACCTATTTTGAGTATGGTTTAATGTTGGTAACCTCTTCAGGGAAAAAAACCCAGTACAATTAAATTAGTCAGACAAGAATAATCAGTATCTGCCAAAACTGCAAGATGCAGTACTTCTAACAGTGCTGAATACTAGTTCTAACTTGAGAAAAGCTGGTAGAAATGACTCGATATCAAATAAAACCTTTGCAGTTGCTGTTTGGTCCCCAAAATGTAGTTTTTTGCACCTTCCCAAATGTAGCAGCACCTCCAAATGCAAACCCAACCCACTTTTATTATCTAATAATATGACGTCATAATTTTCATATAGCATTACCAACTCTCCTACAAAGTGTTTAATGTTCTAAGTGGACTTTTTTGTGCCCTGTTGCACTGTAGGTGCATTGTATGGAAAGTTTTTAAAGTATTTTTTGACAAAACTAAGGAATCTGGTTACAGGAGTATGAAAACTGAAGTTTTTTTTTTGTTTGTTTGCTTTTACGCACGACGTGATAAATTAAAGATTAAAAAACCCTCTCAAAATCTTGACCTCTACTACCTTTTGTTATGTCACCAAAAGAGGGGAAGAATGTTGGGTTTTTTGTCTTTAATCTGTTCCTTTAATATCTGTATTTCATATGTAATAGACAATGTGTTCAGATGTGTTTTAACCGTAGAGAGTTATACTCACTTGGTGCGTCACAGTCCACACAGAAGCTATTCCCCCTCATGTTTCGTATGGACTGAATGGCCATTGCATCACTTTGGCTGCCCAACCGAGACTGTGAGAAATGAAGGTGAGAATAAATCAACGGGAACTAATTATTTCACTGGCGATCACGAGAAAGCAAACAATTATAGCTGGACTCAAATTATAGACAACAAGCAAAGGGAGAGAGAAAAGGTTTTTCAAAGTCTCGGGAAAAGACACAGGCAGAGAAAATATGAATATGAAAATTAGGATGTGTCTCCCCAGTATGCTGACACAAGCCGTGTTCTATCTCTGATGTCTGTCACTTCTAATAAGAGATCCCCCACACTGCGGTGCACCTGTCTGACAACCTCCCACATGTGACAGCTTGAAGTGGGGGAAGAGAGGAGGGTGAAGGCGTGATAAAGGTTGGAAAGAAGGAGAAAAAGAGGAATGTAAATTAAGTGGGAGAAATGTAGCACGATGATGACGATCACGACGATGTTTTGATTAGATGATAATCGCCAACCCTGTCCAGTTCCTCTGATATTCTTTATCCTTCATGACAAACTGTACCTTGTTCTTTATGCTTTCACAAGACTGCAGGCTGGCAAAAATCTGGCTCTCGATAGCTTGGACCCACAGTTCCCTCTCCTCATACGTGGACGCTTCAAAGTTCCACGTCTGACCAGTCAACGACACAATCACGAACTCAAAGGAATCCTCTTGCTCTGGAAAACAAAACAAAAAAGACACACAATATATTAGTATTGATTAGATAATTAGATGCTTGGTAAGAATGTGTATAAAACATCTTTTGGTCATTTTAGCCTCTTTTAACAATAAATAGTACAGATAGACAAGAATTATTGTATGAGAGTGACGTGCTGCAAAGTTGACCAGCTAATATATTAGCTTGACTTGACACTGATAGTCATGAATTAGACCTAAAACAGATGATTTGAAGTTCAGCTCAGAAATCGGTGACACATCCAACGTTAAACAGAAAAATTGTGTTGGTGGTTCAACTGGAAACACATTGCTAAAAGACAATCAGAAACCACTGGAGACTCAGAAAAAATACTTATACCGCATCAGGGTCACAGTCACTGCAAAGTTAGCTTTATAACCTGTAGAGTCTCGAGCATTATCTGCTTGAGGTTGCTAAAGTCAAGGTCACCAACTTTCACCTCCCCTATTTGAGCTCTACAGAAGCTATCTGTGCAAACACATCGATAGACATTGCTTATTCTTTGAGTCGTCAACCCTTCTGTAATCAAAGATGCAACTAAATGATGCTTTATCAGAGGCAATCTCACCAGCAGACACATTTGTTCTCTTAAAACTCTGGGATTGGTCAACTCTTGCCTATGTCTTACCAGAAAGACTAGTCTGGGAGGCAATTGTCCTCTACAGTTTTTGATATGAGGCTCTGGCACTGGTCAGGTTAGTTAGAGCAGAGCACCAGAAGAATGGCATTACAGCTCATGTTCTTACTTCTTAAAGCAGAGACTGCTTTATTGACAGTTACAGAGTTCATTGCTTAAAGCTGACAATGTGCATTTGATAAAATGATGTTTGTACAGCTCTCACTTCAATATGATAGCCCAAGATTAGCTCTCGATCTTTATTAAGCATCCTCTGGATCAAAACAAAAAGTAGAGGAGGAAAAATATCAATCCTGTTCCTTTTTTTTATTTATGTGTTTTAAACTTAAAACTTTAAAAAATGCTTCCCATGATAATATAAAATATATCTATAATCATCTGTGGATTCACTTTAATTATATTATTTAGCTATGATTCACTATACGAATGTAAACAATGAAGCAGACAAACAGTGGCAGTATCAGATGTGATGCTTAACATTTTGTTGCAAGTTTTTTGTGCTATATTTGTTTTTCCTTTTGAGCATTTTAAAGCTAATGTGGTACTGCTTTCCACGTGTGTTCTTTCAGGAGGCTTACTAATTGTCAACAAATGTCCGATATATTTATGGATGTGGAGTAAGCAGCCGCTCCAAACCAAATGCGACATCTAACTCGTGGACACAGTCAGAATTTTGCATTTCATGGCTTTGATTTGAATAACTTAAGCAGTGACTTGACTTGCTCAACTCATAGAAGAGACTATCTTGGTTCTCACCATAGGAATTTGATACTTACTTTGACTAATCGCACTACAACTTTAATGGCACACGCAACTTTGCCCAGTTCTTTTTTGGAAATGGTAATCTAATTGTTTGTGTGTGTGTGTATAAATATTATTTTAATTAACACACCATTTTGGTAAGTTTTTATAAACAGAAACTGAAAGGCACTGCCTCAGATCTGTCACTTTAGCCCCAGTCACAGAGGGAACCACTAGTCAATAAGCAATAATGTGTGGGAGCACCACTTACATTTAATTCCTGTGACACACCTGCCATTCATTAGAGTGATTTTGCACAGTATTATAGCAGGACTTAAATTAAATCTTAGACAGCTTAAAAATGTGTCTAGAATTGAAGATTTAGACTGTCGGAACACCAATTAAGGCCAGATTTGGGTTTTCATGCAGAGTATACCATTACTAGCTTTCAAAGAATTTTTGTAGATGTTTTGTATTGTTTGTAAATTAACTGCCACATCTCCAGCAACAGTTATTAGTCCAAGATAAGCAGGTGCTTATAAATATTTGTGTCATATATCCTTAAAAATTATTTTATGAATCGACTGAATGCTAAAATCTACTACCAAAAATTTAATCCTTTATCCCCCAATTTTTCCTCCTCGTCATAACACACAGATACATTTTTAAACCAAGCTGCTTTGAATCCATTTTTCCATCCATTCACTGTGTTTAACTAAGATTTATGAAAATGTCACCTGTCGTTTGCAAAGAAGAGGTCTGACACAACATATGTTCCAACACATGCTGTAATGATTCTGCTGTTCAGCAGCAATTCATTAACTCTGTACTGTACCCGTGTAACGTCTCTGGTCTCTGCACATGCTTGAGCTCATAGCCAAATGATTTGTAATTACCTAATTATGTCTATGCAAATAGTCATCTCATTTGCATAAACCATGCTTGGAGGACTGGAGGCAAATAGACACAAGAGGAAGGGTTTTTTCTTCTTCTCCTCCTATGTAGCTTTTATCCAATGGAAACAGTTCTACTGATAAGCTATCTGTGCTGCTGTTTACTGCCAAACGTGTTGACATAATTTACCATTAAATAAGTTTAAAAGTTTTTTAATTGCACAGATGCATTGATGCTTTTACTGCAATCCATTCCGAAATCTGAACACAAGGAGATGCTTAACAATAAACGGCTTCTGTATGAGTTATAAAATGAGGGCTATCACATGGCGATAAGATTGTCAGGCAAATCATCTAATCAAAGAAATTACTACTTTTTCCCCCATTCATAATCAATTCACCCTCCTTGCTGTGAGACACGAGCCTGTGCTGTTAAATGACAGATGTCTGATGGACGCCACTAATGTAGCGATCCCTGTGCCGCGGCGGAGAGCCATCTCTTCAGGGGGAAAGCAATAATCCAATTAGCTCGACGCCGACTTCAATTATCTGATTTAGTTTGTGGAATCGACTTCAGGTCACAGAGAATCAATAAAGACTTGGAAGCCTCTTTATTTAGACTTATAGTAGAAAAAGTCTTTATGTTGGTGTGACATAAGAAAACACTGATGGGATTACAATATTTTTTAAAAAGATAGAAGCCTACCATTAAAGATAAAGAAGCAAATAGGTGAAAGAAAATAAAAGAAAATTACATTTAGAAAAAAGAATAATTGCAATACCCACATTAGAAATCCATTTTTCTTGTCAAATATACCTTCAGGTACAATAACTAATGCATCTGATTATAATTTGTGATTTTCAGACTCAAATGTTGTTGTACTTGTGTTTTCATCTTTTTAAAAACCTGAACAAAGCTAATTATTCTGTTGGCTGCCCAGGCAATAAATTGGAGGCATTAAAACACTTTCATTATGGAGATTAAAAAAGCGACGGATGGCTGGTTTCTTAAACTGATGAGTATACAAGACAAAACAAATCCAATTCTCCATGCATAGTAATGCACACACGTGAAACATGGTGTAACCACGGAGGTAGCACACGATTGTATGCAGCAGGAATCTTTATGTGTGACCCATGTACGGTCATTACATGCAGCTCCACTACACAGTGCAGCAATTCAGCTCCACGTGAGCCGAGGTCAGAGTGTTTCAGTAAATCTGAGCGTGAACCGAGTGTCAAAGGTATCGCTGCTATCTCGCAGGCACCTGCAATGATGAGCTTGTACAAGCACCATTAGCGCTTCTGTTATTACTCAATTGTTGCGGTTAGCACACGGCTAACAGAGGAACCATCACCTTCTCACATTAACATAAGCATTAACCTCCTGACCATATCAATCTGGGAGCCTAAGGTCAACAAGTTCTTGCCAATTAGAAGTAAATTACCACTGCTCTGCGAGTGGGCGGACGAGGAAGAACACAATTTAAAGCCAATGGAGGCACAAACTGTGAGGAATGACCAAACTATGATTTCCCTCAATTAGCATGGCATAATAAAAAAGAAATTATAGTGTGATGGCCATAAAGCTAAAGAGGAAGGAACAGATAAAGATACACATCTTCGTCCGACATTAAATGCATCATAAAACTGTTCAGTCACAGGTTCATTCGCAACTTGATGGCACCTCGCAGCAACACAAAAGCACTTTAATTAGCAAAACATTTCTTCAAGATACAAAAATAGATGGCAAATAGTTGTTGTTTTTTTACATATTAACTACACTGGACTTACATGAGTTCAGATTTTTTAAGTACCTCTGCTTAAGTAGTTACATTGTGTAATTACAATGTAATTACAAAGGAAGATACTGTACCCCCCCTCCCCCTTTTTGATTTCATATTTAAGTTATATGTTAATGTGAACAAGTGAAGTTATAAGACAGACTGTGAGCAACCATCATTCATCTTAGAGAGACGGCTGTTTTTCTGACTTGTTATGATCCTGAAAAACGTGTTCAGGCATTCATCTGTGGCAGGCTCGACTACCGCAGTAATGTAGTCCAGTAAATATTCTTCCAAAAACATTAGAGGAAGGCTGCAGCTTTTCCATACCACTGCTACAAGGTTATTAATCACATTTAATGATGGAAAGCACATGATGCCAGTTTTCTCAGAAGTACACTGCTTCTCACATTCAGCCTGAAATGACCAAGTTACACTGATGCCAGTCGCTTTATGTGCCAAACTGTTCAATACCAAACTGTCAGACATGCATTATTCCTCACAGAGACAAATTAATTAGGGATACAGCAGTTATTGTCAGTTCCGCCCAAGCTTCAACTTGCTACGTTCTAATTTTAAATTGTAGAAAAGCAACCAGTACGGCTCGTTGCGTTATACTTTTAAAGACACACCTCTTCAATCTGACACTAGAATTGCTAAATAATAATAGCCACATCTAGAGTCACTGAAGCATATGATCATTTAATCAACATTACATCTTGGGAATACAAGTGTAGAATAAGACAAATTTAGGGTTTCAGTCAGAAAATTGTGTTTCTGTCACTCATATAAAAAGTGTGCTTTGCTGTGACGTGACATGTGTCTCGTAACGTGTAACTGCAACTCGCACAGATATAAATGCTGCCGATGGAGTCGGCCACTAGCACAGGCTGCGTCATAGGCTCTGCATAGATTCAGCGCAGGAGCATAATTCAGGCGTTACTCTGTCCAACGATTTCACAATGGTGGAGGGAAATATTCATTATGTAGATGCACTGAGAGTCATATGGAAGTCTATTCGCCCCTCCATTTCTCTCTCCTTCCTCTCTGTTCCTTTCTTTACAGTTTTATATTTCTATATAACAGAAACTTTAATATAACAGTTTCTTTTTCATGTTTTAATATGTTTGTGCTTTGCCTGTTTTCAGCAGGGCTTCGAGTCCTGCTCTCTATGTTAAACATTAAATTTTTGGATAGTGATCTACTACAAATTCTAAGTGGAGCTCTGTGTTATGTTAAGATATATATTTTGTTTGCTTTATTATTTATTTTAGTATACTGTCTTCTACACTTTGTACGCAGGAGTTTCTAGACCTGAATCCACTATTCACACATAATGCTTTAAGTGCATTTAGGGGATAGCTGTCTCCTTTGTGTTATTGTACCGATGTTATTGAGTACTTCCTTTATTATTGACTGGCTGCCATTAAAAATATTTACTTGATGTGCAAAAATCAAATTGAAACCTCACAGACAAGACAGTGACTCGAGGATGGTGCTTCCTCTATAGCTGTGCATGTGCAGCAGATGTACCATCGAGAACCTGTGGACCAGATTAGCACCTCAGGGGGTTTGGTCCTGAGCCCAGCTGTGCTGTCTAAAACGCAGTCTGCAACCCTGGATCTATCTGTCTAAGCCCTTCAAAGACCTCTGGAGACCGGTGTCACAAACCCTTTGAGATGACTTAGCAAACAGCTCTTCACCTTGAGGACTCTTTATTTCATCTATTTGCATGAGCGCTTCACTGAAATGACAAGGTGCAGAGGTACATAAGGTGAGCTATTGTTTTGGTGTGTAGGATGTGCTGTTTTGTGTCGTATGCATGCATCAGGCAGTCACTTAAAGAAGTGCTTGCCGTTCCCGTGAATTAACGAGCAGTTGGGAAGAACAGGCCAAGGCGGTGCCATCTGTAAATGTCACAGGCACTGCTTGCTCATTTTACACATCATTAAAGCCAATATTCCTAACCTGTATCAGAGCAATCAGGAGCAGGCCATTACTGCGACAGGGGCCCCAGGGGAACCACGACCAAACTCCGAAAGAAAAAAGCAGAGAGGAAGAGAGAGATAGAGCACACTCTTTATCTATCTGACACACACAATTCTGCACACTTTTACACGCACACACTCGTGCTCAAACAAACGAGGAGCACACCTTCCAACAATAAACAAACACATGAAATCAGCACCAATACCACTACCCTAATAGCTAGTGCATTTAACAACAGAGCAGAATGAAAACAGGGCCAATTATACATGTATCTGTGGGCAGTGTGTATAGAGCCCAAATGAGAATCTTGTTATTCCTTTCCCTCTGTACTGTGGCGCTCAGAAAGCTAAGCCATTACAAGAGTGGAGGCTCCAGGGACAGCTTTCGGAAATGAGAGCGAGTCAGGGAGTGACAAAACAAAGTATTGAGATAAACACCCACCATTAGCACAGGCAGTTAAACCTCCATTTCCTAATCCCCAGCTGGACTCCAGAGGATATTAACCCTTACTTTACTAAGGTGCAGGACAACAGAATACTGGATTACAGCCGGACTCTCAATATAAGCAAAACTTTAGCTTACTATCGACTGGCCTGGGTTAGGGAACATAGTCCAAAAAAGTTTTGATGAATGAATATTATAAATGTTATAAAAGCAGTTAAACATTTTGCAGCAGGCACTTAAATATATTGTGTTACTAGTTGGGTTGGTGCACTGTATGCTAGGCGTTCTCATTTAACATCACTGCAAATTGGTTTTGTTTCTTTGTCCAGTTGCTAGCAGGTAAATATGTCATTAATTCCAGATTATTACACTTATCACACTCCTAATCCGCATCCAGTGGTAAGCTTCTTCAGTCCATTTATACCTCTTCCTTAGCCACAGTAAAGATGATCTGAAACGTGCTACATTGGTATTAAAGCCCATTTAGTTTTCAGGGTTTGCTTATTTAAGTCCGTTTGAGTTCTTCATGTTCATATATAAAGTAAAATGATTCCACTGGGTCGACTGTGGCAGACTGACAACATCAAATTTAGTTTAAATGGTTTTTAAATGAAAGATGATCTACAGTTTTCAACCAAAGTGAAGTTCCCATCAGCATCAGCATTCTGGCCACGATCTTCAAACTGATTCAATTTAACCTTTCCAGTAATTTAACAAGGGCGGTTACCATTATGATTCTGAGAGTCCACACTTTTACAAACACAGAAATAATTTCCCCGATTCTCCTTTAACTGCTGATAAAATTACATCGAGTGCTTTCAACCACTTTAAACTCAATCAGCTCAAATTTTACATGAAACTACTCAAAGATTTAAAGTGATTATCCCGTTTCTGCACTTTTTTTAATTCAAAAATTAATTTGTGAAACAGAGTACACTGAATCCAATTCTGCTCTGTCACAAACAAACGCTTTATTCTGAATGCCTCCAACTGAGAAAAAAAGGAAGATGTTATCTTGCATTTATGTCTTCTTATCATATATTATGACTTAATATGTCATATTAATGTGAAATGTTATGAATGGTTTTTAACTATTATCATGTCTGAGTGCTTTAATAATTTTAGATTCAGTAGGTTATACTGAGGGTCTCCTATTTGTTGATGTTTAGATGCAGATTTATATTACATTACATTTACACCTAGAATTCATCATATTCATTTTTTCTGGAATTTTTACGTCTTTTTGTTACTGACAGTTACTTTGATAGACAATAAAACACAAATTCACATTCAAATTGCATCTATTACTACGATTTCGAATCAGGCAGCTAAGCATTTACTTATAAATATTAGGAGTATAAGTCACATCAAATCTAAAATTATATTTATAATATGCATCGCTTTCGTGGAAGTGTTTGATTTTGACACTGCAACTAACCTTTAATCACTCTTGCAAGAGCTACATTCAGACACTCCTTTGACTTCATCGCCCGAGTTTTTGATCTGTTACGGTTTGTGTTTTTTCTATGTGTTTTATGGGTAAGTAGATGCACTGAAGTCTCAAAAATGACAAAAACAATGACTCAAATTAAACGTTAAACTCCTACTTATAGAACAAAAAAGTTGTCAAAATGGCACGTTAGTTGATGATCTCATACCGTAATCTTTTCTAAATCTAATAGCAGATATTATACGTCTTAAATTTGACTTATAGAAGTTTTAAATAATAAAAATGTTCTAGTGTCTGAAGCAAGTTCCCTAAGTCTTCAAAAATGGACGTGCAGTTTGACGGCCTTTGTTTGACTGGACGTCTGCAGATCTCGTTATCGTCTGCACATCAAACACATTCTTATTTTCTTTTAATTTCTGCCACTTTAGCAAGAATAAATACCTCCACCTATAAAACTGGAAGCATCAGCAAGGAAGGTCTCGTCACAGTTTACCTCCGTCCCGACACCCCCCACCCCAGCTCACATTGGGCAAGCTAAACTCCCCAAAACAATGAGCATTTGATACACTTTCTTTAAAAGAGAAATACATTAATGATGCTCCCTGACAGTCTGCATTAATCAGAGGGGGCTCCCCCTGAACACAACTCTTTATCGGCCATCGATTTTCCAGTGGGTTTATGGCGAGCGACACATCGAGAGAGCTCGTCGCCGGGCGGCTGCTGGGAAACACATTACGGGGCTGTCAGTTGTCTCGCCATGCATCCTGCATCATTCTTTAAGCACATGAGAAGTTCATTACACCGCACAGCTCTGACAGTGCATAGGATATTAGGGACTGTGTCCCTTGTGCCTATTCTTGGTGCAAGTGCAGCGCATTAGACGTAACAGAGAGTTTTGACTTTATCCAAATATGGCTTCAAATTGATTGTGGAAACATGGCCTTGCATTAATTTGAAATAAAATCATTTTGAAGCACAATAAAAGCTAAATTACAAGAGAGTACAACGGATGACTCAAACCCATTTGAAAGTATGAGCCCATCTGCCGAGTGTTTAGCCTGTAATCTTCATACTAATGAACTTAGTTTTAACATAAGTCTAAATTTCTCTCCACTTTAGCAGTGATTTGGAGAAGCCTCGCTAACTACTGTAGTGCCATATTTGGAAATTATGTTGCAGCGACTGTCTCTCCAGGCTCCCGTGTACATCCCACACGTCCCACGTTGACCAAAATGATTTCTCACCTTAAGACGCTCACGCTGTTTTGATTTATGATGCTTCACAACTACTAAAATTCAATTTCAGCCTGCATTGCATGCTTCTGATTTGCCCCGTAAATGAGATAAACTGATAGCAATTTATTCAAGGATCCCACCTCATCTCTCCTCTCTCTCTTTCCTGTTCTTTTAACAGGAGACACAACTCACATCCCAGACTTGGGTGAATCCAATATTTAAGCGATACGTCTGTATTCCAGAGCATTCAGCAGAACAGACAAGCTGATGCTAATAGAAAAGCTTGCAGAGAACAATGAGAGAGACAGAAAACAATGTGCATGTTTGATGATGTGAGAAACATTGAGAATCTGCCTCCTCCTGTCTGATTACTCTTATACTTCGGTCTCTGAAGTAAACCTTGCACCGTGTGGTACACTTATTGCCGAGATATAAAGGGGTTCGATAATACCAGCCATCGCTAAGTGAAGACTTTAATGTGACTGTGTAATTCTGTCAGGAGATATACATTAAGATCTAAGTAATGTCAAATAAAACTGAAGAAACGGGTGCCTTGGAAAAAAAAAAGGATGCTTGATTAGATACACAGCAGCTCATCCCATTTCTTGGAAGCTGGATCGCTGTTTAGAATGTAAATAAAAACAGAATGCACTGCTTTGGAAATCACTTTAAGGCTGAAAATAGTCTGTTGAAACTGCTAGATTTTACTGCTTTTGAAAAGTATATAATCATTTTGAATTTGATCCCAAGTACATGGTTCAAAAAAATTGGGGCATGCGTCATGGAAGACAATCTGCTCGCAGATAATTAGGTTAATTGGGAACGTTATTGAATATACATCTCCAAGAGACGAGACGGAAAGACTTCGTGGGCATATAGTTCAATAAATTAAGAGCATAAAAATGCAAGGAAGGTGGGATTTCATCACCATGGTACACAGTTTGTAATTTATTTAGCAAATCGTGGATGTGGCATTATCGATATAATAAAGCTAACCTCAGTGATAGCACTGATAACTTATATATCTGTGAAGGCACCATAATGCTTAATGATAAATACAGGTTTTAGAGCAGAATGGCTGCCATCCAGACAACGAGACCATGCCACGTGTTAAGACAGCGCGGCAGACACACTGAAAATATAGTGACCATTATAAAAAAATAATATATAAATGTATTACAAAATCAAATTGAAATATATTATTTCAAAAAACAGCAAAATGTCTCAATTTCAACATTTCTATTCTGAATTTAACAAATCTTCAAATGACTGCAAATCAATTCGATACAACGTCCCAACTATTTTGGAAACAGCGATGTCTGTTCTGAAGGCTAACTCAGAATATTTTAAGACTGCCAGACTACCCCTACAGAAGCCGATGTCACCACACACTACCCTAGCAATAAAAAGGGCACCACTTATCTCATACCACTTATCTATGTGATGCTGATGATGTTCCCTCTATATAACAATGTGGTCAGCAGACCCATTCAGACTTTAAAGAGAAGCTGTCAGAGACCATGATAAAAAAGTATAATGATTATAAATGCTAAGCCCCATTTAGGAGGCGTCAATGCCATTGTTGTTGTTATCCAGCGTATCAATCTTGTTGATTGATCATCCCGTTCTGGTGACATCAGTTTTATGGCCTCTGAAATGCGCCACAGTGTTTTCACAATGCCATCCAATTAGACTAGTCCATTCATCATTGGACTGAAGAATCATTATTAATTGGGTGGAGAGTTGACTGCCACTCCCCTGCTGAGGAGGGCCACATTCGCTATTCACGCAACAGTAAAATAAATGGAGGCTTTGAGGGTGAACTGTGCAGGGGGCCACAGGGAGATACAAAACTACACACCTTTATGTGTATCATAGGCCACATTCAGCCAAAATAAAGAAGATTACATGCACTTATTCCATGACGACTATAAGGAGTCATTTTAAATCTGATCACTGAATAGCACATATGTTAATAAAAACAGTAAAAGGATGCAAAGAAGTTTCTATAGTTTTTGTCTGTATACATTCATGCCTACCAGTTAGGGCTACTGTTTAGATCTGTGCAACTTTATGTATCTGTGTGTGTGTGCAGAGCAACCAATAACCAAAACTTTGAAGGAGAAAGAATTAGATGGCATATCTGGTAAATTTGGTGCTATGTGTTAAACATAGAAACACAAACTGTACATGTACAATCGCAATTTTTTTTGTGTGTTTGCTCCACAAAATGAAACTGAGTCTCTATAATAGTAGGTGAGTATTTTGCCAGTCAGTCCCCTGTGCAGCACTTGAAAGATTTATATATTTTTGTTCATTCTGCAACTTTTATCATCTAGCTAATGTAGCATTGTAACTTTTCATACCTTCATTGCCTGCGGATAAGCCATCTGGCTTTGTGATGCCTGTGCTCTTTTTCCGTCTGTGTTTCTTGCGGTTTGCGTGTGGCGAGGGAGGTGGCTCAAGTTTAGGACTCGTTGCACTGCCCACACTCGAACCGGTCAGATCACTCGTCCCGTTAGCTGTGGGAAAAAAAGCATAAAAGGGGAAACAGTTACTGTTTTTGAACAGCGAAAGAAAACACACTCTGGATTTTCAGCCTTATCTTTAAGTTTAATTTTTACTATATGATCATCAGCTTGATGATCGTAGTTCTGACTACTAACTGGCATCAAACCTCACCAAACAAATAAAGTATGACAGGTATGTTTATTAATTTTAGCTCGTTTTAAACCTGATTAAATGCAGCTGTCCCATTGGTGGATCACTCATAGAAATGTGTAGAATAAGGTTCTGCTTTTTAGACAGAATCAATTCTAGTCAAGATAATATTTCCAAACAATAGAAAAAAAACATCATGATTTATTCAAGAACTGTGAGGATGAACTTTGTTTTAGATTTGACATGTTGGGAAAAAAAATTGACATTATGATTTTCTTCTGGAGCTTCTGCAGGCAACGAATACACAGAGTAATGACTTCACGACTACTGAAGGAAAAATTTGACGGAGACAGTGAAGAAAAACAAGGTCATGCGGGATTTTCTGTCTTTTGCTATGATGATGCGTGATACATTTAGAAAAAGAGATGCAGAATATGGATGAAAAAGGGAATGCTGGGTTAAAAAATTTAAAATGACTTCATATGTATCCATAAATGACTTTTCCCTTGCAGATCAATATCATCAAGGTGACTTTGTGTGGACAATGTAGACTTAATATTTTGCAGATATACACATGTCTCAAAACTCTTACGTTAGTGGCACAGCAAGCGTTAACGCAATGAGTTACAAAAACAGAGATTGAAGCTAAAATAATAATAATAATTTTATCACGTCCTAAAAAGGGTGAAAAAGTATGTTTGCACCATGTTAATTCCTGTGAAATGACAGCTGAGTGTTTACAATATTGAAAATATCATGAAAAGTAAATGTAGACTTGTCACAATCCAGTATTGCATCTACAGTAGGAGGAGTTCAAAATGGCTACGAGAGCTCTAAAAGTAACTGTGTAACAACTCCAGCTTTAGATGGTCTGAAGGACAGGTATGGGGCTATCACTGAACAAATGGTTACCTAAGTTGGCCTGCGGCAAAGCTCTTTATATGACTGTCTGAGAGTGACAGGGGGCTAAGAGTCGGCTTTGTTTCTTGTAAGTGATTTTATAAATGTGATATTAACCTGTGCTACCGTTGGGCAAAGGGATAGGAGGGATGGGACGATAGGAGGGGGATGTCAGCTTGCCATCTTTCTGATTTCCTGACATTTGACATCACTTTCCCTTCTTTCCCCCTCCGGATGCCATTATGAATCTGGGAGCGGGGGCCAGGGGCCTGGGGGAAGCAGGGAGGGAGGGCCAGTAGATGGGCCCCATATTGCTCTCATCTTACCACCCTGTGTGGTGCTGGCAGCCTCCTCCATTGTCTCCCATCAAAAGCTCATTGTAGTGTGGCAAACTCCATTCATTTCCCTGTGCACCGTCCCAGCCCCAGGGGTGGAGTGCAGGAGGACAAGGGGCTCAGGGATTATTGCTGTTGTCGTTGCCAGTTGCACATGCTATAATGTGCGGCACTGTGCCATTAGCCAGTGTACAACATTAGGCCTAATTCGGTCATTACCTTTGGGGAGATGGGGCTGTCTTGGAGGAGTAAGATGGGCTCAGCGGGGGACTGAAGATGCCTGAGCGGGGGTGGGGGGAGCTCAGAGGATCGGGGATACACTGCTCGAGTGTGGGCAAAATATAGGAAACGACACCTGAGACGAACATCATTATGCCTGCCCTCCAAATTATTCTTGATGAGAGTTAATGTATACAAACCGTAAAGTCATTACTGGGAAAAATTAACAAATTCATTAAAACGATCTCTAAGTTGTTTGAAAACAGGAGAAGTGTCTTTAAAGGTAATCTTAATATTTCAGCATAAATAGCAATGTATTGATTATATGCCATCACATTAATAAACATAACATTAGTGCATGAGCTGGAGCCCATATATTAGGCTCTCTGGTGTTTTGAATGGCAGCGCGCAGCCACACATGTAGCAGCTCCTAGTCAAGGCGTCTGTTTCAATTTCCCTGCTCTCTTACAACAGCCCCCCTGAGACGAGTCATTAGCTGGCTCAGACAGCTGGGGGCACAGGGGTCCTCCAATGTGCCCCCCACCCCCCACCCTCTGTTTCCTCCTCCCTCTCCATACCAGCGTCTGTCCCGCCAGCACAGCTCCGTATGGCGGGTGGAAGACTCGAGCTCCAACCTGCCTCCAAAGTGACAGCCAGCATTTGTTTAATGTCGCTTGAGGTTAAAGGGGAGGGCTGCCCCTCAGGGGGGCCCAACCGTGTCATAAACACCTCTAATTATCAATTTCTGCCCTTAATGTTGTGGAAAATGACCCCGGCACAGCTCGCTCTGCACCTGAAACATATATATATGTAAAAAGGTATACACACCCCTTTGTTTGCATCCACTGGGCTTTAAGAAGTTTGTGATATTCAGGTGTAGGAGCAGGACATTTAAAACTACAGCACACATCACTAAGCAACAATAGCAAAGCGTGTGAGATATAATAGTTTTATATAAAGCCCCTGAGTGGTTCTCAGCTCTAAATGATGCATGGCAGGTTAATTAAAATTTGTTAAGTTGACAATTATGAAGTTGAAAGCAAACTGCAAGCGAGGAATTCACCGTGGCATTATTAGCTGGCTGTTAGCGTGCATGAGGGCCATCAGGACCAAGCTGGGTAATGAAGCACGCTGGGGACCAGAAGTCTCTTTACCCACTCAGCCAAGATCACCTGGGCAGCAGAGTAGGTACGAGGCTAACCTGTGATTACAGTGTATTGCACTCCCAGCACTGAGATGACAGCTCCAGAACGGAGGCCATGGGTGAGACAGAGGGCGCTGCTAACATCTTTACCAACGCTACGCTCAAAATGAATAAGAATGAAAAATGGTGAGAGAGTGAGCAGCAGGGGGGAGAGGGTGAAGAGAATTGGGGGGGGGGAGTCATTTCATTGTTATTCAAGAGGCTCCGGGTAAGGAGCACTATGATTCCGCCAGGCCCCTTGACATGGCAGCCCTGCCTGTCCTCAATCAAAGCCAACGGCTGCAATTAATGGCAAAAATTAGAAACAATCACCGCCTCCCCCTTATTATCCTCAATTAGAGCGTACTAATCAAGGCCTGATCGCGCTCTGCTGCTCTCTCCAAACTAAATGTCAAACTTCATTACGGCCTGGCGTAGAAATCAAACGCCCCACATGCCATCACCCTCGCATTGGGAGGCCAAGGTGTAAAACACAGTGCCACAGGAAAAGGCTATCTGTGCATTAAGTACCTGTGTGCTGATGTGCAAACTCAGAAGAGAGAAAAAAAACACTCTTATATAAATAAATTAGCAATGGTGCAAAAATAAATTGGAGCACAAGGGATTAAAAAAAGGGAAGCGACGCAAACTTTGCATGGACTAAGGTTTTGATAATCAGCACAGCATTGTCAAAAAATTCATATTTTCATATTGGCATGAAAACTGACACGGCTCACAAGCCCTTCTGCAATTAACAATTATTTCAATTATTACAGGTTAACCTGATAAATACTTCTTAATTAATCAACTCTTTGTTCCACGTAAGCATCACTTATTTCTGACAAAACAATTTTATACATTTAACGTAAATAAAATGTGATAAAATATAACTAGAAATATTATTATCAACCAAAAATATATCAGAAAACATGAAAAGATAACCTTTGAATGATGTAAAGTTTTACTTAATCAATTTCCCCTGTTTTAAGACCTGGCTCAAGGCATCGGTGACACTGAAAGGCAGAAGTCTTTTGACTTTGACTTTCACTCACGCATTGACAAAGACTTAAGTTACTGTCATCAGCCAGCCTATCAATTGACTGTTTGAGCCTCTTGCTTTTAATTCAGGCTCAAAGATTGAGGTGCGTGAAGGAGACCAGGATCTAAACAAGCATCCAGTGCATTAAGAATGGGTGTCTTTATGAATGCAAGCAATAGAAAAATTGGGCCGGGATTTAATCAAAAATCTGCGCTCAATATTCAAGAGATGCTACTACCTTGGCTTCTGCCTTCGTTCAATAGGTTTACAAATGAGGACATTCTTTAAATAATATGGAAATGGTTACCTGGCTAAGATGCATTCATTCTCCAGTGAATCATCAATCTGCTGTTTTTGCATCTCAGAATCACATTTTATGTTAACCTGCAACCTTCACCAAGGATAATGGAGTGATTGGGCATGGTTGGAGTCAATTCACATGGCAAAACATGAGCAGCCGTTACTGCGGAACACCCTCTATTGATTATTGAAGACACATTAGGAAGGAAGATAAGAGGGTTGCGTTTCAATCAAGTTTGTGTTGTGACAGCCCGGCATCACTTTACATTGCAGATCTGCTCTGCTACTTTAATTCACGTCCTTAAACTGTAAGGAGACATTAACGGCAAGATATTCAGCAAAGTTTCTGATGCTGCGTTCAGCGTAAGCCTTTAACTGTCTGCACTGACTATGCACTGATTACAGAGACACTTCTCTTCCTCTAACATAATCTATCATTTGACACATCGCTTCTGCTATTATTTTCAGCTCATTTGCCTCATTCAAGCTCATTTGTGGTTACCTTAAAAGTAGCATGAAAATAATTGAAGAAAATAAAATAATGGAGCAAATTGTATCTGATTTAGTTGAAGACTGGATGCTGGTTAATGAGCTATGTTAATATTAAAGGCTTTACAGTTTACCAAACATGAAAATAGGAAATTCTAGCCTCCTTATTTCCAATAGCACAATGTTTAGGAAGTCCTATTTGTTCTCTGCAGTTCGGTCGCCCAACCCGCATTCACAAACATCCCCACAGACGCACACACACACACATTATAATGCAAACACGCTCTGTGGAAAACAAAATCACATACAAACAGCCACTCACAAAAATTCTGCAAGAACACATACAGAATATATATACACACACACACACACATGCAAACACACGAACACACACACACACACTCATGCTCATTTATTTGAGGACCCCACGAATCTAAGTAATTCTGCTTTGGGCATGCTGCTGATGGGAGACAGGGGTAGGGGGTGATGGAAGTGCCTGCGTCCAGGCAGAATTGATCGTTTGGCAGCTCCAAATGAGAGACAGGCTTGTCTGCGGAACCACGAGGGCCGTGCAGTTGGACTCCAGCAGCGCTCATAAAGTGCGCTCTTTAAACTGCCGGGGCCCCTGGGAGCCCATGGGGAGGGGGGGAGCCGCCGCCGTGCTAATGAGAACTACCAGAGTGCAAACATGCATGGAAATGACTGTTATTCTGTTGATGTGCATTTAAGTGCTTTTTTACTGCCAACCACAAAGAGAGGGAAATAACTGGTGATGAATGGTACCCCCGAAAAGCATTCATTTTCCTCTTCGGAAGAAAAAGAGAGGAAAACAGAAGGAGGAGGGGGGGCAGAGAGTAAGATGGAAGGTAAAGACAGGATGGGATTTGGGGGGGGGCAGCAGACATGGTGAATATATTTTCTTACTTCACTCAAGTACAGTGACAGGGCGAAATGTGACAAGGAGGCAGCAAGAGGAGATGCATCGATGGCGGAAAGTTAACCTTCACCGTTCCTCTCCTCTGAACATGCTGCTTCTATCAAAGAGCAGCAGCCAAAAAGGTCACAGCGATCACAGCTCTAATCAGCTAATTATGAAAATGAGGCTTGTTTCACCTGCCGAAGAAGCTCAGCAAATGGCAGCTCCATCACTCCACAACTCAGGATCAGGTCCCCTTAAGTTTATTTTAATACATTCTGTTCTTTGTGGCAATAATGAATTATATGCGAATTATAAGAACTCGGGAGGCGAGTGAGGATGTAGAAAGCGTAGGTGGAGGGCTTACGGGCTCCGCTGCTTGTACTGGTGTTGATGGCTTCATTCCACTGGTCGGCGCTGGACACAGAGAAGGAGCGCTGGTGCATGCCATCTTTACTGCCGCCAAACGCCGACCCGCCCGTTTGGAGGGATGTGCTGCTGTTGGAGTGAGAAGCGCCTGGAAAATAAAAAAAAATTAAAAATTAATGCTCGTTTCTTATTTTGCATACAGCTGTTTGAATTCTTTACTTGCAGGATTGTTTTCTTCAAGCTCAGAGGATAATGATGTAATTGAGTTAACAGTTTTAGGTAGTTTCTACTGCACTGCAACACTGCTGCCACCCTATTTGTGCACATATCTCTGTCAACCAACCCCCCACGCACACACACGCGCGCACACACACACACACACACACACACAAAACCCTTCTCCCTCCGCCTCTGCCTCTAATTAGCCCTTAATTAACAAGATACACTCTGAACGCTAATTATCTCGCCTCATCCCTCTGACTGCCACATCGATCTCCACTGGCGTCAGCAGGCGTTCTCCCCCTAACTTCCAATCAGGCAAGCCACGGACGCCTGGCTCTCTTTACTAATTCATGGGCTAGGCTGAACCATGTGGGGTCCTTCCCTCCTGCTCGTGAGTAGCTCCTACAACACGTCCTAACTACTCTGAAAAACTCATCGATATGCTTCCAGTCATGTGAGCGGAATCAGATTAACTGTCGGAGGTGGAAAATACAGCTCCGACAGTTAATCTGATGAATGGGAATCTCTCATGTGACATGAAAATATGTTCTAAAAAATAAATAATAAATAAAAGTAACGGAAAGTAAGTGCTACTTAAAAGTAGCGTGGGCGTCTACACACACACACACACACACATGCTGCATGACATTGTAAAAACAAGTCAGTTTAATAAGGCCAATAGATATCACACTGGCACTTAGAAGGTTAAAACATCAGAGGTTTTGTTATGGAAATCAACACAATTTTCTGATTTTCTTGACAAAGCTTCCTCATCTTACAGGTAACACACATCAAGGCCCTTTATTTAATAATTACAAGAGAATATCAGTTTCTGATTGAGGTGACAATAACAGAAAATATAGTGTGTGGCTCGTGTGTAAAGTAAACTAAGCGGCACGGGTGCTTGTTAGGATAATATGTCCTACTCATTATCTAGAGTAATAAGTGTATCAAATTCACATAATCATGTCTAATTAGTATCAGTAATTATCTTGTTGGGCCCAGGAATATTAATCTTCAGGTCCCAGAGGGGAGGGAGCAGAATCGCAGCAAGAATGGGAGAGAGAGCGAGGGAATCATGCTGAGGAGCACCGACTAAATTAGCATGCTGAAATCAGAGCGGAGGAGGAGGAGGGGGGGAGGAGGGGAGGGGGAGAGCCTTGGAGTAGGAGAATTGAAAAGAAAATGTGAAACTTTGTTTTCCAAAAACGTGCCGCATAAATTATATAGTTTTTTTTTAAAAAGCTCTGACTTCTATACATTTGCTCTTGGTAAGTGTTTTTTTATTATTATGTGATTTTGGACAGCAGTGCACCACTGCATGTTATTTCCCAGAGCCAACGTTAGTGTTACTGTTTAAAGTTAGAGGCATTTGTAACAGAAAATCCATTTTTCCACTATTCAAAATGTGTTTTAATTCACAGAGTGCAAAGTTTCACTCTGTGATACCTTAAAATAGAGAGGAGAGGGGGGGGGGGAAGGATTAGATAACTCCAAGGCAACTTCGATTGATATTTAAAATTCAACAATCATGTCTAATTGTCAAATTGGATGCTAATGATTAATGAATTATACATGGCTGTATCCATTAGTCCCCAGAGACCACTCCTGCATAAAGGGGAGGATAATGTAATTACAGTGGAGAAATAATCAGCTTGTGGCATTAAAAGAACACTGTACTCAAAGCTCCAGCCAGGCCCGACTCCTTTACATTTTATAGATTTAACAGTGGCACTACGGTGGACTGACAATGACGAAACATTATGACTCAAACTGAGATTCAAGGGATTAATACTCAATTGGAAATCTCTCACACGGATTTTGGTGTGATAGACAATACAAAATATTAGTAATTAATGATTATTGACAATATAACTGGATTTATTTTGAATTGTGGGTGAACCAAAACCCCAGTTTGAGGCCTCATTCTGTCCAGTCGCTGTTTAAGTCTCTATGAAAAACCATTGCAGCCATTTATGTTGACATTACATGAAATATAAACAGTAAAATAAGCAAATCCGGATGAACAAAGACTGCTTAGTTCTAAATATTAGACTACTGGGATGTTACATTTTTTGCCCAGCTTTATTTGTTTGACAGCTTTCCTCATTAAGCTTAGAATAATAGCATTTCTATAGATTAAACCACCCTTCTGCACAGTCATTAAAAATACTGTGCTATGTACCATAATGATCTACTTATATTATTACATTATAATTTAATTTGTAATGGGGCATTATTATACTGGAATATTGCTATCTGTTAGACTATAATTCTTTTACCACTGCATCTACTTATTAAAAAAATATCACCAAAAAACAAAACAAATTGCTACTTTTCTTCAACACATTCTGACACTGATTCTCTTATAAAGAAAGCACGCTAAACATTTAACTTTTGTTCATTTCCTGCTTAAACTCTTCACAGAAAAAAACCCACTGTGGACTTTATTGTCATGTGTAAAAGGAGATAACAAAAGCCATATAGTTTCTACTGCAGGCGATCCAAGGCTCGGGTGTTAAGTACAGGCGATGGATTAGCGGGGAGCAGCTCTGCCTTGCTTCTCATTTCTCTTTAGGCCGGGCCGTCAGTGGGCTGATGAGCCATGACGAGGCCTGACCCCTCCGTGGAGTTGTTCCCATTATGTACAAGTAGTGAGATAATGAAGCATTCATGCTAATGTGGGCCGAGCAACACATCATCTGCGGCTGTGTAATCCACCACCACCATCATCATCATGACCAACGCCCAGACGTCCCCCTTCGCCTCTCATACTGCGGCTCCTAATCCAATCACAAGTCACTACAGCATTTGCATTCAGACTTATGCATTTTATACAATGATTTCTTAAACTGTACGCAACAAATTAACATTAAAATATTGATTTTAGCCCTTGTGTATGAAAGTACAGCCTGTATTATCTTTGGAAATAGACATTTTTACGGATGCTTTCTTCTCCATTTCAGCTCCTTTTCAGATTCCATCTGATGACGTCTATTTCTATTGACAAAACAGATCTCGATACGAACAATTAACTCTCTCAGTGGATCTCAGAGGGATCCCCAGCAGCACTTCCGTGTTGCAATAAAGCAACTTTAGAGAAACAACATTCACTTTTAGATAATTAAGCTAAGCACATTTGGAATATGGGAGATGGTTTTCGCTTACCCAACAGGGTTGAGGGATTCAGACGGAAGAGATTGGGAAATATTTCAACTTGCGGAAGTTGTTACTGGCCTGTTAGTTAGGGAGTGTGTGGTTCTTAGTTCTGTAGCACTATATAAGCTGGAGACAAATCATGGCGCAGAGCTGGGAGGGAATGGGCGAAACACTTTTCTCCTTTTCCTCCCTTGTGGTGAGCGCATCTCTCCCTCCCAGAGGATTGATTAAAAGTGACTGGGCCCATTAATACTTTGATACAATGTATCTGTCGCTGGTGACACGGCAGGACGCATGTTAACAGGGAGGATCATATTTAAAATGGTTCCGCTCAGCACCCAGCAAAGGAATTAAACCTGGCCGCTTGGCAAACTCGCGGGCGCGTGCGTTCCCACATTTACTCTCTGTCTTCTCAACCTCTCCTCTTCATCTTCCTATCTCCCCCCATCCACTCTGCCCCTCCTTCTCCCGGTTGCTATCCCTCTTCTCCCAGTGATTATAAAGGTCTTTAGATCTAAGGAATGAATGAATTACCAAAGGCAAAGACAAGGCTTGTGATTTGGACGCTGTGAATGAAAAATTACCCCTTTGTTCCCTTCATCAATTGCATGTCTAATGAAATCAAAATCCCGATCGCATAATCAGAAGAGGGTCCTCCACCCGGAGAGAGACCTGATGTGATTTGTAACCTTTCTTTTCCTAAGTGGAGATTAAGGCAAATCTCTCTCACATTGTTCCCTGATGCAGACATAGATGAAAACTGAAAATGTTGGGAATTCATCATTGATGAGTCTTTTCCAAGAAATGATTATCAGGTGAAAACAACACTTTTGCGTTAACAACAAGAAAGAAAACAACCCAGTTGGTGGTGGGTTTTATTCTCCCCAAAACCTTATCTGGCCTGATTTTCACCGCCCTTCGTCCACTCAGACGACTCTCCTCAACCCTGCACTCAAGGTCAACACTTTGCAGGATGACACAACCTTGATCTCCTGTCCTGCGCTCTGTAAACTCCTACATCTTTCTGCTTGTGACTGATTAACTCATTCAGCTGTGGCAGCACCTTGGCCACATTTGAAAGTAACCTGCCCGGACAGTCCTAACGGTCCCTGGTGGCACATCTTTGGCACTGAACCCACTCTCAGCCAGTTAGCTTTAGCCTGAATGATGGAAACACTGTGCCCATTTCACAGCTGACGAAGGACCCCACCTCCCTTCGGGGATCACTCTGCTAATTAGTATTAATTACTCTTAATCCTAACCCCTAAATCCAATCACGGGCTTCCTCTCTATACGGCTGCCAGACTCTCAGCAGCCTCCAGTGGTACTGCTTGCTGAGAGAAGAGCTCTATTTTTAAGCCTGAAGGTGGAAAAATCCTGGCACGATGCTCAGGACTAAACTGCTTGCTGTCTCTGTGACCACTACAGTACCACAGAGGATGGAGAATAAGTAGGTCAGTGACTTAAAAGACAACGATAAACAACTGTTTCTTAAACATGGTTGCAGCATTTACTTGAACACAACTTGCGATTCCCTGTTCAGTAATATAGAGAAGTAATAGATTTGTCATAGATGCTCATTAAGTCATCAGTGTGTATACTACACGGCAGCTAATTTGCATATATGAAACATACAGAAAGATAATTAACCTGTTGGGAGCCATTTTTGTGATTAATCGCAAACAGAGGGCAATATAAAATTAGTAATGTAATAAAAGCCTAATTGAGTAACCATTACATATTCAAGGTATGATTTATTTCTTCTAAGAGCCTGAAATGTATATATATGATCTCTCTTAACTTAAAAGTGTCCATGCTTTTAAATTTACCAGCATAAGTGAGTGTTATAAATGTGGCACTAGCCTCAATACCATGGCTAAAATTGCAACTTTTATGATTAAGCTGGATCAGTAGATTATATAAATATACAAATCATTTCCCAATAGACTACATTTTGGACACTCCGAAGTCCAAAGGATGAAGTGAAGGTTGTACTATGGCAACAACAAAATAAAAATACTTGATGACTAGAACATGTTTTTTGAGATTTGTCCAAAACCACAATGATGTAAAAAAGTCATAATAAAATTTTTTTTAAAAAGCTTGCACCACCATATTTGTAGTCTATCTAAGGGTGTTTTCACATGTGCAGTCCTACACTTTGCTCTAGTTTATTTGAGCCCAAAGCTGAGAGAACGGTGCAGGTTTAGATCTAGATGAGCAGAATGCATCAGGTGTGCCAGCTAACTATACCAAAACTGCAAAGTGTGCCTCTCTTGATACATTAACATTAACATTACTAAGCTGTATAAAGTTTTTAAACATAAAATATTAAATCTGAAATCTGCAAAGCTGAGCAAACTATGAGCTCCTCAAATAATTAGACTTTGCTCACATTTGTGCTCTTTGTACAAAAGTGCAGTGTGATGTAAGTGTAGTGGACGCAGAGCAGGGAGGAAGAGGGTGATACCGTCATTCATGTTGTGACACAGCACCCTAAAATTATTAATCCTATCGTATCATAACTGTTTATGTGAAAAAAGAGCAGAAATTCTGCCCATTGGACAAATAATGAAGCAGGGATTCTGACCTGTGTTTCCTATGCCCAGCTGCAAAGTGCTGCGGTCCTTGGTCAGCCCGTTGGTTTTGGGACTAGCAGTGGGGGCGACGGTGGCCACTGCTCTGGGCGGTCGCTTCCCAGGCACCTTAACTGTTGTCCTCAGCAGGTCTATCTCTTTTCCGTGCACGTTCTGCATGTAGTCCTACAGGAAGTAATAAATAAGAGCATGACAATTGTATCAAGCAGCCTTCACCCTACACAAGCTCGTATTTCCAGATATATCCCACAATTTACCTACTTGATTACAGTCTGTGGACCAACAAGAATCCAGGAATTATAGAAGAAAAACAAATTAAAAGACTATTCAATTTCCATCCCCATTAGTCACAACCCATCTTAGACCTTCCACTACGGCTGCGTGATAGTGGGAAAATGATTGTAAAGCCATTATACATCACCTGTGCCCACGCCGTCTCTCCAAATAGCGAGATGGTAGGCTTAATGAATGCAAACTGTCTCATTCTCTTTCAATTTGGTCATTTGATTTGGTTTAAAGCGACTGCCGCCCAAATGTGGGAAGCCAAGGTGAAAATCATTGGGCTCAGCAGAAAAAGATCCAGATAGAGGCGAGCTCGGCCTTTGCCGTCCCCCCACCGGCTCCTCTGCTTTATTACCGTGTCATAAAGCACTCATTTCTTTCCCAAGCCTCCTCGCTAATTACCCAGTGAGCGCTCTCATTTCATTTTATTGCTGGAATTAACAGCCAGATCGAAGCGTGCAAAGCTATTAAGATGTGTGATTAAGCCACATTCAATTAGTTTCTACAAACAATTTAATTGATGTAGCAGATAGAATTAACAGAAGGTGATTGTGTGGATGGCTTGGCTGACTGCGAAATTAAAGGTTCCCCTCTTTCACTCTCAGGCTGCCTCCCTCCCTCGCGCCTTTCCTCAATCTCTCTCTTCCCCCCTTTTTTCCCCTCCTTTTCTTACTCCTTCTCTGCTCCACTGCTCAAAATGAGCTTGAGCTAATGTAACTGTCAGCCTTATTTCACCTCCCTCTGTAAGTCAACAGATTCATAGATTCATAGATTGCCCCGATGACCTGTAATAGCTGTAATGATCAAGAGATAGCCTGTTCAGTCAATTACATACATCACTTTAGCCTGGCACCGCTCTACTAATAACTGCTTGTAAATTAAACCACTAACACAATGTCAGAGTAAAAAAGACCACACACAGGGTTCATGTCTAACCACTGGGCCCATTTTCAAAGTTTGAGTTGTCTCATTAGAGACAAGATGCTGAAAATATCGCTCATTTCATGTGGCCGAATGATCTAGACATGCCGAACGCAAGGCTGGAAGAATCAGAGAGTGATGGAGGGAATCCGAGGGCAGAGACGGGCATTTCTGAGTGGAGCACCGGGCTCTTCAGCTGTCTGCTGCCAGCCAGCCGAGTGTTTAAGAGGTATTAGCAGCCCAGCGGGACTCTGACAAAGATGGATGTGGGAGGCTGGTCAGGCTCTGCTGCCATGCGGTGAGAACCATTATAAATACAAGCCAGCGTGAGGCCTGGGCGCGGCAGGCACGCAGCAGCACAGCCATGTCTCCATTAGCAGACACCGTGGATTGGCACCACAGGATGGGCAGAGATGACCACTAGGACACCCCGTTTTTTAATACTAAGCTCAAAGTCCCAGGGTTTGCTAATATGGCCGTTACGTTACACACAGCAATAAGTCTCTGTTGACATCGTGTGCATATGTGGTTGCAATCCAGTTTCCTACAGCAATGGTGGCAAATGTAATCGCATCAAGAGAATCGTGCTCAGCGGTTACAAAAGTCCTGCATTAAAAAAATCCAGCAGCACCCACGAGTACAAACAGTGGTGTAACAAACCCATAAAGCCGAGTGGAAAAGAAATAGCAAAGGAAGGAGCAAAAGTCTGTGTGTGGAGGTGGGGGGGACTCACATGTAAACTGGGGTGGTAAGTGAGGACGCCATTATCACACAGTGTGACATATTTCTTTTTCCACTCCTTGTTGAGGGATTTGCCACTTCGCTTCAGAAGGATTCCCTGTAAGAGACAAGCCATCACGGTGAGCATATGCTCCTCTCAGAGCAGCGCGGTCGATGATATGAGCCATTATGGATGTTAAATACCATAAAACAGTGCTGTTATTGTTATTACAGATTTGTTATTGCGCTTTCATGGAGAATTTTCTTGGAGGTACACCATAAAGCAAACAAACATCATATTAAATGACAATTATGAAACAGTATGGAAGTAATTACATTAAAAACAGTTTGGCAATTACCTAACAATTGCAATTAATCTCTTTCTGTTATAGCTCGGCGGCTGACAGGTTTAATGAAATGCTGCTTTTGCTTCTGCGCCCTTTTGAACCTACAAAGCTGGACAAGTTCCTCTGCTATAGGGACCATTCAGAAACAGAGACAATCCAATTTGCCAGACCTCCTCCCTGCATTCATGCACATAACATGCTGAACTCTGGAAGACCCCTCAATCCTGGGATTAGAGAGTGTGATCTACCCTCTTCAAAGCCCACTCATCTCTTATTCTATTCAACTTTATCTTCTGGGGCCTTTTAAGGCCTCACAAGGTTTCCTTATCTGTTTAGTAAATCCACTAGTAAACAATAGAGTTCCACTGCTGGAGGTGACCAAAGGCTGCTGAGTGCAAGGGCCAGGAGGCTCTCTCTGAGGTTAAATAGTGAGGAGGGGCCTGCTTAATTAGGGGATTAAGTCGGGGCAATGTTTGTGCTTTTACAGCCCGGCCCTGTGTGTGTGTGTGTGTGTGTGTGTGTGTGTGTGTGTGTGTGTGTGTGTGTGTGTGTGTGTGTGTGTGTGTGAGCTGAAAAAAGGGGGGTCAAAGGGGTAGTGTTTTGCTAGTAAGGACCATCCCGCAGGCTTTAATCCTGATTAACACATCAGGAAGAGCTGACCCTCGGTGACCTGGGCACCAGGCTGTTTGCCGACAATCATCTTAATCCAGACCCTGATTCATCTGCCACGACCCTCCACCCCCCACAAATGAATCCTGACTGTCCTGACAACTGGGCTGTACGCTGGTGCTCATAAGTACAGGCTTCATATCCTATCAACAAATCTGCATCTGAAATAATTGAATTTTACTTTACAGAGTAGAAATAACATTTTTATAATGAAAAAAAGAAAATCCAAATGTAAGCTTTGAAAAATGAGGGAGCAGGCCGGCTCTGTCAGATCCCGTACCACTGGGTACAGCCTGTTGTTTATTAAGATGAAGTATTGCTGAATTACTTGTACTGGAATACATTTAAGAACCCATAAGTTTTCAGACAAGATGAATCAAAAATGAGAACAATATTTTGAAACCATTTAAAGTTTTGATGGAAAATGAGGACAGGGAAAACACAGGCCATTAAATTAGAATTTAAACTATATATATTTTTTAATATTCAAAAGCCACTGTTAACCCTTTTGTAACTATTCATACTTGAAGAGGATTTTTTGTCCAGGAAGAAACTTGTGTCCTTTTGATCGATTAGTTGCTGACTGCCCGGGCTCTCTCTCAATATGGTCAATAAAAGAACTGTAAACACTTTTTAAACGTGTCTTTAATCATACAAAGTAAATGATGCAGTCAGAGGGCCTCTAGCAACTTTATAATGCATGTTTTACAAGCAAATATGTTCCTCATCTTGTGGCCTTACTGAACCATACACAAATCTATACACGCAATCAGTGTGGAGCTTCAAATTATTCATCAGAGCCGTGAAGCAGATCGATAAAGATGCTAAGGCAATTATGCGAAAATCTACGCATGCACACTAATTCTTCTGTTATTTTATGTGAACAGTTGCCCATTACGACTGTGATAAATATCATCATAGATCAGGTCACTTTCAATAACTGGAAGCCTGACATACGATTTAATTGAATTAATCATCGGGGCTCTGTCTCAGATTAGAAAATGGGATAGTGTGACATCACGAGGAGAGGTGCGGAGTCCAGCGCTTCCCCTCGACACTGACGCACACATGAGGGTGCGCGCGCGCACACAAAAGGATGAGTGTGTCAAGCTTGTGCGAAACAAGGAAACGGGCCAGTTGTCAGACGCGCTCTCTGTGTCCACACAATTGTGATATCTCAACCCAGAGGAGATAGTGTCTTTCTCTCCTTTTGTCAGATTACCAGGAGGAAAGCTGCAAACTGCCACTGTGGCTGACTGATAGGCCGGCCCTTTGTGACACACCAGGAGAAGGGAAAAAAGTGTGTGTGCTGGTGTGTGGGGGGTGAAGAGCTGCTGACGGCTCCTCAGCAGTGAGTGCATTGTTATCCTCACTCACTATTTTTATAGATAGAAAGTGTGTGTGTGTGTGGGGGGGGGGGGGGGGGGGCATGCAATGTGTAATTTGGCCTGATGGTGTGAGGGTGAGGGGTGGGGGCGCGGGGAGTAGTGGTAATTAAGCTCGCATTGATGCTTTGATCTCCTTGATTGTGCATTTCACTGGCCTGGAGATCAGCTAGTCAGTCCCCCTCCACATGCCTCCCCCACCACCACCACACACACACACACACACACACACACACAAAAACACTCCATCTGTCCCTCCACATCTGTATGTGAACTGCATCCCTACCCATCCAAAAGAAGGAGTGTTTTTTTTTTCTTTAGATAAAGCATCGGTTCTGATCTTGCCAAAAGTGGCTGCGATACTCAGGGAAATTGGCTGCGCACTTTAGAAAGGAGGTCCCACTAATGCACGGGCTAAGACTGAAAGAGTTTACACTAAAGATTGCTCTGAGGGGGATTTCGTTTAATCTGTGAAAATCAAACTCCTGATCACCTGTGGACTAATGAGCGTCTGCAGGGAATTACACAGATCTACAAAAACGCAGCCACTTCGCTGAGACCTAAATTACATCTTTGTAGAACAGCCATCATGAAGTATTAAACATTTTTAAAGGAGTTTTTAGCTGTTCTCAAGCTGCTGTTCTCAGACTCATAATTTGAACTCGTATTGCTGAATAAAAAAATAAATAAAAAGCCTTATCCATTACACAAACAACTATCGTTGCCCACGGAGTGATCACCTCATAGCCAACTATTTCTACTTTAAACACAAAGGAACGTTTTTGATTAAGAAAGCATCACCCTGCCATTATTTCAGCTAGACCCAAAGCCTTGGCAATTTTCTCCCACAGGGAACGAGGAGGTCTGGCAAAACATTTTCGAAAGAAAGGACAGTGTCCTCTATCAGCTGCAGGTAAAGATGATAATACAGGAATGCTGACCTATTTTCAAAAGCCCTCATATAATCAGGAGTGATTACTAATGAATGTACCATTTACTCCTCCTTACAGTCGGACCTTTAGAAAGGATTTAGAAAACGCTTTATTCGGTGGTTTGCTGCTGTGCATCTGTTCCATTCACTGCAGCGTGTGACTAAAACAAATATAATATAGGGAAACAATAAAGAAACACAGGTACAAAAAAAAATCAATAAATAATGACAAGATTTTTTAAAACAAACCAATATTAGACTAATATTCCAGCAGTGTTTGTGTAATAATCATTACCATTAAAGCTGTAGCATTTTTACCATGGCTCAAAAAAATCAAATAAAATGCCGCCATAAAAAAAATGCCTATTGGGACAATATATAGATATGAATGAATGAACTAAATATTAGTTCAGCACAATCAGGTGGAGTCAGTGGTTCAACTACAAGATGAGACTGACCCTAAATAATGTTCTGAGATCCCGTAAATATTTGTTTAGTAGCCACAGTCAAAACAAGATATATCCTTTAAGGAACAGCTGAGGAAAAACACAAAAATCTTTATTATCCACTAACAAGCCTTAAACTGTGACTGGAAAATTGCAGTACACAAAGTTGGATGTTTTTTTAAACGATGGTGCTTTAAATATAATCTATAAATTTATAGTTGCTGCTCAGAAAAATCACACATCAAATATTAATGTTGATTTCTTTTTTTTCTGACAGATCGTGTCATTTGCTGAGAACAAAATGACCCAACAATGGTCAAAGGTAACCAAACTCATCAGTTCTCCAGGGTTTAAAATTTCTGCCTTAGTTTTTTGGAAGTGTACACTTTGATAGGTGTGTGTGTGTGTGTGTGTGTGTGTGTGTGTGTGTGTGTGTGTGTGTGTGTGTGATTTCCATATAATAGTGGTAGTGGTGCCTGCTTGTAAAGCATTTATTACATTGGGTTGTGCTGCCATCTAGTGGATTTTGTAGCATACGGCTTTTCTCCAAAATCACTGAATATAAAATTACTTTAAACCTCTACTCAGACCAAAGAAGCCATACTTACCACAGGAACTGTGGGAAATGTAGTTAAAAAGGGTTAGTAAGACTGCTTACCTGTTTGATAGGTATGGCCCTTCCACTGCCTATGCTGTCTGTTTTACTGTCAACGCTCTTTGCTTGTTCATTGGCTTTCCGTGACTGCAAGGAAACAAGAAAGTCAGTCAGACACCGAAGCGACGCACAGAGCACGAGATGGGAGCCGTGGGGGTATGAGGAGAATTTGGGTGGGGTCGTGCGTGTTGGGGCGTGTGTGCGTGAGGGCAAGAGACTGGGGGTCAGAGGGTGTTTGGAACATTTGCTGTAAACTAAGCGTTGCAAAATAAAAAATAGTCTCAAAAGAAGCCTCAAATTAACAGACAAGCAGACCAGCGGAACAAACAGCATTAACACCGACGTGCAAGTCAAAAAAAAATGAAAATAAGAAATTTAAAGAAAAATAGAGACCAAACCAAGACCACACTGGACACATCTCAACACAGAGGAGACCAGAGACGACCACACATTGAGTCATGACTCAGCCCTGAAACCCTTTGGTAGATCCTTCCCTCTGAGACCCAGAGCGGGCCCTTAGTGGACCTGCAGACCACCTGCTGCTGTACCCACTGCAGCATCAGCTGTGCCTTTCACATAGTCAAATAATAAGTGCTTGTATAGCACGATCAATATGTTAAACGTCATAACAGGTTAGAAAGGAAAGAAAGGAGAGTGGTTATTTTTCTTTCTCTCTTTTTAAAAAAAAAAAAAAAAAAGGCTTTGGTAGTATTTCTTCCTCCAGCCTGCAAAACCTAGAAGGACACAAAATCAATCTGCCAAAGTCAGACAATTTAAGTGTCAGAGAAGTTAAAATACATCAGCATTAAAACTCCCGGGAATGCCTGTGGAGAGGGGGGGGAAAACCCAGTGGTACAGCGACTGAAACTTGACATGAAACAGTTTAATCATAACCTTCCCACCCCAACACAAATAAAGAGATGAGGTACAGGTAGGGACAGACATGAGTGTGTATGGTCTCACTCAGAACATGAGAGATGTCCAGTCACCAATGGAAAAGAGGTAGTCTGAGTTCAAGTAAACCAACTCTGGCGTTTATATTTTTTTCCAACATTTTATTTTTTTTTATGATGACTTGTTTAGCTTCTATACAGACACCATACAAAGCAAGTCACAAAGTCACTTCAAAATATTCAACAGATTGAGCCAAACATTGCAGTTCCCACAAAATATAGGATGGACAGTTATTTCATATATTCCTTATATGTATGTACTTTTTATAGAGTACCATTGTAAATAAAATACAATACAAGATATACAGCAGTCTATATTTTTGTCAATCCATTCATGATAGAAAAGCGATTATGCAAGAGTTCATAATCTCTGTACCAAACCTAAACCGAGGAAAATGAAAATAAATTAAAAAATAAATTAAAATTGAATCTGCAAAAAAAAAAAAAAAACAAAAAAAAAACCCCAACCCAATAAATTAAAAATAAATAAAAGGAAAATAACTGTTAAGTTTAACTACATTCATACAAGTCGGTGCAACCCAGTTTCATTTGTTTTTCGTATATTATGCCTCTGTATTACCTCAACACCCTGACGATCTACACTAGTTTTTATGAAGGCCTTCATAAAATTCTCCCCAAACTGCTTTAATCTAAAATACCTCTGCGCTAATACCTTTAGATCACATTTTCAACATCCATTCAGTACTTCAAAACGTCCTGGAAAAGGAGAGCAAGTCAAATAAAAACAGACCAAATGAATCGAGGAAAATCTAAAAGGAAAAAAACAACAACAACAAACAAACAAAAAAAGAACAACAACTTGGCACCTCTAGTCCTTGAGTCCTCATTTATGGCAAAAGGCAGCGTGATGTCATGTAAGGAAAAGGTTGTGTCCTTTAGGTGGCTGGGTAACAGTTCCAAAAGTGACTCGACTGTACAGCATGTTTTTTGTTTTTTTGTGTGGCGTGTCTGAATGAGAGCACGGGGTAGTGAGTAGAGGGTGGGGCAGGGCAAAAAAGGGGGTGGATGGGGCATTTCCACAAGAGTCCCTACAGTTTGTCTCATGCTGTGATATTAGACGGTCTACTCTGAGTGCGCTCAAACACTTGAGTGGACTCGACTTTAGGTTGCATTTGACGCAAAGTCCTACGTTTTCCACACGTTCTACGCATTACCCGAAATGCAATAGGGCACTGAGGGTAAAGCAGCAACAAGCTGAAAGTCCTCAACCAATAATTTCCTCTCTATCAGGACTGGCAAAGCAGGGGGACTCTTTTTTTTTTTTCTTTCTTTTTTTAACCATCATGCTCTTCTAATTCGGAAGGAGTTGGAAAGCCCTTTTTGTTGAAGAAAGGTTGGAAACAGAAGCACAAATCTGCAAATATTAAAAAACAGTGTCAAATGAATATTGTTTGTGTTGTTGTTGGAGTTTTGTTTCACACGAGAAACAAGTTCAGGGACTGAAATACAGAATGGAGAAACACTGAATGGCGGACATTAATAAATGGGTCGAATGAATGATGGAATTAAGTATAAAAATGCTGTAATATTCATTTATATTCCTCAATAGTGTGCTTTTCAACACGAAAAGGGGACAGACAACCTGAAGACCTCAGGAAACCACAGACAGACTACAAAACACATTGTTTAGTTATTGACTATGGAAGCACTAGGAAAGAATAACGTGTACTGTGCTGACACCTAGTGGCCAATGACAGTTATGGTGGAAACTGGCTTGAAATGATTGTGGTTTGGTGATTTGTGAGGGTGGTGAAAAGACGGAGTGATAAGATCTTCTGATGTAAAGCTTTGAGTTTTATTTACTTACTTTAAAAAAAATCTAAATGTATTAATGCAAAGCACTGATCTATTTCAAGGGGCTTTTTCTTTTTACGTAAACCATATCTGGTATATTTGGAGCAGTATTATCTAAGTAAACTGCACAATGCAAAGGATTTTTCTTCATTTTTAAGAGTCCCAATGCCAGTGCCATGATTGTTACATGTGTTACTATTATCTCAGATTTATAACAGGACCGGACCTCGTATGTAGTGACTAAAGAGAGTCTATTGTTGATCTGCCAGAGCTCGTCTATCGATGACATTAAGGCATTTTTCTGGAGACCTTCTCTTGAGGCCTTCTGAGATCTGCTTTACAATCTACTCACCTACTTTCGAGATTGTGCCTGGCAACCTGCGATCTACCAGCAGAACTTTTTGTGAACTTGTAACACAGATACCAATTTCTTTTTTAAGACGTGCAAAGCTAGGAAAGGAACATCCTCGGCATTGTTGTGTTGATGAAATATTTTCTCTTTCTGCTGTTTTTCGTAAAATGGCAAGGAGGTTTTTGCAAAGCAAGTCTTCCTCTCCTGAGCCCATTGCTCTCTTCGAGTGTCACTGAAGAAATGTCGACATCGCCCCGTCAACTTTCCGTCCCTTCCTCCTCCTCCTCCTCCCTCCCCCTCCCTCCTCCCTCCCTCGGCTCGCTGCTCCTCAGAAGGTCATGAGCTGAAACTCCCGCTCGGCTTGCCACTCTGGCACCCACACTGGGTAGGTGGCGTGCTTCGGCATCTCCATGACGCGGACTGGGAGAGGCTCATTTCTCTGGTGGACATGGTTAGTCACTACCTAGCGGGGGGGAAGGGAGACAACAAGGGGAGCTAGCACACAGCCTGTACTGCTCGGTGGCCACAAAACCTGCGGCTCCCCAGCAGCTGGGGCAACAAGATGAAGGCGGTAGGACAAATAGAGGAGGGGAAGGGATAGATCGGGGAGGGTTAGAGAAGGAGTTGGTTAGAAAGAGAGGAGAGAGGAAATAGGAATGAGATGGGAAACAGGTGACAGCAAGAGGTGAGAGGGAGGTAGATTGGTGAAAGAAAGGGGATATGACTGGGAGGGAGAGGGAAAGGGGTAATCTCACATAGCCTGATCTGTCTCATAAAGCTCAAAAAGTTCTGCAGAGAAAAAATTTAAAACTTGGATACAAAGATGGCATGTGAATGAGACACTGGTTTCGCAGGGGAATTTGTTTTTCCCCAACCAGGGAACTTTAGAGAATAGTTTGTACTGATTTTAAAGCTTGCTGATTTGTACTTTTTTTGCAGACCTCCCTGAGCTTAAGGAGGCCCAGGTCCGGCTAAGCGAGTTTAGGAAAGGCTTAGCAGCAAAGAAGAAGGCTGGGAAGAGAAAAGGGGGAGAAGGGGAACAGGCTGGGTAGAAAAACATGGCAGAGGCTACAAGTAAAAGACAAGCTTAGGACAGCTAAGGAAATTAGAGTGGTTAGTGCACATATACGCTATCGGTTAGGGCAAAGGGCAAATGTGACAGGACATGGGGTAAAGAGCAGGCAGACAGGGGTGTCGGGATACTGGTGTGGTAGTTAATCTTAGCGATCGAAATCAAATGTAAAATGGGGACTCAGCAAGTTGATTAGTGGCCAGTTAGAGCACTTTCTGTCTGAAGCAGGGGTGCTAAGGGTGCCAGCATGCATTATTAGCAGCGTGTAAACGGGCCACAGGTTGGCTGGGATTTTAAAGTTTAGCTTGATCGGGGCAGGAGAAGTGGCATTGGCGGTTTTGTCGCTGCCGTCTCTCCCCCAAAAGGGAAGTCACTGCAAAGAAAGGATCTAGCAAAAATAAGAGGGGTAGGGGGAGGGAGGTCAAAGATTTAGACAGCGCAGAGGGCCCAGTTTGTTATGGGTGAGATGAGGAACTTAATTCATGTGCACTCACTACATCCAATTAGAAAAGAAAAAGGACATGAAAAGAGTTAATGTTTTTCTTCCACAGTGTTTATCTTTGATATTTGCTTTAAGGTTTCATTTTATTTCTTTATTTTTTTTTATTTTTTGGTGCATTTCAGGGATTTAATGAGATTTATTTTGTCTTTTTCTCCTTTGCCCATTGTGCTGTGTGAACAAGACACTGTCTTTGCCTGCATTGAAGGCAGGAGAGGTGGCTTTTTTTATGCATTTTGAGCTACCTGTCTCCCTCTGGTGGAAAAAGTGCGCTCGGCAACATGCCTCCTAGTAGTGTGAGTGGGTGTTGCTTTGCATCAGCTGTCGCATACTTACTGTGAAAATGTTGGAGCGGCGCTTTGACTGCTTGCGGATGGGCGTGGGCGTGTTGGAGGCAGCGATGGTCTCAATGCGCATCTCCCGCTGACTTATGCTGGGGGTGGAGGGAACGGAGGAGGAGTAGTCGCTGAATGCACCCCCACCATTGGCCGCCTGGGGAGCGAGAGGGATTAACACGAACCGACAGAATCAGAGGAAAAGTGGGAGGAAAGAAGAGGAGAGAGGATAGTAAAAAGAAAAAAGGAAAAGAAAAAACAACAACAGGGGAGACAGAACCAGGTCAATTTAGGAAAAATATGATGTGGACAAAATTACCCACTCACTAACAATACAACCAATCACCATGAGAAGAATTACATAAACTGGAGATTTTTTACATATTCACGTGGAGGATTTAAGTGTGGGCTGTGAATATCTGGATCTTACCTGGTTAATGTGAACAGAGGGGATCGATGCAGCGGGGACTGATGAGTGGCTGGGAGAGTTTGGGAGTGATTTGCATGGACCAATAGAGAGCTGCTGCTTTTTCCTCATGGCCACAACCTTCTGGGCAACTGGAGGCAAACACACAGCAAGATACGGTCAACTAGTCCGGTCAGCCAACCTTGGGAGAGTTTTTAGGGATTTAGTGGGTTACACTTTGAGAATGTGAAACCCAGGATCACGTGTGATGATGCAGAGTAGCTCGGTTGCTGAGCAACAGTGGGAAACCTCAACGAATTCCTAGACAGAGAATTCCCGTTCTTCAACTTCAGGTTTAACAGGTGGTCTCTGCGACAGTCCAGAATAAATATGCCATTTAAGCCAAAAAATATAATGTTCATGGGAGTAAAAACAGAAATAAAATGAATTTTTATTATGTTTAACATTTATGGAGTTTAGGTTTTAGTAAAACACTTTAAGTTTTAGGGACATAACAGAACCAAAAGCCTCTTTCTGGACCCATAGCGCTCCCTTTTGAGCTTTTGTGTCAGCTGTTTCTGACACAAAAGTTTTTGTTTTAGTTCAGTGGTTTTACTTCAGATGTCTGTTATGGTCACTGAACAAAACTGAGTGCCATCGAGGGAATGCGTCGGCTGATAGGTTGGTTACAATATTTACAACCAATCAGCACACGTCAGCGGCATCCTTGTGTTTTACAGACAAAAACTGACAAATAAAACTGACTGTTTTTATTTCGATTCAGACATCAAATCAAACACAAAAATATTATATTTATTAAAATTGAAGAACACTTTGGGGTTTTAGCTCAGTTCACTCACTATGAATCTCCTGAGACTCGAGCTCTTGTCTGAGATGCTTTTTTAAATTTCTCCCAGTTATTTAAGTAGTTGGACCTGATAAGTACAAAAACCAACTTCCTCTTTGAACAGGAAGCTGTTACTTCATTATAGATCCTCTTGTTATTAAACAAAAAAAAAAGAGTATGTCCTCATATTGGCACAATGGGTATCTTTTACAGCATAACACAATAAAGTCATTGCTCAACAAAGTGCGAAAGTAAAAGGTGCAGAAAAGACTAGATCTAATCTCCCAATATGAGTGCACAGGGTCTAAAAGAGATTCAGGAGTGCCCAAATAGACTGTCCAAAACAGTACAATAAGATTAACAGGAATTGGCTCTGGCAAGCTACCAGTCTTAGACATGACTGTAAGAATGTGTTTCAGGTATAAACCAGCTACAGAATTATAAAAAGTTAGAGAAACAGTTCCACTTTGGGATATGCTAGTAGCAGACATAATTTTCTATTAGTTATAGTAAATAGCAGATTGATGCGTTTACTTGCATAGCTTTCTTTCAAAAGCTATTAAAGGTCGCATGTATGTAAAATTCTCCACTCTTTCTTGACAGCATTAGAGCAAGAGATAGAAGAAAAACTACATCAGGCATCTCACCTTGTGACTGCTGTAGATTTGGACTACAGCATCACAACATTCAGTCTTAATGCAATTCAAATGCCAAAAAAAGTCTTTGTAGAGCGCTAAAAGCAATGAAAGAAAACTAGCACTCCCAACTACGCACATTATCTAGACCTCCTCGGGCCATTTGTTTTCCAGGCAGGTAATAAGGAACATACTGCTTATGCATGTCTCCTGGGACAATAAGGTTACCAAGAAAAGTAATCATACAAAATGACTTGCTTTAATTTTTTTCTGTCATTCATGGAGCTCTATAGTGTGATGTTAGCCAAATGGAACTATTGTGTCACAGCCTGATTGGCTATGCTGGTGGTGGCGTAAACCGTTAATTTGCTGCACACGCGACTGGGTTGAGCGCGAGGCGTCGAAGGAGGGAGGTGATGTTCGGGGCTGCGTGACGTGAATTAGCATTGAGGGAAGGGGAGATGATCTGAAGTCGTGCTGACAGCTGGGACCATAACGCCCGGCTGCCTGCTGCAGCATGGCAAATACAGAAAGAGGGTGCGAGTGATACTGGGCGACTTCTCCAGACAGCCAGCGCTCCCTTCATCTCTTTTAATTATTTCAAATTGAGCTTCAGGAAGCAATTAAGGCAGGGGGGGGGAAGACAACGTGCCTGCGCATCAACAGTCAGTTAAATGCAAAGTGAACACAGCGTTACATATTCAGATGTTTTCTGAAGGGATGACAGCCTTTCAAAGGAGCTGCCGCCCGAGGGGAAAATGTGCCAGAGTTGAAGCAGCCGAGTTTCCAAATAACAGTTTCATGACTCCAATTATGGATTCGGGGAAAAACTCAAGAGTTTCCAGAAAGTTGAAAAAGAGACAATATACAAGATGGTGCTTTTCCGCCATTTATGCCGAACTGAATGAAGTCCACATTTACATGCGAGCCTTGATCATGAATCTAACTTCCACAATGACTAATTGCAGTACTGACAATCATATGTTACTGAATGTGAAATATTATAGTACTTTGCATGTAGCCTGAGGTAAAGAGAAACAGAGAAACAACTGTCATTATGGAAATTTCGACACAAATTCTTCTCGTCTTTACAAAGTTACACGGGAAAGCAAGGAAAATGTTGATCCAAGTTTATTGAGTTGATCCAACATTTTCCCATGTGAGGGAGCGGCATCACACAGTGGAGGCTGTGCATCAGGGGGAAACTGGCTGACATTGGCAGACTGGCAGCTGGACCTTCCAGGCTATAAAAATGTGCTTATTCCCTCAAACCTCCTGTTCCCTTCATTTTTTTTGCACCTTTCAGCACCTCCACAGCAAACAGGACACTAATAACTAACACTAATAATGCCGACTTGTGAGTTTCAGCTTTATTAAGTTACATTGGTTTTGAGAAAAACTCTTCTGTGAATGCCCTCCCTGCCAGTTTGAGCCAGTTCCAGAGGGTGTAATATAAGGGTTACACTAATTACTAGGCTCATAGTTTTGCAAATACAAGTTATACCAAATTGGACCGTGTTTCCTAAAATTGGAAGGAGGTGACAAGATTGCATATCTTAGTCGGATTCACACAAAATCCGGTATTTGAAAAACTGCAATTTAAATGTTTCTTCAAGAAACTGTCAAGAAATCCTAAGTGGAAGTCTGAGAGTGGAATTGAAATGAGGCTAATTTAAATGTTTTGCCTGCAATGGAACCTGGGAATAAGGCAATTTAGATGAAGGTCATTACAAACAGCAAAAATGTAAAATGCCTATCCAAAGTTTGCAACATTGTTCCTAAGCATATATCCTTACATTTGAAGAACTAGTTTATTCTAAAATTAGCAAATGCTGACAAGTGTTTGCTCTTTCGACTGACTGAAGTGTTGCAGGATAAACAACCTACTAAGTATATCGAACTAAAAGTGGGCTGTAAAATAAAACGTCATTACATTCAAGCTACGCTTTACACCTTCCTGTTTAACCTATCTGCACTTTTAAAACACCCGCTCTCACCGTCCTGGAAGACTCTCTCCACATTCAGGCCGTAGGTGGAGCAGGTCTCGTAGTACGTGCAGCGCTTCAGGTCATTTGACAACTTTCTGGCCCGTGAGTCATCAATCACTCTGGGGTTGGCAGCACTGATTGCATCTAGCAGAAGAGAGCAATAAAAAAAAAAGATGTGGATCAAACATTTAATTCCATGAATGAAGCTGGCAATACCCAGTGTCAACAGCTTTCACCAAAAACCCCCACAGAGAAGTCCCGAATATATACTCGGAATCTGAAAGACGCCTACATATTTCCATATTTCCAAAACTGATGGGTACTGATGTGCAACAGCGTGCTTTGCTGGTGTGTTTTAATGATGTGTGGACAGCAACAGAGGTCCGTTTTGCACAAAAACAAATCGGCACTCAAACCACAAAAACTGTTTTGGTCTTCTCCTGACTTTTGTTGACATTAAGATATAAATTCAATATACCTCACTTATTAAAGAATAGCATATAACAGCTATAGTTTCATTATGTAAGAGGCAATAAAGAACATTTGTATATACATATCAGATGCAGGGCAAGCACCTTGTGTTCCAACGAGGACCATGGGGACCTCTGCTGTGTTCCTGTAGCTGGAAAGGCGCAAGAAGTAATTGTAGACCGTCTGGAAACTGATCTCATCCTCCAGGCTGAAAACGAAAACCACTGCATCCACCCAGGCAGCAAACTGAGGGCAGAGCAGAGGTAATGTGTTAAAGAAAAAAGCTACCACAAGAACATTTGCACAAATTAACGTTTGCATTATTATCGCTGATGCACTGACCACAAAAATATACTATTTTTTTTATTTTAAAAGGGATAATGGGAGACAGGGATGGAAACCATTATTTGTTTTAGCTTTTATGAATACATTTTACCTTATAATAGGTTGCAGCACTTTTACTGTTATTGTACTTCATGTATATCTACACAAGGGGGCAGTGTAGCAACAATCTTAGGACACTGAAACATGTTTTTAGGCAAGATACCAGACCAAGGTGAACAGACTGAATGAATAATGATTACTACTGAATGCGTATCTGCTTTCTTTATCCCCACAGCTACCATAATACAGGAAAATGTGTATTTTCTGTGTCATCTCTATATATGTCAGAATTTCTGGATAGTTTATGATCCAACAGGGAGCAGAGCGAATCAATCTGATTCAACATCCACAGCAGGAAATAGGCTAAGCTGACTCCACAGTACTAGTAACGGTGACAATCAAGTGACAAACTATTCTCCTGTAATGCCCTCTTCTTTATTCAGCTTTTACGTTTGCCCAGACCCCCACAGGGACTGAATGGCAAATCGAGCTTCCAAACCACAACTGTGCTCAGCCTCCTGCGAGTGGGAACATAATGGAGGCCTTTAATTATGCCAGTAATTATACAGGCAGCTGACAACTGAGCTGCACTCATTTCTATTCCCTAATCTCGCCGAGCGTAATGCAAGCGTAAATCGGAGCTTTGCCAAGCCAGGCATCACTAGCCGCTAAAACAACTGCAGGGTAAATACACCGGAAACACTGAACCCTGTGAATGAAGCCACAAGCAAGTTTGTCTATATTCTCCGGGGCTGGTGGTTTTGATACTTGGGCCTTTAATTGAATCCGATTATTACATTTGAATCTTTTTAAATCCCTCATCAAATCTATGTAAGCTTAGCAACAGAAAATATTAATAACATTGCAGTTAGAAGAAAGACTCACGTGAGAGAGTTTATTTACTTTAAGGGTGCAAAGTAACTGAGTACATATTACTCAGTGTATAAAAAGATGTTGTGACTAGCCAACTTGGGGCCAATAAGTATAACCTGTGAACATAAAAAGTCAATTAATTTGTTTCCTTATCACCAGGCAAATGGGTCCTGTTTCATATAAAGCCTTCTACCTGCTAAATGTGCCCCTGTGTGTTTGTTGCTAACACTGCTAAACTGGTGTTTAGTGCTGGGCTGTTTAGTATACACTGGGCTTATCACAGATTCTGCTTAAAACAGCTGCCTGCTGCAGCTGGAAACCATGCTGGTGAGAATGGGAAGAGTGAATCCTAATGTCTAAGAAGTGGGCAGTAGAACCAACGTTAAATCTGTGAGTTTGTAATTATGGGTGACCACAAAGCATGTATTAACTTTGTAACGCCAAGTGTATCACATCTGACACGTGTTTTTTAGACCTTTACATCAGTGTGATTTTTTTCTAACCCTAACCCCTTTTATATGTTGTTATTGGTTTAAGACAGGAGTGTCAAACAGAAATCTGGGGGCCAGAATCAGCCCGGTGAACACTTCAATCCCGTCCATTAGATGACTTTTGGAAGATGTTAAGTACATATGAAGTACAAATGTTAAGGAGGACATAAAGTTTGGACTTTTTATTATTCTGTTGTATTATTATTATTTAAAAATTAGTTAGATGGGTTAGCCAGAAGTTGGCCATCTCTGTGTGCAAATGTGGCATATCAGGGCACTTTAAGAAAGTCATCAAATTTCAAGCTAAAAAAATGACCTTTATGGTATTTTTACTGCTGTCAAATGGAAAAAAAACATAAATAAGGGTTAACTTTACTTTTTTTCTTATCTCACTAAAATTTAAGGAATCTATATTTGTTCTTTGTCCATGTCATCAAACACTATGTTTCAAGCTTGTGTTGCTGGAAGCCCGACTTTGTACAGTAAGGAGTGTGACGACCCCTGCCCCTTGTTTTCCCAACCCTTCCTTCATGTGTTCGAGAGCTTACGGCCGCTAGGCGACAAAAAGGTACCGTAGATGTCGTCACATTCCTCTGTGACCTCATGAGGAAGTCATCAGTTCAGATAAGTTTATAAGTAAAGCTCCGCCAGCTTTGAATGAGTCAAGCTCTTTGGACGTGTTCATTGGCCGGACATTACGTCATGAAACAACAGTTTTTCAGTTACAAAAACAGGTGTCCCATGAGTGCCAATTAGCCAATCACTGACATGGGCTGTAGTCAAGCTTTGTGCCACAACAGCGATATTAAATTTAAACGGCCAGTGCATGTTTGTTGTTGGCACCCCTGAGGCACAGCAGTTAAACGAAGGAACAGGCTAAACTCACGGTTTATGCAGCTGTATAACAGTGTGGTGCCATTAGCATGCATCAAGGTGGACTTGAAATTAGGTTACATTCATGGGGTGGGGAGGGGGGGGGGCACGTTAGTCTCTCATGATTGGTTATGGGAAACTGAATCCTCCCATCTATGGAAATCGGTCTGAGTAGAGCCTTGTAGGAGTGAAGGTGGAAACAGGGTGTAACAAGGAGATTTGTCAGATATCATGCTTTGCTGACACAAACAGTGCCAGTGATCACAGGCACTCCCATAATTAAGTGGATTTACTTATTCTACTTCAAGTATAAATAATAAAGTAGCATGACAATGTTCTTCTTACTTCTCTACTACATTTCTAACATCGTGCTTTACAAAGGAAAGCATTTTGATCATGATGATTGTTTGCCAGTGGTGCTATTTTCCTTTTGCAAATGTACTCTTGGGGAAAGCTGGGGAAACCTGCAGTCAGCTAAGACTGAAGAAGTCACGCGGATGAGCGATGAAATGTTTCTCCCACCGAAAATGCTACGTCCAGATGAACAGAATAAACTTTTTGGGGTTTCCTTACCTGGATGATTGATCAAGACATTGATGCTTCAGCTTCATAGTTTCTTAGACTGGATAAAGTATATAAATTGGAGACAGCCAATGTCACAAAGTCCTGCAGTAGCTCAAAATTGGGCCCTCCGTTGTTCACAAATAATCGAAGATAAGATTTTGATGGCTGCACTGTCATAACACGTGTCACAACATCACATTTTCTCCTAAAAATTAACCATAACTCTTCAGATTTCGCATACTAATAAGATAATTAGGCGTTGTTTCTTTGACCACAAAAATCATCTCGACTTGGCTTTTGCATCGATCCGTTGTTGCTTTTGTTAGAACACCCACAGAGTTCTGTCTGCTCCAAACAGTCCTGTAGAGAAGTAATGGTCTGTCTCTAAGCAGGCTCTGTCAGCTTGACAGTTTCTACCCAGCAGCTTTTGATTAAAGAGACCTTTTTAAGGATCCTACCTGCAATTCTGGAGGCCCCCCTTCATCTCTGATCAGAAGTAAGTAGCTCTGTCCATCCACCACAATTTCTTTCTTGAAACGTCCACCTAAAGGAAGAGATGTTTATTCCAAGAGTTTACTCCACAGCCAGTCAATTAATCAAAGTGTAAATTGTCTGTTAGAACGTAAACCAACCACCAGGGGGTTGTCAAAAAAAAGGAAAGACAGCAGACACATTTCACACCCACTGATAATTTAAAAAAGAAGAAGAAGAAGAAAGCAATTGAAATGTATGGCTCTTAAAAGTTTGTTGATATGCATCTGAATTTAAGTGCAGCTTCTCAATTTAGACCTGCTGAACACGGTGTTGCCTGGATCACATGCTGACAGGAAACCAGGTCTCTCTGGAGCCAATTATGTGGGCGAGAAATTGCCATTTAGCGTGTCAAATGCACAGCTGCTGAGGGAACCAGTTCAGCGCCACTATCACTGCACTTCCATGAGTCACGAAAAGGCCCGACTTTTGCTTCACAAACACTCTCCGGCTAATTGTAATAAATGATATCTTAAGACAAATAGACTTCATTTTAGAAAAGATGATAAAAGGATGGAAAGGAAGCAATGGGAGATAAACATCAGAATCCAGTAAATGTGTCGTGACTCCGAAACTGTTCTGCTTTAAGTCACATCCCAGAAAAATTGGTGGAAAGTTAAGAACGTAGCATCCATACTGCCTTGAGTTTCTCTCCCCTTTTCTTCATTTCTTTTGTAGCCCAAATAGATTTTCCTTGCCGTTAGCAAAGCTGGCTGCAGATAAAGACTACACCAATGGGAGAACCACGCTGTAAATTAGATTTTGCATATCATTTGAATGGTTCTCGATCCTGTGGAGATTAAAAACATTGAAATGAGAAAGTTGTGAGGCTAGAGATGTCCCTGGGAGTGAAAATGATGTCTCATGAATACAAAAAAATATGCCAAAAGCCGTTTCAAAAACTGAATAAGGCACACATTTAAAAAGGTCTACGAATGATCGTGAAATGTATCCCCCCCCCCCGAAAAAAAAGGAAAATTATGTTGAAGGCAGCAGATGTGTGCACTCCTGGAACGACTGAGTAAGAACAAGTTGGAAATCGTGTTGTTAAACCAGCCCACAGAACTAAAGATCACACATCAGAGGAGCTGTAAGTGGGCGGGGCCCCAGATTTTTTCTTTTTAATAGTCGGACACTATTCCTGTGTCAGCGTGCACTTGAGCCACACTTCCACGCTTTTAAGTCGATTTTAGCCCGCTCTGCAAATCGGGGATTCTCCCAGCCTTTTGCACGGGCTCTCAAAGCCTGCTGGATGCTGGTTGCATAACATGCAGAGAGAGAGAGAGATTCATAAACCACCAGTCAGCTTTTTATTTATTTATATTTTTCTACTGAAGTCAAAGCGCTTTGCAGATTCCGACAAAGCACTGAGAAACTATGCATCTGTATGTGTGAATGCTGATTGCATCAGAGCAAACCAAAGATTTATCAGAGAAAAGGGTTTGCATGGAAGCTGGCAACATGTTCGTACTCCAGAACGGATTATGGAGGAGACTCTCAGAAACCAGTATCTGTAATGAAAGCATACGGCTCTGGAGAAAACATGGATGGAAATTCAAAGCAAACATCTCAGTTACATAATCATCCAGAATGTCGTCGTCTCTATTTAGAGCCTGAATAAGCCAATGCTGTGAATAAATGAGGCAGACTACCTCACTCTCTCTTCCTGGCGTGATGAAGACTAATTATGAATAATGTGAATTTGTGCTCAACGTCTCATAAAGGAGAAAAAAAAACAGGCGAGTGATAACATTGCACACACAGCCTACAGAGAGACGGTGAGTTGGTAGGCATGGTTAACACGCAGTAAGCATACTCTGCTTACACGGAGGCTTAGACCTTGACACAGAGCCACAATCCAACGGAGCTCCATCCGGCGTTGCCATAGTAACACACCCCAGTACCTTTTTTCAGATATCATAGCAAAAGCCCAGGAACAAAACAGTGAAGAAACAGCCACGGATGAACCTTCCCTCTGCTGGGTGAAGCTTCTCTGCAATGTTAATAGTCAGTCTGGAGTGAAGCCAGTGTTGAAGCGCAAGAAACAATGAGGTGCCCGGTGTTCGCCAGACAGGTACGTCGTATCAGAGCAACGATATGAAGGGACACGGACATATATGAGCCGATACATTTCCCTGATTAAAGCAACAAGGGTCGATCTGGGGTTTTTTTCCTCCCCCAGCATTTCAGCCATTGATTTCTCAAGGACTAATTAAGCTATGAGGATTTTTTTTCCTTCTCCCATGGTGCAGCAAAATGCCAGAAACTAATTATGCGCTTCATGTCTCATCCTCACTATAATTACACTAAAATGAAACACTGCAAACCCCTCAAAGATCATCAGTTAACTCTGGGTTTGCCAACATCTTGCTGGAATTTGTAGAGGACGCAGTCTTCAGGCCAGAGGGGGGCATTCTTGGTTTATGTGTGTGTGTGTATGTATGTATGTATGTATGTATGTATGTATGTATGTATGTATGTATGTATGTGTATATATATATATATATATATATATATATATATATATATATATATATATATATAGCTTTAAATGTGTAAAAAGCACCTGAGTGTGACAAAAACCTTCATTTCAGGGGCAGGGATAGCTCAGGGGCAGGGATAGCTCAGTAGGTAAAGTGGTCGCCCCATGATCGGAAGGTCGGCGGTTCGAATCCACTTAACGGCTACCCTGAGGTACCCCTGAGCAAGGTACCGTCCCTACACACTGCTCCCCGGGCGCCTGCTTAGTGGGCTGCCCACTGCTTCACTGAGTGAATGGGTCAAATGCAGAGAAAAACAAGTAATTTCCCCATGGGGATCAATAAAGTATCCATTATTATTTACAGTGCCACTTTTACTTGCATGTTTTAGTAATGAGCTTCAAATTACTAGAAATGTTACATTTTGTCATTTTCCCTCCATTTTCAGTGAAGGGAGAAATAGAACTGAGCCAGTTATCAATCTCGCCATTTGGAAGCTTAACAAAATCCAAAACAAAACAGTTTAATGGAAGTTAATTATAAAAATACGCACAGAAGCGGCAAAAAAAACAAAAAACAGTGCTGTTCTTCATTATTTAAATATCCTATTACACTCTTCCAAATATGGTCACCCAACCGTCCCATCCTAACAGAAAGCTGACAAAACCAGCTTTTCACACATCGTCAACAATGTAATACATATGACAGGCTGCGGCAGCTGAGGCGCTGAGGTCAAAAGAGCCACGGTAAACATGCTGCATTTAATCTGCAATGCTCTGATCTTTGTGCTGGGCATCATGTTTGTAATCCACCTCCTGACCCACGCTTTCTTCAGCAGGCTCTTACCTTCAGGCGATTCCTCTTGCACATATGTCCCTGTCAAATATCGATGAACCAAGGCAGACTTCCCGCTGGACAGGTTTCCCACAATCCCCTGCAAGTCCAAGAGCAAAAAGCTATGAGATGATGTACAGGTTCAAGTGACCTGACAGAGAAAAAGAAAAAAAATCCTACCACAAAGGCACTGAAATTGCATAAGTCGTGCTGTTTTGAGTTTTATTTTTTTTATATTTTCTTTCCAAAAAACTGAAGCTTCAACCTCAATCATAAAGGCTTTGCAAGTTTTCAGCCCAGTGTGTGCAAATTGTGTGTGGCAAAAAGGAAAACACTGCATCAAGGTCAATAATATCAGAAATAAAACCATCTCCACATCTTATTTAATTCCTAATCTTTAGTTATGCTGCTAAGTCTTAAATCCTAGCTGTATGAGTCACTAAAGTTTTAGAGATTATTCTTTCTACAGAGACATACCATCAGAACTCAACTGAAAAATCAAAGACTGACGTTCTGGGCATTTTTATTGCGCATATATTTCAATGTGTGTGCATTTAAGAACATAAGTAAAAAAGAAGTGCTGCATTTAAGGCATCTTTGAAAAGACTAACTCTTTTTTTTTTTTTACCAGTATGCAAGTTTCTTATTCAAAAAATGAAAAATGTAGTTTTGTGGGTGTGATTTTTCTATTATTATTATTTTTTACTCTTAAAATTGGTCAAGGTGTAATTATTTGAAAAAGTAATGAAACTTTCACACTAAACCTAAAGGTGACTCCATTTTTTAGCTTCTCTGCTAAGTAGATTTTTATTACACACTGGCCTGAAGTGAAAACAAGTGTTGGCTAGGTGGAAGAAAATCAAATTAAAAACTTTAGAACGTAGTAGGCAGTAAAAGAAACTCCATATGGTTTGTGTTCAAGGGGGTAAAGGTCCCTTTCGTAGGGCATGTGAGTTTGAAATATTGTCCAAGTGCCTCTGATTTACACCCGACTTTGGTTGTAGTCTGTCCTGTTCTACCTCTCCCTGCCGTCTAGACCAGACCAAACTGCAGTGCCTTCGGGGTGATGCATGGCTGAGGGTGGGCTGACGATGCCAGCATGTCTGGGAAGAACAAAGACTGCAACATGCCTCATCTCCTCCCTCTCCAGCTCCTCCTCTACCCACCATCGCCTTCTCCTTCCACAGATCATTAGTGGGTGTTAAAGCAGGTATGGTTCTAATTATAGGGAAGTTTGAGGCACAAGAGAAAAGGTGTGTTCAAGGTCTTTTCCTAGTCTAGCTTCTTTATAACTGAAGTATATATATCATGAGGTACCCAGAAGAATAAGCTATGAATAAATTCAAAGTTAGCAAAAAGTTGTGGTGCTGTAAAAGCTGTGAGTCAAAAAAAAGGCTTTGAATGTGCCACAGAACCAGCATTCTCCTGCTGTTTAACTGCTGGGCTTTGTGGCCCGCTGGTATATAGGATTTATGATCTCGAAATGCTGTATCAGCATTATGCTACTACAGAACCTTCACTCTTCTTTGTAGACGTTTAGCTCTGATGTGAGATGATCAAAAGATGACAATAAAACAGGATTTAACCACAGTCAAGTCACCAGCACGAAATCAACAGTACCAGAGTACAGCTCACTGTTGCGGCAGAAAAAAATTAGAGGTTTTCTCACATGGTTTTAATCGTTTTAATTCATCTACAGGAATTGTTTTGACCCCTATTACTGTGGTATCAAAGAGGAAGAAAGCAAAACCTGCTTTTTTCCCCCCTATCGTTTTTAAAAGCTTCTGAGAGTTGTAACCAACTTCCTTTCAGCACGACCTTGTCGCTGCACGGTAACTCTGTGAAAGTTTTGAAAAGAATGATTACTATTTTTGCGACACTTAATTTAGTCTTACCGGGTCCATTTAACAAACCCCCGCATGGAAGCTGCCAATTAACACCTTAGAAACATAAAAAGCAACAGACGCATTTAAAAGTGTTTGAAGCCAATAAAGGAAGTTTGTCTTTGTGCTTGCTGTGAATCCCCCCATTGAAGTTTCCCCTTCTTCGAGGTGCCACAACAATGAATTCCCCTAACACTGAAAATATCATATCCACTGGGAGAACGGCAGACCGGAGCCTTTCAAGGCTGCTAGTCTTTATGTGGGTATGGCATTAAATCATGTGAGGATGTTAGTAGTGCATTTGGCAGAGGTTGTGCGTGTGCTGCACTGGCGGGTGGGAGCGGACCCAGGATGTGTCACCGGCCTAGCCCAAAACTGTCACTCATCCTGTGTCCTGCTGCAAAACCACCCTGTATCGCCATGCCAACGCATCTCATTAAAAATCACCCACTATGTGCCAGGGAAAAAGTCCAGCCAATTTCTCAAATGTTCCCTCTCATGTGAAATGCAAAACTAGTATTACATGGAGAGAACATGCTTTCCCACTGACATTTAAATCTGTTAGTAAGATGAAACCTCTGAGGGCAAATTAACACCAGGATTGTCAAAAACAACAAAAAAAAGTTACTCACCACTTTCAGCTCCGGCACTGATCGACTCAATGTCCATTCCTGGCTGTTGACAAAAGAGTCTAAAAAGAAAAAGACAAATGAAGACGTAAATGACAAAAGCAAAAAGTACTAAGCGATAATATGCGTTCTGTTCTATTTGACCCCCAGCTATAATATGGCACCGACAGCTTTTGCTAGCGGCTGAATTTAAAGAGTCTGCAATAAGTTTTATGCTGAATGCTACACCAGTCACATCAAGCATTTCGACTTACACAGCAGTCAATTACAGTAAAACATTTTTAAAGGAATTGTGGGGTTGTTGCCCTTTTTTAAAAAAAGATTTCCTGCACACATGTTAACCAGAACCACTGAATCAAAGTTTTGTGGCAGATAGATAGAGCCAACTTTAGTGAAAAAGTTGTGTAGTTATGAATATATAGCCATTTGGCCTGTCGTGTTCTAATGTTTGTCCTTTTATTTTTACCTTTTTCCTATTTTCCCTCATTGTTCTTTTATCTTTCTTTAATTTCCCCCCTTCTTCTCTTTACCACTTCAACCCCTCCCTGCTTGTCAGCTTTGGCATTGCTAAATTACACATATCCTATGTGAATAATAATACAAATATATGAATTATTAAAACATTATTTATAGAGTTTAGGCAAACCAAATTTGTATGGCAAACAGTGAATTCAGATCATAATTATGATAATAAATGCTGTTGGACAAGACAGGTAAAAAAAAAACTTTAAAAAAGTAGAATTTTTAAATAAGTAAAAAGAAAAAGATACAGTCATGCTGTGTTCTTGACTGGTGACCAATAGGACAGCCTCACATATGTCTGATTATGCATGTGCAACATGTGCACAGCAGCACAGGCTAATAGTTGCTCACAGCCATTACTGAGCTCTGAGGAAGACACAAAGTTGGCCAAAGTAAACCATGGAGGAACCGCCATGAAATGTTAAACCTAATGAGACACTTAAATCACCCTCACCCAGCTGAACATGGACATTTTAAAGAGGCTAATAAAGGAAGAGTGGCTAAAGCTAAAGCTATCCAGAGCTCAGTATCTACAGACTCGGTATGAGCAAGGGCTCAAAGCAGGAACAAAAGAAAAAAAATTGTTTAGCCAAGTAAAAAAAAAAAAAAAAAAGAGCAAAGGTTCCACGTGCTGCTATCTGATGAAGTTATAAACATAATCATTATATTATTTATGTAACTTGCATTTGTGTTGATATATAAATCTGATAAACCTGCTTTTGTTTGGTAGGGTAAAATATGTCAAGTAAAGGCAAATGTATAGAAACCCATTTTAGCTAATTATCTGTAGCTTTATTCTCAGTTCTTTCAGTGAGAGTCTATCATGTCCAGTTTGTGGGAAATTAAGAAACGTAATAATTTATTTTAGTGTAAAAATATCCCACATAGAAAAAAAAAGTTGATTTTTTTGTATAAGCTGTCCCTTATAGAGCTTAGAAAACTGGAATAAGCAAAAATAAAATTAAATAAATAACTAAATGAATAAATCAGTAGATAAATAAATAAATAAGAAATAAAAATCAGCCAAGAAAATTACAATCAGTGCATCTCATATTTCTGTGATAATAATTTGCATAAAGTAGGATTTTTTTTATAATCCTCCAGAAACATATCTGCATATGAATGAGCTGAATTCGAACCTTCTGGTGATTTCTAGTGCTGGAAGCTTTCTGGTTTCAGTCTATAGTCCGCTCCTAGTTCAAATTCAATCGACCAATCAAATCCAAGCAGGCCTTAGCTGCATACAGGTCCCCTCAAAAGTGGAACCCCGTTTACTGAAATGCAATCTTAAATTCATCAGCTAACATCTGAAGACGAATTAACTTTTTAAAAAGTTTATCTCCATTTGTAAACATCACAAAATACCTTGGACCAGGTATCTGCTGGTTACAACGGATACCTGGAAAAACTGTTCCCTGCATTCAGAGTATAAGGAATCTTAAGGTGCCAGTTTTTCAGGCTTAGTTCAATGATAGAAGCACTTTGATTAAAGCAACTTAAACCAAAAACTAACGGCGATATTAGATGAAGCCCCAAGAGCCACTACCCTGCTTGTCAGCTAATGTCAGCTGGCTCCAGCCGCCAGATTCTGATTTGAATAAGTGGTTAAGAAAATGCATGGATGGATGGATCGATCCCCACGATTTTCAATCTGTCCGACTCTTCTGTTTCCTCTAGATTTGTTTATTTGTACACAACACAAGTGTGAAGAAGTAGTTAATGCAGTCTGTGAAGGCCATTTCAATGTACAGCCCAATCTTAGGAGGGGATTTTGCTAATCTGTTTTAAAAGGCAGTTATTATCAGGCTTGATTCAGCATGGTAGGTTTACCAGTGACATTTGGAGACATTGACTAGATAATAGAGCTCTGAAAAAGGGCAGAACACTATAAAGTACAATGTGAACCCTCAGAACTAAAAACACAAATGACAGCTCCACAAGCTGTGCCCATTTCCCACAGAGATGGAGTACAGCTATGTGTCATAACATCTATTAGAACAAAGACCACCTTCCTGTTTTGGATCAAGGCTTTCTTGCCATCTGAACCTCCCAAATAAGATACCATCTCTAATACAGGAGCCTACATGCCGCCTTGCACAGGTAACCCCCTCCACATCTCTAAACCATAACAATTAAACTACTCGCACACCATCATTACACAGCTATGGCGGTTTTTCTTTTTGCTGCAGGCGATGCCAATATGAAAAGACACAAAGCATAAACAGTAAGGACCCCAGTGTCATTATAGGACATGTTTCAGGGTTTTTTTTCCAAAATATGCTAAAAGCATAAATGACTCATAGACGGGGAGACATGAGCCAAAAATTCCCCTTGACTTGTCCATTAAAAAAACCCCCACAAAAACAAAAATCAGTTAAAATCTTGACTTTTTCTCCAATCCATTTACAAAGAGCGTCACTCTGCTGTGGATGTCTCACTTGTTGTGGGAGAGGAGAGTGCATCCCGAACACAGGGGCCTTTCACCAACCATTGTTTGGAGCAGAGGAGTCTTTAAACAGCACGCCTCCAGTTAAGCCCTCTCAGTGTGGGTTTGACATGTCAGAACATGAGCGGAGACATCCAAACTGCCTCAGTTTTTAAGTGCAGGAAACTCAATGCAGGTCACGGCTCTCTGGGGCGATCTCCGATAAGGCTGCCGCCCCATTTTATTACAGTTCCTGTTTCTTGTTATTGAAAGGTCAACCAGCGGTAATGCTCAAAAATAGCAATTACATGAACCCATCTTAAGGTGCCAGTCTTTCAGGCTTTGTTAACAGCTCACCCAAAATCAAACTTTCTGTATGTTCCTCTGGGCTGCATTGCTATTTATCTGACTAGATTGTGAGTCATTTATACTGGCTGTAGTAATATCTGCTTTCTCTTGAATATAATGGAACTCAACGCAGCTTTTTTTGTTGTACTTAAAGTGCCAACAAATATGTTTTTGTCAAACGTGGTATCATGACCTTGTTACTAGAATGGTCCGGCACTTTCATATAGGAACTATTTTCTTTCTACTGTCTCATCACAGCCCATCTAATGTTTACATCCTGTTACTGTATCATTAGCACAAGCCTGCCATCATGGGTACATAGATGCTTTCGTCAGTACAGTAATATAATTAGCAAGTAGTTCCTAGATTGTCCTTTTAATGAAGAACTGGTTATTAGTGAAATAAAGCAGAATGAATAAAGAATAATATTTGATAAATGAAGCCCCCAAAAAACATGATTTTCAGATTTTAAACAAGGAGTATTTTAAACTCAACCCAACTAACGTGTAGCCATGAAGGGAAATTTTGGGTCATCGCAGGTCAATGCAGAAATTGTGTTGTTGGCCACTGACAATCGCTTCCTCTCTGGAGCACCGCATTGACTACCGGAAAATAGCACCACTTATTCTTTCACAGACAATAATAACAACAAAAGGAAGCAATAGAAAATGAGTGCCTTTCACTAAAATAATATTGAAATCAAGAACACAACAAAGAAACAGCATCATGGTGAAGATGCCTGAAATTTGCCATCCCGAAAGAGATAAAGTGGAACCGAACTGTTCCCCCACTAAAAGAAAAACCCCTAATTAAATCCATGTGGTCAGCATTACGTCATTCTTTAAATATGACCATCCCCATATCGCTGTGTCCCAGAATGCCTATGGAAACAAGGGAGCCCCGGGACTCGCGATGCCTACAGAGGACACCAGTGTCTTTGTCTCTGTGAGGGTAAAACTGTTGGCAGCATGTTTGTCAGGTCTTTCACTTCGCTGCTCACGTCTGCTCAGATAAAAATGACCACTCAGTCTGAGGGTAGCGAAGCACAAGCGAAGCCCCAACTTATTCCATGAGAAAAGAAAATCTAATGTGAGCAGCAAGTCCGTGCGTATGCACATGCATGCATGCGTGCCAATGTGCAGTGAATCTGAAGTGGTTTTTTGGGGAACGAGAGAGGACAACCTTGAGATCTAAACTTCCACTCTTACTCTGACCAACTTTCCAACCATACTTTCCTTCCGTCATGAATTACAGAGTGAGAATTTAGCTAGCAATTAGTGTTTCTACTCTGATGATTCACCAACTGACATTCCCTGTCTGGCTACTTTTATCATGCATGTCATGACAAAGACGGTCCTGCAGCATCTTCTTTCTGTAGCTCTACAAAAAAAAAAAAAAAAAAGAAAGAAATTACAGAAAAAAACAAGCATAAGAGCTCTTACTTTTCTTCTGCTGAGCTCCCAAGCACAAGCCAGTCATTTCCATCAAATTAGGTAAGTGACAAACACAGTCACCAGAGAACAAGGGGAAAATCTTTACCCCGAGCTCGTCTAATGCAACCTGGATGGTCTGGCCTACTTAAAGCTCCCAGAGCCTTGTGTTGTCTGCAGAAAGGCATTGATCACTTCCCCTTAAAATAAATTGGACATCCCAATTCACATTTAACATGAGATTTGCAAATTGGGTTTTCAAGAAGCCTTGCAGTGGAATGCCCAGGCTGACGGACTCAGTTTGTCAAATTAAGAAGGGAATGTGCCAGAGGTTATCGTTGCAGCTACAAAAAGGAATAATAAAAAAAGAACAAAAACCAAAGGAATCAGTCATGCATGAATGAAACTGAAAGCAAAGTTAGAGAAGATCCACAAATTGCAGCTTTTTTGGCAAATGGTTGGTAGACCTCTTGGTGAAACAGCAGGATCCTGCTTCAAATGAGCCACAGTTCTGAAAAACACAATGTACTGGAGCTGAGATTTGCAGTGGCAGCTGCTCATATACAAGTTACATTCAGTTATTAACAGATTTCCCTCTGCTCCTAACCAGACTGTCTGCGATTCAGTGGTTTTTCAATATCTTGCCGTCTCCCTATGTGTCCTGCTGCAGCTGAGAGGGCATTATCGCTGTGTCACTGTTTATTCAACTTCCCCTGAAAGTGTATTTATCTTGAACATAGCTACCTGCTGGGGACTCAACTACACCTGCTGATATGAACGCCAAAAACAAAAGCATTTTTTTCTAATTATTTTTCCCTCTGCAGGTTTTAAAGTAAGGCCCACTCCATCTGAAAGGTAAAGCACATACAGGAAGGAGGCAAAGCGAAAGGGAAACAAAGGGAATTCCATCCTCATGAATATATTTTGTGTCAGATTTAAGATAAATGAGTCTGGATTTCACCTTCGTGGGGGGGATTTTCTTCTCTAAAAGGTAACTCCAAAAAATACCCATCACTGAGTGTTTTCCTGTCTGCAAGCTACATTGACAGGTTAGAGTACAGGTTACTGTAGAGTTCTATCTGCAGCACCACTGCAGTATTTCAACCTCTGCTACACATGTGCACCGCTGACCACCTACACTGCTTCTCCGACTCTAAGGACCCCAGAGACCACACCCCACTCCCCATTTCAGCACACAGTTCACTGGCCACTCCTGGATCCAACAGGATGGCTTTGTTTACTCGACAGGTGGGGGTGGGGACACCTCAAACTCTTCCCCCTGTTAAACTCCCTTCCTCCACCCAAACGTCATACACACACTCAAGTACAGCCTGAGTGTATGCAAGCGTTCAGTCACAGAAGAGTTGGGCTTCGGCTTTTCTGGATTTAATTTACTTTAAGACCAACAGTTAGGCAGGTAGCAACAAGCGCAGAGTCCCGCCCAGGGCATTGAACACCCAGCTTAACTGAAGCTGATCGGCACACCTACATTCCTGAAGCTTGACTGACTGACTGACTGCAGTGGAAGAAATGGACAAATACCACTTGACTCTGGAAAACAAATCAATAGGTATCCTTGGTAACGTGTCATGGGAGAATACAAACAGACAAGAGATTAACAAGTCTGACCTCAGCCCCTTCATGAGTCTCAATTTAACATGAAAATTAAAACAAAAGAAATGTTTTGCTGGTTCAAAAGTTGCGAATATATACATGACATGTGCAACTTGACATCGGGGGAAGTTATTAGGTTGTCACAGACGACTAATTAGGTCTCTTTGAAAAGGTGTGAAATTGGAGCTTGACGCACAAAACGCAGCAAATCACAGCCATTAATTCAGATAGTTACAAATATTTGCCTCTCTGCCTGCTCTTCCAGGCAACTGGACAAACACACTTCACTGTCAGAGTTAACCTTTAAACACAGCGCTTAAGTCGTTTGCTCCTCTCCCCATCATTACAGTATGTAAGCCCTCTTAATTTAGCATTGCGAGACTGCCAAATGCATCCCCATTACAGCCACTAACTGCTTTAATGCTACTTCTTTAAGCTGCGTCTCTGAGAGACCAATAAGCAGGCCTGGGTCAGGATAACACAGAGATAGCACGGGGACTGTGTTATGCCACAGCCGCCCCTCTGTAAAACAAACTGTTATCATGTGTTCTTTGCAGTCACTGGTGATTTCACGTCACCTACTTTTTGACTGAACTACAAAAACCTCAAAGAAGGCAAAGTAATTGCTGTGCATGTGCACACGAACTGAGGTTCACACATGAAAAACACTGGAGAAATAAAATACCCGAAATAGAAATTCCAAAAGGACTCTTTGGACTTTTTTTGAATGCCATCCAAACTCACAATTCCCCCACATGTTTTTCATTTGCTTGGCCTAAAAAAAGTGCACTTCCTTATTTCTATCGAGCTGTAACTTTCTGTGCAGTGAGCAAGAGGGGGTATATAAAATGGAGCACTGAGCTGAGAAATAAATCAGCAGTCTTGCAGGTCTTACCTTGACCTTTGTGGGAGTCAATGCCTGCCAGAGTCTCTATGGTGACAGGCTGTGACTTATTATTCCCAGTCTGGGGATATTGACCACTGTCTTTGCTTTGGGACTGCTGAATTTCACTTTTGCCACTGCTTGGCTGGTCTTTCCTCCTGAAACGGTTTGCTATGAGCTGCCATATACTTTGTTCTTCCTGAACTGGTTTGGAAGTCAGTTTTGGTGGATGGAGAGGTACCTCCATTACCTTGACCTTCCCCCTGCTGTGATACTGAATGTACTGCATGCCTCCATCTTCCGTCTGATCACTGGAAGTTGAAATCTTTCTTCCTGTGAGGTACGAGAAGGGTTGAGGAGGCATCGTTGCCTCTTCAGCAGTACTTTTAGTCTGAGAGTACTCCTTTGACTCTACCCCAGGACCCAAATCCCTAGGACGAGTCCTCCTGATTCGCAGACTAAGACTCCGTCTTAAAGAGCTCAGTGTACTTCTTGAAGTATCAGATTTGTTGTTTTTGGGGGAAATTTTAGCATCTTTGTCATTTTGCTTTTCCTTGTTCTTCTCTTGAGAGGTTTTGCCAAACAGTTTCCGTCGTAAGCCTCCTTTGAAAAATCCCTCTCCTTCGCCACCTCTGTGGCTGCCACTCCTCTCGCTGTTTATCTCATCATCAGAGCCCCTCTTTTTTAGTTCCAGTACTGTCATACTGACGGGCCTGGGCTTCCAGCTCCTCTGGCGGACCCTAAGGTTCACCTCCGCAGGGCCTGATGGCCGTTGAGCCACAACAGGATTGAGGCCATCCACTGCTCTTAGCTCAGCCTTCCTGCTCCTGTGCTGGTGGCTGTCTAAACTTCCTGTCCATTTGCAGGATTCCTGGGCTTGGGGCTCTGGCAGAACTGCGACTGCGCCTGGAAGCATGCAAACGCTCCTGGGCCTTAGCAGCCGTCGTTCTTGTTCGGGCTGACGATCTCTTTGGACCTTGACCGGACCGTCATACATGCTCATCGTCCTTCTGCCGAGCAGGGCTTCATCCTGATGTGACCTTCGTAGCAGGGCCCAAGGCAGAGACCTTCTTCCTGGTGCACTGTCATGATTCCCATGAACAAGTCCTTTAGCCTGGATGGTGGCAGAGCACGATGTTGAGCTCTGAATGAGCTGCTCCTTGGCGTCTGGTTGAGCTGTTAGCAGTAAGGAGTTTCCTGTGTATTTTGAAGGTGGTTTAAAAAACTTGTCTGTCTTCATTTTTCCCGCAATCACCTCCTCCAACTCCTCCTCATCCTCCTCCACCACTACCTCCTCTCTATGCCTCCCGGCGCTACTGAGGGAGAGCCACCTGCTGAGCTCGTGCTGTGCCTTGCCCAACCTCGGGCTTTTCTCCATTTGGACTATACAAGTCATTTCTCCATTTGGCTGACAATTCCCAACCAGGGTGTGAGTGACCTGGCCCATTTCCAGCTCTGACACCGGTGCATCTGTATGTGTTTCTTTCAAGATTACAGAGACTTGGTATACAGTTATCTCCTGCTGCTGCTGTTCTATAGCTGTACTCCTTGGGGTCACATCCACGTTCCCACTGCTAAGGAAAAGCATCACACTTCATTCAGACGGATTCACACAATCATCCTCATTAACACACTGAAACCAGTGTGTTACATTCTGCCAGAGAGTTGAGATTCAGCTCATGAAGTCCTTCATTTGAAGACTAAATTCCTCTGCCAGGTATAATCTTTCACCTTTGACATGAGGAAAGAAAAAAAAAAAACAACTTCAAACAAGTTAGTTCAAAGCCTCGCTGCCACCTGCATCCTCTGGCTCCTTTCCTCAGCAGAATCAAACAGGCATTTAGATGGTAGCTGCTTTTTGCTCCGCTCTATTCTACCTGTCTCGAGCAAGTAGATGCACAGAAGAAAAACAAAACTTTAACTGCTGATTTTGCAACAAAGGCATATCTGTAACAGACACAAAAGTTACAGCTCAAAAAAACTGAATCATCCTTCTTCTTTGGCAAGTTGCAAACTGCGAGCAATCCCTGTTGTTGGCGGTGCAGAGAAACCCCTTAATCTCTGAGCTCTTGCCATGTAGAGCATGAGGGAGTGTGTCTCTGTTTGAACTTTCAGCTGCCTTCCAACCCCCGGGACACATGGAAAACAAGGAGTGGATCCCAAGGACACTGAACACGCCCTCATGATTTCACCAGAGTTGCTAACAGCCCCCGGAGGTATAAACAGACAAAAGTGAACACACAGGATCGAGATAAGACTCTGCTGATTACACACTGATATATACAGACTACAAGCCACAAGAAACAGCCATAAGTGGGCATTTTATTTGGATTGACCAATGGTAGAAGAAAAGAATAAACTATAAACTTTCTCGTATTTATTTAGACACTTGACTGATTCACCTAAACACATCAGCTTTGGGGATACGCTGCTTAGGTTTTAAACACTTTTACGGGGACGCAGAAGTCAAAATGTCTCCCTCGCTCCAGGATCTATGAGAATACTAATGCAGCACAGCCACGGAGTAACATGGGAGTACCCACACAACCACACACCAACCTTCCAGTGGCTCCCACTATACAGCCTACACTCAATGGGAGAGCTTAACTTAATTCCAAGATTGGCTGACAGCTATTTTTGTTGAGGAACTTGTTCTTTTTAAAGCACTAATGGTTACCATGGCAGAAAGCAGTACATTGGACATTATGTAAAATGGCATTCTCTGAATCTAAACATAATTACACATTCACTGCGTGGGCAGTCCTGCATCTAACTTCATTGAGAAAATTAGCACATTGAGCTACTGAGAATGCTGGCATTCGATTAAATGCAGAGAATAAAAAGACTGAGCAGCCTTACGTGGCCTATTCAATCTTCTGGTGCATTAGTGCAGCGTAATGGGCAGAGCTCATTTAGACAGCCATGCACCACAAAGAATCAAGGCAGATTTTACCCCCACAACTCTGCAGCACCCAGTGTGGTTAAGACTGGAACACTGCCCCTTTGTGGTCAACAAGAGAAAGCACACTGGAAGGGAAAATGTTCACTGGGCATGTACTGTTATCGGCTGGATAACCATTCAAAGCTGGTGTGATTTGCCTGGACAAAAAACATATATCTAAAACAGATGCATAATCAGAAGTTAACAACACTGCTTATGAGGAAAGAAGAATAACAACAACAACAACAACAAGTGGCCATTCCTTGAGTGCATCACTGTGGGGAAACCAGAATAACCGGGAGGCAGAAAGTTACAGCCCAACTGCTGCAGTTTGTGCCAAACGCTAAATCTCAACAGCATTTGACTTGAACTGATTTTGTTTTTTCGTAACGTCTCCCTAAAGTCCTCCAATTGCTATTGCCGTTGTGTGCCATCTACAGTACGTGTGATATTCCTGATATTTGAAGTGTTTCTTGGCACATTTCTTTCTCCCTTATGTCTCTTTATCAACTGACTCAGCGGTGTTAGAATGAAAACAATCAAAAGCATTTTAGATATTGTTACAGGAAACTCTAACCAAGCGCGTGCACCGTCAGAAAAATCTGAAGTGAGCAAGTACAGCAGCAAAGTTGAATCCCATATCAGGCTGTCAGAGGTTGTAATTTCGGCCTTTACCTGTGTCTAGGAAGCAGGGGTTTGAAAGGATGTGGGTCTCATCGTCGAGTAAACGGTCCTTTTCACTCCACTGGATCTCGTGCCGGTCTCGAGTTTGCTTGCGACTCCCGAAGCACATCAACATATTCTAGCTATAACCTCAGAGGCACTTTTCCGTGATATAACCAAAAAGAAACAAAGATATTTAGGTGCCTGAATCCACGTTCAGATTATTGATCATCTTTGATTCATTGCGCCACTCCTGGGTTTTTATCTTCCTTTGCTTCTTTCAGACATTTCTGTTGACATCTGCAGCTCAGTTAGTCCCCAGTTTTTTTCTGTCCAGCATAGAAACCAAAAAAAAACTATTTTGTCATTTCTGGCACGCACTCCATGCCAGCCTGATATTGTGGTAACAAGCAGAAGCCGGAGCGGCTAATGGACAGTCCGAGGAGGCGGCCCAGAAAGGCCATGTGGTATCGCTCCCTTTGAGTCCTTTCCTTAATGCAGGTGTTGGTTAGCAGGGTCCTACATAGGAAGTCCTGATAGGATTAAAGTTAATGCACTATCCTGTTGTCTTTGTTGTGGTCCGGTCCAAAGGAAACCTGTGCTGCGGTAAATCCTGGCATTTCAAAGTGCTGACCAGGTAACAGAGCCTCTCTTGTGTTTAACCCTGTCCTGCAGCTAAATATTTCTCCGTCTTGAAACTGTATCTTGATGGAAGGTGGAGGGAAAACCTTTTCTGAAAAACTGGATTGGCATGTTCTGAGGTTTCAGAATTACCCTCTGCGTCTGTATCTCCCTGTGTGTATGTGTACACATCTGCCTGATTGTAAGCGGAGGTCATACTGTGTGTGTTGGCCGTTTATCTCATTTCTGTGCGTCACCTTGTCAAACACAGGCGTAGCTGTTTTGCCAACACCCCGACCTGAGTTTCTCTTTCAATTTTTCTTAGGCTACATTCCTTAGTCGTTCAGCAACAGAAAGGTACGCTCTGTACTTTTGCAAGACAATTTTCTCGCCATGCGATTATTATCTCACCTATAAGCTACGTTTGGAATCTTTCTTTGTCAGGTTAACATCCCAAAAAACCCCTTTGGTACTTTTCCAGCATCCCATAAGACGACATTATATTTTAAATGTGTCACAAATACAGCGTGCACATCATCTCTACAGTACTTTCATTTTTGTTATTATGGCGGCATCAGAATTTAATTCAAAGCAGGCATCATTATAAAATTTGACTGCCTGTTGGGGTTTTCGCCTTCACTTTCTAATCGAATTCAATCAAGGCTTTTGCCAGTCAGCAGTATTTCTCTTCATATTAGATCATTTGACACAATATACCACATTTCCAGTGGGGGGCAGTCACGTCGCTAAGGAATTGCATCCTAATTATAACATTATATCAGTTACATTAAAATAACAAAGTATTTCATAACACAAAGAAAACTTTCAAAACTAAGAAGCTTCACTCAGACTGGTCTCTGTGGCCCTGTAAGCCCGGGGTAACTAAGAGGCTGAATTGGGAAGGCCTTTTTTTTTTTTTTTTACAGCAACATCACTTATCTGGAAGACTCAAGCAGTTTTGGGGCTTGTGATGATGTCTGGATAACCATTAGCTGGAAACACACACAGACTCACACACACATAACGGAAATGTCTCAACAGCAGACATAGCAGACAGTCAGAACTAGTGTGTTTATATAAGACGCAGACACTATGTGCGACAAACACTGGTGCTGTCTAGCAGATTGCATGATGCATTCAAGCCACATGAGTAAAGCTTACTAATTCCTCGTCAGTATTAGAACATGAGTCAGTGTGAGGAAGACGGCCGCGTACATATGTAAACTCCTTGGCGGAGACGGTTTGCTTCCTCCGGCAAACAGGGTGACAGGAAGAGAGACTGAAGGCGGCCTCCCGACTTATTATAATTAGCACTCGGCAGGTAGCAGGCTGTAGCCCAACTCTTCTCGAATATGGTTTTTTGCTGACCTCATTCACACATCAGCACAGCTCAAGCCTCAGGCATCCGGTATTCTCCAGCATTACGTATGACGGGAGAAAGGAGAAAAAGAAAAAAAACTCCAGTGTTGTTTGCTTTCTAAAAAACACAAATACATTTATTCAGAACTTTTCAAACTGAGCTCTGTGTGACAAATTGGTGGCAAAGTTTGCCACAGTGACTAACAAGCTTTAATGAGAACAGAAATGTTCATGACTTTTCATAGGTGTTGATGTCACGCTTTAAATATAGCCTCGTGTGAACATGTGAATGTAATATATTGCTCAGGAAGCGCAGCATGGAGAAACAGGAGAAAATTACTCAGAGCTATCAGAAATACCCCTTGATTGAAGAGATGTTTGCCCTCACTGGAGAGAGTCAGGTACTGTGATTATCATCATCATCATCATCATCATCACAGACGAAACACAGGAGCTCGGAATTGCTAATTGACCTCATGCAAGACTGCCTGAGGCTCTAATAACAAAGGAATCCTGGTGGCATCTTCTGGATTTCCAAAAAATGCAAGAAAAAGTGCTGTGCTCTTTTGATAGAGAAAAGGGAGAAGGTTGGGGTGTAGTTTGGGTTAATACAAAAAACAATTCTCAGAGCACTCGTCAGAATAACGCCATCACCGGACACTTTATTAGGTACACCTCACAAATAGGGAGGACTCCTGTTTTGCCTTCAGAACTGCTTTAATTCTTCATGGCATAAATCCTGGAAACACTCGTCAGACATTCTGATCATATCAACATGATAGCTTCCCACAGTTGCTTCAGATTTGTCAGTTGTACATCCCTAAGATGCTCCATTGGCTTGAGATCTGATGTCTGTGGAGGCCATTTGAGTACATCGAACTCATCGTTATGTTTAAGAAACTTGTTTGAGATCATTCGAGTTTTGTGACACTGCGTGTTATCCTGACCAGAAGCAGCCATGAGAAAATGGGTACACTGTGGTCATAAAGGGATGGACATGATCAGCAACAATACTCAGGTAGACTGTGGTGGTGAAAAGATGCTCATTTGGTACTAAGGGGCCAAAAGTGCACCAGGAGAATATCCCCACACCATTACACCACCAGCCTGAACCATTGATACAAAGCAGGATGGATCCATGCTTTCATGCTATTTAATTCTGACCCCACCATCTGAATGACACAATGAGATCCATCAGGCCAAACAACAAATTTGTAATCTGTCATTTTCCAATTTTGGTGAGCTCATGTAAACTGCTGCCTCGGTTTCCTATTCTTTGCTGACAGAAGTGGAACCCGTGTGGCTTCCTTCAAGATCTTAGTGATAACTGTATTCAAATCAGCTTAGCTGAAGCTTTAGCATTTAAACGTAACGTGCTGCCAGTTGACCTGGTTCAGAAAAAAGAAAAAAAAGACTGAACATGGCAAGACTGGTTGGAACAGTTTCCAAGCGACCACTTGTTTTAAAAAATATAAGGCTGAACAAGGATTTATTAAAACATGGGAAACTTAAGGTTGATAACACCAATTTTAATCTTTAATAAAATTGGATGATTGCATTTTAAACTATGTAGCTCCTTAAGCGTATACACAGGGCAGACAAAGCATGTAAACCTGAACTGAACTCTGTGCCTGTAAGGTGAATCTTCTGTAATATTACAGAAGCAGAAACCAGAAATCAGTACATAGTGACTGAAGTCAATTGTCTTTAAATTCCCTGGCTGACTCTCAAGTAAACCAACCCGTTTAAAATCTGGGCTTTACCTCAGTGATCATGAAAACAAGATTTTAGCTGGCAAGAATGTGTCAGTAAAAACAAGCAATTTTGTTGGTTTTAACCTGGAGCTTTAGGTGGAGATGAGAAATGAGAACAGGTTCCAAATTGCCCAATCCTTCAAAATTATGTCCTTCCAAGCTTATCAGCTCCGTTAATCATCACTGGCATGATTTCCAGACAGTTGCATATTGCAAAATAATGATGCCAAACTCATAGCAGTCAGTTTTCACACAGCTGCACGTCTTTCTTTCTACTGTTTCCACGCTGTATTTAGATCTAGAGATAATAACAGTTGTGCTAACACTAAAAAACCCCTCTGTAGACCCAATTTTGCTCTACACAGACCAGGAGTCAGTAGGGCAACTGGGGGAGAAAATGGGAACTATATCAGTAACATCTCACATATATAACCTTTACTGGCTATGCAAAACTCACTACTATATGAGATTTACAGAGCAATCAAATAATCTGGAAAGCAATCAGGAGATAATACAGCCTTGAGATCACAGGAATCAGTATCCAGGGAAGGTATGGGGGGATTTATTCAAGCATGAGTGAAAATGAAAACCAGTAATCATAGTGTAACTGTTATTTTTAAGATTGCTTCGGTGCATGCTCTCACATTCTTTTAATGCAACAGATCTTTTTAATACAGAAGTATTTCCTGACTGATTATGCCACTCTTGCACAAGGACAAGTAAGCGAAACCGAAAAATTAAATGAAAAAAAATCTGTCCCTCGAATTAATTATTGCCTTAACAGTCTTAAGGGGGAATTATTCTGGAGTGTGAATATTCAGGTCTCTGTGTGGCACATTCAGCACTCGGTGGCTTCCCTCAAAAACCACAAATAAGATCTGCAAATCCTCAACAAACATCTGCAGAACATCTAATAAAACCTACACAGAAACACAGGTGAATACTGCATACAGCTCAGGACTAAAACAACGTGTTCCTCCCCTAAAAAAATATTGTGCAACAGTATTTATTCCCAAGCAAGAATCAGCCACGGACACAATGTAAACAAACAGTTTGAGAGGGATATAAGCCGATCTGTGCACGTAAAAACACACAAACCTCCGGGCACAAGAAAAAAAACATATATATATATATATATGCAAACAAGCGCTTCGCCCAGGTGATTACACAGTGCTGCTAATTACACAATGACCTGCCAATTTTGAAAAAGACATAAATTTACCAGACCACTTTCACCCCACCACTCCTCTTTTCCCCACATCGATGCTGAATTAATATCTGCAAATGAATTAAGTCAAGAGAATCACACACAGAAGGGGCTACAGACAGCAAGGAAAGTTTATGATAATTATGCTTGCAGTAGTGGTATTGAGCGTGGGTGGAGAGCTTTTTAAAATTCAGCTGCACTAGCGACGAGCATACGTCACCATTGCTCCACTGCAGAGAAAATGATAGGTTCGAGGACGTCTGTGGGAGGCTGTGAAAAAATTCCAGACGCTTCTGTCTCTAAAATTCAGGTTTTGAGAGCGAGCGCTTGTGCGTTTGTATAGCGTGTGTGTGAGAGAACGACGGAGACAGAGAATGCAACAAGATTGAATGGGGGAGAGAGGGACAGTGACAAGAGTGTGTATTAGTTGCGTAACCTAAGCTGTATAAGCCCTAATTAAAATGTTTGACATCCAAGCTGCTCACTGCTAATTTTCTTGTTCCCTTTGACAGAAAATAAAACAGTACCAGGGATCAGTGTTTGTTTGCTGTGTGTTTATGTTTTGTATCTGCAAGTGTACTGTATGTGCATGGGGGCATGAATAGGCGGGAGACTTGACTTTTTGAGTTTCGTGTCATGTAATCATCACAGCCGCCCCTGCCAGCTAACATACTACTGGCCATGTGATGCCACAGGGAGTAATTCACTGTGCAGAAAAGATGAGGTTTGCACACTTGGCAGAAGAGAATGAAACAAGTGCGTGCAGGAAAGGTCAGCCTGGAATTCACTAACTGGGCATGAGCAGGGAAACACGGAGGCAACATACTGGTTTGCAGAAGATGACAAAATGACCACTAAGAAGACGTAGGAGGAAGCTGTAGAGAGATGCACATTTTTTGTTGTTTTTTGTTGTTTTGTTTTGTTTTTTACAGGCAGATCTGTGTGGGCTGGTGGCTCCCAGTCCTCCTCCTCTCCACATTAGTTTGCAAACCCCCGCTTACTTCTGGTATCATCTTTTCATACTTGCCTTCGAACTTGCTTTTATCTAATAGCTTTGATGTGCTATTGCACATATTGTGTAATCTTTATTGAAATGTGCAAGCAGCAGCAATATAAGCATTATTTGGAGTGTTATTACATAAAGGCGATCCTCAATTATCTTTTTTGCGAAGCTGATAAGAGATATGCTCGCTTTTAGTGAATTAATCCACTCAAAATAGCGAGCCGCGATGGCTAGGATGTGCAATAATTCGCTGACATCTGTGTGAGCTAAACTGTTGCTTAATAAAAAAGAGGTCAGAGGTAGGGCACGGTTTGTGAGAAGCAATTTAAACAGAAAGAAATCCTTTTAATCAAGCTGTGTGGTCTTTTTTTTAAACTTGGAGTTGGACTATATTTGGATCATCACTGGATCATCTTTTCCCTCAGTTTTTTTTTTCTTTTTCTACTAGCAGCAAAATGTAATTTGTCATGCACCATCTGGCTTTCAGCTTCATTCTTGTATCTCACTGGCATCCTGTTGCAGCAACCCTGCAGTTGGAAAAATAAATGGAGCAGCCAATCGCAGCTGTCATCTTGCTAAAGCACAGTAAAGCAACTCGAAACTATTAGGAGACTTTTACTTTAGTTCCGATTGCAATATAACTGTTTTCTTTATCTTTCCATCTTCACAAGCTAGTAATTGTGCAAAATACGTAAGTGGGCCATATTTCTTTCTGCTGCGTTACCACAGAATCTACAGTATATTGTCTGATTCTGTCGAGTCTTTTCACTCCTTTTCAAGGTTTTTCTTCCTGTGCTGTTCCAAAAAGAGGGCCAAGAATAGCGACACATTCGGGCACAAGCTCCCATGTAATTTCCCACGCCTTTTGTCTCCGTTCCTGTGCCGCCCATGCATGCTGAAACAATAAGCTGGGAGCTTCGTTATGAAGCTGACAACAGCGCCTTTAAAAAACATAATTAATTAAAAAAAAAAACAACAACAACCAAGAAGTCAGGAGGGATACAATCATACCTACAAGTGACCCGTCCTCATGCACGCCTGTGAAGCAGCTAATAGGGGCATTTATTTGTTTTGAATTGAGTTCATGAACCCCAGGTTTGCAAAATAAAAGCTGCATGTGAATAGATTCGGTGCTGCTGGCTTACAGCATACAGTTACGCAATTTGTTTTCAACAGATAACGGCTCCAGAATTCTGACGCACCGTCGATTTCTGCATTCAGTGTGGGATTAATTGTTGTTATGTTCGCCTAACTAGCATATCTGTGACTGATGAGAATCTCATATCTTCAGCCTGTGGAAAAGCCATGGGAGACAAACTTCTACAGGTGACTGAAAATTAATTCCCACTCCAGCGGCTCCAGTTTAATGGCACTCAGTCGAGTGAACGCCATTGTAACATGCTTACTAACATCCATCAAAGGCAGATTGTGGGTTTTCCAGAAAACATTCACTTACAATATCTAGATATAAAAAAACCCACCAAACTGACAGATAACGACTCCCATTCTGCAACTTCCACAGGCCCGGCGTCTCTCCAAGGCATCAAAAGTGGCACTTTAGCATGAAATTTAATAACCTGAAAGTCATTTACAGTAAACGTTTTGAACCTCTATCAGAAATGACAGACATTCAGTATTCTGGAGGAGAGCGCGTCCTCACCCAGACAGCCAGACACAGAGGCTTAGTTCCAGCTCAGCTGCTATCTACAGGGGCTGAATGACAAAGAAGTTGAGGACACCAGTGAAAACATCTGTATCGTACTTGGTGAAGTTTCGTGACAGCTCTATTAGTGCAAGTCAATATGGAGCTGTGCATCTCCTTGTGACATTTTTAGGTCCCCTTAACATAATGGCCTATCATCCTGTCCCCGACAGGTACACTGAAGGAGGAAACACTTCGCTGTGCTATTTGCTTCTGTCCAGCATGGTGTGGGCACGAGCAGCAGGCCGAAATGAATCACAAAACCTGACCTGATTAGACTTGACATGGAGACACTGAGTAATGGTGCCCAAACAGTGTTTCCTGCAATTTGGCTCTCCAAAAAACTGAGGCCTGCTGGAGGGCTTTTGTTACAATGTAAGCCAAATCTGAAAATGGCAGGAGAGTAATGGACTAGCTAGGACACGCACAACGGCTTTGCTTAATCACGGAAACAACGGTAATATGTCGCACACACATAAGCTCAGCACTTTCCCCCCCGTTTGTCAACTTCTGACGGTTCTCATGACCGCAGAGAGCTCGATGCGAAGCTTCTGTGCCTCCATCTGATATTTTACCGCAGCGCCTTTGTCGGGTATTGACACAGACGAGGTGGAACAAAAACACGTAAAAGCTTGAACGAGAGACCTTTTAAAAATCACCGTCAAATCAGCGAAACAGAAAGTGCACAGAAGCAGCACTGATCAGTTTTTTTATTACTTTGATTTTTTTGGGGGGGGATTTTCTTTTTAAGAGGGGCAAAAGGCTTGTGAGATATCATGTGAACAGACCTGCGGGCAAAATATAAAATGTACTTGGAATTTATATTAACTGATCACACTTCTTCGGGCTTACATCCAAACCACAGATTGGATTCTTTAAAATGCTGACAAGTGGTCTTTATTAGACATGGGGGACTTCTCTCTTCTGGATGTGTCACAATCTAGTCAGTTTAATGGAGGAACATACTGTAGCTGCTGTACCAAAGAGATTAATTTAATAACTTCTGCACTTCTGTGGAGAGTGTCCAGGCAGACAGCTGCCACAGAAGTACAGTTGAGACCTTGAAACATCCATGGGAATGATGCAGTCATCATCTCTCCGCTTTCACTGCTGAGACGTCAACATCGTGTTCTTCGCCAAGCCAGACTGCTACTGACGTTAGGCGTAGCCTGCCCTAATATCAGTAACTGAGCCATTTGCTGAAAATTTTAGCGCCCTCTCACCTGTAACAAATTATTAAAAGCCAAGAAAATTGCATCTAAATTGCAATAATTGGCCATTTAATGAGCAAGAGTGAACAATGTTGCACTTGAGATGCCGATCTAACCCGTTTTAAACATTTCATTTTCCAGAGTCCTCTTGAATCCATTTAACAGAAAGCACCTTGTATGCAGAGCATGTACAGTGTGCATTATTATTCAACACTATGGCCTCATTGAGATTTGAAGTGTCATAACCTCCTACACCTCCAATCCATGCTAACTTTTCAGCAATTCATTTTTTTTCCTTGCCACTAAGGTTTAATGTGTTTCGATATGATAAACACACTGCCACACATACACACTCCACACGCACGCCACATCTTCCTTTCTGTACTCCAAAGTGAAATAAGCAGGCTAATGAGCTGTGAATTTTAGGTTTAGGCTACAGGAACACAATCCTCAGCAGCAGAAATGACACAAGAATGTGATCTCCTTCTGGTTCTTCTCCACCTCCTCCTCCTCTCTCCTTCTGCATCTCTTCATCCTTAACTCAGTCCTATCCGCCCACAATCCTCCATCCCCCTCTTGTGCTTGCTGAACACTGCATCAGCAGAGTCCCTAGCAGAAGGGAGACCTGTTCTTTAACTGGACCATTACAAATACCTGCTACCTCAAACCCTCCAAGATGCATCAGCCTCATCCGCACTTCTGGGAAGATGCAGCTCTTTAATGCGATTCTCTGTTATGCAATCCTGCGTGATAAATAACTGCAGACACTCTGAGATTAATGAAATTCAGGGGAAGCCCCCCCACACCACCCCACACACACACAGCCTGATCTCCAGTATTAGCAGAAGATGACGGCTCTGCTATTTTTACTCAGGCATCTCCATAGGTAGTTTCTGAGGTCACATGGCGGCCCACCCCTAGGAGAAGCACACTGCTGCAGTGCACTATTTCTGGGCTCCCAGCAGGAAGAATCAGGTATGAGAGAAACCTGCTGAAAGGTGCCATAGCACACCACTGTTTCAGGGCCGATGATGGAAAGCTACCACATGGTGCAAAAAAATAACAGAGATCCCAAGCCTCATTCCCTTCCTGTCTTACCTCTGCAGCAACAAAGGCAGTTTAAACAGTTGGGAGTCAAGGTCAGTGCTTGGGGATCAAAAGGTAAAGGCGCGTGAAGCCTGCTGTCGCTTTTCTCTGATAGGCCCTTTTGTCTGTACTGAGTCTGAACCGACTGCCTGGTCACTGCTGGTGCATGCCAATGAGATGAGCACAGCCGCAGTGTCAGGTTTTGCGCCTCTTCAGAGTGACAGCTGCAGGATGGCTGGCATATCGCTCGCTTTTGCCTCATCTACAGTTTTGTTGTAAAGACACAGGGCTGGTAACGTTCAGAGAGCTGGTGAAGCTGGTCAGGAATAACAATAGAAAAGGAGAGAAGGCAGCGAACTACTGAGTAGATGTGTATTGTGACAGATATAAAAAACAGTGTGGTTTACTGTTAAATGCTAACCATTACTTCAGTCATATGCTATGCTTTTTGGGGGGGGGTTGTCACTGACTTCCTGTCCCTTTGGCTTGTGGCCACTTAAAAAGAAGGTATGGCTAATTGCAAAACCTTGTGACCAGTTGCTGTGTAGCAGTTGTGACCAGCTCAACAACTGTTTGTCCCCATGCTGCCAATCACATCTGAGCCTAAAATTGTGGCCTAAAATTAAGTTAAAAACTTAATTAAGTTAAAAACTTAATTTTAGGCCACGATTCTTGTATAAGATATATGCTTGTACAAGTTTTCGAATAGAAAGCCTTGATTGTTTGAGTCAGTAACAGATTCTGTGACCCACTGTGGATAAATTGAGTGCAAAAAGTCTGTTTCTTTCTTTCAGGCAAATTCCTGTCAAAGATATAAGCAAACTAAAAAGCATGCAGTCTTGGAATTTAGGACATTTGAGGAAATGATGCAACAGGAAAGAAAACATACTCAAAATTAAATGAGCTCCACTGAAATTATTATAAGCTACAACACAAAAAACTGGGTTTCCCAAGGAGTGTGTAACAAACAAGTCCACATCCTTTGATGTTCTTCCTTTGTGTTGGTATGTAGTCAGGCACGCTGACGCAGACTACCTAATGGAAAGAGCGCCATCAAACAGATGATTAAAGCACCTGAAAGCCAATAAAACTGCTGACGCTCTAATAGAAAACAAGCTGAAAGCGTGCATTTTCATATCAGTTGTGGCAAGTGAATGAGAAGAACGATGGTTTCCATTAACTGATGTGCATTTCATTGATGATCGGTAGGAACCACGCGGCCCTCAGCGTATTTCATCATTATCCAACCTCCCAGTGAACATCTACATGCATGCATGCAGGTGACATCACTGCTTTCATCTTGCACTGCCATCGGGTGATTATCTCCACGCTGCTGCTGTCAAAATGAATGATTATTTTAGTGATGGTCATTTTTATGTGCTACACCAAGGCACGGGGTGATCAGAGAGATTTAAAATTGATTTTATTGTTATGCATAAATTCAAGAAGTGATGATCTTGTGGGTTCACAGCGGCCGATATGAGTTTTCTCATGAATCACCCTGACACAGTCCGCTGCAGTCGCAAATTAAATTCCATCTATTCAAAGAATTATCTTGGTGTCCGGCGTGGAAATTATAAAAAACAAAGATACACAGTGCAATTAACGTAAATGAAAATCAGAATGGTGCGTATATGTGTGTGTGTTTGTGTGTGTGTGTGTGTGTGTGTGTGTGAGGGAATCAGCAGCACAGAAAATATTTACATGAACCAAGAAACTGTATATGGCGTCGATCTCTATGGCGCTCGAATGGCAAATCATCATCATCCTGTGTAAACTGTCTAAGGAGGTAAATACATGTTTGCACATGAAATACTTGACAGATAAGCAGCTGCTCTCGGGATTCAGTCTCATTTGTGCTGGCTTTCACTTTCTCTGTGCTAAGTAGACTTTGCTTTCAAAGCACACACTGAAAAAGTCATGACACACGCACATTCGGCATGAAACAAACACCATAGAGAATGCATTACTTGCACAGAGGCCGTACTTGCCGGCATCCTGTGGGGCACTGACCGCAAATAAACTCTCTTGACTATTCCGAAGTCTATTCTATTAATAAAAATATGTGGGAGAAGCGCTGCTAATTATCCTCTTTACATATAAACAGCTGCTCAGTGCACTGTAATCCTATCGGTGTGTCCATATCTCCTAATGGTCCGGCAATGACTCATGCTAGAACACATCTACGGCTTATCCATCTATCAAAGTATTCATGAACCTCACTTTACTTGCATGTCAGGCGCCTTTATACATGTTAGGACTCGGATACTCTGACTTATTTTATGCCTTATCATCAGAGGAGACGGTCACATGATTCAGAGCTGCTGTGAAGACCATCAGCGGTGCAATGCCGTGAATGCTGTGAAGATGTAATGATGTTTTAATTGATTTCTTCACTCTGTCTGTCCCTATATGCCTTCTGACTTCTCAATGAGCATCTCAGCCATCAAAATGCAGGGCGTCTTGAGGCAAAGTCAGCACAGTCATTTAAAGCTCCTGTCATAAATGCTGAATTACCAGAGAAAATGGCTGAAAAACTTCCGGATCCGGAAAATTCCAGATTCCAGAATATTAAAAGGTTGGAAAAGGATGTTCCCATTCATTCAACCAACCAAACCTACATGGTAAAAAAGGCAATTTAGCCAGACGAGTGATAAAGGGAATTATTGTAACAGACTCTTCTTTTTTTTTCTTTTTTCTTTTTTTTTTTTGAGGAGGGTACTCCATCGCCTGCTAGATCCAGAGATAATAACCCGAACACAATAATGCCTTTGCACTGCGTCTGGAGAAGGGACAGCTGTAGAGTAAATAAATGGCTAATCTGACTTTAGCCAACGACTGAGCGCAGTCTTGACACAATAAACGAAAGAGATTGATGTCAATCCCAGCATAAGCTCTGCCCACTTAGTGCAGGGCACAACACAACAGACACCCTCATTTTCTGCAAACCCCCCACCCCGGTGCTGGTGGGTAATACTGCTTGTTGCAGTGATTCTGCTGCAGTCTGGCTTCACTTTGTCCTTTATTTCTCTGTGAGATGAAATGTGAAAAGAGAGCTTTCACACCAAAGGTCAAAACCTGCCTCAGTTGTTGTGTATGTGGTGACAGAGCCTCACCACAGGGGGCCACTGTTGCTATATAAAAACCAAATACACTAGACAGACTATAATAAAAATATATATATATATTTAAAGGCCCTTTTAACCCAGAGTGACAGGAGATACAGAAAGAAACAAAGATGACCTCTGACACACATGGCATATTTTTTACTGCATGTGTGTATTAGGGTAAACCCATCTGAATCTACCTAAAAGAAATTCCAGATTCCTGTGCAGCTACTATATTACACATGCATGGGTGAGATATGTTAAATGTGTCCACACAAGAGTGAAATCTGCCAGGTCGCGCTGACTGTGGACAATCCACCACCAGTGTGCACTGAGAGGTTGGAAGACGGATATTACATAAGGAGCTCATCAGTGGGGTAGTGGCCCACGCACAATGCATCCTCAGTGGAATCTCTCACTGTTGATCAGCCTCTCACTCAAAGTAAGAACAAAATGGCTGAGGTGACAGCCTGAGGGGGAAAAAACAGTGCAGAGGCTAGAAATTCATGTGAATAATTAGCTCCTAAAAAGAGGCTACTTAATGCAAATGACCTGGGCGGCTGTATGATTGAGGAGAAATGGCTGCTGACATCCCCATAAGCTAAATGTATTTATACAGACGAGATACTATCAGGAGGGAATACTAATTAGGCTCTTACTGCAAACAAAAACAACACTTATGCACTGGAATAACAAATATATACCCGTGAAAATAGCTGTTTATTTCATGCTAAACCACTACCTGTCTTATAGCTAAGGGTATCATTTTGCAACACAACTGTAAATAAACACCAGAGTGGGGGTCAGTGGAGTCCTCGCTGCTGTTAGAGCGAACAGTAATGTGCAAACCACAAGACCTCTGACCTTTAATAGGGAGCTTTGAATTTCTATTCAGTGGTTTTTGCTGGAAACACTGCTGCATGCCTAGGTTGTCAACACTGAAAGTGGTGAGACTACTGCAAGGCAATTCAAGGCTGATTATTCTCCAGTGTGAGGATTTGTTGTTTTCATTGTCTCACTTTACAGTAAACCAGAGCTGCAAATATTAGCTGATTACATAGCTTTTCAAACAATAGAAGACTCATTAGCTTTGCCAGATGTGTGTAATGTGTTGCCTTTGCTGCAAGTAGGTGATGATCTGATGCTTTTGTATGTCATCTCTGAAGAGGTTTTAGATCACAGGACTTCATTGGAGATCAATAGGTTTCAATATTGCCAGGATAATCTTGACATTAGTTTGGAATATGGACCAGTAATCAAAAAATAAATAAGCATTTCTTATTCTGTTTTCTAGCTCAAGCTCATGACTAAAAAGTCTGATGTTAAGAGGCGCAGTACGTGACTTTTTAAAGCTGCATCCAGAGAACGCGGCAATCAAAAAAAATCGAGGGGAGGGAGTCCCCATGACTGTGCCATTTTCACAAACAGCTGTTGTGGGATACAAAGGCAAAGGTGTGGACTCCCAGGATGCCGCGCTGCCGTGACCCTCCTCATTTCGCTGCAGATGGACGCGGGTAGACACCACTGTCAGATGATGAGCTCTGCTTTAAGCCCCCGTGCTGCATGTGCTGTGTGCCAATCGGCTGCCTCCGCTCTCGCCGGCCCACAAACCCCTATTGACTCCACGCCCACTTGCCCATCCATCGCACAGGCAACCAGTTGCCTAGGCAACCTCAAAGCCCTCATGCCTGTTTAAGTGTCAAGACAAATTCTGTTTTACATTTTACTTGCACAACACTTCATTTTTCATTCATCCGTTCATTCATGATTTTATTTCCACATCTGCCTGTTGCTTTTTGTAAGCAAAACCTGGTGCTCAGACTTTAACCCCACAGCATCCTGATAAAAGTGAAGAGAATTTTTGAAACAGCCAATTAGATGCTGACTTATATCAGTCATGAGATGATAAGAACTAAAAAAAAAGTGGCAGCCTTTAGTCTTTACAAAGTAGGCCATGAGCAGCGAAAAAAAATGATTAAGATCATCTTCAAATAGCTCAGATGGATGAGTATAATCTGAATTCCAATTACTATGTGCTTGTTTCCATCAAAGCAATTATTATATGTGCAAAAATGAAGCTGGAGTGAAACACAGCCAAAGTCATGATCAAAATCAATTATCAAACAAAAACAACTAAGCAGGCAGATATTGGCATAATTGCAGTTACATAACAGGAGTCTGATTTTTTTTTTTTTCTTTTGAAAGAGGGCGTCTTATTGAGCTCTTAAGTATTGGAAATAAAACCACTCAAACCAAGAGTTTGCTGTAGACTATACACTCTAACAACTTGCCGTAAAAAATAAAATAAAGGAATTCTGGGCATTACCATTCCCAGTTAACACAGTTCAATTCTTTCAGCTCCTACATCATGTGGGAAAAATCACATTGCATCATATTTGAATGACTTAAGTCACACACAGAAGCAGAATGTCCTGGTTTAAATGTGACCCTGACACAATCTGTGCAAGTTTGTAATTAGTACTTCTTGTCAACTGTTGATGGACAGATGATGAGCTAAAAATATAAAGTAGTATCACAATGGTTCAGTTCCAATCTTAATGCTGCATTTAAACTGTGACTGTTCTGGATGTGTGACGTGATTTCTAAGAAGTTACAAAGAAAGAGTCCAATTAATCATGTCAGGCTCAGGTGTACAAATGTTCACATGTTGAATGCAGGAGCATTCCCATAAGGTTAAGTGTTTAAGAGCAAGGGAGCCAAAAGCTCATTGTCGTGACAATACCGGCCTTAATTTTTAACATGAACTAAAAATATCTAGATATCATTGCTACAGCAATGCCACACATTTAACTCCCCTTCCAACAACAAGACAACAAGACAAGCCCGGGCATGTCTGAGAGCAAGAGCTGTGTCACACTGCCATTACAATTTAATACCTAAAATGGGAGCTACTAAATATAATGGCGTGTCATTACTGTTGCACTATAATGCTGCTGCTGCATGTGCTAACATCTTGTTTCAATAGATTCACACTTCAAATTATGTGATGCATCATCAATGACAGAAACTGACTGGAAAAAAAGGATGGAAAATACTCTTAATTTACTGACACTTTTAAATACTGGTGCAAGCATCAATAAAATGCACATTTTCCTGAACTATCTTGATATAATATTTAGGCTACAACGCCCACAAGTTCAGGGTACTCGGACAAAGCCGAGGCACCGTGTTTGCATAGTTCCAGATTACTTTAGTACATCAATAAAAATAAACAGTTTTTTTGTTGTTGTTATTTTTTCACATTACAGCAAGAACAGTAAATAACATTATGAAACCAAGATAATAGCACAGTACTGTATTGGAATAAGATAGGTGCACAGTAAAATAACAGTTTAACACCAGAAAATCTAGCTGCCAGTGTTTTACCATAATGCAATGGGGAATTACAGTTTAATGCTTTCCATAAACTTGTACACATGATAAATGAGATTCTCTGGCTAGCTATTTACATTTAAATGACCTTCTAATGTCTAAAATCTAAGAACATTAAAAGAGTATTAGGTTAAATTTCAATTCACATTTAATCCACTCTGCTGCGATTTCTGCACAGTCACCCATCAACTAGCTCCCCACTGCAGCCTTTGCTCCACACCCAGTTTGACTGCTGTGCAGCCATCCAACTAATCAACACCATTTCCCCTCTCTCTATCAGAAACTAAAGTGTGTCAAGAAATTGGAAAAACGTCTTTCTGCTGTTTGACTTTGGGTGAGACCAAAAGAACAAAAGAGCAGGCAGAAAAGATACACAATCACAAGCAACATTCAGCTCAGCCCAGCTGCAATTGCATTCATCAATGCCATCGCACTGTCAAGAGGGGCGTGACACAAATAGAAAAACTCACTATGAGGCACATGCACAGACAACCACACACAAAACCCCAACTACACACACACACACACACACACTGCTGGAGGCTGATGCCGTGCTCATCAGTGTCACTGTTGCTGAGCCCCTCGCTGAACAATTCACAGCAGGAGCGCAGACGATGGAAGAAAAAGGATGCTTACATAAAGGCGAACATAGAAACAAAGGCTTTATGGGATGCAAACATCCCCTGGCATGAACAAACAAAATATACAGCATGACAGAGAAAATCACGAACACACTCAAACTAGAAATTGGCCCACAAACACAGCATCGATTAAAAAAACAAACTTCACGTTCAAATTTTTTAAAATAAAATAAAATAGAATGGAAAGTCTCGCAATCCACCTTTTTCCCTAAACGTGGACATACTACAAAACAAAAACCACAAAATGGCGCTACAACTATCGGCTCAACAATTGCACATCCACTGCCCTAAAGACAAACAAGCACCATTATCAAGACTGTCTCAGTGTTTCCATGGGTGCTGGATTTCTTTATTCCTCATTTCAAGTCTACATTCAACAGAGCACTGCTGTCATGCTCTGTACAGCCGCCCACGTTCAACCTTGCAGAGTGCGAGAGAGAGAGAGATAGAGAGGGAGGGAGTTAGAGTAGGAGGGAGTACAGGAGAAAACCTTGCTTTCACAGTAAGACACCAACAATACATTATGGGAGGACAAACCATATTGCTCCATGCTGTTTTTCTTACAAACGACTACACGAACAAACAATACGCTCGCATATTATACACATCGAAGGCGGCGTGCCAGGCCTTGATTACTATCGCCCCGTTTGAGCGGCTGACTAGAGCCAGAAGGGAAATACGCAAACTCTAAATGTGTTCACCAATAGGTTATGTTTATGTTTTGTTTTTGGGGTTTTTTATGTATATACAGCGGGGAACACATTTGTCCTTCCTGAACTTCAGCAATTTTCTGGTTAATTAAATTAAAGGAAAAAGGAAACTCATTTTGTTTGAAATCCACTTCAACAGACTCAGGTACTGTTTATCCCTCAGGTCAGAACAACATTGATTTTCACGGGGGGGAAAGCGAACAACTCCAGCTTCCATGTTTTTCTAACGTAGCAATGCTCAAGAAACGCTGCTTTTTCTGTCTAGACAGAATTCAAACTCAGAATACTGCAGCAAGATTATGAAATCTGTTTGTGAAACGCAGCTTTCATAATTAAGAAGCAGCAACGGGGGAAACAAAGTGCGGTCGTGTTATGCAAGGCTATTTATTTTCCATATTAAAAATCTTAAAAGATCATAAACTGGTCTGATGGTGCAAATGGGGACATGAACTGTAGCTGCTACTAATGATAACAACAAGGTTACATTCTAGTTTAGAGGAGGAGCCATGCGCTGATTATCACCTTAATCAAAAACTAAAAGTATGCCTCCACCATCGAGTCAGCTTGCACTTTACATCCATGCCTGTTCAGTCTTGACCTTTGACCTTTTTAGATATAAAATGTCATCAAATTGTCATTTTAGACTATTAGTGGATACATTCTGTAGATGTGAGGTCACAGTGAGCAAATCGGTTCATGATTGAGTCCAAGTAAATTAATTTACATTTGCCAACCAACCTAAAATGCATTTCTTTGGACTACGACAAGAAAACCAATTAGCATGACAGAACTCACAAAATATACAAACACTACATAAAAAGGCCCCACCCAGGTAGTGGATTAAAACCCAGTCCTAACCAATGCACGACCGTAGGAACTGCGGGTCACATAGGAGCAAACAATGCTAAGCTACCATTGTGACTGAACACCTTCAAGTTCAAATCCTGCATAGACGCAGTGATACTATAGTGCTGTGGATCTTTATTTGTCTCAGACAGTCGACCCCGGACAGTGAAGTGTGCCTTTAGGGATGGCTAAAGAGTGGTCTCGCACTCATGTTTAAAAGAAATTGTAACAAAAGACCTCAATACAAAATGACATTTAGAAAAAAAATCCCCCGATATGAAAACTATTTAAGCTTTTTTTAGTGTTTAGGGTCTTTGCTGCCAGCAATCAAAACTTCAGCATTTCCAAAATCAGTACAAACAGTACAAACCACTTACATCAAAATCCTAGCAGTCTAAGTGAAACGGGAATCATGTTGGACTTGATCTGTATTATCATTTGAAGATCCCTCATGATTGTGACCCATATTACTGCAGGGGGGGGGAATCTATCAGAGGCAGTTCATCAGCGAGGATGAGCTCCTCTCGTGGCTCATAGTCAAGGCCGCTCATTTGTGAACACACACAAACATTGGCGCTGTACCCCTGCCTCAAACGACCTATTATAACTTCCTGTCCTCGTCTCGTCTCTCGGCAGACCACTGAGCTGTCAGGATATGAAAGGTGAAAGCAAAGCAGTGACCACCAGGTTATTAAAGCTAGTTTGACTGGTAGCGATGAAGGAGAGGAGGTGCAGAAAGAGGAGATAATCAGACATTTTGGCAGTGGCAGTCCACTGAATGAACTAAAATTATTCCTCCATGCAGCCTCAATTCCATCTGGCTTACTAACCATGCTGACAGAGACAAAATGTTCCTTATTGTGGCCTGCTGTAAGCATAAAACCTGGGTAACCATGGAGAGGGGTTTACTTCACTCTGCATCTCTGCTCACATCACCAATTAGCCAACTTGCACCGATTCAAAAGACAAGAGGGTCAGAATTGATGATATCTGATGGGCTCCCCATTTTTCAAAGCAAATAAAGCATTATTTATAGAACGTACAGCAAACACCAGAAACATCTGAACACATCCTCAGTGCATCTTTGCACTCATTATTTTTGCTAAAACTCTCATTATTTGGCAAAAGACAGCTTTCTACAGTTTGGTGATCTCCAGGGGAGTAGAGCTCAAACGATAGGCACCTCTACCACAAATTTAACCTTGCAACTGCTTTGAATTAGACAGTTGCTACAAAGGAGGGTTTGGGGAAAGCATAAAAGAGGCTTTGATTACAGATAGCTACAGTGATCTTGTGTGCAGCTTGATTTCAATACACCTTAAACTCATGCTTCTTTGCAGAGAATGACTAATCCACAATCAAGGGTTTTGCTCTTATGAGCATGTTTTGGGTGCCAGATGAGCTAGATGTTGTCTTGTTGAGATGCCGGGCAGCCTACGTCAGCACAATAGGCTGCTGTCCAATTCCACAGAGCAAGGACGCAGGACAGACAAGCGTGAACAGCAAAAAGGCCCTTTCCCTCTAGGATTTTCTTCTCAAGCCTGGCAGCACTCCGAGCCCGTGAGTCTAATTCTGCCACCAGGCCAGTCCCTGGCATCCTCTCCAGATGGTGGTGAACAGGGGGGTGAACAGGGAGATTAGGAAGAGAGTGATGACTGGTTCCTGACTACACATCCGGCGGCTGAGTCCCATTCTCCTCCTTCTTCTATCACATGCCAGCCATGGCCATGGATACCGGATGCTCCCCGGTCTCTGTACTTCAGCGAGGTGTTAAACTGTTTATTATGAACATAACGTGATTCTGTGGGAGTGCTGGAAGGTCAAAGCAGTACAAGCTGTTTAGAGAGGCCACATATTTTTTTACATAAAAGTTTAACTACAATCATCATCTGATCAAACCTGATCTTTGACCTATGGACATTAAAGATCATCACTATTACTTTATCATTAAAAACTAATTTTCTAATATGAATTTTCCAAGTTGTGCCTGAAAGCATGTGTTGCGACATCTTTGACCTCCCATGTTAGATGTTCATGCTCCAGTTCAAGTAAACATTTGTGCCAAATCTGAAGAAATTCCCTTCCAACGTTCCTGGGATATCATGTTCACAATAATGGGATGGATGACAGGTGGAATCACTTAAAAATATAATGCCTACACTCACTACTCACTTACAGTATATGAACAAAAGTACTGGGCCACATCCACCTTACACCTACAGGAGTCACTCAGTCATGAAAATCCAAGCCACGAAGCTCCCGGCCCACAGTTACTGTGCCGACGTTAATGCCAGAGGAAGTTTGGAGCTCAGCAGTTATTGAGTCAGCAGGATGTTGACTATACCATTAGGTGACCTCGCTCTGTAACTTTACATGGTCTGCTAGTTTGCTCAAATTTTGCCAAAATACCACATTCAGTTGTTGGAATAGCTAGGAGGGAAGAAATTCCATGCACTTACTTGTAGCAGTGTTGGCATCTTATTACACTATGACACTCAAATTCAGTGAACTCTTTAGTATGGCAGACTGCACAGCTACACCTGTGGGAATAGCACTGAGGCCATTTGAATACAAAGATTAAGAGGTGTGGTCCAAAAATTTTTATCCACAAAGAGCATAAAACTTGTGTTTCTGCAAAAAAGAAGATACCTAGTAGTAACCAGTTTGGTTTTTTTGTTTTTTTATGATTCTTTAGGATTTTATTTTAAATCGGTCTTTTATGCACCTCTGTATTTTTATTCAATAGAGTCCATCAGAGTAGTTTTGTATGATTCACAGTTCAAAATAACCTTTACTTATTCCAAACTAGGCCTTGCGCTGTGTGCCTGACATGACCACATTAGAAATAATGTTAGTGTTGGTGAATTCATCACAAACCAGGTGTCGAAATAAACTGTTGGAATCTGAGTATTTACAGCAATCTGAAGCCTGAGCTTTGTTCTCATGTGGATTTCTTACACATACGCTGACCTCATTCATTTTAAATGAATGACCATGTTTATTATATATGAGCATCCACCTCTAAAACAGTATTTATCGGAAAGAAAAAAAGAGGAAGACGGTCATTTTAAAACAGAAGTGAAATCTAAAACTTAATTAAACTTACGGCTTTAATAGAGATAAATCTGTTCAAAAAGAGTGTGTAACTGCAACTGAATTACCTGAATGAAAACGTTAAATTCAACTATGGGTGAAAAAAGTTGCATCAGCTTCTGTTTTTTCAGAGTTTTGGAAGACGTTCAAGAGATGCTCGTGCCAAAATCCTGCAACTTGGTGCTGAAACAGTAAGCAAAAAACAATCTCAGACTTCCTTCTTTGTTCAGGAAAGTTGGTGAGACAGGAAAAGTGGCAATTCAGGCAAAAAAAAGTGTGCCTATAATTTACAGGCTTAAAGGACACTGCAGTGAAGAAGTGTGAAAGAGGTGGGGACATGACAAAGGATAAGAAAATTTTCACATGAATTGCTGTCATTAACCACACAAATACTGAAAGACTCTCAGAAAAAGAACAATGAAGTTATTTATTTATTTGTTATCTGTTATCTCCTCCAGATTGGATAAAGAGAGCGAGCAGAGGGGAAACGAAGCAGAAGAGATGAAGAGCACTCAGAGCAACTCAGACACAAAGTTGCTGCGTTGCTGTGACTGCGCTGTTTGATTTATGACTCTCCTCTTTAAGTGTGATGCTGCAGATCTTGCGTAACCCCCTTCAACTGGAGAAGCTGTGAACTACACCACAGGGTGTCATTGAATGATTCCTGTGCTGCCTGTACCCAGTGTCCAGTGCCTTGATTTGTACAGAAACACAACAGGAAATGCAAAAAATAAATAAAAATAAGGGGCCTAAGCCGCATGGATCACATAAAACCTGCCATCATCACCAGGTGCTGTTGTCCGGCCGCAGGTCTTCAAACCAATTACAACACAAACAGTATCCAATGTTACAAAAAGCACCAAAAAAAGCACCTAAAGGCATACTTAAAGCAATTTTCTCCCTTGATCTGGCTCAGTTGTAGTCTGATGTGTATTTAAGTAAATGAGCTAATTTTCACAAATAGTGTCTGAGGAGCTAAAACAGAATTATAAATGACATGTGATTATAGGCAGTGAGGTGTGGACATAAACAGGTTTCTTTCAATTTGGGATCAAAAGAGCAAAATGACGCTTAGTCATCCAGCAAGCCTGAAATAAATAATGAGGAATCAGATCTGTAACCATGCTCGTGATGACCCATTACGCTAATATTGATTTTTTTAAAAAATCATTATTTCTGAGGTGAGTGCTGCGTGTTGTGGGTTCGGACAAAAAGATGAGGCTAAGCCAATCAGTGGGCTTTGATCAATTCCACTTAGATTTGTCCTGAAAAAAAGTTTCTACTGAGTGAAGCCTTGCGTATCAGAGTCACTCACTGGACCACTTTTTTTCCCTTGCCTTTTTATTTATTTAGTCTAGTTCTCCTAAAATTTGCCACTGCAGCCAACACGCTTAAAAGCATGCAAGGTATACTTTGAAGGTGAACTGTCTCTCTTTATCCATGTCCTTGTTCCCTTTTCATTGAACAAGTTGGATAATGGAACAAGTGGATGCTTTGAAGCGTGGGACTGTATTGCTTATTTTCATTCAATGCGACAAAATCACAGGCAAAGCATTAACAGGGTTTAGGCAGCATTGGCTATTGAAGAACAACTCATACACGTCAATATGCATTTACATTAGCACAAGAAGACAATAGGAAGAGGAAATATGCTCTAAACGAGCATTTTTTATTCTACAACATGGACAACAGAAGCAGATCATGCGTGGGGAAAATCATGAGTGTAGCTATAAGAATAATGGAAATGGAATGACATTTATATCACACTTTTTCTAGTCTTACTGACCACTCAAAGTGCTTTGGACTAGCCGTACATTTATAAAGTGCTTTATTCAATGCACTTTAAGCACTTTATATACCTCACATCCTCAGAGCATTTAAAATCACCAGTTAACCAAACAAACATATCTTTAGACTGCGGAAGAAGCCAGAAGAACCCGGAGGAAAGGCACACAGGAATGGGAAGAGCATCCAAACTCCACACATAAAGGAAATATACAGTTGTGTGCAAAAGTCTTAAGTCACCTATAACTGCTTTGTTGATTCCCAAAGAGGTACTGGCTGAAAATATGGCAATTTCAACATGGTGTTCAATGTTTCCTTAAAAAGAGGAAACTGCACAACTGGAGGACAAAAGAAGAAGTGGCAGGCTTAAAAGCTATCTGAAGCAGATGAGAAGAATCTGATATCCTTAAGAAATACGGGGGGGAAATCCAGCAAAGATCTGACATAGGACCTCAGAGATCCTGGCCTTTTAACTTATCCATCTATTGTCCACTGAAGCCTCATCAAAAATGTTCAAGAAGCCATTCTTAGAGACAGGAAACGAAGAGGAAAGGCTGAGTAACGCCAAGATACACAAGAACTGGACTGAAACTCAGTGGCAACAGGTCATTTTTCAGCAAGTCAGTGATCTCAAACACACTGCCAACGCACTAAAAGCATAACTAGATAGAAAAACATACCATGGAACACCTTACCAGGCCTTACCAGAGCCCTGACCTCAACATTATTGAAGCAGTGTGGGATCATTTTTAAAAGAGAACAGAACAAAAGGCAGCCAACATCCAAAGAAGGGCTTCGAATGTCCTTCAGGATGTCTGGAGGACTAGTCCTGAAAACTACATAAGGAAAAAACAAGAGACAGTTCCCACTGTGTTGAAGAATAAAGGTCATATCTAATGTTGACTTTTAAGCTCATTAGAATGAATTCCCTTATATCCTGTATTTCCTGTATGTATATCCATATGGTTCAATAAATCACTCCACCTATTTTTAATTTTCCAAGCAAAATATAAAGAAATGAGGAGGAGCTCAAGACTTTTGCACAGCACTGTATTAAAGACGTCACAAATTCTGACAGAAAATTCTTTTCCATGAACACTGAACCATCAACTATCAGCTACAAGTACAGAAGGCTTTGCTGCCAAGTACCATTTACACACAGAGCTAAATCACTGAAAAACAAAGTTTACACTGGAACTGGTGATAGGTTTTCTGTTTTGTCTTTCACAAATGCAAATGCTGAATAACCTAATATTAGAAACACCAGTTACTGAACGAGTTGAGTGATAAAATCTGCTCTGACAGTTTAATTTGTTTTAGTTAGTTGTTTTTTTTTAAGGGAAATTACTCTGCAGGTCTCATAGATAAATACACATTTGATATTGTTACATATCAAAGCCCTACAAGTTAGGCTATTCGATTTTTATTGCACAGAAACCTTTAGATGTTGTTTATGTAGCCACCTAGTGCCAAAACCATGCGGTCCATGTCGATATGTTTACAGCAAGTAGAGAAGTAAACAGAAACTCCTAATCAATCTGCAACTGTCAGCTGGAGCGTTCAGAAACCAAACCACAGACTCCAACTTCAGACACAATTTAAAATTGGGAATCAATGGAAGAGTAGGGAGTTGACTCCACTTATTTTAAGTTTATGTTTAAAAATTTATGGAGAATTGGGGTCATCACAATAACTACAGATGATGAATTTTATGGTAGTTATAGATTAATTTGACTTGTAGCACAATAATATTTTTTTAACAACTGTTTTGTTTTTTTCCCTTTTTCCCACCAGATTTTCAATAGAAATCATCACAACACTGTTACCATTTTTTTTTCAGCAACATGAACCTCTGATATCAGGGCAGCCACTGTAAGAACATTTAAAAAATATTCTCTTAAGCTCTTGAACTACTTCATAAACAGAATTCCTCCAATAAATCAAAGGCTATTGCTGCATGTTACACCACACACACCAAAGTTGTCCTTCAGGTCAGGACTGACTTACTACTGAACTCACAGGACACCAATTTCAGCTGCATCTTCACAGCAGCAGACACCAAAGCTGTATTCCCAACCAAGACCTGTTATTGAGCTAATACTGAATGGCTTCACGTGCGTTATCATGCAGGTGACTGAAAAAGAAAATAGCTGTAGCACACTGTACTTAAGTCCCACTATATTATGTCCCACAGCTCTGTGGTGTTACACAGTGATGTGGATTGGGGTGTTTTTTTCTTTCTTTTTACCTAAGACATAACAGCATCCCTGTTAGAAACACGTTTTCTGCTGTCATTCCTGCCACTCCTGCCATGCCGGAGCTCTAACCACAATCACTCAAAGTACAGCGTCCAAACCGTATGGAAATTGTTTATGCAGCAAGATGAATGTCTTCCACTGCAGCAAGGCTAAAATGTACACAATAATTACATGGCTGGCTTAGCAGGACAAGTGGTGAAGGCGGATTGCACAAATTGCTATGTGCGACGAGTGGCAGGGAAGTAGGCCAGCTGAAAGGATGGCATCCCCATCTGGGATCGTCTCTGGAGGTTATCACTGTGAGAATCCCCCGTGCTCTAAAAGAATCTGAGATTCCCAAAACCCCTTTGTTCCTAAGACCTCTAAATAAATCACCACCACTGTCCTGCTTATGATCTAGCCTGGCCTATGTTCCTTACCTTTCATGGAGCATATGCTGGAAATAAAAACACTGGATTCAAATCTATTCAGCACAGAAACCCAAGGCTAAACCCCCTCTTCCCCTTTTTTACTCCTTCATCAGATTAGAACAAACAATCCACCTACGTAATATATTAGAAGGCTTATGGGTGGATAAACTAGCTCCAACTTTAGAAAAGGCTCTTATATAAAGTCAGAAAGTAAACCCTTTTAAGCATTTAAGCGCATGGAAAGCAAATGTTTTTATACTTCTCTGGCTCTTATTTAGACCTGTGACTGGCAGGGTACCCATTGACAATCACTATGACCAGTTGTCAGATGGCCACTAAGCACAGTTAATGATACAAAGGTACACTCAACAGCTGGTTCCATGACTACAGAGGGGAAGTCTTCTTTGAGAGCCACAGATGGTGTCAGAAAGCCCAGTCTATGAATCTACGAATTCACCCAGGGGTTTTCAAAATTAACCTTCTAAAAAATGATGGTGTCTAACAATATAGCCATTCCCGTCGTGTGTTGATATTATTCAGTATTTGTGGGGCTTACCTGCAGAGTTAAATGTGTCCGAGTCCGTGGAGATGGGCCAAAGGCATCAGGGGCATGAGGGAGAAGAAGCAAAGAAAATCAGTGAAAAGTCCAATAGATGTGAAGTTAAAAATAAATCACTCCAAACTTCAGTGGGTTACTCAATAAGGCAACATCTTCCATTATGAATCAATCATATCTATTGACTCTATGTACACTCTAATGAGACACCACATGACCCGTGAGCCTTCTTACTTATCTGCCCTATAAATACTGACTTCAAAACACAATTCATAAAGTATGAAATTTGTGGAAGGCTGAGAGCTACCTCATAAGACCTACCACCCATGCTATCAAATGCATGCATCGATTTGATAGCATGTATCTTGTGTAATGATCTAAAGTTTGCCAGTGTTCACATTAAACTCTCAACCTGCCACCCGATGAGTTCTCTTTCATTAAAGGAAATAATCTTCACTGATAGTTTAGTTTGCTGACAGTTTGCTGATACTTCCTTGCAAAACTTACGCAAGCTGTCTAATGGAGCTCAGCAACAGCATAGAATAATGTATCTGAAAATAATGAGTGAATAATTCATGAAAATCGTCGCAAACAGACACAGTTCATCAGGGTATGCTTCATCCAGTGAGACGCTCTATCTGGATGGCATTTTCATTATGTCTTTGAAGCAAGCATAGGTTAAAGTGGGATTTTTTTAATAGCAGTGTAAAATACTGTTTGCAAGCTTAATCTTTGACAGATATTTATCAGATGGCAAGATAACAGCCCAGCTCAGTGACATCTCATCAAAACATCTGTTGGCATCAGAGATATTTACATTATCTTTGCTTGTGCTCTTCAATCTCCAGTCCTTAAATCAACTAGTTAATTCTGCATGTAAGCCATCTACTTATCTACCACCCATGGTTCACCTGATCTGATGAAACTGCACAAAAAGAACTGCCCTGCATTATTTGACATAATTTCTTCTTCAACAGGAGCCATCTGAAGACCCGGTAGCGCTTGAGGGTAAGCCTAAAAATCAGTATGCAGGCCCCTGGTGAGCCATGAATGCACAGTGAAGTTCGACACTAGCATACGGATGCCCGTCCCTGTGCCTGGTTCTGCCAGGAGGTTTCTTCCTGTCAAAAAGGAGCTCTCCTTCCCACTGTCACCAAGTGCTTGCTCATAGAGAGTCATCATAGCGACTTGGGGCAATTGTTGTTGTGATTTTAGGATGTATAAATAAAACTGAAATGAACTGAATCAAAAATAAAAAGGAAGAAGTACTTTTATTATGCCTCAAGTGTTGATTAGAGCTGTGACTGAAGAAGGCCACGTTGGATTTTCAGATTTCAAATTAGTCTGGGAATGGCTTATCTAAACAATTTCCACAGAAGTTCACATGTAAAAAGGACAGAAGGATTGTGGCAAAAAATATTTGTGTCTAAACTCAGTTACCAATAACAGTAAAGATAACAATAAAACTCAAAAGGAAATATATTTAAATTGAACTGTATCTGTCAAAGGTATTACAGGGAATGAGTTTGGGCTTTTGGTGGGTAGGGGTGGGGAGTGGGGGCACTCTATTTATCACAGAAAACCCTAACAAAGAAAATTATTGCAAACAGAAGTCAAACTCGAAATTGAAACTATAGCTTGATTAAAATGCCCAGACCAATTCCCTACTGCATGAATATACAGACACAGTGGGAAGACGATAAAATACTAAACATTTTATAATATTCTAAGCACGGACTATTTCAATTTTACAGCATTTAAGCAATAAAACGGTCCTCATAAACAAAGGATCCAACAAGAATGTTAGAGTAGGTGTTATTCTCTCTAGATGGACACAAGAGGAAAGATATTCCAGTAAAGCTCCATAGCAACAACCAGACAAACTGTTCCCATCTTGAGAAAAAAAATAATAATTTTATATATATATATCTATATATATATATATATATATATATATATATATATATATATATATATATATATACACACACATGCCCCTCCTGGTTCCAGTGTATGTCCAATAACTCAATAACTCACAGTCATCTAAACCACTCCATGTTTGGATTTGCATAGCTTCCCTCGTCCTTGAGTCAGTGCAGACTGAGGCGTTGCATTGCTCAGCACGGATCATATGCAGCAAGAAGAATTTTCAATGAGTCATCAGCACGCCAGTTAATTCACACAGTGCATCATATAATAGCCTGCTCGGTTCCTCCTGCAGTCAAGTAGCTGTGTTGTGAGACACAGTGACCAACAAAATACATGAAGTGGAAAAATTCAAGCAACGACCCATGAAAGGAAAGTAATTAACAGAAAGTGGAGGTGTCTGTAAATCACTTTATACATAATTTAGAGCACAAAATGGTTTGCAAGGATCTTATATCCTAACGCTGTTTCAAAACCATAATGAGAAGGGGATTTATTGATTATCAAGATGTTAAGAGATTATTTTGTGTTATTTGGCTCATCAACTATCATGCAGATCAACTGGACCAAAAACTGCCTGCAGCCAGTGTGAATCTGGCTGTCTGGAATATGTGGTCGTCCAGTGACAGCCAGGTTGCATTTCTAAGCATTTCCCTGCTCATTACCCAGTGCTCCATCCGCCTGTGACCTTAAACAGAAGTAAATGGATATAGAAGGCGAATGATTGAATGCATGTTTAGGGTTGACTGAAAGGTTAAAATATCTCTCATGTGTGATTGCACAAAGAGTACGGCTGCAAATAAACCAGTGTGGATGTTTTAGAGAACAAATACTGTGCTGAATTATATCGTCTATCCAAATATACCAGAGCAGCAGCACAGGCTCAGACAACCACAGGTCAACCTACCCTCAGGGCACTCTATCTGATGAGATCTGATTCTTTCTTTGTCAGAAATGAGGATGTCTAGTCATGGACTGGCTGCAAACAAAAGGGGTCTGAGGCAGCAGCAGCAGGGGCAATTATCTGCACTGAGGCTATAGAAGTATTGAGAGCGTGGAGTAAAAAAAGGAAATGGTTATAATCTTGAAAAAATGGTGCAGACTGATTCTTGCAGACAAGCTCTCTGAAAGGGCTTCCTAGACGGCAGTCTAACCCCTACAACAACAACTCCTGACCTTCTGCTAGAATATGACACTACTCTAGCACCTTGTCACTACTCCTCAGCAAAACTCCAAACACATCCATCTCCTCAGGCTATTGAATTCAACAGACACCCCTCCAGGTTCAGTGGCAAAGGCTCGCGTGCGGGGAAATTCACACATCCAACAAAAAAGAAAAGAAAAGAAAACACCAGAGGGACACCACAAACACACACTCTCATGCAGACCTACTCCAGCCACCTACTTGTGTTGCGTAACGCATGCCACTGCCTACCCATGCACCAGCCGATCTGCACTACACTCAGCCACCGACGTAGATGCATCATCAGAGCTCGTACACTGCTAAAGCAATATAGATGACTTCTTTGTCTCTCTTTAGAAGACTCATTTTACAAACTAATACAGGCCCGCACTGCTGCTGATGCTTAATGACCTGTGCCCGTCCTGTCGGTGTAAGCTGAGATTTCAGTCAGATGGACTCTTCCCAAACGTGACATCTGACAATCCGCAAGGGTGAGTCTGGCCAAAGGATTTATCTTCAAAGTGGATCACTAATCATGCCCAGGCTCTCACTCACCAGCCCACTAAAGGTAGGGTCCTATTTACTAAAAGCCCTATTGGCATGAAGAGACCACAGAAAGATTTGTTTTATTGTGTTAACAGACAAAATGGAGCTTTGAATTAGTCTAGGCTGCGATTAGCTGCCAGTTTTTTTAAGACCAAATCTAGATTTCATGCCAGATTCTGACACAACAATAGAAACCTTTTTTTTTAACCGCAGAAGGTCTCTTGAAGCCAAATATGTGAAAAGCCACAGTTTAGTAGAGTGAAGGCCTTCAGAGACACAAACATTAGTAACACATATCCACTGGCCTAAACATATTTTGTGCAAGTGCTTGCAATTGGGCAAATAACACAGAGCCTGCAAATCAGCGGTGCTAACAAAGAGGTGTGCAAAGGAAATAAAAGCCTTGTAAATGTCTTACAGAATTGACACAAATTGCTCACTATGCTTTAATACGGAGGCAGGGTGCATCTCTAGACACCAGTTGGTCCAATTTCACAACAGAATGGGCCCAAGAGCACAGCAGGGCGTGAGATATACTGCATGACAACACGAGTGTCATAATTCTTCCTTTTTACCAGTGCAGTATTTTATTTGGGGCCAGCAGTTCGTTCCAGAACGCGATCACAAAATCGAGGGAGAGCTCATCTTCAGAAGGAAAAAAAGAAGGAGACGAGTGCCAGGCTGCTGAACAGTGCACTTTTCACGCCAGACTCCTCAATGAGGAAAATCTCATCATCCAAACCGAAGCTATTGAGAAGCTGCACTGACACAGCCCTGAGCGAGACTCTGAATGGCTTATTTCAAATGGGCACTGCAGAGTGTCTCTTCGCAGAGAGGACAATACAGTCACTCCGTCTGCAGCACTGTCTCGTATCAGAAACGCTGCATTTTTAAGAACGGACCAAATGGTGCTCGGCAAACACTGTAGCATTCTGGTAATTCTGGTCTTCTTTCTCCAAATCTCCATAGAAACATTGGTCCTAACTGGCAGCTTATTAAGAATATGACACTTATGAATGATTTCTTCATATTTTACTCGCTCTTCCCATCTGCTGTTTGGCATCGGCCTCTCGTGTCCTGGCATCTTGCGGCCTTCCATAATTCGATTGAACCCTGAGATAAATATGCCAGCTTTCTGCCAGTAACTCTACTTTTTTCACATAGGGAAAATCTCCTACCACTTATTTTCATGATTTATGTATATGGATGGAGAATGCTGCAGCCAAGAAATCATTAGGTTCCAAGCACACAAAGAGATATTAACTCTTTACCCTCTGGACACGCCTGTAAATCGAAGGCTTAGCGCGTAATTATGACCTTAAATCCACAGATGTAGAACGCATTAAGGTTACTACTTTTGTTCACCACAAGTCATTATTTACTTCTGAAATGGAAAAACTTTCAGACTCCAGTTTTCCAGAGAGTTCCACAGGAAGTAGATGTTTGCCGCTTGGATGTCATCTCTTATGCCAAATGGTGCTGACTCGGGAGTAGACTGCGATTGTGTTCCTAAAGCGGCTGCAGCACATGTAGCGCACATACTGTACCACATGACATGAGCACAGGTCATAGCCGGAGGGACCCAGCAGTGGAACAACTAGCAGGAAGCGGGGATATAAACAGTAAATAGGGGCTGGGGGGGTCACATTACACTTCCTCCCCAGTTATTCCCACAGACTAAAACATCCTTTCACAACAAACAGCTCTGCAAAATTTTGTTATGATTCACAAAACAAGTGACCAAAATATCCGAGCTGATCCAGACTTAAGCTGAGTAACAGATGCTTCAGAACAGATGAATACTTTATCAAAACCAACTGTCCACTGGAGCATTTTTCTATTTATTTATTTAATTTTTTTTTTTGCAATTGTGGGAAAACACAAAGCCAAAGTCATATTTGAAACAATCAGCAGCAGAACAAACTAGAAAACAAACACCTGGCACGTTGCCTGCCTGGGCTGTTTGAAGACAGGGAAGACGAGGCCAGAGGACATGTTGGAACACCCTCAAAACACTGACATCTACAAAAGGAATGTAGGACCTGGGTGATAACCCTTAGCTGGCTCATGTTAAACAAGCTGTACTGACAGGAGGACTCACATCAGAAAAACTAGCGCTGATAAGGTTTTCCCAACTACTATAAGTTCAATAAGAAATACAGTGAGGAAAAGTGATATATAAGGATATTCCATTTACAGCAAATGTCACAGTGCCACACACACATCCTTCCTTAACCACTACAAATGTGCCTCGTGATCCTATTTTAATGGTTGCTAAGGCAAGAGTTAAGTATTGTCATAGAGAGCGGATTTTAAAAGTAAAAACTGGTTTCTTTGTCCGTTTTAAAGGGATATTTATGAGGAGGATTTGCAGGCTTTCAGGCAGAATGAGTAGCAATAGCAGTAGATAACAACACAGCCCTTCCCCTCCTTGCTCAGCGGGATCCATTCACACCACAGTAACTTTCATGAATAACCCAACCTGCCTCATGTGGAAACAAACAAACTGTCCTTGAAGACTGACTTAGACAGAAAAACTGTGACACGTCCCTGAGCTATTAAGGGAATTACATTGAATTTCCACTGCCCTGCTGCCTTTAAATAGTCTGCACATTGTCAATTACGTGACTCTCCAAGAGGAGTAACTAACTTATAATTCCAGAGCTGTCTTTGTAGCTCTGTGCATGCAATCATACACTGCACATTCACAGCATCACATACTGTGTGGAGCCACACTTCCGTTATCCAGCATTGTCCTCAGTAAAGAAACTGGGCTCCCCGGAGGCCAGAAAAGTCCCTGTATCACATTTCCCTTCAAAGGAGAAAAGGCGACTGGGTCTAATTTCCTAAAATATCACGATAACTAAAACAAGACTCTGCTTAACATATCTCCGCTGGCTAAACTGATGCTGCAGCCCAGGTTGACTCAATTTGATTTGATGCCACGATTCTCTATTCATCCCCTATTAAATGGGATCTGAATCCTGCCACAGTTGAATTTCCAGAGACAAACTGGTCTTTTATTCTAAGGACACTTCATTCTTCTCCATGATCCTCTCTCCATCCCAACCTGGATGAGGACAGAATCTTCCCACAGTTAGTCACGGGACTGTTGGCAAGCTGAGGGGACTTGGAGGCATATGCGTCTTTCCATCTGTTGCTCACTCACTGCTTTCCAAACCCCTTCCTCTGTCAGCAGCCATCTGCTTCCAGCCCTACCCCACTGGCAGGAAACATGAGCACTTCCACCATAGGATATGGCTGCTGCACAAATTCAAAAAAAAAAAAGAAAGAAAGAAAAAAAAAAAAAAGCAATAGCCTATGGCTAATTTCATTGGCCAACATCTCAAGCTTGAAAAATAATGTTAAATGGCAAAATTATAGCCATCCAGAAGCAATTTAAGGGTAGTTGTAGGGGTCCAGCTTATTTTTATTATCTATTTATTGGCTCTTAATCTCTGAATCAAAAGTTTAATCCATGAAAAATCAGAAAAATGAAATATGAGGTGAAATATCCCTTTACAATATCCTAAAGCAAAAGCTGACATGATGATGATGCTTGTTTTCCCTTATCAATACTACAAACTCAAAGCAGCATATTCTCAAGATTTCAGTGTAGGAAAATGGAAAGTGCCTTTTTATGTTATTTCCTCAAAACGACTTTATCGATTAATCAATCGTGAAAATAGTTATTTGACTGTGAAATAACAAAACCGCTTCAAATCTCTGGGGATAAAATGACTACAAACTTTGGTGAATGCGAGGGTATTGCTCTTTGTTGTAGTCTGTCATCTGAAATTTAACTGAAAAAGTCACATCTTCACAATTACACAATATCCCTGAAGCAATAAAAAAAAAAAACCAACCATACTGATCACCATATATCCTAAGAAAATTGGTAATTTTCTCCACTATGTTACATCTAAATCTAATAAAGCTCGCTGCTGAACAACTGCAGATTCGTGCTTGGCTGGGAAAAGCGCATCTCTTATTCCGTACCGAAAACCTAGTTATTCAAAATGAACTCAGCTAAGAGATTCAATGGCTTTTCCCTTCAATAAAACATTAAATCAGAACCGACAATGTCACGGTTCGACAGAGGGGGGAAAAAACAGAGGGAGAAAAACATCTCTTATAAACTCTCTATTTACAAGAGATTGTGTTGAGTAGATTCCAAATTTTTTATTTAAAAGATTTTTTTTTTTTTAACTGACCAGCTTAGTCTTTTTTTTTTTTTAAAAAGGCGTCCATCAACAGGAGAGAGAGAACCTTTGTTCAATGGCACAATGGAGGACATTCTGCTGTAGAGGATAGCGTCACATTCAATAAGCTATGGTGTGGCAGCACAGAGGGGAGAGCAGGGCTGATACAGAAATGGCACTCTGACCCCACAGACCCACCGAGCCCTCTGACCAAGCCTCTGTTTACAGCTTACCAGTTGAGCTCATCTCTGCTGACCTGCGGTCAGGAGTCGAGTGCAGCATTATTGTGAATTTTAATGGGGCTGTCATGAGCGTTTTGAGGCTGCACATGACAGAAATCGTAACGGCCAATCCCGCACAGAGAGCCGTTTGAGTCTGAGGCATGTGCAAACCCTGTTATCTGGTGAGCATCTGTCGGGGAGGGGGGAGTCTGTTACTACTACACTCTGAAGAATAAACCTGTGACGTATATTTGACGAGAAGTGTTGCTCGAGGATTAAATATGCTTGAAACCTGATACTTGCCGTGCACAGGGGTGGTTCGGTTCAATTTCTGCAGATCTGACAATGTCTTCAAGTGAATGGGAAATCAAAAGAAGAATACTTTATTAATCCCCACTTGGGCGACTGACATGGGAGCTTCATGCACAATTGAAGCGTTCAGATCCTCATTACATCACACCAACAGACTTGAGTGAAAGCTTGACAGTGGTGTTGTAGGCCGCTGAGACACGAGTTACAGCAAAAGAGTCCTTTCTATCTACAGTCGCTGGCTTGCTCTTTCATCCAGCACAGATGTTTCTGATGTCTCTCTCTCTTGATTTGAGAAAGATTCCCTGCAGTATCAACATACATCAGATGTAAAGTGCAATTTGGACATTTAAGCCAGTATGACCCCAAAAGTAAGAGTGTGATGCTTGGTTTAGCTTACCATTCCTTGCCCCACTTAAAGAGGTGAACTGGGGCTGGTTACCAAGCTTAAACATGTAAGGAGAACACAGCAGCATCCATGAAGCAATATCAAAGAATTAAAGAATCAATAAATTTCCATTTTCTCTTTTATTTTCATGAATCTTACTATAATAAACAAACTGTGTTCGTCAGCTAAATTCGACAATAGGAGTTTAGCAATCAAACATAGCACACAGGTATATCTTAGGCCTCAGAAAGGGGGGGGAGGGGGGTTCTTATCTATATCAGATATGTTGCATAGCAACCACCTGGCTAAATGCACCTGAACACCTCAGAACTCTTTAATAGCGCAACAGTAACATCTAATTTGTATCTACTAATTATGTGTGATTATATTATGACATCATCATTTTCCATAGCAACCACCTAAAAATGGACTAACATCACAGACCTAACAATACTGTAGCATGGGCATGTGCTAGTAGAATAAATAGACAAGATAAAATGTGTTGCAAGCTTTGGAGAGGCTGGCTGGTTGCTTCTACAATAAGGTGGGCTAATCGCCCCCAGGCTTCAGCTCTATACTTGACAAGACAGGCATGAGAATAGCTATCAATCTTTTGATCTTACTTTCACTAAGAAGGCAAGAGATTCCTATTTTTTCCTACAAGAAATAATAATAAGGCTCCTCAAATACTTAAGCGTCAGCAGCAATTGGATTAATCTGCTATCCCACCTGCAAAAGCAGTAAAAGCTTCATTGTGCTGCTCTGACATATTTTAATGACTATGCTTAGTGGTTTGGTTTTTTCTTTTTAATTTATAGGCTAATTGCAAATCTGTGATATATTTATTTGAACAAGTGTGAAATTCTGATAATTTATATAAGACCCGAGTTTTGCTGTGCAGTTTATTTGTACAGATATTTGTGGATCTCTTGGCTGGATCATAAAAGTTTTATCTAATTCATTTTAACACCACATCCTAGAGACAAAGTTTTCTTTTTCTAATAGCAGCTGATCAATTTGTGTTTCGAGAGAGGGAAGTGGAAAACGGGGCCACGGCTGAATTTATTCCACGCTTCACAGATGTATTTATGCGAGGGTTTTATTTAGGCACAAGATCTACAACTAGTAAATACTTACTGAGCTACTCTATAAACAACAGCATTCCACTTTAACAGAAATTTACACTGACGTAGAGCGTAAGAGTCCCAGCTGCCGTTATTAACTGACATTTTCCAACTCTATGAAAGTTTCTTATTCATATTCACAGATATGGTTTTGAAATATAATGAGCACATTGTGGAGATTTCACTTGCCAAATGTAGCAGCAGCATTCGCCTGACACAGATGGCCCACTGCCCAGTTCACCCAGTCGAATAACACAAACCCCGCAACCACACACACACCTTACACTTTAAACCTCTGCTGAGCCGCATTTTCATGTTTATTTAATGACCCTGTGACATATCATGATTCTCGAATTAAATGACAAAAACAGTGTCATCCATAACTCACTACAGGATGGCATCTTGCAGTCAATGGAAACAGTGTTAGTTATGATTTTACTGTTTTACATGTCAGTGATCAGGAGGCAAGATTTATTATTTTCATTCTCTGCTTGTGATTAGCGGATGAGCTCTATGCTCGTGCTCTTCTTGGTGATTGACTACAAGAGAGAAGCAGTGTGTACTGGGGAGATGCTTAGGTGCCACACAATGCCAACAGAGAGCTCTGAGGCTTCAGTCTGTGTGCTTTTTGTATCTCTCTGTGTCATCCCTATTGCTATTTGAGCACACAATAACCCATTGTGCAAGCTTATTAGTCCTTTTCTTGAAATCCCAAGCACCCCTCTTGAGTAGCAATAGATTTAGGTGGCTGCCCTTGCTCTGACATTGGACTGCCAGTTGGAAATATGCTATATGAGCTTTTCCAGTTTTATGAAATCCACTTATAATTCGAGATATAGAATAATGTAAGGACATTCTAGCACTTGACCCAAGGAAATCCCCCAGTAATACACACGGGACATTGCCCCTAAATCATAACGTGCTACTCAGAAAGTGCAACGCCACCGTGAGGTTAAAAAAGCAGGAAGGAGTCAGACCACTCTGCTCCGTCTTTCACTGATCTGTGCAATTCTTGTCAGTCTAGAGGTGATATTTAAATTTTACAAACCTCCATAATTTTTACCCTGCAACTGTCCTTAGAAAACAAAGCCCTTATACAAGATAGATTCGATAAAAATGTAAATTAGCATCAATCAGCATTTCCTTTACGAGTAACACTAAAGATAATATTTCTAGGGCAGAGCTTTAACTGAATTTCCCTCTACACTCGCACGAATACCTAAAATCATCACATGACAGATATCATCTCTGCAGCTACATCTCCATATATCAGTTATCAGAATTATATTCTTCTTATAAGTCCAAAAACATGATTTATTCCCTTAACAAACCTAAACCTAATGTTTCTCAAGGTCCTGGTTCACTGTTGACTCGGTAGAAACTACATTTACAAACATAAGTTTGTCCTATGTTGTCTTGACTTGCTACGTCAAACAAATAATTTTAGCTCAAATTCAGTTTCATGCCAGATGCCTGATTTGGTATTCACAGGCATGTTAGCTGAATTATCACTGGTGCATTAAGAAGAATAAAAGCAACATTTAACAGAAATACAGGATGCAATTATGGCTACAAGTTAACAGTACATATTTTGTATGACTCCGTGTTTTGTTTAGCCTGCAATCAGCTGACCAATGCAGTGGTGCAATCATCGGTCTGCAAACAGCTGTTGTACGCAGTGAGGCTTTGAGGCGATCACTGGCAGGAGGACAGCCTATGATGATCATCATTGTGATTATAGATGAAAAGATCCATATACTCCTCTGTATAAAAGATACTCAATAAAATGTTAATAATTAGGCTGTGATGTGATAAGTCACCTTTTCACTGTAGAGTAGGCTTATACGTATGTAACAGCAATGAATCGATTACTGCAGACAGTGTGCAAATCTTTACTTCGCTGTAAATATGAGCTTGGCAGTCAGTGTGCTTGCCTTTGAAAAAAATACTCCACGTTTCATGTCATAACAGTTCAAAGCTGGGTAATTTATCCTCAACTGAAAACAGTTTAACCGACACAAATGCTAAAAACATTTTAGGGATTACGCACAGTAATCACTCACCAAATTGATAAAGATTGGGTTTTCCACACTAGGAGCCTCACCGTCATCATTTTAGCATTAATCAATGAAGGCCAACAGTAACTGCGGTTTGGGTTGCAGACAATTTATCCACAGGGGGCCCAGAAATCCCAGGTTCTCCATTTGTTACGGCTCTTTTGTGTCATTTCACACTACAAATTTGTTAGTAAATTTGCACCTCTAAAATACATCTAGGCTCTGTATTAGTGTATTATATATAATCGCTACTGATGATGTTTTCCTACAAAAGCTGGAATTCATCAAGTTACCACAAACCTATTGATAAACAGAGAGCCTTGAGCCAGATACTATTTCAATATAGGAACCCCTCTGTGGTTGCCTGTGAAAAATGTAAGGAAGCTGCGTATGTGTATCAGTACAAATGTTTTCCCCCAGGCTCTCCAAACTGGATTCCCGGCCATGTTTATTCCTGTGTCTCGGATTAACAGCGTAGCGTCTTCAAGATTTTCCAACTACTAGTGCTCACAGCCATTTTGCTTGCATGTATTCCCTGGTAAATTGTCCTAGCTCATCATATATTTCCTACTAATTCTAATTCAGATCAACTTCAGTTGCGATGTTCAAACACGGCTCTTTAAAATAACAAAAAAAGGTAGAAGAGGAAAAAAAAATTGAATGGTAATCATAGCAACTGTAATGTGAAATGGCTTCCAGAAAGCAAGCAGCACCCTAAATATCAATCACCGCAAAAGTATCACCATGCATGGCGAGACATCATCACATAAAGGCCTTATTAATCAACAAAACAACAGGGAGACCTTAGTATCGATGGGAATTCATTTTGTAAGGGGTGTAATTTCTATTCACTCTTTTTTCAGCTAAATGCACGAGCCACTGGTTCCTTAGCAACAGACTCTGCAATGATGCAAGATTGAAGAGGAACAGATCTGCAGTTTCACAGTGCAGGTGAAGAGAAGTCAACCAATGTCTCCTGTTGCAGGTTTTCAAAGCTCCTTAAAGTTGTGGTTATTAGGGCGACCGTATCTTATTTAAGAGAATGACAAAGCACCATCAGACCACTGCAGTGTCTCATCAGAGGGATGCCAAAAACGCCTTTTTGCTTCTAGTGCATGCTGAGAGACATCAGTTCACTACAGTTCTGTATGAACAAAAGACAGTTAATCCTAAAAATGCTAACAATGTGCTACGTTAATTGATAACTAATAAGCCGAAGGGAAACATTCAGTTAATATCTGTGCATATTCTGTTGTTAGGTGTCAGATATTCACAAATGTCTAAACATATTATCCCAGTTTATCATTTGGAATATGACAATTTCCCTTCTAAAGCATCAGCACTAGGCTTCTAGTCAAACATGCAGTGCATCATAATGATAAAGCTTTAGAAAGCATGCTTCAATACAACTGAAACATGCACTGTACATTAATGCAGCCCATATGGCATGTTTTGAGAACAACAGAAAGGTAGAACCAATGTGCATAAACTGGTCGGCCGCATTTAGTTAAATGCAAACATCCTCTCTTAAATTTACATCACATTTGAAAGCCTTGTTATTTTCCAGAGGATGGTTTAATTGCATCAAATCAAATCAAATCACTTTTTATTGTCACATCACATGTGCAGGCACACTGGCACAGCACATGCGAGTGAAATTCTTGTGTGCGAGCCCCACAAGCAACAGAGATGTGCATCATAGGAAAAGCAGACTTTCTTTAGCTGAAGGAAACACACCAACTTGAGAGAGAACAAATCCACAACAAAAGTTGTGCTCTGCACCACAAAATTGTCCCTTGAATGCTTTCCATATTTATGACAGCCAACAGGGAAACAGCACTGAAACTGCCTGGCTTGTTTTGCTTTGGGTCAAGTGTTCGCTTGCCTTTTTAGGAAAAAGAAACAAAACATTTGTATGATAACTGACATCTGAATAGCCTTTTTTGACTTGTAAAAAAGGTACATCTGAGAGGTAACTCGTTAAAGGCTCCAGTGTTGTCCCATCAAACAGAATAAAGGCATGTCTACATTGAAAAAAAAAAGAGAAAATTATGTAACCATCCCAAAGCAACAGAAAAATTAAGAATATCATCCTTTCCTCAAAAGGCTGAAATGAGGCAAGACAGGCCAACCAATTAATTTTCCATTTTCACATGGAGATGATTTTCCATTTTCACACTGAACCTGCTCTAAAAACCAGACACGCCGTATAATGTTCTGATCCTGCTTTCATTTTTATGGCAGTGACCAGTGCCGTGTAGTGAAAATCCAGGTCAAAACCCCCAAAAAGTTTGTGCAAACACATTAATCCATCCATAGATTGGCCTGTGCTTCTAATTAAACTACACATATATCATAGCTTAATGGTGAGTTCACAAAACTTAATGGGAACTGTAGTTGTGTCATGCTGTGTCATAACCACGGCTATATTTGTGTTTTAATGAAAAACTCCAGTCAAATATGAACAATAACAATGTTGTAGGATTAGCTTCCATTTGCAGTTGTTCTCTCTTCATGATTTCTGCCTTAAACTAATTTCACAAATTCTTCATACTCTTTTTCCTATTCTAGAAACAGAATTTTAAAAGCACTATTGGGTTTTTATTTTTATATTATGTATTTGTTGATTCATTGTTAATTCAGCCTGTATTTTGATTCTTTATTTTTAATCATAAGGAATGAGTCCAAATCCAAAAGAAATGTGCACTTTCAGAGACTTGATCTTCCAGGCCTCTGAGTTTTGATTCACAGCGATTTGATAAACGGTCGTGTGAGAAGGTGGAGAAGCGCTTAAGAATCTGCTATCATCATTTCAGATGTTTATATCTGACAGTGCATCTTCTTCAGTCGATTTTGTCATGATGTGGTTGATTCCCACATACAAGGCAGCTATGTTTTACAGCCTCTGTCATCCTTGCTTTGGCAGCTCACAAGATTTGGAATTGACTTCCAGTGCGACAAGGAATATGCCCAGGAGAGGCTTTATAACCAACCCAATCATGTCTATCACCATCTGTAGTGGTGCATCATAATGTGTTCTCTCCTTTTTTACCCTGACTGCATGTGAGTGTTGAATTTTGCCTCTGCATTGTTGAGGACAATTACTACTTTCACAGGACACGTGATCTCACATTTGGAAGCCTCTTTTTCACGTGAACTCAATATTAAAAGAAAGAAAAAAAATCTCAGCCCATTACTGGAGGTCAGCATCAGATGGAAAACAAGGTACCCTTTGGCAAATGCCATTAAGCAGCAGAACTAATTTTGGGGGGCTAATTACATTTGCACAGGCTGTCTCTTGTGAGAGCAATTGAAGAGTTTATTGTTAACACTGCAGTTCATGGGTGCAGTTCAAACCGCAAACAGGACTATGAGATCAGCTACGCCCCCAGCCTCAAAGTGTGATTGTTGACACTAGGCTATGCACCCAGGGCAATGTTACCAATGTGCATAAAAGAAAGGAAATGAGGACCCCCCACACCTTCCCCACCCCCCACTTCAAAAAAAAGAATGGGGGAAAAAAGGAAAACACACGCATACACTACACCCCCTTTCCCTGAATCTCAATGAATGAAAAGCACTAGTCGAAATAGGAAGAAAAAAAAACAAAAACAACAGTCATTCCTCCTTTACTCACCTTCAATGGAAATTACGTGTTCTCTGATCTGGTTCTGCAGTGCCAGGTCATCGATGCGCTCGATCAGGTCGTAGATTGCGTAAATGTTCGGGTGGACAGACTCGAACCGATGGATCTCTGCCCGGATGGCCGCTGAGTTGGACAAAACAAACTGCGAGCCGGCCGGGCCGGGCTGTGCAGCCTGGCCCGAAACAGTCCCCGAACCGAACTGACCAGCCCCTGAGCTTGCAGACGATCCGGATCCGAACTGGGACGGGATAGACTGGGGCACTGGGACGGGAACAGGCGCCGGGACCGTTCCTGGAGTGGGCATGGCTGGCTGAGACTGCTGCGAGATACCGGACACGGGGACGTTCGCCTGAAAATTCATCTTCTTCTTCTCTCTCGCTCTCTCTCGCTCACTCTCTCTCTCTTTAGAGCTACTAACTCTTTTACAGCGGCAACACAAATAAGAAGCAGACTATAATTTGGGATAAAAGCGATGCGAACAAAAGAAGTCCGCGCGATTTGATGGTCTGGAAAACGATCGGCGCAGAAGCATCAATAGTTGGTCGCCTATTGCAACAAAACGCGGCTCATATTATTAAAACTTGACTGTGATTCATTTTCCGTTATTGGCCAGATCTGTCCAGGGCCCCTTTTCTGTTGCTAACAAACCCGCAATGCCTACCACTTGGACACTCCTATGGGCAATAGCGCTGTTTTGGTCAAAGCCGATTTTCCTTAGTTGCTATGTTTGAGGCAGACAATGGGCTAGGCTTCAGCGCGGCGCCCTGGTCCACTGCCTTGAACGCGTTGTTTCTGCGCCGAAATGAAATAGTGTTTAGTCCTCTTTGGTCCAAGTGGTCCCTGCCCAGAGCCCTCCTCCGCATGCTGAAACGTCACCCATCACGTAATTGTACTTGAGAATGGGGGAGGGTGTGATTGGATACGGTGAAGGGAGAAAATCGCAACGTGCACATCATCGTAATAACCTACCTGACAGTTATGCAAGCCCCACACTCCCCCCCCCCCAATATAATTTTCTTTACCCAGGGTTAGTGCAAGATGTGAAAGTAGATTCCGTATTTACATTAGCAGTCACATTGCGGTTAGTTAGTTTGGGTTTTCTTTCGCATGAAGACCTCAATCTATTTTATTCCCATGCAGACCTACACATTCACACGTTCACACTTGTGTGCGCGAACGTGGACACTCAGACACACACAAGATGTTATTTTAGACTATAGGACTTCTTTGCACCATTCTCACTTATGTTACATAGTAATGTTTACTGGCTTGTAATTCCAAAATACCGTTTTTTCTTTTCAGTTTTACGGATTGCAACAAAAGCAAGTTTCAAAAACACAAGGGAGAACAGGCCCGAACACCACAAGCCTATAGTTTATCTTTTGCAGTTGCTGCAGTCCCATATTGTTGACATACCTATGCAGCCATATAAGGCAACAACAACAAATCTTTTTTAAAAAATCATAAGTAAAAAATCCTTCATCTTATCCCATGATCTGCATGTTTTCTGTTGTTTATATCACTTCCATTATAGAATTAGATGAGGTGCTCTTATATGGCTCACAGTTGTGATTTCTTCCCCAGTAAGAGGAAGAGGCAGAGTCACCTGCTGGCCTGAACGCACACTACAACAACAGCTGTTCAAGGCCAGATGACTGTCACTGCCAGTCAAGGTCCTAATGTTGTTGCAGCAGTGTGGTGCTGCTGATAAGGATTGACTGAGCACTGCTAAAAACAAAGGGCATGGATGCAATCTGGGTGACATCGCACGTGTATGTCAAGTGTTTTAGGTTTTTGATGCAGGGAAGAAAAACTGTTGAAAACTGAAATTATATATCTAAAAGTAAATGTAAAGCTATTCGAATATAATACAGGAAACATTAAAGTATTTCAGTCTCTCAGCTTCCAGGAAGCATGCAGCAGTGCAGCTCTTTTTCCATGTCATTAATAATACACACTGCAGTAATCATCCTTTGTTATTGTCCCAGTGTGGCAACTGAAAACATGTATTCGGACTAGAGATTAATATTGCTTTTGAATCAAGTTATGTTAAAGAGACATAACTGCATATAATCCAGAAAATACCAATATCACAATTTTTTGTTCAGTATTATGAAGCTCTAATAGTTTCTCATGCAAGCCAAAAGGTTGGCATTTACTTAATGAAAACCATGCTTGGGATGTTTTTTTTCACCTGATCATGTATATTTCATGTATTATGTAACCAAACCTGTTGTATGATAATGCACATCAATGAACAGCTGCAGTATGACACATAACTTTTTGTTCTTCGCAGCAGCAGGATCATGTCTCAGAAATTATAAATTCAACAGCGAGAGCAACCTGCTGTTTTGAAGATTAGGATCATTATTATGAGTTTCATGAGGAATTATGTTTTTCCAACAGAACAACTTGCTTCAGCTGGGTCCTCACATTGATGAGGAAAACCTCAGTAAATTTTAAGAATCCCTCTAAAGATACTAACAGTATTTCCCAGAAATCCGCTGTAATAGATTATAATACATGATTAAAATGAGGCGGGGCGGGGGGGTAAAAGCCTAGATGCTTCTTTTTACTGCACATGTGTTATCTTCAGCCTTCTGCCACCATCTGTTGACCAAATATGGAACTCCTCAGCACACATTACTATGCCCATCCTGTTACACTCCATTTTGGTGTAAACGACATTTATAGCAACAATGATTGTTTAATCTACTTGTCACTCGTCGGTTCATTTCATAACAATGTTCCGTTTCCGCATTAGCATAATGATGACAATTACCTGCCCTGCTTGTTGATAAGCACTTTTGATAAATATAAAGCAGCAGGGAGCAACATGTTAAATTTGGTGGAACTGAAAATAGATTGATATTCACTCAGCACTATGCAGTTGGCTACTTCCCTTTTTGATTACATGAATTATGCAGGTAACTCTTTGGCTTAGAATGTTTGGACTCACTCTGTGGCTGGCACTGCTATTTGCCTTGCATCTTTTCATCCGAGCAATTTGTGTTATAAGGGCGATGACACAAGAACAAGCCTCCTGCAGGGCTTTCCTTTTTGGCAAAAGTCTACTTAATAATAACTGCATTACACAACAGGGCACCAAGTGTGTCTTATTAAACAGCGAGGCCATTTCTCACAATCAGAATGTGAAAAATGTAAACATTTACAGCAATATCTCTGCATTTTACTTCCTTTATCTCATTAATTTAATCTTTATTGACTGTTATGCAAGTTCAGGGTGAGCAGAAGCACAAATATCCACCTATAGTACACAAATAAAGATTAAGAGGAATAGAAACTCAGTGTATAACACTACCCATGACCTTTTTTCAGTTTGAATAAAGCCATTTTCTGGAATTAGTTAAATATTAACTTTAAATTGTTTCACAGTACTGCATAAGTTGAACTGATTAGATAAATCCCCTCGCTGAATTCCTTCATTTCTCACTCCAAATGATCTGCAAGAGTCTCAGAGAGCTGCCCCACTGCAATTGGAGCTACCGTGAATATTAGAATAGTCAAGCTCTATGTATAAAACCTTCTGAATTATTGATTTTCATTTTTACTTGCAAGATTAGGATCTAATTTTTTGCTTCCAGCTATGTTTCACCCACATCAGTAAGAAGTTCTTGTGGTCTAAACCGTAGGGTTTAGATCTAAAACCACGTAGCTATAAAACTATTTCAGAGCTTGCACAGGAATGCTGATCAATTTGTTGACAAGACAAGATGGAGCCACTTTTAAATGAGCACTATAAAACATTTTCTAGCAATGCACCATGCACACTGTAATGAAGTTATATTAATATTGATCACATAATATACCCATTGTTTTACATACTGCAGATAGCAGCTGTGCTGTGGAGTCATAACATCCTGCTAGCTAAATGCAGGGAAGCTTTCATACTTATTAGCTAAATAATTTCAGTCACTGATTTCCTGCATATTTTTGCAGAAATATTTTATATTTCTGCATACACAGTATAAATAGATATTGTGTAATTTAGTAAGTTCAAATGTCAAAATGCATGAAGCAATGATAAATTTGTGTTAAGTCTGAGTGTGAAGTGCCAGTCACACCCCTCATTCAACCTTCATTCACGATGTGGTGTGACATAAAACCATTGTGGTCACGTATAAGCCAAATACGTCATACTGAACTTTGTCTTTGTTTCTATCTTAGCTGGTTATCTGTGTTCTGACCTGGCATCTCCTCTGTGAAAAATAAATACACACCATGATTCAGTATCTTATTGATCCACCTTCAGCAGAAATAACTTTGAGTAATCATTTTCTGTATAACTTTATCAGACTCTCACACTGACACTGAGGGTTTTTGTAGGTATTCATTTATGCACAGCTATCTTAAGATCCCAGCACAGTGTTTTATTCAGGTTGAGGTCTGGATTTTAATAATGGAACATCTTGATTCTTTTTCTGTTTTTTCCCCACCCATCAATAAGGTGTTTGTGCTGATAGGCTGTGTTTGGTTTTCTCCAAACATGGCGCTGTGCATTAAGGCCAAACATCTCATTTCGGTCTTGTCTCTTCTGTTGAAAGAACATTATTCCCGAAATCTCATGGTTTGTTCAGATACAACTTTGCAAATTTAAGCTTTATTGCTATGTTGTATTTAGAGAGAAGAAGCTTAACATTTAACTTGCTGATTCGGGTTTGTAGAGTCTGAAATGTAGGTCTTGGGTTTTTGAAGCATTGTACAGTCTGAGTGTTATGGTCCCTCAGTCCTCCCTGGCTTTCTGTCTCTCTCCCTTGGTTTTCTCTAGTCTCTTCTTTATCTGTCCTCGTTTGTTTCTGTCTGTGTTGTGGATGGGACTCATTGCGGGTTTCTTGCTTTGGCCAATCACATCTGTGACGATGATCTCATGAAGCAGCTACTACTTAAGGTAGTGGTTAAGGGTCATTGTTTGCTAGATTGTTGAACTACCTAGTTAGGTCTTTGCTCTTGAGTCTCTGGCTACTGTGGATCCTCTGTACAGACTCCTGGATTCCTTTCGCTGGAGTGTGGTGATCCTAACTCTGAGATTAAGAGTGTATTGCCTGTAAATGTTGGATGAATGGATTCCCCTCCTTCCTGGACCCCCCTGAAGGGCTATTCCACTTCTGCATTGTGTAAATATCTATCCAATATAAATAAACGCATTTAACTGTGATCTTCCAAGTCCTGTGCCTGAGTCCAACCTGCCTGTTAGCCTTGACTGACCTTACTGTGATGTCAACTTCAGGGAACAGTGCAGCATTGTTAAAGCACACTTGAATGCTAAAACCTTTGCTTTTATAAAAGTTCTCACAGTTGCTGATAATTGGATAATGAAGTTGATTTCATTAGCAGCACTTGGCTGATACTTGCCCTCTAGTCACCCTAATTCCAATGAAAGCAGTTACGTTGAACAGAACCACACACACACAAAAACAGAACAAAAAAAAGTTATGAATTGATTTTTATGTCATTGAGTCAAATATTTGGTTCCCTGCAACCAAGCCAGAGACAGATTGACTGTCTGCCTGATCTCAACTCATTAGGTGTATAAACCAAAGCTGTCCACAGAATCACTTTCTTCCATTGCAACCTCTCCACCACTATGGGCAAGATGAAAATCCTATTAAAGGATGTCAGGGACAAGATTGTAGACCTGCACAATGCTGGAATAGCTATGAGACAATCATCAGGAAACTCGGAGAGAAGGTGACACTGTTGGTGTGATTATTCAGAAAGAAGAAATATAAAATAACCATCAAACAACCTCAGTCTGGAGCTCCATGCAAGATCTTGCCTCATGAGGGGTGAGTGTGATCATAAGAAAGTTAGTGGATTAGCTCAAAACTAAATGGGAGAAGCTTGTTGATTATCTGAAGGCAGTTGGGACCACAGTCACCAAGAACATTACTGATAACACACCTAATTGCAATAGATTGAAATCTTGCAGCACTCCTGCTCAAGAAATCTACACGCCTGCTTTAACTTTGCCAGTGAACATCTAAATGACTCAGAGAAAGTGCTGCGGTCAGATGAAACCAAAATCTAGCTGCTGTGTTTGGAGAAAGACAAATGACTCAAAGTACAGTCAAGCACAGAGGCATAAACATTATGTTTTGGGGCTGTTTTTCTGTTTAGGGTACAGGATGACTTCACAGTATTGAGGGGCCAGTGAATGGGGTCATGTACCATAAAATCTTGGACAAGAACCTTTTCCCCTCATCCAGAATACTAAAGATGGATTGTGGATGATCATCCAGCATGACAATGACCCAAAACATACCACGGATGGAATAAAGGAGTGTCTAAATAATAAAAACATTAAGGTCATGGAATAGCCTAGGTAGTCTCCAAACCTCATAGTGTTAGGGATGGCTGTGTGGCAGGCAGGGTTGGACCCAAATGTAGGACTCAAAACACATGAATGAGCTTTATTGCTAAGCCTCAGGGGAAAAACTTGGAATACGAATACAAACTAAGAAACAATGGAACTTCGCATTGAAATACTAAACTACACTATGGGCAAAGAGAGACCGAGACAGTCTATACACAGATTGATGAGGGATCATAGACTAAAGAGACAGAGGAAGCAAAACTGAACAAAATGCACAGGACAAGGGACCACCAAAATAAAACAGGAAGGAACAAACACCGAGACCAAGATAAAGACACACAAGCTTCACATAGAGAGAGAAAACAAAACACAGAGAGAAGACCAAGGGAACAGAAAGGGAACACAAACGGAGATAAACAACCTCTAATCAATTGAAGGCACAGAACATAATCATAATTCTATAACACAAAGCCAGGATGTCAACAACACTAAATAGAGAAGTGTAATACAAAAATAATCAAAACTACAAAACCCTTAAACCTCGCCAAAACTCAAAACGACCATGACACATAGAGATGGTTTGACATCACACTGAAATGAATACAAATAACATCACAGACATCATGAATCTTTCACGTGAATTTCTATAGAGAAGAGAGGGAATTTGAATGCACAGCTTAATGAGTTATTAGTATGCACATGACTTGACATCATTTCATGAGCTAATTGAAGTAATTGCTGGAGAAAGACGTGACTCTCATTTAAGTTTGGACCTTCTTGGGTGCCATCCAAACACATCAGTTTTAACTACCATCTAAGGATGTAACCAGTGGAGCGAAGACATCGTCTGGCCTTGCTGAGCATGTGCCTCGCAGAGATTTAAGATAGTTCAGCTTGGACCAGCACAATGACCTTGCTGGATATTTTGGAGGATTCTTTTTTTTTATTCCAGTGCAAGTTTCTAGTTATAAAAACCATTTCAAACACAGTAATTAACACCAATGAATGAAGGTCATAATTTTAATAGAGTTTATTTACAACAACAAAAAAATCCTAACTTGGTATTGAATTGTTTTGCCAGTCAGCACATTTGGGCTACAAGAAGAAGCTTTCTAATGAGTATTTCTATAAAAAATATAAATGTATTTAAAATCCTGGTTTCATGTTGCAGCACATAAATCTGTCTGTTTTCTTATAGCATGTGGTGACACCTAATGTAACACACTTTAATTTGAGAAAACGTCAAGATGATTCTGTAATATGTAGGAGCAATAATCTATAAAAGCATGCAGTAGGCACAATGGCAGAATGGTTAGCACTGTTGCCTCGCAGGACGAAGGTCCTGGGTTTGAATCAATCATCTGGCCTGGGCGTTTCTGTGTGGAGTTTTCATGTTCTCCCTATTTTTGTGTGGAATCTCTGTATACTCCCTCTTCCTCTTACAGTACAAAAATGCAGTTAGGTAACTGGTTATTCGAAATGGCCAACAGTTGTGAATAGTTGTCTGTCTCTCTATGCTAGCCCTACAACAGCAACCTGTCCCGGGTGTGCCCTCTCTCTTGCCCTATGGCAGCTGGGATAGGCTCCTGCCACTCTGAACTGGAAGCAGAACAAAATGGATTGATGATTTTATGGTTGTTGTAATGCTTTTAAAAAGTTTTTACTAACAAAATTAATTTCTGTAAATCTGAGAAACTTGTGTGTTTGTACATTACTGTAACCCAAACTTCTGTTTGGCATTTTCAAAAGGCCTGGGATCATGTGCTTTTATTTGTTTTATTTGGACATTGATATTTACCTTAGAATAATAATATAAAACAATGTAAAAATGATGTCTATGCTCATTTTTAATGTTTTTCAATTTTAGCAAATAACCAGACTTGGTTTAGGTGGGTTAAGTCATTCCCATATAAAAAAAAAATCTCTATTGTCAAAACTTGTAATGTTAAACAGTACAAATAACTGTGTCTCATTTACACTGGAGAAATTCTGCTCACCATTAAAGTGTATAGTCATTATCTGAGGTTATGATGGTCTGCAGGGAGAAAACCTGATTTAAACTGAAGCACTGTGTGGCAGTGTGAAAGGTGATAACATGTTTTCAACATATTGTTTGGTTGAAAAAAAGTCCTGTGATATGGCGACCCCTAGTGGGCGTTTGTCTTAAAAACGTCACAGAGATTACAGAGTTTATTCTTCAAAATTAGAATTTATACATTTAAAAAAAATGTAACAGAAATGATGCAGCGCAGTTTGGTTGGAGGTGCCTGTATCAGATTTTTTTAATGCATACTGTCAACCAATTTCAATAAACCTTTGCTTATATTGTGGATCACTGACTGTTAGCATGAAACAAGGACTACTGTTAGCTGAATAACTCAAATATCTTTGTGAAATGAACAGAAATTGTGTACTTATATAAGGCTTTCATCTCATCATGATTGGAGAGTAAAAATGTTAAACATTGCATAACTAATATGTCTTCTTTTTATTATGGTTGTTTTAAAAATAAAAGAAATTGGGTAAAGATAGAAAATGCGATGAATCATCACAGACTGCTGTCCACAGAGTGCGATCAGCAGATACGCAATCAAGGAAAAAACGATTTGACTAAATGTCGGACAAAGTCCGTTCCTTTGCTTTTTCTTTTCCCGCTTCTTAAAGGCGCATAAAAACAAGCTGTGTTTACTGTATTATTTATTGATTTTCTGATTATGTTCAGATGTTATGTAAGACGGTGTTCTATAAAGTCTTATCTTCCATCAGAGTTGGTGATAAACTTAATCCCCAAACTACCTTTTCTTTGCAGCAGTATCATGCACACACTGCAGCCTTAACCACACCCCTTCTCATGTTGCAGCAGATTGGGGTTTTTTTCCTCGTTTTTTCCCAGAATACACCTGGAAAAGTGCAGTGACGAATGCATACTGATGGAAAATTTAGCAGTAGGTTGAGAGCATACTTTTTAAAACTATTCAGTAAAAATGCACATTTTGGTTTATTCATTCGTTCATTTTATTAATTCCATATAAATATAGAAATATATACCTAACTTGAAATTTTGAGACAATAAATTACATTTTTGACTCGCCTCTGCCTGACAATTATTTATTTATTGAATTATTTATTTATTTAAGTGGTGGAAACAAGTAAAATGTTGCATTAAAAACAGCACAATAAAGTAATTAAATAGTAAAACTGTATTTATAAAACTTATTAAAAAAGTTATAAAACTTTTTTCTTTAAAACTTTTGATAGCATGATTTTACAACAAAAAAGACAGCATGGTAAGCCAAACATAAGTAAATACACAAAAGAAATGAAGCAAAAGTTCCTCATCATTTCAAATTTAAATATGAAAAAATTAAACTTTGAAAATTATAGAAAAAATACACAAGAAGTACTGTGATAAGGCCAGTGAATAAGTTACTTTAAGAAAAAGTTTATCTTTGTGCTGAAAATACTACTGTGGTGATAATAAAATGTTCAGTTTTAGTATAAATTTGTCAAAGGTAATAGTAATAATAATAATTATTATTAATTTATTATTTAAAAAGAGTCGGTCCTCAGTCTGAAACAGGAGTTACTCGGCTTGTGACTGAACTCTGAATGCTTTGAGTCGTAACGGATGAACGAGTCGTTCGCGGACTTCCCATCCGCAGATGACAACAACAAAACAAGCACAGCTACTAGAGAGGGTGTTAGCGTAGGTAGCCACCTGAGATAAACAACTAGTGGTTTAGTCCGTGTGCTACACCATTACGGCTGGAGTTTGCCAAATTAGAACGTTATTATACTGAAGCATGCTTACTTTGTGGAACTAATTATGACTGTCAGTTATTCTACTCTGGTTTAGTATACCCAACATTAGCTGAGGGGCTTGCTAAGCTAGCTCTATGTATGCCAATCCAAAACGGGTTAGCTAGCTAGCTAGAGTGCTAGCTTTTTAGCTAGCCAGCTCGCCAAGGCGAAGCCAAGAGCGAGAAGAGGGAGATGAGCAAAGTGAGGTAAGACTAAAGACATCGTTTATTTTAAAAATCCGACATGATATCTCATTCTCATAAATTATAAATCCAAACTAATGATTGTAACTCCTCTAGTTTATGGTTCTAAATTTGTCGACGTTAGTGTTGACTATCCTGCGCTAGCTCGTTTTAGCTAATAGCCAGTTAGTCAACGGGTTATTATTGACTAGCTAGCCTGCTAGCAGCTGTTGGTGACCACTTCTTCGGTGTTTATGATGACGGACTGGAGGCCTGGAGGTTATTAACAGCGGTTGAGTGTTTTCAGTAGACATAAAAATGGCAAACATGAACCCCGGTACCGGAGTATGCCTAAAGGATTGGAGGCCCCGCAGATATACAAACCGTTAACGTTGTTAAAGACAATTAACAGACAAGCAATTCAGAAAGCAGTGTGGCTTTTAAGTTGTTTATCGTTGTAACGGCTAACATAGCGCTAACTGTTTTGTTCTATCTTCAACTTTAATTAGCGCAGCCCATTTTGCATTATTAATTTCAGAATAAACGCAAACCCGTGTGAAGAATCTACTACTTCAGGTAGTTTCAAAAGACAGATTGTGTCTTTGGTTAGAATAATATGTTGGGTCACTATCTGGTTACCAAACAACTAGCTAATAGCCCAGCCTACCGTGTAGTGACTCAGCTACCAGGCTAATTATTCGGTAGGAAACAATGCACGGGCTGTCTTTGGAAAAGTAAAATGTAGTTATATTGCCTTTTTGTTATTGAGTTAATTTAAATGACTGTACTGCATAAGCACACTCTATAGACTCTGTAAAGTATATTGTTATAACTACTTATAACATGCGGTGTAACAGTATAATATCAGTATAATATAAATATTACTCAAGTAGTTTTGTGCTCTGAATAAATGGCACCATTACTTGTCTTCAGAATAGAATAGAATAGCCCTTTGTTGTCATTGTACATGCACAACAAAATTATGGGTGCTCCACACCAACTTTGCAGGGATAAAATATTAATGGTAAGACAGCAGGAATAAATAATAAACAGGAGAAATAAATACAATCAAGAGGAATATATAATTCAATTTAATGATTTCAGGGATGTTTTTATTGTCTGTTCTCAACTACATTTTTTGCGTTATTGTGTAATTTTGCAGGGTTGTGGTGAGTGACTAAATGAACAAGACAGGCAAGAGGGAAAAACTCTGGGAGATCAAACATGAAGTTGTATGTGTTCCAGGTCAACAATGGCAGCACACTGACATTTGATACTGACCTTGCTGTCCAAACGTAAGAAGCTGGCATTGTAATATTAATCTGAAACAGTGGTCAGTACGCCTTGCTTAGTGTGACCTAAAAAGTGTTTTCCCTCTTCTCAGTGTACAGGAGCTCAAACATGCCATCCAAGCCAAATATAAAATTGCAATTCCACATCAAGTCCTCGTTGTTAATGGAGGAGAATGTATGGCTGCAGAGAGACGGGTCTGCAGCTACAGTGCTGGCACTGTGAGTTTTTCAGTTTGTTAGGTGTTGATTTTATTTCCTTGAATATATATAATGCTCTAAACACTGTTATTTTTATCTATAGGAAACCAACCCTATATTCCTGTTCAACAAAGAGATGATCTTGTCTGACCGGGATCCAACGATCCCCAAAACCACCTTCTCAATTGAGAGTGAGATTCAGGTCAAGGTGGAGGAGTCTCTTTTGATGCCAGCTGTCTTTCACACTGTTGCCTCTCGAACACAACTTGCTCTGGTAGTTAACAACATTTTTTTAAACCTTGGCCTGAAAAAAGTTTTTGAATGTATTTGCCATGAAATGTTTTTCAACTGAATTTCTTTACAAGAAACAATAACTAATCAATCATCTGTAGAATACTCTGAAAATGTTCTAATGTTGAGTTAAATATTTGTTAATCCCTCCAGGAAATGTTTGAAGTTGCCAACAAACTTTGCTCTTTCTGTGAACGTTTGGTTCATGATGAACACCTTCAACACCAAGGCTGGGCTGCTATAATGGCGAATCTGGATGACTGCACCCTATCTTATCAGAAGTTGCTTATAAAATTCAACACAGCTTATACAAATTATCAGCATGATCTGGAGGAAATCAAAGTGAAACTTACAAAGTAAGTGTTACTGTGTAACTGTGTAATGTAAGTAAGTGTTGGTTTGCTGATCTTTTTCAATAAGTTTAAACCTAAAATGCAAAATATTGTGTTTTTATTGGTAAATAAGTCTACAGAGAATATGCTAGAGGAACCATTTTAAATAATGTAGTTATAATGTTATTTTTTTAAAACAAATAAAATGGTAAAGAAATTGAACCAGTCTCAACTCACAAGAAGGTTGATTCTGATCATCTGGATGTAGTGTTTTCAGTCGGAGAAATGTTTCGTCACTCATACAAGTGCCTTCTTCAGTCTCAGCTGACTGCAGGTTTCTCCAACCTTATAAACAGTAAATTTGCACAAAGACTGAAACTAGAATCAACCTTTTAGGATTTACTTACCTGGATGAGCATGCATCAAGACAAGTCTCAACTCATCTTTTGTTATAATTGCAGGTTAGGGACAGCAGTTTCAGTAATGGCCAAGATACCTCTGCTGGAATGTTTAACACGTCAGAGTTACAGAGAGAGCATGGAGAAGTCCAGCTCAACCCCTGCAAAGGATTCAGATGAGACGGAAGAAGAAAAATCGACTGACTCTGTGCTCTGCACAACTGAAACACAGATGCCCTCTAAGTCATCAGCATCCTTCTCCGCTTCAGGGACAGCCACTTGTGAGCCAGCTGAGGACCAGGAATCAAATGAAATGACTGACAGTGGTGGCCTGAGAGCTGCACTATTAGATGATGACACACCAGAGCTCACCAACCCGTCCGTGTTCAATGTTACATTATTAGATTGGATCAACGTCCAGGACAGGCCCAATGATGTGGAATCGGTTGTAAGGAAATGTTTTGACTCCATCAATAGGGTAAGTCATTGATCTATTTTTAAAAAGGTCTTGGTGGATTTTTAAATGTGCTGTGTTAAATTGGAATAAGAGGTTTGACTTTGATTTTGTGTCTTTCAGCTTGACCCGCGGACCATTCAGCCTTTCCTAACAGAATGTCATGACACAATTTCCAAGCTAGATAATCAAAACATGAAATCCATCAAAGGGCTTGAAGACAGGTTGTATGCTCTAGACCAAATGCTTGCAAGCTGCAAGAAGTTGGTGAATGAACAGAAAGAACTTGCTCAGGTATGCAAAGAAAAGCAGTATTAAATAGTTTTCTCTGCTTTTTGTTGTGTTATGAATTGTGCTCACATGTTTTTGCTTCCAGGGATTTTTGGCCAATCAGAAGCGGGCTGAAAACCTGAAGGATACATCTGTTCTGCCTGATTTGTGTATGAGTCACACCAACCAGCTGATGATCATGCTGAACAACCACAGAAAGCTGCTGGAAATTAAAAAGAAGTGCACCACTGCCAAACAAGAGCTAGCAAACAACCTTCAAGTCAGACTTAAGTAAAACCGGAAACCATTTCTTTTTCCATATTAATTGCTGATCCTGACTAGGGCTGTGCGATATGACCAAAATCTCATATAAGACATCTATCGTCTGATAACAACATAAATTACAAAAATTTTACATTTTCTGTAAATTCTGTGAATCTCGGGCAGCTCGACTTCCGTGAAGTGTTTCCAGCTGGGTGTCGCGTACCTGGAGTCAGGTGTTTTAATTTTAGACATAAGTTGTAGCGGCTGCCGTTTTCTTTGTGAGTGTTTATTACACAGCATGCTGCAGGGAAAAGCCTGCTCTAACGTTTGAGTCTAAGGTTTATTTTTTTAGCACCTGACGGCTCTTTTTTTACTTCTCATCTGTGAATACTCTGCATACTCTTTCACGTGATTCAGTTTATTTTGAAAAGTCTCAACAGGAGCTTGAGCTTTATTGTGAAAGGTTGTGGAAAATAAACAAGCGGACACGCGATGGTTTTACTGTTGTTGTTGCTAATGACAGCGCATAAAAACAGGCACTTGTCCGTCTGTAGTGTGGTTATATTAAATATAAGAGAAAGAGAGAACTTTAAGAAATTAATATAGCCACTACAGTGACCATCAAAATAATGAAAAAATATTGCAGTAAACAGTTTATTTTGTGACACCATGAAACAAACAATAGCATAAAATGAAATGATAGACGTTTTAATATCGTCATCCGATATATATCGTTATATCGTACAGCCCTAATCCTATGTTTAATAAATTGTACCTTGCTGTATTTAATATATGTTTAAAAAAATGTGATTATGAGAATTATGTTTTCAAATTCTAATGATTGGAATAATTTTAGATGGTGCTGCTACGTGATGCTTCATGCAGACCAGGATGCAGAGAAGCTTCAGGCTCTATTCAGACTTCTAACCGAGCTAATGGAAAGAGTGAGGGTGGTGGAGGCCCTCAGTACCGTGCCCCAGATGTACTGCTTGGCAGTCGTAGAGGTAGTCAGGAGAAAAATGTTCATGCGCCACTACAGAGAGGTCAGTACTGTTATTAGAAACTAATCATGCATTCAGATGTAGCAATTTAACAAAAACAGTCATCTCAATAAGATTTACAGAAATGACAATGTACAGTATGAAATCATATAATGAAAAATAGTATAAAGTACATAAAACCACATATATAGCCTAAAGAAAGGGTTTCTTTTAAGAAGATTCTGTGTGGGTTCCATCTGGGTATTTACACTTCCTAAAAAGTTATCTCTTTATATTAATTGGTTATTCAAAATTATAAAGATGTGAATGGTGGTCTGTCACTGTGTGTTAGCCCTGCAATGGACTGATGACCCAATCCTGAATTAAATAAGATGAGGGAAATGAATGGATGGATGGTCTTTGGGGGTTTTGTTGTGAGAATTCAGCTCTGTTTCAAGTGTGTAAGAAATAACATTATCAACACAAAGTTGCAACCATTAGGAAGCCTGTGCTAACAGGGGGAATTAAGTTACTGTAATCAGCTATGAAGTGTCTAGATGTGTCCAATTTTCTAACATCTGGCCATTTGTGGTGTGCTGTGTTGGCAGCAGCAGAAAAGAAAATAATGCCTAATTTGTGATATGTTATGACAGCTAAAGGTGTGTGACTTGTGTCTAAGCAATGTACGGTCTATGGTAAAGGTGCAAAAAGGGTGCTTAGCTCTGAGAAGGTTTGACTAATAAGACAGATTTTTGATGATTTTGATGAAACTTTCCTTTATTTGAGCTTAATTTTTTGGTCTTTATTATTTCACAGTCACAAGAAAGAATAGAAGTTAACACTTTGTGTTTTGGGAATTGCTTGAAAGATGGCTCCTCTGATTGATGTAGTTTTTGGCAAAAAATGTAACTGCTCGTTTTGACGGACGCTGCATACATATTGGCTTTTTTTGAAGAGTGCCTGCAAGCCTTCCATTAAGTTATGTCTAAATGCTCAAATCTAAATAACATTAAAACGATGTTAAGGAATGTAATCTTCTTGTGAAAATGTTTTTGAAACATAATTATTAATTTATTGCATAATCTTAATTAAATTTTTCTTAAATCTTTTCAGTGGGCCAATGCACTTGTCAAGGATGGAAAACAACTTTATGAGGCAGAGAAATTTAAACGGGAATCCTTTGGGAAACTCTTTCGTAAGTGTTTTTGAGAAACTCTGATTAAATAACACACCAATTCCACGTAAGAACAGAATTTTGACCCAGTTACTGTTTTATTTATTATTTAGGAAAGTCTTTTCTCCGAAATCGGTTGTTTAGAGGACTTGATTCATGGCCTCCAACATCATTTTGTGTAAGTTTGATTGAATTATCGTGTGTATCACTTTTTCTTTGTTAGCACTATTGTTTCACACTGTTTGACAGTCTATTTTTTTCATGGTTCTTAATTGGCTATAGACACGAAGGCCAAGAAGGTTTGATGATGAACTTCCAGACATCTCACTTGAGGACCTGCAGTACTTGAAATCTTGTTGTCCTGTTGAGGTGCAGCCTTTCCTCATGTAAGTCACTGTCTTGAATCATTAGTGGTTTTAAATATCATTAAATGGGGTTTTTTGAGAAAAAAATGGAAAAACTATTCGTTAACTACCAATAGTTAACATAACTGAATTTATGGTTTGTTATCAAAATAAGCTGTTTAGTGTTCAACCAGGTCCCTGGCACTGTTTGTTGGTTTATTTAAATGCATTTATCTTTGGTTTATTTAAATAAATAAAACAATAAAGATATAAAAAGCTTTAGATATGTAAGAAACTGAATAATGAATAAATCATGGGACATGTTGTGGTTGGTCTTACTTGGGGACCAAGTATGTCATAGTTGGAGTTGTTTATAGTTCTTTATGATGGAGATTATGTGAATAATCTGAATATAGTCTGAATGTGGTCTTACAACATTTTATGCAGATTGCACTTTGAAATGCAGGCTCTCTAACGCTGTAGAGCAAAATATTTCAGTTTAAACTAGATATTAAAAAGTTAATTTAAAAAGTCAGACTATAATTAAGTGCTAATAACCAGAATCATTATAACTTGGTAAGACTATAAAGTAAAGGTCCGATATGATCATCTATAAGTAAACGATCTAAAGTATTGTTTGAGCTTTATTTTTATTTTCAGTTGCCGTCAGTTGCATTTGTCACTGCAGTGATGCATAGTTTCATGTATCACATAGTTCACAGTTTTAATTCTACTGAATTAAGGCTTTGCTCTTTATTTACCCATTACTGTGGTGATCATGGTCTCAGAACTCTGTTAATTATGCCTTTTCTTTTTCATTCGCCATGTACTCTCTTAACTAAAAGGGAACATACTTGGAGTTGATCAGCCAAACTTTGTTAACAACTGTTTAATCCTTGATTAAGTTAATCAATAGACTCAGTTTGCTTTCTTGAACAGATTCTTGGTGTGAAAAGTGGCCTAAATTTATTCTGTTATCTCTTAATTGCATAAAATTGAAGACCTTCTAAGCAATCTTTTTAAACTGAAGAAATTCACAACATAGTTTTTACCAATATGTCCGTGTTTGTTTAGTTTAAAAAAATCTTTTTCTGCAGGCTTCCCACAGTGTGCAACTTTGAGCCCTTAAATCACCACATAGAGACACTTCACCAGCTGGTCCAAGCTGCGCAGAGCGTGGACGAGATGTCACAGACGATTACTGACCTGCTAAGTGAACAAAGGGTAATGATTTACCTTGGTTATATTACACATATATGTATTTGCTGTCCTAGTCTGAAATGAACACATAACTTAGAACAACTATCAAAAAGCAAACAATACTGAGGTATAACTTTAGGTCAAGCATTTTCTAATTTTTTTCTTTCTTTTTTTGTAATACTGTTTAATTTCTCTTTTCGTATTAAGATTAAACTCCAACTTGAAGAATATATTTATTTATTCTTGGGTGTTTTGTTTTTTTCTCCCTAGGCATCTTGTAGTCAGAGTGCCCACAGATCAACTACATTGTCTCCTCAGTCTGAAATGCCTGCTACCACAACAGCGGTGTCGCCCAAAACTCCTTCCTCTCTCAGCCTTCAGGGCCCCAGCTGCCAACCCCTTCATGTTCCTGTCCCAGCTCCTCTAGAGGACTTATCGCCAGACAGCATTGATGCACAAACATTTGACTTTGAAACCATTGGCCATCCAAACATGGATCCAGTCCTACAGCAGGGATCCCTTGATTTAGATTCTCTGGCAGAAAGCCCTGAATCAGACTTCATGTCTGCTGTAAACGAGTTTGTGATTGAAGAGAACTTGACCTCTCCAAACCCTATCAGTGATCCTATTAGCCCTGAAATGATGGTGGAATCTTTGTATTCTTCAGTCATTAACGCTATTGATAACAAGCGAATGCAAGATACCACAATACTAGAGAGAGAGAACTCAAAGATCGCTGTTCTTCAGCAAGTTATTGAGAGGTATCGAAGTGCTGCAGAGGAGTCCCATTCCAGCTTAAGAAATGCAAAGGATGACCTGTGTCATTTACGAGGTCTAGTATTAAAAGAACAACATGACTTTGGCTTTGTTCTGCGTAGTATGAGCACAGAGGTGCACAATATTGTGGATAGCATCTGTCAGACCCATGAACAAGCGTTGAAGGAGCAGCATCAAAGTGAGCTTCTGGCCATACGGCAGGACTTTGAGAAGGAGGTAAAGACACTAACCAAGGAAAACCAAGTAAACCAGAATATTGTTAGAGATGTTCAGCGTGCAATGCTGGAGCTCGAAGGGCTTATGGAGCGCAAGGAGAAGGAACTGACTCAGCTTGAGAATGAGAGAGAGCGATGGATTCAAACGGATGGTATTCAGACTGATAAGATCACCAACCTGGAGCAGATTATCAGTGATCAAGCTGAAGAAAATAAGAAGCTTGCAGCCTCAAGAGACTCTTTGGCCACTCAGCTTGAGAATCTGCACTTTGAGATTGAACGCAGTCAGCAGAAGATCCGACAGGAGCTGGAAGTTGTTGCACAGACCAATTTAAAAGAGTTGGAGGACAGAATGAAGCATGAACACAAGGCAGAAATGGAGACACTGACCAAGGGTAACCACGAGGCTCTGGAAAATCTTGCTGTTGAAAATAGTGTTAAGTTAAGCGAGGCAGCTGATCACCATGCCACTGCTATAAAAGAGAAGGACAGTCAGGTCAAGGACTTGGAGGCTCGGATAGCTGAGCTTGCAGAACTCCGCTGCAAGTTAGAGGTGGAGTTAGCCCTCAAAGAATCAGAGACAGAAGAGTTAAAGCGCTTGTTTGAAGACTCCAGGATACAGCAGGAAGAGGCTGTCAAATCCCAAATAGAGGCGGAGACCAAAGTTCTTGGTGAAGAACTGGCAGTTGTCAAAAAAGAGCTTCAGCTAAAGAATGAAGAGTATGAAGTGGACCTAGCAGAGCTCAGGACTCTCATGAGGATTGAGAAGGACCACTGCATCTCAGAGCTTGTTGACAGACACGAAGAGGAGACTATTTTGTTGAGCAACAAGCTCTCTTCCCTGCAGCAGCAAGCCCAGGAGGCTGAGAGGAACCACGCTGAGCAGCATTGGAAACTTAAAGAGGAATTAGATCAGCAACTGGCTGCTGTCTGTGAAGAAAAAGAAAAGCAACTGAATAGTTTCCAAGAACAGGAGCAGGAGTTGAGGACTGTTATCAGCAGTTTGCAGCAAGAAAATGACCTGCTTTCGCAAAAAGTAGAGCAGGACAGACTTGCATTTGAGAAACATTTAGAGAAAGAAAAGGCCACTGAGGCTGCAGCACCAGATGTCTTTAAAGACTTAGAGCAGAAAGAGGAGATGGAGAAGAGACTCTTAGGCAAGATTAGACAACTTGAAAATGAGCTTCATGAGGTCCGGTCCTCAAAAAGGTAAATGTTTAATCCAAAACAAGTTTGCTCTTCATGTTTCTTCACATTATTTTCACAGTTACAGGTTCATCACTTGGCTGATTAATGTTTTTGTTAGAGGTATTATGATTTTGCATTTTCTGTAAGTTGTTTTTAGTTTTAAATTTGGGTTTTCAGTTTAGTTTCCACAGTTTCCTGTGCTTAGGTTAGTTTAACATTCCTTTTAGTATTAACTTTAATATTATTATTATTATTATTATTATTATTATTACATGGGTCGTTTTTTCAGAATTTAAGATGTAATAAGTTAGGAAAAGTACAGTAATAAAGTGTAATATTGAGGCCATACATCGTAGCTTCTGGATTTCTATTATCTATTTTTATTTCAGTTAAAGTGTTTTTCATGGTTAGTTTTAAGTAGTTTAAGTTGATAACTTTGTTTGCTATGTGCCTTTCAGTGATGAAGGGTTGTCCCTGCATGCTGACGGACGTGCAGATGCTGGAGCACCTCTGTCTCTAGACTCAGCACTACAAGAGCGTCTGCAACAGGAAAGGGCCTCTCTGCAACAGGAAAGGGCCTCTCTGCAGGCACAGATGGAGCTCATGGAGAAAAAGAAGAATGAGGAGATACAGAACATCAAAACATCACTTATTGCAGAGCAACAGGTTTGTATTTGCTCTTGTTAGCTTATTTTAGGGTTCTGCTTTTGTTGATATTTGTCTTTTGTTGATATTTGAGTGCGGACCTATGCTAACATACTTGTGTGCAGTCTTCCAAAAACCCAACCGCATGTGACTGAACGTGGATGATGCTGTGCATAGGTTGAATGCCTGCTGGTTGAAAACAAGCTGGAACAGAAAAGAGAGCAACAGCGGAGTTCATAATAAACGGGGGAACTGTGGGGGGAAAAAAACCATCAAAGATCATCACGCACCGACAGTCACTGCATTGGACACAGCAGAATTTATGTAACACAATTCAGCTCTCTTGTATTTTCTAACTTTGCTCCTCTCTATGTGGTCTTTAAGTCTGACGTTATTAGGCGTTTCTGGGTCCAAACTCGTCAGTGATTAAAGTCAAACAAACACTGCGGCATCACTAAGAGATTAAAAACTGTCTAAATTATTTCATCTGTAATAAAATGATTAGTGTGGCTGCTCTACCAGGTGTAACAATTAAGTTTAACATCCAGGCATCCATAAAAACAGAATTTCTGAAATTTAATGGAGTTAGAAGTTAGCAGCGAGTTAGCTCGCTAGTTTCCATTTAAATATAATATACCAGGTTCTGACTGAGAGATTTCTGAAACAAATTAAGATGTACAGCTCTGCTATCACTTCTGACATAAATGAAGACAGAAAACTAAACAGCAGTGATGTTTGTAGTGTTACTGAAGTTGAACTAGCTTGTATATAATGATGTGCTACGTGAATGCTAGCAACACAGCTATGTTAGCATAATATAAACACAGTGAATCCAGAGGATGAATGCTAACTTTTTTCCAGTCGATAAAAATTAACGCAATGGTTAGGGACAAATGTGATTGCATGGCAGGATGCTGTCAGAAGAACAACTGAGATAATCCATCCACAATATGAGGTTGGTTAATAATATACTGCTGTATGAGCTGGGCAGTAGTTACATTGTATGATTTTAAAAACTGAGCGTTAAAATGAATAGTGGTAATAAAACCTGAGAGAGAGGCCGACAGTGATCACTGCCCTTTTTTTAGGGGCTTGTCCAGATTAAATAGAAAAAGATACAAGGAATTAAAACATGTTAAAAACGCAACAGCCTTAATAAACGCAGAGTAGTTTGGACCTAGAAGCAGGGTTCATACGTCATCACTTAAAGACCAGATAGTTGGCTGAAGACCAACAAGAGCATTACCAAGAGTAGCCCACAGACCGCTTGTTTGTGACACTGCCCCCAGGTGACAGCAAACAGCTATAACATGTAGCAAACGATCTGCAAAACTGTTCATAGACTCTGTGTATGTCGATGAATGGGAATAGTAGTAGTAGCACTAACGTGTTTCCTTGGCCATAGGAGAGTGAATGCAATTAGCAGTGGCCATCTTCATTTAGTCAGTCATAAAGTGTGTTGTAAATGGAAAAAGCTGTTTGTGAAGGGGATAAGACCTAAACTAACTCAGCTGGAAGCAGCATACACACAGGAAGAAACTAGCGGCAATTTGATTACCAGAGACTTGCAGCACTGACAGGCTAAATAACCTTTAGCTGTGCAAAGAGGGGTGGATGCCTATTTAAACTACTGTCAGTTTTGAGGAGAGCAATTATTGCTGCAAACAGTGGGAGCAAAGAGATACCATTGACTGACATGACAGTGCGGGGGATGTATAAGAGGGTTACCAGTGAACCTTAGCCTAAAATGTCCACTATAGTGTCCAGCTGTCAGCTACAAGCGATGCACGGTGACCCAATTTCTTTATATATGCACAACGCTTCTTGTTTGGCAGCAAAGATTTTAGCATGGCAGGCTGCCATGGAGAAATATTAGCAGTAGAAAAAGTGCTTGTCAGTATAGCGTTATGGTAGTGTGAAATATTTTAAATACAGTTCATCCTCCCTATAGACAAAAGCCTTCAACATGCCATCAAAAGTTTCAGTGTTGACCTTACAACCCTTGTGTACTGAGTATTCAGTACTTAAGGGTCAGATCTCATCCATTTTATAAAACCTACCTTTAGTTTTCTGTCTTTTTTCCCACCTTCCTAAGTAAAAGTAGGGATGACTAATACATTGGCAACTGGATGAATGACACCGTTTACATATTACAGGTCATAAAATATTTTTCAGGATCACCTAGGGAACCAGAGTCTGGATTTTCCTCTAGGGACCAACTAGCTACAATGCTATGGACGATGAGCAGATCGCTTCATATGTGGACAGACATTTATTTTACTGTGCTATAGATTTTGTATTATTTCATTTACTGTTTACGAAAAAAAAATTGAGGACATCTCACCTTACTTTGCTACATCTCCCTTTGTAGTTGAACCTGATGAGACTTGCAACAAACAGAATTGTTAGGAGCACATACAGTTTGATTTCTTTTGTTATTTATTGTCTGGTGTAATACATGGATGTACGATACAAAAATATCAAAATACTAGGAGTAAAAGCTAACAAAACAACTGTAACTCCCATGGCTGCATGCTGATCTGTGTCCTCAGAAATTGGCAATTAAAAATGAAATAATTAATGCTTTGATATAAATGCTCTGTTCTCACTAAAATGGTTGTTAAGCTTGTCAAAATTTTTAAAATGTTAATAATAATAATTATTAATCTTTTTATCCAGACAAATTTCAACACAGTTCTAACACGAGAGAAAATGAAAAAGGAGCAGATCATCAGTGATCTCACGGAGAAGTTGCATAAAGTTACCCAGCAGCAGGAGAAAGATAAAGGTGAGTGTGTACTGTCCACATTGAACACTGTTTTTCTTACAGTTTTGGAAATGAGACATCATGGTAGCACCTCATGAATATTCATTACTTGTCCTGTTCGCTTGTTCTCACTGCCATAATATTCATTTTTAGGCTTTTGTCAAAAATAATGTTATTTTGTGTTTGTCAGTGGTTTTTATTTATACTTTTATTCCAGCTCTGATAGAGAAACTGTCTGAGGACCGGGCTAGTGTGATGCAGGAAAAGAAACATTTGGAAGAGGAGCTCAACCGTTTCCGCAGCACTGCACTGGTGTCCTCTGCCTTCTTCAACCCTAACCCCTCAGCTCAAGATGCCTCAGAAGCCGGAGCAGCAGCAGCTAGAGCTCTGCCCGTTGCTGGGGCTTGTTCTTCTGAGCCCCTCACTGAAACTGATAGATTGGCCTCTGTGGCAGCCATTCGAGATGACGAACATGTTGATTCAGCAGTGGAAGCCAGCATGGTGACCGTCCAGTAAGCATCTACTCTAAAATAAACATTGTGTTTAGAGTCTGAAATACGTCCACGTGATTATGTGCCTGACACTATTACTGTTCATGGGGAAAGAAAAATCAGAGCAGCACACATTAGCAGCACGGTTAGGACAGGTATCCTAACCAGTTATCCTATCCTAACCTCACCTGGTTAACAACTATGTGGGCTGCATTTGGACAATGTGTTTATCCTTACTCCACACTTTATATTTCAAACAACATTTGCAAAATACGTAAGAAACCTTCTCACCTGCGCATGATCTTGTAGCCACAGTTTATAGAGAGGTCCATGTAAAAGGAATGCACAGAATTTTGGTTATTCTATACATAATAGTTTTTGTGGAATCTGTGATGCACAATGTAATGTAAGTCCAAAAGTTTGGATAAACCATCACTGGTTAAAATTTTAACAGTATATCCCCTTCAAGGTCATCTCCTGGCGTAGTGATGCATAGCTTGCAGCTCCTGCTTCACTGAGATTGCTCCCTGGATGGCCGTTCTGACCACTTTTATGTGTGCATTTTTTATTTCATCATTGAGCTCACATTTACTTTGAAAGCAGACAGTAACGTCTGCATCAAACTGGCCATACCTCACAAGGCTCATTACTATTAATGACAACCGGTGCTCAAATGACATGACAGATGAATCTGCACTATCTAAACTCAAAGTCCATAAAGTCAGGGGAATGACAGTATTCACAAGAATGTACACAGTAAAATCCTCCCATATTGTCAGGCGCAGTTGATCAGAGTAGCTCCTACAATGAACAATCCCTACAGGTGCAAGAGGGCAGGGAACAATGTAGAGCTTCACAAAAGGGCCGTAATGGAACTTGAGGACAGTTTTTGCCTTTTTATAGGTTGGGTAGTGGGATCTCTTTGACTGCACCTTGGATTAAGATTTTAGTTACAGTTTAAGTTGGACAAGGAAACTACGAGAATCTGAGTGTGTTCATTTCTGTGCATTCGCAGTGCTGCAGTACGTGGATTTTATTGCGCCAACATGTTAATCTCAAACAAATTCATAGTGAAACCTAAAAAGGTTTCCTTCATAGACAGTAAGTTTTGTTTAGATGCCGTCAAATCGATTGCGAGCCAGAGAAACAGACTTTTGTGTTGTGTTTCGAGAGCCAACTGTATAAACTAGCCAAAAATGGACGAACAGAAGAGACATTTGACAGTCCAAGGAAGGGAGGCTAGGAACCGAGAGTGTAAGTTAAAATAAATAAATAATTTTTTAAATTCTTAATATTAAGAATCGCCAAGTGGTCACAAGTCAAAAAATGTTATGATTTATTTATTTAGTTTTACCTTTTGTATACTGCATCTTGTTAATTTTTGTTGTTGTTGTTTTTGTAGTGATACTATGATGTCAGAGGAGAAACAGCGGATAATCTTACTTGAGAGGGTAATTAGACATGCTGCATCTTTATCATTGCATCTGACTGGATAAGAGTTTGTTTGTGTAGGCATGTCTGACTAATTCATTTAATATATGTTGCAGACTTTGCACATGAAGGAAGAAGAAAACAAGCGTCTCAGTCAAAGACTGGTCAGTTTATCATTTTCATTATAGGCTATGAAACAATTTCTCCACCAGGTGGCACTAGCATCAAAGAGTAGAATCCTGACCCAGGAGGCCAGCGAGCTCAGTGAATAAAAATGAGTCTTTAGGAAGAGGATCATTGAAATGTACAAGGGGTGAATTTTAGTGAAGCACAAACTTGTATACTAATACAAATGTCAAAAATGTACTTTTCTGGTGTGAAAAGATTTAGTCAATACTAATATTGCATAACTCGAAGACTGGTATAGTTTAGATTATGATATAATTCTGTTAGGTGGTAAAAGTATAAGAGTTCAAAGCCTATGTCACAGACAAATGATTTAATAATCCCCAGTGGAAGTCAGTTCTTGTTAATATTATTAATTTTGCTTTGATAACGTGAGTAATGTTGCCCTTCTCTTCTGTGTAGATGTCTCAGAGCATGTCGTCTGTGTCATCACGGCATTCAGACAAAATCGCCATCAGAGAGTAAGTGAATTTAAAAAAACGAAACACACAGGGCCTTAACATGTCCTTGCTGATGTGTGTGTGGTTTTTCTGTCATTATTGTGTACATTATTATGTATGTAGGTATAATTATACACATATGATTACCGTTAATGTATTTTCTTTTGTGTTTTCATTTTGCAATTCGGTTTCATCATCATTTGGTCTCTTTATTGGTCTTTTTTTATGTTTCAGTTTCCAGGTAGGCGATTTGGTTCTAATCATCTTGGATGAAAGGCATGACAACTACGTGCTCTTCACAGTTGGTCCCACCCTCTACTTCCTCCATTCTGAGTCTCTTACTGCACTGGACCTCAAACCAGGTCAGCTTCATCAAACCCTTTTGAGTTTAGCGTTGTGTCATTGAAATTTATTTTACACATTTCTTTTTTAATAATAAAATAAAAAGGCACGACTGATTGTTTTCTGATTTTTATATATATATATATATATATATATATATATATATATATATATATATATATATATATATATATATATATATATATTAATCAAACATGAGAGCTTTGTGTGTTGTGTGTACATGGGTGCTAAAATAAAATGTAGTTTAATCTTTGTTCTTGCTACTGATGCTTGTTGGCTTTATTTTACACATAGAATTGGTGAACATTTTCTTAAGTTTATTTAACGATGCGATTTGTTTTCTTGTTTAGCATCAGGGACCTCAAGACGGCCGTGGGTGCTTGGAAAGGTGATGGAGAAGGAGTATTGCCAGGCAAAAAAGGTACTTAAGTACTAAAAATACTTTGTTTACATATTCGATTAACATTTAACCCTGTTTTACTTACAGTTTCAACTGTAGGCCTATAAGTGTCTTTTTTTTTTTTTAATATATTTTTTTTAAATCAGAGTTGGATTTTTTTTAAAGTCATGTCAGTAATGTTCTTACAATTAAGTACAAAGTTTGAACCTTCATTGTTTCTTGTAATGATCTCTCTCTCCTTCTCTTCCTCTCCTTTTTCAGGCCCAAAACAGATTCAAGGTTCCTTTAGGAACCAAGTTCTACAGAGTGAAAGCTGTTCCATGGAATAGAAAAGTATAATAGCCAAGTAATGAGCTAAAATGTATATTTATATAGTTTAATTTTTGAACAGAAACATCACATAATAACTCATAACTTGAAAATCGAAAGACCTAAAAAATGGAAAGAATTAAGATCGCCATCATATGGTTTTGCATTTTATTTTAAAATCCCACCTGCTATCACTTTTTTTGTTCTTTTAAACCCAGATTTGTTATTGTGGACCAAATGCTATTAAACTTATTAGGGCAATGCCCTATACACTGTGGCATAATGCCATCTGACCTGTATGTAAACTTAAACGAAATTTGGATGTTCAATATTAGTTCTCATTATCAGCATTTGTCCTTTTGTGGAAAATACTGTCATTATCAGCATAATTAAATGAAAAATATACATTTATTATAAATGTTTATGGAGGAATGTTCATGGCATGCATATTGATATATTTTCTTTGATTTACTTATCCAGATAAATGTTGTAGTTGGAAATGTAGTTAATGCTGTTTGTTACTCACAAAACAGTATGGCCCTGTGTCAATACTGAAATGTACATTATGACTGACTAATGGAAACAGTCGTCTTTGCAATCCTTGAAATGCACTTTCAAAACAATGCTTTTGTTGATTTGAAAAGGGAAGTTAATTGAGCTGTCAGAACTAAGTAAATATATCAGCACAAACTTCTCACTATCATAGAATATTGATATGTAGAAAGGAATACTTTGTGACTGTGTTTCATTATCGGGAGACATTGTATATTACCCATCAAATCACATGTAACAATAAATTACTGTATTGTAAAAGCTAGAGTTTTGAAACAATAAAGGACTGATCCCAAATGGATTCAATAGTTTTTTTTCTTTCCTTTTCATTCTTTCCTCTGATGCAGAAATGTAACAAATACTTATGTGCACATTAATATTACAGGTGAGATATTTTATGTTTCATTGGGGAGGAGAAAGCCGACAATTATTATTTTTCACTGACACGTCATTCTAACCATTTTGTATAAAACAAAAACAGCAGAAGCTTTTAAGGCATATATAGTAAATGGCACCTATAATGATGATTTTTAAAATTTTCCTGGGGGAAATTCAGGAGTCAATGTGGAATAGCATAGTATAGTGTATTCATTTGATTTAGCATTTTTGCTTTTGTGGAAACATTAATGTTGGCACGGTGCTGCAGGAAACAGACTTCAAAAAGGCTTCAAATCGGGGCCCAAGAACGATGCGGCCCTCATGGAGAAGGAAGCCCACCAACATCACTTTCCCAGTTCACAGCGGGGAGCATAGCAGCTCTCCGCCGAGCACTCTCTACCATGTGGGTCTAGGGGTGTTTTAACAATGTTTAGCTCTATTTTCTCCATTTAGCATAAGCCTGTTGTCACATTTGGATGGCTCCTTCATAAATTGATGGTGTGATTCCTACAATTTCGGGACAGGCCTGAATGACAAAATATGCAACACAACATTCGATACCGAGGTGCCTGGCAAGCACCAACCATGTGCACTGGACAGGCTCTTAGTGTAAATGTTTACAACCCCCCACTGAGCTCAGTGCTGCTGGGAGTCACTCTCATCAGGCTGAATGGGATTTAACACTGCCATGTGTAGTCTCAAGCTAGTCTAGTCTCAAGACTTTTTTTCGTAACATTTTTGAGTTCTTATCTTTAGTAATGAATGTGAAATTTGGCTGCATGCTTAGTAAGTCATAGTGTAGTGTCTGTATTTAAATGTCACCAGTTTAATTTATTTATATCTTTAACACGCACACACATACATAATGAGCTTTAATGAAATGACAATTAGCAAAAATTATGTAGACTACATCTGATATATATATATATATATATATACACGTATGTGTGTATATATGATCAACCAGGTCATTTAAATTTAATTTGATTGAATATGAAAATCTGATTTCATAATAAAAGGATTTAAATAGAAATTACTGTAGTCTGAGTTAATCAGGTAGTTCCTTCTGCAGTTTGGACAGTTACACTTTAAAAACCAATTTTAATCGAGAGGTATAACAATGAGAAAAAAATTTCTTCCAACTTGCACTTGGTTATTTATAAGAAAAATAAAATTGCAAGACTTGATATTTCTTTCACATCTTTGTTAGTAAACACTGAAACTAGGTTACTGTATACGGAACATTGTAAAGAACACTAGGAAAACAGTCCCCTTGCAAAACATTAGGAACAGACTATAGCTTTTCATGCACAGGCTGAAATTGTATTTCATTTATAACTAGCATGAAAAAGTAAAAAACTTGTTAATATTCTGAAGCACTCGGAAGATTCATTACAAATATACTCAGGTAATTGTGTAAGGACAGGTATATTAATGCAGCGCTCTAATGCCATCAGCTAAAAGTCAAAGACACATTATAAATGCCTTTGTTTGCATGTCAACATATGCCAGAGGCACTAAATGAAGGTTTAGATGAGTAAATGTGAAATATCAAAATGATGTCAAAGACGACTCACAAATAATGTCTTACAGTCTGAGATCTTGCGCTTTGTTGCTGATATATTCTGTATTTGAAGATAATACACAAGTTGTATTTGATTTTCCAATATCTCTGACACTATACTAGATAGATGGTGCTGCAAATAAACAAGCATTATTTGTAGAGTAAATATATGCATGAACTTCAAATGATGGATAAATGAAAATAAATAGGAAAGCCTTAACGTAACATTTATATTTTAGAAATCTAAATGGAGCGAGTGTGTTGAAGAAGAGCCAAGAGGCATTAAGGCTGAAACTGCAAACCAAGGAGTAAATCGACTTAATGCCATCACATTTCCACCCTATTCATGCCTAAGAAAAGGGTTAGGGAAAGAGATTAGGTTATATATCTGCTGTCAGGGACTGAAGAGACCAAGTAGAGAACTTCACCTAAACAGAATGATGATCAAACAGACATGCTTTAACAGACATGCTTCATAATCTCATCCGTTATTGTCCTCTCTCTGCCTTGACTACAGGTTCAGTAGAAAATCTTAGACAGGGGCAGATTAAATGTGTGATGAAATGTCTGAGAAATATGTGAGTATGTGAGAATATAAGGATGGTTGATTTTCTACCCACATGACGAACATAATCACTATTAGTAACACATATCTACATAAATATGATAATTCAAAATTTAAACACATTTATTGGGTTCATATTGGAAATCATAACCATCTGATGGCATAGTTTTATGGATAATTACCGTTATAGAGATAATGCAGCATGTGAAAGAAAAGCTTTGAGGCTTCTCCACTCACTGGGAGGAGAGTGCGTAGGTTTAGTTGTGCATCGGAGCTGTACCCAAAAGGCAAATATGTGGAAAGTTTGGTGACAAGCATCCAGGCGTGTGGTTAACAAGATTGCATCTGGTGAGCAGAAAGTGTAGGATATAGCTTAACTATGTATTTAAAAGGCAAATTATTTTCACATTAAGTTCAATGCCATCAGTAATCCTTCCAAATATAGATAGAACTATTTCATTTTCAGTAGAAAATAATTATTCAAATACCCTATAGTGCAAATCCCTTTAATTTAGTGCATGACACAGTTTTTGATTTCCTACCACAGAACAAAAACGGAGAAGAATCCAGTAAACATTAAAATCTGTTGTCTTATTTTGGTAATCTGGCTGCTTACTGACAAGTAAATAATCAATACAAATAGTTCCGAAGTGTCTGAAAATAGACAGGCGATTTAAACTGTAACTAACAGCCATGCATTTTCCAGCTGCAGTGCAGTGTTGAGGAAATGACACCAGCTTTGATGGGCTGTATAGCTTTTGAGATGAGCCTCTTTATGCCGCTTGCAGTTCCATTATGGCTTTGTTCGAAAGCTTGTTTACCTGCTGATAACATACACTGGTGGATTCAGGAGCACCGATCCAAAATCTGCTGCCAAAGTCACTCAAGTCTCATTGTACTGCAGGAGGGGAAGAATGAAATGTTTATGTGGAGGGGAATGCAAATGCTAAATGTGAAATCAAACTATGGGACCAATAAGGGATCAGAATAACTTTGCCAGGTTTTATTTTTAGCCCAGTTGCAATGCTAGCTTTGTGGAACACTCTTCACTTTAGCCTCTGTGCATCTGTGTGCTTAGGTTTTGCTCAGTGCAAAACTGCTGCTCTAATTTTACAAATAAATTAACTGTAAGTTGTTGTTGTTGTTTTTTTTTAAAAAGGGGAGGTTAATCTGCTTCCATCACACGACACATGACTCTGATTTAACTGAAATATCCTACCTGACTAAAGACAGCCTGAATATGTTGTTGTTTGTCTGTGATAAGGCTTAATATCAAACAGCCAGCAGATCAAAAACGGTTCATCGAATCTCATCGTTGTACATCACTTGAATATTTTTGGATTTCACTGTTAGAAAAGCTACGGTCTTGGGTCAAAGGAATAGCCCCTTGGTTTGCATATTAAAGAGGATTTACTAGACCTCTGTTAGCCATGCATCCCCATGCAGGCCAGTCTCCAGGGGGCCAGCAGGGCCCCACAGACGGGCAACTAGGGGGCCAGGTGACCCTGTCTCTGAGGTTAGTAGGAAACACTAAAGAGGGATGGGCAGGGAGCTGAGGAGCCACTGAGTGCGAGTGTGCAAGGCTGGTGATGGCAGCTGTCAATGGTTTGGAAGGAGAAGCAGACAGATTGTGCGTTCTGTTGGTGCAGCCAGTTCGCCACCTGGCAGGCTTTTCCTTGTTAGAACTTCTTGCTGTTTCTGTTCTCATCAGAGAAATGTTTTTCCTCTTATCCTCTGTGTTCATGGGAAGTTAAATTTGTCAGAATGTTTAAAGATGTTTAATGAAAAGCAATTGTTTAAAGTATGCTCTGTGCATTGTACAGAATGGCTGCCGCTCATGTTTGCGATGAAATGCAGTCAGGAAGCCCGATTTATTAATGTAAACCTTCCATTTTTGTGATAAACTGTATTTTTTTAAAGAAATTAAATTACGGATGAAGAGAATGTATGTATGAACGCAGTATGCCTTCTCGGGGTTGACCTTAGCTGTATTATTTGAGTGTTCTTTAAGAAAAGAAGGTGTAGGATTTGCTTAGAAAAAAATAATCTGTAACTTTCAAATCCCATCATAGCCATAAATACTGCACCATGATGCTCAGTTGTTATGAAAAAATGCAAGCAGAAACCATGAAAAGCTTAAAAGTACATTTAAAAATCAAATTTGGCAGTGAGTCCTTGTTCCAACAGGATTAAAAAAAAAGTCTTTCATTTGATATAAATATATGCAAAGAGAGTGGTGTGGTGATCTGGGTGCCAGAGGTGGCGCTTTACTCTGGATATTCTGGCTTGGGCCGGTAAGGGACATAAATTAACATGAATTAACACATGCATGCAATAAGAAAATAATTAATTCAAGTTATCAGTCACCTCTTCCATTCCAGGAATCTGATTGACAAGATAAAGTAATGTGCAAACTGCTTTTCAAAGCTAACAGCCTGGAGCACCCCTCCTATTAGTTAGTCATTCCCTCAGTATCACACCCGGAATCTGTCATTTCACAATTTTCTCCTATAATGCATATGTGCCGCTCTCACCACTCCACTACAGCAACTGCCATCTAACAAGTTGACACAGAGAATGATACAATTCACGTCCAGTATTCAGTTCCATATACAGCAAGCATCTGAGGCAGACGGGTCAAGAATATGGTACATTCTGTTCTCTCTCAAAATTGCTTTTCCAGGACTCTAGAGAAGGTAGATAAAGCTCCCGTGATATCCTCCAGACACCTAAGGGAAGTTTTTAGGGTTAAAAAGTCTCGTCAGGTGTAAAAATAGGTTGTAGCGATGAAATTATGGGATATTTCGTCTTAAAAGACTCGTGCCTGCATAATTTTCATAGAACGTGATTCTTGGTAGGCATTTAAGTGTCTATATACACTCTATAAAAACAGCAATCCTCCTAAGAATTGTTAACTCAAACTCACAAAGCACATAAAACAATCACACAACAAATCTAAAATGCATACATCCTTTATATATAATTCACAGTAATAGCTTTATTTTTAAAATTATTCAAGAAACATGTTTAAAATGTGGCATTTTAGTGTTTTCAAATACCAGATTATTGCAAACACATTTTGCACAGCAAAAAAAAATAGTTTTGTACCAGGGGTCCCGGTGCTACAGCAAGTATAATACCATTTCCAAGAAGTTGAAATTCTGTTTAAAATGTGGATAAAAATACCAAGTCCGATGTTTATCAAATCATTTAAACCTTTTATTTTATTAATAATTGTACAAAGACAGCAGAAAGTACACCATAAGAGTACTAAGACAAACCCTTAAAAAAGAGAGCATGAACAGGGGCATGTTTACTGCTGGGTTGCATCATCTCTCCTTTTAACAACACTGTGTTTGGCAAATGAGGAGACCAACTGCTGTAGTCTTTAAAGCAAATGTTTTCCTGTACTTGCAGTATTTCAGCAGCTCAACAGTTCAGGACTTTCAGTGTTATATTTTTCATTTTATAATGTTTCTTTCAGTGAGGGACAGATCTTGAGTGCAGGTGAGCTAGCCTGAATAAATTACCACAGCGTCATGTTTTGTACAGGGTTAGATGGACATTGTTTTGCTGATATTAGCAAGGCCTTCCCTGAAAAAGACGTACGGCATTAATGGTGCCTTCACATGTGCGAGTTAACCCACGTACATGTTGTTTATATGTTTGTTTGTTTTTTTGTAGATGTTGGACTTTCTGACTAACTTGTATTTGTGGATGCGGGGACTAAGTGTGCTTTCTGTTTTCAGTGTTTTTGAGCTCTTGACTGATCTCTACTACAGAATAATGTCCATTTTTAAAGCAGCTATCTCAGGGCTCAAAGATCAGTGACCCTCAAAAATTATTTTTAAATTGAACTATCTGCTGAAATAGCTATAGCTCACCATGTGAAGTACAGAAAAACCCATGCTCTCTAGAATGTGTTTTTTAATACTCCATGTCGGAGTATTAAAAAACCTAATTAACCCGGGTGCTTTTTGTTTAACTTTTCCAGCGTTGTCCTTATGCCTGCCAGCTTCTAACTTCACTAAAATTGCTGTCTTTGCACTATTTCTAATATTAATAATAATAATACAGGGTGTCAGTGATATGCATACAATTATATTCTACTTTTATTTATAGTTTATACAGCATTCCACAGAACATGTAGGCTACATGTTACAGACACGTTACAGTAGGTTACATGATACAGAAAAGTCCAGGGTTGTTCATCTTTGTGTAGATATAATGCTTTTCTCAGCCCCTCGTCAGAAAAAGCGTATCAGTTTCAGCACAGGCCATTTAAAACATCCTTATCCCTTAACTTGTTGTCTGTTACCTTCCAAACATACTTTTGATAGTACATCAGTTACCCAAGCATCTCAGTCTGTGAACGTTGCCTGCTGTGCTGGCTAGTTTAACTTGGTGTTTAAGTGCCCCCTACCTAGTTGCTGTATTCATGCTACCAGCAATTAAAAATGTTTTAAGCCTTGCTTCATTTTTCTCAATTTTTATTCAACCAGTCTAGTTACCCTGGTAAGAGCGCTGCTTAAAAGAGCTCTGGTGAAATTTGTCTGCTCACAAATAGTAAGTCTGAATAAGTCGAATAGCATCAGAATTTCTGTTCACCCACAATTTGCGAGTTTTTAGCTTTGCAACATGTTTTATTTTTTAATGTCAATCATATTATATTCTTTAAAGAATATAATCTTAAAATCAAATTTTTTACCAGACAGTTTTTTGCTTTTTAAATTTGTCAGCAGTCTGAGGGCAATGAGGTAGAGCAAGCTATAAACCAAAAAGCCTGGTTGTCCAATTTTGGGTGACAGAAAAAAAAAGTCTCCAAAGGACGATAGTGCGCACAAAAGTTGTTCTGTTGGCTGTGAGTGTGGTGTCAGCCGGTCCCAGTCCCTGTGGCCCTCACCGTGCACTGTGCAGGCCTGATGGGAAACTGACTGCAGCACAGGACATGGCCTCGTTTGTTCACGGTCCCCCCTCTCTGAAAAGAGTTATGCTGTCTGTTTTGAATGGACAGCGTTTTTCTTTGTGTGCTCGATCAAAACACAGGGCAAAGTTAGTCAGCAAGTTGCATAGCTTCTGCATTCTGATTCTTCAAGCCTCTTTTGTATGAAGTTTAGCACAATGTTTTACACTGTGTTTGACCTGAATGGCATGCTGAAGGTAGGAACATTTTTTAAAAACTATCAAATAGAAAGGAGTAGAAAGTCATTTTCGTATGCAGTTTATTTTCTCACTCATTTCTCTGTGATAGAACAAAGTAAGTAACACGATCATATGGGGTTAAAAAAGCTCTGCTGTAATACAGGAAATGACAGAGTGCAGTGTTGCTGAAATATTTATATGCTTTTATCTGATCTATTTCCTAACCACAAGGTATTTGCCTGTGAATCCCTGGCACTTTTGATATTACCTGAAGGCAAATGGTATATAGATTTATACAAGTTATTTACAACAACAGCCAAGCCATTCCTCTGGAAACTAGGCTGCAGATCAAAGGATTGTTTTGATCTCTACTTAGCATATTTGTTTAACCTAGCCAGTGATTCTGAAAAGTGCACAAGCTTTTCGGTGATATGCAGAGCACCCTTTATCCGTCTTTTTCTTCTGTTAGCTCTGGATTTAAGTACTTTCTGTATTTAGGAGACAACTGGATTTGCCAGCTTTTGAAATTTAGTTGCCCACTGCTAGCAGTCTTGGCACTCAGAAATAGATAACTAGGTATGTTCCACTGCTAATCCTGATCGGCCTTGTAATAGTATTTGTGGACTGTACAGCACTCAATTAGGGCATAATGTGCTATTTTTATTTCCTTTAAGTTGGATTAAATATGAAAACATGTTTGTTTGGTTTTTTTTTCAGCTTCCATCTACTGTTTACTGTGTGGGTACTTTGCAAAGTATTGTTTTATACTGTTTCAATCAGTACGACTCTCTCCACACAGGATTGCAAAATGTCAGGAGAAAAACAATGTCCAAGCGCTCTCTCTACAAAAGATGCCAGGGCAATCAGGAAATTTTCTGGAATGCTTAAGAGAATGCATATGCACACAATGCCCTAATTCTCTCTTACTTTGGGTTTGGAAAAGATGAGCCCAGGTTTATTGAGAGCCAAAAAAGGGGGCAGATGGCTCACAAGAGGGATAAACCTGGGAAGTCATGCTGTAAATGTGTTTTACAGAAAACAATGAAAGGAGCGGACAAAGCGATTGTGGCAAAGTCCTTTGGAAAATGGAAAAGCAGCTCTCTAAGGTCCAGGACCATGGAGAAGCCGGATGAGCCGTCCGAGGAGAGTAAGGAGAAGAGCCTTTCCAACTGCACCTGTGAAGCCCCCCAACTCGGCAAGAAACCAGTTGGTAAAAGTACACTATTTTCTTATTTCTAGTCTATTCATACTAATGTGTCTATCCACTTGTTTTTCTTGTGGCAATTTTAATTATTACTGCAGTGACTTGGGTTTTTTTGTGTGTGTTTTTTTTTTCATTTGACTCTCTGGCCTGCCATATCCGGTGAACAAACAAACCACATTGTTGGGCAAGAGAATTCCTTTTGAGGGAAAGTGTGTCTCCGATGATACAGTGTTGCCAGAAAAAGACAAAGCAAAAAATAGCAAACACAAAAACAGTCACAGGTGCATGGGAAAAAGAGAGAACCGAGTGAATGGTCACTGCGGTCCCCAGGAGGTCTTTCAGTGTTAGCCAGTGCGGTGGGTGGACTTCTGACAAGGACGCTGGTTAGCAGCCAGGTGGAGTGTGTAACTGAGAATGCTCCTGTTTATTCTTTTCACATGCTAATGCGGCTCCTGTGTGACTTTAATGCGGCAAAACTTTTTCTTGGAGTTAACATTTTTGTTGTTTCAATACCTGCTCTTGTATCACAGCAGTGGACTGATTCAAAAGCTCCACACTCTTTTATAAAGGATTGGGACTGTGCCAGGGAGAGAGATACATTAAGTATGGGCTACATGGGGGGGGAAAATACACTGGTTGAATATTTTCAATGCAAACAGGTACCGACATTTTACTTTAAAATAGGCAGTCATTATTTGTGTTAAAATTATAAACGTGGACAATATTTTCAAGTTAAAGTGTCTAAATGGACAGCAGAAAGTGTCCATATGGGCTCTTTTGGTTTCGCTTATCTTGATTGCAGCATATTATCTCCCATACACTGAGTGTTTACATGCAGTATTATGGAGTTTCATCTACCCAAAAAATAAAAAATAGATACCAGCTTTCCAAAACTCTGTAATGAAGGACTGCATGAGGACCCACGTTTTGAGCAAATGCACCCCTATGTGGTCAAACTAAGAATTTGAAAGAAACACACAGGCCGTGCAGGCATTACCAAGCTTTTGTAGCCATGATATCTAACGTGCTCTATCAGTATTGCTCTAAATATTCAAAATCACATCTTAAGCTTTTATTAGTGCTTTATTAGTATACAGCCAACACAATATCTAATTGAGGAGCACAAAAAAGCAATATGGCTTCACACTATGGGTCTTTCCATACCTTGTAGTGTACAATCTGTAAATAGCTTCAAAGGCACTGCATCTGCCATCTGCACTTCTAGGAACTCTTCTGCATAACCATTAAAACAAGCTGTCTCAGAGGACATCATTCGTATTTCAGCCTCAACCCTGAATTACAGTGTGTTCATTATAATTATAAGGGAGGAGTGTTGCCAGGCTAGCCTGCAGAATGCCAGGTGCACACTTCCATAATCTACCATTTTAAACAACTCGGAGCATTAACAACAGTATCTACATGCTATTCAGCCATTAGTTCTCTTTGGCTTTCATGCTCAAACTCACATCATGCATCTGAGCATTTTGTATTCTGCAACAGACATACGAGCAGAAGAAAGTGCAATACTTTGTAGTGTTCCATTTTTCCTAAGCCTGCTTAGGTTATGTGACTGAGCCATGCCGCTGTGTGAAATTTTATCCCGATACTGGCACTGTATCCTTGTGAGGGAGTCTTGTAAAATAGGTTTACTTAGCGCCTTTGCTGGCATTTTCCGAAGATAGCAAATGCACACACACTGTCCGTGATCGGATTAACTCTTCAACAAAATGATGTAACTCTTTGTCTTTCTTGTGTGGCATAGGTTTCTGTGCTTAAGTTTAGTGGTCATCCGGTAGAGAATAGAAACACTTGAAATCCAGTCACAGCATTATAATCCATATATTATATATATAATAGATGACAGCCTTGGTTAATCATTCTTTGTCAGCCAAATGTGATATGTCACTGCCCAGAGTGAGTCATTCACCAAAAAAAGAAGAAGAAAAAAATATCCCTAGATTTTTTTCAGATACTGCCTCAAACCGCACAGCCACAATCCTTAATTAAAAGCAAATTCTAATTTGTAAAGCATTTATATTTGAACTTTGCCTGGTGTTCCTCTGTCATGTTGAGGCACAGGATTTAAATTTCATGTGATAAGTGTGAATGATTTTTTAAGCATCCAATACAGTAAAAAGTATGCGATGCCAAGTACACGGAGAACATGAATTTGCACCTGAGGACATATAGCTTTACATCCGGAGTCGCAAGGTGTGTCAAGACAAAATGTTAATTGCACAATTTATGAGAGAAATCAGTTGAAATATCTCCACGGATCCCATTTATTTACATTTTAATTACTACTATTACTTATTCTTATTTTTTGGATGTGACCATAGCAAGCCCAATTCCTCCCCTACACTAGAAAGAAGCAGAATGACTGTTTTCCACTGGAGGTTTAGATGCTTGTTTATCACTTTTAAATACCATCATCTTTGCTGAAATCCCCTCTCAAAAGAACCTTTCACTTGCTGGAATAAATTCAAATTAAAATTTAAATCCCTCTTTGCATTTCTTCAGCCTTTTTTAAAATAGCTGCCTCCTTTTAGAAAGCTGTTTATGTAGTGATCTGTTCATAATCCAGTTTGTTTCTCAACAGCGAAAAACACAGAAATCGTATTATCACTATCTTGGAGAGATGATGCGAGAAATCAGGAAGTATAAATGTCTGGATCTGTGGAAGTTTTCAAAGTTGTAAAGCTGAAGAATATGGCAAAAGCCTTTAAATAAAGTAGTCAGTAACACTCCAATTTGACTTGTAAATATGCTGCAAGTAAATTGTGCCGCAATATCTCAAACATATTTCCCCAACCTTTAGCAAAGCTAATATAAGTGTGCTCATTCAGTGAATACAAAACGTTTTAGCATGTTTCAGACAACAGATGAACAACATTTCTCTTACAACTTAGATAGATTTGATATCAGAAATCTTGATATGTGTTACAAACAGCTACTGAAGAGAGAACTGGGGGATTAACCCCTGGCACTGTAGCTGACAAGTCATGCAGATCTCTGTAAACAGCTCTTTCTAATCTTAGGAAGTGCTCACCTTCCAGTATACCGAGAAAAACAATATCTAATCAAAAATGTAACAAATATAAACAGAAACAGCAGACATTTACATGCAATGCCTTTTGATAACAATCCATTTCAGATGTAAAATGACGCAGAAGAGGCCATAGGGAAATTTAATTTGCTCAAGCTAGATTGGATTTATTGTTTGGAAACAAATTATAATTGTGTCTCCAGAAAGTTAACCAAGATCTAAACAAAAGGAAATCAATGACCCACCCCCATTAATCACTCAAAGCCAGCTACTTGTGCTGTAGAAACTTACTTCATAATCAATTTCTTTGTTTTGCTCAAAGGGCATTTGCATTTTCGTTCATGTCAGCAAGCTTCCTGTATCTGGCGCAATCAAAAATTGCAAGCCATCCACATTAATGGAGTTTTTTTTTCTATTTATTCAAGTGCATATCTCTGAATACTCAAGATGATTTTAGCTTATTATGCAAACAGCCCTGCAAATATTTTGTTGAGTGATAAAGTAAACTTTTCTGATACCTAATTTTTCCAGTGTCATGGAAAAAAATCTTTTATTTTAGTAGCCTACATACATCTGACACATTTTTCCTTTAGTTTTAATGACCAACAATCTCTAATGAATATCTTATCCTTAGGATCTTGCTACGGAGCACCTCTAGGACTTCTGAGACCAGACACAAATGCCTCTTGTTAGTTGTGTCTAGACATACTATTACAGCCACCAAGGTCATTATCAAAGCATGCATTATACACACCTGTTACCATTGTGTAGATGCTCGTTTTTGGCTGAACATCCAAGCTCCTATCTCGCCATTTATAGGCGTGTCTGCTTCATTGTCTGCCTGCCTGAGTGAAAAAGATGGGCACTCATATCTGGACCTAACCTCTCAATGACACAACAAAGTGAGTCTACAGGCCTTTGAAAAAGAAGACATCGACTGACCAATCAAGTGCTGATTTATTAAATGTAACCAATCAGACACTCTCAGTTTAGGCTGGTAAATGTAAGAACCAGTTGTGATTGTTGCCACTGATACTTATAGATGTAAATATATTTAAACCAAACTCTTATTTTGTTATTATTTTGTTTCTATGACTGCACTTTATAGATGTGAAAATAATGTTTGCTTGATTACCTGCCCCGTTTTGTAAAATCTGATCAACATGGGAAAAAGAGAAAGAGGACAAACAATCGCTGACTAATGAGGCTTTTCACTGAAATTGCTAAATACATTATATAGATAATTGTGGACTCTTTGTGTTCTCACTTTTACATTGTTTGGGCTTAAGCTTACAATGGTAAAACGTCTTGGTAAATAGCAAATTGTGAGCTATGCCATATAAAACATAAAATAAAATGGAATCAATTAGAATTGTGATGCAGTCTTAATAATCACCGTGGTTTCTGGATTTTATGATCCCGTGTGCAGCTTTTCTGCCATACAAACCTTAAAGTTTGGCTCTTTGGTTAATTCATCAGTCAGATAAATGCAAAGCTAATAATAAAAGCTCCTTTTCATTTTGAATGTACTGGATGTATGGATGCTAATGCCACTGTAATTATGTTAAACAACATTTCTTCCTATGTAGTTTCAGTAAACATTTGCAAGTGACATACAAGCTCACCTATAACCCTTTTCACCTCAAAAGTTTGGTCACCTGTTTCTTTTTTAAAAAACAGAAATTTGGCTACAGAGTAATTTGTATTAGTTCATTAAAAAGAGTATTTCACACCCTACTAGAGGAGGATTTATCAAGTTTGGAGAAACTTTTTCAAACTCAAATATAACCGTGGCCCTACAGTAGCTCCAAAGGCATTGGTTCAATGAAGAGATAAATAAAACCAACCTACATTTGTTCACAAAACATTCCAAATGTTATTGAAGTCTCTTCAAAGGACACTGAATAAACATATTGTAAGGTTGCCCACGGTCACACATAAATCGCCCAAAAGGGGATTGCTGGGAAGTAATCTAATCATTTCCTTTAACTGAGACACACTGACATGCAGTGTAGATAATGATCCCCATGAAAAATGCACTGTATTTTCAAAAGAATATTCCCTGTCTGTTGACATTAACATAAAGATAGTTCTACATCCTGGAGCCATATCAACAACATGTACTTATGTTTGGTTACCCATATTTGCATATGCAAATAATTAATTTAAAATTTAATTCAGTCCTTTTATGTGACTTTGTGGCGATGAACAAGCGGCATCAAGTGGTTGCACAATGAGGGTTCAGTACCACCAAGAAATACCATTTGTGTCATTTTAGACCGAGCTTGAAGCATTACAGCCGAAATTAACCACAGTTCAATATAGATTTCTACGTGTCTATCACATTCAATGGGACAGTGAATATGCATTGTTGTTTGGCTGTACGGGCTGCCACGCAAAATTAGTCGTGTTGCTTTGTTGAAATTACAGGGCGGGGTGTTGAGTGAGGGGGTTTGTTGAAGTTATACCGCTGACATTTTGATCCTGCAGTACATTAGAAGAATTCAGTTAAACATATTTGTGTAGGTTTCACAGGAGGAAGGTATAGTGCTCAAAACAACAGGGTGCTGTGACACTTCACTTTGCTTACATAATTTGCAGCAGAATGCAAAAAGCTTTTAGACACAGATGTGACCCATTGTAATACCTTTCTAAATGCAATCAAACACTTTCTACAAATATGAGCAGGACTTTTTAAATGTGAACCCTTGTTTGACATGTAATTTTGTCCAACCCACTCCTCTTTCATTTCTCCATCAGCTCTCTCCAGTTATGCCCACATTTTCAGTTGATGAAATAGCTTGACAAAACACTAGTTTATGTTGCATGTTGCCTCTGAATGAGTTCTCTCTTTTTCGAGATCCGAACAGATGTTATGGGCAAAAGAAAATGTTACATTTTCGTAAATGGTGTTGTTGCGCGGTCTTCAATATGCTCTCACAATTTGCCGGGACTGCTTAACACGAGTTGATTGTTTTTGTGTTTTCTTCAAACAAAGCTGATGTCTGGTCGTGGACATGAAATAATCATCCCTTAGAACAAGCTTGCCATGGCCTCACAGTGAGATTGTCTACATCAGGAATGAGAGAACATGCCATGTGATGAGATGCTTACATAGATGATCCTTTACTTTCATATATTTGTACGATTATCAGGTACAAATTGTGGAAAAAAGAGGGTAAAACAGAGCATGTCTGCTCTCTTTGTATGTCTCTTTCACAGTGTACCATGAATTGGCTCTTGAAGACAGTTAGAAATTAGACTTTCAAATGAGGCATTAAACAAGGTGATGATCAACTGCCAAACCTTAAGTAATGATATTCTCCATCCTCAAGTCCCCAGCCTTGCATAACCAAATGCACAAATCACAGGAAAAAGAACTGAAAATTCATTATTATTACATATTGTGTTCACACGTCAGTCCCCGGGGACTGGGGGGACATCACCATCAGATAAGCGTGTTTGGGTGGCCCCTACCATCAGCTGGGGAAGGGCTAGGCTTGGATCTTGAGGGGGGGCCCCCTCATGGGTATCACTTATTTTAAATCCTGAGCCTCACCAACCCACCCCCCTCTTTTGCCCCCCTCGCCCCAGGCTCCACCCAGAAGTGTGGTTGCCTTTGTCATTGTAATCTGGCCCTGTTTGCTAAATGCTTCCACTGTTTACTCTCTGCTATGGGGGCTTGTATGAACAGGAGTCAGCAGGATGCAGGGTGACATCACTTTGGCTGGGGGGTGGTGGTGGTGGTTTGAAAAGCTGCATTTGTGATTTCTCGGGGCCCCTTTCTTCTTTTATTCTTCCCTGTCTCTATCCAGGCCTGTCGAACGCATGAGCTAACTCAGGAGGCTAACATGGACTACAGGGAGGAATTACACCTAATTACTTGAATAACTGCTAGGCAGCAGCTTTCCGTAGTCACCAAAAATCATTTCCAGGTCTGTGCCTTTTAGTGATAGGCAGACTTCTGATGACAGAAAAACCTCAGACAAAGCTTTTACATTGAAATGGTCCAAGAGAAACGAAACAGGCTGACAGGTACAAACACTAAAAAGGAGGAGAATCAAATTAACAGACAAGGATTTCATATCATCTATTTTTGTTGTTGCCGTAGCGATAAAGTCGCAGACATTGAAACTGGTCTGTTCAGCCATTGTTATCATCCCTGGCCATCTGCTGCTGAGGAGTGACATTCCCTCTCATTTGCATGATGAGTGATGTATGAGGAGCTTGGGAGGGCATATGCCCTGGTCTTATGACAAACCAAGGGAAAGTTTTTTGTTTTTTTAAACACATAAAATGAGGATCAATATATGAATAAGTCTGGATGAAGGAGTTAAAAAAAAGAAAAAGGAATAAATCATCTGTGAGTGCACCGTGAGTGTATATGTGTCCACATGTGTGTTTGCCTGCATGTAGGCTGCATCCTCAGTAAGCGCACACAAATCTGTGGTGCCTGCGTGTGTGTCTGTGTGAGAGTACGCGCGCATGAGTAGAGCCCAGTGCGCGCATCTGCCTTCTTGTGTGCCTGTTTGTGTGTTTTGCGGATGTGGGAGTAGAGCGAGGAGGGGGGTTGGTGGCTGTTGATGTGCAAATGTGCATCATGTTGAAGGGCTGTGAATGGGGAGGTGTGACGTAAAAAGGGACCCGAACGCAGGTGCTTATCTCGAGGCTGTCAAAGGCACAGTATGTCATATTCCTGGGGACTACCTTTCAAAGCCACAGCACCAGCTAAGCTATCAAGAGACTGGGAGAAAATCAAACTTTTTGGATCACAGCACTAGGTTGGTGTCAAAGTTCTTTTTATTTAATATACTGTCAGTTTGGTCAGCATTTGTCATCAGTGATATGCTGTATCGCAAATGTGAACGACAAGGCTTTTAGCTCACGCTGTTAGATGCTGTCCTGTGCGATCCAAAGCAGCAGCTGAAACGCACAAGTGTTAGAAACTTATTTAGATTTACACTTAGATTTTTGAATTTTGATTTTTTTTTACTCGGCTGCGGAACTCGCCTCGTCCAGAATTTGCATGACTATGTGAAAAAGAATTGTGCTGGCAGTTGTTTTTAACTGTGTCAGGGAGTGTTTGTTGTAGAAAATGTTGCACAGATGAACATGAACACTGCTTTCCTGATACAAATCAGTGTTCTTAAAATCTTTGCTGGAAAGCGAGCGCAGCTTCTGTCCAGGTTTCAGACAGTTTGAGAGGAGATTAAATGGCTCAAACTGCTTTTTGAGAGGCATGACCTATTTTTGATCATCCAGATAGCATGAGATACTGTCTACCTAGATTAAGTTCGCAGCATTTGTGTAGAGTATAAGCTTGTCTTAGGAATAACACATGTTCGTATTGTGTGTAGAGACAAAGCATTGTCAGGTTGCCTGTGGCTTTGACAGTGACAGCTGTACATACAAGACCACTGAGCCTAATGCACTTAAACATTGACTCTGTGTTCCAATAACGTGTTTGAGCAGTCAGTCAAGTATTTTATTGCATCCTGTCCTGGCTTTCTGTAATTTGTATTACAAGTCTGAAAAAGATATGTTAATAGTGATCATAGTTTGACAAAAAAAAAAAAAAAATCCACAAATCAGCTTTTGTGTTATTGTCTGAGGACAAATCTCAGATTTAGACAAATTCACAGGGCCGAAGCACTACAGTCTGTTTTGAATTTATGTTATCATTTGCATCATAACTGTGGCAAAGTTACAAAACTATATGCTAATGCCAAATGTAGTGAGACAGTAACACAGTCCACTAGCGAACTTTTGTGGTAGACGTGGGCAAGACTTAGCTTTGACCAAATTGTAAGGGGTCAAAGCACTCAACAGTCTCCAGAGCAACTATTGATTTAAGAGGATGGATGCTGGTTGGAAAAGTTCATCATTTACTAGTAAGTTGGAGCACACTAATGCCTCAGAATCTGCTTGTATGACCCATCTTCAAGCTGATCCCTGTTTTTTCATTTATTTTATTTTTTTTTTAATTTAAGGAGCATTTTCTTTTAAATGAGAGTCAAGAGTAGATTAGTGTATGAATTATTAAAACGTGAATATTATTTCTCTTTTTTTCAGCAAAAAAAAATCTAAATGATATAAGCTAAATACTTCAGTATTTCTATACAACTTATATAAATGTAAACTAAATCTCTTATATTTGCCAGTGATTTTTATTTTTGTGAGGGAAATGATTCTTTCTGTCATTGTTACATTAGAAGAATTCCCACTGATATGACTCAGTGGTAAAATATATTAAATGCCACTTGTCATTGTGCCTGTTTGTCTCCATTTGATCATAAGTTTTGTCATCATCTCATGACAGGCAGCACTCATCTCTTAATAAACATGAAAAAGACATCAGATGATACAGTATTGTGTAACACATCTGAGTAATCCTTTGAAAAGTTTGCCCCGTTATACAGAGATTAAAACATATGAGGAGAGCGAAGTTACAAAGTTGCACCTCCACACTTTGTTTTAATTATAAAAGCAGCAGAGTCTGTGGTAGGGCTGTGTGCTAAAGCAGTGATAAGTAAGAGGCATTATTCCTCTCTGCTCCACACCCTCCTCTTCAAAGCACAGGGAAGTTAGTTGCTACACAACACATTAACGTAACCTCTGTTTGCCTCCAGGAACTGTCCATGGTACCTGCTGCTCAACAAAACTGGATTCACAAACCCATTCACATAGCTGAAATACACTTTAAATGACCGTGATGGCAAATTTGTTTTGTACCTATTTTCATGTATTTAGCACACAACTAAATGAATGTTATTTAACTTCTGGCCTCCTTTAAAAAAACACGAAGAGCTTGTCTTAATTATAAACAAATTGCCGTCGGGTCTTCACATTGTCAAGTATAAAATACATTTCAGACGAATACACAATGTGTTACCTGTTTTTCCACTGCTCAAACTTTCAGTTAGTTAATCCAGGAAAATGAATTATGTGGATTTAATTCAACAAGGTCTCAGAAATGATCCATCTGCTGTTGAGCAGCTGGTGAAAGGATAAATGTAATTAATTACTTAACTTTTGAAGAGTATTCCAGAAAAAAACAGTGATGTTTGTTTGTCCTGCTGGAGAAAAATGTAAAGCAACAGTGTTAACAGTACCTTTCAATATTATTATTTATTTCTCTGAACATTTGAATATAATTTGCCTGCAGTCTGAAAGTATTGTTTAAATATGCTCTTTTATAAATGTAAAAAGCCACAGTTTGTCACAGTGGAAATATGTCCCTTAAATTAAAAGAGGTGATATTGCATTGATTCAAATTGAGCCAGTAATAAAGTCAATATTATAATATTTAATGAGTTGTGCATAATTACTGATAAAGGCAATTTATGTTATATAAATTAAAACAGGTTTGAGCTGTATTTTTACTGATTGGTGCTTTAAAAGTGGAATGATTCTAACCAAAGCACTGTAACTGGGCATTTATTCCAAATCTTAATAAAATATTTGGAGCTGCTTATAATGTCACACATGTTTTTAAGCTTGTTGGTAGCATACAATAAAATGATCTAAAAACGTTAATGTTGAATCAGGTGGGATTTTCCTGAAAAGACAATAAAAGACAAGAGAAAAAAAGGAGGTTTAAGTGAATACATATATTTGCCTGACAGGGGCAAGACTATGAAATGTTCCCAATTATTACTACATGGGATTTTTTTTAAATGCCTTTCTTTCCTTCTTTTTTTTTCCCTTCTAAATATATTTCAGAATTTACCTTGATTGTAATGTACCTCATTGGCTGTGGTTTTGTTTGTTGGCCTAACTATAAAGGATCTGCTTATACCCTTGTGGGTTGGGAAGAATTAGGATTTATGAATTTATTTCCTCTGTTGTATTGTTTAAACAGCTTTGGTTTAGTTTTGATCCCTTCCTCTTGCCTTTGAGGCTGTTCCACGGTGTCAGCTGTTGACTGATAGTAAGAGAACTGCCTCACAGTGTGAATGAAAGAAAACTAGCGGTTGGTAAACACTGATAAGGGATAAATAGAAAGCGGTCAGGCAGAGATAGTTCTGTGGGAGCCCAGATTGTGTGCGGTCTGTTAAAATGAGATTCTGAGCCTGTCCTTTTTATTCTTCCTCCCCTCCCCTCCCCTCCCCTGTGCGGCGTTTGTCTGGAAAATCTCCAGTGACCCGGCTCGGCAGTCCCAGGCTGCAGTATTCTCTTTTTTGTATTTGTTTTGTTTTCTAACAAGGGTCAAGTTGGCCAATAGACATGTCCCTGATGCTTATAGACAGCTGTCATGACTTCAAGTACTTACAATAGTTACATTTTACATGCATTCAGGGTTCGGCAACAACACACCAGCAAGCGAAGTGTTAAATAACTAAAGCTGTACCCAGTTTTAAGACATCTATTTCTTTTTTATTCAACTATGGTCATATAATTAATCTCGACAGTCCTCTTAAGTTTTTTCCCCCCCTTTAAGTTGGAGCACAAATTCTAATGCATACTGTATGTATACCGTCAAGTATCATCATTCACTTTTGTTACAGTAAAACCACTCTAAATGACTCTTGCGTTTAATTATTTCAGTTTATTTTTATTATCCATTTTTTCCCCATTTTATTAATTATTTTATATATTTTTGTATTTATTTATTTATTTATTTATGGGCTATCTACCTTTCTTTGGTTTAGAAAAAGACCTTCAGAGGTCTTACCTTGAAGATCACCATGTGGTGTATTTATACAGAAAATAATTCAGACCATTGTAGCCCAGCAGCTAATGAGATTGGTTGTTAAGTGAATGACACAAAGGCTACAAAAAAAGAGGGGGGAAAAAGCTTAGCGTTTCGGGTGAATATCACAGTGTCCCTGCACACACGCACGCACACACAACACACACACATACACACACACAAACCCCAACCAAACACACTCTCCTCAGCAGCGAGACTCTGGACTACCCTGTACCCCACCTCGGTATCCTTCTGCTCCGTCTACCTCCCCGATGTCCCCGAGAGATGCAAAACAAAGGCTAAAGGGGGCATGGTAAGTCGAGCTCGCGATTCTGCCCTGTCGGACATGTTAACACGAGTGCATTTAGATGCAGAAGACAAGTGATTGTGGCTGTGTGAGGATGCGATATGCTGTGTAAGCCTCGGGCTCAGATAAGTAGATTCATGGCCGGGTCAATAACAGTGATGCTGTTTTATGTGGCTCAGAGTAAGATCACCACATTTCACTTCACCATTCTTAACTTCTCAATTCCTGCTCAAACTTTTTTTTTCGTCTCTTTCCATTCGCCACAAGGCTGCTTGAACTTTATGTTAGTTTACATCGGAGCTATGACTTGGTTGTTATTCACGAAAAAATAGAGATGTTTATATCTGTGAAGGTTCTCAGTCATCAGAGATGTTTATACATATAATGGTTCATTTATTTTTGCGATGGTCAGATATCTTAATGTTGTTGTTTTGCTCGGTTTTGCCTAAAATGCATTGAGTGTTTAACGTAAAAAAGAGGCAGGACAGCACGAGAGAGGCTCGGTTGGTATCGACTGCTTTACTGCTTAGCTCGTTCAAAGTGAACGGACGTTTCAGTGCAAACACGCACATCTGAGCGCCGTGCAGATATCGTTTACCTTTCCTCCGACTCCTTATTTTGATCTTCACAATAGTAGCAGGCAGCGTCAGTAGTGGCTGCTGTAATACGAAATTTGAAGTGCATTAGCTTATCGTGCTCTTCTGTCAGGCTGGGAAGTGGGTGAAAGTCCATCTTGTATATTAAACCCTGGACTTAAGTCAAATTTACATTTTGTTAAAGATTACTCCTTTTATTGATGCATATAATCATATTCATGGACCATCTGCTGATTTGGCAAGCGTGGATCAAACTCACAAAACAGCCCTGCTAACCTTTTAAGTACAAAATAGTCTGGCTTAACTCTGCTATCCCAGAAGTCTGTGTGTGTGTGTGAGTGCGAGAGATTGTATGGATATTGGATAATACTTAATTTAGATCCTCCAGGCTGCTCATGCCATATTTTATTTTATCATGATCGCTTTGGTAGCAGACCAGGACTTGTGTTTGAACAACTGAGCAAATAATGTTTGCCTGACAATAAGCAAAGCAAAAGCTTGGAGTGAGGAATCTGATTAAACTCTTGACCACAGTGTACAGCTCTGAGTTTATATCTCTCACCATGGTTATGTGGATTTCACAGTGCAGCACTGCACACTTCCACCTGGATGCGAGCGGCCATACGGGTCTCACCTTTTGACCGTACTAAAGCACAGCTTCAGGCTTTTCTAGTTGTTCTGATGACTGATTTAGTCCTGAACTGTGTCCCAGTGTGTGTTTCACAGAAATAGGAATTCACCACTGGGCATCCTTACTGCATGAAATACTTATGTTCGACTCATTCCAAACAAAGCTTACGCAGATTGAGAATTCATATGCCAGAGGTAAATCCGAGTTAACACGGATTTATACTGGCATGAGTTAAAGGACTAGAGTTTGTAATCCAGGTGGCCGAGGGATTTTACCATACAGTGGCAAAAATCACTTAAAACTCCCCCAACATCCTGAGCCACTGAGCCCAGTGAGTAGACAGATTGTTCAGAATTGATGACAGCACAACTATTACAGAGCTGGACTCTGTCTCTGTGTGTGCATGTATGTGTATCCGCATGTTTCTGTGTATGTACGTATGCTCGTGTTTGTGTGTGCGCATATGTGACCATGTTTGCTTCCTATATGTGCTCAATTAATACTAAAGGGTCTGTTTAGAATAAGACCTTGACAGATTGGTCTTATTTTTCCTCAGCAGGGTAGGGGAGGTGTGTTGGGACTACTGCCTTCTATCTGCATAAACATCCATAGCATAAATAAAAATACAGCAACCTCCATTTCTGTGGCCACGACTGACTTGCAGTTCGACCAAAGTCACTTTAATATCTAAATAATGTTTTAACACTCTTTGATCACCGTACACAATGCACTAAATATAATGGGTAAGAAAAACAAAGGGGCATGTCCGTGTGCGTGTGGCGCAGTGTCAGTGTGTGCGTGACCGTGCACACCCGTGTGCACTTGTGCACATGTGTGAGGAGGACAGAGGAGCAGAGATAGAGTGGAGTTGTTTAATGACAGGAACAGCTGACTCATTTAGAGAGAGCAGTGAAAGGTAATTAACCCTGGGAAAACTACAGCTGCCATGCGAGCTGTTCACTTGAGCGCAATCTGATTAGGAATCACTGCTCGAGTCCTGACTCCTTTCAGACACTATGTGTTCAAGGTAAACTTTTCCCTCTGCCCCGGAGAGGCCCAGAGCGCCGGAGACCTGCCTTTTGTGACGGGGGATTAGCTGGAACGGTTACTACGTTTCTCCAAATTGCAGACCACCTGGTAGCATTCATGCAACCTCCTTCATGAAAGGGGCTCCTTGGGCAGGAACAATGAGCAGGATTACTCTGCTCATTGTTACACCGGGGCTGGAACTTCTCTCTCCCCAAACACCTGTCCCCAAATTAGACAGGTTTGAAAAACCATGTACATGACAGAATTCAAAGATTCAAACTAACATGAGAGCGGTTTGGCAGGCTGGAGACTTGCCAATGGATGAATTGTTTGCCGCTCCATTTATTATCCTATTGATGGATAGTGCAGTGAAAGGAGATACTAATTTTATTTGTCTCAATATTTTGGTGTCCGTAATTGGATTGAAATTCACAAATAAAATAGCATATCATCTAGCCTTTCATACGATGAGGGAACTAAAAGCAGCAGAAATTTGGTCAAAAACAAAAATTGGCTCTTTGATGTCAGAAGAAACAATCTGGACTTGGTGCCTCTGTGTGGTCCGGCTCCAGATGAACTCAATTTAGAGGGAAGGCTTTGGGATGACTTTGGAAAGCGATTACAAGATTCATAAATCACCTCGGCAAAGGTGTCACCATCTGACTCTTTTATGGGACTCTTGCTAACTCTGTCCAATAACAAGTTTCCCCTGTAGTTATGCCATCATAACAAATCATTGAAGCGTTAGTGGCTAGCCAGGCTCCTAATTGTCTGTTAAGAATTCTGTGAGCTGTGTTCTTTTATTGAAGCATCTCTGTCTTGGAGAAGTGATAAGATGCCAATACGCTTCTCTATAAAAGTACTCTTTGGCAAAAGGCACAAACACTTTGCTTGGCCGTCAGGGTAGCTGTGAGGCTGTTATATCTGAAATCGCAGTTGACTTCAAGATTTTGACTGTGTCTGCATGAATCCAGAAACCTCCATTACACAGAGGAATGCTCATAAATTGCTGGCAGATTCTTTCTTTTTTAAGATACAGTATTTTTTTGCACATACATACTGCACATGTAAAAAAGCCTAATACTTTTCTTTTTCTGAGCTCTTAAAGTAGAGTTGTGCAAAATATTTTTTTGTTAATATAAGGGGAAATGCAAGACTGTTCATCCTCTTTTGTCCCTAGATTCAGGTGAAAATATGTAATAATATTATGAACAGAGCAAATCTGCCAGCGCCGTGAAGTGTTGATAAACTGTCAATTTTACCATGAAGGTAACTGACAATTACACATTGTGAAATGTTAAAAAAAAACAAACCTATAAATTGCACTTCTAAAAATTATGATCACTTCACCTTCTAAATTACATATTTTTTCTTGTGTTCATGGAAATCTCTCAAAAAGACATAAAAAGTCGCTTTGAACAGAAGTTTATCCATTTTCCATCTGACATAATTAAAAAACAACAACAACAAAATCTGTCATTTTAGCTGTGCATACAGTTTTACCTGCTTCTACAGAGATGATGGGATCACTTTCCAAGCAGGTAGCTCACCCTTTAGCTTCAGCTAGGCAGGCTGTATGTCTGGCTGGTTCTCAAACCTCCTATAGGGTCAGTATGAACTGAGATCAGTTCACAATTTCCTCGCAGAAATTCATTACAAGAAAATATGAAAGTAAAAGGTGCTATCGCCTGCCGTTCACTCTTTATTATACACAAACAGAAAACACTTAGCATGTAAAATTAATGTGAAAATTATTCCCGGGGTAAACTATAAACACAGAAGTTACCCCGCACATTTACCCTTTTTTTCTCCTTCCCCTAGATCAGAGTGTAATTGCCAGTAATCAGGTCTGTTTGCTGCTGATAAAACCACTCTGAATGCGAGGAACCCTCTTTGTGTGATGACTCAATTATGCCAGAAGTGGCTCATCAAACCTGGCCCATCAGCTGCTTTAATAAATAAGGAGGAAAACTTGCTGCAGGCGCATTATAATTCCATTCATTCCATAATTAAATCCATTCCAGTTTTAACCCTTCACTCAGTGTGCTTCTGGAAGAGGAAACAAAAACAGGGAGCGATGGGAGGAGGGGGGGGGGGGAGTACACACCAGACAGTGACCTTGCACAGAGCACCCATCCGTTCCCTATAATTCAAAATGATACTGTTGAAGAAAGGTTAAGAGAAAAAGACTCGCGGAGAAAAGGATGGGAATCAGTTAAGACGCTGCTCCTGTGTTTTATGTATGCATTGTTTCCACACACGCACAGCCTTAGACAGTAATTATATTAAAAGAGTAATCTAATCATAACAGTTGGTTGGTTGGTTGAGTGTGCAGCACTGACATTTTGAAATCTTATTTTGTGTAATCTCATTTGCCTCTATCATCTCGCCTGTACCCCCCTATCTAAAGGAAATGTAAATAATGTAATTAATTTTATGGTCTCCAGAATCTTACTTTGCTACTCTGGCCCGCTTTATTGGTTTCAAGATGAGGTATCTGCTCAGAGTTTTTTTTTTTTTTTTTTACTCCATCACAATAATGTCTGCGTTAATTACACGAGAGCGTCCCAAGTGCACGGATAAGCTGGGAACAAGGGGACACAAAGACTCAAGGTCAGTGATGAATATCCACAGCAGCTGCACAGTATTAATAAGGCATTATTTGAAAATAATAATAATAGCATCACTTACAACAAAATGCGAGAGTGCGGTTTGAGTAACGTCAGGAGCGTTGGGGTGTTTTACAGACATTTGCTCTCCACCATCTCAGCTTGGATCCAGCCTCTCTGATAATGGTGCGAGGCAATGGTTATTCATGATTGCTGGACTGGGAAGGTCTCTCTCTTTTTCTATCCCCAGTCGCAGCCCATTCTCTCCTCTGTGGTGGGAATGCTAGCAGATGGGGTTAGGGGGGAATGGGCTGGGCTCAAGGACAGCTAGCAGCCAGATTAACACATAGAAAATCTCATGGACCCTCAGCATCAGGCTGCCTCCTTTCCCCCTGAGAAATCTGCCCTAGACGCAGGGAAACCATCCTCTGAGAAGCATTATTTATGTTGGACTTGGGGTGTGTGTGTGTGTGTGTGTGTGTGTGTGTGTGTGTGTGTGTGTGTGTGTGTGTGTGTGTGTGTGTGTGTGTGTGTGTGCGGGGGGCATAAATATGATTCAGCAGATGACGAACAAGCCCGAATAGTAGTGAGTCTTTTTCATATGCTAATGAAACTGAGTGAATAACCCCCACCCCCCTACTTTTCCCCCCAGTTTTGTTTTTCCGGGGAAACGCTCTGTGAGCTATAATTAAGAAGATGTTTTTTTCTTTTTTTCAAAGCTAACAGAAATAAATAATTCCATAATAAGATCTGTGAAGTGAAGAGGCTTAATGTACTCATTGTGTTCATCCTTGTTTTCCCTCTTGGATGTTTTGTATTAATTAGAAGCAAGCAATTTGATCCCTGTCAAGCAATCAATTTGCATCGTGTTCCTTATTCCATGTGAGATGTTAATATGCTCTTTCCACCTGTTTTCTGAATACATGTTCATGTTCACACAACAATTTAAAAATTTATGAATACAAACCCTCCAAAAGTTGGTTTTGGGATATGTGAAAAAGTTACAGATTGTGGGGTAAGATTTTAAACTTGTACTTATGTCTTTATTTTTTCTTCATAGATAATGAATTACATGATCATTTCCTGAAAGATAACAAGCGTGAAATCATCGACCAGGGTGAACAGTGTGGATCTGGCATCTTAGTCTACAGAGTGCTTGGGAAACTACAATCAAAGGTAAATAATCTGTCACAGACGTGGCACAGACAGAGCCTAGAGTGTAAACACAAAGTAAAAAATAAGTTTTGTTAGGGACAGAAAGGGATAAATGCTTGTGTAACAGTGTTTTGGATAAGTAGCATGCTAAGTGGTGGAGTGCCACTGCCCCTTTGACCACGGTGATCATAAAGTGAGATTGGTTTTTACTTATGCAGGGCTGTGGGTGGCTGGCAGATACTATACTCTTTACAGGCTATTGCTGAATCCGCTTTTTGTTAAGTGATGATTGCCTTTTATATGTCAGGTTGTCTCAACTGGATTTGTAGCCTAGTAGAAAGTTTAGAGAGAGATTTACTCAGCACTATTTCAGTGCAAGGACTTTAAAGACACACTAGTGTTTCACCAACATTAAAGTATGCAAAATGTTGATCACTTGCTCTTTTCCTTTTTGTGCTGCTTTTTAGTGTGTAGGTGTGGAACTCACAAATATATCAGTAAAGATAAATCAGTGACTTCATATAGACAAAATATAAATACAGTAAAAGCTTATTAAGCTTTAAAATTTACTGTTGTCGTTATTCTTTCCTATATTCTGTTCTAATCTGAGTGCATTTACAGCAATCCCATTTATTCCTCTATATTGTGTGCACCGTTGGAAGAAATTAAAAAAAGAAAGAAAAAATATATATATGTGTGTGTGTGTGTGTGTGTGTGTGTGTGTGTGTGTGCGTGTGTGTGAGTGTGTGTGTGTGTGTGTGCGTGCGTGCGTGCGTGCGTGCGTGTGTGTGTGCGTGTGTGTGAGTGTGTGTGTGTGTGTGTGTGCGTGCGTGCGTGCGTGTGTGTGTGATATAACTCTCTATATATTTATCTTTCTTTATAGATTTTTATTTTTAGATTTAGATCAGTGATCTAAACTTTTTCTGACTTGCACACCTTGAAAATCTGAAAAAAAAGTCTCACCACCTACTTTACAATTTTTACAAAGTGGATTTTTTCATGAATTTAAGATCAGCAGAATAACTTAAACAAATTATATTTATTTAACTTGGTTCGACTGAATATCACTGACCAATTAATTTGATTTTTAGCAGATAATTACGGTGGTTAATATGTTAGAATTAGAATATTATACAGTAAAAATATGCATATTTTAAATTCCAGCGGTAAAATTTTATATTAACCTGTCCCTTTAACATTTTTAAGGACAGTCTATGTTTGCTAACATAAGATGTTTGTGAACAATTGTGACTTTTCCTCTCAGTACAGACAAGACATTATTACACCTGTCTGTCTTTGTGAGTGTAGAGGGTTTGGGGCTGTACTTCCTGACAAATATAAATGATAAATTACATAAATGTGCAAAATGTTGTTTATAAATGCCATATGTGGAGGTTTGATATAGATTATTATTATTACCCTGTACACCATCACAAGTCACCCTGTAAAATGTATAATCCACTAACGAGAAGAACTGTCATAGGAGAAAAAAAATGAAAAGGTAACTTACATAATGATTTTAGCCAGATTGTTTAGGGGATGTCAATAAAAGCTCCCATTTGACCCTGATTGTATCTATTTGTTCTGCTTTTGTAAACACTCCACATCACATGTTTACCCATGTTGTTGCCATGCCAGGAATACCTGTTAGGAAACCACAGATACCTAACAAGGCCTTCCTTGTTTTATTGTTACGTGTCACTCCTTGTTATATGGATTTGATACAAACTGTACTGTGTCACGACGACTGCTAACAGTGCGTCAGAAATGCCTGTGTGTCTCCATTTCGGAGCAGCGCTCACAAACAGACTCAGACTTCTATACGTGAAACTGATTGATTGAGAAAGAAGCTCTAGTTAAATATACAAAACAGCCACTAAAACTATTTATATCAAAATTGTTTTTACTGGTTAGGCTCACAATACTTACCATCTATTATTCTTATTATTCCTATTAATATAATCATTAATGTCATGAAGCTTGCTTACTTCACGTACATAACACACAATACTCTTGACTGATCAGAGAAAATGTAGATACTATAAAATAATATAAGAAAGTTATGTAAATATTTACATAAGATAGGCACATCTAAAATGTCACATAAAGAAAGGGGGGGAAAAACACCCTGGTAACATTATGAGTCAGCTGTGATATTTCAGTGCACTGATAACATCATTTGAACTTTGATTAATGTCCATGTTATAATCTCAGGTTGCATGATGCAAGACCAACATTTTGCCTTCAGAGCAACACATTTATACAAAATGTTAAAGCATGTCTGTGTGGAAAAGTGTTACAAACTAATGAGGTACATTCATTTTTACAGAATGTAATCTATAGTGTTTGGGAGTTGTTTGTCTCAATAGGCTCTAGTAATCAAAAGTAATGAACCTATTATGAGCAGGACCTCTGAGGGCCCGGCGTGGCATTAAGAGTGTGGCACATAAAAGGTTTATTAAAGGAAATTAAGGTCCATCACTGCCACACCTGCTCCCCTATTATAAATGTATGACAGGTCAGTGCCTTCAATCACAACAGCAAACGAGAGAGAGGAGTCATGTTTCCCATTACCAGGGAAAAGTAACAGCATATCCTATGACTCACAGATTTCACTGGCCTGTGACCACTATACGCCACCATCAGCCTGGAATAATTATGTTTAATAGGTTTTATTTGGGACCCACAAGCAACAGCCAGCGAGAGTGGATGGATTTTAGCAACTATTTTTGTCTAAACACACTCTCTGAGGTGCTGTCCGTACTTTAATGTCATTATTTAGTGTCATTACATTTTTACTCACCTTTGAAACTTTTTTTCCTGGCATTATACTTTATGTGTTTGCATATTACTGGTGTTTTTAGAGCTCTTTGTGATGTTGCCCCCCCGCAAAAAAAAAAAAAAAAGATTTTGAGGCTCAGTGGCTCTGGTTACCCTGCTTACCTGCCAAACAAGGCAAAAAAAAAAAAAGCACATTAATCTATTAAGTATTTAAGCCTTTTGTAATTTAAGAGAATTTAATTAATACACATTAAATGGATTAAAAAGGCTCTTTTAGTTGCTCATCTGTACATTTAATGGTTTATTGCAGATGGATTCTGAAGGTGAGGAGCAAACCTTGAAAACATGTGACAGTAACACAGGTGAGTGCAGCTTTCACGTTTAGTTTGCTTTTAAATATGTGCACACACACACATACACAGATATGCACGCACACACACACACGCATTCCACTTATCACCATGGGCTAGGGGTATCAGTTCAACAATCCAACTTTATAACTGTCAATTTTATGTATTATCTTACCGGTCTGAAGAGCACTGCACCGCCATTTCATTATTCAGAGGGGAATAACTTCATTAAATTGGAACACTGGCTCAAATTAGTTAAGGAGTGTGTATATATTGTGTGATTGAAAACCTCTAGACTGGATATGTCATTATGCAAGTGTTCAGGGCCTCTGAGGCCTTCCTGCTCACGCTGGAGCTATTACTACAACTGGGAAAATTCATGAAAAGTGTTATTATTGGTCGTGCTTCATGGGAGTAGGGGTAGAACTTGTGAATGAGATTTATGCAGGCCTCTGGGAAAATTGATTTACCCTTTTAGATCATGTTGTCAACACTGTCAAAAGATGAGCTACTGTTGGTTTCCCAGAGAATGAGCAGACTGAATGAAAAGCTTTTCAGATCAATGAAGAGACCACTTCTACATCCTTATGCTGATTATACCCGATGGCATTGTAAAAGGGAGTAAAAAATCTATGCTAAAAGCTTGGATAAAGCGCGGGTAGCCCATGTGGTATCACCCCTAAAACATTATCTACAAAACAAATATTTACAGTATGTTGTAAAATTTCGTGACTAATAGCCCAAAAGTAGTCAGTTGCCTTAAACCCTTAGATGAAAAACATGTTGACAGATGCTGTGCTGCTGCAGTGGAAATGTAAACACAACTTTTTTTTATCTGTTATTTCTTGGCCTTTATTTTTCACAGGGCTGGCTGACTCCATCACTGAGACTCACAGGTAAGCATTTTATGAAGTGCGCGCACATTTTCGCCTTTAAGCCAGAAAGGAATCACGTTCTTCCCAAATCTTAGATGTGATTGCTAAAAAAAAACTGTAGTCTGAAGTTTAAAATAGGCCAACTGAGGCCTCCGCTGACCCTGCTGGGTTTTTCCTCTATTCCCTTGTTCCCCTCCAGCCCATATGGGTCCATGGCGAGGAAGAGGAGTGCTCAGGAAGGGGTGCAGGGTGCCCCCATCAACAAGAGAAAGTCCCTGCTGATGAAGCCCCGCCACTACAGCCCCAGCGAGGCATGTGAAGAGGAGAGTGAGGACCTGGCACCGCCACAGGACAAAGAAGAGCTGAGGAACATTGACACTCCAGCAGGTAAACAGATGTCCTGTTGTTTTGTCTGTTTTGATGAACAATTGACGCTGAATTTTAAAATCCCATCTGTTGCATTCATATTTCCCTCCCTCTACCATCAGCCAGCAGCCGCAGTCATTGTGCAGTGGAAGTGAAAGACTACACTGCTGGGTCCACATTAGTTGTGTCTCACATCCACAAATTGAAGTTTTGACAGCTGATCTGCCATGATATTTTTGGCGTGGCTTTACCCTCTTTTGATGAGGCCAAATTTCAGACCCCTCATCTGTCCTTTTTCAATAGCCAGTCCAAATCAATTGAATCCATAGAATGAGAAACTGAATGGAGGCGTGCACCAGTTCACTTTGATTTAAATTAAACTTCCTCCATTCTTTTCTACAAAATTTTTATTGAAGTTGCCTTTTGTGAAAAACAGATGAGCTGTCACCGCTGCTTGGCTGGCGTTCCGCTGTTTTACTCTCTTTTTTTTTGTTTTATTTCTTTTTCTTGTTTTTTTTTTTTTACTTACCCGCAGGGACACTTCATCTGCAGCAGTTAAAAATTGTTGATTTTCACTTATGCCGCCGTCCTTCTCACAAGCAAAAATGTTTTCTTTTTTCCTAATAAATTGAATTTTGTGCATTTTGGCAACAATGCTCGTGGTGTACATGTGCATTCTCGCCCACTATAATCTGCACTGATTTGGTATATTTTTAACGATGTAACTAAGCAACAAACGTAATTGTCCCTTTCAAAAGCTTTTGTTAGGCCCTCTAACACAGTCTAATACATAATTAGGCATAATGTCTACAGCTCATTATAGTACACATGTGTGTAGTTAAATGGACCAGGAGAGTAGCTCACTAAATTGTGTGGATTCATTGGAAATGGAATTTATTTGTTTCCTGGGTTCATATTACATTACAATTATCTAAGTTATTCACTGTGCATCACCAGTGTTTCCTTTTGTTGTTGTGTATTCCAGATACTTTTTCTATTTATCATTGATTGACTGCTTTATATATTTTTTTCCCCTTATTTGAACCTGATATTCACTAAAACAAAACAAAATCAAGCCAGAATTTTTTTAAAAACTAAAAAAAATCTGAATGTGTCAAAAGAACACGAATATTGATAAACATATTCAGAACATATTTTGCTGTGATTGTCAGATGTGGGGGCTATTTTCCTGTGGTAAAAACAAAAATTGGAAAAGTGGACTGGAGGCAGTAAGAATTTTTGCAGAAGGGAGCTGGTCATATCTGCATTTTAACAAAAAGGGAGAAAAATAAGCCTCTCGTTTGGTTGAGCCACACTGTGTTCAACTCCAGCCAACTGCAGCCCTGCTGCAGAGTGCTGGTAATGGCTATTCTGGAGTACAAACTGTTCACCTGTTCCAACACACAAACCACCGGAGGGATCCAAGTTTTTTTCCTCCGTGTCTTTCCTTTTTTCATTGCACTGCTGTGTATGTGTGTGTGTGTGCATATATATACGTGTGTTTGTGTGTGTGGATGTCTGTGTGCTTGTCTGACTGTATGCGGCTGTGTCAGGCCTGGGAGTCCATCTGGATGAAAAACAAAACCCTTGTTGCTTGCCTCATAAATGTAAATATGTGTAACTGGCTTTAATTTTTCATTCAACAGGGTTTGTCTTTAGATGCCTCTTTCGAAATATTTTTCACAGCAGGGAACAGATAGTAACACACCGTAATGTCGCCTGAGCAAAAATGCATGTAAAAGCACAGACATGTCAAACCAGACATGTGCACTTAACAATGCAGGAAATCGTATATTTAGCTTTTTTTTTTCATTAGTGCCACATAATTTCTGTCGTTTTTTAAAGCTGTTTTGGCAAGGATTAGGTTTTTGTGTCGCTCCCATTAATGAGTCGCAGCTGTCTGATAATGCCTGTATCTGTACCGTCCTCTGCACTGTGTGATCTGATTCTCACAATCCATCTCTATCTATCTTCTCAATCTATTGAATCCTACTTTTTGGTTTGGCCTCTAATGTGTGGCTACTTAAGAGGATATAGACTTCCCGTGCAGCCTACTGAAAGTAAAACCCCTCACAGTCCAAAGAGCTTTAATAGCGCATAAGTTTGTATGATTTTCGAGGATCAAGAGAGATTTTGTTGAATCAATCCAGATGATAGCTTTCCATTGTTAATCACTGACCATGACTTAATATGATCAGTGGCGTTAATAAAACGTTGTCTCAGATGCATTTTGAGGGATAACCCTAACCCTCTTTGTCTGTTCCACTGATCAGACTTTCAGTGCATAAGGTTTCACACAATCTTGTGGCTTTCTGTGCGTATGACTGGGATTTTTGGATTTATTCAAAAAGATGGCAGGCCAAAGGTCGGTGCAAATTGAATTATTTAGAGCACTCAGCAAAATAAGCCGGAAAAAAGAGATTATATATAAGAAGACATGCGTGCATATTTTATTCATCTGCACTTGAAACATTATATGTGGTTTCTTTAACACCCACATAGGATACAGAATGCCAAAAGCTAAACACTGAGTAATTTGCTTGATTTAATAAAAATCTGAATTTGTTGAAGAGCTTTTATTCGTTAAAACTTTTTCGTAATGAATCTACCTCCTACTGCAGTATCCCGCCTTTGATTTTAATCTCAAATAATATTATATGTGGTTCAGCTTCCCAGTAAGCAGCAAATATGTCGAGGCAAAAAAATAATAAATAAAGATCTTAATAAGCTCATTATATTACATGCACAAATTCAGGCAGCAAATAGCATGTAGAACATAGGAAAGGCTCGTATCAGCAGCTATTCTGTGCTCCGCATACAGTACACAATCACACATTGGACATGTAATTTCAATATTTCACAAACACCTGTTTTAATTTAACAGTTTCAGTCAAATTTACTTGTAAAAGCTTGATAATTTTTTTATTTTCAGTTCAGCTTTTGACACTTTGACAACCATTAATTTTCCATGTAAATGCCCTGAAAATTATTATTATTAAGTGCTGTAATGGCTCTTTTTTTTTAATCTAATCAAATTAAGCCAAAGATTTCATATTTTCAGCAAGTTTGGGTCAAGTTCACTAAGTCTCTCATTTTTGTGGGCAAAGCGGGCTCCCGTTTGTACCCAACAAATATTATCATCAGTTTTGTGGGTGCGGTGTATGGCTGGCTTTTCCTAAATCAGGTTCTGCCACACACACAGCACCATCTTACAGAGATTTGTCTCTTTTATCTATTTTCTCTATTCTCTGTTTGCAGGAATCCTCTTCACTTTTCTTGCTCTTATCCCTCGAAACAAGATGTACATTATGTTTTTCAAATCGGTTTTTCGGATGACAACATGTTGCTGCTTGGCTTGCACTTTAAAATACACATAACTAATTATAAACTGATGTTTTCCACCCAACACTGTGTAAATCCTTTCATAATCTTGTCCTAAATCTATATTGGGTTGTTGCTCCAATTGGAAACAACAACAAAGTGAAAAAACAATTGTCTTCCTCATGTCTGGGTTTCATGTTGAACTAGCAGAATGAAGGTTTATGTATGTTATCTAAAATATGCTTGAGGAATTGCTTGGAAATCTGACAACCTTGTGATTATCTTTCCAGTGCATCATGTACTCTTTTAAATCCCATAAATGGTTATAAAAACATGTTTTTCGCAAGATATTTTTCATAGAAAAGTAACACAAAATCTAAAACCTTAAAAGGATTTACAGAAGATTACCATGGGTGCACAATTCTTATCATGCTATGTGACTAAAGGGTCACAAATGAGCAAGTTCAGCATGCAAAGACTTGAACATGTAGAATAATCAGTGTTGTCTTATTGTTTTAGATGGAAACTTAAACACAGTCAATGGAGTGACTAACAAAAATGGCTGCCATGATGTGGCAGCAAAGTCCAGCAGTTCCCTTGGCTGGTCTGAAGTTACGTCTGTTGGCTCGCCACAGTGTGAGCCGGACACATCTGAACCTCTGATGGATGAAGATGACGAGGAGTTTCTTAATAATGAAGAAGACCAAAGTCACGACAGGATGAGCAGTACGTCCTCGCCACAGAGTCAATATGGAGACATGAGGGAAGCCGAGTGGGAGCCTCTGGCTCTGTCTGCCAAGGTGAACAGCTCAGACTGCAGTCCTTCCAGACTCTCTGAAGATGTTACAGGCAGGAATGGGCACGTGAAAGAAGAGCCTCACTTAGAATTAGGTGGTCCACTGGGCAGAGCGAACATTTTTCAGGCTGAAGCTTTACGATACAGGCTGCTCCCCACGGAGGCGGACAGTGAAGGGGAAGCAGAGGCAGATAGGCCGCCTCGGCTAGACGCCTGGGCTCTGGGCCTCCACGAGAGAGGCCTTGAAATGAGCCGAGGGAGGGTAAACCTGAGCCTGCTGGAGCAGGCCATAGCTCTGCAGACAGAGCAAAGGCAGGTCCTGCACCATGCCTACAGAGAGATGGACCGGTTCCTCATGGAGCAGATGACCACCGAGAGGAGGCACCACAGAATGATGGAGATGGACGGCAGACTCACCTATCATGGAGGAAAAGGTAATAAGAAATAAAAAGGTTGATCTAAAGAAAAATCCAGTTTCATCCAGTTTAAATCAGATGGACCACTTGTGATTTGGATGATTGGGCGCTCAGAAAACATTAAAAGGAATAAAAGAAGCATTTTCTTTTAGGGGGGTGGGGTAATCAGAGGGAGGAAATCCTCTTAAAGACTAAAAACATTTTGGCAACAAGTGAAGTAATAAATAAACAGTCTAAAATAAAAAAAGAAAATTTTCTGATGGAATTGCGTCTACTCAGAATATTGGATTTTGATAGGAATCAACTGGATATTTAACCATGACCATAAGTCTTAAATCCTCCTAAAGTACCTCTCATGTTTCCCTCTGATTCTTCAAATGACTGCAGCTAAATGTGTAATCCTAGATGTAATCTTTCGATGGGTGGGCATTAAGAAGTGAATGCTCTCCGTTAAACTGCAGCCATAACTAAAATGACAGATTAATAGATGGTATTGTGAAAAAAAGAGAGGCTGACTTTGCATGATATTTCAGTTTCTTTACCTTTGTGTAATATGCATTCAGAACAATATATACAATATAATATGACACTCATATTTCTTTAGTTCTACTCTTAAAGACAGCGTAGCTGCATTCATTTTGCCATCACTTAGTGGTTATGGTGTTTTCTTTATTGTAAAATCTTTCTTTATTGACTCTACAGATTCTCCACGGGCAGATAAAAAGGATATAAAGTGTCCAACTCCTGGCTGTGATGGCACTGGTCACGCCACCGGCCTGTACCCTCATCACAGGAGTCTGTCTGGGTGTCCTCATAAAGTCCGAGTCCCCCCAGAGAGTAAGTCACTAAGCGGTTCTGTGTGTGCAAACAGTGTAATGGATGGTTTACACTCACAAAAACGACCAGTTTTACATTTTACAATCAGCCGACGGTAATTGAAATCCTCTTAGCACGAGCCCAAAACAAGAAAGGCCTGCTTATACATTTAGCTGAATTCAAAGACGTGCACAAAACTTTTCAAATAAACTTAAAGGATTTTCTCTCTCCCCCTCCCTCTTTTTCTCGTAATGTGTTGTAATGTGTGAATATTGAATTCTTTTTTTTTTTTTCCCCCGCATTGGCGATTGTTAAGTCATTTCAATGTAACTCAACAAACATTCAACATTAAACAGTAATGTTACAAAAGGAACAGAAAAAGTAATTAACTTTTTCAAAAAAGCACATGCTCTTAGACTGGAGGCCGTATTTGCAAATCAAAGGGCTAGCTAACGCAGTATTCAAAAATAAATAGACAACTCCAACAAACTAATTGGAGGATATGTACAGAAAAGAAGTTTCTAAGGATACAGAGCGGACCTTTAACGACGTGTTTGTTTTGAAGAATATAATCAGCTGTCTTGTTACGCTCTCTCTTTGCACTAAGCTATTTACATTTCAGCCACATTACAGCATTCCTCACAATGAGAAAAGCCGTTTGTGTGTGCGTGTGTGTTTTTTCTTCTTCTTCTGTCTCTGTAGGATCTTTGCTGTGTAGGCTCTAATGTGCCGGTTATATAAATCTTCACTTAATGCAGGAAAATGTATTTGTTTTATTTCCAAAATGCTCGGCATATATATACGTTGTGTGTTTACCATCCTAATCTTTAAGCTTGATTATGTCTCGCATGTTGCTAATTTAGAAATGTTTATCTTTGCTTATCTGCGCTTATGTCATGTCTGTCTGTTCTTTGTCATCCCCTCAGTCCTGGCGATGCACGAGAACGTCCTCAAATGTCCTACGCCTGGGTGCACAGGAAGAGGCCATGTCAACAGCAACCGTAGCACCCACCGGAGGTACATCCACAGGAGAAATCCATTAGAAACTCTGCACCCTGTTTATACATGAGTTACAGTATTAGGCTAATGTGTTTGATTTCCTCCCCAACCAGTCTCTCAGGCTGCCCCATCGCTGCTGCAGTGAAAGTCTCCAAACCTCAGGATGAGAGCCTGAAATGCAGACAAACACCTGACCGCTCACCGAGGTATTATGCCACATGACGTTTTCAGTGCTCTCAGTGTGGTCACATGCAGGAAAATAATTACAGCGAGCTCTGTAGTGGACTGAAGTTCTACAGACATAACTGAGGTTATGCAAAAAAGTGATAAACACTATTACTGTTAAGGGCGGTGTAGAATATTTTTATTCAGCAATCCCAGCAGAACATGCCTATTTTGAGCTTTCCAAGCAGACATAAGCAATGGTTGCTGGTCCCTGTGAGTTCCTCTCTATTAGAGATGATAAAAGAGCAGAACTCTTTGTTCCCTGTGGATATATCATGGGCAGGATGCCCACTCCTACTATATTAATTAGTCTGGCAACCTGGCTGTGGATCTACAACACACATCAGATCCCAGACTCTGAGTGTACAAAAGCACTGGCATCCCTCAATGGTTAAAAACAATGTCTGCTCTTTACTGCTTTATATTAACTTTCTAAGCACCTTTCTCACAAGTTCCTAGGCGATTCTTTACCACAGTAAAGCATTTTATTGTCATCTGTTTTCCTCCTCGTAGAGCCCTCGGCCTAATAAAGAAATTCGAGATGAACCAGCTGAACTATAGGCTCTCTCACCCGGTAGCAGCCTTACAAACTAGCCTCACAAAAGACATGGACAAGTACAGCAGAATTCGCTTTGATTACGCCAGCTTTGATGCACAAGTCTTCGGCAAGCAGCCTCTGATGGGGACCAACCAGGACCCAGAAATGATGCATTACCCTGATTGTAAGTTTCACACATTTTTTGAAAAAAACAAACAAAAAAACACTTGTAAATAAGGATGTTGGATAAATGTGGATGCTTTTTTTTAGCCACTAATTACAACCTCTATCTACAAACGACACAGATCTACATTGTATATATTTGCAAAGACTGCCCTTTATTTAAATATCTGTGATTGATGCTAAAACAACAACAAAAAATCTCCTCTTTTTTCTGGGTACTTTTAAGTTTGGGTTGAACACCTGGTGTCTCAATATCTAAATGATTTGCTAATTATTTGTCTTTTAGCCCCTCAGCAGTATCCTGGCTTCCTTGGTGCTCCAGGTGGCCGCCTGCCCACCTCTGGTCAACACAGCCCGCCGAGTCAATTCAAAAAAGAAGACGGTCTCCAAGCCGCAGCAGCGACAGCCGCCATCCTTAACCTCTCCACCCGCTACCGGAAGAACATGGAGGCTGTCGCCGACCGGCCCTTGGCAACCTCCACAAAGGTAATCAAATTAGACCACTTGGAAAGGTATTTAATGTGGTCATTTTTAAAGGAACTCTGATTTGTGTATAAAAAGGGAAGACATCAAAAGACTGGATTTGGCAAAGAGAGCCTGGCACTCTGGTGGCACAAAAACAAGGAGGTTTCCACTCTATAAAGCTTTAATGTACACAAATGAAAATTTGTGTAATCACATCAAAAGAAGAAGTACAATCAGCCTTCTTTCTCAATTACAACTACTCGCCTTTTTTTTTAATAAAACATGTGGTATTGTATTTTGTTTCGACATCAGCTGGCATGTAAAAACCTTGAACTGTTGTCTGAGAATGCATCTTGCCCGCTGCAGATGGCAGAGGATATTTTGCTTAGTTATATGATCCAGCATAGGCTGTGTGTCTACACCAGATAGTCTTTAAAAGCATTTGAGTGGATTAAGCCCATCAGATAAAGGAGTTAACATAGCAAAAGTTTAATTCACACAAAATCCAAACTCTTTTTGGAGAAGAGCATAGATCCAAAATCTCTTCTGCTGTCATTATCTGTAATATGGCATTGTAGTCAACTTTTTTTCCAAGTCACTTCATGATTAATATTGATCGCATTCTGTGGGTTACATACATGCACACTGTACTGTAGATGATTCAAGGTTTCCACACCTACACAGCACAGATCCTTGTCTCCCAGCTTGTTGAGCTGAGAATGTGGCCCTGTACCAGGTACCAGCCCACTGAATGAATAAAACAGTGTTAGCAAGTTAATCATCTGTTCTCGTTTACAGCTTAGTTGTCTTGGAGAGACGTACAAAATAAAGAACAGCTTTCAAGTCTGAAAAAAAGGGGGCCATATTTAGAGTGTGATATGTCGTCTGGTGCTTTAACTTATACGCTTTGAAATATCAAATGCAGAAAAACGCTCGCTGAAAACGGAATAATTTTGCACGTTTAAAGGCCGTATTTACATGTCAGTTATATGGAAAAAAACACATATAGATTTAGAGTCTTTGTTTTTAGCTCCAGCTGACGTTAGAGGGAAAATAAATCACAAAAAGTCTGCGCATCCTTTAGTTTTACAGTGATGTTATTTTGATTAGGTACACACACCATCAAATGGCTGGATAATTAAACTGGACGGCCTCATCCAGTGTTCATGAAAATTATCCCCTTTAATTAATTTGAAAGATCTCACACACACACACTTCTCTTTGTTACAAAAAATAATGATGTATAGGGTCTAATGAAACATATGGATTGAATAATTGGTTCCATTTATGGGAAAGGATTTTAACATCTAATGAGGTACAACTTTTAATACCATAAAACAGCCATAAGTCATCATGCTATTGCGTTTCAGCACAAAAACGACAAACACATCTGTCAGCGGGGAAACTTATGCCACATTAAGCTTTTTAATTTTTGCTATAATAATGATGACCTAAAACCAGCAGCCACCCCCCAGCTGCCATCTTGGTTGTGTGTCCCAGAAAACAGATGACACAGCTGTCACTGAAAAACTACACACCAGTGATTATATATTTTTTTGTGTTCAGCAGAATTAACGCTGGCTTAGTTTGGTACTTTGTCTGGTGTGAGATAACCACCGTATGTATTATTTAAATACACTGTTTGTTTGCGCTGCTTTTCAAGTCAGTTTTCGTGTTTACAGAGAAATGTTACTGGGGTTCAAGTCTGCCATATTGCCTCATTGTCATATTAATGAGGTATTGTGCTGTCTTATTTACATTCCTGAGGCTGTAATTAGAGAATGCCTTTTAATTTTATCCTCTGGCTTATTTGTTTTCATAAGCCACATCCGATTTATTGTACTCTTCTGTAGCACATCAGATTTTGTGCATTTCACCTTTGTTGTCTTTAGGACATGCTCATAGAGGTGGATGAAAACGGCACCCTGGACCTGAGCATGAAGAAGTGCAAGGAAAACGTAAAAGCCCAGAGCAGGACGCCTCCCGACGACCTGCTGTCTCCCCCTGAGTCCGCTGTGGCCAAAGGTGGGAGTGTGCTCATCAGCCCCGCCTTCTATCAGCCGCTGTGTGAGAGAGACAGCTGGGAGAGCCCCATCCCTGTCAACTTCAGCAAAGCTCGCGTTTTACAGGACAAAGAGGTAAAAAAAGAAGTAAAATAAACAAGATTTGGATTATCCAAATCAGAAATGTTCGGGTCAAACGATGAATTTATATGCGAGACAAAATATAAATAAGAAAATAAACCAAATAAGTTAATGCCTGAACTCCCTCCAGGACTAATTAGGTTCTTTTTTTGTGTGTGTTTTATTCATGTATTTAGCTATTAAATATACCGTCTGCAGTCATTTCCCAAAATCTACCCGCTGAATTCTTAATTCTTCAGTTTCTCTGTCATTGTCACCAGATTACACAGATCTTGTAAGGAAACTGGGGGGAAAAATGAATTTTCAGGAATTTAGTATCCTGATATGTGTTACCATTTCATTTTCACCTTGATTGTTGTTTCATAGCATTTCCTTACCGACAGGAATTAAAACAAACAAAAAATGTATCAGTGCTGCCAGATTTACTCAGTTTTGCTCAATAGTTTGACTAAAAATAAACTTAAACCTACCTAAAAAAATTAAAAAAAATCCAAGTGTAGACCTCGCCCCCAGGCTGAATGACATGCAGTGTTTCTAAGAGCATTTATGGAGACATGTTCTAAGGCCAAGCAGAAGCTCGAGCCAAATCTGTTAATCTATAAGATGTATGAATTATATTTACACTGAGGATGTGCTTATCTATTGCCCGAGGGTCTGAATGAGTCTAATCTGGGCTCTAAAGGTTTCGTTTCTTTTGATCTCACAGGTGGTATTCATTTGTACCACGTATTAAGAGTTGTCAAATTTGCCCTGCTTTTACATCACACACAACATCTGGTGATGGCACAGAAAAGAAGGCCCATACGTCGAGTTTGTACATCACAAACAACACGTGGATTAAATATGACTTTAAATGGATGTGTGGTTTACTACTGCAAGTGTAATCTCGTCTGCGTCGTGCACGCAACCCCCAGGACTTGTTTTAAGAGTATTATTCAGGGATTTTGTTAATTATTCACTTTCAGGTCATTGCAGAGTGATGTCTGATACTTCGGACAGTTAAGGTCATGCTGTTATTTTATTTCTGCCTCAGCAGGAGGATTATGATCAGGTCTCCTTGGAAGACCAACACTACCAGGGAGATAGCAGCATGTTAAGCTCCAAGGCCAAGCTGCCATTACGGGATTCGAAGAAAGAGCTTCTGAGGTATGTGGGATTAAACAGCAAAACATCTCGCAGCAGCTTTATCGAGCCAGACACGTGTGATGTGATCATTCCTTTTAGCTGGCAGATGGTCAGTATTAATAAGAAAAAGTGTCACTCCAAACCATACATTTGTTCCAATAGTGGGTCAAAACACTGGAATGAAACTCACTGTTACATATGATTGTAACTGGTATGTCTGCAGGTTCATGTGGAGAAGAAATGTATCTATTTAAAAAGTGAGTTTTCTCCCCGTATGTCCGACCTAAGCTTAACACAACTCTTGACTCTTTGTAGTTAGAGTGCATGCTCTGCTGGGTCTCCTCACGAGAAACGTAGGATCCTCTAGTTTCCGCAGCACAGCACCCCCCCCCACCAGATCCCCTCCCCTGTGACATTCAGAGACATTATTAAACTGAATGTTGAGCAATGTAATGAAAAATTTCTACTAAACTTTCCGCTGTACTAACTCTTTTTTTCTCTCTAATGAACATAAAAAGGTTCCCCCTGTATAAGAAAGATTCAGTTCAAGCTTGGGAAAGTCTGTGGGAAGTGGAGTAATCTGCGTATTAAATGCTTTGTGTTCTCATGCAGCTGTCCGACCCCAGGCTGTGACGGCAGTGGCCATGTGACGGGGAATTATGCATCACATCGGAGGTACTGTAATTAATTACACTCTCATTAGTACCAGCTAGCAGATATATAGACAAGGGAAACAATGCTTATTGTTTAATTATGTTGATTATTACAAGTGAAAACTTGTCACTTGTAGCTCGTAGGGTTTTTTGCAGCATATGTCATGTGCTAAAAATGTGATGACACAAAAAAGCTTTCTCGTGACGAACAAGCAGAATTGTGCTTTTTTAAAGTAATTTTGTATAAATATGCAGTGCATTGTATTAAGATTATTTAATTCAGTCGTGATCAAAGAGTGAATTAAAATGACTGTTAGCTCTTTATCCTCTCTAGTGTGTCTGGATGTCCCCTCGCTGACAAAACACTCAAATCACTGATGGCAGCCAACTCTCAGGAACTAAAGTATGTGTTCTGAAAACTGTTATTGTTGCTAAAGGATTTTTCACATTAAACTAGGCAGCTTGTTTTTGCTTCAGCTTGGGTCATCTTGTTTTCCTTCCTTTCCTTTTCCTTTCCCTTTTCACTTCACATTATGCATGATTTCCATTTACTCAACATGAAGTTGTTTTCTATTTGTGCTACTTTTCTGCATATTAGCATGAATCCCCAGCTCTGCTCCCAGTCTTTTGCTGTAAAAAGCACCTGGTCTCTGTGTCTCTCAACCTGCAGGTGCCCAACACCTGGTTGTGATGGATCTGGACATGTGACTGGGAACTATGCTTCGCACAGAAGGTAGCTGAGAGAAATCATCACAACTGAGCATGAAATACATTTGTCAGATGCATGGCATTCAAACAGATGGTGAAAGTCTCACTTTAAAAACACGCTGCACTTTTTGATTTCTTGTTTTTCTCGATTCATTTGACTGCCTTTTTATCTGTCTATCCATCTATAGGCACATTTCAGCTACATATGTGCTAATGCAGTAAAACTTATCTTTTTTTTTTTTTTTAAACATGAAAAAATTGCAACTTCCTAAACCTCACGGCTGCCTGTACAATTCCAGCCTTTATTGTACCTCATGAATAGATTCTTTCAAGTTAACTCACTGTCTCCAACCATTTTCAGCTTGTCAGGATGTCCACGTGCCAGAAAAGGAGGTTTGAAGCTCACACCAAACAAGGATGACAAAGATGAGCAAGAGCTTAAGTACGATTTTTTCTTCTTTCTTTTTTCTTTTTTGCTCATCCTATGCTGTCATGTTTGTTTGTTTTTTGTTTGCTTTTTTTTCTGTTTTAAAAATAAAACAACAGAAAACATTGGGAAAATGCGTCATGCTTTTGTGCCCGGGGGTATAGTACCTGGAGGCCATTAAGTTAAACAAAGAAAATAATACTTCTCTTGTCCTAACATTAGTGAATTATTTTCAAAGGATTAGTAACATGTTTTTTTTTCTGCAGGATTTCACCAGGGTTTTTGTATTTTTTTTCTATTTTCTGAATGGGATATCTGGCTTATCACTCTTCACAGAGTGCTTTCTTTATAATTATAGTATATTAAGAAAATGTTGAATTGCCGGCTGTGATGGCATTGCACTCATTTGGAGCTTAATCACTGTTGTCTGTTAAAGTGTTATTGGAAAAAAAATATAATGGAATTGATTTGCAGCTTAAATCCAAAGTCTGATATATGAGCCCTTGTTTACTTATACATCTGGACACTGATTTTTTTTTTTTTTTTAATTACTAATGCAAGGGCACGAGCTTAGGAATTAAACTGGAATAGATCTCATACACATTAAGAGAGAAAGGAAGAGAAAGGGGGAGGGTAGCAAATGTCCCTAGATTATTGTAAATAGTGGGCCATATGGCATGCCTCCATTGTCCGGGTGCCTTGCATCAAGCTACCTACCTGTGGTAGATGTAAGTAATGGGACCGGTGTTGTTTTGTCCTCTAAGTGCTGCTTTGCTGTTGAGTAACAAAATGCTGAAACAGGCTTTTTGCAGCAGCACTCCACAGCATGTGTGCCATTTGTATCATCTCAGGTGACCTTTCACCTTTATCAATAAGGGAAAGGGTTAGCCACCTCCAAATTACATTCTTTCGCATGAGGGGATACATGACAATTATCTGTAATTCATGTCACTCCATTACTGACCTGCAGAAAACAGGCCTGAAAATGCAACTGACAAACTCTTAATGATATTCAATGTGAGTTGTGCTTATGTTTTCAAACACAAATACCATCCACCTGGAAATGTATACAGTGAACAGAGGGCCCATTCAAACTCAAGTTTAGAGGATTAGTTACTTACAGTTAATGTGATTTTTCATAGCCCATCTCTAGTTTTTGGCGACTTCATTTTTTAATCAGCATTTAGATGGATTAATCAACTTAATGGTTAACAAATCTTCCGGTCTAGTTATTGAAAGAGATTTTTTTTTATTTTAATGGTCCCAGAGATTTTTTTTTTTTTTTTTTTTTTTTGCAGTTTGACAATAAAGCAGTTGCTGTTGTTTTTGCGCAGCTGGATGGATTTTGTTCAGTGGGTACCACAAAAAATAACAAATGTTATTAAATGCAAGCTAGTTAGATTTTTCCGTAGTGTATGCATGTTTTCAGCGCCTCATCCTCTTTGTTTGTCACTACGGTAGGTGTCCGGTAATTGGATGTGACGGACAGGGCCATATATCGGGAAAATACACATCCCACCGCAGTGCAGGCAGTTGTCCACTCGCTGCCAAAAGACAGAAGGAGTCGTCCATCAATGGGATGCCCTTTGCCTGGAAGTCCAATAAACAGGAACTGCCCCATTGTCCCTTGCCTGGCTGCAATGGCCTTGGACATGCCAATAATGTGTTTGCCACTCACAGAAGGTGAGGCCGCCTGTCCTCCATTTTATCTCTAAACAATACCGCTAGTCGACATGTTGCAGTCTTACTCTATCCACAGTCTTGAAGATGTTAAAGTTTAGTAGTTTCGGTGATTTTCTCCTGTCTAAAATTGTCATTTATGGCCTGCTGAACTAGTTTGTCCGGTTGCCCGCTGAACGCACAAAATATCAAGAAAAAGTACTCCGAGGAAGAGATGATGACTATCAAATTTAAAGCCAGCAGTGGTAAGCTACTCTGACATTTTGTGTGGCATGGCAAGTTTTTTTCTATTAGTGACACATATACTGGTACAAAAAAACCCAGTGAATGAATAAAATAAAAAAATCTGTGATCTCTGCTGGAACATGATAAATTAGACTATCTCCTCTAACCCAGGTGTTGAAAACAAAGATGATATTCAACATCTGGATCATGAAATAAAAGAACTGAACGAATCCAACATGAAAATAGAAGCAGACATGATGCAGCTCCAAACCCAGGTAAGTATTTACTCTCACAAAAATCATTGGTTAAAATAAAGGCGCGAGATCTTTGCCCGCTCAATTTGATGAGATCCCTGTTGTTTTGTACCCGAAAGCAGATCTCCTCTATGGAATGTAACCTGAAGACAATTGAAGAGGAAAACAAGATGATCGAACAGCACAACGATAGCCTACTGAAGGAGCTGGCTCACCTAAGCCAAGCTCTTATTAACAGTCTAACAGACATTCAGCTGCCTCAAATGGTACAGTAAGCCTTGACCACAGTATCCACTCCAGCTCACAGTGTTTAACCTGTCCAGAAAAAAATAAATAATCATTTTCCTGAAATTGTCATTTCTGCTGTGCTGTTTTCACTAATAGTCAAACATGTTTTTGTTGCAGGGGCCCATCGGTGAGCATAATTTTGAAGCCTATGTGAACACATTAACTGATATGTACAACAACTCGGAGCATGAATACTCTCCAGAGTGCAAGGCCCTCTTGGATAATATCAAACAGGCTATTAAGGGCATCCATGTTTAAGCTGTGGAGCTACCAAGAGGTTTCTTTGACTTGGGATAATGACACTAGATAGCTCTATTTTACTGAAGAGTGCTGGCTTGGCTGCATGTATAAGACAAGGCTTTCGGAAATGTGTTTGGCATTTTCTGGTAAATACACTGCACTGAGAAAATTACCAGCCAGATTTGTAATGCTTCTACTGTTTCTGCATTCACTCGATATGTTTATCCTGGTGAGATTTGTTTTTTTAACCCCTCTTGCACTTAATTATTTTGTATGGTTTGCTTGATTTTAATCTGTATGTGTTCATGTCACTCTTATATTATTGCTATTTATTACTATATTTGTTCATCAGTGTATTTATTTCCTCGATTTTTATTTATTTCTAAAAACTGTAAATGCGTAATATTTGAGAAATCAGTTTGACTTTCTGCACATTGTAAATTACATAGAAGCACATTCCAATTTCATGGCATACTTTCGCCACCTAGTGTTGAAAAACCTATATTATTGTTAGTATTATTATTATTATTATCATTATTATTATTATTATTAGAACATAAGTTGAATCTCCCTTCAAAGTGAAAACCTACCAAAACTACTAAGCATCAATGTTTTTAAGCATTGCTTTCTTTCCTTATTGGAGACTGAATGTATGGTAAGACAAAGTGAACACCAAGATTTAAAAGAAAAAAAAGAAATTGCAATGCAAATGTACTGTACCTTTTTCTACTCAACCAATAACAGCTGAATGCAATGAGGAGGTGACACTGAGCAAAAATGCAACATCATTCTGTGAACTGAATGTCGGATACTGCTTTGCATAGTGTGACCACAAAAAGAGTGCAACAAAAATCAAAACGATCACTTTGTCAAGATGTCTTTCTTTTTTTTAAAAAACAAAACGAAAAAATATAGATATTAAACTGCCTTCTGTGCACACTTTTAGTGTGCATATAGTATGTGCCTAAATGTATATGAATCCATAAAAATATACAAGTACTATGTTTTGTGGTAGGACAGTATTATGTGAATGGTGTCTGATTTAATATACAGTACAATTATTTTCATAGGCGGAAACGTTCCTGATGACTGTTTGAAAGCCGTTGTCTCAGTAGCTGTAATCTCAGAGTCAGGTTTTGAAATATCATGACTGAGATTGAAAGTCTGGTGTTAATTTGTTTTGTTTTGTTTTCTTTGATAGCGCAGAGAGGGGGCAAATAAGAAGGAGTGGATATCTCTTATCTGCTTAAAGGCCTTAACATTTCAGCCAGTCTTACAGTTTGAACATCCTTGGGCAGATTTGAATAGTAGCTATTTCAAAACCGAGCTGACGACCACTGCAACCTGCATTTTAGTTTCAATCATTACAAGCAAAAAAATAAAAAAAATATAGAAAAATGATAGTTGTTGGCTAATCAGTTGTTTGTTTGCATCAATTGCACTTTTGTATATGAGTTATTTTGTGTTTTTAGTTGCCCATACTGACCTTTGATAAAAGAAAAGGACCGGCTGGTTAATCCCCAGATAATAAAAAAAAAAAGAGCTATCCATTTCAGCAATACATTTCTTTTAATTTCTGCAAAAAGACATCAACAACATGTAGCCTAGGACATTTTGAAGATGAAAATGTAACAGCAGAAGAGCCAAATTACAGAAAAACAAGACCCTGTTTTATCCAAATACTCGACACATTTTAAACAATTTTAATCTTTTAAAAACTGAATCACAGTCTTTAAATCTAACGATCTTTTTCTTTGTAACTTCTTATATGTAATTCCTATACCACACATTGTTTGCTCAGGAAGTTTTGTGAATAATATTTATTTTTTTCCCTGTTAGTATTTGATGTTTTGTAATGTGAAATGCTTTTTTGTGGAACGATATTAGTATGATATGAAATTGTACTGTATTTTTCTTTTCTTTTACATTAAAATGTAATGCTTTTTTCAGTTAAGGTAGTTTGTAAATTTAAACTTCCTATTACTTTTAATATTTCATAATAAAGATATGCGCTGTGTTGTACAGTTTGTGTATGGTAGAAATAAACTTTTCAAATGGTTGTGTGGTTTCTCAAACGTTTTGAGTCCATCGTGAATTGACTGCATCCCGTTTTCCTCCCCAATAAGTCAGCAGGCGTCAGCTTTCACGATGCATTAGCATCACCTAGTGGTGAAAAACAGGGACTGGATCAGCAGACGCTGGCAGTTCTCTGTGTGCAGTTTTTGTGCCATTTGGGGCTAAAATGAAAATAAAGGGATATCATGGCTTTAGAGCTTTTAGCTGTTGACTGCCACAGGTTCAAGTACAGATATGTATCTTTGCTACATGCCAATCCTACCAATGAAAAACACTGTAGACCTCAATAATGTCCCATATGTTCAGCTTAGAGATGCAACTAGTGATCATTATTGAAGAAACGCCCCCAATATTCAATTATTTGTTTAGTATAGTGTATAAAATGTAAAAACAAAAACAGGTGAAAAATGCATTTCCTTTAACCAAATGTGACATCATCCATTGCTTTTATTGTCTGACCAACAATCCAAAGCACAAAAACACACATCTTCACACTTCATAACTTACATTAATTCAGTTTTACTTTAAAAACAACATAAAAGGCCAATCAATTATCGAAATAGCCAGCTACACAAAAAAAAGGAAAATATCAAGGTTATCCATCTGGACCAAGAGTCAGCCTTTTATTAAACAGAGATGTAATTATTTTAATAGAGTTGTGTCATTGCTGTGACAGCCCTCCTGTTGTCTCAATGAAAGTCCTGGCCTGTTTATAATGGTGAGTGGCTGGCATAAGGGAGACCTCAGCTAATGCAACCCGCCTGGGCTTTCCAGGTTATAACACCTGGATCAGAAAAACTGGTCAATCTCGCTCTTCCACTGCACTTGGCATCCACCCAATTTGATGTTTTATGTCTTGGTTAGCTTATGTTTAAACAATTATCTATTGTTCAAGTAAACCTTTTGTGTGGATCCCCTTTTTGTCACATAAATGCGACATTATGAAAGTTGTTATGGTCCACTGAAACAGTGTAAAATGTTTTGTGGACTTCAGGAAGAATACCTGCTGGATTGCTGTAATTAAAAGGCTATCATAGGGTGAGAGGCTGGGTACATCTTGGACACGTTGCCAGTCTGTCACAGGTCCAACATAGACAGACAGACAACCCTTCATGCTTACATTCACACAGTATCCCCGTTTAGCCTAACATGCATGTCTTTAGACTGTGGGAAAACCCAGAGACAACATCAGCTTTCTTTGAACACAAGATTTTCTTACAGTGAGGTGACAGTGCTAACCAGTGCACCGTCGTGCCACCCTAAACAGAAAACTCTTCAATTAAAAAATAATAATAATGATGATAACAAAACAAAAACAAAAACAAAATGCAACTTTAATGAAATAATGTACATTTAAGAATGTCACTTTTTTGATTACTAAAAACAAGACAAAGAGGAAGGCCTTGAGACCGAAATAGGACCTGATCATTCCTAAAAACTTTAATCATGCAACAGAAAAATAAAAATATAAGTAAGTAAAAAGTAAAATAGGCAAGTAAAAAAAAAAAATTAAAATGACAAAATCACTGTCACTATTTTTCAACTTCAGTGTCAATATTATTGGACTTTACTTTTAAATTTTACCCAAACCATCATCATCACTATTATTATTTTATTTTCTATTGCTAAAGTAAAGTTAATTCCAGCATTTAGGCACAGGAGACAAAGCGGGTTGTCTACCGTCAGAAGGTCAATGGTTCGATTCCCAGCTACTCTAGTCTGTCCCTGTAGTGTTGTTCTGCAAGATACTGAACCCCAAGCTGCTCCTTATGCATCCATTGCAGTGTAAGCGGGTAAGAAGGTGCTTAGGTAGAGAAAAAAGTCCTTGTATGAAAGTGTGGATGAGGCTTGTAGTTAAAAACACTTTGGGTGCTCAGTTATAGTAGAAACGCGCTAAATAAGTACCAGTCCATTTACTGTTTACTGTGATTACTATCAGTTAGATGGATCAGAGTTTATATCTAAAATGCCTTCCATATTGAAATGTCCTTGTTTAAAAATAAAAACCATCATATGTACGCTTATGCTGCACCAGTAAAAGAAATATGAGCTAAAGTATAAAACCAAAGTTCAATATGTGGTGGGAGAAAACCACATACAAAGTTTGAGGTAGGCATGCAGACAGACACACACACACAGTGCATGCAAACACATTTCCTGTCACACCACACAAGGCGCCGTCTTCCTGTAAAGGACATGTTGTGTGTAAACTGCGAGAACGTGGCAGATATCTAAAGCCTCTTGATGGCTACGTACACTACAGTCGGTTTGAAGTGAGTATAAAATTTACAAGGATTGTGTGTATGTGGAGAAGACGTGTGGGAACACTGTTGCTAGTAAACACTTTCTAGGATGATCACACTGCTGTGCACAGTATCACTAAAATCGCGAGCTGCAGACACAAATCATGATGCTAAAAACATGCTCTTAATGGAAACGTTGTTTGATTTACCGTAATTGTCGGGCTATAAGCCGCTACTTTTTGCACAAGCTTTGAACCCTGCGGCTTTTAGTCAGGTGCGGCTTTTCTATGGATTTTCCATGATTTTTGTGATATCGTAAGACGATTTGTTTTGTTTGTTCCGCTGTTGTACGGCACTACGTTGCCTGGCGGAAGGATCGGGGTTCAAGAGTGGTATGTTAGTCACATGTCCGTCCGCCAGGCAACATAGTGCCGTACGAAGTAGCGCGAAAAACAAACTTCAAAGTAGCGCTACGCATTCAGCGGGAGTCGTGGATGATGAGCGGCGATAAACTTGCGAAAAGCAAGTTATGCCCAACTCCACCGGTGGATTCTGACAGCGTGGAAAAGTGCGAAAACATCCACGATCACCAACGGATTTTGAAGGGCTGGACTGCTGCATGATGGAGAGGAGGACACCGCCACGGCCCTTCTGAGGGTGTTCGACTCTGATACTGACAACGAGGATTTCTTTGGTTTTGAAAGTGACAACGAAGGAGAGAAGAAGAGTGGATGACGAAGCCATCCTGAGCCTGTTCGTTTCCGACATTGGAGAAGAGGACTTTGGTGGTTTTAGAGCGCAGGAAGAAGAGAAAGATGGTGAATGACTGACTTTTCTTCTTGTTAAAGCCGTGTCACTGCACCTGAGCCTAAAAGGTAGTCCGAATCTATTTTCTGGTGTGCTGTAGGTTACTGTTATGTACTACATGTGCAAATATGTACCCATAACTTGTTTTTCAAAATATTAATAAAAGGGGTGTGTCTCCAAACAGCCATCTCTTTCCTGACAATTCCCTTTGTGCATATTCTCTTACATATGATGAGTCAACATTGAAACACCTGCGGCTTTTAGTCAGGTGCGGCTAATGTATGTACAAAACAGGATTTTCCCCTGATTTTAGCTTGTGCGGCTAATATTCAGGTGCGCTTTGTAGTCCGGGAAATACGGTACTAGTCAGGCCTATTGAGTGGCCCATGAGTGACATGACTAATGATCCTGTATGAGGTATTCAATTACTAAAGACCCTCGAATGAACCCAAATTAGAGACTCAGCTTCCTTGTGTATTTTGTACTTTTAATAATTTGTGGTTGTGTAATTGGAGATCAATACCTCCTGCTATATAATTAAATCACTGACTGAGAAAGTACACAATTTCTACACAAAAGACGAGCATCTGCAGGAGTGAAGGAGCTTGCACCACAGTAACAGAAAGTAAATTCAGCAGAGTCCAACCAGATCATGTCTTTAAATATATTCTGTTATTTTTTATTTCTATTTTATGTAAAATCAGGGGAAATCTACTATTTTTTTCATGGTTCCAGGTCTTTGACCCAGTGTTTGGTATTCTGGACTTTGTGAATCTTATTAATTTATTATTGCTTTGATCGTGAAGAGTGGGTTACATTTTCTAGTTTAGTTTTTTCTTATGAGTTTTCTCATTATGCTATTTATCTGATTCAGGGTTATTTTAGGTTCTCCGGTTTCCTTTAGCGCTCCCCTCTTTCTGTCTTTTCCTCAGAGTCTCGTCTCTGTTTATTTACCTTCCTGTGTCGCTCTCTCTCTCTCTCTCTGTCCCTTGCTCTCTGTCCATCTCTCTCGCCCTCTCTTGTGCCCTCTCACTCTTTCCCTGCATCAAGTTGTGTGTCTTAGTCTGCATTTCAGTGCGTTTCCTGTTTTATTTTGATAGTCCTTGTCTCTTGTGTTTTACGATCAGTTTCCTTCTCTTACTTGTTATGTCTAATTTGTTCCCACTGTGTTTCCCAGCTTGTGTATATATTGTCTCAGTCTCTCCGTGTCCCTTGTCGGAGTGTCTACTCGTTTGCCCTTGTGTCTCTCAAGTTTCGTATTTTTAGTATTTCCCACTTTAGGTTCTCAGTTCATTTTGGTTTTTCCTTGTTTTGTATCAACTTTAATAAATGGTTCGTTTTTGTTTACTGGTTCCTGTTGTCCTGCGTAATCTGATATTGGGTTCTCTCTCTTCCTCACACGACCTGCGGCCGCAGATATTGCCACTTTTTGCTTACTGTTAATTGAAAAATAAACAAACAGGTGGATCCCAGCCTGAGCAAAGACAATAAAAACATAGAGTTAAGCCCAAAAGTGAAACAACAATTTTTAGGTCAAGGGGTCTAAGAAATGCACTGCATTAACTGTTTAAGTTCCCATGTTCAGAGGCTCAAATATAAATGGACAGTGGTGTCATGGTCAGGTGAGCGCTGGTCTTCCAATATTTTATGTAAATTAAAGCAGAAATAATATTTGAAGATAATGTGTCAAACTTGTGTTTTGTAGCTCTTCACTGGAATTCTTAACAGGAAACCCAAAGTGATATAAGTGATGGAGATCATCATTAGGTTGAAAAATTAAAATAAACCTACCACAGAGAGAGCAACAACTTCAGAAGTGGCCAAATCAACTATCTGGTTCAGTCTCGACAAGAATGAATTCACTGACCAGCTCAGCAGTGCCAAAAGATCTGAAAGATGACAGAAGACAACTGAAGTGGATGATGACAGATTATTTCCTTTGTTAAGAAAAACAATTTTACATCAACTTTGTTGATCTGACTGCATGCTTTCCACAGTCTAAAACATTACAAAGAGACAAGCATCCTACTATGGGAAGTAAAACCTTAGTACAATACAAAGCGTGTTTAGAGAGAGCAGACTTTAGACTCATGTGTGTCTGCTGACCACAACTGCTTCCTTATTAAACCTGAGGACCTTCCACTCCCACACACTTCCCCAACAGGCCAGAAACCATCTGCAGGCTAAATTTAGGCCTGCATATTAAGGGAGCTCCTCTTAAGGGAGCTGTGTGAGGTTAGAAGGTGTGTGGAGCTTTCCAGGATCTTTCTAAGTTTAGATTCTTCCGTTAAAGTCACGGTAATGAACGAGAACAGTGTATCATGAGTGTAACTTACATGCTTTAAGATCAAAACATCGATGGAAATTATATTGCTGTAATGCACATTAGGCTATGGGATGTAGCTTACAGTAAGTTTCTTATGTAATAGAAAGTATATCTCATATATTACACGAGCATCTTATCTGGTTTTGAAAATTTAAAGCTGAAAAGAAAAAAGAAGTTATAACCAATTTAACATGAGTGATGGCGATAATTAGTGATGATAAGGGGAAAAGCTCATTTTTGCGAGGTGTAATAAATGATAGATTTCTTGCTGTCTGGGGCAAAGAAGTGTGTCAGACTTTTTAGATAATAGATTTTTTTCTATCGACTTTGATATCTGATTCCTTTTATAAGGGCACGAGGAGAGGAATATATATATATATATATATATATATATATATATATATATATCAGTTTCCTATAATGTTGGAGCCTGGCTATGATTGGAGGCTTTAGGACTCTTTCTATGAAGTCCTTGGTATAATCTACCAATTATACAACACCTGAGTCTGAAACACCTCCAGAAACTACATACACAGACGCTTGTGAAAACACTACAGGCAGCTACATAGAACTAATTAAAAAATAAACATTGAAGGTGATTAGTTTTCTTTGTCACGTAAAAAGGATAAAAGTCATTTTAATATAAAGCATGACGGATCTGGGGAAAACAGTGTTTTCTTACTTGGACATGGAATACTTTCCAGAAAGATCCGTTGATTTTCATAACCATAAATCCATCCAGCCGTTCATTTTCTGAACAGCCTCTCCATTCGGGGTCACGGGGGTGGGTCTGCAGCCTGTCTCTGTCGTCAAAGGGTGAATGGCAGGGTTCACCATTTACAGGTCGCTAATCTATTACAGAGCCAACACAGAGGGACAGACAGTTTAGCATTACCAATTAAACTAGCATGCATGCACCTCGATTGTGGGAGGAAGGTATAGTAGCCGGAGAGAATCCACACAAGGTCCAGGTAAAACCTGAACCCTCCACCCAGAAAAGCCTCAGCCAAGAATCCTCTAGCTGTTTGGTGACCGTGCCAACCACTGCACCATAATGCCACGATTTCAAATAGACCTAACCTTAGATATGTTTTGCTTATATCTATTAGTGAATTTAAAGGCATCATAATCAGTGTGGTGATTGTTTTTGTCAGGTGTATTTGTGCATTACTAGTGCATCTAAATAAGTTCTTTTTTCCTAATTTATTTCTAAAAGATAAACTTTAATATGTTTTATATTTATTGCATGTAAATGTAAACATTTCAACCTTTTTTGCTTTAAATTTAATTTGATTATTATGGTTTGTAGCTCAAGATATTTAGCTATATTTCTTAAGATAGATCAAAAAAAGATTTAGAATAGAACTTCCGGAAAGCATGCTCATTTTATATGCTCAATACTTGATTATGACCTCTTTGATGAAGTGCTGCATCAATGAGGCGTAGCGTGGAGGGGATCAGGTTCCAGCACTGCTGAGGTGTTGGTCTGATAGCAGCCTTGAGATCCTCTGTTTTTCTGGGCTGGGTGATTCTCATCATCGGTACTCACAGTACTCAACAGAAATCATAGATTCTCTGTGGGATTCAGGTCAGAAAAGTTGGCTGCCCAATCAGACATGCCACACCATTTATTACTGGTTTTGGCACTGTGGGCAGGTGCTAAGTCCAGTTGGAAAAGGAAATCATCATCTCCATAAATGTTGTCAGCAGATGGAAGCAAGAAGTGGTCTGAAAGCTCTTGGTAGAGGGCTGTGTTGACTTTGGACTTGATAAAACACAGCTGACCAACCATCACCACCACCAGCAGGTGACACGGCACCCCTAATCATCACAGATTGCAGAAATGTCACACTGGACTTAAAACACCTTGGATTCTGTCCCAGTCTTCCTCCAGACTCTAAATTGTGTTTAAAACTTACTTTCATCTGAAACCTTTGGACCACTGGGCAGCAGTCCAGTTCTTTCTCTCCTCACCAGGGTCAGATGCTGCTGCTGATGTCACTGGTTCAGCCATGGCCTGATATTAGGAATGCAACATTGGATATCCTTTCCTGCAGATGTCTGTGCGTGGTAGCGCTTGATGCACTGACAACAGCCTCAGTCCACTCCTTGTAAAGCCCAAGCTCTTCAGTTGACTTGTCCTGACAATTCTCTCTGGGCTGCGATCATCTCTGTTACTATCACACTTTTCCCTTCCAGGCAACCTTCTATTATTACGCTTCAATACATCACACTGCAAACAGCTAGCCTCTTCAGCACTGACCTTCTGTGGCCTAACCTCTTTGTGGAGGTTGTTGTGGATTTTCATCTTGACAACTGTCAATCAGCAGTCTTCCCTATGATTGTGGTTGTGTCTAATAAACTAAACTGAAAGACACAAAGCAAAACTCCAGTGTCACCTCTCATTTCTTTAAATTTAAGATCTTTTATATTTTTATATTATATTAAGAAAATGGGAAATAGGTGCTGGGATTTATTGAAACATGTACAAACAAACATGGAAATACAGCATTTAAGACAAAAACGGAGGTTGTACAATTCTAATGAGCTTGAACATCAATAATTAGTATGACCACATTTATTCTTCAACACAGCCTAAACTCTGTCAAGATGATCCCGCCTCCATCATGTTTTACAGATGATTGTAGATACTGTTTTATCTCTACCTGACTTCCTTTGTACATATTGATGACAATTTGAACCAAAACATTTAAATTTGGATTCATATTTTCAGATCAGTTCTCATGTGATCTGGCATATAACAGCATTTTCTCCCCTTTCCCCTCATTGAGAATGGCTTCTTGACAGCCATTCTTGAAATGAGACCATTTCTGAGCGGGCTTCAGTGAACTGGAACAGCTGAATGAACAGCTGCACCCCAGAAGGGGTGTCTGTAGCTCAAGAGGTAGAGCAGGACACCGACTAACTGGAAGGGTTGTGGTCCAGTCCTTGGCTGCTCCAGTCTGCATGCCCAAGTATCCTTGGGGAAGATACTGAACCTCAAGTTGCTCTCTGATATATTACTTATATAAAAGTATCAATGTGTGTAATTGTTAGATGGAAAGTCAGAAGTGTTAAGGAAAAAAGCACATGTGTCAATGAGTGCATGTTGTGTAAAGCACTAAGTGCTAGAGCAGAAAAGTGCTGTACAAGAATCATTGACTGGAAGACTACATTTACCATCTCTGAGGTGCTGTGTCTTTGCTAATTGTTTTTTTTTTTTTTTTAAGCACACGACTTTCAGACACTCTGATGCATTTTTTAGGCCTGTTACTTCTTTTGTTCTCGACATGTCCAGTTTCCTCAATATTTTAGGGAGGCATTGCACACCATGCTAAGATATGCCAAGTTTTCTGCACATAGCACTTTGGGATTCACCTTGTTGGTGCAAAAATGATAACAAAATTTGACACAGTTTATCTCTGGCATTTTCCATAGATTCAACTAAAGAAATTTGAACAAACGATTTTTGTGACAAGCTGCTAGCAACAAAATGCCTAAAAATGCCATTTAAAATTGTTTATTTGCTAAGTCATCTGTTATGTGTAAACAACACCGGTTCTTCCCTTTGGTAAGGTACTTTTTAATGCTTGGTTCATAGGTCAGGGTCAAGCGACTCAACAAAGAAACAAAAAACAAAAAATATTCTTCTTAAAATTATGCTTGTTTAAAGTTTGGAAGACCTCTAGAAAACCCAAAGAACTGTTATTTAAAATCAGCTTTTTGGAAGTAAAATACAAAGAAAGGTGAAAAGTGACTCAAAACCTTTGCACACTACTTTTTGCTCAAAACCATGATGAAATATTCTAAAAATCTGAGATACTGAATTTCTGAGTTTCACCAGCCATAATATTTAAAATTAAAACAGCAAAAACTTTAAAATACTCTGCTTTATATGTATTAAATATAGACTTTTTTTAAATAAAAATGTGAAGCAAAACAACTTTTTTCACGACATTCTACATTTGTGAGATGCACTAGGAGATTTGATGTTGTGTATCTTGCATAAGTTGTATTTTGTTGCATTTATAATATACTAAATTTGTGCTGCTACTATACCTCGAATACGTCTCTCTTCTAGAAGAACTTTGATTTGAGCGCAACGTCCTGGTGAAATAAAGGTAAACAAACATAATTTAAACGCGCACACAAACACTAATAAAACAAAATCCCAGTTGGTTTTGCAAAGATAAACAGATAGCATAGATAGCAGCGAGAGCAACAGTGCTTCCTTCTAACGACGTTTTAAAACCACGTGACCTGTGTTTACATCCTCTTCTCAGCTGTTTCTTTCTTCTTCCACTTCGACACAACTGCTTGCTGTTGCTACTTTATCTCTCCAACCAACCAGCTGGTTAGTTAGCGCAGTAAACTAGTACTTAACGAATTGAAGAAGCTGCTGGTGTGTGAAAGTAGCTGTCACTGACCGTCGCACTGAACAGCACTTTACGAGGAATGAGTAAATGCGACACGGCATTGTGAGTATTTCTTATTTGGATTTCGTTATTTAGCCAGCGGCTGTTTGTGTAAGAGTTACACGCTTTGTGTTGTCGTTGGCAGCTGTATTAGCTTTTCGTGGTGTGACACTGTTAAGTAGCTGCGCTGTGTGTTTGCTAACTGTGTAACGGCAGGATAAAGAGGCGAGCTTACCTAACCTGCTTTGTCTGTTTTTAGTGATGGCGCACTCAGGCCCACAAAAAGCTAACGTTAGCCCGCTTTAACTGCAACTCGCATAGCGTTGTGTTGCACTGAATGATAACTCAAACCCTCAGGTTCTACCTGGAACACATAATTTCACATCTAAATTCGTATTCTGCTTTATTTCTATGTTGAGGAGCGCACACGCTAAAGCTGTGAGTGGGCCTGGGGTGACTTTTCTAACAGAAGTGCGAGCTTTCTCGGGCGAAATTATACTCCGAAAGATCTCTGATTTATGATCGTTTTTTTTCCTGTGAGAATATTTCTGTTATGCTACACGAGTCTGATATTTTATCCTCTCCTTACCAAACCGGTTTAGCTAGTTGCTGTTAAAGACTGGGGTTAATCGCACTGCAGAGAGCTGGCCAGCAACTGCGTTTTGGTCGACAAGTGGGAACAAAAGCTGCATGAAAGCCTCAAACACACCACAGCCTCTCGCTGTTTGACAGCTGCTTTAATAAGTGCTTGGCGTATGTTTCTCACAGGTGCGGACGGCTTTGATTGAGGGTGAGCCGTGATTAATAACGCTTGACAGGGTTTCATGAAAACGCCGTTGTTGTTGTTTTGCCCCATCGTCACACGCAGTGCGAAGAAAGTCTGACTGGCCGCTGATTGGCTGACGAGCTGCGGTCTGTGTGGCAACCGCGAACACGTGACCAGGTTGCGCGCGGATTGGCTTCACCAGGTGTCAGTTGTGGTAATTTGGGGAACATCTGTGTACACCATTGCATGTAAAAACCGAGAGACCAGAAAACGGCGCAAACCTGGGGACTGCATTCCTCCCATAAACAGCACCTCGCTGGGGAGGTGTCACTGATCATATCTTAGTCCATTCAACAGGCTAAAAAAACCAAATATATGTAGGTTGTGATACCTATATAGATATACAAGCACCACAACTTAAAAACTAAAGTATTTTTTTCTGAATTCTGATGAGTATGACTGCAACTATCTTATCAAATAACCTCATGATTATTAACTTAATACTTATATGAGCAAGGGACCAGAAAATGGAAACCTTTAGGCTAAGCCCTTGCCATAAACCTCATCTTATTTCATCGGCGTAACTTTGTGCTGAACATTGGGGGGTCAAGATCTCTGTCTAAATAAATAAATAAATCTGGGTAAATTCCCAGATGATTAAACATGCATAAATAGTCTGTTGATTTTATTCACTCATTTCAGTTATTACCAGCAAAATAATTGCAAGATAATTCATAATTTTATTGGGAGGGGGTTATATTGGTTGGGTCTGATTATTGGGGGAAGGGGGGGTCATAACCCCCCTGGAAATTACGCCCCTGTCTTATTTTAAAGTTGTGGTCAGAAGTTTGCATACAGGTGCGACTGTTAAAAATAATTTGGGGCTTTTAGTGATTTCTTTCAACTGTTCTTTTTCCAGGATGGAGCGATTGCACAGCGCACATGTAACAACTTTAAAAAAAACACAAATTGGTTTACATTTGTTTTTAATTTTCTCTTATCCATAAGGTCAGAAGTATACACACAGCTTAAATATAAATACACTATAACATACCCTCGATATAGTTGTTTTGGTCCGCAACGAAGTGCGATTACTGAGTTCACACCTGCACCAAGGATGAAAATGTACCAGTGTTGCTGCGATGAGAGGAAATAGGTTAGGGTTTTCAGGAACAACCCAGGATCCACCAACGATGCAGCCTGTCACAAACTGGAAACTGCTCAAACCCGAGTGTCACTGTCCACAGTGAAATGAGTTTTACATCATCAATGGACGGAGAGGGTGCAGACCAAGAAAGAAGCCCCTACTCTAAAATCAACACCTTCAAGCTTGACTGAAATTTGCAGCTGCCCACATCGACAAGGCAAATGCTTGGAGAAAAGTTTTATGGTCAGATAAAACAAAGATTCAAGTATTTGATCACCACGACAAGAGGCATGTTTGGAGAAGTAAAAGTGACGCTTTCAAACCTAAGAACACTGTAGCAACTGTCAAGCACGGTGGTGGTAACATCATGTTCTGCGGTTGTCTTGCTGCCAGTGGTACTTGTACATTGCACAAGGTAGATGGAATAATGAAGGACTACAAAAGTTTGAACTTCACCTTAACTGTACCAGCAGGCCATCGCTCAGTATCTGCATTTGCGCTTGAAGCCATTTATAATTCTTAACTTGTTTGATGTGCTGCTTACCACAACAAGCACAAGCATAAACTTTGGTCTTTTAACTGTATTTTCATAAGTTTTACAGCTTTTCCTACTAATGAAAACCTCCCTAATGGCCATTAATGCTACACAAAGTAATTAAACAATAAACCTGTTCCACTCCAATGCCCCTGGTACCAGAGGCGAGAGGGAGAACTCTGGTTTAACTCGATGTACTGCCAGATCTGTTACTTGAATATAGACATGGGTGGTATCCACTGAAACATCAGGATCTCAAAGCCCACAAAACCACTCTGACTAAAATTCACTGAACTAGCAGCAAAAGAAGACCGAAACTACGCTTCACGTTTAAAAACAAACAACAAACAAACAAAAAAAACCCCACTGACTATAGTGATTTTTCTGTTACTTTTGCTTTCACCACGATAAAATCGTACTTCCTGCACTGCTTTCTCTCTGTGTACTTTGAGACCTGTAGTTTCCCATTTAAAAAATCTATTTGCTGCATTATTCGCTTTCTTATTTCGGACCAATCTACCATTGCTATAGAAATCTTTTATAACGACTAGTTAAAGAAAACTGGACAGTCTGAGCAATGAGCTACCTGCTTAAGATCAAAGTGGGCATGATGTGGCCCGCGGTGGAAAATGAGTTGGACACAGTTAGATGTTCCAACAGGACAATGATCCCAAACACACATCAGAACTGGTCTTCAGTAAAATGAAATCAATAAAGCAGGCTAACATTAATATTCTGGAATAGTTTTCCTAAAGCCCTAACCTCAACCTTATTAAAAATGTGTTCACTATGCTTAAAAGCTGGGTGCGCACCAGAAAACCAATCGATTTTAATGGACTCCACCAATTCTGCCAAGATGAGTGGTCAAATATTCAGCCAGAGTTATGCCTGAAGCTTGTTGATGGCTACCAAGGTCGAGGTGCAACTCGGTAAGAGACATTAAACTACTCAAATATTTACAAGGGTGTATTTATAACTTTGAGCCTGTATGCATGTATACTCAACAGTTCAAAGAAATCATTGGAAGCCCAACATTGCCATGACACTCATGGTGAGTGTATTTAAAAATCTGTCCACAAATGTAGCTATATGACAGGTGCACAATAGTCCACAGGACTAACACAGAGCCAAAGCAGACAAGAACGATGAGTAGACAATAGCTGGATGCCAGAAGCAGGGAGTTCTTATGTTTCTGGATACTAAAAATTAGGTCTGCAGACATGACCCATAACTATCCACGCATTTAGTGTGACTGTGAGATGCACCACCATGCACGCTTACACTGAAATTCATAAATGCCGTTGTGATCCCTTTTTTTTTTTTTTTTTTTTTTTTTTTTTGTTGCCTGTCCCATTTGGTTCTTTAGCCATCAGAATTGTTGTCTGAAGACCAACAAGGATACCCAATGGATTTATTTTGCCAAATGGATCATCATGGCCTTGCCGTATTGGTCCATTTGATCGACCTTTGTTTTTATTATTTATTTTATTTTATTTTATTTTCAATTGTTACAGACATGAGTGAGGGATAGGAAAGGGAGAAAGAAAGAGGAAGGAAAAGAAAAACAGAAGGGGAGAGGGACAGTGGAAAAAGGGGAAAAAAATCTCCTGGATCACCTGTTGAGAGAGAAAGAATAGAAAACAAGCAAAAAAAACCAAAGCAACATACTAAACACAACACCATCGCATTAATCTAGCTAAGTGCAAACAGCAGTAAATACTAAATATTCAATGTTGTTGTGCAGCATGCAGGACAGACAGCGCACAATGTGCTTTGAAGTAGCAGCCAAGAAAGGTGTAATTTAAGTCTACGAACAGTGAACATCCGTGTGGATCAGCGCGCTTGTATTCAAATGGTTTCCACATGTAATGGTCTGCAAGAGGATGTAGAGAATCATAGCCATGTCCCCCAGGGCATGAAGCAGGTATGGAGGAGATCCAGGCCCCAGACATCCAGAGGCCCCAGACATCCAGAGGCCCCAGACATCCAGAGGCCCCAGAGTGCGAGAGCCCAAGGAGGACCACCGGAGGGGCATCCGTGCCACCCTCATGGGAAGGGCTGAGGATCCCCAGACGAGGGGTCACCCAGTAGCCACCGAGCAGAAGCTAGAGGGGGCTGCAGTGGCGTGCCCGCCGGCTATGGCGGCCACCAGCTGTGCCAGAGTGAACCGAGCCGGAGGCCCGAGGGCCCCCCGCGCCCCGGAAGAGGCCTGGCGCCTGTTGCTCGGCCACCAATGCACCGACCCCTGAGGGCATCAGTCAACGGCAGGGAGTGTGGTGAGGGGAGATAGCCCTCCACACTTTGGAGGTCCTGGGAGTTCCCAGAGAGGTGGAGTCTAAGACCCGACCTGACATATAGACACAGACAAACAGGCACACACAGACACAAACATGCATTCCCACCCTCGTGCACACATATACAAACACTCAGCACTCACCCAACGTAAGGATTGACATAAATGGACACGTACACACAATCACACTCCCCAAACATACTCTATATCCCGAGTCCAGGTACCCTCGCCCCCAGAGGGGGGAAACAGCACCCAGACCCAAGAGATGTTACCCTTCCCCCCGGGGTGGAGGCAAGCAGACCGTCCCAGGCTCTGCAGCAGCAGGGAGGCCAATCGGACAGCCAACATCTCCTCCCAGCCCCCCCCGCCCCGATGGCTAGTAGAGAACGGGGGTGTGTGAAGACCCCATACCTCCCTCCTCCCGCTCATGTGTAGTGTTGCTGCGTGTTGCTCTAAAGTGCATTTAAAACAAGGGAGAGCATGGTGCTGCTGCCAGAGAGCAGCAGGTGTTAGCACGGCCCCTCCCGAGAACCCAAATAACATCAATGTAACTAAAGACAATGCAGCACCTGATCCATTTATTAATTTCACACAGATACATACAGGTCATTTCCTAAAAAAGGGAAATGTACTATTAACATTCTATTACATGTATGTGATTATTACAGATGTAATTCATATTTCAGAGTAGCAATTGCAAATTACTTTGTGTAATCAAGATGAGAGACCATGGCTATAAAAGCGAAGGTGGATTTGGGAAGCCTGTCGCAGCCATGTCCTGTCCGTATACGCGAGCCACCCATTGCGGAAGGTGCAAGATTGATAAGGAGAGTTTTCAGAATTCAGCGTATATTGCGGGACAGACAGGATCCTTTAGCTCAGCGCGACAGTGTGCTCATAGAGAGATATCGATTTTCCCGTGAGGATATTATTTACTTAACCAACTTGTTGACGAGGGGGTGCAGGACCACCACCTGTCTTTTTTTTGCTCTGCCCTTTTCTTGGTTGCTGTTATAAACAAACAGATTATTCCAGGGTCTCTTTCCAAGAGACGAAAAGCAATATAAGTGATAAATATTACCATTCTGTAGAATATTCTTATATTTCACTTTTACTTGTTCCCATGTTCTAGTGCGTCCTGTTGTGGCTCTAATGTGAAAGGGGATATAATATAACATATTATAATATAATGTAATATAATATTGGATAATATAGTGTAATATAATAAATCTACCCTACCGCCTACTGGTGTTGGCCAGAGGGGCCGATGGCGCGATATGGCAGCCTCGCTTCTGTCAGTCTGCCCCAGGGCAGCTGTGGCTACAACCGTAGCTGCCTCCACCAGTGTGTGAATGTGAGAGTGACTGAATAGTGGCATTGTAAAGCGCTTTGGGTGCCTTGAAAAGCACTATATCAATCCAATCCATTATTATTATTATTATTATTATTATTATTATTATTATTAAATTACTTACGAGCCCTCTCTCCTTGCTTTTGCAGCCTTTGCAGTGTTCCCTTGCGTTCTGATTAAACTCTGAAACTCCTGAAATCCCTCACTCAAGAGTTCTTGCTCTGCTGCCGAAAAATACCGACATTTTCGCCGACCAATCAGAGGGTTGCCGATCAATGTTTCCACTATCGATGCGTAGCCCCTTTTACGACACCCAGTGATGTCACATTACTGCGTCCAGCTGTACTAATCGTCAACAGCAGGTGTGTTCGGGGAACCGGATTAGCGAGCTCACGGTTAGCGCGATGGTTTGGTCTTGGATGTGTCATTTGATCTTGGATGTAGTGAGCGACGTACGAAGAACGGGCCCCAGGTGGCCAGAAGGGGACAGGGGGGGGATGTCTCCCCTGCACCCTGGTGACACACCCGCACCCCAAGGCCCTACCTGTGTGGGTGGGTGTGGTGGAGCGGGAAGAGGGAGGTAGCCGGGGATGGGGAGGAAAAGAAGGGAGGGGAGGATGCCCCTCCCTAGGGCCAGCTCCCCCGCTGACCCCAGTAGGCACCCCCGTCCTCTGGTACCCACCAAGGCAAGGGAGCCCAGGCCCATCCAGACCGGGGCCTACGGCAGCAGCACTGCCAAGCCCCACAGGACCTGGGGCAGCCCACCCTACCCCACCGCAGAGGAAACTGTACCCACCCCAACATTCAATCATCTCCCAGACTACACAAGACAACAGACATCCAGGTTAAGTTTATTCTCCACCTCTCCTATGTCTCTCCCCCACCTGCAGAGTGGACTCCTGCAAGGATGGAACAACCTCCCTGCCAGTTGAAGAGCCCCCCAGTTAAGCCGATGCACAAGAGGCCCCCTGTGCCAGGGCTGAGCCCCTGTGCACCCACCCGCCCACAACCTCGGTGCCACACCGACGAGGACCGAAGCCCCCAAGGCCCAGCCAGAGCCCCAGCACGGAGGCGAAGCACCCCCGAACCCCAAACCCCCACGCCTGCCCCGGATCCACTCAGGAACACAACCCCCGGGTTAAGCCCTCCAGGGATAACGTCTCTAGGGGTCCTCCAGGCGCCCTAAGCCCGTCCCAACTCCACATCAACCACAATAGCTAAGGCGGGACCAAACCACGACCCCCTACCCCCGCTAGGTGATGGAGCCGATCAAAGGAGCCCAGAGGGATTGATCTAATGTGGTGGCAGAGGCTATATCGAGACTAATGTGATCTATTAGATGGTTTCTATATTGGCTAGAATTAAGATTATTTTTTATTTTTCCAGTTCATGAGGACCGTTTTCTTGGCGATGCATAGGGCAGTAAAAACCATGTGGACTGTATTAGTTTCTGTAGTGACATCATCCAATTTTCCTGTGCCGTTGTGTTCAATATAGTTGTTGATACAGTCATAAAAACAGACAGCAGTACTGTGTTCCAGGCTGATGGACCATCAAAAAGTCTGTGTTCGGGGTCCTGACCAGTGGTAAAGCTGCCTGTTGATGTTATTGCAATTAAGGTTTAAGCTCCACTGACCTGGAAAAAAATTAAAAAAGAAATATCTTGAAACAAAAGTAGAAAAACATCATTTCAGAGTATAATAGGAGCAGTTACAAAACCAGGTGTATTCCAAACCAACAATGGTAAATGCTGATAGTTCGACAACAGCAAGTTGCAGTCATAGTTATCTATTGATTACATTCTTATGTTTGAGTAAAAATCTATAGATTTCCAGAAAATATCCTTGAATATCTTGTATTTTTTTTGCTCTCAAACTGCTATTTTAAATGTGTTGTTTAGGAAACTGTTTAATGGATTTCAAAGGCAACATACAAATAACTTCATTTTAACTTCTTTTTTTCATCTAGCACCAAACTGAGATAAAGTAATTCCTACTTGAGTAAAAACATTGCTTTGATTTTGACCCAGAAATTCACTCTTGTCGTGGGACTGTGTGACTCCTAATCATAAGTACACAAAGACGGCAGGGGCAAAAATTAGAGGATTCAAGTAAAAATAGCTGGTGGATTTTAAAAAATATATATTAATAAATCTGAGCGGGTTCGCACGAACGAAGAGTCGGCCCCTGTTGTTAGTCTGGTACAACACACACCTTTACTGTCATGTCCTCTCGCTGTTTGTGGCTAATTAACACAGAATCCCGTGGTGAAATTTAGACACGTAACAAAAACACTTTTTATTTGATTGCTACCACCACTAGCCTGATGGTGGAGCCATAGGAAAAGCCTCTCCATGACCTGCATGTGCGCGGGTTGTACATTGGTCAGCAGGTCGTCATGGTGAGCAGCACACTGGACTCCAGGATCTTAGTTTGTCATGCAAATAAAAGATTAAATCTTAAAGAGCGATTACCATTTGCACCATTTAGTGTAGAAATGCTTAGATCTGGCCTTTTCAGTACAACACGAACAGGCTCAAATCAAAAGTAATCCTAAATGAAAATTCTCTCACCATCATTGCAGCTTCTCATGGGACTTGTGCAGATCTTGCAATGAAATGTATTTACTGTATCGTTAGGTAAACTTCACATGAACTAAGCAGATACAGACATGGATATGACACAATTAGGTTGAATCTTATTGGGTGCACTCTTTAAAATGGAAAGGTCCTGACATTGGAGTGCATTGGTGGTCTGCAGGTCAGAAATATCATAAGAGAGATGTGGCAAATTAAACAATCCTGGCATTAAATCTAGGGGAGACATGACAATGATGGTGGTAGAAGTGCAATTTCCCAGCGGGGGAAAAAGATTTTTATTGCCTTTTTATTTTGGGGAAAAATTGACTGATTTTATACGTGTAGTTCTGTATTGGAGACCACTGAAATTAAGTGCATCTTGCTTCCAGGAGGACTTTGTGCAGATGCTACGAAGCAAACCTCCATTTACATGCTGTAGTTATGTCTGACCTGGAGTCAAGTATGTTGAACGACCAGTAACGTAAGAGATCAGCTCATGCCACAGGGAAGATGGTAGTCATCCTATAGTGAAGTGAAACTCAGTGGAAAGACTGTAAACTGTTCACTGTAGCCAGTTTAATGTGGGGTTTTTTTTTTTTTTCTTCTTCCTTGCACTTCCACTGTTGCTTTTTTTCCTCCTGTTCAAGCCAACTTTGTAAACTAATCAGCATTCAACCTATGCACAGCATCATTACTGTTGGGCAACGTGCTGTTAGCTTTGTGGAGGGCTGCATGCAAGTCCAGCCTCTGCCTTTGGTTGAATTCCAAAAATCTCTCTCTGCAGAGCAAAACAGACATCAACATTGTACTAATAATTACTTACATTAATTATTACATAAACACACAAAACGGGGCAGTAGACGTTTGATCCTAACTTTTTCTGCTGCAGTAAAATTGAGACACAACTATCATAAATTTGCCTCAAGAAACTTAAATTAAAACAAAAGTTGAATCATGAATGTCCTCATCTGTCACCAGTACAAATGAAGTACTCGAATACAGCTTCTTATGCAGGTTTAAAGTCCAGCTTTACAAGGTAAATAATTATGTAGTTACATAGTGACCTTGAAGTTGGACTGCATTGTTGTCGAATTTCCCAGAGGAACCCACCCGAGGGATTAATAAAGTTCTATCTTATCTTATCTTTTATGTCCAACTTTAGGAGCTGGTAGAAATTCAGTAAACGGGTAATAGAATTAACTTCACTATGAGTGTCAGCGAGCCTTAACATTATAGGTATCATAAAAGTAGACTTTATAGGTGAACAGCTTTAAGTCCTCCTATTGAACCTTGTATTTATTTTCATTGCTTGAATCCTAGCTTTACAGCATCAGAATGACTCCGGCCTGCTCTTTATAGCACAATTGAGACTAGTTTCTGTACCTTTCTTACAAGATTTACCGATTAGTTTTCTGCAAATACAAATTCTGTTGGAAAAGTGCCGTGGTATTAAGCCACAGGCACATAGGCATTTAGTTTCTTGTTTTTTGCCAACAAGGCTGTAAATTGTCTGAGTTTACACCCTAAATGCTATTAACCATCGGGATTATCAGTTTACCTCACATTGTCTGCTGATCGGTCGAGTGCTTGTGCTGGTGCACTGCCTAAACAGGCCTGTCGTATTTGGTTGCAGCTCCAGAGCTGATCCTGTGTTGCTGGAGGATCTGTTACACGTTCAGTGAGGTGTTTATAACCGGGTCAAGCAGACACTCATGACCTGATACGCTGACGCACTTTCAGTTTGTGGGGGGCCCAACTCGGGACGTCATGTGTGTGTTTACCAGTGAATACTTGTTACAAAGAGGTATTTTTCTTTGCTTAAAATAAGCTTATTGCCTGGCTGGTCTTTCTTGATTTGTCTTTAAAGGACTTTGTTAATAATCAGAGGTTTGAGTGTACAGCAGTGCCCAAAAGCACTTTTCTTGAATACCTCCACTGACCCATTTTTCTGGATTTTCTTTCAATGCTTACAGAGTGAAAAGGAGGATTAAAAAAAAAAAAATACACCGCTGTGCATCAAGTGATGGTGAGCGAATCAATGGTTCCTTTTTTGCCAATGGAAAATTACCTTACTAGGCCTCCCACTACAAAGTCACCTCTGAATTTAATCTTTATTAGCTGAGTCAGATGTGGAGATGCTGAGGAGGCAGAGAAGGAATTCAGAACCTGTCTCCGTCGGCTGCATCACAGGGTGTGAAGGGTTTGATATTTTTTGTCATCAAAGCATTTATAAAATGATGAGAAACTGGCACATGTCAGGAGTTTTCTCTTTACAGCTACTGTGCTGTATTACATAGGAAATCCATCAGGTCATTATTTGTAATGTAAGCACCAAAACAGCAGTTCATATTTCAGCTGAAGCTCAGCCTTAAATGGCAGGTTTCACAGCTGTTTGGCTTCTTTCCTTCCTTATTCCTTTTTTTGACACCTCATCTTTAGTCTGAGCTTAGTTGTAAGAAGTTCAAATAAACAGCAGTTTTATTTGTGTAATTGTGTTAAGTGGCCAGAAGCAGCTTAAGTATCTGGTCAATCAACAGTAATAAAATATTTAAAGAAATTAAAATTAGAGCTGGTTTTTTTTTTTTTTTTTTTTTTTGTCTTTCTTTCTAAAGGGAAAACACTCCCACTTAATTTGATTCAAACTTGAGATACAAATATTTAAAACTATTGACTCTTTGTGTTTGATATGCTGGTCCTGTTGTGTCTTCACAAACTTCTTGAAACACTTTTGTTTTGCTTAATTATTTGACTTTTACCTTTTTCGTGGGCATAGAATCTCAGTCGTCTTGGCTAATGCTGATTGTAACCTGCTCGATGGTGACTGGGTGATGCATTTTAGGGCAGGGCAAAGATGCACCTGTACAAAAGATTTAGAAGACAAAAAATCCCTCCATAATATAACTGAAAATAAAAGTGGATCATAGGCAACATAACTGTATTATGTGCACATTCTTGCTTACAACTAAAATATTTTTATAGCCCGACTGATAGGCCGATATTATCAGTCGATATTGGCTATTTGTTTGTGATTTATCTACATAGAAATTTAAGTAAGTTTAAGTAAAGATATGACAGGATTTGATGCTGTGTAGAGGGCGCATGCACAACCTCTTGATCCAAGCAAAGTCAGGGAGAACAAGTGAATGAATAACTCCACACACGTTTAAAATTCTATATCGGTTGAGCTCTAAATGGCTATGTTTACAATGTCTGTCTTTGTAGATATCCATCCATTCTTGTTTGTTTATCCTTGTTAGGGTCACCGGGGGCTGGAGCCTATCCCAGCTACCATAGGGTGAGAGATGGGGTACACCCTCGACAGATCGCCAATCTGATGCAGGGCTAACACAAAGAGACAGACAACCATTTGCACTCACATTCACACTTATGGGCAATTTAGATTCTCCAACTAACCTAACTACTAACTGCATGTCTCTGAACTGTGGGAAGAAGCTGGAAGCCTTTGTAGATATCTCTTATCATAATCTATCATAAACAAACCTGTAATTTAATTAGCATCAGGCTAGTCTTTGGGCTTTGACATTTTGGTGATGTACAAACTGATAACTCTCACATTGCAGATTTTGCTGGAATGGTTGCATTAGGGAAGTTGTGTTTGGGTTTTTTTCTTTGAGATTTCTCAGCGTGCAGGCTTGTATAGCCAGTGCTGAGGATCAGGAAGTCTTGCACAAGATTTGGATATTATTTTTGGCTTGGGAAGGAAAAAAACTTCAAACTGTTGTGTTTTCTCATAGGGCTTTGGAGTTGACGTCACGCCGCAATGTATTGTGGGAGCGCGGCACCATTTTCGGGGTCTACGAATCAAAACAAACACACTGTGTTGGAACGACGATTACACGATGCTTAAAAGCAGCTCAAAAGAGAATGGACTGTATAGAGACCGATTGCGTCCAGAGGCGAAGCAGCGGTACTTGCAGAAAATAGCGTGCATCGGAAATGTGGACCCGTATGAAATACGGCTGTTTTAATGCTGTTTCTAGAAACTTTCATATGTGCTGTGATGGAAGCTTGTGTCCATCTTGCCCTCCTCTAATGTCAGCTTTCTGTTACATCACTCCACATCTGCCCTGTGGACATAACAGACTGCACAGTAGAATATGACATGACATTGGGGGCACAGAGTCTCAGCTGCAAATGCCTCGCAGCAGGTTTTTATTGTGAAAATATCTGAAAGTCAAAGGATCCAATGTGATTCTGAAAATATTGGTGATTATTTTTACTATTGATTTACTGGCAATTCTTTCTGTCCAGCACATTTTTGCAGGGCTCTAACAGTTTATAAATAGCATTTAAAACCTTAAATGATGAACTGTTGGCATTTGTCTTTTGGCAACAGCGAGCCATGTGTTATTCCACAGCCTCTGTAACAAAATTTAATTTAGGGTCACTAACTGTATTTGTGCTGTGACATGCCTGATATGTGTTGGGGAAAAGGGTCTACATACATTAGATAAAGCATAAACCACCAGTAGAGGGGAAGCCTGCTTGTCACTGTACTACTGGATTTGTTTCATCATTACAGCTTGATGGCCATTCTTTCACAAAGGCACTGCAGATTTAATACTTTGTAAATCTGTTTCATCCTGAAGGGATACTTAAAAAAAATGGTAGTAAAATACATGTTTCATTCTTTTAGTCCCTTTCTCTCACTCATCAATTTTTCATCATAAGACAATCCCAGTTGTGGATTAATAAAACTGTTTTTATCAGCACTTTAAATCTGCACTTCACTTGTAGATTTAACCAGACACTGCTCCCTCACAGGCGTTAATGTCATAGTGTGTTCATCTCACTTTTTTGTGTTTCTCAGGTCACTTGCTGCCTGGACATGAACTCTGTCTGAACTGACACACGAGGAGCCACAGCGGCAGCACAGCCGTTCATCTCCATGCACCTCTGAGGACGAAACAGTCATCCTGAATACGAGTTCGCCCCTTAGGGTTCCTCTGCTCTTTTCACCATGGGGGGAGCTGTGAGCGCCGGAGAGGACAATGACGACCTAATTGATAACCTGAAGGAGGCTCAGTATATCCGCACAGAAAAAGTCGAGCAGGCTTTTCGGGCCATAGACCGCGGTGACTACTATTTGGACGGCTATCGGGACAATGCCTACAAAGATTTGGCCTGGAAGCACGGTAACATACACCTGTCTGCTCCGTGTATATACTCCGAGGTGATGGAGGCACTGAAACTGCAGCCGGGACTTTCTTTCCTCAATCTGGGCAGTGGAACCGGCTACCTGAGCACAATGGTTGGCCTCATCATAGGTAATCTTGGCTTACCCTTATTGTGGGAGGTGTTTAGATGTTCTCTAAAGTCTACATGGACAAATTTAGAGGAAATGATTAAGTAACTTCAATAAATGACATCACTGATGCTACTGAATATGGTCTTCATCGATCAATTGGTTTATAATACGTTCCCCAAAAATAGCACTAAAAACCTAATAAATGTCAGATAAGCAGTGTATATTTGCATATGTTCAGATTTGAGAAGCAGAAATCAGCAAGAATTGGGCTTTTTTTGCTTAACAGAGGCCATGAATTAATATGCCACATTTTTGTCCCCCCCCTCCCCCTTAGGGCCATTTGGTGTAAACCATGGAGTTGAGCTCCACAAAGATGTCGTTGAATATGCCAGAGAGAAACTGGATGACTTCATAAAGAATAGCGACAGCTTTGATAAGTGAGTATATGCTTATGTTTTTTTTAAGCTCACTTTCTGACTACACATTCACCTGAATCGCTGGTGGTTGCCTGGTGAACGGCTCTCGGCAGGAAACCGCTATGCACGTGACCGCCTGTAAAACGACGAGTAAGTGTTCAGGCAGTTTTTAGGCTGACGTTAGCCCTGCACCCAAAAAGCAGCCTTCTCATTCATTTAAACAAAGCCAGTGAGTCAGTGCAGCGGGGTGCCAAAAAAAAGGACTCCAGCAAAACAAGTCATTTGGCACAAAAAAAAAAAGTTGAACCAAGCTCAACTTTTGCTGCAAAGCATTGTCCTTGGCAAGGTGCCGCACTGGTTCCTCTCAGTATGCAAGTGCTCATCCCTGGTAGATTTCTGCCTTACTGAAATACGGAATTTCTGTTTGTGATGCACCAATTTATCTGTCAAACATCAGAGTTGGCCAATTTAGTCTTATTGACTGCTGCTTGCAAAAAAGATTGAATACATTTATGCTTATTCAAAGATGGTAAGTTGAGGCACTAAAAGAGTCATGCAGTTATTTTGGTTTTTGGTGTGTGGGGGCGTTATAGTGCAGACTTCTTTGATCTTTTTTTTTCTTACAGAAAAATAGATTTTAAAAAACCCAAGTTTTATTCATTGCACATAATTTACTTATAATAGTTGTGGCTTTTCACAGTTTTTGAATGCTGTGTGTGACTTTTACAAAGTGCTCTGCTCTGTTGTGGCATCTCATAAGCCTTTAAATGCATTAATCTGTTACTAATTGTCACACCGGTGCAATAAATGGGTTAGCTGTGCTAACCACCTGCTGGCTCCAGCTGCATATTTATCATAAAGACATGAGAGTGAGAGTCAATCCTCTTATCTAACGCCCTGCCAAAAAAAAAAAGCTAATAAATGTATCCCCCAAAACATAAAGTGTCCTCTTGAAAAAGAAGTAGCTGTTACTGAATAGGAGGCACTAGTGACCGTTTGCCGTCTTAAATAAGTAATCTCTCATGTATATTTCTGCCACAATCTACAAATGTGATGGGCTTTGCAAAAAAACCCCAAAAACATGATTTTATTCCTTACCTGTCTGATTATTTCTTTCACAGGTTTGAGTTCTGTGAACCTGTCTTTGTGGTGGGGAATTGCCTTGAAATCTCCACAGACAGCCACCAGTACGATCGCATTTATTGTGGCGCTGGAGTGCAAAAGGACCATGAAAATTACATGAAAGTACTGCTCAAAATTGGAGGCATTCTGGTGATGCCTATAGAGGATCAGGTAAGTGCTGCAAGTCACCGGACTGATACGAAATCAACACATTGTGATTGCTGCTCAAAATGCTAACGCACAAGGGAAAACAAGGGAAAATGGCTTTGACCTAGTAGGCTTAGTTATGAAACTTTCCCATGCATTATTGAGCCGCGGCTGCACCTGGATTTAAGCAGCCGTGTACAGAGTACACACAGTGCTGTATAAATAAATGTTTTATTTAAAAAGTACGACAGGTGAGTGTGGACAGTCTGCAGGGCATGTGAGAGGGCACTGAGGATATTTCGGGATGTTGGTGGGGAAACTGTTGACAGCAACCTTTTCCAGTAAGAAGTTTAAAGATTGTGACGGATTCATGGTCAGTGCGTTTGGGCCATAAAAGGAACTGAAGTAAAGCGAAGCTTGGACTTGATAAGATATCGTGACCCAAGGGTTGAATGTTTTATGTTAGTAGTTATACAGGATGGCACTCTGAAGTCAGACCATAGAGGGAAAACATGCTTAAAGGAAATCAATCAGATTTTATACTTTTTTTTATTTTTTTTTAAATAAAGTAAAAAGGGAGGGGAGAGGGGAGCAGCAAAGTTATTAATCATGGCAGAGAAAATAATTAACACAATTCTGATCTAACAGCTTGAAAGCACTAAAGCCCCAGATTTACCCAGGCCATGTTCACACTGATGTGGATAATTTTCAAAATGCATCTTTTTTCCTCTGTTGTGGCCTTTCATCAGCACCAAGCTGACATCCCCCATCTCCATCTCCTCTGGAGCTTTTTGAAATTACTCCCCAGAGTGGACAAATATGAAACACCCATTCAGTAACCGGAAAGGCGGTGTGGAGCTTTCTGAAAATGACACCCTTCAGCACTGTTCAGATATTATGCTGTGCGGAAGCAGCATTGAGAAACTTTATTATCTGTATCCATCCACCCCCCCCACCCCCCACCCCCCACTCATTTTATACATTGACACAAGGAAGTGAATTTTATGGATGTCCAAAGCAAACCATAAAAATCTTCATGCGTTCATTTGGGAATTACTGTTAGACTTGGAAAAATGTCAGAGTAAAGCCAAAGACTGCTCGGTTATGGCAAAAATACAGACATTGGGAAAATTGTGGATTTATTATGCTATCATAAAGAAGATGGTTGTCTTAAGCACACAGAGACTTTGCAGTATGTCTGTGCCCCTTACAGATAGCTATGAATGGATGGACTTCACAGCCTCTTCTTTATCAGCCCCCCTCCAAGCCTCATCACACCTCCCCCTGCGAAGTTCTAACAGTGCACACGGAGTCAGCAACTTCAAATGACTTTAAACGTGTTTTGAGAACTGTCACAGTGCAGACTCGTTATGACCCGAGCCAACATAATGGGTGATTGATGTCTCATGTAATCATTTATATCTCTTGGATTAATCTTCTGTCTTTTCATATTGATATGTCATGAAGCAAAAGGACAAAGACTTTAAGGCTTTTAGCTTTTCAGATGCAAAATGTTACTGTTTCAATTTTATCTTTCACATTAGAACCCGGCTGATTTATCAGCAGGTCGATGTTATCGGATGATGTCAGCTATGTGCTGCTACAGCACTTACAGTAGCCAATACATAAAATTTGGAAAAGTGTCAGGAGAAACTGTTCAACCAGTTTTGACATTGAATAGTTTGTCCACTAGAGGGCACGCCGCAACTTTCCTGTTGGCAGTACTTGTTTGGAACAAGCAGCTGAACCTAGCAGAGTCGTCAGATCGTAATCAAGTAAATATGTTAGCGAAATCTGTTTGTGTGTCATGTGTCTGCAAGAAGGTAGAAAGTAAGTATAGGCTTATACATCGGATTTTAAATTGACAAATATTGGTATCGGCCAGATTCTAGTAAGAGCAGCAGTGGAGTGCTTGCATTGTGGCAGGCTGTATATTGCTGCTTCTTTTCTCTACTTAACTCTTCTTTTGCAAAAGAGATCTGATTAAAATAATTAATTAATAATTAAGAATTGAATTTTCTGTGTGTTAAATGTCTTTTTTCAGGAGTTTAAATGCACCAGATTAGCGGTTGCTTTTAAATAGCCAAACAATTTTATGCAATGCTCAGACATTTTTGAGTCTTTGCTGGAAGCTAATTGTATTTGGAAACTTTCATGTTAAATTTTTTCTTCTGTTTATTTAAAAAAAAAAAAAAGTATGGCAATGAAGTTTAACCCACAATGTAAGTCCATTAATAGCTCATTGGAAATAAATGCTAAAAGTCATAAAACTAAATGATGTTTCTGGCTTGAATACACTGGGTAAAGGTGAGAAAGAACGAGGAGCGCAGACAGAAGTCGTCTCCTTGGTCCTCTGATTTTTATTCAGCGCCTGCAGGTTATAGCCGCTAGAGAAAGAGATTTGGGGCAGGGATGTCTAAGCCTGCAGCTAAGTTTACAAGAATAAGCCAAATTTGGAAGGTATATGCAAAATGAAGCTACCTTTAGCTTGTCTGTTCAATTCAAATGAGCCTAACAAGCATGCTGTGGTTGTGTAAGACTTGGCGCGTGTGGATGGAAGCAGTTAGAAGGATGACTTTTCCCCATGGTGGTGTGATAGAGGCCTCTTATTGGATTGGGATTTATTACACCCACAGTAACAGGTGTACATGTCGACTCGAGTAAAAGTCATCTTTTGATTCACCTGAGTCCAATGTTTCCACTCCTTGCTAAATATGAAGCATTTGATGTTTTTCAGTGTAAAGTTCAGTTTTTGTCTCTTTATACAGCTGACCCAGATAACCAGGACTGGCCAGAGCACGTGGGAAAGCAAAAACATCTTGGCGGTGTCCTTTGCCCCCTTGGTCCAGCAGAGCAGAGCTGATGGAGAGAAGCCCGACACTGTCCATCTGCGTAAGTTCCCACGCCTCATCAAACAAACAAAAAAAAAAAAAACCCTCCCAGTTTTTGTGTTTCATTATCTCTAACTCATCTTGAAGTGCAAAGCAGGCAATATTTTAAATTCAACGCGTGATGTGTCGAGTCCTGTAGCGATATTGGCTTTGACATATGAAGCTCGCCCCGAGGCCGCTTCCTAGACCCAGTTATTCCTCTCCTTGAAATACCGAGACACTTTTCTCTTTCACGTCCTCGCTCGTTTATGCTGACCTAGTTGAAGGACTGGTGCGGCTGTATGGATTATTCTTATTTGTGTGGCGCACCGCCCTGAAGCACCGTGTCATCTCTCTTTGTCCTCAGCCCCAGTGACTGTCCGCAGCCTTCAGGATCTCTCTCGGATCTACATACGCCGCACTCTCCGAAACCTGGCCAACGAGGACAGCCAGGGAAAGGGGACGACGCAGAGAGTCCCCCAGAAGCGCAAACGCAGGCGCTGTCGCAGGCGACGCATCAACACTTACGTTTTTGTAGGCAACCAGCTGATCCCGCGGATGGTGGAGAGCGAAGAGGAGGAGCACACCGAGGAAGAACACAAAGAGGTGGAGGAAGAGGAGGACAGAGACATTGGCGACATTGAAATCCTCAAGCAAGTGAACGTGTTGAGAGACCAAATAATGGCTTTACCGCTGCCTGAGTCACTGAAGGCATATTTGCTGTATTACAGAGAGAAATGACTTATTCACTTGATATCCCTTCTTAATGGGTGCAGCGAAATGCTGAAATGCTTTTCTTCATCTTTTTTCAGTACAAATGTAGCATTATTTCCACTTAATCTTGATGGCAAAACTGTAACGGAAAGAGACGTCACAGATAATATTGGATAATAATGTTATGATTGTCCTGAGTGTTAATTTTTTTCGTTGACATGTTTGTTTGTTTTTCTTTTGGTTTATAAATGGAAAAAAATATAAAGTAAATGAAAATAGTTTCAAAAATCAATTTTGGGATTCAGATTTTATCGCAATGTCAGAATTTCTGCAGAAATGTGCAGATTAAAAATTGTATTAAAAAAGAGTTCTTACTATATTTGTTAAAATACGATCATGCTAAGTTGAAGACTTTTATTGCACCTTTTTTAGAAGCTTTAACTTACTTTCAGTGTGTGATGATTTAATGATACTGAGAGGAGACACTGAAAGGCAAATAAAGCCACTTTCTCCCATTTTTTTTTTTTTTTCTTTTTCTTTTTCTTTTTTTTTGTTAAAGAGAGTTAAAGAGTAAGATGTTCGATAAGCCCGAATGGGGCACGTATGTCATTACTCTTCTTGGTATTTCATTTCAGGTTAATGTGTTTTATAACTTCCTATTACAAGAGTTCACTGAAAGACCAGAGTGGTTCATAATTTTTTCTACAGGGCACCTTTTAATGAAACTTTTTCTACAGGGTGCTGACATTCTTGTTTCCTCACTACTACCTGATCTGATTGGCTGTCGCGGGCCTCCTTCTCTCTTTTTATTTTGCCCTGTTCTGGATTCTTATAATATAATATAATGATGTAATTCTTAGTATTTGAATAAACCACATCAGAGGTTTAAAATAAGGGTGACATGGATACGATGGTGATTTAAATATTCACCTAATTTCGAGGGGAACTGGTGAAGGCATGATGTTCATCCATAATGAATACATGCATGAATATATTGTATATGGGTGTTCCTGACTTTGCTCCTTGTGATTGGTCACTGGAGGTGATGTCCCAAGTGATCAAACTTTGAAATGTTTCTTTACAAATGACAACAAAAAAGGTTTCAAGATGGTGAACCAGATTGATGGCCTTGACACAAATCTCGAATTCTGTATAGTACTTTTCTTTTTTTCTTTTTTCTTTTTTTAAACAAAATCAACGACAATGCAAAATCTGACGCCTTTTGTATCACGGACAACAAAGCACCTTAATCTGCAGTCCTCAAGACAGAGAAAAAAGGAAAAAAAATAAAAAGATGACTTTTTTTGGGCTTCATTTGTATTGTGGACTGGACTTAATGTAATGTAAATCCTCTTTAAGTACAATTTGCTTGCAGAACCTTCCTGATAGTGATGACTTTTAAGTGCCAACATCCCTCGCCCCATCACATTAGGACTTCTGTGAGTTTTCCAGCACAGTAAATTTCCCCCATAAAGGATGATATATTTCTACAAAAACATTCCACAGTGAAAAAAACAAAAAACAAAGAAAAAAGCCAACAAAAAAAAAAAAAACAAAGAAGAAAAAAAAGGGGGGGAAAACCCTAAAAACAAAACGGCACATCACTGATCCGACAGGTCACCGTTTTTCTTCACGCTTTACCATCACAGCATTTGGAAAGTTCCTTCATCTTACTTTGAATGCATAAATTTAGTATTCCAAAAGCTGAGTTGAATGTTGTTGATATTAATTCTATTCAATATTAAAGTGATATATCTATATATGTATTGTTATCATATGATTCTGCATACAGTTGAATTAAGTTGCAGTTGATTTGTTGTAGCGCCCTCTTGCTGTACTGTATCTTGACACTGGGAACTCTGTAGATCAAATCTCCACTGCTGTCTGTTAAATAGATAAGATATATTAGTGCTGTAGGTCTTCATTTTGTTCTGGTGTAATGACGAATATTTTGTTTGAAAACAGGGCTGGTTATTCTATTTAGTAGTTTTTGTGTGTGAAGAGGTAACATTTATTTTCTGTAAGGCTTTTTTTTTTTTTTTAATAGATTAATTCATTGCAGAGCTGTGCAAGTAAGCAATAATGGAATAATTTCTCAGCTTATAATTACCAATAACAACATAGTCCCATTTTATTTGCCTGGTATCCATTAAAATTCACATGACCAATTACAGCCATGCAACAGTTTATATACCATTATCGAAAATGTAATTGCTAATTAGCGAGCACATTAAGTATTGAAAGCAGGGGACCTACAACCTCGACTCTCAGGTCGCGCCTTGCACCAAAGTTAATGGGACTGCTGTGATTACATTTAATGTGGATGAGATTCGACTACAAAAATGGCAGCCGGTAAATACCAAGTCATAACCAATTATGTGCTCTTATATTAAGATCATTTGTTCAGAGCCAAAAGAGTTCTATTCCTGTTTTTTTGTTAGCTTTTTTTTTTTCTTCAGGCATAGGTTGATTACTCATAGTGTGTGCAGTTCATTTTGAAAATGTGGTGTTTCTCCGTAACGTTTGGCACAAAAATAAAGGTCACGATCACATTATGTGTCTTCTAATCATTCTAATTACTCTGCTTTTCCAATCTTATTTATTTACCAATGATGTCTAAATGTTGTCTGTTAGTTAAAGGAGTCCTTACAATTTTTTTTTTTCTCCTCGTTAGATTTCTTGCCGCTGCTCTTGTGTCACATTGTAGTTGTGGAGTGAATAATATCTGATGACCCACTGGACCATGGTATATTTAAGCTAAGTCGGCTAATGTTGGGTTTAATGGACTTTGGAAAGTTCGGTAAATTTATTGGCAGCAAATTTATGAATGTGAAATTTATGAAACTGTAAACTCTGCAATTAAAAAAAAAGTGACATGAAAAAGATCCATCCATCCATTCTCTTCACCTTATCCTTATCAGGGACTGGAGCCTATCCCAGCTACCACAGGGCAGGGAACACTGTCGCAGGGCTAACACAGAGAGACAACCATTCACACTCACACACCTATGACCAGTTTATGACCTATAAACCTCCAGTTTCCAGTTAGATTTCACTGTCACATATGACTCCAGAATACTTGCAGAGCAGTTCGTGGTCAACTGAATGACTGCAAGGTGTCCAGATCCTGTGGATGCAAAACAAACACAAATAATTACCCCTTCACCAAAGTGCTTGACATGTGGTATAAAATTTGTGCTAACGTGTCGTGTTCGGTTTCTACTAAGCATGGCGCTGTGCATTATGGCCAAACATCTCTGCTTTAGTCTCACCTGTTCAAAAGAAATTGATCAGGAAAGTCATGCAGTTAGTTCAGATGTAACACTGGAAACTCAGCTTTGCTGCCATGTTCTTTTTATAAGAGAAGAAGCTTTTCTCAGAGACCCTCCTAAACAAGCTATCCTTGTTTAGTGTTTTTCTATCATATGTGACTGAGGCCTTTAAAGTCTATGATGTACTAGAGCTCTTGGGTGATTTTTGCAGCTTCACTGAGCATTGTACAATCTGACCTTGGAGTGAATTTGCTGGGATTGTGGTGTTGTATTAAAACACAACTAAATGCTCCAGAGGGGCAGCACGGTGGCACAGTGGTTAGCACTGTTGCCTCCCAGCAAGAAGGTCTGTGTAGAGTTTGCATGTTCTCCCTGTGTTTGTGTGGGTTATCTCTGGGTACTCTGGCTTTCTCCCACATTCCAAAGATATGCAGTTAGTTGGGATAGGTTAATTGGCAACTCTAAATTGCCCATAGGTGCAAATCGTTGTCTGTCTCTATGTGTTAGCCCTGCAGCAGATTGGCGGCCTGTCCAGGGTGTATCCTGCCTCTAAGACAGCTCTAATAATATAATAATGTCTATATTTAAAATATGTGTTAATATAATGTGTTTAGCACATTATAGTTGACATTAATAGTAGAAAGTAATGTGGATTTGGCTGCCCAGTTTAATTATGCAGCATCACAGTGCTGCTTGTTAAGAAAATGTACACTTTATGAATCTGCTTTACCCAAGGATTTTTATATCTAAGTAACACTAGGCCAAAAACAGTGTGGAAAACTGTTTTGGTTAACCAAAATAAAGGAGTTTAAAGAGAAAAATGAGAAGTGTATTCCCAAGACTAAAGTATAAATATGTACAAAGTGCCCTCAGTTGTGTGTGTTTGTCCCATAATACCTGATGTAAACGTCTCAAACTTTGGGTCTGACATACACCATCTGCATTATAATAACGAAAAGCTAAAGCTAACAATGGAGCAATGTGAAAGAATAAAAACTAAAGTAAATGTGAGCTGAACTGAACTGAGAACAAAAGTTTAAAATAAACTAAAACTACTGAAAAAAAAGTCAAGTATATACCATTTGTTTAAAACTGATTTTTTAATTTGCACAAATATGAAAAAAAGGCTTCTCTGACTTTAAAGGGAGCTCAGCGGCGCACTGTGGGGACAGACAAAAGGCAGACACAAAGAAGAATATGTGAAAATGGAGCAGCGGCAGAGAAATCTTGACTTTGAGTACTCAATGGCATCTTTTATTCAGTGTTAAAAGTTTTTTATGAACCTCAGCAAAGATGAGTATAATGACATTTGCTGACATATTGCTGACAAAAAAAAGAAGAGTTGACAAAATTGCTGTATGCTGCGGATATGTACTAGAATTTTAAAATACAACTTTGAGGACTTCTCAAGAAAAGTAAAGTGAGTTCTCTTCGTAAAATCAGCGGCGTAGCCAGAAACTGTAAAAAAGTAAAGCCGACCACAAGTGAGCCATGATATAAAAGGTCTCATTTATTCATTTATTACACAGGATATTTGTTAATAAAACATCTGCAAAAAATAAAATCAACCTCACTCTGTAGATCTCGTGTTATAAGGGTATATGCGACCAGGATAATTTTAAAGCACAAAAGCTCAGACTTTCTTTGCATAGACTGCACCACCATTAGTTCCCATCAAACACTCGTATCAGCTTAACAAGGCCGCACAGTACAAAGCACTGACCCCGTTTAATTCGCAATCCTCTAGAGTTTACTTACCAACGGGCCCCTTGTGTTTGGATTCCTCTTTGTAAATGGAAGGTAAGAGCATCACTAATTGCGCTAATTGACCTGAACTCTTTTTGACTATGATAGTTTAGCTGTCGCTCTGCAGCATTACAAACAGTTTGTGCAGAGTTTAAAGGGGTGTCTGGAACATCTGGAGGCAACGGTGCTACATATTTCTATTTTCCTCCTACTTTTTTCTGATTTGTGAATGTAAAGTTCCTCTTTGTTTTATTTACAGGTCAAAAAAACAAAGGTAAAATATTTTCAAAAATACACCATAGCTGATTTTATTCCTCTAAATTGGTCCATAGAGTAAATGATGAAGAGAGCACAAGGTTATGAGCTATCTACCTAGTTGTCTAGGGTGCACATCAAATTAACAAATGCCTTAATCCCTACAAGTAATCCCTCAAGTAATCACCATAATTCATAATTCTTTGAGTTCATTTGAATGTCAGTGTTTATTTACATAATCAGGTTTGGGGGTAAAAAATCAAAAGTGCTATAAACATCGTGGAAGGTGTTTCTAATCATGTTTTGAGTGTTTTCGTCCCTTTATGGCTGAGCTGATGGTGAAGCTGATCATCAAAGTGCCTTCATAGTCAGTAATCCAAGACATAGACATATTCTTACCTCACACAGGTATATAAAGAAAAGAGGAAATTAATATAAAGAAATCCATTTCATCCAGCAACGCTGCCAGCGAACATCTGTGTAATTAAATTTTGTCAAAATTAAACTGATTTTGTGTTATAAGACCAGACTGATGTTGCCATTTAGCTTTTAGTTAGACTCTAATCTGAAAAATGGTTTTTCTTTCAGCAAATTGAATTATGGATAAAAGTTTCCACCTCAAAAACACACCAAAAAAAGAAAACGTAAGGTATCAAGTATCACAAATTACACACCATACCATCATATCCAGTGTCCACACTTTACCTTGCAGAAATTCAAGTGATGTACCATCTGAAGTGGGGAAAAGGCTAGAATCTATGTTGCTTAAACTGCAAGTGGTCAATAAAATTACATAGAAAAGCAGACTGGCTTGGGAAAAGAACTGCATTTTCTTTTGTAATTGATTATAAGGATGTCTGAGACAAAATCACATTTAAAAAAAACCCTTTTGAGTCACACCTTATGTGTCCATTGAGTCTTTCTGTGAAGTTTCAGCCCACAGTTGTTCCAGAAATCTGAGAAATCTGCAGACACGTCAAGTAATCTCTCACAAAGAGGTCTTTTATTCCAGCAGTGCGCACAGCTGCCCCCCATAATGTCCGAGTTTGTACGTGTTCCAGGTCTCCTGTCCACCATCGACACAGGCCACATTCATGATTAAGTGCAGCGTCCTTTTTTAAAAGGGGTCAGTGAAAGCAGCACCTGTCAAGTGGCGTATTTCAGCTTAGGTGTCTGTGAATTACAGGAGAGACTGGAAAGAGAAGCGATCCCAGTGGTGGTCGCGGTGCCTTGGCTCTCCACAAACATCGGGTCCAGGCAAGCGACTTTGGCAGCGAAAAAAGCGTGAATACAGTGAAGCACTGCGAAGAGGTTTGAGAACTCCAGCTCCTGAGAGAGACAGAAAATCAATCCTCAAATCACACACGAGCGATTAATTTTTATAGAGCCGTGCTGCTTTGAAAATCTTGTTGACTTATTTTCTGGCATGCAACATTAAACATCCGTCAAATTTAATTACCTTTGCTTCGATAGATTTGGAGTCTTGATTTTGGAATAAAAACTTGATCTTGCTTTTCCCGTCGTCAGACGACCCTTTTAGTTGGGAGAACTTGTATCTCCACAGCACTGCCTGAAACGCAAACGCAACAACATAACTAAAGCAAAAACAATGTCTTTATTTTCCGCGCTCAGATTTGTGAATCATTTCTGGTGTCACTTTTTTCATGAATAAGTCACGTTAAAATCCACGCGGATCCGGTGAGAAATGGGGCACGTCAGCAGATCAACCAGAAACTGGAGTGTTATTTTTACCACTGGGGAAATTTAACCAGCCACAGTAATTTCACCTGCATAGCAGAGCTTCGGTGATTCAATTAATGCCGAACCGAATAAACAAAAGCTGTGCATTGACTCAGTTTCATGGCTCCTCTTGTAGACAGCTAGCCAAGTTATTTGCACATTCCTATACTGTTGAAACAACTCCCACCAGCCTAATTAAAACTGCAACATCAGTCTGATTAAATCTTTTAGCCCTGCAATAAAGATGAACATTTTTCATTTAACTTAAAGCAGATATTCACGAAGCATTTTCGGTGTGCAGCCACAGAAGTGTCACCTCTCCTCTGCTTTGCCTTTAAAATTCAATCTGGCTCCCGCTAACCTTGTCAGAGGTGCCGATATCACCATCTCCTTCATGTCAATCACTGCATTTCATATTCTGTATCTTTCTTGCATGAAAGATAAAGAACAAAATCAGCTTCCTCCTAAAGCCACACCCGACCAGTGCAATGCTCATTTTTATTCCTGCTTTTACTTTTCCTCTATTTTGTACCACAAAATCAACACATTAATTTGCAGTTCATTTACAGATGAAAAGAAAGAAGTAAATATTGATACTCTGATATGATTAAATTACCACAAATCCTGAACTAAATCAAAGCATCTCCATTTTGACTGCATGAAGCATTGAACCAAGGCTTGCACATTACTGTGTCAGTATTACAATCCAAAATATAGCAGTACGAGTGCTTAATGACCTGTATAATGAGAATGTTTGTAACAATCATTTATATTGCTTATTTGTTTTAAATATTCAGTTTATTGAAATCAGATATTATTTTTCATTCACAGGGCAACTGTAATGCTAGATAAGGAAAAGCTGCTTGCGATGAGTAGGTCATATACAGACTATATGAAAACCTATCATTTCAGTCTTGCTGTTCATTTCAGGGACAAATGATCTAATTAACTGCAAAATAACTCACCGCCCACTTTATTAGGCGAGTGTATACCCTCCTAGTTCCTTTCAGTATTGCACTAATTCCTCAGAGATTTGGTCTGTATTCACATGACATCATCACACAGTTCGGCAGAGTTGTCGGCTGCGCATCCATGATGTGAATCTGCCGTTCCACCGCCATCCAAATGTGCTCTATTGGATTGCGATCTAGTGACTGTGTTGTGGCCATTTGAGTACAGAGAACTCACTGTCATGTTCAAGAAACCAGTTTGAGCTTGTTTGAGCTCATGGTGTGTTATCCTGCTGAATCGATCAGAAGATGAATAGACTGTAGTTATAAAGGGATTGACAGGTTTAGCAACATTACCCAGGAAGGGTTTGGTGAGTAAATGATCAGTTGATATTAAGGAATCCAAAATGTGCTGAGAAAATACCCCCCAGACCATCAACACCACTACCACCAGCCTGAACGACTGATACAAGGAAGCATGGATCAATGCGTTCATATTGTTTACGTCAAATTCTGGCATTACCATCTGAATGTCAGAGCAGAAGTCGAGACTCTTCAAACCAGGCAACGTGTTTCCAGCCTTCTCTTGTCCAGTTTTGGTGAGCCAGTGTGAACTGTAGCCTCAGTTTCATGTTCTTAGCTGACAGGAGTGACACCTGGCGTGCTCTTCTGCACGCTGGTTGTAACGCGTAGTTATTTGAGCTACTGTTCCTGCTGCATCTGCTGCATCCTTTGATGCTCTTTACCCCAAAGAACTGCCGCTCACTGGATATTTTCCTCTTTTTTTGGACCTTGTACTATAATCTCTAGAGACAGTTCTGTGGGAAAATCCAGGTTTTTGAAATACTCAGAGCAGCCAATGCTCAAAGTCACTGAAATCACCTTCCTTTCCTATTCTGATACTCAGTTTGAACTTCTGCAGATCCTGTTATGGGCTGATTAGATATTTTAGCTACCAAACAGCTGAATCTAATTAAGTGGCCGGAGAAACAGAACAAAATAAACAGCAAGAAGATTTTAAAGATGTGATGTTTTCAACGTTTCTCATTGATTGCATACTTTGTCTCCAGTAACCAAAGTTATCTAACATAGTGACCTAGTGCTTGGTATTTGCTCTGATTATTTTCTATTGTTTTGTATAGGTTAAACAGCACTATAAGTGCCTCAGTTTTTTTTCTCCAAAAATAAGCACCAGAGTGACTGCATCAGTCATCAGTTTAACAAGAGAAAGAGTGTCAGCGGGAGCCATGATTTCTTTGTTTCCTATTTAAATCACTGTTACAACTGTTTCTTCCAGGGTGTACTTCTTTTTTATGATACACGAGTGGCCCTTTGATTTAAAATCTCCAAAAAAAAAACAACCATCAAGAAAAAAATGATGTTTTTTTCTCATGTGTTTTTTTCACTCAGCCTGCAAAAGTGGAGGATGTGAATATTTGTGTTGCATGAGTGTAATAGTGCACTGTAGGCTGAAAAGAGACTGTCTTACACACAAGTTCTAGCCACATTTACATTATACATGTTCCTGTGTTTGCCATATTGTCTCCATATCTTATCTTATCTACTGTACTGATATCATACTGATAGCTTTCACCTTTTAATTGTATGTTTCATTAAGATTTTTTATGGAAAGGCAAATTCTGATGAATAAACACCTCAGTTATATTCCTGCCTTTTTTCTTCCTCACTGAAATTCACATTAACCCGGTTTTTAAATCCTGCCTTTTCCAGCTTTCAATCATGGAGTAATTCTGCTCCATGTATTTGTCTGCACTTGCAGTTTACATTTGGATTGTAATTTGTGCATTTCTGCCTGTAAACAATATTCTGGCAACATTTTTTATCATCCCTGGGGGACACTGGAGCTTCATATTGCAGGAATTAGGGCCAAAATCTTACAGAACAATATGTCAGTGCTTGTGTCCTGCTCATCCACATAATGTGCACCAGTTGAGTAGTCTGCTCTAAGACCTGGTGAAAGGCCAAAATGAACTGCAGGCAGGAGTGAGACGTTTGAGCTTGGGGGAACCAGCTGTCAAAACGAATGTGCTCAAACTCAAAATGCACACAGTGCAGAATAAGTTAGCAGCACCATAAAAAGGAAAAGGGGAAGCTGGGGTGCCGTGATTAGGTTCATCAAACTGGGTAAAATAATGAATCTCCTATTGTAAGTGTCCCATTTTTGTATTGATGACAAAACACTGTCCTTCACTCACCTTTGACGCAGCATCAAAGCACACAAAGCCCATGCCGAAGTCAATAGTGAGTCCCATAAGGTGGCTTTCCATAATACAGGCGTACGTTTTACACTGCATAACAAGAAAAGAAGATGTCAACCACAGGAGTTACATAAGGACACAAGAGCATCTTTGCTCTTCTGCTAAAAGTCATGTGGGCGTTATCAATCTCTGCACTAAAACAACTGAGAAGGAACCGCATGCAAGATTTAAACTGTCACAATTCCCGGTACATTTCCTGCCGTTCAGGCGCAGACCTGTATCCTCTCCACCTCCAGGAAAGTGGCCATCTGGAAAGCTTTCTCCCAGATCAGCAGCTCACACTCCAGCTCCACGCTGAAGAACATGTCCTCCCCACTCTCTGTCTGAACACTGAAGCAGTGCTTCCTCTTGTCCAGAAGGTCACTGTCCTAAAATAAGTACAGCAAGGCAGTCTCCTGAAGCGAATTACTAAAGCATTTTAGCAGACAATGTTTTCCTCTTATGGGTCTTTGCATAGCTTTACATAACTTAAATTGTACAGGCAGTCTAAGGTCAGCCTACTGTATATCTGATTGAATATGTGAATCTATATGAATTAGGTTTGCCATAATGAGTTTCTAGATAATGAACTCGAGATAAATTCCCACTATGAAATTCAAAGTGACCTCGAACCTGGAGAGAATGAACAATGAAATGTGAACCTTGAGTGTCTCTGTGGGACTGGAAAAGAACACATGCAAATTAATAAGTGAGTTATATAAGGGCATTCCTCAGATTCAGTTTGCTACTTAGTATTCTCAGTGTATCCGATCTGAGAGATGCTTCTGTAAATGTTCAGGGAAGCAGATTAAAAGAAGGACCGACATACCTTTAAAATCTTGCACATTATCTCGTACACAGTAAAGCTTTTCTCTGCTCTCGTCCAGTCCCATGTTGTCACCTGAAAATGTCACATCCAATTTTCAAATTTTATTTGAGGAATGTATTTGTTTTGGTAGAAATACTTTTAAATAATATTGCAATTATTTGCAACAAAAAAAACCAAAACAATGTCAGGACAACATAAAGATAAGTTTGTGTTTCATTCTTGAAATATAAAATCAAATAAAGAGCCGCTATATTTACTATAAACTCCAAAAACTGCAGTTCCTCTAATGACCACTTGAGGCTATCTCCAAAAGAGGGGCCAATCCCCATAGAAAGTTTACAACAGAAAGACACATGGATATTGACTTGGCCATTTTTCAGCCATCCTGTATTAGATTTGCTGATGTGATTGGGATCCCTGTCCTGTTACATGATCCAGTGTAACAGGACAAACTTTAGCTTCCAGAGTCAGACTGACATTCACGATGACTCAGTGACTGCAGGGTACCCAAATCATCACCCCTCCACCACCGTGCTTGACAGTCAGTATTACGTGTTTGTGCTGATATGCTGTGATGTTGCACATTGTGGGTAACGTCTCCACTTTGGACATTGTCCCAGAAGTCTTGGAGTTTGTTCAAATGCAACTTTGCAAACCTAAAGCTGCCATGTTCTTTTAGAGAACAGAGGCTCTCTCCTTTCATACTTACTGAGTCTTTTTCTATTTGTATTATCATGAACATTTTTTGCAGTTTCTCTGAGCATTGCATGGTCTTATCATGTAGTAAATTTGCAGGGGCATCCACTCCTGGGAAGACTGGCATTGCTGATGATCAGTTCATTGTTTAGCAGCACCTGGCTCCTACCTATTCTATAGATTCCTACAGTGATACTAATAGGTAATATCATGCTGGCTCTAAAAAGTTTATATAGTCTGTTGTACTGAGCAAGAATTGTTTTTACTGTAATCTTTTACCCACTGATATAAAACAGTTGGTTAATGTTATGTAATTTAGAACAAATCCGAGGTTACACTGTAAGTAATAACACAACAGATAAACTCATTTATTAATCTTTTACACTTTAACATTTACATTTTTGGTTTTGAAAAGTCTACAGAAAAGAAGCCACCAACCTATACTCTTTATAGTTTCATAGAAATGTTTGAAATCCAAAGCCCTCAAGGCTTGCCGTGCCCATCCACAGATTTCTAAAACATGACTGTACAATAGCCATTTGTGTCCACAGTTATTGATGAATGGTTGTCGGACTCAGCTGTCTCCTTGCCACGTGAATGGAAATATTTGTCACAGGTAACTTCAACAATAAAGAATCTGGTCGTCACTGCTGAATAGGCAGGCTCCTACATCCCACCATCTATTCACATTAGCATTTTCCATTTATATCAGCACATTCACATTGAGAAGGCAATTTCAGTTATCTATCAATCTTTTCTCATCTCCCGGACCATCGACAGCTTATCCCTCTTGTCATAATCACCTAAGTGGCTGGCAGAATGTAAACAGATTTAATGATCGCCATCAATCAAGTGAAAGATCAATGCAGCACAAATGATTATGAGTGAGCTGCTTCCTTTTTGCCTAAGCATTTTCTCCCTAAACAATACATTAGCATCAAATGAAAATCTCCCGATGGAGCTGAATGACATCCATTCAAATGCAGACGCTGGCAGGAAAACTTACAGGAGGTGCTGAAAACTTGAAGAGGGAGGAACCCCTCAAAGCGAGGAACTTTGGTGAATACATTCGGTCCTGAACGGAGTCCTGCTCCTTCTCGTCAACCCAGCCCATGTAGATAATCTATCAGAGGGTAAAGACAACAAAGGCATGTTATTTTATGCCACTCTGTAAAATCTAATGAATAGTTGTTGAAAAGCTCTAAAAACAGACTTTAGTCAGTTTAGTTTAGTGGTTATTCGGTGCTGCTATATTTGACCGAGTACAAATGGCTTGTACGGTAGTCATAAAAGCAGTGCACTGTAGTCTTTAAGAGAAATACTGATCTAATATTAAAGTTGAATAAACTTTATGGGTTTTATGATCCTTTAATAACAAAAGATTTAAATTAAAATCTATTTTCCATCGAGCTCAGATGTCTCAAACGTGTGGCTCCATGGCTACATACAGCTCTTTTTCCCATCTGCCTTTGGTTTCCTGTGGCTTTCACAAAAAATTAGATGAAAGGGAAAATAGCAGAGTTAATTGTTTAAAATTGTATTTCTCATCAAAGTTAAAAAAAAAAACTATAAAAAAAACTTTTAAAAAACTTAAAAAAGTATGTCTATATTCAAGGGTGTGTCCAGAACCCCACCATGGGGTGGCACCAGCCCCCCTGGATTACTTGGTGTATCCTTCCCACCAAAGCACTAGATCAGAGTACTGTTAATCTTGTGATCTCCAACACCATTAGAATGGAGCATATTAGCTCTTTAACGAGTACTTCAACGAGGTTTTATTTCCACGTTATTCTGCTTTTATTTTGAAAGCTTTAATTACTTGTTGTTTCGTTGTTAAAATGTATCATAACAGATCAACAACAATATAAGTGATTAAAATCAGACATCAACAGCAGCAATATGAAGATTTACATGTCAGTAATTCAATATTCAGTAAATATTACGTATATGGCCCAGAAAGCGGTCATTCCACCTAATGAAAACATTTACTTTAGCTACTTTAAATATATTTTGAATATGTGACCTGTGCACTATTAAGCTACGTAAGTAGGATTGTAGCTTTTCTTATTATTATTATTATCTAAATACAGTTTTTTCACTTTACAAAACAATTTCCCAACACAAAATTATATTTAAACCCTTGTGCAGTGCCACTTTTCACATAATAATACATTTTTAATATGTCACAGAGATGACCGGGGGGGGCTGTTTCTACACTGACTCAGTTTAAATACTCGGATTTCCTGTGGGCCCCCCTGCTAACTGAAACAGCCCCTGCCTTTAAATTAATTTGTTTTGCTAACATAAATTTATTTGCTGGCTTAGTGCATCTGTCGCTGGGTTTTAGTCAAAATGCGATTAAAACTGGCTAACCCCACCTAACCCCCCTTTTACTATTTTAAAGCTATTATATGTTTTATGCTATATATTTTATTTTTGAGCATTATTGATTATTATTGAGTCGTTTATACAAACACGTGCAGGACTCATTGAAGGAGTACACCCTGAACCTAGAGTTGCCAACGTCTCACAAAGCTAACTCTATAATTTCTTAAAAGCAAATAGAACATGTTATTATTCTAATAAAAATCCAAAGATAAAGTACCAAATTATCAATTATTATAAATAACCCAGTTCAGAATTTCCAAATTGGCCAAGATCAGTGAACAAACTGGTGACTGGTTTTCAGGGTCCCTGCATTTTGGACCCTGAGCTCTTTCTGAGTTCATGATTTGTTTTGGTTTTAAGAGATGATTTATCAGGTCTCTCCACTCTGCATTCTTCCCTCATGTGTGTATTTAAGTCCTCAGTTCTTTGTCACGTCGTCCTCTTGAGCTGCATGTTCCCTTTTACCTGTTTTCTCTTAGATTCTGAGTCTCCTGCATTTTTGACTCCAGCTATCTTAGTTTTTGCATTTTAGTTTTCCTGTGAGTTTTCCAGCAGTAAAGCTGTTTTGAGTTTAGTTCTGCTTCTAAATCCTGCAATTGGGTCCACACTCTGCCTGGTGCTGACCAGTGTTGTGTGTGTGACACGTAATTCTCGCGAAAGACGCTGGCTTGTTGTTTTACACTGTGGTTTTTTTTGGAAAGATTAAACACATAAGCTACAAGTAGAGCTGGGCGATAGAACGATAACGATATGTATCGCGATATAACTTTTACTCGATAGAGAAATTAAGCTATCGCGATAGACCTCGCCGCTCTTGTCCTCAAAAAAAAAAAAAAAAAAAAAAAAAAAAGGTCAGCCAATCCAAATTAAGTAGCGCGGAGCCGAACCAATCACAGCCGCAGCGTCACGTCGCGTGACTTGTTACTATATAGCACAAGTGCCAAGCCGCACGTGTGTTTGTTTGGGAAGCAGCCAGCGGGTAATGGAGGAAATGAGTGTGCCGACTAGAAAAATCAACCGAGCGTGACCGAAGAGAAAACAGATGATGGTTCCAATGCCGGAGAGATTGTCGAACGGAAGAGCCATAGAAGTTCCGTAGTGGGAAGGTATTTCGGCTATTTCAAGTCTGACAAAAAAACAGAGTAGCGTGCACTGTAAATTGTGCCGAAAGCAAGTCTGGAAATACAATAAACTGGTGCATGCGTCACACTGTGCGCCGCGTTATTGTTTTGGTGAAATGAATTTCTACAATACTGTTAATTCTACTCTGCAGTGTTTAAATGCTTACATATACACACAGTTACTGTCCCTCCACACACACGACTCGGTTCTGCTTCTATGCCCCAGCTTTGTTTACTTTTTCCCACCGAGGCTTCTAGACTTCTGATTGGCCAACATTTCTGCACGGTTAGGAATCTAGCGCCACCTGCTGCTTTGGCATGTTCCTAGCAGCGTTTTCCTTCATTTCTGCCTTTATGTGTGGACGGGATTATTTTTTAAAACGAAAACGGAAAATCTCAGTTTTCAAAAATACCCGTGTACGTGTGGACGTAGCCTCAGTCTCTGACTGGAAGCGCTAATTCGTCATTCGGCTTTTGTCAGACTAAAGTAACTGTTAAAACTGTTTGAAAAGCTCAGCTATACAACAAGGAGAGATTGAGAATTTCCTTTTAGTTCTCAGTTTATTTGATATTGACAAAAGTTAGTCAGTTTTGTCTGATCTTCTGTAAAACAAACTAAGATTTATTTTTAGAATTAATATTTTGTTTCTAAGTGGAATTGACAATTTAGTCTGTTTCGTTTGTTCTATTTTGAAACTTAAACGCTTTAGCGGCTGCCTTTTGTGTAGTTTGCAATATTTGCCTTTATCTATCTGAAAAAGTCTCATGTTCCTTAAGTACATCTACCCTGTTGAACTTATTATGGGAAATAAATATTTAAATAAAAACAAGCTGCTGATTATTTCACATTTTACTTGTGAGCAACGGCACATTTAAATCTTACAAATATAGTTATTTGGCTTATATCGTGATAGATATCGTTATTGCCTGAAATGAAAAAAACATATCGTGATATGAAAAAATCTCATATCGCCCAGCTCTAGCTACAAGGTATTAATCATTAAGCTTTAGGGATGTTGTAGGATTTTGTTATTTTTGGAAAGACTATCCTTTTCCCAATTTCCTGTCTCAACGCTGAGGGTGGTAGCTTCACGTTTAGCACAGAGAGTGAAATCAGAGTCTCAGAAAGGACAGCGAATAAGTGAATTTACTAAAATTACAAACTTTTCTTTTAGCATTGGAAATCAGTAGTCTTTCTTTTTTTCCAACAGATTGAAAAACCTGATAAATTAAGGTCACAAAGTAAACATAAAAACACAAGAAAGCAACAGTTTATTAGATTTGCCCACAAAGGTTTACAATGCCTATAGGTGTTTAATACTGCAGTATGACAGGTTTAGTTACCTATTAAGCTTTTAAAAACAGCATTTAATAAATAGTTTATAGCATTTTGTCCCATTGCTTTAAGCAGACAAGACTTTTTTTAGGGGTTATATTTAATAAGGGGCCATCATTGAGCTTTTGTAGTGACCTACTGCAGGTGTTAGTTGTCGTGGCCCCTGTTGTTAACCTAATTTGCCTTGTAGGACAATAAACTATTGAATTGAACTGAGCTGAAATATATATTTGACCATAGCTTCATATCACCTGTAAAGCTATAGTGACTAGTATTTGATTGTATTAGTGCATTTTTTCTTCTCTGATGCATTAGTTTAAAGTTTATTAATGTGAGTCAAAAAATTAACCCGAAAGTTTCATTTCTCACACTTTACGGATCTGTTTATGTGTCCAATTACACAAGTACACCTTTTCAGTCCTTTATATTGTAGTCTGACCAAAACAATTACATGTGATGTGTATGGGTGAGGAAAGTTACAGAGAAAACTGACACTGATTCATGATGACACACGGCCATCAGCCACGAGATTAAAACCACCTACCACCTGCTACGGTGCAGCGTTCTGCTCGGAAAGTTTGGTGCCTGACATTCATGTGATGTTACTTTGTCTGTTTTAATGTTGTGGCTGATGTGTGTACTTCATTCTTTTGCGTACCCCAGCAAACGCTTTGTAATTTAGCACTCGCAGCAAGGACAAGCAGCTAGACAGACGGGGAAATGAAGAAAAAGAAAGCAAAGCCTCAATCGGCAGTGCTGCAAGACATCAGTTCAGATATTAAAGATATCATAGCATCACTCTTCAGGAAGCAACAGGTTGACTGTGCCAAGAGAAAATTATTTGTTTGCTTTTCTTTTTGCAGGTTTTTGTTTGTTTATTTGGGTTTTTTTAAAGAATTTGCAAGCAAGTGAAAGATTTGGGACAGGCACGTCTCACGCTGTTTCATTTCTTGAATGAATTGTCAAGTGGATTCATGTCTCTTTGTGGGTCAGAAAACCAGATTGAAAAAGTAACAAAGAAGAGCCTCGCTGTGGTTTTTTTAAATGAAAGATGACGCTCTGCGAGTTAACTGGCTGAAAGCGCTTAAACAGTTTTCTGATCATGTCTCAGTGGACGGACAAAAATGATGCAAACGCTCCTCTTGTGCTGCAATAGATGGCTTCTTTTTAATTTATTTATTTTTCTTGACTGGTTATATTCACTTCTGATTGTCAGGATAAGGATGAAATGAATGCCCGACAACGCAAAATGAAGATCTTAAGACGCAACCGCTGCAGGAGGAAAAGCATCTTACCTGCTGGTTAACTGGAAAATTCCGGTTAATCTTCTTCACCTGTGAAATTTTGTGAGAATGTCAGTAACTCATTAAAATATCTCCTGCTAACAATCAGACACAGCTGACAAGGTCGACATATTTGCAGGAGCCCACGAGGCCCGCCAATCAGTGACAAAGCTTCCAAGAATAAATAAACATGAATTACAGTTTCCGTGCTAACATACTAACCACGGCACTGAAGGAAAACGGTTTGAGATACTTCATTTATTCAAAGCATGCAAATTTCAAAATGAGATAGAGTCATTTCCACAAGGACCCGAGGCTGTTCCTAAAAGAAATCCTTTTTTTAAAATCCATTCTCTCTGTGGTAATAAAAGCGGGGGGACTACAGAGTGAGCAGTCAGCCTTTAAATTAAAACATTCTCCTCAGATCACAGGTATCGCTTGCACCTAATCCACACTTTACTATCAAAATAACTCTTCCTTAGGAGCTGAACACCAAATTAAGCTGTCCGGTCCTCATGCCGTCCTCCTATAGAAGGAGGAAAATGTCGCAGCAGCTTACTGTGAGATGTAGCTGAAGTTTGGGTCCAGAGAGAAAACAAGATTTTTGGGGTTTTTTTCCAGAAGATGAACTGTCAGGATGTGAGCCGGGTTTGAATATATGTGAGCGGTGACGGTGGGTTTGTTCAGATGGCAGGTCTATCCTGTTCTAACACAAATTAGGAAATTCTGAAGGGTCCGGTTTTTCAAGTTTTGCAGGAGCTTGTGCACATTTCACCGTATCTAAAAATACAAACAGGAGAAGTTTGACTGAAGTTTGTGGGCGCCCTGGAGGTGGCGTTTTCACACCTATAGTTTGTTCATTCTGCTTCCAATGAGTTGATGAGCTTGTGAACTTGCAGATTTTCCTCATTGTTTGGTTTCTTTTTGCACAAAGAAAACTCCAAGTGAGCTCCAAGTGAACCAACATGCGTCACGAATAACCAGTCTGCTTACAGTCCGGATGTGTCTGAGGCAGGAGCCATAAAAGTAAACACAGGAAGAAGGAACCATATTCTGGATTAGTGGAAAACATGGATAATTTACTCCTAATGAGTTTTTATTTATCTGTGTGATTTTTCAGGCACCCGAGGCAAAACAAACAAACTGCTCTGGAGTTTGCACTCTGAGAACTGAGAACACCTTCAAACGGACTCAGTACAGTTTTTCTGGTCTTTACCTGAGTATGATTACTGTGCCCACATCTGTACAAATGAACCACACCAAGGGGGAAAACAAAGCAATGTTTAAAGAGGCTAAAAACACCCTACGTCACAACAGGAGCTGGCAGTGGTGAAAGGAGTACTTGGACCCTTTCTTTGAGGGCATTTTCACACCTGCAATTTAAATCAGCTGATCAGTTTGTAAAGTTGCAGGTTTTTCTTGTGGGTTGGTTTCTTTTCACACAGAGAAAACTCTCAAAAGTGAATCAAAATGTGTCACTACACACCACATGAGAACGCTCAAGTCCTGTTATTGGGCAGATCTGTCTCAGGCGGGAGCAGCAAAAGTAAGTACAGGAAGAAGGTGCTGTGTTCTGGACTAGCAGATATCAAGTGAGCCCTTGGTTCATTTTACACAGCTATGATACTTTTCCACATCTGGAAAGAATACCTGGCAACAGGATAGCGTACACCTGGTAGTTGGGTTGGATCAGGCTTTGATCACATTCTCACCTGAAATAAACCACTTTGGAGTTTGTTTGTAACCGCACAAAGACAACCCTCCTCCAAAGGGTCTTTTGGTGGTTGCTTGGTCCACAAATGAGTGCAAGTGCTGCACAAATGAACTGCACCAAAGGCTAACGAGCCCAGTAGCAAAAACACCCTATATTCATATAGTTATATAGTATAACTGCACAAATTTAGCCAGTAAGTGTAAAAATAAAAGTTATGATGAATTTACTGGATTACACATTACACAGGATTGCACTTCATAGTAGAAGAAGAATAGTATCCACTGGGTACCAGACTCTCCAACAGGTGATATATGCCAGTATATGATAAATATCAGGGGTTTTTAATAAATCTATATAATAAGCATCACTGTTCAGCAGAAGTGAAAAAAACACCTTTTTTTCTTCCTTGTTGATATCTTCTAATTTACTTATTTGAAATCTTAAAGTTAACAGCTGCAGTTAAAACCTTTAAATGAATAAATATTGTTTAGTTCAAATGAAAATCAGAGAAAATATAAATAACTTTATATTTAAACACAGTACTTGTATAAATATACTTCGGTGCTTCCCACCACTGGGAGCTTGTGCTTTATTCGGTTGTTTCTAGAAACTAAATAACAGAGCAATTCAGTCTTCGGCTGTTATAAAAACAACTAAATTGCCTTCCAATTTGAGAAAATTGGCCTCAAAATTCATGACAGCACACTGTAAACCAAACAACTGCATAATGAAAGGTGAACAGCTCGCTGACAGAGGTGGACAGACACTTAACAGTGGAGCTGCTCAATGCCACTGAGCTACAGCTTTGAAAATTGCCTCGGAATCGAATCAGCACCTCTGAGCCCAAGTCTCGGCAGAAAATACTGGAACGAGCTGGAAAACCTGAAGCACAGCTGTGCTAAAGAAACCACAAGGTCAAGGCACAAAGACATAACCTGGTGTGGGGAGCAGTAAACAAGAAAGAAATGAGTCATGACGAATGAGTCACGATTCAAGCTCATTCTTACTTCTGATTTGATTCACAATTACATTTGGAAGGGAGGCGGCAGGACGAGTTCAGCCTACGATATCTGTTGCTTCGCTGTGCAGCTGACTAGTGGGAGTTGTTAGAAGCAATGGAGTAAAAAAAACTTCCCTTCCTAATGTTTCCACACTCCTTCAAATGATGCCTTAAAGTGCGCTGCTAAATAAATTAAAGAGTGGTTTCATGAACACTGGGATGGCCTCTCCAGTCACCAGACCTGAACATCACGGAGTCTTTATGGGGATTTGTGCAGTGCTGAGTGGATTTCCTCCTCCATCATCGCCCAGAGAACTGGAGGCACTTTTTTCGTGACGAATGCTTCAGTGTTTGAGTACAAACAGATCAGCTGAAATGTAAGCGAGTGAAGGATGACCCCCGGCCCCCATTAGAGCCTTAATTTTAATATATCTCTATCTCGTTTCCATGATTTTCTCCGGTTCTTAAGTCACTCTATTAACATTTACTTTGAGCTCACGATGCAAAGCCACAAATAAGTTTGGCGGTTTTATGGTGTTTTTAAAATCTTTGTAGGACAATTTGTGGCTGATGTGCAGCACAATCAAGCAATCAATAAATCCTTTATTTGTCTCTGGAGCGTAATCAGTTTTATAGTGGTGGAATAACAACAGGATGAAACCACAAAGCACATTAGCATGTAATATAAATACAATTATTATGCAAATTCTAAAATATGCCAGACCCTGACTGGTTAAAGTGTATCTGGACTCACAATGTAGCTGGAAAACACAAATTAAATAGTTATGTAATACTCTCTAATACTTACAGTATGTGTGGTTAGCTACACTGTGCAGACATGTTGGTCTGGTGATTTGCTCCAGACTAAAATATCTCATCATCTGCATCTGGATTTAGATTTGGACAGATTTGTGATTCCCAAACATGCATGGAAGGAGTCGCCATGATGTCACCTAAAGCTTTATGTTCAACAGTTTCAAAGCACTAGCAGGAGGAGCCTTGATTTCTCCCGTAAGACAATTTTTTTGATTTGGATCATTTTTAAATATATTTTCAATGTAGTAATTCAACAGCATAGTGGTTTACACATGTGCCAACCATGGTTTGATGCTGTGAGGAGACACAAATTCCTTTGGGGTTGCGTCAGGAAGGGCATCAAATAGTCCTTTCACCATCACACTGCTTACTCAAAGGGGGCTGTTTATTGTTGGAGGGTCTTAACCTTACAACATAAAGCATCTTGAGACAACTGTTGTTATAAATTTGAAGCCATAATAATTAAAATTGTACTGAATTCAATTGAAAATATGCAGAGCTACCCACTGCAGTGACTCCTTCTGAATAGGGGACTAGAAGAAAGTGTTCTTGGGTTCAGTGAATAGTGGGCTACTTTTCTTGTAGCCCTACTGCAACCTTCTCCTTTTTGTAATCAGATGAGTCGCCTCCTGCTGGCCATTAGAAAGAATGCAGCTTCCACTAGCTTTACCGTTCAGACCTCGAGGCTATATCTTTCAGTTAGTATAACAGATTTGTAAATCCCAAGAAAACAGAGTGCAATTTTAAGACAGGGAACCTCTGACATTTTTTCAAAGCCCATCTTCATCTTCTGACATTTGTGTTAACAACTGGACAGCTTGCACTCTCAGCCTTTTAGTCATCATCCTCTCATCATGAACTGTAATCACATTGATGATCGCATAGTTTTAAATGTGGAGTTTTAATTTATTTGTGTGCAATATTTCACTGCATTTTCCTCAATCTGCTCACTCCTACAACAGTGAAAGGTTGTAAATGATGCAGTGTAAACAACAACAATGCAGTTTGTGACCATGGTGAGTGGTGAATGGATGTGTATTTGTGTAACACTTTCTAGTCTTGCTGACCACTTAAAGCATTTTTACACTGCGAGCCACATTTAGCCATCCACACATCATACAGTGCTTTTTTCCAAGCACTTAAGCTATCACAGCAGCTCACACACCGGCGGAAATATCCAGGGCAATCTGGGGCTTAGTATCTCGCTCAAGGACACAAGGCCACCACCAGCAGTACCGCTTCATGAACAAATCAGTGCAGAAAAAAAAACCCCCATCTCACATGGAATATTACACTGCATCTGGACATTCTCTGCATTCACATTCACATGCAATTCACATGCTGATGTGAATTACTCAGTCACATCAGCATGTGACCAAAAGACAAGTGACAAGCTGCAAAATGAACCGTAAGATCACTTTCTGATGAGTGAAGTCAAAATAAACATTTTTTTAAAATGTCATGCAATAAGACACATTTTATTTCAGCAAATCCATCTACTGTATGTTACCAGCTCACTCACATCCTTCACTAAGTACTCAGGCCAGAACAGGAATACATTCTCAACTGTTAAAACTGCTGGCAGTGAGTCATCAGTGTTATGTTTAGTATGTCCCTCACTTCGTCCACTCTAATTAATCAGGGCTCCATTATCCCCCCAAGACACTCTCTCTCTCTCACACACACACACACACACACACACACACACACGATAATTACAAATCCCTGATTTTTACTGCTGCTCAGTCGGTCCCGTGTTTTTATCTATCTAGTAATTCCCAAAAAATACCAGAAGTTTCTACATGGAAATGAATGAAAATAAACCAAAATACAAAATGTTAAATGTATCAATTTTTCATATATGAGCAATGATGTGCAGCAATGGAGCTTGTTAAGCAGTATTGGTATTTCAGACCCCTGCCGAGCATGACCACTCATCTGAAAACACATAAACAGGTTTTCCACAAAGCTGAAGTAGAGCTTGGAAAATTGTATTCACAATAAGAGAAAGAATACAACGCAGTCATTTCTTTGTTTCTTTCTGCCTTGTGGTTTCATTTTAATGCAATATTTTTGGATGAATTATAGATAATATGAGTGCATACTGGCAGCTGGAAGGAATAAGTGTAGTACAGCGAGGCTGCTGTTATTGTGACTTCGAGCACTCAGGAATAAAATTTAACTTTATTCGTAGTGAGAAGGCCCACTAGTACGTGTCTACGGCCCTTAATGTTGTGACATTCAGAAAGGAACTGTTAGATAATCCACAAACTGCAAGCGTGTTGCATGAACACCCAAACCAATTTCCTGCTGGTTTACATGTGGGACCACGAGAGCTAACAACTGTTATTGCTTCTTACTCACATTGTGCTTGGTGAGGCTGGAAATGTTGCTTGCAATTGCCTGAAGCCAGTCCAAGCATTCTTCTGCTGTGGGAAACTGTATAACTCCACTGCAAACACCATCCACTGCTATGACCTGGAAAGCATTTTTCCTGAAAGAGTAAAAGAAACACAAGCCAAAGATCAGGGGAGGATTTCAAATATTTTACACATTCATATTTAGTTTCTGTTTTTATTTTAAAAGGGGATTAGAGACAGTTCATTGCATCCCAGCATTGGAAACTCTTCCTCTGGGATTCCTGTGATAACAAACTAAGCAAAACTGACTGTGGTGAAAAATGCTGCTGTTTAATAACTTGAAAAACTGAGCGTCCAATTTTCCAAGATTAATTAATTTAGCAACGTAAGCTAAGTGCAAGCTCACTAATTAGTTACTTTGCTTGTTTTGGCGATCCACATGCATAATATGAAAACAGATTTGGGGGAATTTATATTTCTTTCTCTCTTTTAATTTTTTTGAATACTGCACTACTTTTGGAACAGGCTGGTCAGGTGATGAAAAACCTCAAAATATTAAATGTTCACTTCTTTTTTTAATATAATCCAAAAGCTGTGCCTGCAATATGAAAAATAAATGCAAAAACATATTCAGCAATATGCAGTTATTGAGATAAAACCAGAACAGTTACATACAGTGGGGCAAAAAAGTATTTAGTCAGCCACTGATTGTGCAAGTTCCCCCACCTAAAATGATGACAGAGGTCAGTGATTTGCACCAGAGGTACACTTCAACTGTGAGAGACAGAATATGAAAAAAAAAATCCATGAATTCACATGGTAGGATTTGTAAAGAATTTATTCGTAAATCAGGGTGGAAAATAAGTATTTGGTCAATAACAAAAATACAACTCAATACTTTGTAACATAACCTTTGTTGGCAATAACAGAGGTCAAACGTTTACTATAGGTCTTTACCAGGTTTGCACACACAGTAGCTGGTATTTTGGCCCATTCCTCCATGCAGATCTTCTCGAGAGCAGTGATGTTTTGGGGCTGTCGCCGAGCAACACGGACTTTCAACTCCCGCCACAGATTTTCTATGGGGTTGAGGTCTGGAGACTGGCTAGGCCACTCCAGGACTTTCAAATGCTTCTTACGGAGCCACTCCTTTGTTGCCCGGGCGGTGTGTTTTGGATCATTGTCATGTTGGAAGACCCAGCCTCGTTTCATCTTCAAAGTTCTCACTGATGGAAGGAGGTTTTGGCTCAAAATCTCACGATACATGGCCCCATTCATTCTGTCCTTAACACGGATCAGTCGTCCTGTCCCCTTGGCAGAAAAACAGCCCCATAGCATGATGTTTCCACCCCCATGCTTCACAGTAGGTATGGTGTTCTTGGGATGCAACTCAGTATTCTTCTTCCTCCAAACACGACGAGTTGAGTTTATACCAAAAAGTTCTACTTTGGTTTCATCTGACCACATGACATTCTCCCAATCCTCTGCTGTATCATCCATGTGCTCTCTGGCAAACTTCAGACGGGCCTGGACATGCACTGGCTTCAGCAGCGGAACACGTCTGGCACTGCGGGATTTGATTCCCTGCCATTGTAGTGTGTTACTGATGGTGACCTTTGTTACTTTGGTCCCAGCTCTCTGCAGGTCATCCACCAGGTCCCCCCGTGTGGTTCTGGGATCTTTGCTCACCGTTCTCATGATCATTTTGACCCCACGGGATGAGATCTTGCGTGGAGTCCCAGATCGAGGGAGATTATCAGTGGTCTTGTATGTCTTCCATTTTCTGATGATTGCTCCCACAGTTGATTTTTTCACACCAAGCTGCTTGCCTATTGTAGATTCACTCTTCCCAGTCTGGTGCAGGTCTACAATACTTTTCCTGGTGTCCTTCGAAAGCTCTTTGGTCTTGGCCATGGCGGAGTTTGGAGTCTGACTGTTTGAGGCTGTGGACAGGTGTCTTTTATACAGATGATGAGTTCAAACAGGTGCCATTCATACAGGTAACGAGTGGGGGACAGAAAAGCTTCTTACAGAAGACGTTACAGGTCTGTGAGAGCCAGAGATTTTCCTTGTTTGAGGTGACCAAATACTTATTTGCCACCCTGATTTACGAATAAATTCTTTACAAATCCTACCATGTGGATTCATGGATTTTTTTTTTCACATTCTGTCTCTCACAGTTGAAGTGTACCTCTGGTGCAAATTACTGACCTCTGTCATCATTTTAAGTGTGGGAACTTGCACAATCGGTGGCTGACTAAATACTTTTTTGCCCCACTGTATGTGATCTGCCCAGATTCCAGGTTTAAATGCATTTATTGGCAGCTGCATGGCGTCATATGGCATGTTCTGTTTCTGGTTTGTGTTCACACAGTTAGTTTTTTTTAAAGGGAACCTGCAGGAGTAAATATAAAGAGATGCAGACAGTGAAGCTGCTCATACTTATGAAATGCCATCTAATGGTAGAGAATTGTTAGTCTCTGTGTGTTATACAAATCTTTCTAGAAACACATATTAAGTCCTCTGCTAATTCAATAAGGAGAGATCGTTTGGACGATTTAAAGATATTTATTGAGAAAGAGAAATGAATGAATTTATTCTGTGATAAGACTCGGAACGAGATCCCATTGGTGAGAGGATTTAAGAGTGGACCTCCCAATGTCTGGTGGTGAAGATGAAGATGAAGGTTGGATGGAGGTCTGAGTGACTCAGGTGAGGTGGAGATGGGGAGGAGGTTGGTTGCACAAATGAGAGCCTGAACGGAAGAATGACAGAGAAAACAGACTTAAACCATATAGAGTAGAGGCTGATTGGCTCCAAGAAGGTGATGTTGGCATTGAGTTTGATAGTGTGTGAAAGTGGCAGTGATGTAATGAACAGACTGGCAGCCTAGGAAAGCGGCTCGGTTCACTCTGGCACAGCTGGCTGCCGGCAGAGCCGGCGGGCACGCCACTGCAGCCCCCTCTGGCTTCTGCTTCGTGGCTACTGGGTGACCCCTCATCTGGGGCTCTCCTCAGCTCTTCTCAGAAGGGTGGAACGAATGTCCCTCCGGTGGTCCGACTTGGGCTCTCTCACTCTGGGGCCTCTGGATGTCTGGAGGCTGGATCTCCTCCATGCCTGCTTCATGCCCTGGGGGACAGGGTTATGGCTCTCTACATCCTCTAGCAGACCATTACACAGGGAAACCTTTTGAATACAAGCGCACTGATCCACACAGGTGTGCACACGGGTGTTCACTGTTCATAGACATAAACTACACCTTTATTGGCTGCTATTTCCAAGCACATTATGCGCTGTCTGTCCTGCATGCTACACAACAACATTCAATATTTAGTATTTACTGCTGTTTACACTTAGCTAGATTAACGTGATGGTGTTGTGTTTAGTATGTTGCTCTGGTTTTTTTTTTTTTGCTTGTTTTCTCTTCTTTTTCTCTCAACAGGTGATCCAGGAGATCTTCTTTTCTTCTTTCTCTTTTTAAGTGCCCTTTCTCACTGTCCCTCTTCCCTTCTGTTTTTCTTTTCCTTCCTCTTTCTTTCTCCCTTTCCTATCCCTCAGTCATGTCTGTCCCGTCTGTAACAACTGAAAATAAAATAAAATAAACAATAACAACAAAGGTTGATCAAATGGACCAATACGGCAATGCCGTGATGATCCATTTGGCAAAGTAAATCCATTGGGTATCCTTGTTGGTCTTCAGACAACAATTCTGACGGCTAAAGAACCAAATGGGACAGGCAAAAAAAAAAAAAATTTTTTTAAAAAGCAGGCTGCTCAGTGATTACAGATCTTCCTTATTGAAGTTATATATATAGAGCTTTTCTGCTCTAACTGAGCACTTAATACAAGCTTTGGGTGCACACAATCTGGGGTTCAGTATCTTCCACAAGAGTACTTTAAGGTGTATTTAACAGCAGCCAGGGAATTGATCCACCAACCTTCCGACTGGTAGATGATCTGTTCTACCTCCTGAGTCACAGGTGGCACCGGGTGTTTCCTACAGGGACTGTATGATTGTGGGAGTTCATGCTAATACTGCAGGGTTTTACTTTACACTGTAAAGCACCATCGGACAGCTGTTGTGAACTGGAACTACAAATACAGTGTATGTACTACTGTGTATATAAAATCGTTTCTTTTGCTTTGTGGTAAACTTCACTATCATGTCCCTTTTCTGTTCCAGACAGGCGCCAGGCAACGAACTATTGGCTTTTTGGTTCAGTTACTATAATCCTTTTCTCTGCGTATCCAAAGAGTTGCCCAAACTGACACGAGCAGAGGAACATAAATCTGGCTTTACTCACTAACCCAACCAAATCACAAGACACCAGTGAGGCATAAGTTAAAGTGTTAACCCAGCCAAATACTGATCGTGTGTTTAATGGTACACTCTACACAGTCTATTTATAGATGGAGCATTGCAGTGTGCTCTATTTGAAAATCCCCAAGCATTTAAAATGTAAGAGATCTCTGCACTAACATCTTAAGAAGAAAGAAACTGACACTTCAGCACGAAGTCCCAGAGCTCACCTGGAAACGTCAGAGCCGGGGATATACTGTGACAAGCGTGAGTGTAGCAGAGGAATAAGGCGCAGGTCCACCCATCTCTTCTCCCAGCGAAGCCCTGGGGACGTGGGCCAGGACGAGCAGGACAGGGTGTCCTGCAGAAGTGTGAAACCGAAGTTAGAAGAGATAGCCCCTTCCCACCTCCAGCATTTGAAGCTGTTCCCATGTCAAAGAGCCCGAGTCCTGCTGCAACTATACGGTTGTTGCGGATGCACAGACAGCACAAGCTGCAGATTAAAAGTGATTTGCCGTCCTCAAAAGATAAAGATAGAACATCCTAGCTATCAGCAAGCAGTGACAGTTGCATGGAAACAACTTTCTGGCATCTGCTGCTGCGTAGTTACAAAAGGACAGCTACTAAATCAGCCAATCAAAAGAAAGGCTAATGAAAAAGTACCGTGTTGTTAGGATGGTAGTTCAAGTGCAGGCCACTATCACACAGAGGAGAGGAGGTCCCACTACTCTGGTCACTGGGGATGCCTGCAGCATACAGGAAAACAACAATAAACCCACAGCTACACCCCCGTCTATTTCAAGGTTTCTAGCAGCAATGAATCACAGCCATCATCTAAAGCGTGTTACTTTGTTCTGCTGCTCAAGTCGGCTCCAGCTCTCTGCCAATTTGTATTCCGTTGACTGGCTGGATGGCCAGTCAACCTGCCCTATATACGCAAATGAAAGGATTTCATGAAATGCTTTCATGTCTCACAATAAAGCTCTGACATACGAGAGCAATCAATCCTGAGATTTTGTTAATTACTGCAGTTTAGTCTTTAGCATCTTTTCTGAAGCTTGAGATGGGTTTACTCCTCAAAGCAGCATCTTTACTCAGTGCTTAACAAGACAGGAAGTCCAAAATAAATGGAGCAGGAGCTGGGCGTATTTTTCTTTATTTCTCTCAAGTCGACTCAAATTTATTGTTTCCAGGGCGACCAATTCTAGACAGGAAAAAAAAACCCCACCAGCTATAAATACTCTTGGCCAATTATTTTCCACAGCGGTAATAGTGATTATGTACTTAGACCTAATACCGGGGTGAATGAGAGGGTTCTCACATGTACAGTCCTCACAAAGGGGCAGTTTCAAAAAGGCTGGAGTCTTCTTTAAGAAAGAGACCGTGAGAGTCACTTCTTCACCAGCATTTCTTAAAACCTGGACCTGGAAAGCAGAAAAACAAACAAACCTTGGGAATATTTTTTTTTTTTGGTCTTCTTTACAGAAGCTGTAAACTGTGAGGTTTTTCTCGCTGAATGCTTGCTGTGATGAAACATGGTGTGCCAAAGCCTCGCTAAGAATGGAAATCCAAGATAAGGGATTTACAGAGTGCAACTTTTATGCTCCTTACTCACACATATTGCTTACAGATGAATTTAGGCAGGAATGAAAGAGAAAAAAATGGCTTTACATGTCAGAAAGATACAAATCATGAAGTGAGACAAGATAAGCTGTTGAAAGAGTTGTTGCAGCGGTGAGAAACTATGAGATATGAGCTGACAGCTTACCACTTCCTCGTGGCGATAGCTCCTGACATTTATTCCATTTATCTGGAAACAACAATAACACGGTTAGCCTAAATGATACTGCTGGCATCATATCACTGTAGCTTTATCTTCAAAATGATTAATGGGGCCAGCATAATAATTGTTATGACATCTGCGGCAAAAACTGTTGCCATGTGGGAGATTTTCTTTAATCGATTTATTTATTTATTTTGGCTGAAAGAGATGCAACAAATTAAAGACCTTTATTAGCCTATAGGGACGCATAATTACGCCACACAGTTTTATGGACATGTGGCGCATGAATTATTAAAGAACGAGGAAACGTGTTAGCTCGCGGTGTGGGATGAGATGTGTAAACGCGCATTAATGCGGCGTGTTACCTGAAGGATGCCGTCTCCGATGAAAAGCAGCCCAGACAGTTCAGCTGGAAAGAGAACAGTCGCTTTAACGCAAACAAACAAGAGGAGGGGGAAAATGACGGGAAGTGGGGAGAAAAAACCCTGACGTTATACCTTTCTGCTCCTTTGATATTTTTGATATCACAACAGGGATTTTGTGCTCTGCTCCACCCTACAGAGAGAAATCAAAAAGAATTGGATTACGAAGGTATCACAAATGGAGAACAAGACTCTTGAGATCAACATCCTTGGCTGACACAGTTGTTGCACATTGACAAGGAAATAATCAATGCCACTTGTTCAGACTTAATTCTAGGAGCTTGGGAGGAGTGGCCCTAATCTGCTGGGATCTAAATTACCTTGATGCTCAGACCGAACCCTCCAATCGTCTGTCTCCTGATCGTTACAGTCCTCTCCTGCAGTTAGAAAGACGAGTTTAGACTGCAGGACATGATTTCAAGCTGTGGAAATGTGGAATTAAAACGATCTAACTCCTGAAGCTTTTCTTTAACTGTTTTAATGATTACAACATTTTTTAATACAAAACAGGAAGGTGGTTTATTGATTTCAGCATAAGTTTGAGCATTTTACAAATATTTGCCTTCTTTTGGTACTTTTTGTTGCATTGGGTGTGTTTTCTTTTCTCAGGTGTAGTTTATGGATTTTCTTTTACAGTGCCTTACTGGCCACTTTAGTAGGTACACCGGTTCAACTCTTCGTTAATGCAAATATCTAATCAGCCAATCACATGGCAGCAACTCAGTGTCTTTAAGGATGCAGAAATAGTCAAGACGAGCTGCTGAAGTGCAAAATGAGCATCAGAATGCAGGGGAAAAGGTGATTTTGAAGTAGTCTTGATGTAGTGTGGTTGTTTGTGCTCAGAAACATGTTTCAGAAACTGCTGATCTACTGGGATTTTCAAACACAGCCATCTCTAGGGTTTACAGAATGGTCAGAAAAAAGTAAAAATATCCAGTGAGTGCTGGGTGAAAATGCCAGGTCTGAGGAGAATGGACAGACTGCTTCCAGCAGATGGAAAGGCAAATATCAGCTAGTTACAATCAAGAACATTGAAAGACGTAGACTACAGCAGCATAAGACAACACCAGGTGATATTCCTGTCAGCTACAAGCAGGAAACCGAGGATACAGTTCATGTTCTTAGCGGGCAGGAGATTGGAAAACGTTGCCTGGTCTACTGAGTCTCAATTTCTGCTGCAACATTCAGATGGCAGGGACAGAATCTGGCAGAAACATCATGAAAGCGTGGATCCATCCTGACCTGTGTAAACATTTCAGACTGCTAGTGGTGGTGTAATAGTGTGGGGGATATTTTCTGTGTTTTTAAACACCACAGTCTACCTGAACACTGCCACACAGAAGACCACATCCATCCCTTTATGACCACAGTGTACCCATCTTCTAGTGGCTGCTTCCAGCAGGATAACGCAGCAGGTCACAAAGCTCAAGTCAGACTGACAGACAATAAGTTCACTGCAGTCAAATGGCCCCCACAGTCTCAGTAGAGTACCTCTGGGTTGTGCTGAACAGGAGAGTCACATCGTGGATGTGCAGCCAACAAACCCGCCGCAACTGTGTGACGCTGTCGTGTCAACATGGTCCAAAAGATGATCTCTGAGGCAATGTTTCCAGCACCTTATTCAATCGATGCCATGAGAATTTAAAGAAGTGTAGGTGAAGGTGTACCTACCGTACTATCGTCACCAGTGAGTGTATTTTATGTTTTGCAACAACTTTTGAAGTTAAAAGTTGTCTCGGGTGGGCTCTGATACATTTTTCAATGACAGTCAGGTTTGTATGGCATCGAATATGAACACTCTGTTGCTCAAGGTGCATGCATGCAGCGTATTCAGCAATTTCTTAAATGAAATGTAAAATTCAATCCAAATATTCAACTGAACTTGGTCACCAGCACTTGGACTGATACGTTGCAGTTGTATTTGCATACCGGTGCCTTTGCCCTTTTCGCTGATTATTAATGATGTTTCACAGGACACAAACCTCCATTTGTCATTTGAGGATTTTTATCCAGGAAAATGTTATTGAATGAATAATTCCATTTTGGGAAAGGTCACGGTCTCGGGTCTCAGCTGAATATTTTTTTTCGCACAAGAAACCCGCGCAATAATTAATGTGAAGGAAAAGTTGTCAGGGGTGATGACAAGCGAGAGCTAAATGTTAAACTCAGTAGGTGAATTATTATTTAATGACTACACTTGATTTATGAGGAATAGATTCACTCATGTAGGCTTTCCATTAACACAGACACTGAGCTGTGTTCTCAGCACTTTTGTGTTGTAACCTTCATTACCCCGCGCTGCTGTATACGTTACTGATTTCAGCGTCTGTAATTATGACTGGGTTACTTACGCTCGAATAGAAAGGCTCTCCTGACACACAGATGACATCTTGCTCTTGAATGGTCAGAATATCTTTGGCCAAGTGTAGTCGAATATTAAACGGCTCCTCATTACCTTCTTGCATCAAATAAATCCCAGTCTTTGTCTGTGAACAGTCAGAGAGATAAAATCATTCATCATCCCTCCATGACTAAATTAACTGGCCATGAAATGAAATGTCATTGAGAATACTCGCTGCAGAATGAACATGGAAATTAGGAAACAGGGTTTTGGTGTCTATTATTTTCTTCTTTTTTTTAAATTACTCTTCTTGTTAAGGCTAATGTCGGACCAAATAACCACAATAGCAGCTCTGAGTAATAAACAACCAATTTGGATAACAAAATATACAAGAAAACAATTGATATATGGCTTATAAGCCGCATTCTGCGAGTCCAAATAACACTTTTGTACCCTCTGTTCCACGCTGAGACACAGAAACCCAAATTATATCATCACATTGTATTATTATATCAAATGGTGACAAATTAAGAAGCTGTGAAATTCAGTGGCTCAAATCAAATCGACCTCTGCATTTGAATCTCCCTGCTTTCCACGAGCGAGTGTGAGAGCGGCGTGTGTGTTTCCAGTGAACCGTTTAAAACACGCTAATCTGCATGCATTTGCATTCTGCGTATCCTTCCTCATCCCCAGCTAATTGTGATGCCTGTCCTGTCCTTGACTTAAAAAGGTCTACATGAAAGGAGCACCTTCACCTGACAAGACTGCTAATAGAAGAAAGCCACCAGTGTCAGCATCCTTGTCGCCCAGGATACGCCACTCATCGGTTCACAAGACAGGCTGGTTGCATGACTGCTATTCTCAGACAGAGAGACAGCGAGAGTATCTCTCAAAATTGCGGGTCGAACTTGAATCAAAGTCAGTTTGCGGAGCATATTATCTTTCACCCTAAATGAGGAACGTGAAGAGCCAAGCCCTCGCCTGCAGCTGCAGCGTGAGAAATGAAATGAGGGAGCCATTAATTCACGTTATTTGAGGTAATGCGTGTCTGTGTGAAAGTCATTAGCCAAGCGAAATGAGGGTAGTAGTGTTTGTATATTAGCCGGGTCAGACAGCATCTCAGGTGACTGAGCATTATTTGACCCGCTGCAGTGCTTGTATTGTACATAATGAACCTCATCCTTTATCCTATTTTATAATTCACTATAATTCACACCAACCTCCGAAACACCCCACCATTATCAGCTGTAGTCTGCTGGCGTGCATGTGGCAAACTATGAGGGAATCTTCTTTTAATCAAGGACCATTACAGCGAACGCCAAACGAGATTAATTTTTTTTTTAAAGGAAAATAAATTTTTCTGATGTTTCCTATCAAGAGGACCTGCAGTGAACTTTGTTGCATTTTGAAAAAAGACGGTCGAGGAGCAAAAACGGACAACCAGCTTGTCAACATCGCGTGCCTCACATCTCAGCATCTCCCAGCTGTGAGATGCGATGCAAGGCAGAGATGCGAGGAAGCTGCCCAAAGAGAAATCCTCGGTTCCTCGGGTCAGTCTTTAGCAGCATCAGTTACTTGTGATGTGCTGCAAAACTGTCAACCCCAGCTGGTACGAGTGCCCAAAGAGCCTCTTCTCTAACATAAAAAAGAGGTCTTTATTCGTTTCGATGCACACTTTGATCAACATGGCTGCTCTGTAACAGCAGAATCACTGTTAATGATTTAGTTATCATTGAACATTCCTTTTAATCTTCTAAGTCAGTGTTGCTGGGTTGGGTTTTTTTGTTATGATTTCTGAGCTATTTATTTACTTGCAGCACCATCTGCACAATGATGCACCATACAGCAGCGTCAGATTGCAAATTCAAAAAATAGATAAATAAAAAGCTGTGGCTTTGATGATCTGTATATTTTACATTTCCTCATTCATCCATTAAGCGAGTGAAAAAAGCTGCGACTCTGTGACGCCAACACATTTAGCAAGTAATCAGCCTGTATATTCTGAACTGTCAAGATTGATCACCCTCCCATGAGTGTGTACTGTGTTGCATCACAACTGCAACTTTGTTCTGTCATAGGCGCTGCAAGAAAAAACTTGCAGCATGTATACATCATTCCAGCATATAAAAGACTTCAGCACAGGGTACACCTGTGTTTCCTCACTCTTACTCATCCAGAAGCCTCCACTCGCCGTGCATTTTCCAGGTCAGGGAAGGAGAGAGGATGCAAGTAAGCAGAAGTTAGCATGATGAAAAGCACAGAGGGTTTCGGTGTGCCTTTGTGCCGGCATGTTACATGGCTAGCCTCGCTAATTTATGATAGCTGGGTGATAAATGAAGCGGCTATGGTCTCTGCTTGAGAAACGCTATCAGAGAGTAAATCAGCTGCAGATCCATCATCACCACCTTCCCTTGTTGCTCAGGATGTCAGATAAGATGAGCTCATAAAGTGAAAGCTAAAAGACATTAAGTGGTGTGTTTTGTTGTGTAGCTTTACTTGGTTTTTTTTGTGGGGGGAGTTTGCAGTTGACAGATTAAAGGGGGATAAAGGGGGCCTAGTGAGACTGCACATGCACAAACTGCACTGTATGTGCCCCGCTGCTGTTGTAGCCACAGGCCCTCAGATACCTTGCATGCTTTAACACTGTTTCCAAGTGCCTGAAAATGCCTCGCCGCTTTCTATAATCTTGCTCAATTGTTACATTGATTGAATTCTACCAACCTCTTCATTTGAAGTCTTGAAATCCATGTGCTACTATGCAGTGAGGGATACTGCAATAGAGAAAAACAAGACTGAGTTAGTCGGAGGAGACAAATGCTTAAAGACACGACTGGCCTGCTGCAGCAAAACCACAGAGCTGATTTAAACCAGCATTGTTAGCGGGATGCCTATTCTCATTATAGTCTCATACAAAACACAGACAAAGGAGAGAAATGTTTTTTTCATCGAAACGTGCCTCTTCTAAGCGACAAGAACGAAAGAAAATCCTCACTGAGCAATGTCAGTGTAATTGATTACAAAGGTGAGAGCCCAGGTATCCTAATAAATGTTTCAATATCGAATCCAGTGCTCCCAGAAATGAACCGTGTTACTGGTGGAAGCAGAAGACTGTGGAAAGTGCTACTACAAAACTACTACAGATTATGTGTTTAGAAAGTAAAAGTGCGCTCTGCCCAAAATAACATGCACGCATTTTTAAATTATCTGACTGCTTCCATACAGACGCAAGTAGTCTTTGAGTAATGTTGTGAGAAAGCCGCATTTACATAAACCGGTTCCACTCAGTTATAATCAGACATGACTGCCACTTGACTCAACAAAACGAGCGCAGAGCAAAAATGGCTCATACTTGAATTATAGAACCTGTGCTGCAGAGGGAGTCGGAGACTTACCTCAGCAGAAAGGCCCCCAGCTCTTTGTACGTTCAGCCCTAGCCATCGAGCAGTGAGTTGATCCCCGATCTGAGTCGTAGCAGAGGGCCTTCCCGGATCATGGCTGTCAGACTTGGGTGGTGGGGGAGCAATGCTGTCACCTCTCCTGCTACTCTGTAAGTGCTGCAGGATTATTCCCAGAGGAGCCGGTGCTGGAGAGCAAAAAGAGGCTATCGTGAAGTGAGGTTTCTCTCCTCGAGGTCCCTTATCGGTGGTCGTGCTGCAGTAACAGGAGGAGGATGTGGCTATGGTATCATCCTGATCCTAGAACCACTCGAGAGCTGAAACAAACAAAGAAAAGAAAAGAAAATGCAAGTCTTCAAGTAATGCTCTGAAACAAGGCTGACTGTTGATTACATGCTTTTGGCTACGACTCAAAAGATGTAATCTTAATACAGACAAGTGTGTTTTCACTGCAAATGCTGCGTTTATGTGGGATGTTGAATCAGAAGCAAATTCACAGCTTTTTTTTTTTAAATAACCACCTGGTTAAAACAAACAAACAAAAAAAAGCAGAGATGCAAACACAAACTCACAACTGTGAACCTCGTTTCTCAGTCTAAGATGAAGGATGCACTCAAACACCCCACTGTCGATTCATGAACGCAAATGCCGAAATGCAATTAACTCATATTCTTCGCCTTTCTTGTGTTTTTCGTATGCTAAGCACACATGACTATCTCAACACGTTTATTAACTTCCAATTGCTCATCCTTGAGAAACCCTCCTCGTTAGTATGTATTTTTTGCTCGTTGCCACCCTTTTGTTGAGTTGCGGCGTTGCTACTTTGATCATTGTTCCGCGCGATTAAAAGAACTCACAGTATATGCATTTGAGGCCACATTTCATGCATAAATCACTGACTTCTGATTATACTGTAAAAGTAGACTTAGTGAAACTTGCAAATGTTTGTTAATCACTGGAGAACAGAGAAGGGAACAAGAGCGCGAGCACCTTTAAGGAATATGGGCTGAATCGAAACAGAAGAAATTTTCAGAAAACTCTCAAATACTAATATTATGTCAGAATCAGCGCAAGAACTCAATATAGCTGTGTGATATCATTATTCTTTTAAAAAATGATCAGTCTCAACAGATCTCCAGCTGCTGATTCAAGCTGTTGGACAGAAGTATTGGGCCTCACCTCTTACTTGAGTCTGGGAAAGAACGGATCATATTAAAAGGCTTAACATAATCGAGTGTGGTAGTGTAGGACGCCACCAGTGCAACAAATGAGTCTGAGAAATCTTCTTCTCTCCTAGATGGTCAGCTATCAACTTTAAGAGGTTTTATTGCCAAGTGGAAGAGTTTAGATAAGCACCTCAGCAGACCACGTAATGTCACAGAGCAGGGTCGCTGGTTTTGGGTCCCAAAAACCTCCTCTGACATTAACAGCAGAACAAAAACTGTGCGCTGGGAGCTTCGTGGGATGGGTTTCAATGGATGAGCAGCTCCTACGGGTGCAGCGTCGATCTTTTAGTCAGTTTCTTTTAAACTTTCTTTCTCATGCTGTGTTGCATTTTGGAAACTTGAATGTTGAACTCTTTAAAATGAATAATGTCTGTTTAGTGTTGATTCTTTTTTACTATAGCTTAGCTACACAGTTTTCTTTCACCTTTCATTGTGATGATGTGAGAATGTTTTTCTGTTACATGAGTGGACACACAAACAGGTAAAGGCAAAGTAATCCTGAAGAAACAATCATTTACTGAGTATCTACTGAGCAAGATGCTTTATTATCTGAGGCGGCGTGAAAACAGTAGCTAATAATTAAAATAAGTAGCGGATCATTATGATCTAATTATTAGCTAATGACTCACCGATATCTCCTCGCTTGGTCTTCCCTTAGAAAGTGTTTCCAACACAGAACAATCAATACACCTAAAATAGATTAAATACCAGCTAACACAGTGTAATAAAGCCCACAGTGACAGTTTCAGTATTTGTTTTCTGTTGAATGTGATTCAAAAAGGTGTTGATTTAACCTCTCCCAGGAGAGAGGAAAAGTCCTCACACAAAGTCTGAACTGGTGACGACTGATTTCCAGCATTAAGCACCTTAATGCTGGAATGAGCTGCAACACAGCTTGAAGCTGTGAAGACGTTCATTTCTCTGGGTAGCTGTAAAACTTTACTGGCCCATATTTCTCATACATTGTGTGTGTGTGTGTGTGTGTGTGTGTGTGTGTGTGTGTGTGTGTGTGTGTGTGTGTGTGTGTGTGTGTGTAGCGGATTATATTACTATAGAGGTTTTGTGTGCAAAAGAGGTCTTCATCTCAGTGGGATGTCCTGCATAAATAATCCTTCACTAACTAACTATAAATGAGGTGGATTTTTATTCACCTCTTGTTTGTGTACATGGGCCCAAATTAGCCTGTGTTTATAACACAGTCAGCATAGCTTTGAGTCTTTCAACGGGAAGCATGTTTCCAGCCTGAAACATGTATGTTGTGTGGTCTTCATAGTTACCCTGGCAACCGAGAAAGTGGAGATTTGAAAAAGTGGCAATCATTTTTGGACCTTTTGTTGTTTATTTGAAATTATAATTAAGTACTATTTTTCTTTTGCAAATGTTTTATTTGGAAATTTTTAAAAACAAAAAACAAAACAAAACAAAAATCCTTGTAGTCCTAGCTGGTTCCCATGAGCTGTGAAATGATTTAAGCCACTTCCAAAGAGGACTTTTCCTCTTTTAAAGGTGGGAAATCTTCAATTCAAGTTCATGGACATGAATGAATGAATAAAGCACTGATCTGATGCAAACTCATGCTCAGGTTAACAAAAATAAGGAGGTAAGATTCCTGTCCAGTAACATGAATCACACGTTCAGGCTGTTTCACAAACTGCAGTGAGACTGTGTTGCATGAGAATATACTGCACTACATTTGCTTTAACAATATGTTCTTAATAAACTGGCATCTGACTGTAGTCTGAAACTGTTCTTTACAGTGTAGCGTGAACTGTATTGCATTATAGTACCACTACTAGTTAATAAGAAGGATTTATCTTTACCAACTTTGATTCGATTTTTTTAATTCCATCATTTAATGATTTTTGTGCTTTTCTCTATGTTTTCCAAAAATAAATTGATTATTGGTAAGATTGAATGAATGTTTATTAAGATAAAACCAGCTTAAATATGCAAAACCTGGATCTTGTGACTCCCAATATTAGAAATTTCCTGATGCAGTAAACTGAAAGGATGAGTGGGAGATATGGAAAGCAGTAGTAAAGGTTGTAGTAAATTAGATTTTAGCATCTATGACATGAACTGTCCTGTTTATTTCTGATTATTATTACAGAAGAATAAATGTTGTTGTTTTTTTACCTATGACATGTTTTTTTTCTAAATTTGTGAAAGTGTGTTAGTTTCACTGATATACTGATTGTGCTAAGCGCTGTTGCTAACTTTAAAGGTTGAACTTTTTAAGGCTTTTGCCTCCACTTGCTCTCCAAACTGTCAGAGTCAGGCCGGCTGTGTGTAACGGATGTAAGAAAAATCCTGACATCATTTGCAGGCCTGCTTTAAAAATGAATGCCTTCACATGGTCAGCTGAAAAATGTGTCTGCAGCTCTGATATGAGCACTTTGTCTTCACAGGTGCCCTCCTGTATATCCTGTCAGATGCCAGTGCTTCTCCAAAGATGAAATAGGCCAAACCTTTTGTGCCTTTTAAGTCGAGTCAGCAGAACTCCTTTTACAACCACGCCATCAGATATTTTCAGTCCTACCAATTTGCCAAGCAATGTTTTTCAAATAACGCTCTTGTGTCTGACACAATGGCTGAAAACACAGCAAGAGAGCAGCGTGAGATTAGCTAGATGGTGTGGAGATTGTAACATGACATCTCCATCTCGTAGACCTGAGGACAGCTGTGGCCCATACAGGATGATAAATGGCCGTTTGTGCGTAGGTGGAGCAGCTGTCTGCAGAGTGCTCCGCCACACGTAGCTTTCCCTCTCGAAAATTGAGATGGGTTTCACTTACTGTATGTTCATTTGTTCTGCAACCTGGAACATATGGTGCCTGAGAGTGCAGCTTTTTTAATTTGGAGAGCGATGATAGGAGGTATTATGTTACTCAAATATTATGGCGTCTCAGAAGCAGTTCCACTCAACAGCAACGGCATTGCACTGATGAGATTTCACAAGATCTGCCAGTTCACGTGAGAAAACAATGACACTTCTGTTATGAGCTGGCAGCTTCATCTAATGCCTGATATGTTTACCTTCTGAATCCAGCCTATAACTTTTAAAGCTGTAGAGTCAACGTGGGCAAAGTATGAATTATATTTAGCTGCTTTGTAAAGAAATTTACATCATCATATCATCATCCTCCAACAGTTATTTCTGATCTGTGATCATAACTGTTTATCATTACAGACAAGCAAGCAAGAAACATGACTTGTCTTGTTTTTTAGCAAGGTAGAGTCATTCATTACCACCAGCATTACAAAATAATATTTGGATTTAAGAACGTCGCTGCAGCACAGTCATGGAAACCGTCTTGTCAGTGCTCTGTGCGTTGAATATTTAGCAAGTGACAAAAACACGACACTACAAGTTTTATAGTTTTATTCATGTTTACATTCACTGCTGCTGTCTTGAATTGTTGGCTCAGGGTTAGTGGAGCAGCTCTGGCTTTCTGAGAAGGAAATCCGAGGTTAAGGGGGCACCAGAGAGGTAAAAACTGACTTAATCTGGAAAGCACCAATATTCTGATATACTGCCAGATTTATATTTATTTCAGATTCTTGAAAGCTAAACAGTTTTTTCTAGCATTTGTTACGTGTGGTTATTTAATGACTCCTTTACGCTTACAACTGCTCGGATCAGCTGGTTGTTGTAATTGTGGCACTCCAAACACGTGTGGCCAAAAGGGAAGTTACAGATTGCCATTTGGTGGGCAAACTATGCAACATTAACAGTGATAAGATATAGTCCTTTTCCACTAGAACCTTCTCTGCTCGGCTCGGTTCGTTCCACCGATCGGCCAGTCAATAACATCACTCGATGGATCATGAGAGCGACTCCTTAAAACCGCCAAACCCGGCAATAAAGCAAATGCGTGCACACAAATCACGGGTAACCAAATCTGACAAACGCCATACACAGGTATACCATCACCTCCTCGTCCTCCATTGTTGTGTTGTGTTTGAGTCGCATACAATGACATAACGGGACTTTTGCTCACACTGCTATAACCAGGGGTGCACATACGTGGTCCGCAGGTGCGCATTCGCTGTCAAAATAAAAGACGCGCACCAGATAAGCAGTTGCAACGCGCGTTTGCGTACATACAATTTTCTGGAGGAGTACAGACATTTTTTTAGAACTCTTAAAGATGTCGAAGAAGCAAGCTCCTGCAATTACTTTGGTGTTCCTCAACCTCCAAAGAAATGTCAGAGGGAGTCCGAACCGCAAAAGAAGCACGTATTCTCAGAAAAGTGATTCCAGGAGGTGAGCTGGCTTCAAACAAATGATGGACGCACAGAGATGTGATGCAGAATATGCCGTGAAAACTCTAGCGGACAAAAACAGCGCCTTTTATATGTACGCAAACGCACGTTGCAACTTCTTATCTGGTGCGCGTCTTTTATTTTGACAGCGAATGCGCACCTGTGCACCACTTATGTGCACCCCTGGCTATAACAACCCCATGCACATTTGGTGGTACTTAACTGTAACGGAAAACAATCAAAATCAAAGTGAGCCAAGTAGGTATTTCTCTTGTCTCTTCTTGTTATATCCGTTATAAATGCCGATACCAGTAGATCAGTGCACAGTATCGGTCTGCTGATATCAGCCAGGCTCGATCAACTCAACACAAACAAAAAGACAATCATCTTTATATTTGGTTTGGTTGGGTCTGTTTCCTCTAGGTAGGTACGAATTAAAGTTTTAAGAGCCAGCACAGTGATCGGCTTTGACTTTGTCTTCTGGTGTATGAACTATATGCTTCATAAAAAACCGAAGAGCACATAAAGAAAACCTTCACCTTACTACACTTGACTTTATAGCTATAATTTTCTTATAAAATACAAAAATTAAAATACAAAAAGCACTGAAGTTTCTGGGATCGATGATCCATCACCCAAATAAATTCCATTTTCTACCAAAGAAGACCAAAAATGCAGCAACAATTACATTTAAGAAGGTAAAATCTACGAATTGTGATCATCTGTGAATCAGCTGTTACTTTCATAATAACAGCAGGCAGCTCGAAGCAGTAACAACAAATGGACACAACTCTGAAGCCAGAATAATTCTCTGCTGACTGATTATTTGGTTTTGACACGAAGAATTGTGCTAAAACTGTTGTGTGCTGGCTTGTCTGCTGCTGACGCTAATAAGCTCACCCCTCAGCCTTACTCCAGCAGTGAACAGGCTCATGTCAAGAGGCAGCTGTTTGAACAGTTGCGTATTTACAGAGTACATCTTGTATTCAACAGGGCCTGTTTTAGTGTAACGCTGGAGGTGCTACACTTCTTTCTTTTTTCTCTGATTACGTTGGAGATCGATCATTGGGGCGAGATGTAAAGAGCATCTCCCCACGTTTTCAGTTCTTTTAGCGTATTTGTCAAAAAAAAAAAAAAACGTATTTTATTACCTCGTAAGTCGATACCTGAGATCTCCAGTTATAGCCAGCGGCACTCTTCATGCCAGATGCTCGTGAATGATAGGCAGAGGAGTAAATTAGTGATAGACACATTTATAGACTGAGCTCATGACCTTCCTGACTATGATTTATGTTTTTTGGCAGCAGGGCGCCACCAGATATCAGGTAGGTGCCAACTTAAATCAGTGAGAATCATCTCACAAACTGGTTCCCTATTACATCGCTGGATATCTGGGGGCAGAAACAGGCACACGATGGATAACAAACTCTAAACTAAACCGATCCCGCAGCATGTTTGCTGCTGACAGGTTCTTTAATTGAATTGCATTTTTTTAATATATATTACACATGACATTATGATGCAATGCCTAAGGATAAACAGGCTGGGCAATTCAAGCATGATATCGTACACGAGGGTCTTAATTGGGTTCATCAAATGAATGCCACAGCTTTTATACCACACTGAATAATAGAATTCACTCTCCTAATTATGAACAGATCCTAAATATATATACAATGTGCATGTCATCATTTTTAGATTTTAACCAATGAAGCCTGGAGTGCCTCACAGGGGAGGACTTTGGGGCCTGGAAATGGCACCATGCTGTGTGTTGAGTACATGAAAGGATTAAAAAGCTCAGCATATTGCTGAAGGCTGGGCTACGCTGAAATGATGCTACACAGTCGAGGGACGCAGCTGTTCACTTACTAAATATAAAGTAGAAAAGTATAGAGCCATCTCTCAAACGCTTGGACAAATTATTTATAAACTCATAATGTGTGATGTGAAAATTACTATCCTGGGATCGGGTAGGGGGATTGATGAGCGTATATGTATGTTGTGCATGGGTAAATCTTCTGTTTGGAAGATTTTTATATGAATTAATACAGGAAAAAGCCACAGAGATATGAATGATTCCTCTGTGGTCATTTGATCTGCAACATATTTACCAGAAAACTGCTCTTAAAAAATCCCTTTGCATTATCCACAAACATTTAATTCTATATAATATGGGGAAATAGTTTAAAATGCTCATCAGAGTAATATCTTCAAAAATGCATTAAAGTCAACATGATTTAAAACACAAGAAGAAAACAGTAAATCCTCACAATCGAGAAGCTGTAGCAGTATTAAAGCTTGATTTTTTTTGGTGATGTCTCACTACTCTGGAGAGATCTATAAGGCTCATGCTTGGTGGAGCCTTTGCAGGAGTGCAATGATCTAACCTTGAGGTCTCTGCTGAGGCATCTTTAATCAGTAGGTACCAAAGACCAGCCAGGCTTCCAGGCTGCTTATTATGTAATTTTAGAGAACCTATATGTTCTTCCTTTTCTGCTCTTTGTGGAAGGATGTACTCGAGAACCGGATGAAAGTCCCTAATTTTCCCCTTTGATATCACGTATTCCAGTAATAAATGTATCTATATTTTATCATTTACAGCTGCTGAAGCTCTTGAAGTTATTCCTGCATGAGTGGACGCCACGGTGTTTCATGGCTTAAATAAAATAACTTTGGCTGACTAGCTGCTTCACCCAGACATAAACTTGTGGTGCGCACCGATCCACAGTTGTTTAAGTTGGGCCCATAAAATTGTTCCACAACTGTAAGTAAAAACTGTGCAGCTGAGGGCTGTTTTACTATGTTTGCCCTATTTTACTATTCACATGTTGAATGAACTGCAAATCATTCACAAGGAAACACAACACCGCAGTTTACAGTGCACAGGATCTGCTTCCACTGAGGCTGATTTGCGACTCTGGCGTGCTGTCAGGGCAGCAGTGCTTAATGAACAAGCAGATTCTCCACATTAATCAAATGTGACCTAAAATTGTCCAGCCTGGGCTCCTTACAGGTTGTAAAGCACAAAGGAAACACTGCTCACCCTCAACAGAAATCCACTCGTGCCGGTATAAAGGTTCTCTACACTGGGTTTTGTTACTTCCAGCATGCTTGTCTCATTTTATCATTATTGGTATTATAAGTTCTTATTGGTTTTCTCAAAGCAGTCATCATCTAGGTGTAGCTTTCAGTGAGTTAAGTCTACATTGCAGTCTCAAAGCTCTAAATCAGATGGGCTGGTATATGAGGTGCATATAAATGAGAGTTGTGTCTTCTGTCTTCCCCGCCATGAAGAGTTTGGTGCGCATTTGCTTCATTAGCCATCAGTCTCCGCTAAGCCAGACTAATAGTTTTCCTGTTGCATGACAGTGACTTTGTGGCACAGCCCACTAATATATTTTCCCCGCACGCTCCCTTGGAGAGAAATATATACAGTTCTCTTTTTATTTGCGCTGCTCATACATCACGCTGCAAATAAAAGCATATGGCTCCTCCTCTATGGATTCAACATCTGGAGCAGTTCGTATGGATGGCTGGACAAACAGTTGCTGTAAAAGCCCCACAGACACATCAGGTGTGATACATTTTTCCTCTCTGCTTTTTGGGCTCTGGGGCTAGATTGTAATGAAGATGTCCGGCCTTTCAAATGCCTTTCAGATAGAACAACTGCTGGAGGTAAAATGTCAGAAGGACTAAAACACTTCCTTTAAATGTTTTCATTTTCACCTTCTATTTTCCTTACCCTGGCTGCCACTATCTGAGTTTCCTCTGCCACCGTTGTCAAGAAATTTGTGCTACGTTTTCAGCCCGGCACTCATTTTTATGATCAAAATAGGTCACTGAATAAAGCCATGTGGCATTTTAAAGAAATGAACTTCTGCCTCGCTTAGAGTACAGAAAGTGGAACCCTTGAATATGCAGAGTAACTCTTATTACATATCAAGCTGCTGGCTAATGCTGGGGGAGTATAACAGCACTTCGAATGTGTTAACATGTATAATTAATGGCAATGTGTACATTCCCTGCTTCTAGTGATGCCTTAGAACGGCTTCTCCCACTTGTGTATTTCAAGACGTTTAACTAGTCCCAATTTTTAAATGACCCAGTGGGATACAGCTGCAGGAGGAACAGCAGATTATTGATTAGTGTGTGGAGGAACACTTGGTTGTGCAGTGCAGACATTGTTTCCAAATCAATCAACAGTGTGTGTATATGTGTGAAGGTTTTAGATCATGATTTTGTTGGGTACTACTCAGTGTCTAGTCTCCAGTTATCAGCAGATCCGGAGAGCAACACAGCAGCGTGGAGGATTCAAACAACTTGTCCCTGGCTATCTCGCGCCTGACATATGGACCAGACATGAGCGACAGCGTTTCACTCAGGCCCGATTTCCTGACAGTGTACCTCTGCCGCCTTGACCCAACACCTTTTTGATTTAGAACATCAGCACAAACGGGATGGGAGGGAGGCATGTGCTAGGACATAAAATCATCAATGACATGTCAATGTGTGTGTCCCCTCCGTAAGAAGTGAGACCCACAGTATATCAAACAGATTGCACCTGACCTATGACCAGGGAATGGAGCAGCTCAGCTCAATATGCCTGTACGAGCAGCGAGCTGGACACACTGAGGCTACAAGCCTGAAAGCACTGAGGTGAAGCCTGATTTCTACATCTCAGTGAGCTCCATAGATGCACACTGCACTGACTGTCTGTCAGCCCATAATGGATTAAAAGCAAGCCTTCCTTGTAAGCACCCTGCCACACCAGCTTATAGTGAGAGAGGCATCGTAAATTTTGTGAAACACTCAGGGATTCAAGAGTTTTCTGCGAAGCTAATAAAGCACACAGGGCCAGCAGCATCATCCTCATCAGCAGCAGCAGCAGCAGCAGCAGGCTGAAATACTCCTCAGGTTTACCACAGATGGACGTTTGCCTTGATGCTTTCTGTAAGAAGCAGAAGCTGGGAAGGCTCGAGAAAGAGGATACATGGATGATGATGGATTTGTGAATAGTTGAGTGACGTTTGAGCTGTAAAAATGGCCTTTTTTTTAAAAGAAAAGTGGGAATGTTGTCGATTACTGGCATCCAGGGCAAAGAGACTACTTTAACGCAGCTGAATAGCACTATGGAGGTCTGCTGCCACTGCACTGGCTGGAGGAACTGCGGGTGCTGCCTGTGTACCTGCACCGAGCCAATGTTAAAGGTTTCTACAAGCCCATATATCGCATGCATGTCATCTATTAAGGAAACTGATTTATCACGAGGCCCATCGCAAGTTCCGCTAACTGCATCACACAAACGTAACTATTGGTGGATGCCACGGTTTATTATCCATTACACCATAGGTGACTGACAGATACATCTCAGCGCACCATTAACGCAAATAACATCTCCACCAAGAAAAAGTGCATTGCGCGTGGGTTAATGCTTCATTTCAGAGATGCTGGACATTATAATTAAGTACCAATGCTCGTCATGGGCTGTGAATGTAAAAGCGACAAAAAGGTATGTGAGGCTTACCTGGTTTTCTAGTAACAGGTGGTGATGTCCTATTAGATTCCTTTGGACTCCAATCAATCAATCAATCAATCATGTGATTGTTTTTTTCTCCTTCTTCTTCTTCTTATTTTAATTTATGCATCGGTTGCTAAAACATCTCTGCGAAATCACAACGTATCCCTTGTGGCAGCATCGCCCACACGGCATCCTGGTCCACTACACTGTAGCAATATGCAAAAACCGACAGAAAACAGCCCGCACTCGCACGCCGAACCAGATTTGTCCATATTTCCTGGGCAGCGGTGGTTTCAGGGATTCCTCTCCGTCGACATCTCTGGCAGAAGGTCCGCTTTCATAGCTCCGCGTCTGTCTCTCTCTCTCCCTCTCTCTCTGTCTCTCTCGCATCGCGCTGCCAAAATGACTGAGGCTGGAGATCACATGCGGCTGGTTCAACTCGCGCGTCAATCGCCTTCGTTTACCCAAGGCACCCGCACAACTCCGGATCCATAAATATTACATGATTCTACTTTTTTCTTTGCTGTTTTCAGGGACGCCCGTCGCTCTGTCCCACATTACACACACTAATATATCACAAAGCATTTTTTAAATTATTTCTACCAATCACATTTGCGTGCACTGCGGTCCTCTGTGCTTGCGTGTGCTTGTGAGCTCGTACGTCTATCTTTGTTAGGACCGGTTTGAATTTTAGACCTTGGGATGTGAGGACATTTGTGAAATGTGAGGACAACGTGGCCGTTGCTCACTTTTAAAATAGGGGGTGGGGGGGGTTAGTATTTGGTTCATTATTTGGAAACTACAATCCAAAAGTGTGTGTTTATTAGTATTGCACATGTTGTGCAGACATAAATCTGTCCAAACTGTCACATTGTGGGGATCTGGCTAAGATTTGCAAGCCCCTTTGACATGAATCACTGATTTTTTTAGATTGAAGCTGTGGTCAGGATAAGGTTAGGCTTAGATTAAAGGGTCAGGTTTCTGATAGATTTTTCTACCAAGCTATGCCCTGGTGCAGATGACCAAAAGAAAAACATAATTTCATGTCTGCTTACATGTTTAGACCATTCTTAAAAATGATTGGCGCACGTGAGTTACAATGCTCTGAGCTGAATGGTTTATAAAAGGGAAAAAAGGCATGGGTGGATTTTCTCAGTCTTGCACAGTCAGACACTGACTCAGTTTTTGCTGTCAGTGAGCACATGCACATACACACGCACTGTATATGCATTCAGTCACTTGGTAGTATTTGGATTCTCTCCCTCAGGCCCTCTCGTGAGCAGCTGCGCAGGCTGACCAGGTGCTCCTTATTTTCCATGCTGTCATCATGCCAGCTGAAAGATCCCGCTGTTTCCCCACATGAAGCAAGTTGACTCCTCTGACGTTTCAAGCTGCCTTCTCGGGCAGCACTTACTCATAAACTGTGCAGCACTTGTACCACATTCCAGTCTGAAGTCCACATATACCGGATTTCCAGCCTGTTAATTAAGGCTTGTTAATTAAGGGTCAAAACCTGCTGCACTGGACGGCACAGTACTGCTGCAGCAACCTGCAGCTGCTCTCTTGGTTCTCTATGCCAAGGGGAGACGTGTGATTGGGAGATAATAAATGGAAGTGCTCACTGACTTCACACTTCACTATACAACAGCAGCCTCTATAGGTGTCTTCAGCAGTAAGGCTGTCCTCCTCAAAAGCTCAACTGTGATCCATTATCACCAAAGCTAATTCACACCTTTACTAATGTTGTTATATATTCCTCAGGTAGGTCCCAACAGAAGCCTTGGAGATATTTTGACCTCATTACAACTTTAATCTATTTGACTTACAGTTTCTTTGGCTATGTCATTAAAAATTCAGACTTTCCACCATCACTTGCAGTAATTCTGTCATAACTATTATGGCAGCTGACTCAGCTTTACTGCTTTAGCAGGCAGGCCATACAAGTTATTTCAATGTATGCCACTCCCTAAAGACTTTAAAATCAAGAAAAATTGGCCGCTGTGTCAGATTAATCTGCATTTTAGGTACACCATCAAAAACTGGACTGTAAAAAAACAACAACAACAACAAAGGTGGAGCAATGGATCTATACCCATTTTCTTAATCAGCTTCTTACTATGAGCGATGAGGGTCTGCACGAACAGACAGTTATGTGCCAAAACGAGGACAGCTGCAGTTATTTCACATGAGAGGTTTCTGTGCGTGCGTACGTGTTCTCGTCTGTGCTCTCCTCATTGGTCCAAAGTGGGAAAGGCTCATTAGGAAAATGGTGATAACATATTCATGCATTGGTTGGAAATTGAATTTGAATTCAAATGTGATGAGAGTCATTGATCGTTTCCTATTTGCTGGGGAAAATTCTTTGGTTGTGATATGAAAACGTGACACTGGGAAAACAGTTTGAACCTGCACTGTCCTGATGGATCGCACTCAACTGCAATGAAAAACATGACTGTGTGGCAGAAAACACCTGTGCTTGACCACACGGTCCTGTTCACATTTTAACCGAGCACATTTAATTATTTATTTATTTTGCTGGCGTTACACTGTCCTGATTTGACATAATGTAGGGCCAAGGATTCAAGGCTTCCTCTCCGTTAATTAATTTTAGAGCTCATGAAGTACAGCCTCTGCTTTTCAGAATTAGCGATATGATTTCAGTTGAGCCCCGAGCTTCTGCCCACCCTCCTTCATTACTGTCAGTAGAACAGCATCCTCATGCTCTGAATGCAGAGAACATAACTGAAGCATGAAAACTGCAAGGAGACATTTTTCACCTAAGCATGCACGCAGTGCTTCACTTGCTTGCTGGGTAATATTGATTTCAAAGCATTACCTTCTACAGTGCACAATGTTTTCTGCTGGATCACCACCAAACACCACCATTTCTCACCCATCCTACGTGCCTACAGAGTGCTGAATGTGTGACAGTAGCCGGGAGTTATTATGCACAGATAACCTTCCCTTCCCTTTATAATCCAAGCAGGCACAAAGGGAAACTATTCATGATCTGCAATTATGTTTTCTAGATAAGATAAGCAGTTCACAATTAACTTAAGGCTTGCCCCAGACATAAGGAGCTTTTCATATCTGCTGACCCAGCCAATCAAAGTGCTCCAGGAGCTGCTTTTCAATATCACCATAGCTAAGCCTTTGCCTTTGTGGCTTTCTTTTTTTTCCTGCCCTGTTAGTTTAGATGTAAGACTCACACCCTGTCTCTTAGAACTGACTCCAACACAAGGGGGCGTACACTGCTAAGTTTGCCTCTCCCTCTCCAGTTCAGCAGCAGCAGGGATAAATTTGATTATGGTATGATGCTGACCTTGAGAGGGAACTACACTTAAATTTACATTTAAAGGATGAATGCCTTATTGCATTATTGGCAAGGAAATGTGTGGCTTTCCCCGCAGAAAACTGCATTAGAAAGGGACCACTCTTTGCCTTAGCCAGTGAATGAGAATGTGGATGGCAGCATGCAGTTTTGCCATTCGATGGTTTGCACTCTCCTGGAGTCACTTGCCTGGTTAATAAACATGTATATATAAATATGTGTGTGCACTATAAACCTCCCCTTTCCCTTCAAGCCATTTATTATCATCATCAACATTATTATGCATGCTGGTGTTGGTGGGAGCTTCCCCCAATTCAAGCATGCCACCCATAAAGGATAATCAAGTCCCCAGAGGTTTATAACACAACAATCATCAGTGACACTGTGCACACTCCGTGCAGTGATTGCATTAGCGATGGCATTTTAAGTAGCTAATCTATGTCACCCTGAAGTCCTAATTCCTTTTCTTTCGTTACTTCGATATTTAAAAAAAAATACTCTGCTCCTTTTCCTCATCTCACTGCACTTAACTAACCCACTTGCACGCTTGAATCACAACCAAGTTTTTGCACATCTATGCACAAAGCACCTGTCTTACTGGAATAAATGGCACTAGCCCAGCCCCTTAGGGGTGTGCAAGCACTACCATAGGCTACACGCGCATTTTGCAGTTCAGCGGTACACACGAAATGTAATTGGTTTGAGCTTCCAGTTTATGTAAATAGCAGTCGGTGGCTCCTCCCATGCACCTGATAGGCAGTATTTACAGCTCTTTACAGCTACACTGTTTCCAAGTGCGCAGCGACGCAGGATGACACTCCACTGGACTTAAGCAATAAGGATTTCCGTCTTCGCGCAGCAAACTGACACTCATCTCCTTTTTACTAAGAACTAAAAAAAAAAAAGTTTGCCAAAAGTTGACTTCTTGTTTTCCAAGATGCCACGCTCCTTTCTGGTCAAGAAACACATAAACTCCGCAAAGAAGCCAAATTATAGTGAGTTGGAAAGCCCAGCAGGTAAAGTTTCGTTTGATGTTTTTTTGTTTTTAGAAATAAAGCAGCAGTGTTCACTTTCTAAAAAGTTTAAAAAGTTGTGTTTCCCACAGGCAGACGCGTTTCATGTTTTTTTTGTTTTTTTTTTAACTTTGCAGAAGTTAGTTTCGTTTCAAACTCACTGGACTACCTGCTTTGAAATCTGTGCTTTTCACTGAAGTCATGACAGTCTCATAACCCTTGCTGTCTTTTTTTTTTCCAGTGTTCATCACACCGCACATCTACAAGGCTCTTCCCCTGTCAGTCATCCCCCAGCCAGAGATCCTGAGCCCGGCGGCGTACAGCCCCATCACAGTGTGGACTACCAGCAACTTGCCGCTATCTCCGCTCCCCAGTGACCTCTCTCCCATCTCTGGATACCCCTCATCGCTCTCCGACACCTCCTCTAAAGACCACAGCGGCTCCGAGAGCCCGAGGAGCGATGAAGACGAGCAGATGCTGCCCAAGCTAACAGACCCTCACGGAGTTGAGGCAGAGAAATTCCAGTGCAGTTTGTGTAGTAAATCCTACTCCACGTACTCTGGACTGCTCAAGCACAAGCAGCTGCACTGCGACGCCCAAACGAGGAAATCCTTTAGCTGTAAATACTGCGAGAAGGAGTACGTTAGCCTGGGGGCTCTCAAAATGCACATCAGGACTCACACCTTGCCTTGTGTTTGCAAAATATGCGGGAAAGCTTTCTCCAGACCGTGGCTGCTCCAGGGACACATCAGGACGCACACTGGTGAGTTGACTTGGTGATAAGAGTGGGGCCTGCTGTGTGAAGAAGCAGCTTTAGATTCATCAGGATCAACATGCTGATATATGATGTAGTGGTTCTAACAGCTCCCCACTGTGTTGTAGTGAGACTGAACTCTCAGACTGATATTCTTTTTTATTTTCTTTTTCTCCTTTTGAGTCATCAGCAGTGCTTGCCTTCTAAACTGTGTTGCAACCATTACAAAAATATATAGTCCACAATGTCTCTGTGTGTGCAATCACTGACAAACTTCTTCCCTCATTTCTACTCCAACAGGAGAGAAGCCCTTCTCCTGCCCTCACTGCAACAGGGCGTTTGCGGACAGGTCCAATCTCAGGGCTCACCTACAGACCCATTCGGATGTGAAAAAATACCAATGCAAGAACTGCTCCAAAACCTTCTCCAGGATGTCTCTTCTGCACAAACATGAGGAATCTGGTTGTTGTGTAGCACACTGAACTGGGATACCTTTTCCACCACCACCAAAAAAACAAACGAAAGAGAAAAAACACCCTCCTCTCTTTCTTCTTTATTGTTTTTTTTGCCCAAACCCAGGAGAACTGTCAGGGAATCACACCAAAGTGGGTTTGTTCACAAATTTACAGACTTTTTTTTTTTTCTTCTACTACCGGCCGATTTCATTTCAGAGTGCGAAATAGCTCAGTGCTCGCAAGCCTCTCGTTTCAAGCAGTGTTTCTGTGATTGCAATCAGTGTCGAGCTTTGTCAAACCATGTACTCACCTACCTGTGCTATTCATGCACTTTTCTGCATGTCTAGAAGTTTTATATGCCTTCACAATGTTATCTACAGTGTTTGTACCAATGTCTCTCTCAATGGCTGTTAAGCAGTTTATTATTGTTTTTTTTTAATACAAGCAATACCAAAAGGTGCATTTGGAATGAATGGCAGTATAACCAGAGGAATATGGAAGCCATTGCTAGATAGGGAACAAGTGCAAACTTAGACTTAGGGTGAATTTATTATAACTTTTGCACAGTCTTTAGAAACAGTTCGCCAGCACTCAGAAAGCAATAGAAGTGCCTCAGATTTACTCAGCAATAATATGCATTTTCCAGCGACAGGTTCCTTTTTCTATTTTTATATATTGAATGTAAGTGTGACTGAGATGATTGTATATTAACAGTGAAAACTGTGATGCTAAATGATTTTTGATATTTTCATATTATCATGACACTTTTGAAAATAAAGTTTCATGACATTTTGTATAATTCCTTTGGCATCGTGCATGAGTTGCTTTTTCCTCTGTCAAGCCTTCTTTGATTTACGAGCAGCTCCTTAGACTGATCGTCGCACGCTTCAAATGGAATAACGTCCACAAAAGTAAATGATATATAATCCGGCTTGCGCCATCCCGTGCTATGAAGATGTACAAAAAGGGAAAAAATGAGGAGAGAGGTGACTCAGCTCTGAATCAGGCCTGAACCTGTTTCCTGTGAACCTGTCCAGGCATCAAACAATCTTGAAATTTAACACATACTGGCTATATTGATCTGCACTCACTTGTTATACCCTCCGAGGGCCCGCGACACCCTCTTTGCCCGAGTTTGTGTAAGCTGTAACTGTGAGGGGAGTTGTTCTTATAGAAAGCCGTCCTCGCTTTTGAAACCCGTGCCATCAAAGTAGATAAACCAAAGCAAAGTTGTCTTTCTTTTATGTTCCTGCTCAATCACAACAATCACTGCAGGGTGCCAGGGCATACCGATCTCCAGGTTCTAATATGTTTTTGCAGAAAGATCAAATTTGCATCTGCTTTGACGACCTCCTTGAATTCTGGGATGCTTGCCATAAAGGATTAAATAGACTTCCCCGGGCTACGTTTTGTTGTCTTTTACCATATGCCGTCTTGAAGCAGATAGAGATTAGAGCCCGAAAAAAGAAAGTGCAATGCCTTCAGGTATACAGTCAAAGCTGAACTCTTTCTAACAAACCCCAGAGTGTGCTCCCATTTGCCCTAATGCCCCAAACTTGCGGACCAGAAAGATGTGATCTGACAAACAGACACTTGTTTTTCTAGCTGCGAGTGGCTGAACTCCCCTGTAGGTAGATTCTCCTCGCTCTGAGTCATCGTCAAGCTATTCCAGGTGCTCGCTGCAGCTCTTTGGACTGGGCCAGGTGGCTCCAGGGCTCTTCAACCTCGCTGAAAAGCAGGTGCAGCTAGAAGGACATTAAACTGCAGTCACCACAGGTCTGCTGATACTGTAGAAACCACAGCCATGACCTAATGTGCAAACGTTACAAGCGGCGGGCCCTGTTATTCAGATCATTTGCCTCATAAAAGGAAAGTGCCATCAAGAGGGCACTCTAAACTATCACAAACACCGCCTGTCCTCGCTTTTCTTTGGAGAACCTAATATCTTCTTTCCATAGGCAACACTTTATCATTCTGGTGTCAGCTAGGAGAGGGGAGGGGGGAAAAAAACGATGCTTGCATAATGACTATTAGCTTCATAATCTTGCAAGATTTTCCTTTTACAACAACAATTAACTGCATGACTGATTTCTCAGATAACAACAACGTGTTAAGCGCTTTCCCCTCCAACACGAATATTTGATTCAGCTGCTGTGATAGTAGTGGGTGGAGATGGGGAGGAGAACGAGCAGGAACTCATTTGTTCCAAAGCATATGGCTATTAGAAGATGTGCTAAAGGATGTGATATCAAGTATTTGTTAGGTGTGGAGACCGTTACTAGGCGCGCTAGTCTGTTTTAAGCTGCAAATCTACTGAGGATAAATGCAGGTAGATACCCTGTGGGTGTTTTTGCGGGTAGATTCAAAGGGAAATGAAAAAAATGTAATGTTTTGAAGGATAAACTAGAATAGTCATTTCTTCCCGGTCTGTTCTTCTTTAGCTTTCACTCAGTTTGGCCGTGTACTGCTTTCATTTGTTTCCCCAAAAAATCGAATAAAATGAAGAATTTAATTAGGCAATTTAGCACATTTAAAGCAACCTATTAGCCCCATTTAGTACAAATCAAGGCTGCAACTGGCAATTGCATCATGTTTTATTAATTAATCTGTTGCGTCTTTTATTAATGGATTTTTTTTTTTTTCAAAAAACCTAAAACTAAATAATTTTCCTTTAGCCCAAGGTGATGTATTCAAATGGTTTGCTTTCATGGACCAAAGCCTCAAATCAAAACGTATTTAATTACTTTGATAAAGGACAAAGAAAAGCATAAAATCCACATATTTGAGAAGCTGTCACCAGAAAATCTTTTTTCCTTGAGAAATGACTAAAATGATTAACTGGATATCAAAACATCTGTAGTAATGGATTCATCGGCTAATCCTAAAATAAGATTTTGCCACTCCTTTTCTTCAGATGTTATTTAATTATCACTTCCCGTCGTTTTCATCATTGACCACCTTTAAAGCCTGCATTCATAAGGCTGTTTATTTCATCGCAGGCATTAAATCACACATAAAATAAATGTCCTCACTCTGTGGATTTACGCACCCACAGCGACATATTAAAGAAGCCTCAGAGAACAGTTGTGCTGAATGCAAAGCGGGGCATGACTCCCCCCCCAAAAAAAAGTCTGCTGACTTTATGGTGAATCGGGGAGTGTGATTCCTTTATGACAATCAAGTGAGGGCGTCCTCTGAGCTCCAACTGCGTTGGCCGGAAAGTGATCCCCAGCCCTCCTCTCTAACCCCAGCACATCAGAAAGGAGATGATTGTGTATTCCCCTTCGCTCCGACTGCCTCAAGGAAGGTTTGCCTGCTTATTGAGCTCCCGCGTCTTGTTAAAGACTATTCTCTTTTATTTCCGTTGCCTCCTCAAGTGACTGGGTAGCTATTTAGAATGATTCTGCTTTCTTTTAGCGCATTCTCCAGATAATACCGTTTTCCTCTAATTGTATATTGTCCTTTGTGTTTGTTGATAAATTAGATTCATGTGGATCAAGCCAGCGTGATTTAATCAGCAGGGAAGATGAATTCTTTTGAATTTCTTTTTCGCTTTCTTTCAGTTTTATGTCTTTATCTCGTTAAAGTAAAATAATTAATTCAAACAGTTGTTTAAAGACTGAAGAAATTGGATTATAGTTCGATGGAATAAGGATCAGACTGCCTGTTTGATGTGCGCCAGGCTTGAGTCTTGCACCGAGGGATGGCAGCTGACCCTCCATGTAGGTCATAAATGATTTTTTTTCTTCGGTACGTCATTACGAGCAGTGAAGTGTAGAGTCCAGCAGAGACAAACGGCGCTCTGTTGTCTTAATCAATAGCTCTGTGGCCTCTTTTTGTTGCCTTCTTCTCGAGCAGAGGTCAGCTGTCAGAGAATCCTGTGATCATATTTACTTGATTGTGTTTCCTCCTTAATGTTTAGCACTAAACCCCATGACCACAGCTGTAAAAGAACATCACTGTAAACAACACGGCCCTTTGTGACCACAAAATGATCTGAAAGGCTTCAGGGTGCCCTTTTTTTCACTCTCTAACAGTTTTCGCAACTCACATGTTAAACTCTCAGATTCTCAGTTTCTTGCAGCATTTAAGCGGTAAACAAACCAGCAATAAATGATTTAAAAACACAGACGCATTGTAAGGCAGAGATAAGAGTTTATTCTTTGATCCATTAGAGACGATCCACAAAGTAGGGGAGCTCACTGTTTCGGTCCCTGCTTCACAGATTAATCTATTCTCTAAGTATTTTTAAGTAAACACATCTGGAGGGTAAATAAATCACAATAGACTGCAGCCTTGTTGTTGGAAAAGAAAACCAGCATCACCCATGACTCAAGAAGATGTCTTACCACCAGCTTATCGTGTCACTTAAGACCGTTACTGACGAAGTATTTCTGCATGTGATGTTTGCACTTTAACTGCAGCATAGAATTATTTTTCGAGTTAATTTTAAACAGATGGGTTTATAATTCTGTTATAAATCAGCATGCATGTTAGAACAACCATCAAAATCATGGTGTAAAGAATTCAAGTGTGCTAGAGCAAGTTAAGATTACTAGTTGTAAAATTATCATAGTATAAAGCCTGACAGTTAGCATTTTAGACTGGTATTAATACACTTTATACACTTACAGGCCTATACTTTCTGAGGAATGTAATTCCAGCAGTGATGGAGCCAGACAGTTTTATTGGAGTGGACAGGTTGAAGCCATTACTTACACTGGGGTGGCACGGGGAAAATTGGGACAGGTAAATGGCTCTGTAAAAGGTTCTGCTATAAAAATAGCAGTTATTGCATAAAACTTCTGTTTTAAGTTGGTGCACACCCTCCGAGCTCCTCCCCTAATGGGCTTTACTATTGGTCACCTGTGGTGGAGCATGACTAGCCTCTGACCACCTGTTTGCTTGACCCCTGAATACCAGCAAGGCTGTTTTTGTTCTGATTCTCGTGGCTTCTGGATGAACAAGATACAGTTTAATGCATTTCAAAATTAGATTCACTGTAGAGATTCACAGCAAAGTGCATAATTTTTACTAGAGTCAAAAACCGAGGGTAGTTATAAAGCTACATTGTGCTGAATTTAGCTGTGGCTTTGATCATGTTGTTGACTGTCTTGATGCTAGTGGAGAACCAAACAAAAATCATTAAAAATTATATTTTTTATTCATCAATAGAATATGGTTTAGAATTAAGCATTAGCTATCTGAGTAGCTCTGTTCTTTTAATGCCATGGGGGTTTTTCAAGCTCACAAGCTGAACAACTGCATCGCACGATCATACCTCAGCTCTGGGAAACTACCCTGACCGGCCACTTCACTAGTTACAAGTCGAGTACACTAGGTTGGAAACAAACATCCCTCATAGACTTTGTTCCATACTGACATGGCATCATCAGACATTGCTGCAGATTTGTTGGCTGCATGTCTGTGATATGAAGCTCTCCTTCCAGTACATCTCAAAGGTAATGCATTGGATTGATATGATTGTGGAGGCCATTTGACTGCAGTGAACTCACCATAATGTTCAAGAAACCAGTTTGAGATGATTTGTGCTTTGTGATCTGGTGCGTTATCCTGCAGAAGATACACTGTGGTCATAATGGGATGGACATGGTCAGCAGTGATACTCAGGTAGGCTGTGGTGTTTAAATGATCCTTGGCCTGAGCTCAGAGACTAAAAGTGTGCTAAGAAATATATCCCCCATACCATTACAGCATCAGCATTCTGAACCATTCATATAAAGCTAAATGAAATAAATGAGCTAAAATTGATCCATTATTTTATACATCAAATATTCTATTCAGTTTGTTGAATCCATCTGAATTATAGCCTCAGTTTCCTGCTCTTATCCGACAGGAGTGACACCCAGTATGGCCTTTTGCTTTAAAGTTTAATGTGCTGTCTGTTCAGAGATGCTCTTCTGCATACCTTGGTTATAAAAAGTGGTTATTTGAGTTACTGTTGCCTGACTATCAGCTCCAAGCAGACTGGTGGTTCTTCTCTGACCTTTGACCTCCCCCAGAGAACTGAGCCTGGTTCTCCTGGAGGTTTCTTCCTATTAAAAGGGAGCTTTTCCTTACCGCTGATGGGGTTTTCTCTGTATTATTGTAGGGTCTTTACCTTACAAAATAAAGTGCCTTCAAGTGCTATATAAATAAAATTCAATTGAATTGACCAAAACTCAAGTATTCATACCACCCTGCCTGTCACCAACAACCATGCCACTTTCAGCAGGTCATCTTGACCATGTCTACATGTCTAAATACACTGAGTTGCTGCCCTGTGTTTGGCTGTTTCAGAACTGGGTGTAGCTTTTTAGTTTAAGACACTGAGTAGGTTTGTTTATGAGTGTAGATGAATATCATTCAAGATTATTCTATTTTAACAGTGTAACAAATGAAACTGCTGGGTTAACAGTTAAGGATGTTTCAGAGGCTGCTAATGTAATTGATAAATAAACCCATGATCACAAATGCCTCTTTATCTCTGCAAAACTACATTACAGTGTGTTAATAACAACTGATTGAGTTTGCACACTTGTTAGCTTGAAAATAATGCTCTGCTGCAGTATTTTGTATGGCATCACTCCATTGTGAAGTCACTCTGAGAAACTACTTTTCTGTCATCTGTCGCTGCACCGACTCGACTTGTTAAACCTACAAAGAGCTTAAAAGCTTGTAGTGTTTTGGTGGCTAAATTACAGCCCTATACCTTTTAAATTCGGCAAGTTTTCAATACAGTTGTGCGAAATTCTCCACGACAACCTGTTCTTCATGCAGCTCAGTCCACTTCCTTTCCATCCTACAGGAATAGAGACCATCTAGGAGTCTCCTCTACTGAGTTTTAGGACGAAGTAATACTGGATGTCCGTCAGATGGAGAAAATTATAAACCCACAGATCCTCCTTGAATGGTTGTCAGTTTCACAATGTGGTGCAGGAGACTGGTGGTTTGACGTAAATCTGCTGTCACACTAAGTGGGGTGAGCCTGCTTTTAATTTGAATAATGATGATGACATTTTTTGAAAAGCGGATGCAGCAAATTGCTCATTTTTAATCCTTTTAGTACTCAGAGCTGCCTTTGACACCGTTGATCATCCAATTTAAATTTGAATGCCGTAAGCACTGGGTGGTATCACCTGTCCTGTGCTTGACTGATTCATCTCCCTATATAACAGAAACTTTTATATTACATATGGGAACTCGTCTTTCTCTTCAGTGAACATGATATTTGGAGTTCCTCGGGGCCTGTGCTCGGGCCAGCCCTCCTTTCATTCATGCTTTATTCAATTTGCAAACACAATGTTTGATTTTGTTTTCCACATGTTCTTTTAAAGCCTCCTAATCCAAATATTGGTGACATTTAAGTCCCATAACTGCATCTGGCAGCAGATCTGTGCAGATGTTTTAGCACCTCTGAGCTTCGAGGTCAGCAGAAGCCGAATTTTGCTTACTTTGTTGATCCATTAAATTTTTCCTCTAGCGCTACCATGAAGTTCATGTGAGATTAAGAGTGAAATGACTTGATAGCCTTTGGATGGATTCAATGGAATTTGCTTCAGAGATTGGTGCTCCCATCAGAGTGAATAATAAAAACTTGATTTCAGTTTTAAAAGTGTATAAAGATGGTGTCCTGAAGGCCAAAAGACCTGCTCTTGTAATTTGTCCAATACTACTTACACGTCACTTATAAGCAAAAACCTGCACAGCTCATGCCTTTTGGATCAGCCCCAATAGTTTGTGATTGATGCCAAATGAAAAAAATCTGTAAGCTAACTTATTAAAGTTTCATTAAACTCATTAAAGCAGTTTTTAACTGACATGCCATCCATCTGTATTTAAGGAGATTTTAAGCATGCTAGTATGCTAAAAAATATCACAGAACCATATATGTGGCCAGAGTCATTGTAAAACAAATATTAGACCTCATTCACAGAAGCCGTAAGACTGGTCGGCAACCATCCAGCACTCACTGGTCATGACAGAAAATCTGTATTCGCTGACTGGTTGGCGAGCGGTTGCTGAGGTGAAATCATCCACAAAGAAGACACTGCACAAAAATATTCCTTGTGATTGCTGTGGTTGCTCACAGTTTACATAAGAGACACCAACTTGACTGCAAGTTGCTAACTACTGGGTTAGTGGTAGTAAAACTTGAAAAATCATTCAGAAAAAGTTGTGTCTCACTGCTACAGCCGACACATTGCAACAAGTTTTCCATCTTTGATTTGCATCATATTTTTCATAGGTGGTTACCACTCAGAGCAACTGTAGGAATCTGCTAGTGACCAAAGCAATCACAAGGAAGTTTTTTGTCCAGCACTGTATACCTCTTTGCAACTGGTTTCAACTTGTGAGTGCCAGCAACCTCCAGCAACCACTGGTTTTCAGTGGGTTGCTGATCAGTCTATAGGCCTGTATGGCTGGGGCGTAATGGCTTAGTCACATTAGAATAAAAATAGGATGACAAGCCATTTGCAACTAGGAAAAGTTGGTGATTGTCCAAACTGAAGCTTTTCGTATTAGGCGAATGACTGAAAATAAGTTGCAGTGACCAACTTCGGCACAGGTCACCCATCGGGGGGCAATGCATATCCAACCAATCGCAGACAGATTCATAAACACAGAGAGATTACAAACACATTTCAATCAGTCTCAGCCAGTCTGTTGCGATGAGCATCACGTGTCTCTTTGCAGTAGGGGATCTGACTTAACTGGTTGCCAACTGCTTGTATTCCTGTTATATTCTATGTAAAACCAAGGTTGCTGATTTGCAGTTAAATCGCCAGCCTGCAACACTTACATAACTAAATTTATGTTTCAAATTTATGAGGTTCTGGCTGGACTCTAAATAAGCTTTCAAACAACCATTCAAAGGCAACAGAACATAAGTTTATTGCGCATGCTCGCAATATATTTGGTCATGCTGTGGTCTCCAACCACTGTTTTCTCCAGTGTAACTGCAGCATAATCAGGGCATAAAACAGACTGAAGGTTTGAGGAAGAAAACAATCACAAGCTGCATCATCAGTTTAATTGTATTGCATAGCATTTCATTTATCTTTTCTTGTTCGGCTGAGACCGGGATATTTATTGCTGACCTTTGAAACAAACGTTGACAAAAAGATCTCACCACAAGTTTCATGTAGCTGTTCGGGACCTTTTTGATTATCACTTCTCCTGTGAATGGAGCTGAATTTAGATTTAAAATAAATTGAAAAGTTCCTCTCATCTGCAGAAACAAAACAGTGCTGATTAAATGTCTTTTTAAAAAGCTGCGTAACTATAAAAGAGTTCACGTGATTGAGCCATCGGGAAAAAGGGATACACCAGAAGTTTTCTTTGCAAGGTGTATTTTTTAAAAAGTCTGGTTAATTCTCTCTGTTTACCATTTTTTAACTAAGATTTTCCCAGTCTATATATATTGTCACTATCTGTATGCCACTTGTTTCATTTCAACACTATAAATAGATCATGTGGAGGTGTTTTGCTTCGCATTCAAATCAAATCAAATCAAATCAAATCACTTTTTATTGTCACATCACATGTGCAGGCACACTGGCACAGCACATGCGAGTAGAGATGTGCAAACACAACAACACAAACGAGCAAAATACAAGAATGGCCAACCTGAAACTAATAAATATATGTACAATATATAATAGTGTATGCATTTCTGGATGTGTATACTAAATATTTTCCTACGTGTGTGTGTGTGTGTGTGTGTGTGTGTGTATACACATTTTTACAAATTAAATAGTAAAAAAATAAAATAAAATAATAATAATAATAATAATAATAATAAAATATATAAAATATACAGAGTTGAATATGTGCAAAACAAGTGGCATTTATATACAGTGTGGAGTGCATAATGTTGAAGTTCCAGTAGTGAAGCTGAGGTGTCTATGACGTGTTCAGCAGTCTGATGGCCTGATGGAAAAAGCTGTCTCTCAGTCTGCTGGTACGGGACCGGATGCTGCAGAACCTCCTTCCTGATGGAAGCAGTCTGAACAGTTTATGGCTGGGGTGACTGGAGTCCTTGATGATCCTCCCCGCTTTCCTCAGGCAGCGCTTCCTGTAGATGTCTTGGAGGGAGGGAAGCTCACCTCCAATTATCCGTTCAGAGCACCGCACTACTCGCTGGAGAGCTTTGCAGTTGTAGGCGGTGCTGTTGCCATACCAGGTGGTGATGCATCCAGTGAGGATGCTCTCAATGGCACAGTGATAGAAGGTCCTGAGGATGCGGGGGCTCATGCCGAATCTTTTCATCTTTTCATTCGCATCTCAAAGAAGGTTTTGATCGTTATTTTCAGCAACAGAATTCTCAAAAACATGAAATATTAATATTTTCTTCATTTACTAAGCCAAAGCAAAACTTGGCATGCCTCTTCCAGAGGATGTTTTGACAGCGATCGGAAGCTACAAGTAAAGTGATCCCACTGGAGCTTCACATACAGTCTGTTCACACAGAATGGTAGGTTCACAGTAATTGGTTATCACAATAAATTTCAAGCGCTGGCTGTTTTGTCTTCCACCAAACTCAAAAAAGCTTAAACACTAAAAGGTAGGAGACAGGTAATAACGAAGGTAGTTCAACGGTTAAATGACAAATCAGGAGAACAATAGCGTGGGTTTTATGAAAGAAAGAAAAAAGCTTCAGCTGTAAATAAGCTGGTAAATGTTTATTGTGAAAGCACATGTGGGTGTTTGCCCTTTGGGATCTTAACTCAATCCAGCTAGAAGAACCAAATCTTGGCTCTCCACTTTCAGACGTGATTATACAATTTTACAATCAACTCTGCTCTGAGCAACAAATTAACGGTGGGAAGGTCCGAGCCAGTTGCATATTTACCAGCTGTTTGTGTCCAATAGCAACTGGGGCTGCATTCATTCGCATCCAGATAAGGAGGAAAAATGAGAGAATAGAAACAGACGGACTTTAGAAGACAAATGGAAACAGGATGTCCTCTCTAATTGTACAGCTGTGTCCCGAGTCACTTATTGAAATTACTGTCCTCGCTGTTGTGGGCCACATGTTGCATGCCAGTGCGTTTATTTTTCAATCTATCTGTGAATAGATAGATAGAAAATCTCACAGGGCGCTTCTCATAAAATCCACTGATGAGGAGACACATAGTAAAAGCTATTATCCTACATTGATTCCAATCTCCAAATCCATAATAATCACACCGGAGAAGACTGAAACGCGGAGGACGAGATGGCGTCATAAGACAACAGTGGCACTAAATAGAGGGTTGCAGGTAAGAGGAAGATTACTGCGCATTCATTGTGTCTTATTTTTATCACTGATTATTTCTGAGCGCTGTAGACGGGGCACAGCGGTGTATGTGAGGGTATGAACGCGAGATGATCCCTGAGAGGCCAACAGACAGAGCCAGTGACCTAATTATGATGAATCAGGGCTGGGAGAAGCTGTCTAGCCACCAGCCGTGTCTAAGTGGTTGCGCACGCGACACCAAAGGGATGCACGGCCTCCACACACCAGCAAAACACAACAGAGATGTACTCAGCACCACAGAGGTGATCAGGGAAGTTTCATGACACTTACTGTTATTATTGAGCACAGGAAATGCAATGAAGGAGACGTGAGGTGATATTTTGGTGACACTTTTTTATAAGAGTAAGCGAGAAACAGAATTCCAATTTTGTGCAAATATGAAACAAGCAGTGGCTCATTTGCTTACTATAAAGCCTGGAAACAATTGCAAACAGCTAGCCAGACTGTGTGACAAAATCCACTTAGCAGCACCTGTAAAGTGCACCAAAGGCCCATGTTCAAGACTCCCTCTTGGCTGGGTGCAGTGATGTTCTCTGTTGTAGCCTGCAGTGGTCATCTGGCAAATTCATAGCAAGAACAAGACTCCAGAAAGCCACCGATCCCATTGGAAGATAGACATTGTTACCATGATGTCACCCACTGGTCTGTGAAGCTTCAGCAGTCTTAGGATTTTGGTCACTTCTATGTTTGTTTGTGTTTTTTAACAACAGAGTGGACCACATCTGGAGAGGGTGGAATGAGTGAAGTTTTCAGCTAATCCTAGAAAGCTTGTGTTTTGACTTTCAAACCTGTCGTGTCTGCAGTTTTTGTAATCAGAATCATGATCTAAATGCTGTTGTGCCAGAAGTATTCGCTTTGTCAAGACAAGCTCTCTAAACTCTTAATAGGCTCGTGTTATTAGTGTTTATCTTTTCTGTATTTATCTATTCATTTTTATTATTATTCATACGAGTAAACAGTCGACCCCGCCTATTCACGGTTCGGTATATATAGCATATCTAAAATATTCACTAATTGCTTCCAATAGGATGACAGTTTAAGGTATATTTAGTGTTTGAACTATTAAAATATGCAGCTATATCCGTTTTTAGAGAGAGTCTCAAGTATTTGTGGATATCAGCTAATCGCAGGCTGTTGTCATCACTAACCTCGACTGTATAGCAATGTCTAATATAGCAATGCCAGAGCAGCATTGCATGGGTGCAAAACAAAGCAAAATTATTATTTCACCCACCAAAACTGGAGCACACACTATGTGGACAGGCTGTAAGTATAGTTAAACATAATGCCATGTTACTTTGTAGTAATAAAGATGGCATCAACACCACAACAAGGCTGAAGCGGTCTAATTAAGTGAGTTGAGGTTAGCATCAAACTGTCATATAAAATGTATGTAGCTACCTTGACCGTTTAAAACAGTTTAAAACAAAATCCTTAGTGATTATTCTGAACTATTTCATATTTGCTTTGTAAAGCAAATATTTGCGTTTAGCCTTCTCATTTTGGAAAGGTGCAATACAAATATAAAATAACATAAAATGTTTGTATTATTGTATTCTTGTTTTATAATCATTGTCGTCTTATTTTTTAAATTGATTAATTCATTATTTTTATTTATTTGGTTTTGAGTCACCAGGATAAGCAACAGGGCTCATACCATGCCGTAAGCATGCCCAGCTAAAGAAGTGACTATCCTCTTATTTATTTAACTTTCAACTAAAAAGTAAAAAGTAAAGTTAAACTTTTCACTTTTACTCTTTATTTTTAACTATAAATGGTTGGACTTTACAAAATATAATTTAGTTTTAAATAAATCTCAAAAGTAGCAACTGAGACATTAAACTTCCCCCTGCTGGCCATTAAAAATAATGCAGTCTTACCCTTTACTCTACGTCCATCTTCCATATACAGTTAATGTCCTGACATGTGAACTTTTTAGACGTTTGCCTCTCTTTTCTGTCTTTTTGCTAACCTAAACAAACTGTAACTTCAAATTTAAGAAATACCTGAGTTGATCTTGTCATCAGACTTTTGACAACATGATAAATAAATGCATTTACAAAAACATCAAACTATTCCTTAAAGACAAAGAAAAGATCATATTGGTCCAAATACTGTGAGCTTGTGACTGGAATATACCTATGCCCATTGAGTCCTCGGTAGCAACATCAAAGAGCAGCTGTTCAGGGACACACACATTACCGCATGACCTCTCTTAACTTAGAAGTAAATAGTGAAACTGAATCTTCTTGGGGTCTTGAGAAAGGCCCTCTCTGTAGTTTGGCATGACATTGGGCCCCTGAGAGGTATTAAGAAAAAATCCACATGATATTTAGGCCTTGAAAGTGTTCTTTTGGATTTCTTAGCTGGATCTTTTAGCCCTAAAGCACGATGCAGTATGAAATCATACTATAATATCCACTATGACACATTCTGCAAAGAGCCAGTGGCAGCTAAGGCTTCTCTGGAGATGGTTTGGATTTTTTTTCCACTCTCCTTTTACTCGTTATCTGATCATCTGTGGAGGGAAAAGGTGAGTATGGAGTGTGAACAAAAGGTGCTTGAATAAACTAGCTCCCGGCCACATTATTCAGACTCCGGGTATTGTACTCGGCTGACAAGCCTCAACAAGACACGAACCTAAAGAGAAGCTTCTCTAGGGATGAGTGCGACTCCTTTGCTTGGAGATCTCAGTGGATTAAGAGGGAAAAAAGTGTGTAGATGATCTGTATCTTTAGTTCCACATAATCACAACTGTTGTAGTACATTAAAAAAAAATACCTCGAGGATGTTATACAACTTCACACAGCAGCCTTGAAGTAAATACTTTCCATTAAGCTGTTACTAACAAAGCTGCTGTGCGTTGACTTAGCGGTGTGTCAGTTTGGACGGTTGCCTTCGATTATGTATAGGTGTTACGCTTTAAACTACAACAATGTAATCAAAACAGATATAACTAATCTAGACATTTAAATGGGCCAGTAGCGCTTTGCAACCTTTTTGGTTGGAGTTAAAAGGAAGCCAACAGGTAAAATCAGCCAGGAAAGCACAGGTGAGTGTAAAACTGTAAGCAACTTTGTTCTGTGTCTGTGTTTTTCCTCTTTTTCTATCACCTTGTTATTCCTCAGATTTACTTTGCAACCCACTAATTGCAGCGACCCCTTGACCTTTCCTCATGCCTAGCTTCACATTTACACAAGCCAACGCCTCAAACGCACTGTAACACTTTCAGTTCCCAGCCAGGAAATTAATTTGGTGTTTGATGTCTGTTATTAGAGCGTTAATGAGTCGATGAGGCCTTTAATAGTCTGAACCTTGTTATCGCTTACAGAAAAGAGCCTCGTTGTTTTCAGTCTTCCTTTTTACTTCCTTTTGGTGTGTTTTTATGTACACGGCTGCGTGGAGCAGAATTTGCCCCTTTCTGATTTCTTTGTTTTTTGTCCCAATAACACGTTTGTGATCATCAAACAAATTTGAAACAATCTAAAACCTTCATTTTGTTCTTTTGAGCCATTCAGAGGTAGATCGCTGTGGTGCGGCACAACCCATGTTTTTAGTTTCTTTAGCTCGTGGCTCGATATGTTGAGATCTTTTAACTTGCTTCACTTTGTCAGACAGGTTCTGTTTAAGTGATTTCTTGATTCCACAGGTCTGGTAATAATCAGACCTGGATGTGGTTGGTGAAAGTGAACTCAGCTTTCCAAGAAGCGTGGTTAATCACAGTTAATTCATGATTTAAAAGGGGCAGCTTTTTTCCCTTAACAATGGCATTTTTTATTTACTCAGTTTGTATTTGTCTACTAGTGAAATTGGTTTGATGATCTGAAACAAGTGTGACAAATGTGTGAAAAATGTAATTAAAATAAATAGGAAATCAGGGAGGAGGCAAATGCTTTTTCACAGCGCTGTACAGATCATATTTTATTTTTTAAAGATTTATGGACTGAGCGCTTGTACTTCTCTGCCACGTTTAACAAAACTGTTGGTTACATAATCACAAAAAGACAACTTCAGTATGTGTTTTTTTTTCTTTTTAACACAGATCTCTCTGTGATCACTGGAACAGAATAGACATAACAATGTTTACAGCCGCATCCAATAAAACTGCCCACGGTGAACTGTAAACTCCTCAGGGACTGCCGGTTTTTATTTATGCTGAACAAAACTTGCTTTTGTTATTTTCCTCTTTTTTCAAGAGGGATCGGAAATATTTCAGCAGTCTAAGATTTCAAACACAACCCAGCAAGCAGCTGAATATTTGTATGGAGCGATGTTTTGCAATTATGAGTCTTATAAACACTGCATCAATATTACAATCCCCCTCCGAGAAACAGATTGTTTGTCTTTCCAAGCTAGTAGTCACAGCCTTCCCTGCCATAAATATCTTCTGTCTTTGGTGCATTCCTCTGCTCTCACCGCAGCCTTTGAGTATTTTCGGAGATTGTCTGGTCTGCACCAATGCTCTCATTCCAGTGGACTGATCACAAGAGACCAGATCCAGCTGTGTCATGAGCCGCAAAGAAAACCACAGCTGATAAGAGACAGAGAAGACGCGGAGTGATGTGGGATAAGGCGTGCCTTTAAAGGCAACGAGCATTTGGATTGCATTAGGAGATAGGGCTAATGACGTTCAGATTAAAACAAATTTAGGCCGGTGTGATTGAAGTAACACTAAATCAACCAATGGCTGGAGATCACTGATGATAGCGTCGACATGAGACATGCCGCTGAGCACAGGAATGGATATGGATCGAGGGCCTGCAGGGGCAGAAACGTCATCGTTGAACAACAGCAGCGCTGGTTGCCACAGACAGCTGGAATGTTCCACCGGGATGACAGAAGGTGTGTCCAATCACAAAAACATCCCCCCCAATCTCTCTCAACACCACCCTTTCCCATCAACATGCCTCCTGGTTGACCCACACCCCCAGGCTCTAATCCCTCAGTCTGAGGTAACTGGTCAGTCGAGACAAATGGCAAGAAGCTGCCTAGTAGTGAAGACGCAGCAGGTGCTGCGCTGTCAAAAAGCCACTTCACACTTCTTCTCTCTCTCTCTCACATCTTCACCACTATCAGCCCTCTGCAAGCCCTGGCCACCCTCACCACAGGAGGGAAGAGCAGGGCTCTCCAGGGTTTAGTTTGTTATCAGCGTACTCCAGCTTTGAAGTGAGCTGGGACAAAATCTGGACTGTGTTTACTTGAAGCCATCTCCCTTGTTGTGTGTGTCAGCCCGAGGTAATTACAGCTCAGCGAGTTGCCCTGACCGTGATGACACGGTGTGGTAGGTGTGGAGAAGTAGGCAGGGCTCAGTGTACATCAGCGTCTGGAGCTGCTCTTACTCACTAGGATGTGGTTTAGACAAGAAAGCTTCCAGAGGGGGGTGGACGATTTGTTAAAAAAGACGACCATGGCCAATATTGTCCTATAATTGTATTGTTATCATCGAGTGCAGGCCTGCTGTGATTTTTTTTTGACTCTGTAGGGTGTCACATCAAAGCAGTAAACTGGAAAGTGCCATTTTTGTTGCATAATTTAAAGGGGCACAGTGTTAAAGTGGTTGTTTTGGCATACTGATGTTTGGTAAAGCACTTTTAACTCATTCTATTTCACTGTTGGACTCTTACATTTTGAAATCTTATTAAGCTTCTTACTTGACTTCATACCAAGAGTAAGTTTGTCATGCAAAATACAAAACTGATGGGAAACAGACAGGTTTTGTGTACGCTGCGCGCTGTTTATGTGCAGTTTATGCATCCGAAACTTTTAAATAAACTACATTTTTCTAACAAACACTGAAATATCGGAAAGTCCAGTTGTTCTTGATTGCATCACTGCTTAGTTGTTCATGTGCGCAGCTGGGAGTCTCCGTCTGTGTCTTTTTGTGTGCTGAGTCACATATATGCTGAATATATTTTACATGTGTCTAATACTTGCTGATCTTTCAGCTCCAGGTCTAGAAAACACAGAAGCTTTAAAAGAGAGTCATAAAAATAGACAAGTGACACATTAAATAAAAATCCTGCATCTTTGACCTCTACAATGAGGTCACCATCTAGGGTTTGTCCTGGTTTGCGTGCACTTATTTCCCTTTGAGAGTGGAGGATCATTGCAAACAGCCATCGTGTTATGATGAAACACATTTCTATCCTGATAGGCGGGGTCTCGGCTAACATCCACGGAGCACAAAGGGTCACTGAGCGGTCTGAGTGTGAAAAATGGTCAAATCTCAACCCAACTTAACAGCCGTGTCAGATTTTGGACTGATAACTACGACTGTGCTCTACCAAACAAAAAAAAGCAAATCTAAACACGTTTAACATAATGAAAGAGCAGGTTTTAGAGTTTTTCTGACAGTAATTTAGGAGAAATACGTGGCAGTATAAGGGCTTCTAATTACGCAGGCAAAACTTGCTGGTTTTGCTCAATTAATAGGATTGTTGCAAAAAATACACCCGTTACTATTCTTCACTTGGAGCTTCAGCTGCATCACAAGCGTCCTGTGAGATTATTTTTGCATTTCAGCAGCTCTATTTCTAATAAAGGACTCAAAAAGACAAGCCAGATCTATCAGCGTTATTCCAAATACACTGGGCACACACTGCTCAGGCTCTCTAGTGAGTGTTATATGATAATGAGGTTTTCCTCCCTTCAGCCTGTTTAGTAGCCAAGACATGATCTTGGTAGCTCTCAGAATACCAATTAACTGCAGAAGCCTTCAGAGCTGTTGGGGGGCAAAAAAAAAGGAGAAAAAAGAAGAAGTGAATATGTATATTAGAGTAGTCAGGTTTAAATGTCACAGCATGCGCTACGATACAGGTTTTTATCATCGATTGTGCTGTACAATCTTGTTTCCCCGACTCCAAACATGCTGATGATGTCACTGTTAGCATGAAGTCAAAGGTCAGATTCCACATAATGCTGCTGAAGCCTCGCAGAAGGGCGGACTCGCAGACCCAGGCGCACGGACTCTGTAATCTGGAACTAAAGTGCTGCTGGAGCTTGGTGCATTGCAAAAGGCCAGATATCCCCCTGCAGTCCTAATGCAGTTGTCAGAGAAGATGTGTAAGCGCTCCATCACAGTAATACCACAGAAAATAAGTCTTGCATCATCTGTAATATCCTGTGAGGTAGATTCTTCTAACCTTGTGCATCATTTGAGCATATTACAGGGTGATATGTTATGAAATCCTGTCCTCTTTGTGCTGGCTGAAGATTTCACTTTATTTTGCTGGTGCACGTATAAAAAAGAAAAGAAAAATCTGAGCACAGTTAGGATATTTATCTTGTCACTCTCTTTCTTTTTTATCTTGCTACAATAAATTTTGATTGTTATCCCGATTTAATAGATTGTTCTCACATCTGAAAGACTAATCGTCCTTCTGCTCTGAACAGCGCTGCAGCACACGGCTAATTTGAAGAAAAACGTAAATGAAAATCTCTTTACCGAATAAAAGCTTTCATTTTAACGACGTGCGTGCACACAGGTGACGAATCGCACATGGCAGGTGATTTAATGTGACAGTGAAAGCTTTTCTCTTTTTTTTTTACTTTCAAAGTGAGTACACACACAGATTAGGGAGGATCTACAAAGTGTATCGCAATCTGATAAGACTTGTGGTGTTTTCATTGGTGAGTGTCCCTGCTTTTATCTCCCACAACTGCCGAGTTTCTCTTATCATGTGCAGCACAGTCTGGAATTCCAGCCTCTGATAATTGTCTTGTAATCTTTGGTCAGCCGAGCAGAGAGTTAAACTATTGAGGACTGTAAAACACTTCAAAAAAACAGATCAGTGAGTCACTAAATTTACCACGAGGGATCTCTCACTAATACAATCTTTGCATTTTGTTGTTTTCCCCAGACCCCTCAGCTAGATCTTCTGGTTATGATCAGCTGAGGAATGCAATTGAGTTTGGCTGTAAAGGAGCAGCAGAAGATAAAGATGCTGCAGAGGGAGGCTCTGCGTACGTACAGCCTGAGCTTTAAGGCTTGTTTCGGTTCGACGTGCTTCGCTGACTGCTTTTCTCTAAAGTGAAAGAACATTTTAGGGATAAACATCATTACATCTATTATAATAATCACAAGATCATAAGTAAATCCTTTCTGTGCTGGAAGAGGTGGCCAATCATATGCTGCGCCTTTTGAAGTCTGTTCATTGCTAGCAATTTTGATAATCAATTCTTTGAACTAAATTTATCAAATAAGAATATCAAACAGTTGCTATTTTCCAGTTTCCCTCACAAAAGGATTGATGCCACTCACGTACGCAGCTTAGTTTCCGATTAGCGCAGACTATGATAACTAATCTGCCTTCCAGCACCTCTAAAGCCTCCTAATGAACATGCTGCATGTATTTCATGGATTTATTTGATCCATATACAAAACTAAAATGTGAAGACAACATGTTCCGCTTCAGCTAACTCACCTGCTGCAGGCTCTAGCTACACAGAAAATACAGATATAAGAGAGCTATTGGTCTTCTCATCTAAGTGAATAACCTTGACCATGTCATTACAATGTTCTGCTAGGAAATCTTGGGTCTTGTCATTTCTGTGGATGTTACTTGACACATAACATCCACCTGAACATTATTGTAGACCAAGCACCCCCCCCCCCCCCCCCCCAACCCCACCCCACCCCTCCCAGTGGCAAAGGCACTCACCCGACAGAGGCTCTGTACCGCAGCAGGACAGTGTCCCCATCCACATCGCAAAAACTGATCAGAAACGACTCGAGGAACACGACAGAGCGCCCGAGGTGTTTGCTTAGTCTCCAAACTCCCCGGATCCCAATCCGATCAAGTGTCCCATGGATGCTTTCTGAAACAGCCAGAGCCACATGTGGCCCAAAGTCAAACACTACAGGAAGGCTCCAGTGGTCCCTGTCAGGTCAGAGCATACACAGTACCAGGCAGGTGGTTTTAATGTTGTGGCTGATCTACAGTGATTAAAGACTACAGTGATTTCATATGTTGTACTCCTTGTGATCTTTGAACCTGCTGCCAGTGTATTGTTATGTTTTGCCAATAAAAAAAAAGTCTCTAATAAGAGTTGGAAAATATGTATTTCATAAAGTGTTTTTTGCAACATGTTTTTAAGGCTGGTTAGATTTTCAATCTCCCGCTGCAAAATAAACCCGCTAACAAGAAGCCCGGAGGAATACAGCTTGAGCGTGAGGTAAAGCTCCTCTGCCTTGATGCCAAGAGAAAGCCGAGGCAATGGCTGACCTTGTCCTTCTTTGCTGTTGGTCTGTGGGTTTGGGCCAGGGACAGGAACTCCCTGTACAGACACTGTGTCTGCGATTGCTAAAACTACTCCACAGTAGAACGCTTTGTTCACTGCCACCAAGGAAAACCTAGACAACAAAAACACACACACTCTGGAAAAATGAGCACTTGAGAGGGGCCGTTTTCTCCCCAAAATGTCTTGCTTGGGTTTCAGTGGTCAATAGTATTCCCTTCAGAAGGGGAAAATTCATGCAGCTTTTTCTTTCTTTTTTTAAAGGAATACCTCAAGATAATGCATATAAGACCTGTTGTTATCAAACCATTAATCCATCTTTACAAGTGTTGAAGGGCTGTGATTGCATGTGTTAAAAAAGAGCGCATAACCGCACAAGACTCAAGTTGTTTAACTGCGGGGGGAGTGTGACTTGAGGGGAAACTTATAACTGATACGGTTTGGGGGTCATGTGGTTATTTGTATCACTTATCTTAGCGATCTTAGCGTGAGCCAGCCAAAGGAAATAACAGCATAGCAGTAGAGTTTATTAGATAATTAGATTGTATGCACAAATATAATCTAATACTGGCTCGGCAACTCTTGTGACAGTATATTTAAACACCAGATATTTGGCAACCGCACGCTAAAATAAATATTAATGTTACAGCAACAGTTGGTGCTGTGCGGGCATTCAGCATTTGTCATTCACTTCCAATCCAGCTGACCAAATATCGCTGGCAAATAGTGTCATTTCAATCACAGTGCCCTCAAAGCTGATAGGTTATCCAATTATGTGTGTTGATGCATTTCCTGTGAAGCTAGGACATTGCTCATGACCTTTTCTTGATAGAAATGAAATTTTCTCCCCCTCAGGCTAAGCAAAATCTCACAGCACTCCACCCTTTGAGTGAGTCATGCTGGGATAGTCAAACAAGCCTACACGATGATGAATCTGCAGACGTTACTCCTGGAGAAGAGCTGTTTAGAAATCAGCCACCGTGCTCTTCGATGTGTCGCATGGCTCTCTTTCCGCACTGGCGTGTCTCGGGGCGTTAGAGAGTTGTCGACTTTGGGGGGGTGGCGGCGGCAGCGAAGGTGGTGGTGGCGGAAAGTCCTTGCCACTCTTTGCTCAGCGTCTTAGAGCAGGTTATCTCTCCCTGCAGCAAGCCGCCACGCGCCTGTTGCACCTGATTGTCTCATCGGCACATTCCAGGTGAGGAGGCCTGACAAGCCAGGACAGAGCACCCAGACAGTGATACACTTGTTCAGCAGCCGCAGGTGTAGCTGTCCTCTTTTTCTCAGCTCTCCCAGAGGTGTTTGGCGTCGCGGAGGAGTGAGAGTAATTTGAAGCCAAGACAGGGAAAAACCAGTGACAAATTACTTTTTTTCTATGAAGCACAGTAAGAAAAGAGCAGCCATTTTTTATGTGGTCATCTTATTGACCCACATGCCCATCCATCACTCAAAGTAGAGTCTGGAGTAAAAAAAAATAGTAATAAAAAATACAATAATTGACTGAGTTCAGAAAACATCCGCTGCGAGAGGGAAATTTTCAATGTGCACATTCATTCTGCAACTGGGTCGAGCATTATGACATTGTTCAGTCAAGAATTTGAGTGCAGCAGACTATAGGGGCAAAATAATAGGAACACCTTATAACACGGTAAAATCCAAGCGGGAGTTAGCTTGAGCTCGCTGTTCTATATTTTTTTAGTCAAATTAATAAAATAGCTGTAATTTTCATGCACAAAAGCAGCCACCTCGGCTTACGAGACTTATTCAGATAATATAAGTGGGAACAAGAATTTGTGTCAACCACATCTACAAAAAAGAAAACCAATAAAATACCAGAAATCAACTCAGGATGGCCCTTTAACAGCACGCCAGTCCCCTTGTTCTGATGTTCTAAACCGTGACCGCTCAGTGATCACCAGTACTTCATGACATCAGCAGTCGTGAGTCAAACCACACATGTATTCACACTCAGCGTTCATCTGCAGCTCAGCTAACGACCTGTTTTGTGTCTGTGTCCTGCACATCTTTGACGCTGTGTTGTTTAAAATCTGTCGTAGACAAACACCTGCCAAGGTACTAAAAACCACCTTTTGTGGTTGTTCCCACTACAAAACATCATCATGACACACACACACACACATATATATTCACAAGCTGGAAACAATACCAGCCACGTTGCCATGGCTGCTAATTATTCAGGCCTCCCTGTTGACAGAAAACAACCGTAAATTATACATCGTATAATTGTATCATTAAAAACATCATAAGAAAAACTAATAACGAGCCCATCTTCTTTTACAGGTTTGTGAGAGAACAAAAAAGTAGGTTTCGATATTTACACTAGAATATTTCAGAGGTTTTGTAATTATTTTTTTATTTTTCCATACTTAGTGTGGCCTTTATATCATATATCTGTCTGCAGTGGAAGCTCTGTTTAATCTTCTTGTGGTTTGTTGTTTTTGTATTCTTCCAAAGTTGTGTTAAAACAATTACTTGTGACGTCAATAAGTAGGAAAAGCACCAGCAATTTTCATCGTGATTTCATTACCTTATTTATCAAGTAAAAATGTCCAACATTTGCTGTCTGCTTTAAAATTAATAGATCGAGTTATAATATTCATATCTGTAGGGTGTTGCATATTAAAGGTGATAGGTTTGTAATAAGCTAAAAAAGATTTATTAATGAAATCTGTGAACTTAATTCTCTAACAAAGCATCAACAAAAACATGAGCATATTATACACCCCTATTATCTTTTATATAACGGTAAGGTGTTCCTGTGGTACCACTCCTCTACTCCTGCACCTAAAATAGTTTCTGATTAGAAATTTTATTCCACCCCTCCGAAACCAAATAACGATCCTACGCTGTGTCCTCCCCCCCAACATTAATAACGTCTGTTCATCCCCACTGGTACGTGCACCTTCTAAATTTAGGACTTCATGGGTCTGTTCGGCCGTCGCTGAGGGGCGATCAGCCATTCAGGAGGAGGGAGGAAACAGGAACTGAAGCATTCTGATGATGTAATTGGCAGCAGATGTGGGGGAAGACAGAGATAAAGGAGAAGGAATTCAAAATAATATCTGTTTGGGCATGCATGAGGGAGTTATCATGAGCGCAGTGGGATCGTGTTTTGACTTTTGTTTCACTGATTCAGTGTTGCCCAAGTGCTTTCATTTTACAGTGGTCTGAGCTGTGGAAATTTGACATTTCAGTCCAGAAACAGCAGTGGAAAGATACCGAAAGAGCCCTTAATGAAAACATAGCTATACTTCACTGATCAGCGCGCACAGAGGGCCTGGAAGAAATAAAGTGTATATACTAATACTTGTTTTGAGCTGTCGGGGAGCTATAACATCAACTGAAAGGAGGATTTTAAAACCTGGCTTCCTAATGCAGGAAACAAGCAAAAAATAAGCTCGCATGTGAAAGTCACGGCAAAGACAGCGACTGAAGAGGGTCAAGTAGCCACTTTTTTCTGCCTTCCTTGTGGTCTGACAATGAGGCGGTGAGAACAACAAGACAGGACTGAGTAAGAGGATGCAGAGGGGGGCGGATGCAGGCTGGGACCTGCTTCGGCATTAAGTTATGCCTTTGTAAGGCAGAAGCACTTGCCTGTGGCAGGTGCAGGTAGCAGACGTGACGCTGCTGAGGTGTTTCTATTGAGAAGTACCCAACCTGCTGAGTTGTCGGGACAAGTTAGAGGACTCAGTCACCACCCTGCTAGAAAAAACTAACCAGATCCGCACACTATGACTTGCACTTCTAAAGATGCGACGGAGGAACTGGAAAATCCCAGGGCTTGAACGTTAAATTATAGGATTGTTGCGACGCTTGTCATGGAAGCTAATGTGGAAGATAATACATCATAACAGCAATTACAATCTCAGGGATTGTCTCTTTTATGTACCACCCAAAAAAAGCACTAAAGGCAGATTTAAATAAAGGCATATATCATCCACGAAGTGCACAGCAGTTATATTTAAAATTCGAAATGTTAGCTTTTATGGGAGTGGACTAATCCTAAAGCTTGGGTTTAGAGGGATACATAATAACCAGGGCACTTCTGAAGCTTTCCAGGAGAGGATTCACATTTTCCACTGAAGTCCCAGTCAGAAATGTTTCTTAATAAAAACCCATCCTTCCTGTTTATCGGGGCCCTCGCGGTTATTCGTCCTTCTGGCTCTGTGTGCGAGGATGATTAAAACTCAGCCTCCCCTGTATTCAAGCCACAGAGAGGCACCTGTAGCTGCCGTCATACACTGCAGCGGATCGCCAACAAATGGAAGCTTGCAAGCCTAGCCATGTCAGGTGGGATTCCTGTCATCGCGGCGCAACAGTAATCATCATCACAGAGGAGTCTGAGTGAGGGAAAAAACAGGAATGAAAAGGTTCAGTGTGTTAAAAAAATGCAAAGAAGAAGCTTCTGAAGAAGACGTGACTCACCATGTGCAGCACTTGCTCAAAACATTTTCTTGTTGTAGGAGTGGCAATGAAAAGCCCGACGCAATCGTTTCTCATCAAAGATGCTGCTTGCAAACTTGTTTCTGACATACTGCAGAGAGAGAGAGAGTGGGGGGGAGGGTTTCCTTGATGTGATGGTGTTTAGCTATAACTTATCAAAATTCCATATCAGGATGTTTGCAGTTGAATCTGAGCTCTGATATTTAAGATTCAGAGCCTGTTTCAGCCTGTGTTGAAAAAAAGAGAGAGAAATCCCCCCAGAGAGATGATGTGAAAGATTTTTAGCCCTCATGCTGGTTTAGAGAATCAAAGATCACGTCAATGCCCACCAACACAGAGTCACAGGAATTTAAATTTACCTCTTTAAGCCCTCTTTAAGCCCCACAGCCTTGAGCATTTTATCAGCAGGGAAGTTCAGTCTGGACTTAACACAATATGCTGGTATTTAAAAATTGTCTTAGTCCCTAGAACTAATGGGGCAAATGCGATGATATCCATCTAAAAGCACAAAGTTTAGGGGCAATTACTGTGGACACCTGAAGGAGTGGAGGGTTTTAACAATGAGAGCAAAGTAAGCAAAAGGATCCGCCTTTCCCTCCCCTGTTTGCTTTGCCTGAATGAATAGCAGATCCACCAGCATGGCAGTGTCAGAATAGATTAGCGCCATGGTCCATCTCCCTGCCTTCACAAAATAAAATCCTCTTAAAAGCAGAGGATGTCACTCAATCTCCCGAGACGCATTTGCTTGGTGGACTCGGAAGCTCTCGCTTCTGGGAAATATACCTGCACAAATAGAGGAAGTTTAAACTGAAAATGAGCTGCCAAAGAGGAATTTGCCAAAGTATAAATCTCCCACACTGACTGTATTTCCTCAGACAGGAATACACGCGCTATTAAAGTTACTAATTTTTAAGGCAGCCGTGTATACTCATGCATTATGGAAGTGCAAACAGTCATTAACTTCAACAAATGATGCCCACTTAATCTTTCGTTTTAAAGAGAATACATTTAGGTGGCCATCTTTAAAGGATCTATACGCTGCCTGCAGCTATCTTTTATTTTATAAACATAGCCCAGGGCTGCGAGTAAAAGGAGGATTTTCCAAACCGTTCTGTGTTTTCAGTGCGTGTAACTAAGAAAACAACAGGAAGTTCCTCTATGAGAGCCCAAAGGCAGAGGTTAAGAGTTCAGCACTCGCAAACCACTCTGCTGCTTTCCTTACAAAATAAAAGCCTTTATTTATTCAAAATAAGAAACTTGCAGGATAATGAATTTACAAAAAGCGAAGCATGAAGATGAAAAAAAAAACCACTTAACTAATAAAACACACAAGGTGATATAAAGAAAAAGTGCAATTCTAAATATGCCCACATTGTGAATTACGCAGAGTATAAGATGGAAAAATCTTAGGCTTAGGGTGATGGCATGCTTCTCCATAGTGATTTGCACAGTCTGAGACTAGGAGGAGGCACAAAGTCCTTGGGGCTTGCATTATGAAGGGCATCTAAAAGAAACAAATTTGTGGAGCTACCTTCTGTGGTGACCTCTTGTAAATAAGGGAGCAGCTGAAAGTGGCACACAGTCTGTTCATTCAGGAAATTTTTTACATTTTCCCTACAAGGGCACCTAAAAGCAGAATAGTACTATTGGCATGGTCCCGGCAGGCCTGCTCCTTTTGCTTCCCCTTGTCTCTCCCTCTCTCTGCTCTCAGGTGGAGTTGGGCAGGCCTTGGTGCCTTGCCCCCTTGGGTGGAGCATTTCTGCCTTTAGTCCAGCCAGCACACCTTTCTTCCATTAACTCATTATCTCCTGGGAATAAAAGGCTAACTGAAACCACGCTTTGCCCGATTGTCATCACCTTTATGGTGGTAATCAGCCTATAGGTGGGTTTAGGGGTTTTTTTTGTTTATACCTGACCCTGTTCTCTAGTCTTTAATCCTAGTTTCCTCCCTGTGTGTGTCTTGACTGGACTCAAGTAACTTGCAATCTGAAAGTCTCACTTACTGTTCACCCAAAAAGCAAGGATATACCTGCAAACCCAAAGCTAGCCACCTCTCATTATGACTTACCTAGAAACTTCACGTGCCTCCCCCACCTGTACATCCCAAAGGGAAAAAAAAGTCAAAGTTTCACTGGTTGTGGCAGCTTCAACACCAACCTGCCAACTCCTCTCTGGCACTTCCTTCTGCCCCCTTCCCCTGAGTTGGTGCACGCTCAGAAAGACCACTTACCTGAGATTAACTTACCAATGCCCTTGCTTTTAAATCCTGTTGACATAAAAACATTTAAAGCTTGCATTGATCTCAGTTGTTCTGCTTTTAAGTCAGTTTGTTCCTGTAACTGTGAAAAATATAATTTTAATCAAATTAAAACCAGTTTTAAAGTCATATTAGTCACAGTGTTAATTGATACTGTGCTTGTTCGTTTTTAAGGTTATGGTTCATGCAGTTTGAATGTATTATATTAACAAATGCATTTAAAATTAAATTAGGAATTGGCTTTTATAAAAAAAAGGGGGGGGGGGGGGGGGAAATATTCCACATATTACATATACACTCAACAAAAATATAAACGCAACACCTTTGTTACTGCTCCCATTCCCCATGGGATGGACGTAGAGACCTAAAATTCATTCCAGATACACAATATAACCATCCCTCCCAAACAGTGGTCACAAATCAGTCCAAATGTGTGGTAGTGGGCACATCTGCTATATTGAGATAATCCATCCCACCTCACAGGTGTGCCACATCAGGATGCTGATCTGACATCATGAGTAGTGCACAGGTGTACCTCAGACTGCCCACAACAAAAGGCCACCCTGGAATGTGCAGTTTTTTGCGCTATTGGGGGTCTGGGGACCCAGAACCGGTCAGTATCTGGTGTGACCACCATTTGCCTGATGCAGTGCAACACATCGTCGCATGGAGTCTATCAGATTGTCAATTGTGGCCTGTGGAATGTTGGTCCACTCCACTTCAATGGCTGTGCGAGGTTGTTGGATATTCGTGGGAACTGGTACACGCTGTCGTATAAGCCGGTCAAGCACATCCCGAACATGCTCAATGGGTGACATGTCCGGTGAGTATGCTGGCCATGCAAGAACTGGGACATTCTCAGCTGCCATCTGCCCTGAACAATGTGAACCATGATTCATCCGTGAACCGCACACCTCTCCAACGTGCCAGACGCCATCGAATGTGAGCATTTGCCCACACAAGTCTGTTACGGCGACGAGCTGGAGTCAGGTCAAGACCCCGATGAGGACGACGGGCATGCAGTTGAGCGTCCCTGAGACGGTTTCTGACAGTTTGTGCAGAAATTGTTTGGTTGTGCAAACCAATTGTTCCAGCAGCTGTCTGGGTGGCTGGTCTCAGACGATCTTGGAGGTGAACCTGCTGGATGTGGAGGTCCTGGGCTGGTGTGGTTACACGAGGTCTGCGGTTGTGAGGCCGGTTGGATGTGCTGCCATATTCTCTGAAACGCCTGTGGAGACGGCTTATGGTTGAGAAATGAACATTCAATGCACGGGCGACAGATCTGGTTGACATTCCTGCTGTCAGCATGCCAATTGCACGCTCCCTCATTGCTTGTGGCATCTGTGGCATTTTGCTGTGAGACAAAACTGCACATTCCAGGGTGGCCTTTTGTTGTGGGCAGTCTGAGGTACACCTGTGCACTACTCATGATGTCAGATCAGCATCCTGATGTGGCACACCTGTGAGGTGGGATGGATTATCTCAATATAGCAGATGTGCCCACTACCACACATTTGGACTGATTTGTGACCACTGTTTGGGAGGGATGGTTATATTGTGTATCTGGAATGAATTCTAGGTCTCTACGTCCATCCCATGGGGAATGGGAGCAGTAACAAAGGTGTTGCGTTTATATTTTTGTTGAGTGTATGTACATACTAAGCAATAAATAGGCCCAACACATGTTAGCTAAGAGCATCTAAAAAAAGAGTCGATGAAGGACTAATTAAGTTGGTGGGTGATATTTCCTTGATATTTCATATTTTTTAAATAATGTGAAAACTTTAAATAGACTGTGGGATAGACTGATAAATATGCAGAAACATACAGGGCTGAACACACTGATTCCACCACCTGTCGTAAAAACAAGAAAACACAAATATTTTCGCAATCTGTCAAAAACTTGTTTAAATTTGAGGCACACTGGACTTCAAAGAGAGTCCGAAATTAATCAGCTATAACATGCAAACACTCTTCAGCAAAGCAAGTAAATATGTTTAGCATCTTACAGAATGAAAAAATAATAATCTGCTTTTTTCAGCTTTTTTGTAAAACTGGATAACATTAATAACAACAATAATTCTGTTTTAGCATTAAAAATATTTTAAATAAGTTAAAGCACTTGCACATACTGTAGTGGTGGACTAACCAGGTGGTGGTCTATATGTTGAACTGCACATTATGTATTATTTATACTGTACTCAGACATAGTCCCGGTATAAGTATCTGATGTAATAGTTGCTATGCCACACAATTTTGAAATAACTCCTGTGTTTTGTGTTTTTGTTACCTACCCCAAAATTACAAAAAATCCAAAACAATAAAACAAACTTTTGTAAAATGTAGAACAAATATGAAATTAGTGCTGACTTTATCTTGGCTACAAACACTATGAATCCTGGGTAATATTTAACATTAATCTCCACTAGAAAATATTTATAAATAAAAGAGTTGTTCAGCTGTTATAAAGATTTAGATTTATATGTTTATTTTGAGTTTTTAGCCCCATGCCTGCTTCTTGCTTTGAACCCCACAGACCTGAAAGATTCATGCACTCCATACTTTCTATTCATCTTCATCTTCCAAGGCTTTTCTCTCCTGTAAAATACTTTCTAAGGTCCTCTGGCCAGAATTTTTTTTTTATCAAACAGATGATTGGGATAAGATACATGCACTCGAAGCTCTTTATTTGTTATCGTCATAATTTGACAGCACAGTGTGAGGAAATGATGATTCAGATGTTTTGACTACATGCACACACAAAAAACCCATCCTGCAATCCATTTTATACAAGTCACACACAGACACTATAAAGGGGAAGGTGTGCAGGAAAATGCAACAGCCGACTGGTTTTCTGTGCTTGATATGTACGATGTTACAACCTTTACTGTGTGTGTGTGTGTGTGTGTGTGTGTGTGTGTGTGTGTGTGTGTGTGTGTGTGTGTGTGTGTGTGTGTGTGTGTAGTTTAACACACTACAGAGTGTAAGGTGTGCAGGAATAGCAGGCAGGTTCTCAGTGCAATGTTATGTCGAGTGTCAGCCTGAAATGTTTTTTTCATTACAGTCAGCATCACTTTCAAACTAATGCACTGCAATTGGAAGAATGTTTTCTGCCTGCGCGATGTATGTTTTTGAAACTTCCCTGAGGGGGACGCGTCACACTGGCAACCAAGAAAAGGCAGCTTTAAGTTTTTTAAAGATTCCTGCAGTTTGATCACAACTATTACCAAATAGCTGAAGGCCTGTAATTAACCAAGCAGGTTTGATGCCTAAATCTCACCGATTGTTGCCCCTAAACTCAACCAAACAGCACGTGGAAACAAAAGTAAGCAACAAATGAAATGTAATCCAAGAGAAACTGTTAATAAATAAAAGCCTGCAGACTGTGGTGTGAGCGGGAATTCATTAAAAGGTAGAAACAATATCAGTACACAAAGGTTGGTGTTCATGTATACATGAACTGCCATGAGCATCTGTGTGTACGTGGTGCACAGAGGAGCTGGGAGGACTATTTTATTTTTGCCACATTTTATTGTTTTCATGTACAATCATTTCCACACTTATTTCTTATTATTGCATTTTACTCTCAGGTCCAGTGAACCTGACTGTGTAGGGAATATACAATCAGTTTCTTTCAGTGTTCTCAGTAAATATATTGGTGGTTTTTTTTACAAGTAAATTTATTAATTTTTCTTTTAATAAAGACTGAGAACACCACACAGGGTTGAATGGCTAATCTGCTGTATGAATCATTTTCTAACCAGATAATTCAATCAAACTACAGCGAGCTGGATCAAAATTAAAAGGAAAAAAACAAGCTTAATGAATTCGAAGAAATTCAGTGAGTCAATACTCTTCCTCTCAGTCTGCTGCTGTGCTGCTGTCAGAAATGTTGATCTGCTGTGTTGCACACTGCAAAAACATATTTATTTATTTATTTATTTATTTTATTTTATTTTTTGTGTCCCGTTTGGATCTTTAGCCATCAGAATTGTTGTCTTAAGGCCAAGAAAGATGCCAAGCGGATTTATTTTACCAAGTGGATCATCATGGCCTTGCCATATTGGTCCATTTGATTGACCTTTATTATAATTATATATTTATTTTATTTTCAGTTGCTACAAACGGGACAGACATGACACACCACATCTAACAATAGCCTTCACTGACTTCCTAGCTCACGTTACAGGATGTGATACAATGGTTAAGCTAGAAATCAGTTTTAAAATATACGTTCTGCACACAAGGCTGAGTAAAAATGTATTATTGTTGTTCTGGTAGAGACATGGCATTTCATTCAGTATATATTTCGCCATGTATTTCTGTGTAATGTTTGTTTAGATTTTATCAAACACAAACGTGTCTGCCAAGCACGATAGCAGCAAGTACAGAAAAATGTCTGCAGTGTAACTCTCAAGGAGCAAATTAAGCTAAAGCAGCAGCAAAAAGTGCAGTTCCTCTGGTGGCCACTTGAGGCTGGCTCCAAAAAAGAAAATTTGTCTCAATACAATCCGATGTTAAAATGCCTGAAGTTACTGCATTAAAAAAAGCGTGCTTAAGGCTACAGCTGTGTAACATCATATCCACAATAATACCTGTATACATTTTTAAGTATCATTATCATTGCTGTAATAACATCATGTGTTTCTGTTCCCTAGTACAAGAAAAAAATGAAACAAGTCTGGGCAACTCAGGGAGTGAAAGCAGCACATCAGCCTAAGATGACAATTTAGCACCTTAAAAGGTGCAACTTCCACAACCTCCAATAAGATACGACAGTACTTTGCTACAAGAAAACTCTTCCTGTCGAAGGCTACGATGGAGGAGATATTAGCAACTGGTGATGTGTGACCCAAATGTCAACAAATGACTCTACCAAGCCTTGCTGGAGCACTCCCTAGCTGCACTCCATATGACAGGAAGAGCAAACAGTGGATGGAAATTACTGATGTTGTTCCACAGTGGAAAAACAAGACTTTAAGCAGCTGGTTAAAAATCCAAACCCAAGTTATAACATCCCAAGTAGAAACTATTTTTCTGTCTTGTTATGCAACAGCATTGTGCATCTCCTGGCGAGTTACACGGTTACGTTACTTTACTTAAACTAAAGTGTTCCAGGGGAAACACTAGCTAGATAGGCTACTTTGGTGCTTACATTTAAATGACACTGCGTCACTACAACTGTGCTGCTGGTACACCTGTAAATAATGCTTCCTGCAAGCATCAATAAAACATTGTTCATTCTGTATTTTTGAAGCTATATAACCCACACCCCACTTTTAGCCTGTTGCAAAATATAATTTTTACCTCTGTGGAGAGTTAACCTGCATGGGCAGAATCTTTTGATTGGTGTCTGCTAGTCCTTATCCCCAACTTTGAGTCAATATACTGGACCTCTTCATTGTCTGCTGATATATCTGGTGCCTTCCTGTGAAGTAGACGCATGTGCTTCAGTTTTGGTGGAGCAAGGCAGAGCCAATGTTAATAACCATTATTTGGTGCTTAGCTTAGCCAGGTCAGTGCTCTGTTTATGACTTATTTACTTACTATGACATAGTCAGAAATATCAAACCATGGTTAAGCAGTTTTACTCATGTTCGCTGCTGCCATCCCAGTTGGCGAATCAGAGTTGGTGGAGCTCCAACTTTCTGGGTTGGAGATTAAACTTGAGAGCGGCTTTCTGTCTGAGAATTCCTGATTTCCAACTTTCCACTTCAAATGGGACACAGCATAAAGAGCTGATATGTCTGTATTTGCGTTGCATAGAGTTTGAGACAGATTGCCAACCAAACTAGCATTAGCTGGTTAATTAGCATTCCACCTTTTCATCCTAATACCATGTTGATTTTTGGGGGCTTCTGTCTCAAAAAAACACAACATGGTGGGCAAGACACTAATGCTGAAGCTTAAATGAAGATTCCAAAACGAGTAAGGAGCATCGCTACCATTTTTTTAACCGTCTCTGTCTCAGTATAGTGATTGAAATACCAAGTTAACATAAATCTATGCACAAACCTAGCTGATCTACTCCACTAAGTTAAATATACTACTAATAGTCATACCTTACTGTTTGTACAAAGCTGTTTTGTTAGCATTGTAGCTCTGTATACAAACTTGTTTAAGCACTAGCCTAGATCAGTTGACGACCATTTGGCAACCAACATTCACACAGGGTAAATATGTATATTCCACGAGTGGTAGGTTGCAGGCCATCAATGTGAAAATGACTGCAAACATCCCAGTCACGCAAGGGCTGGGGCATAATTAATATAACAGTTAGCATTATGAGCTTTATTTTAAAAAGACCATTTGAAACTCTGTTTGGTTATTTTTCGGCAATGAGGTTATTCACACGTAATTATGATTAATATAAATGGCCTGTATTTGTATAGCACTTTACTTAGTCCCTATGGACCCCAAAGGGCTTTACACTACATTCAGTCATCCACCCATTGGTGATGGCAAGCTACATTGTGGCCACAGCTGCCATGGGGGGCACTGACAGAGGTGAGGCTGTCCGACACTGGTGCCACTGGGCCCTCTGACCACCACCAGTAGGCAACGGGTGAAGTGCCTTGCCCAAGGACACAACGACCGAGACTGTCGGAGCCAGGGCTCGAACCGGCAACCTTCTGACTAGAAGACGAACTGCCAACTCTTGAGCCACGATTGCCCCACAATATAATAGAACAGATTTATTTTATAAGCTGTTGAAACTGTTATTAATGCAATACTGAATAAGGTAAGAAAAATGCTAGTTCTCTCACCTCATGATGCCACAGACTGCCCCCTGAGATATCCGGGGACAGTGACCTGTAAGGTGGATTATCTGCCTGGGAAGGAGACACACTGCTGGCCTGTCAACCTGATGCCTACAGCAACATCCAGAGTCTGTCAAAATGATCAAGTCACTGCAAACCCAGGCTCACAAATTATGTAGAAGCACACATCAGATCTACACACTCACAGTGTAAACATTTCATCACCGTCCACGGTTTTTGTTTGATGTGTGGAAAACGGTTTTGGTCTGCGGTTTAGCTCCTTCTCATGAGCTACGGAGAAGTCAGATTTATTTTTCCTTTTTTCTGAGCTTCTAAGTAGGATCAGCTGTCATTTGAGGCAAGGACGTAATAGTCTACATTTTCAGCAGAGCAGCGTTTCTCTCTTCAAATTGATTGGAATCACTTTCTGTACCGCAACAAGAATCCTCTCCCGTTCTCCTCCTTTTCATCTCTTAGTCTCACTGATCATTGGTGCTACTGAGATACAGAGTACAGGTGTGATCATCATCCTAATGCATCTTTGAGCATGCGTGCGTGTGTGTACGTGTGTGTGTGTGTGTTGCACAGATAACATTTCAATAGTGCGATCTGAAACTACAATAAATGAATGTTGACACAGCATCCGTAGTCATCCATAATTTATATCAGCTCAAAAAACTTTGCAGAGCTTTTTGAATGTTGATTTCCATCATCCCATTGAATATAATGTTGTAACAATTTGGTGCTCAAAAATAGGCTGAATCGTGCTGGAGGAAGTGGACAGCGCAGTACGTACACGTGTTTATGTGCTCCTGTGCCTGCATGCATATGTGTGTGTGTGTGTGTTTCAAACCTGGCATAATGATAGACTGACGCTGAGACCGACAGCACCACCCCAAGCAAGTAGAAAAGCCCTGCATTCCTGGGCTGCGAGCTGTGAAGCACATATTGCAAGTTAAAACATGCAGCCCGGAGCCACCTATGTTTTAGTAAATAGTTTTAGAGGTAGAGCTTAGAAATCATAGCTTCAGGTCAAGGCTGAGATTGATTGAATGTTTTGTGGTTGTCCACTTTTATGGAGAAGTGTAAAATAAAGGGCTGGATATTCAATGTTTTCTGATGCTTTGAAGTTGTACTGAATGTAGTTGTGTCAGGAAAAAAGGCACTTTCCTTTTTATACAGCAATCGGAAGATAAAATTTTTGTGATTTTCATGTGTGCGCTGTATGATGCTACACACAGCACCCTATTAGCGTGGTTTAGCAATAGAAACTGAAAGCAAGGAGAAACAGCCAACTTACTTCTGTCCAAACATGATCTGGCCTCCTCCTGAAGCTTCTTATTAAACTGGACGTGAATGTGACATCAACGCGCTCATCGAATTCTTCACTAAAATAAACATTTCAGAAAGTGGTGAAATACGCCGTGCTAAAATAAAGTGTAAAAGCAAGTTTGTCCTTTTTTAAAACATGTCTTTAACTCATACATGTGTGCAAGTGGCTTAGAAACTGGATGGGTGGAGTTTCATTGATAAGTGCTTTAAAGTGGCTCTGTTTGTATTCCAGCATGCTGTAATAAGAAATCCTGTTTTCATGGAGTGGCTCACTCTAGTCGCATTCATCTGCATAGATCACCACCTGTCACTCAAATCTGAAACACCTGTATTCTCCCAGCATCCACAACAGTTGGCTCTCTGCAGAAAAACCCTAAAATAGCCATAAAAAAATGACTGACTGAGCCCAGAAACAGAGCCTGATCATTTAAGCTCATAAATGTAGATAAGACTATCTCACAGCTCTTGCTTATCCCCCAATTTTCTAATATTTATTCCCTCTCTATGTGCTGTTTGTTCTTCTTTCATTCCAGCAGCCCGGGGGGTGCTTGAGCTATGAGAAGAACTTTCTGAGTTCCCTTCCAACATAATCAAATAGAAGACAGTCACAATAATAATACCCACTCATGGCATCTACTCCCTAACCTTTTCCCCTTTGTCTTTAATTGACACATTAATCAAACAGACACGTTAGTTAGATTGTGCCGCGTTCGATATTGCCAGACTATAACGAGGAGGAATGGTGATTGCACATCAGCGTGCTTTACAGTTAGGTGGCGGGAAGCTGATCAAGCTTCACGCTTGGAGGCCACATATAGGAAGGAGGATCCACTCCACCTGCAGGATTTCACTGGACACAACAGAGTTTATTTCCCTTCAGCTGTATTGGCTCATCCCAGCATGCTCTGCTGATTCCTTTCGACTTGACTTGATAACGAGTGTATTTGGCCTCCTGGTTCGTGTGTCTGCCTCGCTGATTTTCTCATTGTAATTCACTGCCGTTCTGCAGAATTCTGACCCGCTCTGTTGCATATGATTGTGTCTGATCCGTGGGGCTCCTTTGAACGCTTTTCACATCTTCGGGCCTCTTCCTTGACAATTTTCGAAGCTTCTTATCACCTAGTTTTCATTCTTTTGTCTGATCTCTGGTGGAAAAAGCAATGAGATACTTTCGTTCAGGAAAGAGAGCAAAAATTCAGTGCAGAAGTATTCTATTACTAGAAAAATGACAGTTATAAATACATTTAGTTATAATTAATAGAGGCTCAGGAGAGCTGATATCTTTAGTATGAATTGTGAGTATTAAAAGCAAATTTAATTAATATTATATTCAGTATAAATGTCACTCAGGCACAGTTTGCTGTTTTGTCTCTTTTCAAAAAAGATAAATATAGAAATACTCCAGCTTATAACATGTAAAGATGGACTACTACTGATCCAAAAGAAAAACACTTTGAAAATGTCCTTTATTGCTGTGAAAAAACTGTGAATGTCATCTCTAAATACTTTCAGTTAGAAAAAACTTTTACATTTTCATTTACTCCTTAGACTGATAAACTGCTTGTTAACCCAAATATTTAATCAGCCAGTCACATGAATCACATGACAAATAAATAAATATCTAGTAAAGAGCAGTTGAGACAACTCAAATAACCACAAGGCATGCAGAAAAGCATCTCTGCGTGCCCTATATTGACACTATATTGACACTATATTGACACTCACACTATACTGAACCTTGAATCAGTTGAGCTACAGCCACAGAAGACCACACCAGATGCCACTAATGTCAGCTGAGAACATTAAACTGAGGCTACAGTTCAACAAAATTAGACAATAGAAGTATATAAAAATGCTGCTTGGTCTGATGAGTCTTGATTTCTTCTGCGACATTCGGATGATAGGATCAGAATTTGGTGTAAACAACATGACAGCATGGATCCATCCTGCCTTGTGTTAACAGTTCATGCTGCTGTCATGATGTAATGGTGTAGGGGATATTTTCATGACTCACTTTAGGCCCCTTATGAGCATCATTTAAACTTTCTTGCTTGCTGCCAACCACGTCCATCCCTTAAAGACCACAGTAGTTCAGTGAACTCAAATGGCCTCCACAGTCACCAAATCTCAGTCCAACAGAAAACCTTTGGGATGCAATGAAATGGGAAAATTACATCATGGATGTGCAACTGAGGAGTCTGCTGTAACTCTGTGATGCTATCATGTCTATATGGACCAAACTTTCTGGCGAATCTTTCCAGCACTTTGTTGAATCTGTGATGGCAGGAAGGTGTTTAACGTGACACTAGTATGGTGTACCTAATGAAGAGGCTCTGTGTGTGTGTGCATGTGTGGTTGAGAAGATTTATTCATAATAAGAGAGAAATATATATTGTATATAAATACACCTTCCTACTTTACATTGTGTAAGACACACATTATATATAGTGAAAACAGGTTTATAGGATGCTATATGTGGCGTTTTGCTTTTTTATTGTTAGAGCGACTGTTATTTAATGAAAGAATTGATGGAATAAATCCCTCCAGCTTGAACAGTCAAAATCCTGCTTGCTGTTTGTCAGACAAAGCTGCTTCAGCTTGTCCAATTTGAATGACGCAAGCAGAGTGGAGGATTTCCAGAACCTGCTTCAAACTTGAACTCACTGGATGTTTTTCAGCCATTGTTTATAGATAGATGTCAATTTAGTCCAAGTCAAGTAGTGATGCATTCAGTCCTCAAAATTGCTGGTTAGAAACGGCTATTTTGTTGGGGGGAAAGGCAGTAAGTTTAACAGTTTAATGAAAAACAATGTCAGCATTAGCATTAATTTATCCCAATGTGAGCAGAATTGCTGTAATGAGGCTATTTAGCTCACCAAATGGAGGTTAAACAAATTAATTTAACTGATTATAGTATTTTTGTTCTCTTGGTAACTTTTTTCTATTTTTTAACTAAATGAGAAACACTTTGAGGCTATTAAAAAACACAAAGGGACATTTAACATTTAAATCGCTAAAGGTAGACTTATTGAGTTGGGATCGTGTGCTGTAGAGTAAAAAGAAATCCTCCCATTTTAACTGCAGTGTGTAGGAGTGTAAAGTGTTTGTTGTACCCGATGAAGTGAGGGCCTGTTGCCACCAGCTGGAGCAGAGCTGCAGTGCAGCATCACCTGCAGGGAACACCTGGATCCAAACAGACAGGTGTGTTCAGTCATCCTAATAAGCATGTGTTGTTTATACACACATAAGCATTTGTTTGGTCAGAGTGCCATGTTGATGAGAAAAGGTGAAATTAATGTGGGAAATTTGTCTGAATTCTAGAGAGGCTGCTTATTATAGGCAAAAAACAAGCTTTTTAATTAACAGCAATCTCCACACAACCGCGGCTGTGATGTGTTTAGCGCTCTGTGTGAAACTGATGAGCATGGCAGCTTACTGATAACATTTCACATGAAACCTGGCACACATTATTGCATGTCACTGAAAAATAGTTGAAAAGGTAGGGAGCAAGGCCTGCTGAGTGCCGTGAGCAATGATTCGCATGGTTTTTAGTGATGAAAAGGAGGAGGATTCGTTAGAAGTAGTGGTGGAAGAAGTATCCAGAATCTTTGCTTAAATGGAAGTGGCAATTATTTAGCATGCAAACGCTCAATTACAACTAAAAACTAATTCAAAGTATTCCCATAATTAGGTAAAGCATGTAAATGTTATCATAGAATGCTGATGCTTAAAGTGATGTATCAGCAATATCTTCAAACTGATATTTTTAATGGTACATCGATTATTGATACTGCGTGGGATTGTACAAAATATTTAAAAGAAGTCAGAAATATTCACGATGATCACAAACAATATCCGACATATGAGCAATACATTAGCGATGAGACCTACTGTCACTCCCAGCATGCCACAGAGTGATGCCTGGTTGGGATATTTGGAATCGCTGTAGTGTAATTTTTAACACACGGGCAGTTCCTTGGACTTTAAGGGTGTTTCTGTCACAGGCTGACATTTAAACCATAGTGTGAGCTCTTATTAGTTCTGAAGCCAAAAACGTACCGAACAATAACAGAAAAAGGAAAAGTCAAAAAAAGGAAGTGTAAAAATAGCATTCCTAGCAGCGAGCTGAACTCCTTTTTTCTAGGAAGAAACTGTGAGGTGTGATTATCCCACCGGCAGCCCACCAGCCACTCTATTCAGTTCAGTTCAGCTTTATTTATATAGCACCAAATCACAGCAGCAGTCATCTCAAGGCTCTTTATTTAGCAAGGTGGAATATTTGAGAGAAAACCAAATCAATGAGGGTATCCCCTACGAGCAAGCTCTTGGCAACAGTGGAAAGGAAGAACTCCAGTTTAATAAGAAAAGACCTCTGGCAGAATCAGGCTCAGGGAGGGGCCCCCAGACATGGGGTGATGGGGAAAAGAAGAGAAAGAGAGTGCACACAGAGACAAAGACAACAAACAAACCCTTGGAGGAAAGAGAAAACAAACGTTAATGACACACAGTAGCAGCATGTACAGTAAACGCATCAGGGGTCAAAAGAGGGGAGTGGAGAAGACAAGCTCAGTGCACCATGGGAAGTCTATTCCAGCATGGTTCAGGGTGACCTTATCCAACACCCAACTTTATAAGCTTTACAAAAAGAAACATTTTAAGCCTATTCATAAAAATAGAGAGGATGTCTGTCTCCCGAATCCAAACTGGGAGCTGGTTCCACAGGAGAGGACCTGATAGCTGAAGGTTCTGCCTCCCATTCTACCTTTAGAAACTCTGGGAACCACAAGCAAGCCTTCAGTCTGAGAAGCAATTGCTCTGCTGGGCTCTGTTGGCATTTTCCCCCATTCAGCAAAGTGTTATTCTGCAGCAGTTCCCTGCATGCTGTAAAATTACTCTAAAAGGGTACCTGGAGTGTTAAAATGGGACGAGAAGGGGTTGTGACCAAGCATCAGTACATTATTGACTTAGGAGTAGGAATGTGTTGATCAAACACACTTCATCTCCATTTCCTGACACTGTGCATCAGTCAGGCATGGATAAAGGTAAGCCCTGAGATGCAGTGAAACAGTAAATGCATGATTAAATTTCTCTTTCATTCAGGGTTCAGTGGAAATAAAGAAGAGTGAATATTTGCAGAAAGGAAGTGTGCATCCTAAGTACATCCATAAATGGGGTTTTACTTACTGATTAGATCTCTCCTTGGGAAAGCAAAGACATGTGCAAACTGCTCTTGACTGACATTACTTTTACCCTGTGATTGGTTTTGTTCTATCTGTTCTACACTGTCAAACTTACACCGGACAGTTTTAAAGATGTAATAAAAATCAATTCAGCAGAAGCGGACATATAAATCCCTAATCAAAATCTGGCTTCTGCATTACCCACAATAAAACTCAGCCTGTTATGATACCAACAGCTAATGGAGCCTTAAGACATGAGGAGCACATTTGAGTTAGGTCACCTCTTTCTACGATGATTTTTAAACCATTTACAAGCAGGTAATCTTTACAAAGTCCTCAATAGCTGTCAGCAGACGTGGCAATTTCAGCCACTCCCTTATTTACCAAAGGGTCGCCACAGCAGATAGATCCCCCTTATTTGATTTGACACATTTGCCTTTGCTGACACAACCTTCCCATTTACCCAGGTTTGGGACCCTCACAAGGAGTAATAATAACAATAATAATGGTAATAAAAACCTTTATTCATGTAGCACTTTTCTTTTCACCTTTTTGTCAAACTACTGTTAGCAGTGCTCTACGTAAACTACGCCTGACAACAACAGTAGATGTAAACATTAAAAAAAGTATTCAGTAACTATATCCTTCCAATAAATATATGTTTGTCTTTTACATGTAGATATATTTGCACACCTCCAAATAATGAATTAATGTCTTTGCCCATAAGTACAGTGTTGAGCAACTGCACTTGTTACTTCACGCCACTGGTGAGGAGGGCTGGACTGTCAATGGGAGCAAATCTCCAAAGATCAATGGCCAGTGAAACAATGGCATTGGGAGTGAATGCAGCAAGTGGCTCTGAATCAAATTCCCGTTTGCACAGGAAGCTGTAGAAAACCAGGAAAGACACTGCCCTCGCTCTTCCTTTGGTACGTCAAAAATACTCCAGCTCACGGCACCAGACGCTGCCCGATCAGGATCCTGTTTTCACTCTTTCGTTTTTGTTTTTTTTTTTCTTCTGTTCAGCATTTCTAGCTTCCAAACAGGAGAAGGGTCAAGATATCATTAGCTCTGTGCCATACATGTGACTCCTACTATAAGGGAAGTTATAATATCCTAGCAAGGCATCTAATTTTAGTGGATACATATGACCGAGTTGGCTGATATCTAACTGTACTGTAGTCTAAAGACATTGAAAGATTTGAAGAGTTTGTTCGGTTTGAGGAAGTGATTACTGCAGCACTGCAATGATTCACTGAGCTATTTCTAACTCATGAATACTAGTCACATTATTAAAGTGACAGTGATTCATAAGTCACTTGACATTATTAAAAACTGCTCGTGAAAACTCGAGCTTTTCTCTCTGACCTTTAAGATGTCAGATGTCCAGTGTTGGAGTTGTTGCTTATTTTCTCTCCAAAGAGGGTAACCTGGTAATAAGCACGACACATTACACAACATGGTCTAAGATGTTTGCAACACAACATAAATGGCTAGACTGCACTTCATTAGATATACTTTTCTAGTACCACGCCTTCAACAAGGTGCAGTTAGTCCAGATTTTATAATTGCACCACATCCCAAAAATACTCTATTGCCTGGAGACCTGCTGACTCTGGAGGCCATTTGAATACAGTGAGCTCATTGTCGTGTTCAAGAAACCAGTTTGAGATCAGTTGAGCTTTCAGACATGGTGTGTTATCTTGCTGAAAGCAGCCATCTGAAGATAGGTTCACTCTGCTCATAAACAGATGGTCAGCAACAATACTCCGGTAGGGTGTTGTGTTTAAATAATGTTTAGTCGGTACTAAGGAGCTCAAAGTGTGCCAAGCCTGAACTGTTGATGCAAGGTAGGATGGATCCATGCTTCCAGGTTGTTTACACCAAAGAAATCAAGAATAATAATCTTCTGTTTGGTAAGCCTGGTTGAATTGTAGAGTTTTCTGTTGTTAGCTGACAGAAGTAGCACCTGGTGGGGGCTTCTGCAAGATTTGACATGTTTTGCTTTTAAAGATGCTCTTCTGAATACCTCTACCTGTTGTGTCCGGTGGTTATTTGACTTACTGTTGCCTTCCTTGAAACAGACTGACCAGTCTCCAGTCACCCATCGACTCAGTGCTTCTGTCTGTCACACACACACTGAAATGAGGACTGAAGGAACTGGAACTGCACCACTAAGCTGCCTGCTAGCATACAGCACAAATCCTTACCTTTACAAGGATATACACAAGATGCTAAATCTCACACTCTAGTCGTTTCACACAGCAAATTAGAAGTACTGTGAACGCCAGAATTTAAATACGCTTGACACAAGATCTCGTAATTATGAGGTGCATATGTGCTCCTTGGTAAATCCTGTGCACTTTTGCATTGCTAAGCATTAGTGTTTTGTTTTTGCTTGTAGCTTCCTAAAGAAAGCTCTATACTGTAGTCTTACATCTCAGGAGTGTCAGAGTCACCAAAGACTTAAAATTTTTAAAAAAGCACCAAGTACAGTTTATTTTTTTAATGCTTTGAATGGGTCTGACCCTTCAAAGCATAAACAAGCTTCATCCATCGGTATTAAAAGTTATTTTCAGCAATAGTTTAGCATTTGATGCTTTGAGCACTTGTTATTGACAAATGTGCTACTTGCAATGAAATATTTCTACGTCTGAGTACCTTCTGCACCGCTGGAAGCACAGCAGCAGCTTGGCATACAACACAAGTAATGAAACAGAAATGGGAAAGTACCATGTAATGTAGTATCTGCATTCAATCTCCATCTCCTTCCTTGTTAAACTATAGCTGTGCTGCACTCCTGCTAAGCACAGAGGCTGAACTTCCAGCTGGAAATGTTCTATTGGGCTTTGGGCCCATTTCCTATAATCTTTGCTTATTAAAAGCAGCCCCTCCTGCTTTATTCACATGCTCTGTGCGACAGAATACTATAAATCCTTGTAAAAGACTGAATGTATGAGAGAGACCAAAAGACAGAGAGAGAAGGAGGGAGAACAAGAGAGTGAAAATGAAAGAGAAAGAGGAATGGGCAGAGCAATTATTCACCATCATTATTACCATCTTGATCCATTATCCTACTAATTACTGGCTCTCCAAAGCAGGACAGGGGACAATACTTTAGAGTGAACTCAGCATGCATGATTCTTCATTTGTTCCACTTCTTTTAATGACAGAATGTATTACCTTATGAATAATTTGCAAACTGCTGGACAAACACTACGACAAAAAGGTGATTCGTGCAAGTTTTTATTACCTGATGTATGGTTTTGATATTTGCCAGTGATGAATGCGAACAGGACATCTATAATCAGATCTCTGCATAATCAGGTTTTTGGGGCTTTTATGTTGGACTGAATGGAAAATGACAAATTAATAAGACCTTTCTAATAGGAAAAATATGCAGTTTTAATTAATCGTTTGGGGTATATTATTGATACCGATCATGCTTCACTGCACAGACATCAATTTGCAACACACTGAGGAAAACTTTTTTTCTTCTTCTTCTTCTTTTTGGAAAATTAGTTTCAGACTTTTAGTTTGTTTTAGGGTGCATAAATTTCGTTGCAAATCAATGCTAATAAAGTGAATCCATTTAATTAGAATTTAATCAAATGTTTGCATAAACTCCAGGGCTTGTTTTTCAAATTACCAGGCGCAATATCACATGTCAGGACAATCTTCTTACAGCGAGCTGGGAGGATCCAAGTGATACACATGTTCAGCCACGATCCGAAGGGACCTCCACGTCATTCCCAGCTCCTAAAATTAAAATCAAGATTCCTTTGAACTTCCAGGCTTCTCGAGCAGTTAGAGATTTTTTTTTAAAAGGTTATTTCTGGCGAAGAAGAAAACAAAGATTATCGAGCAAAAGATTTTTTTGATCTTTTCCTCTTATTGTTTTTTTTTAAAGGCATTTTCTAAATTTAGATTTTTTTTTTTTCATATGTTTCAGCTTCATGGGCATGAGTCAACATGCGGACAGGGGCTGTGGCAGCATGCTTCCTTAAAATAAAAACAGGGGTGCAAGTCACTCCATGAACAACACAAAGAGATCAATAAATTGCGTTTGTTTGTGCGTGTGGGTGGTTTTGTGTGTCCCTCTGTGTGTCGTGGGTGGGGAAAAGTCATAAATGCACACACACAAAAAAGAGACTGCGGATGAAAAGCTACATAATCCTGAAAGTGTAAGCGCACGCGTGTGTGTGGCGTTTTGTGTAGTACTGAGTTTGCATTTTCTCTAACAAGGGTCTGGCGTCCCCACAGCCGTCAGTGGGATCCACGCTGGGCCCTTTCGCAGTAATCAGCCAGACTGTCTTGCTCTAATTGTTTCCAGATTTGTGTGGGAGGTCAGAGCCCCAGAGTGCTGATCCTTGCCAAGTTTATAAACAGAGCAGTGTTTCCAGATGGCCACTGGCTCCAGACTGGCTAGCAGGTTGATTGGGACCAGAATAATAACAGGTGGAGAACAGACAATGAATTCCTTGACACTTTTTACCTCGCGCACACACACACAAACGCAGACACGCTCGCAGACGCACCGACACTGTCTCAAACGCACAGTAACACGCTTTCAGTACGGTGAGCAGGAGACGCTGCCTTTGTGGTTCGACCTCAGCCGAAAGAAGGTCTGAGAGAAATCCACAGCAGCCTATTTGAATATTTTATACACAAGAAAACGAAGAAAAACGAATGATTTTAACATTTTTAGCTCTGAATTTGAAGATTTAGTCCGTTTTAATCTTGCGCTGTTACAAGAAATGACTTCTTGAACTACATTCAAAAAATAAACCAGTTGCAGATTTGACTTCTCTTTTGTGTTGAGCGATGTGTGACGTGGTTTTTGTTTTTTTATTTCTTACAGTGTCATTTTCCGGACTTGGCCTTGTCTCAGCTTTATGAAACCTTTCCTTTTTGTGAGGAACAATGTCAGCCGTGAATTGCAAAAGACGAGATTACAAAATATCAGGTTCCTCCAGGAAACCATCTGCTTTCCTATGTTGTTACTGGATACCATGTCAGTTTGTGAAATGATTTCAAACCTGCAAAGCTTCCAGTCATTCATGTTTTTACATTGCAATCATATATATTTAAATATATTTATACACACACACACATACTGTAAAATCTATGTATAATTCAAATCTCTCCCTCAGTATTTTTCCCTTTATAGTTGCCACTTTTCAAAGTCTTCATGTTGCAAACTTTGTCAAAGCTGAAGGTTCACTGTGTTCATACACACACACACACACACACACGCAGTCACACTTTCAAAGTGGAGACTTCAGCAGATCACATCATTAGCTCCAGCATGTCTCTTAATGCTTCTCTCAAGTTTTTGTTTACAAAATCCAGTCCTTCCAAGGTCTTTATAATAGCTTGAGAGATCTGCACTCTGAAGAGAAGGGGGGGGTTGAGGATGTGTGTCTGTGTGTGCGGAGGGGCTGCCTTTCATCGGCTTTGCTCGGCTACACTTGTTTGGGCCAAGGTTGGCCCCTGTTTTTCAGTAAGCGTACTCCACTCCAGATGTGCGGCGGCTCCAGAGTGGCTGCCATGTACAGTAAATCGGCATCTGAGGGCTCGTCAATCTGTGGGGTAGAGCGCTGCGGTGTCGTCAGCCCCAGCCACTGGTATAAACGGAAATTTGTACTGCTGAGCTCCCACGAGGCCCCGGGGGAGGTGGAGGTGGTGGTGTTGCAGGGGAAAAGGAGAAAAGGGGGGTATTTGGAAGTGAGAAGACCAAACTGCAACTGATGAGTAGCGAGGGACGGGGATTGTTAACATGCACAAAAGATGCAGCAAATGTCTGAATATTCTCATCCAAAAGGGATAATGAGCTCAGCTGGCTCAGCCGCGGGTCGCTAAATGAGCAGAAGAGGATGACGTCGATGGGAGACTAAATGATGACTTTTGCAGAGAACTTTATCCACCGCTGAAATAGGAGACATGAGTGTGGAAGCAGGTCACAGTCGGGGTATTTCAGGGCGCTTTCAATCAAATCTTCCAGCTCCAAGTAGATAAAATGATACAAGTTCATAAAGCGAGGAAACAAGAGCGTTCAGCAAGCAAAACCAAATAAAACCTGATTGTGCAGGAGGATTTTACAGAGCTGCACTGTAGCTGTTCTTGTGAGTGGAAGTGTCTGAGCCAAGCGATAAATACAGAAAAATGGAGGTTATTAAACAATACAATATGACTGAGTTAATGTAAATACACAAGGCTTGAGTCATAGTCAGACTTGAGTGAGGACACAGAGCAGACTCTGGAGTGTCATCAGGGTAGACAGCATTTCCCCCGCACATTCCTCTCTTTACATTTTCCCATGCTCTGAGCTCAGGCCCTGAGTCAGCGCCATTATCGCTGAGACCAAGTCATCGGAAAGCTGCTGATGACTTGCAGAGTGAAGCCCTCATGTCCAGACTAATGTTTTAGCTCCACGTTCGATGTGGTTTCCTCCCGCCTGATGTTACTGATGTTAGTGAAGGTCAGCCGCGCTGCAGTGTGAGGCATGAGAACGCTACAGCTATGAAAGGAATTAAGTGGATAAGCCACTGATTGTGTCTGGACTATTACCTGAGTAAAAGCTTTATTAGAACAATCAGCGTGTTTGTGTACACTCAGATGACTGGGTTATGGCTTTTGTATGCTGTGTAATTTTGGGCTGACGGCAAATTTAACACCAAACTTTTCACTGTGAAATTTAGAACAAAGATCAGTGCGCTCCAAGTTTTGCCAGACAGTAAGTGGTCAGCTCCACATCTTTAATGATATGAACAGATGCAATCTAATGAATAATTTTTAAAGATATTTAATATCATTCTTGATGCAGAACTTCAGTCAAATTTCTCATAAGCAAGATATATACAATTAGTAGGAATGCAATCTTGTTATTGTTGAAATTGCTTAAATATGTTACAAAATATTTTGTTTTTGATCACCTAATTAAATATCTGTGGCAAAACTTAAAATCCCAGTGCTGCTGCTCCCCTTGTAGAATTAGTTTTTTTCTCTAGCTTATGGATCGTTTTCTCTACTTACTGTTTCATCAAGCATCCAGATAGATAGATAGATAGATAGATAGATAGATAGATAGATAGATAGATAGATAGATAGATAGATAGATAGATAGATAGATAGATAGATAGATAGATAGATAGATAGATAGATAGAGAGAGAGAGAGAGAGAGAGAGAAGTGCCCAAAAGGCAGACTTTCTGAATAAATGATATATGAATTATGAATTAATGATTTGAATTAATGGATGATATAAATTTATAATAACGATTTCTTTAATAGGATCTATGGGCTTAGGTGACTAGAGAAATGTCCTTTCAGCAGCTAGATTGAATAACCACGTAACCATGTTTCTAATCTCGTTCTAACATCTACATGTACAAGACCAAACGTGGGTGACTGCAAAGTAATGGATCGTCAAAGCTGCTGGATACCGAGTGCATATCTTAATTGTTGCTCAGTTGTTATCGTTGTGTAGGAATGCCCACATCATGACCTTTTCCTCTTTGAAAGACAGACTCACTGCCCAAAGTCTGTCCCAGCTTTCCTCTGGGATCCCCCACACTCAACTTTGGGTTCCCTCCCCTCCCTGCCCGGTAACGAGGCAAGGCGTCAGAGGCCTGATTATTTGCACTGACCCGGGTCTGTCTCCTCAGGGCGGCTGCCTCGGCACAGTTGCACTGGATCCCATTGACACGGTGAGAGGGAGAAGACGGGGGGAAGAAAACAGGACCTGGCTCCAGTCAGTCGGCCCTCCTCGGCAGGTTGATGAATGTCCAGGACTTCACGAACTTTGCCACCCAAGCCAGTGGAGTCAGGCTACAATGAGTTACAGTCTCTAGGTTAGAAAACCCTCCTGCCTGCCACCAACACCACCACTAACCCCCACTGCCCCACCCCCGTCAGCCAACCCACGAGCCCCACAGTCCCCCCAGAACCCGAGCTGGCTGGCCTCCCTCCCTGCACAAACACTGGAGGTCTATCCTTGACTGCACCGCGCCGCACTCCTGCCACCACCTCCCTCGTCCTTTGCGCGTTTCTATCGGGTAGCACGCACACACTCGCAGGTACAACCACACAAGTTTGCCCCAGCGTGCCACTTGGAGCTGCTTATGGCTGCATTCATGAATCTGACACCTGACTGTGACTGAAAACATACCTTCAAGTTAATTGTAGTTTTCCCATGACGGAAACTGCAAAAAGAACATTTTGTCCCCCTGAGGGTGACACACATCGCCACCAGCTGAAATATACTAAATAATAAATGAGATACATATTTTTTAAACCCTCCGCCTTTCTTTGCTCCTTACATCACAATGCGTCTACCTAGTAAATGCAAAACAGAGGCAAAAACGTGTGCCTGGGATGGCCATAAAACTAAAACCGCAATGGCAAGAGGAAAACAACAGCATTGTTAAGATCAGCCCCCTGCTGCTACAGCTAATTGTGTTTCAGTCACAGGCTATTCAGAGTCACAGCTACAGTAGCTGGAGGCACGAATCAACTGACTAAGAAATTCTCGCTCAAGTGTTTCTTCCATCATTTGCGCTTTAATAATGAAGAATGGGCTGATGATAGTGGCTCTGCAGAAGGATGAATGTAATCACAGCCTCATACAACTGCTGTAATGTTTCGTGACACTCGCTGTCTCGTGTGAATGCAGTCTCCGAACATGTTTGTGTCAGTAGGCTGAAACTTTGCTGATAAGCTGAAATCATTGGAATGAAAGGGGGGGGAAAAACAGCGGGTGGTATGATGCAACACCACAGAGCTGAAGGCAAATATGCCATGCTATTAGAATTGCAATTATTCATTATTACAGCAAAGCACACTCATTATGTTACCCTACAATTGAGACTGGCAACATTCGCGGTAATTTGATGACGCATAAGTCCTGATGCTTTTGGCTGAAGCGAGTCTGAGTCTGAGTGTTTAACGCCATTTTTCCATCTTTAGCCAGAAATCCAGACTGACCTCTTTTAATCACCGCAGATTTTTCCCTCTTTCTGACTCGTTGGCCTACTGGGGATTTGTTTAATGTGAAAACATTAGAATAATTCCACCAAGTTCTGACAACGTTGTTTCTCTGAGAACTTTATTCATTTGTTAACTCAAACCCTATGAGACATTGTTGGGGGAGCACTGAGTCAGCACTTGACTTGAATCTAGAAGCAGGTTAAAGTTTGTCTTGTATGAATACGTGTTGTGCACGCAGACATTTGTATATATGCCTCTCGTCTAAATCAATGCATGCATGTACCCTCATATCAGGGTTAAATGAACCTGTATATGTCACGAAACCATTCATTTATGAAGATTTGGGGTAGATTGATATATCAATCATGACTCTTTGAGGATGGAAAGTTTTAACCCTTTAAACTCTAAACCATGAAAAAAAATCACTAGCAAAATTTTTGAAAATGGATTGTTTATAGAAACTTCTGACAAATTAATTTAAAAAAGAAATTGAATATTCATTTGCTTTTATGGATTTTAATTTGGACCAAATTTTCTACATCCGGCATTTTTTTATTTTTATTTATTTATTTGCAATTTAATGTTTAAAAAAGTATCATGGAATTTATTTAGGCTTTTTGGGGGTAAATGATGTAGAGGATTTAAAAAACTCACAAACACGTGCACGTCAAATATGGTGTTAAAGGGTTCATTTTTTTAAGTTTCACTGACCTGAATACAGTTTGCGTTATTCAAACCACTCTGAATTCCCTAAAAGTTCAATTAGATAATTTCAGGTTTGTCTTGTCTTCCAATTTACACGCAGTACAAAAACTTCAGCAAACGTTTGAGCTGTCACTCGAGAAAGGATCGTGCCAAAAACAACAGAAATCAGTTTTGACTTGAGAAAAAGAATAATTGAAGAATAATTGCTCACAAAGCAGGAGATGGATATACAGCATATATCACAGCGTTTCCAAGTGTCAAGAACTGTAGTGAGAAGTGTCATCAAGAAATTCAAAAAGAGCGACACAGTACAGAACAAGCCTGGCAGAGGTACGAAGCAAAAAATGTCAAAGTCTTTGGAAAGAAAACTAATGAGAGATGTATCTAAAGACCCAAGAACAATTGGCAAGACAAAAATGAATGACTTAGCCAAGTCACCAATTGTAGTCTCAAGAACATAATCACTAGAAGACAGCACAGGAATGAACTGCAAGGTTGCAGACCAAGAAAAAACCCAAAGAACAGCATCCCCAGTGAAACACAGTGGTGGTAGTATTATGCTGCGGGGATGCTTCGGGGCATCTGGAATTGGGAATGTTATCAAGGTGGAAGGACTCATAAAGAAAGAAGAATAAGTGAAGATTTTAAGAGAAAACCTCAAACAGTCAGCAGCAAAACTGGGTCTGGATCATTGCTTTGTCTTCCAACAAGACAATGATCCAAAACATACATGAAGGACTGGCCTGCAGAAAACCCCGTCTTGAATCTCTCTGAAATCCAGTGAGGTGAACTGAAGATCAAGGTCCATGCCACAAGACTATGAAAGGACTATGAGGAGCTTAAGAGCTTGAGAAGAAGAATGGGCTGGGATTGGTTAGGAGACATGTGTGAGACTTGTTGCAAACTACAACAAACAACTGCAGCCTGTTACCCAGCAAAAAGAATACGCAATTGTCTATTAGCATCAAGGGTCGTAATAATTTTCGCCCTGGTAGTTTTTGGTTTTTGTGAAAAGTTTCAAGTACAAAATAAAATAATGTAAGCAAACTAGGCTGTTTCCTCCCTTGAGATACTCTGCCAGGCTTTTTCTTTTAGTTGCTGCTTTAGCTGCTCCCTGCCTTCAGTCTGGTATTTAATAACTGAAGAGCATGCTCAGTTGGGTTGAGATTAGGTGACTGACTTCACCACTGAAAAATATCCAATTTCTTTGCATTGAGAAACTCTTGGGTTGCTTTCGGGTCATTATCCATTTGTTCCGTGAAGCTCTGTTCAATCAGTTTTTGGTCTTTCATGCCTTTTGGTGTTGCTGAGCTGGCCGGTGCATTCATTCTTTTTAAAATTGGCCCAAAATTGTTGATTTGGCCACTTGTAGCGTTTTTTGTATCTCTCTGAAAGGTTTATTTTGGCTTTTGAGTCTAATGATTGTCTCCTTCACTTGGATCAACATCTCTTTGAACCTCATGTTGAGAGTTTCGATAAACAACTACAAAATGTTACTTCAGCACTTGATTTTCAACTTGATTTGTCATGAAATAACAAGAGAACGGGCCTCGTTTGGCCATGAAGCTGCTTTTCAGTCAATTGACTAATTAATTTTGAGCCTCTGAAAAAATCCTACAATCACATGTGGACTCTTTGATTTAAAATCTACTGTTGTTGAGTATAGAGGCAAAGTTATGAAAAACAACAACATCCTTAACATTCCTCAAAATATAGTGATGTAGAGGAGTTCTCCAGAAGGAAGTAGTAATGGAGAAATTATTAGAAGTTATTAGTTTTGGTCCTTAACTGGATTGGAGGACTAAACAGGCAGACAATGTCAATATAACACTGCGGTGTCTGTGAGGCTGAAGTGTTTCTTCACATCAGAGAAAACAGCCAAAGGACTTGTAATCAGCTGACAAAGTCTCTGTCAAAGGACTCTTTGAATGGCTGTTCAAAGGAAACACTGTCCGCACACGGTTCATCCGTCTGTTCCCTTTAAACCATGTAACTTCCGCTCAGCTGCCCCCCCTCTGGTGCAGGAGACATTCCTCACAAGACGGTTGAATGGCAGTCCTGTTGCAGGTCAGCCTAGGCGGCAACAACAGGCGATTTACAGGGTCCCTGCTGTGCAGAGCTGTGACCCGGCCTCAGAGCAGTGCTCCCAGGTGACAAATAAAACACTGGCCCTCACAGTGGCTGACTTCAGGCTCCACAATGCTAATACAACATAATGTGTCTAATTGTAGCCTATTCCAGAGTGGCTAGCAAGATCCTATGCCAGCCATTCAGAGGATTACTGCTAATTGGGAAATAAATGTGTAGTAAAAGAGTCCGGGAAGAGGTAGTTTATGTGGAGCCATCTTAATGGACACTTAGAGCTTATTAGGTTCATTCACAGAAAGTATTGTTTGATCAGAAAGGCACAATTATTTTCTCTTCATGGGTTCCTTGAGATTTGGGATGCAAATTGTTTTGGTAGGCGCCACCAAAAGGCAGCAGCAAAGATGTTAAGTACGGTAATGTTGCTGCTAAATATCAGTTCAGGTATCTAGTCAATTTCATGCCATGCATTAAAGCATAAGAAGTCATGAAAAAGTGTATTTTAGTAACAGACATGAGCTGCTATAGATACGGACTGGTTATTAACCAATCCAGAGACCAGACGGCTGCAGCTTATCGTTGATGGCTTTATTTGATATTTTGTGGAGCAGCTAATGTGAGAGCAGAAACTATGGACTCTACCAGTCCTTTAAGCGTATGCCAGCATTTGCACAACATGATCTAGAAATCAGTAGGTAGGCAAGCCTCTTTTAAAGGGGTGGCTGTAGCTCAGATGGTAGAGTAGTTCCCCTACTAGTTGGGAGGTTGGTGGTTCGGTCCCCGTCTGCTCTAGTCTGCATGCTGCTAACCCCAATTTACATCATGGAACCATGCTCTTAAAAACTGGCATAGATGTAGTGCTTTGAGAACATGTGCAGGGACTCACCCTACGCAGCTGAGATGGGTTCTGGCTCCTTTGTAACCCTGAACTAGATAGGTGGAAAAAGATGGATTTTCCCACATAGGTTCAAGAAAACATTCAAACTTTAGGTGATGCTCTGTTAGGATTCTCCTTAATGTTTGTTAATGCTGCACTGAAAGCACTTGCATGAGTTAATTGATGGCTGAGAGCTGCTTTGCCGTCTCAGGTAGGTGTTTTTATTTTTGTGGCTGATCAGTGTAAATCTGTAACTGTGATAAATCTCAAAGTGATTTAGCTCATATAAAATTACACAGTCTTAAAATTGCTGTTATTTCTTTCTATATATCAACAGGTGAAAAAAGCTTGAGATCTATGATCTTATTTCTGTGTTCTGTGTTTTGACTTCAAATGATTTATTGCTTCAAATTTATGTATTTTTTAAAATAGACAGTTTCCAGTCTGACCCAGAAGGTGTTTTGACCTAGAAATAGCTGCCCTATATGTTGGTAATATAAAATTGCTATCATTTCGGAGGCAGTGCTTTAAAATAACACCTATCTGCTGTGCCCTCAATTTCAAGTTTGGAACATCAAATTGAGGGCTTAGGTAGTTTGGGTCATCAATAAGACATATGGTCTATAAAGCGAGACTCACTCTGAAACATTGCTGCATCCCATTTGTTTCAGCCAACAGCACAATGTTGTTTCCTTCTCAATTAAGGGCATGAAGATGGCCCTGAAAGCAAATTGAAACTGAGTGTTAACTGTGTAGGGATTAAGCTGAAAGTCTGTGGGGTAAGAAAATACCAGAACTGGGCCCTGACCAGATATGCTGTTGTTTCAGTGGCTGATGAGGCTCTTATTTATTTGTTTCCATTCACTTGTTGCATCAGTAGCTTCAATTATTCAGTGGACCTCAGCAGACTGCAGGATAATATTTTGGTAATTACCTGCGTGACAAGAAGAAATCCACAAATATGAACCCAATATGTTTAAAACATGTTCAGCACATGGCACAGGAAGCCTGTTGTCTCCATGCAGGAGACTGTTCATGTAACACCTACATCTTGTAACTTTCACTGACCTTTTGCATTTTTAATAAACTGCGTCTCTGGTTTACTCAAAAGGTCACGCTGGTGCTTTTGCATAATTTCGCCAATTCAGTAGAAGTCACATATACTTTGCATTTCGCTGACCAATTTCCTAAAGCAAACTAGAGCTTTTAATACATTTATCATTTTAAAACAGCTGCAGTCAACTGCTAAACAGCAAACGTTGTGATTAGAGTAGTTTCCAAATTCAATTACTGTCAAATGAGGCTTTTCATAAGAACCACATTTGGCTTTTGTTTGTGGAAAGAATTTAGAAAAATAAAACTTATTTTCATTCAAAATGTCTGCACTGCATTATGTCATAAAAGCAACGTCACAATGATAAATGCACTCGCCAGTCACGTTATCAGGTGCATCGGTTCAGCTGCTCATTAACAAATATCTAATCAGCCAATCACAACTCAGTGCATTTAGGCATGTAGAATGGGGAAGGAAGGTGATTTAAATTACTTTGAACATGGTGTGGTTGTTGGTCCGAGTGTTTCAGAAACTGCCTGTCTGCTGAGATTTTCCCACACAAGCATCTCTAGGATTTGCACAGAATAGTCAGAAAAATGGAAGTCGTCTAGTGAAAACGTCTCAGACTGCACTGAGCTAAACACTGTTTAAACACCACCGCCTGCTTGAGTATTGTTGCTAATCATATCAAACCCCTATGACCACAGTGTGCCCATCTCATGATGGCTACCTCCAGCATATCACAAAACTCAGATTATCTTAAACTGGTTTCTCAGTACTCAAATGGCTTTCCAACTTCAACAGATCACAGTCCAGTAGAGCATCTTTGAGATCTGATGGTACAGTAGATTCTCATAGATGTGCAGCCATCATGCCATTTGCATCAACTTTGTGATGCTTTCACGTTAATAACATTTTCCAAGGAATGTTTCAAACACTTTATTATAAGGTAAAAGGGTTTCCAACCAGGTACTAAAAGGTGTACCCAATAAATAAGTGTAAATGAAACATGTTGCTTATTCTTGTATTCAGTTGATTTTAATTCTCTTTTATATCAGTTATACACTATATACCTGTCATAAAACAGTAAGTATTACACCATTACATCGAGTCTTTTGTCATCATGAAGTCATGTGACCATGTGTCAGGTTTTATAAGCATCAAGTAATAAAGGGTTTATTAATGATTAATCAAGAATTTTATATAGCTCTCACAAGCTCTTAATGTCATCTCCTGGCTCATTTCTGGGTTGCACAACATTCCTTTGTGTTTGGTTTTATTGCTTTTCAAACAAGGACCCTTACCAAATGTACGATTATGGACTGGATTTTTTAAAAACATAAAAAAATATTTTTTTCTGATGACCTATAAAAACTCATGTGCATTTATTAATAAATTACCAACAATTATTCTTGAAATATTGTCATATTTTGAAGCTAGATAGGTTTTTATTAATAATATAACATGAATGTATAATAAATAACAATTATTATATGCCCAAGAGAAACAAACTTTAGCACTAATAGCTATTTCTGTCTTCCTTGAACCATTTTTTTCAGTAAATTGACCTGCACTTGCCTCTAGTGTGAAGAAACTGAATCTTGAGGATTGTAAATCTCATTTTGATATGCAGAAGATATCCAAGAAAGCCTCCCACAGAGCAGCCTGCATTAAAAAGAAATAAAATCCTCTTTTGGTATATAGGACAATGAGTCTGTGACCTAAAATTGCTAGTTTACATATCAAACTTGTTCCTGACTTTTGAATTAAACTTGACTTTTAAATGTGTCCTTTATGTGTCAGGTTTTTTTTTTTTAATATAGACACATAAAGACACATGTTTTTATTGTTGGTTAAACACACTTTAGTTTAAAGGTTGGATATTAGTGTGGATTTGTATGAAAGAAGACCAAACATGTGCATACTTATCTATAGGATTATAAATGAACTTTCTGATATAATCAAGTGGAAGACGCTGGTTGTAAAACAGTCCCAAGCAGGCTGTTTCTGGGATCAAATGGGCAGGTTCTCAGCATGCTATCAGCACTGTTAACATTGGCTGTAAACCAAACCTCCCTGAAGGTCAAAGGTCGAAATGTTTGGGCTTCAGAGAGACGCCACAGCTTGAGCATGGCCAGGATTTAATATGAAGTATGACACACAGTTACTGCCTGTGAATAAGTGACCCTCACATTCACTCTCATATATGGAGCAAGACAGTGAGGAAGTCCAGATGTACATCATTCAGGCATTATATGTGTTATATAAACATATAAAACATATAAACATATAATATGCATTGTGATATATAATTATACATACTTCTTCACAATATTGTTTGTTTTTTAGCAACGTGGCAACACTCTGTGGATCATGTTGTTGCTGTATAACAACTGAGGTTATTATAGTTACTACAGCTAAACTAAAAACTAAAAGTAGATGTCAGAAGTAAATGTCAGAAAAATGTGTTTTTTCTTTGTGTGCTTACAAAACTAAGTGAAGTATAATAAAAATGTGATCCCTTCTGTTTTAGTGTTTGTGCATGCGGTTGAAAACAACAAGTGTTTGTGGGGCAATACCCACTCTGAACTTCACCTAACACAACAACTAATAAAACTTCTAAAATAAAGAAACATGTTTCAAATAATAAAAAACAAGAGAACTCACTGGAAATTGACTGAAATTAAATTTGAAAATGAAAAGTCAAAATCAAATAAAATTTCAAACTAAAAATTTAACCTATTGAAAAAACTGTAACTGTAACCACTGTAACATCTCGGTGGGTTCCTGAAGGAAATAAGTGTGTAAAAGTTCTTAATAAATATTGAATTGATCATCATTAGGTTTAATGCGTTTGTCCATCTTCCCCAGTGGGAAAAACTGTAACACTCCTTTTCCCTGTTTAGGGCCAGTTAGCAAATGTTAGCATGTTAACATAATAAACAAAGAAAATAAATATGGTAAATTCTTCACCTGCCACGTTAGCATTGTTATTATTGGTATATTAGCATGCTAACATTAGCATTTAGCTTTAAGTTGTTACTGTGGCTAAGATCAGGTGTTAAAGTTGGCCAGAACAATCCGGAATGGCCTATTCTCGTTTAATAAACAATTACATCTGATAGGAAGGTTAACACTTAATTCTGTCAAATACGTTAATCATCAAGTGCTTCCACTTACACACACAATACATACTTTTGTCTTCTCACCCCTCACAGTAATAAAATAAAATCCATAAAAATATGTTACAGTTTACTATTTTAAAATGAAAGAATTTTCTTTAACAATTTTTTAAGAATTTTTAACCACATATTGACATTTACCACTTACAGAAACTTCAGAGGAAAAAATGATAATGTACTGACAGAAAGTTACCATTACATTTTGTTTGTTTGTTTGTTCTTTTACTTGACCCCCACTAAGTAGGATGTTGTAAGAAAGAGATGACAGTAGAGGAATTATTTCAAAGGTAAGGATTGCTCAACAAGTGAAATTTCATAAAGGGCAAATTTTAAGTTCCTAAATAATTTAGAGCTTTTTAATCACATGATGTGCATGATGCGTGGCTGAAATAGTTTTTCCATGTTGTGAAATGTCTTTTAAAGCAAACTGAAGCATACTAATTTTGTGTTATTCAAAGGCCCCGTGAGGCAGTTGAGTTGAGGATAAACTGGTTAGTTTGCAATACTGAGGTGAAGTCTATAGTAATGCATTATGTCAGACTGGTGCAGAGCAGGCTATGGTGTTCATGGTCAGTGAAAGGTTACATTGAGGATAGTGGACAGTAATTCAAATTTGAGGTGATGATGCTGATTAGATTCACTCACCTTCATACTAGATGTAGTTTACCCTATGTGGGTTGAAAATCTATGGAAGCTTGTTTCCACCACTGAAAAAGAAAAGGTTAATTCAAAATTTCAAGTTATTATCTAAAGAATTTGACTTACCTGAGTAGTATGAATTTCAAGTACCTAACTCAAAAGTTTGAGTTATTAAACCAAAATTTCAACGTATGAACCTAAACTTTTGACTTTTGAAATCAGCTATGGCCGCTGATTTAACATCTGCTTTTGTCTTGTTCAGTTCAGCTGTTTAAATACACAAAAATGTACTGGAACTCAGATTTCAAATTATCATACAACTTATTTCTTTCCAATTTCCAATCTTAGGATTCCCTCACCTGCTAAATCCTACTTTAGCACCTGGCTATGATTGTTTTTCGTCATATTAACAACTATATTTCCATCCACCAACTTAAGTTTGTTATCATTGTTCTATATATTTTGTGTTTCAGGGGGTGGATCAGTTGTCTTCTGGTATAATTTATTAATCACATGTTAAGCTTCTTCTCCAAATAACCCCTGTTCATACTATTTAATTAATAATAATCCATTACAGAGAATAGGCTAATGTAGAAAAGTCAAAAATATACAAGTACACAAAGAGAATAAAAAACAAATGATTAGCAAACAAAACCTATGCTGTTGTAATTATAATCATGGGGAATTTACACCTCTTTCCCTTGACACAACAGGAGAGAAATTAATAATAGTGTACCTCATAGTTGCTGGACCTCGTAAAACACGATGATACATTCAGTCTGGTGAGTGTGCAGCACTCAGTGGTGGTGCTGGATGATTAAACATGATACCACATCAGGAATCTGGAAACTTGTGTGTGGTGTGCATTTAGATTAACCCCGTTCACGTAGACTGGAGCAAGTGTGTCATGACGAGCTGTCCCGTGACACATTCAGGTGAATTTTCTTGTGGTTCTTTTGATTTCATTGTCACCTAAAAGAGAATTTCTTTCGAGTGGTTTTAAACTTGGGTTTTTGTTTTCTGATATTATCTGTAAATTTCCATCACAGCTGTTTCTGGTTACAACTAAAAGGCTAAAAGTTGCTTCCATTGTGAGAATAGACAGAAGCAGCAGTGTAAATACTTATGCAACAGACATAAACAAGGTGGGGGAGTTGTTTCATAAATACCAAGTGACAACATGGACAGTGAAAAAGATAAGCAGTAAGCCCCCAAGCTTGTAATTCATTTTCATAGGTTCAAAGGCTCCATTAAGTTAAACAGGAACTTCACCAGATAGAAAAGCAGTTTGTTGAGAGGACGAGGTTAATTTAAACACAATAGTTTTTTCCCCCTCTCTGAGATGCTTATACGATAAGGCAGATAGTGAAAGTGCTTCGACAACACGGCCAAAAAAGCTACACTTCTACGTGCACTGCCTAATTGAAGGTTGCTTCAAATGAATTATTTCTTTAAAGAAATTTCAGTAACATCCCAGATAAGAGACTTAGAGCACTCTTGCCTGCTTCCCATGCTTGCTCTTAATTTGGAACGCATTTTGGCAGCCACCTCAATGCACTGCGCTCCAGGCTGGTGCAGATGATAAAGGGAGAGGAAGAGGGGGGCAGGGAGAAGGACACCCTCACGATGGGGAGAAGAGAAGGAAGGGAAAGTGGTCTGTTATCAGCAGCTGGGAGCAGGAGCTTTTACCTGAGACGTGCACCTGCTGGTTCAGCGGGTGTACTTGCAGAGGACAAACCTCCCACCGTGCTACATCTGGACACACTTGGAACGTGGAGCCTAATTACCAAGAGTATTAAAGCGTCCTGTGACTGGTATCACAGAGATTTGTACGCACAGCACTCTGCAATGGCACAAAGCCTAATTTTCACACATTTGGAGGTCAACCAAACTGAGCACAAGACATCCAACTACATGCGCACAAACCATGGAGACATGATAAATGAGAATAAAGTACTACAATAGTTTGGTGGAGTACGTGTTTTCAAGAGGAAAACTTACAGCACTCTTATATCTGAAAAGAGCTAGGAGCTCATTTTTTATCAAACTAAAGGTTGTATCTAGTTTGGTCTTTGGGCCATGTTTGTTTGTATTTTGATGTGAGAGTGCTAGGTTAACAACTAACCCTTACTAGCCTTGTTTGCAAGCGGGGTTAACCACACTTACCTGCTAATTAGTGCATATGTGCACTCATCAGCAACTTCCTTAGGTACACCTGTTCATCTGGTCATTAAGTCAATCACATGGCAGCAGTTGAATGCATTTAAGCATGTAGACATGGTTAATACGGTCTACTGTTTCAAACCGAGTATCAGAATGGGGAACGAGGGGGATTTTAGTGACTCTGGCATGGTTGTTGGTGCCAGTGTTGGTGGTCTGATTTTCCCACACTAGAAAATGTCTTGTTTATGCTAGAGGTCAGAGGAGAGTGGCTGGATTGTTTTGAGCTGATAGGAAGGCAACAGTAACTCAAATAACCACTTATTACAGCCAAAGTGTGTAGAAGAGCATCTGAGAATTCACCACTTGTGAAACCTTGAATCAGATGGGCTACAGAAGGCCACTCCTGTCCAGTGTTGGTCAAGTTACTTGAAAAAAGTAATCAGATTACAGTAACGCGTTACTGCCCATCTCTGCTCCTGTCAGCTAAGAACAGGCTCAAAAAACAGGCTTTGCCTGGTCTGTAGAGTCTTGATTTCTGCTACAACCTCTTTATGACCACACTGTACCCATCTTCTGATGGATGCCTCCACCATGATAACTGATTTTTTGAACATGACCATGAGTTCTATGTACTTAAATGACATCCAAAGTCAGCATAACTCAGTCCAATGGAGTACCTTTGGGATGTGCAGCCAACAATTCTGCAGTAACTACTCGATACTATCATGACAACATGGACCAAAACCTCTGAGTAATGTTTCCAAGACCTTGTTGAATCTTTGCCATGAAGATGTACAAGCCTCAGTGGCTTTTGGCTTCATTTTCCCACCTTGGAGGGAGATTCCACCTTGGCCTGACTCTAGATGAAGGCAACACAATCCATCTATCATAAAGCTTATTTATGGAATGGATATCACATTAATATATATAAAACCCAAAGCGTAACAATCACACCATTGTATAAGATTAACACCATCTTGTGGCTTGATTTTTAAATCAAGCCACAGCTAGCAGTTGGTCCAGCTAGCAGCTGGTTAGCTTAACTAAGCAGGAAGTCTGGAAAGTAAACAGGGTGGAGATCTAGCCTGGCTCAGGATCAAAACTTATTTTTATATCAGCATGCTTAAAGCTCAGTAATTAACATCTCGTATCTCAATTGTTTGATCATTTTCCAGCTCGATTTTTTAATATGGATTTAACAAACATGATATAGTGGGTTAACTGGTGAGCTTTAGAGGTGCTCATACATGGATTATGTTATCTTTGGACAGAGCTCGGCGAGCCATTTCCTCCTGTTTCCATGCCAGGCTAAGTTAGCCAGCTGATTGCTGCAGCTACATATTTATTTTTAATGGTATCACACTTCTTTGGCAAGAAGCTAACTATTTGTATTGTGTTATCTTGTTGTCAGCTTTACTCATAAAAGCTAATCAGTTGTTTCTTCATTTGTGTCTTTGTGAGGGGCTGATTACCCTCCTGTCCCTCCTGTGTGACTGAGCCCAAGATGAGAGCTATTGTAGGGCGCGCTAATACAAACCAGATGTTAAACTTGTGTCCTCAAAATGAATGGGTCTATTGGGAAACCAAAGCGAGTCTCGGGGGACATTCCACTGGAGGCTAAGCTGATTGGTTCATATTGAAACAACATGGCCAAGATAAACTGGGATTTCAAGAACGGGGGTCTCTGGACGCTGGAGTCTAAAATAAATCGTTAGGGCTAAAGGAGGAGCTTAGCTCATCCTCTAAGGAAAACAGTGAGTTTTGCAAGTGACTGACACACATGATGACTGTGGCGCCAGGCAACCTCAGTCTACAGCCCAGTTGTGGGCTGCATGGGAAGTGGAGAGCATCAGGGGCCATGCTTCTTTTGTGCTGATGTCACAAAGCTGTGGGGTATTACTTTTTCCAAATTGTTGTATTTATTTTCCCCTCATGACTTGACTGTTTTTGGCAAGAAGAAAACTATGGCTCAAGTGGTCTTGTAAAGACAAAGATTGCCCTTTTAATCATAAATTTAAACACTGCTCATTTGTTTAATCTTGCATAAAGACATCAAAGGTATCATGTGTGACTTCATAACTTTGGAGACAGAGCTCTGTCTTAATCTGCTCACTTTAACACAGTTACTTAATTCATAAAACGGATATAATGAAGAGCAGAAAACCATTTAGCGGTCTATTTTACCTCTCCAGTTGATTATCATTTCAAATCCTTTGCTTTTCATGTCTTCATCATTTAAAGATTTGGCTGACACACAGCCATACAGAGTACAGTGTTCACTGATATATGTGTGAAAGACTGAGACCTACATACAAAGACAAAAAAAGAACATTTTAGAAGTAGAAATTTAGCAAAACTTTAAAAAATATGTTATCATAGATGCGTAACTGCTGCTGGCTCCAGTCTTGTTTTCGTGTCAGGAGGTCATTTGCCGAAACATTAAAACCATTTAAAACACATTTTATGATTTAGGGTTTAACCCTTTTGCAGATTGCATCGAAGGTAAGTAAGTGTGCACTGCATACTTTTATTGGTAAGTGGGAGCGCTATATTTAAGTGCCACCATGTGTAATGGTCTGCTTTTCTTGCGTGGACTGATGTTGTCTCTTGTTTGTAATCCGGCTATCTTCATATTCTTGACTTACTAGACTGCATTTTTTTTCTCCAGGAGTTTTCCTACTAATTAATCTATAAGATCACCAGATACTTTTCTTTTCTCGGCTTCTTCTTCAGTGAGCGTTTCGGTTCCACATTCGGTGCAATTAAGCTTTTTCTTTGACGTTGCCTCATTTGCCCTGCGTGAAAACTTGAGGTGCAATCAGCAGTTTCTTATGCAAATGATAAAAAGGGGAGTTTCTGCATCAGGTGAAAACAAGCTCGTGCGTATCCCTAAAAATTTCAGGTTGATTGAGATTTATGAAAGAGGACTGCATGCGTGCACAGCTTGATAAGCGTGAAGAAAAGAATGCATATGCACTCCTCAGTTTTAGTCATGAAATGAGCTGCATGCATCTGGGCCCTGGACTGTTATGACCCTTCGTTGGCATTTCCTGTTCTTCTTCTTCTGTCTGCTGCTCCCTTTGGGGGTCGCAGCAGCAGATCATCTGGCTTCCTCTTACCCTATCCCTACCATCCTCCTCTGTCACACCAACCCTTTGCGTGTTCTCCTTCACTACCTCCATGAACCATCTCTGTTTGTAAACCATATTTTCTATTTTAATCATTCCACATAAAAAAACCTAAAAAAAACCTCTACAAATGTGAATATTTTCGTCAAAACTGAATAACACCTCAGGGTGCTTTTTCCTAATTAAAACATAGAGTTTGGGCGGCTTATCAAGGAAGCATGTGCACAGGAGTGTTAACAGCAATTAAGCTGATGATGTAATAGCGTCATTGTGCCCCCTGCTACATATATCCACCATAGAGCTTCATACATTAAAAAAATGTAAAAGAAATCACACAGATACCAATTATAAGAGGTATTTTATGCCAGTGAGTTTGTGGATTCTCATTATAGCATTTCAGCATCAGTGGTGCGAGCAGTTTTGTAGCCATGTGGTCGTCACAGTGCTACCACAGCTTGCTTCCTTTAGACTTTTTTTTTAACCTTTATTTAACAAAAATTGAAAATACAAAGAATAAAAGACCAACGTATCTTCCAGGTCTGAAAAGTGAAGTCCTTGAAACCTGTATTCTGTTTAATGGCCACCAGGAGCAACTATTCCTCTGGTTTCCCAAAAGGCACTTGGTCTTATTGAGGTTTTGTAGACACAGGACCACTAACCAACGGACGTTAACTTGCCCACCGTTTTGGACGTGTCACAATCACGGTGACGGTGTAGGATCAAGTGAACAAGGCCGCAGTCACGCAGGCTTAGAGAGCCTGACACCCAGCGGTCAATAAGGATACATTTGTATTCCCCATCTGGTTGTGAATGGTAGCTTTGAAAATTATTTCTAGCCCCAGTCACACAGACTCATCATTGGCCCCCTGACAACCACCTGTCACGGGAGAAAAGTATGCATTTCCCAACCAACCTGTTGGCAAAAACCTCCTTGTGACTGATTTGGCTGTTAGCATGTTGTTGTGGTCGTAGTTTGAATGGAAGTGACACATTTGTCTGAGCAGTATTTGAACTTTGAAAAGTGCAACGCAAACTGGAAAAGTTTTACCGTCAAAGTAAAGAAGTTGCACCTTCTGAAGAAGGATGGCTGCAGCTTTGAAGCACAACTTGTACTTTAAAGTCGAACCTTCTCCAATTCTAGTTTGTGTCTCTCTCTTTCAAATTGTATTGCTGCTGAGCTAGTAGTTAGCAAGTGCTTATAGACAAACAACAAAAACTACATGCAACAATGGCAATCTGCTAGCAACCAAAGCAATCACTAGGAGGTTTTTGGTGCAGCGGTGCAGAAACTTCTTTGCAACTAATGTCCCCCATTGACAGCCAGCAACCTCCAGGAACCACTGACAACCACTCGGAGAATACATGGTTTTCCCTAGCAACCAGAGGTTGTATCACGTCCAATATGGCAGATGCCCATGATGTCACGTGACAAACCTCAGTGGAAGTCGGTGAGAAAAAAGCCCTCACCAAAGTGGATATTATACATAGTTATGCTCAGGATATGTTGGCCAATTTCCACTGGAAATGCCTGTTGGTTAAACAGCAAGGAATTTGCATTTGCACTGTTAAATTTTTATGTAGCTTTAATGCACATAAAAACAGCTGCTTGTTTAAGTGAAAATACACTCAGTGGGGTTTTTTGCACTAATAAAGTTGTGGAGTTGTAAAGTATTTTGTCTCGCTTCAATTATATCATCAGTTATATCATTCTTGCAAATTTTCAAATATATATCGTGATAAATATTTTGGGCCATATTGCCCTGCCCCACCATGAACTCATCAGGTAAATCTTTACTGAGGTCATGGACTTTGGTACTAGTTTTGAGTTCATTTTGTAAACTTTGGTTATTCTAATGGCCGAAAGCAGGATTATACAGGGAGGGTGTGCTGACTGGGTAATAATTTGTGACTGACAAGTGTTTAGCCAACGAGTGTGCAGTTAGATCCACCTTTTGCTTATCACGTCCGCTTTCAAAACATCAAGGCCGTGACGGCAAAAACATTCAGCTCGAGGGTTGGAAAAAAGACTTTGTCAACCAATGTGTTACATCACAGTGGCAACGTCAATATTTTATACTCTCTCTGAGAGTAAAACCATTGAGATAAATAATCTCTTTTCTCCTGAGCTATTAAAGCTATCAGGTTATCCTGGCAGGTTTTTGGCGGTGGGAGGAAACTTGTGCAAGTACGGAGAAAACTTGCAACAGCTCACCGGAGCTTGGGACACTCTTACTGTAAGGCAACAATGCTAACCAGTGAGTCACCGTATTCCTGTGTGCTGCCCAGAAAGGTTGCGATATAAAAATAATAATAAAATTCTCAAGATCACAACAGTGGCATTTAATTACCATCAGTCAGTCATGGAGGTAATTGCTGGTGCCATGTCCTCCAGTACTCTGAGATGTCAGACTTCACAAAGAAAGATCTAAAAAGAGAAGCACGCTTCCACACAATAGCTGGAAAGCGGGAGTGCGGCGGTGCTTTCCTCTGTCAGTGAGCCGGCTGGCCTGTTTTGTAAGCACTTCCATCCTGTGAAAGCCCCCTGGTAGACCTCCACCTGCTAGCTCGCCACTAGTCTGCTGCGACTTCTCAGAGAGAACTGAGCCAGCCTCTCCCCCTCATTTCACTGGCGCCAGTGCTCAATGGGCCCTGCACTTTGATTATTTGTGTTAACAGTTAATTTAGCACCACAGACACATGTGCCAAAGCTGGCTTCACTTCCTCATGCATCACCAACAAATGTGACTTTTATGAGTTCCTTTTCACAGGGCCACCCCCCTCGGCTAAGTTCTCGCTTCTCGGCTCAGTCTCCCCCCACCCACCTCTCACCCTGCGCACACATACGTACGTTCACCCGTGCAGACACCATCTCCTCACCTCCTCCTCCATCTCATTTTCCAACCTCCTGCCTCCACTCACTTATTTCTTTGGTTCAGTCTTAATCTCTTCCACATCTTGCCTGGAAGAGTTATTTCTGGCTCCCCGGTTCCCGATGTTTGCATTATCAGGAATACATTTCATGTCAATTTATTCATTGGTTAAATACCACAAGAGAGTGGCTCTCTGGGAGATTTGAACTGCAGTCGAGAAGAATGATTATTCCCCCAAAAGAGGGTCCTCTAAACATTTTGTGACTGCTCTTTCCACTTGGATCAGATCTTGCAAAAATAACTACTCGGGAGGAATGAAAGAAAAAACAATTTTGTACAGTAAGCTCACTTAAAAAGACATCGCAAACCACAAAGCATGCACGCTTTATTCCGATTGATGATAAATGTGGCTGTCCTCCAGAACACTGGCTGAGAATAGCCACTATTGAGCAAAGTGTACCAGATATTAAGTAAAACCTGAGAAGTTGACCTGCACTTTTCACTATTAGGTAACGCAACGATATAATCTGCCTTTATGAAGACCTCTAGCCTCAATACCAAGTGGAGCCACAGTCTGGAGGGGAGTGGGAAAGGGAGCACAGAGGACTTTGTCAATGCCTAGTTAGCACTGACATTGATACTTACAGACTGGGAAAGAACTGTGCTGAGGGAGCACAAACTAGCCGCACACCGATGAGCTCATGCCAGGACTATGCAAGCAGAAGGCCACAGGAGCCATGGAAATATTTGGACATCTTTTTTGCTCCCCCGCTTGTCTGTAGTGCAACCCAGTGCATCATCTTTTGTGGTCGAGAGACACGTTTTCAAGTGGCCAGAGGCAGAACCTTAAAAGGTCGGGCTTGCATTTTTTTTATTATTTTTTTTTTTTATTGTGCGACTGCATTTCAGCCACTCAGCAGGAGCAATTTGCAACCACATCACGACACCAGATTCTTCTTCATTAATTCCCCATCCGTGCCATGTAGTCTATCACTGCTTGAGCGCTGATTCATGCCCAGTGATCTGTAATAGCTTAGCTCGGCCACTGTAACGCCCTGTTTTCAGTCAGACGAACACGGTCGCTGCTTGTATCCTGAAGCGGTGTTATATGTGACGAAACAGGTTGTGGAAACACGAGAAACTCACACGTAATCGCTGCTGCTTTAACATGTTCACAAAGGGTCACTGACATAAATTAAGCTACATTTCAGTATGGATTCAAATGTCATTCGAATTTCCCGTATCGAGAGGAACAAAAAAAGTCTTGACTTCAACTATCAGCATTCATTCAACCAACATATTTATTTTTATGATTATTTTATGCAAATATTTACTACATGGGCATACGGTGTTGTATTAGCAAGTATTTCTAGCTGTGGCTAGCTTGGTTAGCAAGATGCATTCATAATTGTCTGTTACATCATAAGGAATCCTGGTTTAGAGTTGTGAAAAACAGGATTTAAACAAAATGCACTTACTCTAGAAACAGCTGACTGCTCAGAGTAAAGGCAGATTATGCACTTTTCTCCCAGAGCTGTTCACAAATTCACCTCACATACAGTCAGGTGAAAAAGCAAGCTTTCACTTTGACAAAAAGAAAGTTATTCAGGCCTGTGAAAAACTAAGTACACGCTGTAACAGCAGTCTGGCGAGGAAGGAGCGGCTAGCCGGTCCAGCAGGCATGTGGTGTGGAGGTTAGCCGGATAACACGGAACCAGTCGGTTAAATCCAATAACAGACCTTTATTCGCCGTCAGCAACATTACACTTTATAAGCCAGGTCTCCTCGGCTGTACTCGTCCGAACCTACATGCGCGGGGATTGGTACCACCAGCGCCAGCTTGTCACAACAGTAAGTAAGGTGCTTTCTTGGAGCATGGAACATGAGCAGCATGAAATGGCTGCCGCTAACAACTCACACACCCACTAGGAGACCCCCACAGCTACTACAATAGTTGGGCAACCCCCCCTAGTGGTGCTATAACCCAAAAGGTTTGTTACATCACCCCCCCGGCAATTCGCAGGCTGTCCTCAGCCGGACCCAGGTGACCCTCCTCCCGCTACCCTTCTTCACTATACATAGTTACATTAGGTACTAAGCAGGTTGTGGAGGAATTGTTAGACACCCTTACCTTATAGCATTGGTACAGTCAATAAACAAAATTAGTGCTTGAAGCAAACAATATAGAACATGCAGTATTACTGCCAATCCATCTTCCAGAGATGGTCATAGACAAGGGAAACAGTCAGACATACAACACAACCGGTCACTCAAATCAGTATAACAGAAAACCAAACAAAGGCTCTCACGGGCCACGATTACCAGGGCTCAGTGGAACAGAACAAGTAATCACCCCTTATGAACAGAACAATTACAGCATGTACATGTATGAAACCAACCCTCAGTCAACATTGAGTCTGTCCGTATGATGACGGTTAGTCCACCTGGTAGCAGTCCAACCCTCAGTGATTCTGGGGCACCGGCGGGGTCTCAAATGATATTGTTCCCCCTTGGCCGGTGGCGACTCAGAGGCGCCCTCAGCGGGGTGCCCGCCTGCTCCGATATCCCCTGAACTCGGGAATGAGGGCTGTTCCCCCGTTTCAGTCTCATCCAGGCTCTCCTGGGACGAAGTCCGGTGCCCTGAAGGAGATGTGGAGTCCCAGGAGTAAAATGGCTGAACGTTCACGACGTGGAAGACTCCTGCGTCTTCACCAGTGTCAATCTTGGCTAATCTGTAGTTGACCTCCCCAAGCTTCTGAGTAACCCGGAGGGGCCCTGTAAACAAGGGTGCCAGCTTGGCCGTGAAGCAAGATTGAGCGTCCGATCGATGATGAGCTTTGACTTTCACCAAGTCTCCGACTGCATAGGTCATCGGCCGGCGTCTCAGGTCGTAGTAGCGTTTCTGCCTAGCATGGCTGCGAGCCAGTGTCTCCCTGGCTCGATCGTGGGCCTCCTGAAGCGACGCTTTAAGGGTCTCCGGATAGGGCATGGATGACTCCTCGCTCTCTCCAGACGGCTTAGTAAGCAAGTCAAGGGGTGTCTCCAGCTCCCTACCATACAACATCATAGCAGGGCTGAGTCCTGTACTCTCATGGGGGGCTGAGCGCAGCGCGAAACAGATTTGGGACATGAACTTATCCCACGACGCGTGCTTATCGCCCACGTATGCACGGATGGCCGTTTTGAGAGTTCTGTTCACTCTTTCGGTCGCATTAGTTTGCGGATGATACGCCGTCGTGAGGCGGTGGGTGGACCCAAGAGTGGAGAGAACAGAATCAAACAGCTCACTGACAAAAGGTGAGCCCCTGTCCGAAATAAGGTACCTAGGGGCCCCATGCCTAGCAAATACCTCGTTAATGAACTTACTGGCTGCCACTCGAGCCGTCGCATCCCGAACCGCACACACTTCGATCCACTTCGAGAAATAGTCTACGAAGACCAGTATGTACGAGTTCCCCGAAGCGGTGCGAGGTAGTGGTCCGACAAAATCGACCCCTGCGTATTCCCAGGGTCGCTGGGGCGAAATGGGGACCATGAAGCCCGCTGGCTTTCTTTGACTGGGTTTTGTGAGTTGACATACTGGGCACGACAAGACGTAGCGTTTAACTTCCGATGCCATCTTGGGCCAGTAAAACCTAGACTGCATTCTCGCTAGTGTCTTAGCAATCCCCAGGTGACCTGCTGTAGGGTGGTCATGATAATAACCGCACAGGGTACCCCGGAGAGCCGTAGGAGCATACAGCTTCAGCTCCTCCTGGGGCCGAAGACTGCGCTTATGTTTCGGGCCTCGGTAATAGAGTAGGCCGTCATTGACCACCAAGGACGGTGAAGGACTGGCGTCCGAACCCAGATTGGGGGAACACTCCAGGTCTCGGAGCCTTGGACCTGCACCTGGGTCATCTAACTGCAGCTGCCTTAGTTGTGTTCGGTCCTCTAACAAAAGGGGAGGCTGGGCACGAAGATCCATGCCCCACATGACAGCATGCTCCGGCAAGATTTCAATAGGAGGACCCTCTGGTGCAGGCAGTGGGTTGCGAGACAGAGCGTCTGGCACCCTGTTGTGTACCCCCGCCTTGTGTACGATGGTAAAGTCAAAGTCCTGCAAGCGCAGGGACCACCGCGCCAACCGGCCAGTAGGGTTTGGGCGTGACATCAGCCACTTAAGGCTGTTGTGGTCAGTCAAGACCGTCACATGAAGCCCTTCCACATAGGGACGAAAGTGTTCTAAAGCCCAAATCACAGCCAGACACTCCTTTTCTGGCGTAGAGTATGGTTTCTCTGCCTTGTGAAGAGCTCGACTTGCGTAAGCGACCGCTACTTCCCTACCCTCTGCATCCTTCTGCATTAAGGCCGCCCCCAAGCCAAGGTCACATGCATCCGTATGGATGAAGAAAGGCCGGGAAAAGTCAGGGAGTGACAGGACAGGCGCTGTCGCAATGCTCTGTTTCAGGAAGTCCATGGACTCCTGACACCTGTCATCCCACTGAAAGGTAACATCCTTCCTTGTCAGGGCGTGCAGAGGTTCTGCATGGCGAGCATATTCCTTTACGAATCTGCGGTAGTATCCCGTCAGACCGAGAAACTGCCGCACCTGTTTCATTGAGGACGGAGTTCTGAACTGCATCACAGCCTTGATTTTGTCATCGTCCGGTTTAATGCCATCCGGGGTAACCCGGTAGCCCAGGAAGGTGAGCTCCTTCAGGCAGAACTGGCATTTCTTAAGCTTCAATGAGAGACCCGCAGACCTAAGTCTCTCAAGGACCTCCCGCAGGTCCAACAAATGCTGTTCGAAGGTAGGGGACACAACCACAATGTCGTCCAGATATACAGCACATGTCTTGTAAACAAGGCCGCTGAGGACGTTGTGCATCAGCCTCTGAAAGGTGGCTGGTGCGTTGCAGAGGCCGAAAGGGAGCACGCGAAACTGAAACAGCCCACAATGGGAAACAAAGGCTGTTTTAGGACGTGAGTCCCCTGAGACCGGCACCTGCCAGTAACCCCTCGCCAGGTCCAATGTTGAAATGAATCGACCTCTCGCTAGGAAGTCGAGAGACTCATCGACCCGCGGTAAGGGGTATGAGTCCTTCCGAGTCACCTGGTTCAGCCCCCTAAAGTCCACACAGAACCGTGGGTCAGCGCCCAACCTGTTAACGATCACGACAGGTGCGGCCCAGGGGCTCATGGACGGTTCAATTATGCCATCTTCCAGCATTTTCTGGACCTGCTCTTCAATGAGTTGTTTCTTTGCAGGGGAGGTGCGGTATGGGGGGAGGTTAATAGGCCTCGCATCTCCCGTGTCGATCACATGTTCAGTTAAAGACGTGCGGCCCAAATGACCATCAAACATACAGCTAAATTGTTCAAGGAGGACAACTAATAGTTCTCTCTGACTATCTGTTAGGTTTGCCTCCAGAGCTTTGGTCTCCAGCGAGGGCTCTACCATGTCAAGCGTCATAATGACATTATCATCGCTCAACAGATCAACTGAGCAACCCTCCTCTTCATCCGCGCCTGGGCATGGACTGTCGTCCATAACTACGGTTCTCGAGGGGATGTGGATTGTCAAAGAGGCCCTGCTCATAAAGTCCATCCCTAAGACAAAGGGGGACGACAAGTTGCGGATGACAGCAAACCGGTGATAAAACCTTTTGTTCAAGAACCCTATGGGCAGCCATGTAACACCCTCCGGGAGACAGCGAGCACCGTCTACTAGGCTCACCGGTGGACCCATCCACTGGTGGGTCCTGCTGGGAGACAAGTTGTTCTCCAAAATGAGTTCAGCCCGCACAGCAGACAGGGATGCCCCTGTATCTAGCGTAGCGTTCACTGCCACTGAGTTGAAGTTCATTTTGGCTTTCAGTGGGGTGTTCCAGTGTGCTCCAGACGCTACATCTTCCATGTGCCCCACAATGCCTTGCACAATCTGGTGGGCATCATGCGGGCGAGGCATACTTTGTGAATGGGGGGAGGGCTGCCTCATTAAAATGTCCCCCCCCCCCCGGGGGTTTCCCGACTGCTGACTGGCCGCACGAGCTGCCGGCAGTGAATCCAGCCCCTCAGCATCGGCCAGTTCCAGGCCCGGTGGTGGTCCTGGAAGAGGTCGGTGGGAGGTTGCCCTGGGTCTGGCAGCACCTCGTTCTTTTGGGGCAACCCAGGTGCAACTTGGGCACGTGCGTGTGGTAAACCCTGGGCGGGAGCATTTAAAACAATGTGGTTCTCTCGCGCTTGCAACACTAGGAGATGAAGTAGGGGTTGAGCGGCCAACTGGACCTAAGGCTGTGTGGAGCTCGTGCGCGCGAAGCAGTAGGTCCATAACCGACGGGACCGGCGTACCGTACAACGCAACCCAATATTTCTCCAATGAATGTTTACATATGAGCTCGATCTGTTCATGCTCCGGCGGCGGGCACCTTAGCTTATTAAACTCACCGAGCATGTGAGCTACAAACGTTGGGAGGGGCTCCTCTAGTGATTGGACGCGATCGAGGATGCCCCGCCAAACGTGCTCTTGGTTATCAGCTGACACAAACACGGATTCAAAAAGTTGGTAAAAATGTGCCCATGTAGTAATGTGAGAGCTGAGGGCCCTAAACCATTTACTGGGCTCTCCCTTGAGGAAGTGAGGGAGCTCACTCAGAACCTGTGAGTCGGTTAGGCGCAGCGACGATCTGTAGCTATCCACTGATTGGAGCCACTCCTCCGGTGACACTCCGCCGTCACCAGCGAACACTGGGGGCTCCAGCTTGGCCTGGTGCAGCGCTGCGGCGATCATCCTCGATGTATTGCAGAGTTCCGCCGACTGACGCTGGAGAAGCGGAGGGGGCTCTGTGTTAATCCCTTTCTGCGTGAATGGCGTGGAAAAAGCCACTGGGTTGGGGGTTCTCTGAGGAGGTGTTTGCTCCCCCGGTTCCCCTCTCGCGCCACCATCCAAGTGCTTCAGAAGGCTCTTTTGTAGCTCCAGCGAATCGTGCAAGCAGACTCGCAGTTTCTCCACCTCTTCTTGCAAGCTTTCCACCTTAAGATTGAGGTCATGAGGGGTAGAGCGAGGGATGATGTACTTAGTCAGGCTGGGAGCTTCAGCATCTGAGTCGCAGCCGTCTCCCTCGCTGCCTGTGTCTGGGTGGGACGCCATTTCAAAAGTATGGCCGAAACCACTCTCTCTCTCACAAAAGTTATGGCAAAGTGAAAGAGCGTTCCCACAGAGTACCTAAGCGTTAATATCCATCAGACAGAGAGCGTCCGTGCACACTCTGATGCTTCACACAAAACAAAACGTCCCTCTGGATGAACACTGAGTCAAAGTCACTGTAGCGTTAGCCTTAGCTTTAGCACCGCCGATGTCGTAACGGTCCAATAGCACTGAGTTAGCGGTCCGACGGACCGTACAGTTACTCACGGAGTACTCCCCCTCGCAGGCGAGCGTGTCAAGCGATGGGTCGGCGCTCTTCCATGCCTGCAAATGTCGTTGAAATCCCGGGGGGTCGGCTCCTTCACGGGGTCCTATCGGCCCGGCCAATACAGCCAGACGAAGAGAAAAAAAAACACGCCACCTCAGCCGAAGTGTCGATCGTTGAAAAACACGGGAAAAACATCCGAGCCCACCGTCTGTCGGTCCGGATGACGATGAAGATCCAGAGAACAATGTTCGGGCGCCACTTTGTAACAGCAGTCTGGCGAGGAAGGAGCGGCTAGCCGGTCCAGCGGGCATGTGGTGTGGAGGTTAGCCGGATAACACGGAACCAGTCGGTTAAATCCAATAACAGACCTTTATTCGCCGTCAGCAACATTACACTTTATAAGCCAGGTCTCCTCGGCTGTACTCGTCCGAACCTACATGCGCGGGGATTGGTACCACCAGCGCCAGCTTGTCACAACAGTAAGTAAGGTGCTTTCTTGGAGCATGGAACATGAGCAGCATGAAATGGCTGCCGCTAACAACTCACACACCCACTAGGAGACCCCCACAGCTACTACAATAGTTGGGCAACCCCCCCTAGTGGTGCTATAACCCAAAAGGTTTGTTACAACGCCATGATTAAAGAGCTTACAGAGCCAGTCGCTCAGGTGGTTTTGGAGGAACTTTGGCCCACTCTTCTTTACAACACTGCTTCAGTTCAGTGATATCCTTGGTCATTTGTTTATTCTGTCTTAAGGTCCCCCCACAGCATTTCAGTGAGATGCCTGAAGGTGCCTGAATCATCGCCCCTCCACCACTGAGGTGTTTGTGCTGATATGCAGTGTTAATGTTTCTCCAAACATGGTACTTTGCATTATAGTCAAACATTTCCGGTTTGGTCTCATCTTTCCAAATGTATTTCGTCACCCTGTATTCATGCATGTGTAATGACAATAAAGTTGAATCCTAATCCAAAGGACACTGTTACAGAAATATTGTGGTTTGTTCAAATGCACCTTTGCAAACCTGTGAGTCCCATAAAATCTTTCCGATTCCACAACTATGAAATGTCAGGAATTGTGAAATTAGCTAACAAAAGTGGCTTTCATTTCTGCTGGGAGTCTATGGGGATGGACTTACTTTTGGAGTCAGCCTCAAGTGGTCATTTGAGAAACTGCACCTCTATGTTGGCTTCGTATTTTAGCACCAGAGGTTTCTGCTGGTTTTAAGTCTAAAAAACATATAAAGTACCATTTCTACATTGCTCCCTCTGCTGATGTAAGTAAACTTGAAAGGGAGTTTTTCAAAAATTATTATCATAAATGAACCTGGATGCTACAAATATCTAATTTTAAACACATTAAACTTAAAGTTTTGGGCCAAATCATGAAGCCAGCATGGGCCTACCTCTATTAATAACAAAACCATGAATTGTACAAGTGTAGGAAGTGTGAGTCAATATGTCCATTGTCCTCGGTCTACATTAGTGTCATAAACCACTTGTTAAGAGGTTCAATGTTGCGTATAAATGCTAAATACGGGCATTTAAATAAAGCTTCTGAAGCCAACCAAGTGATGGGAACACCTAAATTAAAAATGAATAATACCGCAAAGTAGCTGGACAAGAAGCAATCTGTAGTCTCGTTCCTTGGCCATGCAAAATGCAGAGGATGACAAAGTCTATCCTCCGGGGAAGTGGGGTTGGAGGGTGTCACAGGGGAGTGCTCTCACAGACACCCGGCTGACCGGGCTTCTGCACACAGCTCCGGGATTCCCTCCTCTTCCTTCCCAGTATTGTCTCACATCCTGCAGGGCCACATCTCCTCTCCTCTGTGGCCAGCGCTGCCACAATAGCATCAGCGGGCACCGGGCATTGAGGGGTGACCAGAGGGACACCAGCAGTCAGCCTGACAGGATGTGACACACTTCTCTCAACAATTAATGAGTACAAAAGGAGCAGCTGACACGACATGACAGCTTAGCGTGGCACTTCAGGCCCTAATGGCTCTCTGAGTGGCAACTTCACACGCGGCCATCGCGCTCCGAAACAGAAATGGCCAGCGATGGAAAAAAACACGATAAAATGTTAAACTCGACAGGAGGTCGTGCTCTTGTAAGGGAGAAAAAAAATGACACAGCATTAGGAAATCGGTGACAAAGCTCATGCTCACTGGTAAAAAACAAGTGCACTTGTGGATAATTGTATGTAGACATTATGATTTAGAGCCAGAAATGTCTTAATAAACTGCACCGGGTTGCTTAAAACACAGAATACTGCATGCATAGTGATGCCCTGGCAATAATAACCCAATTTTATAACACTTACAGCCAGCTGCCTAATGAATATTTAGACTTTTAATACTTAAAGTACAACTTGCTGCTCAATCTGCACTTTTATTTCCTGCAACAAAGCTCTTTCCTAGCAACAGCTTTAAGTAAAATCACTTCACCTTCTCCAAAGCCATTAAATAGTAAAGAACAAAACCTTGGCCCTCACCGAACTTAAAGCAAAGACAGTTATTTGTTGTTATATCTGTCAGGAAGAAGCCTGAAAAGGCGCCAAGATAAAAACCTTCAGCAAACTAGCATTGATATCTTCTTTCCCCAGTGACTTCTCTGGCCTCCGTAAATGAGCATCAGAGCTGAATTACTGCCTCCTTTTGGCATCTGCTGCCTGTGAACAGCAGCTTTCTCAATATTAATAATAATATTACCGATGGCAGCGCTGAAATAAAAAATAAAAAAAAAGAGGGATTAGCGCTCATACTGCTGGATGAGAAGTCACTGCCTGGCTGGTATACGTGTGGGGATTTGATTTGACTTTTCTTTAAACACAGCGAACGGGAAGCCAAAAATCTTTTTCATTTAAGAGCAATTAAGTGGATCCCAGAATCACTGGCTCCAGCACGCCGCCGAGGCCTTTTTTTTCCCCCTGGTTTTATTACCCATTTCCTCTCCCTTGCGCCAGCAGAAGGAATGCTCACTTTTCTCTCACAAAGCCACATTTCCAGCGTCAGAATCACACAGGGACCACCATGATTAAGTGCAAACCAGTGCTTCCCTAAACATGTGAGACATTACGCCCCCCCGCCTCCCCCCTCCTCCTCAAAACACTGGAGAAGTGTTGTGTTCCAACATTTATGTGAAGTAATTAAAAACATCCACCAGTAATTTAATAGTTCTCACCAAGCAGAGACATGAAGTCTACACAGTTTTTTTCTTTTTTTCACTCTGTATAAATAACCTGGAATGCAGTGAGTACACAGACAGACGATTTGGTCATTTTCTCCCCCCACCCCTCCCTCCTTCCTGCTTTTTGCAACATTTTGTAAGAAGCCCTGTTCTGTGTCACTTTGACCCGCGATGAGGTTGTTCACTTACAAGCAACACGCTCGGCTTGACTTTTAAATTCATGTTCCCGATAGCGTACGTCCATACATCATACGCTGACGGCAGATTCAAATCAAAGCTTCCCTATAAACTGCAGGCTGTCACTCTGCGAGTCTCTCTCGACATCAGCGAGCATAGAAATGACCTCGAGCTCTCGGCGTTGCATCCGAATGTGGACGGCTGTGTGAAGTGCATGTCAATAGCCCAGGGAGCAGTGCAACAACACATGTGGTTCCAATCTGTCTCCTTTCTCACAGCAAGAGTGGGAGCGTTCATTTATCTCACTGTAAGTACAGCACTTAAACACTTATGCACACACGTTTCCAAGCCCCCAAATACTGTCTGTGTGTGTTTGATTAGCTTATGCGAGCAATGTCACTGTGTTTTTTACCCCATTCTTTGCCACCATTTAAATGTATTATTTGAATCTGTTTAATGTTTGGATGCAAAACTCTGTTCCACATTAAATCCTCTGTTTGTTAGATGGGGTGAGGTAACTGTGGCCCAGGAGGAGGTGAACAACCGGACTCCTCCTTCCCGCCTGTTACGACCCGGTTATATTTTCTTATCAATTAAGAAAATATAACTTAATTGATAAAGGAAGTTGAATTTTCTCGTTTAGGGTTGCTGCGACTATCCACCTGTTTGTGATTAAAAGGTGCAAGAGAAGAAGAAAAAAGCCTGATTAAGCTGGCTGTTTTGTTTTCATGGCACATGTGTTTGCTTTAGCCACAGCAGGGCAAAAAGTTTGGATAAAAGTCGATATGGGACCCGATCAGTACTGCTGATCCCAGTGGAAGGTCTGGCAGCTTTGCAGTGTCATATTTCCAAGAAGCAACCTGAGGAGCTTAAAGTGCAAGAACCTGCATTTCCTCTAGTGGCCACTTGAGGCTGACTTCAAAAGTGAGTCAACCTCTATAAAGTGCCATGTTTAAACATCCACTATACAGAAGTCACAGCTGGGTGTCACATCTCTCCAGTTAACCTTGTTCCAGTAGCTTTTATCGCTATTTCATGTCTATTGTGTGTGTTGTGTATAGATACACCTGTAATTTTTACACCTGCCCGGTATTTTCTAGAATTGCTTTAAGCTTTCCACAGAGATTAGTATTACAGAAGATATTCTAAGCACTTCCCTTAGTCACCATGCATATATAGAGAGGGCCATCTCTCTGGAACAGTTTACCTAAATCATTAACAGTAGCTACATTATCGCTGTTTGAGAAACATCCAAAAATGTTTACAATTAAACACTTTTTAAATCATATTTTATATGTTTGTCAACATATCTCTTATCTAAATGTAATTTTGTTGGTTCTTTTAATTTAAAAGCTCTCTTCCACAGTGTGTCTTTTGTCCCGTCTCCCTCATCTCACTCCCAACCAGTCGCTACAGACAGCGTCCCTGCCTGATCCTGATTCTGCCAAAAGCTTCTTCAAGTTAAAAGGGAGTTTTTCCTTCCCATTATCGGCAAGCGCTTTCTCACAGGGGGTCGTCTCGTTGCTTTCTATTATTGTAGGGTCTTTACCTTACAATATAAAGTCTCTTGAGCTGATTGTTGTCATGTGGTGTTATATAAACAAAATTGAATTGAACTGAATAAACTCTTACTGTTGCCTGTGTTGATATTTAGAAGGGTGGTGTCGTAGTGCGTCTCTTTTGTCTTCTAACCTTCGTCCTATTTTATTTTACTTTTACAATGAGTTTATTTCTTTTTATATAATGCACAGATAAACTACAGTAGTAGTTGGGAAAATGCCCTTTGTTCTCCTCCAAGCAAGGCAGAGTCACTCAGCTATCAGCAGCAATACAACAAACACAAAGCAATGCCAGTGTTTTTACACCTAAAAGTGCTGCAGCAGCACGTTTGCAGATAGAGCCTGGCTCTTTCTGTGTGTGACTTGTTTACTGAGTCACAAACACAATACAGTGGTAGTACAGATTACAAGTTTTGCAGTTTTACTGCTCATGCTCACTGGTGCCATCTTGGATTGCAAAGTTGGGGTTGGCGTGGCTTCTTCAACTTCTTGAGTGAGAAAGCTGCCTTGTGGGCCCTTTCCAGATAAAAATTTCCACCATCCCACTTTAAATGGAACGCAGGATAAAAAGCATGGACTCTGTGGATAGTTTACACTATCAAAACAACTCTAGGTGAGGTACAGCTTTTATAGCTCATTCATCTAGATACAGGAGCAAGAGCTTTAAATGATAGGGGTGCCTGTGAACAGGCAACTGGTGGCTGAGGTGACCTCACATTTGCTTCACTGAACTGTGCTGTTGGTGCCTTTTTTCAGTGGACTTTATGTTTTGTGCAGTCCATCCAAGGAATCAGTGCTTCAGTTTTTGTGAGTAAGATTTTAGTCTTTTCTTAGTCTGTTACTGTTTGTGGAGTCAGTAAGCATTAGCTGATATCTTAGCACTCCGCCCTTTTGTCCAGATAACTTAAGCTAACATGAGACTGGAAATTATAGAGTCTATATAGGATTCCCTCAGCACCAGGTGGCGACCAAAATAGAGAAAAATCAGAATCACATACAGGATCTAGATTCAGGGTGCTACAAATTACAATAAAACTTAACTAAAGCAGGTTAGCTTGGAATAAGTAAGTCAACATGTTGCTAAATGGGTCAAGGATGCAGTTTTCTACAATTTTACAAAGTGCTGTTCTTCATATTCACAGGTGATCCTCTGGTTCTCATCATGCAGGATCTATGATATTCTGCACGTTCAAAGGAGCCAGTTAAGGTGGGTCGGGCATCTGGGTAGGAGGTTTTCTGGGCCAAATGATCTATCTTGTCTGGCCTGGGATCACCTTGGAATGTTCCAGGGAGGAACTGGAACGTGTGGCTGGGAAGTAGGATGTCTGGAATACCCTGCTTAGGCTGCTGCCACCAAGACCCCACTTTGGATAAGCGGGAGACGATGGATGGATGGTACAACACATGTTCAAAGAACCTCAGTGCAAAATCTAAAATGTGTCTGACGCCAATATCAATATTTTAGAGAAATCTGACATTCTGCATTAGTGAAACACATGAATAATTTCTACACATGGGTACATTTTTTTCATATTTATATCCTGTTCATAGCCTGTACATACTTATAGTTATAGCATATTCATAACATACTTCATACCGTGTACATTATAACATACCATAATAGACCCATTTCTGTAATATACTTACATATCTATATTATTGCTAATATATATTGTAATACATCTATATCACTAAAGCACTTCTGGATGGATGCAAAGTGCATTTCGTTGCCCTGTACCTGTGACATGTGCAATGACAATAAAGTTGAATTCTATTCTATTCTATGTGCAAAAAGCCAGTATCTGTTAGCTGCAGATACTATAGATATTTATGACTTAATTACAGGGGACTGTTGGGAGTATGAGGTTACCCTGAATAATGGAGATTAGAAAGGCGCTCTTCGCTTTAAGACTCAAAATGTAAGTGCATGGGGAACAAGTAGGGTTTCCCAGGAAGAAGGACAGTCTCTTTTTAGTGGACATAAAGAAGACAAAGCTTTTTACAGTATCAACAGACACAAGACGCGCCCTTTTGGCCCCTCGGGGCAAAAGGTGAGAGCTCTGGGAGCAGAGGCCTGGTTCCAGCAGTCTGCCGGCAGACGAGACGTATGTCCTCCTCACCGCATTCCTTCCCATCTTAGATCACTGAACAGCTCTCTCCGGCTTTGTGCCTCGAGTCCCCTCCAACCCAGAGCAATATAACTCTTTATTTTTGCCGGGTTGGCACCTTAAAAAGAAACTAAAATAGCACAGTTGGTACAAGTGTAATAAGCTCAGTTGGCTTCCAGTGCTGCTTCAGATGGTGCTTTTGTGCAGGTGCCTGAGTCTAAAATTCAGATTAGTCTGTTGGGACTGGAGGTTAAATAGTCAAGCAAGGATTTCCTACCTCCATTCAAATGAGATTCCCCCCCAAAAAAGAAAAAAGTGGTTCAGAGAAGTCTACTCTAAAAATTCATGTGGTGAATAAAGGACTAAGCCTGTGTAACCTGGGGCTCTGCCTTTTATATATATGGGATGGCTGAGCCGCTGAGTGAACTGGCTGCAACACAAGCCACTTCTGATTTCATATTCATGACTTCCAAGGGGACAAGAGGGAGGAAAACAAACAAACAACAAGCAGGGAGAGTATAGCTGATGGAGGCTAGGCCCATACACTAACTGTCACATCCAGAAAGTCAAATCCCGTCTTGCACAGACTGAGGATGAGCGAGGTCATCCTCCGCAGCAAACACTGACTCATCTCACACCCACATGCATGCACACCAAGTCGAAACAGGAACATTTGCCAGCTTTCAGATATCCATTGGCTTTATAGTAGAAATGCTAGTTAAATGTGCACAACCTCAGCTACTTTTATAAAGACACATGGGGACACCAGCTAGGAGCCTCTGCACAGCAGCGGGGCTTCAGCTCCCTGAGCAAAGTAAAACACATCATGTTTCTAAAAAGTAATGACAGCATGCACAAATGGAGCCTGGAAGCATCGCTGCCTTTTCAGACAAGCCATGTCCTCTAAACACAAGTCCCTTCTCAGGGCACTGCTAGGGACATACGTGAGTTTGGAGCGCCCTCTAGGGGACAGAGCTCTGATTTGAGAGGACACAGTGTGGCCAAGCACACAGACACACACAGACACACATAAAAGCTTATTCTTTGCAAACAAATTAGGAAACAAGTTACTCAATCATGTCTTGTTTTTCTATAAATGACGCTTTCTCAATTATGCAAATGTGTAATTTCCTGCCATGTAATTAAAAGATTCCTTTGTAATTCTATTCACATTCAGTTCACCTGTTTTTTAAGTAGCGTATTTATTTAACATGTGACTTAAGTCAAAAGGCAGGGTTTTACCAGCTATTTAACAAGCTGCAGACATGGCAGACAGGTGTGCATTCATCTCAGCCCCGAGACGAGACAAGCTGCCCACAGGCCACAGCGAAGGAGATATACAGCTGGGAGGTCACACAGGTTGATCTAGGACCACTGCTCATCATTTTTAGAGGTCACACGCTCACTTGGGGCCTGATTAATAAAGAGCTATGGTAATTTAGAAAAGTGGCCTTGCACTTTTTAAAATTCAGCATTCATCGTTGCAGCCCAGTGTCTCACCTCCACATAAAGGAAGAGTTATGAAGACATTAAATGTCATTTTCACTGGGATGTAACTTTGTGTGAATGGGCCAATATTAATCCTTTCAAAACACGTTCAGCCTGCTTCTTGTTGATTGTGGGAATTTAATTCAGCAGAAATAATGCAAACTGCAGTGTTAACCCTTCTTTCACAACCCAACACCCTCAGAGGAATAAAGGCTGCAGTCTTATTCAATCTTCCTGGTAATTAAAGTTTCAATATTAAGATTCAGACACCTCACTGCACAGTTTGACAGATAAACTTAATCTGCTACATATACACTCACTGGCCACTTCAGTAGTCCTACATTGTTAGTACCAGGTCAGGCCAACTTTCACCTTCATAGGTGCCTTAATTCTTTGTGGCATAGATTCAACAAGGTGCTGAAACTTTCCTCAGAGATTTTGGTTCATATTAGCATGAAACGTTGCACAGTTGCAGCAGATTTACATCCCAAAGATGCTCTATTGGGTTGAGATCTGGTGACGGTGAAGGTCATTCGTCGTCATGTTCAAGAAACCAGTGAGATAATCTGAGCTTGACATGGTCCTGCTGGAAGCAACCATCAGAAGATGTGTACACTGTGGTCACACAGATGGGCGCAGTCAGCAGCAATAACGAGGTGGGCTGTGGCGTTTAAAAGATGCACAGTTGGTACTGTGGAGCCAAAAGTGCACCAAGATAATATCCCTCACACCATTACACCACTATCAGCCTGAGTCATTGCTACAGGGCAGGATGGATCCATGCTTTCATGTTGTTTCTGACACCATCATCTGATTATTGAAGCAGCAGTTGAAACTCATTAGACCAGGCATTTCCAGCTGTCCAGTTTTGGTGAGTCTGCTTCACGAGTCCATCTGCTACAAGGTTTGACATGTTGTGCTTTCAAAGACCCTCTTCTGCATACCTCGTTTCTACTGAGTAATTGCTGCCTTCCCATCAGCTCAAAACAGCCTGGCCCTTCTCATCTGACATCAACAAGTCGTTTTCACCCAGAGAACAGCAGCTCACTGGAAATTTCCTTCTTCAGACCATTCTCTGTAAACCCTACAGATGATTTTGCAGGAAACTGCCAGTAGCTCAGCCGTTTCTGAACTACCAATCACCATGTCACATCTAAACTGAAATTACTTTTCCTCCCGATTGTGATGCTGTTTGAAACTTCAGGTCCTCTTGACCTCATCTCCTTCTAATAGCACCAAGCTGCTGATTAAATATTTGAATTAACAAGCAGCCTAATAAAGAGGCCTGTGCGCGTAGATGATCACAGCATCTTCTTTAAACACTCCGATATGCTCATTTGGTTTATTAAACTTTACGGCTAATCCCACAGCTGCACAGAGGAAACCTTGCTTCTGCTTCTCAGAACAGATAAAAAGCTTTTTATTATTCTAACTGGCACAAGTGACTGCAGCGTGGTTTGAACCGGCTTTCCCACGGCATAATCCACGAACTGTGTATGTATCCGGCTGTTTAGAGGAAGCCTATTTGTCTGGCAGGGCCCTCTGGTGGAAAAAATAAAAAACACTAGGTGTGGGAGTCAAATACACGAGCCTTTTTTTGCAGACAGTGATTTAATTTGAGAAAAATCACAAATTCATACACCTGCCATTTCCACTAGAAGTTAAATGCAAGGGTTTCAGAACCGAACAGGCTTCAACGTCTGTTACATGTCAAAGAGCCGCAGAACAGAAACATATTGGTATCGTGTCAAATACAGATATATATATATATTTATATATATTTATAAAAAAAAAATCTTTCTTACCTTGTGACACTACTTTTAGACTACAGCCACAGTATTCAATATTCAGCGATCTGCATGATATTTCAAAGAACCTGCTAAATTTTACTAACATCTCAAAAATGTGGCTTCTCTTTGACTAGGTATTAGTTACAGAACATGCCTTCATACCCTTCCCCCCAATCTTGCCTTTTACTTCAAGCCATTTAAACAAAAGTACTGGGACTCTGGTACAGCCTCAATGTGGCATCATGCTTCCCTCTTCAAGCCTACTCAAGCTGGAACCGGTCAAAACACAAAAGTCATTGTCAAAGAAACTTTATTATAGGCAGATAAGTGTGGTCTTGTAGTCTTTTTACTATCTATTCAGTGCTTAACTGCAGGGACTTTTTTTCCATTTTTTTGAATGAGCTATGTAATAAGAAAGTCCAATCTTGCTCTTGCAGACGATACTGTTGATGTGCGAAGTGAGCCTCATGATGATTTTACACAATATTTCTAAGAGAGTAAGGTTTAAGACAGAGGGTCGAAACAATCCATTACGATTAAGTGCTGTAGGTCTGTCCTTCTGGTGGTTGTGGAAGCTTCATATTTTCTTTGGACATCATTAGACGCCTTAACTCTTGAAGAACAATTTTAATGGTATAAGAATTCTGCCATTTTGCTAATATTGGTATGCTACGTGAATCCACCTGCGAGACAAAAGGGGAGAAACAAAAAAAACCAAACAAACAGAATCAGTCATTGTGACAAAACTGCTGACAGTGAGTTATTGCACGGCTCGCATCACAAAGCTGCGAAACAATTTCACAACTCCCGAAATGATAGAGAAGATAGCGAAAGCCATACATAACCTTGACAGATCTGTGATGACACTCACCGTCCCGTTGGAATTATTTATCCCATTCATGCTAATTTTTGTTACAAATCTAACGGTCGGCGCTGTCTCTGGGTATCTAGGTCCACATTCCACTTTCAGACTGTATATCCTGTTCTCGTAATTGGTCTGAGGAAGAAAAGAACAGAATGGCTTTGGTTACGGTGTCTAATATGAATAGCGGGCAGTGTGTTCATTCACGAGATTCCCGTGCTTACTCTCGCTGGTCCGATGATCATGCCTGTCCATCGTGTGAGAGTCATGTCTTCGTCATCCTCCAGGCCCCAGCTGACTGTGCCGTCGCCTTCGCCCTTCTGGCCCTCTTCAAGCTCTTCCAACAAGCGAAAATTGCGTGGGACTTTAACTCCTAAAATAACAGAGGAACGAAGAGAATATGAGGATCGATTTAAAGGTGTTTGCATGGCCAAAAAAGACAAAAACTAGCCATTCTTTAATGGGTTGAAGAGATTATGAAACTCTCGGCTGATAACAGGACTTAAAATAATTTGTCTATTGGTCGATGGCATTCGTTTTCTTGGGCTATTTTACTTAGACAAACACAAAATCCCCATTGAATCTTTCAGCTCTTCATCGTGCCATCTGTGAACAGCAAAAACACATCAGCCAACGCAATAAAGTTGCGTCAAAAGAAGCAACCATGTGGCAACCAGAGGCCACATGAAGTCAATGACATTCAGCAACGTCAGCCAATGACAGGCAAAATAACTGCTGGCAAAGTGAAATGTACATTCCCGAGTTACATCAGCAACTTTTTTTTTTTTTTTAATAAACACTGTCTACCAGCGAGGACGAATGATACTACTCACTGACGTATGACAGTGTGTCAAATAACGTGGAGGGTTACCCAGGCAACTACTGCCTAGAACAAGCCCTAGCAACAGCTACAAAACCACTACAGTGAGACGTCAAGGGACACATTTTTATAACTCATCCAGCTGGATACTATTTAAAAAAATAAATAAATAGTCGCGCATAAGACAAAATTTAAGGTCATTGCCTAAAAAATGTCCTCAGATTTTGAGTCAAAAAGGCAAGAATTTTGAGATATGCGACTCAAAATTTGGAGTTGGATGTCCCCGTTTGTCCTCGCTTTTTCAGTAATGCATTAACTCAGGAGTGACATTATTCCCAAGTCGAACATCAGAGTTCCGAGGTATCCTGAACAATAACCTGAGCGATAGCGGCGTGGCTGCTCTAAATGACACATGTCCAGAGCCAATCAGCGTCGCCAGGCCTCATCCACTACTTCAGAGTCATTAAACTAAAACTCTCCACAGCATTGGTGCCTTTTGCAGTAACGTATTATCTGACTAATATTAAGGCTTGCTGCATGCATAACTGGATCGTTTATCACACATATCCTCAGGAGGCAGTGATCTTAGGACTAGAAATCGCTAACAGGAGAGCAAACAGTAGTGAGGCTCAATGAAGTCATTGTTTTCTATAAGTTTAGCTTTCACGAGATTTGTTACTAAAGAAAAAACTAAAATATTCATAAAGTATAAACAGATGTGTCCATAACAGCTGGTTTAGAGCTGTAATGATCACCTGGTTTTATGGGAAAGCTGCATTTTGTTATGTAACATTTGTCACCTACTGAAAATCCTACCAGTCTGAATTTGCCTTTTGCTGCTTGGATGCAAATCACTTTTGTTGACAAAACAGTTTTAAAATGCCGATCTGAAAACGATTTTCACTGTATGACAATCTACAGGTCAAAAGATCAATTGCCTGACTGAATATATGGCAAATTAATTGGTACAGCGCACGAAGCTGAAACAATTAGCTGACCGGCAGGAAAATATTCAGCAGCCACCACTCTGATAATCTGCGGTCTGCTTTTTTCCGTTGCTAGTGTTTCATGAAAATATGACTTCACACTTCGGATCAAAACATGCAATCCATGTACAAGAGTGAAGCAGTTAAATGTGCGTAAAACAGGACAAGCTGATACAAAAAAAATAGCTCGGCAGACCGCGGCTCACAGTATGTTACGTTCACCTTCTGTGCCTCGAATTTGATACCTTGATCAGAAGTCACTCGCTGAAGACATGCGATGCCGCGTTAACACTGAAGCTTGAAATATATCGGCGCTTTGACAGCTGTTTGGAAATGGTCACGAGAGCTGAAGCACATGGGCCTATACTGCTGATTTTTAACACCTGATTCAGAGTAAAATCCATCTTATGACCAGCGTCTTAATATCTGGGCCGATGAGAAGATCGCTCAAAACTCTTCAACCCAATGTTTGGCTGCTCGGAGAGGAGGGTATTCGTAGGGGGGCTGATAAGTTGGCATAAAACACATAGCCTGACAGGCACTCAGCAGACTGTAAATGATGAACTTCTTAGAGGAGCGGTGGCTGCGCATACGTGAAACTACTGGTATTCATAAGTATGATCCTAAAGACAAACCAGCAGAAAGGGAAGTGAAGGGAGTTATTTTCTTCAAAAAAGAAAAAAAAGAAAAAAAAGACCACATGCCTGGAGCGGAAGGCGAAGAAATGTAATCTTTCATTTCACCTCATGGTCAGACTTCAGAGATAAGTTTTAAAGAAAAAAAAAATATCAGCCCTTCATCTGAGACTGCAATGGCTGACTCTTAAAATGTCTCTGCTCCCTAGAAACTGTTGAAAGATTTCAGTCATTGCAGAGACACCGATGTCAACAGGACTGTCTGTAATAGGGCTGTGCGATATGACCAAAATCTCATATCCTGATATAAGACATCTATCATCCCGATAACAATATAAATCACACAAATCTAACATTTTCTGTAAATTCTGTGAATCTCAGGCAGCTCGACTTGCGTGAAGTGTTTCCAGCTGGGCGTCGCGTACCTGGAGTCGAATGTTTTAACCGATGCATGATACTATACATTTTTAGACATAAGTTGTAACGGCCGCCGTTTTCTTTGTGAGTATTTATTACACGGCGTGCTGCGGGGAAAAGCCTGTTCTAACGTCTGAGTCTAAGGTTTATTTTTTAGCACCCGATGGCTCTTTTTCGCTTCTCATCCATAAATACTCTGCATACTCTTTCACGTGATTCAGTTTATTTTGAAAAGTCTCAACAGGATCTTGAGCTTTATTGTGAAAGGTTTATGTGGAAAATAAGTAAGCCACACGCAGGGATTTTACCGTCGTTGTTGCTAAAGACAACGCATAAAAACAGGCGCTTGTCCATCTGTAGTGTGGTTATATTAAATATAAGAGAAAGAAAGAACTTTAAGAAATTAATATAGCCACTACAGTGACCATCAAAACGATGAAAAAATATTGCCGTAAACAGTTTATTTTGCGACACCACGAAACAAACGATAGCATAAAATGAAACGATAGACGTTTTTATATCGTCATCCGATATATATTGTTATATCAAACATCCCTAGTCTGTAATAGCAACATTATAACTGATTGAGAAAATAAATGACAAGTTAATTGACTAATAACGGAGTTGAAGATCGTCAAAAGATGCTCAGAAATTCTAATGTAAGACGAGGAAAAAAGCAAGACTTTACATTACATTTATATTCACTGTGAATGGCTTTTTTTGTGCAATTTGTTTTATTAAACAAAAATTATTTATACCTTTCTGTAAATACTTAGCTAATTACAAAGTTTTAGCTCTGGGAAAGAAATTAAATTCCCAATGGGAAATTTGTTGTTTGCGTTTTCTGGTAATGGTCTGTTTTTCAAATGGAAGATGAGCCACTAAGTGCAAGGTTTTGGTCATAAAACATACTTTGTTTGTTTGCAAAAATTCAGCAATTAAAAATGTAAAATACTGATTTATCAGTCAATATTATCTACATATACACACACCAGGGTAAAGTTTAAGTGAAAGAAAGATTAAGTAATAGAGCACAGGAGCGATCTTGAAATGTCAGCTGTGCTAAAAACAGTCAAGAGGAGCAAAAGAAGAGGCTCTAAACCAGTTACCAGCATTTTTGTCTGTATTGCTAATTAAAGATTATTCATTAACACATAGATACGGACACAAATGCGACTGGTTAATATCAGCAGACTGATTCATCAGCTGGTCTCCACAACAGCACGAGCCGAGTTGGTGACTGTTGGTCTATCATGTCAGGTTGGTGCAAAGGCCACAGAATAAAGGATCGGCTTAGTAATGAGTGTGTTCGCCACATCCATCACTGTCCAAACTGAATGCTAGTTTTGTTGCCCTCACCTGTCTGACAAGTATTATCAGTTGCAGTCACGGTTAAAGGTAGTGCTGCAATTCAAATTAAGAACTCGACTGGAAGACATCTAAACAGCTCCCCACGTCCCCACATGTGTGTCGTTAATGGGGCAACTTAAATCTTTCTCTACTTCGCTCCCTTTTGCCGTTTCGTCTCCGTTATGGTTGCTTAAGATCTGCACAAAAATAAAAGCCGTTTGCTGCGACTTGCTATTATTCATTTGTTTTGTCGTTCAGGGCGTTTATTTTGCAAGTTTGAAAAGCCACGCTTCCTGTTGGAGCGCTGAAGGCAAGCACGGGCCCCGACTACTTGCTGAAACAAAGCGTGCCCACTACAGCGGTTGTAGTTAATCGATCTGGTGCTCGACTATCTTCCCCGCCCTACACCTGCAAATACCCACCTCGTGTAAATACAATACATTTTTTACCTAATGGAAAACGGGTTAAACAAAGGCGTTAAGCGTGCCACAACAATAGCGAGCAGCGTGCTAATGAAAGCAGAGGCGGAACTGCTCCCCACATTAAAACATTTCCGATACCATTATGTGTACTGCCGTGTGTGATGCTTCATGAAGAAGCTATACAAAATTTCTCATAAAGCATGTTTAACTGTTCGGTTATTGTGCTTTTGTTGCTATTTAATCACAAAATACGCGTTTACGACATTCATATGCGATAAGAATATTCCGATCAAGCTAGCTGGACAAAATGGGAGTGAGTGCCGCGCGGTGCTGGAATATTCTAGTCGCTAAGTTAGCTTCACTAGCTAATGCCATCTATGGTTGTTTGCGAAACACATTAACAGAAACCTACAAACCAAATCAAAATTTTATACTGGATTTTTATAGCTAACGTTTGTTTCACATGCACGGTGTCCGTATGGGCCACAGCGAAGACCACCTTAAGCTATTTCAGCTAACTCACGGGGCCAGCTAGTCACTCCTTCGCTATATAGCTAGGGTTAGCCAACACACCAGTTCCGTGACATAGATGGCTCCCGTGAGGCTCACTGCTTCATCGACTGCAGTAAATTACAAATCAAAGCGATTTCATAAACCTCTCTCCTAAGTAAAAAGTCTCAGTGTCGTGACTGAAATAACATCGAGGCCTCGACTTGTGCTGCACATTGCGTCGCTGTATATGTTAGTTTGAAGACACACAAACCTGAGGAGGCCGCCATCTTCTTCAGCCGAGTCCAGAAGCACACAGATGTGTGACATCACGGCGGTTAAAAATCGGGCGAGCAGCATCACACCGGCGGAGAGCGGCATTGCACGCTGCTGACAGGCTGTTCGCACCTGTCCACTCTCACTCTCGTTCCATTCTTTCATGTTTCATATCGTCAAACTAATTTCAGTGTTAGACAAAGGTAAACACAGCAAATAAAAAGTAGTTTTTAAATGATGATTCCATTCATTAAGGTTACAAAGTTACTCAAACCTGCCTGGACTTAATCCTGATTACTGGTTGTGGCACCCTTGGCAGTAAGAACTGCAACCAAGCATTTGTAGATACTGGTAATGAGTCTTTGACATTGCTATGGAGGAATTTTGGCCCACTATTCTTTGCAGAATTGTTTTAATTTAGCCATACTGTAACCTTTTCATGTATAAACAGCCTGTTTAACATCATGCCAAATCTGGACTTGGTCACTCCAAAACCTTCATTCAGATCTTCATCCTGCTGCATAATCCAAGTACACTTGAGCTCCGGGAGACAAACAGATGACTGAACAGTCTCCTCCAGGCTTTTTTAGTAGCGTTGTTTCTGAAGTACCATAGTAGCCCCAGACCATCACACTACCACCACCATGTTTGACTGTTAGTGTGATGTTATTTTCTTTGTTAGTTTGTAACAAAGAAAATGTAACAAAAGCTTCCCAGAAGTTCAGCTTTTGTCTCATCAGTCCGCATAACATTTCCTCAAAGGTCTTGGGAATAGTCACCATGTTTTTTTGGCAAATGTGAGACGAGCCTTTGTGTTCTGTCAGTTATTTGATTGTATCGTCAGAAGACGGCTGCATTTATTTGTTAACTTGCTTCGTGTGGTTCAGATTCTGTGCTCTTACAGTAGGCCTTTAACTTGCTTGGTACCATCCTTGGCCAACTGGGGCTGAGGGGCATTAACGAGTGGAAGTGTTTTTACATTCAGCATATAAAAGAGGGGCACAGCTGGAGTTTGCAAACCAAAGCAGTGGCAGGACTTGATTTAGAGTCATGAGTTAACCTAACTGGTCACAGTCCAAACTCCATGTGTTTGGACTGTGAGAGGAAGCCATGCAGGGATGGGGATCATGGAAACTCCACACAAAGCGGCCCCAGCCAGCCAATGCATTCAAACCCAGGACCCCTTTGTTGTGAGGCAGCAGTGCTAACCACTGCGTCACCATGCTGAAATTAAAGTTAAGACTAAGTCAGTGCAGCTTCTTTTTGATTAGGATTAGAGCCTTAACAACTTCACTAACAGATTTAATATAAATATGTGCAGGCTGTATTAGTTTTCTATCATACCCCCATACTTTGGACATTATGACCGACAAAAACTATCATCTTTTTCTGGTAAATTTCAGCCTGGTTTCAGCTGACAGCTCGGCAGGTTAGGATTTTGCACACGTGACACATCACCGTTCAAAATTAAGCGAGCATCTCCCAAATTGTCGGGCTTTTGACCTTCTTAGACAAAACCTCGTCTGCTGATTTGTAGAGTTCAGTTACATTTAAAACAGGATGAGAAGGGTCGGATATTTCACAAAACAAAAGATTTATTTTATTTTTGAAACTTTAAACACACTTTTGTGGATAATACAGGTGTCCATTCCAGGTCCAGAATTTATGCAGGTTGCACTGTTAGAAGGAAAGAAACAGTTAAGCTATCAAGAGCAGAGATCTGAGAGATTCGAGACACATCTGGCTTAACTGCATCTTTTCAGTGGTCAGGTTATTGGATAATTTAAGCTTACAGATCTGGATTAAAGGTTTTTCTCCCTCCAATATCTTATCCATTTATTTGGCTAATGTCAGACCTGATCAAATTGGACTACAATAAAAATACAATAGCAAAAAACATACTTTTTACATTTATAATCAGGCCAGAGATTAACTGCTAGAGGATGTGCAGCAGATTTGGGAAGCAGATGAAGTGTGGTCACAGATAAGACAAAATGGTGGCTGTAGCTGGTCAAGTCACCCACTCTCATCGCTGACTCGGATTGCTGCCATGTAGCTGTAGTTGCTATAGCAACACATCATTCTGGCTCCAGCTGCAGGTGTACAAACTCCGGGGTCTCCGCCATAATCTGAGATAAAGCCACAAAAAAGAGCCGCTTGGCACGTCCGTTTAAGCATGATTTTATACGACAGCAGGCTCTCGCGCTCATGTTTTACCACTTCAAACCCCCCCCCCCCCCTCCTGCTGAGTAGGTCAAACTAACTTTTTTTAAATTCATGGCTCCGATTGCTTCACAGATATTGAGCTAAGCCAGTGTGAGTGAAGGACTGCACCAAAGTGCCAGGGAGCACAAAAGCAACAGTACACTGAACACTGGGACAGAGAGTCTGACTACATTTATTCTAGTTTGGGTCAAGATAAATGAAAAATGGTTGGTTGGTTCTAGTTTTGATGATATGGCACAATGCTACCAAGACCAACTCTCCTGAATAATCAAAGTATGAAAGTCAAATTAAAATGAAATTATGATTTTGACCCTTTGACCTCAATTCTGACCTTGGACCTTGACCTTCTGGGAAATGTCTGGGAAACTCAGAAATGCTTGGAGAGTATATTTTTGAAGTCGTTTTAAACCATACTCAATTATTCATGCACCAGTGAAATGCTTTCAACATTTGCATTTCCTCTGCTCGAGCCCTACATTGTTAAATGATAAAACGGGTTTGGTAGTGGAGACCATCATAGACAAGTAGACACATGACGAGACCAGCATGTCTACATGTCATTATTTAATGGTTCACAATAAGTCTCTGTATACTTTTATCACTTGTTACATAATGGAGGAAAACTGCATTACTGTGTAGAGTGGCCACACACTGATCATCAGAACAAGGAAGAGAGATGCCTCAAGTGACTTGTAATGTGGTGTGGTTGTTAATACCGTTTCAAAAACTGCTGGTTACGAGGATTTTCCCACACAGCCATCTGTAGAGTGTACAGAGAACGGTCCAGAAGAGAAAACATGCAGTTCTCTGGGTAAAAATACCTTGTTGATACCAGAGGAGACAGCTTTGAACTAATAGGAAGGCAACAATAACTTACATGATCACTCCTTACAACTGAGGTATGCAGAAGAGCATCTCCAGACCCATGGGCTATAGCAGAAGACCACATCAGGTACAATAAGAAAGAAATTAAATTGGAAAAACATGTAATAAGTCAGTTTCTGACATGTGACTTGGATGATGGGGTCAGTATCAGTGTAAACACGAAAGCTTGGATCCACCCTGCCTTGTTTCAATCATTAATCACTGGCTCACCTGCACATCAGAAGCATATTTGGCCAGGATACTGGAAACTGGAACAAATCTCAGTCCATTTACTACCAAGATTTACCCAGTAAAGTCAGCAGTAGGCTCTTCCGCATAGATGATACAGCTAGCAAACAACTTAACATAGAGAAACTGGTGAAATATGCAGGTCAGAAGTAAGAAACCTTTAGTGAACATCATTTTATTTATTCTCTATAAACAAATAGTCAACATGAGCTACTCAATCCAAAAGAAAAAACACAAAATAAGTTCAAGCTTGCTTTAACAGTTGCTTGAAGACAAAGTCTGCGATTATAATGTACAAGTTATCCAAAGAGCTTTTTAATCACAGCACAAAACAAGTTAACAAAGAAAATAAGTACTTTCAAATATGAGCTCTTTAAGTCAACACTGGATGCAGTTTTTACACATTCCTATAAAAACTGCAACAGGAAACCAGCGTTTAATGAGTCATTGGGTCCTTCTGAATCACCAATCTGGGGTGCTATAAACATCTAATACACCCAGATATTCAGCACATGCTGGTTCGGTTAAACAAATACGTTTTTTTACAGCACGAGTAAAGAAGTCGACATGGGATAGGATTTAAAATTAAGGACTGTACATAATTGCAGGGTGTGCCTCAAGCAAGGAGACGAACAGTCTTTCCAGTGACTGTCAAGTAATCCTCGTCAGCCAGAGCTCGCAACGCCTCGTCGAACAGCTCCTTAGTAATCGCCTGCAAACGGGGCAAGACAGGAGGAAGCCATTAGAGAGGAAGTGATGCAAAATACTCAGAGAGTGCAAACGTGTCGACGGCTACTCTGGCTGAATTTTGTGATATTTCAGAGGATACGGAGAAATGTTAGAGCTTAGCTTTTGTTCAGTCTAATGAGGAACGAGTGCCATGCTACAGCCATAGCGATCGCCATCTGAAGAGCTGAAATCAAACTGATATTTGAGCTTTGACTTCATGCTGGCTTAATAAAAATAAAGATTTAAAAGACTCACAGTTTCAGACTGTCCTCTGAGGTCATCGAGCAGCTGCTGGTATTTCATGGCTGGCGTCTTCCCTTTGGCCTGGATCAGCTTCTTCAGGGCCTGGGCTACCTCCTCCTTGCGCTTGCGTGCTGTGGCGCTCATGCCTGTAATCAAGCAAAGAACAATGCATTGAAATGCAACTGCAGGACTGAACCTAGAGGTTATTTGCATAATTAATCTGGGGTTAAAAAGTTGTCCTATAAAGAGGCCGGAAAAGCCCAAGTGGCACCTTCACAATGGAGAAAATGGAACTAGTATTTCAAAGCAAGGCCATTGTAAAATGAGCCTGACCCTCATAAAGTGCATCTTTAATTTCTCATGTCAGCACCTTTAGAAATACATTCACTGTCTTCCGTACCTGTTGTCAGAATAGAGATGTCTACAAATCCTGTTCTAGGATCTGTGGCCGACTGTTTCAAGGCCTCTCGGTGCAGCCGCTTGGCCTCCTCCACGTCAATGGTCTCCACTTTCTCGGAGAAGCGTACCTTGGCGTGGGCCTCTGCCAAGCGGATCAGGGACTCCAGCTGTCTGGGGTAGGCGGACACCATCCCACGGCCGCTGCCTATCTTTCTCATGTCAACATAGGCCTGCGGATGAACGTAAACAAGGTCAGCTACATAGAACTCTAAGAATCGACTAAAATGTTTGCTAAAAGGGTTAAATTAAGCCACAGAGTTTCCACAGACCTCAATGAGGGCCTGGCTGGCTTCTTCGCTCAGTCTTGGGTTGATGTACGTTCGCGCGTACGCGATGTAGTCCTTCAGCACGGCCATGTCCAGGAACTCTTCCTCCATCTGCTCCTCGGTCTGGTAGTAGAGAGACACCAGGTGGTGAGCCAGCCTGCGGTCGTAAGCCTCATCCTGGGGATCCAGCATCAGGAAAATGAGGTCGAATCTGACGGCGCAACAAACACAAAGTTACGTTTAGTTTGCAACACAGCAACATGTGGATCGGTGCATCGGGAGTTTCAATGCAGTGATGTTCACCTGGACAGGAGAGTGTGAGGCAGCTGGATGTTCTCGATTGTGGTCTTTTTGGGGTTCCACTGGGATTCCACTGGGTTGGCAGCAGCCAGCACGGCGGTGCGGGCGTTCAGCTGGCAGATGATTCCAGCCTGAGGGCACGAAAACACAAACGCCGTGAGACCGAAAGCTCCTTCCGTTTGCGTACTTCCAAACGATTACGTATTAAATGTGGTGACATATACCTTTGCAATGGAGAGGGTCTGCTGCTCCATGACCTCGTGCAGCACGGAGCGCGTGTTGTCGCTCATCTTGTCGAACTCGTCGATGCAGCAGATGCCGTTGTCGCTCAGGACCAGCGCGCCGGTCTGCAGCACCAGCTGCCTGGTCTCTGGGTCCTTCATCACATAGGCGGTCAGACCCACAGCGCTGGAGCCCTTTCCTGACGTGTACTGGCCGCGGGGCACCAGGTTGTAGACGTACTGCAGCAGCTGGGACTTGCTGGTGCCGGGGTCTCCGCAAAGCAGGATGTTCACCTCGGCACGGAAGTTCCCGCGGCCGGTCTGACTGAAGTCCTTTCGAGTGCCCCCAAACAGCTGGAGCAAGATGCCCTGGTACCAGGAGACGGAGAAAGAGACACAATCGAATCACAACTTTAATCTAAATTCATCTTCAACCAAAACTTTTATTAGGGCATTTCTGCATTTCACCTCTGCTTAAAATGTTCTTTTTTTAAAAGCTGCAGCAGAGTGACCGATATGCAGGAAAGAGGGCGTGGCTGTTGTGGGCCTTTTTGGCTATGTGATAGCCAAGTGTTTCCACCTTAACAAGTAGCCTTTGGTCTTACCTTTTTGATGTCTTCATGTTCGTAGATGCTCGGTGCAAGGGCAGAGGAGAGGCGTTCGTAGACGTCCGGCTTGGCTGCGAGCTCCTTCAGGGTCTGCACGCGGTCTTCGGTGAAGAGCTTCTGCTCGGCCTCTTCGTCCAAACCGTGCAGGCGCTTTTCGTCTGTCTTGCGGAAGTGGATGGCATCTATGTGAGTCTTGTAAACCGACTTCACGTTGCTCTGGCGTGGGTTAACGCGCATTGGGACGGCTCTGTAGATACCTGCACAGATGACAAAGGCTGTTAGTGATCCGACCACAACGTGACCTTCAACGACCACCTTGCAAATTTTTTTTTTTAAAAATGCTTTAATTTCATGCCAAACACTTTAAATCCACCTGATGACTTTCTGCAGCCAGGAGCTGCCCCCTGCTGGTCATTAGAAATATTGCAGCTCAGCTCTTGCTTCCATTTTCAGCCCCATCTTTTACTCTTCATACAGGTCATCATGAAATTAATATTATCAAGATATTAAAGAAATCTCACCAGTGATGTTCACCCTGTCTCCTGGCTGCACTTTGTCAACTAGATCGTTGTGAGCGTAAACGATAGTCGTGTGAGGCGTCTGACCGGCCGGCATGTCTTCGGGAGATTCCTGAATTTTTATCTGTTGCGAAAGGAAGAACGGTAAACAAACAGTCGCCATGACCTCCGCAGCAACACATCGGCGATTACCATCCGTGTATTCTGAGATAAGGTGTCGCTGACTATGAGCAAACTCTCACCATCTGTTTGTCTGAGAAGACAGAGCGATTGTGAATCAACGCCAGGCTGTGGGTGGTGTTGCAGTGGCGACACACAGCCGGCTCGGCGATGCGCCCGCGATCCACCTCCACGCGGGTGCTGTAGGCGCACACCTGGCACTGGAAGAACGCCTCCTGCATCTCAGGGATGAGCTGCGAGGTGCGGATCACCATGCCGCTGATGGTGATCAGCTGATCGATGTCTGTGGAAGAAACACAGAAGTTGACACCTCACTGTTTACAAAAAACAGAAGACAACATGGGTCCCGTAACACGTGTGACGTCAGTTCAAACCTTCTGGGTTCAGGCTCCTCATGCTTTTGGTTTTCACGGCGTTGTAGGGGCGTACTTGGATCTGATACTCAAGGAAAGAGTCGGGGAAACGCTCGAAGAAAAGCTCGTTGACCGCCATGTCAAAAGTTGGGATGACTTCCTGAAAACGACATAGTTAACTCCATTAATACGCAGCCAAATTCCACAGAATTTCTTCCACGGAAACAGGGAACGATTTAATCTTTAACAGAGTGCAGATGCCAGTGGTCCTGTGGATAAAGTGACTAATAATATTATAGATGGATATAACAATAAAAATGTAAATAAACCCCTCATAGAACAAAAAGTAAAATTTGCTTCTGTATTTGTCTTTGGATTCATTCACCTATCCATTTGTTTTCTATATAACCTTGTTTGCGTCACATTACACATCACTTCTCCCTTTGCATTTGCATCCACTTATTTTAGTTTTATTTATTCAAGACATCACCGTATGGCATTACTTCATTATAAAAATCAGAAGGCCGCCATTTCACTCATCAGGGGCTCAAGGTTTCATCCTCTGTTTAATCCGTACTCACGAATACACCTAATGACGTAATAAAAACAACAGCAATGAAAAAAAATAAACAAATGATGGCAGATGAAGCGAGCTTTACCTGTGGGTAGCAGGTGAGCTGTCTGTAAAGTTCTGCATCAAAGGACTGCACGTGGCGGCAGTTCACGTTCATCACAGGATCGCCGACGACGCTGATCTGTGGGACGAGAGGAGAAACATTGATATTACGTCTTTGAATGCAATCCCGCGCAACCGCCTCCTCCTGTATTGTCTCATTTCTTGGCTGTTGTTCATCATTCAGAAACACCATCGTGCAGTGCGAGTCTGACTTAAAAACGTTTGGAGCAGCAAACAATAAAAATTGCACCTCCTCCAGCTTCTGCATGTATAACGGCTCGTTCAGGTCCAGACCAGCGTTCTCATCTTCAGTGGAGGTCGGGTCAACAAACCTCTGGAGAAACCTCTGGAAGCAGCGAAACGCAAAGCATGCCGATGTTAACTCATGGACTCCCTACAGGACATTTATTATGGGATCTAGCTGACTCGGCTTCATACCTGAAACTTTTCCTTGCAGGTGCCGACATTCACATCAGTCCCCCAGATCACCAGCCTCTGCCCGGCGTTCGACTCGCTGGCCACGGCGCCATCTGCGCTCGGCTGAGAGAAGATAGCGAATAGTTAACTTCTGAGGGTTCAGGCTTCATGTGAGCTCAATACATGACAAACACAAGGTTACTGACCGGCTCAGAGTGAAGATCAACTTGGGGAGCCTTCCTGACTGATCCCAGATCAGGACGCTGCCTGGCTGGTGTGCCCCGCACTCCGCTCCGTGGGGTTCCCTCAATCCTGGAGCTGGGAGTCCCGTACATCAAGGGGGAGCTCATGTCCACCTCGTTAGGAGGCACTGTTAAAAGGAGGCAGATTTATAAAACAATTTAAGAATCCAAACTTGAGTCCACAAGACCACAACAACTCAAACATGTCATACCTGAAGGTCGGGGGCTGGAGAGCAGAGACGTGTCCTGGGGTGCTGCAGGACTGAGAATGTCCGTGGCTGGGGAGGTGGGCATCGGCATCAGGTCCCCGGTGGAGGAGTCCTGACCTCTGCGCCGCTGAGAGGGAGGCGAGGTGGGGTCCTCACTGCTGGCTAAAATCGCACAGACACGAAGAAAAGTAGGCAACGGTCATCATACAATCACAGGAGGTCCATATGCAAAAGGATGGAGCAGGTGGGGAACTTACGTGTAGGTGGATTGGTGTTCCTTCCACGCTTACGGCCACCAGGGGTTGAAGCTGGAGAAGACATTGCTGCTGGGAAATCAACAAAAGGTGACACTCAGTAACGGAAATGTAATAACACTTACATACTGTCGCTCTGGCTGTAGGACATCACTGATGGCTTCAAGTTTGACTGAGCATTTAGAAAACTGACATTCACATATGTGGCTGGCTGAAAAACTTTAACTATTTCCTTTTTGTTTTATTAGATCTTTTTTCAGTTTTGTGGAGAAAATGACATGAGATGGATATAAACTGAGCAGCCTGCCTTTCGCTGCCTCGTTAACAGCCCGATTACATTTACATGCAATGAGGTAATATTTGATGTAGCACAAATAACCTTGTGTAACAATTAGTCCAAGGTTGGGGCATGAAACAAACCAACTGTTTTTCCTTACATTTGGTACTTGGATCTATGTTATGAATGCGTGCTTGAATCGCTTCCAGATATCAGTCAAACAGCACGAAAAGTTCACTTAACTATACAAACAACACTTCCGGCGCGCTGATGTGCTACACTGCGTGTCTTTTTTAGATGTTTTGAAGTGTCTTATTTTCACTAAAGCACTAACTGCATTAAACCCTCGACCTCCATTTGACATGTGGCTGCAGAGCACACAATAAGCTGATCCTCGACTGCGACGATTTAACATTAAACGTCAGCGTAAAACAACAAAACACCTTCGTGCACGTTTAAGTCAACCTGATTAACGTGTCACGCTTTCACGAAACCACCAAAACTACAGATGTAATAAGCTAAAAAATATCATTATATACGTCTCTTCTTACCTCTTCTTGTGTATACGTCCGAGCGGAGAAGATGTGGCGCGAAACTGCGGGTGACGTTATTTTCGCGGGGAACTTTGGGCCAATGAGAGGCTGGGATTGACTTTCTTTTCTTTCCGGTCGATCCCTTCACCGAAAAAGGGGGGTTCTTGTTCAGCGTTTACTTATCCGGCTTCAGTTTAGCATCTTGTAGACTCAATAAACAAACAGATTAAATAGGAAATAAATAAATAAATTTACTTTTAATTTTTGATATGTCAAATACGATCTGCGTTTCCTGTGCGCTCATGTGCTCCATCAAACCCTCAATCGATTTGGTTTGGCCCAGCAGTAAGAGACTTTTTTTTTTGCCCCTGCCCTAATCTTTATTGTAACGATGCAAACGACACGCAAGTGTGAAACCGCCTCCCAAATACTAAATGACAGCAAATCCGTGACAGGCTACGGATGTAAAGATGTAACATTTGAATTAATACAACAGCAGAAGCTAACCGGGAAGTACTATTCACCCTCTTTTCCTACTCTACATGTAGGATGTATGTTCACCCGGTTATGTTACAGCGGTGGTTGTAGTGGTTTCACTACAGGTAGAGGTACTCATGTATGCCAGTGGGTGAGAAGAAACAGCTCTCAGTATGATGAGGTCCAGCGCATCCCATATTTCTGTGTTCACAGTAATGCACAGAAGTTTGTGTACACTCATTGTGGCCATGACTGTCATGATGATTTGGGGGTTTTATTGATTTCTTTAACTGATTTTTTTCCCCGTGTGTTGAATGATTGTACAGCACAACTCTTTAATGGCTCCACATGCAGTCACTTAAATCTTTTTATAACTGGTGCTGAAGGTTCTGCAGTGTCTTTTGACTCAACAAGGAAAGGGCGTATTAATTTCCCATTGTCGATTATGATCGACTATAAGTAGTTCATCTCTCCCAGCATTAAATTGATTTATTTAACAGCACTCATTGGATTGACCAATACTCAGAACAATAGGAAAGTCCAAGGAACTCAGTGAAAATCCAAGAATGAGATTTGCAGATTTCCACAAGTTGTGAAGGCTTATTGGAGCCATTTCCAAACAACTGCAGATTCCAGGGTCATCAGTTCAAACTATTGTAAATAAGTATGTGTTATTCAGATGTGTCAGTTCACCAAGGTCTAGAAGAAAACCCTTAATTGTCACCCCCAGATTACAGGAAATTGGTTAAGATTTTCAGGAACAACCCAGAAACCACTAAACGTCAAGCCTGCCAGCATTACTGCCCACAGTGAAGAGATTTTTACATCAGCATCAGAGACAATGCTGACCAACAGAGAATCATTGATGGCTACCAAAAGCATCTGGGTGAGATGCAACTTGACATTTGACCAAATATTAGTAGGGCTGTATAGTATATCTGAGTCTGTATATATACATTGGACCCTGGAAAATGAACAACTCAGAAATCATTAAAAAACTCAAATTCACCATGACATCAATGCCCATGATGAGCATGTGCAAACTTCTGACCACAGTTGAGACTCGTGGATGTAGAGAAGGAGGAAATGCAGAGGTTCGGCGTGACAGAGGAAGATGCTAGGGACAGGGGGAGATGGAGGCTGATGATTCACCGTGGTGACCCCTAAAGGGAGCAGCAAAAAAAAGAGAAGCCTAAAAATAATTTGAATAATTTTACATGAGTTTAATACATTAAGTCATGTCATATAAAACCAACGACTACAAAGCATCTGCACTTTTTGAGCTGGTTAAGCAAGTTTATGGCTTTGATCATATTAGCACTCTCACCTGTATCCTCTCCATGAAGCACAGATTCAGATGCATTCACGTAGCTTTGATCTGCTTCACCCACAGTGAAACAGGTGGTGTACTCTGCACTGAATCAGCTCCACCCTGACCAAGGAGAGGCAGAACTCCATTCTTCAGAGACATGCCCCACCCTCTGGTTTGCACAACATGCAGCAAAATAACGACCCCAGAAACACCTCAAACTCTACGAGAAGTACTTGCACACTAAAGTGTAAAGTTGAGGATTTTGCTCCACAATCACCTGAACAAAACAAAGTTTCACTCACAATTTCAGAGCTTTGAACCCCACTCTTCCCCCTTTCAAAAGAATCCTGAACAGAGATATTTGAAAAGTAAGAGGACCAAATGTTTGTCCAACTTCAAGAATGACTTTGCCACCTACAACACTATGTAAACCTCTCAAGTCATCTCTTTTTTTCCCCTCCAAGGATCCAAACATGTGGTCTGGAGCAGCATTTCTCCAGGCTTTCTGGAAGTCAGCGAAGGTTTTTCTTTGTATTTGGGCTACTTTTTCACTTATTCTCAGTAATCCCGGGTTTGAGGTTCACCTCATTTTGAGTCAAGTTATCGTACATCATGACCACAGTTTGCTCATTGGAGATGCCATTCCTGTGGACAGTCTGGTAGGGATGGTAAGCACTGGTCGGCGCCTGTAGTTGTACCAGCTGTTTGAGTTGGCCACTGCTTTGCGGTGCCTTCCTCCTGGGTGGGAAACCCATTAACAAGCCCAAAAGTAAGACAGAGCAGAATAGGACAGACCAACACATCTCCTTGCCTTCTGTGGTATTCGTTTTCTAAAACAACACAGGTGGCTCTGGCTCAGGTGGTAGAATGGGTCATTTACCTCTCGGAAGGCTGGTAAATCAATCCCTGCCTTCTCCATCCTGCAGATACTGAACCTCAAGCTGCCCCCAACAACATTCACATTTTCCAACATTCACAAACACACTCACACTGGGTGTGTTTGTGAATGTTGGAAAGTGCTCATGTATAGATAAAAGGGCTGTATGAATGTGGGTGTGGTTGGGTGAATGCGAGTTGCAATTGAAAATGTTTTGATCGCTCAACTGAGTAGGAAGGTGCTATAAAACTACCACCCCATTTATCATTTAAGTCCAGTCTTTGTACCTGAACATTTTCAGAGGAATGCTTTTTGTTTGTTTGTCTGTTAAGCGTCTTCACACTGATCTATGAATCATTCATACGTGGAAAAAAAACCCTAATTCAAGAGATGAATGAGTGTCGTGCCTACATATAACAGACAACTTAGTAAAGATTAAATTTTCATTTGTATCTTTAAGCACTTTGTTAAAAGTAGCTTGTCTAATTTCTTCCCATTTGTTTGAATTAATCTATGAAAAATAACATAGCTTGACAATGTGATTCATAAAGAACTATAAGCTGAAAGCCCTGCGGTGTGCAATGCGTCCTTCAAAAAATCTGAGGAAACTGGATGAGTGGAGGACAAAAGAAGAAATGGAAGGCCTAAGGAATATCTATATCAGGTGAAGAGTTTCTCAAAGTTAAGTCCTGAAATAGAGAAAAAGACCTAACACAGGACCTGAGAGATCCAGCTCTTCAGTTGATCCATCTACTGTTCACTGATGGCTCGTCAGAAGCTTTCTCAGAAGCCATTCTTGAGGAAGGGAAACGGGGAGAAAAGGCTGAGGTATGCCAAAATACACAAGAACTGGACTGAAAATCAGAGGCGACGGGTTGTTCAAGTAGATGCAGCAAATATTAGCAAATAGTAAAGATTTGTTTCAAATCATCAGTAGAGGTCAGCAGAGAGCTACAAGACTGAGTCTCTGCAGTTATCTGTAAAACACAGTGGAGGCTCTTTCAGTCAGTGGTGTTGGAAATCTTGTGAAAAGTGACAGAATTATCAACGTAGAAAATTTCTGTCAGATTTTGATCCACCATACAACAACATCTGGCAAGCACCTGATTAGCAACGGCTTGATTTTCATCATTACCCTAATGATCCCAAACACACTCCCAATGCAGTAAAAACATAGCTCACAGACAAACACACAAGGAAACACTATCAGTCATGGACTGGCCTTCCCAGAACCTGGACCTCAACATCATTGAAGCAGTGTGGGATCATCTCAACAGAGGACAGAACAGAAGTCAGCCAACATCCAAAGAAGAGCTTTGAATGTCCTCCAGGAAGCCTGGAGAACTATACCCGAAAGCCAACCAAGAGAGTTCAGCTGTGTTGAGGAATAAAGGTGGTGATACTAAATGTCGACTTTCAAGCCTGTTAGAATTGTACAAACTTTGTTTTTTCTTATATGCTGTATTCCATTTATGCTTGCACGTTTCTGTAAAGTACCACAAGTGTGATTTCCCATTTTCCTAGCAAACTATGAAGAAGTGAGGAGAGACTCAATACTTTTTCACAATTCCTGTTAAATCCAGAATCTAATTTAAAATCCCTCTCCTCACATACATCCTCTTTAAGAATCAGAGCCCATCTTATCTTAGATATCTCATGGTACTGAATCACCAATAGAGCTCTTTGTTCTCACGCTGCTGGCTCACTTGTTTCTAGGATATTCAAAAGTAGAATGGGAGGCAGAGCCTTCCGGTTTCAGGCCCCTCTTCTATGGAAGAGGGGCCAAAATCCCAGTTTGGATTTGGCCTCTCTGCTTTTAAGATTAGGCTTACAAATTTTCTTTGATAAAGCATATAGTTAGGGCTGGATCAAGTGATCCTGAATCCTCCCTTAGTTATGTTGTAATGGGTTTAGACCACTGGGAGCTTCCCATAATGCACTGAATATTCCTTCGTCACTCACCTTTTTCACTCACTATGTGTTTACACACTACTCTGCATTTACTCATTAGTTATTATCAATCTCTGTCACTCTTCTACAGCATATCTTTTATCCTGTCTCCCTGCCGTTAAAAGGGAGTTTTTCCTTCCCACTGTTGCCAAGTGCTTGCTCATCAGATTACTTGTGTATTATTATGGGTTCTTTATCTTACAATATAAAGCACCATGAAAGCACTGTTTCTGGGACTAATAAGAGTGTGTGAGGGTGACAATAAGTGTTACTTAAAATATCTGCAGGTGCAAACGGTGACCAGCGTGTGGCACTGTTTCCATTTCAGAAAGGCCAATGAAAGAGGACAAATACTGCAAACTTCCGAAGCGAAAAACATTGGAACAATTCCCAGAAGTATCGCAGTAGATATTTGATTTATGGATAATATTCAAAATATATCTATATATGTAGAGACAGTTGAAAAAAAAAAAGCTTTAAAAGTTTCGGCACATCTAATTCGAGGCTTTCTCGTTCACTATAAGAGCTGAATGAGTGCTTTACAATGTAAAACTATTTGAAGCATGTTTAGCTCCAAACCAGCGCTGACTCTGAGAGCTGCTGGGAACTGGTTTGTGTCAGAAAGTTGACTCAACTTTTGAAAAGTGATTAGAGACGTGTGCTCCCCCTTGTAGTTTCAAATAATTGTTACATGAGTTGCCACACATCTTTATGATGTAACAGCATATAACTACTGCCACTGCAGATTGTGAATGAATGTCTGTAGGATAAATGGGTGTAAGGAAGGCAGCCCGTGGCCTTCGGTTTCTGCTGGTTTCCCCTCCTCTATAACACCTTTTGTTAACTTGATCCCAGAATCGAAACTTAATCGCAAATTAGAAATGACGTGATATAAAAACTGAACTATGAATCTGAACTATTATGAAAGTCTATTTAAAGCTAACTAGAGAAAAATAGGACTGTAAGATTGTTTGTTTCAGTGAAATTTCTCCCACTTTTACACTGTTATTACCTATTATTAAACTACCCAACATTATAAATAGTAGCTAAACTGAGCTTTACTATAAAAATAAAGCATGTAAACAACTCTGCACCATTCATACATCATAGTAAGAAGTGGGTGGCACGAGCAGCACGCCCCTCGCTCCTCAAATGGGAAGTTACGGTGCACCACGTGACAGCCTTCTGGACTTGACTGGCTCGTGAAAGGGCGGCGTGTGTGACGTCAACTGGTGCAGACGATACAAAACACTGCGCGAAAGTAGAGCCGCTTCAGAGAAGTGACAAGAGGTGTGTTAGGGTTGAAAGGGACGGGAGCCTGACAGTCAGCACCCAGGGATAAAAAGACAAAAAGTTTTTTAATATCGCAAAAAGGGAGAAAAGCGCCTGCGCAGAAAGAGAAGCCGCAGCAGGATTATCGCGCTGCAGAGCTGTCACACCTGAGGGGTATCTCTATAAGAAAAAAGTTTATTTTCTCTCTAAAACCCACGTGGGACAAGTCAGCAGGGTTCATGTGTGACATATACAGCCTGGACTCGCACTGCGTGTCTCCACAATGCAACATGAGCTGGTCCATGGAGCCTGCTAACTTCTACGACAGCACCAAGCTGGGGGGTCCGCAGCAGGGGGTCTGCAAGCCGGGCAACAGGAGTGACGGCCCGGCGGAGGACGGCACCATGGTGGAGCTGAGCACCACCCCCGCCATGTACGACGACGAAAGCGCCATCGACTTCAGCCAGTACATCGAGTCCATGACAACCGTGCCAAACTTGGAGCTGTGCAACGATGAGCTCTTCCTCGACCTGTTCAACACCGTCAAGCAGGAGAAGGCGGATTTCCACAACATGCAAAGCTCCGGTCTGCCCGGTGGCATGCAGCAGCTGTCAAACGCCTACACAGCAGAGAGGAAGACGGACGGCGCGCTGGGGAAGAGCGCCTTCAGCGCACCCATCAAGCAAGAGTCCGATTGGAGTGACAGCGACATGTCTTCATCCCTGCCTTCCCAGATCGAGACCTGCGCGCAGACCTCCGTCAGCCTCCCCACGGGGCAACCGACCCCGCCGACCACCCCGGAGCCAGTCTCCGCCGTCAGCTCGGCCAAATCCTCGCCGCGTAAGCTGGGCAGGGAAAGGGGGAAGAAGGCGGTGGACAGGTTCAGCTTGGAGTACCGACAGAGGCGAGAGAGGAATAACATTGCAGTGAGGAAAAGCAGGGACAAAGCCAAAAGGCGCAACATGGAGATGCAGCAGAAGCTGATTGAACTGAGCGCCGAGAACGACAGGCTTCACAAAACCATCGAGCAGCTAACTAGAGAACTCACCGGCCTCAGAGAGTTCTTCAAGCAGATGCCCAGCTCCAGCTTTGCGGGCTCCACGAGTGCAGAGAGCCGGTGACAAATTCTCGAACTGCTTTGAACTGAACTTTCAAGAGACATACCTCAACAGACACTTGTTTTTTGTTTTTCTTACCATCTGTACCAGATGTATTAAGCTTACCATAATGGCACTGGAAAATATGATGCTGCCATATTTTTGTGGGATTTTTCCCCTGTATTAAATTATTTTACCACTGCATTTATGTGTTGTTATACCTGATATGGTACCTTTTTTTTTTATAATTCCAAACTTTCTATAAGAGCCAGAGCATGATCTTTTATATAGTTTGTATGAAACCTTGAAAAGTTTGTTTTTGTTATCTGTAATAAAAACATTGCTGGAAAAATTGCAGAACTGCCTGGTCTGTGGGTAATCTTTGTGTGTCATGATTTATGCTTGAGGAAACTGACACAAGAAGTGCAACAGGAAACAGAAAGTAAGGTCAGCAAAAATGAGCCTTTTATTGACACAAAGCGAGTTAATCTTAAACACAGAAAGGATGAAAAAGTTTTAAAAAAGACAACATTTAAACCCAGAAATCTGAAGTTAATGAACCCACGTGGGCTCCTTTTGACAGCCTGCATGCCACTGCTCTACCCTTGGGCTGTCAACCCCTGGCTGGTTAGATCACATATCATTAACACAAACAGGACCTTGTCTCTTCACAGCCTGTTCCCTTCAGCAGAGCCTCAAGCTGTCAGGGGGAGGCCTTCAGAGGGAGGGAGGAGGATAAACTGGCTCGGACCGAGGCCCAGCGTGCAGATCCTTGGAGCCAGCTGAAGCCTGAGGATTGATCTCATTAGTTCCTTGCCCTGACAGCCTCAGAGGCAGATTTCTTCCAGGCCCATCCACAGGGCAGGCTTCCTAGTGATGACTCGGACATAAACGGGGATGGGGCCCACCTCTTTTCCCAACACGGCCTCCACATCGTATCCTGGGAACTGAAACAGCGAGGTTAAATCACTTGGCAGTGTTAGAGCGTTCAGAAAGCAATCAACACTTAAAATAGCTCCCTCCTATATCTCCCATACATAAAAAAAAAAAAGTTTGACAGTAATATGCAAGCATCCTTAAGCCCCCTGACCTCTGCACTCTGGCTCAGCAGTAATTCTAGTGATCTAAGTCTGAAAGCGCACATTGCATTTGTATGTTAAAAATAGCTCCAACAGCACCAGTGGGTTCTTGAGGTTAGTAAAAGCCAAAAAATGATAATCAGGCCGGGAAAAAGAGTGTGTCAATATTTTGGAAACCAATTCCTTCAAACATATCAATGAACAGCACGTTTTTTGTTTTGTTTTTTTCACCTCAGCAGAGAAAACTTAATGCTGACTCATGACATATTGACAAAAGATCAATGCGCTCTTCAGATGAGCTCAGAGTTATGTAACAGCTTGATAAGCACACCTACCTCACCCCCTTCCACCTCTGCGGCATTCAGGATGGTCATGATCGTCCTCTGCTGCAGCTGATTTTTAAAAAAAAAAAAGAAGACGTGGACACAGTAATGACTTTTTAATCATCACCTCAGTGCAGTAAATCCAAAACCAATGCTGCACCAGGGAACTGTGCCCTCCGCTTAGTGACAGCTCTCAAGGGTTAATGTATCAGCCGTTCGATAAGAACAACTCTGATAACTTTATCAGTTTGGCTTGCTTAGCTTTCTGATTGCAAAGTCACACACCAGCCTTTCCACAATAAAATATCTTTATGCAGATGTGCTCAGCCTTTAACTGTGCAGAATGTGGTTTTTATCTTTATGAGTCTTGCTGTAAAAGAAGACCAAGGCAGCGCGGGATGATCCACTGTCCTCAAGGATGGACACCTGATCTATTTTAAATTCTGTTATTTAATTTTTTTTTTTTTAAAGTGTTGCTTAAATCAACAGCTCAGCACCTAAAACATCCATTCATTTATCTTCTTATCGCTGTCACACCTGTGTAGTCAATATGAGGCTAGGCTAGATTAACTTTTCACTTGTTTGTGCAGTGCAAATAGCTACCTGTCTCTGTCCAAAGGACCTTTCTGATTATATTTTGTGCACGTGTAGCTCAGTTTTTCTGTACTTTGAAGGTCCAGCTAAAGTTGGGCATTGCAAAGTAGCTTGGGCTACAAATGCTGCGGTTTGTGGCATGGTTCAGGAGACTAATTAAGACTTTATATCTGATGATCTGCTGTTCAGAGAATAAGAGAAGTCACTACGTGTGTCATTACGCAGACTTGGACAAAAAGTGACACCAATTTTCACATTAAAAAAAGTGTTTCTGCGATAAGTGGTCATAAATGTTTCTAATTTCTAATCTGGCAATCGGATGAGGAAGTGCTTTCAGTATCAGATTTAATATGACTGCTGTTGTAGCTCTGTTGCTTTCATAGCATTAAAGAACATAACAGACAAAAAGTTGAGGAAGTGGCCGTCTTATGGTGGGCAACAACAACTGCTGACTGCTACAGAGGGACTTTTCTGTTGGGGGACTGAATTTCTCCTTTTTGAAAGACCTCATATTACAGATATTGACCAGAAAGTTACTGTCCCAACCCAGAAGAACCGTAGCACATCATTCCCTGTAAAATACTGAACTGTCTTTTCAAATCTCAGGTTTGTGTGGACTGAACAGACCAGATAATCTGTCTAAATCAGTGGCCTGGTAGGTGGATTCACTTACGACTCAACCTCCTTGCAACTAGTTAAAACTCATAGTTGCCTGGCGACTGCATTACATTTTTTTTCCTGTTGGAGACCGATTTCAAGTGGTGCAGCCAACTACTCCTTGGCCATTGCATGCAATTCATTTGTGGTAATACGATCATTAACTGTGATAAACAACTGAAAGATGCAAATCCGTTGATGTCTACGTACACAGAAATTCACATAACTACTTAAAACTAATACAAAATATTTACAAATAACTGACTGTAAAATGACATGAGTGCTTGTTAACCTGCTATAAAATAAGACAACCAGAGTACAACCAGTTGGCAGCCAGCTGAGTCAAGTCCCCAACTGCAAAGAAGATGAGTTGCAGACAAACTGTGTTCATTGATGTGCACCAACTCAAATTTATTGCAACATGCTGGCAGTCAGTGTTTATAAATTAGCAATTATTAGCAAACCTTCGCCAATCTGTGTAGGAGTGACTGCAGTCAGTGCGAGTCAAAATTGTGATTGTTTTGAGACAGGTTGCCTCCCACCAGGCGATCTGTGCAATCGCCTTGCAGTCGAAAGGTTGCTGGTATTGCAATATGCATTGGTGAGCTTAACTGGTTGTATTCTCGTTATATCTTTTTATGGCAGGGTTACCACGCACCTTTATTATTTTGCAGTTGGTTATGAGCTTCTGGCTGAAATCTGAATCGAAGCATTTGAGGTTAATCACCATATTACCACAAAGAAAGTGCACGCAGTGGCCAACTTGATCATATTCAGTTGCAAACTCACATCAGACTGAATTGGTCTTATTGTTGCTTTATCACCATCTTGAAGAACAAAAGCTGCTTTGAAGAAGAAGGCAACTGACTGTGAGTGCTTGCACACCTATCACTCTTTTCCCTTGTGTGACTGTAGCATTAGTTCAGAGCCAGGCTGATGCTAAGCTAACTGTCTTCAGGTTGTTCTGTCATGCACGAGTGGTAGTGATCTTCTTATCGAACGGGGCAAAGAAGTACAGTGCTTAACAAATTCATTAGACCACCTGTCACAAAAACAAGAAAACGCCAATGTTTTTAGAAATGTTACGGCCCTAGCAGGGCCTCTCTCTCTCCTGAGGGTGCCTGTGTGGGCGTGTCCCACTACCTCCTGCCTGAGGTGCCACCTTTCCCTCCTGTACAGCTGACTCCCATCAGCAATTAAGGGTATTTAAGCCCAGAGCAGGGTGAGCTCTGGGCCAGAGTGCCATTTTGTGTGGGTACAGCTAGTGAGCTGAGTGTTTGCGGTAGTTTCCAGCTAGTGAGCTGTGTAGTGTGTTGTCCAGCTAGTGAGCTGTGTAGTGTGTTGTCCAGCTAGTGAGCTGTGTAGTGTGTTGTCCAGCTAGTGAGCTGTGTAGTGTGGTTTCCAGCTAGTGAGCTGCGCTTTCCTTTTGACTTTTTGCTTTATTTGACCAACGCCTGTGTTTTGTTGGTGTTTTATGGTGATAACGGCTTGTCCGTCTCTTTTAGTTGACTTACTTCAATAAAACTGTTTTATTTAAACTGTTTCGCCTCCTTGACTCCTTTTTCTGACCCGGTCACTTTTGTTACTTCCCCCTCACCGCCTAGACCCCCCCCAGGGGAACGTAACAAGAAATCTGTCAGAAACTCTGAGCCGGCACAGTGGACTTCTCTGAGAAGTCGAAAAATTCATCAGGGTGTGTTGATTAACCATCACAGAAACATAAAATGTGAAGAAGTAATAAACAATATATTTTTTAAATATTACACTATTCTTTTAAGTACAGCCCTGAAACACTTGGATTTCTTAAAGCCTGCGATGCTGTTCTCACCTTCACCTTCATGGTGCAGTTACTTAATAAAGAAGAAGTCAGGAAGACTTCCAGCTGAGTCTTTGTGTGCGGCTTATCCACGGCAGACTTACAAGAAACACAGTGGAACTTCTGACTGCAGAAGAACACAAATATGATGTGATACATCTGCCAGGATGACAAACATGAAGCTAATTTGCTTAATTGTGAGGACCTACGGCCTTTCAGCTGAAAGCTCTAAGTTGTCACTTCCACAAAGATTACAGGCAGGCCACGAGTACGCCGTGCTCTCATCCACACCGACAACCACGCCTGCAGACAGAAACAAAACCATTAGAAATGACAGGGGGGGACATTCATGCATGCTGCACAGCTCTGCAAGACTTTAGTTTCTGTTTTTAACCGGTTCTTTTTCATTTCTTGATATTTTTAGCCAAAGGAACAGTGATAAATGTTCGACGCACAAGTTTGAAAATGTGTGCATGCTGGTGACAGGGTGTAAGCGATAAACACATCCCTTTCAATTTTTATCTGAGATTGTCATGATAAATGCAGCAAAGACGCACTCCCTGCCTAAACATCATCACACTTGACAACCACAGTTGCAGCCCCACGACTTTGTATCCTTACACAGGATACTAAATTCAAACCTGATAATAACTTCTTGTACTTTCCATTTTGGGCCTTTTTTTTTCCACTGGTGATTTCCAGAAGGTGTGAGTGCAAGACACAAGCTTGTTTTATTTTCATTCAGCCATCTGACCAAACATGTAGAGCAACAGAGGCCAGAACACAGTGTGATTTTCGCCCTCCATGCTGACATGAAATCAGCAGATGTAGATTATTATCTGCTTGAAGCAGCTCTATAATACACCACATTTACATAATTGGAGAAAAACAAACCAAGAAAGCTTCAAAGCAAGGATGTTTAACCAAAGTAAGTGAGGTTGGTGGCAATAAATTTAATTAGTTGATATATACTTTAATTAGAACTCATACGAGTAGTTTATCATTTATGTTTCAGATGTGGCAGCTGGTGGCGATCATAACTGGTGTTAGCAAACATTATAAATCCCTAAAAGCAGCAAGACTGCTTGTGTGCACAAAAAACAATTGAGGGAAAATACCAACGTTCCCTCAAACTGTAACTCATTGTCACCAGAAGTTTAAAGCTTCGGGGGAGGCAGGCGGTTTAGTGAAAAAATGTAACAGGAATGGACAAGAATCCAGTCATTTTTCATGTTTTTGTTTGCAAAAAAATCCTTTACAATTCAACCTGAGGACAGTGACTAACAGAGTGCAAACTCCTGCATCCACACCAAAGCCTCTTCTTGCGCTGTAAGCACACACTTGCCATGTTCTCCAGGAATTGAGCTAAATGGAAAAGCACGGGATCGAGTGAAAGGCAGAAGCAGACCTGTGAGAGTGCAGAGGGAGTTGGGTGTGGTCTCCAGACTCAGTGGATCCAGTCTCGCAGGCTGGGGCAGGGTCTTCGCCTGGGGCTCAGGCAGCGACTGCAAAAGTAATTCTGGCCTGTTTGTGGACTCGAGGCAACCGTCGGAGCATACCTGAATAACTGACTGCTCTGCACAGAGAAGGACACCTGGAGGTGCAAATGCCAAAAATGAAATATCACATTGAAAGAACAAGTTCTAGTCTTAAAACTGCTACTGTGGTAAAGATGTAGAAACTACCAAGTAGAAACTGCCAAGGGAAAACAGGAAGCACCGCATGCTTCTGATGGCTGATTTTACAGGTGGGCTTCAGCTGGCCATGCAGAAGTACAAAAAACAAAATATAATGTAGTGCAAGTACGGTTAGGTTCATAAGTTTCTGGGCAATGACGCGTTTTAAACTTTTCCCCTGTTCACCACCACAAAGGCTTTTAAATAAAATGCAATGTGATGTAAATAAAGCGCAGCTTTTCAGTTTTAATATGAGCGGTTAACCAAATGTATTGGAATAACTGGTCAGGAATTGCAGCCAATTTTATACTTTGTCCCCCTTAAAGGCTCAAAATTAATTCGACTCTTGGTTGACAAGCAGTTTTGTGACATTTTCGACATTAGGCGAGTCCCATTTTCTAATTTTTCCACAACAAATACAAGCAGATAAAAAAGTTTTGATGATGTGACTGATAATAGAAGTAACAGGATGAACTCTGATGTTTACATATCTATACTCTCTGCTCAGATTCACAGAAAGATAATGACCCAGAGCAAACTGTAAAAGCAACCCTAAGCGTTTCTCAAGCCATCACCTGATCTCAACCCAATGAAATATGCTGTTCAGTTATAAAACTGAACGCAGAGAGACCCACAAACGAGCAGCAACTGAAGGCGGCTGCATTAAACCCCTAATAGAGCAAATGAGGAAACACAAAACTCAAAGGTCTATGGATCCATGGTTTCTATACTTCAGGAAGACACTACAAAGGATTCTCAACAAAGTATTAAAACAACCCTGATATTTAAAATTATGCTAGTTTGTAACAATTGACTTTGAGGCTATGAACATGGGTTACTATGAATAAAAAAATGACTGCAATTTTGAAACAGTAATGGAAATCCCCTCAAATTAAAGCTGAATGTTTGCACTTTGATCACATCTTGATTAGGTGAAATAAAAAAAATAAAATAAAAAAATGTGTCACAGTCTGAAACTTATGGACATAACTGTATAAATACTGAAAACTAGTGACTAACTTCTGTAAAAAAAAACCACTTTTTTTTTTAGTATAATTCTTGCAGCTCAAACCCTGGCAGCCTCATCTCGTCACATTTCCCATACCAGCTGTGAATCATGCTGACTTTGGCTAAATTTCTGGAAACGAGGACTCCTTCTGGGAGCAACTGCACTGAGCTCTCCGGAGCTTTCCAACAAATGTGACTTTTACAATAATAAAATGTATTTTTTAATGTCTGATTAAGTAATAAGTACAGAGCTACAACAACCACAGTGATGGGAACTGTGCCTGATTGAAATTTAAAACAAAATCCTTAAACTACAATTTTGAGGTACTTACACTTTCCTAGTTAAAGCTTCAAATGTCTGTGTCCTGTTATCAGTTTCACCAGAAACATTTCACCTCTAAACTTCTCACCTGCTTTAACCTTTCTACCACTGCTTTATTCACAGCGCTCAGGTCCTCAGACCAAACTCATGTTTGCAGTCGTTAGGCCTGATGGCTGTGCCCTGCAGTAGGCACCTACTGCCTTCCTGGCACCTCCATCCTCAACATCCTTTATCCAATATATCCATCTGTACAAAGCTGTCCAAACCATCTCAGCCCTGCTTCTCTAACTCTTCTCCAACAAACTTTTTTCTCAAGCTGAGTTGTCATTTTTATTCCCATGCATCCTGGTCACTCCAAATCAAAATCTTAGTATATTAAGCCCCGCCTCCTGCCATTTTTCTCAGACCTCAGGGATTAATAACTATGAACATACTTCTTCCTCTTCTATTTCAAACTTGATGATTGGTTATTTAGATTTTGTTTGAGCACATATGTGTAAACATCCGTATGCGTACTTGTATAAACAGGCATCTGTCTAGATGTGTATATGTATAAATTGTTGTTTTATGTCTGAAATGAAAGGTTATCAACATCATCTGCCCTAAAAAAGGTATTTGTATAGCAGCTGCTTTGATGTATGACCTTTGTTGGGGTCCATCCATGTGGTTGGGAACTACTGAATACCACCTCAAACAGTCATACAGCAGTTTAACAGTGTAACAAATCATAAAATTTGTAACCATAGATGCTTTATTTTATACCTACCAGTGCTACAACACTAAGTTTATGAAGCTGATGATCCCAGTTTTGATTTCGTCATGAACACAATTTTAAATGCAGCTCTTTTGCTTTCCCTCCCTGAGAGTGACTTTTGCACACATGAGGCCACTGTTAATGCTCGAATGGTTTACATAAAGCTCTACCGTGTTCTTTGATGGCATCGCTGAACGACAGGCGACAGACAGCGGGAGAGTTTAGTGTTTTGAGAACGGAGGAAGTGAGCACACAGGAAGTGTTCACACACAGAGGCACAGTGCGCCTGCACGGCCTCTCTGACTGCTCCTCCTGTAGACTCGGGTCGGTGAGCACCAACCAAACCTCACCCTGGCCTACATCAGTGTTCTGCAGAACAAAAAAAGAGACAAAGACAATAAAGAACACAGGCAGGGAATTACGTGGAAACCCAAATGACCTAGAAAGAGGCCAATTAAAGGAAACATGACACAACATAGCTTACAAAGCAGAAATCAGATGGTATTTATCACTTCTGTAGAAGAATTGCTTGAAAAGAGCTACGAAAAGAGGAATCAATCAACAAACAATGCTGCTGAAGGAGTGCAAGAACACTAAAAAGTTAAATAACTGTGTTTCAGTGCGGTGAGTGCATGGCAAAGTCCACCACTTTGATCTGAGCTGTTATCTCATCTTGGTCAAAGTTTAAAGGTTTCACCAATCAATGGTGAAGAACAGCGAGGCCTCGCACAGGCTGTCATAGACCGGGCGATATGAACTCTGCAGTCTACGTCAGAGCTTATCAGCACGTTAGTTCAAATGATCTCAACAGGAAGACTGCGGCGCTCCAGAGGGCAGAGTGTTTGCTCTGTTCTTTAACAGAGGTTCAATTAAATTGCTCTTTTTGTGGCGTGACAATAAAGATACAATACCTGCATTCTCTTGTATAAAACAGTGGCAATAAAAGTGCAGCGGCAGGTTTTCGTCTCGCTCTGAAAAAGAAAAGGTTTGAATCAATCTGCTGAAGATAACTTATCTCAATCTGCTGAAGATTTCTGTGTGCGTGCTCTGAGAAACTGTTCACCTGCAGTATGTCTCGTAAGGTACGTTGTGCAGGGTGAAGGTAAAGCAGGGAAGCAGTCTGATCCTCGGTGGGCTCCACTGAGCTCTCCTGGCCTGACAGCAGGTAGCAGAAACTCGGAGATGGAGCCAAAGATCGGCTTTCCTGTGGACACAGGACACGGCTAAGTCACAGAGCGTTCTCAGCAGTCTACTGCCTTCACACGGCCCTGAGAGCTCTACACACTGAGACCAAAGGAGATGAATGAAAACACATTTTGGAAATTGGCAGTGTGGATTTCTCTTTTTGACGTTTTCATGGTTTCATCTAATTTAATTAAGCTGCTCTATGCTGACTTCCCCTTTGTTAAAATGATCCGTTTGACTCTTCAGCAATGCTACATTCCTGTTTTATTGCAAGAAAAAGCTGGAAATAAGAGACAACTACAAACTCAAAGTGGTTCCAGAGCTCTGTGAACCACCGCCCACATCTCAAATTTGATATGTGATTCAGGCAGGTTGGGTGGTGTGTTCAATAATGACCAAGCAGAGTTTAGTCAGTGGGTGGGGTTAAGAAGGGTGATTTTATCTGTGCTAAAAGTGCTGTGAGCAAGGATGAAACAAATGCAGTTAAACTGTGACTCTGAAATGTCTTTCTCCTATTTTCTTTTGTTTTGTTGGGACAGACTTTTCACCGAAATCTCTACCGCAGGTTTCACGTATGCTGGAAGAAAACATCAGCTGGTTGCTGCCAACTTATAGATCGCATCTCTGAATGAGCGAGCATGAGGAGGAAAGAAGTTCAAAGTTCAATTTGGTTATCAGGATGTCAACTAAATTCACAGTTTATATAAAAGCAGTTTCATTCCTGTTGCGTTTCAGTTGTCACAGTTTTCGGGGATTTCTTTCTGTGTTGTATAACAATGCAAACTGAACATATGTGTAATTAATTAGGGCTGCAACAGTAGCTGAATTCATTCATTATTAGTTTGTGGTTTTACTTGACTCGCAACGTAAGCATGGTCAGTCCACGTCCTCTTGTTCCTGCTTTATTGGAGAGAAATATTTAATCTAATTTCTGATCACCGATTTAAAAAAAAAAAAGGATTGTACTTGGAAATAAAGCATTGCAAAATAAACAAAAATTGGTTTAGAAATTATTTTACTACAGTGCTAATGATTTTGTTTGGGATCTGAATTAAAAAAAAAAATAGACATTTCAATCACAAGTTTTAAATGCTACCTTGGGCCATTTTAAAGGCTTAACAACTGATCAGCTGAATACAAAACTATCAGCAGGTTAAATCTGGTTTCAGCTCCTGTTATAGGGCTCAGCTGAATTATCTCTACAGTGAGGACTTACACTTGGCATACTAAGTGAGTCTCCATGATCCTTGAGAGGCATCGCTGGGGGCCACAGGCTGTCTATCAAGCTGAAAAGCCTGGAGCTCCTGGGAGTGAGACAAAAGAGAGAGAGAGAGAGAGAGAAAATACCTTGATGTATGCTCAATCATTCAGGTAATCAACAAAAAGTTGCTTCTGTTATGTGGATGTTGTGTTTTCAGTGGGAGAAACGTTTTATCACTCATCCAAGTGACTTCTCTGGTCTCAGCTGAATGCAGGTTTCTTTAGGGTTTATAAGGTTGCTGAAAATACTAAGACCAGATGAACTGAATCAACTTTTTGGGAGAGAGAAAATGTGAAAAGAGGGGCACGGGGGTGGGGGGATGGGGAGGTGAAACTAGTGAATAAGTGAGATGGGGAGCTTTCACAGCCAGTTTCACTTCCAGTGAAACAATTTTCTGCTAAAACAGAGCTTGTCCTAACAGCACCTAGAATTAACAGTGAGCATGCTCGGGCTGGCAGAGAGGAGAACCACGCTGAAACTGCTTCTTACCGGCAGGTTAAAGGCTGGGAAACATTCACACCCTGTGCAAATTATGATATTATTGTGGCACAAAAATAACAAGGTTTGGAAAACCAATTACAAGTGACATGAATTGTCCGTGACTTTAAGCCCTGATGACTGACATTTGCCATTTCTCACCGCAGTCTTAATCACCGGAATGACAGACTGGAGCAGGATCAAACTGGATGTGCTTTTATGATGTTTAAGTGACGTCAAACTCCAAGTAAGGACTCAATAATTACAAACGGGGGAATAACAGCAAGTCGCAACTCCAGCATATCACGTCAGTCTCCCGCTCTTTTGTCTATTTTCTAAGAAGCCCCTTCTGAGTTCTGCTTAGGTGAGAGCTGCCAACTTGTGCATGTGTGAGCTGTCATATCACCCAGTGGTTAACAACCTGTTAGTCAGCCTCTAATCACAGAGTTTCTTTGTGTGGAACTGGTTCTGCAGGCCAGTTGAGTCCAGTGAGGACTGCTCAAGGATGAGTAATGACAAGCTAACAGGTCTCATTCAGGACGCAGTGATTTTAATGCTGCCTTTGAATACTTAGTTTAACAAAAGTTAAGCACACGCATCTGAATGCAACAAGTGGTAATGGCCACCACAGTCTGTTGTTAGTGATACTTAAATCTCTTTTGTTAGTGGGTGATGACTGATCATTACACATTTTCTATTTGATTTTGTTGGCAAATCTCCAAAAAAAAACAAAAAACAAAACCCACGATCAATCAATCAATCGTTTCCTTAATGACAACCCATACAGCTCACATGCCAGGCTGATACAGTAACAGAATAGTTCAACCATTGTTCGGTGACAAGGGCTTATTGACACTCACATATCTGTCTCTAAAATAACATCAAGTTAGCTCGGGATACGATAAAGACCTGAGGAAATCTGATAGCCTAAAACAACTAAAAGATACCTAAAACAAGTGTCGTTATGTTGACATACAGCCCTGCTACATGTAGCCTGATATTTAATGTACAGACACGAGAGTTGTGTTAAACTTCTCATGTAACAACTGGCAAGACAGCAATATGTTTGCTAGCTGAAACGCGTGCAGCAGATTTAACTGATCTCCATCAATTTCAGATATTTCTGGTTTGGCCAAAAAAAGATCAAACCAAGATCTGCCATATAACTGGTGTATGACACTATGAAGTAACTATAACCAAGTGAGCATGAGTTGAGGTTCAAAAACAAATACAAAAAAATTGTTCTCTATTTATCAGCAGCAGTGACTTCTTGCAGTCTTGTTATCTCAGAGGTGTTAATTAGTTTGCTTTAATGTGGATTTATGGTCTGTCTGAATGTTAGGTTTTTGGTTCTGGGTGTACAAATCTATCCCACTTCAACGTTTCACATCTTTAAGACACACTATGAACAGACATGGGTGGAGAGCACGTCTTGTTGTGAGAGACTGTAAATTTCTTTTTAGGGAATATAAAGACTAAGAGTATCACTCCATGCAGTATCAAACATGCCGTTTTAGTTCCCTTCCCTCCGTTTTTAAGCTACCTGCTTAAGCCTGTTCCTCGCAAACAGAAGGTTTGAACAGCAGGTGGGTGGGGCTGCAGAGCTGTGTTCCTGAGAAGACCATATTAGGCATATCCACCCTTACTGACATCACACAGAGCAAAGAGTTAAACAAACTGTCTGAAGCTGAGTCTGATCCACCTCATTTACTCGTACATACTCTGACCACGATTAATATGAGCAGCCACCATTGCAACAAATGACAAAAATAATAAGGGAACACATAATAGGTCCACATTACGGTATGATTTCTAGGATATGCTTAGAAGTCCAGTAGTCACAATTTCTCAGAAACACATGCCTGATTTAACTCAATCTCACGTGTTTTGCCACTTGAGCTAATAAGATGGTCAATGTGCACCTCTGAAGATAGCCCATCCATCAGAGTCTCACCACAGACACCCTCTGGGGAAATTATAGGCTGCGATGGCACTGAAAATACCAAGGATGTAAACATACCTTCAGTCGGTGTCTAAATGTACCCATGTCAGTTCTTCTAACTGCTACTAATCTGGGATCTTGACTATGGAAACTCACGAGGAAAAGCGAGTATGCACCTCAGTATCATTTTACATGTAAACACAGTCACACTGCTGGCAGAACAAAATAATCTTGTTCAAAGCCACAGCACTGCCAGTTCTCACTGTATTGTAAATGTGGTTGTTAATGCTTTAAAAAAATCAGGACATCCAAAGATAAGCATACTGGAGAGTCACTGAGCACAGCGCATATGGTCCCCAGGCTACTTTACAAACACTTCTTAAAAGGACTTGTCTATGACAAGCATCCACCCAGGGCAGTTTGTCCCTGATGGCTAAAGACTGACAAGATAACCTGTGAAGCAAGATTGGTATCAGTCATAGCACGAACTTCCCTCAATTTCTGGGAACTGAAATGTAGATAAAAAGGCAAAGAGGACTTTGTGTGTGCGTGTGTTTGTGCTCTTTTTTAATGCGCTATTATTGTGTATCCTGTTAAAACCAAATGACAGCACAGGTGGTGAGGGCGAAGAAAGGGGAAGGGGGACTATGGGTTACATAGTTCTTAATGCAGGGTGATTATGCGATTAGAACTGTATAATATTACAATATTACAAAGAGAAGTGGAAGATATGGGTCTCACCTTTCTCGTGTGACCCGCTGTACCACTTTAATGCCTCTCAGCATGCAGGTCTTCCCCTGCCACATCTGGCAGTACCTGCTGAGGTCATCCTCACAAGGCAGGAGTTGCAGCTGGATCACACTGAACATCCCGTAGCTGTCCTGGACGAGCACACACAACCTGGGAAAAGTTAAGTGATTAACTATTAACATATTAAGTAAATCACTTTTTTTTTTTTTTTTTAAGTTGTGAATCTCCTTCTATAACCTTGAAGATACGTATTTAATAGACATGCCTAATGCATTTCCTTCCTCGTAAGTGCTATGCTTATTTCAGACTCCTTCTTTGACTGAATAGAGTAAAAAGAAATCTAAGGTTCATTTTCTATCTTAAACAAGCCGTTCTTGCTTCTCTCCCCTTAAGCCTGCTTTCTTCTGATTGGTTGACCACCACAGACAGAAGGTTTGAACTGTAGGGGAGTGGTAACAGAGTTGTGTCCCTGAGGTGAACATTCAGGTGATGTCTGATCTAGGTGACTTGGCCAAGAGGAGAAAAAACAGAGCAGTCTGGAGCCTAAGCTTTAGGGCTTACAGGGCTTATTTCTTAAATGTTGACCTCACTTTTTCATTTGAAACTGGATACGTATTGTAATAGATACATAAACAATGTGGTATAAGGAGGATAAGTGCATTTGACTCTTGTCAGTGGTCAGAGATTTATAGAAAACTATAAATATTTGTCATAACACCCTCTGAGAGGATGAAGTGAAGTACACCTGACAGCTTGAATCAAATGACGGTATTTTTTCAGGACCTCCTAAGAAGTCACTTTTCTTTCAGGACTCTCTGCATTAACGTAAGGTTCAGTCGTTCACCTCTAGCTGGCCACAGATGCCTACATTAGGTTTGTCCTCCATTTCTAATTGTTGTTGATATCAAGAGAATCACTGACAGGCCTTCGGGACCAGCATGAAGCAAATTTTTCTGCCTAGTTGACAAATTTTATCACACATAACTGGCATGAATTTGCGTCTCTGCAGACTTTTAAATGTAACCATAGTTTAGTTCATTTGCATTTAGCGTGAACAGACCGAAATATTTATAGACAGACTATATGGCCATGATATATATGCTAGAAGCAGTTTATTTAAACTGCTTTCCACAGCATGTTGGTGTGTTTTTTTGGGACACCATTCACCACCTTCCAAACTCCAGATATATTTAAGACGCGTCTTTGAAAAGGTGAACAGTACACACAAAACCAGAACCCACTTAAACAGCGTTGCTATTTTGTACCTCAAAACTTCACGCAATATCCTTTGAATGTATGTTTACACGTTATATAGATGGATTTTTCAAAAGAAGCAGATAATTACAAGCATTTTCCACCAAATACTTGTCAGGGTTTGTTATTCTGTAACAACAGGATTACTTTAATCAAACTCAGCAGCAACTACTGGCTTGTTACATGGGTTGATTGTAAATGCAAATTAACTGATCAATAAATAATGTCGAAATAAATGGTTTAGCACAAGTGTTTGTGTTGAAAATATTAGTGTAACATATTTTCTTATTCCCCTTTAAATGAAATAAAATTTTTATTTACACCCATGTAGTTCAGGATTAGTCCTGAGATTTATGACTGTTAATGCTGGTGGCTGGTTTGACAGGTTGCCGCTGACACAGAAGACCTTTGGCATACAAAGTTATGAGGCAGTGAACTGCTGTGTATGCCTGCACTCTGCTGCTCCCATTGAGCGAAGAGCTTGAACTGCTACAGGCTCCACTATCTCTCCCAGTCAAGCCCAGACACAGCCCTGTACAAGCCCTGAGAGTAAACAGCAGAGTTTATATCCCCTGGTTAGACAAGCAACGGCCAGAGAAGTAGAAGAGAAGGAGGAGGAGGAGGAAGAAAAACAAGGGAAAAGGGAGGACTGTCCATAATGCATGTGGATGCATGTGCATACAACAGACAGAGGAAAGTTTTGAGACTGTTTTTAACCGACTGATTGGGCCTACGAATGTTTTCTGTTGCTATACTTGGGTTCTGTCTGTATTTGTTTTGAAGGACCTGGAAATAGATATCTAAATATCATTCCAGACATGACTCTCGGTGGTATAAGCCAAAGATTTAACCAAGATTATTTTCAGTTGTTTGCTTAATCTAAAATCCCAAATCAGACATATACAACACGTTGTTAAATTAACAAGTTATTTTTGACACACCAGACCGAGACAAATGCTGCCCTCTCTGGGGTTTTTTTTCCCGCTTACAAAGCTGTAAACATGAGTGCAGAAGTTCAGCCTGTATAGCACAGTAAATGAACCCCTGCTCATTTTATACATGATGTTTATCAGAGAAAGGAACAGCCAGCAAGTCAAAGACAAAACTTTAAAATTCTTCCAAAACACAGTAATGTTTAAAAACACATTTATATCTATATCTATATTGACTACAGCTGGAGGAAGCATGGACTCCTACTAACACTATAACTTGATTAACCAGTTCTTTTGGAGGTTTTTAATATATAGCCACACCTCGTCTGAACCTTGTTTTCAGTCCTATTGCCACCGGTGTATCAAATCCAGCTCGTAGCCATGCAGTCTGCCTTTACAAACATTTGTAGAAAAATTGATAGTTTTAAAGAGCTCTCTAAATTTGAGTGTAGTTCTGCAATAGGATGCTGCCATTGCAGCAAGTCTGTTTGTGATATTTCTTCCCTCCAAGATACTCCACCCTCAGCTAGAACTGATATTACTGTAAAGTGCAACCATTTGCACCTTTTTCAAATTCTGAAGTGGAAGCATTTAGGCAAGTCAGCCACAAAGTGTTACACCACAGAAAGTCACAGAGCAAAGTTACAAAGTGCATAAAATAGAACAGACTCCCACATGAATCCCCACTATAGCGAAGCATTTTATGTGCCCTAGTAATCCTATGAGGTATGTTGCTGGGGTCAACCTGGTAGGATCTCCAAATGCCTATTTGTTTTAAGTTAATAGGCGGGCAAGGTGATTTTTATGGAGTTAAAAGAAATAAAACAATGGATCGTGGTACCTTGCCCAATCCAGGAGCCAGGCCCAGGACAGAGGCGTGCACGAGAGTGTCTGGTGGTCGGGTCACAGGGGCCACCCGTTCTGTAGACCTATACCTTCCCAATCTCCGGTCACTCCATTGTCCTACTGAGCAACTTCACCTCTGACATGCGCAATGATACTATGACCCTTTGGGGTGTAGTTGGATGTGACACTGCAAGATCTGAGGGTAGCATGTTTAAAACTGAACTTCCAGATCTTACACCAGTCTTCGGGTGTTTTCACACCTCTGGTGTTCAGTCAGTTTAAATCATACCCTTGATGCACTTTGTTTGTGCAGATTGAACACAGTGCAGTAATTGTACTCTGGTACAGACCAAAACAACTGCACCGAAACAACTTTGGAGGAAGTGGTCTTGATGTGGTTCCAAATGAACTCCGGAGTGATTCGATTATGATGTGAACAGGACCCGACCTCTATCCAAATCAACTACCAATTGGTTGCAAGTTTGACCGAATAACCTTCCCGTAGACAACTATGCTTTATATTCCAGGATGCGGCAAGGTACTATAAATGTGGCAAGGTCTGTACGGGCAAGCAGCTAGCAGTAAAATAAAGGTAAATTCTCCAGTAGCCCAGAACACAGCACCTTCTTGCTGTATTTACTTTTGATGCTCCCACCCCAGACACATCTGGCCAATAAGTGGACTGAACATTCTCATGTAGTTTGTAGAAACACATTTTGGTTCGCTTGGATTTTTCTCTGTGTGAAAACAAACCAAACCACGGGGAAAAAAGAACTAACCAAAGAAAATGAACTATAGGTTAGAAAACACCATCAGAGAGGAAAAGGGGCTATGCTTCTTACTGCTAATGGGAAAAAAACTGTTACTTTGTTGGTTTTGGACTTCATTGTTCAGAATCTGGTCCCAGAGGGCGACGGGAAGAATAGGTGATGTCTTTAGTGGGTGTGATCCATTAGGATACAAATGGCTTTCCCTCGCAGTGGCCTAGTGTGACTATTACCAAAGGAGTGTAGAGTTCCACTGATAACACTTTCTGCCTTCCTCACCACCTGTTGCAGGTCCTCTCGATGAACCACACCATACAGCAGTAGGGCAGAAGGCTCTCCAGTGCTGACTAACAGAAGTCGGTCAACATGTGATAAAGGAGGTAAAAGTTATTGCTGACTCAATAACATCAGCATAAACTTCGCACTAGGGGTTTTGTGGCATGGATTTCCATGGCAAAGCAGCTCCTGTAGGTGTAATGTGTAGGTGGCCTCGTATGCCCCTAACATATTGTGTATTTTGATCAACTAATAACTAAACCTCGAATCAGAGTCATAGAAAACAGAGCAAAGCAGCAAACTTCTCACTCAAGTATGTGAAACCACAAACTGCGAGGTATTTTAGATAAATGGACGACTTATCAGTCATTTGCTTAAATACAGGATGAAGTATTTTTTATGACAAAACAAAAACTTGACTGTTAAACATATCATTAGCACTTGGGAATTCGCTCTCTAATAACTATTAAATGGTTTGCTTGATTGTATCATTTAGATATGTTAGTAATACAACTGGCTCAACTTTAAACGTTTTTAATATCTCGAGAAAACAGGCTGGCTGTATTTTTTGCATGTTTGTTTGTTGGTTGGTTGACAAATCCCATGAACAAGTGCAAAAGTAACAATGCTTTTCTGTTTGTCCACACCTGACCAAGCCTGGTGTTTCCTGCTGGAGGTGTTCATATTTCACTGATCCAAACAATTATTTTCTTAAAGGACATAAATTGCAGTTTTTCTAAACCAGGAGTAAATAAAGTTCACATTGAAAATCTTTTAGTTCATTAATACACATTTCTAATGTTCTATTGAGTATTTATTACAGCATATTTGCTACTGATAAACACTCAATAGAACATTAGACATTAGAAATGCTAATCACAGCTTGTTGTGATTCTTATGCACTCACTAATAGTTTTGGAGGTCTATAGCACAAAGTTTTTAGTATTTTCATTTAAAAAAAAGAAAGAAATTAATCATTTAAAACCACAGTTACCAACAGCATTGTCAACAGACATTGTCAACAAATCAACATCTGACCTTTCCTAAAATATAAATACAGCTGGTAGAGTCTTGCTTGGTGTAAATACACTTTTACTTTTCGTAGAGCATGTTCAGTCCTGAAGCATGAAACTTGATAGGACACCTGACAGACTGGAGAGAAAAGGGTGACGGGACTTGTTGTGGTGCTGGCTTGTCATAAACAACTACCTCCCCCCTCTGTCAGCCCTTTTAGCTGTTCAAAGACCTACTTCCTCACTCCCACAAAAAAAAAAAGAAGAAGAAAAAATATCCTCAGTGACTGGCCAGTTTTAGTTACAGGCCATTTTCAGGAATTTGTTTTTGTGAGCGATCACAGAATTCTCAGCAACTCAGGTTTTCTTCCAGGAAGTGCGATCCACTGGGTCTGTGCTTACACACATATGAACTCTTTCAGGCACACTGCGAATGCATGGAAGCCAGCGCACATTCACATTACTTGGAAAAACACCAAGTTAAAGTCCCACACATTAAGAATACAGCAGAGAGGCCTCATTGGCGGGGGGCGGACAGGCGGGATTCCTTCCTATGTGCTGTCCACCAATCACTGCAGGCAGAGTGATAAACACGTTTGTAACAGGATCCCTGCAGCACATTGTGTTCCTGCTCAACGAAGAAAAAAAGAAGGAAAAAAAGAAAAAGAAAAAACAACCAGTCTCTCTCCACTTCCTGCAAACAGTTAATCTCCTTGTTTATTCCATCCCAAATTTACGGGAACTTAACATCTTCTTCAGGCATAAATATCAAACTGGCCCGTCTCCCTCGTGTTTTAACACAGTGGCTAAACAACAAAAGGATCAAATAAGAGCGCTGACCAGGCGAGTGAGTCATAGAGGCCAGGGACACAACATGAGAGGTACAAACTGTCCTCGTGTTTACACAGAATGAGCCCAGTGGGCTGCGAAGTAAACTACACCGCTCTCCGCAAAGCAGCCATGTATTCTGAAAAAAATAACACAAGCAACAGATTGTAGCACATGATGTTACTTCTGAGCAGCAATGCAAAGCAAAGCCTCTCATAAAAAGACATACAAGTGATCAAAGTGATGCAAAGCTTGCCCATGTTATCAAAAATAAATAAATAAATAAATAGTAAAAATTATAGTAATAATAACAATAAATTAAATTCAGGAACGGCTGGGAAACAAAATAAACTTTGTGTACCATCTTCACATCTGTCACAATAAAGGCGGCTGAGTCATCCTGATATTCTAAACTTGAACCCTCGTGATCGACTGCTAACCTCAGCCCCACCTTCATCCTTTCACTATAAACCCGAGGCTGCTGAATCTGGTCGAGCCAGAGAGAAACTGAGGAAAGGGTAAGAGTGTTTCCGGTCAGAGGGCAGCTCATTTGTTTACCAGCCACAGAAGCAGCATGGCAGGAGTGTCATGTTACAACCGCAGCTCATGTAGCCTGTCAGCTGACCGGGGGTCTCCTCCCCTTACCGTCGATGGTCCCTCGGGTCCCTCTGCTTGGAGAAACCGCTGCTTTTATTACTCAGCAAAAGGACAAAAACAACATGCCTGGGGAAGGCCAAGGAAACTGAAGGTCATACTTACTGGATTTGCTTCAAATGTAGCACTTACTGATTTGTTAACTACTACAAGACCACACGAACAAGTCATTTCAGTAAGACTGGAGGATTTTTGATAATTTAGCATGTATGAAACAACAAAAAACAGATTTTCTTGTATCTGCAGTGGAAACAAACCTGCATTTTATGTGTGGAAAATCCACAGATTCATTACTCATCCCTGGTAGTAAACCACAGCTCTACTGAGCATTCGAGCATGTTTCATTTCATTGCAACTTCACTGTTTTGGTTCAGTCTCGGCGCGCTCATCTGCGTCATTTGCTGCCGCACTCGTATGCAGCGCTACATACAAAGTAGGACATTTGGTAACTGAGGAGACAAATATTTACCTCAGGCATTGTTGGAAACAAAAACAAAGCTTGAAGGATTTTTTTTTAATTTTATGGGTGGCTTCAAACACATCTACAAAGAAACGCTAGTAGACGTGAGACTGAGCGGCTACCACTTGGTCATGGCTGAAGGAGAGACCTGTACCTCGCTCACATGACTTAATGGTGATGCTCAGCAAAGTGGAAGCGAACAATTTGGTGCATTACGGTAATCAGAATCAAACGGGAAAGAAAAGCTACTTTCCATCCTTAGTGGACAAGTATCCTGTTTACAGCAAATAAACTTTAATGAGCCAATGACTCAGTCTACGGAAACATGATCCATACTGTCAGAGGATCATAAACATGTAAAAAGCCTCAAGGCAGACGATGAAATACTTACAAAAAGTAATCAGATTTATGTTCCTGGAACTTGACTTCTTCCTTTCTTCATTTACTATTTTATTGTTGGTGTCATAGCTAATCATTCAGCTACACAAAGTGATGCTGTTCCAGGTCTAAAAGGACAAAATATGCCCATATTTTTGGAGCCTAGTCGGGGTGACGTAAGTAATTACTCCTCTCATACCAGAGACCGCAGCTCACTTCCCACACATCGTTTTTATACTTTCTTTGGAATTACTTTAACACTTCAGTTGCTTTTTTTTTTCTTCAAAATTCTTTCTTTGACTGAGTTTAGACAATCAAACTATTTGATTAGGGTTAGAAAAGGCTAATTATTACATTGAACACAAGAACACAAAGCTGGAACTTCATCAACAAGTGCCCTTGGTATATTACAGTTCAAACTCAATACAGCCTTTTCAAATTAAAAGCAGTCTAGTTAGGTGGCTTTTATTGTGAGATATTTGTAGTCAGATATTAAGAGTGTGAAAACCCCCCAAAACTGAGCGAGTCTCTGAATGTAAAAATCTGTTCGATTTTTTGCAAAGTGTAACTAACTGGTTATTAGCAGCAAAACAGTTGTCTACAATGTCATAGGTGGGTGACTCTGCAGAGCCCAGGAGGGCAAACCGCCTTTCAAATACACTTCACAGTAGAAGACCACACGGTTGTCAGTTTCCCATCGTTTTCACAGACCACATAACAACTCAGAAGTGGAAATACAAAGACATGTGAACAAACTAAGTTCTGGGCCCTTACGATCCACATACAGCCCTTCTGTAGTATTACAATGACTAAAAATAGCAAATATCTGCCAGAGAAACAGTTTCACAATGATTTAGAAATGAACTGTAAATGACATACCTACGAAAAAAAAAAAAAAAAAGTAAGGACAGCTATATGCATTTTCAGGTAGGATGGGAGTGAATTACAAGGGAGAAGAAATTCCTCACCTGAGCCAATTAGGTGCATTATTTATTTATTTATCTGTTCGTTTTAGGGCTCACAGTCTTATTTATCACTGAGGGCAGACAGGACCTGGAGCTTGGCAGCTGGATTACAGTTGTACTAGTCTGTCATTGTGATGAAAGAAAGTCTATCCAGAGGCTTACTCTTACCCACAGCCATGAGCTTGTGACTTAAGGGATCACATTCAGACTCAGGCCTGATTTAGACAGGGACGAATCGTTATAGAGCCTACGGCATAACACGCACAATTTGCCAACATCTTTGCCGGAATTGACGCTTGTGCATGTGCATGTGCATTATGGGTTATTTACTATGTGGTGGTGTACCGATGACTTAGAAACAAATAAAATGCTGGAACTTTTTGCATCCTGGGTACCAATTCTTTGTTGGGGTTATTTTTTTGTGGGGCGGAGCTTAAGTTTTTCTAGTGATTTGTAGATTGCCTCACGTCCAATGTGATATTTGGTCCAGGAATTTGCTGACATATGTGAGTCCTAAAATTGATGCTATAATTATGATCCCTTATTATTAAGGCCATGATTGTTATTCTGTCACTGATCAATTTAAAAACTGTGTTTAAAGAGGAGCCTGAAATATACAGGACAAGAGGAGTCAATGATACTAATGAGGCCCATCACAACAGTCGCGGGCAGCATCGACCAAATGTGTAATTACATTTCTTGGGTGCAGTGGTTCCAACATAATAGGACATAGATTTCCTGGTGAAAAATCCCCAGTCGGGAGAGGAATCCCTGCATCTTTCTGGTGAAAAAAAGCCAGAAAAAGTGGTGCAGGTATCTGATCAGGTTGTTGCTTGAACGCCTCCCAAGGGCGAAACATGGCAAACATAGTTATACTGTGCAACTCTTTTGGTCAATGAATGCTAGAGGATACTAGGCTATTTTACCGAAACAGCAGAGTCCATAAGGAGATTCTGAAGACTGCAGATAAATGACTGACAGGCGACACACGGTGTAACAGTTAATGTTTTGTCTTAAAAAAAACAAAACAAATGAATAAAAAGATTCTTAAATTATTTGCTGATTAAATGAAGGAAAAACAAATCTGCCTCATTTGTTTATGACCATACATTTTCTGCAGTACCAAGAGGAATTATGTTTTAACATGTGAAGGAAAAACACTTTGGTTTCCCCTTATTAAGGTAAGAAAAAAAAAACTGCTACAAAGCTGCTCCACCCAGAGGAGTGCGAACGGGCAACAATTCAACTCAGACTTGCTGGTGCACGAGATTCTGAAAACATCATGCTGTCTTTCCTGAGAATTGGCCAGAACCATTCACAGAGGGGCTGGATTCAATTAGAAATGTTTGTGTCCTTTGTCAAGCAATGCCATATGGCTGGAGACAGCGTGAGCACTTTGTGGGGCCTGCTGTGCTGTGAACAATAGCTCGACCGCTGAGACACATCGTGCCACCGAGGAGAAGCATGCAAAGCCCGAGAGCAAAGAAACTAGCATGAAATCTGAACAAAAAGATCTCAATTGGGGCAGAGCTCTCACAGCAGATAAAATACGATTAATTTTTCCCAGCTGTTTCTGGCTTCATGTGACAAACCAAAAGGCCTCCCTGGGATCCCAATTATGAGCTCGCCCAACAATACCTTGTTTTGCCTTTCTCTGCAGGAGGAGCTGTAGAGGACCTGAGGGGAAGTCTTGGTTTGAGGATGGACACAGGAGAGCAGTCAGCAATGGGGATGGAGTAAACTCTCTGCACAACCACCTCTACATCTTGCTCCACAGAGCCAGCCTGGCCGAGACCTTCGATAGCTTCCAGGAGAGAGACGCAGTATCTTGTCAAAACTCTAGAAGGCCCCAAACTGCACTGAGCAACCTGTAACAGAGAAACGCAAGAAAATAACATCACATCGCCCCAAAGTGTGACTTCTCAGAGCTGAATAGGTTATTTAATCAGTTAGCTGACTGGTAGAAGATTACGCTGATAAGTACTTTGATAAGTTTGTAGGCATAAACAGTCAACTGTCACTTGTCTCAACATCTCAGATATGAATGAATGAATGAACGAACATCTGGATTTCTTACTGAGCTTAAAATCAAAGTTAACTGGATAAAACAATACATGTATTGAATCTGGAAGTTAGTGATAAGCAAACAATTCATTCACTGATAAGATAATCAATAGATTATTTGATATTTAGAGATATTTTAACATTAACATTTTAACATTTAAAAAATGCAGGCATGTCTTATTATTAGAAAATGCCCTATATGACACTCACCAATACATTCAAGTATGAATATAAGACACATCTTTGTTGGAAGAGAGTGCAATAAGCTCCTAGACTTTAAGGTTGTTTGTGTTTTTAAATAATTAAGCCTTTTTTTTTTTTAGGATAAATGCATAAACAATACATAAATACACAGACGAACATGGCCAGTTTACACTGTTCTTAAAACACTCAGACAAAGAAATGAAAAAAAGACTATAAAAGCTATATGGGCAAAAGTACTGGGCCACCTACACATTTCACAGGCGGAGGTTGGCTAATGGAAATGCTGTGTGGCACACAGTTTTTTGTGCTGATGTTAATGTCAGAGGAGTCAAGCAGCTCTGCAGCTAGTGGGTCTTTTTTATTTATTTAATTTGTTTTAAACACACTATATGTCTCAGCACTCGGTAACCTCACTTTATAATGTTACGTGGTCTGGCACTTCTTGGCTGAGTTGCTGTGGTTTTTAAACACTTCCACTCTGTAACAATACCACTTACAGCTGATTGTGGAATATCTTTGAAATCTCACAAACTGACTCACTGTAACAAAGGCATCCTATTACAGTATCATCCTTGAATTCACTCAGCGTCAATGTTTGTAAAGGCAGACTGCATGGACTTTATACACCTGTGTTACTTTTGTCCATGTAGTGTATGATCCTTCACAAGTAAAAGAGAACTACAATTTCTGCCTTTCTTAGCTCCATAAAGGAGAAAACAGCTAAATGTTCTTTTTTTAGTTGATCAACTAAACTTCATGAAAGTACTGCTATTAAAACTCACTCAGTGAATCAAACATATACATATATCAATCACTTCTGATTGCTACAGCAGCAGAATAGAGTGATTCCGCATCCAACTGAGACCATTTATTGTTTATATCTGAGATCTGTATAAAGTGAGCATGATTAAACCTGGGGAAAAAAAACAACACTCTTTCAGTGTTGATTTCATAATTATAAAGTCATAAAAAACATTGATGCAAGCCTCAGAGTGTTTTGTGTTTATACATATTGACTAAACCTGAGCAGAAACCTTACAGCCAGTAGAAACCTACTGCACACATAATCATAAAGTGCAGTCATTTTCTTAAACCGATGACAGGAGTTTTAGAGGCATAATACGGTTTGTATAATCTCCTAAACGCCTTCCTCTTTATGTCAACAAGTACTTTACATTTTGAATTGAAATAAAATGTTACACACTTGACTGTAAAGGCGATAAAACACACACACCTGCTTCACATTGCTCTCCTCTGTGGTCCTGCATGCATCCAGCACTCCGAATGTTTTTCCCAAATAATATGGCATGCGCCTTTCTGCAAAGACTGGGCCTCTAGGAATAGACGCATTGGCCGATTTGGAAGCACAGAAGACCTTCTTGCTGAAGTGTGTGTTGAGAATAATAGGACAGCTGAAGCCCTCAACAGAAAGGCTCTGCCTGCAACAAGTAAAGTTCATCAAGTTTAGATTCAAGGCAAATCTGGTATAGCAGCTGTTTGAGCGTTTCTTATGCTGGTTCTTAATAAAAGTTACCACGGGGTTTGAGTATTTTAATATTGCATGAAATAAACATCTATAAAGTTGAAGGGCAAAGATAAACAGCTTTATGTTATGATTGTCTTGATAACACTTGAAAACAGTCAGATTGTGAATTAAATGGAAGAGGCTGTTGCATAAATGTAGAGGGGTGGGGGCTGCTAGCTCGAGAACCTTTTGAATGTCAAACTCAGATAAGGTACCAGCCACCTCCACAGGTCTGTTCGCTGCGTACCACCCAGCACAAAGTACAAGTTCAAATACGTTAACCTCCTCCAAGACGAGAGAAGAACGCAACGGATGCATGCGTCCTCTTTTACTTTACCTAGTGAAAGACAAAATTTCCAAGTAATTACATGTCGCAGTGCTCAATCTGGGGGATGCGGGTGAGAATACTTTCCAAATGTGATGTCATGTGTGGAAAAATACTTCAGTCGTCACAGTCAACAAGCCTGAGAGTGAACTGATGAAAAATCAAGCTCAAAGTGTGTGTATGTGTGACCTGACGTGCTGATCTTGCTTTAATTTTTTTACTGTTATCAGCTTAGATTTCACTCATCTGTAAGTGGCAGAGATGCTGAACCACTCCTTTAAAACCTAAAAAAACAAAAGCAAAAAAAAACACCTCAGGTCTGGTACTTTGGCTCATTGACATAAATACGGCCCATCTGAGTGGCACCAGCTTAAAAAAAAGAAAAAAAGTAGGATAACAGTAATTATATAGCACTGTGTTGTTGGTAAGTATAAATTACGACTTTTTCCACATGTAACATTGATAATACCGTGATGACGGCTTATCGCTGAGTCAGGGCCAAATGCACTCTGTGACTGGAACCTCTGTGCATGTCGCAGCTCGCCCAAGACGTGTGGTGATACTTAAACACGCAGATAAGTGTGGAGGGGGGGACTATTTGTTTAGACATATAATGAAAACACCGTGGGAAAGAATTTATGAGCCAAATTATTAGATTCACACGGTTTATGTGCACCCACATTTAATGAAAGGGAGTCTAATGTGACCTTAAAGAGTTCAGACTTCGAGAGTTCTGGATTTACAGGAATTACTTTATTTGCTGGTCAGTTTGGAGGCTTTATTTTTTTTATAGTCCTTACTGTATAGTACTGATGAGTGTTTCTAATATTTTACACTTGTCCACTTCCACATGTCTTTATTAAACAGACTGTAGCTGTAAAGTAGAGCCATGTTTGACAGCAAAAGAAGAAATAAAAAAAAGCTAAACCACACAAGTATGAGTTCCTGCCACAGTGTTGTCCCTGATTGCACTGGACTGTACATACTGTTACTGGCATTGTTTCCATCCCCTGGAGCATTTTTGTCATGCAAGACTACCAACTACACAATGACTATGGAGAAAATCCAGTAATGGGTTTTTACCAGTGCAGGTGGAGACATCTGTGATTCATCCACTGCAAAATAATCTACCCTCTTAATGGCAGGTATATATCAAGTACACATATATGAAAAGAAGTTTTTCCTTTCTTGGTGGCTCTATATCATAAAACAAAGGATAGTAGACTTTTTGGGGCCAGAGACCCTGCACAGGGGATATTTTCTACCACAGCCTCAACTTGTTCGGATTCAGTATCACTTGACAGTGCAGACTAGTATTTCCTCTGCTTTCCAGCCAAGCAGTGGGCTAATAAAGCAAGATGCTTATCAGCAGGGCAGTTTGTTGCACCTGAGAAGACAGAGGTGCTGTGTCACAAGCATATGAGTTCATAGTGGCATAAAATTATGACACAAGACACACTATGCTAGCTTTATGAACACAAATTGCCCCCAGTCTACAGCTTTTAATGCTAAATCAAAACTGTAGGATTAAGAGTAAGATATTGTGCAGAGTTCTGGTGGTCTCCACTTAAAATAACCACTACCATGAAATCTCTGTGATATTTTAAAGACCTTATATTGTAATTTTATCTTAACAGAGCATTTTACTCTCAGACTGTAGACTGACAGGTTCACGGAGTTCATAGCTATCAGGATCCTATCCTGTGGAACCAGCTCCCAGTTTGGATTCATGAAACATACACATGCTACTTTTAAGGTCAAGTTTAACCCTTTCCTTTGTGATAGTTAGAGTTGTATCTTGCAAACCTGAAGGACCCCTAGCTATGCTGCTACTGTTTTACTTCCTGTGACGCACAGTGTATCCCCTGCCTATTTTTTTTTAAATATATCACTACTGCATATCATGAAATTGTGTCTTCTCTTTTCAGTGGTTTGTGTTTTTTCTTCATCTCCCTATGGTCTCCTTTTTCCTCACTTCAACTAGTTGTAGAAGATTGCTGTGCCTCCCTGAGCTTGGTCGTGTCAGAGGTCTCTTCCTGTTAAAAGGGAGTTCTTCCTTCCCACCGTCACCAGTTGTTTGCTCACAGTGGAGTGAACAGCGCTTGAGTGTTGAAGTTGTATCTCTAAACCTGTAGGTTTTTCTCTTGCATTATAAAGCACCTTGAGGCAACTGTTTTTATGATTTGGCACCATATAAATAAAACTGAATTGACCTGAATTCATTTGAAATGTCAGTACATAGTACATGATGCAATGTTACCAAAAATAAAGGAGTTATATGATCTACACTATTAAAATAATACTTACATTTTAATGCATCAATACAATAGTATCGTTATCTGAATATCTGGTTTCTTCTTTTTGTCGTTCAGCAGCATTTAAACCAATTCCTGTGTGGTTTGAGTGAGTGTAAGTATTTCTGGTGTACTTTAAATAAATTTGCATGTTCTGAATACCTTAAATAATGTTTGCCAGTGCTTTTATACAAATAAAACTTCTGAATGCAGGACTTTCAACTTGAAGTGTGGTATTTTTAGAGCGACGGTACCTTGTTTACTCTGATGATGGGATTAGTTTTTTTTTTCCCCACCACAGCTGAATTTTGCCAACCTTAAAAAAAACTAAACTAAACTAAACAAGCGCAAGACAAGCAACGATTAAGCCTCAGCGATCGTTATCTGACAAGAGATCACAACAACAATCTGTAAAAGCCGTACTCTAATCTTAGCAGAGCAGAACGTGCTGTTCATATTCACATGAACAACACCCTTACAGGAAGCATGATCCATTGTGAACAGGTGAGTGGGCAGTTGTCATCATCAGACAGGTAGCCAGGTTAAGGAGCGGCACTGACTGCTTGCGTCACAGCTTGTAAGTGAATAATCCCTGCAGGTATTTCCGCTCGGGCCTTGGCCCACTTAAAACAAGGCGTGGGAGGTGGGAGGAGTCAAACTACTCGTTGCAGGAATTATGGGGGTGGTTAACCCCTCGAGTGTCGCACAGGAAACTGATAAGAGGAATTTTACCAGACAGGCTGCTCATCTAATTTCTGTGTTTTTTCCACTTTGGCCTGGCCTGTAGCTGTTAACATTAGACTCAGAGAACATCCACTTTTTCTTGCTGTTATGATGTGCTTTTATACAGGCAGAATACTGAATGATTTAAACTGTCAACCCCACACATAAACAGAAAAATTTTAAGATACACGCAAAAATAATGCTTTGAAGGAGTAAATGGTTGTGGCTGAAGAGAATAAAACAGGAAAGGAGAGGTGCTAAAGCCAGAGATCCTCTCAAACCACCATGTGTTTTCAATCTCAGGCCTCTGGCTCCCTCCACTCTCTACTCCCAAATGCTCCAGAAAATAATCCTACTGTGTTTTTTCCCCGGCTTGCTGGAAATGACCTAACTACTGCCAGGAAGAGGAATGCGAAGCATTCCCTGGAGCTGTTTGTGACGTCAGAGCGCTGAGGAGGCCCCTGCGCTTCCGCCAGCTTGGATATTCCAGATCAACCCAAACTCCCAACAGCTGGAGTCAACCGCTACCTCGCTCCAACTCCCAAACAATCCCAAAAACAATCCCCCCATGTGAGGCACTGTTCTTCACATCTGGCTCTCGAGTATTTACTATTGTAAAATGAGAACACCAAGTTTTAACACTTAAAAACACACAGTTGTACAACTTGAAAGATTTTCGACGTGTAACTTCCAGCAAACCTCCTATTCAGTGTCTTCTGAGCTCCTTGCCCTGCATGTACTGTGTCACTCGTGCATTGAGTAATTGCCCGCAACAGTGTATTTTGCTCTGTAGGTTTTGAGCGTCGGCCAAGAGATGATTTAGAAAGAAAAACCAAAGATGGGGGAAAAAATGGTTTCACTGACCGATATAACTCCCCAAATGTGTCACCCAGTCCCAGTGTTATTTTAGACATTAACAGAAAAAATGCTCTAATTCTTAAAATTTAATTATGTGCCTATTACAGCAGATATAATTCATCCATTATTCCATTAAAAAAAAATAAAACAGAGGTTTTTCTTCTGTCGTTTGACCATCTGCTTCTCAGTGTGAGGAATTTCTTCTTCTCTGCATTTTTTGACATTTACATGGGACCTCTAAATTTAACCAAGTACCCTCCAGCACCACATGCCCAGATTCAACCACATGTGCCTAATAATATAAGAGTTTAAAAAAATTAGGACATTAAACATTTAAAAAAACCATTCATTGTTATTTTAAATCATAAAATAACATAAGATTATGTACTTTTAAAAAAATCTTTCCTCAAAATTTGGTCCAGAGTTAATTCTCTTTACTGTATTTTTGACCTTTGCACATCATAACAATGGCTGCAAACTAGTTTTGACACAATAGGATCGTCTTGTATTCACAAGTGTACATGTCTTACATGTTTTCCCCCACACACCTTGCCTCTATCTGTACAAAGACACTAAGTAGCAGGGCTGGTCAAGGGCAACTGTACCAGTTTACTTCCTTGTCTTCACCAATGTAAACTATCTGCCAGTTTTAAGCTCTTAATACTTTGTCGGTTCTGTCTGAATATTTGTGGTCTGAAGTTTAGTTTCAGCTCGGTCTCCTTGTTTGTACCGTCACAAATCAGCCATATTTCACACTTCAGTGCTGTATTTTCAGGTGCATCAGAGAAGTCACAGCTGATGTAAACACTAAAAGCTTTCCACTGGTAAATGTGGTGCTTTTTTGTGGAGCAGTTAAAGTAACTATGATGTGTTAACCACAGACTGAGCACATCTTCACTATCAGTTTAAGTGGCGCAGTGGAAAAATAAAACGCTGCTTACAGCTGCTCACAGCACAGAACTATTAACACCAGAAAAAATATAAATAAACAAACTCTGCATTATTCACAGTTCAAATTAAACCTTATTCATCTTATACTGAACTCTGGTGTGTTAGTGGGCCTCAGCTTGTCTTCTTTTTAAAACAAGTTGTTTAGGCGGCCATATTTCTTAAGGTTGAAATGTAGCAGCTTGGGTTCGAGTCCAACCTGCAGCACTTTGCTGCGTATTTTCTTTTTTTGTCTACTTCTTCACTCCTGAACTGTCAAATAACCCAAAAATAAATATCTTAAAAAATAAAATGAACTGTTTAGTTCTGGGTAAGGCCCAGCTTTCTTCTGAATGGCTATCCCTCATGTTTGAACTGCAGCTAAGAGAGTTCTCTATGCTCGTTTTCTGACTGATACCACTATAGTAGGAATATCTGCTCTCAGTGACATCACAGAGAGCTAAAAGTAGAAAAAACTGGAGCCACCTGCAGTCCAAGGTTTTGGCTCACTGGAATTATTCTTATATACACTGACCTTTTGAAACTTAAGCCATGTTTAATATGTAACTATAACTTTGTAACAGAAAATAATGAAAGGGGTCAGCTTTAAAAGTGTGCCCCGTGCACCATCTGCTCACCATGGTGGATATATGTGGATGATGTCACTGGGTGCAGGAATCAGCTGTGCAGCTGTCTCTCTGTTGAATAACACCAACATACGAGCGCTCTCCTCAGAGACCGGGTTAATGTGTTGGTGGCCGTCTCCGGGGGGTTGGTGGTGCTCGCAGTGCGCCAACTGCATGCTGCACTCCTCATGAACCTCCAGTACCTCGAGCACCAGCACGCCAGCCTTGTCCACTGGAGATCAGAGCAACAACAACAACACAGATGTTTAATGCTTGTGTGTGTGTGTCTGTGTACACAGTGTACTCATGCTCTCTGTAGGACTCATTATTCATTATGAAATTTTTTTTTCGCATCAGAACAACTTGCATTGCATATCTGTAAAGCTGTTACTGACTCAGCCTGAGCTGGATACGAGACGCAGTAAATCCCAATGGATGACTGCACAAATATTTGGAATTTCACCACAACGCTGATTGCTTGGCGTGAACTATAAAGTCCACAGAGATACTTAAGAAGAGCAAATCACAACGATGCCCTGCAGCTGTAAACCAAAGCGAGATAGGAGGGAGACTTGGCATCATGAAAGCGAAGTGTGTAAACTTGATTGCATTGAATTGTTAAAATTGCAGAAGAGAAGGGGCAAAGTCAATGCAGCTCATTGTGTGTGTGTAGGTAAGTGGCCAGAGGGGGAATTTTAATATGATACGAATGAATCAGATCAAGGAGACTGTTGGAGAGGTATTAGGTTTTAACAAGCATTTGTCCAAACATGAATGCTAAGTGGTTCATTTGTGCTCTGTGCATTGAGATCCCAAATAACAAAATCATTACAATAACACCAGGCAGCACTCCAAAACCGAGAGAATACTCGAGTCCTCCTCTTGACCTGCAAATTCAATATTTTAGGAAACAACTCAACACCTGCATACTTGTTTTATTGTGGGGTATTTATCTTACAATATAAAGCGCCTTGAGGTGGCAAACCGGGAACAGACTGTTTGCCTTAAAAGTGAAAGTAGCACCTTTTAAAACGTGTTAGTTTCACGAACATTCTCCATTTCCAGTTTGCGTTGCACTTTTTCAGTTTTCACTATTGCTCAGCAGCTAGCTAGCACTGTCTGCAGAGAAATTCGATGTGCGTCATGCAAACCATGGGCAACAAAAGCAATCACAAGAAGGTTTTTTAATGCAGTACCATCTTCGTGACCAGGTTCACCTAGCAACAGACAGCAACCTCCAAGAAACACTCGCAATGAGTCGGGAATGCACATTTTTTTCCTTTTGACCAGAAGTTTCAAGGGCATCGCAGACAAGTGTCTAGGCCTATGTGACTGAGGCTTTAGCAACCTGCATCCATAACCTGCTAAATCTTGCTTAAAATGCCAGAATTTCACTCAACAAAACAGAAGCACAAACTCCTCGGCTGAACTCTACCACACAGCGTAGCATTTACCAGATAAATGCCATTAGAATGCTCCGAAAGGCACCAACTACACAAACGTGGTGGAGAGGTGCAAACCAGGTCCAAATTAGCAGAGAGGCCTAGGAGACAGAGATGCTCTGTACGTGTGTGTCTTCACACGTGTCAGTCAAATTGGCCATTCTGTGAACTCTGAGCCTTATTAACATCCAAATGTATGAGTCAGAAAGAAGTTCACTTATATATATATATATATATATATATATATATATATATATATATACACACATACATATATATATATTATAATGAAGGAAATTATTCAGAGAGGCCAAAACTGCCTTTGTATGAGGCTGAAAACATGACTTTTAATGCTACTTAATTGGTGATTTGAACCATTGATTCCATGGTGACTGTTTGGCCTGCAGTTTGCGGGTTGAGTGTAGCAGATTAAATTGTGAAAAATGTTCTGGAAAAAGAACATTTTGCACCAAAAGATATATATTTTTTTTATATTTAAAAAAAATCCTGATGTCAGCCATGTGACGTTAATGGGTTGAAAAGACTAAACAAACAAAAGTCTTTGTGCAAAAAAGACAAAAGAAAGATCAAATATTGATTAGACTTCGAAACCAGGTCAAGTCAAAATAAACTCCTACATTTCAACCCATCTTCGTAGCTCGTTACGCTAGTCAAACCATCGACTGACCACAAACTCTAAGTTAGATCAGGTAGGCGTTTTCATTTTCCACAATCAACTGTCACCTCTGAGTCAATGCTCATGTCCTATTACGAGGAGATACTTAACAACAAGACAATGCAAGTGGTTTGGTACGCCGCGGAAAGGAAAAAAGAAAAAAAAAAGGTAGGCAAGCAGCTTCCTGTCACCTACATGTCGAGTTCACAGTTCAGCCAGCATTTCCTCAGCGTGGCCCCTAAGTACAATCACATGTATGGTTAAAAAAAAAAAAAAAAAAAAAAAAAAAAAAAAATCACACCTTTCAGCCAGGCTTCATCCCACTCACAAATCAAAGTTCACTGTTAAACTTTAAGTGATGATTCACAGGTTTATGTGTGTATGATCCTGGTGTGATCTGGCAGAGGACTCGTGTGACGTGGATCACCTGTTGTGGTTGTTGCTGCCGAGGAACCAGAGATGGACTGGTGCTTCCAGAAGCTGATAGCTGACCTCTGCCTGCACTGAAGTCGATTCAGCCTTTCTGCCAGACCTCCACTGTGAAAAACACACACGCGCACGCCCCCCACCCCCACAGAGGTAGATGATGTAATGTGATAAACTCACAGAGCGCAAGCAGTCTAACCAACGCACAAGCAGAAATGTTTATTTCAAAGTGAAGTAAAAGATTTTCTGATGCACAGAACCAGCTGTCAAAGACTACAGAAAGCCATCTGTCAGATTTGGTGGGCTTAGAGATTGCAAACGACATTTAGCACCCACATTGTGCCACCAGGTGTCCCTTTCATCATCAGTTCTGCCGTGGAAACATTGTCACCAAAGTCTGTCTATCACCTGGCTGCAAGCAATACATCTTGCTTTGTTTGTTCGTATTGTGAAGCAATGCACTATCACACATATTATACGCTCAGGTGCAATTTTTATTAAAACTAACACCGTCCTGCAGAAACTCTAACTCCATGAAGGCTGCAAAGACCAGTGCGGTTTCTTGAGCGTCACTGACATAACTTTATGATAATTTTGAAGGCTCACCTGTGTGAGGTTAATGTTATGTAACTTGACTGATATCAAACTTCTATAAAACTAAATTCGGTGCAGTAATATGATACGCTCATATGCTGCGTATCAGCAGAGGTACTAGGCATTTAAAAACAGTGGACTGGAACAAAAGTCACACCTTTGAAACTTTCTTCTCTTTTTGGCAGAGTCTTCTGGAGTCTTGGGTTGTCTATTGACTGGTTTCTGGGGCGTTTGCAGCATCGCCTGAGCAGATCTCACCCAGTTGCTGATTGACTTTTTGCTGCCCTCACCAGTTTGGAAAGGAAAGATCTCAGAGTCCAGTCTGCTTGAAGTCATTGGGCTGCCAATATCCTCTCCATCAGACACATACCCTGAGATCTCAAGCTCTTTAACCTGGGAACAAAGTAAGCATTTGACGTGGAGAACAGTTGTAATTTTGTAGTTTGACATTCTTGAATGAAAATGTTAAAAATGCTCAACTGCAGTCAAATGCAACTGTATGTTATATGCTGACATCCAGCTCCACATTTCTCTTCTAGGACTCTAAACACACTCTGAATGATTTACATCTCAAAGTAACCCTTATTTGTCTTGGTGCAACCTCTCAAAAAACTTCATACTAGAAACTGCCAAGGGTTCATTTTGAGCCCTTTGGTATTTTAAAAATCCTGTAGGTTTGTTAAATTAAAATTCAATCATGTCATATTTTCTGCCATTTTCAAAAATTGGCTTATTCATCAAATACTCAATTTTGGGGTGTGGGCGATCAAAAGAATTAGGACAACTTTTACCAAAGCCGAAATGTTATGTAATGTAAAACCACTACTGCAGCACAGCATGTTGCTTAGAAACATGATTTCTTTACACACATTGTGAGGTAAAGCCTGTCACAAAACGAGTTACAGCTAGGTAGATGTGACTGATAAATACATATAGAGAGTGACTGTAGTTAGATAACACATGAATAATTATTGCTGGGCACATGATGAGTTGGAGCAGAGCGGGGAGTGTTTGACCGAACAGGGCAGGTTGCTGGCTGTGCAGAGCAAGTAAAGTAAATCCAGAGCACAGCTACCTGTGAGGTCAATTCAATCTCATTTACATTTATTCTAATGTATATTTTTTATTTCACATTCTGTAAGAAAATGCTGTAAATCATTAATAAAACTAATAAAACCCCTTAAAATGAATCTTAAATATGCATTTTGTCAAATCTTCCTTAATATTATAAAAATTTAGATGAAAATTAACAACCTAACTTCTTCAAGAAATGATACCTTTGCTATTACTGCTGTTGTTACTGCGGTCAAAATGACCCTCCTAGTGTTAAATTCCTTCCCCTTTCTTCTGATTGGCTGACCCTTGTAAACAGAAGGTGTCAGCAGGTGAGTGAGGTTGCTGCATTAATCACCAGGATATCCTCTCCCTGTACAGAGCTGAAATAGAAAAACTGTCTGAAACAGTGTTTAAAGCAATCAGAAGTCTAAGCTTATTGCTTGCACATACACACATTTCAACAATAGGAGCACCCATCCCTATAAAAGTGTAAGTGTGTATATTATATATAAAGGCAAAAAGTAACGCTTTTAAAAGGGTTCATCCACCTGTAACATATTCATGAGTAATTAATGATTAATAAAAACAATAAAATCAATATCAAAAATCAAGAGGATGATACACCGACATGCAGTCAGGCTGATTAATTGTCAAATTAGTGCACTAAACAATCTTTCTTGCTGTATCATTGCTGGCTACACCTGAAGGAATCTGTTCTCATGGAAAAATCCACGAGAAACCTGAGTTCCTGTCATGTGCAGACAAGACCAGCATACCAGGCCCTGTCAGCCAATATGCTCTCTTCTTTGAATCAACTTGACCCTGCTAGGCAGCGTGCCAGCAGACGTCACACTCCAACCAGCTACAGAGAAAAAGGAACACTATGTTCCTGGCCCCGGCTCAAAAATGTTTTCACCAGCACTGAAAGCATTATAAGTACACAGCTCTACGCAGCCTCTTCCACTCACTCAAGTTCTCCTGAACAAACAGTAGTAAAAAAGTTGTTTATAGCCCTTCTCGAGCTCTTATGTGGTGTGGGTGGTTGACCCTTTAAGCGCCGATGTCGGTGGGTGTCGGACCGAGCAACACACTTCATCTGGGAAGCAGCCATCCCCTTTGGCCTTGAAGCGCGGAGTCGCCTATACAGCTCCGCCTGTCCTCTCTTAGCGGCTAGTACAAAAACACAGAAATCTGGCAGGGGCACATTAAGTGACTCAGCCATGCGTTTATCTGGAGTAGTAAATTTTGCCTAGGATTAGGATCCTTCCCCCCTCCCCCTCCCGTATCCTGTTAGATCCGGTTTGATTTACAATTGGAAATGTGTAAGTGAGCTTTCCGGGCAGCAAATAAAAAGTCCAAATAGGCCAGAACATTCTGATATTCTAATTAAGTCAATATTTACTGTGCATATACTAAATTTAATCCCACTGATAATCGGATGCAAGAAAGCTACGTACTATTCCTTTCAAATATGTAACATTTGATCTGCCAAAACTACCCCGTGCACATATTTCAGTGCGACTACATTAAACTATAAAAGTAGGACTCTAAAGGCTTCTTTCTAGAGGCCCTCTGACCACAAGCCTCCTGTTTGTTGATCTTATATTTTTTTGACCCCAAAGAGCTGATAACAGCAAATTATAAGTGTGACAAGAGGAAGTAGCTGGGGTCTGCGGGACTGATGTTAATCTCTCGTCAGGCTTCCTCTCGATATATCAAGTTAGTGCTTTTTGCAGCCTCAATAAAAGGACTGTAAGCGACAGGCAGAGGCTATACCAGTACCGAGACAAATGATCACCGGCTTCAATCTGACCCATCCTCGTGTTCAACGGTGTTCTCACAAACTGCTATCTAGTCAACCGCATTCATTCAGTTTTGCCACAACCTGCTGATCTTTTTGTTTTTTAAATTGTAATATGTGCTCTAACAACTAAACTGCATGTGTGTGGTCTATGGTCCTTGTACATTCTCACCATGCCAGCCCTGCCTTCAACAAACAGTACCTCTGAATGGCTTGTGAGCGGGAGCAGTCGAGCCACTGTGGGGGGGGGGATCTTTCATTACACCGTTGAATCTGATGGTTCAGTTTGCATGAATTATGTTTTGTGTTTTGGCTTTAAGAAAAAAAAAAGAACAAACACTTCAAAAATATTTAATTTACTTTGACAAAGTACAAAAAAGGAGCGCAAATCTGCACATTTGTAAACCTGAAAGGTTCAAATATTACTCAATAATTTCCATTTTCTCTGTGTCGCAGCTCTACAGTGTTTTTATTTCTATAAATAACACGAGTGGAAACTATGCAATTCTTTACATATTGTACTTAAAGAGAGGCAAGTGCTTTTTTGTGAGTTTCACGTCACGCATAAATTAGCCCCAGTGTTCAGATCTACTTTGCCCTTCACATTAAACCTGTGTTTTACTGCTGGCTCAGCTTCTGAACTTTGACAGAACATAACCTGAATCTAGAAACTACTCTGGTTTGAGCCTATGGGGCCTTCTTAGGACATCAAAACATGGCTGAGACAACGCTCCACCTAGTGGTTTCAAGGCTAAACATTCAACTGCGACAAACTGAACAAAAAATTACTGAAAAAAACAAACAAAAAAAAAAACAACAACTTTGAGACAAACACTAAAATATAATATCTACATAGTATCTTGCAAGAACACAGGCTTTCATGCAGCATCTGCTACAGCTGCAAACAAAACCATCAGATTAGCAGCGAACAGTATTCTCCAGCAGGACGCCAGAAAAGTTGTTAAAACACACAGATGAGCACTTCTTAGACAAATGCATCAACTGGCAGTCAGCTGATAATTAGAAACACAGTTGGTAATATACTGGACTAAGGTATTAAGAGCTTAGGAAGGCATATAGCCCCACCTAGTGTCCCCTAACACAAACAGCACTGATCTACAGATCAGTGTGCCTCACTATGCAGGTGTTTTTAAAAAAAAAAAAAAAAACACTTTCACGGCACAGATAGTTTAAGGTTTACTTACATCTTCAGTTTTAGAAGGGAAGTCATTTGGCTTCTCTTCAGAGGAATCACAGTCTGAGATTTGTTGCCCACTGTGCTTTTCAACATCTTCCTGAGACTCATCACCCAGGTCGCTGTCTGTGTCAATAACGGGAAGGTCATCTAGGAATGAAAGAAAGAGCTGTGCTAGTGCTGTAAATTTTATCTTATGGCGTTTATCAGACTATAGAGATAACTGAGCTGTTAATATATAACAGAAGTTTATCACCTTAAGTCAATTGCTTTTACTAAGAAAAATCTGGAAATGGACCACAAAGTAGACTGAGTTAAAGGAACAGTTAAGCTTTCTAAGAAATTAGTTAATTTACTGTATTACCCAGCGTTACAGACAATAAGCATTTTTTTGTAAATTTGCATCTGTACACCAGCACAGTAGGTTAAATAATGAAAATCTGATTGAAGGCCACACTTTGAGATTTTGATTCAAGGGGTTTAACAAAAGCGGTGCATTAACTAGTCCCGAATTATAGCCAATACTACACTTAGTCCAACTAGCCCATTCTTGGAAAGCAGGAATGCACTGATCAGCTCAGCAACACCAACGGAGCTGGAAAACAACAGAAGACAACTTTCTCGAGGAGTTAAAGTTTACAATAAAGACATGCTTTCACTTTTTGCACAATACTCACTCTTTTGCACATTTCAATTGCACTGTTGTGTCTGTATTGTTCTGTTCTCTCTGGTGTTGCACTGTTTTTGTTGTGTTTTTTGACAATTTTTGCACATTGCACTTTATGTAGTCCTGTGTTGATTGTCTGTTATATGTCATATAGAGCACCATGGTCTTGGATGAACATTGTCTCGTTTCACTGTGTGCTGTACCACTGCACATGATTGGAATGACAATGAAGCCACCTGACTTGACTTGATAATGACCCAAAACATACTGCAATAGCAATCCAAGAGCAAAGAAACGGTTGTCACCTGATCTCGAGTGAATAAGGGACGCTTTTCAGTTATTAAATAAAAAAACTGAAGGCAGAGAAACCCACAAACGAGCAGCAACTGAAGGTGACTGCAGTAAAGGCCTACCAGAACATCTCAAGGGAGGAAACACAGCACATTTAATAATGATGGGTCGGTCGCGAATGAAATGGCTCTTAGAGCTGGCTCTTTGACGTGAACGACGCGAGCCGGCTTCTTATCGAGAGCCGTTTTTTTTTTTTTCTCTCACCCTCAAAACTCCAAAACACGTAAAAACTCCAAAACACGTAAAAACACGTACAAACTCCAAAACACATAAAAACTCAAAACACGTACAAAAGATAACAGAACTGCTCCAGGATGCTAGGGGCAGTGTTGAACTTTTGTTACCTAGTGGCTACACAAGCCAGCAAGTACCAACGACCGGATTTGGTGTGTGGTAGCAAAAGGTAAATGAACATTTTTTTTAAATTATTATTTGACTATATATGAATGCTTGTGTATAAATACACAAACAATACACATATGCTTTTAATTGTGTAATTTAAGTGATCTAGGTAGCTCTGTTTTGGAAGTTCAGTTCATACTAGAAATGTGTTTTGGAGTTTGTACGTGTTTTGTCTCTAGGGGCCACCGCATATATTTATATATAAACATATATAAATAAAACCACTTTTTTTTTTACATTAGTGATTCCTTTTGTGCATAATTTTATATTGTTGTTAATAATAAATTAATTAAAGCAACAAAACAACCTGAAGAGCCGGTTCGGAGCCGAAAGAGCCGGCTCTTTTTAGTGAGCCGAACCGAAAGAGCCGGTTCTCTAAAAAGAGCCAGAAATCCCATCACTAGCATTTAGTAAAGTCCATGGGTTCTAGTACTCAGTCACGGACTATAAAGGATTTTCAGCTAAATATTAAGAACTACTTTTACATTTAAATGTTATGTTGGTTTGTCCAATTCATTTTGAGCTTCTAAAAATGGCAAACTGTAAAAAAAGTAACTGTAAATGAAGAAGACTGATAGTACACCAACATATGTTTTTTTGTCATAAAGACTGAAACAAAGAATGCGCTAGTTTGACCATAAAAGCACCTCCAAAGGTCAGAAACTATTTGTTTTGTCGTTAAAAAATTGACAAAAAAAAAGAAGAAATTTTGAAGATAAAGGTGAACTTCAGTTAGAATAACCTGAAATGTAAAATTTCTCCCTCAGCAAGTCACAACTTAATTTTATACCTTTATCAGTGCTGAGCATGAGCAGTGCTCTGCTGTAAGACTGAGTGGAAGCTGTGGGTCTCCCTCGACTGTGACACTGCTGCTGCCTCTGTGCAGTAACTCTGGATGGATGCTGCTCCTGGGTCTCATCATCAGGCTGCTCAGAGTCACTGGAGCTCCATGCAATGTTCACTGGGTCCTCCTCACGGTGAGGGGAACTGCTCTGAACTGGGAAACACATACAGAAGGGGACAATGCAATGTTCGAATTGAATCACTATGAGGTGCTTGTTAAAACTGGAGACTTACTTCTGAAGACTATTGAAGAAATTACAAGAAAGCTTGCCTATAACAGTTGTGGCTGTGCTGAAAAATAAAGGTGGCTGTATAAATACTGACTTTCTAGCTTGTTAGAATTGTACAAACTCTGTTTTTGCCTCAGATACTATTTCCATTTAGGTTTGCACATGTTTTAATAATTACTATAAATCAAGCATGCCCCATGTTTTGTGTTATGTGCGCATATACTAGGTATCACGTTAAGAGAAACCCACTTAAAAGTGATCTTCAGGTGAAGGTGATTTCAAGATTGACCAGTACATTTAATCTGTCATTAATTATGTAATGATTCATTAAATAAGCAATGATACAGAAATCAATATGAAAAGTAAATTTCAAATGACAACTAAAAATATGCAAATATGACAAATATATTAATAACCCTTTTTAAACATTTCCATTTTAAAAAAACGTGTACAAGAAATTCACCGTTTCCACAGACTAATTTCAATTTAGATTAAGAGCACACACCCCTAAAGTGTTTTCCAGTCAATAACCAAAAAGTATGATTTTGTATTTCAAAGTAAAAGAAATGGCATATATGAGCTCTTTTTCATCTGGAAAGCTTCAGAAAGCTATGATAAGGAAACTTCCTGTTTCTACTTAGTAATTGCCCTGGAGTAATAGGATACACCCTCACAGTGTCACCCAGTCTAATTGTGCATTTCAAAGTAAAAGCCCTCTGAAACATCATACATTAGATATTTCTTTTCCTCTGGAAAGCTTCGGACAGCTATTATAAGGAAGCTACCTGTTGCCACAGACTAACTAATTTTATAACTGCTGTACATATTTCCCATTTTCCTAACAAATTTAAAAGAAATGAGTGGGCCCTGACTTGTGAACAGTACTGTACACTTAAGTATGAGGTACTTACAGAGTATTAAAAGTTGTGAGGTAAGATAGAAGATAGAAAAGTCTGAGATGGACCATAGCAAAAAAGGCCAGCAAACTGAGCAAGATACCTGCAGCAGACAACTGTTTCAGCTTCTTTAGAGTAGATAGTTTTCTTCCTGAAGACGGAATGATCTGCAACAAAAAATAGAAATCCACAGTATGAACACAGTTGGGAGTAGCAGGGTGATAATGCTAAGAGATGGACGGAAAGCTGTTGATCTTTATCACCTTTGTCACCGGACTATCCAAAAAACTGTCTCCACACTTCTCCCAGCTCTTAGCGGATGAAAGGGAAGAGAGCGAAGAGGGCTCCCTGCCCACTTTCGGGAGAGCATTTTGGATATCATCGGGAAAGAAAACGCACTTTATGTCCCTGGAGTACCTTTTACGCTGCAGAAAATTAATGAAGAAGTAAAAGGGGTTAGCTTAATAATAATAATTTTTTTAAAAGCCTTTAACGGTTTTTGCTAAGATAACCCTGCTGGAGGCTTTAATGATAATTTCACCTGTATTTACTCTGACAACTGAATTACAAATGACAGTGGCTATATTTGCTGTTATTAATAGTTAAAATATGATTCTAGCAACACATGCCTGGCTAGTAAACCCCTTTCCGCTGTGGGCGGGCAAAACCGGATAACATGGGCTGCTAAAGCTAACTAGCTATACTCCATTGAGTAGCATTAACTGGCTAGCTAGTTACCAGACTTCTTACCTTCCTGGAACTCATTGAGAAAAAAAAACAGTCAATGCAGAGTTACTGAAGTGGTCTGTGTGCGTGTCCCCAAAGCGTCATTAGAAATATAATATATCTCGAACCCATCTTTGTGAAGTTACCGGTGTTTCCTCCCTCACTAGTTTGCTAAGCGCAGGAACAAACTAGTGGCGCTTACCCAATCTGGAGGTGCGTTTCATAACTCACCAGCGTGGACCGGAGGCGGATATGGGTGAGATTCTCACACCAAATCACTCAGTTATGCCTGTAAAATTTAGATTGATTCACTTTTCTTGAAACTCTTAATACAGTTTTCTTCTTGAGTTTGCTTTTCTGCACTAGGCTGAACTGCACAAGTTTAAATACGTACCAAAGGGTATATTATTCTACTGATACAGGTAAAAGTCCAAAAATCATTACTACAGTAAATATACAGGCCAAGTTACTACTCTTTATAAAGAGTCATATCACACTGTCATTATTATTTTTATCATTATTATTATTATTAATTGGAATTGGAATCTATGGTGGAAGCCTCTTTAATGCATTTCTCATTTTTGCATGGAAGCAAAGGGACCTTCTCTTTAATAATAACAATAACTGTTTAAAAGTCTTTAAGCTTTTCAAGCTTTTCTTCCCTGCCCAAGCATTCAATGCCCTTTATGCCTCATTCTCCCATTCATACAAAGAATGTTAGAGTAGCCCAGACATACATACAAACACTTAAGCACTTCGACACATATTCACACTCTGATGGATGCATCGGAAAGTAACTTGGAATCAATATCTTGTCCAAGGGTATCTGGCGTGCAGAATAGAGCAACCAGCAAACCACCAACCTTCCAAGTAGTAGATGATCTGCTCTACCTTTCTGAGCTACAACCACTCCCATTTTGAATCCAATTATTGCACTTCTTACTCTTCTACTTCTTACTACTTTTTAAAATGCTTTAGTTATGTATTATTCCGAAAATTAAGTGGATTATTATAACTCAAGCTACTAAACAACATATAAATAGTTAAAATAATCAATAGCTGCGACATGAAAAAGACATAGACAGCAATAAATCAGTAACTGTTATCCAATGACATCATGTATATGATTCTAAAAACTGTCATTTTACTTCATATATATTACAATGTACAACCTCTGAACTATTAACCTACTTTAAGTAAAATATCTAAACACTTTTTTTCTGCAACTGAACTATCCATCACAAATTTTGGTTTAAATACTATGCCTTATTGTGTGAAAGGTTCTTTTTACACAATAAGAATGTGATAGGATCCAGGGCTCCATATGAGCTTGAAAATTATGACAGCAATGAAATGAGTCTTGGCTTGCTAAACTTTGCATGGCCACAATCTTGATTTTTGCATCACTGAAGTAAAAAATCTTGAGCAGGACTGTGCAGAGACCTCTACAACAGAGGGAGCTAATTCCTTGGGATGTTCGACTACATATCCACTTCCACTGCTTCTTAAATGTTGAGTTGACCAGACCTTTCTAACCTTGTGTCTTGCAAAATTAGTCTGTCACACTGCTAGCAAAACCTACACATCAGTTGCAAACATATTTTTTCATCAAATAGTGACTTATGTGAAGGAGAGGATTGTAGAAGAATTGAGTTACGGTACCAAATACTGTAAAAATAAAAAATTAGCACATCCGAATCTATAAAGAACTGTGTCACAAATTTGGATCGAAATATGTGCTTCAGACTGTGATGGAAAACAATGATGTGACTGTCGTTCCAGGCATTTTGGAGGCCTTAAAAGCACAGCTCAAAAAATCAACCCAAGAATCTTCTCTTCCATGTTTTGTGGTTTAAGGAAGACAGTCGCCTGCTGCATAACCACTGAATAACAGAGACAAGGAAATATTTATTTACATGCGAAGTTACAACCCTCTTTTCAAAATATAAGTACATAGGCTGCAGCAGATGACCACCCCTTACCACCTGGTTCTGCCAGGGGTTTCAGTCTGTAAAAGGGAGTTTTTCCTTCCCGCTTGGTGGTCCTTGGTGGTCCTAGGTGGTCCTAGGTGACACACTGGAAAGATTACATTTGTCTGATTGTCAATTTCCTCCCTAATACTGTGAGTAGAGCAGGGCGATATGGCCAAAAATATTTATCACGATATATATTTCAAAATTTGCGATAACGATATAACCGACGATATAATTGATGCGAGACAAAATACAACTCCACAACATTACTAGCGCAAAAAGACAACCTTCCATTTATTTTCACTTAAACAAGAAGCTGGTTTTTATGTACATTAAAGCTTTATAAAAATGTAACAGTGCAAATGCAAATTCCTTGCTGAAAGTTTAACCAAAAGGCATTTCCAGTAGAAATGGGCTGACATATCCTGAGCATAACCATGTATAATATCCACTGAAGTTAAAAAGAGGTGCTTTGCAACATTAAACTGCAGTGTGCAGTACGCATTTTTCGGACCATAAGGTGCACGGGATTATAAGGCACATTAAGCGAAACAAAGCAGTCAGATAAATCAAACTTTATTAAACTCATTCTTCTTGCTTCCTCCACTTCTGTACCATTGATTCATTAATGTTGAATTCTCTGGCAGCTGCTCTATTCCCATGTTGTTGCAGTATATTAATGACTAACCTCGTATTGTGGATGGATTATCTCAGTTGTTCTCCTGACTGAAGTTTGGTCCATTTACAGCATCCTGCCATGCGATTGCATTTGTCTCTAACCATGAAGAACCTTCACGTTAACTTTTATAAGTGGAAAAGTGTTAGTGTTCGTCCTCCAGCTTCACTGTTTATGTTATGCTAACATAGCTGTGTCGCTAGCGATCACGTAGCACATCATTATATACCAGCTAGCCCAACTTCAGTAACCCTACAAACGTCACTGCTGTTTAGTTTCCCGTCTTCATTTATGTTGGAAGTGATAGCAGAGCTGTACGTTTGATTTTTTTCAGAAATCTCTCAGTCAGAACATGCAATATCATGCTTAGGTAACTAGCGAAACTAGCGAGCTAACTTCCGCTAGCTTCCTGCTAACTTCTAACTCCGTTAAATGTAATAACTTTTGTTTTCATGGATGCCTGGAAGTTAAACTTCATAGTTACACCTGGTAAAGCAGCAATGCTGATCGTTTTATTAAAGATGAAAGAATTTAGACAGTTTTTAACTCTAAGTGATGCTGCAGTGTTGTTTGACCTGAAGCATACGGAGTTTAGGACCCAGATTACTCCCAGATTTAAGAGCATCTTAGTCCGACAAATATGACAATAACAACGGCCGCTTGCATGTTCTGCAAAAAATGTGCTTTGTTGTGTATCTGATGGACAAACACCAAACCAGTTCCACATCACGGAAGTTGCACCATTTTTACAAACCAATTCTGGTTCATCTGTTTCACTCAACAATCGGCCATGTGCGTATGAAAACAAAGGCACTGCGCACGCGCGTTTTACTCCCATTCTATCGCGATATTTCATTTTCCTATCGTTGCCTAACATTATACCGGTATTACCGTGAACGGTATAATATGGCCCAGCCCTAACTGTGAGGTCTTTACCTTGCACTTTTTGGACACTCTAAGTTGTTCACATAAATTGCCTCTTAATTGGAAAATAAAACTAAACAGAAAACGAAATAAATAGATGTTTGTGATTTTCTCAAGAACATTTGACTTGAAGGCAAAGGGGAAAAATGGTTTGTAGTAAATCTAATAAATGATAATATAGAAAGAGGTTTTTTTGGTTGCTGATTAAAACAAACTATAAATGCTGTACTAGATACACTATATTCAAATTCAAATTTTATTTGTCACACACACACAACCATACACAGTATGACATGGGGGTGAAATGCTTGTAGCTGTACAATGCCCGACCATTAAATGACAGAAGAAAAGTTCTACAATATTTACAATTTACTACAAAAATTTACAAATTAACTTAGGAATTTACAGTAAAGAATGTGCAAATAGCAGAAGAGATTATAAAGATAAGGATTATAAATTATAGGAATTATAGGATTATAGGAAATGTGTGGTGGTGCGTGTGGTGACGTGTGTGAGAGTCCAGTCTTATAGTGACGTGTTTGGGAGAGTCCAGTCCTACACCTGGTTCAGGCCCCGAATAGCCTGGATAGCCTGGATTGCCCAAAGTATTCACTCACTCACTGTGTTCCAATCACTTCCATAGACACAGGTGTGTAAAATCAAACACCTAGGCATGCAAATTGCTTCTGCAAACATTTGTGAAAGAATGAGTCGTTCTCAAGAGCTTAGTAAATTCCAGCATAGTACCATGATAGGATGCCACCTGTGAAACAAGTCCTGTTGTGTAAATCCCTCAGTACTAAATATTCCAGTCCACAGATGTAAAGAAGTCCTGTACCTTCTACCTGTCCCCTTAAAGCCCCCGATTAATTTGGAAAATGAAGATAAAATTTGATTTGTAATTCCTTTTGTCTGAAATCAGCTACAGAATAAATTAAATCTCAGGTCATGCTAAATGAATTCAGGATCATTCTGTGATGATACTGGATATGACTGGGTCTTTTTAAAGCTTTTTAATTTTTTTGTCATTCATAGATCTTTATATATTCTTGAGTATACTGGCATCTTTAGTTCTTGTTGTAGTTAAGTGTTCACTTAAGCTTTAGTTATGTTCTCACTTCCTGTTTCATAGTTTCGCCTCTAGTGTGCTTAGACGGCGGCCCTGCGACCCGGCCCCGAGTAAGTGGAAGAAAATGGATTGACGGACAACAACCTCCCGTGGACTCAAAAGGTGATTTTTATTACAGCAAATCCATTCGAATCTCAACATCTTTCAAAGAGCAGGTTAAACATACAAAAGCTCACTTAACATGTTTTTTTTTGTTTTGTTTTTTATTAAATATGTAAAAAGCAGGTCAAGTTATTCACAAATAAAATGCAAACATGCAACACGATTTTTTGTCGGGGAATGCATAATGAGTGGGACATAAAAAAAGAAAACAAAACATTTACCATTCATTAATTATTGACAGTACATGTTTACATTCTTTTTCATTTACACAATAATATATGACTAAAGCATCATGGTGCACTGCCCAGTTCAATATTAGTAAATGCAATATTAAGAAAGGGTATACAATGTACTTACTGGAATATAGTGTAACAAATTGCTCAGTGAACTGACATCTCCCTAAGACCTGTGATAAAAAAAAAAAAATAATAAAAAATATCCCAACAGTTCCAGCGGAGGTTTACAACTTAAAACTGCTGTTTCATCATAAGACTACTCCACAATGTTTCTTCCTTCCCTATGTTTACGGTTTAAATCTCTATCACTAAAGCCACCTTGTGTGGTGGGAACAAACGCTAAGCCGAGCACACTGATTATCTGAAATCTTGTAATTTGTAATGACAGCTGTGACACAGTCATACAGTTGGGATTTAACTACATTTTATTATCCTCCTTCACGAGGATGCAATTCAGATCCTTGCACTATTCCTAAGTCTTAATAACAACAACAATAATAAATAGGGTGAGGGTCTATGGACAGATTGTCCAATACGAAGTCAAATGTCAGTGCAACATATGGAAGGAGGTTAAATAAGAGCTACTACGAGCCCTTCCAGGGCTTTGCTTATTGCATTCTTATGATTAATATTGTTGATATGAAAAAAAAAAAGAAAGAAATAAAAATAGCAGGGAGTCTAACACTTGCACTGACAGGTAGTGGTTACCTGTCTAAACTTCAGCATTTCATCACATCAACTGCAGGATTTGAATTGACTTTGCGCCCACACAGTCCTCTGATGGTCTGAGCTTGTCCGCTGGTGGAGCTCATTGCCACAAACCCGCCACAGCAGTTCACCAAAAGTCACAAGAAACATTGAACAGTGAGCAGAGGGGTACAAAAAAAACCCAAACAAAAACCTGTGATGGTGCTTCTTTCAGGAGGCTTCTTCATGTGCTCAGTTTCGGAGAGGATGAAAAATAAAAATGAGGACAAATGAAAATCCTTTAACAGTTCTCACATAGTCAAAAAAATTAAATTAAAAAAATAAAATAAAGAGAGAGTGGGGTGTAACTGCGGTGAAGGATGATGGCAGTCAGTATTCATCCTGCTCCTCCTGCTGATCGTCTGGCACCTCCTCGTGGGCTTGCTGGTCCACTTCCTGTCCGTCGCCCTCAGCTAGCTCCCCTCGTTCCTAAAAAAGAAAAGAGAGAGTTGAGGCAAGCGCATGTGACTGCACACAAACACTGAATTAAATCCACATGATTTCCTCAACAAAGAATGAGCACGATCCTGCTTGGATCAATCTAAAGGCCTGGACTGACCTGCTCATCGGAGGCGTACAGGATCTCCATTAGCCGATCGACAAACGGGGCGTTTTCCTCCCCCTGTTCCTGACAGAGCAGCTCCACCTCTCGCAGCTTGCTGAAGTAGTAGTCTCGCTCCTTCTCCACTCCTTCCAGTGCCAACTTTAGTGTGTTCACCTGCAAAAATAAATGTTCAAGCATTTCAAAACACACAAACTCTGAACAGACTCACAACGTTAAAAGATAAGCAGAGAAGAAACACAAAGCTGATTAAAACTGATCCGAATGATTCTTTCTAAGAAAACGACTCAAGATAAACTGTTTAACTGATACAAGTTGTCTTCAGTTACATGTGATTTGAGCACTAGAGCAGCTCTGAATGATTGAATGCAATCATTATATCAGTAAAGGATCTACCGATCAGTTAAGTCTTTGTCTTCTATTCACCAGTTTCTGCTTAACAAATGTACATAAAAAAAATCAAATAAAAAAATCAAATGCTGCCTGGCAGCATTTTCTGGCTTGTGGTCACTGCACAAGAGCTCCAAGCCCGCTTCTTCTTAGTTTAATCCTTGGCTTGAATCTGACATGTACTGTACCAAATTTAATGCAGCCAGCAACATTTTGGATCTCAGAGTGGAACAACTACACAATATCCACACAGCATTTAGCAGCTTTGTATGCACAGGGGTTTTTTTTTGTTTTTGTTTTTTTAAACCAACCACATACAGTGCCTTTAAAAGGCCTCAGTGCTATTTTTAATATTTGGAAACAAGTTGAATGTCTGCTAAGATTTTAAATCTCTAGTACTTTGAATCTCCAAATATGACGCGTCAGGTGTAACATTAGTCACAGCCTATTTCTATACCAGCTTTCTAAGGAACCATTAGTCTATCCACAGAGTGAGAAGTGGATTTAGGTCTGACTCCTAATTTGACACAGACTGTATATAAAAGATAGATGTAGCTCCAGATCTGAAAAGTGAAATGTACAAGTGCCTTAAATCTGCACCCTTTCTTAGCCAGCAGGGGGCGACTTTGGCCATGTTCCACAAAGCAGGTTTAACAAACTCAGTTTGAGTTTTGAGTGCCACAGAAGTTGATCACAGCTATTAGTTATTATTGAATCATTTCTGAGTATGTTCTCTCTCAGTCAAGCGTATGTGTAGCAGAAGAAAAGCCATCATCAATGGAGCTCCAATACCAGGATTCACCATGGCAACGAGTAAATGAAGAGACGACCCTCCATTTTAATCCAGTAGACGGAGGAACACGAATCAGTGTCAGTGAGGACCATGCCAGGAAGGTAGAAAACAGCAATTTTATTCTGTCATTCGCCCACACTGATTACCAACCTGATTCAGTGAAGGCCAACCAACCAATTTTACATTGGACCACAACCACGACCAAACAGTTAAAGCCTGGAGGGACAACATGCAGACAACTGAAGATAAAACTATATCTTATCAAAGAGAAAAGACAGTTTACTTACAGACCTGTAATATTAGACCCAGTAATACAAATGTGGGCAATTTGGAGTGAAAAATGTGTCAAAACTCCTGCACTTAACGACTGTACTTCAACATGAAATGACTCGTCTTTCAAATTTAGTTCCATTCAAAAATATATACATAGTAAATTCAGACTCAGTTTCACATCAACTCCAACACGATGCCAACTGTGACGGGCAGTTTTCCATTAGTGCAACTGATTATGACACATCAAATATAATTCACATTGATTAGTGGTTGTGTGTCTCTGCAGCTTCATGCAGGCTGATTTACACAGTGATCACACCACAGTAACATATGGGAGATTCAATGCAGGGGAGCTGGCTGACAGCCTGACAGAGACAGAGTCTTCAACCCTATTTATGCTCGCCGCATTGGTCACTTCTCACACCGATGTGCTGATATTGCACAGCTACGTCTGTTTCTACTCGTCACTGTGGCGCTTTTGTCTCTTTGCGATCTTCTTCAGCTGCTGTAGAAATCTTTCTCCATGAGTTCTGTACCATATGGGAATCCCTGCATACATGTGTCATATATATGCCCATATAGACAGCCTTGCCTCAAGCCTGTCAATTTTTTTAAATAGCTGAGGCTGCAATAGCTCCAAAGCTACGTAAACTGAAAAGGTGCACAGCTGGCCGAAAAAAATGCCAAAACATGCCATGCCTTACTGCAAGTGACATCACTTCTGTCATTTGGTGAGAGCAGTGAGCATAAACTGGCCCTTAGATAAACATACAATAAATTCTACAGTCTATCATTCTATGATGTTAATAAATTAGGATCCAGTTATTTGAGTCACAATAACATTGAGTAACAATTTTAAAAATGCTAGGTGACTTCCTACTTAGTTATTGCATTCAAAAGATTTTCAGAAAACTTGACCTCTGACCTTGAGGTCACTGAGATTCAAACTCATCCAAGATTTTAAATAGATACACCTGTGTTATCACTTTCAAAATCCTACATTTCCTCATTTTCAAGTTATCACATTCACAAATGGATGTCCATGCCGCCACCCGTTACGGTATTGTTATTGCCCTACCAGCCGTTTACAGCTGAAAGGTTTATAAAAGGGCGATCGTGGCTCAAGAGTTGGGCGTTCGCCTTGTAATCGGAAGGTTGCCGGTTCGAGGCCAGGCTTGGACAGTCTCGGTCGTTGTGTCCTTGGGCAAGACACTTCACCCGTTGCCTACTGGTGGTGGTCAGAGGGCCCGGTGGCGCCAGTGTCCGGCAGCCTCGCCTCAGTCAGTGCGCCCCAGGGTGGCTGTGGCTACAATGTAGCTTACCATCACCAGTGTGTGAATGTGTGTGTGAATGGGTGGATGACTGGATATGTAAAGCGCTTTGGGGTCCTTAGGGACTAGTAAAGCGCTATATAAATACAGGCCATTTACCATAAAAAATTAACATTTTTAAAAAAGCTCACAATTGAGCTGTACACAGACATACCTGCTCAGTAAGATGCGTGACTTGTGCTTCCAGTTCTTTCTCTCCTTTGGCAGGAGTTGACACGGATGTGGGGATCTTTTTGGCGGAAGAGGGTCTGGATGTTGGCGTTGAAGACTTAGGAGTAGTAGAGCTCGACCTGGATGCTCCTGCAGCGAAGAAATATTTATGAATAAAGGGTCGCTTGTCACTATATCTGAGTGTAAACTTGACAAATCAGACCCAATAATCACAGGAGCTGATATATGAGCAGGAAAAGTAACAGTCTAGCCATTTGATACCCTATACATCCAGTGCAAAGGTGTCAAAAAAAATGTGCAGATAACAGTAAGCATACATGCATGATTTATAACCTTCGTTTTGTTTTATTCATCAGTTGAATCTTACCTGCGGTAGGAGAACTGGCTGCATGGTGAGACTTCTTTGGCAGGTTGAAGATTTGCTCACCGGGATCAGGCGGGGGGATGGCATCCTGACCCTGCCTGGCTGCAACTGGGTCGTAATCTTTGCCGTCGTAATTGGCGTCAAAGAACTTCTTAAACCACTGGATGAAATCGAGATTGTCCTGAAATCTGCCTTTGACCAGTTTCTCCACAGGAATAATCTGAACAAAAAAAAAAAAAAAAAAAAAGACTGTTAAAACCCCCGAACAGTAAAGCGAGGTGAAAAAAAAAAAAAGAAAAAAGAAAAAAAAAAGTAAAAGATATTCAGGACACTCACCTTGTCCACGTTCATCCTTTTGAAGGATGCCTGCAGCAGTTTGAAATTGTGAATGTACTCGTGTTCTAGTTTAGCTTGAAACTTGACCTTCTTAAGACTGATGCAGCCAGGGAAGAGCAGATCCATGAACTGGCAATAAGCAGCTCCTAAAGAATTATTAATAATAAAAATAGTTAAGCACCACAAGAATAATTATGTATGTGGGGGGTGGGGGGGTGGGGGGGGGTGGAGAGCAGAACACTGAAAAACATGCCGTGAATAATCCTGACCACACTCTGCACCACTTAATCTCTAACAGACTGATTGTGCTACCACAGTTACAGGAAATCTTTTCTACTCGTGCAATAACTCTTTAAAATACACACGTCTGTCGGGCAGGGAATCATCTGTTCTCCCGTGTTAACAGCTTAAATAAACTCTGCAGTCAGAACACTTAAAACTGTGTACAATAAGCAACTTTATTGCACTGCACTGTTATACGGAGTCACTTGAATGTGATTTGATATTTACTGTGTTGTTACTACGTTTAGCCAGCTTTTTTTTTCTTTTCTTGGTTAAATTTGAGATATTTTACTTTGTTATAATATATTATTACCTATTATTTCATCTTTCCAGCCTGTCCTGGGTCTGTCCTGCTAGCAAGATATGTACAAAACACTTCACCTAGGAGTCATCCTAGGTGAACCACCTCAACTTGGTCAGAGGAGTAGCGGCTGTACTCAGATTTCCTCCTGAATGACCGGTTTTGTCACAGCGCATTTTATCTTATTGATCTATATACTATAAACCCATTTTCTTAAAGGCAGTGTTTAATCTTAAATTTTAGCTGCTGTAACATAAGCATTCACAAAGTTTGGAGATAAATAAAGTACATCTTATGTTATTGCACACAGTCTACGATTCTTTTTTTTTTTTATGCCTGCCTTTGTACATGTGAGGCTTTTCATGTCCAGATCCTTGACCTCATTTCTTTAAAAAGACAAATATTAATGAGCTTTCACGTTAACATGGCTCACATAACCTGAAGCTTAGTGATCCATTTGAAAAGAGGACACCAGCTCAACCTTAGGTAAAGCTCATATGAACCCAACCAGGGAGCTCATGAGAAAACCATCTAAACCAAACCACACCCTGAGAAAAAGGGGATGGGTGTGCATGTGTTTGTGTAGGCAGAGGGTGATTGAAATTGGATTACTTGGTCACAGCAGGAGAGCACACGGCAGAGTTTATTTATAGACAACTCTCTTCCAGGGAGAGGTGAACATGTTTCCACAGGTTGCTTTAACCGCCAGCTTACACCGAAAGCTATTCAGGCGAAGACCAACCACTAAAAACACCCCCCCCCCCCCCCCCCCCCCCCCATTTCAGACAGCGAGTCGGGCACAGGAGGAGGAAGGAAGAGGATGAGCTGAAGCGAGAGAGAAGAACAAGTTTTTTTTCCTTTCTTTTTAAAGGTCCGTCTGTTCTCACCTGAGGAGAGCTGCTCCACTTTCGTGTAGTTTAGGCAGAGGATATCGTTAACCCAGGCAGTAATGTCATGCCTGCTCATAGTCTCCTGGGTTATTGAGGTAGAGTATACGTTGACCGCCATCCCCCAACTGCAATAGAAAGGAAACAACACTGAAAAACAAAAGCTAGGTTGCTGTGATAGATGTCCTATTTCTTTCTGTCTCAAGTCAGTTTGTTGGTCTTCAAAAATGGGACAACTTCTTAAATAGGTTAAGATTTTAAGACATGGTGACAAGGGGCTGCTATTTACTGTGAGACGATGTATTTTTTTTTTTTTAAGTCTCCTCAGAGACTCAGCTATCTGCAGTCCCTGGGAAAGTGAAATAAGAATTGGTAATACACAAAAAACATCAATAAACAGTTTATACTAATGCAAATTCAGTTGACTATTCAATATACAATAAAACAGCCCAGCTTAAATTATTTCAAAGCACAAAGACGAGATCTAAAAATCAAATCAAATTTTAAAAAGGCCACAAAAAAAGAGCTGCTGGACAGTTAATGTTGGTTAATTAGAACAACTACTGGCCAAACAAATCCTAACTGCTTTGCTCATGTTTAGCCCAATCAGTTAAACTATACAGAATTGTATAATCTCTTAAATAAAATCTTCAGCCTGGAAAGTAAACAGTGAGACTGCATCTAGACATAGCACACGAGTTGATCTTTAGCATTTCTCCACATGCCCAGACTGACCCGCAAAGAAGCCCAGCAGCATAAAACATACTCTGAACCCCCCAATGCCACCCGACCCCTGGCTGCTACATGTCAACAATACTAATGTCCACATTATCATCCTCAGGTGTGACACACAGAGTCCAAAGCCCTCCCTAACAGTCTGTCATAGACTGTTAGGCAAACTATAACACAAAGCAGTAGAGGTGCAGATAAGATCACAGTTTGATACTGGAAATACAAGTTTGGGCTTGGAGATTGAAATCTGGCATGAATCAATGTTATCTTGGGCAAAATGATCTCTGCATGCAAGACTATCTGCTTAACAAGATAAGTCACATTAAAATAACCACACAGCAGTGGAACACGGGACAAAAGCACAGCAATAAATTCAAGAAATTACCCTGGGTTTGTGGGGGTAACTTTGTCTGCAAACTCAAAGCAGATTCAATTATCTCAGCATAAACAGTTCTTTGCTATACACTTTAAGAAACAGTCATATCTGAGCAGGGACTCTCCGCCTTTTGGTTTTAGAACTGAAAAGGCTTCTCGGATGAGAGGTGAAATGTCTTTAAGAAGTCCAGTCCCTTTATTTCCAAGCTCCTTAAAATATCTGAGCAGTTTTTTGTTTTTTTTAACCAAATCAATGACTGAGTGAGGTGATGATCTACTGTAGATACTTATAATTAGAGCTGGGCGATAGAACGATAACGATATGTATCGCGATATAACTTTTACTCGATAGAGAAATTAAGCTATCGCGATAGACTTCGCCGCTCTTGTCCTCTTAAAATAAAAAACATTTTTAAAAAAAGGTCAGCCAATCCAAACTAAGTAGCGCAGAGCCGAACCAATCACAGCCGCAGCGTCACGTCGCGTGACTTGTTACATACAGCACAAGTGCCAAGCCGCACGTGTGTTTGTTTGGGAAGCAGGCAGTGGGTAATGGAGCCAGCGCGTAATGGAGGAAATGAGTGTGCCGACTAGAAAAATCAACCGAGCGTGACCGAAGAGAAAACAGATGACGGTTCCAATGCCGGAGAGATTGTCGAACGGAAGAGCCATAGAAGTTCCGTAGTGTGAAGGTATTTCGGCTATTTCAAGTCTGACAAAAAACCGAGTAGCGTGCACTGTAAATTGCACGCTACTCGGCACGAAAGCAAGTCTGGAAATACAATAAACTGGTGCATGCGTCACACTGTGCGCCACGTTATTGTTTCGGTGAAATGAATTTCTACAATACTGTTAATTCTACTCTGCAGTGTTTAAATGCTTACATATACACACAGTTACTGTCCGTCCACACATACGACTCGGGTCTGCTTCTATGCCCCAGCTTTGTTTACTTTTTCCCACCGAGGCTTCTAGACTTCTGATTGGCCAACATTTCTGCACGGTTAGGAGTCTAGCGCCACCTGCTGCTTTGGCATGTTCATAGCAGCGTTTTCCTTCATTTCTGCCTTTGTGTGTGGACGGGATTATTTTTTAAAACGAAAACGGAAAATCTCCGTTTTCAAAAATACCCGTGTACGTGTGGACGTAGCCTCAGTCTCTGACTGGAAGCGCTAATTCGTCATTCGGCTTTTGTCAGACTAAAGTAACTGTTAAAACTGTTTGAAAAGCTCAGCTATACAACAAGGAGAGATTGAGAATTTCCTTTTAGTTCTCAGTTTATTTGATATTGACAAAAGTTTGTTTTACAGAAGAACAGACAAAACTAACTAAGATTTATTTTTAGAATTAATATTTTGTTTCTAAGTGGAATTGACAATTTAGTCTGTTTCGTTTGTTCTATTTTGAAACTTAAATGCTTTAGCGGCTGCCTTTTGTGTAGTTTGCAATATTTGCCTTTATTTATCTGAAAAAGTCTCATGTTCCTTAAGTACATCTACCCTGTTGAACTTATTATGGGAAATAAATATTTAAATCAAAACAAGCTGCTGATTATTTCACATTTTACTTGTGAGCAACGGCACATTTAAATCTTACAAATATAGTTATTTGGCTTATATCGTGATAGATATCGTTATCGCCTGAAATGAAAAAAACATATCGTGATATGAAAAAATCTCATATCGCCCAGCTCTACTTATAATACATTGCAGGATGAAAAAGGGATCTTTTGATTTGACTTTTCCTGCACAGCGGAGCAGACAGAAGCTGTTGCAAAGGCTGATTAGATTTGATCGAATTGCAAAACTGTGACTTTGGAGGCCTCAGGGCACCTGCTCTACTTGCAGTATGCATACTGAAAGCATGCAATGTGCCAAAGATACATCAGTAAACTCAAACTTTGACCCTTAAGCTACACATTTAAAAGAAGTCAACAAAACAGTTATTTCTTCCTAATTCATTTGTTAACTCTTAGCGTGAGATATTGTGGAAGGAAAGTCTGCACATGAGTGGACATCCCACCTGAGAATATCTGAAATATGAAAAAATATTCAGAGAATTGCAACAGAGCATCATAATAATGGAAATGAGCTCTTTAAAACACAATCAGTAATATATAAAACATGCAAATATGTCATTGCACATATTACTGCAGCTTTATAATGTTCCTGTGCAAGGAGCAAAGCTGTGCAATGAATTAAAAAAAAGAAAAACTAAATTCAACTACAATATTGACTTCCAACAGCAAGGAAAGCAAGATAAAGCATTTATTTTCTCACTGACTGCTGTTTTTGCCTTGAGGCCTTCTCTAAAACCCACAATCTCACTTCTCCAAAGGCTGTTCGCAGGTCTACAATCCTCAATGCAAGAAGTCGAGCTGATCTCAATACTGATTCTAATTTTTACAACATTTCACAGACAAGAACAGCTGCATTAAAAGAAACACCCATCTGGTGGTTTTATAACCGCGATAATATGGTGCCAAAGCATCCCCCTCAAACAGACACCAGGATATGCAGCATAATAATAACCCCAACCATTCAGCGTTAAAGTTGGGTTATCAGACCACTGCAGCAGCAGCAGAGCCTCGGCTCTAGGAAGGAAACTGGGCCAGCCCCTCTCCATGTCAACAAAGCGGATGTATGCGCCGCTTAGCATGCTTTGTTAGCCTTGCAGGGATAGCCTGCCGACACCAGGGCTGGGCATGATGCTTCAATTCAATAAGAAGAAACCGGGCTTGTGCGGCAAGTCTTAGTAGAGGGTCTCCCCCTTACAGACACCCACAGTACAACATCACCCAGACACATATTAATGGCGACAGTGGGGGGGATTCAGTAGCTGCGGAGTGTCAAGTCACGATGGGAATATTCTAGCAGCAGCAGCAGGAGGAGGAACAGGAGGAGCTGTCTGTGTAGTCCTGTCATCTGACAAGCTGGACCCACTCCTCCAAAAAACGTGCCTGTACCATTGCGCACCACCAAATACAATAAAACAGTTGACAGCGTTACATGCTAGTCCCAGCAGTGGTTTCGGGTGCTACTGGAGAAGCAGGGGGAGGGTTTAAGCTAACTTAAGAGCGATTTACGACACAGTGTCGGGTACAGAGGGCTAACATGACAGGGGAGTGTGATTGGTGAGTGGGGGGAAAAAGCGGATGGGTGCAGGGAGGAAAACGCCGAAGAAGAGGAGGAGGCCGGATTGCGGGTTTTTTTTGGGGGGGTCTGCAGCGGTGTGATTTTCTTTTCCTGACATTAAACCAAATGCGACATTTCACTGGTTTACCTGTAGGCGCGCTCTCCTCGCACTGTATTTTTCCTGTAAGGAATGATGTTGGTTCCGTTGTCCTGGACGATGTCGTTGTTATTCTCTCCATTTGGGGAAAGGGCTTGGGTGGGACCGGGCATTTGGGTCTCTAAAATGTTGAACAGAAACTCTGTTCTCTCTCTGGCCGAGGGGGGACGAGGGAAAAAAAGCAAGAGGAACGATGCAAAATGCTAAGAAAGTGCCGCACCTCCGGGGCTCTCTCTCCTTCTGTCTGCTTATTCCTCACAAATCTCTGCCCTAATGACGTTGCTGCTCCCTGTACCACGTGACTCGCGGGGTTGGCTGCCTGTTTTCCCTATGGTGGGCTATTTCAGTACACCAAAATTTCATTGATTACTTGAGTGCTGAAAAGTATCGCCGGGGAGGTCAGATCGATGTGTGATGCTCGTCGCTTTTTGAGGTGCGGCGAGGGGATTTATTAAAAGAAGGGAAAAAAACAACAACAAAAAAAACTCAGAGGCGACAACCAATCAGCTAAAAAGAAGGGATGGGAATAAAGGGAAGACGCAGCACATCCACTTCACCTTAATTAGATCATCAGATAGCTGATTGGTATTAAAGCAGATGTAGGCAAACGATACCCAGTAGTGTTGGTGATGAAATCATGTCCATTCATGGTGTGTGATAAAATGCTGTTTTGATTACTAACTGAATTTCAGTCAGAAGTTTACACACGCTCATCATGGGCATGAATATCAGGTTAACTTTTAATGATTTCTTTGAGTTGTTCTTTTTCCAGGGTGGAAATACTGTACAGCATACATTTTTAAAAAATATGGTAGTGGTAGCATTATGTTCTGGGGCATCATGTCTAGTGGTACTGGTATTAGGGGTGGGGGGGAAAAATCGATACTGTGTAGTATCGTGATATTTTGTTTGCTAATAATGTATCGATACAGGGACAGCAGAAATTGATATTTTGTTACAAAAATGGTTTTTGTGCTCAGAGCATGTTGACCCTTTTTCTGAGCAAGAATCCTGACATTCCTTCACTGTCCAAATGTGTTTAACTTTTTTTTTGCCAGCAATAAACATGACAGTTTACTTATTTTAATTTAAGATATGTTTTATCTTAATTAAGTTTAAAACTTTTTTTTATTTAATGTAAATTTATATTTTGTTTTAATTTACTTTCAAATTCTTCAGTTGCTGAATGGGCTGCATAGTTTTCATAAATTGCATAGTTTAGAATAGCTATAATTGTACCAGATGGTTGCATTCAGTTAAGTTGGACTAGACTGTAATACAAACCGTTCACTTTGTCAACAATAAAACTGACTGAAATGAGAGAAAGACTGAGTGCCAGACTTTGATATTAGATAAAATGAATATTGATAAAGTTTAACTTTATGTACAGAATCTGAATATTGCAAAATTTTTTTTTTTTTTAAAAATCGCAATAATATCGTATCGTGCGTTAAGTATTGTGATAATATCGTATCATGGGATGTATGGTGATTCCCACCTCTAACTGGTATATTGCACAAAGTGGACAGAATAATGAAGGAAGACTATCTCCAAATTGTACAACTTCACCTAAAATAGACTCGAATAGACTTCCAAAACCCAAACCTCAATGCCATTGAAAATTTATGGACTACGCTTAAAGCTAGGTCTGTGCCACGAAACCAACAACTCTACCGATTCTCGTAAGAAGTGTTCAAATATCCAGCCAGAGTTATGTCAGAAGTTTGTTGATGACTACCAAAAGAGTCTGGTTGAAGAGCAACTTGCTAAGAGACATATAACCAAATTTTAGTGGGGGTGCATGAATATTTTTGAGGGTCTGCGGATTAGAGTAAATCCAAAATAAGTTCAAACCAGTTCACAAAATTTAGTTTTTTAAAAGTCATTTAAGATTAATGGTTTACAACAATTCCACCCTGGAAAAAGAACAGCTCAAATGAATCTTTAAAAGCTACAAATTAGCATAACCCTCATGACCATGATGCATGTATGCAAACTATCGATCTAATCAACATCAATTACTCGGCATCATCACCAGTAAATCAACCGAGAACAAGAATCCATTTTATTTTACTTTTTAAATGATCCGAGGAATCTACTTATAATCACAAAATGTCCAATCAGTAAAATAAAATAAAAAATATCACCATTATTTGGGATGTACCAATTGTGAAGCTAATGTGAAAATCAAAATTATGTCATTGACGATAGTCATTTCACCTTTGTTCCAGAGAAACAAAGCAATCCATCCATGTTCTAAACCGCTAACCTAATTTGGGGTCACAGGGGGGCTGGAGTCCAACGTAGTGGTCATACAGTGAAAGCCAGGGTATTTTATTATTTTAAATGTAATTTTAATTATCATCTTGTTTTTTAATTTTTATCTTTATTTTATTTTATTTTTTACTTATTCAATGTATCATTTCTGGCATGTCAAGTGTACACCACTTCGTGTTCAGCTGGGAGTTGTTCTGAAAGTGCTATATAAATAAATTGCTTCCTTGCTTATACTTTTCTAGCTCTTTAGTACATTTTTTTAAATCATTTAGCCATCAAAAACTGATATGACACAAAATATAAACACACCACTTCAATCACTGATACAAGCCACAAGGACAAATACTGGCCTTTATATATCAGTGCATTATAACCATTACCCAAAATGCAAGTGGTGTCTTCAAATGTCATGAAATCTAATGTAAATGTAAATGTAAAGCCTTTAAAACTGTTATTTCATATTATTTTTGATTTGATTGCCTGACACAAAAGGGGAAATGAATAACAAACAAGACTATATGAACAAATATGATAAATCAGCATCAACCATAATTTGAGAATAGGTCCATTCCCAATTTCAACATTTACAGATTAATTTTCTGTTCAACAGCAAACCAATTAATCAGTCTATAATTCAGCTGTAACATACGTTAAAATGTATAAAATGTGTGTAATAAATGTAATTATAAACCACATGAACATCATAAATCAGTATGCACGGGTCTGTGGTTTAAGCGCAAACAACAGTCCTGTGGTTGCTAAGCTCTCTTCTGTTTGTGTTACCAATGTGTTGGTGTTAAACTGCTTTGTTTTGTGTTGCTTTTATCACTGCTGGGCAACCACAGTGAAATGGGACACAGAAATAAGGTCTAAAAAGTGAGCTCTATATATTTTAAACACAAGTGTGAGTCACTCTCTATTGGTTTTAGTTGTTGTACAACGCTTTGTAACTTTTATGTCTGTAAAAGGCATTACATAAATAAATGTAACTAATACAAATATCTCATTTGTATTGATTTTAAAAATGAATTTCTTTTTCACACTATAAGAATAATGATTTGTGCAAATAGCCCAGCATTAAACTGATAATATCAAAATAGAATCAGTCCAGCCTGTTATGGTTAGTAATCAAGAATGCAATAGTACACATGACGGTATTTAACAGGGATGATGAAAAGCTTTATAATAGCAGGGGACTACGCTACCTGCTGAAAACAGTTAAGCAAAGATGCAGGGATTTTATGCACAAACTATGTTCAAAGGACAAAGATGAAGCATTTCTGCTCTTCTGTTCTATTGCCTTGATTTCTTTCCTACTGTTTCTTATATTTTCTCTGCCACTCCTTTATTTAGAAGACCCAATTGCTATTTGAGTCTGAGGACAGGCCTTTACAGTTTACATATAAACTTAAACGGTGATGGTGCAAGAAATACAGGTACAGATTTTGAGGTCTATCCTACAATCTATTCACCACCATCATTGGTCCAAAGGTAAACTCACACCTGAGGTGACTGGACTTTTTCATGTCAGCATGTTTTTGGCCTGCAATGTAAGGGAGCAACTTCCGTTAAACATTAGCAGGGCTTATTTACTGGAATTTGATCCTCAAGTCAACACTCACTCTGATGCAGGGGCCAACAATTTTCTGTCAAAATCAACAATACTGCTTCTAATGTCAAATACTCACAATTCAGAGTCAACAGTCTTTGTGCTCAGCTGAAACTCTTAAATAGAACTCTGGTGCCACCATCAGGCCAAAGCTGAGGTCACAGTTATAAATCAATAAATTTAACTCTAGATGAATGTTTTAAAAATGGAAAACGATATATATAGTCCAGTTTTATTCACTTCTTGTCTTTTGATAATACAATTTTCAGTATAAATATAAGGACTTTCTTTTTTAATTGCCCCATATGTACACTCACAGGCCACTACATTAGGTACACCTACTACTCATTAACATAAATTTCTAATCAGATCATTACACAGCAGCAGCTCGATGCATTTAGGCATGCAGACAGGGTCATGGCGACCTGCTGAATTTCAAAAAGTTGAGAATGGGAAGGAAAGGCAGTGTAATCAACTTTGAATTTAATATGGTTGCTCGTACCAGACAGGCAGGTCGGAGTATTTCAGAAACTGCTGATCTACTGGGATCCCAACATAACAGTCTCTAGAGTTTATAGACTAAATAAATGGTCAGAAAAAGAAAAGCTCATTGTCTGAAAATGCCTCAGTGATGCCAGAGATCACAGGAGAATGGTCAGACTCAAAAAGGCAAACTGAGGTTACAATTCAGTCACCAAAATGGGACAACAGAAGATTGGAAAAATGTTGCCTAGTCTGATGAGTTTCAATTTCTGTTGCTACATTTAGATGGTAGGGTCAGACCATAGAGCCATCCAGCATTGCATCAGTGGTTTAACCCGTTTTTGGGATATTGTCGTGGCACACTTTGGGCTCCTGAGTACCAACTGAGGATTGTTTAAATCCCACAGCCTGCTTCAGTACTGCTGCTGACCCCGTCCATCCCTGTATGACCACAGTGTACCAATCTTCTAATGGCTGCTTCCAACAGATAACATACTATGTCACAAAGCTCAAACCCATTAGTTTTGAAAGCAAAAGGAGATCCAATCCTGTACTAGCATGGTGCAAGTGGCCAGTGAATATACAGAGTTTTATTAACTTAGTTATGAAATGATATAGGACAACAGCTTTTAACATTTTTTGTATCCAAGACATACCAAAGGGCAAGTCAAAGTTTAAAAAGAACACTTGTGCTTACATGTGCAGAAAATAGTCATCTGTTCTCTATCATCTGAAATTTCATTAGTTCTTTTTTTCATTATACTGCCAGGTGATGAAAGCACTTTTGAATATAACACCTATCTTTCTTGCTCCACTAGCAAACAGCTTTAATACAATCAAAACAACAACAACAACAACAACAACAACAACAACAATAAAACAAATCAGTTTTCTGTTTCTGGTTCAATTTTTTTTCTTTTATGTCATCTGCTGAAGGCTGTGGACATCAGCTTTTCCAGTTTGTATTTTACAGACATACACAGCCAATACAGTTGTTTATATGTAAAAAAAAATCCATCTCTGTTGGAGAAGCAGCTGAGGCATTGAAGGCTGTACTACCCAGGGGGTGCAGTCAGTTTGTTAGCTTGGAAAGCACCCGCTAACTCTTCCCAAACAAATGACAGAAATGTCACTTGCTGAAGGATGTGTACATTTCTGGTCCAGAACACAGGACAGGTAGGTCTTACAGCAGTTTCTCCTGACAGTTTTATTGCTTTAGGTGTATGTTGTTTTCTCCTTCTGTGATCAGTTTTTACCCCCCTACAAATGTCCACATCAGTATAAATCAGGGCCTTCAACATGTCAAAATTCCATGCATTACTTTTTGTACACTCACAACAGTAATTATACGGCTTCAACATTTGGACAACAATGCAAAAGAGCTTTAATCTGAAGCTGCAGATTCCTATATGATTTAACTGTGAAGTTGCTCCCATAATTTACACTATGAGTCTTATTTTTTTCCATTTGAATCACTCAGATGGAGGTAACAGAAATAAATCAAGGCAGTGAACAGTATGCATAATATTAATCTCTAATTTAACTTGGGAATCTTGTGCGGTCACCCTGAAAGACATTCCCTCTTCTTCTTCTGTAAGGGTGTCAAACATCCAGCACAAGGAACACCCAAGGGTCCAAATTGTGAAATAAATGTAAAGAAGTCATCGATACTTCCAATTAGTCATTAAAGAGTACAAAACAGTTCATGACTATGTCATGGCAGTAAACTAAGTGTGGAAAGCTGAGTTTGCTCTTATTTTTCATAAAGACTGAGGCTGCACTTCATTATTTGTTAATTTACTGAATATATTTGGTGTGAGGTTTTTTGTTTTTTTTTTTAAATGAGATATTAAGAACTAAGCCCACATTGCTAGTAGTTGGTTTTACTGGGCTCAGCTCATTTGAGAGCAAACTCAAATGCAAGCAGCCCGCAAAACTGAAATGAATTTGACACCACTGCTCTGCTGGGTCAAAAGTAGTCTTTGTGTAGTAGTCTACACAAATTCCTGCAGAGCTGAACACAAGGCATAACCAAGACTAATCTCATTAATGACTGAATTGCAGACACTTCCACTGACAGCCACAGGCATGCAATGCTACTTTTCCACTATGGTAATGCTAGAAGCCCTTTCAGACTGACAAGTGACAGCCATACCGTAGCACGCTGGGCACAACACAAGCACAGAGGTCTGCTTTGTGTCTGGCAGCAGCACACAGTGAAAGCATGTCATGGTCAAACTTCAGGGAAGGCATGAAAACAGGAAAGTGTGCTCGTCCCAGTGGCCAGAAACTGTACCCCCACCATACCGTGTCACTGCAAGGTGGGTGGGTTAATGTCAACTCTAGGCTGTCACAGGAATAAACTTATCACTTCCCAATCTGAAGGGCTTGAAGAGGTGGAGCATGCATAGCTTTTTCTAAATATATGGTCAGGTTGTAAAGCCCTAAGAATGAAATATAAACACACACATCCTCTGGGTCTATTACTGCTTACTTCAACTGCAGAGGGATGTTCCTCCGTGCTGCACTTGACAAAAAGAAATTGAAATAAAGAACAGAAATTTTCTTAAATGTGTACAGTATCATCGCAATCTGAGGCAGGTAGCTGATGCTTACCACTACATTACAAAACAACAAAAAAACAACACACTTATAGTTATTGACTGAAATAAAAAGTAGAGTAGATCCATTAACATGAACGCCTATTAGATGCTAAAACACTGTATGGTAGGTTATAAAAACAAAAAAGGAGCAGGAACAGGGAAGCGTAAAGTGCACATCTTTTCTAATTCACACAGGATCAAAGTATATATACAGGCTCACAAATATTCACTCACTCAAATCTTTTCATAAGTGGTACTGAAGGTTGTTGATGGCTACCAAAAGCATCTGGTTTAGATGCTTTTGCTAAGAGACATTTAAACAAATCATTAGTGTGGGTGTACATATATATGTTTGAGGCTGATTGCCATGATATTCCTGCCCATGATGAGTGTATGTAAACTTCTGACCAAAACTGTGGATAAGTAACAGCGACATTGCTTGATTAAGTCATGGCAGTGGGACAGTAGAAATAAAAGGTTTGTGAGCTTTGCTAGATTGTTTTGGCTCAATTTTAAAGGACCCAATCATGAGGTGAACACAGTCATCCCTTTACAAAAAGCATCAGCATGTTTGGACTAAAATATCCAATGCTGGAGTTTTCCAACTAAAAGTGTGTCAGAAGCTTTTTTCAAAACGGTCTCTTTAAGCTGTGTGGATGCGAGACAGATTAGGAAAAATTACATGTTTTGAAAACTAAAGCATAGTTTTTAGTATGGATGTACCCTAACACTAAAATGAAAATATATACATCAATCAAATGATGTGTCACATAATGTAATCTTGAGAAACAGCAATCTTATATAATCCCTTGAAATAGTTTTAAATGGGGTAAGATAGAGCTGGGCGATAGAACGATAACGATATGTATCGCGATATAACTTTTAGTCGATAGAGAAATTAAGCTTTCGCGATAGACCTCGCCGCTCTTGTCCTCAAAAAAAAAAAAAAAAAAAAAAGGTCAGCCAATCCAAATTAAGTAGCGCGGAGCCGAACCAATCACAGCCGCAGCGTCACGTCGCGTGACTTGTTACCGTATAGCACAAGTGCCAAGCCGCACGTGTGTTTGTTTGGGAAGCAGCCAGCGGGTAATGGAGGAAATGAGTGTGCCGACTAGAAAAATCAACCGAGCCTGACCGAAGAGAAAACAGATGATGGTTCCAATGCCGGAGAGATTGTCGAACGGAAGAGCCAAAGAAGTTCCGTAGTGTGAAGGTATTTCGGCTATTTCAAGTCTGACAAAAAAACAGAGTAGCGTGCACTGTAAATTGTGCCGAAAGCAAGTCTGGAAATACAATGAACTGGTGCATGCGTCACACTGTGCGCCACGTTATTGTTTCGGTGAAATGAATTTCTACAATACTGTTAATTCTACTCTGCAGTGTTTAAATGCTTACATATACACACAGTTACTGTCCGTCCACACACACGACTCGGTTCTGCTTCTATGCCCCAGCTTTGTTTACTTTTTCCCACCGAGGCTTCTAGACTTCTGATTGGCCAACATTTCTGCACGGTTAGGAGTCTAGCGCCACCTGCTGCTTTGGCATGTTCATAGCAGCGTTTTCCTTCATTTCTGCCTTTACGAGTGAACGGGATTATTTTTTAAAACGAAAACGGAAAATCTCCGTTTTCAAAAATACCCGTGTACGTGTGGACGTAGCCTCAGTCTCTGACTGGAAGCGCTAATTCGTCATTCGGCTTTTGTCAGACTAAAGTAACTGTTAAAACTGTTTGAAAAGCTAAGCTATACAACAAGGAGAGATTGAGAATTTCCTTTTAGTTCTCAGTTTATTTGATATTGACAAAAGTTAGTCAGTTTTGTCTGTTATTCTGTAAAACAAACTAAGATTTATTTTTAGAATTAATATTTTGTTTCTAAGTGGAATTGACAATTTAGTAGTCTGTTACGTTTGTTCTATTTTGAAACTTAAACGCTTTAGCGGCTGCCTTTTGTGTAGTTTGCAATATTTGCCTTTATCTATCTGAAAAAGTCTCATGTTCCTTAAGTACATCTACCCTGTTGAACTTATTATGGGAAATAAATATTTAAATAAAAACAAGCTGCTGATTATTTCACATTTTACTTGTGAGCAACGGCATATTTAAATCTTACAAATATAGTTATTTGGCTTATATCGTGATAGATATCGTTATCGCCTGAAATGAAAAAAACATATCGTGATATGAAAAAATCTCATATCGCCCAGCTCTAGGGTAAGACAAGGAATACTGAGAATGGAAATATGGTGACCATTTAACATTCATTCATGGAATTTTAGGAGTACAACTATAAGTTAACTCATAAGTTTTACTAACCTAATAATATGTTAGTTGAGTCAGACTTGAGTAAGACTATGAGTAAAAATGCATTTAGGCTGCAAATTCTTTATCTTTATTCAGTTTATTTATATGACAAGAAATTAATGAGAAATCCAAAAGGGTATAGGTTAAAGGTGAGACTTTTGGAACACCTAAAATCAGCAAAAAAGGAACATTTTAAAAAGAATCGCAACTAAATAAGAAAAAGAAATAAATCGCTCATGTCAAATCCAGCTACAGATGAACTCTCAGTACTTAAAGCATCTTCACACTAAACTGGATAATCATCATCATACATCGTCATTTGTGTTTGTTATCCCTCATTTTAAACAGCTTCTGGATATTAAGTGGTAATTGTGGATTGCATGCTTTGTACATCATTTAAACTATGTTATAGTCTACTAAATCTTTGAATTTCTGTGTATTTAATTGAATAAATAATGGATTTACTGACTAGTCATAGAGTTTGTTATCATTCATATGGCTTTTTTTAGTAGTAAAAAGACTGCTCGCCTTGTGTTTCCCCACATTCCTACACAGTACGTCATATATAGAGCAATAAGTGAATCTTTTTTTTTTTTTAAACATAAGTCTTTAAGTGTAAGGGAGCAGCCAGACAGCCGAGAGCTTTTTTTGTCTTGTGAATGCTGCTTGCTGAGGGTTTTGTAAGGGTGGGGTAGCATGTCAGCCCACATCTGGAAGATGATGCTCTTACAGTAAGTGTTGCTATACGTTAGCCTGCAATGAGTCAACACTGGGCTGTGAAGCATCAGGCAGAGTTGTGCTTGCCCTTTTCCCACTAAGAGCTAACCAACCTTTGGTAGAGGATCCCAAATGCACCTCTGTTAATCCGAGCTGCAGGTTGTAGAGGTTATGATCTCCAGAAAAACGGGTTAGGATGATATTAAGGGAGAAAAACCCTGTTAGACTGCGAGGAGTCTTTTCCTAAGACCTGAGAGATTGTTAACCCGCTACTTTAGAAAGAAAGTTTTCCTTTGGCATTTAGAAAGGGCATTATCTGCACCCAAGACAAAAGGCGACACTCGTCTATGGTGACCCCTTCTTCATTTCTTCTGTCCCTTCTTTTAGCTGTGGTTGCTGAAGAGGGAAAACACCAAACAGTGCCCCTCTTTTCTGAGATTTTTTAAGCGCCTCCACCGCCACCGAGCAGCTAGCTGCTGCACCAAGTCTCGTAAATGAAGCTAACTCAACTTTGTATTAGAAATGACAGACTGCCTGGAAAAGCAAGCTAATGCTATCAAACAGACTTTTACGAAGGTAGACGTGACTTATAAATACAGTATTACATCTTCTCCGGCTAACCGTCAAGTTACAGTTGGCTAATATTTTCTCCTGCCATTACTTTGACAGTGCTGTGACAGCCGACGTATGTCCTGAACCCGGGCAACATCACGGTACAAAACAGCGACCGCCGCTTAAATACGTTCATATTTCTGCATTGATTTTCGCCGTTGCACGTTTCAATTCAAATTCCACAGTGAAAATTTTCAGTAAAAGCAAATCTCACTCACCAGTGAACTCCGATCCGCAGGTTACAAGGTGTTAAAAAAAAGGCTGTTTTCCGGCTGAGTCACCCCACCCTCAAACGCCCATTCTCGTAAGACGGTGAACTGCGAGCGGAGAGCTGAATGGACAGCGTCTCATCGCTCTTTCTGCTGATTGGTGCGTCGCCGACCTCTGTCATGATATTGACCAATCGAGTTGTGATGCGTTGATCGTTCACAACAATCAGACAGCTTTCTGTCCTGTCGCCTCGTGTCACTTCACTTTTACTCCAGGAAAATGCAAATCGTCCATCTGAAGATGCACGCAGCTGAACACCACCGTTTATAAAATAAATATGTAAAATAATACGAATGAAAGACCTCAATGCACTCTATGTACATACATTTCGGTGTTTGTTTGTTTTGTTGTTGTTTTACAGTGTATAATGACCATTTGTATATAACATAGTGTTTTGGCATCTATGTACACTATTCTTGTTATTTATTTTTCGATTTTTATTTTTCTAATATAACTAATTCATTTTTCTTCCTGACCCTTGTAATAAATTAATGTTCCCAGTGTGGGATTAATAAAGTCTATGTTTATGTCTAAATCCTGGAAAACATGTGTATATAGTCAGGCATACTGAGTGATACAATGATGGGTTTTTTTTCTCTTTTCTTTTTTTTTTGCACTGAAGAAAATGGTATTGCTGCTGATATGAGACAGTGGATGCATTTGGCTGATTAATTAATTTCCAAATAATAACTACAGGGGTTTAATCAAGCAAAATTTCCATATATTGTCTGTTTTCAGCACTTGAAATGTAAGACTGGCTGAATTATTTAAACTGAGTATCTGCATATTCTGAGCTGTTGTTCCCTCTTGTACACGCTAGTGTATTGAAAAACCCAGAATGTGATTAAAGTGTAGACTTTCAGCTGTAATTCGAGGTACTTAACAAACATTTTGCATTTACTGTTTATGCTTTTTCAGTGGCTCATAAATAATTGGGCAACTGACTAGCAAGCAGTTTCATGACCAGGTGGGGCCTTATGTATATCTGTGTGAAAAATTCAAATAAACCTTTCACACAGTTGGCAAAAACTGTAGCAATGGCTAAATTTGATACATGTCTAAAAACAAGGAATGCACTGACTGACTGTCAGTAACACCAAAATGTCCCCCACAAAACACAAAGACAACCAAAAGGGATGATGGCAGAATTATTTCCATGAAAAACAGCTTCACAACACCTAAACAAGACAAGAACGCACTCTGTGGAGGCAGGTGTATTGTCCACGACCACAATGAATGGATGCATTCAAGAATGGAAATGCAAATGATTTACAGCAATGTGCAAACTACTGGTTACACTCACTTATCATAGAACATCCAAAAGAGCCTAAAGCTGAAAATCAGTTCATTATCTTGAGCATACCACATCATATATCAAATATGGTGGAGGAAGTGTTATGGTATGGGCATGTATAGCTGCCAGTGGAACAGGGTCACCAGCATTTATTGATGATAGAAGAAGTAGGATGAATTGTAAGGTTAACAGGGCTGTACTCCCTGGTCCGATTCAATCAAATGCTGCAAAACCAATTACACTGAGCTTAACAGCACAGATGGATAATGGCCCAGAGCATACTATAAAAGCAACCCAAGAGTAAAGGTAAATAAAAGGCATAGTCTTCAATGGACAAGTCAGTCACCTGAACTCCACCCAGCAGAGCACGCTTTTCACTTACTGAATGCAGAAAAGCAAATGAAAAGCAACTGAAGGCGGCTGCAGTCCTAGCAGAGCATCTCACAGCATTTGGCGATGCCCATGGGTTCTAATCTTTAGGCAGTCACTGACTGCAAAGGATTTGCATCCTGGTGTTAAAAACAATCCTGATATTTAAAATTGTCATACATTTTCCCATTACTTCTGAAAATGTATGAATCTGTATAAAAACATCTGTAATTCCTTAACAGTTCATGCGAAACTGTTGCACTTCAATGTTTTCCTCCCCCAACCCGGATGACCAACCCTCCCCAAGCCTGGTTCTGCCAGAGGCTTCTTCCTGTTGAAAGGGAGATTTTCCTTCCCGCTGTCACCAGGTGCCTGCTCATAGGGGGTTGTCTGTTTGTTGGAGTTTTCTCTGTATAAAACACTTCGAGGCGACTGCTGTTGTCAGGTTCTTCTATAAATAAAATCTTTGTTGATTGAATTAAAATCCACTGTGGTGGTGTAAAGAAGCAAAAATACAAAAAATAAAAACGTGTCATTGTCCAAAAACCTATGGACCATAATACATCTTTAGTTTTTCAGAGACACAAAAAGTGAATGTTTCTGATTTATCGTTGAAGCTGCACTTCTCCGCGTTTACCACCAGGGTGCAGTGATGCACTTTTGAGACAGGACAAAAGTGCCTTGGACTATATTCTTTGTTGTATTGTTAGTTTTTGTTACATATTTTACCTGAGTACACACAACATGGAGCAGATGAAGGCAGAATATATTCTTTATATTGTGCTGTCATAAAGTGGTTAGTAGTCTGTAAAGAGTTGGAGATGAATGTTCAGTGTGTATCTATTTAAGCGGTCTTCAAACGATCAAATGATTGGCCTTCGTTTGTGTGTTTTTAAAAAAACAACAAACAAACCTCGAACCCATATAACAATAATAAAGCCTAAAAATCAGTTAATTCATATGCTTTTGATGGCGCCTGAGCCAAGAGCAAAAATCTCCCTCCTAATATGCACATGACTATGAGATTCAGTGCCGGATGGCTGCTTTTATGTTACCTCAGATGGTGGGTCTCTGTGATGAATTATAGACAATAGGTTGAGGGCAGTCAACAGTGCATTTATGACAGATAATAAATGTGCACTGCCAAACCAAGCCAATTGAAGTGTGCCGTTCTGGAATGGAAAAAGAAAGAGAAAGGAGTTCATAGGCGAAAATTTTGATATTGTGTCAACACTTTATTATGCACCACCACCATGCAAAATCACTGCTATGAACTTGCTCAAAAATCAAACTAGATATTTCACACATTTATGATTTTAGATTGGCTCGCCACTTTTCCTAAAGTGACTGGGTAAAGTTTGGTGCACACTCAGAAAATACATCGAGTGTGTGTGTGTATATGTGTGTTTGTGTGCAAGTCACAAAGATTTGAGTGACTAGCAAAGGGAACAATGGCAGATTACCTATGATTTAACCTTAATTCATAAACCACTGATAGTAAATGCAGTTTCTTCGATGCCCTCATGGTTGTAAATCTTTAAGTTTGAGTGATTTGGATCCATTTGTGTCATCTCTTCTTCCACTTTAAACAAACATTCCAGACATCAGAACCAGTCATCTATATCTTATATTTAATTGACATTTAATAGACAGCATACATGATTGCAGACCAGTTCCCTCTGCAGACAAACAAACCCTACTAGTATCAGTATTATCATCTCCAGTGAAGACTTCCAGCATCGCTGCAGGTTTTGTTGAAAGCTACATGCTGCACTGACAGGTTGAGCAAACTCCATTGAGAGGTCATCCAATCAGCTAAGGCAGTGTGAGTTATTATTAACACTAATGTATCAAATAAAACAAACGCATCTGATTGGCCAGCTCAAAAAAAAAAAAAAAAAAAATGCCAAAGCAACTCAACAGCAGCTGTAAGAAATATACTAACATTTGTTCATGGTAACCTGGCCAGGGCAACACGTTTACAAAAGATTTCAGCTTTGATCATTTACATCATCATCATCAGCTCCAACGTAATCCCAGGCTCATTATCACAAATTATAAAGAAGATGACAACAATTTGACTTCAAAGAATCACGGTGTCCACCCTGTGCTAACAGTGCAGTTGTACATTTGCTAAACAACTGATATATAGAAAAAACAAACAAAAAAAAAAAAAAAAACCCCGATAAAAATTAAGAAATAATTTCCCAAAATTGTGTTCTTTCCTTTTTCTGTTTTCTTCCTTATGGCACCTGTGGTATAAGAGACAGCTCAGGAATTAATCTCTTTACATAAGCTCACAGAATTACCTTAAATATGTGCTTGGTTAAAAATATATATCTTTACATAAATGTATTTTATGGTTGGATTTAGCATAACTTAAATTCTTCATGTCCGCAGTGCTCTATACTGTCGGCCAAACGTCGTCTCGTCCAGTGTCTTCAGCTGTTTTTGCTTTTCATATTGCTCGCCTGTGAAGAATAAGGACAACGTTAGAAGGCGTGTGAGTGCGTTATTCAGACAAATCCCAGCTCTGACAAGTGTGCTGGATAAGCGGTAAACAAATTGGATTGATGGAAGGATGACTGTACTCCCATAGTAACATCAGTACTGTAGCTCGTTTGTGCTTCATCCGTCTGCCATGTGGGCAAACGATTCATACATTTCATGTAGAGATCAACTTAAACGTCTTAAAATAAGCCTGATACATCATCTGCTCTTCACTACATGACTGGTGAAAAGAATATATAGCAACATCTGTAGAAAAGTAGAAAGAAAAAAAGAACTTCAGACCAGCTCTTTATTGAAGGGACAAAGTTTTGCTCCCTAAATCATGCACACAGTTTTCAAACTAAGGTGCATTTATTTAAATTTTACTGGAGTATCATCGTAATCTGCTGCTTTAAGAACTTTACATAGATGGAGAGAGGTTTGGGCCCCAAGTCTACATTTGAGACTCTCACAGTGTGTGAATGCGAGATTGAATGAATAGTGGAATTGTAAAGCGCTTTAAGGGTCTTGAAAAGCGCTATATAAATGCAATCCATTATAACTTAAATAATAATAATAATAATAATAATAATAATAATAATAATAATAATAATAATAATAATGCTTATTTAACAGCTTGCTATGAAGCTGAAACGGTTCTTCAAACAATTAGATGTCCATCTAAATCCAACTTGGCTAAACAGGAAAATGCAGTTCTTATTTTTGAGATACAAATTACTGAGGTTTTGACACTTCATATCGATTTTAACTATTTCCCACCAAAATTGTTTTAAAGCATTTATTCTGAAAACTGGGAGACAAAACCAGAGATGCACATTTTTGCCAGTTTAGCTTAAAATACAACAAAGTCAGCGTGCTCAGAAGAGTTTGAGGCAATTGTTGAAATTGAGCATGTTACCGCATGTTATTCACAAGCTCAGCATGATTCTCTGCTCTGCGATTGCCAAAACCCCCCAAAAAACTCCTGGACAACCTGCTTCATGGATTTCAGGATTGACAGAAACACCTTTTTAAATTTTGCCTTCACTTTTCTGTAGATCAAACTTATTTCTTAAATGCTGAAACTCACGTCCAGTTAGTCTAGCTGTCCAGTTCTTGGACGATAATAAATTAAAAAGGAAACAAAGAAACAAGGGAAAAAAAACAACAGAAAAAGTAAAATGGTAAGATTGTAACTAAAAGATATCATAAAACATCCAAGTCCAGGCACTTAAGGTCAGCTTGGAAAAGTAATAAAATGTCTTTATTTTACTGGTAGATATTTTCAGATAAATTTTTTTTACCAGTGTATACTGGCTTGTGCCTTTTTTAGGGCTTAGAGATACAAAGATATCAACAGAGCAAGCCTCAGACACCACAGCTGTGCAGCAAGTACTTGCATCATTTTCTTTTGCCTCTAGGGGCAATGGTAAGCCCTTAAGGACATCACCTGACAGTTGTTGAATTATCCTTTGGCCAAGCACTGCACTGAAGAACATCATGGAAGTAATTCAACCCTGAGAGTGTCAGGTATTCAAACTGTTACTCTTGATTGGGTGAGGATAAAATCAAAGGTCTCAAAGAGAGGCAGTTAATTTCCCCCAGAGGCCAGATGAGAAACTGAGACTGTTGTGGAGGGCCACACCAACAATACAGAGACAGCATTAATATTGAACAGAACTGACTTCAGCCTATTGGGGTGAACCTGCACAACAGTCTCAGTTTCTCATGTGGCCCCTGGGGGAAATTACCTGTCCACTGCTGCCCTACGCCCATCAGTTACCCTAGTCTCACTTAGACTTCTCATATTTTTATAGGCAATATCATGGTTATAAATTATGGTTACTGTTTTCGCAATTGACCAGAATTAACCCGGGTTAATTGTTGTTGATCACCAACGACACTGTAAATTTCCTTTTGCGGTGGCTTCAGTGTATTTTTTCCCTTTTGTTGCATATTTTATTATGAATTTTAATTTATTGTACCCATAACATCTTTGGTTAGCCTATCACAGAGCCTTGTGTACCCTTACATTGGTATGATGCACTAGAAACTAGAGATCAAAAAAAAAAAAAAAAAAAAAAAAAAAAAAGATCTACAGCTGACAGGTAGAAATAACTTACCAGTCACCCGGACCTACGTGGTCACTGCTGCAGAGTCACCTGCGCCACATAATTAAAACCAGCACAGCAGGTCAGAGCAGGTACTGACAAGGGGCAATTTAATAATTCAGAACACACAATATGCCACCTTCTCCTGCTATTTCAGTCTTGGAAAGCTATAACTCACCATGCACGTTTTGTCCGTTTCCTGCCTGTGCTTTTTCAGTTCATCCAACTGGAGCTCATCCTCCAGCTGCCGCTCCAGATCCTTCTCAAAGCACTCCTCATCGGCAGCGCTTGCAGGCCTGTCATGAAAAAACAAAGCAGTTTAAAACTGGGAAAAAAAAGGGATGGATGCGACTGAATAGTTCTCTATAAAAGTCTAATATATGACCTACGTATAAAGTGCTTGGTGTACTCAAAACGGTGAACTGCCTGAATGCTTTATGAAATACAACTAAAGTTCTTGAATTTGCACCCACTCCACTGACATTTTAGCCAAATCAAAGAGAAAATCAGCAGCATTCATAACAAAATTCCACATTTTTATAACCCGTACTCAAGCATAATACTGTTCAAGATGATCACAAATAAGAAGAAGGTGCATGGACTTCCTCTCAGTAAGTAAAACAATCTCACTGCCCTAACTGTTCTCAGTCCCACAGACAGCTGAGCGAAGCAAAGGGCGTGCACGCCCAGAGCCCTGGAGCCAGTGCTATCACTTGGTCTTCAGCTTTTTTTCCCCAATCCATGCATCATTATTATGAAAACTGCAGTAATGGGATTTTAAAAACATACAGTAGTATAGTATGAAAGGGTTTGAAAGGTTAATATATGATCAGATTAAATCATGTCATAATAGTGTAGGTTGTAGCTGTGGGTTAAATGTCAACTATCCATTAACGTGAGGAAAGCATAAACAGTTTATGGGAGAAAGGCGCACTCAGCAGGTCAGCAAAGCATAAACTGTCAGCAACAGCTGTGGGAGTGCTTCAGTTCTGCCTCCTGTGCGGGGGGGGGGGAGGTCACGTGACGCTGCTAGCTGAAGCTCACAGGAGAACTGCAGCTTTGACATTGGATGATAGTGTTGGAGCAGGAGTGTCGGCGCTACCAGAGTAGGCTCAGACACATATTAGCTGCACCCTCTGACGTCTCCTGTGGGGGATAAGGGAGCTTGTTGTGGATTTCAATCATCATTTACCCACAGCTAAGGCTATCTGACGTTTCCTGTCGGCGCCTGCTGAGGTGAAAGGCTCTTTTTGCAAAGGACTGTTTAGGATTAGGATAACGTAAAGATGCCTGAAGAGGCCGTCACTTATCGCTGTTCAATCAAAGCTGTCAGGAACAACTTGAGCAATGACTCCCCCCCCACCCACCCCAAACAGACAGAAGAAAATCTGTTTTCGGTGGGATAATCCACCAAAGTTTAAGTCCCTCACAAGTATATACTGCTTTTGCATGGGTACATATTATAAATGTAAATAATGTCCAAAGTAGTAATTTAACATGGCAAAACAGAAAAGTTCAAAGCACTACACGGTGCATTTATAAGCAGCCTTTGCTATTGTGTGATCAAACTCGACTCTTTGCATGAGTGGGTTAAGTCGGCTCGTGACAGGTTTGTGACCACGGCACAAAAAAAACCAAAAACCAAAAAAACAAAACAACCCGGTTGTGATAAACCGTCCACTGTGCCCCGATGCACACGGTCGCAGCCCAGAGGCGGCAGAAGCCAGAAGACACCTCTGTGTGAGTTCTTTAAAATTCTTAGATACTTTAATCTGAAGGGCTTGAAGCCCCCCAAAAATGTTCAGAAATAAACTAATATAAGAAAGAAGATTGAAAAAAATCTTTCTCGTTTATCTTTTGAACTGAGCTAAAATTTCAAACTGTTTGTACGGGCCTAAAATTAACCAGACTTTAACCCTCCACCTCTTCAGACTCTTCTCCACCTGCTCCATACTCTCGCTACAGATCACAATGTTGTCTGTAACATCATAACGCACAGAGACTCATGTCTGATCTCATCTGTCAGCGAATCCATCACCATGACAAACAGGAAGGCGCTCAGAGCCGATTCCTGATGTAGTCCCACCCTCACCTGAACCCATCTGTCACTCCAGGTGCACATCCCGCCTCTATCTCACTGCCCTGCGTGTCCTGCACCACCTTTACATACTTTCACTCGTGAATTCCTCATGCAGTACCACAGTTCCTCTCTCACCACCCTATCATATGTGTTCTCTAGATCCACAAAAACACAGTGAAGCTTCTTCTGACCTTCTCGATACTTCTCCATCGACACTCTTAAAACAAACCTCACATCTGTGGTGCTCAGCATGACTCCTGCTCAGTGCTCGTCACCTCTCTTATTAACCTAGCGTCAACATCTCTTTCTTATATCTTCATGGTATGGCTTGACAAAAAAAGACTGTGTACTTTTAATAACATGGCTGCTTTTGCAGTATCTTAAAAGTACCTTGGTTTGTAAGCGTAGAAAGGATCTGAGGAGTTTGTGGCCAGTAGTTCACGTCCAAAATCTGAATCCACAGTGCTCTCCGTTTCACTTCCACCCTCTGTTTATTAAAAAAAAAGATAATAAAAACAGTTAATGTATAATAAGTCTGAATGTGACTACTGTTTTCCCTCCATTCATCTTTACCTGAATTGAGCTCCTTAACCAGTGATGACATTGTATTAGTGATGGAGTCAGCAGCAATGAGCAGGTCATTTCTCAGATTTCTCCTTGGACCTTTTGCGGTCAAACAAACAAACAAAAACAGTTTAAAGTGGGATCCTGTGCAGCTTCCAATAACAAGGACAGACCGCTGTAGTGTCGCTGTGTTACCCTGAGCGAAGGCCTCCTGAACGTCCCCGCCCACGCCCATGAGTGAGTCCTGAGGTGTGTGAGTCGGGGTCGTGCCGGCAGAATCCGAGTGGATTGGTGTGGGAATTGGCCGGTTGATGGTGTGGCTGGGTGAAGAGCGCGGCGAGCCGGGACCCTGAGTCTAAAGGATGTACACATTTAGTTTTTTGTGTAAGAAGAAAGCCTGAACGACTCCCATGCAGTATAAGGTAACATGCTGCTACAAACAGAATCACATTCTTAAAAACCACTTCAAGTATTTGCAGAGAACAAACCACAAGATGCTGAATTAATATTTATCAAAGTTTCAACTAATCCGGAACATCATTTGGCATGTAAAGAAATGGAAAATGTCCATTAGTAAACAATTAGGTTTCATATATGGTGACCAATGACACATTATATTGCCAGAAGTATTCTCTCACCCATCCAAATCATTGACTTCAGGTGTTCCAATCACTTCCATGACCAAAGATGTATAAAATCAAGCACCTAGGCATGCGGACTGCTTCAACAAACATTTAAGAAAGAATGGGTCGCTCCCAGGAGTTCAGTGAATTCCTGACAACCTGACAGAACACCTTTGGGATGAATCTGAGTGGAGACCGTGAGCTGGGCCTTCTCATCCAACAATAATGTCCGACCTCAAAAATAGTCAAAATTTCCCATAAACACTCCTAAATGGCATCGGAAGGTCTTCAAAGAAGAGTTCAAGCTATTATAGCTGCAAAGGGTGGGCTGACATCATATTAAACCCTATGCATTAAGAATGGGATGTCACTCAAGTTCATATGCCTGTGAAGGCAGATGAGAAAATACTTTTGGCAGTATAGTGTCTGCATCTGATACTGTGGTCACATTATTGTGAGTATAAGACATGTTGTTCTAAAGATATACACACAATACATTTACAACAAAAACACTTTTCCAAAAGGGACATCTCACTGGTATTGTATGTACGGTATTTATTTCTTGCAGATGCCACACACCCACACCAAAGGTTTCATTTCGAACATGCATCCTGGTCTCTTTTTCCTCTCTTTCACACTTACAGCTTGATTCCGCTCCTCCTCCTCCTGCTAAAAAAAAAAAGAAAAAAGAAAAAAAGGAAAAAAGAAAGAATGTCTGACGGCTCATGAAACAGCAGCCATGTCTGTAAAATCGAATCGCACTTCCGCAGAGACCTGGTCAGCACGCGGCTTCCTCGTGCAAGTTTAGTGGATTAACATTGATCCTATTGGGCTAATTAGATTAATATCTTCCCCACTTAAGGCAGTACTGCAGGCAGGCTGTGCAGGCTTTGGGAAACTTGCATTATGTCGACTATAGATCAAGCTCACCCCCCATAGTAGAGGGTGGCAGACATGTCTTCTAAAGCATCCTCTGAATTAAGATCCCATTTAAGTCTGCAATCCGGCACCACTGAATGGCATTGGAAAATATGAAGGAGGGCACAAGTTTTGAATTTTAAACTGTATTTTCACAAGTTTTACAGCTTTTCCTAGTGATAAAGACCCACCTTTATCACTGTTCTCTTTTACAGCAGTTGAATTCACTTTTATTTATAAAGCGCCAAAAATCACAAAAACAGTCATCTAAGGTGCTTTATATTGTAGGACCCTAGAGTAATAAAGAGAAAACCCCAACAATCAAACAACTCCCTTTGAGCTAAAAACTGGCAACTGGGGGAAGGAAAAACTCCCATTTAACAGGAAGAAACCTTCTGCAGTCCAGGCTCAGGGAAGGTAGGCCATCTGCCATGACTGGTTGTGGGTGAAGGGAGGGAGACAGAATAAAAGACACACTGTGGGAAAGAGCCAGTTTGACATTCCCGAGCTATGATGAGTCCTCACAGCTAAGAGAAATAGTAATACAAGGAAAAATCCCTTATCGGAGCATATTGGTCACCACCTGCTGTAAAAAAAAAAATAATAATAATAAAAAAAAAAAATAATAATAATAATAATAATTATTATTATTATTATTATTATTATTATTATTATTATTATTATTATTATTATGTATATATAAGCTCACTATAGCCCACATGTCCATGTTTTCTATGTAAACAGTCTGCGATGGATATGATTCAGTCCAAGAAACTCTGGAAAAAGGAAAAATAGCGTCTGCTCCTTCAGTGATCAGAAGGAATAAAACTAAACTGTTCACTATCTGACTGCACTGCGCTCAGAGATAAAAGGCACATCTGTAGTACCTTGAGAAGCATCATTAGTTGCTCCAGCTGCACCATGAGTTCCCTGCGACTCTCCTGCAGAGTAGACATTCTTTGTTCAAGCTCATCTTTGCGTTGCCTAACAGAAGAAACAAGTTGTACAGCATAATGAAGCCACAATGTCACGTCAGTGGCTCAAACAACCCCCCCAAAACATAATGAACATCTGCAGACTGAAAAACATAATATTCATTACGCATGTTCTTTAGCACCCTAAGCAAAGCTGTCTGTCATAACCCATTTGCATTTGGTAACGCGACGTAGGCGGAGCTACCTGAGGAGTCGTAGCTCAGCGAGCAGGGTGGGGTTTTGCTGGCCCCTGTCTGGTGGCGGCTGGGAAGCTTCCTCATGCTGAAGGCGCAGTCGCTGGATTTCCTGGAGGATTTCTCTGCGATGAGTACAAACATGTGCAAGTGCCACGTCAAACCGCATTTCTGACAGGAAGTCAACAAGATGATCTAAACCTGCAGTAACTGGTATTTCTGTCCACTATGAGGCAGCAGAAACAAGCTGCTCATCAGCTCAGTTATTTATAGCATCCAGCAGACACAGAACAATATAATTTTGTGACTATATCAGTTCAACTATCACCTTCTCTCAGCTGTTTGGTTTCAACTTCTGTAGGAAACACCTCAGCAGCTAAATGCTCCAATACGAAACCCCTCTACCTTTTGAATACTGGTATACTGATACACCATTGTAGTGTCCACAGGCCAGTATCTGGTTAATAGTACACAAATATTTATTAGGCAAAATGAATAAACAGTTTGACTTATGGATGGCAAAATGTAATTTTTTTTTTTCCCAGTGGTGGAAACAAGAAAAGAAGTCATAGATCAAAAATACTGATTAGAGCTTCCTAGTTTTGTTACTTTTTACTCAATTAACTGATCCTAATCATATAAATACAATAAAAATATAATATTACTACACAGGTTGAAATAAAATTTAAATCTCTAACTTCAAACAAGCTTCCATAGGAGGAAGATAAATAGAGTCATTAATATTTTTTTAAGCTGATAAGTCCAAATGTCTTTGGTGCAGACACATCAGCTCAGGGAAAAAGGATATGATCCAAGGTCTAGCTAAAATGAATGATTACAGCCTTCTGGTTCACATGTTTTACTCACCTTTGCCTCCACCTCAATATAAATTTCCCTAATTTCATTAAACATAAATTTTTTCACAGCTACTTCTTTTATATTTCTTAATAGTCTTTGTAGAATCATATTTTATGTCTTTTTATTAGCAATTTTAAACCACTTCAAAAAATTATTCAAGAATAATATAACTGAAATGAAATAGGTTTTATTTCCTTAAATAATGACTTTCAGCTGCAGTGTTTAAGTTAGTATTTAATGGCAGCCTGGAGTAGTGAATGCTTTTTGAGGTCTGATCAGAGATGCCTTCATTCTGAGAGGTAAATTTCAAAAGAAAGGAGGCGAGCAGTTTCTCGGACGCAGCCATGCCTAACCTGTTTTTGCTCTCGAGCTCGGCAATGAGCTGTCTCTGCTGTTTGTTGGCATCCAGAGAGCAGGGGAGGTCTGTGGGGACCCTCTGCTGTTGAGCCTGTTGGTGAAACCAAGCGAGAGACATCACGTGAACTGGCTTCACCTCTAGGTGATGTCATCCACCAGCTTATCACATATCTCACAGGAGGGAACAAAGCAGTTAAGTCACCAGCCATCCATCAAGACCTCCGATAAGAGCATGAGCAGGCACACGGCTCTGGTTAGCACAGGTGGCTAATGTCTCTTTAGCAGAAATACAGATTTAAAAAAAAGAAAAAAAAAAGAAAAAAAAAAGGTGTTTAAAAATACTCTAGTAAAAGCTGAAATACTGATTTGACTAATTTACTCAAGTATAGTGAAAAAGTACAGGGTGTGAAATGTAGTCATAGTATAGTAAGTGGCTCTTTGGAGGACATTTCGATCAACTATGTGTGTGCAAAAAAAAAAAAGTTATTATAGTTGAAAAAACCAAAACCAGATGTTAAAAACCATTGTTGTTAAGTCAGATAAAATCATTTCCATTGTAATAGCTGTACTGATCTTCCCAACTCTTGCTAATGACTTACATACAATAATATTTAAAAAGTCTAAAGTCTAAATTAAATAAAACATTTTCCCACAACAAAACTGAATTTAAAAACTAAAATGTCAAAATTAAATAAAAACAAAAGCTAATCATAAAATACAATAATAACTGGTGCAAAACTAACTGATACTTGTCATGTTAATACAATGATAAAATAGTATTAGCACATGAGAAATCAAACTAACTTCTAATTCTAATAAAAGTTTTCAGCTTGAACGTCTGTTGCCCACGCTGTGGATGGGTCACTCTGCCTCCACATCTAAACCGGAAAATGAGCCCAGTCGGGGGTTACGGTGGGATTTGGCTGCTGTGGGAACAGATCAGTTGTAGTGGTGGCGTGTAGAGAAGAGAATCACTTAGAAATTAGTAACAATAATTTCTACTGTGAGCTCCAGTAGATTTTGTGTGCATGCTGCGAACACCTGACCTGTGAGTACTCTGCTGTGGCAAAGTTTAGAGTAATGAACTGTGTTGGACTATTGAGGAGTAGCTGTGGCGTTCATGGTCAGTGTACCAGGGCAACAAACAATTTGAGTTTGAGCCAATGATGCTAATTAGATTCACTCACTGAATTCCACCTTTACACTGTCTAAGGGTTAGAAATCAGCTGTTATAGTTCATGTAGCATGAACTATCCAGAGTATAAATTTCTAGTAGTAATATTTCCCTCCTGTATTGGTTAAGAATGATAACAGAATGATCACCTTCTTGACTGTAAAAAACAAAAAAACAAATGAAAGCCTCTAACGTAGAGTAGCAGTAAATGTCAACTCGAGTTTATGTTGTTGTTTTTTTTTTTTTTAACTGGACAGTGATGAAAGATGTTTGTGTGAAATGGATATCTTTTATCTCACCGCAGCATCAGCAGCCAGTCTAGCAGCATAGCGAGCAATGAGACTGTGCTCGTCATCTTGATGGTTACTGCTCTCCAGCAAACTGATCAAGAGGAAAACAGAGACGGGAGAAAAAATACACAGCACAATTAATTTAAAAAAAAAAAAAAAAGTGTATGTGGACGCAACATGAGCACTCGAAATTTTAAAAAAGCAAATAACTTTTACTTTTCTGAGTCAGATTCGGCATGAAAGCTTCGACAGGAAGTAACACTAAGCTAGTCGCGTGAAACGCAAAACAATAAATTAAGAGGGGTTAAGTAAAAAAGTGGAGATACAAAGCAATCGATCGCTTTGTATTTGAAAGCTTATCTAATTACAAATACAGTAAAAACAACAAAAACAAAAAGCAAAGAAACCATACAGCCCTGTATTTACACATTTATGCACACACATGCGTACAGTAGGGTCAAAAGCTGCTACAATAACACAACATGTTATCTGGAAGTCATTCACCAATAAAACACACATATAGGCATTTTATCATAGGCCACACAACAATAACAGAAAATATGTCAAATCACCTGCAGTAAATTAAAATGATTAAAAGTCACAGGATTTACAGGATCAAACAAACAAAAGACTAATAATTTGATACCAGTTAACTAAACTAATCTGTATTGGAAGTTACACAAAATTAAAAAGCTGCCACTTTTAACTTGATAAATTTCACTCAAAGACAACACATGTACACTGCATGGAGTTATAGAGTCATAATGTTGGAAGAAATAGACCCTGTTACCCACTTTGGATACAAATCAGTCAGAAACACTGCCGGGGAATGCAGAAAGGGTCAAAGGTCAAAGCAACCAGCCTCTAAAACAATCTGACAGCATGCATCGTTAGGACTGTAACACACTCGGATTAGGTTAGGGGGAAAGGGGGAAAGGCGGCAGTTCAGCGGAGCACATAGTTTCCACTAGTGTTTGGCAAACACAGCGGCACACCCACTAACCATGTTTTGGGGTTGTTTTGGAGTAGGTTCACATAGAGGCCAATGAGTACATGTTCGTCAGCAAGTCTATCGGCAACATCGAGGTTGTAGTTCAACCTGGAACAGTGCAGGGTTTCACAAAACACAAGACATTACGTTACACAGGTGACAACGGGGTTGAGTGGGGACGGGAAAGAGTGAGGGAGGCAGGGAGAGGACACGACAAAAGAAAAGAGGAGGAGAACAGCTGAAAAGCAGCCATTCATGGGTGACCAGAGCGAAACAAGGCCATATTATGTTTGGGAGAGACACTGCCGATGAAGGCTAAGAGTAGACTGAGGGCATGCCAAGCAAAAAACAAAAACAAAAAACAATTAGATAAATACTCTACAGGTACTTAGTCATCTATTAGTAAAACTATCAAAAGTCTATTTATTGCTTAAACATTCACGTTAAGTCAGGTGTGCATGGCCCCTTTATAGAGGCCACCCACCAGGATTGCACACATCTCTAATGTAGTGACCATGCGGTTTAAACAATATTTTCAATAGCAGCTTCTTTTATTAGCATTTACAAGTACATGTATGTTATAATGTCAGAAGAAAGCAGTGATTACAAGGGCAGCATCGTATGCAGGAATGCCCAGCCCTGTCCTTCAGCTCATCCCAAACCAGCAGAGAGATGTAAACTCTCACGTGGGTCTATCCTGGAGCCTCCCCCTCTATGGACACGTCCCATCTAGGAGGCACCCAGAAGGCATCTTATTTATATGCCCAAACCTCCACAGCCGTCTCCTTTCAATGTGGAGTAACATGGACTCTACTGTGAGTCCCTCCTGAATGATTGAGCCTTTCACCCCATCGCTAAAAGAGAGCCCAGACACCCTTGAAATGGAAAAAAAAAAAACCCCCAAAAACCCCAAAAACAACCCCAAACCCAAAGGCTACCACATAATTATCATGGATGTTCACTAGCCAGTACAGCATACTGACCAGACCTAGCTCGGACGTACGATATACTGTATGTGATGGAAATCAGCTGTTAATGTTTAGGACAGCTGACGTGATCTAAATGAAACACCATTCATTTATTGTTAAAAATAAAATCCTTTTATTTTTTAAATTACCTTTATTGGGCAATTTATAGTTAATTAGTGAAGTATTAAAAGAAAGAAAACCATGAGATAAAACAACGCTCCGAGTGAAGTTCCAGATATATGCATGGATATATTAAGAATTTATTAGCACAACCCTCGATGGCAATTGTTCCCAGTGGCCATGCATGGTACTGCAACAACACCACCACCACCACCTTTTTTGGAGATCAGAAATGAGACACCTCATACACTACCCTCCTTGCTCTTTAACATGCCATAACAACACACCTCCCTGAACTACAGGTATATTGTTCTCATTGTTGTGCCCCCACCCTGCCTCCCCCCTTTCTCATTTCTCACGTCTCTCATTAACACATGGGGGTCTGCCCGACGCTGCCAGTCCTCAACCGCAGCCTCAGATCTGTTCTTCTCCCAGGATGTGGCCCCTGCTAGTGAATTATTTATTATGACATTTCACCGTATACTGTCCATGCTTCTAAACCTGTAAAGTCATACATTTATTAACAATAATCCTTGCTGTCTTTAGTTGTAGTCAGCTACCAAACTTCTAAACAGGCCCTGTAGCATATGGGATTATCAGCCTGTTCAACGGCGACTTCAGTGTCAGTTATGAAAGCGGGCAGTGTGCCCAAGAGGAATGCTTTCATCTCTCAAGTGCAGGTACAGAAGTGCACAAATTCCTCTCACTTGAAAAATCAACTAAACTACATCTCCTAAAACAACATTATTACCGACCGAGGAAGCGCCTTAATCCCACTTTGTCTAAAACGAATATACCTACTCACATACACCGTAAACAATGAACCTGGGAATATATAGCATAGCATATGAGCTGACTGATGGTAACATTCAAAGAAAATGGCAGTTAGTGTTTCCCATATTTGTGTGAATGAAGAGATTATAATAGGCACTCTAAACGAAGCGCCAATGATCTTCATGATGCATGCTTCATCTAGCGTCTTTGAAACAGCCCCTAGAGAATAACAGTGTACAGCCTTCTATAAGAAACCCGGCTTGCTAATAGTTTCCTCAGGATGATAAGCACTCTAGTTAATGCGTATGATTATTATCTATATTAGTTTGCGCATGCATTCGCGCTACAAAGGCATTCTCATATGCACACCTATGCCACTTACCCTCTCCCTTTCAGCAGATGTGGAGCAGCCCCAGTCAGGGGCTTTCTCTGCCCAACAACATTATTCTTGCTGTAAGGCAAGCCATTTACATTCAGCTCGAGAAAACACATTAAATGGTGATGCACAAATCTTCACACATGCACCCACACCATCAAAGACTTCAGGAAAATAAAGACCGCGTGGGTCATGGAGTTCACGGGGCGCAGGGTCTTTAGGGAGCACGACAGATTGAAAAGATCTGTTGTGAAACCCAGGGCACCCGTTGTCAGCTGGGATGTACTCACTTTTTGGTGGAGTAAGGGTTCCCTGATGTAGGCATGGAGTGGGAGAATGAGTAGTCATTGGTGATGTTCACTGGTCTTGGTGGCCTGGACAGTAAACACGTGTTAGATTTTAATTTGATCTGACAGAAAAGCTAAAGAGACAGAAAACACCAGTTAGTCTTTCATTCTTGAGGATTTTGCTCAACTGCATAATCTCTGAATTTCCACTTGAGTGGTTTATACAGTATGATATCATGTAGGAGAACATGCAAGAATGAATGAATGAATGAATGAATGAATGAATCTGGGAATTAACAAACAAAACAGTGTTTGGGACACGTCACAAGTGGGGAATGTGAGTGGATGAGTCTGACTGTACACGATTAGCACAATACAAAGGAATCAATCTACAGTAACAATCAAGTATGATTCATATTAATCAAAGCAAACTCACCACGTATCTCTATTGAGGAATGTAAAGAACAAAGAAAGGGATAAATACTTGATTACATTACAGCAGCACAGGAAGAGACTATAATACATCAAAAACAATGAAAAAAATAAGAATGAAAACTAAATTGGGCATCCACAGAAGACAGTGCCCCAAATCTACTGAGTTTATAGCATAATTCAGTGCAGTGAAGAAAGTGAAGAAAAAGTAAGTTTTTAAATAACTGAAAGTAGCGATGCCAAAGTACAGTGTACATATAAACCTGCTGGTTTGTAGATTAGATTACAGGTCAGGCTCATAAAATTGCATCCATGTACAGAATCCCATTTTGTTTCATGCATGCATGAAAATTTGCACACTTCCGGTCACCTCTACAAATTAAAAAACAAAAACAAAAACCCTCACACCTTATGTTAACGTCATTATTAGTGTTGTAAAATCTTTTTGATTTTACTTTTCTTTCTTCTTTTTCTGAGCCTGAATTAAAACTATACTCCGTTATTAATTATTGTCTCTTTAGACATGATGTGACTTATGTGCACCATTAAAACGACGGTAATGAACTTTTTTTGGTTGACATTTATTACCAAATTACAGTTTGTCTGATAAGTTAAAAGCAATTTTCTATTTACCTAGTTTGCTATATTAGATATTCATAAGTAAAACTATTAAAAAACTGTTTTTTCTAAAGAAAAACATGATCTTTCATTTAATATCGAGCAAAATCAAAGATCAAATTATATTTTAATCCTAGAATCTGTTTCTTAAACACCTTATGGCAGTCACACTGTATATGTTGAAGGCTTTTACTGTGAAAGGAAGGGACAGGAAGAATTTATTTCTTCAATTCTAAAATATATTAATAATCAAACTTTCGGATCTCATGTTATCTTTACCTCTTAAACTAGCATTGAAATCTATTACCCATCTGATTTTCTGTAAATATGTTGGCGGCATCATTCTGAAAATTTTGGGTCATTTGCAGGCTATAAAACTGGGACAATTAACATAACAATTAACTTTAATTGCAGGAATCATAAAAATGGAATAATCAGTGTGTTGTTTAGCTCTCAGCACCAGAAGTGACTTTATGTCTGTAAGATGGGCTTTAATAGGCAGCAGCAAAGTGCTTAAAAGTCTATGCTTTCATGCCTGATATTTGTTTCATTATTTATACGACGACACTAAACATCAAGGAAAAAGTAGCAGCAGCGCTGCAGATTACAAACAATCCCAAGGCTGTAATTAAGCCTGATTGATCAGTTGACCTAAGAGATTGACTGGAATCACTTCAGACCAAGGAAGCAGCTACAGGATCATTACCAGCTGAGGGATCAATTTAAAACATTTCAAGGTTTCAAACTGGCACTGAATGCTCTGAATGCACATTCCTCAGTTTCAGTGTTATAAAGGAAAAAAAAAAAGGGAGCGAGAGCAGATGAACTTACACAATATGAGCTAGGTTGAGAGGTTTATCTGGCATTTCAGGAAACAAGGGGTGAAGAGGCTCTCTGCTGGATGCACAGCTCAATGACTTACTGAGGGCGTGGGATAACTTCTTAGCGGGGGATTTCTGGGTGATACACAGAAGCAAGGTGACGGTTGTGAGGATGAGAGGATGCTCATTTCTTTTTCAAAGCACACGGTAAATCACCACGGTAACACTGTCACCTGGACTGAATCTTCAGATTCCTCATGTTGTAGCGAAGCAGAACAAAAATAGCCACAATGACTGGTCCAGTGCAGACACACCTCCCCTAGCCTCCTCCCCCCTTTCCTCCCTTCCTTACCCATGACGTATACTCCTTCATTTGGTGCTGGTTGCTATGGGAACCGCTGGCATGCCCCCTCCAGAAGCAGTCCTGACAGAGCTGGTAATTATGACATTGCTGGCAGCGGTAGCGGAAGCCCATCATACTCTCAGTATGGCAGTAGGAGCACTCGACCGGGTGAAACACTGCAGGGAGGAGAGGAGGAGCCAGACACAGACACACACACACGAAGGCAGATGCATAAGCGCACACACACACACCAGATGTGACTGTAAACCCAGATATTTTGCACATTGCAGAGAGCTGATAATAAATTTTCATTAATTTAAGGACATGTGCTGGGATATCTTGCACCCCCCCCCATTTTGAGCAAATAAACACAAAGCAGCACAGCATTGAGCTCTATATGTGCACATACACTAGTGTTTCTTCTGCTCGTGATGATGAGTGCATCACAGATATACACACTCATACACAGGGTGTAAGGTCCCAGTGGGTCATCTTTACTGGAGGTGTGTCTGTGATGGCGGTGACTGAAAGACCATGATGCAAAGCCGAACTTCCCCCGCTTGCGCTCCAGCTAAATATTCTTCAGCGCGCCTTACCGTTCTCCACGTTGGCGAGGCGGTGCATTAGCGGCAGCCACACCAGACACTGAGGGGGCGGGTCTGACATCAACGTATCGAGGAATGTGTTGAGGGAGACCTTTTTCTATTGACGTGCAGCGCAGAGAAGAGTGAGATTCACCCACACCGTCAATGCTAAAGCAATCACACACTTACTGACATCAAAATGCTGCGGGCGCCAAACCCTCACCTGCTGCGCAAAGCACGTTCTCGCAGCTTGCTCGGTGTAACCAAACGAGGGTCCCTCGAAAACCGCCATGGGCAATTTAAGAGCCTCCCTCAGAAACTGGTCAAATTGCGAGTGCACCATTATTCCAGCAGAATCTGATATGAGTGAAAAAATATCTGGAAACAACGCAGAGGCATTACACAAATTAATCAAACTAATTGTTGGCTGCCACCACAGTCGGCTAATTATAGCATTACACAATACAATTATCCCACTTATTTGTGAAAACAAATCAAAGTGCAGCAGTTATACAGATCCATTCTAACTATACACCAACCCTCCTTTTTTTTTTTTTTTTTTTTTACAAGCTGCTGCCCCCAGAGATTTGTACATTGTGTAATAAACCCTATCCTTCACATACAGTAATGAATAATGACTGCTCCCGGCCATGAAGAGCCAGGGCAGTGCTAGTGCTGCTGCTACTTGTTTTAAAACCAGAGCAGACAGAAAAAAAAACAGGTCCTAATAATTTTACATTACTTAGAATAGGAGGAATTCGCTGATTTATTACTGGCAACATAGGAAATTATAATTTCATTTTTCACGATTAAAAGTAAGATAAAGATTTGTTGTGTTTCTTACATCTTAATTTATCCAGAATTTTCCCACCACAGATGGTTGCGAGGGCCATTTTCACAACAAAGATAGATGTCTTGCCGTGGCCCTCCCTAAAAGACAAAAGAAAAAAACGAAAACATTAAGCTCATGTATTCTTTTAAAAGGAGCTGTGAAGATGTAGGCTGCGTAGTGTTCCTGCTATAATCGCATGAAATCAGCTGTGTTTGTAAAAAGCATGTGCATGAGTCAGCCTACAAACTTATCCGCTCTACATCCGCGTGTTGTGACATTAGAAGGGGAAAAGAGTCTGGATTTTCACGGTCACATTTCAAGCCGCATCAACTCACGTCAAAACCTCCGAGGTGAAAGTACACAACCAGCAGCCGGCTCGTCACGTGACGCGTTTACTCACGGGTCATAGGCTGCCAGCAGGAAGTTGAGCAGCAGGCTGATGGACTGTTCCACGTTTATCTGATGCGTGGTGGGCATGCGCTTGTTCAGCTGGTAGAAGATAGTGGACAGCACAACTTCTAGACGAGCCACGGAAAGCTCAGCGTTGAGGTCTATGGCGTTGAGGCCGTTCTCCCGGAAAGCCTCGATGACGTTCCAAATGTCGACCAAATGCACTGAAAACAGGAAGACGTCAACGTAAGCCTTTTTGGCTCGGCCACGTGCAACATCTCAAAAAATCAATACATAAAAATTCATACGCACAGTTGCATTTCTTCTGCACAAATCTGAGTTTGCAGGCTGTTCTGTACGTCGACAGTCGTATAGAATCCAAATCCTGAGCCCCTGTAGGAACATCACTCTTTAGTCCTCAAATGACCAAATATGTGCCACTCATACAAGTGATAGTGATTTTTATTTTATTTTTTACTAAATTACAGTTTTAGGCTTTATTGTAATTTCCCACTTCTTATCACTGCATTTTAAAGTTCTGCAGTGAACCGTAGCTTAGATACTTAGTGCCTAAAATGACTATGAAAACAGCTCAAGTTATAGAGATGAGTCGGGGTAACTCCTTTTTACATGAAAATGACTGAACACCATAATTACCTTTGAACATTTTGTCAATAAAAGAAAGAGCACATGCATGATAGACACAAATGGAGCCATTAAAAAAAAAAGTATTCCTGTACAAATTATAACAGGGGGGAAAAGGAACAGGAAAACTTGTTCAGTCATTTCAGTTGTTAAAACAGGTTGGTCACTTGAGAGTTAATACTGAAAATGGAATACAAACTGTTAAATATTATATATTTAAATATGCCATTGAGAAAACAAGATATGACTAAAAAGAAAGTACTCTCTGTCAACCAGGCTATCATAAAATTGATCTAGTCCTTAAAAGCTTAATTTTTAGTATAAACGAACCACCTCTAGCAGCAACAACATGAAGCAGTCATTTTCTGCATGGCTTTATCAGTCTCTCACATCGCTATGAAGAGATTTTGATGTCTGGGCAAAGACAGATGCCTTACATTTGACTCTTTACACAGAGGATTTCATGGTCGACTCAATGACTACAAGGTGTCCCGGTCCTGTGGGTGTAAAACAAGCCCAAATCGTCACCCCTGCAACACCGTGCCTGACAGCAGGTATGAGGCGTTTGTGCTGACATGCTGTGTTTGGTTTCTACCAAATATGATTCTGTACATTCTGGCCACACATTGCCACTTTGCTAATTGCATTTAACATGCTAACTGAGGCCTGCAGAGTTGAGATGTAGCCCTTGGGTTCTTTGGATTCTCTTATCATTGCAGTCTTACCTTGGGGGTGAATTTGTTAGGCTGTCCACTGTCTTGAATATTTTCCACTTCTGAATAATATTTCAAAATGTGGAAAGATGATTTGAAAGCTGGTTGGAAAAAGCCTTATAACCCTTCCCTGAATGATGGGCACCAACATTTGCTTGTATATCATCATCGCTGATGTCTTCCCTCCTTGCCATTGTGTAACACACACCTGAACGCTCCAGCGCAACAAGCTGCCAAAACTTATGATTAATAGAGGTGCTCACATTTGCTGATGATCAATTAATCAGATGCATTTGATTAGCAGCACCTGGCTCCTACTTAATTCTACAATCCTCTTAATTCCTATGAAAGCAGTAAAGATGTATTTAGGTTTTCTGCTTCTGCATTTTGGCTTTTTTTTTTGCTAAATAAATAATGACACAGTGTAATATATCATGTTTTGTAGTTTATCTCACGTTGCATTTACCTAGTTTCAAGACCTAAGAGCCAGATTATTTTTTATTATGTCCGGTGTGTCTCACAGTGAGAAAGTTCTGGGTTTAAACTGCAACTCTAAACTGGTTTGAGCTGCGAATGTGGATATTTTCACTTTTAAGGACAAGATAAACCCCACCATTCATCCAATGTCCACAAAGCAGCTCTAAACACGATGAATGGGAATACTTACCGGATGAAAGGATGGAACTAATCAAAAACTTGAACAATAAATGTTTTTTGTGAAAATATTTTATATGAAACAGTGTTATATTAATGAGCTGTATTTCAATAAATTCAAATTAGCGCCTTCACACTGTGTGAACAGACAGCATGAGGTCATATTGCAGGCCTGTGTGTATAAAAATCAATGTGGTTGACACTTGATCTTTATGATATTTGCTGTACATGAAACTTACAGAGAGACAGGGAGAGAGAGAGAAAGAAATTGCCAGTTTTACGGTCATTGAGTTAAACAGTCCAGCAAAGATCACAGTGAGCTGCGGCCCTGAGCACTTACTCATCTCCACCAACAGTTGCCTTCTATCTGCCATGGTGTCAACGCTCTGCCCGCAGTCTTCAATCATTCTGATCAAGAGGAGAGAAAACAACGTCAGAACCCGAGTGCCTCAGCATTAGCAGTCGCAACCTCAGGGTGCTCTTCCTTAAGCTTAACATCAACATTAGACACACATCGTTATGACTCAGCGATAATGGCAGTAGATTAAACTCTTGACTTTTAAAGCAATGACTCCTAACCTTGATACAAACGCAGCTTCTCTGTTCTGGTTATCCAAAGTTTAATCAGTTGTGGATATCCTGATAATTCAGCTAAAAGTTGGCTAAGTCTTTCCCCTGACTTTTTCCAAACAAGGGGACAGATTTACTAAATGAGCACATGAGCACAATTCTTTGCAAGGAATCGCTTGATATCATTAATTTTGATAACAAGCATGTCTTATTTCTTGCACTTTTTTCAGCATTAAATATCGATGCAATTAGCAGAAAACTGCATATCCCAAATATTAATAAATGTTTGCACACCCAGTTTTAATATTCTCCTCCCAGAAATGCATATGCACCAAGGTCAGTAGCAAAAATCCCACCTCTTTCAACTTAAAATATCCAAAAAAGTCTGCTTTAGATTGCAGGAAGGATGACAGAGATGCAACAAAATTAAACTTTCACCCGTGACATGAAGGTTTTGGCGCTTTCTCAAGGTTAAGCACATGTTATAATTCTTGAGTTTGCTAGCTTACTACGACAGCAGAAGATTTCTCGTGCACTTCACCATAAAACTGCTAAGCATTGCTTCCAATTTACCAGAGATAATAACAGCATTAAGACGGCTACTTTATTTTGGTATATTAAGGACAGACAGCAACTGACAGGAGCTCATCAACCTGTTGATGACATCCAAATTTGGTACAGGACATTAATATTATTAATATTTAGTCTGGTGAAGTTTTAACGTGGTTAGCCAGTTATTCACTTCAGATATGCCAACAGCAACACAGATCAACAGTGTTTAGTGTATTTATCACAGTTCCCTCATTTTTTGTGTTTGGAAAGGCTAGTAAAAGGTCACTGCTCTTTAATTTCCCTACATAAAGAGAAATTAACAGATAAAAATGATGCCATGCAAAACTCACAAGAGCTGTCGGTGTGTAAACTTCTTAAAAAACAAAACAAAACAAAACATCAAAGGGAGCCAAAAGGGGCCCACGGCTTATTGTGCCCCATCATCCCACTGCAGGACAATCCGGCCGTGATAACATCATACTATGCTCCAAATTTGAGAGTATTCATATTTGGTAAACTGCAACCTGAATGCAGCGCAGTGCGGTGGTTATCAAAATATTTTTAAGTTGGACAAGGAGAGGAGTTTGAAAGGGGCAGAGCTGCAGAGAGAGAATGCTCACAGCATGCCTCGCTGCACACTGTCCGAGGCAATCTAATACACCTAGTCATGTGGTTTTGTTGCTATGGCAGCAAAGATCCTAGCCGCTTCACTCGTTAAAACACACACTCATACACACACACACACACGCACATATAACACCTCCCACTGCAGACGAGCAAAGTTTGTAGAGAAAAGTTTTTCACCAGTAAATATCTTTTATGAGATAACGGTCGGCGGGCTGATACTTGAGCGCACAGTGACACTTCTTGGGCGAGTGGCTTGAAGACGCTTTTTCTGTGAGACAGTCATTCAGGCATGCTTTTTCAAATTACTCTGACAGTAATTGGTAGACCCAAATATTATGCTGCAGATATGCGTGGTGCAGAAATTAGAATTCACCTAGTGTTAAAAAGCAGACAACACCACAGTTTTCTGGCCCCCCACCTCCTGCTTGCCTTCCTCCGATTCTTGCCAGTGCAGTCAGTCAGTTATGGAGCACTAGGAATGTTTGAAATCCATCCATTCAAGAGGGGAGAGATTAAGCTAATAAGTTAACTTGGAATTATAGGATAAAGTGCAGTATTTCAGTAAATTACTTCACAATAGAGCACAGATCAAAACGGCCACAGAGGAATTTCAACGCTGCCCTCTAATAAGACAAATAATAAATCTCATCAGTTTAAAGAGAATGATGAATACAACCACAGCGCTTTTAGATGCAATTTAATGTCAGGCCACTGCCAGCAGCCACAAGTCCAATGTCATCATGAAAGCAATGGATATTGAATCCCATTTATCACTTCCAGACTAAGCAAATATAAAAGTGTACAAATATACAGCATTGTCTAGATTAAAACTGATACCCTTTGCCACATCACATTCAAACACATCCAGAGTGCCAGCTACGTGACCTTCTGCGGTCTGTTTTCATCCTTGGAAATAACTGAGATTGATACAATCTATTGCCAGAGCTGATATTAAACCAGTGCAGGGGAAGGGAATGACATGATCAACCTTACCTTTCATAAAGCACCATGTTCGTATCCCTTTCCCCCCCCTTTCCTGAGCAGAGTTATTACAAAGCCAGGTCGCCCTTTCTCCTAAAACAACAGTCCATGACACAAACTCCTTTCAGACAAAATGGGCCCATACGGGCGGGCCTATCCGAACACATCTGAAACTAGAAACTGTGACTCCGAATAGAGCATTTGCTGTCACTATCTTTAACTACAAATGAGAAGGTGCAACATTCTTCTACAGCTTTGCCGGCTCTCTAGTTGCAGACCCCCACAAAACATGGTGCCCGACATCTGGCCCTGGCAAACATTACTCACTCTCTGTGGCACTGCCACACTGGAAGTATTAGAAAATAACTGCCCTTAAAAGAGCAAATCATCTTTTACCACTAACAGTCCAGAGTTAGCGTGACTCATTCCTGCAAGACTCTTGGCCGCGTTTAGCCCTGCCACTCTCTATCCCCCACCCCCTTCCTTTTTTACACTGCACAGCATTTCTGCTGGACAAATATCAGACCAAAACAAGCCTTATTAGTAAGTTATTTACATTTTTGATTCTATTTCTGCAGCAGCTCGATTAAGAAAAAAACCCAAAAAAAAACCTGAGGAGAGTGCTGTTAATTTATGTCCTCCGTGTACTTGGACCAGGCTGACAAGCAACAATTCCAAACACAAGCACTTACTAGAGTTACAGTCCAATCTGTGTCGCTGGCTCGGGACAGTACATCGCAGCTGTTACCACTGATTGGCCAGAGTTATTTTTATATCACGAGACTGAACTACATTGGCATCCAAATCCCATCTCCAGACAGGAATTAAAAAATAAAACAAGAGGGAAAAGCTGCACTGCTGACTAAAGGTAATCAGCTGTTCTGCTCTGGTGTAGTAAAGGTAGTGAGACGAGTTCTCCTCATGCCTGGTACCAGCTGGTGATGTCTGCCGGTAGGGCTCTCTGTCACCTGCTGATGATCACCATGGTTTCAGCTGTAAAAAGGGGAAGAACTTTGCTACCCCGACGTTAAAAGAGTGCAGACACTGATTTATGGGTAGCAAGTGTCCCAGTGAGTTCTTTGCATGAATTAAGAAGCTTGAATTCTGTAATGTCACAAGAAAACAAACAAGTGGAATAAGTTTGCATGGTTGCCTGTCTAACTATGCAATGTGAAAGCCAACATGGAAACACAAATTTGCACCGAGGAGAAATGCACCTCTGGGTATGGACTCAGTGCCCTGTGGAAGTTAGGGCAGCATTACTAAAATCCTACAAAAGGTAGCAGGACATTGGGGGGTGGGGTGGCAACAGGCACCCTGTGGTACACGCTCAGCCCTCATGCATCACCTGTCATACTCGAAACACCTGTGTGGACATGAGACAAAAGGTCTCACTATTGTAGGAACATCTACCCCCACCCCTTCCTTCCCATTATCCGCGTTTCACTACCTGCACATCTCCCGTTTTAAATCACCAAAAACTTGCCAAACTAATTTCACCCGGTGGGGCAAAGTGGGTTAAGCTCGCTCCTCTCGTTGCCCGTCAGCCTCCCTCCTCCAGCGACTGCAGCAGCAGCACTTTGCACAACACTTACCAGAATTTATTTCGAGGCATGCCATGCAACATCACTGTTTTTCCATCCGCGAATCCGTCGTCGTGTCCCGGGGCGCGATCACGGTTTCTTTGGTGTAGGCTGGTGCATCGCTGCACGTAAGCGGCCGTGCTCGAGCCGCTCTCCTGCACCTCCGAAAAAAAGCTTGTGTTGTGGAAGAAAATGTTTTTCAGGCAGCGCACACTGGCTGATCGGAACAAGGCAGCTTCTGCCTCCAATATGTGGCCTCCGCGATGACGTAATGCGGAATCTCTTCACTTGCGTCAGCGTGGCAGCAAAAATGTTAAAGTTTGATACAACAAAATGTTTTAAAAAGATGCTAAAAACAAAAAGGAGCAGCTTATGGTGCATATTAACGTGGTGTTATATACACGCATACATTAAGTCGTTTGCAAGTTGCGGCATCATGTGGCTTAAAGAAGATGACGTCATGCAGATGAAACAAGTGCAAAGCTAATAAAACCAAGAGTGGACAAATAGTTGCGTTAATGGTGACCGAAGTGCAATAATATATCTATAGGTAGAACACCTTTGACTATTATTTTTAATCTGTTTTTGTAACATGCCTTCTTTTCATCATTTGTTTGTTGTTTACTTTAGCGTTTATCTTTTCAGTTGTTCTGATTGTACTGATTGTGTCGCACTCTAGTTTTTAATGTTTATATGCGCTTTCATGTTAAATTTCTTTAAATGTAAATGGAAGAAGATTGTGAGCTATTCAGGGCAGAGATTATGTGAATCATAACGAAAACCTCATTATAAAATATTAACAAAAGGAAAACCTAAATAAAGACACTACCCTGCCATTACCACACACACACACACACACACACACACACAATAAAAAAACGATTAAAAAAACAACAATAAAATATTACACTGTTAAAGATTACATTTTTGAACATAAGTGTAGAGTTTTAGAAAGTCCTAAAATGTTTATTCATCGTTAAAACAACCGAACACATTTTAAGAGAGACATGATATGGTAACAGCATAGCAGCAGTGATGCTAATTCAGTGCGTTTCAGTTTTACTTTTATATAGTACAATATTACATACATGGCTTCACAGGCATAACAAACGTTATCAGATTTGATATCATCTTTGAACAGTTTCTTTTAAAACAGATTTGCCTGTTAGTTTATAAATTCAGTGGCTTATGTTTTAATGGTCACATATTTTATATGAAATTTCAAAATAACTCTCCAAAGTGCGTTCCAAGATGGCTGCTGAGTGGTGTTTAAAAGTATCGCTTTCGGTGGGATTCTTGGAAAATAGGTTACTGAAGTAGGGTTGCTGTGTCTATAACCGCCTAAAAACATAAAAAATACAATTTGAATTTTAAATTAATCCCACCTTTGAGAAAAATAATGTGTTTTAAAAAAATAAAAAAGTACCTAATTTCACATGCAGCTAAACAGCTGCTGCTCTTGAATGTAACTCGCCCTTCCCGAGCGTACAGGCCCCCTTGTTGCTAAGCAACCTTCGAAGAAGATTGACAGCAACTTTAGTTGATTCATTCGAAGAAAACTTTAAAGAAGGGTCAAGTTGTATTTGTTGCTGGTCAGCTGCGAGGTGTTTAATTCAGAAGAGCAGTATCACAGTTTAAGACAGTTCTCTGATGGCTGCCAGCCAGAAGCGTATTAATACAAGTAAGTTGATAGCCATTCATTTTTCCGCTTTCACTTTGTGCCATGACAACGACCTCCCCTAGCTCATTAATTTGTCATTAGCTCAGTTAATTAAACGTTAACTTAACGTTAGCTAAAAGAGCGGCATCCGGAGATGAGTGAAGGTATCAACTTGCAGTTAGCGCAACTTTGACCCAAAGTTCAACGACAGGAATTAAATCTATTATAACAGAAATATTTAGCTACCAATTATATTTTTTTGTTTTTTGGAGCTAAAGATCCAGGTTTAGATTAGACAATGAAGGTTAACTGATGTCTCTCCCGCTTTTACAGTGCGCTGAAAAGTTGCTTTAGAGTCAGCGATGTGTTCTTTTTAATACATTTTGGGGAAGTTGCAGCAATGCCGGACGTGGAACCCCTCAGATTCCCATCCAGGGAAGGACGACCAAGTCAACAAGGTGAGAAGAGAAGCGATGCACCTGCAAATAAATCCACTTTAACTCTACACATTCTCTGTTACAACAAGCAGTCTAAATTAATAACGTTGTGGATGTGTTTTTTTTTTTAGGCTAACACCTTGTTTAAATGTAGAGGCTTGTTATGTGTTAGGCAGTCTTCCAGGCAGTGCTTAAGCATCTGCACCACTCAGAGCTATTTAAATGCTGAGTAAATGTAATGATATTTAATGATGTTGAAGAAATGTCACTATCTAACATCATTGGCAAAAATGGCACTGCAAGTGAGGCTCACATGGGCCTCCTCTATGGCTATAATACACCCTGCCAGTATGATTTAGAGCTAATTCAGCCCACCACTGACATATTGCCTTAGCACCTTCCTACCCAACTTCAGAGTGTATTATTCATCTCAGCTGTTCAGCAGCAGATGGTCTTCTTTTTTAGTTTTTCCCTTTTTTCCCCCAGTCTCTTTACTTAGTCTGAGCTACTTCACTCAGAAGCTGTTCTGGAAGCATCATGATAAGATAACTGGTCTCAGTCACGTGGAAAAGGTTGCAGATGTCACTGTCTCAGTCTTTTTGTTGTTGAGACGAGTTTGCAAACCCCTCGAGGGCATACACTTTCTCCTGTGAAGCATAGGTAAGGTTGGTCAGTGTCCGTGTTACCTTACTTAATAGACGTCTTTGGATTTTCTTGCTGTTTTTGGCTTTTAATAACAAAAATGTATTTTATGCTTGACTAAATTAAACCCCAATTAAAAAAATATTTCCTCTGGTGGACGGCTAATACTGTCAGGGTTTGGCTTTGTTGTGCTTTGGATTCTTGTTTAGTATTTATTGAGATTTTGGTTCTTGTTTTGATTAGACCCTTGTTTTTGTAATATGTTTATTCGCTCTCTGTGTTCTGTTGTTTTTCCTCTCACTCCTCATTGTTATTATTATCATTATCATTATTTTTGATTACTATTGAAGGTTTGCCTTTTCACTGGGTCTTACATCATGCTTTTGGGTCTTCTCTACACCATACAACCTGACTGAAGCCAATTTTCTCTTTATACATAGGAAAAACCCTGGGGGCATTTGTTGTTGCATATGGGCTTCACCTGTTTATCACATCTAAAGGACTGGAACCACAATCCAGCTATGACTTTCAGCCTACATTGGTGCTTGTGTACCCCGAAGGTTAACAAGAAAAGGTCTGCTATAGCTCACCTGTTTGACTGGGTGACCCACGTGCTAAAAGCCTGCAGGGGCCTGGGTTTAAGTCTGCCCTGCACCACTCCCCCTTGCTCTCAACCTTACTTTCCTGTTTGAGCTTTACTAACATTAAAAAAAATTAAAGGATAAGAAGAAAAGATCTAACAGGTTCTCTCAGATCAAGGAGAGCTCAGAAGATGTCTTGGTCTGCTCAGACTTGACCTAAGTGATACAAACTAATGGATGAGACCAACCAGTGGAGATTTTAACTCCTCCCCCAAAAGTGGGACCCTGTGAGTTTTTGTCCATGGCATCACTGTACTCCCCTTTTCCCCCTCTTCTCTTTCCACTCTTTACTCACTGACTGGTCACAGCATCTTCCTAAGAATGGTTATCCTTGGAATCTCATCCCGTTAAAAGCGAGTTCTTACTCCCCCCTGTCACCAAGTGCTTGCTGATAGGGGATCATCTGATCACTCTAATTGGCTCTAAAGCCATTTTACACAACCGTTGCTATGAACTGGCGCTATATAAATAAAGTTGGACTGAATAACATGTGCTCATTGTTGCATAATTACAGAGTCAAAGAGCCTTGGGCAGTAAACCAGTTGTTGTGGTCATGAAAAATGTTTTGTGCTGAGAAAATGCTTTAGGTTTTAAAAGTAAAGAGAGCGTGCTTTCAAAAAAGGCTAACGAATACTTTTCACTTCAAAGTGCAGTAAATGGGATGACTGCCTTTAATACAACACACAGGTTGCACACAGTTGGCCTTTACTGAGATCAAGATTATTTAATACAAATACTCACAGACTCTGAAAGAATAGTGTATTCAATAGGCTTAAAAAAGAAAAGAAACTTTCACTTTTATTTAAGCAGATTTGTTTGAAATGTTTTTCAGATTAAAAATAAGTAAATAATTGTGAACTAAACTGGGACAGTCTGGAATTGGAAGTGAATTTGGACTTCTGTGGAGATGTAAAGGAAAAGTAAAGGGAAAAGGCTGTGCAGAAAACCAAAGCAGCAGACATCACAGTCACTGTTTTATTTCAGTTATATTGTTTTAAAAATGGGATGAACTGGTGCCACAGTTCTTTGAATTAAGGGCATCTTGTTGTCTATTGTCTCTTCATATAATCCTAGACTAACTTGATAATGTTAAAGTTTGGTATCTTACTGACTCTTTGGTCTTCTAATGCCTTCTGCTGATGCACTGAACTCAGCCAGGAGAAAATAAGATATAAATAAGAATATAAACATTTACAACTCAATGCACGGTATACCAAAAATGAATGAATTTTCCTAGAAAGTGTAACTCGTTTTTTTTCTGTGACTGCTAATTAATCACTGATTAAAACTAAGTCCCAGCGTCACAGAAACATTCGAGCCTACACTGTACTGTTGTAATAGACACCAGGATACATTTTTACATATAGTGTAGTCAAGTGAATTTACTGTATGTTTGGAATGAATTTGTAGTAACGCTGTATGTTAAGAGGCAGTGTGCAGGCTAATTTTTTAAAAACAGCATCACTTTAGTCTTTATTCATCTGAACTAGCTTATCAAAAGACTTTCTTTAATACTTGTGCAGGTTCGTAAACTGCACCGCTTTGTGACAGCCAGATGGCGTCCTTTCACCACCAAGATTTGCACCCTTTGGTTTGTGTTGAGACACTGAAAGGACTTCTCTGTTCTCTCACTGATGCTCCCAGTATTTTGCAGTCTGTAAAACCAGAATCAAAGTGCAAGTAAAGAAGCACACAACAGCTTTCACAGCCAAATAAATTTTATTAATTACTTTTCCAAAATTAATTCATTCATTTGAGCGAGTGTTTGCTTCAAATAAACAGAGTCTATTCATAAAGAAAAAGAGATAAACTGTGTTGTAGCTATTTAATATTTAATATATAGTGTATGGATTGTAGATGTGGTTGGCCTTTTACTGACCGTATGCTGTTTTATCTGTCTCAAGATCAAGTAGATCTTCAAGCTGTTTGCTCTGGTAGACGTCGCACCTGTGCTTTGCTCAACAGTCCTTCACCATGGGTCAACAGCATTATCTACCATATCCAAGAGATTAAGATGACAGTGGAAAACAGGTGTCAGCAGGTAAAATAATGGCATTGAGTGGTCCAACAGGTGGGAGATTGTAACACAAATATCCTGATAGGTGTTAAAAGAAACTGAAAGACGCATTTTCCCTTTTAATTTGTGGCAGTCTGGAAGATATCAATCACAAGCTAAATACAGCAAAACTTTAAGGTGAAGTATTTCATTATTTTTTAATATGAAATGAAATATGAAATGAAATGAAGTATGAAATGTGACATGAGGTTAACTTGTTTTGTCAGATTTCAATCCAGAGACTCAGATTCTGACTCTGTGATGTCTACAGATTTGTATGTTGAAGGCTTTGCAATTTGTGCAAGAGGTAAACGTGTAGATTAGATAGCTTTGGGAATCTGACTTTACAAATTTATTGTTGTATTGTTTGTGTAGTTGAAATATAAGTTTCCTATCCCATAGAAAGTTGTCCATTATCTCCACTACTGAAGAAAATAAATGATGTCCTCAGCGAGGTTGTGTATCTGATTGAGCGGCTGGAGGCTGATCGGCAGCATGCAGAGGAAGCCCTGCTTAAAGAGAAAAAAAGGAAGAGGTTTTTGGAGAGCAAAGTGGACAGTATTTCACTGTGGAGGCAAAAAGAGCATGCTTATGTTGTGCAGAAAGGTCAGTGACCATGAGGTGTCACATCCTCATCGAACTGCTTGCTGCTTCTTGTGATGTAGCCAATTTTTTTTTTCTTCTTAAACTCACTGAGTAAGCTTTTTAATTAATTTTTGACTATTACACTTTTAGAACATGAGGCTTGCATTAGAGATATCACTGAATTAAAGTGGCAGCTGAAAGTGGAAAGAGAGGAACTTGACCAAGCCCGAGAGAAACTGTCACACACCGAGGGGTTGAATCAGCGCCTACACAAGGACATCAGTTTTGCCAAAAAACAAGTTCCAATTGTGAAGGAAAAAATCGACCTCCAGAAAGACCTCGTAAATGAGATTGACGCTAAACAAGCGGAGGTAGGCTGTAATAGGATTTATTTGTAATTTCAAACAAACATCTGCACATTTTCAATATGCAATATTGGTAGAAGATTAAGATTCGTGGAGTTATTTCCCAAGAATTCTACAAACGTGTTGTTAACACAGCACAAATATGTGAAAGTACAAAATCCAAGCAAGATTAATGTGCTTTTATGTTACACTTCAGAATGAAAAATAACAACTGAGTTGCATTTTGGGTGATTTTATTGATCGTGTTTAGTCACTGGAACTTGGGTTTGCAACTGTAGTTTACAGGTGTGGAAGGGTAAAGTTTTTTTCATTCATTTTGACTACTACAGTATAAGAGCACTTGTCATATTCTGGGTGTTCATGTAAAATCTAAAAAGTTGCACCATGATTCTAGTTTTTGTAGCTCACTTTCAGTAGCCTGTGAGTTCTTCTGTATTTCTATTTGTGATTCACAAATAGGGAAACGCTCTGGGTTGCATGCTTGTTGATGTATTTATCCACTTTCTATATAAAATGAAATTTTAATTTGTTAGTGATATTCATGATCCTCAAAGAGTGAATCGTGTTCATTTACAGTGGGGCAAAAAAGTATTTAGTCAGCCACTGATTGTGCAAGTTCCCCCACTTAAAATGATGACAGAGGTCAGTAATTTGCACCAGAGGTACACTTCAACTGTGAGAGACAGAATGTGAAAAAAAAAATCCATGAATTCACATGGTAGGATTTGTAAAGAATTTATTCGTAAATCAGGGTGGAAAATAAGTATTTGGTCAATAACAAAAATACAACTCAATACTTTGTAACATAACCTTTGTTGGCAATAACAGAGGTCAAACGTTTACTATAGGTCTTTACCAGGTTTGCACACACAGTAGCTGGTATTTTGGCCCATTCCTCCATGCAGATCTTCTCGAGAGCAGTGATGTTTTGGGGCTGTCGCCGAGCAACACGGACTTTCAACTCCCGCCACAGATTTTCTATGGGGTTGAGGTCTGGAGACTGGCTAGGCCACTCCAGGACTTTCAAATGCTTCTTACGGAGCCACTCCTTTGTTGCCCGGGCGGTGTGTTTTGAATCATTGTCATGTTGGAAGACCCAGCCTCGTTTCATCTTCAAAGTTCTCACTGATGGAAGGAGGTTTTGGCTCGAAATCTCACGATACATGGCCCCATTCATTCTGTCCTTAACACGGATCAGTCGTCCTGTCCCCTTGGCAGAAAAACAGCCCCATAGCATGATGTTTCCACCCCCATGCTTCACAGTAGGTATGGTGTTCTTGGGATGCAACTCAGTATTCTTCTTCCTCCAAACACGACGAGTTGAGTTTATACCAAAAAGTTCTACTTTGGTTTCATCTGACCACATGACATTCTCCCAATCCTCTGCTGTATCATCCATGTGCTCTCTGGCAAACTTCAGACGGGCCTGGACATGCACTGGCTTCAGCAGCGGAACACGTCTGGCACTGCGGGATTTGATTCCCTGCCGTTGTAGTGTGTTACTGATGGTGACCTTTGTTACTTTGGTCCCAGCTCTCTGCAGGTCATTCACCAGGTCCCCCCGTGTGGTTCTGGGATCTTTGCTCACCGTTCTCATGATCATTTTGACCCCACGGGATGAGATCTTGCGTGGAGCCCCAGATCGAGGGAGATTATCAGTGGTCTTGTATGTCTTCCATTTTCTGATGATTGCTCCCACAGTTGATTTTTTCACACCAAGCTGCTTGCGTATTGTAGATTCACTCTTCCCAGTCTGGTGCAGGTCTACAATACTTTTCCTGGTGTCCTTCGAAAGCTCTTTGGTCTTGGCCATGGCGGAGTTTGGAGTCTGACTGTTTGAGGCTGTGGACAGGTGTCTTTTATACAGATGATGAGTTCAAACAGGTGCCATTCATACAGGTAACGAGTGGGGGACAGAAAAGCTTCTTACAGAAGACGTTACAGGTCTGTGAGAGCCAGAGATTTTCCTTGTTTGAGGTGACCAAATACTTATTTTCCACCCTGATTTACGAATAAATTCTTTACAAATCCTACCATGTGAATTCATGGATTTTTTTTTCACATTCTGTCTCTCACAGTTGAAGTGTACCTCTGGTGCAAATTACTGACCTCTGTCATCATTTTAAGTGGGGGAACTTGCACAATCGGTGGCTGACTAAATACTTTTTTGCCCCACTGTACATTTTCCACTTGCCACTTTCTATAGTTTATGATTGAATTAAACAGTGCGACCAAATTCAACCTAATCTGTGCTTAAAGCCTAGTGCTTATGTGCAGATGTGCTTTTACTTTGTGCAGAAAGGAAATGATTGGATGACAAAAAGTTTCAATATGTAAACGCCCTTCTAAGCGTGCAGTCAGGCTTTTAGCAGTGGATCCTGTTGGTAAAAGACTCACAGTATGATTTCATAACAGTTTCATGTTTTCTTTTATTGTATATAAATGTGTGAAATTCGTCATGAAACATATTTCTGAAAAATACTAATCCCATGACTCACGCTCTTCTTTAGGCTAATGACGTTCGCTCAAAAATACAGCATGATCTCCTGTTAGCCCAGAATAGGTTTAAAAACATGGAGCTGGCTGCTAAAAAAGAGAAGATATCAGCAGACCAAGAGCTACTGGCACTGAAGAATACTCTGGCAAAAAAACTGTGAGTATCCACTGAAACACACTAGAAACACATTAGAATAGATCTTCAATTAAGTCTTCATTTCAAAGTCACTTTTATTCTTGTAGTTTTAACCTTTTTCATAGAATGTAATTATCTTTCTATGATTTTATTATTATTTTTTTAATGTTTATTATGGGCGTCTGTCTGAGAAGTTGAGAATACTTTATGGGATACCCCAGGGTTCTGTTTGGTCCTAAATGTTTTCTCCCAGGGCTATTTGCTGATGATACCAAACTTTCCAGCTAAATATTTAAATGACTATAAATAATATATAAATATTTAAAAAATATCTTCGATTTGAGGCTAAAAGATCTTCATCTTTGTTTTGTACATACATAAATTCTTTTCATGGGAAAATAATATTGATGTCCTGATACACTAAAATAATTATATAATACTTATACACATATATAGAATCATATATAACTGATTTCTTTGAATGAGGGCATATTCCTAGACAAAATAGTGTTTTATTTTTTTTCCAGGGAAAGTTTAAATCAGTTGAAGATGATGGATGATGGTCTACATGATGAAATAAAGGATGCTGAAAAGACCATTGCTCTTGCAGAAGAGAAGTGTGCACTTATAACTCAGTGTATCCCTGAGATGATGGAGCTAGAGAAAACTGAAACCGACACAGTAAGTCACACAGTCCATATTTATACTAATTATTAGCACTTAGGAGTAATGATATTAATGTTTTTCCCCCTGTTCTTTGTTGAACCTTTTTTATAGATTGCACAGTTAAATGTTCAAATTGAGGGTGAAATACATACGAATAAGAAGTTACAAGAAAAACTAATTTCCCTGCAAGAAGATATTGCGAAAACTGTAAGTAGAACCACAAAAATGTTACAAAGTCACGAATACTCTGCAGATCTCCTCATCATTTAAGAGGCCCTATTGCTACCTATGTTTGTCACAATGGCTCACTTGGTAAGACTGTATGCAGTGTTAGCCACAGAATTATCTGCGTTGTCCCCAAACCCTAGCATAAAAAATGAATCTAAAAACTGAAATCAGTGAAAGTGGAAGAAAATGGACAGTGCAAAGTTTATAGTCTAAGAAGTTTGAAATCGGTTAAAATTCTGAGTTCCCCAAGCTTTTGAGGCTCTACCAGTAAGGAAGGTGCATGATTTTCCTTTTTACAGTATAAGCTAATATCACCAAACCTAAAAAAAGCCACCAGCTCCTTTATAGCCATTCCTATAGAAGTTATGTGCATGTTTTTCCATAAATGTAATTATCCTTCAGAGTCAATGAGCAATGACTGTTACAGAGTGATACGTCTTATATATTCCCAGTAGAAAAGCAGGAAAAGCAGTTTCCTTTAACACATTCAGACAAACTCTTCCAGAATCTTTGTCGCTTTGTACTCTGCCATTAAAAATGAGTAGTGTGCTCCTTTTTTTCTCTGCAATTGAAACAAATATCAAGAACATTTCACTTAAAACCATGAGTATAAAATAAGTTTGCGTTAACACTGGTCCATGAAGTTCGTCTTTCCATGTTATCCACAGAAACTGAATGGGGAAGCAGAAGTCTCCCGCATAGAAGAACAACTTGAATCAAAACGCAAAACTTTTGCAGCTCTCCGTAAAGAAAACATGCAGTATGAACAGAGTGTGGAAAACTACAAGACAAAAATTTTGGAGAGGTACCATGGAAAAGCCAGAACATGCATCACCTTTTCATAAATATCATTACTGTGTACAGTAGTCCTTGTGTGTGTATGACGTTACTTCACTGGGTGATTTTTGTTAGCGAGAAAGCAGTGAAGCAGATGTGTGAGGAGAGGAAACAGATGCTCCAGAAAATCAGTGACAATGACGAGAAGTGGGAAAGGGCCGAGGAAGAAGTGACCCAAGTTGTATCCCGGCACAGTGTCATTCAGGCTGAGCTCGAAGAACAAGAGCAGCTAACCTTCGCAGAGAAAGAGAGGGCCAGGGTCAGTGGCAACATATGTATAATGCTCATGGGTTACAGTGTAAAATGTGAGACCACATCCTCTTTGTATGCTCTTTCTGTGCTCTACAGACAGAGATTGAAAACCTGAGGAAAGACCTGACAGGTCAGAGGACTACCCTGGAACAACTTAAGGTATATTTATGAGGTGTTTCAGAAGTAAAGTTTAGTCAGTTTGATCGACTTTGTGCATTCCCATTTCCTGGTGTTGTTTACACCTGTTGAGGTCAGTGTGATGACATTCTGGCTTTCATGTTTCTATTCCATCAGACTCAGTGTGCAGATCTCGATGAGCAACTTAAACAACAGCAAAGGAAATCAATGCTGACGAATCAGCAACTTCAGAAAGAATTTGAAGATGCATCCTCAGTGACAAAAGCCCTGGAGACAAAAATGGAGGTAGCAGAATAACTTTATAATAGTTGAGGAACATTTCAAAAGTTTAAGCAGGTACATTTGTAACTATTCTTTTTTTAAAATAGGAAATTAAAAAAATGATAGACAATTTGGAAAGGATTTCATGTGAACACAGGAAGACATTAATCAACCTTAAGAATGAGAAAGACCTCCAATGCGATCATCTGAAAGCTGCTCAGGTAAGAAGGACAAAGGTGCATGATGCAGGTTGCTAAGTCAGGTTTACTCTGTAAAGCTCATTGAGGCCAAAGCTAGTCATGGCTATGTATCAAAACAATCTCTTTCTTTCAACAAAATAGGGTTTAGACTTTTGTAAATTCATGCACCTCTTTGTTTACAGGATTTACACAGCGCTGCTATACAGAAATATGATGACACTGTGGGAAGGATCAGTAACCTTATGAATAAAAGTGAGGAATACCGGGATGCTTCAGATAAAATGGAAAAAATAGCTGAAAACATCCCAGAAGTCATAGCAGAACTTCAGTAAGTTGTGCTAGGTGTAATAGCTTAGAGTGAGGAAAGGAAGAAAAAAGGCTAATATACAACCTCCTTAGTACTTTGACTTAAATGCTCAAAAATTGTGCCACCTTTAAAAAAAAACAACATAATTATTGCAATTATTTAGCTTTATGTGATTTGATGTGTTTGATTTCTCCTTCCAGGAGTGTTTTTGATGTGCTGGAGTTCAGAAACAAATCAGCTGCTCTCATTATGAGCACCTTGCAGTTTGATATTAATAACTGCCAACAACGAACACAGCGATCCATGCAGACACACACCGCTCATGTTACAGCAAGAAAAAAGCAAATGGAAGACACCAAGGTAAAAAAAAAAAGAAAAAAGAAAAATGTTTTTCTCAATAACTCTCTGTTAATACATGACTTTTGTGTCAAATACTGTGAAATCAGAGACAAGCTGTAGAAAACATCTCATTGCTTATTTGTTTATGGATTAGTGTCAGCACATTGCTTGTCACAATACTTCCCTTAAGATACAGAGAAAAGAGCTGTGTGCAATTAAAATTACAAGCCACGGTCAATCTCGTTTAAGTGCTTTTTCCGCAAATGACAACTCACTGTTGTTATAGTCTTTTGTCTGGACGAATTTGATGATGCATGTCGTGGTGAGATGCGGTGTTCTTTTTTTGTTACCTGTAGGCCAACATTTTCAAGAGCAGTTTGAATGTAAGCCCGCAGTTCACTACATCAAATAAGCATATAATCTGGACCTTGCTATATTTATGTCTGAAAATAAAATGTGACTCTGCTGTGCACAAAATGGCAAGCATTTGAACACTCCTTTGTAAGAGAAACCCCTATTTATTGTAAGGTTTTCATCTGCAGGATTATCAGCCCCAGCCAGAGCCTCTTTGCTGATGGGGGTTTCACATGGCTTATCTAATGTGAAATCGCCATGTGGTATATAGTTTCATTAAACGGTGATCAAGAATGCATTAGTTCAAAACAAGAAAAGGCAATGGAGCTTAAGCCGCCATGCATCCAAGTGCAGCAACTTTAAAGAAGTTGTTGGCGTGAGACAATTTAAGAATTAGAAGTCTTCCTCATAGACACAACTCCCATTAGCCAGATAAAAGTTAGTCATGCAAAAAAGGGTTTAGTCTTTTTCACTTGACAAAATAAGATGATATAACAACAATACTTCTCACTAAATAAAAAGATCAGAGACAAGACTGAGGTTCTAAGGAAATTGGTCACTAATCATTGGGACCAATATGAAACATGCATAATGTGTACAGTGGCAAAACATCACGGGGCGCGTGTGCATTCAGAAATCACAGTGCATGAAGCAGAATGATAGAAACCTTTATAAATGAGATTTTATTTAAAAATATGTGACCCCATCCCCCCCTGTTCTTCAGAAACCGATGCAGGTTAGTATAACTAAAAGCTGCTGGAAGCATATGTGGTTGTTTTTCAGTATGTGGTTGTTGCACACGCAGGGTACATCAAGCTGAAATAGGTTAACTGGTTAGAAATCTGTGGTGATCTCTATTCAAAGCACACTGCACACACGGAAGGCACCTATTTTTTTGATTTGATCAGGGCTTGTCGTCTGTCGAGGACAAAGTAAACAATGCAAACTGCCGACGCTATCAGTTTCTTATGGGCAATGAAGTGTAATTTGTTCCATTTACACTTCACAACAGCATCAGATGGGCTTTGTCAGTGCTGCATGGAGTAATTAAACCTGAAATCAATAGCAGGCATTTGTCATGTTTACAGCCCCTCTTTCTGCTGGGTTAAACTCATCACTTTAGTGCTGTTCTGTTTTACTGCAGAGACACACTTCATTATGTCTGCAGGTAGAGTTGAGATATTCACACCCTTATCCAGTACTCAGGAAACATTGTTCAAATGAAAAAGGGACATGCAGAGAGACGCATCCTCACTGTGATTTATTTGCTTGATTTCCCAGAAAAGCGTACGGCGCTGTATGGCCACTGTTTATGTCGCCTTATTTAACAACACAATTACAAACTGCCTATCGTACTATATACACACACACACGAAGCAGGTCAGTGGTGCAGCTTCTAAATGGTCAGCAGGGGCTTACTGTACAGCACTCAAAGTGCTCTATATTATATCTTGCTTCACTATATTTATATATAATCTTTTTTTCTGTAGATCTGTGAGAGTCTCTTAAACAAGAATCAGTGTAATTATTCAGTATCTATTTTGTATATGTAATGATGCTGCCAGTTCTCCTACAAGCAATCTGATGAACTAGCCCTACCGATACTTTGCATTTTTGTAAATTACTGTCAACAGTTGGAGGTGAAACACCATATTGGTGTCGGTGTTGATACCACCCTTATGAGTCAGTATAAGTATCACCCACTATGTAACTGCTAAAGTTTTATTGGTTAGTTTCACTATAATCTGTGGTTAAGTTGTTACATCAAAATAATTCCTGACTCCCACTGGAGTAAGGTATGCAGACTTAAGAAAACAAACAAACAAAGAAACTAGTATTGGGCAAGTATCCAATACTGACACACTTAATCTGAATCAATGTTTTAGATGGCAAAATGTTGACGATGTAGTGCAGGTATGTCACAGTAGTTATAATACTGGTCTGCAGTATACTGTATGCTAATTTTGGGTGATTTTACATAGTTACTGTAAACACTTAATATTTGATCCTAAACTTATTTGCTCATGCTCTTTCAGGAAGCACTTAAAATTGCGCTAAAGGAAAACAAACAGCTGGCAAGCCGGTATGAAGACCTTAGGAAGATTCTCATGGAGGCCAAACAGGAGTCTGTGTCTGCACTGAGTGAGAAAAACAGCGCACATAAATCTTTTCATTACTCCACACAGGTACATTTTATATAACCTTGCTATCTGTTCCCCTCCTTCTTCTGTTATTGTTGTTTCATGACCTAAGACCTTTGCCTTATGTTCCTTCATGTTTTATTTGGTGGTATTCTACTTTGCACCAGACACCACTTCTTTGCATATAGGCAGTCATTTTAAGGTTTTAGTTTGGCAACCAGTAAGGAGGTTACTGCAGCAGTCTAATAATGAGATAACTCGAGTGGAGGAGGATGATGGATGTGACATAATGTAATGATAGTTTTTCCAGCAAGGGGAGTAAAGCAAGAGGTTGATGGTACATGTAAATACTATAACTTCAACATTTCCCTGATTATAGTTTTGTAAGGTGGCCAGAGGTGAAAAATCTTATCATCGTCGTGTTACAAATTTGCCCTGCTCACCGCAGTAATTGGTGAAGGATCAGCAGCAAACACGGGTCAGGATCAGACAGTGCTAAAATAGCACTGGAGGTCTGACTAGTTGAGGGAGACAACTCAGCAGCATTTTACTGTTTAATCTTTATAGATTTTGACACTATTTAACTAGAATAGAATTACACATGACAAGCATAACACCAGGGAGAAGCCACACTGTTCCTGCAATGAAAAATACATATTATTTGTTCCAAAAATGACTAATACCTTTACTTGAGCAATTCCTCATCTAACTGCATGAATGTTATCAAGTGAAAAATGCATGCAAAAATAAAATCCTGTGGACAGGATTTTCCACGCTCATGATCAAAGCCTGATTTTCTTTTACTCCGGATTCAGCCTTCACCATTTTTGTTTGTTTCAACTCCACACTTGTACAACAGCAGCCTCTCGGCTAGTGTTTTATGGCTAAATTTAGTTGTTTTTCTTTGTTATTATTTTGGTATAACAAGCTCATAATCAGCAATGTTTCTGAAATGTAGATGTCGGCCTAACACATTTAATCATTTAATCTGATTTATACAGACACATTCAAATGCATTTCCTTCCTGTTTTAAATTTCCAATTATCTGTATAATGCTTGCATATTGTGTCCCAGTTAGTACATATGTTACACAATGTGAGTGCTCTTAATTGATTCGTTTATAACTGGAGGCAACAAGGTAAATGCATTTAACATTGTCAGGATCATTTGAGAGATCAGTACATTAGTGCAAGTGAGTGAGATGCCAGTCATTTGTGTTTTTCAGAGTCCATAATCTCTTTTATTAAATTTAACTGAGGGGCACAATGAAACTCATCTCTAAGGTATCACTGAAATATAGTTAGGTATGGAAACTGTGGGCAGTGACACGGTTTTCATCATTTTCAAACCCTAACCCTAAGCATAAATACTACTTTAACTGTCATGGAGGAATTTATATACAAAGTTTCACCTTTCAGTACTTTTAAAGTAATTGAATAGATGTGCAATATTCTTTGGTTATTTCTTCACAAATTAAGCAGATAAAGGTTTTGGGTAGCCTGTGAAGCAACAATATGTAGTCAAAGGTCTCTTTGTCTCTGAGTACAAGTAAAACAGCCCACTCTTAGGTTGCAAAATAAATTGATCACAGTGTTACTGAGAACACTGAGATTGGCCAGATAAACTGGTTTGGTAAATTCTGAGGAAAAGAAAATACCGTTTAGGAAAAAACGAACGAAGAAAAACAACAGAAGAACATTCATCAGGAGGTAGTTATATAGTTTTCCAAGTCTACCATAAAGAGAAGGGCAAGGGCAAATAAAGACTGTTCACCACAAGGTGAAAGCTATTAATCAGCCTCAAGAATACAAAAGGCTATATTATACTTAGCCAAAATAAATAAATAAAAGCCAGAGCAGTTCTGCAGCAACATTCACTGGACAGATGAAACCAAGATTAACCTGTACCAGAATATTGTAATGGAACGCTTGGGATAGTTTGTGATCCAGTCATAAAATATCACCTGTAAAAACACACTGGAGGCAGTGTGACATATGTGCATGCACGATTTCCAGTAGCACTGGGTCACCAGTGTTTGCTGATGACGTCACTGAAACTAAAAGTATCTGGATTCATTCTAAAGTGGACAGAGCTAAATCCCCCTCAGATTTAGCCAAGTACTGCAGAGCTGGCTTTACAGTGCTTCACAGTAGAGACAGACAGTGATCCAAAGTATACTAAGAAAGCAGCCCAGCAGCTTCTGAAGGTAACTCACTTGACCTCTACTTTGTGGAGCTGCATGTTACTCCCTGAAAACAAAGTAAAAATTTGAAGCCTGGCAAAAAAAAAAAAAAAAGAAAGAAAAGAAAAAAGTCAGAGTTCAGGCAGTTAATTCATACCAAAGGAGATAAATGTTATTAACAATTATTGAAACCAAAATGTATTTATGTTGATTTGTTAAATTGCAATTAGCCCTTAAAATATGGGACTATATATATATATATATATATATATATAAAAGGACATTTCTCAGCCTTTAAGGTAGAACTTGAACCTTGAAGTAAAGCTTAGAGTCTGTGTTTTATTGAGTCATTTTTAGTCTACTGCGGTGGTGTATTTGGGCAAAATAGTGAAAATTGTGCCACTATCCAAACATTTTGGGATCTAGCAGTATAATGCTGACAGCAGGCATCACTTGAAGTAGTTCAAGTGGCAAACCTAAAACAATCTTCACTTGGTGTTCAGGACAGCTGCTACATAGCAGAACATGTCTTAATATGCTGAGATATGCGGACAAATATAAAAGATTACCGCTAATATGAAGTTATTCCCCACGACATTGTCCATCCAAAGCCATACATGTAAAAACAGCTAAAACAAAGAAAGTTAAAGTGCAAAATATTGTAATTTTTCACTTTCCCCCCTCCGCAGTCACATGGTAAAATGCAGGTTTATAATCATTATTAAGCTCATAAGCTACTTTTTACTATATTTCATTGGACAAAGCACTTAGTGTTAATCTTATTTCTGTATATAGAGTGAATTGGTAACAACTACCTGCCTTTAATAGTAGTCAGCAGTGGAATATAAGTTACTATTCCATTTTATTTTACTTATATATATATATATATATATACACCTAATAATTTATAGTCGTTTAATACTACAGGGCCATTACCTAGATGAGCACTTTGTCCTAAGAGTTAGACCTGGCCTTTGTTTGTAATGAATTATGGATTGAATTTGTTTTCCTTAACTAAATGATCACCGTTCTTTTAGCGTAATGTTGATTCTTTCTTTTTTTATTATTGAATTAATAATATAACAATAATAAAAGAGTCTGTATTCATTAAATTTATTGCCATTGTCAATCAAGACAGGTTAAAGCCTAAATTGGAGAAATTATTAGGCATATAAACGTGTAACTTTCTGAGCTAAATAATCATATTGCTTTAACACCAGTACAGATGCAAAAATATTCTAGATTTTAACTATTACAGTCAGTCTCACAACACAAAATAAAGCACATATGTGGTATGAAAAGTGAATTATATTTATTAACTGACTAATGAAGACTCATTTAATTAATCTAATATTAGAGTTGGTAGTTTTTCTTTTAAAGACAGAAATTTCGTCATGTCAAATGTATTTACATCAGAATGCTCATGAAAAAGTGTAAAGACATTCAAGTATTCCTAATTTGCAGTTGTATATTAAAAGATACATGATTAATTAACATCTTATAGCATGTCCCAGCATCTCTGTTATCAATATCCTTTTGAATCTACTGTACAAGTAAGCACAGCGTTGTTTATGTAGAGGCTTTCAGCTCCTGGGTTTTAACAGGGTACACCATAAAGAGCATTCTTGTTATTGTCTTTTCTTCAGGAGCTGATGACTGAGCTAATTCGCTTTAGTTTTCAATGCACTGGGGAACACATTGCCAAGCAATGATAAGCTTTGTAGGAAGAGTAGAGAGATGGAGGGGGAAGAAAAGCAATGGCATCTATCAGAATTTAAACCTCTTTGCTTGAAACTGTGTTCAAATAATAAAGCAAGCAGCATGTCTTTCCAAGAGACTAGGAATAATTTCTGGTTTCAGTGGGGGGTTCATGACTCTGTGTGTATGTGTAAAATATGTCTTGAGGGGATTGGTATAAAGTTAAACTGGGTGAAGTAGAAATATTTTACTCATCAGCTTTGCAGTCACAGAGTTTGCCTCGGCTAGAACAAAACTGCTGAAGCATTTAGAGAAAATTAACCCCCCATCCTGGCAGCCAGATGTGACTGGATTCTGATGAGTGCACACGAGTGGGCAGAGAAACCAAGAGACTGTGAAATTCCTGTCAGGCCCGTGTACTGCAGAATGGGCTATTGACTGCTTTCTCTATTCCCCTCCATCATTCTTCTTGAACACTGCCATTAATTTCCTCTCCTGCCTTACCAATTCCTTTTCTCTGCCTTCTCTCCCCCTAGCTCTCTTTGTTGCAGAAGAGGATGCACAAAGCTTTGGTGAAATACTTCAAACAACGCAGCCTCTACAGCCAGGCTGAACTGGACCAGTGCCAGGCTCTTTCTCAAGAGACCGACTGGAAAATAAAAACAGCCCAGGTATTTGTACATATACATGTAAAACAGGCTGGAAAACTGCACCGACTGTCACCATTCATTTAAATGGCAAATCCTTTTATTCAACTTTCATCCCGGTCTAGGTATTCTACCGGATGGCAGCATATTCTTTTGCATACTACAGTAACTCCATGTTATGCTTGGCATTGTTTGAGCCTCATCCGGCTAGTCAGTTGCCTTGTGTCTTCTTTGACAAGCAAGAGCAGCCAGGCAAACATCCACCAAGGCTTTGTGCGTCACTGCTATGGCGGAGTTTAAGACACCACTCTTACAATGCAGTCTGTACATTTACTTATCAGATCACAGACTGATGTGATGGATGATGTGCGTGTGCTACGGTGCCTTCTGGGTGACCCTGTGTCTAAGGCTAGCTCTGCCTCTCTTTTTTGTCTGTATACATGTGTTGTCACATTGCATTAAGATTCGAGCCCGTTTTTGTTTTTTCTTTCTTTTTCTTTTTTTACACTTTGCATCTAATTCAGAGTTCATTACAACACATGGAAGATGTCCATGCCTTACAGCTTTTTTGTGAATAGTATAACCTTCTGTCTGTCTCGCCGAAGAGTTGGAGCATATTCTGCAAGGTTGAAAAGTAAGGATCTTCAATTAGAGGATAATCGGTGTCTAATCTGTGCTGTGATGTGCGATGAGGTCAAAGCGGACAGAGGGACAGTGATGAATCTTTATGAAATGTCCTGTCCAGTATTACTGCAGAGCCAGGTGGCATGCAACCATAGTATGAACTACTTCCACTTTTTCACTTCCTTTTTACTTAGGCAGTAGGATATCCTAAATCCCTCGACAGCCATATTTGGCAATTGCAAGCTGTTGTTTTTGTGTAAAATTCTTATTTTGTTTTTGTCACTTAATTTGATCCAACAACAAATTTAGCAGATACGCTGCAGGCAAAATACGCTCTGATTTTGATTGGAGGCTTTCCAGGAGGATACCTAGTAAAGTGCTATCAGGTGGTTTCCTTCTCAGTTTCTCCTCCTCTGACTGCTTGGCATATATTTTTTTTCTTCTTTTCGATGGGTTCTGGTCCAGACATTACTGGAAGCAGCCATGTCTCAGCGGCCCAGCCTCAAAAGGCCCCAGCAGATCACAGCTCAAGGCAGGGAGGAATGGGGCACAGGGGGAGGAGCTATCAGAGAGCTGCAGAGTGTGAAGGACAAAAGAGCTGGTGTATTCAAGCGCACCACACCGTCACCCGTCACAGCTCAGCACAGGGTCCATCAGAGCAGGCAGCACTCACTTTAAACAGGCTCCTGATGAAGAGTCCAGATCAGGCTCTATCCTCCAAAAAGTACACATGGAACAAAAAAACAAAATAAAGCCCTTTTGAGCTCAACTTTAAATGCCTTATGAGATTACGAGCAGGCATAATCACTTCACCTATCCAAATATTAAAACCTTCACAATTCCTATAACACAATTAGTATTTCTGACAGGGTCAAAGTTTATCAATATCAACTGGCAGTTTAATAGAAATAAAGGAATCAATAAAACTGACATTGGTTGTAACTGCAGTGAAACCAGGCTGAATCCTGATGAGGCCTGTGCTAATCCATCATGTCCACTTAACCCCACGAGCAGAACATAAGAGAGGTCAGGTTAACGCTTTCACAGTTATAGTGCTGGAATAAGAAGCCAAATGGCAGTTTGTTCAAAAGTAGCTTGAGGGAAGGGAGGCCAAGGAACCCTAGGGTGGGTGTGTAGGAGTGGGTGGGGGAGGGGGGTGTTGTAGGAGTAGGGAGGGTGGGGTGGCGGGCTGTCATCCTGTTACACTCCTGCCAGAACTGGCAGTTCAGCTTTGTGTTCTGCGAGTTTACACTGGGGATGGCATAATTGACAATGGCTAACAGCGGAGAGCAGTGCAGAGCCTTGTTGAATGGCCAGTAATGATTGGAGCAGACGCCCACTGCCCCAGTCCCAGGGGACAGTAATCCAAGATCCTGTTTCTGATATAATTGTTAGTCAGAGAATTTCTGCATGGCTAGGCTGGTTCAGATTCCCAAGCTGGTTGACAGTGCCAGGCAGTTTAATAGAAAAACTGGATGCTGAGGTTTTTAAAACAGAAGAGCACTGAACCTGGACGCGGTTCACCAGGAGCCTCTTGTTCTCCTTCCTGACGAAAAATAAGAACAAGACGGTAACTTTACTCTCGCAGCTGCAGACACGTCAACTGTGTGCGCAGGAGACACATGAAACGAAGATGCTTTATTGGTGCCTTTCTACAAAAGCAGCATTTTCCTAATTAGCCTGTTTTCATTTATTCTGTTTGTGCCTTATTTCAACAGGAGGAGATGTCAGAGGAAAGCGAACTTATCTCAGCCTTCCTACAATCCTTGACAGATGACTCTACTACTGCTGATGATGCTACGGGGTGAACAAACAAGCCAATCCAGATGCCGCTGGATCCAATGAGTAGATGCCTTCAGTTCAAATAGCAGTGTAATTGGACATTCACCTGTACCAGACAACTTACTTACCCTAGCACGCTTCACTATTCCCCCCTCTTTACTTGCAGCAAATCCATAACAATGAAACAGGTGACTTTCATGCTGCTGTCAGGACTGATCTAATTTTAGCTGGGTGAATGATTGCAATTGGCTTTGCCTCATCAGATAATTAATCTATGTCACCATTAATTGGAAAAGAGAATAATTACAGGCAGTGTTGACAGAAATTCTACGCTTCTCCAGATCCCAAGATCTAATTACAACTAGTGAAACCCCATGACCTTAACTAGCACTTAGTACACCTTGGCCACCTTGACCATGCCCATGCGAAGCCCGTCGTCTCTCCAAAGAATCTATTTTTTGTTATTGCAGCCCACACTCTTCTGCTCTCTTCACTCACTGAAAGCTGTCTCCCTCAATCACTTTTCAATATTCAATCTTAATTTTGTGGAAGTTTAGCATTTTCAATGAGCTGGAGATGAATGATTAATGAATAAATTTAAATGCTTCATTTTGTCCATGGATCATTAGTTAAGTCCTTTGTGGGAAGGACCTGAGAAAGGAGTGAAAATTATTGAGACATTAGCCTGGAGCAATCCAGGGGTAAATAGTGTGCACAAAAGGATGTTGTGTGTGCACTATCCACTGGCTTTCTAAAGAACCCTGGGGAAACACTGTTTTCAATTTGGAATCTTAACTGAATCACATTTAGTACTTGTAGAAAATTGATTTTTCTTTCATCATGTTTAAACAATGTCATACTAGTGGTAAACAACACAAAGTCTGCTCTGTATAAATGCTAAAGTGCGAAATCCCTAGATATTTATCATTTCCACAAGAATGAAAAGAAGTTAAAAAACAAACAATGTTTATATATTAATCTAAATTGTACAAATTATGCTTATGCTCATTAGAATTTTAGTAGCGTCAAGGTTAATGCTGTTAGACTACTCCTTGGAAAATATGTTACCCTTTCCTTCTGAGTTGATAGAGATGCTGTTGTTTTGTTGATAACAACAGATGCCTTCCATACTAGAGGAGACAGAAGGGGGCAGTATGGACACAACAACCTTAGCAAATAACTGACTGAAACATGTCTCAGTATCATGTTATAACACTAAGCATAACATCTCAAACTAAGACGGCTTGAAAAAAACAAAATAAAACAAGTAAAAATATATATATTTAAATCAAACTGACACATTATCTCTCATGTGGGGAAAAAAGAAGATTTTTTCAGATATTTGGTAAAGTTTCTTTACATAGGTTTTTGGGCCAACTGTATACTATAGAACAAACATTCAGCATGACACTAACTTGGTCGACTGCTCGCAAAGCCACGACGCCACTAGCTCCCTAAAAGCATCTTGAGGAGAAAAATGTTCAGTCCGTCTCATATTCTGTACTGACTATATGGCAATTTCTCAAATGAAGGTGCCTCTCCAGCACATTTATCTGCTCTCCTTGCATCTAATCAATCCCTTAAATAAATGAAAGTGAGCCACAACTAGATGTCATCACATCTATCTGCGGGCGTGCCTCAAAGTGCACACACCTTAATGCTGCTACTCTAAAGAGGATGGACTGTGGAAATACTAATGGGGGGGTGTACTTGACAGCTGAGGGGCATTACATGCTTGTTTCAGTATGATGAGGATAAAACATACAGCACATGCCTCACTGTGCTGTTGCATACTCTGATACCTCAAAGCTGGTTTGGAATATTTTTTTGTACTTTTGTATCAAGGCATATTTTGCAAGAGGCATGTTGAGAAAATCTGATTTACAGGCAGCATGATTCTCAATTTCTGCCTGGCGCCACCGTGCAGACGATGGGCCCGTTTCATTTGGATTCACTTCAGTAATCACTTCTGATCACTGGAGTGAAGCCGAGTGAATCAGAGCAATGTTCTGTCTTCTTAAGCTAACCAAAATTCTGCTCTGAGATCTTTTTAAAACCAGGAAAACTGAGGCGTCCTCTCAAACCGTCCTCTCTTTGTTCATGAGAAAGTGGAGAGTTGAGCCATGGAGCCGATGGAGTCGAGGAAAGAATGTGAGTTGAGAAAGGTGCTACTGTGTCTAAAATATCAATGAGGGAGATGCTGCCAAGTTTTGGAGCACACGAGAGGAAATAGGTTTTCGGTAGTATAACATGAAGTGCACCCTGGTACACCCTATTTGGTCAGTGCTGATAACACTGTAATCTGGGAAGATTTTCTTTTATATTACTATATAATCGTCTGATTTTTATTCATCTGACTTGAGTGTGTGTTCCTTTAAAGTTTAGGTAACTACAGCATCTGTCATTCAGTCATACAGTACCGCTTAACAATACACTGGAACAGTGTGATTGCCCAGGTGAGTCTTTAATGTGGAGCTCAGCAGAAAAACATGACAAACAAATTCATCAGTATAACAATACATGTTCCTCGCGTTTCCACACTCATTTGATTTCAAAGATATTTATCTTAAGAGGATAATAATTTGTGAAAGTCTCTGACATTTGTGGCTAGCTAGCATGATAATAAATCCATGGCTTGGAACATTTTTTAGTTAATTAGAGTCAATCAATCCAAACTTTGCTCACTTACCGGTGTGAAACCGGAGTATAATGAGCAGAAATCAGCATGGTGATTGGAAAACACAAATTACAGCTGTTAAAGAGAAACTCATCCACTTTTCTTCTGTTGATGCAAATGCCTGCTGCGAGGATTTAAAATTAGCACGGCATTCCTTTAATGGATGTTGAGGCAAAGTGCTCCTCTATAATTAAAAAACCTGTTAATATCCTCGTAGGCTAAAATAAGAGGGGTTAGTATGATTGTGTGACACCTCTTTAAAAGGACACATTGGTCAGTTGGCTATTACACAAAACAAAACTGTATCTGCTTTTATTTAGTTTTATTTAAATCATGGAACCAGTTTGCCTAACACTACTTAGATTCACTGTATGCTGTGTATATATTAAGGTGCTTTTTCCTCCCATGTTTATCCGCATTATGAGCAAATGAAGTAACCCTACATAATGGTGTGTGACCATACCAGTGAGATGGTCAGCACTGCTGCCTCAGTAAGATCATGTAGCATGTTAATGAACTTCGCTGACATATGGGACAGTCTTTGCTATTAAAGGCTGTGTATATCTCTATGTTCAGGGCTACATTCATATATTCCTGACATATTCCACGCACCTTTCATTCATGGTGTAATGATGTGAATAATGACCTGCTGATATTAACAGTACCATCTGATCTAGGGTTCCAGACAGTAACATGACATAACCTCCCGGCTGCTTGTGTCCACGATATATATATATGACCTCACCGCTGGATGTAATTTCTTTTCAAGAGCTCTTGGAAAGGGAGAGCTTATGTTGTTGAGCTCATGTCGTCAAGGCTGGTAACAGCAGCTTGCCATTGTATTAATTATTGTCAGGGAATCCAAGGGGTGTAGATAATACAGAATGCACTGGTTGGTCCCATTTGTTTCACTTGTCAGTGGAGTGAATAATTGGGAGTGCTGACCATATTAGACACAGAGAATTTCTAAAAGATACGACTCAAACTGTTGCAACACAAAAGTACTGCTTGGAAATTAAAAAGCTTAATGTGTGAGAATTTCAAATCAGTATGGAATAATTTACCAGCTTCTCATTGCCAAAGGAATTTACTGAAGTTTAACTCTGACAGCAGTCATTCTGATACACAATGAAACGGCTCCGATTGTGAGAGAAACTGTTTACTCCGTCCTACTTTTTTTTTTGTTTTGTTTGTCCAAGAATTAAGTTTCTTTTGGTGAACGGCAAAAAACGTTAAGTGTCAGATATTTTGCACCCTGACTTCATTCTTCAAAGGTTTGAGAACATTGATACAATTCTAGTAGAAGAGGGGTTGCTAATACAATGGGGCTCATCTTGCAATTCTCCCAAGGAATAACTATCAGTCCTGCTACAGCAGCTTCAGCGTCCCTAGGTGACCGCGCCACTGAGCCCGTGTTCGCTCCATCGCACCCCACTCCACGCCTGCTGCCACCCTGAAGGTAGATGCATCACGCTGGGGAGACTGCACAACAGCAGCCCCCTCTCCTCCAGCCCCCAAACCTTCTCCACGGCACAGTGGCCTCCTGCGGCCCCTATACACAACTTTGGGTCTCCATTACAGCCCCGGTCCCAGCAGCCCAGACTCTCCCTCAGGTGAGTCTCCATACCACCTCCGTGTGTCGTCCCACCTGAACTGCACAACTGGTATCCTTTTGTCATTTGAGAATGCCACAACACACACACATATTGTGCACACGCACACACACACACACACACACACACACACTCTCCTGTGCTCACTCTGGAGGGGACACCGCCTGTTCCTTTCTGCTCACCTCCCGGCTGCCGACTGACTCTCTGAGCCGTGTCTGTGGTGGCTACGCCATGTGTGGGGATCTAGGGGTTTAAAACAGCAGGCCTCCCAATACTCCCTGAATGGCAAATATAAGTGCTTCCAATTTATTACACAGTGGACGTTTTATGAATCATCTCTGACTAACTTTGATCTGAAATGACAAGCATGTGCTAATCAGTCCTGATATCCAAAAAAAGTGCTAAAAAAAACAGGAAACAGAAAACTGGATGGGTTGAGATTTTACAATTAATCGAAATAAACTGAACCTGCTAGTACAAATATTGCACTTTTGATGACCCTTTCTTCAATTTGTACAATTATAACAACTACCTCTGATTAAGCAGCCTGTTCCTTTAATGCCAATGCTACATTTTTTTTTAGAACTAATCTCTCTATAGTATAGTATACGGTTTGGTTTCCAAATCCAAAAATGGTGCAAAATAATTCCACACAACTGTAAACTCTTCCAAGATTGGAGAGGGAGGCATAAAGAGAGCCCTGCTTGTGTTCATACATACAGTTAACTGGAACTAAGGGGGGATCTTTAAATGTAACTTCTAAGAGCCTTGTAATGAGTATTTACTGTAACATGCAGTTTGCATTAATTTTGTCTCACCAAAGTGTTTCTGAAGAGGCTCCCCGCAGCATTTTCAGCTTTCCTCCTTTTAATATATTTTTTATCATTAAAAAGGGGCTTTAAACTGCAGCACTTTTGCTAAAACACAAATTACAACTTTCACTTTATAGGTTGCCATACCACACCACACTTAGTTAACAAAATATTTTACAAACAAGATGATATCACCCTCTCCATGATATTAATATGATATGTTCTCTGATCTGTAAACAGCTGGTTATCTTGCTTTTCCACGATAAGAGAAAGTGCTGAGGATTTACGCTTGGTGAGCACATTTGGGCTGAATCTTTCACACGTCACAAATTGCAGATGGGAAGCAGTGATCTTGAACAGCCGATCACATTTCCGTGACCATCTGACACCTTCCATTTAGGAAAATAATACTTTCTATCTTAGCATACCCCTCTGCAACAGCCAGCAAAAGGAATTATGCCTGGTAGACTTTGCTATTCACAACTTTGGAGCTTCTCCTGTTGTTTTGTTTCATTGCACTGATTAGATTAAATGTTCGCTCTTTAATCAGTTACCCAAGGCCACGATAATGCTGACAGTTTGTGTTTTGCTTCATTTTTATGTGTTGTAATGGGCACAAAATTATGCTGAAGAAAACAATAAGGAAGCATGATATAATGCAAGCATTACATATGAAGATGCGTAGTATCTGGGGGTAAAATCAGGGGCTTATTCACCGAACAGAGTAGATGGTCAGTGGCTGGGAGCTTTGTCTGCTCTTAAAAGCTTATATTATGAGTATACTGCAGTATTTAAATCTGATCTAACTGCGGTTATTTACACTAACACCCCTCCTTTTTTCATAACATTGAAGACAAAAAAAAAAAAGACTTTTTACCCATAGAGGTAGATATGCTATCTGAGTAATATGACAGAAAGAAATGAGTCGGGTTAACTGGTACAGAGAGTTGTAAATCACTGTAGTGTGATTCTTTGTCTCAAAGGGTTTAATTAGTCTAGAAATTCTTCTCTTATCTGATGACCCCCCCCCCCCTCCTTCTGCACACTGCAACAACTTACAACCATAAACGCCCTGCAATCTGAAGACCAGTGGCCTCAGGAGACTGAGTTGCTACAAAGAGCTGAAAGAGTTGGAAATGGTCATTTTATTGCGTTAGAATAGCTCGCTCGAGACTTGGGTAATGTAGTGCTGTGTGCTGGTAAAGATGACAATATGTGACTCCAAAGTGAAATACAGTGAATTACTGTAGTGCTGTGCAGTGTCAAGACCTCTGGAAATGAGGTAACGAAATAATCGTGGTAAACAGTAAAACAAAGTGCTTTCATAGTGGTTTCAAACCGCTAATTAATATTAGAGTAGTATAGTTTTCCTTCGGTGACGATGATTATTTGAGATGCAGCGCACAATCTAATCAGTCATCACCGCAGAGTTCATGTAGAATGAATTTCCTCGGCATAACTACAAGTTGGGGATTAGCAGGCTGTGTGCTTGTCAAACACTTGAACATCAAAACAGCATTGTGGTGCCTTCTTATTATAAATGCTACCAATGTATGGTCCGCTATTGCTTGACGGTAGCATGGCGGTGCTCTCTTTCATAGTATATGAACAAAGCCATTTATCCCTATCTGTCATTTCTTAAGTTGTGAAGTACCTGTCACTTCTGGTCCCATGGGAGTCCTACATGTAAGTGTATTTACTCTAATTGAGCTCTTTATGTAATTGACAGTTTATTCTGGCCTAATAAATCCTTTCTAACGGTTTCTGATTAGCTGTGTGAGCATTTTGTTTGCTTTTTGAGGTGATTATATCACCTTATATTCATGTGATGGGGGTAAATGAAGGAATCCTAATTTTGAGATGAGATGTTTCTGAGTTTTTGAAAGCTCTCGTTGTTGTTGAACTGTATGCAGCTATACCAAAGTGATTTGACAGATTAATAATTTAGCAATGGAACTACTTAGTGCCTCACAGCTGTTAGTTTGTTGTGGTGGTGACAGAGTGTTTGGTGCAATCCATAAGTTCATATGAGCATTCCCAACCAGGAGTTTTACTATGTGATTCATCAAGCCACTTCCTTTAGTGGATTCACTTTGATCTTATACTCTTGGAGGATCTCTGGGGGCAAAAATGCAGGTGTATGGATATAAATACTCCAGCAGAACTACTGTGCACTAATGGACACTGTATTAGGTTACAGCCCTTTGTGTTTTCAAGCCTTATGTTTTTAACAATGAACTGATCAGACATGGTAATAATGAATGAAAACAATATATATGTTCTTTATTTGTGCTTGTTGTTTTTTTTTTTAACTTTATGTCCCTTCTGTACATGTGTGGCATTTCATAATGCTGCTTCAGTGTCACACTAAAATGTAGAAAAAAGGAGGGTATTATCTGCTTTTAATTAAACATGATAAAAGTCTGCACAGTTGTCTGTACATTGAGGTGGGTGCTGTTTATTATACAGATGTATAACTTCAGTTTGTGTAGAGCACCTTCTTTTGAAGGACTAGTAGGAGCAGAATGAGATGAGGGGTTATTTTGGCGATGGAGATTAAGGCAGGGGCTTTTTGTCATTTGTGCGAGACAAGCCATTCATCCATCCAGTTCACAGCCAAAAAAAGGCTGGTCCCAGAAATTAGCAGTTTCAGCTCAGCAGCAAAGTCGTCGGGCTGTGAAGGCAGAGAGAAATTGACTAATTAGCAATGCGCACTAAAACTTGACGGTTCTCTCTATAACAGCGAGGGAAAGACTCGGGTTTTCTCCCCCTTTCTCTTTTCTTTCTTCCATAGATGTTTGAAATCGCAGTCATTTACGCTCGACAGTTTTTACAATAGCCTTGAGCCATAATTTTGCGAGTCTCTCCAGCATCCATACCCCTGCATGGTCTCTCTCCACCGGCCATGCACGACCGTTTCTCTCCCCAACCGTGGATTTCCTATTACTCTCGTTACGACTCACTGAGCCCCAGGCCCAAGGATAATGATGTGTTGTTTCTTGGTAGCATAATTTGTCACACGTATATTTCTTCTTCTTCTTCTCTTGCAGAAAGCACAGCTCCCTCTCACACACTCACACACTTCTTGTTAATTCAGAAGAACAAATGATCAACGTCAACAAATAACCCGAAATAGTGACTTTATGAGTTGGAATCAATGGTTATTTTGAGACGCCATAGACTTTAAAGGAAAAAGGACATTTCTTAAAAGGAGAACAAAGGAAAATTCAAGTGAGATTATTGGGAACCCGAAGCTTACTTTCCTTTTTTTTGGTCAAGAGCTGAAGTCAGGTAAGTTTGGCTCCTTCTCAGGCAAGCTGCTCACATCATTTAGTTGTGACAGGCGCTTTTAGAGAATCTGGCGACAACGGTTACGGCACGCTTGTGTCAAGTTTACACACATTACGCACATGGAAATAGCTTTTGTAACAGTCTAAGTATGAAAAAGATATGCACATCCCATTTAACTTTAGCGAAAGCTGCATTTCAGTGAATATTTTGTCGATACTCACGTCCGCTTAACTCAGGTAGGCTAAAAAAGCAAAACGCACCCGTACCGCTGCTGACGGCTCGGAGACAAACTAATTGCTTTTGTATGACTCCGTAAATCTGTGCGATGTGTAATGTCCTCATTGTGGGGGTGTGCAGCAAGGCAGGAGAAGGGATAAGTGTTGGCTGAATGCTGCATGTTATCCGTCCACCGTAGCGGCTGCCTCTTTTTTCCTTATCCGACAACTTCAGCCGCGTTACCGAGGGGGGAAAGCGCCGCAGCATCTCCGTATCCTCCGATTTTTTTTCTTTTCTTTTTTTTTTTTTGTTTTGACAGCGCCCTTCAAACATCAGCCTCCATTTAAAACCATCCGCTTCTTGAGTTAAGAATGAATAAGAGTGGCACGCTATGGGAACTACTACGTTTTTGTTTGTTGCTTTACGACCAGAGCTCAAAGTTGAAGGCGAATGAAGCCGTGCTGGATGTAGATTGTCGCCGGCTGGCGTGGCATGACGGCTCTTCCCCGCTGGATGGACGGGCGATCTGTTCAATAACTTATTCGAGAAATCGTTTTCTGCTGTAATAGTTGACTGATAGCGATGTATAGGCAACGTGTGTTGTGGAAATAAATGACCTGAGGTAAATGGCTTGCATGGTTTATTTGTTGCCTAGGTGGCGTTCACATTCAGGAAGTCATGTCCAGATCGGGTGATAGAACATCCACCTTTGACCCAACACACAGTGACACCCTGCTGCATGGGCTCAATCTCTTGTGGCGAAAGCAGCTTTTCTGTGATGTGACTCTGACAGCCCAGGGACAGCAGTTCCACTGCCACAAAGCTGTGTTGGCATCTTGCTCCCAGTATTTCAGATCCCTCTTTTCCTCCCATAATGTAATCAACAATGAAGGAAGCAAAGGGGACCAGGGCAGCAGTGGGACCCCTTCATCCTCTCCTGATGACAAGCTGGTGACCACCAGCACCAGGCCCATAAATAACCTAGTGCTCCAGGGCTGCTCCTCCATTGGACTACGATTAGTGCTGGAGTACCTGTATACTGCCAATGTTACTCTTTCCCTGGACACAGTGGAAGAGGTGCTGTCAGTCAGCAAGATCCTCAATATCCCCCAGATTACCAAGCTTAGTGTGCAGTTCCTTAATGACCAGATCTCTGTGCAGAACTACAAGCAGATCTGCAAGATTGCTGCACTCCATGGACTGGATGAGACCAAGAAGCTGGCCAACAAGTACCTGGTGGAGGATGTGCTGCTGTTGAACTTTGAGGAGATGTGTGCCATGCTAGATGCTCTGCCACCCCCAGTGGAGTCAGAGCTGGCTCTCTTCCAGATGTCAGTCCTCTGGCTGGAGCATGACCGGGAGACTCGCATGCACTATGCGCCGGACCTTATGAAGAGGCTACGCTTTGCCCTTATACCTGCCCCAGAGTTGGTGGAGAGAGTTCAGTCTGTTGACTTCATGAGGAGTGACCCTGTGTGCCAGAAACTACTCCTGGATGCCATGAACTACCACCTGATGCCCTTCAGGCAGCACTGCAGGCAGACCATGGCCAGCAGGTGAGAACGAGACAGATAAACACTCAGACATAAATTCACACAATCACACCACAGAGCTGTTTGAGACTGGGCAGTGGGTAATTAAATGCCTCCCACTTGTTAAATTTGAACAAATTACAGACACAAGCATTATGCACTTGCTCATGTATTGATCCCACCGCCTGTTTAATGTAGAGCATGTAGGTGGTCGGTGTAGACCATGTAGGCAGTGTGGCATTTCAGGACTAGTTCATGAGGATTTTGGTGCTCCTGTAACATAATACCTGCTGCCAGAGGTCGTGATGCACTCTGTGCTCCACTGTATCCATCATTACAATGTTCCCTCCTGTTTTACAAAAGAAAACATGTCTTTATTTCCTCACACATCTGTGCAATTACTCTCTAATCAGTGTAGACAAGATTGCTACAATCTAGATAAAGGTTATGCATTTGATTTGTAGCAACTCTCTTGAATACAATTTGAAATGCTGTAATTGAATTGTGACCAGAATTAAATGGTAATTGCGAGATGCTTATGATCCAAGTACAGAGATGCCCTGTTACTGATATTAAAATGAAGACAAATATAATACATTCAAAATGTTTTGTTTTTTTTTAATTTGATTTGATGTTTAGAATTCCTTTTCATGAATTGGACAATGCTGCTTACATTCGTGTTGCATGCACGTGTCTCACTCACACAAAAACATGGCTTACATGTTTGTCCTGATCTGCACTTTTAGGGCTGGTTAGTACATGGCTATTGTCTCTTATGGTGACAACTGATCACAGTCAGACAGCTGAGACTTTTTTTTTTTTTAATCGATAGTATCAATATTCAGTTGTTGTTGTTGTTGTTTTTTTATCACTACAGTTGTGAGCCTTGGGGAAAAACAACTAAAAAAAATTGTGACACAAGAGAATCTAAACTTTATGAAAACATTTGGAAATTACTGAAATAATCAGGACATAAAACCATTCTACAAGTACCTACTTGTACATTATCCCAATAATATATCTGATCCCACATATGGACCTAAACGAGCAAAGATTCAGGAATCCTCATAATTAGTTTCACATGCCACTGTTTCTCTCCCCTCAATTAATCACCATTATCTATGTCCAGGGGCTCATTTGCATATGAATAACCCTAAAACACTTCCGATTGGGCCAGCATGAGGGAGAATACACCGAGGCGACGGTGACTTACCCAAGCATAAAAAAGTAAAATATGGAAAAGGGAAAAAGGTGAATGTGTCTGAATCTAAAGGCCAGCTACTCTTAATGTTTTAGTGCATATTGTGATAAATTGGTAGATTTGTGTTGAAATCCATTAGGAGCCAGATAATGGTCATTGATGTGCAGTAAAGTGCACGGCTTTGAGGTTATATATCATATACAAACAGCAGGAAATTTCCAACAATTGGCTAAGGCATGTCACATGAATCACTGTAGCCAATGAAATGGAGACATTGTATAGGCAGGTTTATGTTCTCAATTGTGCTTTTAGCCTCCAGCATGGCACCCTACAGGACTGTCCTCGCTTCACAGCTAATTGAAAAGATATCTTTAGAGTGCAATAACGATCCAATAACACATCAAAACGATTGAGCAATTTTTATTAATCACAATAAATGTGGTCGCATATTTCCTGATTAGCAATCTTGAGTTTAGTAGAAGTACTTGGATAAGAAGCAGTTATTCATCTAGCTGTGCATTTATTCTTTATTTTATTCACAGATTAATTCATTCATACAATCAGCATCAGCAAAGTGAAAAATAAAAATACTCCAGGGAAGCTCTGTTAATATCGTCGTAGTAAATCAAGGAATTAAAGGTGTCAGGTTGAAGCTGTGCTTGTGTTTTTGTGTTTGCATGTTTTATTCCAGGCCTTAATATGTCTTTTATTGCATGTTATTGAACACTTGTCCGCACACCCACACTTTTGACATTGCAGAATCCGTTCCAATAAGAGGATGCTGTTACTGGTGGGTGGTTTGCCTCCTGGACCTGATCGTCTCCCCAGTAATTTGGTCCAGTACTATGACGATGAGAAAAAGACATGGAAGATCCTCACAAGTGAGTAGAAAGGCTGCGATTTAAAAAAATTTATATATTTTTTTACATTTATTTATTTATTTATTACCTGAGGCATCCCGTGTTACTGGCTTTTATGATGAGAAATAGTTGTTCCTTTGGATGACTTTAACACTGGTTAATTTTCACCAAAAATGAGGGACAAGAGTTCCCTAAATCCTTCAGGTAATAATGTGTCACTATCACTTTTAATATAAGTTTTTAATCAGAGCGTGACTTCACAGCACTGTGGAGCGTCATGCATGCTTTCCCTTGTTTTTTTGCTGATATGTGCTGGCAGGATGCACGATGAGATTTACTCGAATCTAATGATCTATTGTGGCTGAGACAGAACGTTAAGGAGTGACATCTTTTCCCAATTACTTTTAAATGCAGCGTGATTACTCGTTCATATTGATCAACTCATAACACTGAATTAACCCACACATGGTAATACACGACGTGGCAGTTTAGCCTGTTGACCTGGTGTCGCTGTTGATATTGGGTTTACTTAAGGTGAATAAATAGCACAGAGGGGTTAGTGGAACACTGCAGCTTAAATGTTGATGTCAACCATTCTTAGGTAACAGGGACAACAATGGAAACAAAAGCAAAAATTGATTTTATCTCATTTTATCTTATTTTTTAATATTATAATGAAGGCAAATTGTGATAATTTCCTAGAAAACCTTTGTGAGATTTCAAACACATCCCTGCTGCACTCTCCGCTGTAGAGTGCACTATGCTCTTCTCTCTCTCTCTCTCTGTCTTCCCTGACCTTTTTAAGGCTCACTACTATATTGTTGCCATATTGCAAAGGTCAAAAAAAGAGCTAATGAGAGACCGCGTTTCTCCTTTGCCCCATCATTGCTGGACATATTGAGTTTTTGTCCTGTGTTTTGGTTGCAGTCATATCTCAGGATCACCTATCCATTCATATATATTAGCTATAGGTCTGCTTTCTGTCAGCTCGGCCCTGTGCAGTTTATGTTCTCCCTTTATGGTTCAAATTTGAATAAATCTGGTTTTATGCTTTTGCTGTCGGGTCTTAAAATCACCAGCAGTCTCCGACATGGTTTCTTCCTCTGCTCAATTCATAACATTTCCTGGCAGCAGTGTGATGTTTTAGCTCATGTTTGTCCAAACCTATTAGAGCTTTTTTTTTTTTTTTTTTTTTTTTTTTTACTGAAGGAGCCTTGCATACACAACAGCCTGAAGCTCGCTGTTTATGTTGTTGTTGTTGTTGTTTTTGTCATTAAACTCTCACTCACTGGTACAAACTGCACCAGGCAAAAGGTCAATAGGGATTTCCATCACTCAGAACTAAAAAAGTTAACACTCAAATGGTCCGTGGCCAAGTGGAAGGACAAAACTGCAAAATCATCCCCTTAACACATCAGTGACCACCTGATGTAGCCTCCTCACAATGGATGTGGAATAGAAGATTATTAACATTCAATCATAACTTTTCAATGAGCCGAAACCTGAGAGGGACAGCCTTTGATTAAGACATTCATCAACACAATTTGGGAAGAATCTGATCTCTTTCAGTGTATCTGATGTACACACTGCTCGGTGATTCCAGTGTAAAGTTTGCCATCTAGTGTACCCACAGCAGCGTGGACCAATGCAAGACAAAGGCAGGCACAGATTCAGCCACAATGCTAGGTTGTTCTTTTCTTCTTCTTTAAACCAACCTAATATTAAAATCTGGATCTCCATGCTGCATGTATGGTGTCCATGCAGCATGGCCTAGAACAAAGGAATTCAGCTCAGTGGGATGCAATTGTAGCGGTGTTAAAGGCACATCAGAGATGGAGCAGCAGTGGTGCATTAGCTGTGGAGTCATTCAACCGACCCTGACTGTGCCTCTATGCAGAGGTTTCTGACTCCCTCTAGTGAGCCCTAGAGCTCACTGTAGACCGGAGTGATGGCGTCCATCTCATAGAGGACGTGCTCATCCTGCCCTCCTATGGCTTTTCACACTCTTGGGTTAGTGGACAATTTGGGTTAAAAGGGCACAAATAGGTTAATCGGATTCACTTTCTCAGGTATAAATACTTTAGAAGGAAAAATAATTAATGCATTTATTTTTCAGTGCACAAGATTAGCATAGTAATTCCAGTTATTATACCCTGCTACTGTAATTATCTCACCGTTCACCTACAGTATATCCCAAATGTCCCAAAACCCACCGCAGTACTCTAGATACTGTGGTCTGTGACATATTGTAAAGCAATAATCTTCTTCTCACATGGGTACGAGATGATTTTTAGTATGAGTACAAGTCACTAGACATCAAATAAAAAGCCGCCCATCCATGTCCTATATACTGCTGACTGAATGATAATGTAAATAGCATGTAAGGGAATTTGGCAGTCGTATGGCACTCGTCTTTGAGGTGCACTGGAGGCAGGCAACCTAATCCCCTCGTTTGAGATAAAGCTGTGTTTAGTGTATGTAGTATTAGTTCCTATCTGAGACTTCCCTCCCATAGAGGACCGGCACATGTCAGCCAGCTAGAGTGAGATTGCAGAGAGAGGCCAATTGGAAAGAAATGAGATTCAAGGCTGTCTAATTTTGCAGCAACTGTGATCCATCAGACGGTGGGGAGGTGACAGTGGAAATGACTGATGGAGACAGACAGGTGGGCTTTAACATTTCACTGATTTGTGCTCAAAAAGCACCGGGCCTGAGATTTATTGAGTGAACATGATCATGTTCATTATGACTGTCACCTAAGACCATTTCTCTACATCTCAATGGGGTCACTTTAGCAAAAGAAGATGAAGGAGAGAAAGGGAGCACGAAAACATACACAAAAGAAAATCCTCCATGAGGGGTCCTGCTTCAGCTCTGGGATGTTTATGCTATACTGCGCTAACACACGACAAGGGGTATCATCCACCCAACATTTTACTTATTGGACAGTGTTGCTAAGCTAGTTTCTAAGAGTCGAATTCCCAAAATAGAAATTGGTGACCTATCCAGTTAAATAAATGCAAGGTTACAAGTAATAATTATCTGATTATTAAGCAATCTGTCAATTACTTTCTCAATCAACTAAATAATTATTTTATCTACAGAATGTTAAAAAATGTCCATCACATTTCCAAACCAATGATATTCAGTTTACTACCACTAAATACTTTTTTTCCTGTCCTTTAAAGTGCTGGAGGTTTTTATGGCATCGTTATTCGAAATAGCTGAAGTCACATTCCTGTGACTGGATGGTCCAGAGAATACAAAACAAAAAGAGCAGAAAAACCTCCGATTATTTATATATATATATATGAGTTTTATGATATAATTTAACATTTTGCCTCATGTGAAGAGAAAATAGCAAGAGCACATTCTCCGTCACAACCGGTGCATTATACTGCAACTGAAGCCTGACTGATTTATGAGCAGGTCAGTATTATCCACCAGTATTAACTATTGGCAGTTCTCCTAATAGTTGCATTTATAATGGCCAATAAATGGAAATTATAGAAAAAGGTAAAGAAGAGAAGGGAGAAACATCCTGTGGGCAACACCTGTTTGGAAAGTGAGAAACACAACAACTAGCTGATCTGAAGACAGCTGGGCAAAGCATGATAGAGTAAATAAAGACCCACACTAAAAAATATGTTAGGGAAATCTGTTTAGGTTTCATATGTCTGAAAAAAAATGCCGGTCAATATATCAGTATATTGGATTTTTAAAATCACTAAATATCAGTATTGGTGTCAATCGTAAAATCATATATTAGTCTGTCTGTAATCGCAAGTTTATAGAAAGTAATCCAGTGCAACTTTCTTTGCTCACCAGCTCTCCATCCAGACTTTTTTTTAAACTTCTGTTTGTGTTTTTTGTATCTTGCTCCAAACAAAGAACAAACAGTCTGTGTGAAATTTACTCTGACCACTCCTGTCAAATTACAGAACATTTAGCACTTTCATTATTTCCTATTCAAAAGTTAATATAATACTTCTTAGATGTTCAATAAACCTCTTTGGTCAGTGTCTCGGACAGTAATTGGTAGTAAGGCTTGACCTGTGGGTGTGGTGGAAACATTTAAGAATTAATTGAATTTATTTAAGGAGAGTGTAGATGCCATTTACTTTCCCCCTTTGAGTATAAGAGCGCAAACAGAGTTACACCAGATGTGTTGATCAAATTGAGGGTTGTGTTTGGGCTGGAGCCTATCCCAGCTGTTCCTGTTCAAGAAGCGGTGTACAGCTTGAACAGGTCGCCAGTCAATTGATGGCTGTGTTGATTCTGATTAAAAAACAAAAGTTGCACGTCAATCTATTTTCTATATGATTTTGAGACAAAAGAGGTTAAAAAGTTATCCAGATGCTACAAAGAGTGGCTTTTTTTGTTCGTGGTTCAATGGCATAACTTTTACTGTTACATGGTTCTTATTTTAAATGACCTGACAGTTTTATTAAATGTGAGACTTATGGTAGTGCTTTCTAGACTGCAATGTGTCCTGAACAGAAAAGTATTGGCCTGTTTTTAATTCTCATATTTAATGATACAAAGTAATTGCTAACCACAGTGGATTTTTGAAACCACCAGCACAGTACACCTATAACAGCCAGGGCACACTCACAGGGTACTGTTTATATACAAATTTCTCTCCACATGTTTTTAAAACTGACTTTTTGACTTTTTGTCTGTCACCTAGTAATGCCTTACAACAGCGCACATCACTGCGTGGTGGAGGTGGAGAACTTCCTGCTGCTGCTAGGCGGAGAGGACCAGTGGAACCCCAATGGTACAGTCGCTGCTTTCCACTGATTTCACGCAGCAAATTTTTCATGTTCACTTAAACTGGAGTTTATGTAAGTTCAAGCCCATCAAGTTAATGTAACACTTTCAGATGGTTTGAAACACTCATCCTGCAGCCAGATCAGCTCTGAGTGGACAAACAACACTCCAATCAACACTTGTCAATAATTGGCACAGAAAAATTACTGTTGTTTATGATGAAATATTTGCAATGTAGAAGTGTTAAGAGGGCTTTTTGCAAAAAGGTGGCAACACAGTGCCATAGTAAGAAACAAAGACTGTAAATGATCAAAGATTCTTACTCTGCCTTTTTGTTCTTTCACCAGCTATCACAGTAATACAACAGCCAGGCAGATGTACACTGCACTTAGTGAAATTAGTTGTTTATTCAGTTTTGAGAGTAGGAATCAGCTTACTACAAATGCACATCATGAGAGATGATTTGCAGTCTTTTGAATACAACATTACCAAGAGGTGATCTCTCTGTGCTTAGAAAACATGACTTCAGTCAGCTCTTGTTAGCTCAAACAGCAGCAAAAAGGCAAATCATCACGTGTGGGCGGTGATTAATGAAGACTGGGGAGAGTTGCATTTGTGAATTTTATTGGTACACAACAAACAACATTAGAAAAGATGTGGCCAATAAGAACTGATCATTACATTAGCATGTCTAAACTGTACAAAAAGAAGCTTTATTTTGAGCTAAGTTATTTGTATTCTACTGTTCTGTTTTGCAGGAAAGCACAGCACTAATTTTGTCAGCCGCTACGATCCCAGATTCAACAGTTGGATACAGTTGCCTCCAATGCAGGAGAGGTGAGCCTTTTTTTGTCCTCAGAAATGTTGACATCAGTACTAGCTTCTGTTTACTCAGCTTCAGTAACCCATTTTCTCTCATCCATCTCTCATTACCGTGTTTTGTATATTTCTCAGAATCTCACCACTCATTGCATCACCTAATAAGAAACGGAAACCTTTATGACCTTAGTGAAGTTCACAAGTTTTGGCATTCATGAAGATGCTACTTGGATTCTAGTTGTAATTTGTGAGATCCAACAACTTCACAAGTCTTCTGTTCAGCTGTGATAGCAGATGTGTAGTTCTCTTGGGAAATGGTGTTTAGAAAACCTAAAAATATAAACATCCACATAAGATTAAAAAAAAATGCTACTACTCTTACCTAGGTGTACAAAACCAGCCAACAGAAGAATAAAGTAATGCTCATTGGGCTGTAAACAGACCTATGTGCTGTTTTTTTTTTGGTTCAAAATCCTTTTACAAGGTATTACATCATGCAGAAGTAAGCAAGCCCATTACACAGGCATGAAAACAGATGCTCACAGCCTAGAAGCTTGTACATGCTTAACTTATCTCTCGTCTTATGATGTTTTTTTTTGTTTTTTTAAGAATGATTTGCACCTTAGACAGAAGCTGGAAAAAACTAAAAAACAACAGTAGTGATTCTCATCATAGGTTTAATGATGTTGTCTGGTTAATGCGTCCTCCTCAGGAGAGCCAGCTTCTTTGCCTGTCGCCTGGATAAGCACCTGTACGTGATTGGTGGCAGGAACGAGGCGGGCTACCTCTCCAGCGTGGAATCCTACAACCTGGAGACAAATGAGTGGAACTACGTGTCGTCTCTGCCACAGCCTCTGGCTGCCCATGCAGGAGCGGTGCACAATGGCAAGATCTACATATCAGGTCAGTTACAGGAGCTGTACACGAGTCGCATGTATTATTATTATTACGCCTTATTATTATGCAAAAAGGGGCGCTACATGGAGGGAACTGTACAAAAAGACACATTGTGTTTATGGCACATAGAGGTAAACACATCCATTTAATTACACCACAAAGAAAAACCAACTCCACTCCACAAAAATGATTAAAATCAATGCATCAGGACTGATTGTTCAGTTGGAGCTTGAGGTGAGCTTATAGAGACTAAAGTAGGCTTGAGTTTTAAAAAAAAGAGAGAGAAAGAGAGAGTGAACCTCTTCTTAGTAACAGCACAGCCCCAGATTACCATCCAATATTACCTCAGACTCCCTCAAGAGATATGTTCATGTAAGTAGCAGAGTTTCTGAAGCCCTGTAAAGAGGCTTGAATGTATACATCAGTTCTTCTTCAAAGAAATGGCCACAGAAATAGTTCAAATTTGTAATGCTTTTTATTAGATATATTTCAATATAACTTTGGTTTGTATAATTCTTCTACTTGCTGACACCAGAAAGTCATATATTAGATTTTAGTGATACGTCAGTGAACCACTCATCACCTCCCTGCAGGAAAATCCGGAAGTGAAACCCTCCTCTTTTACAAACTGACTCTAACCAAAGTTTTCTTGAAGAGCCAAAAACGTTTTTCTTTTCCAGTTATTTACTGTATATCTGGGGATAGTACTACATTTGGATCCAGTATGTCCACGTGCCGCGTGCTGTAGCTCCACAGAGTATTAATGACACACTGCTGTGTTTACCTGCTGCAGGAGGCGTGCACAATGGCGAGTATGTCTCCTGGCTTTACTGCTACGACCCTATAATGGATGTGTGGGCGAGGAAACAAGATATGAACACAAAGCGTGCCATTCATGCTCTGGCTGGGATGAATGACCGCCTGTATGCTATTGGTGGAAACCATTTGAAAGGTAAGCACTCGAGCTTTTCAGACAACGAACAGAAAGCAGGTCAAGATTGATACTTTTTTGAAAAGTACGTGTGAAAATCATGTTGCCATTGTGAGCAGGCAGTGACCTTAATTACCCTGTGCAACACTGTAGCCTCCATTTCTCGCACTCTTTAGTATTCATAGTACAAAATGTGAAAAAGAACAAAAACGTGTGCTGTTCATTTGCATTTTTTCAGGAAAACTGAATGTGGTCATGGGAATTATGACAAGCTCAGCTTGTCTCTCTTTGAATCCTCTCTTTAGCTACGCTCTTTCGTTAAAACACTGTTAAACAGATGTGTTCAGTTGGCTCTTCATTGCTGCAAATTCAGCTCATAAAAAACCTGCACGTGCCTCTGAGTATGACTGTGTCCATATCCAAACTCGTGTTTCCTCACGCTCACCGTAGGAGCGAATCTGTGCACATCGATGGCTGTCTTGCTGGTTTGTGTCTGTGAGTTGGTGGTGAAGGAAGAAACCTTGAGATGTAGTGAAACTGTGAGGGAGGTGGAACCGAATGCGGCAGATGGAGGAACAACAAAAATTTGTCTCTATCAGCAAATAGACAAAAAAAAAAGTAACATGTCTGCAAAAGTTTAACTAAAGGGGAAACCCATCAACTGGACACAAGGAACATACTGGACACACTGGCGAGAACAGAATAAAGATTCAAACCATGAGAAGCAAAATAAAGCCTAACGCCTAAAGCATTATGTTGAGAAAGAGAACGGCTGTGGTCAAATATCAAATTGCGCAAATTCTTTAAATACTAAATATAAATGCTTCAAAGCTTCCTTTATTACCTCCTTTAGCACAGGATAAACTGAACCATCCTTTAGTAAAGGAAAGAACGTAATGCCATATAGTGCCACATAGTGAAGGACTGTAATAAAATTTGCTTTTTGTCAAGGCGTCGCTTTAAATCAAAACTTTAACTATATTAACGTTTTTTTTTTAAAGATTATTATAGTTCTGTTTGCCTTAGTTATGCTCACTGTTGTATTGACAGGCTTTAGGAGTCATTCTTTTTTTTTTTGGGTCAGCTGGGATAGGCTAAGTGAAGGATAGAATGAATTGACTGAATGAATAGTTTCAAGAAAAAGGAGGAAAGGAGTTACACTGGACCATCTCCCCAGCAGGAAAAAATAAGAAAAGATTTCTCTCATTTCGTAGGATATAGAGCGTGCTCTTTTTTTCTTTAAAATTCATATCTTTTTAGTGAAATAATATTTTTTCAGCGGTGATTCCTGTAAGAGCACAATGGGGTCGTTTCAATATGGCACACATCTGCCGTCATGTTGTTAACCAGCCTTGTGTCAGTGCATTCACGTGGTGGTTTGTGTGGATTTCATTTACAGTGGTACTGTAGCGCAAGCACATGAAACCAAAACTGTCTGAAACCTGATTGGTCCACAGGAATGTTTGACTTTAGTGTTTTCGGTCTAGTTTTCTTTTTGTGATGTGATGGTGAGTTCAGGTTTTATGCTATTGTTAAGGGTACTGAGTTTTTTTAGTTCATTTAATAAAAAAATAATGGTATACTCATAAATTAGATTATGAGTACAACATTATTATTACACACCAATTAGATAGATTAGTAATTAATTAATACAACAAACTCATGCATTTTAAGAAACTTAGAAAATAATCTCTTAGAAGTACACAGGAGCCAGCACCAGTTTGTGGAATCCGCCATGTTGCTTCGCCATCTTGAATGCATTTATTCCTGATATTGTCGCAATTATTTACTGCCTACAGATTAGACATGCGATTCTAAAACTTAAAATTCAGTTTAATTCAACTGAATCCGCTAAGTGAGCAATGTTACACAAATTTCAAAGACAATTTCACTTGACAGCTGCTAACAGTGGGTAACAGAGGCTAATGGCAGCTAATAGCGGCAAAAAACAGAACTTACTGACAAGAGCAGTCCAGGATATCCTCAGGAGCTCACCTCACAATCACTGTCTTCGGTCAAAAGTGAGCTTCACTGACTCATCGGCTTGTATCGGACTCCTTTCACAAAGCTTTACAGTCAAGGTTAATATCAGACTGATAGCCTACCCAGATAGCTAAAAGAATTACTTTGCTAGCTGGGTGAATGGTAACTAAAATATCCCAAAACATTTAATGTAAGTATTGATATTATTAAAATATATTAAAATATAGTGTGTGCAAAACTGGTAATACAAACATGGTGGCCAGCCACAGCTGTTATGGGGTATAGTCCAAATTTAATGTTTTTGATCTCTCCTGTCTAAAACATGTTTGTCCTAAAGCGGCCACCGTAGCTGCCTGTCTTTGCTTCCTGCTGTCTTGTGTTGAGTGCCTTCTGTGTTCCTCTGCCTCTGTTATCACATTCAGTGTGAGTCTTCTTGTGTTGGCGTTAGTTATTTGTCTTTTGGGTTATTTCCTGTATTTCTTTGATATATTGTTTTCTTTCTTTGTTGGATTGCTAGTTGGATCGGGGTGATTGTGGCTCAGGAGGTGGAGTGGGTTGTCTTTTAATCAAATGGTTGGTTGTTTAATCTCCGGCTCCTGCAGTCTGCGTGCCAGAGTGTCTTTGGGCAAGACACTTGCACCTGATGAATCCATTGGATTGTGATTCTGTGTGATAGATAGAAAGTCCTTAAGGGCGTGGAATAAGTTATGCTCCCATGTTCACCACGTGTCCTGCCCTCTGTGTCACTGTGGATTTGTGCTTTTCTTTGGGTTTCTGTTCCTTTTAGATTTTGTTTAACTTTTGGGAAAAATAAACACTTGCCTTTTATTTCTAACATCTGCACACCTTTTTCACCCTACCTCTACTGTAACCTAAACCTACGATGACAGGGTATCTTATCTTATCTTATCTTATCTTATCTCTGTCATGTAGGTTTCTCCCATCTAGATGTAATGTTGGTTGAGTGTTATGACCCAAAAGCTGACCAGTGGAATATCCTCCAGACACCCATCCTGGAGGGTCGCAGCGGTCCAGGCTGTGCCGTTTTGGATGACAGCATTTATCTTGTGGGAGGCTACAGCTGGAGCATGGTATTTAATGTAGTACATATATGTCTTTATCTATCTATCTATCTATCTATCTATCTATCTATCTATCTATATATATATATATATTAGGGGTGCAACGATACTCGTATCGATATTGAACCGTTCGATACAGTGCTTTCGGTTCGGTACGCATATGTATGAACAATACAAAATTTTTAATTTATTTTATCAACTTTCCTTCTGACGATGCTGTCTGTGTTGAGCGCTCAATGAATCTGTGCTCGACAGTGCAGCCTAGGCGGAGTAGTCGAACGCAGATTCACTGAGCGCAGGGCAAGCTAGCGAGACAGAAGTTAAGCTCTCCTTGCAACATGGCAAATTGAACCTCCCCCACCCTCATTGAGATCTGGCGTTTGGAACTATTTTGGTTTTTATGTGAAGTATGACCCTGAAGGTAAGCGCGTCATGGACAAAAGTAAAACAGTATGTCGGATGTGCCACGCAATGCTCAATTTGTGGGAACTAGTGCGTTAGCACAGTTAGCTTGTTAAGGTGTTGACGCTGTCAAGCCCCATGCACGGGGCAATCCGTGGTAACTCGTTAACGGAGATTTGCCCCGTTATGGCGTTAATGTCATTTTAACAAGATTAACGCTGACAGCACTAGTGGGAACACAACAAATATGACTGCACATTTACGCGGACATCATCCTGGTGCAAAGACAAGTGGAAGCAGGCAAAAACAACAAGCACGCATGCTACAAACTTTACCCGAGTCATTTAGACAGCCGTTAGCACATGATTCTCCTTATGGGACCTGATATGTTTAATATGCTGCTGAGAAAATACCCCAGAAGAAGCGTATAGTATAGCTTTTATTTTGGAAAGAGCCATTTCTCTGTAATAAAGTCTCTTTTCCAAAGATGAGTGATTTCTCTATCAGATAGATTTTTTTTTATCATTATTTTGTTGTTTCAGCGACATTAAGTTTAAAAACTGCACTTTTGAGTTAAAAAAAAAAAAAAAAAAATATATATATATATATATATATATATATATATATATATATATATATATATATATATATATATATATATATATATAAAATAAATGACAAATTAAAAAGGTATGAAATTTTTTTTTGTATCGAAAAAAATATCGAACCGTGACACCAAAGTATCGTTGCACCCCTAATAAATATATATATATGTATATATGTATGTGTGTGTGTGTGTGTGTGTGTGTGTGTGTGTGTGTGTGTATGTGTATGTGTATATATTAGGGGTGCAACGATACACAAAATTCACGGTTCGGTTCGGTTCGATACTTTGGTGTCACGGTTCGATATTTTTTCGATACAAAAAAAATGTTCATGCCTTTTTAATTTGTCATTTATTAAAATTATAAACATATATTTTAACTCAAAAGTACAGTTTTTAAATTTAACCCTAACCCTTGTGCGTGTTTTTTATTTTGACAGCGAATGCGCACCTGCGGACCACTTATGTGCAGCCCTGGTTATTTAGCTCGTCATATTGGAGCCACAGAAATTCTTTTGTCCATGAAACCATAAAGCTGCACTTTCTTTTTGCCTTATAGTCTGATTTGTCATAACTTCTCCGTTTTGTGGTAAGCTTTTCTTTGGCTGTCACTTCTTCACCCTGACCTGTCTTATTTGGCTCAGCAGAACTAAAATATATATATCCTGCTGCTTTTACACACGCACTCACATAAGCTCAGCGATTCTCTGTGCGATCAACCTCTCACATGTTTAAGCTGCGGGAGATTTCACTTGTCATGTTTGCATAGTAAGCTAACGATTAATAAGACGATGTCAGAGGAATTGGTGCACAAATTATCATCACTCACAGATCAGTGCTGTCGCTCTCTATACACAGTTCGCACGATTGCAAAGTGAAAGCAAAAAAACAAGCGCAAATTCAAACGCGATTTCAATATGTCACATATTGACAGTGGCTCACTGATGCCAATGACATAATTACCCAGCTACATTTCTGAAAGAATGCAAAAGCATTGACATATATTTTTCCTTCCTACAATAGCCCGACGGGCAGGGCAGAGATAGATTTTGGTAGCCCGACTGAAAAAAATCGCTAGCTCCAGGACGTCGGGCTAGCGATATTGCGAGCCCTGTATCTGATTGAGGAATCACTCATCTTTGGAAAAGAGAGTTTATTACAGAGAAATGTCTCTTTCCAAAATAAAAGCTATACTATCCGCTTCAACGAGCTATATTCGGGCTATATTCTCAGCAGCATAAGGAGAATCATGTGCTAACAGCTGTCTAAATGACTCGGCTAAAGTTAGTAGCATGCTTGTTGTTTTGGTCTTTGCACTAGGATGATGTCGGCGTAAATGTGCAGTCATATTCGTTGTGTTCCCACTAGTGCTTTCAGGTTAATCTCGTTGAAATGACCTTAACGCCACAACACGGCAAATCTCCGTTAACGAGCTACCGCCGATCGCCCCGTGTGTGGGGCTAGACGGCCAACACGTTAACGAGCTAACTGCGCTAACACACTAGTTCCCACCCATGTAATTGAGCATTGCATGGCACATCCAACATACTGTTTTACTTTAGTCCATGACTCGCTTACCTTCAGGGTCATACGTCACATGAAAACCAAAATAATTCCAAACGCCAGATCTGAATGAGGGTGGGGGAGGTCCATGTGTCTCGCTAGCTTGCCCTGCGCTCTTCCTTCTGACTATGCTGTCTGTGTTGAGCGCTCAGTGGATCTGCGCTCGACAGTTCAGCCTAGGCGGAGTAGTCGAACGCAGATTCACTGAGCGCTCAACACAGACAGCATCGTCGGAAGGAAAGTTGATAAAATAAATTACAAATGTTGTATTGTTCGATACATATGCGTACCGAACCGAAAGCACTGTATCGAACGGTTCAATATCGATACGAATATCGTTGCACCCCTAATATAGATGTATGTGTATGTATGTATGTGTATGTATATATGTCTATGTGTATATATATATATGTGTGTGTGTGTATGTATGTGTGTGTGTGTATATATATATATACACACACACACCCAGCACGCCCCTGCGGGCGGTTTATCCTTCAAGCTCGGGTCCTCTACCAGAGGCCTGGGAGCTTGAGGGTCCTGCGCAGTATCTTAGCTGTTCCCAGGACTGCGCTCTTCTGGACAGAGATCTCCGATGTTTTTCCCGGGATCTGCTGGAGCCACTCGCCTAGCTTGGGAGTCACCGCACCTAGTGCTCCGATTACCACGGGGACCACCGTTACCTTCACCCTCCACATCCTCTCGAGCTCTTCTCTGAGCCCTTGGTATTTCTCCAGCTTCTCGTGTTCCTTCTTCCTGATATTGCTGTCATTCGGAACCGCTACATCGATCACTACGGCCGTCTTCTTCTGTTTGTCTACCACCACTATGTCCGGTTGGTTAGCCACCACCATTTTGTCCGTCTGTATCTGGAAGTCCCACAGGATCTTAGCTCGGTCATTCTCCACCACCCTTGGGGGCATCTCCCATTTTGACCTCGGGACTTCTAGGTTATACTCGGCACAGATGTTCCTGTACACTATGCCGGCCACTTGGTTATGGCGTTCCATGTATGCCTTGCCTGCTAGCATCTTGCACCCTGCTGTTATGTGCTGGATTGTCTCTGGGGCATCTTTACACAGCCTGCACCTGGGGTCTTGCCTGGTGTGATAGACCCCAGCCTCTATGGATCTTGTACTCAGAGCTTGTTCTTGTGCTGCCATGATTAGTGCCTCTGTGCTGTCTTTCAGTCCAGCTTTGTCCAGCCACTGGTAGGATTTCTGGATATCAGCCACCTCCTCTATCTGCCGGTGGTACATACCGTGCAGGGGCCTGTCCTTCCATGATGGTTCCTCGTCTCCCTCCTCTTTCTTGGGTTTCTGCTGCCTGAGGTATTCACTGAGCACTCGGTCAGTTGGGGCCATCTTCCCAATGTATTCTTGGATGTTCGTTGTCTCATCCTGGACTGTGGTGCTGACACTCACCAGTCCCCGGCCCCCTTCCTTCCGCTTAGCGTACAGCCTCAGGGTGCTGGACTTGGGGTGAAACCCTCCATGCATGGTAAGGAGCTTTCTTGTCTTTATGTCAGTGGCTTCTATCTCCTCCTTTGGCCAGCTTATTACCCCAGCAGGGTACCTGATCACGGGCAGGGCGTATGTGTTGATGGCCCGAATCTTGTTCTTACCATTCAGCTGACTCCTCAGGACTTGCCTGACCCTCTGCAGGTACTTGGTGGTTGCAGCCTTTCTAGCGGCCTCTTCATGGTTCCCATTTGCCTGCGGGATCCCCAGGTACTTGTAACTGTCCTCTATGTCTGCAATGTTGCCTTCTGGTAGTTCAATCCCCTCAGTTCTGACTACCTTCCCTCTCTTTGTTACCATCCGACTACACTTCTCCAGTCCGAACGACATTCCAATGTCATTGCTGTATAGCCTGGTAGTGTGGATCAGTGAATCGATGTCTCGTTCACTCTTGGCATACAGCTTGATGTCATCCATGTACAGGAGGTGGCTGACAACTGCTCCGTTCCGTAGTCGGTATCCGTAGCCAGTCTTGTTAATGATCTCACTGAGGGGGTTCAGGCCTATGCAGAACAGCAGTGGGGACAGAGCATCTCCTTGGTAGATCCCGCACTTGATGGTAACTTGTGCTATGGGCTTGGAGTTGGCCTCTAGTGTTGTACGCCACATCCCCATTGAGTTCCTGATGAAGGCTCTTAGGGTCCCATTGATCTTGTACAATTCTAGGCATTCCAGTATCCAGCTGTGGGGCATTGAGTCATAGGCCTTCTTGTAATCAATCCAGGCAGTGCACAGGTTGGTCAGTCTGGTCTTGCAGTCTCGGCTGATTGTTCTGTCTACCAGTAGCTGGTGTTTTGCACCTCTGGTATTCTTGCCAATTCCTTTCTGTGTCCCGCTCATGTATTGACCCATGTGCCTGTTCATCTTAGCCGATATGATGCCTGACAGGAGCTTCCATGTAGTACTGAGGCAGGTTATTGGTCGGTAGTTGGAGGGGACCGGTCCCTTCTTGGGGTCCTTGGGGATCAGGACCGTCCGGCCTTCAGTTAGCCATTCCGGGTGTCTTTCGTTAACTAGTAGCTGGTTCATTT